>NC_041714.1:5090878-7774628 GCF_900700375.1 Denticeps clupeoides
TAAAATTCCTACCAACAGTGTAAAAGTCCATGCATTACTACTGTCACTTCTTCCCAACAACCATTTTTATTCAATGCACAGACTGGTTATCGCAATCATATCATTAAGTCATAGTAAATTCTGCCATTTTGATTGGATTAGAACCATTTTTTAAAATATCACTATGCCTAATTAACAGAAGAAAATGTTCGATGAATCACATATTTCTTTAACATGACTGCTCTACACAATGTCATCATCATAAGTAACTTCATTAATTAACATGTGTTTAATTAACAATTTTTTTACATTGTATACAAAATCGATCATCTCTCAAAATCCACCTATGGTGGCCATGGCTGACTTGCCTAAGCTGCTTGTCTTTAGACAGTGCTGTCATGTGACGAAAAATCAGTCATAACAATGAAGGTATTACTGGTGAAGACACAGTCATGATGGTTTTGCAACAGGATGATCCAGGATGGATCTGATTATCTTAAAATTAATTAAGCAACAATTCACAAGAGAGAGTTTGCCATTCTGTGGAATATCTCTCACAAGGCAGCACATCATCTCATGCGTTGTTGCAGTTTATCTTTTAATAACTGTTTGTGAGCATTGCAACTACAGTTACAAAGAACAACTGTTATGCCTAGGTGAAGTGAAAGTGAAGTGATTGTCCTTGTGAAACACTGTAGCACACGGTGACACAACGAAACGTGTCCTCTGCTTTTAACCATCACCCTTGGTGAGCAGTGGGCAGCCATGACAGGCGCCCGGGGAGCAGTGTGAGGGGACGGTGCTTTGTTCAGTGGCACCTTGGTGGTTCGGAACCGGCAACCTTCTGATTACTTCCCACTGCCCACTGCCCAGCAGCCACTGCTCCCAGCACCATATCACCCTCATGCATGGGTTGTAATCATCCACAGCTTCTGCTTGTTCAGCGTGGATGATTAGAACTCTTTATATGTGAGAGACAGGGTCGGGCATTGTGGAAGTGTGATGGTGTTTTGTGGCCCCCTGTTATGCTGTATGTTTTCAGTTCAGTTTAGTTTGTGTTCTGGCCATAGAACACAAACTCATTCCTCCTTCACCCACGTGGCAAGACAACAATGAATAAGGTATATAAAAATTACTTTTAATATTGCTTACATGAATTCAGCAAATCTTTCAGCAAACTGTTCATAAGAGTTAGTTTGTCACATGACATTGTAAGTGTAAACAATCTAATGAGGCAGAATGGGACTGTGACTGAAGTAACTTTTATAATAAGCAGCTGAATCAATTGAAGTGTATAAAGATTAAGGATACACATTTGCGTGCAAGCAACTGTTTTGAAGTTAAAATATAAAGCGGCTTATCCCCCGTAATATTGTCTTACTGGCCTGTTGTATAAGCCTCTGTCCATCATGTGACAAAAGCGACTCGGTTAAGGGTCTCCTAGTATTCTGCAGCTTTCCATTACAGCATATGAAGTAGCACATTACAATTTAGTTTGGGATGGGGATAAAGAAATACTCTGGCACACGGTGGAACCTTTATCTGCCTAAAAATGTAAGAGGTTGTCGAGGTGATTTTAAAAGGAAGAAAGCACCACCCAGCCAAAAGGAGCCACAATGGAAAGATGAGAACGATTGGAGTCCACCAAAGGTGACCTTTTGATGGATGTTGACTGTCAGAAACGTATCTCTGCATATCGAGCCATGCAAATGTTTTTGTATTCCATTTTTAAAGCATAGATGAAGCTTAGCCAGACCGCTCACTGCGTAACCCAATTTTATTTGTTATTTAAAGGGAATCATAAGAAGTCATTGCTGCTCAATCAAGTCGACGCAACACAGACAAGTTAGTGGTAGCTACGACAATGGCACCCCGCCCTGTAGCTTTGTAGACCCTTGTATTGAGGACGTGCATCTTGTCAAGACATGACAATGTTCCTGTTTTCTGATGAGACCATTAATGTGGCTGTATGGACTACCCGGGGAATTAAATGTCCTTTTGTCTGCTCATAACTCCTGGTTATCCTATGACAGTGGCTTCAGAACTTTGCATGAAATCTGCTTTACTAAAACATTGTGACTGTCCATGGCTGACTTTGTAATGCTTAGTTACGAGGGACATGGTACTATTTTTATTTTTGGAAAAAGATGATGAAATATTATTAATACAGTTTATGGCATATTAGAAGATTACAATCTGTTACACCAGGCAAGGCCAGAATCCCAGAATTCAGTCTCTCAGGTCTTGTCATGATCTCAGTACCCTCGTTCACAGAACCCAACTTTCTGGTCACTAGGCACATCCTCCATCGACCCCACAAACATGGACTCCTTCACTTCGCCCCATAAGAGCACATGCTATTGACAGGACTCCAAGACTACCAAGCATATGTTTACTTAAATCTTGGATTGTAGTTCCTTTAGATTGGGGGGTAATTGCCTATGGACCAGACAGCCACAAAGTCGCAGGTTTAAACCCCACTTCCTACCACATTTCCTGCCTCTCCGGTTTAGTGTTTCCTGGCCTGGAGTTTGGTATCTGCTTTGTCTTTTGTAATTAGTATAAATGCAACCTTGCTGTCCTTGTCCTGTCAGTCATTATTTTGAATGTTATGTGTGTGCATGTTTAGTGTCTGTGTAAGGGCTGCCACACCCTGTAAAATTTCTTAGATCCCTGTGTCCCAAAGTCATGCATTTGTGTCCTCCTTTCTCCCCGCCACCTGATCCAGACAATTAGAGTTAATGCTGTAAATGTTTTTTGTGATCGTATTTTTTATTTCTTGATTTTGTGAATTAAATTCTGGACATGCTTCATTGCACTCCTCAGCTAAACTTGACTGAATGAATAGAAGTTGCATCCTACACTTGACATTCATAAGAGAAGCATGAATAATGTTACAATATTTATTAAGTCAACCAGGCAACACAAATATCATTTAAATCCTGAGCATGAGCACGGTTACGGTGCATCTCACATCTCCTGTCTTAAACGCCAACAAAGCGTTTTTCTCAACAGCACATTAATCTAAGCATTAAAACTGAGTAATTAAGCTTGCCTCTGGTTTGTGTCCTTTAGCTAAAAATTGAAAAAATTATTTTATATTTTATGTATGAAAGTGTTTCATTTGAATAATTTATGAAACACATTAGTATCTTTTGCTGCTTAAGAAGCAGTTTAGATCAGATAATCAATGATTATGCAATAATCAGATAGACTTCTTGTGACCTACTGCCATGTTAGTCACGCCCACTTACTTTGATGGTTCGACTGATCTAAGTAAATCATGATGCGCTGAATGTGGCCATATTAAATAAATTGTGAAAAATATGATACATTTAATTAAGGATGTTTTAGTTTCCAGTTTTTATAATTCATGTTATATCGAATTAATTAATGACATTTTAACTTCAATAATTCATGACATTTTATTATTGATTTATTGAGTTTCATTTTGGCTATCACAATGACAATCACTTCACTTTCACTAAAATCTTTTTACAAATTTGAAAACAGGGATCTTTTTCAGCAATAGAGGCTTTAGTGATGTACAGATGAGGATGAATGTCATTCCTTCACATCATATTGAAAGACTTGATTATCAGTACATTTGGTGATCAGCGTGATTACCACTGTGCTTGAGTGACCTCTTTTCATGCTCAGTTTGTGTGGGTTACAAAGACATGTAATTCCTTGCAATCCTGACTTATGTAGTAGGACATGCACCTTTAATTAAAGTCAGACCTACAGATGGAGGCATTCAGCTTGCTGTTGCCACTGTTATTTTTGTTAAATAAATATACCTTCTTCTAATTACCCAACCATTTAGAGCAATGAGACTCAACAGGGAACAAAGGCCTCCCTGCATCTTATCACTAAGCGTCTGTACCTGCCACTACAGACACAGTCAACATCTGCCAATGTCCTAGAGCCACAGAGCGCAGCCATCATTTCCTAAAAATGTGCATGATTAGTATGCAGCATTTAATACTTCCAATGCAAGACAGGAGAAGCCTCACACTAAATGCTGCCTTGAGATGGGATTTCTCTTTATGCTTAATTACACTGTTAAAATGGTCGAATCAGTTTCATTGTTTTCCTCTTTCTTCGGCATGAAAAACCAGTCTGGTTGTGAGCAGAATGGGATCTCCTTACACTCTGAAGTCCTCAGTAATGCAGACAAATGTCAAAGCCAAGCTATCATGACAACACCATAGTGTCAGATTAAAGTAGGGCATGTGCGTGGATGCTGATGTCTGAAGGGCCCTCAAAGCCTGTGAAGAAGGGGAGAAATGCAGACAAGCGTAGGTCACAGCGACAAAGTCAAGTGTCATTGGTGGTGAACATACAAGAGTCGAGTTCCCCAGAACGTGTTAAGCGATAGCTGACACCAACTGTTGGCATGGTTCTCATATCTGTGAACCCTTCAGGCTAATGTGAGAAGGAGCACTGAAGGAAAGAACTAAGTTCAGTGCAAACACTTGATACATGAGGAGCGAGGTCTTGAAAAATGATTTGCCGCTGATTATATAAATTAAATAAACATGAGCCATTCATCCAAAAAACCCTTCAGCACCTGACCCAACCAAGACAAACAGATAAACAGATTGTCTATTGTAGAACATTCTTGTGAAACCGATTTTCTCAAGAATGCTTTGAAAGAGCTAATTCAGATTTGCTACAGATTTCACTTGGTACAAAGATCATTGGTCATTGCACAAAGATCACACAACCAATCAGGGTAAAGGACCTAGAGGAAATGACCTTCTTCAAACTTGGACTCAAAGTTCGATTTATAGACGAAATGATTTTACTGAAGTGTGAGTCAATGTTTACCTGGATCTGAACTGGAAGCTTATTTGACTTGTTTTGCACCTCTTGTACAGATTGGTATTTATTATGTATTTATTTTGCATTATGTGTATTAATAATCTTTACATTTTTGTAATATATTTTAATTTTCTATTTTGCAATCGTGGCATTTTGCACAGAGGGGTGATGGGCAGGACCACAATCTTATTGCACTCATTTCATTTAATCTAGTCACACTTATTTCTCAATGTTTTATTTACGTTTAGGCAAAACAGACATTAACATGAAACCTGTGGTATAACCTCAAAAAACACACCGAACGTTATGATTTACCACGAAGGGTTGCAGTTACAAGATTTTACAAATTTCTGATGATTTAATGCAACTGTTACGGGGCAGGCAACGTGGCAGAGATGGAGGACGCATGCGTTTGCAAGACAGGGTTTACTAAAACATGGCACAAGGACAATACACAGCAATGACGTATACAGGGAAATATATTCAAGGAAAAGGAAATTAGGAAATCAAAGGCACACATACACGCAATACAAAACTCTGGTCTGGAATACGGGACCGGAGCATCTCCTGCACCTCCCAAAGTCCGGGTCCTGACACCAACAAATGTGTTGTTGTGCATATTATATATCCTTGTCACAGGGGGAATTCGATGACGTACTTGCAGACATACTTTGGGCGTGGGGATAAGCCGTCATACCGGTAGAGGACACTGGGCGAGCGGGGCAGGAGGACCGGGGGCGCCTGACCGGCGAGGAATGAGGAAGCAATGGACGCGCTGCAACGCAGCGGGGAGTCAGTTCGGGATCTTTGGGAAGGACCGGGGCAGAGGAGAACCGGAAGACGGCGGGTTTCGGGATGGTCCGGGATCTTGGACTGGACGGGAGTAGGTCTTGGGCGGCAGGAATCCCGTCTTAACCGATGGGTCAGGTAGGTTCAAGGTCAGGGGCAGGTAGAGGTTGTAGCCAGGAAGTTCCGGTCTGGGTTCCTTTCGTGGTTTCCAGGGGATCAGGCAATTCTCGAAGTCGTGGGCAGGCGAAGGTCGTATTACAGGAATTACAATTATCTTAGGTCGGGGTGAGAGAGCTAGCGTCTCTGGCGAGTAAACTCATACAAAGAGCGGGCGTGTCTCCTTGGGGTTACCTCACTTTTATACTTGCCACCGCCCGCTTCCATTTCCTCTTCCGGGTCGTCGTCTCCCAGGCTGGTGAGGTGCCCTCTAGCGGGCTGGAGGCGCGTTGGCCATGACAATCCTACTTCTATGACTTCAATTAATATTAGTGCTGATTTTAATGATAGAATATATAATATTGCGTTAGCAACACTATGTCTAACCTAATGGTAAAAAATTATTTAATCTTTGATTTCTTTGCTTCCCCCAGTGTAGTGCACTCTCCTGCTGAATGACCACTTATTATCATGCAATTTGTATACACCAAGCAACGATTTTGGCCATTCAGGGCACTTTGTGTGCCAGTGGTGTACTCATCTCCATTTCCACATTGTCTGAACACCTACTCCTGAATAAACTCTGCTCTGCAAAAGAGCCAGTCGACCGTGATGCAAATATCCCCTGTTTTCACAGAGGTAATTCATGCTTTGTGAAACACAGACATAAATCGTTAATAATTTCTCTCTGATTTTGTGTTTTCAGGCCTTACATGGTCCATGGGAATAGCACTGATGATCCTTCAAGAACTGAGCTGGAAAACACTGGCATCAAGTCATTATAACCTGGTACCTATGAAGCCTATGAGAGAGTCATAACCTTACAACACCTGGACTTTTTATCCTTTATCCTACACTGAATCTCATCACAGAGTCTTACACATTGTTACACAAGTTACCCATTGTTGCCTGAAAATGTTTCCTAAAATAAAATAAATTATTTACAAGTGCCTCTTTTAACAGTAGATTAACATAAACCATACATCTGAGCAGAATGTAAGCTAATTGTGATGCAATGTATTATTCTATGTATTTAGAGGACATTCCATTACCATATTCTGTCAAATCCATAGCAGATCACCATCAGAATGTGTTGCTGTGAATAAATAAAAACACACACAAAACATAAAGAGATGCACAATTCTCTGCGCTGCAGTATGGGCTGTGTGCTGATATTTGTGTTTTTTTTTTTTATGTGGCCTAGCAGGTAAGGAAGCGGATCTGTAATCAGAAGGTTGTTGGTTCAAATCCTGAACCGCCAATGTGTCACTGAGGTCCCCTTGAGCAAACTACTGTCCCCACACAATGCTCCTCCTCGTCTGTCCACTGCTCACTAAGGGTGATCGTTAAAAGCAGAGGACACATTTTGTCGTGTCATTGTGTGCTGTGCTGCAGTGTTTCACAATGACAATCACTTCAGTTCAACAATTTATGTCAACATTCTTTATTCTGTAAAGTTTCAGTAATTTTAATATAAAAAATCTTTCTGAACTCAAAACATTTCTTTTTTCTAAAAGGAAACATAACACATCTTACAAGTAGAAAACACACATTTGAGGCTTTCATCTCCAAAGACCCAGTTATTTAAATTTGCATGTCTAATTAAGCAGTAACACAGGAGGCAATAAACAAAGTCCCAGAGAGAATATAAAATGAACATTTACTGAATTGTTATTTACGTCATTGCTCAACAAACTTTACTGAAGGACAGGTGAGTGTATCATTCAACTTTGTCTTATTTCCTTAGACATATTTTCACAACAGATGCAGGGTGGCCTTTGCAGATCAAGCTTTTTTAGAATTAATTTTAACTAAAGCAGCGTAATATTAAAAGCGTGCAATAAAGTTCAATCAGCCTAATGGTCTTTGTCCCCTGCACCAATCAATGGTAAACTACATTGGTGTAAAACATGGTGTATATGGTTATTGAGCCCTAGATGGATATAATTCAGCGATCTGAAAACTAGTAGCAGTTCATGCAATTTTATTCTAGAATGTTCTTTGGAGAAAGCTGAGCTATGTGCCACTTTGTGGAGATAGAAAGGCCACCTAGTTGTTCTATTTGACCTTTAGCAAAGCAAGGATACACTGCAATTCTTGGTCTTACTTCGTTGTGCATCATAGATCTGACCTTTTCTTAGGATTACTGTACTGCCAATTATGCTTGACCACAGTAAGAGCTGTTGCACCCAAGTGAAAGCCCAGTTCACATATTGCCACAGACAACCAAAATCATGTTACACGATTGCTGAATCATAATTGTAAAAATGTCCTAATACATAAAGTAACACAATTATAGAATAACTGTATAACACTAAATGTGTGAACCAAGTGCCTTGCAAACTAGAACCAAAAATTCAGCTGGGGTTCAAGCCACACTTACTACCATTGTGCCCCTGAGCTATATACTTAACTCTGAGTTGATCCAATAACTACTGATTGTAAGACACTCTGGACAATGGCTTAAAGGCTGTAATTGTAAGGAGATGGGTTGATCTCACTGCTGTTCCTACCATCCCTTTCCCAGGCCAGGGTAGTGAATTGGAGTTGCTAGGCTCTGTAAGAATGGACATCATGGGAGCCTGCTTTTTGCCTTGCATAACAGATGTCTGCAGGGGGAGGTGTGACATTCCTGTGTCGACGGTTATGGGTGAGGATTCGACACCCCTGTTTTACATGCCTTTTGTCATCGACGGTTGTGGGTGAAGATTCTGCACCCCTGTTTTACATGCCTTTTGTCTGACGGCAACGTGTGAAGTATCAGCCGTATGGCTTACGGCCATACCAGCCCAAGAACGCCCGGTCTCGTCTGATCTCGGAAGCTAAGAAGGCTTGGGCCTGGTTAGTACTTGGATGGGAGACCTCCTGGGAATACCAGGTGCTGTAAGCTTTAACTGTTGGGGCAGTGGTGGCCTAGCGGTTAAGGAAGCGGCCCCGTAATCAGAAGGTTGCCGTTTCGAATCCCGATCCGCAAAGGTGCCACTGAGGTGCCACTGAGCAAAGCACCGTCTCCACACACTGCTCCCCGGGCGCTTGTCATGGCTGCCCACTGCTCACTCAGGGTGATGGGTTAAATGCAGAGGACAAATTTCACTGTGTGCATCGTGTGCTGTGCTGCTGTGTATCACATGTGACAATCACTTCACTTTAAAGGACTGCCCACCCTCTTTGTCTTCCCCAAATGGGAGGCACCGGGGGCGTGACATCAGAAACAACAGGTTCTGATTGGTCAGTGACAACTTCCTGTAGGCCCGTGACAACTTCCTGTAGGCCAGTGACAACTTCCTGTAGGACAGGGGTATAAAGGTCTGCTCACATGTGGAAAAAGGGAACTCTGAGCTTTCTTGCTCAGGGGGTTTTCTATCGGAAGCCGGAAGGCTTCTGAGCCTTTCTCTCCCCCTCTCTTTCTCTTCTCCCTCTTTACTCTTTCTTCTCATTTTTATTTTCTCTGTAACCTTGGTACCTTTTTACATTCAATATTCACATGTAACTACAATAATTATTTACCGGTGTTAATAAATTAGAAACTGTTCATTTTTAACCTCTACTGTGCCATGCCTCTTTCTGCCAGGTAACATCAAATTGGAGTGGTTGAATACAGTGCTTTGTGTGGAGGGAGAAAGAATTTTTCTACACACTCTATTCTCTTCTCCCACACCACATGGTCTTTTTTACAGCTCTGACCATGATGAGGATTTATGACCACCTGTGGGAAAACTGGTGGCAGGGTTCTTTGGGGTCGACCTTTTCCCAAACAACCTATGAGTTTCGAAGCCAGTGCCCATGTGGGAGAGTCCAACACCAGCACCCTCAATGAATATTCTCATCACCACTCCTGCACCAGTTAGAGTGATGGCTGACAGCAATTCTCCAGTCACCTGCAATAGTGTTCAGTAATGATTCATTTTTTAAATAATTTTAATTAATTTTAAGCATATTAATCAACCGTTAAACTATGCGTTTATGCCTAATAATGCATTGTTTTTGAACATCATTAACCCCCTTTTATTAAAGTAACTTTTTCTGAAGAACAATTTCTTAATAATCACAAAAACACACAGGCACTCAAGCACAGTCTCTGTTAATTAGGTTGGGCTGACGTTTTAACACAGATGATTGAATAGTTGCTATCTGATAATGGTTTGAGAAATGGCTGCTTCCTCCCCATGCTGCCAGATGGCTTATGCAAAAAAAAAGTGTGACACATGCATATTTTTCCCAAGTGTAAATCGTCACTAACGGACGAGTCATTATGTCTAAGACTTTTTACACCCTTGCTTCACTAAAACATGTGCACAAAGATATGCTCACACTATCCTTTTTTGTGTACTGTGCGTGCAGCTCTGTAACATTCGTGCCACCTCTGCCACGCCCCCAGCGGTCGACCTCTCCCATGTGTTAGTGTGTGTTCTTCCGGGGCTCACTAGCACCCTGGTTATTCCCACCTGTTCTTCATCACAGGTAAGTGGTGGTAATCACGGGTGCTTAGCGGGGTAATGACTTCTGATCGGTGATTGGTTAGTTTAGCGGTAATGGGTCTGTCCACTCCTCTTTATAACCAGCCGGTCCCTTTAGTCCTGCGTTCGGTCTCCCTCACACAACCAGAGTTCCTTGCTGCACTGCATGCTGTCCTTAAATGGCAGTGACTGTGAACCCCACGGTAGGACAGGAACTCAACTCTCCCCACTAGTCTCACTACAGCTCTGCCACGCCGCAGCTCCCGGAGACACCGGTTCGAGGCCTGTGATGGACAAGGGTGATCTTCGGCTCTCCTTCTGAGGGCCTCGCTGAGGACCCTGCAACAAGACCTCTTGAGGAGAGGCGTGGCACTACAAGAAAGGGCATTGTTTGTTGTTTCATTTTTCCTGAGTTGAAAATAAATACGCCATTCTCATTTTTCAACCTGCGTCCTCCATTCATCACCTGAGCTAGAGGGGAACGTGACAAGCTCAAGAAAACTAGATTTAGAAACATTATAAACATTTGTCTTGCTGCTGTCTGAAGGTATGCATGCTAGGTGGATTGGTGGCTCTAAGTATTAAGTGTTAATGGACAGTGTGTGCAAACTGCAGTGTCCAGGCACCACACCCAGAATTGATTGCATTATGCCCAATGACCTGGGACAGGCTCCAATTAGTTGTATTTGTCAAAGAACTTTGCGATGATATATCTTCATCAATGAACCTTTCAGACGTGATGAACACGAGACAAGATGTAAAAACTGGTCATGTGATGATACGCATGGGTGGTAGTAGCCTAACACACTCGCCTATGAACCAGAAGACCCAGGTTCAAATCCTTCTTACTACCATTATGTCTGAGAGTAAGACAGCCTACAGCCAGTGTCAAAACCCTAACTGTCTCCAGGAGGACTGTCCCTGTAACTACTGATTGCAAGGTGCTCTGGATAAGGTCATCTGATAAATGCTGTAAATGTAAATACCTATAATGAAATATAACATGTTATATTGCCGATAAATAAAAATGAGACAAAATATACTTTACAAGATAGAAACTATACTAAAATCTTTCTTCATTGTTAACAAAAACAAGACATTAATTCCTCTTGTTTAATCGTGTTATTATATTGCACTTTGGAATGGCTGTAGAGTATTCTTGAGTCTATAAGGTATTAATATTCTGACTAATACAAGACTAATTCTGACTAATACAAGACTACAATGCTCAGTTTTAGGCCCCGTCCACATGGAAACGTTTTTCTTTGAAACTGTAAGTGATTGAATTCACATCAACACGACCCAGCTCAGCTATATAAAGTAAAACTGCTTTCAGACCAAATGTGGCTGTGCTGTGCTCATCGCGAGGTTTGAGAATCCATAAAATCTCAAACTGTGCTGTGCTCAACGCGAGGTTTGAGATTCCATAAAACAGCAAACGTTTTATGAACTTCGAACGTGGTGTGTGAACAAGATCGCTAAGAAACCACTATTAGAAAATAACAAGTTTAACATCAAAGCTTAAATTTCGTGCTCTTTTTCTTTTTTTGATGACTGAATTTCTAGTATTTTGCTAAAAGCATCTTTTTTTTCTGTCTTTGCACAATTTTTTTCACCTTTACAGAACTCACCTTTGCACAATTTGTTTCTTGTTTCGATATCATAGATAAAATTTGACCAATTTCTTTTTGCAGTGCCTACCAGGACTTTCTGTCCTTTTCATAGTCAGTTTGTGGGGCAGTGGTGACCTAACGGTTAAAGAAGCGTAATCAGAAGGTTGCTGATTCGAATCCCAATCTGCCAAAGTGCCACTGAGCAAATCACCGTCCCCACACCCTGCTCCCCGGGCGCCTGTCCTGGCTACCCACTGCTCACCAAGGGTGATGGGTTAAAAGCAGAGGACACATTTAGTTGTGTCACCGTGTGCTGTGCTGCAGTGTTCCACAATGACAATCACTTTCACTTCATGTTGCCTGTTGCCTGCACAACTTTCCTTAAATTTTAATAATACAATTAACACTAGCTTTACTACACACCCACTTTACATCGAGCACAATCAGGGAGTAGTAGAATTTATTTCAAAACTTCTGATGCTGTGGCACTGGCATTAGCTGCTAGATGTAATGAATGTATTGCAGCAAATCCATTACAAAGCTTCTACCAGTGCCAGTCTGTAACAGCTGCCCTGAGGCATCCCAAGCTACCAAGGCTCCAGCTGACAAAAAAAATTCCAAGCTTCACCTGTTCCTGGGTCACTTTCATTTAACGTGGTGACCTTTGACCTTTTGTAGGCTGTAGTGAGTCATTCCTTCGAACTACAGTCTTTTCTCATTCATAAAGAGATGTGTCACATCAGCATCTGTGGTTTGTGAACTGGAACAAATGCAGGCCTATTACATTTGAGAATGCCCTTTTGAGAATGTGAACGCATGTGCATGTAGGAAACACCTAAAAGGAGTCATGAACTGATTCATTAAAAGGTTGCCTTTCACCTAATAATAAATAATAACCTTCTCATGCACTGATTTAATAATCAGATTTAATAAAACTTTAGATTCAGACTCAAAGCTTTGTCAGCAGGTGTGACAAAAGTGAATTTCTCATGCAAACCTCTCAATACACTGCCATCACCATAACACTTTTAAACTCAACAACAATACACTTCTAGCCTTATGCACCTGATTTTTGCACATTTCAACTCATTTTGCACATCTCTTCTCTTTTTGCACATTCCTACACATTTTGCATACGTTTGTCTTGTGTGTCCTGTTTTGAAATATCCAACATATCCTACATGATTTTGTCCAGTTATGTCCTGTTTGTGGATTACTGTCTTCAGAGGCTATGCCCTGATAATGTAATCTGTGCAGGAACTGCAATAGAGTGGGCCTGTGACCAAATGTTTTGTGGGGGCTGTCCTAATTTTTGCTGTCGGGTCACTGGCTGTGGTCAACTTGTGCTGGTTACATATCTGCTCAGGGTTCTCTATCTTTGGGTCATTTGTGGAAGCCACACCCTGGGGGGGCTCTGTGAAGCTATCCAAGACGTAACATGCTGAGCCGAAGGTGAAAATTCGTTTTGAAACTTGTGCGACTGGGTCAGTCCCAGAACTTGGAGATACAGGAGCGAGCCGAACGTCTTCTGCTGGTGAAGCAGTGATCATCTCCAAGTTGTCCCCTACAGCCTGTTCTTGAGCTAGTTTGTGGATCTCAAGGCCTCATGGAGCTTGCTGTAGACTGTAGAACTTGAGGTCCATGTTTCTACCAGGTTGCTTCCTTTTCCACTCAGCAGGTTACCATCTGCATACTTCCAATAAGACGTTGAAATGTAAAATAAGATGTTTACATTTCAACCTTAATTTTTTCTTACATCTCGCTCTTTTTCCATTGACAATGTCTGGGAGCAGGCTTGTTCTAGTGATCTCAGCAGGGAATGGAAGCTTCCTGCCGAGGTCAACTCATCGTGCAGCCCTTGGTCGTGTGTAGCGATGTCCATGAAAGCCTTTGTGGAGCTTGTGGCACAGCATTTGCAACAACCCCCCCCCCTTCTTGAATGAATCAGATGTGCTGGCCTGCTGGTGGAGGGTTTACTTCTACTTGCTTCATTGCCTCTGCCCCTGTTACAACCTACCCTCTGGGTCTAGGGTCAGGGTGAATAAAGGTTGTGCAGATGTGCAGATGGTATCTGTTGAGTAAAACTTACAAAAAAAGGTGACAAGTTCATTTACAAGTTTATACATTATTTACACAGGTGAAACCACCATGACAGGGAACATTGACTGCACTAAAACAACTACAAACCTCTAACCTTTTAATAATACAAATATATAGACTAACAGAACTACACTGAACTGCTCAAAAACACACTACAGGTCGACAGCTTGAATGCCAGCCAAATATGTTCCTCCAGCTTCAGAGGTCAAATAAGAAGCTCCACCCTGCTCGACCTGCAGATGATCACCTGACAAGAAGCAGGTGATGCCAGTTGTATATAGACTGGAGGGAGAGACCAAAGCAGACCCCCTCGTAATACCCCTCTAGGACTTCTCTTAGGGCCTTGGGACAGTGCAGTCTTGTAGTATACTGGACAGTGAGTTCAATATCAGGTGTCCAATATGTTAATTGCTTAGTGATAGTCATAAGGAAGGAATTTTATTGATTGCTGAGCTGTGAGGTCTGTTCCTTTGTTCTTGTACATTTTGTTCTATTGTGGTCTATTTTATTTTTATTCTGGGGTGCTTGTCCGCTCGACTCCATGTGGCTCCATTCCTTCGCTGGCCCTTATCACTCAATGTACGTTTCTGGTCATTGACCCTTTCCATAATTTTGGCAATGAAATTTGCTTCAAATGATTGGAGTGATTTGGAAATTTACTCCAATGAAGGGTGAGCTTCTGACAGCAGCCAACAATGGGTTGTGAAAAGGGGTCCTTTGATCAGAGGATTTTCCAAAGCAACAAAGAAACAGAGCAGGTCTCTCTGCATGTGACCAGCATGAGATTCGTATGAAAGCAGGCCTGTGCCTAACTCTGGCTTGAAGACAGTTATTTCCTTTTAGACTACATTTTATGTGTTTTTAGTTTTAATCTTTGGTTTTATAGAGGAAACTAATTTCAAAGTGCTGACCGTTTCACTCCCAATCCCAAAAACACACACTGATTTCACATTCTTGTTCATTTAAACAGCAATGATAACACAGAGGGCAGTTATGTGCTTCAATGGCAATCTGCAAAAGGCCGAAACATAAATAGGAAGTAACATAGTAGTGTCTCTTACTAGATGGCTGTGGCAAACAGTTGGTTCTGAGTAAGAAACATGGCAGCATATCTGATTGAGACTTTGCTTTCTTCGGCCACAATCAATTTATTATAAATTTCTTCTCCAAGAAGCCTTATCTGCCCCTCTTTGCCAATGCGTTCTCATCTCTTCTATCAGTCCCTCTCAAAAGCAATGATATTGTAAATCGCATTCTCTTTGGCAAACAAATAAATTTCCTGCCTTTATCTGATATTGACTTGAACTTTACTCTTGTCCTTGTCCTCGAAAAGACTGAATAAAATGTAGCTATGGATGAACAAAACCAGACATCAGCACGATGGCTGGAAACACAGAAAAACATACTGGTACAATAACAGGGTCCTCACATTTCTCACAAAGACAGACAGTCCTATTGTGATGCAAACTCATATTTCATATAATATAATCACCCAGTCCTAATTTATGGCACTTGGGATGTTCAGGATTCTAGACCCCTGTGAACAGGCTTCCCCTGGCTGTAATAGCATGACAAAATACTTGCACCAAAAAAAAGCAAAATGCATAACTATCTCCAATTGTGTGCTTTTCACTTTCCTCAAAGACAAACAACAATCATTTCTGTTTACCTCTGTTGTTGCAAGTATTATCTCTGATGGTCAAAGCCTCGTATCAACTGCCTTGTTCCTTGACCTTCCTTTCAGATGATCCTCGCCTGCCCTTGTTCGACGTTGATGTTGCCAACTGACCGCATTGGCCCTGTCTATTCTCTTATCTCGCCCTACGATGTACCCATGCCGGATTATGTCGACCGATGTTGACTTCAGCCTGCTGCCTTCCATGCCACGGTAACCCAAGTCTCTGCTACTAAATGACAAGCGCAAATATCCAGCCTGCTCCAGTTCTCCTGTGGCCTCACCCATGTCTTCTCAAAGTTCCGCACATGCATTGCCAGAACCTGACAGCAGTCTGAACAATGTTGCAGGATATGCACAGTTAAAGATATGCATTATATATTATAATCATTGGAGATCACGTATTAGGAGCAACCGTATTGTCCAGGTATTATATAATCTACAATCTTGCCCTTGCAAGATAGACCTACTGGAATGGGTGACCATCACCAAGCAGTTTTGATGAGAGGGTGACAACAGTTGGTGCGATGTCATGATCTGAGCATTACCTGGAACTCTGGGACAGTTTTTCCTGGTGTATATGTTATTGAGAAAGATTGCTACAAGTTTCTTCACAACCATACATATTCGCCATACAGAGCATATAAAAAGTGTATACCAGGTTAATGTGATTAAAAAATGAGACCAGTATAGATCATTTCAAAACATTTCCCTCCTTTAATATGAACTATATCCTGTAAAATAAGCTTGTTAATAATAATAATTTGTGGAAACAACTTTATATTGAATTACAGCAGTCAGTCTTCTACAGTATATCAGCATGGAAGCCTTACCTGACTATGCAATATTTGGACACCCAGGGTGGGGTGCAAGCCAAACACAGCAGGTTCAAATATGCTGAATATAAATAAAACATAATTAATAATTTTGGTTTAAGTTGTTAATAGGCTATGCATAAAAAAAGCTTAGGAACCCTCTCACATCTCAGTAAATATTTTAAAACATCAACTTCATTACTCCTGGATGTAGCTGAAATAGATTGTATGTGTAATATAGTTGATTTGAAAGAGAAGTGATTGTTATTGTGAAACACTACAGCACAGCACACGGTGCATAGAATGAAATCTGTCCCCTGTAGTTAATCCATCAGTGAGCACTGGGCAGCCATGAAAGGCACCGAGGGAGCAGTGTGTGGGGACGGTACCTTGCTCAAGGGGACCTCAGTGGCATTTTGGCAGTTTGGGATTTGAACCCACAATCTTCCGATTATGAGTTCACTTCCTTACACACTAGGCCACCACTGCCCTGACTTGGCCACATCCCATAACTCAAGGATTCATTTCTTTCTATCGTCCCTCCCCCAGTCCACCATGTGTAGGGTTAATGTTGCATTCGCTGTCATGCTGTTTGCCATTTATTCTCTGCAGGGGCATCTACTGTGCAGATGAGGAAGAGAGGACTGTAGTAATGGAATATATCTTAATGGCTTGGGATCTTAAAATAAACTAATTTCACCATTTATTTATTTGAACACTACACAAGAATTTGATGGTTTACGTGATTGTTAAAAGACAGGCATTTTCATATCAGCATGTTTCATGGCTTTACCTGCTTAGGCTCCATGCATTTAACATATTTCTTTGATTTACATTTACAGTATTTATTAGACACCCTTATCCAGAGCAATTTACAATCAGTAGTTACAGGGACAGTCCCCACCTGGAGATACTCAGGGTTAAGTGTCTTGCTCAGGGAAACACACAATGGTAGTAAGTTGGAGTTTGTACCTGTGACTTTGTGATATTCTGGTTTGTAAGTGCGTGTGTTACCCACTATGCTAAGACTTATTTTTAGCAAGTATCATTTACATTGCGCAATAGATTAATGTTATTTCCATGGATCTCCCTGTGTTGCCGATGGTTTTGTCAGGGTTCTCTGGTTTCCTACCTCCAACTCAAGACAAGGTGGAATGGCGTGTGTTTTTTAAAGCCATGACTTTCTGAAACCCTTTCTCCTGAAGACAGTTGCACAAGCTACAGTGTGCATTAGAACATTGAGGATCTTTTGAGAAATTTCCTAAACCCCAGTAAAATCCAAATTCAAAGTGAAGTGATTGCCATTGTGATACACAGCAGCACAGCACACGGTGCACACAGTGAAATTTGTCCTCTGCATTTAACCCATCACCCTGAGTGAGCAGTGGGCAGCCATGAAAGGCGCCTGGGAGCAGTGTGTGGGGACGGTGCTTTGCTCACTGGCACCTCAGTGGTACCTTGGCGGATCGGGATTCGAACCGGCAACCTTCTGATTACTGGCCCACTTCCTTAACCGCTAGGCCACTACTGCCCCGTCAATAGGGACAGTCCCCCCCTGGAGATACTCAGGATTAAGTGTCTTGCTCAGGGCAGTGCATCATGGCAGTCTTAAAATAATAAGCCGGGGAAAGCCCTTGTTTTAACTGGAAACAAAGTCTTTCTTTTTCACACCGGCTACTACCTCCCCTGTCTCCTATCGGAAAAAAAGCATTTAGAAACTGGACCGAGATGGACCATTCAAAGGCTCAACAACAGCTTGACAGTTGGATAGATGCTGGATAATCCCCCATTCTTCTCAAGACATGGGCGCCAGTCTGTGCCAGGTGCTGAGCTGCTCCACGGTGCAGGCATGACATGACAGGTGCACCACAGAGCTTGCTTTCCCAGATTGTCAGTCAATCTGTGAATTTGTCTGGGGACCTCCTGACAGCCTTCCCTGAATTTTACATGATATCACGCCGGTGTATCGTCCCGTGTGTATGAGTGTGACACTTGAATGAATAATCGATTGCATTTTGTGTTCTTTAATCATAAGTTCTGGGGGTTCTGCTGCAGCCTGAAGACAGTGAACATGCAATCACACCGATGCCGTTGGTTCTAAATGCAGTCCCTGGGGCTGCCACACCACCCTCCTCCTTCTCATTACTTCGATCAGCATTGCTGACCTTAGAATCACCAGCCATGTCTGGTGTTCCCTGCTCAACCACAGCGAAAACCGGTCTCAGCCACCCATACAGCCAGGAAAATGCAAAAATGTATTTTAAAATAAAGTACCCTATATTTGTACCATATCTGTAGTCTTGTTTGATCTAGACCTTTGCCAGTAGACTAGATAAATAAAAGTGAACAATGTCTGAGAGCAACATGCAAAACATTCTATAAAACATCAAATTTGCTAATTCATCATGTTAATGACAACCTCATATGATTTATTGGTTTCCCAGATTAAAGCAAGTTACTCACTCACTCACTCACTCACTCACTCACTCACTCACTCTCCACATTTTATGTCTAAGCTATGGCTACCAGAGCCCAACCTGGTACATCGGGGACAAAATTTGAGAAGACAATTTAACACAGTGCTTGCTTCACACGACAGCGAAAAAAGGAATAAATCATGGAATCCAAGAAACACATGGGTATGCTGAAAAGAAATTAAAATATCACAAATATAAAGAATGTGACATATCTCATGTGAAACACAGTGCATGAGAAACAAATCAAAACAAAATTTGTTTCACATTTTGGTAGAGATCCTCTCTACCAGCACACAACTCACAAATGGTAAATGACATGATGACTAATCAGAAAAGGCCAAATCTTATGAGACAGCCGTCATACATATATGAGTCATAATGAAATGAACAGGAATTTAAAGTAATCAGCTTAATTGTATTGGTGGCATTTGATGTATTTGATGTAAGAGAGTTGTGTGTCTGTTACTGTTCAGGGGAACCACTTCCACCATCTGTTGTTTTCTTCCTCATTGTGAACCCAATGGTGTTGAAATCTTTAGCACTAACATCTAATTAATGGAGAACTCAAAGACCCAATGAGGCTGGCAAAGAGGCACTAACACCTTTTTTTTTTAAACAGCAGAGATCCAGTAAAGCTGGGATGTTTGCCCTGGGAACCAGTGGTAGGGGCAAATGATATGTGTCTATTAAAGTTCATATGGTAATTTTGGTCCCAAACAGTTATGGACAAAACCCCAACATTATTTATTAATTTTTTTAACATTGGGGTATATTCATCAAGGTTCCCTCACTGCCACATTAGGCTTTTCAAATCCCAATGTGCACAGAGGTTTTTACCTTCTTAGTTATGCTACACTACACTACAGTACTACACTGCATCAGATCTGAATGAACATATGGAATATTGCCCTCCATTTGTGGTGTGCAAAGGAAATAGAGGTATTAAATTAGCAAAGCGCAAGGAACAATATACAGCGCTGGGCAACATTTTTCAGGCAGGTGTGAAAATGCTGTTAACTAAGCATGCTTTCATGAATCTAAATAATATATATATATATTTTTTTGGCAATTTACAAAATGCTAAGTGAGCAAAAAAAAAACTGTAATGCCCTGCACCGCCCCTGCTGCTGCACACCCCACACACACACTCAATCACTGTCACCGAATAATCACTTGCCACACCCACTCCACTCACTAACCTGTGCACACCCTAATTGCTCCACTATAAAGCCCGAATGCATTCGTCAGTGGGTATCGAATTTTCCTGCAAGTCGTGATGAGAGACTGCGCTCGCATGTTTCCAGAGCTCTGCTTCAACCCTCTTATAAAGATACCAGTAGAACAGTAGAAAACTGGCAGAATCGAGGCTGGAATTCTGGCTGGAACAAGAGTTTCACAGAGTGTCTCAAAAGGGTCATCAGCAGACTTACATCAAGACACAGAACTACTGGAAGAGTTCATGACAGACCCAGGAGTAAAGCCCCATGAGTTACAGACCGCAATGATGACCAGAACCTAAGGTCCTGTTCACTCAGATGTTTTTATGTAACTACCACACAGCTGCAGGCCCTTTTATGAGATGCGAGGGTACTAGGGTTTCCAGACAAACCATTCACAACCGACTTCACTTGAAGGTGACTCCACTGACACCAAGACACCACCGAGAATGTTTGCAGTGGGCACAAGACCATGTGGCCTGGACAATGCAGCAGTGGTCTAACATCATGTTCACTGATGAGTGTCATGACAGCGTTGCTGGAAGAAGGCGAGGCGAGCAATACGCTGAGGTCAACATGGTCCCCAGGGTTTGTTTTGGTGGAGGAGGTGCAACAGGCTGGGCAGGCATCACCAGTCAGCGCAAAACTGATTTTGGTGAACCCATCATCATCACCCAACTTTCTGTTCATGGACGATAATGCTTCACCACATTGTGGCAGAATTGTCACTTCAGGACCTGAACTCCACAGAGTGCATCTTGTTATTTGGGGCTATCACTGTTTATTATCAAAATGTTTGGGGTAATTAATATTAAACTAATGAAAATGGTGTTTCTTCTTGTACATTATTAGTAATGTCAAAGGGAACTTTTACTTATTTCATTAAAATTCAGAGCAAATGGGAAAAGCACTCATGTAAATGAAAATATGCCTAACTTATTGTGAGTAGTGTACTTTATAGTTCCTGACTAATGAAAACGTGGCTGCTGCTCAACAGAGATGGTGCTTATCCTCTCACCTACACTAGACTGCCGCTGCAGTAATGTCAGGCTGCAAATGGGTTTGGGCCTTTAAAAACTGTACTTGCCCAGCTCTGCTTTATAGCTCTCTCTGAATCTGAATACTATGGTTGACTTAAATTTTAGTCTAGTTTTTGCGTTCAGCTGTCATTTTAGTCTTCATTAGTTTTACTTGCATCCAGACTCATTTTAGTCTAGTCGAGTTTCAGATGACTAAAAGTCTGCGTATTTTAGTCATATTTTAGTCAAAATCCATGACTGTTTAAGTCTAGTTTTAGACAATGAAACTTTTTTTTAGCAATGCAGTTCTATTTATCACAGTCAATATAGTACAAGTACAGTGTGGCCTTCAGCGGCACCGGAATACTAAATGACCTGAGTGAGCAGATGTCTCTCCCCAGGACCCGCCCCAATTATGTCTGATCAGACAAAATTATCACTAATAACCAATGATGGAGAGAACAGATAAGAATGATCCTCTGAAGAACGCAATGTCAAAGATATGATCCTTATAGCAAAAAGTCGTGAGAGAAGAGAACTGGTGGACGAAAGGAATGATGACAAGCCTTGGAATGTTTCAGTTGATTAGGATACCTCTAGGCTAGTGTTAGATACGCTCTGACCTTGTCAAACGCTCATTAATTATCTGTATGACTTCAGAACCAGCGGAAGGGATTCACTAGTGCAATCACCTAGTGCTTAAAACGTGTACAAAATCCACAGACAGAATTCATGGGGAGACTATAGAGGTGCTTTGATGAGCAATCAGGATAAAATCAAGAATATTTGTTAGCCACCCCATGCAGTCCTCTAGGCATCCTGCAAACGTGGCCAGCAGGACGCTGTCTCAGTGGGCAGCACTGTTATTTCGAGCTAATGGCAAAGAAATGGAAATGATCTTTATATGTGGAACCGTGTGTGGAATAGTCTTACTGATACTGTAGTATAAGCTCAAACCCTAGACACATTTAAGCAAGTTTTTACAACTATTAGTTATATTCTTCCCAAGAAAGCTTGATGGCCTCACTTTTTAACCAAGCAGCGAAGGCAATGTCTTTTAAGACTAGTTTGGTGCGATCAAATTTGAAAGATCAAAAATGCCAAAACACAAGCAGAGGCTACAGTCATTTAACATGACATCTACATATAAACATCCAACCTCCCTTCCCGCAGTCTCTCAGAGATGTGAGACACATAGTGCAAACATCTACACAGCCAGGGGTGCTGCTGGACTTGAGCTTAATGCACAGAGAAAGGCTTTGGAGAGAATTGTGCATGGTGAAGGCCCCTGAGTTCTCCTGGCCATGCGAATAAAAAGGGAGCAACGCAGCCATGCCACAGGACTCTCTGGAGCCTAATGAGAGACAGAGCTTGATCAGATGCACCTTGTGCAACATGCAGTTGAGGCTTGCCCGACAGACATATACAAAGAAGAGACCCAGTGGCCTAGAAGTTAAAGAAGCGGCCCCGTAATCAGAATGTTGCTGGTTCGGATCCCAGTCCAAACAAATCACATATGGAGTGAAAGGCTGTACTTTTTATAAGCACTTTATTTAAAGAAAAGTAAACGGCCACTCAAACCAACATGTCTGGTGATGTGGCTGCTGTGGGCGTGGCTTCAGTAACACAGGTAAAAGAGCAACAATATGGTGTTAGATGCACAGGGACATAACGAACATACAGAAGGATGCAGAATGAGATGAAAAACAGCATATCGTATTGTCCTAAATGTAAGACAACCCCCACTTCTTCCACACTTTTATGTTTTAAAATCATATTTTAGTCATATTTGGTTCCATTCATTACATTTTCTAGACAGCAACATCATCAATACCGGCCAATTCCGTATTGACAGAATGTTTTTATCTATGACAATGGTTTTATGGTTCAACAGCTATCAATGCTAAAAATGCAGCACATAAAGACATTTTAATCTGTCAGAAGCTTCGATTTGGGAGGGATTTATGGTGACTTGATGAGTCTTGATGAGTGTCACACTAGGAAATGTGTTAATGATGGCAGAAAGCTTGGTGGTGTTAAAAATGTTTTGTGTTCCTTTGTCAGTCCTAACCATTATACATTGATAGCTGGAAGAGAGTAAACAATATGTCTTGTAGAATTAAATCTATGCAAATTGTATAATGTATAATTGTAATGTATAATTGTATAAAATTCAGATACTGTAGTTTCATAGCTGCAGGGCTAATGAAGTCACAGAGGCCAGACATGTAGGTGCAATAAAGGTATTTATTGAATGCAACAGAAACAGGCACGATGGCTGAAAAAAGAACAGAAATAAACAAAAACAAACCCAAAGACACGTGGCAGTAAGGCCAGGAACTAAAAAACACACAGGAACAGCTGCAGTCCTGCAGCAGTCTCTATTACATTCTATAGAGTTCTGGGGCAGTGGTGGCCTATCGGGTAATGAAACGGACCTGTAATCACAAGGTTGCCAGTTCGGCCACTGAGCAAAGCGCCATCCCCACACACTGCTCCCCGGGTGCCATTCATGGCTGCCCACTGCTCACCAAGGGTGATGGTTAAAAGCAGAGGACACATATCATTGTGTGCTGTGCTGCAGTGTGTGGGGGTGGGCAGTGGCAACCACAGGGCTCCGACCACGCTGTCGCTGGGGGTCCTCTCCTGTCCTGCCTGGCAATCTTTGTGGGCATGCGCAGCCCCTGCATGTCCCTGCTGATGCTTCCAGCGTTGCTCCCTGTCTTGGACCCTCTGGTGAGCGCTTACCATACCACAGGGTGGTGCCATCTGCCTCCAGCAGAGCAAGTCCTCTGCCTCAGTCCTCTTCTTGAACGTCCCGGCTGGCCCCACCTGCCACCCTGGGGACTCTGTTGCATATCATCCCCCTGGAGTTGGACCGTGCCTGGCTTGCCCTCCACTCCAGTTGCTTCCCCATCCATCTGCCCCTCATGAGAAGCCCCCAATTGCGCACCCAAAAAAAAAAAACACTGGGGCATCCTTTGGCCTGGTCACTGTGCCCTAGACTGGTGCTCTCTGGTCAGAAAGCTTCAACCTGGAAGTCTTCTTGTCTGCAGCCCCGCCACCTGAGGGAACAGAAGAGGGGAAGTGGGGGGTGACACATCAACACAAAACACACACTCACACAGACAGACAAAACAGGTGTTATTCCATCAATATGGTCCCCTGTGCTTCCTCCAGAGGCAGGGTCAGGAGCTGAGGTGACTGGTCCTTCTCACCACCAGCTAGCGCTAATGTGGAGGTTGGTGGCTGGCTGGCATGCCTGTCTGTGGCGACTCCTCTGGTGCACATGGATGTGTTGGGGGTGTGTGCGGGGTGCTGGCACAGGTGGCTGAAGGGAAGGATGAATGCTCTCTGTAGTGGGCCGGGGCACTGTTACTGCGTGCTGTCCTGCTGGGGTACGTCCGTGCTGAGGTTTGGCAACAGGAACTGGAGACAGTGCAGCTGCTTGATGGCAACTCCCGGTCGCCCTCTTCAGCTTACCCCTTCACATTCTTATATGTCCTCTGAGCTGCACCTTGCTGCAGATATCCACCAATCCTTGTCTTCACCAATGTCATCCTTGGCGTGTCATCCATTGCTGCTGTTGTCATCCTCCTCCCTCAAACCATTCACCCACAGACTGCCCTGCATCCGGCTGTCGCGGATCACGCTGGGGCCATTGCTCTACCACGACACAACTCGCTGTACACACGTCACGGCTTATCCCACCATAGTGCGACCATCTCCTTTAACCGGCCCTCCAGCGCTCCTCGTTGGCGCCCAATTTATCACCGAGCTGCAGTGCTCTCTCCCACTTGTCTTCTTCGCCTCTGCTTACCTTTCCTTATGCGCTTTGGATACAGGCTGCTGCTTTCTGTCATACCTTGGGTTGCATTTAGGTAAAACAAAAGTATTTATGAAGTATTTAGTGTTATGAAGGTATTCCTTAGGGGCAGTGGTGGCCTAGTGGGGAAGTGATGGCCTAGCAGGCAAGTGGTGGTGGTTAAGGAAGTGGCCCCGTAGTCCGAAGGTTGCCAGTTCGAATCCCGATCCGCCAAGGTGCCACTGAGGTGCCACTGAGTAAAGCACCGTCCCCTCACACTGCTCGCCGGGCGCCTGTCATGACTGCCTACTGCTCACCAAGAGTGATAATTAATAGCAGAGGACACATTTTGTGGTATGCACAGTGTGCTGTGCTGTATATCACAATGACAATCTCTTCACTTTAGAGCCTTGTTGTCAGGTTGATCGGTGCAGGCTGTGGACCCAGCTGCACCCAACCGTGACAAGTAGACTGTTTCTTGTATTTTTGTCTATTTTGCTATTTTAATCCTATGTACAGCACAGTGGTATGACATTTAATTGTGCTTTATAAATAAAAAAATATATTTTGTATTTAGAATTTAATTTTTGTTTGATTTGATTGTGTTGTTTTTTGTATTGTGGGTGAAATATTGTATGACTACCATTTAAAAAAAAAAAAAAGAAAAAGTGAGTTATTCAAACGTGAGGGTTATTTCAATCCATGCAGTAACCCCTTAATCGACAATTAGTTGTTTTGATGTATCATTTATACTGGTCTCATTTTCATGCATTTCTTGTTGAGAGGCCCAATTATTGGTGATTTTATTATTAACTCATGTCCAGGGTAATACTGCTACACTCATTGGTATTGCTCATCATTACTGGTCTCATTACATAAATCTGATAAAGAACCAAATGTATTTGATGTAAATTTTGTAATGCAAGATTCACTTTCAGGGTCTGCATGTGAACAAATTGTATTATTGTTGTAATCTAAAGCACAATAACATTTAGTTGCATCTCTTTTGTTACAATACATGCATTAAAAAAATGCTGTTGAGAGATCATGCCACTGCGAAAGGGCTTGGGTTGATTCCTTTGTGCCCATTCTACATGAGTAATGGGGGATAAAGCTTTTTTCGTCCAGACATGTCAAGGCTACCCAGACAGACTCTGGTCCTTGGTGGGATAGGAGTGGCCAAGTTTCATCCTGGGCTGGGAGCTCTGTCTGAGACATCCAATCAGCTGGGATTGAGCTTCACAGAGCAAAC
This sequence comes from Denticeps clupeoides, assembly GCF_900700375.1. Classification (NCBI taxonomy): domain Eukaryota; kingdom Metazoa; phylum Chordata; class Actinopteri; order Clupeiformes; family Denticipitidae; genus Denticeps; species Denticeps clupeoides. The sequence goes on from NC_041714.1 coordinate 5,117,060, forward strand.
AGGGACAATGTTGGACCTTGAGTTAGTCAGACAGCAAGTAGTGTGTTTTTGCATCGCAAAGATATACTAATGGCTAAACATTACTCAGGCTAAACGTTTTTTATATAAATATAAAAACACATAGCAGTTGGCAGCAATATAAATTAATCAAATCAGTCTCAATCTGCAGGATAAAAGAGGTGAACAGGACATAGTGAAAGACCAGCAACATGAAATAATTGGAAGGCGCGTTTGAGGCAATTAGCATAGCCTTGGTGCTCAGTGTGTGTGGAGGACTCTAAGGGCCTCAATCTGTTTCTGTGTTTTGTATTTGGGCCATGAAATCCCCAGAGAGCTGCATGCACCAGGAGAGACGTAACTGCTTTTCACAGCTTAAGATCAGTGGAGCTGTGATGTGGGAGACAAATGAAAGGTGTAAAGGATGTGAAGTCTGGTGCAGTGCCAGTTCAGTATCTAACTAAACAGACACGGAGAAAACACAGATCATGGCACATTTAATTTCCTATTATGTACCTTCCATGAAGAACAGGATCAGATTATCACATTATAAAAACTTAATATTTTATATATATTAATATATATAATATTGTCACAGGGGAAATTCGATGACGTACTTGCAGACATACTTTGGGCGTGGGGATAAGCCGTCATACCGGTAGAGGACACTGGGCGAGTGGGGCAGGAGGACCGGGGGCGCCTGGCCGGCGAGGAATGAGGAAGCAATGGACACGCTGCAACGCAGCGGGGAGTCAGTTCGTGATCTTTGGGAAGGACCGGGACAGAGGAGAACCAGAAGACGGCGGGTTTCAGGATGGTCCGGGATCTTGGACTGGACGGGAGTAGGTCTTGGGTGGCAGGAAGGTAGGGGAGCATGGAATCCCGTCTTAACCGATGGGTCAGGTAGGTTCAAGGTCAGGGGCAGGTAGAGGTTGTAGCCAAGTAGTTCCGGTCGGGGTTCCTTTCGTGGTTTCCAGGGGGTCAGGCAATTCTCGAAGTCGTGGGCAGGCGAAGGTCGTATTTCAGGAAGGTACAATTATCTTGGGTCGGGGGTGAGAGAGCTAGCGTCTCTGGCGAGTAAACTCATACAAAGCGGGCGTGTCTCCTTGGGGTTACCTCACTTTTATACTTGCCACCGCCCGCTTCCATTTCTTCTTCCAGGTCGTCGTCTCCCAGGCTGGTGAGGCGCCCTCTAGCGGGCTGGAGGCGCGTTGGCCATGACAAATATGTATTATATATAACCCCTTTTGTATAAAAATGCTCTGAGTCATGCCAAGTCATTCCATAAGGTAACCTGTGGATTTTGTAGCAAGACTTTTAGTCTTTTAAGTAGCTGGATGAAGATTCTATTGATCAGACTTTTCCTGAAAACATCTCTCACATGTTTGACTAAATTATTAAGTCAAATATGTGAAGCAGATCCTTCATTCCTGAACTTTTTTCAGAGTGACAAGGCTCATCCTCCTGCCACTATCAATAGACAATGATGTTCACATGAAATGATATATGTGGTCTGCAACAAACTTTTAAGTTTGAGCCACGTGAGTGGTAGAACATTTTTCAGAAAATCGCGCTGCCTCTGCCAGCCTTTTCATATTGAATTCTGTTGCCTTGTTTTGGAGATGCTCTGGATCCCAACATTAAAACCACTGACAGTCAAATAACATTTCTTATCAAGTTAATTGGCACCTGTCAAGGTGCGGAGACGCTTGGCCGCATGGAAACAAAAAAACGCAACAAACCGCAACAGAACAACTTTAAACAGGGTTTGGGTCGAAGCATTTCACATATGACCACCAGTGGATGTGGCAGATTACTTTGAATATTAGAACCTTCAGAGTCAACCACTGACAATGTACGCAATGGACATATGAGTGTTAGCTCTGGATCATGGTCCAGTGGACTAAACAGACAAACCAATTCTGGGTGGTGGGTGAGTTAGCAGTTACATAGGGCTGTCATTCCCATATATCGAAACCTTACCCCTTACTTGTTTACTTTACATTTTAGAAGACAGTCCAATAAAATTTTTTACTATTAAGATCATCTTCTACTTTCAGTGGACATTGTGTAACAGTGTTGAGTAGCATTGCATTTAACAACAAACAGTTTCTTGTTCCTTTTTATATTAGGCCTATGTAAGACCGTGAGGCTTGAATCTCAGATATGCTACACTGCTTTGTACTACACATGCAAAAAAATTCATCATGACATGCCGCTAACCTTTGGCATTTTAAGTGTAGTGACACAGAGAGAGAGAGGGCCACTGGCAAAGACCAGCTTTTGCAGAGGGGAGGCTAATTTAGTCTGGCCAGCAGGATTCATGCAAGAGGGCTCAGCATGCAGCCATGTGAACTAAAGCCATGCCAGGGATCATAAACGTTAATGATTAATGTCAGATTCTGACACTGAAATATTCAAGAATGAAAAGATGCCATCTTCAATATGATTTGGCAACACAAAAAAAAAATTCACCAATGCTGACTGCCATTAAGCGCTCCTCACATATACAATGCATCTGTATTCACAGCGCTTTTTCCACTTTTTGTTATGTTACAGCCTTATTCCTAAATAGATTAAATTCTTTTTTTATATACAACACCTCATAATGACAATGTGAAAAAAGTTTACATGAGGATTTGGCAAATTTGTTGAAAATAAAAAAACTGAGGAATCACATCACATGTATTCACAGCCTTTGCTCAGTACTTTGTCGATGCACCTTTGGCAGCAATTACAGCCTCAAGTCTTTTTGAATATGATGCCACAAGCTTGACACACCGATCCTGTTGTTATTATGGGGAGATGTGTGCAGAATGTTGTGGAAAAAAATGCATTTAATCCATTTTGGAATTAGGCTGTAACATAACAAAATCTTTATTTTATTATCACCGAGCCTTGGCCGTCCCTGATTTTTGCACTGGTTCACTTTTGATGGGTCTTGACTACATGTACATCCTGGAATAGCTGCAGTTTTGGACATCCTTGTAAATATTAATCAGATCCTTATATTTGTCCATTTCTACCTCCTTCAAATGCATCATCTTCAAGGACACTGCCATTGCCATTGTAATGAGATAATCAGTGTTATTCTCTTCACTTGTCATTGGTCATAATGTTATGACTGATTGGTGTATAACAAAGAAAACTGAAATACTACACATACTTCAACTTTAGATTCACTAATCTAAAATGGACTCCCATCATGAACAGCTGTAACCTCTCTAGGTCTATGCCTCGAAAAGGGTGAAGTTCCACCTAAACTCAGATCTCGGTCTTCCTGATTGCCTATGGCTATTACCGCATTAATTGGACCACAACAAAGGCAGCGTCTTTATGGTCCGGGAGGAGAGTGATGCAACAATCACTTACAAGGAATTTTTTATTGGTTAAAAAATTCATGAATCCAGACACAGTTGGCATGCTTGCAGAATGTCAATTCAGGCCTCTGGGTCTTGATCTATGGCTGTGCTGCTTAATTTATGGACCCCATGTAAGCATACACAAGAAACAGCCTCTGATGTGGTCGATATCTCACTTTACCTGATTTGACTTGTGAGCTGAAAGGTGTATGTTTAATGCATGTGACATTCACTCTTCAGTAGATACCATTACTACAAAGAAGAGAATGTGAAAAACTAGATTATAAAAAGGAACTTTTGATGGCCAAAGCAGCAGAGAATAAGCTTGCATCTTCACAAGGGTCCAAAACCTTGGACTTACATGTAAATACTTTTATATATTTTACCTGTTTTATACAGTAGAATTAAGTTGTTAATAATTACCTCATCATTGGGCAGTGGTTGACGTGGATTATTGTTCCGGCAGTTGTTATACAACATGATATAAATACATTACAATAAATTAAAAAGAAAACTAGACAACATAAAGTGCAAGTTAAAGAATTAAAGAATAAGAATTAGTGTATTGACAGTAAAGTGTAAAGGTGATGTACAGGTCCACTGTTGGTGACGCTGAAGGCATGTGGGGAATAACTGTTCTAAAGCCTGCTGGTTCTGGTCTGCAGACTCCGGTAACGTCTGCTAGAAGGGAGAAGTTCAAACAAATCAACAAATTCTTAGCTTTCTGCTACAGTGCTCCCCTGCTTTGGAATAGCCCTCCTGCTAATAACTCCACTTTTACTATGATCTCACCTAGGGTGTCCTACATAGACCACTGTTGCATTTTATCATAGCAACTCAGTCCACTCAGTCACCACTTTAATTTAATCTGTCTCTGTCTGAGCAACTCGAGATTCTCATTCTTGAGACCAAGATGCTGCCGAGATGTAACAGCATGAAATGTACCAGAGGGTCACAACAGCCACCAACACCATAACCACTGAAGTTGGAGGGATCTGAAAATGGGTCAATAACAGATAAACAGATACTTTCTTTAAATCCCCATGCTGTAACTATGCTCTGACACACATTGGCTATGCTCTTGGACTAATGAGTACTAACCCTGCTCTGACATTGACAACTGAACACCCTGCTCCTATTACACGTTCACTCTATCATGTAACATTTATTTGTGTGCATTAAAGGTCAAAGTGTGTGGGGTGTCAAAAGTAGGACCCTTCAAAGCCCATTGAGACATCCTGATTTTAATTTTGGCCTAAAAAAATATATGTTCTTGCTGTATGTACACTTTTACTATGTATCATGTGTATGTACTGTGTAAAATTTAAATGGGGTTAAGATAGCAACCAACACAACAGAGAACCGACCAGGACTGCAGACATGAAGCTTACACATGGGGAACAAGGCCGCTAGGACATCATTAACTGAAACAGGACTAACAAAGTACATATATATACTTTGTACACAGAATGTACTACTGGCATACTGTGGTTTTGGTGATTCTTTTAATGTTGTTAGCAAATAGTGTGCCAATGGAACATTCGGCAGTTGCTCCAGCTGCTCCCACTTCATCATGTCTAGTGAGTTGATAGATTGTGTGCAGCGACTGCACTAAAACCTCAGAGGGGATGTACCCATCCTCAAAAACAGTTGTGAGGATTTTTTTATTTTAATAAACCTTGCAGGACTCACCAATCATTTTCCCACACAGGACCAAATACCAAGACAGACAAACTATCATTGAATAGACAGACAGATGGAGCGTCACTAAATGAAGCTCACTATTGAGATGGGCATTCCAAAGATTACTATTTCCAACCAAACAACATTTTTACATATATGAGATACATTCTGGGTGTAGCTTATTACAACAGCAGATATAGAGTATCATCAGCCACCACAGGAGGTCCATTCCTGCCAGACAGGACACAGTGGGTCTGAGTGCCAATATTATCTTGCATGTTGTATCTCACACTGATTTCCCAAGACTCACAGCAGCAAGTGGGATACATGATAAGAGTTGCATTCCAGTTCAATATGGCAACTGTAACTTCCATAAAAAAAAACTATATTCAGCTCCAACTTCCTAAAATATTTCTACAGCTAAATATGTGATTACATGTGTAATTTACTGTAAATATCATGAATAAGCTTGATTATATATAGAATAAAATTACAAATAGCTTTTAAAGAGTCATGCAATATATGTTAGAGCCAGGATAGAGCCATTTTATGCTAGTGTCTCATGCATCATATTTGTACCTTCCAACACACATGTACCCAGTTTACTTCAGTTTTGTTTTCTTGTTAAGTCCTCTAGAGAGCTTCACTGAGCCTTTTTTTGTTTACATGAATTTACTTAAATTCTAATGCATCAGTGATCCACCCTCATTACTCACTTACTCACTCACTCACAAGCAATACCCTAACCCTAACATCCCAGGACATTGGGCTGCACGGCGGGGCCTTAACAATATGGAGATATTTAAAAATTCATGAATAAATATCACAATATTCAAAAAATATATTTCTGGATTCAGCAACAAATAAATGTAACACATGCATTTTAACAAATGCATTTCTCAACTCAAAAAAAAAAAAAAACATTTAGGAAATTGTCTTAGTCAGGAATAGTGTTTCATGCAGATGTTGATGGCAGCTGATTGGTCCAAGTCAGAAACAAAGCGCTGGATAATCATCAAATAAAATGAAACAAAACAATAATGTCTGTCCAGATTGTGTTAACTCTGTTTATATTAATGTAGTTTTTATTAATGCTATGAGACACTGAAAATGCAAAGTAAAAAAACTTTTTTGAAAAGAGCGTTAGGTGTGTGCTGCATTATTCCACTTCCCAGCTGATGGAGCTGAGCACATGTGATTCTGGGAAATGCCAGAGCTGGCTGGTCTGTTGCTGAAGGTCACCAATCTATCATCCCCTTGTTAAATAACCAAAATGGAAATCAAAGAACAATAAAACAGGGAATCAATAGTGGCTGCAGCCAAGGGATGAGTCTTGAAGCTTTCACAGGGATTACTGGCCAAACTCATTGGCTTTTAAATGGTAGGCCAGTGTGCCGCTGATGGAGCTAAAACTATCAGCTGTCCTTTCAAACACATTCCCCTCTTTTTCTCTTTCAGCCTTTCAGTCTATTCTATGTGTGACCTTTGAAACATTCTTTTCTTTTGGCTCAATTAATTACAAATGAAGGCCTTTTTGGACTTGTTTTAAATCCATTAGTACATGATCTCCAGTTTAACACTGTCTGAAAATAGCTAAAATCCATCTAAATGAATGTTATATTGTGTCAGTAATTTACATTGCTTTACAACATATATAAATCTGCAGACTATTTTGGGATCGTTATTAAACACAACGTTGCGTAGAGCTATTAAAATCCTCACATCCACCATGTTCCAGCACTATTTTCATGAATAATGGCAAATCAATGTCTAATAATGATCACAAATAGCACTACTTAGGAGCAATATATGCTTGGTCAAGTGGATAAAGTAAATGGGTTTAAAAAGTTTTTAAAATTCACAGATGCAAAAACTAATGAAATAATTTTTCACATCCTGTTCTTGACAGTGCATTGATTCATACAGTGGCGAGCAAAAGTATACCCACCCCTGCTTAAAAATTCTCGGTCTCTCACTTTCAATAACTGTTGTACACTGGTTGTTTTTTTTAGCAAGCACATTCCTTTGAAAAGGGTATAAATCATGTGCAATATCAAAAGCAGCAAGTACATGCTGAGCTGTTCTGAATTTCTATATTTTGAAATGTATGTCATTGCTTTGCTTTTTAATTAAATATTTGTCATGATTTCACTGTTGTCATGTTCCATGTTCACCAGCATCTTGGATGTCTCCCCTGTCCTGTTCTTCACAAATTAAACCCTGGTTTTGTGATGTCATGCGATTCCATCCTTCCTTCTTTGTCTTCTCGTCACCTCATCATCCTCTTCTCCGTGCGCCTGCCTTGTCATGCCAGCATGGTTGTGACTATATTCTAGCAAACATTTTGAGTTTTTAGCTTCATGCAAAACTGAGAGGACCTTATGCTTAACAGTCTATTGGAGTACTCAAACATTTACATTTTTTCATTAAACAATTGTACAAAACTAAAACATAGACACAAATCAAAAAAGGTCAAGCAAACGTAGATAAACTCTACCGGATTGGACCACAACTGGTCACAGTCTGGTAAAATGTGGCTCTCAAAAACATGAACTTGCAGCCCAAGCAAGACAAACTAAAGAAGTTCCTATCATATGTTGTCAGATGAATTAATACTCAGTCATAGTTTTTAGTTTAAAATACTTTCCCCATCCAAATTAGAATTATAGTTGTAGCATTCATGTATTCCAATAACTGAAATATAATTGCAGTTATTGTCCTGTCATGTCCCTCTGAAAGCTCCTCTCAAGGGTTTGCCATAGAAATTACAAATGTTCTAATACAAAACAACTTTTTGTGGACCTTATATGCCATTGTAGTTCCCATGAGTAGTAGAATATTATGGTAAACTTTTTAAAAAAGTGAATATAGGGGTGAGGAGCCGCAAAGATGGCCACATTTGCCATAGGTGTTCTGCACAGAGGATCAGGCATGTTGACAGCTCATTAGCCCACCATCCCTTAGCTGGCCAACAGGACCTTTCTTTTTTTGGGGAGTGTGCAAAATGCATACTTGTGTCAAGTCAGCTGTCGGAAGTCTATTTCTATTCTTTTTTTAAAAATGTACTGCCTTAGGTTTTTAGATGGGATATGAATTAACTGCATCAGCCATTTTTGCCCTAAAAATATTTTTTTCAATGTCTTTATTGCATATAAGAAATGTATAGAATGTGTTGTAGCTGTCAGGATCCGGTCCGAAATGGGGGTTACTCCGGTCTGGAGTTTAATTGTTGTCCTGTGTAATGTTCCCTAATCGTTTTCACCTGTGTTAATTGTATAAAGCTGCCCTGTTCGTTTCTGTTCCCTGTCAGGTCTTTGAAGTTATGTTCCATGTTCACCAGTGTCTACGTCTCGGATGTCTCCCCTGTCCTGTGATTCACCATTAAACCCCTGTTCCGTGATGTCAGGTGAAAGCATCCTCCATTCCTCGTCATTCCTCTTCACTCCTCGTCCTCCTCTCCGTTCACCCGCCGCGTCATGCCCGCATGGACGTGACAGAAGCCTTGATACCAATATCAAATCAATCCTTTGCATACCAACAAAGTCGAAAATAACTGCTGCCATCAAACACATTTTATTAATGACAACAGTGCCCTCATGCAAATACTCCTTAGCAAGGTGTGTGTGTGTGGAAATATGTGACAGACCAATGTAAAATCACTGTGGTAACATTGTGATAACATTCCCCAGTCGGCATTGAGGTTCTCTCTCATGACCTATTACAGATAGAAGATAGATTATTTACAGCCCTGTTACACCTGGCATTCTCATGCCATATTGGCATTGTGGCAGTGGTGGCCTAGTGGTTAAGGAAGTTCGAATCCTGATCCATCAAGGTGCCACTGAGGAGTACCGTCCCCACACACTGCTCCCCGGGCACCTGTCATGGCTGCCCACTGGTCACCAAGGGTGATGGTTAAAAGCAGAGGACATTGTGTCACTGTGTGCTGTGCTAGCTACACTCCTGCACGCCCTCTCCAATCTGCAAATGAGATGAGATGAAAATTCCCTCTTCACGGGGTCTCCGATTCCAATCAACTCTGTTCTCCTTTGTTGTCCCTGGCTGGTGGAACAACCTGCCCTGCTCCATTCGACTAGCTGAGACTACCACCACCTTTAAGAAGCAGGTGAAAATCCACTTATTCAAAAAGTACATACACATGCACACACACTACACCAAATAAAATAAAAAGTCCTTGTCTAGCACTTAACAATTTCTGAGCATGTTCTTTATCTATTTATTACATATAAGTTAGGCCTAAGTTAGGGCTCTTAGTTTTATAAACTCAAAATCTATAGAAATCGAACGAGAATTGCTGGTGTCTTCCGCTTGTAAGTCGCTTTGGATAAAAGCGTCAGCAAAAATAATAAATAAATGAATAAATACTGTACTGTGTATCACAATCACTTTCATATTTTGCCCCATTATTTTTTGGGGGGGCAATTTCTCTGCATTGCATTTAATCATCTAATGTCACCTTCATGTCCTTTAATGTAATTTTAATTTTGACGTATATCATCTGTACATTATTAAATTGTAATGACTGCTCATCTTCTCACACTCATAACAGGGTTAATGCTTATATAGCTGATGCATGTATCCCCCATGCCAGTTTTGTCTAAAAACAGCATTAACAAGTCAAACTAGTCTAGGTATCAACAGTCCTGTCCTCAGACATGGAAATACCCACTGCCTATTAGAACTTTATTAAAAAAAAAAAATCTAATGGGGTCATAAAGTATATTTATTGTCATGAGTTTATCTTAAATAGCTTTTGCAAAACAGGAATAAGCAGTATAGTCATAATTTAAATGTGAACAATAATCAAGATCTAAGGGAATCTTTCTTCTATATAGCCTACAAACCTCATAGCTGTACTTCTGAAGTAATTTGAAAGGGGGTTGCCTTTAAAGTGGGTAAAATTAGCTACTTGAATGAATTCAGATTTGCAACAAGACAATGAGATGTGCAGAAAATGCTCACTGTATATGCCTCACATGAACCGGTAAAAGATTATTGACTCTACACACACTCTGAAATAATAGACTAGGGCCAGCTCCACCAGCTTCTGACAGGTTTATTAGCTAATGAACATCTGCTAAAATGACCAAGCAAGCTGGACTGTGCTAAGATGAACATAACCAATGTTGACTGTATGAGAGTAAGGATGGCCTTGCCTGGTCCTTTGAGGAGCAGTTAACTGAGATTAATGGTCCTTTTTCAGGCCATGGGCCCATTTCCAGCTGACCAATTGGATGCATATGTACATTCCTACACAGTCTTCAGGATGGCAGACATTTGTCCTCATATGCCTGTTTATCTACTGTGTGGTAGCAATAAAACTGACTTCACTCGGTCAATGCATATAGATCAGGGAACTGCTACACTGGCTTCATTGATATCCTTGAAGCACAAAGGCATAGTGAGAGTGGAACAAGGGGTATTTATTTATTCACACTTTACAAAGCCTTTGTTGAGGTGAACAGCACTCATCTTAACAATGTCATATTTCTCAGTTTATGTTTTGTGTAGTAGCAGATTATTTTACATACATTTGATGTTTAACTTAATATGAACTTATTTACTTTTTTAATATTATGCATCCAGGACTTTTGGAGAGATGGAGGTTTCTCATGGCCATGTGCACTAATTTCAGCACAAGGCATGGGGGTTTGTTTGTGGCCATTCCCATTGTGTCCCCAATATACTGTTTTCATTACCTACCCTACCTGTCCATCATTTCTACTCCCCCCTCAGAAGATCCACTCTCACACCCAATGGACACCATCCCTGGTGAGATTTAATCTCAAAACAGAAACCCGTAGATACTTTATTTTAAGATCCTGATGACAGTAGACATTATTTACCATTCAACTTTTCAAACATTATTCTTCCATGAGCTAAACATTGTTAGCTCTTCTACAATTAAATGCAAACTAACATAACTCCTTACATGTCAAAGAAATAAAAAGTGTAAAATTAATACTGTATTTGTGGTCCTAATATGTTAAAAATAGCCATTTATTAATAAATGAGTGTCACAGCCCCCATTCCACCACCAAACTTGCAGGAGCCCACGGAGCCAGCCACCGAGGCCAGACGAGGCAGAGGTCAGCATTTATGCCTATTGTTGACCTTTTTGCCCAACCACCATTTGCCCTTTTATGTCTCATGTTTGGATCTCAATGTTGTCGTCTTATTGCCTAAAATCCAATGACTTTTCAGCCCAGCCCTCCTGTTCTTCCACTCTTGCTGCTGCCAGACCTCTCCTGTCGACCCTTCTTTTATCTGCTTTGCAGATGAGGAAACATGTGGCATAAGTGAATTCATGCCTGACTGGTGGCGCTCCAGCCTGATGCAGTTCGTGTCTATCGAAATGTGTCCTCTGCATTAACCATCACCCTTAGTGAGCAGTGGGCAGCCATGACCGGCACCCAGGGAGCAGTGTGTGGGGACGGTGCTTTGCTCATTGAGATGGGTATTTATCAGTCCCCTGTTCTACCAGACAGGCAAAGGTCTATCTGCAGACCATGAATGCAGTCATCCATAATGCAATTTTCCTTCTTTCACTCCTATGGAGATTGTCCTCTTGATTCAGTAAGGTCAAATTTCCTCTGCTAATTTCTACAAACTGGCATGAGACATGAAGTTAGGGTTGAAAATTAATCTTATAAATTAGTATTTCTACTCCCCTTCAGCTCCAGTGGCTTCTACCAGCTTTCTCCTTTCTTTACTCCTCTTTTTTAATCTCTCCAGAACCAGAATCAACACAGGCCACCCAGATACTGGTTCAGTCCTTAGTAATCTCACAACTGGATTACTGTAGCTCCCTTCTAGCTGGTCTACCTCTATGTACCATTCGACCTCTACAACAAGGGCAGTGGTGGCCTAGCGTTTAAGGAAGCGGCCCCGTAATCAGAATCCAGAAGCCAGTTCGAATCCTGATCCACTGAGGTGCCACTGAGCAAAGCACCGTCCCCACACACTGCTCCCCGGGCGCCCACTGCTCACTCAGGGTGATGGGTTAAATGCAGAGGACAAATTTCACTGTGTGCACCGTGTGCTGTGCTGCTGTGTATCACAAGTGACAATCACTTTACTTTACTTTACAACTAATACAAAATGCAGCAGCTCGACTGATCTTCAACCTTCCCAAATTCTCCCACACCACCCCACTGCTACGTTCCCTCCACTGGGTCCCAGTAGCTGTGCGCATCAGATTCAAAATACTGATGCTGGCCTACAAAGCCAAACATGGAGTAGCACCATCCTACCTCACAGCCCTTATTACACCTCCGGATCATGACACCTTCATATAGTCTGTCTTATGTATAGAAACTACAACATAGTGAATAAAAAGATTGAATTCATAGTTAGGGGTCCTAGTGAACCAGGATTGATAATTTCATTGATGGTAACATAGAAGCACATTGTAAGTCGCTCTGGATAAGGGTGTCTGCTAAATGCCTTAAATGTAAATACCCTAGCCATATTTCAGTCTACTATCCAGAAAGCACTTTTCAATCCCTAATCTAACACAAGATCCCATTCCCATCTGAGACTTGGCTCTGCTGGAGCAGTTAAATTTCCCTAGACTGTATTTTGCATGTTTGCAGCTATGGAGGAAGTGGAAAGGTCTACTTATACATTGTATGTGCATAAATATTACATGTATTTTCCAGTCATGCTTATGCTGTGCTTGACCCAGACACACTGGCATGCCTGGAGAAGGCGCCTGGGCATAAGGACCACTTTTGGCCTCTTAGTGCTTGTCACTATTGACCCTCCATCTCTGAGAGCTCAGCTGGTCTTCAGCCTGCCACTGAGGAACCCCTCCCTATGGGTCTAAAAGCTCAATATTGGCCATAGTTTTTGCTCTGTGATTGTAGTGCTCTAATCATTTGGCTCCAGATGGTCTTATTGGATATGCAGACACAGAGTCTCTGATGCGACTGCTTTCAGGAAATGATACCTCGGCTAATTAAATGAAGCCTTTTCTGAATGTACAGATCATCTTGCAAATTTAATCAAAAGGCCAATTGGCACCAGCTTTACAACTTGGCAAAGCATGACATCATAACAAACATAAAACCATTTGTGGAAAAAAGTATAGTTGTCTGATACTGTTCAAATTCCTTATGCCAAATCCAAGGTCACTTATTGCTGTACTACAACACTGCCCTGTAAGTAAATAAATATAAATGAGCAAAGAAGAGGAATCGTTGGTTAATTGCTGCAGTGATAACTGTTTCAAATGGCAACATCTTATTTAATTATTAGTGAGATCAATTAATGTTCAGTGAAGTCATATCGTAGAAAATGGCAGTTTACAACTTACAGGATTGGGACTACATAGCTCTGTGGTCATAAATAAGACACTTATTGAAGCTAATCATATGCAGCAAAAAAGATCTGACAGTGGACCATTGAAATGTTCATGTGCTCTGATGAATCAAGATTGACCATGTTCCAGAGTTATGGGAGCACATGAAATGACATGAAATGATACCCAAATAACCCATCACTTAATATTCCCTGCTGTACAAGCCTGTGAAGGCAGGGTTGAGATGTGAGGTTGCTGGGCCATATATTTTGTGTTAATAAAATCAGATGACTACCTTAAATTACCACACTTTTCCATCAATAGATTTTTTTTGTCCCTTTCCTGATAGTGTGGGCATATTTCAAGATGACAATGCCAGGACCCATCAGGTTCTAATGGTGAAAGATGGTTCATGTGACATCATTTGGACGACCTTACACTATGGGTGTAGACTCCTTAATACAACTCTGGACTTTAATAATCGCATAAGCACAGTACATAATACATAATATATTACAGAACACATCATAAAAAAAACAGATTTTCCTATGTTTTTGAGGCTGTATACATACATTCAAACACAATATGTTTATAAAAAAGCAGGTGTTTATGCATATGCCATCACAGTAGGTAATATGCCTACTGAACTGCATACAGCAGCAGCATTAGTGTTAGCATTCAGCTTGAATGCAATCACAAAAACAAATAAAAAATGGGAAAGATGCAAAAAAAAAAAAAAAATATATATATATATATCAAGCAGTTTTAAAGTCCAGGACACATATTGGATTACTTGGTTTAACTTAGCTTTTTCTTTGCACCCATGTTAGTTTAAAGGGGGCACATTCCAGAAGGAAGGTAATGCTAGTGCAAAAAATATAGATATATTTTTGTGGAACTCCCAAAAATGGCTTAATCCATAATGGGTTAGGGAAATGGAGATGTCTAGCCATCTGAGAGTGGCCTGAGCGTCACTCTGAATCAAACAGCAATCCATCACAAATGCGCCAGGTCGTGACTGGTAACTGGCCATTACAAAAAGCTCATATTCATCAGAAATCCCTGCTTTAGCCTATCTGTACTCCAAGTTTAATTACCTTGTAATGAGGCAGACCTCAAACCCACACAAGTAGAGCGGGTTCCATTAGACCCATCCAGTGTAATGGATGAGAGGGATTAGGTTTCAGTCCATGAGTATCTAAATAAGACTTGCCTAAGGTACGCTGGCAGGGTAAATTGCTGCGTAAGTAGATTGGCTCAGTTCTGCTGAGGAAAGAAGACTTAGATTTATTGCCTTACTTCCCATATTACATTTTTAAAAAAGTAATTCACCTGTCTTTTACATTCTGTCACATTTTCAGAAAATGTATTAAAAAATAGAAATAAGACAAACATCAATCTATTTTAGGGTAGACAGCAAACTGAAACAACTAAAAATATATAGAACACACATACATAGAGCAATATATAGAACACATAGAATCCTCAAGATTTGCAAAAATAAATATATAACAATATATAACAAAAAAAAAAAAAAAACAATAATTATTCTTTCTTACCAGAATTTTGGTATATTTTCAGTCACTTCCTACCTTTACCCAACTGCTTTTTCAGGCCATTAACTATATATTACATGAATGGGACAGGACTATCATTTCTTTAAGACTTAACATAAAGGAAGATATTCATCAACCGGATTGAGAAATAGCTTGTTTTATGGCCCAGACCCAGTCTATTAATACCAAATTAAAGTTCCTTCAATATAACTAGCTGATGTGCACCTTTCTTACTCCTAGTAGGCATTCCAGAATTTCCACAATATCTGTGTGAAATGAATGGTGGAAAAATATACCCTAATTCATTGTTGAGAGTGTAAAAGGATATTTGTTAAAACTTAGAAACAGTAGCTGCATATTGACTTTGGACTTTTACAAGCCAGAAGGATAAATTGCATTGTTATGGAGACGTTTGAATGCAGTTTAGACATATATTATAAAAACAAAGATAAGAGCTCATGTATGGAACCCCTACTAGCATTTTTGGAAACTCATGCATTTTATATGAATATGAAAAGTTTTCAATATGTAAGGTTTGCATTTGCATCACGTGACCAATAGAATCAAAGGGTGAGTGTTCTTTCTGATCCTTTAAAACGCATACAAGAAGTGGGAATGGAGGAAAAGCTGAACAGTCTCTGAGTGTACAGAGATCAACAACACAACTTCATAGTCTTGCCGGGAGTTTAGAAAACCACGCATATTTTTTTTGCGCTAAGTTTGGTCTAAAAACCTATTTTCAATTTTCTCCAATGAACAGAAAAATGGTCTGTGTTCAGTCCATGCCCACCTGACGCCATGGACATCAGGCTTTTTGTGGATTTTGTGGCTTCAGGTTGTCAAGGGGTTGGGTTGGTGTGTTGAAGGAAATCCTGGTGAAGGATGGAGAGAAATGAGACCCGCCGGATGCTGCTAGGGTTTATATCATGCCTTTTATTTATTATGCTTACAGCACTTCGGTTTCACCATGCCCAGGTAAATGTAACCGCTTGTACATGAGACGGGGACATTACACAAACCAAATGTTACTGCTTTTGTGTAATACAAAATGAAATCATAAAGGGACCAATGGGCCATATGGCGTACACAGGCATACGAGACCTTAACTCTTGTATTTAAAAACATCATGTGACTGTCACGTTCCTAAGTCTAGGCGTCTAAGAAACACGAAAAGGGTATGGAGAGGAGGACGTCCACTGTTCCACACACAAACAAACAAAGCATACAAACAGTGCTTTTATTTACAGTGAGCTAACAGGTACAATAAAACAGCGGACTCAGGACAGCTAACCAACATCAGTTCAGTATAAAGGAAGGGATGGTCCAGCGGGGATAACTCAAACACGCACAAAAGTTAACAAAAAGGCACATAAAGCTAACAGGCTAACGTAGGCTAACAACAAAGGGGTCTGTCACACAAAGCAACAAGACACATGAATGAGATCCCCAACGGAGCTCCTTGCACCCCTGGGGACCTCCCGAACACCATCCAAAGTCTCTTTATATAGGTGGAGGTGACCAATGGAGCTGGTAGGAAGTCAGGACACAAAAACACAGCCAGCCATACAGAACACGTGGGACTATTCGTCCAGGTACGTAACAGTGACCATGTAGAGCATTATGGATATCGCGACATTGACAATTGTAATCAAATCGAATCATGAGACCAGTGAAGACTCACACCTCTAGTGCACACACACCATTCACACACACTCATTCCTTAGATACCTACACATGGAGCGCATGTCAACTTCCAGATTACAACCCTGGAGGTGTGATGCCACATCACTAACCGTTGCGCCATCATGCGACCCTGTTATTCAGCCCTACGAGACCAAAAAAAAAAAACGTCCATAACCAAAGATTAAATGTTATTATTATCAGATTTCTCGATATACCACTACAAGCTATGATGACCTTCAACAAATCTGATTTGGTCCCCTTTTGCTCAGTGTTACTGAAGCCACCACCCATCCACTCCTCAGAGAGATTATGTTTTCAGCAGTAGGTGTGAGGGAAGCCACGTAAGCTCTTTATTGATTATTTATTCACTACATCCACAGGACTCTGGGAGAGGAGATGCTAAAATGCTAAGGCTCTCAGTGATAAACCTTAATGGTTATATATAGAGGCACAGTCAGCTCTTTCTGCTCTGCTCATCCTACCCTTTCAGTGCAACAGACACCGGGATTTTAGCCAACCTTGTCAAGGCAGAGATTAAAGCACTGATCAATCAGCATGAATTTGACTTTTTAAAAAGCAGGAATTGCATGAAGCCATTTTTGGCTCTTGTCATTGATCATTCTCAGACCAGTTACAGCTTAGATGCCTTTAGCTGTTAACTATAACTGATGGCTTTTTGCTTGGTGTTTTTTCTTCAAAAATATTGAAGAATTGTTTAAATGCTAGATATTCAGATATGCAACTTAAAAGAGCAACAATAAAACAAATACAACAATAATAGCATTGTTATGATTATAAACATTCATATTTTTGGTGTTTTTTGTTTTTTATTGCTCAGCTGCTTTCACCTTCATTTTACTGCTGTGGCTCACCATGAACAAATGGCCACAAAATCCAGCTTCACAGCAATTCAAATTTCTCCCCTCACCTAATACATTTCATGCATTTCAAGTTTGTGACGAACACAAACCATCCCGTGGACATTTGGAAAGCCACTACAAACCATTATCTGTGCTTCTCTGAGAATTTCTTCTTCCACTTTTGTACAAGTTGAATTGGTCATGAGCTGAGGAATCACTCTTTCACCCAGGAGCCGCTGTATGGTGACGAGATTAGGCACCATTTAAAGAGATATCGTAGCAAAATATCTTTTGACAAGAGAAGGGGGAATGTGTTTGGGGGAAATGAACCACCCTCGACTGTTGTCATAGTAACAGCACATCCTGCAGACAACAGCTGAGACCTCGGTGCTGTCTGAGGAAGGAGGGATATTCCCACACAGGACTGCAGCCGTTGAGTTTAGCCTGCCGTTCTCTCTCGCTCCTTTTCTGTCTTCTCACCTCTCACTCTGTCTCTCTCTTTGCTGGCCCTGCAGCTGTCTGCATTTCCCTTATTTCCTCTTTCCTGCACCCACAATTTTTTGCACCACAACCACTGGCTCAATACCAGTGACATTGGTAGATGGATGGATCATGGGCCAAAGCAGAATCCATTAAAGTTTGGACTGGATCAGTGTTACAGGGTGAATCAACAAATTTAGTTACACTTTGATGGCTTTTAATCTTATGTCTAGTTTGGCCATTGGTTGGATTCGTCACAGACTTGTTGCTGCTAAATACCTGGCCAATGAACATGGGAAAGGGATGTGAGGAAATCCATCTCTCTCTGAAAAACAGACAAGCCGTAGTGCCTGCATGTTCCCAGTGTCTGCATTTCTTCTGCACAGTACTGTGCAATCCTCAGATTTAATGCGCTTCTCACGTTCACCCTTCTCTCTATGAATGCATACCGCATACAGTGATATCCTGCTGTTTTTATCCTTTCCTTCTTTCATCAGTGCTGACCCCTGACCCCGAGTGGTCCGCTCCTTTTCTCCGCTGGTGGAAACCCCCGCAGCAGGTGTCAGATCTGATTGTCAGAGAAGATGAAAGGTCTCTGGATGTGGCGTTTGCCCAGACATTGTTCCCTCCAAGCCACCCTATGTTCCTGCCTGAGGAGTCTCTAAAAATACTCTTCCACCATCACCTCTCCTGCCCTCTCTCCTCCGCACCTCCTCCCTCTCTGTCTCTCGCTCTCTCTGTTTTCTTTTTTTTTTTTTTTGCAAATATGCTGCCATGTACCAAAACAGGTTATTTTTTTTCTTCGTATTTATCAGTTAACTGTCTTCTGACCCAAATTCTAGAAAGCTTGTTTCTGCTCTGCTCTGCTCTGCCCTGTGCAGAGAAAAAACAACTAAAGAGGTGGGGAGGAGGAGGGAACGATTTCCACAATTCTCCTTCTTCAGTGCTACACCATTCGCCACTATTCCATTTGGTCTCTGTGGCACTTTGCCCACTCTGCTGTGTTGGTAAATACATGTTAAGTATCACATATTGAGTGTGACAGTCACTGTTTTTAGTCTTTTGTCATTCACTCCCACCACACATTGTATTTCTCACACAGAAAAATACATTTGTAATATGCCACAGCGGACAATATTTCTCAGACAATGGCACAGCAGCGCCTCACCATGAATCAAGCGTGTGTCTGCTGGAGTTCTGAGCCCGTCACTCACCAGGCTATTAAAAATTAAGAGCCTACACAATAGCCATTCAGAAAATAGCAATATGGGTAAACTGAAACACAACAACCAGTGAAAAGACAACCTGGAATTCTTTGCATGATTCTTCTACTTGTAATGAAATCTACTGGAATTTTAACTCCAAAATGACCCCATCCATAGGAGCTCCAAGTATCACTTAGTGGAATGTCACTTACCTGTGCTCAAAACGTGAGAGCCCTGCTGTTTAGTGGCTAGTCAGTGAACATATCATTACACCCACTGAGGGTTGTACAAATGTTCTTACATGGGATTTGGTCTCAAGCCCTTGACAAAGTCCTCTTTCATAGTAAGATGTATGACCAGTCTATAGGAGTAACACCACCATGATATATCACAATTGTCATTTTTGTTTTGTACAGCCCAAAAATTGTACAGTGTATGTTGTTCTTTAGTTTATTTCTCCTTAAAAAAATCTGGTGCCCCTCACTGCACAAGAAGACTCATCTGACTTCTAATTCAAACTGAGTTTAATATGGGGTGCTGTTGTGTATGTTGCCCTTACACACACACACATCCAACATTGGTGAAGAGACAACACGACACTCGGGTAAAGGGAACAGGGACTGGGCTGCGTTTACTTTAGATGACATTCTCATTCTCTATTGTACAAAGCTCAGACACTCATCTCATCACATATTCATGTGCGCTCTCTTACTACTACCTTAAGGCATCCTATCGATGCGCCGCACTATTTCTTTATATTAATTCCAAACACATCAGCTGCCTCATTTTAAATGCCTTTTTCACCCCTAAGTCATTGTATTTGTCCAGCAGGCATCTTATAAATAGATGCCCACCTGGGGAAGTGGTGGCCTAGTGGTTAAGAAGATTGACTGGTTCGAATCCCGATCTGCCAATGTGCCACCGAGCAAAGCACCGTCCCCACACACTGCTCCCTGAGCGCCTGTCATGGCTGCCCACTGCTCACCAAGGGTGATGGTTAAAAGCAGAGGACACATTTCGTTGTGTCACCGTGTGCTGTGCTGTGTATCACAATGACAATGACAATCACTTCACTTAATTTGCAATTTTTGGCATCTCTGGTTGTGCACTGGATTGTTTAGTATATTCGTGTTGTCTTAAATCACGATGTCAGGTCTGGTCTTGCCCTGTTAAATGGTGCACCATTGTTCCTTTTTAAGGACAAGCCTTCTATGTACTTTATGGATGGGCTGACAATAAGTATTTTTGTATCTTGAAGTGACTAACATCTCCAAACCAATGTTTTTTATGCACGCTTGCTGCTGGCAGCATTTCACTTCTAATAAAATTCCCAGTGTGCGATACACTTGCGGGGTGTGAAATCCCCACGCTCTCTCGCGTTCAGTCACGTGTAAATGTTCTGCGGTCTGCCTTTCACTGCTCCTGTCTGTTTCCAGAAGCATCTGGAAGCTTTATCTGCCGTTATCACCACCGGGGAGCTTTGCCTCTCCATTTGTCTGTGAGCAGCCCTGAGGACACAGCCTACAAACCCCAGTGTCCGTGAGAGTCTCTCCCAATTCGGGATCCTCTGCCAAAACCTCTGAGATTAACATTCCTCTTCTCCCTTCTCCTGTCACGGGTTAGGGATGGACAGAAAACCAGCCACTCCATCACAGTGTTCTCATAATGACTCAGTTTAATGTCCCCCAGCTTGGTTCTGCAGCGGGCAGATGATGGAGCAGCATTATTAGATGCAGGTGAGGCTTTCGCTCAAACATCCCCAGAAGCACCAAATTAGCTGCGGAAAAAAGTGTGCTCATCATTTTTTTTTTTAAATACAAAGCATCTCCAACCCTGATCTTCTAGACTGTGCATTAAGTATAAAGGTAAGTTGAAATTACTCCTAAATCGGAATATTTGTGCCCACAAAAAGGGAAAACGATGCGTGGCAAACATAAAAAGGAGGATGACACACCTTGGGTAAATTGGAATCTGGAGAATTGAATTAGCTCCACTTCTCTCCCTGTCGACTGTGCCCTGGCACATTATCTCACTCTCGCTCGCCACTGCAATTCTATTCATTTTAATTAAGAGAAGAAGAAAAAAAAAAACCATGAGCCGACACCAGTCCGCTCAAATGCTTTCTCCCTCCGCAACAGCTAATTAAATCATTGTTGTTCTTATGATAACCTTTCTACAAATGAGGCCAGGCTTCCTAATTAATATCCAAAAATATGGGGTTGAAAAACAGACACAATTAAAGCGATGCCGTGCTCACCTCTCTGGCTGTCAGTGCTGACGCCCCCCCTCAGGGCGGACACGCATTACTTTTTTTTCTTTTAAAAGAAGGGGTGGGAAATGTGCAAGGTCTCCAAGGGAGCTTTGCACACCTCTCGGTAAGAGTTCACACAGAACCTCTGAAGTGGCTATGATGTGATGTGACTCGGGTGAGTACTGAGTAATGAGGGCTGCTGTTGACACAAGCTGTAAAAAAAAATAAAAAAAAAGACTCTTAACGCAGTTTTTATTGCACATTATAAAACGTTACAATTAGTATGGCCACATTAGTATGGCCACATATTTAAAAAAAAAGTGAAAGTGAATTACATGGATCCTCAGCCAGTGAGGACTGAAGAAGGTAGCTTTTGCTAGGAGCCACACTGAGGTTGTGCCTAGCAGAGAGGTCTGACACAAAAAGCCGGGTCTTTATGGGTGGTGGATTGTCGCTTAAGGCTCCCTGTCAAGCTGTCCTGTTGCTCTTGGCCCGGCGGTGGAGTGATCTAATTTCAGGTGACCTTGTTTTCTAATTTTACAGCCAAATTCACAGTGTGAGCCGCAGTGGACTTCTCAGCATCGCATAAAAAAACTCATTACAATATTGCCAGATATTCATAACCCATAGGGGAAAAAACACTCTTGTATAGGCTCATAGTAACATAGTGGTCAATGAGCTAACTCTCAAAGTCAGACCCAAAATTTTGCGTCTCTCATTGCCCTGTAGCAGCAACAGTTTCCATCGTTTCCATTCCACTTGACAAACTTAGTGCAAGTTTATAGCGGGCACCGTTACAACCTTAATTTCCAAATAATGGATATAAAATTTACTGTTGAAAGGAAAAATATCATATATAGAGTTTTGTCACAGTGGGAGAGGCAACTATGCTGGGTTTCATTTCTCAGAGGGCCAGATCAATGGTCCAGCAAAGGGACAGATGAAGCCTGTCAGTGTGTTTAAATGTTAATGATTCATCTTCCTTCCCTCATAAACTTTCACTGCTAGTCTTTGTGATTAAAACAACACGTCTCAGAAAGGGATGGCCTATGGGGGCTGACATCCTTTAAGCCTTATAAAGATGGGAGAATAATGACGGCGCGCTCATAAAAGTTATCCCTGGAGGATCTTACTCATCTTTCACACCTCACTTCCGTGCGTAGACCAGTTGTGGGTTTATATCACTGAAGGTCTGTTTGTGCAAGCTGTGCTTGTGCTATGCTGACAGAGCCCATAAAACGAACTATTATGTAGCGATAAAATGCATTTAAAACATAACTGCCTAATAATGAAGGTGAATCATTTATCTAAGGACACAATAATAGCAATTATACAGAGTACTTAACAACCTGTACCCAGCCTTCAGTGACCTTGACTACCTCTTCATCTGAATATTTCATTTTCTTTCTCATTTGATACAAAATTAAGAAATTCCCTTGGCCCATACATTTTCTACTCCTGCTTATGAAGGTCAGCTTTAGTTTGTCAGGTAGCTTTTGTATATACCAGCACCACTTAAAAATACATGTCCTGTGAAGGTGTGGAGATACCTCCTGTGCTCCTATCCAGCTGCATGCAGAGTTTATTTTCACCTTTGTCTTGTCCATGAACATGTCAATGGAACTGCAGACGGGGTCTCGTTGCTCCAGGAGTGGCGTGGCCCAGGTCAGAGCACATCCGGTGAGCCATCTCCTCATCAGCAAACTTGTCAGCTTGGAGGAGCAGGCGACACTGGGTCAGGAAGCCACTACACTACAGAGGTGGTGGTGTTGGAGCAGGGTGGGGCTCTGCCTGTAGTCCTTGGACCGTGGATGTAAGGGTTGAGACTGCTGACTGCAGCTGCAGGAGAGCTTGGTGCTGTTGAAGCTGTTGATGCTGGGTGTCTTGCTGCTGCTGCAGGAAATGCTGCTGGAACTGCTGTGTGAACTGGAGTGTGTCCTGCATGGAAGCTGAGTCCGCTGCCCATGGCGTTGGTGAGCCCATATTGTCATGGCCTGTGCATACAATGCCTGAACTGGAGAGGAGGCCAGTAAGCTGGGGTGATTGGAGAGGCAGCGAGAGATGGGGATTGTGAATGTGAGCACAAATCCGTCTTGGTTGTGGCTCTGTGGCAGGAGCAGCGCACAGGGAAGAGGAAGACACTTGATCTACTGAGATGTAGCTGTAGTAGAAGGAGGCAGGCTGAAGAATCGTCATACAAATGCAATTGACAACGGAAGAGGCTTGAGTGTCAGAAGCTGAGGCAGAACAATAGTCAAGGTCAAAGCAACTACTCGACAACATCAGAGGCAACAACAACAAGGTAAGGGCAATCCAGAAGAATAGTTGGGGGGAGTTGGTTGGCATGAGTAAACGTCAATCCAGGAACAACATCAATCCAGGCTTGCAACAACGGAGGGAAACAACAATGAGCTTGCAGCATCCAAGATGGCCACCAGAGCTTTATACTGGACTCCGACCCGGCCCCATCTGTTTACATGTCTGCATCCCCATGGGTGTTTATTTGCCCCCTGTCGGTCTGGCAGTGGAGTAGCAGCCATGACAGCACATTTACTTTTAAACAGGAAATGTTTTGTTTTGCTAAAGTTTAGGCTACTTTGTTGTGCTTACCTATTGTTATTAATTTCTATTAATTTAGCTTGATTCTCCTCAATCTTTTGTTGTGCAAACCACCTATTACCCGTGATGCCTGGCACATTTGCATTTGCCCTCTGATTGCACTTTTCTAAGAATGCACATAAGGATGGCCTCCGTATCACGGCAACGCAGGAAGAACCTCTCCATGCAACAGGCTTTGGTCTTGCTTCAGGAAATGGATGAAGCAGACTCTGATGGAGGAGAGATTTCATTTGTCCAACAGGCCACTGATACCTGAATCTGAAAAGGAGACAAAACAAGAACCCAACATGCCTCCACGGAAGATGCACCGTGGTATTGGGAAGCCCTGTCTGAGCCAAACGGCAAAGAACGGCACTGTGTGGGTAGAGGAGACCATTGGAGTGCCCAGTGCCATAGCAAATCACTCGTGCTTCACTGCACAAGCTGGACCCACAAAGTCTGCTAAAGTTTGTCATTGTCATAGTACATATGATATTTATATATTATAAACCCATTTAGAGTGAGGTTCATGTAAATCTCGGAACAGAGCCGGACTGGAATTTGGCAGTTCATAAACTGATGGCATTCATTTCAATTCTGTTTGTAAGAGCAGCCATGTGTCCCATTGGTTCCATTGTGGATTGCTGGTCAGAAAACTTACAATGTGCTTCCATGTTCCATGAAGTGATCAATTCTGGTTCACTAGGACCCCAACTATGAATGCAATCTTTTTATTCACTCTATTGTAGTTTCTATACATAATTAAGACAATAAGAAGGTTATAAGGCCCGGGCCAAAGCACGGCTTGTCCGTGGGGGACCGGCATCCTTTTCGCTGTCCGCAGGCACCCGTCACTCCGGTCAGTCTCCGGCATGCCCCGCTGGAAAGTTCGCTGCCTCCCTCATCTTGGTTAACGCCGGGAGCACCTGAACTGCGCATCCAGTCTCCTCGACCCCACGGTAGCTTTCGTAGGCCATCGAGCTCCGGTCACATGACGTGGATCATGGCGGGGAACTGGCGATTACTGAAGGTGCGTCACTGGAATCCGGACGAGACGGCGGCATCGGGGAACGTCCATACATGGAACCTTTGGACATGGAACTGTGGAGCAGACGTCCTCCCGACCAACCATGGCTCCCTGGATCTCAGCGTGGCGTCGATCGGCTGCGTCCACATGGTCGGGTCATTCTGTGGGCTGGACATGGTGATGAAGGAGGACACATACGCACGATTTCACAGGACAGGGGTTTAATACAAACTGCACGAGACAAGGGAACATTAACACAATGACCCAACGGCGAACAGACATGAACAGGATAGTTTTATACAATTATATAAATATACACCAGGTGAACACGATCAGGGAACATTACACGAGAAGAACATGAACATGTAACCCCTGCCGGTCTGGATCATGACAGTTAATGTAAATATTCTCTAAAGAGGAAGGTCTTGAGATGTTGTTTGAAAATACTGAGTGACTGAAACATTCGGACCTCGAGGGAAAGTTCATTCCACCACCAAGGGGCCAAGACAGAGAAGAGTCAAGATGAGTGTCTTCCTTTTACCTTCAGAGATGGAGGGACCAGTCAAGCAGTACTGGAGGCTCGGAGTATACGAGGTGCAGTGCGAGGTGTAATAATATTGTTATTTCGTTGTTTCTGCTGTTCTATTTTTATGCTGCTTTATGTCTGTTTCAGAGCTGGTTCTTTTTACCTTTGATTTGATTACAGCAGTTGAATCAATGCTTAACCCTATACCAGTCTTGTTTAACACACTACTAGTGTGAAGTACGTGTGCACTTTTGCCACCTCTGTGATTATAACAGGGATGAACTCAGTTGTCAGTTTGAATCTCTGTGGTGAATAGTCACCTTTCAAGGAGCTGGCATCCCGCCCAAGAATTGTTCCAGCCACAGGAAATGTTCCCACATACCCTAATCAGCTTACAAAGTGGCTGTGTAAAATGATATTAAACTAGTCCACTTTATTCACACAAAGTCAACTGAAAAAATGTCCCATGGACATTGAGACTGTTTCTAAATTTTAATAAATGATCATTTGGCTTTTGGATGATCCTCTGTAAATGGAGTGTAGCTACATTTTGTTTCATGGATGAGACTGAGCTTACAGAAATTCTCAAAGCACTCTCTGGAAAAGTACTTCAGAGCCACAATGACAAGCTGTCCATCATCTGGTTGCCACTAGATGTCACAATATTAACGCCCACCAATGAATCAACTTTTGCCTCCCATATTAAAAAATTACAGTTCTCAGATGGGCTGAATAATCATCAGTGACATTATTAAACACTGATGAAGATAAAGGTCTGCAGCAGTGCTGCTCCTTTCCTCCTGGCTCCTCTGCCTCTCTCCCTCTCCCTTGCTATAATTTTTCCTTTTCTCTCTGACAGCAGGGAACCTGAAAGGTGGCTTTTGTGGGTTCTGTGGTTGCCTGACCTTTTTTAAAATGTGACTCAGCAAATGTTCTCCTTTCTGCTCTTTTAATGTCATTAAACAGCAGCCGAAGCTGTCTGACTTGAGGGCTTAGTGTTTCTGACCTGTAGATAGAGATAGCATTTACAGTATAAACAAAGCGTCTACGTAGGTATCAGAAGGGGTGGCTTGTGAAAACTTTTCCTCTTTGTAATGGTTTAAATGCTGCAATGGCACCTTGTAAATTTGTGATTTCAAAAATTGGTTCTGTTACAACCCTTAACATACATGGAAAAACAGGGAGGGTCATAATTCATGGGTCTAAATAAGCAGTACCACTATACATAACCATGGTATCTCCACTCGTTCTCATTTGTAACTC
The DNA here is from genome assembly GCF_900700375.1 of Denticeps clupeoides. NCBI lineage: Eukaryota > Metazoa > Chordata > Actinopteri > Clupeiformes > Denticipitidae > Denticeps > Denticeps clupeoides. The sequence continues at coordinate 5,143,874 of NC_041714.1, forward strand.
CAATACACTACAGGAAGTTGTGGGATCAGTACCTCTCAGGGATCAGACTCACAAAAACAGGGGTGTAGTTGTAGTAGAAGGAGGCAGGCTGAAGAATCATCATACAGATGCAGTTGGCAATGGGCGAGGCTGGAGTGTCAGAAGCTGAGGCAGAAGAATAGTCAAGATCATAGCAACTTGTTGACAACATCAGAGGCAACAACAACAAGGTAAGGGCACACACTGTCCCCACACACTGCTCCCCAGGCACCTCTTTTTCAGTAGTATCTTACGTAATTATGATACATCATTTGTGCTACAGCTTTTTGCTGTTTTTATTTCCGTAGGACTAAGCAAAGGCACATTCATCTCTTCTGAGCAGTGGGAAACCTCATATCGATATTCTCATGCTCCTGCACTGGAGTTTAAAATGTAAATGATTATTTATTTTTGGATTTCGTTTTTTGGGCCCAACAGAATTCCAAACCTAGCATACTCTTGTATATTTTTATGGACCTTTTGGAAGTTAAAGTTCTATCCTTGATCTATTATGTATATTTCTATAATGTATCTATAATGTATTTTCATAATATATTTTGTAATACATTTTGCACTTACATTACACATTTTTATGTAATCAACTTCATAAGTGAATGTTAAATGCAATACATTAAAAATACATTTCAATTAGTTATTGGAACATACTGTATGTGAAAGCCAAAGGAATAGAGTAAAGAGGTAAAACAAACCAGAGATCAGAACAGGAAGCAGGAAGCAGTTGTGCAGGGAACAACAGAAAAACACACTGGGGGAAATGGACATTATTGATTCTTGAATCTTGAATAAGACAGGAAAAAATGTATGGGCTCATAAAAGCATCTGAGGAAAAGTGAACAGAGTTGAAAGACGCATTAAAAACGGGCATGATTGTAAGACCAAAGATGAAAAAAGTCAGGGTAATACAACACGGGTAGGGCTGTAGCTGTTCTCTGGTATCAGCAAATGTAAAATCTGTGATATTGACTTTGGCATGCGGTTCTCTGCATTGCTGTGGGGTTGCTAGACAGGTGGGGTGAAATGAACTCGTAGACGAACACCCCATCCTCAACCTTTGACAAAATTTCCATAGCATTTGTTTTTTTGTCTGACTCTGAGCCACACCTCTGATGGACCGTACCATCCGCTGGGTCTTTGATTATTCCTGAGCTGCTAGCAAAGACTTGCATTCGGACTGAGTTTCTTGAAACTGGGAAGAGAACACAGGAAAGCTTACAGGAGGTCAGCAGGAGGCTGAGAAACGATCAGAGATTCTGATGATTCTGATGACACTGCTGGAAGCCATTCTGCTCTTTTCCAACTATAAATATAATAACAATCTACCATCATTTGAGAAAGTTGATTGACTGAAATGTCAGCACACTGAGTTAATTCAAACTTTTACTTTACTTTACTTTACTTTACTTTATTTGGCAGACGCTTTTATCCAAAGCGACTTACAAGAGGAAGACACCGGCAATTCTCGTTCGATTTCGATAGAATATTGAGTTTACAAACTAAGAGCCCTGATAAGGCTCAACTTGTCAGCGAGGAGCATGCTCAGAGATTGTTAGGTGCTAGACGAAGAAAAATTATAATGTATTTATACATTCTCCTGGGTTAGGGTTAGGGTTAGATCATTCATGTAAATGGTCAATTTAAGACCAGTTATCAATTTTGCATTTACTTTCTGAAACCACGATGTAAAAAAGGCAACTTCTTTAAGTTAGTTAAATGAAGGTTATTGAACTTCATTCATTCATTAGAACCAGTTAAAAAATGTATTTGTTCCAGTGCAAAGTATTTTTAAACCATTTGGTAGACGAACAAGTTAGAGGAACTTCCCAGCACGCTCCGAGGCAATACTACACATTTAAAATCGAGGAAAACAGTGGTTGTTCTGATGGTGATGTTGCCTGTGTACTCATGTCTGGAGAATAAGAGGACATTTTATTCTTATATGTTAGTAGATTATTATTTGTAGCAGTCTAGCAGAAAACTGTTTTTTTTGTGACTTCCTGCTTTGAATCATCTGCATGAGCGAGAGGACAAGTCATAGCTAATCTGAATTTATCTATCAGATATGATCACTTGTAATTAATTGTAATTAATTGTATTAATTGTAATTTTGTAGGACAATGAGAAAAATAAGTATTGGAATACACTCGAGTAGCTTTCTGTAGTTATGTGAACACCACCACCATTTAGTGAACAAACAAACATTCATTAGCTGATCAAAGAACTGTTGGTAATGATAATATACCTAACTTATCATAAGGTGGGTATCATAAGGCTAAATTTTTAATGCATAATGATGCCATGAAATTTTAAGAATGCTTAGCTTTTTAATTTTTTTTTTACAGTGCATAAGACTGATTAACAGTGATAGAGTGTTTTCTTAGATGATTATCATTTATATTTGTTTTACTCAGTTTCTCTACCATTGTGGAACATATAATTATTGGAAAAACATGCTTTCATTATGCTTTCATGCTTTCATTTCCAACATGAGACAGACATAGATATGAAACACTCAGTTCCGTGTTTGGTTCTGTAAAGTTGCAGCATCTGTGACACCAAAGCGCCTTAGTTTTCCATTTTTTGTGGAATTCTAAAAGATTTTTTAATGTTTGCATTTACCCAGTTCCAACTTAAAAACAGTGCAAAGCTCAGTTACCCAGAAAACACAGACATGCAACTCATAAATTATTCCAGATTTCAGAAAAAAAAGCTAAGAAAAGAATAGATTGCATCTCTTTTTGATTAACTAATAAATTAACATTTTTTATAAATATATACCAAAAAGTAGATTTAATTGAACAGTATTTTTTAACATTTGGTGACTGAAATATTACAAGCGTTGTTAGAGTTGCAACTTAAAATTTACATTAATGTATAATGCACATTACATTAAGACACAAAATTTATTTTGAAATATTATCCTAATTTTGTCTGTCTATAAAGGTGTTGGTCCTGATATAGCACACTTTATAAGCATTTGACATAAGAGGAAATTAACAGCATCCATCTTAATGGCACCAAACTGCTGCATGTACCAGTGATTCTCATGGTCTCAAACCTTTCAGGACCTCTAGTGATCATGAACCTCATTGCTGTAATTAAACAGTAACACAGTCTCATAATTATTATCCCACTCTTCACAAAATCAATAATTAATATTTTTGAAAAGTGGTCCTCCAGCCTCCCCCATCCTACTTTAGCTTATTTATTGGATCTGTATCTAGGGCTTCCAAAGAGACGTCCAAGAAGAGAACACGAGGATTAACTAAAGTTCATTAGTGAATTCAATTATTTCCATGTGACCCCCACGAACCACATATCCCCCTTGGAATCGTTCTTTGAAAGAGCCATCATTAGTATTTCATAAGAAACACATAAAAAAGGCTTTTACTGGAGCTACTTGCAAGCACATATATCAACAGAGAAGAGTGTTTTCCTCTTTCTTAAATATAGTAAGGAGGTAATTACTGTGCACTGGGTTCAGACATTTACATTTACGACAAAAGACACCCTTATCCAGAGCGACTTACAACGTGCTTTCAGGTTACCATCGATGAAGTGATCAGTTCTGGTTCATTAGGACCCCCAACAATGAATACAATCTTTTTATTCACTCTGTTGTAGATTCTGTACACAAGTTCGACAATAAGAAAGTTACAATTTAATCTAAATATTCTTTAAAGAGGAAGGTCTTGAGCTGTCGTTTGAAAGTGCTCAGTGACTGAGCTGTTCTGACCTCGAGGGGAAGTTCCTTCCAACCCCTGAGGGGCCAAGACGGAGAAGAGTCTAGATGAACGTCTTCCTTCTACCTTCAGAGATGGAGGGACCAGGCGAGCAGTACTGGTGGCTCAGAGTAAACGAGGTGCAGTGTGAGGTGTAATAAGGGCTGTGAGGTAGGATGGTGCTACTCCATGTTTGGCTTTGTAGGCCAGCATCAGTATTTTGAACCTGATGCGTGCAGCTACTGGGAGCCAGTGGAGGGAGCGTAGCAGAGGGGCGGTGTGGGAGAATTTGGGAAGGTTGAAGATTAGTTGTGCTGCTGCATTTTGTATTAGTTGTAGAGGTCAGATGGTGCATAGTGGTAGACCAGCTAGAAGGGAGTTACAGTAGTCCAGTCTTGAGATTACTAAGGACTGAACCAGTATCTGGGTGGCCTGGGTTGACAGATAAGGACGGATTCGTCTTATATTGTAGAGAAGGAATCTACATGAGCGGGAAAGATTGCTGATGTGTGTCGAGAAGGAGAGTTGGTTGTCTATTGTTACTTCAAGGTTGCAGGCTGTAGTAGAAGGGCTGTGTGCACAAGACCAAGGTGCACAAGGAAACTTCTCACCTTTTCACCAACAAAAATCCTATTTATTAATTCTCAATTTAACAAAGTCACAAGGCTTTCAGTGTAAAGACAAGAACCTGCCAGGTTTCAATCACAGGCATATCCATGTTTTATGAAGGAGCTTAGAGGTTTTTACTATCCACGTTACCTTGGAGTTTGAACAGGCAAGGATTTATGGAAAATATCTTGTTTTTTACATCACAAGAATGAAATTATGGCTTGTGCAAAAAAAAGGAGGAAACCTTGTCAGAATTGAAAGACTAACTCACCTTGCAGTAAAATTTCATTAAACTCTGGGATCAACTGAAAGCATCGCATCTGAACGCTTTATCAGTTAGGAGATTCAGCAAGATGAGAGAAGAACGTGACTCACAAAGATGAGTCTGAAAAAAGGATCTGTGAAATTGAACATTGTCTGCCACAGATGGCTTTATCCAAGTTTACGGATAATCTGCTTCTGCTAACCATGATTAAACTTTAACACCTTCCTTCGGAAATTCCACCAAGCAGCGCACGTTGCTTGGCACGCAATTTGTTTCACTAGATTCATTTTTTATGCAATTCCGCCCAGCCCGCTGCTTGCTCTCTGTCTTCTTTGAAGACGCAGCTGCTTGTATATTCAGCAGCACGTGTCATTTCAATGTCAACATGTCCACACGGCCGTTTGAACAGCCGTCAGCCATAAATGACTGTTTCTGCTTCAGTAGACACCAGGAGAAAGAAGGAGGGAAGTGGAACACATTTTACAAGTGGGTTTAATCACGGACGTTGTCCTGTTTGGAATTTCTCTCGAAGAAGATGTGCCTTTCAGGAATACTAATGCAGCACTGCTGCAGACCTGACACATGAATATCCATATCCGCTGTGGGAATGTCTCTGCTGCTCTCACTGGCATACCTGTCATCATCAGGAAATAAACGTATAAATGAATAAAGCCGTTACATATGAAAACTACACACACTCTATCTGGTGCAGAACAATATTACAATAATATGCTTCCGGGGACATGGAAATAAGTTGATCCTAAAAACACATTGGAAGTCAGCATCATTTTACGGAGGGAAAGAATGCTATATTGTATTATGATTTAAGTAACAGCAGATCAATTTATAAAATATAGATTCACAAATTGGTGCAACTGGATGTGCCCAAGTTGTGACTAAGCTCTCCTGCAAAGAAGTTAGCTGACAGCAATTAATCAGTCAAATCAAATTCAATTCCACTGGCAATTTAATTAATATTTTGATGCAGTGTCAAGTGTGTGATTGGAAGTGCTGTACCCTGAAGAAAGAGCATCACATTTTCAATTTTAAATCACACGTGGTTTACTCACTCCTTAAGCACCTTTGTACATCACTGTATACTGAGAATGAATAAATATACGCAGCCTTTCACTGTCTATTAGAGATAAGAGGTTGTTTATCTGAGAGGGCGATAGCTTTTCACATCAGAGGATAGGTGGCCTTGGTTATGAGGAAATGCATTTGATCTCCATGCATGCACGTATCGAACATCTTGTGAGAAGAGGTCCACAAGTCAGACTCAGGCCTGACCAATGTGCATTCAGGTGATCAATTTACAATTGTACTGCTTTTGCAAGCATCAGATGAAAAAAAAGAAAACTTTCCTGTTTTTTTCCAAATGGATCAGCACATAGGTGATTTCTGTACTTTCTTCTGTTCTCCAACAAAGTTATCTCTATAAACAAACCATTTCTAACAACTCTCTGGTCTCCTGTGCCATGACCATGAGTTATGAGATTTAGGGTATACAGCGTGCTCGTATACACGGCACAACTGCATTCTCCACACAAGCGCCGCTGGATCTCAGTTACATAGAGCTCGGCTTAATCTTTGTCCTTGAGAATAATCTCGTCTGTGTGCAAAATGGCCGACTTTATCCACCTGAAGGCAGCTTGTCGTGCCTGGAGATCTGAATGGCTTGTGACAGCTTGCAGTGAGCTGATGTGAGAGCAGTGCTATGCAAACTTCACCAATACAAACACAGCAGAATGGAATAATTCTAAAGACATTCAGCACACATCGGCTTTGAAAAAACCACAGTGCCGCTAATTTAACAGAGCTACAGGGCCACGAAGAGAACCAGTTTAAATATAAAAGATTCTGAGATTTGGGATTTAACAGAGTTCCGGTAAATAAATTATTAAAAGGCTTAATGTAGTTCATTCTGACATGTTGGCTTGTATATTTTAGATTACACTGTGTTTTTCTATTTGTCTGCAATAATGGTTGACAATTAAAGTGGTTAATTAATAACCACAAAAATAAGATGGACTTTAATTAAGTTAATAATTGGAAATGGAAAAAGATATTGCTTGCCAACCTATAGTATACAGTATATAAGTAATGGCTGAAATGAGGAAATGTTTTAATAGGGTCTATACTAAAATTACTGTAATAAAATCATGTTGGAGAGCAGCATGCACTAATTAAACAGAGGACCTGCTACACCGTAAGCTATTGGCTGAGTCTTAATGCAGTTGTAATCACAGGCATGCCCTTCAATGCCAGTACCTATGGTACAGATTGACCTTCAGTGAATCACCACAGTTCATATTAACTTCAACCATACATTTACTTGCTTCCATGATAAGACAGCCCCATCTCTCATCCATCTGTTCCTAAGCAACATCATGCAGGTCACCTGGTAAAAATACCTAAATTGTAAGATAAATGAAATATTAGGTGCCTAACTGATTTTCTGGCATTGATTTATATAATGGTGCATGTTGTTCCCTGAATTACTACAGGAAGTGCAGAATTATTAGGCAAGTTGTATTTTTGAGGAACAATTTTAATATTGAACAACCATGTTCTCAATGAACCCAAAACAGCTCATTAATATCAAAGCTGAATGTTTTTGGAAGTAGTTTTTATTTTTAGCTATTTTAGGGGGATATCTGTGTGTGCAGGTGACTATTACTGTGCATAATTATTAGGCAACTTAACAAAAAACAAATATATACCCATTTCAATTATTTATTTTTACCAGTGAAACCAATATAACATCTCCACATTCACAAATATACATTTCTGACATTCCAAAACAAAAACAAATCAGCGACCAATATAGCCACCTTTCTTTGCAAGGACACTCAAAAGCCTGCCATCCATGGATTCTATCAGTGTTTTGATCTGTTCACCATCAACATTGCGTGCAGCAGCAACCACAGACTCCCAGACACTGTTCAGAGAGGTGTACGGTTTTCCCCTCCTTGTAAATCTCACAATTGATTATGGACCACAGGTTCTCAATGGGGTTCAGATCAGGTGAACAAGGAGGCCATGTCATTAGTTTTTCTTCTTTTATACCCTTTCTTGCCAGCCACGCTGTGGAGTACTTGGACGCGTGTGATGGAGCATTGTCCTGCATGGAAATCATGTTTTTCTTAAAGGATGCAGACTTCTTCCTGTACCAGTGCTTGAAGAAGGTGTATTCCAGAAACTGGCAGTAGGACTTGGAGTTGAGCTTGACTCCATCCTCAACCCGAAAAGGCCCCACAAGCTCATCTTTGATGATACCAGCCAAACCAGTACTCCACCTCCACCTTGCTGGCGTCTGAGTCGGACTGGAGCTCTCTGCCCTTTACCAATCCAGCCACGGGCCCATCCATCTGGCCCATCAAGACTCACTCTCATTTCATCAGTCCATAAAACCTTAGAAAAATCAGTCTTGAGATATTTCTTGGCCCAGTCTTGACATTTCAGCTTGTGTGTCTTGTTCAGTGGTGGTCGTCTTTCAGCCTTTCTTACCTTGGTCATGTCTCTGAGTATTGCACACCTTGTGCTTTTGGGCACTCCAGTGATGTTGCAGCTCTGAAATATGGCCAAACTGGCGGCAAGTGGCATCTTGGCAGCTGTACGCTTGACTTTTCTCAGTTCACGGGCAGTTATTTTGCGCCTTGGTTTTTCCACACGCTTCTTGCAACCCTGTTGATTATTTTGAATGAAACGCTTGATTGTTCGATCATCACGCTTCAGAAGCTTTGCAATTTTAAGAATGCTGCATCCCTCTGCAAGATATCTCACTATTTTTGACTTTTCTGAGCCTGTCAAGTCCTTCTTTTGACCCATTTTGCCAAAGGAAAGGAAGTTGCCTAATAATTATGCACACCTGATATAGGGTGTTGATGTCCTTAGACCACACCCCTTCTCATTACAGAGATGCACATCACCTAATATGCTTAATTGGTAGTAGGCTTTCGAGCCTATACAGCTTGGAGTAAGACAACATGCATGAAGAGGATGATGAGGACAAAATACTCATTTGCCTAATAATTCTGCACTCCCTGTATGTATGTCACATAAATATACTAAGCTGATGTTTAAATTAAAATTATTTCTGTTTGAAATATATGACATACCCATAATCTTCAGAAATGTAGGCATATATAATATTAAAATGACTGAATACAAACAAATAAATACATTAATGTTGCAGAAACATCTCTTTTAGTCAATAAACAATAAAACAAATTATATTGAATATAAGTAGTTTTGGTTTATATTCTAAAAAAAAGTGCTCTTTTGCTCCATGTCTCTTGGCAAACAAACCCTGACCTCCACCCTAGCACCCTGTTTTCTTCCTCTTCTCCCATCCCATCCCATGTAATCCATGTTCCACAAGGCTGTGGCTTATTGGCACTGTCAGACGCAGGGCTATTACTCTCCCTTCCACTTGGCACACGGGCGCAGGGAGAGCAACGCTGACTGGATTGATTGCGAAGCTCGGACCATCTGAAACAATCTGACGTGCCAAGATCCTGCGCACCTCTCAGGCCCCCCTTTCTTCCGAGGGTCTAGAGTTCCCTGGTGAAATACAGCTGTCTGCTGTACATGTCCATCTCCTTTTAATGCCTCCTGAAGCTATCTTTGTGAAATGGAAGACTATATAACTTATTTCACTTAGATGCCAGGGTTGCTTGACAAGTTATTTTATTGTAAGGTCAGGTACATTATGCTGTCGAGTAAAATTCTCCCAGCCTTGTCCCTTGCACATTGTCCTGGACCATATACATTTACAGTGGAAAATTCAAACCAGGGAGATATTTAGGTTTAATTTGAGGCTGCAGACAAGCAATTTCATAAACACCATGTATTACATAATATTTTATTACATTTGCAAATAAATACCTTTGTATATATTTATGTAAATAAATATCTAATATTAGCAAGAGTCTGTGGACACAATTTGCATTCTGGTGTGGATTAGTTTCCATGGACTCATCTCATATAAAACCAATTTACCCAAAAGATGTTAGGCCTATGGCTGTAAAAGTCGATAAATAACCACTTGAGAATTTAGAGTTGTGTCTAAATCACACATTCAGCACATGCTTTTTTTCTTTTTAACTGCACCATTAAATGATTGTTGGATGATTGTGTACATAATTGTGCACTCGAGAAGATGTGACAGAGCCTGCTTTTCAGAACAAGCTTATAATTAAGATGGAAATTATGAATACTTGATGATTTCATTACAGTGGTAAATGTGTGAGGTCAGTCAATGTCTCACCAAAAATGAACCATTTTAATATTTCAGGCCCGCAAAGGAAGAAAAGTGTAATGCAGCCTCAAATAGAAGCTAGAGGAAATCCTTTTTGGAAAAAAATAACTATAGTTCATTAAAATGCATTCAAGGCAGTATGAAGCAGAACAATGTCAGTAAGTGACTTGAAAGTTTGGTCTTTGTCTTGTTTTTATCTTTCACCTGTTTATACCTTTATCATTAAAACACCATGTATTTCACTGTGGGAATAAAACGGGTTAAGCAGTGCACGCCAGGTTGGAGAGGAGTTGAGGGCAATGTTTAAGGAGGTCAGGTCTCTGGCAGAGAACATGGCAAGTTCAGGGCTGTGTTTGGGCAGATTGCACGCTCCTGGAATATATTCTGTGTCAAGTGGCACCTTATGCCAACCAAATACACAGATCAGAAGCCCAACATGGATACCCCTGTGGTCAGAACATTCTGTTACCCCAATTCTGAGCTAACAGAATGGCCTGAGCAAGAGATGATTTGGCACAGCCATCACTGTTGTCAACAGACACCAAAAATCAATGAAATAAAATCAGTGCAGTCCTGGAACACGAGTTGCCCAAAGCAAGCTCCACTTTTCACCCCAGCCCCTGTTTCTTTTTTTTACCCTTCTGAATAAAGCATTTCAACAGATCTGTCAGCCAGTCTCATAAACCACTGTGACATCAACATTTGTTAATATTGTGATTACAGGTCCATGGCTTTGCACCTCCAAGATTGTGAGTCTCAATCCCGGCTTTGTCATTGTGTCTATGGAGTTTGCAAGCTTTCCCAGGTGTTCCCCCCCCCCCAAAAAAATGGTGGTTGTAGCCCAGTGGGTAAGATACTCGCCTATGAATCAGAAGATCCAGGTTCAAATCCCACTTACAACCATTGTGTCCCTGAGCAAGACACTTAACCCTGAGTCTCTCCAGGGGGACTGTCCCTGTAACTACTGATTGTAAATTGCTCTGGATAAGGGCGTCTGATAAATGCTGTAAATGTAAATTGTAAATGTAAAAAGCATGCTTACTGGGTGTGTGTTCACACTTTGGTTGGCTGTGCCCATTGTTCCGGGATTGGACTTCGGCAGCCATGACTCTGTGTAACAGGAATAAGGTAAGGGAAAGTGAGTGAGTGAGAGTTGTGGGTGAAGATTCGGCACCCCTGTTTTACATGCCTTTTGTCTGACGGCAACGTGTGAAGTATCAGCCGTCAGGACCGCCCACCCTCTTTGTCTTCCCCAAATAGGAGGCACCGGGGGGGCGTGACATCAGAAACAACAGGTTCTGATTGGTCAGTGACAACTTCCTGTAGGCCAGTGACAACTTCCTGTAGGCCAGGGGTATAAAAGTCTGCTCACATGTGGAAAAAGGACCTCTGAGCTTTCTTGCTCAGGGGGTTTTCCATCGGAAGCCGGAAGGCTTCTGAGCCTTTCTCTCCCCCTCTCTTTCTCTTCTCCCTCTTTACTCTTTCTTCTCATTTTTATTTTCTCTGTAACCTTGGTACCTTTTTACATTCAATATTCACATGTAACTACAATAATTATTTACCGGTGTTAATAAATTAGAAACTGTTCATTTTTAACCTCTACTGTGCCATGCCTCTTTCTGCCAGGTAACATCAAATTGGAGTGGTTGAATACAGTGCTTTGTGTGGAGGGAGAAAGAGTTTTTTTCTACACACTCTATTCTCTTCTCCCACACCACATGGTCTTTTTTACAATGGTATTAAAGAAATGAATTTCATGAACCAGCGTTTGACTAGGTTGGAAAATAGGTAGGAACATTAAGGCAAATTATACTGAATGCTTTAATGTGCAGTTAATTGCATAACTACCCGTAAAGACCTACAGACCCACAAAACTATTGAGGATTATTTTGAAATTGTGATATTACAGTTAATAAATAGTTTTATCCCTAATAAATACTGCTGAATTGTTCTGTTTTTATCTATTGAGATAACGTATGCATGTATGATATGTATGATAATGCAGTTGAACATTGCTGTCATTTAAAAAATACAATGGGAAGAAACACACAGCACTTACATGAAAATGACATTGGATTACTGAATGTGAAATCACAATCAATCTAAATGGTGTGTATGGGAGACGTGAATGCAGGAAACCTACAGGCATAGGCATATTAAAGATTATGGATTATCCATGTCCACAATCAAAGGCCTAAGGGTAAGGGGAAGGATGCAGACGAACTTCCAAGGTGCCACTGAGGTCCTTTTGAGCAAAGCACCGTTTTGTTCTCCGGGCGCCTGTCATGGCTGCCCACTGCTCACTAAGGGTCATGGTTAAAAGCAGAGGACACATTTCGTTGTGTCACCATGTGCTGTGCTGTGTATCACAATGACAATCACTTTACAAGGATTATGAAAGTACAAACCAATAAGAATTATTCTGTATACATACTGTGCATCAGAGATGAAAAGATAACAACAAAATGCCCTGGGAGTCAATCAGTCGACTCTCATCTGTTGTTCATGTGTGTAGGTTTTAAAAACAGATGTCCCGAAAGCATCCTTGCTTCCGGGGCCCGGATGTGTGGAAGAATGAGGGGCGCAAGCAAAACTCAAACAGCTGCCGAGACAAAACAGTCCTATCCAGAAGTCAGAAGGAACTTCTCGAAGTCTAATTATCCTGCAGTAACGCCCAGTGTTCTGTGACCATGGCAACCGTTTAGTGCAGTATGCAATCCCTGACCTGTGCCCACTCATTTTTATTCCTGAGTTTGAAACAAAGGAGGAAAAAAAAAACACACTGCCACGGTTTAGCTTGTCCCAGACCTGTCAAAAGATGTTCTCACTTTAGAACACGAGATGCAAAAGGGGGCCAGGGACTGCATATAGATTTGGATGGGCTGCCATGCTAAGCACTATCCTGAATCTGGGTGCTCCCAGTTTGAGAGAGGACTCAGTCACCCAGCACAATCCTGAGCACAGTCAGCTCTGGGCCGTGTTACGCCGCAGACAAGGCGTCTAAGTTGCCGATGTCAAATGAATTTGTCACAAACTCGGAGCGCCACCCTGGAAGCATTAAATTATAGAATAAGAAAGCAGAACACCAGAGCTGCTAACAACTCTCAATGCACTTTATCAATGATATTGCTGCAGTTCTAAATATTCTGTTAGACATTAGTATTTAGTCGTGATATGAACAATGATGTGAACTATTTGATTCTCATGGTTGTCATCACCCTGCATTAATTATAAGTACTGAATTAGCTAATATATTACAATCCTGAAATAAGTGTTTTTAATGAAATTTCACATCTGGATTTTTTTTTGACTTGACTGACCACTTTTTTGTGTTTTTAAGAGAGTGTCATTTCAGGCCAAGTTACTGACTAGGGACACTCGAACGTGTCTCTAACAACAATAGTTTGTGTTTATCTGCTTTTTTGGGTTTCTTCAAATAATATTGAAGGGTGTTTAAAAAAACAGATGAAGCACCTGCATCGGGAGGCAGAACCTCTGAAAGAGTAGCTGCTACCATCCTTTCCACTGCATCCATTCTGATGCTCCCAAATGCCACAGGTCATCGACTGATGCTGTACTTACATCATGCCATCCAGCTATTACATGCAAGACATGGACTCTGTTTCTTTTTATTCTATTAAAAAAAAACTGTTGCATGATCTGCATCTACAATAAGAAAGAAACTACAAAGTGCAAGTGCTAAAAAGTATATAATAGCCAACAAAACATATCAATAATTACCACAACCCAGATGTGGTAATTCAATAGATGAATATGAAAGTTCCATTAATTTCTGTGAAAAGCACAGACACCACACTGTCTCTGAAACCTGCACAGATCTAAAACCCCAGCTGGCTGACTTCAGCACAAGCCACCCTCCTGTGTTTCAGTGACAAAACAAAGTCACATTTCTGAAGCATCGGAAAGGATGTAGTGGAAAGGATGGTGGCGGCATCAGAGCTTTTCAGAGGAATGTGCGGACCGCCCTCTGCCAGGTCTGCAGGACATTTACACCTCCTGCTGCATCCATAAGGCCACCAGCACTGTGGAGGACCCCCACCACCAACTGTTTACCCCACTTCCATCCGGTAGATGGTCTGCTAGACTGCTAGACTGTGCAACAGCTTCTTCCCTCAAGCAGTCGTCTTCCTGGACACCATGCTGCCCCCTCTTCCCACACGCACTCAGCAGTCTATTCCACACCCTGCTGACCCCCCACCACACACACACTGAAATGACCTCACCACACCCACCCCAACAAAATGATTTCACGTACCTTTGTCATACCTACATGAACACTGCCCTCACACTGCAATACTTAAACAACTGCTACATTTGCATTAATATCCTGGTAACTGTTTACATTTAAGGTTCTCATCAGTGTATTTGTGCAGGTTGTACTCGCTGCACGACTCTCTTCAGTACATTTGCATGGTCTCTTCTCTTTTGTATTCTTATGGTGAATTATTTGTGACAACTTCGGTCATCTGATCAGTTGCTTTTGACCATCCCTAGGACTCGGCTAAAGACTTGGGGAGGTAAAGCCTTTGGGGTCACAGCTCCCAAGCTGTGGAACCACCTTCCTTGGCATGTTTGATCAGCTTCCACTCTGGAAGATTTTAAAACAAGGATAAAAATGAAACTTTTTTTCTGTGGCTTTTAATTAGATGTTTATTAATAGTTTTTGGTACTTTTGTGAAGTGAAAGTGAAGAGATTGTCATTGTAAAACACTGCAGCACAGCACACGGTGACACAAAAAATGTGACTAGATGTTTTAACCATCACCTTTGGTGAGCGGTGGGCAGCCATGACAGGCACCCAGGGAGCAGTGTATGGGGACGGTACTTTGCTCAGCTTGGGTTTGAAACCGGCAACCTGATTATGGGTCTGCTTCCTCGCTAGGCCACCATTGCCCCATCATAAAACATTCTAAATGTTTTATGATGACTTGAATTCGTTCTTAGCTGTCCATTTTATGTACACATTACCTTGTACAGCACCCTGGTCAACTGCTCTATAAACAAACTGAACTTGAACTTGAACCTGAATTGACATATTTATGAATATATAAAATAACTTTTAACCCCCCCCCCGCCATCTCTATTTTTACACTGAACGTTGATTTGTCTGAGTGTTGCTTTTCTATTGCGTTTTATGTTGCACCCAGGGTCCAGGAGGATGATATTTTGTCTCACTGTGTATTATGTATATGGATGGGATGACAATAAAGCTGAGTTGAATCTAAAGAGATAATTCCCCCAATTCTGATTCTGAGAGGTATTCAGTTTTTCTGTAGAAACTGAAATCTGTAAAAAGACAGGATTACTCATGTGACTCATTGGCAGTCTTGGCCTGCATTTTGGCATATGTCTAAAAAATGAGTTGTCTGTTATTTCTTCATTTCTATTTAATATAGAACATGCATGTGAAAGGTAGACCCCAGGCATTTAAACCTGAATACACTTGTACCAAAATACACTTGATTAGGTTTATATGAGTCTATAAGTCTAATGTAGATTGGCCAACTTTCAACTCATTTTTGCTACAAGCTCTCCCTACTGGTTTATTATTATCATCTCTTAATCCACTCAACTTCATCCCCATAATATTTGTTTATCACTATTCATTCCACATTCGGATGAAATCTTAAGTGTTGCTTAATAGATTTTTCTTGAGCTTCCTTTGGTTGATAAAGAGAATAAACATTTTTCACAGAATTAAAACTGACTACGCATCCAGGACTAAGATGTTAATGCTACTCGGGTTGTCAGTGCAACAGTAAAAACAACAAACCCACACACACCCCACACACCCGCCTCTTGCCCCCTCTGTGAGTTGATACCTCAGGGGAAATGATCGGCAGAGGAGTAGGGGAGTGGGTGTGGGTCGCTGGCTGCGAGATGGATAACTCTGTTAGGCACTGCAGACAGCGCTGTAGTGGAGGCAGCAAACGGGTCAGACCTGCAGCTCCCTCCCAGGCGTTTCATACAGGCCCACTCCCCGTAATCATGATTAATGACAGCATGCAGGCAACAAATGCAGGCACAGCAACTCCAGGCCCACTGCCTGTGTGCCACTGTGTGGCACCAACATGTGTGTCACTATATGTGTCACTTTGCCTGATGCTTGACTGGCCTTGCAAACACATAAAAAAATGGAAATGTATACTTTACCTCTATGTGATCATTATGTGTTTGGTTAAAGTTTCTTTCTACTTTTTTTATTTTTTAGACTGAGTCTTTGCTGCTTCTTTTAAAATAGCAGCATTGAAGGTGATAACAAAGACAAGACTATTGACGGGACAATTATGATCCACTATTACTGGGGATGAGACATGTACTGATGGCTTAGAAGATAAGAGGTTAGAGAGTTTGTGGTGAGCATTTTGCTGCAATTGTTTGGGAACAGTCAATATATCAATCCTGTATATTGTCAGTGGTTCACACTGCGACCCTGCACAGGGCTCTTCATCACCATCAGGAAAATGTATGCTGTTCTTGTGACTCGTTCACTTTCAATTTTATCTTTGTCTGTGTATTATGCTAAATAAAAGAATGATTGTACTTGTTTTGTGAGAAATGGACTAAACCCATGCACAGGGGCGAATATACCAATGCATTCATTTTTTATACACTTAGTTAGAAATTCTGAAAAGTGATTGCATTTACATGGACTTGAGTATCCGTGTTTTTTGTGTTTGAGCATATAAACGTCAAATTTAGAAACCTGGATTAGCCATTTTCTTGCTTTCAAGAAACCGAGCTATGCTGCTTAGAGAGCTCAGGAAGAAATCAGTGGTGGTGAATACCTGCACAGCTTCAGCTTCTATTAGTACTTTACCATCAATGATAAGGCAAATCTACAATGTGATATTGGCATTTAATAGTGCCATTCTGTTGCTATCCAAAACCAACACTTGAAGATCTGAGAAAATCTTGGTCTTTAAAGGTTTTTCCAAAAACAGGACTGGTGTGCACAGTTACCCAAACCCCAGAGGTAAATCTATTGACCCCCATGAAGATAAACAGAAATCTTGGTCCAATTATCTGATCAATTTTTCATGCCTCCTTGATTAGATCTCATTGAAACCTAACACACTGCAGTTTTCTTCGATTAAAAAACAAAAGTGAAACTGACTAATTAGCAAACTTTACAAGTCACCATGATCTATCTCTGGAAATGTCTGTCTAGAGGTCAGAGTGAGGCTGAATTATTGATGCCCACAATGGTGCCAAGATATCCTTTAATATTCTAAATACAGCAATCCAATGCCCCGGCAGGAGAGCCGACAAAGGAAAAAAAATGGAAGAAATGTAGAAAGCCTCTGACAGCCCGAACGTCCCTGACAGTTGCTTCCCCTGCAGGGCATTGTTAAGCAATAAACAAATCGGAGGTGATTGCAGATCCTGTGAAGAATATGCCTGACACTCTCAAATGAGTTTTGTTTGCATCCTTTTAATTGCTGCATCACACTTGTTGGTGCATAAGGGGACGTGTGCTATTGGTGAAAATGTCCAGAGAACTAAAGGCCTCTGGAACTGCGTGAGCTTGATCAAAGGCCTCTGTGATGAGGCTGTCTAGTTCTCTACATCCAACACATCCCCCATCAAAACTCCATCAAGATTCTGTCATCTTTGCTTAGGTGATGAAGCTGTCTCAGGCCCAAGAAAAGGAGTCTGGACCCAATGCAGAAGACTTCATTTCCAGGGTGGTAAATATTAGATGGCATGTCACTGTCCCCTTTTATGATGAAGAATTCTCCATTGTCAGAATATTTCAATGCCAGTATCATTGTCAATTCATATGACATTTGGTACCTTGTCCTACCCTGACATTCATTCAATAAACATTATTTCAGTGCTGTTGATTCTCGTATTAAAGGTCCCCTATTATAAAAATTTCACTTTGTGAGATTATTTAATATTAATATGAGTTCCCCTTGCCTGTCCTGCTGTGGATAGAAATTGTGATATATTTAAAGCATGCTTTGGTCATTTCTCCCACTTTTTCCACCAATAGAATTTCCCACCCTTCCCCTAAAACATTATCCCACCGACTGTCATGGCTTGAAAATGTGCAAAGCATTGCAATTGCTTGGTGATTGGATGTAAAAATTAGCTATTTTTTTTTGTTCTGTCACGCGAGACTCTGAAGACCCAGTGGGTATATTTCCTGGACATACAGCAACTCTCTTTTTCTCATTTACATTTAAAGCTACTTTAATGTAGTACTGACGAATCCGTGCGACCTACGAAAGCTACCGTGGGATCGAGGAGACCGGTCGCGCAGTTCAGGTGCTCCCGGCGTTAACCGAGATGAGGGAGGCGGCGAACATTCCAGCGGGGCGTGCCGGAGACTGACCGGAGCGACGGGGGCCTGTGGACGGCGGACAGGATGCCGGTCCCCCACGGACGAGCCGTGCTTTGGCCCGGACCTGACGCCGTCGGTACAGGACAACCGGCACTCATCCTTATGGACTTCCTCCCCCCCTTTCATGGACCATTTTGTGTGGCACTCTCAGGAGGTAGTGCCTTTGAGGGGGGAGTACTGTCATGATCCGGACCGGCAGGGGTTACTCCGGATCCGGACCGGAGTTTCATGTTCGTCCTGTGTAATGTTCCCTGATCGTGTTCACCTGTTGTCTGTTTATATAATTGTATAAAACTATCCTGTTCATGTCTGTTCGTCGGGTCATTGTGCATGGTTATGTTCATAATCATGTGAAATCATAGTCATGTGAAATCGCGCGAATGCGTCCTCCTTCATCGCCATGTCCAGCCCACCCGTGACAACATCATTAAACACAAGGATAATATAAAGAATAATAAAAAGTAATTGTCAACAAAAAAAAAAGAAACATTTTAGTATAGTTTTTATTTTGCAAACCACATTAGTTAACAATATTACATATATATTTAATTGTAGTTATCGCCACATGACCAGCATTTACATCTCATGTCATATGTTTGTTGACAATAATTTTGTAGATGAAAACACTATTACCGGGTCACATTTGCATAACTTTTGTGAGAAAAGATGGTTTTGAAGACCCAATTGGGTCAGGGTTAAATGACCCCCCCATTGCCAAACAGTTGTGTAGTGTGAACCAAATCACAAATCAGCAAGTTCTTTAGTGTGAAATGCTATACTTAATCTCAGACTGATTGGGACTGATGAAAACAATATAAGAAGCAGATTAATTTAAAATTCAAGTGACATGGTAACAGGTTGCCCAATACAATCATGCTTTCTCTTGTGAAATAGTGCTTTCTTTTTATAGTATCTCTGGTCAGAATTCTCATGTGCTGTATGTACTGCCCTGCCTTTTTCTGTAAAAACATCACATCATGTAGCTGTTTAAGTGAACAGAAAGTGGACGGCTCAAGTCCCCGATTTAGCTGGCGATTAGATTCAGTCAGAACAAATAAGCCAATCTCACACAATAAATGGTTTACTTGGGCTGTTGTCTCTTGGATGCTGTGACACCACTAAATGTTCTGCTGCACCAGAATTACTCTGGGAAGTTGGGAAGGCAGAGGGAATTTGTTTTCGTCTAGATCTCCCCCCTCTCTCACATGCCCCTATGTGGAGATTACTGCAGCTGCGGCGAGCTACCATATGGAAAGTCTCCTTAGTATGCATTGCGGTGTGCCGACTCCTTTCACATCACCTTTCATTTAATATCTTATCGTCAGTTGGCTACCATGATAATTGCTTCAGGAGTCAGAGCCTGGTAAGAAGACTCTCCGATGGAATCCCCAGAGCCTTAAAAAGGCAGAACACATCCACAGCTCAGAGTGTCCATATTTTTCTTACATCATGTAATGTATTGCAGGGATAGAGAATGGTGTTCCTGCTAAGCCACAGAAGCACTATTCAAATAAGATGACATTGAAATTTGATAAAATATACACACAGATTGGAGATTGAGGAAAAGGTTTTGTATTGCAGTTCTTTTGTGCGCCAATTTATACATCCAGTTTCTATTTATAACACAATCTGTGGCAATCTGACATGCAAGACATGCATTTAAAAAGAGGCCAGAATCATTTTTGGGAATTATAAATGTAACAAAAGTAATTCAATATAATCAGGATATTTATTGAAATGTGACTGCTACTCTATTTTAAGTGAATGTGTGTCTTCAAATCATCGGTTCGAATCCCAGTCTGCCAAGGTGCCACTGAGGTGCAGCTGAGCAAAGCACCGTCCCTACACACTGCTCCCCGGGCGCCTGTCATGGCTGCCCACTGCTCACCAAGGGTGATGGATAAAAGCAGAGGACACATTTTGTTGTGTCACCATGTGCTGTGCTGCAGTGTTTCACAATGACAATCACTTCACTTTCACTTCACTTGTCTTACAAAAAAGAAAAAAGTTTTAGATTAATAGTCCTAGTGAATAATCATAAAAATACATAAACTGTCAGAAACGTCACAGCAGAACTCGCTCTGGGTAAGGGCACAAATGCACCAGGGGTGGTAGTAGCCTAGTGGGTAAGACAATTGACTATGAACCAGAAGACCTAGGTCAAAACACCATTGTGTCCATGAGCAAGACACTTAACCCTGAGCCAGGGGGACTGTCCCTGTAACTACTGATTGTAAGTGGCTCTGAGAAAGGGCGTCTGATAAATGACATAAATATAAACAAGTAAGCCTTAAATATACATGCACAAGTTACTAGGAAATGTTTCATTCCAATGGTTGATCCGTTTTAAACATGTTTTTTTAAGTGAAATGATTGTCACTTGTGATACACAGCAGCACAGCACACGGTGCACACAGTGAAATTTGTCCTCTGCATTTATCCCATCACCCTGAGTGAGCAGTGGGCAGCCATGACAGGCGCCCGGGGAGCAGTGTGTGGGGACGGTGCTTTGCTCGGTGCCACCTCAGTGGCACCTTAGTGAATTGGGATTCGAACCGGCAACCTTCTGATTACGGGGCCGTTTCCAATACGATAACCTTAAGCACACAAGTTGTTACTTGAAAGAAATGAAGTGAAAGTTCTGACATTAACTCAACAAAATCCACAAACATCCCAGAGTTTACAAAGACTGTTAACAGGCACAGCAATATGCACAGATTGGAAACACCACCTCTAATTAAATAAGGCCAGTAATTATGTTCTGTTTCAGTCATTTAAACTGTACGATAGTGTAAAACTGTGGAGAATAGTCCAAACACTCTCTCTACACACAAAAACACTGTATTCAAACCACTTCAACTTGATGTTACCTGGCAGAAAGAGGCATGGCTCAATAGAGGTTGAAAGGATGAACAGTTTCTAATTTATTAACACCAGTAAATTATTATTGCAGTTACATGTAAATATTATTTGTAAAAAGGTACCAATGTTACAGAGAAAACCAAAATTAAGAGAAAAGATAGAGAAAGACAGAGAAAAAGCTAGGATAAAGAAGATAAAGACTCAGGGATTGATGGGAAGATTCCCCTCAGCTCCCGATGGAAAAGGAAATGGAGGTCCCGAGACCACAAGTGAACATTCCTTGATACATTTGATCCACAGGAAGTTGTCACAGACCAATCAGAATTTGTCTTGTCTTGTCACGCCCCCGGCGTCTCCCGTCTGTGGCAGACAAAGGCAGAGGGGAATCTAAACAAAGGTGATGAACCTCCACGCAAAACAAAGGTGCAGAAACGTCATGGCCCTGCGACTTACAATAGAAAATGAGCTCTTTTGATTTTTCAGAGTTGATAATGCTGTGAACCAGCCATGGTGCTCCACTCTGCATTAAATAACTACATAGCAACTCTTTACCATTTTTTTTTTTTTTTACAATGCAGTTTATCTGTGGAAATGCAGAACAATGGATATCGCAAAGAAAAACCAAATCAAACTGTACAGGAGCTACTGAGAACATGCAAAATATCAAATTTGGTGGGGAAACAATTTTCAAGGCTGCATAGGCACGCAAAGTCGACTCAACACGTGTGTGCACCAGGATGGTTGAAGGCCGTATGCTATTGAGCACTGTTTGGTCCATTCTGGTGTCCCTGGACAAGGTCACAGTTTATAACAGATCTGCTCTTTAGCTCCTCATGGGGCCAGATCACCCCCCCATGCCTGGTATCACCGCTGGTCTAGTGAATTCCGATTAATTACAGAGGGAGGGACTCGTGACATGCCTGTGTAGAGAAAGACAAACACGCATGGCTTAAAATGGTTTTGCATCTGAGAGCAAAAGAGTCGCTTTGATTTCTTTTTCTCACCAAATCTCATTTGGCCAATTAACTAGTTCAGTGTCAGGCCCTCATAATGTCACAGTTTCCGGCTTTATTTTGTGAGTACATGAACTTGCACCACCTCCACGAATATGCCATACGCCCCCTTTTCACCCATTAACCCTGGAGAAATATGTATAAGGATGTGCTTAGTAAGGGCCACAGGTGCAACAAGGAGAATTCACCTCAATTCACAAGAGATGCAACTATTCAAAGAAGGTTATTAATACAATTTCCCAATTGTAATGTAGTTTACACTGTAGGGGACTTAAATGTACCTTTCTACTTCTTGGGAGACTTATTGAATCTAAATGTTACACTATGAGAAACACATATTGTGCTCTTTTGTCATGTTTTATTGTTTTAAAGCACAAAATCACATACATTATGTCTCAATGGGCTTTGACAGACCCTACAGTTGACACCCCCTACACTTGGCCCTTCTGCACACAAGGATAAACTCCACTAAAAAAGAAAGGAAGAAACCTTGGGAAGGAGTGATGCAACAGGTGTAGTGGTGGAAAAGCATAGAGAATCTATAACCTTGGTTGGCACCGACAGAGGTCAAATATTTCCTGTAGGTTTTGACCAGGTTTGCACGTACTGTAGCTGGTATTTTGGCCCATTGTTCTATGCAGCTCTCCTCAAGAGCTGTGATGTTTTGTGGCTGTTGCTGGGCACAGGTTCTCTATTGGACTTGTAGCCATTCCTTTGTTGCCTGGGTGGTGTGTCTGGGATCATTGTCATGCTGGAAGATCCAGCCATGTTTCATCTTCAATGCTCTCACTGATGGAAGGAGATTTTTGTCCAGAGTATCACGCTACATGGCACCATTCATCCTTTCCTTAATATGGATCAGTCTTCCTGTCCCTTTTGCAGAAAAGCAGCCCCAAAGCATAATGTGGGACCACTGCAGGATTTTAATCCATGACAATGTAGTGTGTTACTAATAGCAACCGTTGTCCCTGGTGTCTTCAGACAGCTCTCTGGTCTTGGCCATGGTGGAGGATGGAGTCTGACTGTTTGAAGGACAGGTGAAGGACATTTCAAAAAGGTGCCATTAATACAGGTAATAAGTGAAGGATAGAAGAAGAACCATTCAGCACCCTGTACAAATAAAGTCTTTAAAAAAAAACATACAATGTGATTTCCTTGATTGTTTACATTCTGTGTCTCACAAGGGTACCTACTACAGACCTCTCTCATCTTTTTAAGTGTGTTAACTTGCACAATCACACCAATACTGTATTGGCCCATTGCATTTTACATGTGAACAGTGCAAGCTTCAAAACCGTTAACATAAAGTAATACAATTCATTGAGCTTTTTACTGTTTTGCATTTAAAAAAAAAAAGGATTTCAAATTTAGGTTTACAGTACATGATGCTCACCCTCATGATGCTCAGGTGCCACTGAGCAAAGCACCGTCCCCACACACTGCTCCCTGGCTTCCCACTGGTCACCAAGGGTGATGGTTAAAAGCAGAGGACACATTTTGTTGTGTCACCGTGTGCTGTGTATCACAATGACAATCACTTCACTTTTTTTTTTTTTTTTTACATATCTTTAATGTAGTGAAAAATCCTTTAGTACATAGAAAATCTAATTATTGTTTTTGTTTGATTAAATCCAGACTTTTTAAAAAGCATGTAAACATCTTAGTCTGACTTAAAAGGTGCTAAATTGAACTTCTCAGAGTTGGAATGACATACACAGATACTTTACTTTACTTTACTTTATTTGGCAGACACTTTAATCCAAAGTGACTTACAAGGAGAAGACACCAGCAATTCTCATTCGGTTTCCATAGATTGCAAGTAAAAAAACTAAGAGCCCTGACAAGGCTTAACTTGTCAAGAATAGAACATGCTAGGGAGTTGTTAAGTGCTAGATTTTTTTTTTGTGAGTTTGTGTGCGTGTGTTAGTGTTAGAATTGTTTGAAATAGTTTTTAAACAAGTGGGTTTTCAAATGTTTCTTGGTGGTAGTAGTCTTGGCTAGTCGAATGGAGCAAGGCAAGTTGTTCCACCAGCCAGGGACAATGAAGGAGAACAGATTTGATTGGGATCGGAGACCCCGTGAAAAGAAAATGAGGTGGGCTGCCACATTTTGGACCATCTGGAGGGGTTTATGATAAAAGCAGATGTCCTCTGCTTTTAACCATCACCCTTAGTGAGCAGTGGGCAACCATGACAGATGACCAGAGAGCAGATTACTCAGTGGCACCTCAGTGGCGCCATGGTAGTTTGGGGATTCTAACCGGTAATATTCCCATTGCGGGTCTGCTTCCTTACCCACTAGGCCACCACTACCCGCCAGTGGTCAGTCTCACTGCTGGAGCGGTAATGCTGGTGACCCAGTGTGTGTCATGACAGTATTTTTAGATACCGGACAGGGCACCCCCATTTATGTCATTAAAAAATATATATTTTCATCATCCACAAGGCATCATCTGCCTGAGTTGTGGCCAGTATTCATTGAAAGCTAACTCATCAAAAAGTTCCATGTACTCTGATGAATAATACATTGAAGAGTCCAGTGTTTAATTGTCAATAATGACTAAGTAAGGTCAGTGGGTTTATTCATCAGAAACATTGTTGCCTCACCTCACCCTCTCTGTCACTGTCGCGAGATTTAATCTACTGTAAAATAGAGCTTGCTTCAATAAGCCCCTTTCATTAGTGTTTTTTCCCCCTTTTTATAGTGTGGGATTTGCAGTTTTTCAAGGCCCATATGTTCATTGCTGGCTAGTGGGTGGGCTTTCCCATTCAGTGAAATTGTACTGGTATGTGTGTTTGTTTGTGTGTGTGTGTGTGTGTGTGTGTGTGTGTGTGTGTGTGTGTGTGTGTGAAGAGACTGGGCTAATATGCTGACAAATATGAATTGTTGAAATTGAATTATACTAATAAAGTGAGGACCAAATGAAACATATGGCTGGTCTTCAGTCCTGTAACCAGTAAACTACATTCAGGTTTACCAATATGTACACTATTTCATCCCCAAGGAAAAAATACAAACAACATTACATTACTTTCAACTGTTCAACATCATTAATTAATAAGAATTAGAAGAGAATGTCATGGTGCTGGCTAAGATATTAGTTATTAATATGATGAATAAACCCACTGACCTTACTCAGTCATTATTGACAATTAAACACTGGACTCTTCAATGTATTATCTCTACAACATTCACAAGATTAGGCCTTTTCTTTCACAACAGGCTACACAGCTCCTCATCCAGGCAATGGTCATCTCGAAACTCGACAAACTCTCTCTTGGCTGGAGCCTCTGCAGTCACCATAAAACCACTCCAGATGGTCCAAAATGTGGCAGCCCGTCTCATCTTCAATCAGCCAAAATACACCCATGTCACGCCTCTTCTCACCTCTTGCATTGAGTTCAAATCCTTGATGCTGCCTACAGGGCCGTAAATGGAACTGCACCCTGCTATATCAATACAATACTACCTAGTTACACTCCTGCACGCTCTCTCAGATCTGCCAATGAAATGAGATGAAAATTCCCTCTGAACAATCTCCGAGCATGCTCTTTGCTGACAAGTTAGGCCTTATCAGGGCTCTTGGTTTTTGCAAACTCAAAATCTATAGAAATCGAACGAGAATTGCTGGTGTCTTCTTCCTGTAAGTCGCTTTGGATAAAAGCATCTGCAAAATAAAGTAAAGTAAATTTAACCATCACCCTTAGAGATCAATGAGCAGCCATGACAGGCGCCCGGGGAGCAGTGTGTGCAGGGACAGTATTTGTGACTTTCATTTTGCCATCTTGCAGGATGGATAAAAGTGTCTGCAAAATAAAGTAAAGTAATGGTAGTGGTAGTAGACTAGGTAGTAGCCTAGTGGGTAACACACTCGCCTATGAACCAGAAGACCCAGGTTCAAATCCCACTTACCACCATTGTGTCCCTGAGCAAGACACTTAACCCTAAGTTGCTCCAGGGGGGGACTGTGCCTGTAACTACTGATTGTAAGTTGCTCTGGATAAGGGCATCTGGTAAATGCTGTAAATGTAAATGTAAATATTAAAGCTAATGTTGTAATGTACGAAATATTAAAGCTAATGTTGAATAACTATTGTTATGCAAACAATTTGGCATCAAATAAAGGCTGTTTCAGTAAGAACTGAACACATAATGATTCTCAGACTAATAATAAGGGATGGATCATGTGCTTCAATTATACATAATGAAAAGTCACATGGAATAGTGAGATGTCACTGAATGTTTAGGACACTGTATAACATAATGTCAAATCACTTTAATTGAGTGATTCCTTCTAGGACAGTTCTTGAACAAATAGATGTATACAGTATGTATTCATATGCAGGTAATGAAGGCTGCAATTTGAAAGGTTGTGAAAACCACTCATCTAGAGCATCTTCTACAACAGTAGGTATGTTTTTTGTCTGTTACCAATAGGCATTTGTTAGAGGTCTGAGGAAGGCAAAATGGTGGACAGGGTCCAAGTCCTCTGTGAAGACCAATATCTAATGTATCTACCATCAAATGTCCACTATCAAATGTATCTATAACAGGTAAAAACATGGACCATCTGTCCACCGAGTCTGATGGTGTTTATAAAGAGGACCTAAGCGTGAGTGTTTAACAGGAAATACATAATTAAAGTAAACAAACCCAAACAGAAATGGATCGAGGTCTCAAAACGTTGCACAAGAGAAACGGTTCACTGGTATTTATAGACATTTACATTTACTGCATTTATCAGACGCCCTTATCCAGAGCGACTTACAATCAGTATTTACAGGGACAGTCTCCCTGGAGCAACTTAAGGTTAAGTGTCTTGCTCAGGGACACAATGGTAGTAAGTGGGATTTGGGTCTTCTGGCGAGTGTCTTACCCACTAGGCTACTACCACCCTATGGTATAGAGTCACTGATTCTCACATTCACAGATTAACATGTTACTTCATACTAACACGAGTCCTTAAACACCCTCTGGTGGTGCCAGGTAATGCAGGGGCTGATTGGGGTCACAAGGTGCTGGCGATGGTAATGACCTGACTGGAGACCGGATGCAGATGGACAAACAGACAGAGCAGAGGAGCTGAGGACAGACAAGATTGATGAACTGGTTGGTGTGACATTATGAATTTTCAGGATATACATCGCCCAGCCCTAGTGTCGAAATTTGGTCAACTGTACACCTAACTGTCCGTCATTCTGAAAATCGAACTGCATCAATGCAGTTTGTTTGTTTATACTGAATACAGCACTGGCACACGGGGATCATTATTCTCAAACTGCGTCGCCTGCTAACCTCGTGTCTCTCTTATCTCTTCCTTGGACATGCAGAAGACCTTCATCCAGCTTGTAAATGTAAAAAAAAAAACTAATTCATTATGAATGTGCAAAGATTAGCATTCTCTGCAGCGGCAGGGCAACTTGTTTAATAATCAGTTATTGTCAGGCTTCAGTGAAGGGATCCTGTTTGTGTGGAACATTGTGCTCAAGTGTGGCAGGGAGGGCCCTTTGATCGCATCTTCAAAACAGCAGCCTCCATGTGCCACCACTCAGCAGCCAAGTGGCAGGAGAGGTCAGCAGGACAAGGCTGACTGAACCACAGCATGTAACCATGGTAGAACTAGGCATTGGGAATGTTTCTTTTAATGCTTTAAATGTACTGAAATTATTGTTTTACACTGTTATTTATGTATTTTTACTTTCTGAAGGTATTCAGAAATTGTTTTAAAGAAGCTACTATTCTTTTGTTTATTTAATATTGATCTAATTGCCAAAAAAAAAAAACATAATATATGTAAACAGTGATGTTGTACAGCCCCATGATGTGGTCTCTTTACATTAAAAACTCAGATCTGACCATAACTTCCTTTATTAGTCTGTCCATAAATAAGACTAAGACTTTTAAGACTAACATGATTAGTGAGATAAATGACATTGTAAAACCAATCTGCCATAACATTAAAGTGCATATATTTCATGTTGAAAAAAGTATATATTTAAGATTCATCTGTGAAAAATGATCTAGTTTGCAATGGTTTTCAATGATGAAAATGATAAAGCTCAGAGGGTAAAAGCCTGTCCTTACAACTAATATAGTGTAATGCATGCAGCTGCTGAGTGCCCCGATTTATCACTTCTTGCATATTGAGCCAAGGCCATAAATGAATCCAAGGGCATCACTTACATGTCAATTGCAAAGTCTTTTACAATAACAGAATATACATAAACATGCTTCATGCATTTCACTTTTGGCGACACTGTAAATGTGCTACTTCTCATGGACCATTCGACTATAGCTCATGTATAGCCACAATGGTGCTCTTTTTCATAAGCTTTGGCTAAAGATTCCTGGCAGACTGCATGTTTATTGTAGAGGCTGAGAGATTATGCCGATTGCAATTAAACAATCATTTTCAACCAAGATTTATAGGTGTGACCAAATGCATCTTAATATTCTGATGGTGGAAAAAACAGACTTTGTCACATGAGTGCTTTTTCTGTATTTTAGGAAATATTATGATGACATAAAAACACCAGTTATTTAAAATGGACAAATATAATATTGTAGATATGAATGCATTATGCTATCCTAAAATAGCAGTACACTGGGAAACTGGCACTCATACCAGTGTAAAAACTAGAACAAAACATTGTGAGAAAATGATCAACACACATTTAGAAATATATATAAACACTTGGAAAATGTGACTTAGATCAAGAAAATATGGTCCTAAAACTGGGACATGAGACCAGTGAAGAGACCAAGACAGTGTATGAAAGGAAGATATTTTAACAGGGGGACAAAAATCACAATCGGCATGATCATGGCATAAGAGACAGCAGCATGGGTGAAAGTAATAATACATCATTATGGCTATAATAATCCATAATTATGAGGACTAGAAGATCACCTGCTGTTCCCACTATGTTATTCAAATGTGTACAGTCGTAGCCAACATTTTTAAGAATGACAAATACTTGATTTCACAAAGTTTGCTGTTTTGGTGTTTTTAGACTTTTTTGTCAGATGTTTCTGTGGTGTATTGAAGTATAATTACAAACATTTTACAAACAATGACATCAAGTTTATGCAAAAGGTCAATATTTGCAGCCCTTTTTTTTCAAGACCACTGCAATTCGCCCTTCCAACATAATCAGTACTTGGAGTTTGTCAGAATTTGTGGGTTTTTGTTTGTCCACCCACCTCTTGAGGATTGACCACAAGCTCTCAGTTGGATTAAGGTCCGGGAGTTTCCTGGACATGGACCCAAAACGTCAGTGTTTTGTTCCCCAACCCACTTAGTTCTCGCTTTGGTCTTATGGCATGGTGCTCCATCATGCTGGAAAAGACATTGTTCTTCATCAAACTGTTCTTGGGTGTTTGGGAGAAGTTGCTGTTGGAGGATGTTTTGGTACCATTCTTTATTCATGGCCATGTTCTTAGTTAAAATGGTCTCAGGATGCTTTACTGTCGGCACGAGACAGGACTGACGGTAGTGCTCATCTTATCTTCTCTGGATCATAATTTTTTCAGATGCCCCAAACAATCAAAAAGGGGCTTCATCAGAAAAAATTACTTTACCCCAGTTTATAGGGAAAACTATTTAAATCCTTAGTTGGAAATTAGCAGCTCTGTCAAACGTGCATCACACCAATTGCAAGTTTTTACAGTCCTGACCGCTGTGGGTGTGAAAGCTTTTCAGCTTTTGTATGTTACTGTAAACAGGGGATGTGAAACACTGTGATTTGGGTGACTGAGGATGTAATTTACTGCTGTGCAGAATTAAACAGAGCTGCACCACTGCCATGTAACAGGATGTGTGCTAGCTTCATGTAGAACCCCATTCCTCACAAGCTTGTCTCACTGTTTGTAATGGAGTTTGCAGAGTGTCTCCGTCCCAATGATAGGTATAGGGTAAGAGAAATGTGGCTCTCTGGGTGGTGAATTGACCCATATATCTTTCCTGGTTTAATGTGACTTTTTTTTGTCTGCGAGATGTTTTCCTCACCCCCCTCAGGAGAGACGGTCGCATACCTACTGGTTATGTAAGTCTTATAAATAGCCCTCTGAATAGCTGAGAAAGTCGCATTACCACTGACAGTCCTGCATATCCTGAAATGGAAAAAGACTGAATAAGCTGCTGTAACAGCAGTATTCCTGTATCAGGAGCTCTGTTTGGACAAGGCAGAAACATCAAAGGACAATTGGATTGATCTGTGGAACCTTTTTGGGAGTCAAATGCCCAGTATAAAGGAGTTTCTCTTCATGGCTGCTCTCTCTAACCTTCCCACTCACATTTTACATACAATATGTCCATGTTTACTGCAATAGTAATCTACCTGTTTCATTAAAATTAGAAA
Organism: Denticeps clupeoides; assembly: GCF_900700375.1. Taxonomy (NCBI): domain Eukaryota; kingdom Metazoa; phylum Chordata; class Actinopteri; order Clupeiformes; family Denticipitidae; genus Denticeps; species Denticeps clupeoides. Next base: position 5,174,375 of record NC_041714.1, read on the forward strand.
CTCTTAATTCCTAATTTTATTGTGCCATGCCTCTGTATGTCCAGGTAACACCAGATGAGTTGAAATATATTACTAATAATTAATGGAGTCCGATTAACAAGGTCAATGCAATCTCTGATGTCCACCCTGTATGCTGAGTTGTATTATGTTCCTGTGGCTTTATACAAATCTTCAGCATGGTCAGTGTGTCACACAGATGTACTGTAAAAGCCACAGAAACAGATTACAGTAAAACAACAAAAAACTATTTAATTACTCATGTTCTGGGGCGCTACACTGCTGCCTTGGATCATGAGCAGGCATACTCTATGGGTTCATAATATAATAAGGTATTGCCTAGCAACTGTTGTCAGTGTTTGCCTTGATCGGATGGAGATCCAAACGAGTCCAATATTATGGGGATATGGGGATATCTCTGGCTCCTGGAATACATTGTGCATTCTGGAATTGTTCAGCGTCTTGCTCCAGGCATAAGCTCAGCCTGGGATTTTATGATTTCATATGCCTCTGTATTAAAATATGCTAACAAGAACTATTTTATGCTGTATGAATTGCTTGTAGGGTTGTTCTGTTTCTACAAGATCAATGTAACTGAACTCACATGTAGTTTGTGAACACCTTTCTGTTTGGATTTTTGTGACTTTAGTCCTCAAATGAAATGAAAATGTTTAATTTACATTACCTGAACATGATGTACCTGTATGGAATCAATCTGACTTTAATTTGAATTAAGCAGGTGAATCCCATCTTGAACCCGACTTAAAATTTGTGGATTTTTTCCAGCGTTGATGGTTGCAGTAGGTTCTAAGAAAATGTCCCAGGTCTTGTCTGATGCAGTCTGCCTGCCCGCTTGTCTGTTGGTGAAAACCCGGCGATAGAGGATCTAAGCAGTCAGAAGAATGCTCCCCATACCCATAATATGAGTTGCGGTCCAAGAGGTGTCCTCTGGCAGCCCATAGTAATGAAAGATGTGCTGGAACAACTGTTGGCAAGGTCCATTATAAATTCCAGGGCCACGTGTCACCAAGGCCTTTGAGGAGTAGGGAATATCCACATGGGCAGCTCCCATGGTGCCTTGGTTTGTGCACAAATGCATCAGGATTGAACGTGTTGGTGGACATCCCTGGCTAGACTGCGACTAATAGGTTTGCGCAAGTAAGGTTGTGGTGCACTTTATCCCACGGTGTCCTGCTGAGGGTGTCAACTGAGCCCTGGTGATAATCCTACTCTGGTAGGCAGCCGGCAACAAACCTTTCCCTGCTGGACAGCCCAGAGGTACTGGCTAACAGATGGAGCCCCGTCTGAGTTTCTTGTCCATGCTCCAGAGAATGGGAGGGATGATGAGTGATGAGGGCAGGATCATGGTGACTGGTGCAGGCTCCTCTTGCAATTCCACACTGAGCACTGGAGCTCCTCAGGGCTGTGTGCTGCTGTGCAGTGATGCACAGCTCCATCCACATCAACAAGTTCGGTGGGATCTTGTGTGGAGATTTTCAAGAACACAAAGTTCCTTGGTATTCATCTGGAGGAGAACATCTCCTGGTCTCCCAAAACCAGCTGAACAAAGGCAGCGTCTCTACTTACTACCTCAATCTGCACTCCCTCTTGGCTGATGAGGGTGCCCAGGAAGGAAATGGAAGTCTGATGGAATACATATTTGCCTTCACGTAAAACTGATGTTCCAGCAGATGTATAAACATCTGGCTTACCTGTTGGTCATAAGTAGACAGACAGGTTGCGTATATAAGACTGTCTTCAATGTGTGCAAGGACAAACTGGCCTAACATGTATCTCAAAATGTCATTTAATAAACCCTAATAAAAAAACGCAGGGGCATTAGTCAGCCTGTAAAGTTGTACCAAGGCTGATTTTCCCATTCACCTTCTTCTTGGATGCAAACCAAGTTATTATAGTTACAGTTCTCAGGTCAAGCTCTGTAATGTAATGGGTGCCTCAGAGCAGTTTGGAAGGTGTAAGTGGTAACAGGTGTCAATTTTTTATGGTGATAATGTCGAACCCCCTGCAATCTATAATACGCAAGTCTCTACTGGTGCATGATTAGGTCTATGTCGATTAGGGCCCTTTATGCTGGTGAATAAAGTGAAGTGTAGCTGGCTGTAATCAGTATGTGCAGGTTTGAGTGATCAGTAGATTGGAGAGTGGCAATGAGGTAGAATGTGTGAAAAAAAGATTCCAACAATATTGTTACAGAAGGATGATGAATTATTATTTTTCAATCCCAAAAATTTGTTAATTCGTGGGTTTGAATAAATAATAATAAATCTGTCACGACCTCAAGCTGACGGGGGAGGGAAGCGCAGTTGCGGGACATTCAGGAAACAAGTATTTATTAATAATAATAAATAAACACAAATAAACACGGCTCAAAATTAACAGGGGAAACACGAACGAGCCCGCAGGCGTGTGGCGATTGCCAAAACTCAAAAATACACGTTAACAGAAACAGGTCAAGTTCACACACTCAAGAGTCCACAAAAATGCCGTCCCTGCAGAAGGGGCGGAGTTACAGGCTTTGACCCCAGCTGGCAACCTCACCTGGAGCCAATCCTGACAGTATCATATATTTTTCAACTTGTAGATCAAGCACCTTTTTAGCACTGCCACATCTCAACATAAGTATTAAAGTTGCTTTTAAAAATTGTTGAGCAGATCAGATCCGGGTGGACAGCAGCTTTAGAAATTTTCATTTTTTGAACACACTGCTCGATCCTGGAAAGATATTTGGTCTGAAAGTTAGATATTTAGGGTTCTTAGTGGCTGGCATCAAGCTATCAGCACTGGTGAGACCATCACTGTGCCCTTGCTGTATTAGTACAATAAATGATAAGCAATTCTCTGTTCTCTCTGGCAATGGTTTGAATCTTTAGCGGAGCGGGGGACAGTTGCACTGGCTCAATTGCTAATTAGTCCACCTCATTGTTCAGCATTTTATATTCTGGACAAAGCCTGATATTGCACATGTTCATGTTAGTGGTTAAATGTGCTGTGAGATGACCCCATTGTTACACAAGACTTGTGTTTTTTCTTGCCCGTTTAGAACAAGATGTGTTTTTGGCAGTCACTTCCACTCTGAAGCCTGTCTGTGCGAGTGGGAGCCCAGCATGAGAGCCCATTTCCAGAAGAAAGACATGAGGTGGCTAATCTCTTGTGCCAGACACTTGCACCACAGAAAATGAGCTTAATGTTCTTTTGTTTACTAATCTAATCCACTGGCCAAGTGAAGAAGGCCGGTGAATAAATGAGGTTTAAATCCACTTGTTTTGAGTGAGGCACTTTAGCAAAGTGAACTGGAATTCAACTCACAAGAAATATCTCTACACCAAAAGGGTCTCATTACTGTAGATACCCCTGGCAAAATTATCTATAAAATTATGCTTAAAATAATGGTCAAAACTAAGTTATGAGGTGGAAGCTATCAGGCTTGTTGCAATAGCTTTACAGTTGAAAAAACAATAAATTAAAACACACTCTAATAATGGTCTAGGCCCCTTTTTGCCTTTTTAGAGCATACATTCACCACTGCATTATATCCATAAACGTACATCAGAGATGTCACAAAAGATTAGAGTTGTTTCAAACCAAAAAATGATTCAGTGGTCACTCCATGTGAGAAAATTCTCCCTGAACCATTCCTTCACAAGTGAATCTACCAGGATCTAAAACATCCATTCAGTATATTCAGATTGTCAGATGACCTAATTGTATTCCCACATTATGTTGCTGAACCCAGACCTGACCAGTGGAAGCAACCACAGATCATAACACTGCCTCCAAAGTCTTGTACATTAAAGGGCCAATGCATGGTGGGTGCATCAAGTCATGTGCTTCCCTTCCCTTCTTAGCCATCGTTCTGGAACAGGGTAAATATGGACTCAGCAGATCACAGGACCTTCTTCCATTGCTTTTGTCCAGTTGTTTCCTTCAGGTCTTTCAGAACACATTTTTCTCCACGATTCTGTCAGGATCCGGTCCGAAATGGGGGTTACTCCGGACCGGAGTTTAATTGTTGTCCTGTGTAATGTTCCCTAATCGTTTTCACCTGTGTTAATTGTATAAAGCTGCCCTGTTCGTTTCTGTTTGCGGTCAGGTCTTTAACGTTATGTTCCATGTTCACCAGTGTCTACATCTCGGATGTCTCCCCTGTCCTGTGATTCACTAATTAAACGCCGGTTTCGTGATGTCAGGTGAAAGCGTCCTCCATTCCTCGTCACTCCTCGTCCTCCTCTCCGTTCACCCGCCGCGTCATGCCCGCATGGACGTGACAGATTCTAACAGATTAAAAATTTAATTTGACCTATTCATTGAATCAGATAAAATTAAATGAAACAGTGCAGCTGAAACATATTAATAACTGTAATGAACTGTAAATTAAATCCAGGTTGCAACCTTGTGTTAAGTCCCCGAAATGCACTTCTACAGTTTAACTTTTTTAAGACAACCTGACCTGATATTTAATATGCTCCATATCAGGGCCTCCATTGACCAGCTATCTCTACATAGATCTATTCTTTCCATTCTTGTGAATGTCATGTTGGAAGAACACCTTTGAAAAACTTCTTCCAATATTGAAAACATGATCTATCGAACTCTTGACCAATAAATTGAGTATAATTTGGTTTTATAAGTTTAAGATTCCTTACATGATGTGTACACAATATTTAAACATGATTTCTTCATTTCTGAACTCATGAATGAACTGGTGGGATCTAGGAGGTCAAGGGTCAAAGTTTGGATCATTGTAGAGAGTTATGATTGTTGAGAATGTAATTTTAGTCCTGTACCCAACTCTGTCACTAAATGCTAGTCTATTTGATGACTTTGGAGGGAAGGGGTCATGCAGACTCTGAAGTGACATCAGGCATTGGGGCTGAGAGCAGCAGACAGTGCCAAAAGAGTCAAAGTCCTGAGGGCACGGCCACTGAATGTTCAATCCGTTTGATAACAGTAATTTAAACGGACTGCTGCCGCCGGTGCAAATAAACAATTACCCTCCTCAGTCAAGCAGGCTCCAGACTCCATCTGTTCCCAGAGACTGTCAGAAGGGACTTTTTTCCAATCAGTGGTCACTTCATCTCATTTTTAAATGCAGGCTAAATATTAAAAAAATTAAGTCGTAATTACGAGTATTGATCTAGGCTGCATGAAACATCATTATATTTTTTTATTTTAAGACCTGAATCTGTTGTGTTTTGTGTGCATGCATGTGTATTTACCAAATAAGATTATATGGTACAATGAAAGGGGCCACACAGTAGTTAGTAATCCTCCAAGGTTCACACTTCCAAGGTTGTGAGTTCTTTGGTGAATCTCAATTGTCTGTATGTGTGATTAAATGTTGTGTCTGTGTGTATGCCCTGCGGTGGGTTGTCGTGTGCCCTGAGTGTGCATCAAGAGCTCCTTATATAGATTTTTTTCATTTCTAAAAAGAGACATGCAAGGTTTTTTCACACCCTAAAAGTGTGAATGTGTTCAGGAGGTGCCCCATATCCTCATTTAAAAAAATATTTCCCCCGAATGTCAGAATACACATACTATTTCAACCAGATGCGCTGGTGGCCTAGGAGGCAGTGGTGACCTAGCGGTAAAGGAAGTAATCAGAAGGTTGCCGGTTCTAATCCCTATCTGCCAAGGTGCCACTGAGGTGCCACTGAGCAAAGCACCGTCCACACACACTGCTCCCCGGGCGACTGTCATGGCTGCCCACTGCTCACTCAGGGTGATGGGTTAAATGCAGAGGACAAATTTCACTGTGTGCACCGTGTGCTGTGCTGCTGTGTATCACTTCACTTTCACTTGATTAGCCCTAGATGGTCCTTAAGGTACTTTCTGTATGCTGTTAAGATTATGAGCAATCATTTGAACAGTGACATAGGCCAGTACCATAACAATTATTGTTTTAAACCTTGTGTTAGGCACAACGTAATATGCTAAAATGTACGAGGCATAGAATTTATGTAGTCCCCAACTGGCTGAAGGTAGTAAGTGACGTTGTGTGAGTGTGCGGGGTGTTTTTATACCCATAAGACATGGCATTTAATACTTTTCAGAAGCACGTCTATTATCAGTGAAATGCAAAGTCGTTGCAGCATCTCTCATCCAGTGTTGAGAAGATTACATTGGAAATGTAATTTGTTACAAGTTACCTTATTTAAAATGTGATAGTAGTGTAACTATTAATTTCAATATAAAAGTAATGTATTCAACTAACAATGTCCATTGTACACTCATGATTCCTGTTACACGACTATTAATAAACCAGAGTTGGAAAGTAACTAATTATATATTCTCACGTTACTGTAATTGAGTAGTTTTTGTGAGTAATTTGTAGTTGTTTAAGTTGGTAGTAAGTAGAATAGCTATACAGTGCATCTGGAAAGTTTTGTTATGTTATAGCCTTATTCCAAAATGAATTAAATGCATTTTCTTCAGAATTCTACACACAACACATGTTGTGTGAACAGTGTCATGTGATGCTGCTCACATGCACCAGGAACACGGAGAGGAGTGACGGTAGCTGCGCATTTGTCATTGGTGCTCTGTCATTGTTTGGCTTTGCAGACCAGCATCCAGCATGTCTGTTCATTGCTGTAGTCATCTTTCCCTTTATCCTGACTAGTCTCCCTGTTTCAGCAGCAAAACATCTCCACAGCATGATACTGCCACCACCATGCTTCACTGAATAGATGGTATTGGCCTCGTGATGAGTGATGCCTGATTTCCTCCAAAGATTTTTGTTGCTCATAGTTTGAGAGTCTTTCAGGTGGCTTTTGCCAAGCTCCTGGTAGGCTGCCATGTGCCTTTTACTACGGAGTGGTTTCCATCTGGCCACTCTACCATAGAGAGCTCCCTGACTAAGGCCTTTCCAGTACTTTTTCCACCTCTGTATTAAACATATTGTTGTCATGTCCATGCCCCGATGACACACCCACCAGAGTACTACGATTGGATTAACTGCATGTCATGGGATGTGTCATTGTTCACTTTTCAGCCTCCCTTCAGATTAAAGATTCATGGGCGTGTGATTGAGGCTGATGGCTTCCCAATATAAACCTGCCTAGTGTGGAACTCTTCAGAGTTCTTCTCCATCATCAAGACCAAGGTGTGTGCGGCTGTTCATGTTTTCCCTCTATGTACTATGGGAAGTTATCTGTGGATGTCCCTCCTTCAAGATTCCAGCCCCACACTTTAGCGGTCAGTCTGGTCGGGAAGTGACCTAAGTGAACTTAGACTGTCCAGTGTTTTTTTAATTACTTTTTGTCCAATAAATCCCCTTTTTTGTACCTTACACAAAAGATACTAAAATTGTAGTCATGTAACTAATCTAACTACAGCTATTCTTCTTATAACTGTATTACAATTATAGTTCTTTTGTAATGAAATAATGCTGTTACACATAACTTACTCACCAACACTACGCTCACCACAGCCTATAACTATTAGAATAAACCATAACCCCCAGCAGTCAATGTTGATAACAAGACCTTATAATGTAAACTTCAGTATTTGAGCCCAATTCAAGGAAAAGAAAAAACATATCTGTAGACTCTTCAAACAATTCCATATTCTCAGCTTTGTACCTGTCAGGATTGACTGCAGCTGGGCTCATCACCTGTACCCAATCCTGACAATGCTTAAAACCCGGAGATTTCCGCCCCTTCGGAATATCTGGCATTTTCGTGAACTTGACTTTGCAACCGTGTATGTGTTTGGATTTTGAGTTCTGGCAATCGGCACACGCCTGCGGCCCGTAGTCCGTAGTCGTGACAGTACCTTTTTGTACTCAGTCTGACATTCTTTAGAATAAGCAGTTTGCCCAAAGCCTTAAGCAAAACAGCTATGTGACCTTGATTATTGGAGGGGATATATGTTTTGGAAAATGTCCCACGACATGACTTGAATCTGGGAAGAATTTGAAGGCAGGAAAGGTGAATAAAATTTTATGCTAAAAGAAATGTGCAAGATCAAACATATGTTCCTATTCAAAAATCTTTGGGAAGAAATACTGTATTATTAAAATGGAATATAGGATACTGAGTTCAAATCAAACAGCAAAATGCATTTGTGTTTATAGTATTCTTTTTCAGCTGCATTGGCTTATTGATTTCACTTTAGCAACGACATTTTATTCTGTTCAGTGCCCTTTTATAATCAACATGCATGTCTTTGTTGATGACACAGAACAGCTGTATATTGCGTGTGTGTGTGTGTGTCTACAATCTTATTTATAATCTGTTCATTAAAAAAAAGAGCTTCGTTTTATATATACAGTTCAGTTTTGTCTTTCCTTTGTGCTGTTTTATATCATTATATTGTTCTTTATACTGCAGATTGTATTGTGTCAACACACAGAAACAAAATCTTCAGTTCACTGGTGTCATTGACACAAACTGCTGTTTAAGCAGCCTGGTTTTACCGGTGACAAAATGCTTTTCAAAGCAACTTGTATATTTTGCCACTCAACACTGTCATACCTTTTATAGTGATATTTAGTTCTTGCTTCCACAGTGAAGTCACTGTTTTTTTCATTGATTTAAATAATCCCCATTGTGACCTATGATAACAGGGATAAGCCTAGGAGACCATGAGCCATTACCAGGATGATGAGACACACAACCATTTAGCAGTCCAGCCTAGCAGATTACCTGATTATTTGTGCCTTCATCTCAAAAGCATTAGATCTCTAATCCGTCTGTGCTCCTGTAGCGATCTCGCATTCTGCATAAATGACTAGCCAGCTCTGGCAGCGGCCAAAATGATGGGACCAATCCATCGTGGTCAGGGCCTCTAATCTGGCTGTGATCACTTTGTTATCTTCAGGCAAGTATACTCAGCCGCGATTCTTTCTGCCAGCCAAGGTCCTGGACCCTTTCCTTTGGCTGTCTCCCTGTCTGCTCAGTTCTCTTTATCCCAAAAATTCTCCTTTTCTCTCTTCTGCCTTTGCACAGTGCACAACAAGAATTGAGAAACGTTTTATGGAAAATCACAAAAAGAATTCAAGAAACACACTGGACTGATGCTGTTTCATTGTGTTTCGTCCTTCCATCTTGTGAGTCACACACACCCATGCAGTGCTGGCCGCTCTACAAAATGTGCCAACATAAGAATGTTATAACCACAATCTGTAGTCATATCCTGGATCATATTTAGATGGCATAAGTAATTTTGATAGTATCCAATTAAATAACAGAATTTTAAAATTAGGATGTCAGTCTCCGTGTCAATCAATCTCAAGCCTGACTTCATTAGCCACACTGCTCAACGCAGATTCAGGACCAGCAAATAAATTAAAGCTGCAGCAAGAATCTTTGCTTAAAAATACAATATTTTATAATGCGAAGAGATAACATGAAAGTCAATGGCATATTTGCATAAGCATCACTGTCTCAGTGATGAACATGCTGCTTTATGAATGACAACCTCATTCTTAGGAAGGCTTTCCATGTTAAAGGTATTTATCACACCTTCATGTAAATACTCCATGTAAATATTCCTACTTTGTGTCGGTTTTGTTTCTTGTTTTGCCATAACTGGAGCCTCATCGTCTTGTCTTCCTGTATACTGGACTGTATATAGCTAAGATAACTTTTTGACTTTGAAATGAATTTTTATTGTTACAGACATTCAATCAAATCGTTTTTTCACTCTTATTGTCTGTGTAAAATATGAATATGAAATTGTTCCACTTAATTTCCACGTTATATTAGAAAACTTTCATGAAATAGGAGGGTTAAGTAAGCAAAAGGTTCTCAAACCTTTCCTTGTTGAGATATGGTTCTGTGACTCATCTCATTTTACATGACTTGGGACAACATCACCTTTGTGACTCTGAACCCCGGTGCTCCTCAGGGTGTACTGAGACCTGTTCTGTACTCACTCAACACGTATGATAGTTGGTCTCATCTTCAATGATGATGAGACAGCATACAGGGAGAGAGTCAGCACCCTGACGCAGTGGTGCCTGGAGAACCAGCACATTCTCACCGTGACCTAAATCAAGGAACTTACAGTGGACTTAAGGACCGTTTCAGGGCAGTGGTGGCCTAGCGGGTAAGGAAAGGGAGCTGTAATGGGAAGGTTGCTGGTTCGAAACCCAAGCTGCAAATGTGCCACTGAGGTGCCACTGAGCAAAGCACAGTCCCCACACACTACTTATGGCTGCCCACTACTCTCCAAGGGTGATGGTTAAATACAGAGGACACATTTCGTTGTGTCACTGTGTGCTGTGCTGCTGTGTATCACAATGACAATCACTTTACTTTCACTTCACTTTCACTGGCCCATCAGCCTGTTGAACTCTGATCTTAAACCAGAACAACACTGACTCATAACCACCTGCAATTTATTTATTATATTCAATTCACTTTCTTGTCACATGCATAATTATAGTAGTACAACATGCAGTGAAATGCATCCTGAACCACCCTGTTTTGTCTGTGCAGCATTAAGTAAAGTAAAGTGAGTAAAGTGAAGTGAAGTGATCGTCATTGTGATACACAGCAGCACAGCACACGGTGCACACAGTGAAATGTGTCCTCTGCATGTAACCATCACCCTTGGTGAGCAGTGGGCAGCCATGACAGGCACCCGGGGCGCAGTGTGTGGGGACGGGGCTTTGCTCAGTGGCACCTTGGCATATCGGGATTCGAACCAGCAATCTTCTGATTACGGGGCCGCTTCCTTGGCCACCACTGCCCCCCAGTTTAAGTAAAAGCCATATAATTAAATAAAATAGAATGAGAGAAAAAATAAAATAGAATATGATAAAAGGAGAGTAAGGCTAGTAAAAAAATAAAATTTTGTAAAAAAACAATAAATAAAAAAGTAGGCAAGCTACAACGCAAACAAGATATTATGTTCAATGGGAATGTGAGACACAGACTTCATGGGTAGTGGACATGTATTTTGTTAAAGTGACCCCCCCTCCTCCATGCACCTAGTGATTGTGCCTGCCATTCTAATGAATGATTGAAATTATGAAGCAATTATTTATTTGCCGATAAAGCAAAGTCAATTCCCTTTCCTCAATAGTATCAGTTTTTTCTTGCATTCAGTTCATGTCCTCTTCTCTATTTTATCTCTGCTCTGACATTCAGATGACCTGCACTGTGAGATTATTAACTCCATATCTGAGATGAAGACATTTGAAGGTGTATCATAAAGAAACATTTGGACCTTTGTTCTGTTTTACCTATTTGATTTCTACCTATTTATATTATTCTTGTTTCAATACCTTTTTCAAGTTGATGAAGACTAGTTGTTTTCGTGATGAACTGTGTGATCCATCAACAACAACAACAACAACTACATTTATTTCTTATATAGCCCAAAATCACATACAGTATGTCTCAATGGGCTTTGACAGGCCCTACAGTTGACACCCCCCATCTGCACACAAGGAAAAACTCCACACAAAAAAAACTCTAGGAGAGAGAAAAAAAAGAGAGGAAGAAACCTTGGGAAGGAGTGATACAGAGAGGGACCCCCTTCCAGGGTAGAGTGAGCCTGCAAATGGTGTCAGCGCAGGGTTGGATATGATATAATGATAAGTCCTACGGTTTTAGGGTTGGAGAAGTCCAGGATGTATTCAGTGTCATGGTCTAGATTACGTGTCCATAATGATGTTACTGGTCCATTTGAAGATCCCTGAAGCTGTAGTTGTAACGGTGGTGGTGGCTGTGATGACCCTCTGGTTTGTTTCATGTTTTGTCCTTGTAAAGCAGTTGTCAGGAACCAGGATTTATTTGCTGGTCTGATCACTGGGATCTGCCAGTAGTCTGGGTGCTTGATTCCGTGTCTCGGAGAAAAACAAACAGAAGCAGCGGCAGACGGTTGCACTGTACAACCGATACTGAAATATGTGGTTATAGTGGTATATTGGTGCTACAGTGGCCCGGTACCCTAACTAGGACAGCCTAACTGGTGAATTTAACTTTGTCTGTGTCTAACAGGGGGACTCTGTGATAAACTGGACTTTATAATTGACACTGCGTCAAAATCAAATGAAATGAGGGTCTAGGACTTTAGCAAAAAGCCAGAGAAAACAGATTGGATTTAAACACTGAGACTGTGTCTGAATCCCGGACACTGACAGGCAAGCTGTTCCACAACTGCGGAGCTCTATAGGAGAAGGATCTGCTCCCAGCTGTGACCTTCTGCACCTTTGGTACCAGTAGTGACCCTGCACCCATTGATCGAAGGGGGCGTGGCGGTTCGTAAAGAACCAAAAGTTACCTCAGGTACTGTGGGGCTAGACCATTTAGAGCTTTATAGGTTAAAAGTAGGATTTTGTAGTCAATTCTAAATTTGATGGGTAACCAGTGCAGTGATTGTAAGACTGGGGTGATGTGGTCAAATTTCCTGGTTCTGGTTAGAACTCTGGCTGCAGCATTCTGTACTAGCTGGAGTTTACTCATGCACCTACTAGAGCATCCAGACAATAATGCATTGCAGTAATCTAACCTTGATGTAATAAATGCATGGACCAACTTTTCTGCATCATGCATTGAAATGATATTTCTTATTTTCGCAATATTTCTAAGGTGAAAGAATGCTATTCTAGTGACATTATCTACGTGCGAACTGAATGAGAGACCAATGATGACACCTAGATCCTTCACTTCAATACTCGGTCAGATAGAAAGGCTATCCAGGGTTATTGTGTAGTCAGCCAGTTTATGCCTGGCTGCTTGAGGCCCAAGTTCAAGCGCTTCTGTCTTGTCAGGGTTTAACAGGAGAAAGTTGGTGAGCATCCACTGTCTAATGTCCTTCAGACAATTCTCTATTTTGTTCAGCTGCTGCCTCTGATCTGGCATTGCTGACAGATACAGCTGTTGTCGTCAGCATAGCAATGAAAGCTAATACCGTGTTTACCGTGATCCATATGTAGAAAAGACATTTTCCTTGCATGCCAACTGCAAGTCACAGTGGCAAACATCACTGGTGCTCAAGCACCATGGTTTTTGGTGCCACTCTCAAGTTTTCCATTTTCATTAGTATATGCATTCAGTTTCAAGTAATCACAAGTTTATTTCATTAATCACATTTCACAAGGAATGAAACAATAAAACATTGCATACCAGAATACAACAAACTCACAGAACATTTACTTCTCGCTTGATCAATAAAACCAATTTCATATACAGCACAGGACAAAGGTTTGCAGACACCTTTTCATTCAATGTGTTTTTTCTTTATTTTCATGACCATTTACAAAGGCATCAAAACTATGAATGAACACATGTGGAGTTATGTACTTAACAAAAAGTGGAGACCTGGCCTCCACAGTCACCAGACCCAATCCAGATGGTTTGGGGTGAGCTGGACCGCAGAGTGAAGGCAAAGGGGCCAACAAGTGCTAAACACCTCTGGGAACTCCTTCAAGACTGTTGGAAATGCATTTCAGGTGACAACCTCTTGAAGCTCATCGAGAGAATGCCAAGACTGTGCAAAGCAGTAATCAGAGCAAACAAACTAGAATATAAAACATGTTTTCAGTTATTTCACCTTTTAACTCCACATGTGTTCATTCATAGTTTTGATGTCTTCAGTGAGAATCTACCAACGTAAATGGTCATGAAAATAAAGAAATCACATTGAATGAGAAGGTATATATCTATATATCTGCAGGAAAAATGACACCACAATCCTCTTTAGGCAAAGTGTGCACCATGCCGCAAACACCTGAACCAGTTAGCACTCATTATTTTTTCCCTGAACTGACTGAACTGAGATGGGTAGTATGAGCGAAGAAGGTCAGATGCGCAGCTGAAGGACTTTCTGTCTGTGTTAGGATTCATGGTACAGAGTACGGTTACAATTTTAGGCTTTTTCACTTTTCCCATCAGACATGGGATTCTCCATCATCAGCTGTGTACCATTAGTGTGTCTCCTGCTTAATGGACTTGTCGGATGGCAGCAGACGGGCAGAAGATAGATGGTAAATACAAAGGAAAAAGAATTGGGGAAGTCAGCATTAGGCAGAGGGCTTCAGTCCTCAGTCCACATCGATTGTTTGGCCAAATGGAAAGGTGTCAATCTTATCTCTTTAGAGGATTACAGTGCATCTTCAGTCTTCAGAATTGGGAATCTAGAATAATGAATTTAATGGCTCTAAAATCAGTTCAGTTCAGTGCAGGTGAAAGAGATGCTTTTAAATTAATTTTGTTCATGTTTGTGAACCAAAGTGTTTGGGGATTGAAATGATTACATTTCATTTTCTATTAAATGACATTTGTGATGGACTGTTGTGTCTCCGTTTCCAGGGCCTGTCCCAGCCTTGCACATGAAATTACACTGTACAGGTAGTCTACCTGTAGCTTCATGTAATCCTGTGCTAGATAGCTGAATAAACATAAAAAGAAAAGGCACCATGTTTGCACACAATTAGAGCAATATGATAATTATATTCACAGAGAATCCCTACTTTCATTAATGCGACAAAATTAAGTTAACAGGTCCATTTTAGTGTGATAACACAATAAGAAAACCAGACAAAACAACGCTGTTGAAGAAGAATAAAGCGCCATTTCAATACTTAACTCCAGAGACTATATGGTGGATGGTTTGCTGAAGATTTGATCAATACGTTTAGGTAACAGGAAACTATAGTAGACAATTGTTTATTGCAATAGGCAACAAGACAACAGCCAGCAAGTTCATGGAATCACCCTGCAGCACATCAGGGCTTTCATCCTTATGCATTTTTTTTTGTTATCTGTGTTTTTCTGCATGTATGGTTATGTCTCCCCATTATTTATTTAGCCTTGCTGGGCCCTGCTAGTGTTATATTTTTTTCATACCTTCCGAGCCTTGGTTGGCCTTTGACCTCTACACAGTAACCTGCAAGTGTGCATGTCTGTATATGATTTCATTGAAAGTGCAGATGAAGTTCAGATTGTAACTGTGTGAAGGGTCATAATTTGCATAAATACAAACAATGTGATACAGTGTGGTTAAACAGGCAGGCGAGCCCTACAGAGGGTGGTTCGATCAGCCGAACGAATCATCCGTACCAAGCTCCCTGACCTTCAATCTATCTACAGCAAACGGTGCTGCACCAGGGCCAGGAAGATAGTGAAGGACCTCACCCACCCCAACAATGGACTCTTCTCTCTGCTGCGATCAGGGAAGCGCTTTCGCTCCCTGAAGTCCAACACAGAGAGAATGAGGAGGAGCTTCTTCCCGCAGGCTGTCCAAGCTCTCAACATCAAGAGTACATAGAACTCATGCACTTCACCTCTAATCACTCCGGACTCTTTTGCACAAAACTTTGCACAAAACCACTTTGCACATAATCACTTTGCCCTTACTGCTCTTTCTTTTATGGCTTTTATGGCTCTTTCTTCTTCCTTAAACATTGTAAAAAACTGTAACTCATTTGCACACCTTCACCCTACCAGTTACACATATTTTATGTTAAAGACGTAAAAGTGTAATATTTGGTTATGTTTGCAATATTTGCATATTGGTTCACTGTTTACTTGCAACATTTGCAATACTGTGGTCTGTAGCAGTTGCAGAAAGCATTTCACTGCACATCATACCGTGTATGACTGTGTATGTGACAAATAAAATTTGAATTTGAAATTTGAATTTGAATTTGAACATGCATACAATGGGATTCAGAAATATACCATAACTTCGCAGTCAAAGCATCTGAATATCTTTCTTTAAATTGTTTTTATTTGATCTGCAGCACTTGAATGTTAAGCATTTCCCGTAAAGGTGACTAAATGACTAAAAGACTGACATGTTAATGGAAGGGAATAAACAATGAAGAATGACCTCTACCTAACACAGGGTCCACTGATAATGGACATTTCCCTTCATGCTACAGTCATGTAATGACTTTAAAATTCACTAGAGCATAGGAGCAACAAGTTGAGACAGTGACCACTGGTGAGCCATTAAAAAATCAATTGGTAAGTGATGGCCTTCTCTTTAATAGCAGAGGCCTATTGGCAAACTTTGTGTTAGTTTGGGGAAATTGCAGAATTTCCAAAATCACCAAAGATTGCACAGTGATTGATCGTGCTTTTACATATTATTCTGTGGTCCACCAGAAAGGTCATATTGCCTGCCTCATTTATCAAATGGTCCACAGAGACAAACAGGCCGTTTGGCTGTAAAGATCTTAACAGACAACTAAAACAGAGCTCTTTTTGTGTTCAGTGCTTTTTGATGCAAAACTGAACCACCATTTACTTAACTATGAGCCTTTTTTTGTTATTGTTGGACTGACACGTGGTACACAGTGGAGAATAAGTTCAAATGAAAGGATGCCGCCATAATCTTTCAAATCTTCACAATGTTCCAACCATTTTCAAAATGTACATCATGTGATATATTCAGTTGTGTTGCTTAGTGTTAATACAGGCCACTCTTGTGGCTTTTCATGATTTAGTAATGCCAAATGCAGCAAATGAGGCCCAGAGGCAATATCAGAGGAAAAAGCAATAAGAAGAAGTGGAGTTTCCGTCTCACACACTTTCAGATCTTCATTTTTACTCTTTGCATATCTATACCTCACACTGGCATAGCATGTGAAAATTGAAAAAGATGCAAGACATAAATAAAACAGCTCACAAGACATATGATGTTTGAACGCCTTAGCGCACTGGGGCACATGCTCATTTCTGTGGGATTTTCTTTGGTGTAATGGAAAATTGGCCTGCTACATTACAAGCTGGGGCAATCTTCTTGACTGCAACATGTTTTCTGGTGGGATCAGTTCATTTTATCATCGAACGTTCTTGTGGTGCAGATGCACCGCTGTGTTGAATGCAGTGCACTTTTAACATCTCCAGGCTGTACTGGATACTTTTATGCACTAAAAATCACAGTCGGCCTTTAGAAAACCACTGTACATTTAGTCCTGATGCTTGTGATGGAATGAGCATTATTGTTTGAGCAAACAGTAAATCGAGAGCATAACAAAATATTAGAACTTGACTCCATATATGGTGCATCTTCATTTTTGTGCAAGTACACACTGTACACTGTTGTGGTATTGATAACGCATTCAAACGTACAAGGTTTTAGTTGGTTGTTACATTCCCAACAATCGTTCTTCAATTGAATTCAAATCCACCTTGAGGTTGCGTCTGGAGTACAAGCATGCTAGAGACATGCCGCTGCTGTGGCCCATAGCTTCTGGTAGTCATAAACAAACTCATCCAGATACTTTTTGTAATTGCATTGCAGGATAGGAGGCACGTCAGAAGATATCAGGATCATTTCCACACATAGATAACGGCTCTGAGCTCAAAGGAGGAGCTTTTGATCTCTGCTTTAGCTCACAGTTAGGTCACTGTCCATCTTTTCTTGAAGGGAAGCACTGAAAGTCAGAAGGATGATAATGCAATTCCACTGAAGGGAGCTTACCACTCTCACTCTTCTTCTCCGAGCTTGCTATGAAAAACTATAGTACATAATACCTTGTATTGATAATCGAGTTGCTGAGGAGTTTATCATAATCCTGATGATTATGTAGATGATTTTGTCTTTAAATAAAGTTTAATAAATGGGAATGAGAGGAATACTGCACAATTCCAGAAGTGCAATGTTTTTGCAATATTGAATTTGTTTTGTACTTTGGAAACTCACTGCTGGGGTGAAGGACATATTTCTTGCTGAACCTGACTTGAATGATTGCATTACAATGGATCTAAACCGCGTCATCCCAAGTCATGCAAAAGCACTGCTTAGAGGGGAACAGAATTTATGAAGAGAATGACAAAGAGAAAGGGGAGAGAGACCCATCCGGGGGTCTGAGCAGGCAGCCAGTGGAATAGATTAAGGGATGATGGGAGGCAGAACGAGTGAGTGAGCAGAAATGAGAGGCGTTGAGTGGAATAAGAGGGTGATGAGTGAAAGGCAGCTATGTGTGTGTTGGTGTGTGTGTGGTGTAGGGAAATGGAGAGGGGTGGAGGCTTGGAAATATGTTAAAGTGTGATGGCATGGAAAACTGCAGATGCCAGTGGAGCCTGGCAGTGTTTACGCAGATAAATAATTTCCAGGGTACAGTGGCCCGTCCTTCAAATGCCTCCTGGAATAAAGGGAAGTGACATTCTATAATACTGCAGCCATACCTTCACCTATGGCTGATGTACCTCCGCCCACCTGCACAGAACCCATTACCTACTCTATAAACGTATGGAATAAATCCTCACTGAACAGCACAGAAGTTCCGGCCAGCATCCTGTCTACAAAAAAGGACCTGCGGTATAAACCCTGCACAAGGCCTTTTTGTTTTATAATTTAGACATTATACCATCATTAAAGATTGAGAGTGTCTCCAGTGTTTTTGTTATTTGTTATTTGATATTCATTTATATTTTTATATTCTATATCATTTTGTATCTGTCATATTTTAAAATGTGAAATTTTATTTGAAAATAGTCAGAATGCAGAGTGAAAGAAAGAAAAAAAAAAAGTCAGATTCACTGAGCAGAAAAAAGTCAATGTTCCATTTTGGGGGCCAGGTCCTTGGCCTTTATGTCCTTGGAAAGCTGTTGTCTTGGAGTGTAAATGAGAGTAGCCTATTGATAATTCTTTACTTGTGTCACTGGACAATATGGAATCCTGGGAAACACAGAATCATTTGTTTGGCAGATTGAGGGAAGAAGGTTGCATTTCTGGGCTACATCTGAATTGGAACAGCTTTGTTGAGCTTTGTGAAAAGCTCCCATTCCTTTAATCTGGTAAAAGAAATAAACTGCAAAGCATTGTATTTAAAACACTCACTCATCTGATGTTACTGATGGTATGAAAGAGGCATGGCACAAAAGAGGTTAAAAGAATGAAAAGTTTCTAATTTGTTAACACCAGTAGACTATTATTGTAGTTACATGTAAATATTATATGTAAAAAAAGGTACCAATGTTACAGGAAAACCAAAAAATAAAAAATGGAGAAAGGGATAGAGGAAGAGACAGACAAGCCAGGAGACAAGCTGCAGAATAGCCACTTGGCCCTTGAGGAAACAGGGAGAGACAGCAAGACCCCCCAGTTCCCAATGGAAAAGGAAGAGAAAGGTCCCTGAGTCTACAAGAGAAAATTATTTTGTACATTTGGCTCCCAAATATTGGTCCCACAGACCAGTCAGGATCTTTCCTTTGATGTCTCCATCTTGTTTCCTTCTCTTCATGGGACTTCAGCAAATGGCTGGCTTTTCACACCTCTTACCTGGGGGAGGCCATTTGTCAAAGACATAGGTGAGGAACCTCTTACGCAAGACAAAAGCATAGAATGCCATGGACCTGGGACCTTCTTCTTACACTACATATAGTTATTACAATAATAAAATTGACTTAAAAATCAATACAAAGCAGTAGACTAGTGTCTAGTCAATCAATCAAAGCAGCAGACTTGTAATTACAGTGGCAACACAGTCAGGTAAGTATTGTGTAACAACATTTTATTGAAAGGGTAAAAAATTTATTTCCTACAAGGCCAAACAAGTTTATTTGTCCCAGCTCTAGTTACAGTAGCATTGTCTGTGGTAATAAGGGAAGTGAGTCCAATTCAATCATAGACATCACTCATGTTTATGTCCAGAATTACATGCCCATCAGGATTGGCTGTTGTCCTTGAAATTGTCCCTCAATTGTCAGGCCCACTGCATGATAAGGGATTTCTACAGAGGAATCAATTAATGAAGATGAATGAATGAATGAACAAGATACATAGATTAGAGTGTGATTTGAAATGGTTCATCTCTGTTGCATGACATTCCTTTTAGTAACACATTGTAATGCTTATGAATGCTAAACAAATATAAGTGATGCAGACAAACAAACAAGACTATGAGAACATGACTCAATCACTTTAGCTAAAGTTGTCTTCAACTAGTGGTTCGTTATGGAAAGGTCAGAACACTTGAGGGTGAGAGGGAACTCTTCTCCGACCTGACAGAGGATCTCAAGCTGAGATGTCTGCCTGTCTGCATACCCACATTGGCCTTTAAAAAACACGTCTGACCTATAGTTTGTTGCATGGATGATGTGCAAGGCCAGTTAGTAATTGGAAAAAAAAAAAGTAAATTGAAGAGTCTCACTACAGTTAAAAGTACACAAGATAGAGAAAGGTTTGCATTTTCCCTATAAATGCATTATTTTGGCCTTAAGATGAATTTGACTGAGGGACCCTGGGGGGCACCTGAACCCTTGCATAAAAAATATGTACTCAACCCCTTTTTGGTGATATTGAAAGTGCTCTTATATAATATATTTATGTTATAAGAATAAATACTCTTAATTATGTGCTCCTTCTATATAAAACAGTCCATCGTCATTTCCCTTCTGCACTCCAATACTTTCCACTGGTTTCTTCTACATTTTAAGAAAAATTGCAATTACATTTAGATACCTATGGAGGAAATGTCTCAACAGCCATATCCTTTACAAATCTTTTTAATATTTACATTTATGCCATTTATCAGACATCCTTATCCAGAGCGACTTTCAATCAGTAATTACATGGACAGTCCCCCTGGAGACACTCAGGGTTAAGTGTCTTGATCAGGGACAAAGTGGTAGTAAGTGGGGTTTGAACCTGTGACTTTGCCTCCTGATTCATAAGTGAGTGCGGTACCCAATAGGCACCTACAACAATATTCCCCTCAGGCACTGAAAAGTAAAACATGTTGTAAAAACACTGTATTCAACCACTCCAACTTGATGTTACCTGGCAGAAAGAGGCATGGCACAATAGAGGTTAAAAATGAACAGTTTCTAATTTATTAACACCGGTAAATAATTATTGTAGTTACATGTGAATACTGAATGTAAAAAGGTACCAAGGTTACAGAGAAAACAAAAATAAGAAGAAAGAGTAAAGAGGGAGAGAGAGAGAGAGAGAGAGAGAGAAAAAGCCATGAGAAAAAATGGGAGAAGAGAAAAAGACTCAGAAGCCTTCCGGCTTCCGATGGAAAAACCTCTGAGCAAGAAAGCTCAGTCCCTTTTCCACATGTGAGCAGACCTTTATACCCCTGGCCTACAGGAAGTTGTCACTGGCCTGCAGGAAATTGTCACAGACCAAACAGAACCTGTTGTTTCTGATGTCACGCCCCCCCCCCCTGGTGCCTCCCATCTGTGAAAGACAAAGAGAGTGGCCGGTCCTGACGACCGACACTTCACACGTTGCCGTCCGACAAAAGGCATGAAAAACAGAGGTGTTGAATCTTCATTCACAACCATTGGCACAGGAATGTCACATTTCTTGTAGACGGCCGCTATGCAAAACAAAAGCATTGTCCTGCGACACCCAATCTTACAATGTACATACTTCAACAAATGTTTATTGAGATGATATTATGGAAGATGACAGATTCTGAGGCTGATTAAAATGTATTAATGCACTACAATGAGTGAGTGAAATTAGACTAGTTTACAGGAAGATTTGGAAAAATTGTGCGCTGGATGAATCACTGACATTGGCAAAATTGCAGGGAAAAAAGGAGAACTGAACCCTTTGTGCAGAACAAAGCTGCTGCATTTTCCCGGCCGTGCAGTAAGACTTGTTGTAGATAATCTCCTTTTTACAGCAGCAAGGCTTTGCGGAGATCCATGTATGGATCTCCGCAAGTAGCCTAGTGGGTAACACACTCGCCTATGAACCAGAAGACCCAGGTTCAAATCCCACTTACTACCATTGTGTCCCTGAGCAAGACACTTAACCCTAAGTTGCTCCAGGGGGACTGTCCCTGTAACTACTGGTTGTAAGTCGCTCTGGATAAGGGCATCTGATAAATGCCATAAATGTAAATGTAAATGTATTGGGAAGCACCATACTCCTTGGGGAAGGCATTAACACCATGGCAGTCAGCTACCAAAGGAGCTTTTTTCTGCTGTGGTCGTCAAGTTGGATCAGACCCAAACTCATGGATTTATCATCAAAATGAAAGCAGAGCAATCTGTTTCAAATAAAAACCTCCTAGTCACCTGAGAACACCCATATAGGTTAGTTAAATCAGTTCAGTAATCAGGAAAAGTGGAAGTAAATAGGTGAGTGTAAAGGTCTAATTCACGGGCTAAGGCAGGGTAGTAGCAGCCTAGTGGGTTAGACCACAAAGTCACTGGTTCAAACCCCACCTACTACCATTGTGTCCCTGAGTGTCTCCAGGGGGACTGTCCCTGTAACTACAGATTGCAAGTTGCTCTGGATAAGGGTGTCTAAGTGACAACTAACCCTGGTTACTGGATGGAGTCACGTTTCCTTTGATTTTACACTCCTACATCTGCTTTGTATCACCACACCTGTTTTCTCCATCTTTATCCATAAAATCTGAGACTCATTTCCCATTTACCTATTTGTACTCATTTGCAGTAATGACCATTAGGCAGTAATGACCAACAGGCAACACCAACTAGAAATCTTTCTGCTACAGATTTTCCATTTATTTATTTATTTATGGATCAAGTTTAACTTTTGTGTGCTACTGTGGCATGGTGTGGAGAATGGCCACATTTTTCTGGTCTGGTCTTGACCTTACCCAATACCCCACCCAACATAATAACCCCAGCTTCAAGCCAGGTAAAGAAATAAAGACACCAAACTATTTGAATACCATTTTTTACATGTGGAATAAAATAAAGTCACTATCTATGGAAATACCAACAATACGTTTTGTGTATCACAGGCATTTAATTAAAATTATGCTCTTGGTTGTGTGTACTGGAGTAATTGTGTTTTTCCTGTTGAAAATATCAGCAAATTCCCTAACCCTAAGCAAATTGTTTTAAGGAGATATATACGGTTTTGTTTGGTTATTTGACCTAATTGTTATTATGACAAGACAGCTATTATTTTCCCATGATGCTCTTTCTTTCTCTTAGACTAGTTCACAATGTACTGCTCTTCTGCAATGATATTTACTGCTTGAAAAAAGACTGCAACATATGATAATATCTAAAAATATTATACTATAAATACTATAAAACAATAGACTTATGGTAGACATGGTGTCATGCCGGAGTCAGTGCATGACCTAGTGAAGTTTATTTAAGATAAAGAGAAAGTAAACAGGCACGGGAGCCTGACATGAACAAGAAACGCTTGAACTGTAGTAGACAATACTAGACATTTCAGATGAGTGACAGAGTAATGAGGGAAGGCAAGGCATATATAAAGGCAGCACTGATCACTTCTTAAATGGAAGACACATGACTCTTATTTGGGGAGACAACGACAGTAAATGACTGTGACACATGGATTCATTTTGAAGATGGAGCTCATCACAGGGACCATCTCTGGTCTTGTGGACTTATACTGGAGTTTATCTTCTGGAAATGTACTAGTCAATAATAACTGATATAATTTCTAGAAGACAGACAACCCCCAAGCCTTTTTAAAACTAATGAACTTTACAAAGCCAAGTATGAGGAGTTTAACATGTTGGAATGGTGCAAATATATATGTATATATATTACATCATAACAGTGACATTGATTGTCCCCAGTGTTCTTGGCTCCAGCTGCCACAGCCCTGCTTAGGAATAAACAGTTGTGAATGGTCAGTAAAGTGAACGTGATTGTTTTTGTCACTGTGATACACACACCCAGGGACCAGTGAGTGGGGACTGTACCTTGCTCAAAAGGACATCAGGTGGCACCTTGGTGGTTCAGAATTTGAACCCGCAACCCTTTGGTTGTGAGTCTGCTTCCTTACACCAGTGCTCCACCAAAATTGCGGAAAAGTGAAAGTGATTATTTTTCATATGTGATACACAGCAGTTGGCACTCAGTCATGTACACAATGAAATATTCTGCATTTAACCTATCACCAACTGTGATCAGTGGGAAGCCATGGACAGCAGTGTGTGGGGATCAGAGTGGCATCCCCACCACTTTAGTAAAGGTGAATGACCATGATATGTAGTCAAAAAAAATATGAATAAAACCTTTGGGTTAAGGGGTTCATCTGCTCTTTACATTTTTTTGAAAAGGTATGGAATAAACAAGAATAAAAGAGAGACCATATATAATTAAGCATTTATGTTACTTGCTACATATAGGATAAAAGATGGTTTTGTGCCCTGCATTTTTGCATTTTGTAAAAGGTTATAAAACTTCCAGAGCACACAGATATTAATCAAGACACTTTTCACTACGCTGATGCAGAAAAATGTGCAGGTAAAAAGTTTCATTAGTCACAGCGGGTTTGGAGGTGAACAATACATCACAAAGGGTAGTATGTTAATAGACCTCAGTCAGGATTATATGATTTATGATCCTGTAATATTGAAACAAACTCTATAATATTCAGCTCCACATCTTCTACTGTACATTCACATTTTCCTTGAGAGAAGAATCTTCTAATGAGTCACCAGGGTGTATTTCTGACGTGTTGCTTAAACACGTTGCACACTGGATGGATTCAGGAATGTCGGTTTCATTATTGTTTGCCAGGCAGAATTCTGATAATGTTTGGTTTGGCAACAGAAGTGGTGCTGAGGCGGCTGTAACCGAGATCCCATTTGTGATGTCCACTCATGGTGCCGTGAACAAGGTTTATTATGATGAAAGAAATGTGGGGTAAACAAATGAGGAGGGGTTGTGCTCTCAGGGTCGCTAGATTGTTACACACTGTTGGATAATTTGCTATTTTGCGCGTGTGATGTTTTGACGGGAGTGGGTTCATATTGTCCTGAACGAGGAAGTAGAATGTGTGGCCATGGACTCTATCTGATATAAACCGTTTATCATTAAAATGTCTTTAAAGAGTCCTTGTCACAATCCAGACATTCCTCAGTAATTCTGACTTCATGTTTGCTTCATGTTACCCAGTTCAAATCCCACCTACATTACTATTGCGTCTCTGGGCAAGATACTTGTGTCTCTGAGTGTCTCCAACAGTGTCACTCTGGATAAGGACGTCTGATAAATGCTGTAAATCTAATGTTTGTCTTGTCTTTGTCCCTGATTACCTTTTGATTGTTTTCTGTCAGGATGCAGGCTGTAACGGGATACTCCGGGTCCTGAAATTGGACCGGAGTTTTATGTTCATCCTGTGGTTACGTGATTGCTGATTTTTTCATGTGTATGAAATTTGTATCTGTTCTTTGTCGGGTTGTTGGGTTGGTGTCATGTCAGTTCTTTTGGACCCTCTGTACCTTGAGTCGTGCAAGTGCGTCCAGATTCTTTCATGTCCTAATGTTGTTTTGATTGAATGCCAATTAATTGTCTATGGAAGAGGTATTTAGCCATAAGTTTTTGAGTCATTATTCCAGGCAGTGGTCTGAGCCTGTCTGGGGATGTGGGATGAATCAGTGGTCAAGACTGAAGAAAAGCAAAACCCCTAAACTAGTATTACATTTGACATTTTAAATTAATTAATTAATTAATTAATATATTAACATATTTTTATATGTGTATTTATTTTTAAATTGAATATTGTACTGAGAGAGGCATTTTATTGACAGATTTAAGACTGAGAAAATCAGCAAAATGAACTCACATAAATGTGGTTAAGATTCATTATGAACAGAGACCCATCAAAGGAGCATTCGCTTTTGGATTTAGAAGGAAAGATGGAATCTCACGTTCCCCTCTTCCCTTTGGGAACACAAACGGTGTGGGAGAAAGCCTTTGATGGCACAGTAAATTAGATCTTTGTGTCAGCATTACATGGTGTCAGGGAGGGAAAGGGGGAGGGAGGGATCGCACACCTGAGCAGATCACAGACATCACAGGACATCAGCAAATCTCGCAAACAAGTCGTCAGAAACGGCAGTGGCCTGGTCGAAACTTAGCGACCATTTCTGCACCTTGAAAATATCCTCCCCAATAGCCGAAGAAGCACAGCGATCTGTTCACTGTTGTCAGGGAAATTCCTGCGTATAAAGAGAACAGCTAAAAATACCCTTACCCAGTTGGCACCTGAGCTACTCAGGCATGAGGTAAAATAATTTGGAATGAACATGCCGAGCAAGACACATTTTCAGCGCTCGCCACATTTCACTCAATAGTTAATTAACACTCATCTAACTCCCATTTCACATATTTATTCCATGTAGTTACAGCTTTAATAAAATGTAGCAACTGAATAATACAGTGCTGAATTGTGGAGTGCTAATGGGTTAACGAGATGATTACATAATGGACGTGGTTCGTGAGCTTTTGCCTGAGGAGCCCTAAAACACATCGTGATGCCAAGGCAGCCTTGGACTAGCCGGGTGCTGCCATTCACACACACACATTTGCTGCTTGTTCAGTGTGGTGATTAGAACCCTTTAAATGTTGGTTTTCTTCCTCACTTCCTTGTTCTGCATTTTTGATATTCTTCTGCTTTTCTGGCCATTGTGCCGTGTCTTTGTTTTCAGTGTTAAAAAAAAAGTCACACTATTCTTGATGTTATGCATTTACGCCACCTTCACACCCCGTGGCATAACAGAATGCAAGACCAATGACCACAGATGCAACCGACATAGATGGCGTAACCAGCAAAGACCCCGGTCTCAGTGTGGGTGGACTCTGGCTGGCAGAGCCAGAGGGGTGCCTGTGGAAAAAGTTGCTGCTCTCCTCCAGAGAACCCAGAGGAGGCATGTAGAGGCTGAAGGAGAGCCAGAAGGAACCAGTGCAGACCAGCAAGATAAGTAGATTGGTATGGCCTGGAGGTAAGCACCTGCCAGTTCCTGCGCTGAGGGACCCATCGCCAAGGAAGACATCGGCTGCGCCGGCCCAACTTCCACGGGTCCCAACTCCACTTCTCCTGACCTCGTCCTCTGATGTGCCAGCAGGGATTTTTTTTGTGTGTGTGTCATATGTGCTTCTGTGTCACCCCTGCTCACACCTCTATAACAATAAACCCAGTTCAGGTTTATTGCATTAGTTAAAACTATAAAATATATCTGGGGTGTCAAAATTAACACACATATTGCTGCAATTCATTTATACATGTGCAAAAATAAATTCATTTTGTGTAAACAGCAATTGTATTTTGTTTGAGATGAGAAACTTGAGGTTTTCCCATTAAAAGAAAAACTTACTTCTATTTCCATCCGAGTGATCGGTTAAATGGAAGACACATGATGGTAATTAGGGGAGACAATGACAATGAATGGGATCCACCTGGTGGACCAGGGGCACCTGACCGTTACACATGGATTCATTCTGAAAATGAAGCCCTACCATTATAGCTAGATTTAGTATCAATAACTAATTTCAATTAAGTGCTTAATTAATTTCAGATTGTAAAATTTTTCAATCGAATAACAGTTATATATATTATCGTATTACTTCTTATTCTCTCTGACCTCTCTGTGTTGGCTATTGTGTGCTAATTGTTTTGCATCATTGAAATCTATTGCACTTTTCTTGCTAGATTTTAGAATGATAGATTTGAAAATATAATTAGTTGCATGTTGTAGGCTTTATAGAAAAATGTCTGCTATTTTGCATCATATGATAAGTGTTCATTACAGCTAGTCATGTTATAGCTCACACAAGCAACAGAAGATGCTCCAAAGGAGCCAGTGCAGGAAGAAGGCCAAAAAGAATAGCATTAGGACACAAAGTCACATACAAATACTTATTGCAACATTGTTAAATATTTATTGCAATTATCTAAAATAAATAATGCATGGCATAGCTAGTGTATATCCAAAGTGGAGCTGATATCTTTACAGGTATCTTTTCAGAATATCTAAGTTTTGTTAATCATTTTTTATGTTCATGTTAAAATAGAGAATTTATTCATCATTTTTTTCATGCAAGATTGTCACTAATTTTGTTCATGCTATTTGTAGATTAACTAACCAGTCAACAGTTAATTGCAATTGATATTATGGAAAATATTGCAATGATATTATAATGATTGTTCTTGCATTATTGCACCATCCAAAACATACAGCAAACCTTCACATGTGAATTTAGGCCTACAGCTGAGTTTCCTTTCTCCCCACTGCCTCTTTTTCCCTTTGTGATGGATCTCTTCCTCTGGGATTAATTATTAAGATTTTCTCATGAGCAGAGTGGTCTTCCGCCTAATCTTCACTGTGTGACATTTGGTGTAATTAATTCCAGTTTCAGTTTCTATTCTTGGCCAGACAGTGTGCTTGATTTTAATGAAGGTGGGATAGCAAAGCTCCATCAATTTTTTTTTCCACCATTAACAGGCAGGCGGCATGGTGTGCTGGGCAAAACAGAAAATTATCACAAGTGATTTTCTCATTAGCTTGTGTTTATCCTTACATGCGATAGCATAGCTGATAGCATAACACACCAGCAGGTTACAATAGCTTGGTTTTAAGTGTGAGCATCAGGGTATTTAGAGGAATATGTCAGATGTATTACATTTTAATTTGCATATAAAGCAATATAAATGTTTGTGTGTTGTCACCAGGATCTCCCTGAAGAAGAGTACTATGGACTCAGATTTGTGCCAAGATTTTAAAAACAAAACATTCTTGGCTGCCGAGTTCCTGTCTTCCACCAGCCTTCACCCGCATCGCCATGTTTCTCCTCGCTGTCCATCTCTCTCTCTCGCAGTACTCGCACCAGAAGATGTGGGTCCCCACAGACCTCTCGACAATTGGGGACGGGTGCGATGGGCGGAGCCATCCCAGCACCGACCAGGTGCACCCAATCGTGACACGCTGCCTCACCAAGCGTCACAAATGGCACTACCGTCGCCGCACCCCTGGGGCTTGTCTTTCTCCATTCTTACAGTTCTAGTAGACTTGCAAGGTTCAGTCTTGGTTCCCTTATGTGTGGGCAGTGGTGGCCTAACAAGTAAGGATGCGTAACCCTTAATGGGAAGGTTGGGAGTTTATATCTCGAACCTCCAAGGTGCCACTGAGCAAAGCACCGTCCCCACACACTGCTCCCCGGGCGCCTGTCATGGCTGCCCACTGCTCACCAAGGGTGAAAAAAGCAGAGGACACATTTAGTTGTGTCACCGTGTGCCGTACTGCAGTTTTCACAATGATAATCACTTCACTTTCACATGTGTTTGCTGAAAGCTGACTTGTATGCACATAGCAGGAATCGATGCAGGACAGGAGAAAAGTGGAAGCAAAGGCATGACTGACAAAGTAAGCAGATATAAACAGATATAAACAATCAGGAAATCAGGGAGACACTTGACAAACACCAAGCTCCAGTTCGGAAGTCAGATCCGCAGCACCCCCAAAGGTAGGTTCGGGGGATTTTACTTGAAACAAAAGTACAAAATACAGGACATAACACAACCATTTACATACAATGAGTCGACAAAGACTACACACGATAGGACTGCATTTAAAACACAACAGTTGCACATGCTTAAGCCAATCAGGGTGACAACAATGACAACACAAAACTCTGGTCCGGAACGCCGGATCGAAGCAACCCTCTGGAGTCAGGCCATGACATCATGTCACCTGGGTGATGTGGTGAATGGATGGACTCATACACACGACTTACAACAAAAGGGGGTTTAATCACAAGGAACACGAGTGCATACAAAGACAGAAAAGGGACCATGACACAACACAGCAGGCACACATTTGTCATCCCATACAGATGCACAGAATCAGGAAACATCGACAACGTGAAAAATACGGACAGTACCAGAGATCATGGCAGTTCATGACACAAACCTTAACCTAATTCCTTTTTATTTTACAATTTTCTGAATAACTTCATTAAAATTAAATTAATATGAAATCTCATCAGCAATTTATCGTAATGGTGTTAACCTTAACTACTGTATTGTGTATATCATTAGAATAACACAGAACTGTATGGTTTCACATTTTCATTAACACTGCATGAATGACATACAAGTTTTTTATTCTCATTCAGACTCAAAACACACACGCACACACACACACACACACACACCACAGCCACTGATGTGGGTTTATTGCCACAGAGTCACAAATGAATGGTCAAATGTGATGTGACAGATCAGACCTGATATTGCGATAGAACTTGTTTTTCATGTGATAATAATATGTCAAGTCTTTGGTTTTTATCCTATGGATTACAGAAAAGATAGAAAGATAGAGTAAAGTGAGCCATGGCTTCATGTAGCCATGAAAATTAACATATTGTGTTCCTATCATAACATTTACAATAATTCTTCATGCTTGGCCAGCAGTTTCTTTTTATGTGAAATTTATGATTCATGAACCTGGGTTAAACCTCTTTGATGGAATAAGACGTCAGCAGTTTGGAAATAAGACTGTTTCCCCACTTCCAAAGCCTCCATTATCTCCAACAGGGATTACTGGAACATCTTCTACATTTAATATATATAAAACAGAACCTTAGAGAACTAGAGCATCAGTAAGGTGTTGTCATAGATTTTACCATTTTGGAAGGAAATATAGAAGACTTCTTTTTTATTGTGTTTCATTGTAAAGTAAGCTTGTTTATGATGCCCTACTAGTCCCAAACAGCTAAGGGAAAAACAAAAAAAAAACTCAGGTCTAATCATGGAGGCAAAAACGTATTCTCTAGATGGATCATTTAATCAGTAACAAGGTTTGGTACAGTAATTTATTAAGACGTGACCTGAAATAAATTGGAATTGTATGAGAGAATAGAGGAATGTAAATATGGATAAAGGATAAATCTATGATTAAGATCATTTTTAGTATTTTGTAATATCACCTATTACTCTGAAATATTGAAATTCTTCTTCTTGAGTGTTTAAGTGCAGTCATACAAGAGTCGCAAATGGGTAAGCAAAGCAGAGTGCTGAACCTCCAAGGTGCCTCAGATCAAGGTACTGTACGGTTAGGTTCTTTATTTAAGTTAAACTGTTTTCGGCCACCGCACCATTCTTTATTTGTGTTTATTTATTGTTTTAAAATAAAAATCCCTTCCCAGCATGTCACACCTCTGCACTTCCTTCCCCCGTAAGTCCGTAGTCGTGACACATTTGCACACATGTCTTCAAGATTATGCCTGTGCTCGGTCACAGTAGACAATGGAGGAACTAAACAGTGATCAAAGTCAATCTATAAAAGCTTTGAAGATCACACAGTTTGATATTGTCATTGTGTGTGCGTGTGTGTGTGTGTGTGTGTGTGTATGACACTACACTTTTACTTAAGTCAAAAATGAGCTCATTTCAAATTTGATGCTACAGGTCTCAAAAGAGTTGGGACAGAGGCATGTTTACCAAGGTGTAGCATCTTTTCTTCTTTTCAAGACGGCATGAAGACATCTTGGCACAATGTTTTTAGTGTAAGAATTTTGCCCCATTCAACTGATATAGGTTTTCGAGCTTCAAAAAAGTCAGTTGTTATCTTTGATGTACTTTTCATTTTAAGAATGCAGCAAATGTTGTCTATAGGTGAAAGATCTGGACAACAGGCCAGCCAGTACAGCATCCAGACTCTTTTCCAATGAAGCCATGCTGTTGAAATAGCTGCAGTATATGGTTTTTCATTGTTGCACTGCTGAAATACACAGGGAGCATATGTTTAGTAATGTCATAGACCCAATCATGCCAAAGAGTGATGCAGTGTCATCTGAGGAACTGAGGGCATCCAATAAAGGACTTCAGTCTTGTGTCTTACGCACAGATATATCTCCAGCTTCTCAGAATCTCTTGATGTTGTTATGCTCTGTTGATGAGATTTGAAAAGCCTTTGCAATTTGATGTTGAATTTACGCACTCTTTCACAGATTAGAGAACTTCTCACACTTTGAACTTCTGAGGAACTCTGCCTCCCTAAGACATCCCTTTCATAGCGAATCATGTTACAGACCCGATATCAATTGACTTAACTAATCGCTAGCTGTTCTCTCAGCTGATTTTTTTTCAGCCATTAGTTGCCCACATGCCACTTTTGGGACCTGTAGCAGGCATCAGATTTGAAATGAGCTGGACAAAAGTGTACAATTTCCTAGTTTGAAATTTTTTTTTGTTATTTATATTCTGATTTAAATGTCTTAGTTTTCACATCATGGGTCAGCTCGGGAACACCACTGCGACCAACATGCCCCCACTAGGAAGTCAAGAAGAAGAGAAAATAACAACAATGGTATTCCATGAAGGATGCTGCTTGATCATCGACCGATATGGTGATGTGTAACTGTTTATTTCTGGACTCTTTCTGTGTAGGACCCTGCCTGTTTTGCTTTTCCCTTTTCTGCTGAATTGATCTCAGACCTTTTGACATGCTCCTTTCGATTCTCCCTTCTGCCTGGTGGATCTCCCAGACTTTGAAACTTGCGTTCTTCTGAACCATGCTATCTGCCGCTGATGAATTGTCCTCCATGCTCTGACCCCGGCCCGTGTACGACTCTTCTGTCCAATACAACCCCCAGCCTGCCACCTCTGCACAGTAACCAGATTATTACATTCACTATCAACAACGCTCCGTATGTGGTTCCGTCTGCCTCCAAACCCGAGCCGGCACATCTGTCTGACTCGTCACCGACGCCCGTCAACACTGAAATCCGGAGCTGGTCCACAGCATCTCAGTCCTCCCACAGGTCCAGCAAAGTGTCTGTGAATGGTCCCCTGGGACTAGTCCCCACTTTTCCAGAATTCTGGTTAATATGTATGCAAAGTGCATTTAAACCTGTGATTTGCGATGATAATCACAATTTCACTGTTTAATGCTTTCATAAAACAGATGGATTGATATCAATGTAATGAGATTTCATTTTAAAGCCTGTAACCAGTCAGGAGGCTATTTGCAATGCTATTGAAAGTGGCTGTTTGATGGGAATTATTATAATATACTTGGTCTAATTTACTTAAAGTTTTTTGACACATCATTGATCATTTTATAATGTCAGTCTTATAGAGTACTGGGGCTGCAGAGGAGAGTGCAGATCACACTTATCACCAGCAGACCTGCTAGTCTGAGCAGAACCATCTTGTTTTTGTAATTAAATGTGCATGATTTTAAAGCAGAGATGCAATCTTCAAAGATGTGAATTAATTAAATGATCAGTTAATGAATTGGATTCAGGGGAAGTCTGCAGGCTTTTAAAAACCATACGGCCTATGCATTAAACCTTACCTTATTGAAGATCTGGGCACGTTCGTGGGTATAAACAAAAAATGTTTATTTCATTTGGGTTTTAGGGAGATAGCTAAAGGTGGAAAACAGCAGGGTTGTTCTAATGGGTGGTTTCAAATATAAGATTTTATGTAAAACAAAAAAATTAAATGATCAAAAACCAGACATGGGCCCATGCCAGAAATGGATGTGGTTGTGTCAGATTTCATAGATTATTTGTAGACAGCTCTTAACAGAATCAAAGTCCTTCATTAACTCCACTTATATTTGCATATAACTGATGAAAATTATTTGCCTTTTGAAGTTTGTACTGCAGTGAACTCACATGTCATGAAATGCCAGTGAGGAAACAGGAGGCGCAGGTGCACAACATGTTTTTTAAAATTATAATAATAATGCTTGAGGGTCAAAAACACAAATTTAAAAGGCATGTTTGGCAGAAGAAGAACAACCCTTTGTGTCACCAAGTGAACACCATACATGTTGGTGGAAGTATTCCATTTAAAAAACTCGAGGGGCAATTAAAGTGAAAGTGAAGTGATCGTCATTGTGAAAAACAAAGCTCAGCAAACGGTGCACACAACGAAATATGTCCTTTTAACCATCACCTTTGGTGAGCAGTGGCCATGAAAGGAGCCCGGGGAGCAGTATGTGGGGATGGTGCTTTGCTCAGTGGCACCTTGGCGGTTCGGGATTCGAGCTTGTAACCTTCTGATTACAGGTTTGTTTCCTTACCTGCAAGGTCACCACTGACATCTCCTTACCATGTCCTCGGTGTTGGAGACAAACTTTAGGGTACAGTCACAGAGGGTGCCCAGATATTTGTACTCCTCTACCACCTCCATTACCTGCCGGTGGATAATGCTGACAGATCCTGTCACGAGCTCCATCTGTTTACCAGAGAAGGTCACCGTCATGTTCGCATTTTGTTCCAAAGAAGAATTGTCATACCACTGCACAAATTCAATAAGCTGGGGTGATGTGAGGAGCTGAAGAGCAGCGACAAGAGAACTGTGTCATTTGCGTACTTCACTAAATGACAGTCTGGGTGTGTGGGCCTGCAGTCATTGGTGTACAATATGAACAGAAGAGGTGACAAGACAGCCTTGGGGGGAGCCAGTAGAGGTGATAGAGAGGTCAGAGAAGGTGTTGTTGACTGTCCTGTTGGTCAGAACGTTGATTACCCAAAAACTGAGCTTGTCATCCAGCTGGAAGCAGGTGGCAGAATTTTCTCTGCCAGAATGTGTGTTTGTAGTGTTGAATGCAGATGAAAAATCTGCAAACAGGAGTCTAAGACGTTTTGGGTGTTGGGGAGTTCCAGATGCTTGTGTACCTTGTCGATGATGAACATTTTTGCATTGTGAATCATTTTGAATCACTCTAAATATTGTTTTACGTGCTAAATGGAAAAACATGACCATACTGCATTCAGAGTATGTAAAAAAAAAAAAAAAAACAATACCCCAAGGCTGTTTCTCACTGTGCTGGGGACATGAACAGCTGTCTGGTCGAGCTAATTTCCCTATTATACCGCAGTTAGAGGTGAGGCTGGATAGGTGAAGAGACTACCTCAGCTTAATCTGCAATGGGAAAATGGAAATTGCTTACATTTACTAAGACACAGAAACACAAATTTTATGCACTAAAAAAACATATTACAGGAAGGGACACTTAATCTGATATGGTGGTGACGGATGGTATGCTCATGTGGTTTTTATGCATGGAGACACAATAATAAAAAAAAATTGCCTCAAGATGATTGGTCAAAAAGGTGACCAATCATCTTGAGGCAATTTTTTTTTATTATTGTCTAGCTAAAGCACAGCATGTCCCAGGACACGAATAACAGTCAGAGAGCAAATTGCTGCTAAATCTGCCCACATACCTATAACTGAACACAAACTACAGGGGCATTGCTGTAGACAGATAGATTTGGGCTTAGGGTTTCACAAACCCTTGAAAAATACTAATGTTGGGGGGTCAAAAATAATTTAGCACCAGCGAGACAGAAAACCAGAGGGTTTTTCTTTGATTTCAAGCTCTCTCTGTCCCTTCAAAGGCAATATCAATAGGCAATCATCAATAAAACCTTGCTTCATAACCAGTAGATAACTAATGCACAGTCCCACTCCTAACCAGATGCCAGGACTTGCTGCCTGGTGCTGTTGCTGCCAGCTTCTGAGTAAATTAGAAGCGAGAAGTTTCACAGGACTACCTTGTGCAGTTTCTTTGTCTTACTCCCCCTTTTCCACCCTCCTTGTCTTCAAATCATAGCTACAGCCCCTTCTGAGACCTGTCTTATTAAATGGGGCACCATATTAAGCTTTCACTGGAGATTTAGCTGATACTGCTTGGCATCGTGGCAGGTGTTATCATTCAAATGAAACCATCCTCCACCTTGCCTCTTCTGCTGGTGCTCTGCAGCTGCTTTCTGCCCGGGTGCGGTGTCTTTGTTAATCACAGGTTTTAACAAGGCCCTCGCAAACCTTGAGAACAAATAATGTGACAAAATTTGACATCTCTCATCCTGGGTGAATTGAGGCCACGTTTGTCCATCGGCCTTTTTAGACAGGAGGATGATGCAATCTCTGCTCATCGCTCTCTCTTTCTGTACACAAACACAGTGACCTTTAAAATGTAAATGTATTAATATCACATCAAACACCATCCGGACAAAAAAGAAAAGAAAAACGTTTTGGGTACATTGACTTTAAATTTAACGATAGCATGTACTCACCATGGCACTGATTCAATACCAGTGAGTTGAGACAATAAAGCCACTGCGTATTCTCCATTCCATCCCAAAGACTTGACGTTGGACAGGTACAGAATAGAGGCAGCCATTCAGGCGTGAGAGTTGTTGTTAAGGCGTTTAGGCAATCCGAAAAAGGCTGGTGGTAACAAATGAGAGAACCTCAAATGCCGAACCATGAAAGCCCTGTGACCTCTGAACCCCCTGTGCGTCCTACATCCAGTATTTAACCAATCAAGGGCTCTTGCCCTTGAAAAAAATACACATTTTGTAATTTTAACTGGTAAGCATTACTGACGAAATAACTTCAAATGTATTGTCTTAAATGTTATTACTCTGATCAGCATTATGCTCAATTGTTTGTTTTTCTGATTACAGACTGTGTGTCTATAGTCAAATG
Source organism: Denticeps clupeoides (assembly GCF_900700375.1). NCBI lineage: Eukaryota > Metazoa > Chordata > Actinopteri > Clupeiformes > Denticipitidae > Denticeps > Denticeps clupeoides. Next base: position 5,210,516 of record NC_041714.1, read on the forward strand.
CAGCAGGTTGGCTTGACTTCACACTGCCAGCAGTACCAAGAACCAATGTGCCATTTTCAAATTCCTTTTGTGAGGAGAAAGTGTGTGTGACTAAAGGGGATCATTGGAAAGCGTTATCCTCTGCACAAATCCAAGGACACTGTTAATTGGTTCTCCCTTTTTTGGGGGGGAGTACAGGGCATTTAGGGGATCAGAGTGAAGGCTGCTCTGGGCTGGACTTGCACCGTATGGCTCCATGTGTCTCCTCAGACGAAACAACCTGCCAAGTGCACAGATGTGACCAAGATTATACCTCTTCAAGACCTGGCAGTGGTCAAAGATTTTCCTCTCAGTCTCTAAGGGGATGAAGTGTAATGGGTGAAATGAGAGGAGACCCTGCTCTGCCTGTGCCAGCTCTGAGAAGGGTTTCTAGGAAGACAATGCTGTCAGAAATGGAGAATTCTTGAATCAGAGATGCATACATAATGCTTGGCTGCAAAGCCCCATGGCTTCACAGAAATGTGCTAACATGTTATCAGCAGACTGCATTTAAAGTAATCCAGCCTAAATTTGACATGTAGGACACAATTTAAAATTGTTATAATGAGCTGTGGCTATGCAGGACACACTATAATGATTATCCTGCATGACTGTTTTATTATTTGTTATTGTTTTCCTCAGAATTCTATGCATAACAACCCATAATTCCAAGATTACTTGAGGTTTTGGCAAATTCATTAAAAATAAAGTACTCAATAAAATACAAGACAATTTATTGTTCTTTGCATAAGTCTGCCTCCAGGGTACTTGTAAAGCCAAGATGAATTATTCACATCGTGTCTTGCTCCTTAAATTTGTACCTGATAATCTGATTAAGGTAAAAACCGGTAAAATTAAGGTAAAATTCGAATAAAATTCGAATAAAATTCCAATAAAATTCCGAAGTGTCATTTCTCCTGAGTGTGTTGAATGTCTGCATTAAACTGTAGGGACCCTAGATTTGCTCTAATTTGCTCTTTGATCAGATTTGCTCTAGTTTGACCTAACTAATAATAATCTTGGATGACCTCTTTTTGTCCACGCCTCGTTATAAGAACAATATTATTAAAATGAGACTGACTCGTGGACAAGTTGTACGTTGAATTATTAATCATTTGTAATAATTAGTAATAATTATTAAGGAAAAAGCTTACAAAAATATTATTAATTAGTATAAATACTACACTATACTACACCTAGTAAAACTGGGTAGTTAAAAAAAAAGAACACAAAATGATTAAATCAAAACCTAACCACAAGCGGTGATTAACGGGCCCTCGCAAACATGGTGCAATGTGCCCTGTGATGTTATTGTACAACAATGGATGTGTGCAGAATGATTTTACCAAATTCAGTATTCATTGAACCTGTCAGTCATCTGATCCTTTAGGGTTGTGAGAGAAATCCCCCCTTCTCTCCAGCACACTCAGATCAACACTGTAAAAGAAAACTGACACATGAAATGTTGGACTTGTCGTCTTGATGCTCAGCAATGGATGTTTTAATGAGCTGAGCATGAACATTTGCGATGAAAGAAAACCCATGTGATGTATTTTTTATGCATTTTAGCTAATGAATGTGAATTGGAAATTTGTTCGGATTGTATTTACACTCATGGTCACCAAGTTTGTGTCAGGATCCGGTCCGAAATGGGGGTTACTCCGGTCCGGATCGGGATCAGGATCCGGACCGAAGTTTAATCGTTGTCCTGTGTAATGTTCCCTAATCGTTTTCACCTGTGTTAATTGTATAAAGCTGCCCTGTTCGTTTCTGTCCGCTGTCAGGTCTTTGAAGTTATGTTCCGTGTTCACCAGTGTCTACGTCTCGGATGTCACCCTGTTTCGTGATGTCAGGTGAAAGCGTCCTTCATTCCACGTCTTCTCGTCACTCCTCGTCATCCTCTCCGTTCACCCGCCGCGTCATGCCCGCATGGACGTGACAGTTTGGGGTATGAAGATTAGATTGTATTCCCACAGGATACAAAAATATTTTCTCTCCAAAATCACAGCTTGCACACTGCATTTGAAATGTCATGGGCAAGAAAATGTCCAACATATCACAAATTCCTTATAAGGAACACGTTCTTAACATACTGACCAAATCTTATGTTAATCTAATAAATGTAACACGAGCAGGGGAAGTGAAAATGGGAAAAGGGAAGGTTCATATTTACATAGGGACACTTACATAGGGCCTGCAAAAAAACTTGAAAACCATGAACACCCACACATATAAGATGCGGAGTCACACATTATTTTATAGCTTGGTGTAAATGACGTCACCTGAGACCATCAGAGATGGGTCATCAGTCTGGCCTTATCGGTAATCAGATTGGCAATTGCCGCTAGATTCATTTCAAAAGGCATATTTATGGCCACTAATTTTATTGGCTTTTAATGGCGATGGCATACAACCCGATCCCTCTGTGCGTTGGAGACTCTAGTGTATTCCCAAAGACTGCTGAATGTATTTAGCAGGATGTGCTTCCGTGTATTTATGTTTATTGTATTTACAGTAAATATGAGCCATTGAGAGTGCTGCTAATGCTGCTGGTCCTGCTTCCAGTATGGCGGTGCATAAACCCTGCCAGCTTCACTTTCATTACCTGCTTATTTGCTCATCTCTCTTGAGAGGAAGACCTAGAACGTTGCTTTTATTGGTAATTAAGACAAGCGCTCCGGCACGGGGCCGGTGAATGGCTATACATCACACAGGATGGTTATTGGTGTGAAGGCTGTTCATGCACGTCTCCTTAAACACACATTAGAGTTTTTGACTAACAAATTTATACAAGCTCAAGACATGCCAGGGCCCCGGGACACATGAGGAGGCGAACAGTTTCCCTGCACCGCTCTTTCATTGATGGCTGCTGTATTCATGCTTTTCGTAGCTTTAATTACTAATAAACACAGCAGAAAAAGCCTCCAAGCGCACTGCCAATTAATTTCCCTCCAAAGAGAAGAGAGTTCATTATTAGAAAGAGAGGAGGCTTGATTTTTAGCACGAGGGCCTGTGTCGCTTTCCAGAGTGCCTCTCTCGCGTCTCAGAGTCCAGAATATGAGGCCTGTAATGTGGTTATTATGGAAATGATGAGCGGCTGGGCAGAAACACCCCAGGCTCCCTGAGTATCTGCAGAGAGGTATGGCTCTAATTGATGCGCTGTCATTCTGAAATTGATCTGTTTACGTTCTGTTTTCGCTAATCAATATGCAGGTAACACAGAATGTGTGCTTGTGTCGTCCTTTTCCTTCCTTAACTGGATATTTATGGATTGGGGACAAAAGGCAATATGTAGGGAACAACCCGTTGGCCTCTGTTGAAGGTTTGAGCAAACAGTTGCTGCACTACATTACAGGTGACACTTTTATTACCACGGTTGCAACAAGGACTCCCTGGGAAATCATTTGGAATGCAGTGCAATGAAATGGGCACCGCTTTTACCACAAATGATGGACTTGACAATAAACAATATACTTACCAGCCACAACATTGAAACCACAGATAATGGAATCAATGTAATTGAATATTTGGCTGCCGTAGGAAGGAAAAACATGATGAGTAACAGGGAGACAATTCAGGAGTGGAGGAAGTTTAAAAAAAATGAAATGTACTTTAATAAAGTATTTCCATTTTGGGGGACTTTTCATATAACTAAGTCTAAACCATTTTAACAATTATATATATATATATATATATCAGTCCTACATGAAATCAACATTATTTCCAGCTATTTTACATTTCTCTTCTATCAACAGTACGGACATAACAGTATGGGGCAGAGTTGGCCTAGCGGTTAAGGAAGCGGCCCCGTAATCAGAAGGTAGCCGGTTCGAATCCCGATCCGCCAAGGTGCCACTGAGCAAAGCACCGTCCCCACACACTGCTCCCCGGGCGCCTGTCATGGCTGCTCACTTTATTATTATTTATTTTATTGTAAAACTGTCTTCTGATTATGGTTGATTAATGAACATGTATTTATTATAAAAAACATGCTTTTTAAGTTTGATACAGCAGTATGTAAAAGTGCATAGGACTGATATATAATCCTTTTTTTTAGTTCATCCACTATTTGCAGGTGGACAATAAAATTGTCATAAAATTGGGCAGCCCTACAAACAAGGGTTCAACACTACACACCAGGCTAAGCTTCAGGGATGGTAGGTAAACACAACACTTACTAACACAGTAAGATTGTCCCTCGACATCACAAACACACACGTTTTTTTCTTCTGACAAAAATAAAGAATCCCAAAAACAAAAAAAAATCTCACTTGTGCCGTTTATTTTCATGTGCAGACACATAGAGTGAAAGATCAGAGGTTATTAAACTTACATTTACGTTTTATTTTTAAACTTTGCAGATTCTCAAACCTGTTGTGTTGGGCAAGGAAATATGGGCAAGGTCAAGAAACTTGTATTCGATTGGGTTTATGCATCTTCAAAAGAGATAGACCTCATCTAGAAGGCCTAAACTGGCCAATGGTTTCCCAAGGCCCATTAATGCACATGGTGAGTGAAGACCAGCTTTTCTAATCTGAGTTAGAGTATCATCAATGTCCACCACACTGCCTACCCCAACTTGTCTTCACTCAATGTTTGACATACCACCTACCCAAACAGTAACAGCATTCCATGACTTTAGTGGTCTCTACCCACAGGACGCTGGACATCCTGCCATAGTGAGAAAATAATCACAAATAGCTGAGGAACATGACGACAAAGAGCTCAAGGTGCTGACATGGCTTTGAATCTGGGGAATTTCAATCTTATAAAGCATCTGTGGAATGTGCTTGTTAAAAACAAGCAGCGGATCTGCTGCTAGGGTGGTGGTGCCAGATGTCTCAGGCCATTATCAGAGGTCTTGTGTCGTTCATGCCTCAATGACTCAGAGTGGTTTTAGCATCATGAAGGGGAGCTACACAGTATTGGGCTGGAGGTTTTATCTTGAGGTGCATTTGTGGGCATCAGTTAAACAACTTTAGAGATTAGGAATAATGAAACATTATTAATTGTATGTTCTATTAATTATACATTATATTAATTTCACTACAGTTCAATGTTATAATTAACACAGTGGTGCTTGTCAGTTAATTGTATATCCCTTCATGTGCGTTTATATGGCAGAAATTTGCCCTAAACAATAAAAAAAGTGTAATTGAAATGCCAAGGAATCAGTGGCACAATTTTTTGTTTTGAATTGTTTGCCAACCAGCACATTCCTCATTTTTACACCATGCATGCACATGTTCAACATAACTAATGATGCTGCACATATTTCATGCCAGCAGCAGTGGCAGTTTTTATGACTGGGCACATTATCAGCACACTGCTATTTACGGTTGCAAAATAGCAGTTTTGACAAGTGTCAGTGAATTATTGTTTCTTTTTTAGGTGGTGTGGGACACAGGTAAACACATGGATTTACAGAGGGCAGCTGATACTTTCACATAATCATATTGTTTATTGAAATGTCAAAAATATATTTTTGTTCTGTTGGGTATTCTCTTACACTCTGGAAACCTGGACTACTCCACTTCCACCTACTCCAGCCCATTCAGGTCGGTCTGTGGGTCATCTGCCAGCAAAGCACAATTTTTCTAAAAAAGTAATTTAACATTTTAGGCAGTGTAAAAAGCAGGTTATTTTCTTGTGTTTTGTCTAGAGTGCCATGGTAGGTCTGTTCAAAAGTTGTTTTTTTTTCTGCAGTTTTTAACAGATGTGAAAGCTGTGTTATGTGGTGGGCTGAGCTATCAGCCTCAATTTTGTGATATACTTTAGGGGGACTGGCAGCTTGTAATAAGCTCTGCGTCTACTTTCACTTTGAAACAACAGTAACAGTAGGCAATGTAGGGTGGTAGTAGCGTAGCGGGTAACACACTCGCCTATGAACCAGAAGACCCAGGTTCAAATCCCACTTACTACCATTGTGTCCCTGAGCAAGACACTTAACCCTAAAAAAATGTTCCAGGGGGGACTGTCCCTATAACTACTGATTGTAAGTCGCTCTGGATAAGGGCATCTGATAAATGCCGTAAATGTAAAATGTGTGACCTCTATATTGTTTCATGGGTGAACATATTAAAACAGGCAGTGAAGTTGAAAAGTTAATATATGGCGAGTAAGATGGAAATCCAAATGGACATCACTGTAACACCGGAGCCTGTTAAACTGTAAGAGCTGGACACTGGCAGACTGAACGATTCGGTACCATTGCACCCCTATTATCACCCAATTTTACTTTATTCTTTAACATATTTTAAATGACATGTTCCCGTTTACCTAGCTAAAGGTAAAGGGTGAGACAACGGTTCAGAAGACCTTTCATGTAAAGAATAAAAAAGAGCCAGTGTACCCACCCTGGAGCCAGGCCTGGTGTTGGGGACCATGAACGAGCGCCTGGTGGCTGGGAATCTGGCTATTGGGACATGGGATGTCACCTCTCTGGCGGGAAGGAGCTGGAGTCTGTGGAAGAGGTTGAGCGGTACCGGCTAGATATAGTCTGACTCACCTCGACACGTAGCATTGAGAGAGGTTGGACACTCTCCTTTGATGGAGTTGCTCCGGGTGAGAGGTGGAGGGCTGGGGTGTGCTCTTTGTTAGCTCCAAGACTCTCAGCCTGTTTGTTGGGGTTTACCCCGGGGGACGAGAGGGCAGCTTCCCTGCGCATTCGGGTCAAAGAATGGGTCATTACTGTTGTTTGCGCTTGGGTGAAGAGAGAAGCGGAGCTGTCAACTGATCACCACCTGGTGGTGAGTTGGATCAGATGGCAGGGGAAGATGCCACGAAGACCTGGAAGACCCAAATGTATAGTGAGGGTCTGCTGGGAACGCCTGGCCGAAGAACTTGTCAATATGGTCTTCAATTCCCACTTACAGTAGAGCTTTGACCACGACCCGAGAGCAATGGGGGACATTGAGTCCGAAGGGACCTTGTTTCGCTCTGCAGTCGTTGAGGTCGGCTGTTGCTAGCTGTGGTCGCAAGGTGGACAGTGCCAGTCATGGCGGTAACCCCCGTACCCGCTGGTGGACACCATAGGTTAGGGGAGCTGTCAGGCTGAAGAAGGAGGCCTATGGGGCATGTCTCCAGAAGCAGCAGACATGTACCGGACGGGGTGCAGCAGTGGCAGTCGACAAGTCAAAATCTCGGGTGTAGGAGGAGTTTGGTGTGGCCATGGAGAAAGACTACTGATCAGTAGTCAGAAAAAGATGCTTCCAATCGCTCACACTTTTTACAGTGGGGACGGGGAGCTGCTGACGTTGACTGGGGCTATAGTCGGGCGGTGGAAAGAATACTTTGAGGAGCTCCTCAATCCCACCAACGCGCATACCAAGGAGGAACCAGAGCTGGTATACCTGGGTAAGGACTGTCCAATCTCAGGGGCAGAAGTTGCTGAGGTAGTCAAACAGTTACACAGCGGTGGAGCCCCAGGGGTGGATGAGATCCGTCCTGGGTATGTTGTAGGGCTGTCGTGGTTGACACATTTTTGCAACATTGCATGGACATAGGGGGCAGTTCCGGTGGAGTGGCAGACTGGGGTGTTGGTCCCCATTTTAAGAAGGGGGACAAGAAGGTGTGTTCCACCTATAGGGGATCACACTCCTCAGCCTCCCTGGAAAGGTCTACTCCAAGGTAATGGAGAGGAGGGTCCAGTCGATAGTTGAATCTCAGATTGAGGAGGAGACATGTGGTTTTTGTCCTGGCCGTGGAATTGTAGACAATATTTACATGTAACTGCAATAATAATCTACTGGTGTTAATAAATTAGAAACTGTTCATCCTTTTAACCTCTATTGTGCCATGCCTCTTTCTGCCAGGTGCTTTTGAGTAGAGAGAGAATTTACTATTCTCCACTTTTTTACAATTCCTCATACAAAAAAATATACAGAATTGACCAATTACGTTAAACATATGAATTGATTAAAAAACCATAACACATAATTAATATAAATACATATAAACTTAATTTTTTAAGTTGCACACGCATGCGCACACATATATCCATATCATCAGCCCAACAATGTTTGCACACTCACACACAAACACACACCCGAAACCAAAAGGCAGGAGAAATATTATCATAAAACTATATAAAACAAAACAATGCAACCAACAAAACAACCATACAGAAAGAATCCCAAAAAACAGCGATGGCATGATTTGGTGAAATTCAAACACATAACCTGTTACACTGTATATGGCTCTCTGTTCTGCTTTCACAGGTAAACACTCCTTTAAGGGAGCTGTCTGATTCTGCCATAGATCATGTGCCCCGGCCTTTTGAAGGTGAGGTGACGTGCCGTTCTGATTTATTACTGCATGCCCTAAACACACCGATGATTGATTGATAGTCTACCTTTGTGCCTTTTTTTTCCAGAGGTGGGCAAAGTACTCCCATTCATTACTTATGAGAGTACAGATACCAGTAATGAAATGTTACTCTACTACAAGTGAACGTTGTAGAGTCAAATTATTGATGCAAGTGCTTACTGAAGTACTTGGTTTTAAAAATACTTTCAAATTTCAAATTCAAATTTTATTTGTCACATACATAGTCATACACGGTATGATATGAATTGAAATGCTTTTTGCGACTGCTACAGACCACAGTATTGCAAATGTTGCAAGTATACAATGAACCAATATGCAAATATTGCAAACATAACCAAATATTACACTTTTACGTCTTTAACATAAAATATGTGTAACTGGTAGGGTGAAGGCGTGCAAATGAGTGAAAGACAATGTTTAAAGAAAAGAGCCATAAAAAAAAGATGATTTGTGCAAAGAGTCCAGAGTGATTGAAAGTGAAAGTGCTGGAGTTCTATATACTGTAGTATTAAATGTACAATTTCTTTCACTGCAAAAAACACCTAATTCCTATGACCTAGCTTGTAGAACTTCAAGAATAAATAATTGGTCAAATGATGAATACAACCAAGCTGACAAAGAGGTAATCTGTTTATTTTTAATTGTACCACTACACAACCCCATGAAACAACATTTGCCATCCAGAAGTCACTGCCAAACTATGCAATAGTTGAAAGGGAACAACGAAATATATCCTCTGCTTTTAACCCATCACCTTGGTGAGCAGTGGGCAGCCATCAAAGGCACCTGGGGAGCAGTGTCCGTTTCCGTTTCCTTACTCACTAGACCTCACTTTCCTATGATAGCATGGTATGAGTACCAATACACCAAGTAAATGCATCGACCCTATAGTACCATCTACCAGGTATTTAAACATATTATAAAGACCTATTATATTATAAAGACCTATAAAGACATATTATAAAGACCATATTATTAAGGCAGTGGTGGCCTAGCGGTTAAGGAAGCGGCCCCGTAATCAGAAGGTTGCCGGTTCGAATCCCGATCCGCCAAGGTGCCACTGAGGTGCCACTGAGCAAAGCACCGTCCCCACACACTGCTCCCCGGGCGCCGGTCATGGCTGCCCACTGCTCACTCAGGGTGATGGGTTAAATGCAGAGGACAAATTTCACTGTGTGCACTGTGTGCTGTGCTGCTGTGTATCACATGTGACAATCACTTCACTTTTCTTTAAAATTATATTCATGTAGCTCAATTTTTACATGCTAATTTTATAAATTACAATTGAAGGACAAGCCTTGTCATGGTAGTCAAAGTCATTTCACTGGCCAACTGACAGGTTATTGTGATCTAAAACTCAGACAACTTCACTGCAAATTTTCACTTGTAGCTAATAAAATGTTTCCCTCCCTCATATGAAGTGAAAGTGAAGTGATTGTCACACGTGATACACAGCAGCACAGCACACAGTGCACACAGTGAAATTTGTCCTCTGCATTTAATCCATCACCCTGAGTGAGCAGTGGGCAGCCATGACAGGCGCTCAGTGGCACCTCAGTGGTACCTTGGCAGATCGGGATTCGAACCAGCAACCTTCTGATTATGGGGCCGCTTCCCTAGCCACTACACTCTAAAAACTGCTGGGTTAAAAACAACCCAATTTGGGTTATTTTGGTAACCCAGCGCTGGGTCAAAAAGGGACCAACCCAACGCTGGGTTATTTTGACCCAACAAGTTGGGTTACACGTTTAACCCAGCATGCTGGGTTGTGATTATTAACCCAACTATTAGTTAAAAATGACTACGCTGCTGGGTTGAATGGAACCCAAAATGGGTCAGAAATTTAATATAGAAATTTGTGATTAAAATTACTAAAATAAAAACAATTATACAGCAATACATATTTCAATAATGGAATTTTATTAATGACAAAACATGTAAAAAATGTGTCCATATGAATTTAAGACTTTTTTTTCCATCTCCACCTCAACATTAAGACAATTTTTATGAAAATGTATCAAACTGTAGTCACAGTGTTTCTGGAATAAAGTCAGTAACAATGAATCAGATTGAAGCCAAATTAACTTTAGAAAAACACAATTTGACATGTAAATGTAATGAAAAAAAGTTTTCTTATCATGCATAAACTAAGATATAAGAGTCATCTGTAAGAAACACACAACAAAGCAGGCATTAAGAACATCTATGCAGTAAGGATCAGATTTGGTCAAAATAGACTTGCAACTTTCCTAAAATGTGCCCTCTGTAAAAAAAAAAAAAATAATACAATACTAGACACATCAAGCACAAGAAGAATCAGATACAAAATGAACAACTGCAAGCCTATTTGCTCTAATCACTGCAAATTAATTGTACAACAATCAGGCATGAAGAGCTGTGCTATAAGCATAATTGGGTCTTACCCTGCTAGCTCATTCTTCAGCTTCTGAACCTTTGGAGGTAGCTCACTTCTACCTTAATTTCACATTGCCTGCTGAATGAAGGTAAACGTGTTTTCAAGCACTTTGGGTGCTGCAGGTGAAGTGTGTAGGTTAAGCCAAACAAGAGGCACATTGCTTGAGGTAGGTTGGTGAGTGCTTCCCTTGCCCTCTCGGTTGATGCCCAGTCTTGAGGGGTTGAGTTATGGCAATGCTAGGCTTGCTGAACTGTTGTCCTCATAATAGAGGATTCCCACTGGGATGTCCATGGAGTCTCCATAGACTCTACATAGTGCAAGAAACATGACAAAAAGAGAATATGCAGGTTAACAGCAATTTGTCTACAATCAACTGTATAGAATTATCTAATATTATAGATTTTGTAATTCAATGTGATTTTATTTTAGGCACTGTAAACAATCTATTTTGTGTGTTTATATATAGGTGTCTTTCATGTTGTGACAGTAGGTGGTATATTACACAATTTGATATTTGAATGGTACAAATGGAGAAAGGGTTTACTCACTGAACTGCTCTTGAAGAACATAGATGCATCATCTCCAAGAATTATTGGAAGTCCTCTCAGGACAAGGCATCTAATGGCTGTTGGCTCTGTGCTCTGCAAAGTGGTATAAAACACACTTGAATGTAGAACAAAGGAAATAAATCTTATAGCAGTTTTTTTGTCCATATAGAGAAATACCACAAGAGAACAGTTTATGTATTGAACTAACCATCAATATCATTATGAGAAGAAAAGAGAAATATCAACCCACCGTTGTGTTGTAGCAGGTGAGCTAATTGCTTTCCTATCCGACCTGTCTTCCTCTTGAAATTTCCATCAAAATTGGACACAACCCATCAAGAACACCAAAGAACTCTTCTTTAAAATTTCTACCAACAATCCTGTTAAACTCCAGGTAAACCTGAAAAATATTAAATATGCTCAGTTTTGATATTCAGGCAGAGTTATTTATAACACAAATAAACCTCTCTGAACATCATGTATGTAAAACAAATAAGAAAAAAAAACATTAAAGGACACATCCACAAACCTGGTTTTCAGTCAAAAAAGCACTGGCCAGCGTTGGATCATCTGGTTGATGTCAGGTTCATCCTTTACAACCTCCTCTCGTCTAAGAACAAACATGATTCCTGATGCAAGCAAGGAAAGGGCTTAGTTCCTTCTTGCATAAGTTCCATATTTTAGCCTGTAACGTTTAAAAAACTGTGCTCTTCTCGCAGATAGTACTTGCATTTCCAAAGCATATTAAAGTGGCTTTAAACAAAAATAGTAGTGCAAAAAAAAAAAAAACTGCCATATGTTGAAAGTGGGTGTTTACTTTTTCAAACCTACATTGAAATAATTTGAATTCTACAAAACTGTATGTAGATAAGTAGAGAGCTACTCTAAAAACACATTACTGCAAGTATCAAATGCTCACTGTTCCCTTAAGATGACCTCATAATTAAATGCATGTTTCAAACTACAAATGTTCCAGCAGTTTCTAATTTGAATAGAGAAAACAACTCACCTTGTTCATCCACAAAATGGTTCTCGTTGCAGCAAGCAAAACTCCTTTTAAAATAAAAAGTCCAAACTTGAGAGAAACAGACAAATGTAGACAGAAAGGTATACTTCTAAAATACAACATTAAACCCCAAAACCCCCTTTCACATTGTATATGCAAAATAAAGCTTACCTATCTCCGTGTGAGTGAGTACACACAAATTGCTGGCCCCAATGCAGTCGCAAGATATTAAGCATTGTTAGCATAGCAAGTGTTAGTTAGCAAGAAAAAATGTCTCCTCTGTCCTTCTACCCGCAGCTTTTGCCTCAGAATTTTTTTTCCGCCCGTCTCCTAACCCCGCGGCTTTCGCTCATAAAATAATTTTTTCGCCCTTCAGAAAAATTTTTTTTTCGCCCCTCAGAAACTAAAGACGGTGCAAAGACAATGGCGGCTCCTCTCGCTGATGTCCCAGGTAGTTGACGTGACGTGCGTGCTCTCTTTCAGGTCCACGTTCCCAACCCAGCACCGCTGGGTTACAGATCGAGACCGATTTTCAACCCAAATTGGGTTAAATCAACCCAACAACAGACTCAACCCAGCATTTGGGTTGAAAAAACAACCCAGCGTTTTTTAGAGTGTAGGCCACCACTGCCCCCACTTATGAAGAAATGCATCTTTAATCCTCTTAGAAAATTGTAATATTTGACAAAGATATGGCCAATGGTGCGAAAACGGCAGGAAGAATCTCTTTCTCCGTTCATCGTCTTGTGTTGCAGAAATGCAGTAGAAATGTAGTGACACCCTTGATGGAAAAGTAAACTACTCAAGTGAAGTACAGATACTCAAAAACACCACAGAACTCTGAGTCTACTTCATTACAGTCTACCTCTGCTTATTTCTGATGTCCAAACATTAAAAACAGAGTTGGTCATGTCCATCAATGTTATTTGCTCCTTATATTTAGTCGAAATACAGCCATATGTTTTTACAGATAAGACTAACTACACATTTGAAAGCTTCTGTTTCCAAATTCAAATTGAACACATCACTAGAATGTTGAATCATAAACCTTTTGACAGAGAAAGGCAGAAACTCATCTGATTTAAGTAAAAAGACTGTATGTAAAAAAAAAAAAACATTTTTCAGGATTTTTGAAGATCTCACAATTCAGATTGAGCTTCTAAAGACCTGCCCAATTGAAAACAGCCTTGATCATTTCTTTTTTTTCTTCATGCACGTTTAGTCTGATCATGTTTTTAATATTTACACATGCAGGAATTTTTGAGTTGCTTGTTTTCTGTGTTTTGACTTTCTGCTCTTTTGTATTCCCTTTTGTTCAAGCATCTTGTTTGTGTAAAACAGTGGCTTCTGGCACCCCCCCACCCCTTCTTCTCATCCTCGTGTGGCATCATTAGACAGGCAGATTTCCCTGGCGAAATTCAGCAGGGATGGAGTGAAGGAGAGATGAAGTGGAGAAAGAGGGAAAGAGATAAAAATAATCATGAAGACCGTGCGCCTATGAGAGGAGGATACTGACCATGAGTACAAAAGCAGGAAGAGTGCATGGATGGGCTCCTAATTACATCCTCCATCACGTTGATGTGAGGCAGCGGCCCCTCCATGATGGTCTCGGATCGGTGTCTCGAGCCCGCCCACAGCTCGCCTTTCATTCTGCGCAAGCTGTCGGAATGTTTCATGTAAAAGTTCCTGCCAGCCCTACTGTTTCCCTCCCATTGTTAGGATACCATCCACCTCTGTGTGTGTGTGTGTGTGTGTGTGTGTGTATATATATATATATATATTTTCCTTCCTCCCCTGAGGTTCTCGCCTCCCTGTCACTTTATTTGCTTTTAGTTCAATATCAATCTCATGCTATTGGTGCTGATGATCTGCTCATTTCTTTGGGTAAATACTCAATAAGCTCCAGCGCTGTCATCTGAATTTAAAGTCCCCTTACCAAAGGCTTTTTCTGTGTTCCTAAGGTAACCCTCATATTTGACACACATTACCACAGCCACATTTTTCTTTTTGCCCTCTCTGAGGGAAGATGGGGAGAATTTCATTATCATGTCTAATCTAACCTTTAGAGTGATTTTGCAGCTGTCTTCATGTTAACATTTGCGAAGCTGATATTGACTGCATACACGCCGCCAAAATTATAAACCTGTCTCATGTATTATAAAACTATGGCTTAACTGTTATATTTCTATATAACCTGGCTGGTGTGATTCTGGTGTGCATTATTGATGAAGTTCCTCACAAGAGTTAAGGACACGGCAAACCATCTGAGACTAAGTCCACCCACTGGAGACTTCCGGAAAGCAGGCAAAGGGCTAGAGGGGATTCAAGGAGAGTGGGGTGGCTGTGCAGCATGAGTTGTCCATGGGGAGACATCAATAAATTACAACAACAATGTTTCGATAAGGACGTCCATGCAGTTTGCAATGTGGCCGTCACCAAGGTTGTGAGTTCACATACTGGCTCAGACCGGGATCTCCTTTTGGTTCTCTGGTTTCCTCCCACCATCTAAAGGCATACACAGTGGATTGGTGAATGGAGTATGAAAAAAGGAGTGAATGAATATTATAAGGACTCGATTAATAGCAAATGATTACACACTGATAGTATATGTATGGCTTTTACAATTTATTGAACAATTTTGAATGGCATTTAAGTTTGATGGTCCTAAAAATCATTAAGTCCCAATTGTAAATAGAAAGGCTTAAATAATGCCTGCAGTGGAATGGTCTGAAGTAGAGAAGTTGGCGAGTTATGATGGTTTTTCCCAGTTTGTTATTACTGTCCTCCTTGACAATCTTCCCTTTCCCATTTTAAGAGGTCTCAGCCAGGTTTGTTACAGATCTAATATACCATTGCCTCCCTGCTCTTTGGCTCTTGTTATATTATCCAACTTTCATCTGACAGCTAAGATAAGGGTACAACTGCTCAGTTGGAGGAGCCAAAAGAGCATTTATGTGTAAACAATTGAAAGAGAGAGAGAAAGAGACTCCTTTTCTTCTTTATTTCTTATTGATTATGGAATTTAATTTGTCCATAGAAAAATGTCACTCTCTAATACCCCATAAGATTTACCCTGTATTTTGAAGTTGAAGTTGAGATTTATTGTTATTTCAGCTACATACATGTTAGACAGTACATAGTGAAACCACACCTTTCTCTGGATCCTGGTGCTACATATAACATTTAAACAGTTAAACAGAGTTACATACACGTGTGCAAACAGATAAACTGGGCTACATAAAGTGCACAACCACAGGCTGACGGGGGAAGGAAGCGCAGAGACATACTTGCAAATGGAATGCATTACAAACAACAAAGGAAATTGGCATGAGGGGCAAAACAAAAGAAACAAAGAAAACAAACGCGCAGGTGTGTGACATAAGGCCAGGAACATAAATACACCCTCATGTAACATAAAGGTCCACATTAATGCAGCAGCCCTGTCTGCATGCTGCATTTTGGTTTTATGGAGTCCTGATCCATTAAGTCCAATTGGTGTCAGCTGGGATAGATTAGGACTCCATAATTAGGTGCATGGGCATTCCTCTGCTTTTAACCCTCACCCTTGGTGAGGAGTGGGCAGCCATGACGGGCGCCCGGGAGCAGTGTGTGGGGAAGGTGCTTTGCTCAGTGGCACCTTGGCGGATCGGGATTTGAACCAGCAACCTTCTGATTACAAGGCCACTTCCTTAACCGCTAGGCCACCAATGCCCCAGCGGTCCAATGTGGTGCAATCCCAAATCAAACTGTTTACACCAGTTCATCAGTCGTTGCACCTCCTCTCTGTACGCTGACTCAGTGTTCTTGCTGATGGCACCCACCACGGTCGTGTAATTGGAGAACTTGATGATGTGGTTGGAGCTGTACATCGCTGCACAGTCATGGGTCAGCAGGGTGAACAGCATTGGCTCCCTAAGGAGCTACAGTGCTCAGTGCTGTTGTGCTGGAGATGCTCTTCCTGATCCAGACAGACTGAGGTCTCTCAGTTAGGAAGTCCAAGATTTAGTTGCAGAGGGAGGTGCGCAGGCCCAGCAGGCTTAGCTTCTCAATCAGGTGCTAAGGAATGATGGTGTTGAATGTTGAACTCAAGTTTATGAACAGCATTTGTGCGTATGTGTCCTTATTTTCCAGGTGGGTGAGGACCATGGCCACCTCTTGAAGCGCTTCATCATGATGGGTGTAAGTAGAAGATGGGACGGTAGTCATTAAGACACAACGCTGATGCCAGTGAGAACATCTGCCAGCTGGTCTGCATCGCTGTGCATCTTCCAGGGATGTTGTCTGGTCCAACAGCCGTCCATGCGATAACCCTGCAAAGACTTTTCATCACGTCCACCACAGTTAGACATGGTTTCTCTGTGTGTCGAATCGTGCATCAAAGTCATCTGGTAGGGAATGTCACAGGCAGATGTTTTAGTCTAGTAGTTTATGATGGCCTGGATGCCCTGCCACATGCGTCCTGAAAGTGGCTGTGCCCCGTGTGCCTCTAATGGCTCGAGACAATTTGGCACTAGCTGTTTTTAGGGCCACCTTGTCACCCCTTCTGAACATGGAGTCTTGAGCTTTTAAGAGTTCACATACCTCTGCAGTCATCCACAGCTTTTTGTTTCTGTAAATTTTAATTTTTATAAACTTTGTTGATTGGCTCAACTCTGCTTTGTTAAATGTAATCTTGCGTTTTCCAATTCTCATTTCCAATTCTCAGTACAGGTGCAAATAACTCAATAAAGCAAATTTGTACATTTCCAAACAGCCATCATCATGCCAGTGTCATCATTCAGCAATGTGAACCGATCCTCCCTTTTTTCAATGCACGACAACATGAAACACATTTTCTGATATTCATACTCCTCTGAACAATTAAATTTGCTATTATATTACATTAACTTCCATGGCGTAGGAGCTTTTAAGTCACTCATTTTTGGAAGGAGCCCTTTTTTAAATCGGAAAAAGTTCAGGAGCACCAGTTCCAGTTTGTATTTGTATTGTTTTGTATTGTCTTTGTTGTGGGGAGCATTGGTTGCCTAGCGGTTAAGGAAGCGACTCCGTAATCAGAACGTTGCCGGTTCGAATCCCGATCCGCCAAGGTGCCCCTGAGCAAAGCACCGTCCCCACACACTGCTCCCCGGGGGCCTGTCATGGCTGCTCACTGCTCAAGGGTGACGGTTAAAATCAGAGGACACATTTCATTGTGTCACTGTGTGCTGTGCTGCAGTGTTTCACAGTGAAAATCACTTCACTTTCACTTTTGTGCTCCTGGTTTCCCTGATTTTGTACAGCTGTTGTCTTGTATAAATGTTTGTCGTCATCGAGTCGTAAACCTATGTTCCTGTATTGATGCATGCTTGTGTTTCTTGTAATAAATCCCCTGTTTGTTCAAAGTCGTGTGAATGCAATCATTAACACACCCCGTCGCCATGCCAGAACAACCCAACAATGTTGTGGCTGCAGCAGACTAATCCCTGAGGACGACTACGTTCATGGCTCCACAGCACACCAAACACCGGATCCCCATTCTCCGGCAATGCTTTGGTTTCATGTTTGTGCATGTCATTGTTTATTGTGCGGTCGTGAATGCCTGCATGGACGCTTATCAGTGTTTTGATGGTGTTTCATAAACCACAGAAAGCATTTGAAGAAATTCTGTTTTCTTGTAATATTAGAACATTTTTGATCTGGCAAAATAATGTCTGGCTTCAAGTCACAAAAAAGCTTTTGGCAGCTTCTATGCATTATGAATGCATGCAAAAATTGAAACGAAAATGTTTGTGGTGTTGGGCTGCTGGGATCTTTCTCGGTCTTAGCCAAGTTCTGCAAAAGATTTCATGACATGTTTGAAAATCGGAAAAAAAGAAAAAAAGAATGTACGTTCTGCATATTTTCTGCATATGTTTCATCTGAATAATTTGAAAGAGGTCAAAATGTAGGCAGCATGTCTGACGTTCTTGCCTTTAACTTGCCAAACCTTTTATTTCAAACATGCATTATAAAATAAAATGTCTTAGTTAACTAAAAGCAATGCTGTTGTAATACTATAATACTGTCTGAAATAGGACTAAACAAAAAACATGCCAATAATGAACGAGTATTGAAGACCTGAGCACTTTCTTAGCCCTGAAATGGTAAAGAAAGTTTTTAAGTTAAGAAATGCAACCATTTTCCTTCTTTTGCCTGCCTTAAGAAAAAAACGATAGTAAGCCGAAGGCTGACAGCGAGGAGAGGGAAGACGGTGACAAAGAGATGATCTTGTGGTGGCATGAAGAGATGGAAGCTTGCCCACCAGGACCATTGCAACTCCCAATTGCCTTTACAGCAGGTCTGCAACATGCGGATTGCGCCACAAGCATCCGCCCTTACCTGCAGCCACCAGTGCCTGCACCATGTGTCTGCACTTAAACAAGGTATTTTGGTGGGGTTTCAATTCAGAGTCCCTAGCCTTGGAGGGAGGGATGGAGGAGGGAAGAGAGGGCTGGAGCTTTGGGAGGGCACGGTGGGCGACCAGGCCTGCGTATTACCTGGTCTGCTCATCGACAACCAAGAGAGTAGAAGAAGCCTGAGGGTCTGGGTCTGCCTATGCCTTGGAGAAAGATGGAGGAGGAGAGACAGGACGATACTGAGGTGGGCAGCACAGGGGCCATGTGTTTGACTCTGCCTGCCCTACCACCTCCTGTATCTTTTCTTCCGCACCTCAGTGTTGCGCCTGTTGAGGACGCTCACCCAGCGATTGTATCCACCTATTGTGCAAGTTGTCCCATTGAAGAGTGTAATTTTCAGACCTTTCAAATTACAAATTTCAGACCTCTCTCATATTGTCAAGTTGGCTTCCTAATGCTTTTTTGCCCCACTGTATTTATTACTATTCTAGTAATAATCTGCTATAATTCAAGGTGTAAAGTTCTAGTCAGTGAAATATTTGCTATTTTGGTATTTGCTATGATTCATTGCATTAAAAAAATTACAGCTTTTTATATAGAGGTGTGGACAAGTGAAATCAAGGGAAATAACACAGCATACTAATTATACTTATTGGTCCACACATACATGTAAGGGATCAACTTCAGCGTTTTTAAAAGACATTGCATGTTACTGAATAAAAATTCCACATTATGCTAATATCATGTGATCACATGACAATCCTTTGGAGTTCTGTAATAGGCTGATGAGGAATGTGGCAGGTTGAGAGATTTGTATGTTGGACTGAAAACCCTCTTGCAGAGGGAGCTCCAAGATTCAGTGCTTTATTTAACCCATGCAGAAAATTGGAATGCTTAATCATTTTGATGTGAAACAAATAAAAAAATTAAGCTTTTATTTCATGTCCCGAGAGTGGTTTATTGTTATGCCCAATAAAGCAGAATATTGCAGCATAATTTACCCCTTAAAACTTCAATGATGGCCCTGAGAGATTTCATTTCAGTGCCATGCAATAATATAGAATATGCCATTGGTGTGGAAGAGATGGTTGGCAGAGGCCACTGAGTGATGAGAGAAGGTCTCTGTGTCCATTTATAACTTTTACATGACTGAAGCACATGGTCAGGGATGATTCACGATAAAAGGGTTCCAGCTAGGATTTTTCTTCTCATTAAGGATGTGGCATCAGGTATGACGCGTTTGCTGGCTATTTATAGGAACACTCTGGAAAGTCACAATACTCGCATGCATTACGCTGAAACAGAGCTGCGATGTGATTCTTTTTAAGTCACTTGCTGTGGGCTGAAATAATTAGTGACTGTCTGTAAGTGAAAGGTGCAGCTATAGGAGCAACATAGCATGTTCATTTTTTCCATTGTGTGTTTCTAGTCTTAATGGCTGAGAGCATTAACTGCTCTCAAGGTTTCACACGTCTCAGATCCAAGGCCTGTATATATTTCTAACATTAATACACTGATGTAGAGGATGCCAAAGAAGGGCAACAACCAGCAGCAGGACGCTACCTCTGCCTTTGTGCAAGGAGGAACAGGAGGAGCACTGCCAGAAGCTCTACATAAAGACCTCCAGCAGGCCACAAATGTGCATGTGTCTGCTCAAACACTCAGAAACAGACTCCATGAGTGTGATACGAGGGCCTGATGTCCACAGGTGCAGGTTGTGCTTACAGCCCAACACTGTGCAGCCCGTTTGGCATCTGACACTTTGTAACCCTGGTTATCATATCTTGGAGATTAGTTTAGTTTACTATAGATCACATTTTGAAATAAACACTGAAAGAATGAAAACTCACGCACACATTTATTCACATTCTCAGAAAGAAAACATTTCATATAAATAGGAAAAAGTGCCGAATTTGTTTCCCTGAATGTGATGGAGACGCAGGTGACATGGGTGGCGTGAAGTTCACGTGCTCAAGCCGAACCAATCAGAAGTTGCCAGTGACGTTGCACATTCTTGGCACAGTTTTTTTCCGGATTGCCGAGAACAAGACTGCTGTTTGCTGAAGTTCGGGGCAGATTCCGCACTTACAGGAGCCAACTGGAAGGAGTTGATTTTGGCCCATTTGGTTAAACAAACATTTTGTTTAGTGAGACTGGAAGAACTGTAGCGGAAGGAAGCTGGACTGGCGTGAGCAGTGTTCGTCATAGTGACTGTGTATGTGTATATGAGACTTGTATCTGGCCTTGCTTCTACATGATTTTCTCCCTTCTGCAAGACCTGAGGTCTGCACATGGACTCTTCTGCTGTGATCGCTTCTGTTCCAACAAGGTGAAAGTAGATTCCAGCTGAGATTATTCGTTTTCCATGGTTAATACATTATAAGTAAAAATTTCCTGTGTTTGTGTGCATTTTCTCTTCTGCTCAAGGCTGATACCCCCAAACTTCTGATGTGCTGGTCCAGAAAGTAAAAAGTGCTTGTAAGCTCTGGCAGTTACTATTGCCAGTAGAGGCTGGGGTGGGTTACAACATGCAAGACAATGCTAGACCTCATGTGGCTGAAGTGTGTCAGCAGTTACTGCAAGACAAAGACAGTGATGCTATGGACCGGCCCGCCCATTCCCCAGACCTGAATCAAATTTGGAACATATTGGACTTCATGTCTTACTGCATCCGATACTTTAGTCCAGGTCTGGGAGGAGACCCCTCAGGAGACCATCTGGCACTAACCAAAAAAAGGAAATCAGTTCCCTCGGGTGGCCCTCCTGGTTGAACCCAGAGCACTTTAGCACAAGGGTAGTCGAATGGGTCCACATTACAGCTACTACCGGCCATTTAATGAACGGGAGAAGGGGTGGCGTGTAAGTACTGGGGGCCAGTACTAACGGGAAATGAATGCCACTACCGATAGCGAAAAGTCCGTGGCCACGCATTGCTGTGGGTTTTGTAATAGATCTGCTATTGTGGAAAGGTTACACAATGGTTCTGGTAGGCAGGTTCAAGCCATTGTCATGGTAATCAACATGATTGGGCAGACTTTCTGGAGAGGGTGTGGGAGAGGGCACACACTGCCTTGCGGACATTAATTCACCGGTTTAAAGTCCCAAGCTGACCGTCTCCCATCAAGCGCCTCCAATCTGTTTTTGGTTGTCTCCCATGTACACCCTGTAACATTTAAACTTTGTTTGCCCCCTACATCCCGCCCACGCCTATAGGGTCTGGCTGGTGAATTCCCAGGTCCTGTCCTCCCAGCTCGACGCAGCCCCTGCGTCCCCGCCCCGGGCCGAGGGTGGGTCCTTGTGTCAGAAGCGTCCCTGGAGAAGAGGGGTAATGTCATGTCTGGACCGATACAGTGCTCCATTATGCCATTCATGCATTGTTCACCAAACTGTTCTTGGATGGTTGGTACAAGTCAGAGGATGTTTTGGTATCATTCTTTATTCATGGCCGTGTTCTTAGTTAAAATTGTGAGTGGCCCACTCCCCACAGCCCCACACATGAATGGTCTCAGAATGCTTAGGGGCAGTGGTGGCCTAGCGGTTAAGAAAGCGGCCCTGTAATCAGAAGGTTGCCAGTTCGAAACCCGATCCACCAAGGTGCCACTGAGGTGCCACTGAACAAAGCACCGTCCCCACACACTGTTCCCCGGGCGCGTGTCATGGCTGCCCACTGCTCACCAAGGGTGATGGGTTAAATGCAGAGGACAAATTTCACTGTGTGCACTGTGTGCTGCTGTGTATCACAAGTGACAATCACTTCACTTTACTGTTGGCACGAGACAGGACTGATGGTTGCGTCACCTTTTCTTCTCCAGACATAATTTTTTCAGATGTCCATAACCAAACTTTTTCCAAATAACTGACATTGTGTATCCTTGACTCATTTCCATGACTTACGGTGCCCTCCTCTGCTCTGTTTTCAGCCATTTTGCACTTTTCTAGCCTTGCAGTAAACCACTTCACATGGTACTGCATGTGTTGCGTTTTATTCCAGCACCGTATTCCAGGACCTTGGATAGTTCCTGCAGGAATACTAATTGTGATCATTAAAAATCTGGATATGGACATTTCTTTTCTGAATGTCACCATTTGAATATTTTAGAACACACAAAATGTCCAACAGTACATTCTGACACTCTAGATAACTACAATTTATGTTTTTGAAAACATTTTAGGTGAGCCGAACAGCAGCAGTCTGTTGTTTACACTGTAGCTTCCAGTCTCTCTGCTTCGATCTAATGAGAATGCAGTGGTCTACAGGGAAAAAGCAAGAGGAAGGACAAGAGGTTTCAGCTCTCTGGGCTTTTGCAGTTTGCTGAACCCTAACATCTAAATATAGTTACTCCTGGTCCACACCAGCCACCTGTCTCTTCCACATCACTTACGTGGAGACGTCTGTAGCTACAGTTGATGAAAGCAAAATCCATCAATATATTTCTCTGCTTAACTCAAGGCCTCAGAAGGGTTCTTGGATATTTGGAGGTGATTCTTTGCAGATGATTAATAACCTGAGTCAGAAGTCTTTCTGTACTGGTTGTGGGGGATTCCTCCCCGTCTGTCTGTTGTCTGTAATAAGCCAGGCTCTTCTGCACTATATTGCTTTTCTATTTCCTTTCCCACTCACCCAAGCTGAGCAAGCTGATGGTACGTGTGCGCTGCTGAAAATGTGTAGCCAGGAAGGGATCTGTCTCGTTTTCTGCATGCTGTCCAGATGGGCAATTACACCCAACCTTCTGAATTAATTATACTGCCTGGCAGCCTAGCTGGATGATTGACGGAACACCATATAAAAAATACATTCTAACTCCTTGTCAGGAGCTGTACAATATCACTAGGCAAAACAGTAAAACTAACATGTTTGCCTTCATCTAATTGTGGGAAACTAGGATAAAACATATGTAACACAGATGTAGTTACATGTGCATAACATCTATTTGTCACTAAAACCATTTTACAGGGATTTATGTACTGAGTCTGCATGCATGTTAATGATAAAATGTTAACACACAATGTTATACAGTGTAACGTAATACCATGTACATTACACGGTGACTCTGTGACTGGTATGAAGGCAAGGGGCAATTCATTTGATGAAACACGTACGTACGAAATAACATGCACCGATGTTGTAGTGTTGTGTGTTGTTATTGTTTTTGCAACAACATTTTGAAAGAGTAGCAAATCCTTAATCCTTTTTTTTAAATCTGAGGGTGGTTACTAAATTTGTTTCCTGTTGTTACAATGCACTGTGTGTTACAATATGAGCAAAAGAACCATCTTTAAATTTATTTACTTTAATGATTTGCCATCCTTTTCAGTAAACTGTATTTATTTTTTGTTGCGATCCAATATTTTAGCACATCAAATGTGTTTGAAGTGAGTGACGTCTTCTGAAGACAAGACCTAATTGCATGTTTCCTGCTTACCCATTAGAAATTACAACCTAATTACATACCGCAGTTCCAATGCACGGCTGTTGCTTTGTTTAACGAGACAAATTGGGACAACACTCCTGACAGCTAAAGTGACACTTGCTATTACAACCCATGTTGCTCTCTTCTATCCTCTCCCACTTTCTTGCTCTCATTTACCCCTTCGCTAGTTTCTCCCTACCCTCATTTTCCCGTTTCCCCTTTTCTCTGGCTCGTGCGAGTGGTGAAGACGGACAAAAACAGGTTTGTGAACAAGAACCAAAATTCTCTCCTTAGTCTTGTCCTCTTGTGCTGCCTTTTCTTTTTTATTGACACTACATGGCTTGCCCCCTCCACTCCCTCTCCCTCACTTCCTTGTCTTTCTTTGTCTAGAACATTCCCATATTCCCCTGGTTAGGCCTAATTACACACTAGACACGGCGATCAATACTCGAGAAAGGGAAGGTGCTGGGATGTTGGAAGTGGGCCCTTTGAAGCCCAGCCCTCTCAGCCCTGGTGCTCATCCTCCCCCAATGTGTCCAGAAGCCCTGAGATGGTGGGCATTAGTAAGCCCTTCCCGACAGTTCCTCTCTCAGGCATGCAAACAGCAGAAATACATTACTGTTATCTCTAGGGGCGGGCAGACATTGCTGACCGTCTGTGACCATGACTCTAAATGGGAGCTAAAAGAGAAAATGGGCAAAACCCAGGAGGGTTATTTGGAAGTGGAGTGAAAGTGGGGCGCTTCAGACGAGGAAGGAAGAGTGCTATTAAGTGTTTTGCAGGTTGCGTGGATGGCCAACGCAACCGACAAAACTGCTATTCCCCTGCACACGTCCACCACGGTATTACACAGCTGCACCGACCTGTTGGTCCTCGACGCAGAAGTGGCGTCTTGAGCATGCGTTCCGTGTTCAGGAAGCTGTGAACTCTCATGAAAAGGCGATGCTGCAGGCAGTCAGTTGCGTGAATTTAAATGTGTGGCTAAGTCTCACAACAAGAGGCAGCTTCAGTATGAAATTAGTATTTTCTCTGCAGGTTCATGTGCATTTCCTCCTGTGGTGCAAGGATATGAACTTTATGAACTGCTGAAGCACGACTGATTGTGCTCATTGGTGTGTGGCAGGGTCAAGGTTTCCTCGTACCCTGATCTGGATTACTGAGTCTAGGGAACTGGTGAGGCCAACATTACTGTAGACTCAGTGTCATTTCATTTGAGAAAAGAAATGTGAAATTTGTGAAATATTCTTTTAATAATAAAAGATTACATATACAGATTATATTACATGTTCAACCCTTCATACAACGAGGTCCAAATGAAAGCAGTTTGCAAATAACAATTGTAATACTGGTTCTAACTAAAATACTCTGCATTTAATGCCTGCGTATGACAGAATCTCCTTCGTCATGTTCTGCAATTACTGGGGTCTGATATTAATGAAATAAGGATTCTTTTTTGTACATTGAGATCAAACACCAAACTGATCTAAACATCACCTGCTGGTTTGTCTTTACAGGAAAGAAAGCTTCTCATGTCCCAGATCACACCACATGCATGTAGAAATATGGAAAGGCATCCCAAATCAAAAGGAAACCTTCATCATTTTTATATGAGCAGCATTAATGCTGCAATTGATTTCATTAACACAGCGTTATCACAGGGGTTTTCTGGCCAAATTAACAAGGCACCTTGGGCTTGAATGGTTTTTTGAAGTTGTTTTGCACCAAAACAGCATGCTACATCATTCAATTACGTTCAAACATCATATAAAAAAGACTGGAAGATGTCAGTTGCAGCTTATTACTCGGAGCATTGAAGTACCCTAGAGTGACCATATCAATCAGTCTGGCATTTCTGACATGAATGCGTCATGGATGCTGTTGCATTGAGAATAAAATGAAAGTCCAACGAAGCGATCTTTTGGGGAAAACTATGTTTGCCCTGCAGCCAGTTGCAGCGAGTCCATATTTAATATTCACTACTAGTTGTGTAGTTCTCCTGCTGAGGCAAGTGACTTGTTAACATTAAAATGGTGAATGTTCATTTTTAGCATTAATTAGAAGGGGTTCTTTGTGCAAATGTACCTTTATGAGATTTTTTACCTCAGTAAATGTGTAAATTATTACTTTAAACCCACAGTGAACTAATTTTCAATGAGCCAAATGAACACACATATCTTCCAAGTATACAGAAATTATAATAACATGTATAATCTAAGGCTGGATTTATAATGGGCATTTTGGCGATGGTGCCTGTGAAGCTTGTCCAGGCCTTTCTGTGATTTCAAATCGCTTTGATCTCCTCTGGAATCTGTGCAGGTGAACTTACCGTGCACCTCCCACAAGAACACCTTCAAACACAAATTCTCACAAAAACCCCGTCACCTACGGTTATCAGTCATATTTCATTTTTGGGCACGACACTTGATTTCCCGTCATGGACAAGTTCTTTTTTTTTTGATGTCTTGCACTCACTGCACTAAAATGTCAGAGTTTCTCTGCGTCCAGAAATAGGTGCGATCATTTCATGGAGGCCAAAAGGATACAGAGCATTTCTTCGACCCTTAGCCACTCCCTAATGTTCATTTATTTGGACAGTTGGTGCTGCTAGCAAGATTGCGTCAATGAGCTCAAGTGAATCTGCTTTTCACCCGACTGGGCTTAATATGCCTTTGTCTCGTCTTCTTGCTGGACACAACCCAGTGCCTGTGCACTGAAGTGCTGGCACCACAGGGTGAGATGGGAGCGCAGAGTGGGAGCTAATTAGACTGGGCAAACATCAACGGGCTCATCTGATTGTCATTGACCTTTATCAGCACACTGACATTCATGTCAGGCTAATGCTGGCAGATCCCCGGCGCTCGCTGGCGGAGCGGCGATAAACACGCGCGGCCTCATTAGCGTGCGCGCGATAGGCCGCCCTATCGCCGTGGCGATCTGGTGTTAATAAACAACACCGCGACCACCTGAGAGCGGCGTGGCCCGCAACCCTGGACTCGTGTGACCGCATGAACGCTAAGACGTTCGTGACGCCCTGGGTTCTCTACCTCTAGATCAGATGCAGCTTTTCCATAGATGGAGCTTGATGTCATTTTCATGTAGCCCACGTTTTCAACGCACTTGTGTCAGCGATGAAGATGCGCAATTATTTATCCATAAGATCCTCCACCTGATCTGGATTGTATCCCCCGGAGACCCCAGACTGATGGAAGACAGAGCCCCGTGTCATCCAGCTTGGAAAGCTACCCATGCACGACTCACAGGCTTTCTAATTAAAGCACACACAAAGAAAGTGTGTAAATCACGTAAATTAACTCACTCTGTGAATTTGGTAATTTGCTTTCTGCCTTATTTAACTTCAGCAATAGCTGTGCAGCTAATTAGAGTAAAAGGAACGGTGAAGCAAAATCTTTGACTAGCAGACTGTTTAGCTTTTGTTTGCTTCACATGTCCTGCTGTTTCCCCCTTTGTGTCTCACGTTTGGTGATTTGTCCCGACTGTGACAGTTAATTCCTTTTGAAGTAGTCAAATCTCGTCCAACCACGGCTTAAGCAATCCCTCTTAAGGAAAAGCACCAAGACACCATTATATAACAGGAGCACTGAGAAAGCACTGGTCTGTAACCTTCTGAAAGTGTTGATCTTGAACCATGATCAACATTATTCCTGAAAATGGTTTGATCGAAGGAAGGTCTTTTAGGAACGGAGGATCTGACTATTGATAAGACATCTAAATGGACAGGAAGAACATTTGTTGAGTGATTTTATGATCAAATGATGATTGATTACGTGGGCTGATAAAGAGTAAAAGCAAAGTAAGGGGTAATGCATGCTTTATTAACAGTTTCAGAAGGAGAGAAAAGTTGGTAGTAGATCTGATCAGTTTCTGCTTTTTAATATTTATGTTTTTTTATGATAAGAAATTGCACATGGGAACATTTTATTTGATCTGATCATGATATAATAAAAGGTGGGCTAAGGGCTCTGTTTTTCTGTAGAGACCATCCAGATGGACATTTATCTTATAATCACTATTGTATTTTACACAACCACGAAATAACAACCCCTTTTTATTAATGCTTTGTGTGGAAAGGCATCAGTGGATACACACTGACCTTCAGACTTGACCGAATGCCATAGCAGATCACTTGACAGACGGAAATGTCATCTGTCAGGGAGGTCAGAGAGGGCTTGGTGCTGACCTGAGGCTCCAGTGGACATCCTCTCCTAAAGGCTTGTCCATGCTGCCATCTCTGCTACCATCCCCACTGTACCTAAGCTGTGAACTGTGAAACATTTTACTTGGAATTAATATTTGGATGCAATCAAAACAAAAAGGAGGCAAAAATAAGGTTCAAAATGAGGCCTGGATCCAAACACAAACACCACCAAAGCTACATATGGACCCGAAGTAATCAAAGAGTGGAAGTCCTTGGCTCTGGAGGACAGTGATATGAGTATCTATTGGCATAATCAAAGTCCACGATTGTGGACTTTAATTGTACTTTTGTCCTTATGTTCTTGTTCCAGTCTAGGTCATTATTTACAACTTTTGCTCACCTCGTTACATTCAGTTCATCTGCCCCTGGTCCCCTGCCATACCCTTTAGACATGTTCTGCATATCTGTGTCTGGTTAGTCTCCGGTTTCCTGTTCCATGATTTCATTCATGCAGAACATTCTGTTGAGCCGTGTCCTCTTTTTTGATTTTTTGTAGTTCTTCTCCATTTATTTAATGGATATTTCTGTTCTAAATTGCCATTGGTGTGCATTTATAAACCTGTTCAGGATTCATTGTGTTTTTGTTGAGATATGATATTGTTCCATGATAACTTATTGTTGTGATTGATATTTAGCCTTTGTTAAATATCAGTAACTAAAACATACTTTTTTTCAGTTCATTTACGTATGTATTCAGTTCATTACATTACATTACAAAACAAATACCAAGACAATATTTAAAAAATCCAAGAACTAGCTTTTATTCCCTTGAAATATAGTAAGTTACTAAGTTCTCGCTACTATTTCAAGACAAAATTAAAGTAACTGTAGTGTTCTAAAAGAGCTAAAAAATGTTGCATTCAAAGCTTACTTGAAATACTTTTGATTAGCAGTTCTGCAAACAAATGTATGTTTTCCCAAAGGCACAAATGGCATTTTTTGCCCTTTCCCACCCACATCCCTCTCTTTTCATGCTCATACTCCTACATTTTCCAGGAAAAGTTCAATGTTTGAGGAAAATAATGCACCAGAGATCCACACATATTTTTGTATTTTTCTAGAATGAACTTACCACTTCCCTTGATCATCTCAAAATATTTCCATGACAAAGCGCATAGGTAATCTGGTCATGACCTGCTGCTGAATGCCCTGGAGTATCACACTCCTCCTCATAGTTAGTCATAAAACAAACATTTACATCATCATATTTCACAAATTCTATGTGGAAATTGTAAGTTTTAATTGATAGGATATTTTGGAATATATTTTATGTACTAAATATTGTTCTGTACATTCTGAGCCCTGAGTGATCAGTAGCTAAATTTAGAGGAGTCTGTGACTGGTGACTGGTAATTTTATGGAATTCTATCCATAATCGCAGAAATGTCAACCATACTGCAAATAATCCATTTTGTGAAAAAGAATGTACTGGTGATGTTTTATAGAATAATAAAATATTAATAATGAAATATTCACATACAGTTGACCACTAGTAGATATGTAATAGTAATGTCAGGGTGGGAGCATGCAGTCGCAGACGAGCGTGATGAGCCGAGTCCGGGTTTCTGGAGGGAGGGCGGTACAGGAGAGAGTGCGTAGTGTCGCTGTGGTGATGGTGGTGGGGGTAGTTTGAGTGTAGCATGGTGATTGGGATTGGGAGCACAGTGGAGGGGGAGCTCAGAGACAAAAATATGCATTTATGGCATTTGGCAGATGCCCTTATACAGAGCGTCTTAAAACATGCTTTCACATTACCATCAGTTCTGGTTCACTAGGACCCCAACTATCATTTTTACAATCTGTTGTAGTTTTTCTTACCTAAATCAGATTATAATATGAGTCAGTCTTGTCTAAAGAGAAATGTGAAAAAAAATCTTCTACAAGAAAGATAATCAAAGCAGAAGTGCTAGGCAGGGAGTGTAGTCAAGAAAGTAGTCAGCACAGAGATCAGCCCAGGAATATTTTTGGTAGCACAGAGAAACAAGTCAAACTGGTTTTCTTTCTTTAT
Source organism: Denticeps clupeoides (assembly GCF_900700375.1). Lineage (NCBI taxonomy): Eukaryota > Metazoa > Chordata > Actinopteri > Clupeiformes > Denticipitidae > Denticeps > Denticeps clupeoides. Next base: position 5,240,841 of record NC_041714.1, read on the forward strand.
TTTGGTGGTCTTTACCTAGTGGTTTAGGGGATGAACTTGTGATCGGAATCCACCAACCGCTGAGGTCCCACTGACGTACCCTTGAGCAAGGTACTATTCACCCAGACTGATTAATAGGTGCAGGTCATCATTCCATCGCAAGGTGAATACTCACAGCGAGGCCAGTTTAGGATTATTTGCCAACCTAACCTGTATGTTTTGGACCATTGGAGAAACCTTTTTTGGAACAGCATGCAGTGAAATCTTGAGATGCAACCCAAGGTTGGTTGTGTTATGCACCATTCAGCAACTTTATATTGTATTATATATGCAACTATATAGAAAGGTTGTGGCCTAACCAACTTTGCACTGTCCAGTGCCTCCAATCATGGACAGATCCTCTATACTGCAATTTGGACTTTCCAACCACTACACCCGCTGGACTATTTTTTCTTGGACAAATCATTACCAACCCTGCGTTGTCCTGGAAGGGCATCCCTCTCTGTCTCCTTCCCAAGGTTTCTCTCTTTTTGTATTTATTTATTTTTTGTATGCAGAAAGGGCCAATGTCTGTGGGTGCGCACTGTAGGGTCTGTCAAAGACAATTGACACATACTGTGTGTGATTTTGGGCCATATAAGAAATAAATATTCTTGTTGTTGTTGAATGTTAATTGGGGATTCAGCAAATCATTGCAATGGATGTAGCCCCCTTAGTTGCCTGAAATAAACATAAGTTTACATGTGAAGTCACAAGTGATTAAATGCTTTGCATTTTTTGTTAAAAAAACAGTAAATTTAACAATATCACAGAGCACTCTCATTTAAAATATTTTAGAAATGCCAATTATAAGCTAATTATAATAGATAATATTTTGGCCAATTTTTCTTGTAATGGCCCTGCAAATCATGTTAAGGGACTTCTATGAGTGCTTCTATGAAATAGAAAAATATTTATATAAATATATTAAAAGACTTCAACTTAAAAAAAATAAAAATATGGCTATGTAACAGAATGTGAAATTGTTTAATGCCCTTGTGGAGGCGATTTGATCTAAGGTAACAGCGGAAACTAAAGATTGAGATGGTGTCATATGCGGTCTCATGGGCACATATTTTTTCCCCCATGCTGGAGTTGTACTGATCCTCCAGGGAGGGGAAAGGGCAGCTAATGACCTCATGGAACCTTTACTGTCCCCCGCTGTGCAGCTGAAGAACCGCACACAGTAACAGTATTTTATTATGCTCTCACTACAGCAATGGGAGAAGCAGACCAGCATTTTTTTGAGAGGTACTTGTTGCTGTCTTGCCTTTATGATGGTTGTGGTAGTAATGCTATGATCAGCTTGGTCTTGGTGGTGTTTAAGAAAAGAAGAAAACACCCCGTTTTGTTGTCTAATTATTTCTGTCACCCAAAACATGATCTTCAATGAGGTCTTTAAAAACAGATTAAAATTAATGAGCTCCAGCTCTCACACGCGTTACTTCTTTTTTAATATAATTATGTAAATCCTGAGAGTTTTTGACATCACACTAGCAAACAAGTCCAATGTTTAGCATGTACTTTAAAAAATTGTGTGAATAGTAAGAATATGGCAGTCCAGTTACACAAATAAATAAAGCATACATTGAACATGATGAATAATAATTTAGGGATATTGTGAGAGACTTAGTGGCTGTCATGCATACAGTGTTTGTTTCACTTTAGACATTTTTGGGAGGGGGGGCAATTGTATTGGGGTGATGGAAAACACAAAATGAGGTGTGTCTATGTAATGGTTTCATTGTGTACCGGTGTGCCTTATATTAGGCCAATACCAAGAGACAATGTGGCATCAATTTCAACATTCTGTGGGTATAAAAGTCGTTCCAAGTTCATCATTCAAACACGTCACTTAACAGACAAGCAGCGTCACCTGGCCATGGTGCGCCTTCGAATCGGTGGCAGGTGTGTCTCAAAGTGTCATCAGCAGTCTTGCAATAAGACATAGAACTACTGGACCATGTGGCCTGGACAATGCAGCAGTGGTGTACCATCATGTTCACTGATGAGTGACTGATGTAGCGTTGCTGGAGAAGGCGAGGTGAGCAATACGCCAAGGTTAACATGGTCCCCAGGGTTTGCTTTGGTGGAGGAGGTGCAACAGTCTGGGCAGGCATCACCAGTCAGCGCAAAACTGCACGTTCTTACCTCAGAGACATCATAGAACCCATCATCATCCCCCAATTCTGCCAGCACACCCTCAACTTTCTGTTCATGGATGATAATGCTCCACCACATCGTGGCAGAATTGTCACAGTTTGACTTCAGGAAGTTGGAGAGCCTCACATGGTATGGCCATCAATGTCCCCTGACCTGAACCCCACATAGCACGTCTGGGACCAGTTGAAGCATAGACTGAATGATTGTACCCCACCCCCACCTGACCTGGCAGAACTGTGTGTAGCACTTGTGCAAGAGTGGAACGCATTGCGTCAGAACAAAATGAGGTTAGTGAGGAGCATGAGACATCGCTGTGAATCTGTCATTGCAGCAAATGGTGGAAACACCCGCTACTGACATTGTCAATTTTTGTAATAAATATTAAATGAATGAAAATGGTGTTTCTTCTCACACTCATTAATACTTTTACTAATTTCATTAAACTTTTACTTATTTCATTAAAATTTAGAGCAAGTAGGAAAAACACTCATGTAAATAACAATATCTCTAATTGTGAGTAGTGTAATTTAATACTGTGATTTTTGTGAGTTCTCCGTTAGATACATTTTTTATCAGGAGACACTTCAATGAAAAATATATTTTAAAAAAACATTATGGATCAGACGTTCTCAAATCAGTTGGTTCTATGCCATCAAATGAGGACAACTGTTGAAATTCTGAACCTAACCTGCCTGTACCTGACACCCGCCAGAGTAAAGCAGCCTCACTCTCACCTGAAGAGCCAAGAGATTACGTGCTTTATCTGTTCCTCAGCCCACTTCCCAAATCCTGAAGCATGTTGCAGTAACCTATTGGCTGGATAACTATAATCTCCCAGCAAGAGCCATTGATCCATTTCCAGCAGAGGCTGGAACACTTCCACCAAGAACTATTGTGGTGTGGCACTACATACAGTGAACTCCATCCAACTTCTGAGAGACTATTACTATGTTTCCCAGGCTCTCAGAAAGGGATGCTGCTTTTTTGCCTCAGGGGTTAGATTACTCCTTCCTGCTGTTCTTCAGAAATGGAGCAGATACACCAATCAACCACAACACTGAAACCACTGACAGGTGAAGTGAAGAACATTGATCATCTGGTTACAGTATAACCTCTCAAGGGGTAGAATATATATTATATTAGACAGTAAGTTCTAGAAGTTGATAGAAAAAATGGCAAAAGTGTAATGTTACTATAATGTTATGCCTTTTCACAATAAAAATACTGCTTTGCATATTACTTAAATAAGTAATTTGTTACTTATCTTGCAATTTAACTTTTGATAATCTGCATCCCCAACATTTAAAACTGTTTATTTGAGACAGTTTATGACATCTTACTTGGATTAGTGGGTTAGTTGTACTTGTTAACTTGATTGATTTTCTGACTTGAACATGCCCAATATTGGTGGTTTGTACTGACTAAGGAAGCACAACTTGAAAAATCTTGTCTGTCTGGACCAATCACTCAAAAATGCTTCTGTAAAAACAAATTTCCATCCACCCATCCAAAGTAATTTGGTGGGATAAACATATTTTTTCAGGTTGTTTTTATTTGTGACTGATATATGTTGTATATTGTACAAAAAATAGCTCTCAGAACAAATCTATATTTCCAAAATAGGTTATATTGTTCTTTAAGCAGATTATGGTCACAGAGAATACATTTCTTCTAATTTGTTTGCTAAACCATTTTATGTTTATCAGTAGCACTACTGCAATTTGTACCTTGTGAGGAAATGGTGAGCAGATAAGAAAAGGGTGGAAAAGGATAGAGCATCTCTCAGATTTCAGGTAAAGAGGTTTATTACAGTGATGTATGCATGAGATTACAGAATGAACACAAAGACATATTCTCCTGCCTTTGGTCTTCTGAATTCAGTTATCTACGCTGCGCTGACCCTCCTTTCTTCCCTCCTGAGCATACTGACCTGGATTCACTAGGGTCAGCTCTGGTGAATACATCAACAATGTTCTGCCAACATGGCACAAGTTGGTACACTCTTTATTTAAAGGACAGAATGACCCAAATCCTGCTGGACTGACACCTTCAGATTTAATTAAATGACAGTCTTTAAAAATTCCCAAATAGTTGCTTCCCTTGCCCATACCTCCCCAGATGAAATATGCAGTAAATAGATTTAGTACTAAAATGATTTAAAAAAAAGCCCTCCTCTGATTATTTAAATTGAGTCAGTCGGCTCCCGGCACTGTATTAATCACATAATGACTGATTGCACATCAGATCTTTTGGATACTCTTTTCTTAAACAGCACTTTTGTGGCTGAGTTGCATGCAATAATGTTTAATACTGTGATAAAGAAGATGGACATCAGTGAATTAAATCTTTGTTTAGGGCAATGGCATGAGTCTTGAATATCAGGCAGTGCTGTAGTTTTTTTGTTTAATTTAGTTGTGTTGGATCCTTTAAGAAGAAGAGGACTGGGTGGATGATTGCTTGTATAGTGTATTGCTCTATAGTGTTTTCACTGTGTGTCACTGGATCAGCTAAGTATTTGTGCACCTACTTCTGAACTCCAGTTCATTATTCACATCTTGTTCAATGGGCCTTATTTATCAAAACGTGCGTATTTTACGGCAAAAAAAATCCAGATACACCAGGTTTCATGTGTGAATAATGAAACAAGTGAACCTGTACAAATTCTGTGCATAGCACATGTCCAACCAAGTGTAATTCACATGGCCACAGCAAAAAAAATTGCCACCTAAAGGAACAAAAGGTGGCAAAGAAGAGGAATTTCTTTGAAATGGAAATCGATGTAATAAAACGTAACTCGGAGAACTCCAGCTGAGTATATTTAGGTACAGAAATTGGTTGGACTTTCTACTTAAAAATATGCAATATATATTAATGTTTAATTTATTTTTCATCGAACAGAGACAAATGTAAACATGATGATTGAATGCCTCAATGATGAAGTTTGGAACCACGCATCCATGAAAAGTCCAAAAACTGGTCCGCATCCATCTTCAGTCTCCCATCTGGGACAGCAACCGTGTCCCCTGTGCGACTTTGCACGATTGTCATGATCCAGTCCGGCAGGGCTGCTCCGGGTCCGCAGTTTGGACCGGAGTTTCATGTTCGTCCTGTGTTATCATGTTTCCTAATTGTGTTCACCTGTGTATCATTGTATAAAGCTGCCCTGTTCGTGTGTGTTTTCCATCGGGTCATTGTTTGGTGATGTTTCCCTTGTCCTGTCTACCCCTGCTTTGTGACGTTGCGCGTATGCGTCCTTCTTCCTCGCCATGTTCAGCCATCGTGACAGCGATGTATTTCCTCCTCTGTCTGATTAGACCGCCAGATATGACCACGAGGACTGTCATTACTCTTATTTATGTCGGTCTCTTTCATTGTTTAACCTACAATGTTACCTCAAATAAACAATGATTTCATTTTTCCCAGATGTGTAAATGTTCTTTGACTGCTTACACAATTCCATACAAAGTACTTGAGTGAATGAAATCTAATAATGAATGAAATATAACAACATAAATATGTAAAAAATAATGGTAGCCATTATTCATATATAACCATAACAAACATCACCTGAAATCCTGGCTGCTTGACATATTTTAAAACTAGCTATGATGCATTCTCTGTCACAGCTTGATGTCGTGTGTCCTCACTGACAGGAAGTACACATTCTGAGAGCCGCTGTAGACCGTTGTCTATCGTACGCTCACGTTGAAATTTGATAAATCAAGAAATGGGTGTATAAATGGTCATACACCAGTTTTTCTGCCATAGACCCAATATCTGTACATTGTCTGTGACACACCTTACATAAGATCTGAAGAACACACTTAAACACACACTGGTGTGCACAGCATGTAACAAATATGAGTTTTTGATATCCCGTTGTTTCATGGTCTAATTCTGTGGGTCAAAAGTAGAGGGTTTGACGTCAGCTGCTATGTCATCCCCTTCTTTTTTCACCCCCCTGCCGAGAGCTTCTACTGACTCTGTAATGGATTCAGCTTGGAACAGAGAACTGGGATGGAATAATTCTATGACAGATTCCTTTCACACTTAACCTACACAAGTACAATCAAAATGAAACAATTCTAAATTAATGAAAAGGTTGTGATCCATATACTGTAAGCCTGTAAAATGGTGCCATTATGTTTCTGAAGCGAGCAGAATTCAATAATTCTGGAGTCTCATTAAACAGCTACGGCTCTCCCCATGGAACATGACAAACATATCATCCATGAGAACCTAGAACTACACTGTGTGATCGAATCCGCCACAGAAGCATTGTCCATGCAGCACCTCATCCCAGCAGCAACCACACAGCAATTCGCATTCAGAGGGAGCACGCTCCAATCAGCCCTCCATCTCCCTTCCTTCCCCGTACTCCCTCCACCAAAAGAGAAGAAATCAATGGGACCGGGGATCAATAGAACTCCACACTTCTTCCAATGCAAAGCCCACCTTCTGCCATTGCGCAATGATGATGCAATTTTCATTGCTGAAAATAGCTTTAGTTTGCGACCCAGTATGCAGGAGGTGTAGGCTGTAATAGAGCACAATTATGATGATCATAATCATAATTAATTAAAAAAACTAATATATATATAGTTATTAAGAATGTATTGCAATTAAGCGCTGAAATTCATTCATCCTCTTCAGTAATGAATCACTTTCTACTTAATTTGGACAAAAATGAGCACCCATGCAGTACGGTGCAGTTTCCTGAAATCTCTACATTACAAATGAACTTATTATATGTGATCATTTTCTTTATGCCTATTAAGTTTGCACCAGTATCTGTAAACTACATGACTACACGATAACACTGCAGAGTGACTCACTGCCTTAGGAGCTTCACTGCGCTATGATGGGCTATGATAACATGTCTACGTGATAATGAAGCCGAATTTCACATTTTGTTCTAGTCTATTGTGCTATGTGAGAAAACGATTTTATTTTTAAAAACCTGTGAATCAGTTGAATCATCTTAGCTCAGATGGCAGTCTTCAGTAAAAGGGCATGCCTAAAACTTTTGCACAGTACTGTATCTAACAGGCTGCCTTTAGTGTACACTGCAATTCCAACTTAAGTTTGGTAACATTGATGTTTGTTAACAATTATTAACTACAAGTTATTATGCTGCTAAACATTTACTATTCAGATACTGAAATATATTTGTGGTAAACAGAACATCAAGTTTTATTTGACGTAATCTTTGTTTATTATATACTACATTTCTGAATTTCAGGTCAACGTGGGAGACCGCGTGCAGCTCTCATATAAAGGGTGCATGTCCAATATCATTCACACGATGACAATGCCCAAAATGCTCAGGGGTTGTCACCTTGCACACTGCTGAATCCAACAGACAAGGTTCTGTGTTCTGAACCTGACCTGAAGGTCAAAGGCATCACACATGCTCCAGCATGCATGAGGTTTCACCTGCAGTAGTGACTAGCCATTCACGTCATCCAGAACGGGCGTGAGCTGATATCACCGCTGTCAAATTTTTTTTATACATTTGAATAACCTATGCCATTTTGCCCTTTTCACACACTCCCAACTGTGGATGTGTCAGCACGATGTGATCTTTAGACTGGCTTGGTGTCTTATAACTCTTCTTAGAATTACCTTCAGTTTCGTCCCGTCGGCTCAGCCAATCATGTTAGTCGAGGGAGCTTTGACCCATGGTTTATGTATGCTTATTTATGCTTATGAATTCTACATTTTTTCTGGGCTTAGCACATGAAACATTCTGCTCTGCCCCCCATTTGTGGCTCATAGCCTTATTTTCAGACGTTTCACCGCAGACTTCTTAAATCAACGCTTGACTCCTCACTTTAACCTTGGAACGTCATTAGCGCCGGCACATAAGAGCCAAGCTTTGCCAGTCTAATTCAGCTAATTGAGGAAATCTTCCCATGCTGAACAGATGAAAGGTGCCAGTGCTAGCGAGATTTATTGTGGCCGCGTGTTTATCTGAAACAAACAGCCGCTATGCCCCACAGAATTGCAGGGTCACTAGCCTTACCTCGGCGCTCGTTCGAGACCCGGGGCAATAAAAAGAGAGTGTTTCTCTCTCCCTCTGACACACCTCCTGCACACCACATGACCAGCTGTGGGACATGGGCTCTTCCCATCCACGTCTGCTCGCTTTTCAATCATTCAGGGAATCTCAGGTCCCACTCACGTCAGTACAGTGCTCATATCACAGCACCTTGTGTTCTGTCTGAGCGTTTTTCAACTCCGGCTGTCTGGTCATGCATGGGGATTATCAGGGAGTGATTCACTATCGGCCTACACCATTTCATCTGTCTGTCTGCTCTCGTTCCTCCATCCATCTCCTGTTTTGCCTACTTCGGTTTGTGTCAGGATTTCCTTACCTGTATTTCCTGTCTACCTCATCAATCCGTCACTGAGGTTTCCATCCTTCACCCCTCTCCTGACAGTCTTACATTAACGCACTGTTAGTCTTAATTAAAATAATGAGACCCTAAATAGTTTAAGAGGAAGAGCGGCCTTGGTCTTCGGAGATCTAATCAATTTTATGGGCAATGGGAGAGAAAACAAAATGGAGGGTCTAAAATTAACATTCTCCGTCTTGCTTTATCCCAAAGCTCCACTGTATCCTGCAGCAAAAATCTAATTACAGGCTCTTGTCAAAAGAAAGTTAATTTAGGACACTGGTGAGCTGATGTGTACTTGCTTTTAAGATTTGTACCTGAGACAGTGAGAGTCTACAGATTCTAGAGGCTATGGTTTTGGTAAAAAATAACATTATGTAAATAATTTAGATATTAAGTGAATACATTCTGCAAAATTTTTATTTTAAAATTTTATTAATTTGCTTGCTGGGCCGTTACAGTACATGATTCTTCCTATTAGATTTGTTAGGATCTGGTCCGGAAGGGAATACTCTGTGTCCAGGGTTCAGACCAGAATTTTCTGTTTGTCCTGTGTTCCCTTGATTCTTGATTCTGTTACATAGTTACATTATTACATTGTATTACAATAAACCTTTCCTACTTTTATACTTTAAAATGGATTAATTTGATACCTGCTTAGTAGCTGGGGGCAGCAAAATATACATTGGAACAATGAACAAGAGGTCTTCAAGTAATGTCAACAGGGCATATCCTCCAGAGTGATGTTCTATACACATAGACCTATGCTCTTTTAGGTCATCTCTTTCATAATATTTGAAACCTACACCAGATGTTGATTAGTATGCACAACGTTGATAAAATACCAGGAATTTCCTGAAGAACCTTTTGATTTAATTGCAGCATTCAGACATCTTAGGTTCACACATGCCATCAAATAAAGAAACTCTGGTTATCTCTAAAAATGTTCAGCTGCGCTATTAATCTAGTTTCCTGCTACAGTTAAGTCTATGGTTCCCAGGTAGCTTTCAAAGCATCAGATGGATCTAAAAGGACACAACAGCTTTGGATATACCACAGTGAACAAAGTAATCAAAATGCAGAGAAAATATCAGTGACGTTGTCAAACACTGAATGTCCCAGCAAAAATCAGGAAAATGCAAGAAAAAAAAAGTGTACTACATTTAACAACAATCTCCTTTATTCTCCATGTCTGCACTATGGGGGCATGTGTTATGGTCTGAACTTTTTAGCCACAATTTCAAACGGTATGTGTGGTTCAAAAGAAATGTCGCAAAAATATCTCCTTCACAATGGCTTAGTGGTGCCTTTCTTCCACTGTAACTTGCAGAGAACAGTTCCAAATACCAGTCAATTTTAATCCATAACTTTCCGGTGTTAGAGAGCTGAAGATGAAGAGGAATGTCACTTTTCAACATGACTGTGACCCCAAGTATGCATCCGCAGCAAAAGAATTGCTTCTTCACCAGTAGAAAATTAAAGTTTTGAAACATCTCGGCCAGAGCCCAGACCTAAATCCAATATAAAGTCCATGGGGGGATCTGAACAGGATTGTGCAGAAAAAAGACTTGGCAAAGTCAAGATGTGCTGACAGACTCTTATGAAAGCTGAATGTTGTAATTATAAACTTGCTTCAAAAAGAATGAATTGAACCAGTTATATTAGACATTTTTAATTGTGCCCCCCTGCACATACACACACACGCCCCCTCTTAATTCCATGCACCTGTTTCCTTCACACCTGTGTTCCATGTATGATTCGAGCAGTGTGCTCTAGTTCATGTTTAACCATTGTTTTGTGTTTACCCCCCAGCACGGTTGTTCCCCCTCAGATTTTCCTACTCCCCAATCCCTAAATACTAATCCTGCATGTTGTGAGCGCTTTTTGAAAGAAATCTGGATTTCATTTGATAAACAACTTTTTTTTTAACAATCAATACCCCATTTTAATTTGTTGTTGTACAGACACTTGACATGACATTTCACTTGCTTCTGTCATAGGGCAACCTAGTCATCAATAAAGTGTGACCTGATTCAAACAATAAATACCCCTAAGGTGATGGGTTAAATTCGGAGGACACATTTTGCTGAGTGAACCGTGTGCTGTGCTGCAGTGTTTCACAATGACAATCACTTCACTTTCACAATGCAGGTTCACACAGTCAGATGCACTTATGAGTTTTTTTTACTCAGTGAGCGAAGTAAAAACAGTCACAGGTGAACAGCAAGCCATTAAGAAAATGGCCTAAACTATCAAAATCTAATTTGCTAGTGTAAACTTAAACTAGCCTGTTCTCTCACCCATAAGGAGGGGGTTGATGAATGCTGAGGGTGCAATATGAAGAGAGTTTTGGGGGGGGTGTCACACACGGGGCAGGGAAAACCTCAGAAGTCGTGTTGGAGATCGGCTCTGCAGACTCCAGATTACACATGCCTTATGAAGGGTCGCAGATTATGAGCTGCATCTGACACTTGTTACACCTGGGAGGGTCACTATCTGTGCCAATGGGACATGGAAAGGCAATGTGGTAAGGAATCCACAACCCAGAAGTGCAAGAGAGGTAACACCAAATGCACACTACAGGATTAGGATTTACCAGTGATCCTGCAGCTACAAGCGACACTGACCTTAATACTCGGGGGAGAAGGAGCATGTCATGGGGGTGGAGCCGACGTATTGAACACCTGTATTGAAATCTTACTGTATAATTGCGGTTTTAGCAGAACTTCAGTGCATTGTGCCCTGGTGCACAGCCCAGCCTGGGACAGAAAAAGGCCATTAACTGTTGTTGTAAAGCTGGAAACATGTGACTCTTCCTTCTATTGAAGCTTTTTCTACTTCGCCAGAGTCCAGTGGTGGAATACGTTCTTTTACATTACTTTTGTCTATCCATGCAGAGCACATACAGGTGGAAGGTTTACATAAAGGAACTCTTGTGGGGGGCATTTGGAATTTTCCTTTTAGGTGTGTGCTCCGCCCACAATCTGGTGGCTAATCTGCCACTGCCAACATAAGGAGAGGCCCAAAACAGAAAGTCAACGGCTTAGTGCTCACAAAGGAGTTTGGAGTCGGAGTTGATAGTGCGTGTTCTTGTATCTAGTGTTGGCTCTCCCTTCTATGTGTACTCTCCTCCCCCCTCTGTTAGTGTGTATATACAGTAGTTGAGTGTGTTAAGTTGAGGGTTTTATGGTGGTGTACATAGCATTACTTGGTGTTGTTGTTGTGTGTGTGTGTTTGTGTGTGTGTGTGTGTGTGTGTGTGTGTGTGTGTGTGTATATATATATATATATCATGTCCCACACTGTAAAAAAACTAAACTCACTTTTGGCCCATGTTTTCCTCCTTATCTCTATCCACCATGTTCACGTTGTCCATGTTCCTTCCCCCCAGTGACAAGTGGATGAGTTAAAGTTAAATCAGATTAAATTTGTTAAAGGTCCCCTATTGTAAAAAAAAAATTTTGCTTTTATATCAGTCTTAGTGCTCCCTCTTTCAGAAATTCTGCCTTGGTGCAGAATTAAAGCCACTTTTAGCCAGTCCCAAAATGAGATTTCCCCAGGATGAGCCCTTTTGGTGTCTGTAGCTTTAAATGCTAATGAGGAGAAGAGAGGCAGGATGAGGACAAGAGCAGCATATAGAAGTTGAGGCATTTCGGAAATAAGACCATCAACATCATTCACCAACCACAATGTTCGATGCAAACAGGAAGACATGTTGGCTTTTTTCCACAAAAAATGTATTAACCCACTGGTTTTACATAGTCTTGAGTGACATAACTAAAAATACATTTGTACTAATTTTTACTTATTTTCATTTACATTTACCTTCATAGAATTTGACAAATACCCTTATACAGAGCGACTTACAATGTGCTTTTATGTTACCATCAATCACAGAGCAACTGCAATGCGTGATGGTCGGTGGACTTTTTAGTGGAGAAAAATTTCAGTTGGTCCCAATGAGCACACTGGTCTCCATCATCCTTAAGTGGAAGAAGTTCAAAACCACCAGGACTCTTCCTAGAGTTGGCTAGCCACCTATACTGAGCAATTGTAGGAGAAAGGCTTTAGTCAGGGAAGTGACCAAGAACCCAATGGTCACTTTGTCTGACCTCCAAAGGTCCTCTGTGGACAGAGGAGAACCTTCTAGAAGGACAACCATCTCTGTAGCAATTCACCAATCAGGCCTGTATGGTAGAGTGGCCAGATGGAAACCACTCTTTAGTAAAAGGCACATGGAGTTTGCCAAAAAGCCACCTGAAGTACTCTCAGACCATGAGAAACAAAACGCTCTGTTTTGATTAGACAATGATTAAAAGCTAGATGTCATGTTTGGAGGAAACCAGGCACCACTCATCAGCAGGCCAATACCATCTCTACAGTGAAGCATGGTAGTGGCAGCATCATGCTGTGGAGAAGTTTTTCAGCTGCAGGAACTGGGATACTAGTCAGGATAGAGGGAAAGATGACTGCAGCAACATACAGAGACATCCTGGATGAAAACCTGCTCCAGAGCACGGTTGAACTCAGACTGCAGTGATGGTTCGTCTTTCAGAAGGACAATGAACCTTATCACACAGCCAAGATATCAAAGGAGTGGCTTCAAGACAACTCTGTTAATGTCCCTGAATCTGAACATTTCTGGAGAGATCTTAAAATGTCTGTGTACCGATGCTTCCCATCCAACCTGATGGAACTTGAGTGCTCCAAAGAGGAATGGGCCGAACTTGTGGCATCATATTGAAAAAGACGTAAGGCTGTAATTGCTAGCAAAGGTGCATCGACAAAGTAGTAAGGAAAGACTGTATATTTTGTAAAACATTTTAATACATTTGCGAAAAACCTCAGGTAAAAAGGCATTTATTCAATTTTGGAATAAGGCTATAAAATAACAGCGCTGTGAATACTTTCCAGATGCACTGTGGTAATGGAAGAGAGGGCAGGACTATAGCACGCATACATGACTTACTGAGGGAGATTTACTCATAATAAAGACACGCGATACAGGACTGTGGTAACACAAAAGGGCAGTATATATACACAACAACAGATGAAAAGAGTTCACGGACTCCATGGAACCTTGGCCCAGCACACGGACCAGGGCACCCCGCCCCTGCAGTCAGAACGTGACACTCTGCAGTGCCATGAACAAAGTAAATCACTCTGCAGGTTGTTCATAAAATATAGACAAGGATGAGAGCAAGTAAAACGAAGGGACTGGAAACACTAAGAAAGGAAGTAAGGCAGAAGTGAGAATATATTGAGGAGACGTGGGTCTACAGGAAAAATTACACAGTGATCATACCCGGATTTGGTCCAGTCAGTCAAATTTTCAACAGTTACTGCTGGTGGTGGGTGTGTGGTCCTTTCCCTTTAGGATTAAATACATAAGAACTTCTAGTGCCTTGAATTCAGATGTCTAAATTATTTCTAAACAATGTAAACAGAAATTGTGACTATTGCATTCAATTGAAAACAGAAGTATAGAATATTCACTTAACAGGAGCAGCAATACTGCTTTCACAACCAGATTTAATGGAGTTGGCTCCTATAATAGTCCCACATTTGAGTTCGTCGAGCTTTGTTGAAAAGGTTCCGTTTTTTCCCAAGTGTTAATAAATAAATGCAGACTAATATAAGGAATTTTAATATACAAGAGTGGCAATGAAACACCTCAAGAGCCAGCATTTGGCTAGAAAACATGAAGCCTTTGCTATGTCATTTCCAAAGACACTGACATGACAACTGAAAATGTTAACAGAATGGATAATAGAATAGTTCTGTAGAAATGAAGATCATGAAAACCTGTGAAATTAAACCATGGCTGAGCTTTAAGCCCACTTACGTCTCTGCTCAATGCAGTCCTTCCTGCCATTCACTGCACACTTCTGCAAAAAAATGTAACTCATCTGTTTGAGCAAATCGACGCGGTATGCTGAGCCGGCAGTGCAAGGCTTTGCCGCGCGTGGAAATGCAGCGCTGAGCGTTAAACTGCCATTCTCAGTCTGGCAGCTTCATGCTCTAATACAGCTGTCTTAACATGGTTTTAAAGAGATCAAAACCTGCAGTGTTAAAAGAAATCAGTAAGGACGTTCCATTAAGAGGGAAGCAATTTGCTTTCCACGCATCAGCTTCTGGAGCAAACCTAATTACCCATTACAAAATTCTCTATTTCTAGGAGGAAGGGGAAAGGGTGGCTTCCAGGGGTCTTCTATTCATCTGAACAGAAAAATTCAAGTTAATAATAAAACAACAAAGGAATCTAAAATATATATATGTGTGTGTGTGTGTGTGTGTGTGTGTGTGTGTGTATATATATATATATATATATATATTGTTTTGGTTTTTTTTATTTCTGACATGTGTAGTGTTTATTTATGGAGGACAATTATGCACAGGATGGAGCCACACCGCTATCTAAAGACCCACAGGATGAAATATTTGCAGACCTTGTCCTTGCCCCCGAACAATGAACGGCGGTAGTGCAACAAAACATGGCACATGTAAAAACGGGCAGGCCTGCTCAATCAATAATCAATTAGCTGAGAGAGGATTGGCGGGGCATCACAGGGGCCAAAGTCAACCTCTGGAGATGATGATGCACTGTGCAATGCGTGAATGCTTATCACATTTGAACGAGACCTTACGTTGAGAGACAGACCCTGTTCATGCAGCCTGCAGAATCTACGGTGGAGGTAGGTGGAGAAGCCGGTTAACGGAACCTGATAAATAATAGCTGGAGTTTCTCAGCTCATTGGCTTTGATGGACTCAACCACATACTCTGAGGGAAATGAACCTGGATGAGGGTGACAAGTGTGTTCCTTACAATTTAATGTAGGCTTTTAGTGTGGGGAGGGGGTGTAACAGGATACAAAATAGCCCCTGGCTTCTGCCCACCGTCTGGAAAAAGGCGTTGTCCTTTCCACCGAAATGTTTAATGAACTGTGCTCTTCATCCTTATTTGACAGAGCGAGAGTTTTCTCCTCAGCCTCACCCAAGGAAGCAGGAGGAGGTGAAATCATGGTGATTTCCTGAGAATTTCTCTCTGGGTGTGTCAGGAGTGAAGGCGCAGGAGCAGCGAGCCTGAACCCCGCAGCTGTTTCGGGGCGCTTTAATCGTTGCCATCGCTCGGTCTGCAAACGCTAGTTAACTTCCACGCACATTAAAATATTATTCTAACGTTTCGGTGGCAAGTGTTATCTCATTTTAATTTTATGACTTTAATTTGCTACTGGTGTTCTATTTTTTTGAGAAATATTCTCAGCTGGAATACGTTGTATAATATTTGGCGGTCTCTTTTGACAGGCTCATCCATTTACGGACCATCGTCTAGCCTATTTGTTCCACCGAACGCCCTCCGAGTGTCCCCACTCCTGAGATATGCTCTCGGCAAATATTTACAACACCAGCAAACTTCCCCACACTCCATCATTACTCACTGGCCCGCTTTACTGGTACAATGACAGAAGGAAAAAATTGTGTATATATATATATATATATATATACACATATAGAAACACAAAAACACATGTACATGTATGTATATATGAGTAGCATATAGATGTTACTCTTACTGCTCTTGCTGAATCATTCAAAAGTCATTCACGCATTAATGTCTGCAAGAAAAAAGGAACAGTGACGATAAGAACTAGTCCCCAGTTCCCAGTCTGTTTGTTCCACAGTCTGGCTGACCTATTCTTCCCTACGAAGTCATCTGGCCATTGTGCTCCCCCTGCATGTCTCAGGGAGCCTAGCAGAATCCTGTCCACAACTCATGAGTCCCGATGTAATGTATAAACCTTTTTAGCACAACACAACCAGTTTGTTTGCCACAGTAGGCTGTATGCGCATGTGTGAAAGTAGTTAAACCCATAATCCTTAGTGAGCAGTGGGAAACCATGAAAGGCGCTCGGGGAGCAGTGTGTTTGGTACCTTGATCAAGGGGACCTCAGTGGCACTTTGGTGTTGAAGACTGTATATACTACTGGACGTAGTCAAGCACTTATTTAATTGTTTGAGCAGTCATTCTGCATCTGAAATTTGGTATCCGGGCTAAATCCAGACCCATTAGCACAGTTCCCTATAGTTCTAGAGCTCCTAGAGCTCTCTTTAGGCAGACACAAGCCCTTCATCCAAACCTTCCAATTTTCCATCTTCTTAATATGTACAGAACAGCCTGGCACAAAAGCAATGCGAGGCAGCCGACCGTGTTTTAGTATGTGTTTTAGTTTTTTTTCTGACAAAAAAAAAAGCGAAGCCCTGTTGGGGAGATAGATGAAATGCTTTTAAAATAATTCGCTGGTATTATTTCTAGAGTCAATAGCAATCTAATATAATAGTAATCTTATTTATAAAATGCACTTTAGCTGGGAAAAGAAGTCTTCTAATTATCAATGGGTTTGATGAAGTTACTTTACTGTCCTTCCCCCTGAGAGTCCTTTGTTTTATTCCTACACAGAACAAATTATACATTTCATTTCATAATTTACTTATAAGGTAAGTCTTAAATAGCTATCTTAATGACACATGGGCTATGCCTTTTTTTATTTATACCTCATGAGATTAATTAGTTTAGGCAATCATTGAGATTGTGGAAAGGAATACACATGTCTGAGGAGTAGAATAATACATTGATTTTCAGACTTCACATCAAGAACACAAAATGTGCTAATCTGGTAGCAACTCTTTTAAAAATCCATACCTGGATCCATATACAGCAAATCAGACATATCTATTTTTTGGCCAATAACTAGAAACACACTCACTTTTCTATCCCATTAAAGCTGCATTTTGAGGAAAATAAAGCTACGTTACTAAAAATAAATTTAGATAAAATACACATCAATTCACAAAATAATTACACATGCACGCATACAGCACATGACATTTGTATTCACTCATGTTAAACACACCGTATGTGCTTTCATTAAATTTGTGCCTCAGATTTGTTTCTTTGCACTTGGTCTAAAGGCCTCCAAATTAAACCTGTAAATGTATATTTCTTATTTAAAATTTGAATGCAGTATAAATTTACATTTGCTCAAATTTACATTTGCTAAAACAAAGAATTCTTAGGAAAAAGATGGTATGAGGAAGGAGGGAAGCAAATATTTGAGATGGGTAATGAGGCACAGACATGAGACATCAGGGGGTTTTATTAAATCACAACAAAAACAGGCACGAGGCCCAAAAAAAAGAAGCTGAACTGCTCTGACCCAGGCCCGTGACTGGCCTGCTCTCCACTCTGGCAACCTGGGGTTCAAGGCCAGTCACTTCCCCGCCCACCCCTCCCCTCAGAAGGGGCCCCCAACACGGACAGTGTTTGACTGCTGCATTCTGTCACGACTTGAGGTGATGTAAAGG
Source organism: Denticeps clupeoides (assembly GCF_900700375.1). Lineage (NCBI taxonomy): Eukaryota > Metazoa > Chordata > Actinopteri > Clupeiformes > Denticipitidae > Denticeps > Denticeps clupeoides. The sequence goes on from NC_041714.1 coordinate 5,258,783, forward strand.
AAATAAAAACTGCACAAGCACTGTATTAAACATTCAATCTGATGTTACCTGACATGAAAGAGGCATGGCACAATAGAGGTTAAAAGAATGAACAGTTTCTAATTTATTAACACCAGAAGATTATTACTGCAGTTACATGTAAATGTTGTTTGTAAAAAAGTACCAATCTTTCAGAAAAAACAAAATAAAAGAAAGGAGAAAGGGATAGAGGTAGAGAGAGAAAAGACAGGAGCCAAGCTTGGCCCTTAAGAAACAGGGAGAGCGAGCAAGACTCAGAAACTGGGGGAAGAACCCTCGCCCACAAGAGAAAATTCTTTCATACATTTGGCTCCCAAAAAGTTCCCACGGACCAATCAGGATTTTTCCTTTGATGGCTCTGTCTTTTTTTTTCATGACACTGGCTGGCTTTTTACACCTCTTGCTTGGGGGAGGTCGCAGCTCGACAAAGACACAGGGAACCCCCATGAAAAACAAAAGCACAGAATGCCATGAACAAAACAGCAAACCACCAGGTAAGGCAGGTCTTGTCCACATTAATGTTGTACTGCTTTTAAAGGGGTCCTGGGCAATCATGCCATAGCGGCTTCAACTGAGATAACCCAGGCCTCCTTAATCAGGTGCCTTGGGACCGACTGTGTGCACCCAGAGGCCACTGTGTGTCACAATGTTCGGTGAATGCTGCCTGCCTTTTTATCGCTATATTGGTGGGTAGAAATGTAAATGCACAATTGGAAATCACAAATCTTGGAGCAAATAACACATGTATTTATACATTTTATCAGATTTTTTAAATTGATAAGAGATGCCGTTATCACAAGATTATATGATAGAAAACATAATTCTAGTGTCAATATCAATATGTTGCATTCAGACAGATACAAACATTACCAGAAAATCACTACCAATTTATATATATAAATATAAAACCAAAATGTAAAAAAAAATATTACGTAGATGAATTCCCAACACCTCAATATTCATAGCCCAGGTATCAACAAGCAGAGGAATAATACTGCAGTTGTCCAGCTACAGTATAATGAGGACAGGCGTTCACACTACCTTGCACAGGATTAAATGACATTTCCATACACTAATTTACAATGAACCAGTCTCATCGCCATGACATCCATTGTCATGATGGATGAAGGTCTTGCTGGGATGCTGGAATGTTTCTCAATATCCCCCAGATCAGTCAGAGCTATGCACTGTAACCTTGCTTCCATCCCTAAAATCACTCCTCTGCAAGATTACACTGATTTATTACATTTGACAATGCAGAGGCAAAACAAGAGCATATTACAAATGTATCGTACAAAAAAGCATTAGGGAAAACTGAGTTTCTTTTAAATTATATTTTGGAGAATCATTCTGGAAAGAGATTACTGAGGAGACACCTTTCCAAATAAACACCTTCAGGGAGTCCATGATCTAATGAGGAAAATGTAGCCCTATACCTCTTTCCTCAGCCTACATAGGCAAGATTATTATAGCCTCATCTTATCACATCTGGAAATCCCATCAAAGGATTCACAACATGATAGCTCAATCAAGAAAAAACATGGATCTTAACAGCAACCATTATCCATCACTGAATGAAATTAAACACTCAAAAAGCCTCTAGAAAAATAGAACAAACAGGACGGGAGCTGTCAAGGTCATGGTTACTGGGAAGCTGAAGACAGAACAGCCACTGAACTGGATCATTGGAGACCAGGATCATGTTATATCGAGATAGTTCATGATTATAACAAAGTTCTAAATAACGGATCTTTTCCAGCCATCAGAGCTGTTTTTCATACTATGTAGACTTATCCAGTTTATAGGCATTATGCAGTTTATTCGTTTTAGTAAATCTACATTTTTTATTACAGTTACAAATATTTAAAAGTCTACTTGTCTGTTCTGTATGCTGGCTGCCTGTCACGATGGGCGCAAGTGAAAAAAAATTAAATAGTGTTTATTTTCCAAGGCATGCTTACAGCATAGAGAAAAATTATTCAATATACAACATACAGCTTCCTCTGTACCAAAGATTTTTGTCTTGAAAGGGATAAAATCAATGGAAAATACAATTTTGTGTTAGCGGCTCATTCAGTTAAGAATAATTTCTGAATAATTTTTGAAGTATTTAACCACCACGCCTGACCACGCCGGGGAGCCAGCCCAAGGGACCGGGGCCGCCATGCCTGACCACGCCGGGGAGCCAGCCCGAGGGACCGGGTCCTCCAAGGGGAGGATACAGCAGGGCAGGAGCCCTGAGGTCGCCGCCGTCCTCCCCGCCGCCTCCACTGATGGTACTGCTGGGGCTCCGAGGACGTAGCCCTTGGAGGGGGGGCTCTGTCAGGATTGCCTGCAGCTGGGCTCCACACCTGACTCCAATCCTGACGCCCCATAAATGCCGGAAGTTTCCGCCCCTTCTAGGTCTCCGGCATTTTTGTGAACTTCAGTTGGCAACAGTGTGCATGTTGGTAATTTGAGTTCTGGCAATCGCCACACGCCTACGGGTTAGTTTGTGTTCTTTGTTTAAGTTAAATAGTTTTCGGCCACCGCGCCCGTCTTTATTTGTGTTTATTGTTTATTTAATAATAAAAAAACCCTTCCCAGTATGTCAGACCTCTGCGCTTCCTTCCCCCGTAAGTCCGTAGTCGTGACAACAGTAGTAAAGGATCTAGGAGTCCTCATTTACACAGGTGTCTCATTCGATTTGCATTTAGATAAAATCACTAGGATAGCATTCTTTCACCTTAGAAATATTGCAAAGATAAGAAACATGATCTCAATGCAGGATGCAGAAAAGTTGGTCCACGTCCTTATTACATCAAGGTTAGATTACTGCAACGCATTACTGTCCGGATGTTCTAGTAGGTGCATGATTAATCTCCAGCTAGTTCAGAATGAAGCTGTGAGAGTTCTATCTAGAAACAAAAAGTTCGACCACATCACCCCGGTCACATCACCTCTCACTGCACTGGCTTCCCATCAAATTTAGGGTTGACTACAAAATCCTTCTTTTGACCTATAAAGCTCTAAATTGTCTTGACCTTCAGTACCTGTGTGAACTTTTAGTTATGTGCGATCCGCGACGCCACCTGTATTCAAAGGTCGCTACTGGTACCCAAAGTACAGAAGGTCACAGCTGGGAGCAGATCCTTCTCCTATACAGCTCCACAGTTGTGGAATGGCTTGTGTTTGGGACTCAGACACAGTCTCGGTGTTTAAATCTAAACTAAAAACACATCTGTTTTCTCTGGCCTTCCGTTAAAGCCCCAGACACAGTGTCAATTATTAAGTCCACTTTATTACACAGTCACCCTGTCAAGCACAGACAGTGTTAGTTATCTTAGTTAGCTGTCCTAGTTAGTTACTGGGCCACTGTTGCACAAATATACCACTATAACCACATCTTTCTGTACCAGTTGTACAATGCCACCGTCTGCTACTGCTTCTGTTTGTTCTCTAGGAAGCACTAAATCAAGCATGCAGATTAACTCCAGAGTCCAATGATGAGACCACCAGACGAATCCGAGTCCCCAGCAATGAACTGCTGACGAAACGACTCAGCATGAAACGTACCAGAAGGTAACCACAGCCACCACCACCGTAACAGCTAAAGCTTCAGGGATCTTCAAATAGACCAGAAGCATTATAATGGACACGTAATGTACACCATGACACTGGACTAAAACCTACTCTGCACTGTCCAGTACCTCCAAACATGGACATACTGCACTTTGGACTTTTCCACCACTACATCTATAGGACTTTTTCTCTTTTTGGACAAATCATCACCAACCCTGCACTGACACCAATTGCAGACTCACTTTGCCCTGGAAGGTCCCTCTCTGTATCAGTCCTTCTCCATCTTTTTTTTTTTCTTTTTCCTTAAACAACCTAAAGTGTTTAGTGGAGTTTTATCTTGTGTGTAGAAGGTCAAGTGTGAGGGGTTTCAACTGTACGGCCTGTCAAATTCCATTGAGACATACTTGTTGTTGTTGATGTTAACCACCCACTGCTTGCATTTTGGCACAATTTGTTGCCATACAAATGCTATCACACAGTTTTCCAAATGATAATTCCAGCTGAGCAAGATCCACAGCACCCTCACAGCTCCTACATATTCCAACCAATTTCACCAGCTCCCACAGTCCAGCTCAGCAGGGGGCCTTTGATCAAACTGTTTAATGAGGTGAAAGACAAGAAATCCATAACCCCAAGAACAGAAAACCCTGTTTCCCATTAATCACTTATATAGGCTGACTGCCTTGTGTTGTCCCCTTGCAGCCGTTTACCGATTACGGGAAAATCTCGCTTCTAACCTTTTGGAAAGATCAGCAATCAAACTATCAATAAAAAAAATCGCATGGATCTTATCTGTTTTTTGGGACCGATCCTTCCCTTAATTGAGGCATGGTGGGAATGTTTTATGTTGTTCGCGTTCGCGGCATCGGACCTGGTAATTAATCCTGAACTGGCCATTCAGGGGAGGTGGATGTGCACGAGAACACAGCGAGTGCTTGTGTACGCCTCACCCAGGATTAATGTCCAGTTACTGACATCAACGATGTGAAGGTTATCCTTAATACCAGGGAGGGCTCTAGTTCAAATAAATTATTCATCTATTTAGAGCAAGTGCACACAAGGACATACACACACAAACAAACACCGAGATGCGCACACACAGGCACACACAAACAACGCTGTGTTTCAATGCATGCGCTGTTATGGAGTTCTATGCTCTATGCATTTTAAATTAAACATGGTACACAACGTTAATGAGAAAAGGACAAAATGTTGACCCCCACCCCCTTTTAAATCTATCTTTCATATTTCACAAGTGAATTCATAGTATTGGCCAAAATGATGTGCTGTGATCTATTGACCCTGCGTTTAAAGGGAATTTCTCATGCTGTGACTACCTGGCAGGACCAGCCCAGGGAAAACCGGGACTGAGCAGCAGCTGTAATTGCTTCACCGGGGTGCATGTGGATGAAGAAACAGACATAATAAGGAGGGACATTCTCACCAGGGGATCCCTGAAGTGACAGAGCCTGCTGGGTTGATAGGAGGTGGGTTGCTGCCTAGAGAAGCCCTGGCGAAAGCTCACTAATAACCAGACACATTCAGCTACAGATTTAGGTACTAGGGAAGGTAAGAAAAGCAATTTTACATGATCAATCAAATTGTGTGAAATAATAAATAAAGGAACTGAACTGTCCAAAACTATACAATAATCAATGTATATTGAAAATGTAAGAAAAATGCCTTTGGTCAATATATTAATCCAGAAAAAGAGTGTGTCAATAAAAGATGAAGCAATTTGTTCCAGGCTATTTAGTTAAGATTTGAAATACAGACTTTAATGGGATTCCTTTCCACACTAATGCTTTTTCCATGCATCTTTACTTGGGTCATTATGCATGAATCAATACAATCAGTGGAATCATTCATGCTCCCAAAGCCATACATATGGTCCACTCATTCTGCTCACCACAAGCATATTTTCTTCTGAATGAAACTTTGACCAGCAAGCTTCTTGGTAATACAGTAGGACACCAACTGCCACTGCGGCGGCTAATCATCAAGACCGAACTGCATGATAGTGGACTGTCTGAGCGCATTTCACTTGCTCCTCCATAATTTCATAATGCATAATGCATAATATTTCAAAAACTGAAATAAATACATGACTACAGAATGTGTTTATTTAGCAAATGCATTTGGTCTGTTATAACTGTTATTATTATTATTAATTAAGCCTTGATGCTGAATACTGATTACCAATTCTACAGCACTTACTGTAAGATCTAAGATACTGCAAAAGAAACAAATAAAACAATGTAAACTTCTTTCTTTTTTGGCATGTAATAGCAATGCAAAAAGTAAACTTCACACAGGCTTTTTATGCTTCATGATCAGCTACGCTACAGACCCTCTCCAGATTTCAGCCACATACACACACAAAAGCCACATGATATTCATGCCCAGACCCACACACACTTAAAAAAATTTCATTACATGTCCCTATGAAATGTTGCGATTGGCCCAACGTGTGGGTTTTTTCATGTAAATTATCATATGGGTAGGTGATAAATTTTGTCTGTTCAATGTAAAAAGTCTGTGCAGACTGTGCTCTCCACTCCCTCCTATATAAGAGTTATGGTGCCACCAGAAGATCCCCAGTCTAAGTTACTTTACCAATGGGATGCGGTGTGTGAAGATGATTTCATATCATTGTCATTTTCATACTCATCCATTAAGTAATGCTTCTGGATAGGGGCATCATGAGCCAAATACGATACAAAAATATGGTCAGTTTCAGCTCATTAATTCCAGTTATTCCTTTATATCTGGTGACTTCTTGATCTCTGTATGACCACAGAAGGTCTATATTTCAGCATGATCTGAATTTATGCAATGATCACCATTTAAATGGTGTGAAGCCCAAAGGAAATTCCTTGCCTAATCAAAAGAGTGAATTGTGACTTGTGACTTGGTCCCTCTGGCACTGTTACACAATATCCCAAGAACGAATTGACTGCATGTCAGATGCTCGGAGAGATGCATTTGTAGGCTGGCTAATGGAAATAATGAGCGCCGAAGATGCCTCACTCTCATAGTGTATGAGGGATGTGCTTCTGCTGGGGCCGGTGAGGGATTTCAGTCCGATCTGATTACCACATCGCTCTTCCTGTCACCCATAAACAATATGGGGGAGTTGATAAGGTGCTACAATGCTCCTCCAGCAACACAGACACAATGCCGGCAATATCAATGACTTTGGAGAACCTCTTTGCACACGCTGATTGTAACAAATACTCAAGTCTAAAGATTTATGTATCTGTCCACAGTCTTCATTTACATTCACAGGCGAATATAATCCAAATAATGAGCACTTTGGTTTGTTTACTTCTTATCCACGATGCACTGTGCACACAGTGGGGACTTGCCTAAAGACAAAAGCATGTGTTCCGTAGTAAAGGGACATGAGAACAGCATTCAGCTCTTCTCGGATAAAGGTCTATGCTGAAAAGGGCCTAAGGCTAAAATAGGTTTAGGAACACCTTCTCATTTTGAAATGTGAGACAGCATGACCTCTCCTCACTTTCTGTCCTGTAGAACAAAAAATGTATCATAATGGAGCTTTAATGCCATTTTTTTGGCATTATATGATTATATGATGTTTTCACGTTTCAGGTGTATTAACACGGTCCCTGTGGTGTCCAGTCCAGTCATTCTACCTGTCGTTTAGGTTGCATATCCATAAAACAAATCTTTCTATTCTATTCTGTTCTGTTCATAACACAAAGTTTAATTATAGGGTTCCGATAGGTTTGTGGAATATTTCCAATGGCGTAGGATAATAATGAACCCGGCATGCTTTCCTGTTGCCTCGTTTTATTTCGGTGAACTTTTCAGGCTGTGGAGGCGCCTTTGACAGAAGTACAAAGTTTAATGGATGTTACTGAAAGCTCCCTGTCCTGGTGCCATTCACTTTTAAAAGCCTGGAGCAGACTGGTGTGTGACTCTTTAAGGAAACAGAAGCCTACAGTCATAAATCAAACTGTTTGGATTGAATCCCTCATCCTTATAAATATTTATTGGCAAAAATGAGCATAATTATGAAAGGGGTGTTTTGGTCCAAAAAAAAAACAAAACTCAATAATCCATGGCCTAAGCACAAAAAAACTCTTGCCAGGTTGATTTTGGCTCCTTTTTCTCCTTATTCTATACTACCCGGTCCTCTCCTCTGCCCACTTTTGAAGAGGTTTTCATCTGAAGTGCTTTTGCCACACTCCATGATTCATTGCGAAGCACCACTTCATAACTACAGTCATAAGATCTTTCATTTAATTTCTTCTAGATGCACAATAGACCTGCAAGCTCAACAAAGGCTCTGGTGACGAATGACACATGAGGTGTAGGAACTGACAGCCGCTCATCGTTGTTTTGCTCTTACCTTCTAACCGGAGGTTTGTAAAGAATGAATTCTCACTGTGGTTTCTTCATGTACCATCACACATTTTTGTGTTTTTCCAGTCCAGTTTTTCAGTGTTTTAAAAAAGGTTTTTAACGTATGAGTGCGGGACTGTTGGTGCAGCAGCACTCTAGACTGACCTCCTGGTGTAGGAGAACCGAGAGAGCAGAACATTTTCTACCGGCTAATTCTGGGTTAAAGCGGCATGGCTCTGAGAATTCCATGTGAGCTGTCCATGGTGCTGAAATCCAAGGACCGTTGTCATCTATTAATGCAGTCAATTTAAAAAGACAGTACAAGCTAAACAAATGAACGCATAAGCATTTAAACATTGTGTGTAATATTTATTTTGGTGTTATTACAAATTATTAATCTTCTATATGCTAAACACTTACAGCATTGCAAAAGCTATTTCTGTAATGTCAGTATCTTAAGTATATAAGAACTTTAGACTATATCATATAATGTTGTTGTTTTATATTATTGTGCTTGAGAGACACTATCAACCAGGATCTAATTCCTTGTATGTCTTCACTCACATTGGCCAATAAACGCAATTCTGACTCGTGTCCAGTATGAACATCATCACCTACATGAGAGTCAATGGTTTAAACATGTCAAATTGTAGATATTTTTTTAAATCAAACTCTCAGCCTTCCTGTGTCATTATCCTCATGTTCCCTAAAATATTTTATCGTCAAGTTATCAGGAACATTAACAGCACAAGATTACAAAAACGTGAGTGAAGTGACCGCTACAAGATAGAAATTAGTTCAAACTCCTACCGGCCTACCTCTGAATGCCTGGTGGGGAAGAAGGTAACACAGCTTGGGCCACAGTGTATTTTCTACTCTTTACTCCAAGCTGTAATTGTCCTAAAGTGCATTGTCACACACAGCACCCAGATAAAGGACAGACCCTCAGCGTCCGCTTGCTCCGCATCATACAGGACGGCTCAATGTCACTGTTTACAGAGGAGTTCTTCGATTGTCCAGAAGTCCAGGTAATGCGAACAGCCAATAGTCTGATCTATAAAGCTCAAACTCTACAGAAATTGCAAAATTGTACATATATATATGTGTGTGTGTGTGTGTGTGTGTGTGTGTGTGTGTGTGTGTGTGTATATATATATATATATATATATATATATATATATATATATATATATATATGGGTGTGTGTGTGTATATGTACAGTACAGGCCCAAAGTTTGGACACACCAAATCATTCAATGTGTTTTCTTTATTTTCATGACCATTTATGTAGGTAGATTCTCTAAATAACTGAAAACATGTTTTATATTCTAGTTTCTTTGCTCTGACTACTGCTTTGCACACTCTTGGCATTCTCTCCATGAGCTTCAAGAGGTCATCACCTGAAATGGTTTTCCAACAGTCTTGAAGGAGTTCCCAGAGGTGTTTAGCACTTGTTGGCCCCTTTGCCTTCACTCTGCGGTCCAGCTCACCCCAAACCATCTCGACTGGGTTCAGGTCCGGTGACTGTGGAGGTCAGGTCTCCACTTTTTGTTAAGTACATAACTCCACATGTGTTCATCCATAGTTCTGATGCCTTCAGTGAGAATCTACCAACGTAAATGGTCATGAAAATAAAGAAAACACATTGAATGAAAAGTGTGTCCAAACTTTTGGCCTGTACTGTATTTATGTGTGTGTGTGTATATGTATATATATATATATATATATATAATGTATATATGGGTGTGTGTAGTGGCATTGATCTTGATCTAATACGTACCCTGGCGGCGACGGCGCGTCGCAGGCCGCATGAATATACATTCCGTTCGCGGTGCTGCAGCGCCCGGCCCCGCCCCTCCCCAGCAGACGGAGGCCGAACACGTGACCCGCCGTCTCCGGCTTCTGACAGTCGCTGGCAGGGCGCAGCGGGAGAAGCAGATTGCGCCTAAAACAAAAAAAAAAAAAAAAAAGAAAGAAAAAGACGCACGGACGCCGATTCCTCCCCAACTTCACCGCACGCCATTCCTCAAAACCCGCCGGTCGCGGAGGAGACGCCTCAGGTAAACAGAAAGAAATGTCATTCCTGCTCTCGTCCTCGAAATGATGGAATGAATGAATCAATCTATTGTTTTTTTTTTTTTTTTTTGGAGAGGGAATATTTTTTACGACTCTACCTTTACTGGCGAAGAATTTTTTATTTTTTTTTACCAGCACCAACCAATTAAAGTTCTTTTTTTTTCCCGTCGCCCTCCTGGCGGCCAGGGACTCTGGTGTGTATTTGTACTGGCATCTGTAAAGATGAAATGGTGCTCCAGCCTCTCCTGCTCCAGGTAAAAAAAAAAGGCGGCTGGAGATCCGAATCCATCCGTGTCGCAACCGAACAATCAGGCAAAATCTTTCCGACTTTTATCCGATTCGTCGTGCGCTTTATTCGTTGGAATTTGACCGCGCCGCGTTTGTATTTACGGTGGAACTTGTTGAGATCGAAGGCGTGTGTTTTTTTAATAGATCGTTGATAAGCCTCCTGTCTTTAGACGACAGTGAATCGGGCCACTAAGCCACGGGAGGCGGCGCGGGAGAGGGACCTGGGACCGCGGGCGACGGAGATGCCACCTGTGATCCGTCGTTCGTTCAGCTCACGGTGACAGAAAACGTCCTGCCGTCCCGGAACCGTCGTGCGACGTCGAGGCGTCTCAAGTTCTTTTTCGAGAGAAAAGTTCGTCGATCGCGTTCGTGGTAGCGAGAGGGAGATTGTTTTTTTGCGTAAACGCATGTGAAATGTGGGGTGTTGTGTGTGTGTGTGTGTGTGTGTGTGGGGTACCATGATGTAGAATCGTTCCGAGCCGCGATCTCCCAGCTCGAAAAAAAAAAAAAAAAGAGATGCGAAGGAGGATGAACGCTAAGAAGTGGTCCGATGTGTAAATGGTTCGTTGCAACGCGCGATCGTCTGCCCCGGTTAAACGGGACACGGCGGGCGTCCCGTCCGCTGAAGACCCCACGTCCACTCCCCCGGTGTGATTTTCATTTTTATTTTTTATTGCAGTACGGTAAACTCGTACACCGACGGGATGCTTTAGACGGGCTTTTTTCAGCATCGTTGCCTGCTGCTGTCAGCATCTCTGCACTGTGGTAGAAAGCCAGACTTTAGCCAGGTAAGTCACCCCAAATTCTCCCAAAGAAGCCAGGGTCGGGCGTCCTGCTGTCCTTTCGATTCTTCCTTGACTTATTTTTTTGGTTCTTAGTGAACCACGTGGGGCCTTGTATTACAAAATACAAAAAAAAAATATATATATATATATAATAATTCACTCGTGGTTGTGAAGGCAATTGTTACTTAGTTCTTGTCCTTCTTTTCCCTTCTGCAGCATCGATGGCAGGAGGTCAGCGATAAAGCACAACGATGCCTGATGCCTTCTCCAGATCTTCAGCATGAAGCTGGTGATCAGCGGTGCTGCAACTGCACCGAGATAAATCTGTTTGTTTGGCCAAAATTCAGACGGCGCAACATGATCCAGGAGGAAAGACGACAATTGGACGCGTTTCTAAACCCACATGGCGATCTTTGAATGACTTGGATTTCAGAAAGGGCTGAGTGGAGGAAAGGAGGGAGAGACCATCTGGAACCGGGGGGGGTCACAGCTAGGCTAGAATGGTCTCAGTTGGGTAGATGGAAGCTGTGCTGGTGCTCAGATGTTCTCAAAATACTCGGCACTTGACACGCGTCAGTCCTGCCAGAGCTTTTCCGATCAAAAATTGAACCTCCAAGAAGTCTGCCCTGTTTCTAATTAGACTAGTCATCCACAAGAAGCCATTCGAGATAGATAATGTTCAACAGCATGCTGCTCAAAATGCGACATGACAGCCACCTGGTTTGGGTGGGTTTGCTCCTGTGTTGCGCGGTGGACCTTGGGACCAGCCTGGAGTTCACCGGTGCACAGGGCCAGTGGGCCACGTTCCCCATGTGGAATGCGTGTTGCGAGAGCGAAATGAGCTTCAACATGAAAACCAAAAGCTCCCACGGCCTCTTGGTGTACTTCGACGACGAAGGCTTCTGCGACTTCTTAGAGCTCCTCATTCACAACGGCAGACTGAGCCTGCGGTTCTCCATCTTCTGCGCCGAGCCGGCCACGGTGGTGTCGGACACCGCCGTCAATGACAGCCAGTGGCATTCTGTCACGATAAAGAGGAACTTCAAAAACACGACGCTGGTAGTGGACAAAGAGGTCAAGTGGGTGGAGGTCAAGTCGAAGCGACGCGACATGACCGTTTTTAGCCATTTGTTCTTGGGCGGGATACCGCCGGAATTACGATCGGTAGCGCTGAGGCTGACGTCGTCTGCCGTCAAGGACCAGGCCCCCTTTGCGGGATGGATAACGGAGCTGAGGGTCAACAACACCGAAGCGGCGGTCATGAACAGCGCGGGGGTCAACGGCCAGCTCTGCGGTGCGGACGCGTGCCTGAACGGCGGCGTTTGCAGTGTGGTGAACCACGAGGCCGCCTGCGATTGTTCAGACACGGGGTACCAGGGAAAGGACTGCAGTGAAGGTAAGATGACCGGCTTTGTGTGCATTTTGAAACCATTCTAACACGTGTCCTTCTCATTCGTGACCATAAACCGGATTAACACTTGGGGTCTGTTGGGTAGGTGCATGCGTGCCGCCTTCCCGCCGTTTAGAGCGGCCCGTCCTGTAGGTCCAGCCGTTCGGATGACTTCGCATTTCGTCATCGTTGTTTGCGGCAGGCCCTACGTTAATTAGCCGCTGTGCTCCTGCAAGGCCTCATTAGCTAAACACGCAGGCGCTCGACGTTCTCCAAGGTGCACGCCGCTCACCGACTCCGCCTCTCCAGGGGTCTGTTGACCTATGGAGCTCTCCGCTGGTTTGTTTTGAGCGCTTCCGTTAATAAGTCTTCAGGACCCGCAGCGTTTATCGAAAGGGGGATGAAGGGAACTTTCTGCTGAGTACTGATGTCTGAACAGCTCGTCTCGTGCAGTTTTAATGGACAACAGGCATTAAAGGCAAAGTCAAAAGGAAATATGCAGATTAGGCGCGAGCGATGATGGGTCCGTTTAGGGCAAGAAAGGTAATTTCTCCATCATGGGCAAGAGCCCCCCAGGCCTCATTAGCTTGTGTTCAGAGTTCTCCAAGGTGTGTACCATTTACCCGGTTCGGTTCTTTATCATTTCAATCATGCGTTGACATAAAAACAAACAATTATCCTCATTAAATATGCAAGCAGGCATTATTGTTTTGCATAAAGCTATTCCTAGGACAATTGCTTCATAGGTAATTTGCATGCGGTTGTCTAAAGTAATTCGCTTCACGTTGCTGGAGGGGGTATTGTTTGATTATATTTCCATTGTGGCTGGCGCGCGTGTAGAAATGTTCGGCGGTTTAGTGTTTGCTCTTCCTTTTTGGCCTAGTAAATGAGGCTTGTCCCGAGTGGATGATCTTGCGCTACGTTGTCACCTTCGGAATTGTCACCTTCGGAATCTAAATTAAAGGACAAATTCTGAACAATAATTTTATTATTTTTATAATAATCTAATACATTAGCTAGTCATTTGCTAGCTGGCCCGTAATTTGAGAGCCATTGTGATGGCTTCATCTACCAATAATCATGACGTCTGCACAACAAACTGCAAATGTTTGCTCTGTACAATGTGTTGGGACACATTAAAAATCATGTCCCTCATCTTCTATCTCATAGATCTCATGTAATGACACACGAGCATTGAAGTCTCTTTCATTCGTGGCCTGGAGCCCTCAGCAGAACTCCATCACTGTGCAGCTGGTTGAATTTGAGCTGTTAAATAATAGATTCTTTCCCGAAGTCTACATCATTCCAGAAGAAACCAGGCCTGTGGGCCAGACGCCTTTAAACTGTTGGCCGAGAGTTTAGGTTGCTCCCATACTGGACCTCTTCACCTAAAAATTGGAGATCTGCAGCCCGGTTGTTATCTCTCCAGAGATGATGGCTAGATCATAACCTCACCGACGCTGTAGTGGCAAAGCTAATAGGATTTTGCACTTTAGAAATTGCTGTAATTATTCTAATTTCAGAAATTAATTAGTTTTTATTTTTTTTCGGACAGCAAGTTAATAATTCCGTCACTGGCTGAGAACGTGCGAGTCGTTGGCGTTCTAACACGTGATGAGGGCGTCTCAGACCCCTCGCTGCGTCGGCAGACCATGGGAGAAAAGGGCATTTGTGACAGAGGAGCGTTTGCTCGCGGCTCCAGGAAAGGACAGCTCTGTCACAACCTCCTCGTCTGCGGTTCTTATTAATGGCCCTCCGCAAAGCTGCTCTCATAATTAAAACTTCACTTGCATCCGTTCGTACCCGCCCATCCGGTGTGGCGGCGCAAGTCTCCGCTCCTCCTCGCCCTGCAACCCAATTCTGGCCGAACCTGCAGCTCGCTTTCTTATTTACGGGCCACTGGCGGCGGGCGTGGCGCGCGGAAGAACGCGGCGAGGGCAAAACAAACAACGTGACGCCGGCCGCGGGAGGAAGGAGCTGCAGAGAGGCGTCATTTATTAAACCAGGGGGGCAGCGCGGAGAAGGACAGAGTGGGCCCGGCGAGGGGGCCGAGCGGCGGGGACAGGAAGGAGGAGGAGGAGGTGGGGACCGGGCCTGTGTTACCCAGCCAGCGCAGCCGCTGCAGTAGAACTAAAGCGGCCTCAATCCGACCATCCGTTGTCACAGTTCTGGGAATGAATTTACTCTGGAGGCGAATATGCATTTTTTTTTCTTTTTTTTTTTTTTGTCGCATAACATCACTGAATGGAGACTGTGTCATTTCACTATTAATATGTTTCACTGACATTTTGAAAAATATCCCTTTGGTTTTGTGCAAATTGAATGGAATGGAAATGCTAATGAAAACACGGGGAGTAGCAGAATAGTAACAGGACTGTGTGGGACTCTCCTGTCACTGTCATAGCGATCACCTTCCATGCAAGTGAATGGGTGCCACCCTGTGCGGTTCGTTCATTCACGAGTATGCATGTTGAATTATATATTTGGGTGACAATCACAAACAAGGTCAAGATATTCACACATGTAATGTTAAATTTAATAAAATTTTTCCACTTTTAAGAATTGTGTGGATTTTTTTAAAATTGATAGTAATAGAAATTGTTATTATATATTGTTATTATTTTTGGTCAGTGATTTGTTTTTATTTATTTATTTATTAAAAAATGTAGACATTAATCAGTAGTCTCTAGTGAATATCATGAATAATTCTGTGAACAAGCATGTTATTCCTAATATATATAATTTTTTTATGTATATTATTTTTACTTATATTATTTCGATATTATTTGCAAGATGTAGACCAAAAAGGGAAAGCAGTCAAACAAAACATCATTCCTTTTAATAAACAGTGAGTAGAATTGAAAATTTGTTCTGTTAATCTAGAACATTCTAGAACATTGGAGTTACAGGATTATTTATATTTATTTACATATGATCATCTATCATCTATATGATCACCCTCCATGTACATTCATTTGGATTTTGTGGAGGGTTGGTTCATATATTGATTACTTTACAGAGCATTTGGACGATTTGCTCAGCGACTGCATGTCTGATGATTCCCTTTAGAGACGTGGACTGGAGCCTCCTGGCTTGCTTATTTCTCTCCTCTGCATTCGGAAATGGAGTGATGGTCGGTAATCATGCATCCAGAATGGACTGGAACATGCAGAGGGTGCTGAGGTTGCCTTCAGCCTGCAGGAGCACCAGCATGATAGAAACCTCACAGGGCCTTCTGACAGCATTGCAATGTTGAGGGGTTTGAATCCCAATCCAGCAAGGTGCCACTGAGCAAAGCACCGTCCCCACACACTACTCCCCGGGCGCCTGTCATGGCTGCCCACTGCTCACCAAGGGTGATGGTTAAAAGCAGAGGACACATTTTGTTGTGTCACCGTGTGCTGTGCTGCAGTGTTTCACAATGACAATGAGCAGAACATCCTGATACCTGCTCTGTGGTTTCTTCTGAAGGGACTTGCCTTAGTCCTCAGATTGATGGAAAGACTGAACCTGTAAACCGTCATCAGGACTAACTTTAATTGGTAGACATTATGGGGAGAGGATCCTTCTGCAGAGATCAGTGATGATCTTTTAAATGGCTTGTCTTGTCTGTGCTGAATTTGTGACATCAACTGCAAAAGGAGTCATTTAAATGATGGCAGACTTAATTACAGAAGGATAGACCGCTATTCAAAATATCTATCAATTGATATAAATAGTCTACAAATTGCTCTGATATCAAGTAACAGCCAGTTTTTTGTATACTGAAGGGCTATTAATTCTGCTCCGATATGGAATATTATTTCCATTCACCAGACTATAACCAGTTATAACATTTCCACCACATCAGTTCATAAGATTGTCAGAAGATACATTTATTTTAAAATGTTCCAAATCAATAGCTCCGGCCTGCTCTGTACATCTGTCATCGTGGTGATAATCTGAAAGAAATTACGTTCCTCTCCCCTTAAAGGAGCAGGCGCTCTTGTAGAGTTGGTGATTCGGTCAGCATGTGGGCTGTATTAATCATTAATGCCTATGCTTGATAATGTTCTTTGTTTTACTCAAAAAGGCACGGCCCCTTTTCGTGGTTTATTGTGTGTTCGAACATGGTGCTGGTGACATGTTATCGGCTAACAATCAGGGTGTGTCTGGGTGTGTGAGTGTGAGATAATTCACTTGACTTAATTTCAACCCTAATGGTGTCAATGATTTGAAATTAGTGTTGTTTTTTTTATGAAAAATTCTCATTTTTTTCCCCCGATGCTTCTTTTTTTTTTTTTTTTTTCTAAGCCAATATAATGGATTTAGAAATACAGCACATCCCAATCAGCCTTTTTTTCTCTTTACGCTGTTCTTCTCGTACTGTTTTATTGCCAAGGAGCAAAATTAGGATTTCCAATCAAAAGAAGCATCGGCTGGTGAGACGTTTGTACACTTTGATATTTCGAAAAGAGGCTGTAAGATCTGCGGATTGCTTAGCGCAGGATGGAGCGTGGAGAACAGTCATCGTGAAACATACATCAAGGAGCAGGTTTTTGCCAGAAGAGTAAAATCGATCACATGCGATATTCATCAGCAGCGTCGCGTTGGGCTCGCTGTAAAGAGAGAGCGACGGAAAGAGAGAATTTTTTTTTTCCTCTCCTCCCAGTCCATTTGGAAACGTGTCCCCTTTCCATTAAATAATTTAAAAGCTTTTGTCATTACTTTGATCAGATGAAAGGATTACAGGATTTGCGCTCGCCGGCCCTGATACACGCAGGAGGACAAATCCCTTTGTTTGGTTGGAGCAATTATTTAGATGCACTGTGTGTGGTTTTTCTTTTTTTCCGGCGTATGTATGTCTGTGTTTATGGAACGCGCCGTATGAGCCCCTCATTAGAGAAATCGCAGGGATTCCGACTGGGACATTTTTTACCATTATGAAATGGAATCGGGACCATTATCTCCCAGGGCATTTAACAGCCCGACTGTCCACGGCGTCCAAGCCACGGAGCCATTTTGCTCAGCTTGGGTGGGGTCCGTTTTTGGGAGGTGAAGGGGGCAAAAGAGGTGGCTTGCGGCTAGAGGATTGCGTTTTCTAAAAATACGTGGCACCGGTGACCTTTTTCGAGTGCTTCTGTAATTGTGCTTTTTTTTTTAAAGCGTTTCTGTGACGATTAAAATGATTTTTTTTTTACCACTGCTGAATGAGTAAATAATAGCCCGTGGCGTTGATTACCCTCTACGTCTGCGATGCATAATGACCACACCGCCCCGCCCCGTCCCGCCCCGCCCCGGGGTCGTGGAGCCTGGCGCGGCTCGGGGAAAGTGTCAGTCTGTCTGTAAGAGTCACGCTGCTCCACGCAAGTGCAGCCAGATTACCGGTACGCTCCTGTCTCTGTGAGCCCACAGACAGATATCGGATTCAAAAGATTAGAGGGATTTTCCCCGAGGATTGTTTTAAATACAACTGCACTTGACTGTCACCGAGACTGTTTCTCTCTCTCTCTCTCTCTCTTTGTCTCTTTGTGTGTGTGTGTGTGCAAGTGAAGGCAGTAGGAGGTTTTTCTATTTTTTTTTCGCCCTTCGGTTAGCGGTAAATGCTCAGAATGACAAATGTTCACAGGCGACGCTTTCAGGTTCCTGTTCTGAACACGCTGGACCAGATGAAAACCCGGGTCGTGCATAGTCACGTCTTCACGTCTGTTGCTGTGCAGAGAAGGGTTGGTTGATGGACCGGCTCGTGACAGTGAAGCTGAGGGGTTATCGACACTTCAGAGATGACTGACAGTTTACAGGGGAAAGGGTTTCCTGAGAAAAGCAGCCAGGGCGTGTTTTTGTTGTTGGATGGATTCGTGTGAGCTGAGATGGGGCAGAGAACATGAGAGGTTATTGACAGTTTAGGAATGATTTGCTCGCTCACAGTGTAGCCTATTCAGAAGCCAATCTAATTTTCCAGAAGCTCAATTATTCAGCCAATGAATCCATTTTTGAATCGGGTTCGCAATCCCTCATTGGGATTGAAGTTGAAGGCCAGCCAATCAATGGTCAGGAGCAAGAACCAACCCCTGGACAGGGAACACACACCACACACACACTCACATACACGTACTCCAGGACCATTTTAATTTCTTAATGCTCCTTAACAGCATTTTACTGTATAATTCTGCGATTACATGTCATTAAAACTATGTACATACAGTCCCAAGTCCCAGTCCCCAATACAGTACAATACTTCTCTTTTAAATGTTCTTTTCAGTAAAACAATAGAACTATTAAAAAAGATGTGAGTGACTTTGCTGTGCCATGTTACATCATTACATTGTAAGTGCTGTCGAATGGATGTCAGTGTACTAAGCACACACCGGATATAACAATCAATAACTTCAGGCTCTGTGGCTGAATAATGCGATACTGTAGACTGTAATATACTGTACTACTGTATTGTACTATTGACTAGGGTGAGTTAGACACTCATCTTTATAACAGAAGGCCACGTACTACCATTGTGTCCCTGAGCAAGACACTTAACCCTGAGCATCTCCACAGCAATATAGAGCCTAATTTCTCTGTCATTTCTCTTAATGTTCTTTTCCTCAAGACACTTTGAGAGATGGAGCCATGGTTGCGCTGGCAGTGTGGTGGAATGGAAATTGGAATGGAAAGTACTTCAAAGTACCAAACTGCTCGTATCCTCCACAGACTAGCCGGGCCTTGGCTGGGCTTTATCTGAGACACGGCTCAGCCTGTCTCTGTCGCTTATGACAGTGGCCTCAAGACAACCTTTCATGGGAAGTGCTGACTGCGGTGCAAATTCACGCAGCGTGGCTCTAATCTCAGACCCTCGTGCTGGTCACACTTATTTATACCAGCCCAGGCTGGTCGCCTCTCAGAATATGACTGGCCAGAATCCCTCGGCGCGAGGAGATGGTGGGTGGGGAGAGCAGACGGCCAGATAACTGCGGAGAGATGTGAGGGATCCAGCCTTCTGCTTTAACTCTGCAGTGTGGATTTAGGATTAACAAGATACATTTATGTCATGGCATCAGCCAAGACCGATAACAATTACGAATAATAAGAGAATAATAATATTTAATGTACTATACCGCTGTAGTATTTCTTCCAGTGATTTAAGAGCAAATCTAATAATCACATTCAAGGGGCACTAGGTACACAATGCGGCTATTGGTAACAAACAAGGAAACAAACGCTCAAGTCCACCAACTACTGTAAATGTGCAATTTCTGGGGTAACAAATATGATCTGGGTGCTGTAGAAGTAGTTCTTGGGACATAGGAATGTTTTGAGGATTTAACAGGACTGAACAGATGGGAACAACAAGGTTGTACTTGCCACGTTTGTGTAGAGGAGGAACTAACAACCCACCCAGCCCCTTTAGTTGTGAAACCCAGATGTCTAGTGATGGTTTTAGAAATAAAGTATGATGATTGATGGCTCTTACACAAATTAATTTCTCATTCTGGACAATGTAAATCCTTTTCTGTCAGCGTCTTACAAAGCGACTTAAATGAATTAAATAAGAATAGGTTCCCTTGGTAACTATTTTTGACAAGCCATTTCGGCAGACATTATGAACACAACCTCTGTTCCCCACAGGACCACAGCCACTACCAAACAGAACATGCAGATTTTTTTGTGTTGCTTTGTCTGTATTTAGTAAATTGCTGTGAACATCTGGGTCTCATTGGCCTACATTTGATATTTACACCAGGTTGCACATAGCACACATTGCTACCTACAGGGTATTTATAGTTCATTTGTACTTACAACACAGTGGCATAGATTGATAACATCACTATTTATTTATAATGACCACTGAGCGTAGATTAATACTCATTTTGTGGTTAGATATTGGGAGTGGAGGTCTCTTGGGACGAACGTGTCTCTGATCATATGAGTATAAATACAAGTCCAATGTTTGACAACTCTGTGGTTCTTTAGTTGGCTGTGTATGACTGTATAAACCCTCTGATTCAAAAGCAGTGTATTTTTGGTGCACTTGAAACCCAGAGAAGGCTATTTCAAGGAGTATCACTCATGTTCATCACGGATGCTACTAATAAAAAAAAAAAATGAAAAAAAAAGAAGAAGATTTATTTCCCATCTGTAATACTATCCTAGATATTGTCATCCCAGGATTAAGGTTATTAGAACTATAAGCTACTGTGATTATCCCTCAGGATCAGACCATCCCACAAGATGTAAAAGAATGAAGTTGGCTCTGCTGCATCTGTTCATATAATTCCCCTGTCTTATTGTGATAAATGGCATGCTGGGAGATCAACATTGTACTGTAAAAACACAATTATGACAAAACAGATAGAAAAATTCTCAGATCATCTTAATAATGCATTTGGCATAAAAAAAAGAAAATTTTGTCAAATCATCTCAAGAAATCAGCAGTGTGTATGAAAATATGGCTGTTTATTAAAATACAATGAACCAAAAAAATTGAGTTTGGCTAGGATGCGTTGCAGATGTGCAACATGTTTTTGTGGTCTGATGGATGCTAAAGACCCAGACCTGGTCAGAGTGGTAATCCTGCCCAAGCCTCGGAGGCAACAATGGCTCCTATCGATTTCCATCAGGGCACCTGGTCGCTTAGCCGATGCTCTCTCTCATCGCGTTGTATCTGGCTTTGAGCGGAGCCGCGAGGAGGGCGGCCGGCTGCGAGACGGCACTAAGCGCTCTGCGGTGGACGCTGTAGTTGGAAACTGCACAGCTGAAGGATGAGCTCCTGCTTGCCGCTCATTATTCTTGATTTCAGCTAAATTGTAATTTAACAACAAATTGATCCATTCTCTGAATGGTAGCATTGACCTTTGCTGCCTAATCCCACACGCATTTGTCTCCCTTTATTCCTTCCCGGCTGCTGAGTGCGGCATTCTGACATGGAAAGGAGGGAGGGGACATGCTCCTTGTGGTCAACACCCACCCCCACAGCGAAATGGCAGCTCACCTACAGTAATAAAGCAGAGCTAATATTGCTGGGTCCAGCCATTTCCTAAGTTCCTAACAGCCAGACCAGGCCCAGTCATTACATATTAAACATACACACACCTCTTAACCATGCACGTATTTCCCAGGACTACCTGTTATGAGGCATAAAGCTCTAGCTACTGCTTCACCACCGTGCTTTTGTAAATCAGCCTTGAAATGATGAAATGACAGACCACATACTTTTATTTCTTTGGATGGTCCTGAGTCGTGGGAAATTTCCTCAGGAATTTTATAGCAAAGGAAAGTTAGATATATGGCTGTGACGCATAGTGTACAGCAGAAAATCATAAATGACTTCCAATGGCACGTCCAAGTTCATTTTGCTATTTGGATGGATTTCTTGTCAGAGCTAAGCAAGGAAGGCGTGGCCTCAGATGTGTGTTGGTTGTGAGTGTTGTAGTTCCCAAGACCAGTCTTTTTTAATATTATTAATTTTTTATTTTTTTTTGTGGTCTCAGTCTTGTCTTGGTCTCGACGCTATTTGGTTTTTGTCTCTGCTTGGTCTCAACACTTTTTGGTCTCTTTTTTGTCTTGGTCTCAATGCTTTTTGTTCTCGGTCTTTTCTTGGTCTCGGACATAGCAGTCTCGGATGGGGAAAAAAATACAAAACAGCGCAGCCTCACAGAACAGTATTGTTATCTGTTACGTGCCTCAATTCAAATGCAACCAGTGAGATGCATCTATTTTAAAAACGCTACATTGTAACAGTTTCTCAACAGACACAGCGTGTCAGTCCACACACATCATGCACATCGCGTCATAGCGAAGTCGGCGTAGATATTTTCGGAAAAGTCAGCAAAGCCGGCAGTAATTAACTTTGGCTTTACAGAGCACAAAGAGCATATTTGCAAAATGCACCAGGAAATGAAACATTCATTTTGGCGATTTGTCGAACGACCTTGATTGAGACGGCTGGGACAGCATCTACATTCACCAGGCATCCGAAGAAAAAGCACCACGAAAATGACAAAATCATTGTCTAGCTCTGCGTTTCTTGTCATCAAACTATGAGGAAAAACTCATATTTTGGTTTTGTAAGCAGCTCGATCAGTACTACAGAGCCCCTTAAGTACCATGAAATGGAAAAAAATGAGGACAGTTATGTAATATTTCTAAAGCGTCTATAAAATTGCTCCCAATAACTCTTAGGTCACTGCTTTTGTAAGAATTCAGACAAATAATTTTTCATGAGAAGCCATCAATACATCCATTAATACACACAGAACTCGTAATTGTTCCTGGATAAAGTCAATAACACAACCGAAGTCCATCCATCTTTCAAGATGGGCAGAAAATGAGTCCAGCTGATTATTCCATGTCTATGTGCAAGATTCATTGTATGACATTCCTAAATGAAAATTAAACTTCATTAGCTGAGTCTTCTTCATTATGAAGTGTGAATTTTACATTTTTAGAGACGTAAATTAGTTTAGAGTAACTGATTTTAAATAACATGGGCGCAGATCATGGTACTTTAGGGGCTCTGTACGCTACTCTTTGTTAAGTCTGTAGATCTGTGAACCAGCACTGTCTTACTAATGTTAATTTGACTAATTTGCCAGAAGAAAATGTATTTTAAGAGTGTCAGTCAACATTTGAGAGCCAAATGTCCATTGCCTTCAATTTCAAATTGTCTCTGGTATAAGAGCCTCTGTCTCTGGTATAAGAGACTTAATATGCACATCTTTCTGGTACATCCCATCTCCTTCCCTTGATGAGGTCTGATGAAATGGTTTATATGAGATCATTGCTGAAAATATTAATTTCCATTAGGCATTGTAACTAAAACAAATCTGTGAGATTTTAAATGAGAGACATACAGACAACATAATAATGAATTTGATTTAATAAGTAATGACACTTTACAGCAATGCCTTTTTTTCTACTGTTAATCTGAGTAATATCATGTTGATTTTATTGCCCTTGTCTGGTCTCAATCTCGGTCTCAATCTCGGTCTCTGCCTCGGCCAGCCTTGGTCTTGGTATCGCCTTAGTGTGTCTTGGTCTTGCATTGTCAGCATTGGTCTTGCATCTCAGCATTGTCTTGGTCTTGCATCTCTTGGTCTTGCATCTCAGCATTGTCTTGGTCTTGATACCCTCCGGTCTTGGCAATGTCTTTGTCTATGTTTAGGCGGTCCTGACTCCAACACTATCTGTTGTCAGATGTAACGCGTAATAAACCAATTACAATGGCCTGTCACTTCACCCTTCATCAATGGTGGAAGGCAAGTTAGCAGGAATAGTGGCCATCTTGTTAATTTTACCTTTTGAATAATGTGACAATGAGGTGTTTCCTGGTAGCCTAGCAATTTATATTTTAAAGCATTTTTAGACTGAAGTTAAAGCACCTTCATAATATCTGGATTTATAAGAGCTGGCATGTCAGCATTCCTGACCTGATATCCAGGTAAATGATCAGAGAACACTATCCTAATCGCTTGTAGTATTTGTGGCTACATTCAATCTTCCAGGTACATTTTCATTTGCGTTTATGGCATTTATTAGATGACTTACAACCAGTAGTTACAGGGACAGTCCTCCTGGAGACACTCGGGTTAAACCTGTGACCTTTGTGTGTGTCACCCGCTAGGCTACCACCTCCCACTACCCTCTAACATTACTGACACCCTCATCCAAACGTCTCCCCGTAGCCTCCACTGTCCAAAAACACATCCAAATTCACATTGAAAAGACTTGGCTCCAGAGAGGCTTTGTGATTGGATAGACAGAGGCATGACGCTTTAATTATTCATTCAGAGCTTACAGCTATCCCCCGATTCAGCAGCCATCTACATTAGTAGTAAAAAGATGACATGAGCACTTGCAATGCGCTCCTGCTTGAGACTGGAATAATGGCCTATCAGCGCAGAGAAGAAACTGGAAGCAGTTGTGTTCAAGGACGATCCTCAAATGAATGCAAACGACATAGCAAAGCGGCAGCCGACGGTACGTTCCGAATGGAGGCCTACAGCCTTGTTGCTGATTACAGAAAGGTGACACGCGTACACGGTCGCGGTAAATGTCACGCTGCCCTCCCGCGAACGTCTTGTTCTCTGACAGAGAAAGTCCCGTAGAGCAGCGAGTCAGAGTGCGGTGTTTTCACCTGGCAACTGACTTGGTGTGTGAGCGTGCGTGATGGCCCGGTAACACTGTGTGTAGGAATCGATGAGTATAAAAACATATTGCCACAGATTTGAACATTTAGATTTAATTTAAATGTGTATGAGCACAATAATGGGGCCGAATGCATTGGTGCTTCAGGGTAGATCAACGTAAATTGTAGCTTCTTCAAATGAATGCAGAAAATACTGCCATACGGCGCATCAGCAAGTGTGTTCAAACCGCGTGTCAATTAGTCAATTGAAGTGATTATTCGCACATTAAAACAAAGTTTGATTGCAGCAGTGAAGTTGATCTAAGAGGCAGAAGAGACAGCTGGGCCTTGCATTTTTTTAACCTGATCAGAAAAAAAGCATCATTAATGAGCCCCTCTGGCGCACACACTGGGAAAATATTGGCACGCTGGAAATATTGGAATGCTGTGAAATTGTTGCATCGCATCTCATGTAAATTAGAGACGTGACTTAATCCTCCTGAGTCAAATCTAAATGGGTAAGCCTTTTAAAACACATATATCCCCTTGCTAATGTGAAAGTTAATACCTTCAGTGCTCTCGACAAGCAATATTGTCGCCCACTTCATTAAAAAGCTGTATTTATTATTGTTATTTTTTAATTAAAACCCATTCTCCTATTGCATGGTCTCTATTATTTAGCAATTATCTGAAGCGGATATGGCAGCAGGTAGCCGTGCTTGTGTTACCCCTCTCATTTTTTTTTCTTTTTCTGTTTATAAAAAAATATATATATATATATATATATATATATATATATATATATTTTTTTTTTTTTTCTCTTTCTTTTGCATTGTAAGTGCTCTTGACACCTAAGGCATACATATTTGAGGGCTGCATTTGTCCTGTTCCTGTTCTTTTTTTTGTGAACAAAAAAAAAAAAGGATGTTTTTATTCAATGCTTTTTATTAAAGCATTCATGGACCCTTTGAAGGCCACCTGTGTAACAATTGATTGGGCTGAATGACATATTTTGTTCACAAAAAAAAAAGTCTGCTGATTGATTTGGGTGCATGATATTTGGTTTCGATGGGGAGCCGACTGCACTGGTAAGTTTGTGGTCAAATCCGATGAATGGTGGCCAGACCAAACAGAGGTAGGAGCCTGCTTGTGTGTCCATGGAGCCAGGCTGACTGGCCATTCGTCCTCCTAGATTGAGGAATGGTGTGCTTTTTAAAAAAGTGGGAGTCAAACGATGTCATTATCTGCAACTAAAACTTTGGAAATATTTATGTTAAGTTGAAATTTCAATGGAATTTCGTTAACATTCTAGTCACACAAAATGCTTAAAAATATGGTTCTTAAATTATACCATTAAGATGGAAACGTCAAACTCATTTCAGCTATTCACGCATAAAATTAATAGAAATTCTAAAACTTATTGGACAGATAAACAATTTTACAGTTGTTTAAACCAGACATTTAAACATCAACTAGACAATTTTTTAGATACTTTAGAGTTGCTGTTGAGTGCTGTTGACTGACCATTTGCTCTTTTGTAGGGGGCTTTTGTTCTTCTCATGCTCTGTCTGTGTTGTGCATGTAACACACTTTTGTTCACCCTCATCCAGTCTTAGTTTCACCTGTGCATGACATTGTTGCATAAAATATTTGTGTTAATAAGTTCTGTTCATTGTGTTAATGGACTTAGCTCATCTTTTCCAGGTAGTTCAGCTTTATTTGGGTTGGGGAACTGCGTAAATCCATCGTAAGGCCCAGCGATGTGGAAAATAACACAGTAGCTACGCCATTCTTTGATTAGTGAGAACACAGTTGAAGGATTATGAGATGTAATTGCTAGAATCTCAGATAAACAGGTGGCATGTTTTCATGGTCACAGTGAATCCTGTCAACTTTGCATAGTGAACTTTCTAGGCATTTGGGAGGCTGTGCTGAACACTTCCACTTAGGTGGCATAAAAATGTCCTGAAACCCACGACTCTGCATGCATCATTACCTGCCTCGTGTCACATTTTGCACAGTATTTTTGACATCAGATAAGAAGTGTCTCAGCAAAACAGCATCTAAAACTGACGCGTGACGTGCAGGCTGGGTGTGATGGTTATGAATATAGCAGACGTCCAGACATGGTTCAGATGTGCCATGAGGTAGGACACCTCATTACTGAAAGTGAGCTTCTGGATGAGTGCAGCTTTAGTGCCTTCACGGCTTCATTTGTCCCCCTTCAGGGCTCTTGGAGGGGCACTTGCATGTGATGTTTGATGCCTTGCATGGTAAACACATGCAACGGCCCATACCGGTCTGCATGCTGCTTAATGAATGTCTTCCTCTCTCTCTCCTTGCCCGTCTGTGCTCGCAGAAGACAGCCGTGTCAGAGGTGGGTGCTCTCGTCTCCTTTTTTTTTTTATTTTTCCTCTTTTGCTTGGTGGCTTAAGTAATTTCAGAGCGAGTGGGCATGTTTTTGAACTGTTGTAACACTGGAAACGGGGTGCGCCATGGACGGTAAGTGGATTTTCACACTGGTGCGTCTCAGAGCTTTTGGGCTGATGTGTCCTCAATTGTTTTAGCTTGGGAGATGGTCTGATCTCACAGAACATATAAACTAGACTAATTTTTTTTCTCAACCATAAATATTTTGTATTATTTGATTTTTTCCTTTCTAATGTCCATGGAAAGTTGAAATTCAGGAATAAAATAATACATTTGCCTACTACTATTACGTAAGTCATGACAGCACATGAGCTATAAATGGTTAAAAAATAAAATACACACACACACACACACACACACACACACATATATATATATATATATATATATATATATATATATATATATATATATATATATATATTCGTAAATATAACCAATGACGCATTGAAACCCAGTTGTCTTTAAAAAAAAAAAGTAAATGCTCATTGAATGTTGCTTGTCTCCTCGCCTCCCCCTTCCTAGGCTTCACCCTACTCTCTCCTACCTTGTCAAAATGTCACAGGCATCTGCAATGATGCCTGTGGATTAGTGTGACAACCTTCCCATGATCCCTTGTTCTTTTCTGACTGTGCTCTTGTTTTCCTTCAAGGTCCTGCACACCTGATGATGGCCGACCAAGGTATGGGTTCTCTCTTACCTTCATTGTTCCTCCCCGTGTCCTCTGTTTGCTTTGAGAACTTGTGCTGCCTTGATTTCTCGCACTGCTTTGTTACTCAGACTTGATTCTTTGATCAAAACCCGTTTTTTGTTTTTTACGCACATCATAATGCAAAACAAAAATGGTCCTTTTGATGCCCTCGCACCATCTTCGCTGCTCATTCATCTTTGAGTCTTTGAACGTTCATCTTAAGTTTTTCCCATTTACTTGGTGCACTGTGTTATCGTCCAGCATTCAGTTTTATTGCATTAATATAAACAGCAGCAGGAGCATTTTTTATTTCTTTTTGGTAAAGCATGGCTGGAAATGAAAACAGGGCTGGAAATGAAATTATGCAGAGTGTGAAGGAGCTGCCGGGATGCCTGTCTTGAATGCACCGGTGAACTTGATTGACATCCCCCCACCGCCTTCCGCTGCCATGTTATGACAGCCAGTGCCTCC
Source organism: Denticeps clupeoides (assembly GCF_900700375.1). NCBI lineage: Eukaryota > Metazoa > Chordata > Actinopteri > Clupeiformes > Denticipitidae > Denticeps > Denticeps clupeoides. The sequence goes on from NC_041714.1 coordinate 5,286,961, forward strand.
TCCAGTCGCATGCAGCAGGAGATGGGAGCAGCAGAGCTCTTCCCGCTTCAGGCCGCCGCCACGCCCCTGCGCATCGCCGTCGTCACGTCCCCGCCGCTCTGTTCTGTCCTCCATCCTGCCTCCAGCTCATGTCCACGAGTCTTATCGGTGTTTCTCTCCCTCTGTTTCCTCTTTTGTCTGGAATCTGCTTTCTCCATGGATCCATTTCATCAAACTCTATAGGTAAAAGTAAAGGTACTGAGCCCTTTTTCCCTCTTTCACTCTTCTGTCTGCCTGAATGTTGAACTGGTTCTTCCGTGCTGTTGCTAGTGTGCATTTTATGTGACGCCAGTATATACAAAGTCGTAGGAATGTTCGGTATTGAACATGTATGTGCAGAGGCTTGTGGGAAGGTAAGTGGCGCTTCTGAAGTGGACTCTTCCATTTTCTGTTTGATGCATGGTCACCATGAATGACACTCACAAAGAGGACGAGCTTAACCTGTGAACCAGACCAACGGGTAACCATTTTCTTTCCAAATCTGTGTGGAGGGTTGGGTAGCTCCTTGCAAGTGTTCGGTTATTCCTCTAAGGGTAAGTGCTTGTCTGATCATCACCATTTGACCCTCTTACTTACTTAAGGTTAGAAGTGGAACTTTTAAGGCCTCTTGAAAAATCCCCCAAATTTTGGGACCTCATAATATATCCCCAACTATAATCATATATTCTAAAAATGTAGAATATGGGTCAAATGGAGTGTTCAGAAATGTGCTGCTGTGCTCATAATTGCTTGTTGTTTTGTTGATACTTCAAAAATTGAGTGTTTATTCCAAGACAGAATTTTCAAACGACTGTTCAAGTGTTCAAGTGTTTTTGCTTTTAGCGATGAGCAGTTTAGTTATTCATTTACATGGATTCCATGTAAACGGCACCATTAAAGGCTGGCTATGCCTTTCTCAGGTAAGAAATGTACATAATACATAGGGAATTGTATCCTTTTCAACAAGATATAAAAATATATGTATCTAATAATATGGAGAAGTTATGAAATGCTCTGCTTTAAAATGTATTGTAGGCAAGAGTTTGTAACGTTTGAATCGTTTTCAAATATTGTAACATTACCAGAGCGCACACATATACACACACACACACACACTCATTTAGGCTTCTTCAGCTTTATGCTTCCGTGTCCACCCGAGTAACAAGTAAGTGCAATTTATTCATTTATGAAATGTTTTTCATGACTTTTTTTGAGGTGCCGTATCCTGCCAATTCATCATGTTGTTATATCATTGTTGCATTGTTGCTGATTGTAGCAATATTTCCCTAAATTTCATGGAGCCGCTTGAAGCTCTCAACTTTTTCATATTAAATCAAGTGGCATGCATGAATTTTATCCTTACACTGTACATATTTGAGTAATGAAGGGCTCCAGAGGACTTGCTAAGCTGATTGGTATTTGAGGGTTTCGTTCATTGTAGACGTGTTCTCTGCGGTATTTATGTATAAGATCTGTGATTGCGTATTCCCATTTATCACGTCTCACAAATTGGCATAAATATTTATTCAGTTCCCCAGGCTACCCGCGGTTATGTAAGGTTCCCTTGAATATGAAATGCAGTGCTGCCACTGTCGTTCTGGATTTGCGCAATATCAGGTATTTAAAGAGACCAATTACCTGATGTGTGTAAAATATATATACACACACCCACACACACACAAATAGTAAATATGCCGTGAGTTTCTTTCAGCTGCAATATTGCTGCATCTCCTAAACAACACCCTGAGCGGTGGTGAAGGCCATGCCATCCACAGATGCCACTTCACTTTCAGGCCAACCTGGCCGTGGCAGAAGGCAGGCTGGGAGGGGAGGTGGTACGTGTGCTGACATGGCAAGAACCATGAAGCCAAAGACAGGCCGCCTTTCAGGCCCCTTAGGTCTCTTCATTTTCTCACATGTTGTCTTGTTGTCTCAGCCCGGATGCCACCACCTGTTTTTTTTAAGCTTCCACTTCCTGGTTTCCTTTAAGATTCTAGGGTCTATGCAAACTGATCAGAAATCTAAACCGAATCTTGAGTACATTCTACTCATCCCCTTTCCTGCATTAAAGCTGAGTAGCAGCATCTGACATCCATATGGAGGATTTTGACAGATCAGTAATAGTACAGATTTATTGTCCTCTACTTTAACAACGTGACTACAAATTGAGGAGAGCTGTCAGTCGAATATAGTCACATTTTGCTACAATTTAATAAATCACAATTTTTCTTTAGACTATAATCAATGTTTGCTATAATCAATATTTAAAACTATTATTGTGAGAGTGTGCCTTAGACAGGGTTTTTCTGCAGACTCTAAAATGAATACAACTGTTTTTGTTTCCACCCCAAAAATTCAGGCATTGTGACTCGTATGTAACATGGGGCATCACGGAAACACCGTAAAAATGATTTTTCCCACATTTGAGTGGCCCAGCATTTGTAGCCTCATTCATCTCTAAAACTCCTTCACTGTCTGTCTCCACTGTTATGTAGGTGTTGCCTCTGAATTTTGCATCCGTGCCATAGGTCAGACCCACACAGGAAGTAAACAACTGCCCAAATTGCCCTAATAATGCTTTGACATGTTACATATCTATTAATGAATCACATGCTTCGGTTAATAAACCTATTTCAGTCCGTGTACGTTCTTATTGCCATGCTAATATTCAGTATGCACACAGTCCTTCTTTCACACAACGAAGACTCTAGTCTTTAGAGTAAATTTGTGTGCTGGAGGTGATAATTTGCCTTTTTCCATTGTGCACGTATGTGTCTGGTTTCAGATCCCTCACAACCTCATTTCCATTTCGAGTCATCATGAGCAGGAGAGGGGATAAGTCATAATACCACTGGCACACAAACGGCAGCAGTATTTAATTGATGTCATCATAGGGGAGAGTCATGTGGCGCTTAAAAGGGCCTGGAGGCTGAACAGTGCGCTGCTCACAGGTGGAGTTGGTTTTTTTTGGGAAATTAGTCTTCTTTTTAGTCTGATTGCATTTGTCTTTTTTCAAAATGAGAATGTTCTCACTTTAATTATTCAGTGCAAATCCTTCGGGATTGCTACTCTTGTGTTCATGACAGTTTTAACGGGGGAAAGCTTTCAAACTTTCACTGGTTCATGACCAATTGCTTTGCATGATTCGGGTGTTCTTGACGTGAACATAATTAATTCAGATATGTAGCATTTTTTTATGGGACTGTTGCCTGGCCCTCCAAATAAATTCAAATAATGAAACACGTTTTATCAAGACCTTTACGTATCTATTTTGTGTGATTTAAAAAAAGATCAGTTAGGCAAAAAATCAACAATTATCTCAAATCAGACAAGCTTCAATGTCATTTTAGTCCCATTAAGCCAAAATCAAATGGCTAATGCGTGGTTAATCATAGTGCATGAGACTGAACTCTCAGTTAGAAGGTAGAATAGACTGGAATGACTAGCATGCAGTTTGTCTGACCTGAGTCTGAATTAACCCAGTCTGAAGGAACCACTGATGTAACCATGTAAATTGAAAGAATATTGATTATAGTGCAATTGTGACACATAACATAAACGTAGATAAATTAGTCATTAAGTATGTTAAATATGTATTGAAACATATATGAACATACTCCTATTAAGTTTCTTCACTTTTAGCGGAACACTGAACAGCTAACAATAGATGTAAAATAAGATATTAAACAAGTGGATTATTCAATTGCTCAATTATTCAATTAAACCGATACTTATGGAAATACATTTTAGGAAATACAACTGAGCACTGGAACTAGAGGTGGTGCTAATTAAGATAGGTAGATAGAAGATAGATTGGTCATGTAATCTATAAGCATTATAAGGTATATGGACTGAAGCATGGGCAATACATACACAAGATAACCAGTGCAAAGCAAAAGACTAGTCATGACTAGTTTAGCTGATTGCACAGTTCCAGTAAAAGGCTAAAACCTTAAGCCCTTTTTTGTTTTCCGGAGATGATTAGCATTTGAACCTTTCATTCTGCTTGTACAATCGAGTCCCATCTACTGGAATGATTAAAGAAGGCTGCCAACTTTCTCTGTGAAAGTGATAGAGTTCAGTAGTCCTCATTGGTGGTGAGGATTACAGTTGTCACCAAAACGCTTGGCTTGGTTTTGCTTAAGAGCGTGTTACTATTCCCTTCCATTTCAAAAAGGTAATTTCTCCAAAGCACTGAAGGATTTCTCTGCTTGTACGCATTTAAAGAAAAATAAATGTCAGTATTTGTAATGACACCATCAGGCCTGATTGGTAAATTGACATCTTCAGAGTCTATATTTGTGTTGTATCATGGGAAGTACCTCAACAGAACATGATGCACTGCTGTGGGCTTTTGGGTTTGAAGTAGACAGAACTTGGGATTGCATGTCAACATGCTATTTGTCAGCTGTACCTGCACTGAAGTGACAGTGACTGGTTCCTGTGAGGTCCCCTCCCTGAGATCTAACAGACCTGTCATGATGATGTTCTGTGCCTTCTGCTTCATGAGACACATCTCCATTTAAAATTAATTGGCAGTAAACTGACAGGTCACATGAAATGGTGCATTAGCAGATGACTGAGTGGCGGCAGATTCTGTGCTGGCGCTTAAGTTAAAGTTTGCCATTTTTCCCCATGGGAGGGCAATTTTTTGGTCCAAAGAGTCTTTTCATGCTCAAATGGTATCATTCCACGTGTAACACGTCTGCACCGGTCTGGGAGTCAGAAATTACTTTGCTCAGACCTGGTTGTGAGCAGCCTTTAAAACAGGAACCACAGAGTAGACTGTTTTTGACAGAAGGACATTGAAAATGATTACTCTCCATAACAGTGCATTTTAGTCCTCAATGACATTTTTTATGTTTGTAATATTATATATATTTTTACATTTTTACAGAGGAGGTTGTGTATTTTATTTTGTCTAATTCTCAAATCATAAGCATTTAATGAACAATAATCCCTCACAAAAGTAGTATTTTGAATTGAGAGTTTTTATTGTCATTATTAACTCTGACCTAATAATATATAATTTTAATGTTGGCTGGTGTCATTTCAATTGAAAACATCCTACAAGAGTTTAAAGGGCCAAATGAATGATCAAATAGCCTTAATTTATCTTCACACACAGTCTTATGAATGCTGTATGTCAAGTCTAAATATCTCCTTTAACCCATATGAGCTGTACCACTGTAGCACCATGCCTGATTTTGGCGGAAGACCTACTGGAACAGCTGGCCAACATATGGAGGCGTTAAAGCCAGGAAAGACCTCGGAAAACCCAGAGAGCAGAGAGGAGTCTGGTATGGAGCGAGCGTGTTCAGCACAGCGGACTGCCCATTCTCTCTGGCTGGCTGGAATTCCAACCTTTAGCCACCAGAGTAAACGAGCAGATTAATGACGGTGTACAAGCCCAGCAAAACACAGCAAACAGAATAAGAAAAAATGTAATTAAATAAAGCAACGTGGACAATGAGGTTCTTTTCCCAGAAAGTTGTCTAAACCAGCCTTATCATTGTCAGACTAATTGGTAATTAAAGTTTCGACTCTTACAGAAAGGAGAGAGCGTGAGACAGCTTGAGCATCCAGATGTGAGAGTGTGTGGAGCGTATGAATTTACAGGTGTGTGTCACTTATGTTTTTTGACAAGTGCCTATATTGTAGTAACCAGAGGTGAGCTCAGCAAATGTCTTGAAAAATTGTCATTTTTTTTGTAATTGTCCTGTCAATAGACAGCAAACAGTGATTGTAAAAAATTTTTTTTTGATTCTATCACAATAAAGGACAGAGAATAAAGTGCAATGCAGAGACTGAAATGAGTGACTAGCTTCTGCAAAAAGCTGCAATGGAGAACAAACTTTGACTTAGTGTTTACCAATAGCAGCTACTAAAATATATTTATTGGTAGTGGTGACAGGCATATAAATTGTCCAGAAAAGAAGGGACGGGCTGAGCGAGTAGAATAAAAAGGACCTGGTCAATATGAAATAGGCTCAGCTGGCTCCCCAGGTGGACTGGAAGGAGATCGGCCTCAGATCAATACAGCAGGTCGATGGCGGTGAGGGGCCGCTGTGATAAAGAAAAATGAAAAAAAAAAAATTTCTCAGCCTGCCAAAATCTAAACGAAAATAAATGAAAGAATGAATGAATAAGTCAGAGCGCACATAAAAATAAAAATGTGTTTTGCCATTCGTAAGTCGTCTTTAGATGGAAGCATCATGGATGGCTGATGTTTGGTTGCTTAACACAGAGAATAATTGTTCTGTATTGACTGCAGACTTCTCAGGATGAGCTTAATTGCTCAAATAGAAGCCAACGGTGCTTTCATTGTTGATATTGCAGACACTTACAGCTGCTTGTGCCCTGATTAGCGAGTGGAGTAGATTAATATATATATATATATATTTTTTTGTTTGTCAAGAGAACATGATTATTTCAATTTGCCAATTAATGGCTCTAAACCTGCCTCTGAAGTGTGCTGCTGCTGTGAATAATGTATTCCTTCACATTAATACTGTGCTGTGCGGTGCAGTAAGTAAACATGAAGGTCATTTTTTATCTTATATGCAGTAGCAGGCAATGACCACTAGTGGCTGCCAGTCAGAACTCATTCCCTGTTTTGTGTCAAGCGCCCCTGTAATCAGAAGGTTGCCGGTTCAAATCCCGAGGTGCCACTGAGCAAAGCACCGTCCCCACACACTGCTCCCTGGGCGCCTGTCATGGCTGCCCACTGCTCACTCAGGGTGATGGGTTAAATGCAGAGGACAAATTTCACTGTGTGCACTGTGTGCTGTGCTGCTGTGTATCACAATGACATTCACTTCAGTCACACTAAATTTGATAAAAGTGTATTGATTGCACTGTTGCCCATTATAATTTCTGCTATGTCTTGGTAATATTTATTTGCAGCTATGGTGGATTACGTAGATTTTCAACACATTCCTGGACACCTGTTCATGGCAAGGGTTTCTCTCTACGGAACAGGACTGAGAATATGGGGGAGGCTGGTGCAGAGACCTCTGACAGTTTGTTTTAATAAACTCCCACTATGCCAGTTCACCTCTGCAGTACACGAGGACAGTAGCGACTCAGTAGCATGCCGCATTCATTTTGGGGAAATGAGCTAGCCGTGCAAATAACTGCGTATCAGTCCTGGTCGTAATAAAAAGCAGCAGACAAGTAACAGAATTACTTACATTTGCAGTGGCAGCTGAATTAAGCAGCGTCATCGATCTGCATTCTTGCTCAGCACTGCGTTTGCTCCAGCGAGGGCAGGGAGAACGATGGGAGGAAAGGAGCAGGCAGAAAAGTTTCTTTTGACTCATGGGCATTCAGATTCATTGCACTAGGATATGTGCACTAGGAAGTGCAGAGTATCTGCAGGTTTAAGGAAGACAAATGTAAGACTTTTAAAGACCTTTTTCATCAAATCTAAGACCCTGCATCAGGGTTTTTGCCCAAAAGGCCAACTTTTTTCTGGGCAGTCACTGTGAGGGACAGATGCTCTTCTAAAATACAAAATTAATTGTATTTTATAATAAGTAATATTTTTCTTCAATATTTTTAATTTACTTTGAAATTTCACTTATTTGAACAGACTCTTATAACCTGTACTGCAGCAAGCCAGTAAGGGGGCGAGTGTGGTTTTTGATTTCTTATGTGTGAGTCATTTCCTTACCAGGAACCAGGAAGTCCACTTTACTGCTAAATTAAAGACTTCTTTTAATTTGATTTGGAGAAAATAAATGTAGGGACATACTTTTTCCTCCTCACTAGGATATTTCTGATTCCGTAATATCAGAGAATTCTTTTTATATTAACTGAGTTCTCAGAACTTGTCCACCGGTGAATACAGAATGTTGCTGTATAGCTCTATAGGCTGTTCCGCTAACAGGTGCAAAATAGTTTTGTTTTTTTTTAGTTTACCATAAAACAATTGTACTGGGTCTGCAGTATTTCTATCATCTTTTACTAGTCATTTACTAGTCAAATTTAAGACTTTTTAAGGATCTGCTGATACCCTAAAGGTGGGTATCAAAGGTAACCAATGTCACGGTGCCATCATGCAGGATGAAGACAACATTATGTTGTTGCTGGCTAAACAGTGCAGGATGTGCTCTTTATGACATTTGAATAAAGTGGTTAGTAAATGAATCCCATATATGGGAACCTCAGCTCTGATTTGATGCTCTTCCATCTGACGTTTTTGGCCATGGTGCCAGCAGGTAAATGGTGGGCCCGTTGGAAATTGAATAGTCCATTTCCAATCGAGTGTGACCCCGGCTAATCCACAAGGGTCAGTGGCAATTTGTCTCAGGAGGGCTGTACCGAGAGTCATTACATTCAAGATCAACGTGTCCTAAGGGAGCGAGCAATTCTTTATAGGTAGACTTTCATTTCGCTCCCTCGTCGACCCTGTCCTTTTGGGCTGAATCTAAATACAAGCATAGCGTATGAATCATTTATTATGTAACAGGATGCAGCGGTGCTGGGACTGGAGTCGATATCGTTGAGCCTGATGTTTTAGGAGAGTTAATAACCTTTACACCAAAATCTGAGTGCGTTCATATTATTATGTAATGCTATCTCCTTAACGTCATTAGCTTTACGACTGATGTTTTGCGACAGATTGTGTCATCTGTAGTGTTTACTGATGGTACTAAAATGACTATACTTCAGTTTGAATTGTCAATGAATGTAATTACTAAACATGACTAGAATCTTAATTTTTTTCATATAGATTTCATACTGTGAATAGAGAGACCTTACTGCTGAAAATTACAAAATTATGAATGTGCAGTTACAACTGGGAAATGATTTACTGTTGTACAATATTTTCTCATTTACTGGTAAAAAATATATAGTAATAGGGTAGAATGAATGAATATAATGTTGATTTGCTGTTAAAATCCCATGACTTTTCCAAGACGATGGAGGTCATAGCATTTTCTGCTCATTTTCCAGTCTTGCACAGAATCGTGCTTTTAGCTGACCACAGTGTCTGCCAAGTCTTTGCACTAAAGTACAAATTTTCTCTCATGCATTATTATGAGGCATGTAAGGTGCAGCAGAACGTTCTGGACAGTGACTTCAGGAAAAAATAAATAAATAAATAAAATGAATAAACAAGCAGTTGTGTAATTGTTTGTGTCTATTGGAAAATAACAAAAAAAAAAAAATCAGTATAAAGATGCAATCAGTTGCTTCTTTCTTTGACTTTCTGCTGGTGGTGCATTCGCCTTTGCACAGTCAAGCCATTCTTTTTCCCCCTTAAAAGAATAGCCTCCCTGCTGGTGGGAGACCACAGTGGCCTTATACCATTCACTAAATTTAATTGGCCTTCATTTATGAGTGGCCAGGCACCTGTCAATGGAGCTTTTCCATAAAATAAAGGTCTTATTAGTCAGCGTCACCTCCCCTTATACTCCCCATGTTATCTGCATCATTTCATCTCCTACTAGCTATACATGCCTGCACTGGGAATTCCTGAGCTATTTCATGACATGACATGTATCACAACACAGGTTAAAATGTCATATAACATCATTGTAATAATACAAAATTTCTTATCCTATTAATATGCACCATATGCAATGCAAATACAGTGGGTACGGAAAGTATTCAGACCCAATTCTGATTTTCACTTTTATATTGCAGCCATTTGCTAAAATAATTTCAATTCATTTTTTCCTCGTTAAAGTACACACAGCACCCCATATTGACAGAAAAACAGATTTATTAACAAAGAAAAAATGAAATATCACATGGTCCTAAGTATTCAGACCCTTTGCTCAGTCTTTAGTAGACGCACTCTTTTGATCTAATACAGCTTGAGTCTTTTTGGATTTGGGGGTCCTCTGACATTTCTCTTTGCAGATTCTATACGGGTCTGGCAGGTTGGATGGTAAACGTTAGTGAACAGCTATTTTTAGGTCTCTCCAGAGATGCTCAATTGGGTTTAAATCAGGGCTCTGGCTGGGCCATTCAAGAACAGACAGAGAGTTGTTGTGAAGCCACTCCTTTGTTATTTTAGCTGTGTGCTTAGGGTGATTATCTTGTTGGAAGGTAAACCTTTGGTCCAGTCTGAAGCTTTTAGTACAGGATATCCCGGTACGTGGCCGCATTCATCTTTCCCTCAATTGCAACCAGTCGTCCTGTCCCTGCAGATGCAAAACCACCATGCTTCACTGTTGGGACTGTATTGGACAGGTGATGAGCAGTGTCTGGTTTTCTCCACCCAAACTGCTTTGAATTAAGGCCAAAAAGTTCTATCTTGGTTTCACCAAACCAGAGACTCTTCTTTATCACCATCTTTGAGTCCTTCGGGTGTTTTAGGAAACTCCATCTGGGCTTTTGTGTGTCTTGCACTGAGGAGAGGATTCTGTTGGGCAACTCTGCTATAAAGCCCCAACTGGTGAAAGGCTGCATTGATTGTTCAATTTCTACAACTTTCTCCCATCTCCCGAATGCATCTCTGAAGCTCAGCCACAGTGATCTTTTGGGTTCTCTGACTAAGGTTCTTCTACCCCTGATAGTTCAATAGGGCCAGACAGCCAGCTCTAGGAGTGGTTCTGGTCATCCCAAACATCTTCCATTTAAAGATTATGGAGGCCACTGTGCTCTTAGGAATCTTAAGTGCAGCAGAAATGTTTCTGTAACCTTGGCCAGATCTGTGCCTCGCCACAATTCTGTCTCTGAGCTCTTCAGGCAGTTCCTTTGACCTCATGATTCTCATTTGCTCTGACGTGCATTGTGAGCTGTAAGGTCTTATATAGACAGGGGTATGGCTTTCCTGATCAATTCCAAACAGTATAATCATACACAGCTGGACTCAAATGAAGGTGTAGAACCATCTCATGGATGATTAGAAGATATAGACAGCATCTGAATAAAATATATGAGTATCACAGCAAAGGGTCTGAATACTTAGGACCATGTAATATAGTTTGTTTTTCTTTGTTAATAACTGTCAATATGGGGTGCTGTGTGTACATTAATGAGTGAAAAATGAACTGATTTTAGCAAATGGCTGCAATATAACAAAAATATAAGGGGGTCTGAATACTTTCCCACTGTAGCTAAAAATACAACACTAGAAGTTATTTCAGCTTTTTGAAAGTATGTGCAACAGTGGCATCAATGAATGTAAATATGTGAAAATTAACACTATACAGAAACACCATCTGTTTTATACAATAAGATGTGGACATAAAATATCGACACACAATGTTCTACATTCATATAAAAGAAACATATAAAATGTCTATTCTATATTTACATTTACATTTATGTCATTTATCAGACGGACTTATCCAGAGCGACTTACAATCAGTAGTTACAGGGACAGTCCCCACCTGGAGCAACTTAGGGTTAATTGTCTTGCTCAGGGACACAATGGTAGTAAGTGGGATTTGAACCTGGGTCTTCTGGTTCATAGGCGTGTGTGTTACCCACTAGGCTACTACCACCATATACATATATACACAACTCACAATAAGTTAGGGATATTGTGAGAGACTTGGTGGATGTCATACATACAGTGTTTGTTTTGACATTTTTGGGATAGGTACATTGTATTTGGGTGATAGACACACCTCGTTTTGTGTATTCCATTTAATGGTCTCATTGTGTACAAGTGTGCCTTATATTGGGGGCAATACAAAGAGACACCGTTTCACAATGTGGCATCAATTTCAACATTCTGTGGGTATAAAAAGATGGTATTGTCAGTAACTCATTCCAAGTTCATCATTCAAACAGCCATGAACATTTTTTAATTTTTGGGGTAATAAATATTAAGCTAATGAAAATATTACTAATCATACGTTATTAGTAATATCAAAGGGGACTTTCACTTATTTCATTAAATTTCAGAGCAAATAGGAAAAGCACTCATGTAAATAACAATATCCCTAACTTATTGTGAGTAGTGTATATACATTTGAGGACATGCTGTATAATGTTAATGTTAATTTTTTTTAACACTCTTGTAAACAATAATCTATAAGAAATGTTATTTTCTATGTCTTTACCCCATATAGTTATTAGATCAAGATGAGCTGTGTGTAGTGCTGGTTTTTGAGGCTTCACAGGATGGATCATGCACATCGATGCAGACATATCTACAACAACGTTTACTTTAACAATGATTACATCATAATATCAATAAAAATGGCATATATTCAGAACATGCAGCACTGGAAGAAACAGTGAGGCTTTTTTATTCTGTTTCTTCAATGAGAAAATATATTTTCTAAGCATTTTTCTCTCAGCCCTGTGCTCCATCACATCTTATTACAGACTGGTCCAGTTAATGGAACGTTAATGTAAAAAAAAAAAAAAAACTGGAAAAAATGAGTCTCCTCACATTCGCTAATTGCATTGGGACATCTCATTGCAGAAGAACATAGCATAATACCTATTAAGATGAGCAAGCCAAAAAAGTTGTAATGGGTTAAAATACTGTGGGGGATAAATACAAAAGAGACAATTATCTTCATCTATAATTCATGGAGTGCAAAAATGTCACCAGAGACCAGAAATGTAGGTGGTGTTGCATGCTGTTATTATTATTATGAAGATGTTTCTAATCTATTTTACTTGAGAGTAATAGAATTCCCCTTGTAATGCCTATTTTGTAATGAGGGAGCCACACCGCTATTACAATCCTATTGTTTGCGAGTGGGAGGAAGTGGAATTGTCTTGTCTTCTGCAGAGAGTCAGCAGTTGAATTGTAATGTAGCTGTAATGGAACTGGCCTTTCAAAGATGGCCAGGAGTGAAATAACGGGCCTTATGAAAGGAGGTTGGACAGTAGGCCTTTGTGTTGATGGTACGCTACTCAGAAAATATCACATGCTTTATCCCTTTTTTGTCCCCTCGTTACTGTCTGCTTTGGGCTGGCCTTTACGGTGACTATGTTTACATGAGCAGTTGGGTAATGGCTGTGAATTTCTATGATTATTTTTTTTTTGAATGAAGAAAAAAAAAGTGAACTTGTGAATGACTCTTTATTTTGTAAGTGCAGCACTGGCTCAGATTGGAGGGGGACCGCGACTTTCGAGCTGCTGAGGCCGCGGCGTCCTCTGGGGAGTTCATCTCCCCTTGGGCCCGGGTGAAGGTCACGGGCACAGCCATGGGTGGGCAGCTTCTCACATAATGGCACTGCTTAGTAGACACTCACGGGGGACACTGGATCGCTGGGGAAACTGGGGCACCTTTATTTTTCCCTCATAAAATAATTGATTGCAGGGCTGTGCCCTTTATTTAAACTACATGAAATAATTAAAATGAACATTATACCATGGTCTGGATGTAGTTGGTTCTTATTGGTTGGTAGGTTTGTAGGTATGATTCTATATACTGGTAGCAAACTAATCCACTAGTAACCATAGCAACCAAAATATATCTTAATAGCATGTTTAATTTTAGCAATATAAAAAACAAAATAATATATATATATATATATATATATATATATATACACACACACACACACACACACACACACACACACACACACACACACACACACACACACTTGAAATAATTGCCGGCAGGCTTGTTCACTAACATCACATCAAGTACTTATTCAGGGCGTGTGTAGAAACAATATATAACCTCAAATATGGAAGAGCTGTCGTGCGAGTTATCTATAGCTCGGAGACGAGGAACTAACTACCCAGCAGCACTTTCATCTTTGCTTACTGTCATAGAATGCTGTGCATGAGGTACAAAAACTGGCGTGATGATAATAAATATGCCTCGCATCCATTTGCATCCATCTCAACAGCTGTTACAATGCTGGCCCTCCATGCATTGAAGCATCTTTTTTTGAATTTTTTTACAAAATATTTAGGCATGTCATTATGTAGAAGTAAGAGTAATAATGCAATGAATGCTATCATTGTTTAATTTATGTCATGGCAAAAGCTGGATATTGGGTGAAAACCGATAAAGACAATGTAATAAAGAATAGAAATGTCGCAATGGCCAAAAACAGAATAGCTGTCAACTCACGGAAAACTTGCAGCTTATGACAGACAACATTCCTGTAATGCAGGACAACCAAGGTGTCTTGTGTTGCAATTATGAAGGGTCCTGATCACCCAACTCACTCATGTGAGTAGGTTCCAGCTGGGTGAGCCTAGAAACCCTGGGGGTCTGGGGCAGACTGGAGGACAGTTTCCAGAACAACAGTTCTGTAAGCATGCCCACTGCTCACCAAGGGAGATGGTTCAAAGCAGAGGACACACTTCGTTGTCTCACCGTGTGCTGTGCTGCAGTTTTTCACCATGACAATCACTTCACTTTCACTTTTATTTATATATAACGACGGGTTAAACGCTCTATGAACAGCCAGCATAACGTGAGGTGCCACTTCTTCACATCGCCGCCTCATAGAGCTTTTTGTCATTTGAATTAGCATGTCTCTAATTAGTGGCAGCATCCTGTGGCGCAGACAGGGTCGGGAAGTGAACTTTACTCCAGCGCGGTGCATGATGTACGCCTCGTCACCGGGCCGCCAGTCCCTGAGCGACAGGTCGCGTCATCTCCGACGTGCTGCCCGTCCTCTTTTAAACCGTCCCGCTGCCTGCAACTTCTGTCCTTTAATGAAAAGGCAGCGGGCTCTGCTCCAGGTGCCAGCTGGCCAGCTGGCCTTGTTTTATCCGCAGTAGGTCGCCGTGGCACCAGGGCTCGCCGCGTAATCAATGCAAATTGTGTATTTTGTGAACCACACACAACAGATGGACAAATCTTTTTTTTTTTTTATGCCTTTTATCACCTCACACCAGCACAATAACTGTTTTATTTCATTGAACTATTTGTTTTGGACTCTTCCAACCTCCCAGATGAGATTCCACTGTATTTTTATGTTTTTTTGTTCGATATTTATTGAAGCGACTAAATTATTCTGAATCTGTGTTCAGATAAAAGTTTCTTGTTTATTGCTTGCATGCCTGATTTTAGCATAATTAAAGTATTCATCTTTATTCAGTGGTTCTGTATTCTCAGAGACGATCATTATGCACACATCATGAACATTAAGCACCTATTTAATGGCAGGGTGACATGATGACATCTCTTGTGACACACTTTTTACAGGTAAAAAGGTTGTGCAAAATTGTATAGCCATCCAACAACTTTCAAAGTTGTGAGGTCTGAACGTAGCGCAAATGTGGCTACAGCACATATAAAATACAACAGTGAGACTGTGTAGTCAGTCTCAGAAACATTCTGTTTAACACACAGGGTGACTTATCTAATTGGTCAAAGTAACACAGCATCAAACGCACAAAAAAAAAAAAAAAAAAAAAAGGGGGAAAAAGAAGTTTGTTGAATGTGTTGCTTAATTGTAACCAGTTCGTTTTCAGGCTGAGAGTAGAACATGATGCACTCTCACTGAAAAATGAATAATGGTCATTTAAAAAAAAGAAAGAGACTGTATTCAGGCTGTTTTACCCTGACCTAGAATATACAGCACTGCTCTGGAAATTGCAATCATTTTATATTACCGTGACAGAGCACAGTTTAACTGGGGTGGTGCCATGTTGGAGGGGATGCTGGGACGGCCTTTACGCGCCCGACGCAAGCAAGAAAAAAAATCCGGGGACAACGAGCCTTGGTTTTACAACGCATCGTGCCCGAGGTTTAGATTCGTGGCTGGACCGCGACAACGCTGCATTTATCATTAAGCGCTGCCACGCCCGCACCAAGTGGCCACGTCAGCGGCTAAAATTAGCGTGCGGCTCGGGCCTCGAGGTTCCTCGCACATCATTAGGTGTGAAATATAACAGCTCGCGCCAAAGCTGCCTCCCTGGAGAGATGGATGCTCCTAGGACCTGCTTCTGTTGTTTCCCACAACTACACCGGCCTGACCGGCAACCGCGCTACCTGTGCTTTCCGTCAGGCGACCCCACGGCAAGATTAGACGCCGTTTCCTTTTTAAACCGGACCCATTTGGGTTTGCCAAGTCGGGCCCGTTCTTCCACTGGGTCGTTGACGTGGTGGCGGAGGAGGGAAGCCCACCCGCTGAAGGTCGAGGGGAGTACATCGTCCCCCAAATCTGTTTCTGATGAGGCCCGGGCTGCCGCCGCATTGGCAGGGTGTCGATAAAACAATTACGGACCGCTCAAAACCGCCGCGTACGTGAAATAAACAAACCATTAGCTGGAAAGATACGGCCCCGGGAAATTGAAATTGAATTGGAGCATTCAGTCTCAATCTGACGAGCGCGGTGCCAGGCTCCCCTGCTTGGCCCCCGCTTGGAGAGATACTGGCTCTTTGTTCATTAGCATTAACAAGCTAAATTGCTTTGGTCTGTCAAATTGCACGCTTGTTTGAGAGTCGTCCAGAGGCGCCGCTTTTGGCGAGCCGGTCCTGTCGCCACTCAGTCAGGTTCACAGCATCATTAATTATTACCTCAAAGAGTCGGTTCAATGAGAATGGTATGTGTAGGTAAAACATAATTAGCAGGGTAATAGTTTTAACCCAAAGGCACGGTATTATGCTCAGACGTGGTTACCGCTTGTCCTTAGAAGCTGCGGTGACATGCTGCGTTAATGTGTTGTCAGCTGTCAGACCGGATTGCGTCGTGCTGTATTTATTATATTAATGCGTCTTCCCTGAAGCCATTTACATGACATTTAAACGTACAGCTCGCTACGAAACTGTCCTTTATAAAAGAACTGTTGCATTTAGCTTTGTCAAGAGGATCCATCAACATAATGAAAATTAAGGGGGATAAGGGGTAGGGGGGTTCAGAGTGCCCTCAATTTTATCTTCCAGTGAAAATGTACTCAGTTCTGAATTGTCATCTAGATGATGATGCCACCAACCACAGGACATGAGTGGCAATGAATGGTTAAAAATGAAAATTAGTCTCCACCCCCATCATAATTAAATAACTTTAGTTTAAATGTCTTTGGAAGTCCAACTGTCCCATAGAGTAGCAGAAAGTTACTTTAGTTAATAGTGGTGTTAGCAGTCTAGTGGGTAACATACTCTGCAATGACCAGAAGACTTCAAATCCCACTTACTGCCATGGTGTCCCTGAGCAAGACACTTAAGCCAGTGGGACTGTCCCTGCTATTCCTTATTGTAAGTGGCTCTGGATAAGGGCAACTAATAAATGCTGTAAATGTACATGTTTTTTTTTACTTTCAGGCGGCTCCGGTTCCGTGTTCTGGGGCAGAGTTTTATGTTCCTGATTTGTTTATTATGAATGTATTCTATATGTGTGGTCCATGTCTGGTCGTTGTGCAAATTGTTGTGCAATTGCGTGCATTTCTTCATGCCCTGCACCAAGCCATGACAGGATAGTAAGTAAAATAATAAAATGCAATATAGTTCTCAAACCTGATCACAGGATAGGCTCATAAAACCTGTGTTAACCAGCCAGTGGCCAGGAGAGTTAATGGAATTGAATGGGAAAATGTGAAAAAAAAATAGGGAAAATTTTTACTTCTTCAAATTTTTGCGTTTCCCAAATATTTCCCAACATTGTGGGTCTAGGCCAAATGAGTAATATTGTAACCCTGCAGATGGTTCATTAGCTTTTTCATTAATTCTGTGATGCTCTGTGGAACAAGGGAACACCACTTTAACCCCATCAGGGTGGCATTCTGGGATCTGCGACTTCCATAAACTTCTAATGGAGCACCCTTCATTGAATGGCATTTAAAGGGTTAGTGGACCATCTAACAGCTCCACATGTCCTACGTTACGACCCATATTCTACACTTGGCTGGCATAATTCAGGTGAATGAATCTCGATACCTTTAACTGCATGACTCTCACTGTGTAGTATCACAGAACCACCATCCATTCCACCAGTGTGATTCGAAATTCAGCAGTAGAAAGTAATGAGGCTAGACAGGAGGTCTATTTCTGAGTTTAATGAGCGTGATTGTCTTACTAATAATTATGGACCAAATGACACACTGTATATAACAATTGGCAATAGACAATTAATAATCAGTCACTGACTACCTTCCTCTGTAGCAAAATTCACTGAAGTTATTCACATGCAATTATTTGGGGTTTTGTTGATATTTTTCATTATTTAGACCCTAAAAAACTGTTTTCATATGCTGTGGCATTTTAGCAAATTGTGCTATAAAAGTGCAGTGATTACCATTAAATGGAAAATAATGAGATTGGCCTTTAATTCCCGGGACAGCCTGAAGATATCGGTGGGAATGTTTTTGTGCCTTTTTGTAAGATAATTTGTTCATTTGGCTCTGTGATCTAAAATGCGCTTGGACAGTTTCTTCTTGAGCTGCAAGTGCACGTTATGGTAGATGTTCCTTTTTATTAACTGGAGGTATGACGGAGCCGATTTTTCAGGCCAGGCCCGGTCCAATGCGCTGAACCCTGTTTGAAATGGCGAGCTTGTCGTGGCCTTTGGAGGAGCTGATCCGTATCTCATGCACCTTTTTGCTAAGCAATTCAAAAAAGGGTTGTAGGGAAGTGAAGCAGAAACGGGGGCGGGAGGGGAGGAAATTGACAGCGTTAGTTATCAAAGAGATTGTTATGAACTTTATCTTGCGCCGAGTCCGAGGAACAAATGGCGCTGTCAGCGCGGACACGGCGTCCATAATTTCTCCTGCTTTCCTTCCATAAACAGTTATTCCAGGCCGGCCGGCCTTGGCGCAAGAGATAAATAAGTGAAATTAATTTGTTGCCAGGTGACAGGGTGGAGCAGTTTGGCTCGGGCGGCAGCTGTTATTAATGACTCTGCCGCCGAACCGCAAGGACCGTAGCCTTTCTGCGGGAGGTCACGGGAGAACGGGAAGGAGAGCGGCGGCGGATAAGGCCGAGAGGGGGGAGGAAAGTTGAGAAACAAAGTGCTCGGGTTTTTCTCTTGAACTTGCGAGCTCTCTAGGTCACGGGAGTGAGAAGGAAGCGGTGCCCTGGCGGCAGTCTCTGCTTTTTCCATTTTCACCAGGACTGAATGCTATTTTAGCTTCAGATGTCCATTCTCACGTGTAATGTAAGACATTGATGTCATGGTCCCACGTAAAATGTACGTGCATATTTTTGCACTTTCAGGGGGCTCCAGTTCCATGTTCCATGGGGGCTCCAGACTGTTCTGGAGTGTCATGGTCCTGGTTTATGTTTATTATGAATGGTCATTGTGCATCTTATGTAGTCTGGTGTACTGATGTGAGTGACCACTGTACCGTGTTCATTTGGATTAAATTGTTGTGCAATTGCGGGCATTTCTTCATGCCCTGCACCAAGTCGTGACAGGTTAGTAAGATCATTGGATAGGCTCATAAAACCTGTGTTAACCAGCCAGTGGCCTGAAGGAGAGTTAATGGAACTAAATGGAAAAATGTGGGGAAAAAAATGTGGGGGGGGGGGGTGCTTGAATTTTTTTGAATTAGCTATGTCATGAATATTTCCCATCATTGTGAGTCTAGGCCAAATTAGTAATATTGTAACACTGCAGATGGTTCATTGACTCTTGAGAAAGTTGAGAAAGAAAGTGCTCGGTTTTTCTCTTGAACTTGTGAGCCCTCTAGGTCACGGGAGTGAGAAGGAAGCGGTGCCCTGGCGGCAGTCTCTGCTTTTTCCATTTTCACCAAGAATGAATGCTATTTTAGCTTCAGATGTCCATTCTGCATTTGTAATGCAAGAAATTGATGTCATGGTGCCATAGGGTGCTGACATTTTGGACTCTCCATTGGGAACACGTTCTAAAAGACAGCTTTATTTTATCCGTTAAACATTTTGGTAAGTTCATTAATAAATGTAAAATAAATTAAAGCCTTCATTACGAAACATAACCCATATCTGCCAGTCTGGATTGCAGCAAAAGGACACAAGACATGCTCTACATTGGGCACCAGTTCGTCAGCAAGTCTTTTTGCATTTGCATTCAGAGCACAAAAAATAAAAAAAATCTCTATTCAGCTTATATAATGTTTTAAAAGGCAATATTTAGTTAAAAATATTGATTGGTCCCTTAATACACTGTAATTTGTATGTATTCTGAAGGTGTTCTGTAATAGAATACAAAACTGTCTTTGGACCGCACGAGGACAGGAAAGCTCAAACCCCGAACAAAATTCAGCAGCTGATCCCATAGTAAACTGTAAATTAAGCTCGACCCACGACTACGTCTCCATTTTTAATTTTTTTCCAATTTTCCATGCTGCTGATGAGGAGTGATGACCACACTAAAACCTTGCAGTCTGCTCTCCACTCGCTTCTATTAGTTCAGGCATCTGTCTTTTGTGTTGACACGCCCAGGCAATTACTGCTAATGTCCTGCCTTCATTGTCTGTCATGAACATTAAACTGCGGTTACATATTAATCATGTCACGCGGGAACAGTAGAAGTGGAACTTTTTCCCTTTTTTCCTATAATGGGTGCAGTACTGATCAGAAACACCAGGCCATTAGGATGGCTGGGATTCCGGATGGTTCTCTGACCGTCTGGGACCTTCTTCCTTATGCGTGGCCGCAGGAGAGATGTTACAGGCCCGTTGTCCTCCTTCTCTACTCCTGTGACAGGAGGTGTGTTCAGTCGATTGCGGAGGCTCTGACAAACATGTGACTATCCGTGTGTAATTAGCCAAGTCGCGTCCCGACGGTACGAGAGGGGCGGTAATTACTGCGTGGAGGCCAAGGGAACGGCACCTACATCTCCGGCGGGAGCGGCGCCCAACCTGCGACGAGCGTCAGCACACGCTACATCACCGGGGCCGTGGGCTGACGAGGGTGGGACTGCGCTGTCACCACGGCGATGTAATTAGCAGGAAGGGAGGGGCAGAGCGGAGATGAGGCGTAATGAAGGATGGCACACTACAGGGGCGCCGCGTTTTTAGATGCATTACAGTTACAGCTGGCATGGCGGCTGAGTCACGGCGCGAGTCTCGCCTCGGCAGGCGATGAAAGGGGACGAGTCACGCCCGTTAAAAACCACAATTGTCTCTGTTTTGGAACAAACGTGAGCGGAAGAGTAATTGGCGAAAGACGTCAGAGAGGAGCTGGCAACTGAATGGCTCAGCGTTCCTCTCCGTTGATGAAAGCTGATTTATGAAGATGAATGGCCTGTCAGCCGTAGGAAGAAATATTACAAGCGGGGAGGCGGCGCCGGGACGTGAGAAATCTCTCATTTCTGTTTCGACAGAACTCATTCTGCGCCCACATCATTGATTTTTAAAAATGTTTTGCCGCGGCGCGGTGTCCATGCATTGGTCAAGTATGGCGCCCCAAAAGCATTTCTGCTTGTTTGGCACTGGAGCAGCATTTGCCCCAAGAGCACAATTGAGGATCTGTGGAGGACTGTCCTTTACGCCGGGACATTACGCCATCGCTGTCCCCACCTTGTCTTGGATCATTCCAGTTGCCTGGCAACCGCACATCCTAATTAGCCCTGAGACATATTGCCGATGGGCAGATCAGACGGCTGCCTTGACCAGGTTGCGGCGTTCTGGTAAAAGATCTCGTCTGACTTCCGAGTGGCATTTGTAAAAATAGGGTGGACTAAATAGGTTATGCAGAACTGCAAAAGTTGCATTTGCTGTAGTTTGAAATTCTGCGTCCTTTTCATGGCTTTTTTGCTTGCATTATTTATTTAAAGTCGAATTATGCTGTGATGAAACATCTTTACTGTTTCATAATTGCTATGAATCATAATGAGTAGGAAGGTCCTGTGATAAATAGTTGTTTTTTTGTGTTCGTTTCTGCTATTTCACCTTAAAGACTAAACATGACTAATGAGAAATTCATGTACCTGAAGGCCTTTCTTTTTTTTTTGGTGGGGCAGTCAGAAAACGACCCACATGGCAGAGGCTCCGGCGGCAAGCGTGGGCTTAAATAATGACAAATGGCTGCGGCGATACAGTGGAGAGATTGCATTTACCGACGGAGGAAGAGAGTAACAGCTTACTCTAGGGACAGCTGGGCCACATAAATAAATCACACGGCTCCATCCTGAGAGTGACAGAGCTTTCAAGTGCCGGCAACCCAAATCTGGGTGGAGGGTGGTATGCTGCCAGTATGAAGTGACCAGGGAGACTTCCTGAAAATGAATGGACAGGGGGAACGTTTTTAAAGGATTTCTAAAAAGTAGAACCTGCACCCGCACCGCCATTAGTGGCCAACACCTCCGTTTGAGCGTTTCTTCCTGCTTTGTGTCATGTTTCTGGATTATTCTTCATTGTGTTCATAATAACGATGCTTTAGTGCCGATTCACATGCTGCCTTTGTGTGTGCATATTTCCATTATGTTCAATGAGTCCAAGCTAGTGCTAGTGAATTTGAACAGTTTTCCACATTCTATCTATTTGAATTCTTTATGCATTTTTCATCTGCAGCAGAACGTGCGAAGTTAATTAATATCACATTACCTTTTTGTTGCGATTTTTCTGCAGGCTTAGATGAAGGGCTGAGAATGAATGGATTTACCTTCTGGTCATTTGTTTGGCAGTAAATGGCAAAGTGATGTTGATCAGTGGACCAGGCCGAATCGCACTTCACAGCTTTTTTGCAGTCTTAGTTATTACAAGTAAATCTCAGTATAAGAGGCTATTCATAAGCTACAACCTGAATTTACAAGACATAAAGAGAATCCCAGAGTCATTCAAAGCCAATGAATTCAGGCCCAGCCTTCACACCAACAGCCGGGACATAATAAAGTGGGCCATCTTAATAATCTCCTCCTCTCAGACAGAATGCATGTGGCACTTACCTTCCAAAGGCTACACCTGCTGTTCTTTTTTTATTAGTTTACTTTCCCAGTGGTGGGACACCAGTGGCACATGTTCTAATTGTCTACCCCTTGCAGATTTTTTACAAACCGTAAAACCTGTGAACCTATACATTTCACAGCCAGTAAGTTTTTATTGTTTTTAATTAGTTTATTCATGCTTTTTACTGTGTTACGCTGTAAGCATGACAAAATATAGATTTAGATATTGCTGAATGTCGTTTTAAATATAATATTTTGTTCATTTTCCTTAAATGAGCTGAATAGATCACAGACTGCTTGTGTGAAATTGAATGATGAATCACATAAATGTTTTTTTTTTTACTACAGAGGCAGAGTCACCATAATTCTGTGTATGCATAGAATACACAGTTACAATATTGCTATTATCTTCTGTCTTTTGGCTTTCTGGGGACTAGCTGTTAAATACTTCCATTGTGTCAACCTTGTCCCTCAATGTAATGAGTCAGAAAGTAAAGTGTGCGTTTGTGTGTGCAGCACAATGCCACACACTGATTGGTTAAAGCATTTTTCCCTTGCGGAGAAGGCAGCAGTAGTTCCAGCGAGGATGCTGCTCCACCGAGGCCTCCTGTCTAACGAGCTGCATCTCTCCTGTGACCTCGCCATTATTTCCTTACCATGATTTATTTATCCTCTGTTCTGTCGTGTCCCCGAGCTAGATGATGATGCCGGGCCTTCGTGTGTTCCTGTGTGTTGCAGTGGGGATTCAGCGCAGTAAAGTCAAGCACAATCCTTTTTGTGCATAATACCAAATACTGCCTGCAGGCGACTGCCCGGATACGACATTTCCTACTGGCAGATACCTTTTTCTTTACCTGTCCATGAGTGCATGCCTGAAGGCGTAGCTTTCATTTCCATAAAATGTATTTATTTGCTTGGCTTTGGGATTTAGGTCTGGATGCAAAAAAAGAACCATTTTGCTATTCTGAAATTTTTCATGTGCGTTTGTGCACGTTGTTACACTGGCCAGTGTAGAAGTGAATTCAATCAAGCTGAGAGTGGGAAAGAATAAGGATCTGTGTGAGTTTGACCCCCAAAAGGGTGTAGGGTATTGTTACAAACCACATCTTCATGGCAACCGTATTCGTATTATTACAAACATGGCAGCTTATACAGGGTTTATACAGCCTGTCACATATTCGGAATGAGTACTGTATTTATTTGCCCTGCTTAGATGAATGGTGAATAGAGTGCATGCTGGAACAGCTTCAATTCCATTAAACCTTGTGAGAAATGAATTTTTGTTTAGTTGCTTGATAGATGGTGATGAGAGTAAACCAATCTCTGTGACTTTTGTGAAGCAAGGCTGCATCTTTCTAACCACGGTCAGAGAAACATGGTCACGTTTCATATTTTGACGCTGAGCCAAAGCATCACACACTCAAATCCTACCAAAGCCCAACAATGTCCTATTAAAAAAAAGTCAAAACGCTCTATAAGGTCTGTTTCAGTGCTTTTTTTTTTTTTGCATGACATATCTTTAGCATCCCTTTTTTCTCTATAAACGAAATCTAAAATTAATTAACCCGCTTTTGATATACTGACAGGTTTACCCAACCCTGGGGTAGTTAATAAAAAAAAGACTACTTTTAAAGAAGGATTCAATCTGTTATAAAAGTACCAATCGCTGCATTGGTGATGTCCATCCATACCACTGAGTCACTGTGTTTTATCCCGATTCCCTACTGGTGGGCTTACTCACTCTCACCTGAGTGTGGACACAGTAGTCTCTGGGGCAGCCGGAGTAATGCTGCCACATCGCCTTGGCCCAGGATAAATACATCCACATAAAGAGCACCATGTAGCAGCTCAGCTGACAATGGCAGAAGACCTCAGGAGGGCTAATGCTTTTAGTGTCTGCTCCAGGGAACAGCAGGCCCTATCAAGATAGGAGCACGGGGCGTGCCAGAGAGCAGTTCGCAGTGACACAGAAGGATCCAGAAGTCCAATAAGACATGTTTCAATGGTTTTGATGGTTCTGTCTTCACTGGTTTGAATCGTTTTAGGAAGTTTTAATGGAAACGTATTTCTTGGTAATATAGGTTGACGTACTTGTACTTATGTACATTAACAACACATTTAGATCTGAACTATTCTAACCTAAACCCAGGAGAAGAAATTCCATCATGTGACTGTATTGTTTTCAATAAACTCGTCGACCAATTTCAGGCGCTAGTTCGAAGCGCTTGTTGAACACAGGTAGTCACATTCAACACAGATGCAGAAGAAGGGCCTGGTATAAAAGGCAGGCATATGTACGGGGGACAATAGGTGGAAGGTGACACTTCCAGTGTTTCAGAACTGATGCTTTAATGAGAAACGCTTTCAATTTGGTAAAAAAAGACAATCTGACGTGAATCTTA
The DNA here is from genome assembly GCF_900700375.1 of Denticeps clupeoides. Lineage (NCBI taxonomy): Eukaryota > Metazoa > Chordata > Actinopteri > Clupeiformes > Denticipitidae > Denticeps > Denticeps clupeoides. Next base: position 5,312,082 of record NC_041714.1, read on the forward strand.
AAGCAAGATCACATCACGCCATCCCAGATGTTGTCCTGATTCTCTGAAGTATTCTGGGGGTGTCATTGGCCTAACACCTGCACCCCAAAAATGGTGGATCGCTGTAATGACTATGTGCTTACCATCGTGTGCAGGAACACCACAGTGAACCTGATATTAAATGATATAGGGTCCACTGGATTCAACCATGTTCTGGATCGGTGTGTGTACTCTTACCTGATTCAATAGACCTGCATGAATTATTTACATTACTTTCATGGTACCTTCCACGGTAACTGTTATGTAATCAGCTTGAGGCTGCGGTTGTATTGGGTCGAGACACAAACGGGAACAACATGCTGCCCTTCAGCATTGGAAGATGTGTGTCTCAGAGGTTCTGTGGCATGTTCGTGATGATGACAGCTAATTGATTATTTATTATGTTTATCCCTGTTCCTCTGCATTACCTCTATCTCCGGATCATGGAGAGAGCGATGTCAGGACATTCATGGGAAGTGAACCAGGAAAGCAATAATCTCCTCATGAATAATAAATCATCTTAATAGGCTGAGGTACTGTATGTGTATATTTATTATGACCAGTGAGAACAGAGAAGATTTAAACCCCGTGGCTAGGGTTTAAGGAAACACTGTGCATAAAATCCAGAAAAGTAGGATGCCTGAGTACACTGGAGTACACTAGCCTCATTATGTGCCGCGGAAATCAGCATCAGGACCAAAATATCCAGACGTGCTTCCGCTATTTTACAGGGTATAGTATAGCGGCCATGTAGGTTAGATTAATGCATTATACAATTTTGACAGTGCATACAGTGCTGTTCTACCCCAGGCCTCTTTATAGCAGTCGTTGCGAATGACATATGATGGGGGAAGGGGTGATTATACATTTCTAACCTTTAGCGCTCCCGGTAATGAATGGGTTTTTGACTAAATCACAGATGAACCGCGGCCCTGGAATCCATCAGTCACTGGTCATGCAGATTTAGGTTTATGTGACTTGTATGTGTAATTAATTGTAAGGAATAGTCTGAGGTTGCATCATTTAATTAGGAATTATAATTAGGAAAAGGAGGCGTTGGGAGAGTGCAGCCATGCCGACATCTTCCCCTAAGAGCGAGGAAATGGCAGACTTGACACACTTCTCCGCGCCACCAGCACCCGTCCACCCGCCCGCTGCAGTGGAGATCGGTTAGCAGCCGGATGGCTCCGTCCTCGGGACATGGTTGCAGGGCGGCCCCAAGGCTTACACCAGCAGACAGGTTTGATCTGTTGACAGACAGGGCTGTTTTTTTTTTTTTTACCCTGTTACCTGTGATGTTGAAGGGCCCTTTGCCAGGCAGATCAGAACAATCTTCCATGCAGTCGGCTGGTAGAACCCAGGTCTGGGTGCCTCTCAGTGAGGCTTGTGCTCCCAGTGAAGGTGAAAAGGGGGACTTATCAGTTCACATGCTAATAAGGCCCCGCCTTTGTCTTCTCTGATTAACATATTGATGCACCCTTTTTATGAGAACTGGTTGCCCAGTGGGTAAGGTAGCGGACCCGTAATCAGAAGGTTCTGGGTTCGAATTCTGAACCGCCAAGGTACCACCGTCCCCACACACTGCTCCCCGGGCGCCTGTCATGGCTGCCCACTGCTCACCAAGGGTGATGGTTAAAAGCAGAGGACACATTTTGTTGTGTCACTGTGTGCTGTGCTGAAGTGTATCACAATGACAATCACTTTACTTTACATCAAACTTGCCCCTCCACCACAGAACAGAAATGTCTATTGTCTAACTACCAACCCTAATTATTTTTAGCACTATCTTTCGCCATTTTGAGAAAATTTAATTTGTCTTCATTTTTAAAGATAAGATAAATACAGTTGAGGTCTTTTTGCACATCAGAGAGGCACTGAATGATTTTAGAGAACTAATACTCACATTTGTTCCCTCACTCACTGTCCATAACTCAGGGTCCTCGGATCACTGGCTGTACGGCAGCGTCTCTACCATTGCGGCATCAGCCGTATCCGCTAATTTCGTTCTGTTACCCCCATGCAGTTATTAAGTACACACAGAAGTGGTGTTGGAGCTTCTCCTCGTTTTTGGAGGACTGAAAAAGACTGTGCTTCACACCTCAGCATTAAGAAGGTGTTTCATCATCTCGGTGTTTCCACAGAGTGAAACTGTAAAAATCTGACAGCAGTGTTTGATTTCTTTTGATGTCATATTGATCGGGCGCCTCTGCCGACGGATCTTTTGCATCCCTTACTTTTCCTATTTCGGAGGTAATGGCATAGTCTCCGCATTCGGATTTTACAGGGAAAATGAATAGTGAAGAGTTTATGTTTCAGGCAGAGAGACATAAATAAGTTGACATTAATACACAAGATGCGTTATGAATGTGTTGTCATTGATAAAGATGTAGATTTTGAAATAATAATCTGCTTGTTGCATAATCTGCTTGTTACATCCACTGTACCTTCCACTTCAACCTGCAGCTAAAACGGTACAGAGTACGGTGATGATCACACTGTACACCACGGACCTATTCCACTGAGGCGTATGTGTGTGTTTGCAGTTCACTGACAACATTTGGAGTCACTGACACAGAAGACACAGAGGTGGGGAATTGGGTCATTAATGTGTCAGCGCTTTAATAAGAACCCTGGGGAAAATTAATATCCGCTAAATACAAGACACCGGGGGCTACTCACCTAATAAAAGGCGCACCGTGAGCTACCTGACTCTCTCCATGTCGCACGTTGTGCACATTGCATAAGACCGCGCAAGGCTCGTGCCGTAATGTTGACAGTGCAAACCGCGTTTCCAGTGGCCACAAACACATATATCACCGAGGGCACGAGCGGCCGGCCTGGCAGGGAGAGGCTGAAAGCGAAGGTGGCCTCCCATAGGAGAGGGGCAGTGGTGAGTAAATAGACCCCCTGCCTGCAGCTCATCGCAGCCCAGCGTCCTAGAATAGACTCTCTCTATCTCTCTATCTCTCTTTCTCTCTCCCCCCCCCCACCCTACAGAAACTCAATATGGCCGAGTGCGCTCTCGGCCAGAGCTCCCCATCGACCGACACACTCCACACAAGTGTCTTTTACACTTTGTCTGCCAAAGCTTCAATAGTGGGTTGTCAGCACACCCCAATTAGCACTATCAACCATGAAACATCTCCAGGTTTTTTTCTTCTTCTTCTCTCTCTCTCTCTCTCTCTCTCTGCCTGCCAGTCTCCCCTTCCCTTTAATGTACCGCTGATCTAAATTTAGCGTCTCCTCCGCTTCATGTGAAGAGCAGTCAGTTTTGGCGGTCATTAGGTAGATGACGGCAGCGGTGACGCAGGGGGTCTTCATTCTCTGTCTTCGTTTTTTAAGCCACACCCGTCAACAGCAGCCTTCTTCTTCCCATTAGTTGGATTGCATGCAAATTTTTTTTGTGTGTCGTTGCTATAGAAACAGGCCTCCTTCCACAAATGACCCATATTAATTTCCCCGCTCAAGAGCATGGTTCATTTTGGTTCCACCCATCCTGCAACCTGGACTACTGGACTGGGTCAAGTATGAAGGGGGAGAAGCACACGGATCCACAGGGTGATCATGTGACACGGCGCCGTTTTACCGGCCGATGATGATGATACGGCAGCATTAATTTCCTCTAAGAGGTGAGGGGAAACTGGCCGGTAAATAATCTACTACCACGGGGAAAACTCAGGATCTGCTTGCCGTTCGAATCATGGCGGTGGAGGACACACAATACCTGGGAGCCCGACTGGAGAGCAAGAATAGAGGGAGACTGGGGAGGGGAGGGGTAAAAAAGAAAGCTTAAAAGGCCCAGAGTTCTGCTGGAAATGACATTTAATGTGTGAAGGGATGGATGGCAGGAGAATGAGACGCCCTGGCTGGGTGAAAATGGGAGCAGTCAAGATTTTTTCTTTTCCGTCAGACTTTGGACTCAATTTTCAAATATCATGTGGAAATGATAACCGTATTAAGCAAAGTGAGAATGTCATCCTCGCCGGCGCGGGCCCTCAACAAGATTAGCCCCACTCAAGGGCACTTATTAACCCGAGCCTGTGTTTGAGGAAAATACAACGTGCTGCCGGCAGTTTTTCTGAAAACGGAGCAGCACAATGATAATGGGGGGGAATAAAAAAGAGAATCCAGAATTCATACCTGACCCTTTATAACAATCATTTACATTTACGGTATTTATCAGACGCCCTTATCCAGAGCGACTTACAATCAGTAGTTACAGGGACAGTCTCCCAGGAGCAATTTAGGGTTAAGTGTCTTGCTCAGGGACACAATGGTAGTAAGTGGGATTTGAACCTGGGTCTTCTGGTTCATAGGCGAGTGTGTTACCCACTAGGCTACTACCACCCTACCACAATCCATGTTTTAATGGTCAGGGTAACACTTACAAAGGATTTTACTGAGGTCACTTTTTCACTTTCATCCATAATACAACAGACGGTACCGAGTACACATCTTACTAGTACCGCTTCATTGAATCGATCACAAATCTGGAAACGCGGCTACTGCCAATCATCCCTGTAGGCTCCTCCCACTGTGAACTGTTTATAATAGGATCATTAAAGTTCACCTTCGGGGTGTCAGAGATGATTACTCTCCAAAAATCAACCTTTCTGTAATTCCTGAAAACATTCTAATATTAGACGGAACATCTTTAATAGCAATATTTCATTCCCCCCTGCCCTCCCCGTCCCTGCTTGAATATGACCTGCACTGTCATGAGTCATGTATTCTATTGATTTGCCTTCTGCTCGGCCTCCAAAGATGTTTTGTGGTCGCGCATGCTGTAGTTTTTGTTTGGATTTATTAACCATGTTTTTGTACGTTTTGTACGTTTGTACACCTGGCTGCGTCTGCATGTTTCCTTCAATTTGCATCCTGTCATTTTTAACCTGTAACTCTCATAATCGTTTGACGATTAATTAATCTTTCATGTTTCGAGCATGGCACAACCATGTTCATGTGAAACACCCACACGTGGCCAAAGCGGCCCCGGCGCTCCTGCAGCGTCTCCGTTTTGCCATGGATGACTTGGCTTGTTGACGTCATCACGCGCTTCCTACTGTTACATCGAACAAGTGTGTAAAATTGGAGAGGCTGTGTCTACAATGCACTCGGGTGACATGGCAAGGTGCGAGGCGGAGACCTCTGTGCCACGTTGTGGGTGTAGATGGATGGACACCTGTGCTTTAGTGTTCGTGTGCGAAGCCAAGGTGACATTGTTGGCCAGGCCTTCACTCTGCACTCTGCATCAGCCTACAGGGATTTTTTATCTTGTACCAGAGACCCTCCTACCTGGCCATGTACACCCCCTCATGTTCATCAGTCTGTGAATTAGAAAAAAAGAATGTATAATAGCAAGTTTCCTGAACATCTGGTGCTTGTCAAAAAGCTCTTCTAGTCACTGTGTTCCTCCAGGAGAGGGCAACATGAGGAAATCCCAGTGGTGCATGAAGCTCTGCATACAGAGAGCACAACTTAAAAAAATCTTGTATTTTATTCCATTAATGTTTGTGCTCATGTTTGTTGGCATGCAAGAAAGGGTGAACCCACTGTCACTGGTGAAATTGTGCAGGATGATGTGTAACCTTTTTTTGTGTTTTATATTGCACAATTGGCTGCAGGGGACCAGGGCTGTCATGTCGTTGTGTTTCCAATTTACCGGCACAAGTGATAAGCTGAATAAACAGATGAAATCTTTGCGGAAGGTTGCATGAAAACATGCAGGAACATTACATTTGTATGCACAGTTTAACCAGACTTGTCCAAGTATACATACATGGGGAGGGAAATGAATGTATTGATAGGTGGAAGGTAATTTTTTCCAGTTGATATATATTTATGTGTGTGTGTGTGTGTGTGTGTGTGTGTGTATGGAACAGTTGTGTTAACAGCTGGCTTCTTATGTCACTTCCAGGCCAAAACCAAGAAATGGAAAGTACCAATCACATTATCTGGGTGTGTTCAAAGTTAATTTAGTATGATTCCAGTTCACCAGGTATGCACTTTATACGTCTATCTGTCATTGATTTAACAGTGTGCTGTCTGGAGGCGGTCTACTTGTTGAGGAGTGTCGTCTGTTGCATTCCTTGTGGTCACGAGTCTGTAATGCTGCATGTGATAAGTGCGTCTGATTGCAGGCGGTTTTTAATGTACGGTGTAATGTGTGCATGTGAGCTGCTGGTTAATGTCGTGTGAGTGTGGTTTATGTTGGAAATGATAGCATTGCTTAAACTGCACCCCAGCCGCGGACCTATTCATCGATTTTCACTGTGGTCAGATGGAGCGTATCTTGCTGGAAGTGTGGAAGGGAGTGTGTTTATATCTGTGTGCGGCACGTGGGTGTGTGCGCGACGCGCTTTCATCCAAGGTTTTCATTTACATAGAAATAAGCAGAGGAGCCACCCCCAGAAAAGCGACTCTGAGTTAATGGTGGCTAAGGTCCTATTAAAAGCTTGGTAAAGGATGCCCCGGAAACACTGACCTTGTCACATTCTGGGGAATCACGCCGCCGGTGCCCACGCAGAATTAATCTCGCCCCGATCTGCCGTCCATTGAGCCACAGCGAGCTCAAAAGAACGAGTTCACCTCAGCCGCCGCCTTTTCTCGCCTGCTTTTTCCTCCTCTCTCGCAGCTCCCGTGTCAGTCGCGCCTTGTCAGCGTGGGTTTATTGCCCACTGGCGCTTGGTATAACGAGCCTCATGACAAGTCACCTGCGGCTGGGGCCTTGTCCCCGGCTGGAGCCGCCCGAGGGGTGGTGTCAGGTTGATGTACCAGCCAGGCACAGTCATCCCAGCACCCAGCACCCAACCACTCCTCTCCATGCCTCATAATGTAGAGATGCTGCAGATGACACCCACTCTTACACTGCTGGTGAGGACTTCGTAACCTTTTTTAGAAATGTGTAATTTAATGAGAACCGTCAGAATAAGAGATTGAGATTCTGGAATCTTTTTACCCTACACTGAAACCAGAAGGCATGTGGCATCAGCATTTAGGTATTTAATCACAATGAAAACACACGAATAGGCAAACCCACCTGCCCACCCACATATGTTACATTCTCTTGCTCTCTTTCATACAGACATACACCCAGTCGCCCATCTTAATCAGTAGTGTAACGGAAACACATGGACCATGATGTAAAACTAATTCCACCAATACACACTCACACATGTATAAATACGCTCCAGCGCCAGAATCACACAAATCACTCTCTCAAGCCACGCAGTACAATACAAAAAGCAATATAATATAAACGACACAAAAATATACAATATATTACATCAACACAGTCCAGAATAATGTGTCACTATGCCGCTGTGTGACGGCGCCTCCAGCTGTGCCTCCTGATGGCAGCTGCCCATTAGGAGCACACACACTCACCTTGAAGATGCTTTCCTAACTAATGAGTTTACTCAGCCGTCTCCGCCCCTTTCTCTTCCCTCCCGCCATGCTGCGCTCCCAGCATGCCTCACGCCTAGACGCCAAAAACGACGGCGAGAGATCGGCCCTTTTCAAGATTTTCCCTTTAACGGGTAAAGTTACGCTCACCGTCGGGTGGGCCGCGGTAATTAGCGCATTCCCTGTAATTAGTCCTTTAATAATCCAGTCACATCCTGGCAGCAGACGAACGGGGTCCGAGATCCCGTGAACCGCCGCACCAGCCGGCCACATTAGGTTAATCAAAATAAGCACAACGTTGCCTCCACATTTTAATTGCCCGCGCGGCGGCGTGACGCGTCTCGCTTCTCGGCTCGAGTGAAGTGCTCTAGTCATTTTTCCATTAACCTCCCCCGACACCGCCTCGCAAAGTGCGGCCGGGGCCGGGCCGATCTTATAATTGCGCGGTAATAACGCCGCAGTTATTTCCCGCCGCCATGTCGTGTGTCAGCTCCTGACTTCACGCCGGCCTCCTGTTTAAGTTGCTGACAGAATTTGTTTTGTTGGACCAGGGGTGCAACGCATCATCATCATCACGGCTGCCCCACTGTACCAGTTGTCCAGGACCTGCCCTCTTTTCTTCACCGAATGTCTTGGAAAATGTATTTTCTTTCCCGGGAAACGAATTGTACCAGGCTTGGTGAAATTTGTCATCTGTAGTGCACTGTCTGTCCGCTTCCTGGTTACCTCTCTTACAGAAAACACCGGTAAACATGGTATTCATAAGGTCAGCAGACGACAGGGTAGTGTGGGGAGGCACCAACATTTCACAGGTCTCAATCACCATGACACGAACATGTACCAATAAACCGCGACTGTGAATTTGTGCCACCTGGTGGGCCAAGTGCACCGCCGCATCACAGGTACTGCCCATGCATTTGGACTGCTGGATGAATGAAATCACTTTCGAAGAGATCGGAACGCTGAAAAACTTGCCATTTTGGTAATCAGAGTCTGTATGCCCTTTAAAAAAAAAAAATAAAGTGAAGTGATTGTCACATGTGAAACACAGCACACAGTGCACACAGTTAAATTTGTCCCATCACCCTTAGTGAGCAGTGGGCAGCCATGACAGGTGTGTGGGGACGGTGCTTTGCTCAGGGCACCTTGGCAGATTGGGATTCGAACCGGCTACCTCCTGATTATGGGACTGCTTCCTTAACCGCTAGGCCACCACTGCCCCACAGGATTATCTGTCAGAAGTGGGATTCGAACCCACGCCAGGAGAGACTGAGACCTGAACGCAGCGCAGCGCCACTCGGCCATCCTGACCATCCTGCCTTGTCATTTAGTGTCATTTAGGTGTGTGGCGTTATATAAAGCTGACTCAACCGCTCTCTTGTCTCTCTGTGGGCAGCTGGAGGTGCTGGAATTGTTGTGAACATAGTGTGTGGAGCAATGCAGTGAGGAAAATGAGGTGTGTCCCCAAGACTGTGATGCTGTCTTTTCCTGATATGTGGCATGACTGCATTCATGTGTGCATATTGTCATATTTTTTTAATGGAATGGAATGCAACATGCAATGTAAACTGGTTGTCATTTTGGGGTAACACGCATTATTTTATTATTTTTTTACACTTCCCTTCTGATTTTTGAATCTGTCTAGAAAGTTTCTTCTCAGACTAACATCGCTTGCTCAGTTTGGTGAAAGATGTAAGCAAATACAAGCATCGTTTTCCCTGTTTGGTTTCCCTGGTGTTGTCGGGTGACGTTTTTATGCGGTTACGCCACAGGCCTTTCGCATTCCGCACGCGCCGTACTCAGTCCTGTTACATTGAAAACCCCGACTCACCATGCCTGCACTGCTCTAGTTGGACTCCGGTCAGCTTGGGACGGGTTTACAGGGTCAGGACGAGGGAAGTGGCCAAGGACATTGATCCAATATCGATGGAGATTGAGGTCTGGCCAGTCTCGCCGACAGCAGACGCTGCAGTTCCGACTTACTGTACGCACTGCAGAGACGGACTGCAGTCCGGTGACGGGCAGGAGCCTCGGCTACAGTGACAGACAGTGTTATCATCACACAGAGCGGCCGAGAGAGGCAGGCTGGCAGCCCCCCACTCCGCCCTGTGCTGTCAGCAGACGCGCTGAGTTGACACTCTCCCCCTCACACAGCAGGATTGAAGGGGATTCAATGTGCAAATCAGCTCTCCTGGCGTGGTTTCATTTATCCGTCCATCTCTCTATCCAGCTGTCTATCTGTCCTCATTTTATTCATACGTTTGATGTGCTTTGTATTCATCACAGTCATTTTGCTTTCACCAGGCATCTCTTGCTTTAACACACCAGCACAGCCACACACCCACACAGACATATACACAGAATAAGTTGTGGCTTCAGATCAGATCCCTTTCATAAAATATTCTAAACCTACTGACCCAGCAGAAGATGCTGCATGACAGGTTGGATAATGGAGGAAGAAAACGAAGAAATAAATATGGAGCAGAAATCTCAGAGGTTACAACACCCCAGCCGAGTTACAGGAAATGTCTGAAGCGCTCTGCTGCTTTCAGAGTGTAGGACTTCATTTAGCATGGCCAGTGGATAGACTTAAAGTATCTTGGGTGGTTGTGTCTTAGTGGGTAACACACTCGCCTATGAACCAGCAGGGCACAGAGTCACAGGTTCAAACCTTGCTTACTACCATTGTGTCCCTGAACGAAACACTTATCCCTGAGTGTCTCCAGGGGGACTGTCCCTGTAACTACTGATTTTAATGTTGCTCTGGATTTGAATGTGTGCTAAATTGCATAAAAATGTCAAATGCTGAGCTTTCACAATATGCAAATTAGAACACATGACATAGTAAGTCGAGCATTTCCATTTCAGGACCTACAGGTGTGTTTATAATACACTGAAATGGTGGGAAACATGTGAGGCCATAACAATGATAGGTAAAAAATATGACATATAGGTAATTTGTCTTGATTACAGAGAGATCACAATTACAAACGGATGTTCAGGATGTTAAAAGCACAGGTTACAGTATTTAGTATAAGCACTTATAATTGGGTTGCATGTCTTTTCCTGATTTAATGACTTTATATGTACCATTCAAGACTCTGATTAATGTCTGACATCCTCTCACATCTAACGATAAGTCACAGACTTTCATTTTTTTCTCTGTATCTTAAACACTTCCCACCCTCTTCCTTTTCGTTTGGGTGTAAGTATTTCACCCAGAAGATGAAATGTTATTATGCTTTTTTATATTTTTTTTATTCCACAAACTATTGGATTATTATCTACTCTCCATCAGCCTCACTTGACCAACTCCTGGCTATGTGGAGCTTGCATGCTTTTCCGAGGATGGGCTGTGACATCGGTGATCTTGACATGGATTAAGGGGTCATGGATACTGAGTGTGTGACAAGCAATTGACAAGCAATTTTTCCCATAAACTAATCAGAACTACCTAATCTGGCAACACTGGACAAGGTTCTGTCTTCTCGCTTCCTCCTGCTTTTCCATTTGTTTACTCATAATTTCACAAACCAACCCAATCATTATTAGCATTTCTCAGGAACAGCATTAGGAACACTTGGTTTCTCATCGAAGTGTGCAATTGAATTAATTTTATTCATCTGTTTTTTATTCATTATTGAATGTCTGTTTTTATCTTCAATAACATGCTGCTACTGCTCTTTCTATTCATGGCACAACACCTTGTCAGTTCTTTCGAGTCTACATTACAATACTATAATTGTTCAGTTCTTTTAAACCATGTATGTATACCGGTATTTTTTCTTATTAAATTGAGCATGGTTTTTAGGACTAAAGGATTTCCCTCTGGATAAATAAAGTTTTTTTTTATTCTCTACTTTCTTATCTTATTATAGTGACCTCAGAACCACAAAATGCATCATCAACTGTTTTATTCATGAATGTGCATGAATTTTTGGCAAACAAATTACTTTGTGAACGTCTTATTGTGAAAACATTCTCCATAGTCACAGACTGTATTTGTCCAAAGACGGGACAGGAATATGTCACTGAAGCAAAATTCCTTTTGAGCTTTTATTCATTGTGATGTGATTGGAAAAGTGATTTTTTTAGAAGAAAGTGTAGCTGGTTGGTGATGGAACGCTCTCAGCTAGTTGACCTGTTGATGTCTTAGTCAGAATCTGTACCGTCATCAGCAAAGAGCATATCTTCTGGAAGAGTGGTGTCCATCCCTTCGGTACAGTAGCAAAGACTGAATAATCTATGACAGGCTTTGGTGTCCTTCAAGAGGAAGTCGGGTTGTCTTCGTAAATCTTTCTCCTGAACTGGAGCGGTATGAACACAGCACGTATCGCTCCATGTTCCCTGACTCAGCACAGCTTTCAAGTCGTCCTTGTTTGTTTAACTCCAGACTGATAGGAGGGTATATTTTATTCTGTAGCGGGTCCAGAGGGGTCCGATGAGGCTGCAGCCCAGGCTGATGATGTCAGCAGCTGGCTCTTCATGACACTGTCACGGTGTCTCCGCCACCTCCTCCTGTCACTGGCGCCGCCATTGACAGCGATGTGTGCCCTGTGGGTGGAGAGGACAGCGCTGCATGCTTAAGGCTCAGCGGAGGGTGAGGACTAAATGGGGGGGGGGGGGGGGGGGGGGGTTCTGGGCAGGAGATGACACATACCCAGGTGACCTTGACACCAGCAAAGCAGTCAGCGTTACGAGAGGGTGTAGAACGATAGAGGTTGGCAGCCTTCAAGCCCCCTCTCCAAACACAACCCCCGGCGGGGGTCTGGAGAAAACAGGGATGGGGGGGCAACGTCGGCTGAGCCAATCCCTGGTCAAGCCATCCCTGTCTAATGGTGACTGTCATTTAGCCTGGCAGAAGTGGACAAAGGAGACGTGACTACACCCTCCCGCCACCCCTGCCCGCCCGTCCGTCTCTGTTGGCGCTTTGCAAGTGAGCCGGGTTGGCATTCGTCTGAATGGCTCTCTCTCCCCGACACCAGAATGTTTCCCACGCTTTGTTATTAAATGAGGGCGCCGTGAATGCCATTCCTTTTTTCGGCGCAATTGACCCGGTCGTGGTTTCGGTGTGTCGGATTGCGTGCTTGGTTTTTGCATCACTGCAGGATTTCAGTGCCGATCCACGTGTTGCTCGGCTCCAAGCCAAAACCCGAGCGACCTCTCACAGTCTAGACCCGAGGAGCAGAGCACTTCATAAACACTTCATACAGCATGATGCTTTTTGCGTTTATTTTTTCCTGGCAAATCATGGTATTTTTAAAGTGAAAGTTTTGTTCTGGACATCTGAGCACTTTGTTTAACTTGGCTGGTCTGAATGATGATCACCAAATTAAGTCCTGATTCGTAGAGCCAAGACTTTACTTGGTCCCACACTCCACCTTGCTGTAGTTGGCTGTACACATGATTTATCTGGCAGGGAAACCTTCCTTCGTCTGATGCTCGTGGGCACATTTTTGAAGCATTCGGTGGTGCCGACCTGTGATAGGACCTGTGAGCTGCATTACGGCTGTCCCACAGTAACTCACCTAATGGAACCCCCCTCTGCACACCAGGAAAACCCCACGAGACCTGCTGTCACACATTGTTAAAGTCACTTAAATCCTTACACTTGCCAATTGTTCATGCTTTATGCCCAATCGATCCAGTTAACTTGCCATTGTAACGATAATCAGTGCTATTCACAAATCCTGTCAGTGGTTTTAATGTTTTGGCCGATTAGTGTAAATTCACGCGCCAGTTTCCATTTACTTGATTGCAGCTATTTTCTGTAAATTGCCTGTTTGAGGGAGACGTGTTTAATATTACGTTAAAGGCATACTTTGTCTGTCTGCTCACGGTAGTGTGTGGGGGTTTGTGATGCTGCAATTCGAGGACAGATGACACGTGCCAGTGCTCCTCTTTTGGGCATGGTGCGTCACCCTCTTTGGCAGAAGCCTATTCATGTACAAGAGGTGGCAGTGGAAGGTGGGTTAGTGAAGAGGGCACCTCAGGAGAGAGATGGTGAAATATTTATCGGCCCGTCTCCTTGAGCCCGGGCCGTGCGCTGAAGAGCATTAATGTCTCTCCAAAAGGTGCATGTGGGTCCCCATTCCAATTAGCCTCCTCTAGAAATGAGAGTCCGCGAGGTAGGAGCCAGGATGATGGGACGGTTGGGTTTAAGGAGCTGCGCATGAATCTTTAATAACAGCGGCCAAATGTACTTTAAATTAACCAGGGCTCTTGTAAGACCCTTTTTTCCATATGTGTCAGATACCCACATGTGGCTTGGCCCCGGTAATAGTCTGCTCGGGTGGACCTGCAGATGTTAATTACTGGGAAATTGGTACAAACTAGTCAGAGGGACACGGGGTTGGCTGTCAGCTCTGCCATATGTTGTTCTTTCTTCCACTCCCACTGTCCCATAAACCCCTGCAAATGGCTGTGCTTTGGTAGTGGAATGAATCAACATAATGGACAGTCATAGATCCAGGCTGTCTGCTCCCAGCTTATATTCACGGGATAAGGAGCCATTACATATTGGTTTGATGTCACTCTGCTTTGACAAAGTGCCAGCCAGGGGTCGCAGCGGAAGGACAATCTGGTGCCAAGGGAGAGGGATACCCCTGAAGGACTGTCTGTCTTTTTTCCCTCAAGTGGCTAAATACTGAGTTTTCTTGAGTGGTGTCCCCTTGTGCTGCCTGATTCTAAATGGCATCTGGGGCAGTGGTGGAGGGGGGCAGTAGTGGCTTAGTGGGTAAGGAGGCGGACCCGTAATCCGAAGGTTGCCAGTTCGAATCCCGATACGCCAAGGTGCCACTGAGGTGCCACCGAGCAAAGCACCGTCCCCACACACTGCTCCCCGGGGGCCTGTCATGGCTGTCCACTGCTCACCAAGGGTGATGGTTAAAAGCAGAGGACACGTTTCGTTGTGTCACCGTGTGCTGTGCTGCAGTGTTTCACAAAGACAATCACTTCACTTTCACTTCATTTTCACTTTCACTTCACACAGAATTATTTGTAGAATGCGTTAGTTATCTAGGGTTTGGAGATGCAACCAACAGTGGAAACTGTTGTGTTTCTCTTGAATATTTTATTAGGTACTAGGATCTAAAAAAATCATCAATACCATAAAGAATAAAGAAAAGAGAAAAAATTCAGCAGCTGGAGAACTTAGATGAAATATGTCCTCAGGTCTTAAACTTTGGTGTCGACATGGCGCAGCGCCGTAGAGGCCATGTGAACAGAGATAAATGGAAAAAGAGAATGAGAGAGAAGCACATAATACTGGCCTGAGCTGCACAGGCAGTAGTCATACAGATGGCTGCTCTCAAACAGACAAGCTTTATATAATGAATACTTTATATAATGAATTTATATAATTTATACTTTACGAAATGAATTAGGGATGCAATTGTAACAGGTATCCCACGGTTTGGTCCGCACCTCGGTTTCTGAGCCACGGTTTGTTACATGTTTTCGGTGCATGTTTTGTGCATAAAGAGAACAATTTTATTTTTATTTTTTGGTAATCTCCCTGCGCCATGGTAAATCTGATCAAATGCATTGGAACTGAATTCCATTTGTACTGAGATATAAAAACTGTGTTATGTGGTCATCAGCCTACAGCCGTGTGATTTACTTTACCGCAGTGGGACTGGGCGGCTTGATTTGTACTTTCTAACATGTCTGAACATTAATTTATGTAATTTATGTTTCTAATTTATGTAAAAAATTTTTTCATTGCAAAATGCCACCTGCCAATAATGATAATATTATTTTGAGGAACAACTAACTTGTTCAAGTCAATCATGGCTTGCACTTTGAACCTGAAAAAGTTTTGCTACTTCTTTCTTCATTCAGTCTTTTTGAGCTGGTTGTATTGCTGTTCCTCACTGAACATGACATTAGACATGAATTAAGTTTTTGAAAGGATTCATTTTTTGATGGTAGCAAGTTTGACTGCTTCACAGGGCTCCTTTCGACTCACTTAACCGCATAGCTGCTGTTTGCCTTTGGCGCGCAGAGGACAGGAGCTGTCTGCTCATCTGTATACAGCAGACGTTACAGGACCTGCACCTCGCCACCCGTCTTCATTTGCCATGAAAAGTGGCCGGAGGTACAGCCACTCGGTAATGGCTTTTCCGTAGAAAAATATACCAATATTTGCACTTCTCTCATTTGATTATTCTCTGTGAATTGGGGTGGAAATGGAATTGCTCCATGTTCTGAATGTGTCCTGAAAAACGTCCCTTTTAACTTCCCAGAGCGAGCGGCTTTGACAAGTGCCAGGCGACGATCAAATGGATTTTCTCCCTAAGTGTGTCCATACATTTCAAGGCAGGCCTGAGTCATCCTCCAGTTTCTGGTGGAGCTGCTTATCACTTGCGCTCTTCTTAATATTCGCCGTGGGATTGTCTGCGATTGGGATCTGATTGTCCTGTCAGAAGCACACAGTATGTGGCAACCCATGAACACAATACAAATGTGATTATTTTTATGGAGCTCTTTCATGAGTCGTGACCAAGCAGAGTGTGATTAATACTTTTTGGATTATTATTACTATGAAGTGAATAAACTTTGCCAGCGTGTCTTTACTGTTGGAATGATGGTAAAGGCAGGGTGTGAAAGAGCGATAGAGAGGAGATTTTACGGGAGAGAGAGAAAGAGACGGAGGTGGGTGGCGATGAGTCATCCTCCGCTCTGCCTTCTCCACTCTTTTTCTGCAGATAAGATGGGGCTTCAGATCTAAGCCCCCCATCCGGGCTGCTGTCCACAGACGCTGGGCGGTGGGACACGCTCCCCTCCTCAGCGCTCTTTATCCCATTCAGAACCACAGTCGTGGTGAGGGATGGTCAAGGCCCATAGGCAACACGCAGCGGGGGGCTGAAATCTGGAATAACTTATTATTTGGGATTTAAACAAAGACTGTTTTTTTTTTTATTTTCTAGTTTAGTTGAGTATAATAAATTATAATGTTTTATTTAATGCACAAATCAGTGTTACAAATTTGGAAAAAGGTTTCATTAGTAGGTGTAAACAACAGAACATCAAGGCGTTTTACTTCATTTTTCTCTTTCAATAGCAATTGGGAAGTATTGGAACACAAAATGTCTCAGTTTCACAAAATGCACAGACTAGGCAGACAACAGTGGTAGCATATTACACTGTGGAACATGAACCTTGTTTTTGCTGATTTTCAGAAATCCCACTCTCTATCTCCATAGGTTTTATCCTTAGGGAATTTGATGTTAAAAAATGCTACCACCTACAAAATGATGACATCTTAGGCTTTCTGTGTAGGGTATTACATTCTGTGTAGAATTACATATGCCAGTATGTAATTAGTTCTGTCACCCACAACACATTTTGTTTCATTAAGAGTTTTACACGGAAGGATTTGAACTAATGCTTTACGCTTAGCACTGCGCTTATTGTCAGGTTGACAATAGTGTCTTTAGTGAGAGATCATTAGAGGAATAGGAAATCGTGTAATGTGATTGCTGGAGGCAGGTACACAGAAGATCAGTTAGACCATCGCAGAATGTGGGATGATTTGTAAAATGAGTATGAACCTCGGGTTTCTGTTTTTGTATGCACTCTGCATTTTGGAACTTTACATTTACATACTTTACATTTGAAAAAAATGGACACCTACTTTTCACGTGCATTTCTGGAGTTTTGTGTTGGAATAGACAAGACCACTGACCATAGAACACCTTCCCATTTCAAATGAGTCTCAGCCCACAGGACAACAGCACATCTGGACCATGGCTTCAAATATGTATTTTTGCATGAATGAGTTTTAGATGGCACAACGGACTGCAGTTTGAAACTGCAGAGGAAAGATTTGCAAAGCTTTTCTAAATTGATGTTGAGGACATTGTTTTGACACCTGACATCTATTTTACAGAATCATTTTACAGATCTCATATCAATTAATTTAATTTGCTGCTAGATGTTCTCCTAGCTGAATCTTCTTAAACTTTCTTGCTTTTGCAAGGTGGAAATTAGCTCATTTAGTGGATAAATGTGTACAAGTTCCCAACCAAAAAGCATAAAATTGGAGCTAAAAGTCTCAAACAGACCCCGCAATGTAAAGTTATCCTGAAACTAAGTATCACAAACCTTGCTTCATTTCTTCCACAACCAGCACCAGCAACATTTAAAGCCGATATACTTTGGAACACTCTAATAAAACACTGGGCATTTAATATCATAGGAAACATGGGAACGTTTCCAGTTTGGCCAATATGAATAAATTAAATTCAGGTTAATGTTTAATTAAATTTTCTTATACGTTTGGCAGTATATGTGTGGACATAAAGCAGGTCTTAAATTAAACAGAAACTTTGTTAGACCCATTTTCAGCATTGGTATAGGCTGAACTTTGTGAACCTGAGTGTATCTCAGACTCTGTTTAACATTACAGTGTCTCACCAGAAGAAGGGCTGGAGGTGGGGGTATCAGGGGAAGCTAAATATGGCTTTTTGCATCATTCAACTGGTCTGGTCCTCAGCACCCGCTGCCACCTTTTGGGTCACTGTGGTTTTTCTGTCCTCATGTTATTTATAAACTTGACATCAACTTCTAGTTTGATTTGGAGCTCCAGTGCAGCAAACTTTGATTCAGGGTATAGTTGCAAACATGTGTGTTTTCGCTCATGTTTAATCAGTAATGAATTACCATCAAAAAGTTTATAAAGCAACAGAAAACGTCCATGACCAATAAACCCTTAATGCAGCTGAACCATTTCAAATATCCTGGCAGCAAAATGATCCTCCATTCCCTTACTGACCTTGAATACAGCACATCTGAGATCTGAATAGAGCAGGAGTAACAGACAACATATCATTCATATAATATATTCATATAATTCCAGCCATGAAGGCACAGTGCTCTATTTATCATTCAGGGCCATATGTTAATGTCACTAAGACCATCATCAGGCAAGACCTGACATCACTTTTTTTTGCGTGTGCTTCCTGGATAGCTCTTCCTCTCCCAGCTAGAGCTAACTACTTGCTGTCTACCTGTTTCCAAGAACCCTGAAGGCCCTCTTAGGTCTAGTCAGCATGTCCCCTTGTGCTTGGTTCAGGTTGGCCTTGGCTCTGTTAAATGACATCCACAAATGTACATCAGGAAAACAGTTTCTCTTCCTGCGGCTGGTGATGAGCATCCACGTTTCCCCGACCAATGAGATCTTCTCTGCAGCAGAGCACACCAGAGAGGCCTGGCACGACTCTCTGGCATATGGCAGAAACAGTTGTTATTTCTATGGCGGGTGGCTTGATGCCTTGGTTAGGTAGCTCGATTTGACACCTTGGGCAAGAGGCATTAAAAGAAAATAGCTGGCCGAGGACTTTTCCAGAAAGAGGGTGAAGACGGTTGCTTACTTTTTCATCGTCGCCACAGACACTCTCCTCAGTCCTCCCCTTTCTTTTCTCCCCTTGCCTCGTGGAAGGTGAGCTGTGTGCTGCACTCGTTTCTTTTGTTTCCTCTGTCTTTTTATAGCACCATGCTTTGTGCAAGATTTTTCCAAAAATATTTCGAGTTGGGATACCGAAGCAGATTTTGACGGGCGTTTTTTTCTCCTTCTTCTTATTCTCCTTCAAACAAACACACACAAACTTTATATTTAATAGATTTGTTCAGATGCATTTCTGTATCCAGCTAATTAAAAGCCACATTGTTTGCATTTTGATATAACTCTCTAGAGATAAAACACCAAGCCTTTGCAAATCCATGCTTGTTGCTAAATAAGGCCACATGAGAGGGAAAAAAGTCATAGAGGTCAAAGCTCCATTAATAAGCTCGTAGAGTAAAATTAATAACCTTTATCCAGAGTTATTGAACCCCCTCCTGTTTGCACTTTCAAAAAGAACAATGTCTGGGGAACAGCGCTTGACTATGTGAGTCCAGAGCAGAGCTTTGTCTCTCAATGACTCTATTTGTTTCCCACCAAAGGCCAAACCTCCAGTAATGGCTTTCCATGCATCCATTGTGCTGGATTTCACAAAGGCCCTGCCTTGAGTTGGAGGACTCGGCGCTTTGGCGTTCTCAGCAGTCTCACTGGTTAATTCTCTCTCTCTCTCATTAGGCTTTCCCCTGCACACTCTGCCTGTTTTTTTTTTTTTTAGAAGGCATCTAATTGCTCTGCTAAATGCAAGCTCCATTCCACAGAGTAATACCACGACTCCCCACTGGCAGCCACACGGGCCTCGCTTTCTTGCTGCGTGCGGCTGAATATTTCTGCATCCAACCTTTGGCCCCGGATGAGATTAGTCAGGCCTTGCTGGCTTTGTGCTGCCCATAATGTGGATCGAGTATCAGAACACAAGCAGGAATGCAGGCGTCCAGCTGGGGATATAAATTTAAGCATGTGTTCTTTTATAGACCCATGGATTTGCGTCTCATTTTCCTTTATTTACATCACAACACAGTCTTAAATTGATTTCCCCGCTGGCCGTTGCAACACTCTGGAGCACTGAAATGAAGAAATTGTCTTCTTCATGAATAAAACCTGAGCTTTACCGAAAGCATGACTACTTTTATTTAGTCTTTTATTTATTGATGCAAGTATATGATTTCAGGAGTTGCATCAGTACTTAAGATATTCTGTTTTGCAGAAATGCATCTGTGACTAGATCCGCCTTTGCTTTATTCATTCCATGAGGAGGTTTACATGGACACAAGGAGACTACTGCTTTCAGATCTTGTCATTGCATTGTGTCCTTTTTCATGTGCTCTGATGTGCACTTTTTTGTGCAAGACCACCACCACACGAGCAATGAACCAGTGATACAATCATGGTAACATGGTTCAATACTGATATTCTTCTGTATAATTGATTATTTCAAGCTCCACCTGATTCATTTGTCCAACTAAATGTTTAGTTAGAATGAGGTCGTTCGGAATAAATTATTTGGGAGATTTCTCAGCTCAAAATAGACAAACATCCATTTTCAAAGCTCTTAGGTCATGTCACATTACGTATGTATTCAAAATTTACAGAATTAAACTCGTGCGTCCTGTTTCCACATTGTGGATGATTTAAACGTACTTCCATCATATACATCTCATTTGGCAAAATAGCGCAGAGAGCGGCGCCAAATATATGACTGCTTTTGACCACAATTTTCCAGAATGCTGAAAAACAAACAGCACCGTTCAAACTATCTGATACATACTGAGTCTCTTCAGCCCAAACGCCCCTGGTACTGGGGGACAGTGCTGGATGCTACTATCTAATAAATGCTTTAAATAACCCACAAAAAAAAAAAAACGTACAGAGAAAAGCATGCTGCATATGCACATGCACAAAAAGTTCAAAACTAGAAATTCTTCCAAAATAAAACACAATGATCACGCCAAGCACATAAACAATCAAACAGCAAACAGACTTTGCATGGGTATGTCCAAGAAAAAGTAATGCAGCTAACCGTCCAAGTATTACTTAACAAACATATATCCCACACGCTTGGAGAACTTCTTCATGAGAGATAAATGGCAGTAAATGTGGCTATAAAAAAAGGCTGTAGATTATAGCATCTGGTTCAAATTCAAATTCACAAAAATTCATATCTCGTTGCTATTTTTTGGTTGCATTTTGTGAAAACAATCGAGAAAGAGCACTAGACGTAAGTGTTGATTCTATGTTCACACATGGGAAAGCTGATGGTAAACCTTCCATGGCTGAAAGACCTAAGGAAGAAACACCATCCAGAACTTGCCAAAAAGGCAGGTAGGGTTCTCTGACTTGAAATATTTCTTATTTTAAGCTACAACCTCAAAAGGGAAAATGGCTATCTTGCCAATAGCAAGTGGCATATCATAACCTGAGTAAACCAGTATATTTCTGCTGTCTACGAGGCTTGCCAACGGCCCCCCCACCCCTTTTTTTTTCTTGCTTTTCCAAATGACAAAGAACTGTTTGTGAAAACTTGGCCAATGTCGTATCTTTGGGTTCTCTTCCTTCAGCTGAACACTAGCCCAGCTGTATACATTTTGTCACAGTTGGGATGTGAATCAGCATGAAAGACCAGGGCTCTCATTTATAACCGCTGCGTATGCACAAAACTGGACCTGGCCTACGCATACCTTGCGATCTACAGAAACAAACTTATTGGCAGAACGTGTACATATTTGCGCAGACTCTGCCAAATGGATGCGAACAATTTTTGGGAGAAAATCTGACCGTGGGTAAAGATGGTGAGGAAAAAACGTGAGAGGCATTAGTACATATACAGTACAGGCCAAAAGTTTGAACACACCTTCTCATTCAATGAGTTATCTTTATTTTCATGACCATTTACGTTGGTAGATTCTCAGTGAAGGCATCAAAACTATGAATGAACACATGTGGAGTTATGTACTTAACAAAAAATAACTGAAAACATGTTTTATATTCTAGTTTCTTTGCTCTGATTACTGCTTTTTTCGTCACCTGAAATGCTTTTCCAACAGTCTTGAAGGAGTTCCCAGAGGTGTTTAGCACTTGTTGGCCCCTTTGCCTTCACTCTGCGGTCCGGTGACTGTGGAGGCCAGGTCTCCACTTTTTGTTAAGTACATAACTCCACATGTGTTCATTCCTGCTAGCAACGAATAGACCATATATTTACTTCAGTCACATAATAATAATTAATATATAAGTAAAACATACATACGTAAGAGAGCTTTGGCCATTGTGTTTCACCGTTCAGAGAGCGGCAGCTCAGCCGGTTGGAACTGGAATTTCCTCCCGTTTCTCATGCTTTTTCTGCCCAGCGAATTTCCCACCCCTCCCCTAAAACATTATTTCCACCAACCTTCATGGCTTCCAAACATGTGAAGCAGTTGCTCAGTGATTCGATGTAAAAATGATCACAAATGTATTTATTGTTCAACCCTGAAGAACCAGTGGGTTTTTTTTTTCCTGGAAAATTGCAAACACTACTTCCTGGTTGCACCAAACAAAAAGCAAAAGCAAAAATAGAGGACCTTTCTAATCAGGGACCATTAACTTAATCTACACTTTTAATCTATGCGCCGCATAGATGTAACTTGATTTATTTCTGTAATTAGAAAACATGTGCAAGTTATATGTGATGCTCACATATGTTGTTGCACGACGGCCTGGTTCAACACCTGATTGGTTTATCCTGGAACACAGCAGTGTAGGGAGCAGACTGCAGGCTGGTGCTGCGCGATGGCTGGCCTCGTGGTAAGATGATAAAAACATTGTGTAATTTCATTGTTCAAGTATTGAATGGTTGTTTATAAATTGCAGGTGACAGCGGCTACCGTCTGAAGTGCTGGCACCTCACCCCATTTTCAAACTACTAGAGCGCAGAGGAAAATCGCTCCTGTGTGCGCCATTGTGCCCTCTGCGCTAAAATGCAGATGGCCGGTTGTTATAGCACCCCCCCAACAGTGTGCCGAATTATGTTTCCAGAAGTGTCAGCTATGATGTGTCCTCACTGCCTCCGGTAGCAGACATGATCTTTCGCTGTGCTTTTAAGTCTTTTCTTTTTTTGGGGGGCACTGTCCTGTTTGCAGCACTCACTTCATTCACAGCATTCAGCTTTCCACTTCACCCCCAAGCACATATATTTCAGTTTCAGAATTCCTCTTCTTACTTTTCCCTCAGTAGTCATGATGCTGTTTTTTAAGGTTTACATTGGAGGCTTAAATATTCATAAGGTTATTATCTTTTTCCACATATGGCTATTCCAAATAAAAATATTCATTCTCTGATTCTTGAAATAAAGGTGTGGTTGCCTAGGTGAATGTTTGGTGAACCCACTGCTCAGTCGTTGGCAGTTGGCTCAATCATCTCAAGTAGAATTAATGTCCCCTGTCATTACAGCGACATTCTATGGTCACTTCTAGTTCCTTGCTGAGTTCCTGCTCCTGGGTTAAGTGTGTTGACCAGGTACACATAAGTGTGAGTGAGTGTTGAATTTGTACCATTCCATGGTTCTTCTGATGCAGTCGTGAGACACCCCAAAATTGAGTTGTATTGAACATTGCTGTGGCTGTCCATCTGACTGCCACATTGTCCAGTGTGAC
This sequence comes from Denticeps clupeoides, assembly GCF_900700375.1. Lineage (NCBI taxonomy): Eukaryota > Metazoa > Chordata > Actinopteri > Clupeiformes > Denticipitidae > Denticeps > Denticeps clupeoides. Next base: position 5,335,533 of record NC_041714.1, read on the forward strand.
AGAAAAATCCCATGGAGGCTGGTGACAAAGTGCTGCTATCTATCACTGCCTCAAAAGCAGAAAGCACAAAGTGCCAGCTCATCTTTTTTTTTTTCTCTCACTTCTGATAAAAGAGGGTCTTTGACAGGCCTCCACTGGCCTTGGTTCCTAAAGTGCTTCTCTCTGCCCTGCCCTCTCAGTCCCCTGTCCCCACCCCTCACACATCAATCAGGACCTCCTGACAGGGGAGAGGCTGCTGGACATGCCATTATAAGATGACCTTGGTCTTACATCAGCCAGCTAGATAACACTGCTGAAACAGTAAGATGACAAAGTGTGTAATTTTTTTTCATGTGCAGGTCAGCAACTTTTTAGATATTCAATCACAAGAAAGAAAGGAAGAAAGAAACTCAACTAAGTGAAAGAATGATATGTGTGTAACACAGAAGTTAGTACTGCTGCCTCAAAACATTAGATGTAAGCATTTGTTCCTTTTTTTAAAGAGAGAGAGAGAGAGAGAGAGAGAGAGAGAGATAACCGCATCCCCCTGTCACCTTTTGGTATTCCTGATTTGGATCAAGCTTCAAATGTAGCTTCGCTCAGAAATAAGAAAAGTGAAACACCACAGCACAGTCCCCAGTGCACAGAGTGAAATGTGTCCCCTGCATTTAACCCATCCCTTGAGGGAGCAGTGGGCAGCCATGACAGGCGCCCGGGGAGTAGTGTGTGGGGACCTTGGCAGGCCGCTTCCTCACCCACTAGGCCACTACTGCGCCTGAATGAATCAGTGACAGTAGAGAACTGGAACGATGGTGTAAAAAAAACCCTGATGTGCATCTGTGTTTCTTCTCTGATTGACCCTGACCTTGTCTGTGACCTTGCCAGACAGCCAGATGAAATATGAATGAAATTGTGCTAAATTGCTTGGCTCTCGACCTATACTTGTGATGATGAAAGGTGGGCTGGTACAGTTTATGGGGATTCAATGTGTGCTGAAGCTCCTGTTTTTCTTGCGTTTGCCAGCTTCAAGTGGGAAAAAGGTATGTAGTGACATTTTTGCATCACCATCAGCTTTAGATCAGTGACTTTGGGGAGAAAAGTGGATTTACATTCAGCAATCCGCACAGGTTCACTCCATTACACCTCCCAGAGACGCCCTGCTAGATAGAGGGGCTTTGCAAGTGCCTGTGCACATATTTTTTGATTGGATCTGTGTGTAATCCCGGGCATTTATGGAAATAGTCCTGCTCTTGTTTGCTACGGAGTTCACTAGAACAGCTCTACAGTGGACAAATGACAGGGAATGGCTCATCTCTAGTGAGGCCTTTTTTTAAACAGCTCTAGTCAGGTCACTGAGAACATTCCAGTGAAAATCTATACTCAAGACTATTAAAGTGTCAGAATTACACTGACTGGAAACAAACACAAATGTTCACAGTGGGACTATTTCTTCATGCCATCAGATTTCATAGAGCACACATCTATTTTAAAATAAAGCGTACGTGTGTGTGTGTGTTTGCCTGCTGTGAATAATAATGGCTTTAGAACAGTAGCATGTTTCTCTATCAACAGAAGATGAGTCACTCTGCGCTCTGTGACCGTTATAGGTGACATCCCTGATTCTTACACAACAACAGAAAATGAGGTTCATAGAATACAAAAAAAATCTAATAACCACCAAGTCAGCTTGGTGTAAATGCAAAAATTGAATAATGGCAAAAATCTGCCTATTACAGGCATATCTCTATTCCTGAGCTATAATTGAAAATATTATAATTGTGATACTGTATTTTAGATTTTTTACTTTACTTTACTTGGCAGACGATTTACAAGGAGAAGACACCAGCAAATCTCATTCGGTTTGCGTAGATTATGAGTTACAAAACTAATAGCCCTGATCAGGCCTAACTTGTCAAGAATAGAACATGCTAGGGGGTTGTTAAGTGCTAGAGGAATTTCTTTTTTTTTTTTTGTGAGTGTGTGTGCATGTGTGTCTGTTATTGTTAGACGCATTTGAAATACTTTTTAAACAAGTGGGTTTTCAAATATTTCTTAACCGTGGTAGTGGTCTCGGCTAGTCGAATCGAGCAAGTTGTTCCACCAGCCAGGTACGACAAATGAGAATAGAGTCGATTGGGATCGGAGACCCCGCGAAGAGGGAATTTTTAGTCTCATTTTATTTGCAGATCTAAGAGGGCGGGCAGGAGTGTAGCTAGCTAATAGCGTGTTGATATAATAGTGTATTGACATATTTTTATATTTAATAGTATAATGTGTATACAGACATGAGAAGGAAATGTTCACTTCATGCCTTTATGGAATACGCTTTTGTTGTGTTGTTGTTTCCGAGTGTTACCTTCCCTCTGTAACCATGGTTATGACCGCATTATAACCTGCTAGTGCCTGCAGGTTGCTTAGAGCTTGCAGATATTGAGCGTGCATTCCTGTAGAAAATGCTGCCAATTTTGACATTGACTTCTCCCACAGCCCTTCAGGCCAATCTAATTAATAGTATTAGTTTGTAAAAACATTTCCATTTCTGAACAGCCTGCACCCCGAGGCCATGCGGAAAAATAATAACTTCCCTATTCTACCACTTCCAGCTGTGGCACCCCAGAAAATCTTGTCTTATTGCCATAATGGAGCGAACTTTGGATAATTTGATCTTAAACTGATCTGCGCATCTGTCTGTACAGTCATATTTGGTGCTAGAATGTGTGTTTTTGTATAAATGTTCTGAACTGAAACTATAATTTGAAGCTTGTCAGGGTTAAATACCATTGGAAAGGTCAATTGGGGGGGATACCAAATAAAACTGCCACGCCATATGTGAAAGATTTCATTCTTATTTCATTATACAAAAGCCCAGAGGTGTGAAGTTCATCATCAGAAAGTATAAACCCTGGCTGCTTTATACCCTGATGAAAACAAACCGCTCTGGTTAATACTTGGCCTGTTTCAACCTCGGTACCAATACTAAGGATGGTCCGTGATACTAATTTCATTACTACAGGGGGAGAAAAAAAAACACAGGAACTTTAAAATATTTTTTTAAAACAAATAAAGTATATTTAAATATTTTTTTTATTTAAGTCAGAAATAAAGTATATATATATATATATATATACACACACACACACACACACACACACACACACACACACACACACACACACAATCATAAAGAAATTAATACATAAATATATTGATAAATGGAAGCACTCCTCGCTTCTCGTGCTGCAGAAGTGAAAAAATGTGCAACTACATAATTGAGACGAGTGAAGACACAGCCATTTTTGTCCACGTCTTTTGGTTTTGCTCTTTTCATTTCCCAGCAAGCTTGATGCTACAGAATGGAGCTGCTTTCTCCTGCTGCCAAGTTTAACGTGTGTCTGTACACGGTTAAGGAAGCGGCCCCGTAATCAGAAGGTTGCCGGTTCGAATCCCGATACGCCAAGGTGCCACTGAGGTGCCACTGAGCAAAGCACCGTCCCCACACACTGCTCCCCGGGCGCCGGTCATGGCTGCCCACTGCTCACTCAGGGTGATGGGTTAAATGCAGAGGACAAATTTCACTGTGTGCACTGTGTGCTGTGCTGTATCACATGTGACAATCACTTCACTCTACTCTAGACATTGGGTCCTCCAGGTAGCCGGAGGAGGGGCTGCCTGCTGCAATGCCTGTTGAGAATCGTTGTGTTCTGCCGGTGAGATCTACCTTCAGACGCAAAGCTGGAGTTTAAGCATTGATACTAAATATCTGAGAATCAGTTTTGGTACATAAAATTATTCTTGTAGGTTATTTTCGGAGTTTGTTATATTTGCGTTACCCTTTGTAATACTTAATATGAGGTATGCACATAAATTGTTATAATTATTGTTATTAGAAGTAATAGCGGTGGAATAAATTCACCAGATTCCTCCATGTTGAATTTTTTCACACTGACACTGTGTGAAACTGAATGGATTATCGCCGAATTTTCGAATAGAGGACTTGCTTGTGCTCTGATAGTTTTACAGGCTGCTGTGTACGCGTTGCACCGGTGTCAGACCTGTCAGAAGAGGGAAGCTTACAATTTCTTGTTTTCACCTTGACAAACTGCACAAATCAGAAATCTGCTGGAGACAGACCCTCCCTGCAATTAGTGCTTTTTAAAACTTCACATTACTTCTATATGGTGACATGCCTCATCGGCTCTCAACTAGTGACAGATGGGCTTTCACCATCAAAATGGCCATATGTGTCAAGTCAAGTCACTAAAGTGGACAAACTCTCTGACGCCACATAGTATGTGCTGTTTTGTAATGGCAACTAAAAGAACAACAATTGCGGCTCCGTTTTTGAAGAATTGCATCGTCCCATCGACCCATGCTTGCAACGTCCTCTCCGTGCTGTCACTCACTCACCTTCTGACTGCATCCCGCCCTTAGTGGCGAAAATGGGGGTTTTGAACCGCAGAGAATCAATGGTGGTATTTTCTACTCATATCCTGCAGCCAAAACAAGGGGGATGCAGTTCAAGTGTCATAAAGGGTTTATTTCTTTGTCGGTATACTGCAGATTGTACAGGCGGTCCAGCAGAGATGCTGGGTGACTGAGTGTTGAATGCCCTTCTTTAATCCTGCCAATGATAACAGCGTATATATATACCAGGCCTGGGTTACTTGCCTCACATTTGACCAGGCTTGTTGCTCAGATGTAAGCTATAGTGGATTTAAGACGTTTTCACACATGAACTGTTTAATGGTGTGAAGGCAAAAGGCTTTTCCCCTTAGTGTGAATCTTTCGAGTCGGACCACTGAGGGAAGGCGGTATAGAGCTGAGCCCAGATAAACTCTGCTCTTTCCACAATGATTCCGCAAAGTGTTGAACTGAAATACTTTTATGATCATAATTTTCGATAGTGGATTGATCCGTTTTATTAAAATAAATACTCTGATGTAGAATTTGGAGATCACCACAACACTGCCCCACAAAACTAGCCATAAAAAGCACAAACTCTGCTGTTACCCCATTGGAAATGTCTTAGAAATATGCAATATTCCAGAACACAGAATATTATTTCCTTTCTTGCTCCTGTCCCAAACACGTCCTCATGTAGTTCATACTAATTTGTCTGTGTCTGAAAACACATAAAATCAAACCCATCAAACTAATTAAATTACCTTGCTCAATCTGTGCAATCTCAATTATTTTTTTTAAAGTGAAAGTGATTGTAACTTGTGATACACAGCAGCACAGCACACGGTCCACACAGTGAAATTTGTCCTCTGCATTTATCCCATCACCCTGAGCGAGCAGTGGGCAGCCATGACAGGAGCAGTGTGTGGGGACGGTGCTTTGCTCAGTGGCACCTCAGTGGCACATTGGCAGATCAGGAATCAAACCAGCAACCTTCTGATTACACGGCCAATTCCTTAATCTCTAGGCCACCACTGCCCCATATATTTGCATCTATAAAGAGTGTTAAAAAGAAAGGCTTTGTGTGTGTGTGAGGTGATGATGGGTGGCGTGATTAAGGCCAAGCAAGGAAACCAGCTCTTGTGCGTTACCAGTTCAGCCCGCTTTTTAAGCAGCTGCTTGAAAGCCCCAACTACCGCGTGGTGTTTCTCCACCTGGGAGTTGTCTGTAGAGAAGGTTTGCCTGGCCACCAGACTGGGGGAATGCCACAGAGAGACGCCGAGAGAGTGTTTATGATCCTGCTGACTCGTGTTGGCACAGCCACGCTGTTGCATTTTTCCTCTCCTGATTTTTGTTAATCATTTTTAAATTATTATATTTACTTTAGGATTAACTTTAAAAGTTTCAGGTGCATAAATCTAATTTAGCAAACTTAATCACGAAGCAGCACATAGCGGTTTTGTCACCCCTTTTAATTGCTGGTAGCAGTGTGAGCTGTCATTGTTGAAAGATTAGCTGATGCAGCACCTTAAATGTGTGAAATAAATTGCATTTCAATAGATGGGACTAGGCATTACTTGACTAATGAGCAATTTACCAAACTCACCTAATGAGAACTGCATTGTGGGCAATCAAGGCAACAGCATATGTGCATTTTTTGTGTAAAATGCAAATCACACTTTGCGAGCACCTCGCCACTGAGTGAAACTTCGCTCTGCACGTCAGGGCTTCCAGGCAGGCTGCAGCACGCTGACGAAAAGGAACATAATGAAGGAATGATGTGCAGATATCCTCTGCACAGATTCAATTACAGTGTAAGTCATAATTGCAGGGCTTGTAAATAAAGTGAAATAAAAGTTTCTAGTATTAGCATGATCAAAGGCCTACTGGCATAGTTTTTGCACACACATAGAACTATAAAGTTCTAACTCAAAAGGAGCCCTATTTAACAGCATAATAAACGTTCATGAGGACCATTTGTTTGCATAAATAATTAGATAATGAACTAAAAACTAGAAACTATCTATTTTTTGAAATAGAGAAAGTAACTCTCAAGGTAATGTTGCCAGATATCTGATTGTTTCAGCCGCAAATCCCCTAAATGTATAAGCACACATACACAACACTTCAGAAAGCGTTCTTATCATTTATTATTATAACTTATCATTAAAAAAACTAGTTAAACTATTTTTCAAATATCAATTTCAAAATCAATATCAAAATATACATTTTAAAACAGTCCAGTTGGGCAACAATGATCTGATTGTGTCCTTGTGTACATAAGCTATGCGTTTTGTGGATCTGCCTTTTATGTACCACTGTCTTCCCAAGGCAACCAATATGTGAATATTTTTTTCTTATTTGCTTTTTTGAATGTATTTTTTTGGTTTGTAATGCATCAAGATCTTGCATCTCCCTCAGTGTCTTATATTTTGCTCATATTTTCTTGGTTTTTGTTGCATAAAGACTTTTAAGGCATGATAACTAACAGTATGCCTTTGAAGCAAGGTCACATTTGTATTTCATTCTGACTGGTGTGGCATACAGTAACACCTTTGCGCACGTGTAAAACTGTCCTCAGGGGCAGCTTCTTTTCTCCTCAGCATGACTAATGCGGACCTGGATTCACCGCGGCTTGTGTGTGTACATGTGTGCAAGTGTGCATGGCCACGTACGGAAACAGATGCAATTTTTTTGCTCAGCCTCTTTGCATTGGGGGGTCTCGTGCCACAGCTCATTTGGAATAAAGTGGTGATTGTGTGAGGCGGTGAAGTAACAATATGCGCAAACAGGCCCTGTACTCTTTTAAAATGTGAAAATAAAGAAATAAAGGCGACAGTAAAGTCTGCAGGAGGCCTTTACAATAATGTAGGTCACTGTGGTCATTGTTAATAAAAGACATTTTGGAGGAGGCATTGCTGTTACGGAATCCCTCTTCGCCGTGCCGTGAGTAGCTTAGGGAGACTTTATGACGTGCACCTCCCTATCGCGTTAATAGCCTGCCAATCAGAGAGAGAAGCAGAGGGAGCGGTAAATATGGTGAAGTGATCCTCATGGTGAATATCTAAGCAGCGTGTATGCTGTATGAATGAGGTAATGGAGAGTAGGGAACAAACAGGGCAACTGCATACATCACACACAGCCAGCCTGTAGATTCTGGACAAGGAGGTTATAGAAAATCGTTTTCAAACATTGCTGGACATGGCGAGGAAAGCAGGGCACAAAGGCATGACTCTCGAGAATTTAATGCAGTAACACAAGACACGTTAAAAAAAAAATCATCAAACAACGACCAGACGGAGAACAGGCACGAACAGGGCAGCATACACATGTGAGAACCATCTAGAATAAAGGCAACACAGGACGAACCCCAGACCCAGATTATTCCCTTCCGGACTGGATCCTGACAGTTTCCCTAATCATGGTTAACAGCATTGAGCCCAGTTGTTGTGTTGCTTGCTCTTCTCCAGTCTACATTCAGGTTAGGTGATGTAGTATTATTATTATTTTAAATTTTACCATAATGCAGTGACAAAAATTTCTCACGTCAATTTAACCCAACTGAATGACTTTCATTCAACTTAAATTACCTGTGGAAACTGCTGTGACAGTGTCCAGCACCCATCAGGGCAGGGAATAAAGGACGCAAGTGCACAACTAACAAAACAAGGGATTTATGAGTAAAAAACAGTGGTACAAAACAAGGACATGGCACATAAAGAGTACATTTATACACATGAACACGAGTGAACAAAATCAGGTAATCAGGGTGACATCGGACAAACACAAAGCAAGAAAGTCGGATGCATTACATTCTTCATGGCAGAATCACATGCGGCTTTCTATATACAAATATATTTTCAATATCTTTACAGTTTTTTTTTTCATGAGGAAAGGTTGTGTTAAAAACTAGAAAGCCTTTATTAAAACAACTTGTTACACACTGTTTTAGTTTATTATTATTTACTGTAAGATTACAAGCCACACACATTCATGCAGGAACCATCTGAAAATCTGCTCTTTCACACTCACCCACATACAAACTGACTTGGTAACTCCTGTTAAGTTGTTAGATGCATTTTCAGCTGTAAACAGCTTATTAGGCTTGCAACTTAAACAAGAAAGACCGGACTGTACCTCCCAAAACCCTGGGTGTTAACAATCCTTCAATAAAACCTTTACAGGCAAACGTTTACTTCCTTACTACATCCAGGCAATGAGCATAGCTTTAACGCTGCTTTAACGCTGACTTATGGCTGAGTGTGGTGTGCCATGCTGTCGAATCAGATGCGTGTGATTGTGTGTGCTCTCTAACTAATAGAAAGGAGTGAGGATTTACTCCTCCACTCTGCAAACCCACAAACAGCTAAAATGAAAAATAAAATTGAGATTGAGGTCAGCACAGAACGCAAAAGATGAATTCTTCACATTTATACGTGGGGAACTTTCATTATCTTCAGACAGCTATGTTCTCTACATTACACATTTCATTTAGTTCACACAATGATAGGAAAAGAAAAGTGTGTGTTGAATTTTGTAGTGGACAAACACACCAATATTCTACCTGAATATGGCAGGGAATGCAAGCAAAATGCCCCAAAAGTACCCTGTATTTACCCTGCCTGTATTTTGCTGTCTGGTTCTTTTTGCCAGTGCAGCTGTTGCATTTTCAGCCCACTTATTTTAGCATGCTGAACTCCCCATGAACTGTGAAGGAAGCAGTTTGACAAAAAAAAAAACATTTGGAGTGGAGGCCTTTCTGTGACACTTATAACACACCGTACTAAATGCATATTAACAGCATGGGAAATATGCATGAGATCCTTTCCCTAGGGTGGACTGAGCAGCCAGAACAATAATTAGTCAAGTTCATCATCACTCAAAGTTCTTAAAATAATTCCGGGGATGACTTTTTTTTATTTATGTTTTTTAGGTCTGCTCAAATACTGAATTCAAAAGGCAGTAAACCCGTTTTTTAGACAGTGGAATCCTAGGTAGATAATGGAATTTAATTACATGCTTTTAAGAACAACCTGAATGTTGAAAAAGTTAATAACTGTGCAGTTCTGATTATTAACTGAATGTGAATAATCAAAATATAAGCAAATAGTAATTACATCATACCAGCATCAAATGGCATATAATTCACTGTTGTGTGTCACACAACCTTAAAGGGCAGCAGGTGGACTGGTTATTCAAAAAGTGAAACATTTGCTGTATAGCTGATAGGGTTGGTTCCATCAGTGAAATTAATGATGAAATATTTTCGTCAACAAGCCGATCATGTGACACTAACTACAAAACAGAAACTATACTAAAATGTCTCTTTATTTTCCTCTCGTTTAATCACATTATTATTTTCTGTTTTTGTATCTCAGTTTCCTCTTCTCCCAGAGTTGGCCTAGCGGTTAAAGAAGCGGCCCTGTAATCAGAAGGTTGCCGGTTCGAATCCCGATCTGCCAAGGTGCCACTGAGGTGCCACTGAGCAAAGCACCGTCCCCACACACTGCTCCCCGGGCGCCTGTCATGGCTGCCCACTGTTCACTCACGGTGATGGGTTAAATGCAGAGGACAATTTTCACTGTGTGCACCATGTGCTGTGCTGTGACTAATTTAGCCGAAAAAACTAGAATGAGTTCTTGCAGCATGGTGTAGGTTCTTGTCAAGTCTTGGGATGCGATCTGAGATTTGGTCTTGATTAATGCTGTCCTTCATTTTGAGAAATACAGGCAGGTAGTTTCAATCATCACTGCTTTAATAGTAAATATGTAACTAAACATGTCAATTGATAATAACTACAGTGATAATGTCTAAAATCCTTAAATCATGTGTAATAATATAGTCACATTTTCCAGCAATACACTGGTCTCTGGAGTGAAGGGTGGATCGTCAGTGTTAGGTTGAGGTGACTTCTTGGTAATTTAACCCCCCCAGACATGTTATATGTCAGCAGCTGTGATGTTTCCTGAAGGAGAACAAAAAAATCGAAAAGAAGAATAAGTTGAAGCAAGGACTAACGGAAAACAAACGTCAGTAGTCAGCGAGTAGCGGTGGGTTTAATGAGACAAGCTGAAGTTCAAACCCTGCCAGGCAAGCCTGATGAAGCATGCGTAGGGTTTGATAAAGTGCCGTTAAACACTGGCTATGATGATCTGAGGGTTCAGTTCAATCTGGTGAATGTCCCTGGGTTGTGACTGAGCTTTAGAACACAAATGAATCAAAGTAGACACTGGTACACCTACAGTAGGTTCAGGGTATGCTTTCTGCGAAAAGATGCTCAATGCGGAACATGTTACATGTTAAGATGCTGATTTGTCTGATCGGTGAGATTGTTAAACAACGTGAATGCTAAAGGGCTGTATGCGTTAAGCAAACTCCCTTGAACCAAATCTGAATCAAATTTATTTCTTCATTTCATTAAGTGATATTTGACTCAGTCTTTGCTATTGATTAGCATATTTTGTACTGTTTTAAATTAGATGTGTATTAATTGGATACTTAGTTTTGTACATGTATTAAATAGCTGAATTCTTAATATACAGCAAGTTATTTCAAAAGTAGAAACACTCTGAAAGGTTATTTATTCTATGCTATTAAGGACATTAGTAAAAAAAAAACATTTAATGGCTGTTTAAAGCCTGTCAATTTCTTAATTTAATTAGATACAATTGGCTGCCATAAATGAATGTTTAATGTATGTATGTACGCTGTATTCCGTGTAGCTAGGGGATGTGAGCTCAATAGTATGCGAGTGTATAGAATTCACCCTTCCGTGCCAGTCGGATGTATTATACACTGTAGAGTAATTTAAAAACTGGGTTTTTATGCAGCATTCTCATTATTGGCTTCTTTCAAGCCTTCAACTTGTTTTTGCTCACCAAGTTTTACCTTGAAATTGAGCACTGTGGGCACTATGTTGACTGTGTGCCACCATGGGCCAAGCCACTCCTCAACAATACTCTTAACACCTCATTTGTTATTTTGAGGACACGAGGAAATGGCAAGAGTAAGTGAAAATTTGTGAAACCACAGTGTACGATGGGGGACGGTGGGGGGAAAAAAGTGCTGAGGTTTTGGCCTTGTTGTCTTCTGCCAACAACGTACAAAAAGCAGGGGGCAAAAGAAGTTCATGTGTCTCTTCATGTGTCTCTTCTGCGGCATAGTGCATGGCACTAATGTAATCGATGCCAATTTTTTGCCACTAATTGGATTTGAATACCGAGTAATTTTACAACCTCTGTCGAATCAATATGTGTGCTGTCCCCTGAACCACAGGTGTGTGAATTGAAACCCGGCCATTAATAAGAAGAAAAGCCACTGCCACTTATAATTATGGTGGTTATTAAACAGCAATCACAACTGGTCAATACACCAAGAGCTAGTCTCGGCCGAGAGGACATAATGAACCCGAATAAGGGTGCATGTCCATTCAGAAATGGCATTTTTCAAAGCATTAGGTCCTATTTAGGAACAAGGTCCAACAAATGGCGTGGCCTGTATCAAATGTTATTCTGTGGTACGATGATTACTGAAGGTCACGCAGTGAAACAATTGATGTAGATTCCTTCTCTCAAAGATAAATTGGTGTGCAGATTTAAAAAGAAAACTCCACTCAAATCTTTGCCCCAGTCTATTGTTTATTTGCTGCTGTAGAAGCTCCCCGGAGTTGTAATGGGTGCTCTGGGGTTCAATCCCAGCCCTGGCTTTTAATCTACCTGTGCTGCTTCTGCCGCTGCTGCACTCGGATGTCCTCTCAGAAACAGCCTGCAATGCTTTTATAATTTACCAACAGGCCACGAAAAAAAAAAGAAGAGAAATCGTCTATCAGTTGATGAGGAGGTGGAGAAGGGGACATTTTATCCTGGTGTCAAAAAGGCGTCTGGAAATTACCTCCCTCCGGCACATTAACAGACTAATGAGAGCAGCCTTGCATTTCTGTTCCCTTTTGATGGGTCTTTAAAGGTCTGGAGGAAGACAATCACTCTGATCTGTGTGAGCCGGGCTGCTACCTGCAACACACACAGATAAAAACAAACCCACAATGCATCCTGAGCGGCTCATTTGGCCTGAATCTTTAACAGTAGCCTATCGATTCACTATGCTGAGCCAAAAGCCCTGGGAGAGAAGAGAAAGAGAATCCGTGGCAGGGCAACAGCAATGGGGCTGGCTCAGATAAGATCGGGACGGGGGGAGTCTGGAGTTGGGGGTGAAATGTGTCACTCAGATGTGATGAAAATCCATCACTAAGACAGGCAAACACAATGGAGAAGATTACTTATAAATAGACTTCAGAAAACAGTCGGCACGACCCAGTTAAGCCCCGCTGTTCCTCAGAGGTTTCGAAACCAAAGGTTTTTAAGGTTACTGTTTACATATTTCTAGGGGGTTCACATGCTTATAGATCTTAAAAAAAACATTGAATATTTTAAACATGTTTGACTAACAGGCACAGTAAACAGAACTGTCTGTGTTGGCAGAAAACAGAATAGAAAACAGAATTGTATACATATATGCACTTTTTTTTTTTATACCATGGGCAAGGACAGCAGATTAAGAAGTACAAGCTAACCAGTCTCCAGCACCTTGTCTCTTATCACTACGACACTGACACTTTACAGAAACATTGAAAAATGTGGGCTATTTAGACCAATGTCACTCATTAGAAGTGAAATGGAGGTAATTATTCAACCGCCAATCGAAAGATAACTAATTAAAAAGATTGGATAGAAGACATTGTATTTTCTGCAATCCAGTGGCATTGTGTCATGTCTCACCCATCATTATAATAAAGCGGGCGAAGGGCTCGGCATATTCAAGGTTTTAATTTAGTTTTCTTCTCTAGGAAATCAAGTGATCGGCAGCATTACCCCAAATACATGCTGAGTCAGATTTGGCACTGACGGGGGTTCCATGAATTATGTGTTGGATTGGATTTCGGGTTTTTCTGATGTAGCCAGTGTAAAATGAAGCAGTCGAACTGGTTTCGTGGTTTTTGTTTGCTCAGCCAGGTTCTGACCACCAACAAGGCATTGAGTCCACCAACAAGGCATTGAGCCGCCATTCACTGTGCCGCCACATCCCAACTCAGATTTATATGTTGTGTCTCCTGCGAAGTCATTTGCAGAACCATAATCATCATTACACCCTTTCCCCTGATTTTCTCAATGTGCCTTTGTGTCCCGTGAGATTAATGAGGAGGGGCTTTATAAACACCGTCTCCATTATACCGCTCACTCAGTAGAACGGCGAGTGAGATAAGCTAAAGAGTCCGCTTTGTTTGGAGAGGACGTGGAGTTTGTGGTCCCCACGTGGCGCTTTTTTTTTTTTCTCTCTCTCCGTGGAGCTGCTTTCTCCACATGTACACACTCGAAGCGCTGGTTGCTGATGGGAAAGGTTTGTGACTGTGGGCTGGGGACATGCACTTCCGTCCATAACATGCGCAGGCCTATTGACCAAGGTCTGTGTGTTCAAGTGAGCCGATCCACTATGTGAGTTGTCAGCTCATGTGTGTGACCTCTGTGAAACAATGTGGAATTTTTTTTATCGTTCCTTATTTTAATGAATTTTTTCTTGCCTCTGTTACGTGTCTTGCAGGGAAAGAAGAGTACGTTGCCACCTTCAAAGGATCGGAGTACTTCTGCTACGACCTGTCCTTGAACCCCATACAGAGCAGCAGCGACGAAATCACGCTGTCGTTCAAAACGCTGCAGAGGAACGGACTCATGCTGCACACGGGCAAATCAGCCGACTACGTGAATCTGGCGCTGAAAAACGGGGCAGTCTCACTCGTCATTAATTTGGGTTCCGGGGCCTTTGAAGCACTGGTGGAGCCAGTCAATGGGAAATTTAATGACAATGATTGGCATGATGTCAAAGTAACAAGGAATCTTCGTCAGGTAACAGTACAGAAGGTTATGACCGAGAGCCAAATAGTAAAGTAGGAAATATAAGCTAATATAAGGCAGGAACAGTCACCAAAATTTACAAAGTGGGGAAAATGATATGAGCAGGGACAGTTCTAGACCTGCTTAAATGTTATAAGAAATTATAGACCCTCAGCTCAGAGATTCTGTTCACAGAAAGAACATGGACTAAATTTATTGAATCCTGACTGGTCCAGATGTTAAACTAAATATTGTCTTAAAAATGGTGAATAAACTGGACCAGTGGTGGGTCAGTGAAATGTTATTCCAAAATTGCATAAAAGTTACAGATTTGCAAGAGGTTGCAGGTTAGATTTATCTTAGTTGCATATTTTTGTATTATACAACCAGATTTAACAAAACCAAATCCCACACAAATTTACATTGTGTGGGATTTTCCTAAGTTAATTAATGACAATTCATTATAAAATATTTGAAATCCAAATGTGTGGGTAGTCCCAAAAGTTCAGATTATTTGGCTGGTGAACAAGACATATTCGGCTTGTCTTTTGTACATTGACATTCAGTTTTTATTAAACACAAGTTTCAAATCCTTTAGAATCACCCTTAAACCTCAACAACCAGTCACTTGCATCATATAGCGTTGAAGTATTGTAATAAAATTAGGAAAATGTAGCGTGACATTATTATTTTTTCCAGAACCATTTATCTTTATTTTTTATCTATATTTTTTAGATTTCATGTTCTAAAGAATGTAGCCAAGAAACAAGCACAGGGCCCTCGTTTGGGTGTCTTGTTAGCCGCTGCAGATAAAGCCCTTACAAAAGGGCATCTCGTCTCTGACAGAGCATTCCCAAGTTAAATGTCTCAAATTGAGCCGCTATCTCTCTTATTTTCTCCTTCCATCTGACTGGCTGACAGGCTCGCCGGCTGCTGGGCTTTGATAATTGCAACACTTGTCTGATGGCAACCGGAAAGCGCGGCAGCTGATCAGCAGCAGCGCGCCTGTTACCCTTCCCTTTTCACCCTGCTGTAATTAGCAGCACCTCGGTAATGACCTGAAGGGTGTGAGCTGCCGTGGCCCGTCATTGCTGGCCTGTTTTCTTTTTTTTTTTTTTAAAAGCAAAAATTTTAAAAGAGCTGCTCCAGAATGGGAAGAGAAACAAACAAAAAAAAAAATCATACAACTGACACAATAACTAGATTCCTCTCTAGATATGTTCCTGCTCAAATGCGGATGTGTGACTGTTTCCTTCAATAAAATGTAAATCAAACAAAAATTTTGATTAGCTGAGATTGCATATAGCGAGAGCATGCTCATTGGGGGAAGATCTTTCCATTTTCTCCATTCTGTGTGAAGGGGTCGCTCTTTGCTTTCTCTCATCAAAAAAAAAAAAAAAAAAAAATGAACCTAAAGTTCATCAATTTGACCAAATCACAGGTACTGTATGGAAACTGTATGCAGAAGCCGAAAAAAGCACTCTTATAAATATGTGCAAATGTGGAAATAAAGTTTCAATTAAAGGGTCGAATGATGTGCTTTAGGGATTCTCTAATTATAAGCCATTTGATGTCTGTCAGTCGTATTTATGCTACCGAGGGTGGGCGGGGCAGGGTGTGTTGGAGGCGGGGTTAGCTCCTCAGGGCAGTCCGGTCACTGGAGAGAGTCCCAGATGTCAAGCATTGGCCTATTAGTGTGCTTTTTTTCTTGTAAAACTTATTTTGCCCTTTTTCCTTGATGTCACTAACATGCTTTGGAAACAAAGACAAGAACTAACGTCATTCATGGAATGTGTCATTCTACTAACCTATCTATTTTCTATTAACAATGACTACTAACCTCTGTAGTAACCATCATATATTTTTTGAGTAACGATCGTTATTCTGTTCACAGTTTTTAATTTCCTTTTTCCCCCTTTTCCACAAAGCACTCAGGCATTGGACACGCTATGGTAAACAAACTACATTGTTCGGTAGATATCATTCTAATTGTTTCTTAGTTTGGGTTTGCCGTGTGTTTCTTTTCTTTCTTTTTACTGTAGACGTCATTAACAAAAAAAGGGGAACTGCGGTTGGTACTCTTCTGCTTACTTTCCGATTCTTTTTTTTTTTTTTTTTTTCTCTTCATCCGTTGATTTTTTCTCCTTCCTTATTTTATCTGTATTCCTGTCCAATTCTGTTTGATCCACCTTGTAGGAGCATCGTTTCAGGCCTTTTGCATCAAGCAGTGGTTTTACCAGGAGGACCATCTCCTGACTGGCTGGCCTCAGGCTCTTTGGCTCAGCCAGTCTACTTCCCATTCACTCTGCATGGCATGCGCCGCGAATGTGCGCTGTGAATGTCCATCTGCTCATTTGTCCATTTGGTTGTCACAAGTCAGCTATGTGTGTGTGTGTGTGTGTGTGTGTGTGTGTGTGTGTGTGTGTGTGTGTTTCTAGTGCTTTTTGTTCTGGCCCATCCTTTGCTTTGTTTTGGCACAGGCCACGTTTCACTGCTTGTCTTTCTCTTTTTTAAATTCCGACTAACATCATATCTGAGAACGTTTTTCCTTTTGTGTGCTTGCACCAAAAAGAAAACATAAAAGTCTAGCATGCTTTGTGAAAAAATAACAACAGAAAATGTGATTAACCCATATGCAAAGTGTGCCTTTACTTGCTTGTGCTTTCTGTCTAACCTTGTAGCATGCCTTTTAATTTTTTTGTAGAAAGCCAAATTAGAAATGTACTAATATAATCCTAGTGCAACTAACATAGAAATAACATTTTACTAACACCATTTTTGTGTCTGCTAAATTATTTTTGTGTTGCAATAGGGGTAATACTAACAAGTTCAACTAGATTCCCTATGTGGTCTAATACTAATCCTAAAGACACAGAAAAAAAACAAGAAAAAAGGCAAAAATGCAAAAGACACAGACATGAAAATGGGTTTCAGGCCAAATTAAAATAACAAACGAAAACCAGAAAATGATAAGAAATCATCAAGAGGAAAAGAAAAAGAAATCAGAAACCGGACTGCACCATCTCGGTTGTTTGAGTATAGCGTGTCCTTTCCCTGTGCTTTGTTGTCTAGGTTACAATATCTGTGGATGGGATTCTGACCACCACTGGATATACGCAAGAGGACTACACCATGCTAGGCTCCGACGACTTTTTCTATGTTGGAGGCAGTCCGAGCACGGCAGACCTGCCGGGATCGCCTGTTAGCAACAACTTTATGGGTTGTCTGAAGGAGGTAAACACCTCGCACCTGGGTGTGCCTTCCAAACTCCTAATACACACAATAGGGCTGGATTATATGCTCTCAAAAAAAAAAAAAAAGGCTCAATATGAATATGAAGTAGTGACTAGTGTGGGTCTAGAATAGTGTATTTTATCATTGTAAATAAAGAAGAACACCAGTGCTTCTAATGAATACTATATATGTTATACTTATTGCCCTGGCTCTTAAACTATGGCAGACTGTCTCTAGTGGAGACTCAGGAGACTCAGAGGTTGTTATATCAGTTCTCGGCTGCTGTGCAATGTTAATTTTCTAATGTAGAACACTTAGTATACTTTATTTCTGTATGTTTGACTGCATGGATGTGGAATATTAACAATATTTGTATTATATTAGGGGCAGTGGTGGCCTAGCGGTTCAGGAAGCAAACTCGTAATCAAAAGGTTGCGGGTTCAAATCCCAAATTCACCTTGATCAAAGTTCCATCCCCAAACACTGCTCATAAGGTGATGGGCTAAGTGTGCTGTGTTTAAAATACAGCAGATTAGCTGTGAAGCTCCTGTTGTTTATAGTGCTTCTATCTATTTTGCCGTAGTTGGTGCTGATGCTGAGCAGTGCAGTTTTGCCCATAGTTGAGTAGGTAGCAGAAACTTTTCGTAAACATCTCATATATATCTCATTATGTTATTTTATTGTATTACTCTGAATACTGTTACCAGGTCACCAGTTCATGCAAGTTCAACAACAATAACATATCAGTCTCACTCTCATATCAGAAAATGTGTTTGCTGAATAAAAATAAGTCTCCTTAGTCCCCAAGATTATTTCCATTTATCTGAATGTATCACTACAGTCTAGAGACTCCAGCCTATTTTAGTCTTAGATATTATTTAAAGGGGCACAGCTAACATAGTTCTTAAACTGATTCTCTTTTTCTTGCCAAATAATATATATAATACCATAACATTTATTTAACTATTTTGATAACATGTCATATGATCTTTTGTCTTTGACATATATAGCATTTTAAAGTGGCCTATAAGTGACATATTGGTCATATAGTATAGCATATGGTTTAGATTTTTCATAGTAATGTATGTGTCAAATAAGGCAAAAGTAGTTCGTGGACCCCCAAGTGCACTTGTATTTTCCCTGCCAGTAGAACAGTGAACATGGGATTTTATAACTGTCATTATCCTCACAGCGTCTTCACCCTCTGCAGGACCAGGGTGGGACTGACCCTTCCACCTTCGCTCTCCCCACTTTCCATTTCCCCCACACTATTATATTTTAAAGAAGGGTGTATTAAATTTACATTGGCCACTTAATGGGTATTCTGACCTGAAAAGGCACATTTCACATCACCAGCCACCAGGGATGTGCCAGGATACCGGCAAAGTAAATCTTCCAGGAACCACATAAAGCTCCCTTCATTTATCTTTTAATTTCCAGAGATACACTCCCTCCATTTTTTCGGGAAAGTGTTTTTTTTTTTTTTCTTCTCTGTCCTACATTCTGAGCTTCACATCCAGCGTGAAGGAATGTCCTCGCAGAACCTGCAGGAACGTTCTGAGGCAACTCCAAGTAACAAGCACAGGGGGCGTGCACCACATGTCTTTCTGCCGCAGTTCATTAGGAAGCCCGCTGTAATTGTGCTGCGTGGCATGGAGTGAAGAATAAAAAAAAAGCCATGGTCCCACTTCATAGTGCGGCCATCAGCTGTCCTGCTGCTCCTATGATGCAGAGCTGCTGGGTGCAGAACAGAATAGAGCATTTTTGTTTTAAATGCTCAACTGAAGAAGAGAGTCAGAAGAAATGTTAAACTGTTGAGCCCTATTTTTACAGTCATACATTTACGCCATTTATCAGGCGCCCTTATCCAGAGCGACTTACAATTAGTAGTTACAAGGGACAGTCCCCCTGGAGCAACTTAGTGTTAAGTGTCTTGCTCAGGGACACAATGGTAGTAAGAGGGATTTGAACCTGGGTCTTCTGGTTCATAGGCGAGTGTGTTACCCACTAGGCTACTACCATCCAGCAGTCCTATATTAAACTTTATTTCCACTTGAATTAAAAGTGATTGGAAACCAATCTTTCACATTGGGATAAAATAACGCAAGCACTAATTGTGTTACTTTACATTTGTGCTTTCAGTTGCAACAGAAGTCCCTTCTACATATCCAGTCATGTAGCTTTTGAGGAAGGGTCCAACATCCTCTGTTTTTTCACAATTTACATTATTAGGGTACTCCTCTTACCTCAAATGCTGCCATCTACAATACTGAGGAGATTTTAGACAAAGCAAGACGTTGGTCCAAAATTTTCAATTTGTGACTGAAGACCACAACATACCATTCATACCAACATAGTATGTCATTTAGTGATGGTTAGGTTAGCTGACTGGGGACATCGTCATTCTAGAAAGCACCACATTTCTATCAGGATAGAAACAGTTCATCAAGGCATAAAGGTGAGTGGTAGTAGCCTAGTGGGTAACACACTCGCCTATGAACCAAAAGACCCAGGTTCAAATCCCACTTTCTACCATTGTGTCCCTGAGCAAGACACTTAACCCTAAGTTGCTCCAGGTGGGGACTGTCCCTGTCACTACTGATTGTAAGTCACTCTGGATAAGGGCGTCTGATAAATACTGTTAAAGTAAATGTAAATAAAGGTGACACAGTCACTTTGGAGTGACTCTCCCCCTTAAGGGACAACTGGACCCAAACCATGCCAGCAAATACCCCCGACAAATGAGTTTTTCCACTCATTTGTTTAGTTTTTCCTTTCATTTGTCACTTGTCTCTATTTTATTATTTATTTTTTTCCTCATTTCTCTTATTGAATTCAGAAGTTAGATGCTAAGGAGTTACTCTCTCCGCTCAGTCTGCCTCTGTCCATGCACGTTTTCCTGACAGTGCGTGAGCTATGGCCGGGCCTGTGGCCGCTGATTGATCACCCATTCCCATGGTCACAGTCTGGTGTACTGTGTTTTAGTACATGTCTTCAGACTCCTGGTCCCATGTGGCCGCATCCCACGCTCTGATGATGAAACACCCCAACAGTAATGGCCCTGATGTCAGGGACCCCGGGTTTATGACAAATGAATGCGGCACAAGTCTGCCATGGCCAGAGAGAGCGGCAGCCCCCGTAACGGCGGCTGCTCTCCTTGGGCTCTAAAAGGTGCCCTCTGTCTTGACTCCATGTATCGATTCTCTTTTATTGGCTGTATCTGTTTTGTCTCCAGCCTCTGTGACTGAAGCGCCTCTGCAGAATAGACGCACGCTTTTTTTTTTTTTTTACCCCTAACGCTTGGGATGGAGATTCTTGTCAAATCAATTTTCTTTTTCTCCCAGCGGGCATCTTTTATTTTTCATGGCGACATTTAAACGTTTTGGGGAAGAATTTGTGCCTGGCTCGGTGTCAGGACCAAAAAGCGGCAGGGTAACGTAAGAGCCAGACATCCAGGTATTCTCTCAAAACACGCGCAAACCCATCCTGTTCCAGTGTCGCCATGTAACATAAAAGCAGTAATCATTACGAGCTGATCTAATTCGAATTTGCTGCTCCATTTGCATGCTGGTGTTTTCTGCAGACCCTTGTGAGAGGAAATGCAGTCTGATAGACGTCCCTTTCCCCAATGCTAATACATTCCCAGCGGACGTGACCCTGTTTTCAGGTGAATTCTAAGCGTGACAGTCAAGGGGGGGAAAAAAAAGAGACCTTTGTTTTCCACAAGTTTTGACCCATTTTGTATGGCATAAGAAGGACACAATTTTTGTATTAAAATAAAATTATAAGCCATGCTGCCCCACTGAAGGTAAGTTTTGGGCAAAGAGGCATATTCATATTCAATTATGTAATAATAAGTGAGATGAAATGCTATAACTTGGGAGACTTACTGACTCTAGGGGTCAATATCATATGACTACTATAGCACTACTTCAATAACAGGACAGCTTGTACTTTAACATTTATTTATGGCTGTTTTGACTGTTCTAGATGTTTAGATGTTTGACTGTTTTAGATCTTTAGGTTTTTTCTTTATTGAAATAATTGCACCCCTGATTCAGACAGTAGATGGTCTAAGAGCAACACCAGTGTGTGTGATATGGTGAGAAATTGTCACTTCTCTGCCAATTAGGTGACTGCTGAGTCAGAAGTGCTACGATAATACATTGTTATATAAATTATATTCCCACTCACTTATTTTATTCTGTTGAGCATTCAGTACCATATTTCTTATTGTGAAATACATTGTCCTTTTTATTCTAATACAAATGTGACAATGTGAGATGCTTGTGTGCAAATGTGACCATTTTTGTTTTAAAAGAATCTTTCACAGTTACTGACCAAGATCTCTAACTTGCAGATTTTCAGAACGTTTGTCTGATTAAATCATCTTAGATTTCATCTCCTTCTCTGACAACAAATCTGACCCAGTGAACACATCATGGCCATGATTCAAAGGAAGCGGCCCCGTAATCAGAAGGTTGCCGGTTCGAATCCCGATCCGCCAAGGTGCCACTGAGGTGCCACTGAGCAAAGCACCGTCCCCACACACTGCTCCCTGGGTGCCTGCCATGGCTGCCCACTGCTCACTAAGGGTGATGGGTTAAATGCAGAGGACAGATTTCACTGTGTGCACCGTGTGCTGTGCTGCTGTGTACCACAAGTGACAATCGCTTCACTTCTTTTAACCAAGGTCAGACAATTCAAAATGTATCTTGGCTTGACAGTTCAACGCTTTCTGTTTTCCCCAGCCC
The DNA here is from genome assembly GCF_900700375.1 of Denticeps clupeoides. Lineage (NCBI taxonomy): Eukaryota > Metazoa > Chordata > Actinopteri > Clupeiformes > Denticipitidae > Denticeps > Denticeps clupeoides. The sequence continues at coordinate 5,357,785 of NC_041714.1, forward strand.
ACGCAAAACTGCATTACATCACTGCAACTTAAGCTAAGATACTTGACTGTATTTACTGAAAAGCATATTGATAAATTCATTAGCAAAAACGACCACTAACGAACCCTAATGCAGTGTCTGGACTTTAACTCTGTTCTTTCCCATTGAAAATAGCCAATAAACTGCAAGTACAGTCCAGGGCTGTTAAAAATAATGCACTCGAGGCATTACGGGAGGTCTTATGGGAGAGCTGGGAGTCACCCAAACTACTTAATTTAGTTTGCAGGATATACAAGCTGCCGAAATGGATTACTGGCAGGCTCCTGCTAACTGCATTTGGCATCCTGTAAAGTGAAAGTTGTCTATGGAAAAAAAAGAAAAAAACATGTTTGATGTCATAGTAAAATGATTACTGTGGGGCAGTGGTGGCCTAGTGGGAAGGACCTGTAATTGGTAGGGTGCCGGTTTGAATCCCGAACTGCCAACGTGCCACTGAGGTGCCACTGAGTAAAGCACCGTCCCCACACACTGCTCCCCGGGTGCCTGTCATTGCTGCCCACTGCTCACCGAGGCACAGAGGACACATTTTGTGTTGTGTGCACTGTGTGCTGTGTTACACAACGACAATCATTACACTTTAATTTGTCTGTGTCTTCTGTCTTCTGTGTAGTTGTGATCTTTAGGTATAGAGTGTAAATGCATCAAGCCTCTCAAACTGGGTGCATGTGAGTTGATTTGCTTTGGGGAACACAAGAGGTCAAAAGCTCGTTTTATGACTAGTTCCATTTCTATTTCACATAGTCCCACGCCTTTTGTCCAGAGCCCTATCTTCTTTAATTCTCCTCTATTGTGATTTTTTTGTAACTATGAGCCCTTTCTGGTGGATGCACTTTGTATAAAAGCCTTAAGAAAAGAGAGAAAGAGAGCTCATTTCCTGCCATGCCACAGTACCTGGCCTGAAATCCCAGGCAGAGTGAGCAGTAGCCGTGGGCAATTGCTGATTAATCTAGATATGTGAAAAAGATGCGGGAGAATCTCATCCATCTTTGGAAACGTTCATTCCGACCTGAGTTTCCAGAGGGACCCCGACCAGACGGTTTTAACTCTGCACCTGTGATGGGGCCTGCTGCACCGTCCCATGGTGCCTGAAGATCCAGTAATCGACAGGGACGATCAGTGGGGGGAGCTGTGGAGGCGCCCGTGTATGATGAGGATGGGTCTCGGCAGGGAGCGTTCACACCTACAGAGGGGACGTGTGGCCCGACCCCGTGCTCCCGCTTTGAGATTGATGGTCTCCTTAGCACCATGTGACTGATGGGCAATGATGTTGAGGGCCGCAGGTGGATGGGTAGGGCAGGTGTGTGTGTATGTGTGTGTGAGTGTGTTTTCGTGCATGTGCCAGTTTCTGTGAGAGTCACCAGAGTCAAAACAGGGAGAAATTAAGTCCAGGAGACTTGGTCTCACTTGCACAGATTCAGAAACTCGACGTGCAGGGCAAAGTTGATTGGTTGTAAACAGAAAGGACTCCGTTTATATTCTGCTTGTGTTTATGTGCAAGTTTCACAGCTTGATTACTATCATTAAGATAATTAGTCTTTTTATCATTAGTCAAGTAATTGTAACAAGATGCACATTTTTCTTGTAACAGCAGTTGTACGAGTTGTATGTCTTTTATTTTGGTCGCCGAAAATGTTATTATGTAAAAAGAAAAAAAAAAATGTCACCGTGGCTGAGCAGGTGTGTGTCTGGATGCTCCCCCCCCCATCCCTCACCACTCTTGTTGCCTGGCTGTCTGCTTACGGGAAAAAAAATTTCTCTTTCACACAGAGTAAAGAAACGAGTATCTCTGAGAGGCAGGCTGCTCACTGGCTGAGTCCTGATGCTGGTGGACATTATCGCCTTGGCGAGCGCACACTCCAATAATGCAAACGAGCGGTTGTGACACTCTGCGCTGAAAATGGGGCCAAGAACTTTGCTTCATGTGTCGATTCGTAATGCTGTTGTTTCAGGGAAGACACTAGCTAAACAGGAACAAGATGAAAAAAGGCATTTAGTCCAATTTAGGATATAAAAGCATATGCTGCAATGATACAGCAAACACAATTTCACAGTGTGAGCCTGAAATATCCAGACATTTTTTTGTCATGCATTGCACCTTATGTTGGTTTGCTCATCCTATAGGTTGTCTACAAGAACAATGACGTGAGGCTGGAGCTGTCCAGGCTGGCCAAGCAGGAGGATCCCAAAATGAAGATCCACGGCATGATCGCCTTCAAGTGCGAGAATGTGGCTACGTTAGACCCCATCACCTTCGAGACCCCCGAGTCCTTCATTACGCTGGATAAGTGGAACGCTAAGAAGACGGGCTCCATCTCATTTGACTTCCGCACCACCGAACCCAACGGCCTTCTGCTTTTCAGCCATGGCAAGCCCAAGCAGAAGCCAAAAGGAGTGAAGAGCGCCCAGTCGCTCAAAGTGGACTTCTTTGCTATCGAGATGCTGGAAGGCCACCTGTTCTTGTTGCTGGACATGGGATCAGGGACCACCAAGACACGGGCAGTCAACAAGAAGGTCAATGATGGGGAGTGGTATCACGTTGACTTCCAGAGGGACGGGAGATCAGGTATCATTTTTGCTCATCATTCTGTATTTATGGTGTCGAGGCAGTAGAATGCTGACATTTATTATGCCTCCTTCCACCCGTCCGATCATCTGGAAATTTTCTTGTTGATGATTTTCAGTTCATGTTAGCCGGATATGTTTGTTGACCCATCAGTATTGGAAGCTAATGCCTACTCTCATAATCACAGGGGTCCCCAATCCTGTTCCTGAGAAAATGTCTTCATTCCAGCCTTCTGTACTGTCACATTCATAATTAGGTTGTTAACGGTCACCTCATCATATGGGGTTGAATTAAAACTCTGGGCGCTATTTTGACATTCTGCCACAAAGTGGAAAGATTTAGATTTTTGTCCAAGTCCATTTTGTTATGTTGTTTGTGGTAGAAAAATAGAGGCGTTTTTGCCATAAAATGCCATGTCTCCTGGCCTTGTAAAGTCAAGGGCACATGATCCATGGAGTGTTGCTACAATAATGGTGTACCTGAGGAAAATGGACCAGCACATGCACAAGTGAGAAATACATCATGTGCAGAAATTCCACCTTATCACAGCAGCATACACGGTATGCATGTAATTAATCCAATTGAGGGTTTAAGAAACAGTTACCTAATTTACCTGTTACTTATGTCCAATGTGAGCATCGGGCATCTGCATCGCTTACAATACCTACAATCTTGTAATCTTGAAGACATTGGGCGAAGAGCACAAAGGAATGAGGGAAACACGCCTTAGATTCAGCAATCCAAGGGCAGGACTTGGAACCTCTGCCATACATGCCATATTTCTTAATGTGTTATACCAAGATGAATCCAGAAATTTTCGACTGAGGTAAATCGTACGCTCATGAAAAAAAGAGTTCTGATTCATTTTCCCCCTTCCTAAGTCAATACTTGGATCCCTCCTGCGATATTTAAGCAGAAGTACTCTGTGGCTCAGAGGTGAAAGCTTAGCCCTCAGCACAGAGCCCTATAGATTACCTTGCCTCGACAGTTATTGTCTCCTCGGGCTGGGTGAGGTGCTGTTGCCCCAGCATCCCATTTTGCCTAGATTTGGTGCGTCTCCGGCTGTGTGTCCTCTGAACCCCAGCGTTACGGCACTCAGATCCCTGTTAATTTGCTTATCTAAGCATCAATTTGTTAGCATGTGCCTGCACCCAAGGCCTCGCAATGTCATGCTGCAAATTAGATACGCCCCCTCGACCATGTTTTCCACTACGGCTCTGCAGCTGGGAAGTACATTAACTGTTTCATTACCCCTGCAACCACGCAATCAGACTGCCGTTCATGCATCAGTCAGTTGGAATAAAACTGTTGTCCCTTGCTTTACTGCTCTGTTGTGGGCCATTGTTTGTTAAAAAATTAACAGTGTGTATTAGAGCCAGCACATCTGTGTTTTTTTTGTTTTTTTTTATCTTTGATGGTCCCGTTGCCTGGGACAGCTGCCATTGTTCCTGCAGAACCGTGAGTCTGTGTGTTAGTATTCAGGAGGCCGCGGATGAGTGATGGGCAGCTCAATCACGTTCCCCCTTCTCCGGGGTCATGCGCCAGCCAGCGTGAGTTCAGAGCTGCCGATGGTGAGCAGCTAACTGGAGCGATCTGATTGGTCTCCTGCCTGCTGTTGTGGCCCCAGGTGCCGAATCACAGCCAGACGTTCTTGGCGCAAACCAGAGACGGGTCGCGGCCACGGTGCCTAGTACCCGCCTGAGTCACAGCAAAACCCCTTAAGCCATGCCAGCGTGGGGTGAAATGTGTGGTCATCAGGTGTTGTGAGGTGTTAGTCATCATGCTGCTGAGTTATGGGATATAGCTGCTGATGAAACACCGGGTTTCAAGGGTCAGTGTTTTTATTTGTAGAAGAACACGCAGTGAAATGCATCCTGTTTTGACTATGCAGTGTTAACTAATAGTTCTAGAATGAAATACAATAGAATAAAAGGGGAATACGATATTTATGTTAATATTGCAATATTGTGTTAATGATAACACAGACATCATGGGTAGTGGATATGTATTCTGCTGAAGTGCGTGGTGCATAGACTTTGCCATGACCAGTGTAACAGTACACAGTTTAAAATCTGACTGCTTGGAAGAAGTTTATGAAAATTACATAAACATGATAAAGCATGCCTGATGTCTGTTTGATAAATTACATCAAGATTCAACACAATAGAGAATAGAGGCACATCAATTAGTGGTTACACTAGCACAAACTTATAATCATTTTATAAGCCCCCCCCCCATCTGCCTACCATTTACATTTCAGCTATCACGCTCCGCCATCGCTGTTTGTCTATTTGATCCTTCTATCTCACTCCACATCTCCTCTTCATGCATTCTCGCTTCTTTGCCCATCCCGTGTCTGCTCTGCTCATGTTGCCATGGGAACCGGAGCCGGCTCTCTCGCAGGGCCGAGTCGGCTGCTGCGCGGAGCCCGGGCTGAGGCACGCGGTAATGAAATTTCTGCCTGTGTTTTGTTCACCGCAGATCTAAAGTCTGGGCAGTGCTTCTACAGCCGCCTTTCAAAATTCACAATGATGAAACATGCAGCAAAGCAGTTTTACTCATATTACAAAAAAAAAAAACATTGGCAATCCATAAGCATTAATGTTCACTTCACCAAAGGATTTCTATAAAAATGGTTTTATGAGAAATTACAATGGTTACTGGGATATGTTTACTAAAGTGCATTGTCTCTGGCAGCTTAGGCCACTGAGAGAAGTAGAGCAACCTGATGTAACTGGGATTATAGTTTAATATTGCAGAAATAATGGAGTCACAATTATGCAACGTGAGAATATTGAAATGGATCTGGCAAGGACGTGAGAAACGAAGCCCTCCTTTTGTATAATTCAGCCCATGCATTGATTTATTGTGTGCCGTTGTAATGACATTTTGAACCCCCAAAACACATCAACTGTGGTTTATTGAAACCTCCGTCATCCATTGGCAGCTAGGTCTTGGCATGAATATCAAACCCCGGCCAGCCATTCAGAGTGTAATATTACATGCTCAGCATCTGTCCTTTCAGTCCAAGGCTCTGACTGCAGGCGATAAACCTGTTGTTTGGGAGGTGACGAAATGCTCTGTCTGCCCCCCCTGGGGTCCCACTGGCTTTCCCGTTAATAATGCATCGCGTGAAAGTAATGTTTTAAAACACATACATGCGCAGGCTGGATTCAGCACAAGGCATGTGAGTCACAAAGCATATGGTGTGCCGAGAACTTTCATCTAAGATCTTTTATTAATACGCAAAGCCACATGCCATGTGTCCCAAAGGCCAAAGAACGCAGTGCCCAATAACTACCTTGGGGTTTACCTTGCAAATTGGATGCTGCCCGCTCCACCAAAGCGCCTTGCCAAGATGGGGGTCTCTGAAGTAAATCTACACCTCACCGCATGAGCGTGTGGGGTCGTCTCCTCACTCTTTGTGTTTTTAACCGCAGCGCATTAGCTTAGATGTTAAAGAATGGCGGCATTTTTAAAAGTCCCCGATGGTCACGGAACTGGGAGTATGGAAGTGAGCACTTAGCTTGGCGGTGTTTTGGCAGGGGTGCTGGGTGGATGCTTAAAGTCACATGGGGAGATTTAGCCATATCAACTTAACTGGATTTCTGTAATCCCTCCTTACATATGTTGTCAGAAGTGTGGGAGCCGCGCTAGCAGAAATGCTAAGCGAGACCAATGTAGACATCACAAGGAGACAGAAATGCTGTGTGTGGCAAACCAGATGCAGTCCCACAAAAGAAGGCCATTCTAACCCCCATTTTATACATTCTTTGTGTTAGCATTTTCTCTATACATTCCCTTAACCCGAGTAGATTTGCAAATTCCATATACATTCATGTTTATGGCATTTATTAGAGGCCCTTATCCAAAGTCGCCCTGGAGACACTCGGTGACTGAGTGTCTTGGGGGCATAATGGTAATAAGTGGGGTTTGAACCTGTGACTTTGTGGTCTTCTGGTCAACTAGGCTACTAACACCTGGGCATCTCGAGAGTCGTGGACGTTTGGCGACAGCAGACACATGACAAATGTACCTGAATGAAGCAGAATTAGCAGAAATCATTTATGCTTAATCAGCATTAACTGGTTAGAAATGGAGCTATTGTTTAGATAGAATGGGTTATCGCTGCATTTTGCTGAAGTTATGACCTCAGTTAGAACAGGAGAGGCATGGTATGTCATCAGAGATCCTTATACCACTTCTAGCTGCTTCCATTGTCATATTCCTGAATGTTTAACTTTAGACAGCGAGTTAGCGAGGGACTGAGGGTGGCAGGTTTCAGGAGGTAGCAGGAGTGCTGTGCTGTACAGGTAACTAAAATAAACTATAGAATGGGTTGGGAAAAGGCAAGGCCAATTTCTGAAAAGCACCATTATGGCTAGCATAAAAAAAACTAGTTTACACAGGAGGCAGTGTTATTCGTAACATGATTATTATTATTGACACACAACCATCACATATAAATACTTCCAGTTTACCTCGTGGTGAATTTTTATAGTCCTCTGTGACTCAAACCTAACTTTCTCTCTGAGTCTCTACTACCGAGGACCACAGTAGGAAGACATGCACCCAGCTGTAGTGCAGATCAGGCTTTTTATCGGCGCGTACATCAAGGCATGTCAGAAGAGGAAGTGCACGATGAGACCACGGCAATTGGGTCGTCTTTGTCCTTTCACCGACTGACAGCTCTGCATCCCAAGGGGGTCTGGGGCACCAGTTCTTAACAGCGAGTCCGACCTTGTTTTATGAGGATCCTAAAATAAAAGTTCCACACTGTTACTTATTCATCATGTTTGGTTCTGCCTGAAAGAACGCTTATGTAAAAACCAGCCGCGCTGCAAACATTTGGCTGAAAAAAAAAGACAAAAAAAGTTCAATTTCATCACTTTGACTAAAAATATCCTGCATCACCCTGTTTTCATGGCAACTGTGGCACGTCTTGCCTTTTTATAGGGGGGCGGGACATGCAGCACTCTGATGGTCTTGGTGCAGTATGGTCTGTTTAATTTCCGATCTGCATGTCCCATACGGACTGTGTTTTATGGGCGCCTTGAAGATTTAAATGTGCAGTGCCTCAGGTTTACTGCAGTGCACCTCACCGTGGCCGCATGAGCGTGCCCTCCCCGCTAATGAGTTTGATGGAGTGGGCTCGTTAGCTCTAACCTGGGGGGAGATGTTTGGCCACGCGTCTGATGGCCACTGCCAAGTGCTTCCGCGCTGGAAAGTCCTAGCAGCTGTGGTGGAGCCGCAGATGGGGCGGTGGCGGCGGTGGTGTCCTGAGGAAGGTGCCGGAACAGATGCACAGAGGCACGACCCACAGAAAATTGCCTGAGAGCGTTTCGGCGGCGAGGTTAATCACTGTGCAAGGGTTCCTCCGCCCATGGCTCCCTGTCAGCGGGCCAGCGGGGCTGACTCACCTTGGCCGTGGGCGCGCAACACCGCTGAGCACAGTGTACGGATCCTTAAGATCATACCTGTGGTTAAGAGGAACGATTGATGCGGAAGCGGAGTGTAAGTCGAAGCGGGCCAGTGGCCTGCACTCTGTCACAGCCCTGGTGGCACCATGCATTGTGATACTGAGTGACAGGTGTCACCGGAACATGGACACTGTGTAATTAGTTTTTTGTAAGTGCTCAGACAATCTCCCATAGAGGTAACTTCGTTTTGGCACCGAAGATCCAGTCTGATTCTCTCTCTAGACCATAAGGGCTGTCTCAAATATTGAATAACACCGTATGAATTTATAATAACTACTGGATTTAGTGAACATCACTAGTATGCATTAGTGCGGACTACTGCAGCCAACAGTCCATCTAGTGGACTGTCACCGATAATCTTTATTCAAAAACGAATTGAAACCGACTTGTATATTTTTTGAACGTATAACCAAGTGGATGGATGGGACCCTTTGAAAATTGGTACTCACCCATGAATTGCCTATGAATAAGAGGCAGGATGGATAATGTTGAAGGTCAGAGAGTCACTATTTCTAAGACCGCTGTCTATGAGGATGTTAGAATATTGTGCACAAGCTGTCTTTCACAATGCAATATGCTTGCTGAAACTATGCACTTTCTATGCATGTTTTAGACTGCTATTTAAATGGTGCATTTCAGCATTACCAGAAACTAAAGCAGAAATACCAGATTCAACTGCTAGTTACCGTTGCCTCTCCCTGCTACCGCCAGGTTGACAGCTCTCATGCATCAGCGTTACATTGACACTTTCAGCGTTAATCTCACACTGTAAAGAAGCTTCACAGCAGATCTGTTCCCATGATGATTATTTAATCAACATAACATATGCTAATAACCACACCAAATGAAACAAACCTCCCTTACTGCTTGGAAACTTCTTCTATTGGATGTTCCCATTAGGGGTCGCCACAGCGGATGAACCGGGCAGGATGTCTGCATAATTGACGCAGCAAAAGTTTTACAGCGGATGCCCGTCCTGACGCGACCCACCCCATTTACCCAGGCTTAGGACCGGCACCAAAAAACACACGTTCGCATGCGTCCAGTGGCTGGGTTTTTCAAAATCTACTTTAAGGGTAAAATTGTACAACATGAATGAATTTGGTTACTCCCTACGGATAACTAGCAGGTCCGCTGGTCAGCAAGTCAGCCCGTTATTTCTTACGATTAGGTTGGTTTAAAGCCTTTAGTCTCAGGTTAGGTCTCCATATTCTCTTTATTGATTATTTTCATATGTTTTCAAGGCTTTTTGTCTTTTGGCCCCTGCTCTGTCCCTCTGTGCTCAGATTTTGATGCGGCTGGGCCTGTTGGCTGAACTGAGAAGTGTTATAGATTTCTAGGCTCCGCAAACGCCCTTAATTAAAGATCCACAATTGCCGCTGTTCCAAGACTAAGGGATCCATACCCAAATTAATCACCGGGCCAGAGCCTGACACCAGAGCCTCTCTCTTTGCAGCTTATACAGTCCAGTCATGTCTGCCGTTGTTTGCGGCGCCATGGATCGAGAATTAAACCTGAATGAAAGCAATAAATCACACGAGCGAAACACACAAACGTTGCGTTGCAGGTTTATGGGTGTAAAAAGGCAAACAGAGAGGAGGGGGAGGAAGAGAAACAACCTGTAGTTCGTTAATCATGTCCTGAAGGATGGGCCTGATGGGCCCGCGCTTTGGCTCCGCTGGAATGACAGTGGGATCGGCCGTTCGTCTCCCCGTTGCCTTTCTTTTTTATGAGTGCCGCTGCACAGATAAAGAGAGATTTACAGTTATGGGGCAGGAGTTGAAACAGCACAAATACACCCCCTGCTAGCACTGCTGTGGATTAGGAAGAAGAGGAAGGGAAGGAAAACAAAGAGGGAAAGTTGATATTTCATCAGTAGGTCATTTGTGTCCCCTGCTGGGACTCCTATCAGTATTGAAGTCAATATGAAGCTTTTCTTGTTCATATTGATCTGATTTCTATTGACTGATGTGATCCTTAAGGTTCTTTATCTGTAATATTCTGGTAATTATGTTACCTGTCTGCACACATGACTGGCATTTTTGGATTTAAATGATTTTGGATTTAAATTTTTTAAATAGCAAACACATTTGAGCATTTTTTAAAAGTGATAAACTTATAGAAAATGAATCAATACTGAAAAAAGATGACATTCCTTTGCAATCTTATAGAATAAGGAAAGCTGATTGGGTGTTATATGAATCAGTTATGAAGAAAGTCATATTAAAGTTATACACACATTCCATTCATCGATACATCTGCCCGTCCATCCCTTTATACAGTCATCCAGTTTTAAACCTACTTAATCGATTGAGAATCAATAAAGATTAAATTCACTGCGTGGTGACCAGTGTTTATTGTTACTGTAATACTATTATTTTCCCAATGGAACAAGAAGGGATTACAATAGCCAAAGCAGTAATAACATTACACTGACTAATCCTAGTAATCCTACAGCTTCTTTTATGGAGAATGAGGCATAGAGGACTCTATTGTCATCATTTATTTTATATTTGATTGTTTTAAAATGTGTATTGACAGTCCAGTGCTTCAACAAATCATTAGTTGGTCTAATCTTTTTCTATTCACTGTAGCGCTGTCCCTTTTGTATGTGGAGGTGGCCGTTCATATACTAATATAACGAGTAGTGTATGTAATTCCTTCTGGTAAAGAAATATATTTATTCTAAGGTGGTAGTAGCCTAGTGGGTAACACACTCGCCTATGAACCTGAAGACCCAGGTTCAAATCCTGCTTATTACCATTGTGTCCCTGAGCAAGACACTTAACCCTAAGTTGCTCCAGGGGGGACTGTGCCCTGTAACTTCTGATTGTAAGTCACTCTGGATAAGGCCGTCTGATAAATGCTGTAAATGTAAATCAGTTAACATTAACTTCATTACTTTTAACAGACCACATCCATGTCTTTGTATTAGTCTCTCCTTTATTTAAGTCTCTCCAGACCAGAAGAGTGAATGAAATTGTGGCTTTCAGGATTTTGCTTCCATTGACGTGCGCTTTGTGTTTCTGAACAGGTACCATTTCGGTCAACACCATCCGCACCGCTTACACAGCCCCTGGGGAGAGTGAGATCCTGGACCTGGATGACAACCTGTACCTGGGCGGGCTGCCAGAGAACAAAATGGCCATGGTGTTCCCCACGGAGGTGTGGACCGCGCTGCTCAACTACGGCTATGTGGGCTGCATCCGTGACCTGTTCATCGATGGCCAGAGCAAAGACGTCCGCCGCATGGCCGAGGTCCAGAAGGCGACCGGCGTCAAGCCCTCCTGCTCCAAGGAGGCGCCCAAGCTGTGCCTCAGTAACCCTTGCCAGAACAACGGGGTGTGTCGTGAGGGCTGGAACCGCTACGTGTGCGACTGCTCAGGGACTGGCTACCTGGGTCGCTCCTGTGAAAGAGGTGAGTTCCTCTCACACCTCAGTTCCAGCAGGGCAGGCGTGCATGGTGGGTATTGTTGTCCGAGCCAAAATGGTCTAAAAAAAATGGATGGTTGATATTACACTGGTAACCAGGAGGCCTGTTTCGGTTGGACTTTTAGCAGACTTTTAGGCCTGGACGAATGTTGCCAGTGCAGAGACTTCACATTTCAGGCGGGGTTGTTTTATTATGTTTACCGTCCCCATGATGTCAGATTAAAGCATAGCCTGTTGGCACAGCTTTCAGTACGGTTCCAGTGTTTAGAGGGTTTCTGGGATTTGGGCGAGCGTACGTGAAAATGAATGACATCAAAGTGCACCTTAAATGAGATGGGCTTAAAACGAGTTGCGCGCCCTGCTGCGTTCGACTGCTCTGTCACCGCTGGGGAAGATAAGAAGAAAGGAAGTGATTATCTTTGTCAGGGTATGAAATCCAACTCTCCTGTGAGACAGTTGCACTGTGCTTCTTCAGGGACTTTGCCTGTATATATTGGCTGTGTTAAAATACAAATCTTAACCCGCAGTAATGTACAGATTTGACCCTCAGGGGATCTCCAGGATCACATGGTTTATAAGAGGTGGTTGGTCTTTTTAGATGTTATGTTAGGAGCCAGTTCTTTGCCTTCATTAAATGTTTGAATGAGTGGCCTAGCAGATAAGGAAACAGACCCATAATCGGAAGGTTGGATGGTCGAATCCCGAACCATCAGTGTGACACACTGCTCCCCGGGCGCCATTTCATGGCTAAGGTGATGGTTAATGCAGAGGACACATTCTGTTGTGTGCACCATGTTCTGTGCTGTGTTTCACAATGACAATCATTTTACTTTCACTTATAAGAATATCATGAAGGCCTCTTTTTCTCATTCTCTAAACTCTGGATATAAACTAATTCTTTTGTAATGATTATAACTGTAATGTAATTACTACATCAATTCAGCAATATTCAGTGTACTACAGTAGTCTATGATACATTTGTATTACATATTTTTGGAATGGAAACAACCGTTTTTTAAAAATGTATGTATTTTATCAGTACTGAATATTTTTCTGTTTTTTCTGTGCCTGATATTCACTTGAAAATATATTCAGCGGCTGTGGTGATATTGGTGATAATTTAATCAGACAGTGCACGTCTGGCAATAACAACGATGCGTCAATCATAATTCCTTTCCCTTTGAGTGGATTAAAGGGTAAAATGATGGAATTATACAAGCCTCTCGCCAAAGAAATCTGACTGGCCATCACAAAAACGGCAGAGATTTGTTCTGAAAGTGTGTGTGCGTGCACGTTTGTGATATTGTCACTGTCAGAGTAATTAGAAAGAGCTTTTTCCCACTCGACTGATTTCTGCCTGAGAGGCGTCGCCTTGCCAAGCTGGCCCGGTGGCGTGGCAGCAGATGCTGCTGTTTATTGTAATTGTGTTTCTTGCAGTTGGAATTGGCCTGAACAGGCGCTTGTGGAGCTCTTTTTTTGTCTCTTGTATTTGAATTTATTTACTTTTCCTCCTCCTCTCTTGTCCCTTTCTCTTCCATTTCATCCCGTGTGCTGTGTTTGTACTTGAGCGGAACGGGCCTAAGTGCTGTGCTGTCAGTGCGGGTATCTCAGAAGCAATGAGCCACCACCCTACACTCCGGCCCCGCCGAAGCGCTGCCCTTATGGCCGATTTGGTCTGGGGATGAACCCGTTTACTCCCCCGAATGCGGGCTAGGCCGATTAGCTGGCTTGGATGAACATGGGCTAAGAGCATCTTTGTCATGTTCACATCTGCCTGCGTCAACGTCTGATTCCTGCTTGGGTGAGGGTGCGGTTAATTATGTCACGCAGAACAGGACGAAGAATGGTGAGGTCAGGTTGAAGACTCGCTCGTAATTGAGAACAACAGAGCGTGCCCGTCAGGTTATGAAATTGACATCTGCTTGTGCAGCCATAGGCCTGTGAGCTACGCTCCAGTTAATTTACCTAATGACATTTTACACAGCTTGCATAATTTGACTAGTAACTTGAAAGGGATATGACACGAATGGGATTTCCTCTGATTCAGGGACACAGATAAATACGTCCACTCGATCCAGACAGGTGGCACATAAGGAAAATTTCATATCCATTTTATCATTGAAGTTTGGATCTACTGGTTCAATTAATCCTTGTTCAGACTACACAAAATTAAGACAATTTTTAATGAGGTCACCGGTTTTTACTTAGTCCCCAGTCAGAGCCAAATTGGTGGTTGATCGGCAATTGGCATTTGCTATGTTTGAAACTCACTGACTTGTCACCAACTGGGACAAGATATCACATTGTTTTAGAGACCCAATGGAACAGGCAGGTGTACCAAACGGCTGGGGACCGGCACCAAGAAACACACTGCCACTTGTCTTGCCCAATGGCTGGCTTGGAAGGGTGATTCTTATTGTACATTTATTGTGAGTGATCACTTTTTCTGTCATGGAGAATGTAAATACCAGGATGCTGGTCTTCCCATCCACAGAGCATCAGTGAATTATTGATAAGGATGGCAATGATGAAAACCAAATGAACTTCAGTCAGCAGACCTCAACCCAACTGGACAAATATGGGACATTTTGGGCCAAAGGTTTAGATATTGAAAGCAGTGAAAATTTGTGGAAAATCCCTGAAGTGAAATAAGGTACAGAAGGAGTCTATCTCTGTTCCTCAAGGCACAATCTATAAGAATGTACCAGAATCTGGCAGTTCTAAATGCACAAAACTGAAGCATAAAAGCAAATTTAAATTTAGATTTTGTTGTTATTGTTTTTATTTTGTTAAATAAACACGTTTCTATTAGATCTATTGCCCATTAATGGACTTGATGGTTCATGGAAAGGCCCACTGATTCTCTTCTGGTAGCTCATGATAGCCAACACTGCATTGATTAATTTTATTTGAACTTTTCAAAAACATGTTGAAGATCTTTATGTTAGATCAGCCTTTCTGCCTGTTCCTCCACCTTCTCTTTATCCCTACCAACATCTCTGCAGTCTTGTATTCATGAGCCCAACAGGGCGCATTGGTTAATTGTTTTGTGTGTGTGTGTGAGTGTGTAAGGGTATCCTGGCATGCACCCAGCTGTTTTGAAGTCCCCAGATTGCTTCTTTGCTGGTAAGATGGAGTTGACACCAGCAGGCCGAGACGCTGTCAGATGCATTTGCCTTGCCCTTAGTTATCCATGCATGGTGTACCACCCTGTGGCTAAATCCTGCCACTGCATATGGCAGAGGAGGAGGATGGCGAGGGGGAAGAGTGGAAGAGGGGGCTAAATGGTGCAGTATCTAAGCCAATTTAAATCACAGAAATTTTAATTAAGCAGACAAAGCACTTTTTTTTTTCTTCTTCTTCTCCTTTTTTTTGCCTGTAGCACACAGGCAGCACTCCCACCCTGCCTCCCCAATTAGCCCGAATCACAGTGTTCTGGTGGAGGCTAGGTGAGGACCCAGATGGCGGTGAAGGTGCAGTGTAGGGCACGCATATCTGGCCTAATGAGAAACGACATCTGATTTTTCCAAACACGCCGAGCGACAGCATTCCGCCTCCCAGCACTTCACGGAACGCAGCAATTCCCTACCTTCCCCCTTTCCGTGTTCCCGCACTCTCTCTCTCAGCCTCACTTTTTCAATGTCATGTACACACCCCAGCGTTCACAAGCAGCCATCGTTCTTTTTTCCCCTTCTCTGCCCACGCATCCCGGCTCATTTTAACCAGGTCACTTCACCGGAGATGCATTATGGAGTTTTATATTAATGCACTTCTGCAGCTTTAGCTTCTAATTTCCTGTTCGGCCTGCACTTTTGTTGGTGACACGCGCTTGACCCTTAACGCACCACAGCTTGCCGTATGATTAATGCCTTCTGTGTCTGCCTGTTTTTATTTAGTAGTGCTGGGTAGGTGGTGGGGAAGATTTTGAACTCACAGTAACAACATTTATATATAAGTTATGCTGTGAAAGGGATCTGCAGAAACAAAGCTGCAGAACAGCTGGCACTGGCATGTTGCGATGATAAAAAAGTTTGGTTTTTATAATGTTCATGAAAGAAGTGATACGTTTAATGTTCTGTTATGGCAACATCAGACTGGTCTGTGTAAAAGTATTAAAATGAATGACTAAATAATCACAGTTAATCGCTCTCGTGAAATTTCTGTTGATGATTAATCGTTTTCCAATAGGAACCTTCGGATCCTTATAATAATAGCACATGGATCCATAGCACATAGAACTCAAGCAGGGTACCATACGGTACCATATTAAAAGTGAATGAGGTTGAAATGTTGAAAATGTCAAACGTTCTAGTTGTTGGCCAGCGAGTCCATAGGCTGCACAGTGCACCCCCCCCCCTCGGCAGGTAGTTTATATACATCCAGCAGTCGTAACGAGTCGAGGATTCAGAAGTCCGGCGCAGTCCGGACTGAATAATGTATGATGCCTGAGAGCCTGCTGTGTTTTAATGTTAATATCAAGCAGAGTTTTCCCCAAGTTCCCAGCAGCAACAGTAATTTTGAGGAATGTGAATAACGTCAGCGCCCGGCAGTGGAGGGTGTTGCTGTCCGGCGACACTGCTCCATCTGAGGGAGGAAGAGATGGGTCCGTTTTGGTTCTTCTCCGTTTCGCCTTCTTTTGTTCTACATTCACACAAACAATACATTATAAAGCTGCATCCTGTGATTTCATGTTGCTTTGACAGTTTCTTCTTTGAATATGTAGAGAAAGATAGAGATCCATTCTGAGGTTTATTTTGATATTTAACACATGGAATGGCATTAAAATGATCCAGGCCCACAGAATTGGATTTTTGACAAGCGCTCACATCAAATTAGGTGTTAATTTGCTGGTGGTGCCAGTCTCCATATTCTCCTGTCAAGGTGAACATTTCTTATTTACTGGTCTGTTGTCAGCCTGCAGTGCACAGCTGAGCAGAGATGTCACCCGTAACAAGCTGCACGTTCATTGTCTGATTACCTCTGGCTACGTTTGCCTCGTATTCACCCCCAAAATTAATAAAAAATTGAGATTCAACCGCATACTCTGTGTAACTTGACAGTAAAATATTCAGGAAAACGTTGTGGGGCAGTGGTCACGTAGCGGGTATGAAAACAGACCCGTAATCAGAAGGTCGAATCCTGAACCGCCAAGGTACCACCTGAGGTGCCACTGAGCAAGGCACCGTCCCCACCCACTGCTCCCCGGGCGCCTGTCATGGCTGCCCACTGCTCACCAAGGGTGATAGTTCAAAGCAGAGGACACATTTCGTTGTGTCACCGTGTGCTGTGTTTCACAATAACAATCACTTCACTTAATTTTCTTAATTTTAAACGCTATAAACCTCATAAAATAAACGAGGGACAGTGGTAGGGGTGCCAAATTGTTTTTCATTTTGAGACCTCATGCAGATTATTATGGCACATGTACCATGGATTGTCGGAAGTTGAATTTAATGCATTCTTAGGGTTGGTTTCGCACCGACTGAAATGCTGCAGGTTGAACTTGCCCTCGAGTCATTTTTCACCTGCCAAATAGAATAACAACACTGCCCTAAACTTTTCTCAGCTTCCCGCATACAATTCACTCAAAGCAGTCAGTCTGGTGTATGGTCAGAGCTCCATGGGAAAAAATGTCATGTACGGGAGTGCGAGATTGATACTGAAAGGTTGAGGGCGGGGACTTTTACCGACTCAAACATACACATTATCAACACTTTAGTTCAACCATTGCCACACTCACGTGAATTTTACAACAATGGACCCATCTCATGAATGAGTTTGAGGTAAACTAGGCATTGTGGGCACGATTTTCAAAGTGACACTAAGCACAGCGCTATGTTGCTAAGCGTGGATTGTGTTGGTCAAGTGTGTCCTCAAAATTTACATAAGTAAATAGACAAACCAAAGCAAAAATGTTCATTTTTAATGATGCTGCATGTAACGTGTGATGCTGCGTGTGTTTAAATTGCCCTGATTAAGGAAGTTTTCTGGCCCGGGTGACAGAAATAATTCACACTAACAAAAGGGGCGCTTTCTAAGATACTTGAAAGATGTTCTTTTTTTTTTTTTTGTGTATTTCTATTAATCCTGAGGACACCTTATTTTATGCTAGCGATTGAGCCCCATGCTTAGCACGTAGCACCAGTTCAAAAATAATCCATTAAAGCTTTTGAGTGTTACACATGCTCCCATTTTAAGTCTTGAGGGGATATGAACTGTGTTGCAGCTTTTAAGCAAGACTTGAATGGAGGTTGGACGTGCTTCTAGCGGTTAAATCTCCCAACACAGGCAAGACACGGGGTGCGGAAATAAGCACGCCTTCTAGGACCCCCCCGTGTGAAACATGGATTGTTCATGGGGTGCCCAGTTTTTCCCCCACGCCCTCCAGCTAGACTTCGCTCCAGTGCCCCACGAACACCTTGTTCAGCTAATCGAGCGCACGCAAAGCGTCTGATTAGCTGTGTCGGCCTCGATTTGGCCCGAGACAATCCTGCAGACTGCAGGAAGGACGGATGTGCAGAAGGCAACTGGGCGTCTAGGACTCAACATTGCGCCCACTTTGTTTCTCCCACCGGTCTCATAAATGCAATTAACCCTTGATGTCTGGAAGCGTTATGCTTTATTTTCCATACTGTCAGCAGTGTGTTTGAGTGAGTCGGACAACCTCGGAGAGATCTTTAAACCCAGTCCTGTCTGTTCTAATGGGATTCATTAGACTTTTCCTTGGGAAGAGTTCTCAGGCTTCCAAATGCTTGTGTCAGCAGGCACTGAGTGTGCCCTTTATTTGCATACCGGCTTAAAGGATATATTTTTTTGTCAAGAAAATGTAGGGAGGGTGTTGGAAATATTAAGACGTGGCCTGAAGAATGCAATCAAAAGTGAAAGGGGAACAGTTGAATTCTGCAGTGTGCCGAGGTGATGCTGAATGGCCCGATTTACGGCAAATCTCTGAATCATTTACGGCATGATGAGCCATACTAAAACTACAACTTTAACCAAAAAAAAAATGGATTCCTCTTGTTTGCACTTACGTGTAATACACATAATAGTGAATTAATAGTGAATTGATTTTTATGGAATAATATTAAAAAGTGGGTGAATATTCTTGCACTGCAATAAAAGAGATTCATGGATAAATCATGGTTCTATAAAATTGCTTTGTGATCTTGGCGATTAAAATGTTAGATCTTTCATATAGGGTACCATAGGTCACAATAATAGGTCACATCTTACTTTTCACTCTTATTTTCTTGCAGGTCACTGAAATGCCAGAAATATTATTGGAAAAAATTATTTATCTAGTTCTAAAATAAACCCATGTAAATACATGTATGCCTGTCTACACTGAATTTTTTTGTGTCCTGAAGACACACAATGCTCTCAATATGACTGCCTGTGGGTTTTGCTTTCAGCATTGCAAAATTTGCCAGTTTAAATGTATTTATTTTTTCACTTTGCTTGTCCAGAATAAGTAATTAGAGATTATATTATTATCTTAGTAAGGTTATCACAGATTTCTGGGTTTGCGTGCATTCTGGTGGATTTGGGATATTTTGCAGAACTATCACTTATATCCCTCTGGTTCATTTTTCTTGACCTTTTGTCCCTCATTTGGTTTTGCTAAACTCTTCCTTTGAAAGATTCCATAGTTATTCATTATCATTTGCAGGGTTTATCGTGAAAAACTGTTACTTTTTCCATCTCTTATCCTTTCAGTCTTTCACACAGACTCCACCTTGATGAATATTACATTTCTTCATAAATGTTATGCATCTTTAATTACGACTTTTTATTTCCTGTCTGAACATCAGAGCGACAGTTGTGATGCTCTAGGGCAGCACAGCTGTATTAAAAAGATTTTTTCGCTGGTGGTTGTGTGCCATCTGTATGCCACACTGTAAATTCATTAACTTTATAAGCACAAAACATCGGCTTCCAATGGCCTTTCACCATTCCTTTTGTCATTGTCACAGTTTACAGTTAGATTATAATTGTCTGTCACCATGACGACTACCCATCTACCCATTTGAGTCTTTTCTCAGTGGGGTGCGGGCGCAGCGTCTGTGCAGGAATTTCCACTGATGCCTCCCCAGGAGTTTTCGGGCTCTGGGATAATACCACTGCTGAGCCCCTTCGACTTAGACCCTCTTCAAATTAGGCTCCGTTCTGATTCAAGCTTCCACAGATGCAGTGCACACCTCAGCCCATGCCTCAGCTCTTCGTTTGCCACCAGAACCATCCTCATTTGTCGCCCGCTTCCCTAATCTGCATCCAGCCGAGAAAATAACTGTGACTTAGAGTTGGACTGCAATTAAACATGGCCTCGTAAAGGCTGAAATAATTAGCTGCTTTTGCTTTGAGTCTGATAATGAGGCGAGTTGCTCTCTTGCACGCAACTGGGTGATAGGGGGACTAGAAAATGATGTTCCCGCCGCGAGGCGCCATATCACGGAGCCCATAAAGCCTGCTTTATGTGCACTGTGTGCGGGATCAATTTGGGCATAAAACCGCGGCGTATATAACACCCTGTTGTTATACACACCGCATTTTCCACCTTGTTGTTGTGGCCGCTCCCGAATGTCAACCTGTCCGCAGGCCAGAGAGAGAGAGAAATTAGATTTGAGTGAGGGATGCGAGGGAGGCTTCTCCACTGGATCGATGTGCCACTCATGGCTCTCTTTGTCTGTTCCTGAGACACGCCTAGAGTGTGGGTGCCGTGCCAGCACGCTGCCTTCCAGTTTTCTCTGCACCGGCTCCCCATCTTCCCAGCGCGGTGGTACGGACCAATGACTCTCCGCTGTTCTCACTTAGGTAGTCTGGTATCATTCATATTATTTAATAGGCGTATACCCTCACCAGACTGAGTATTATAGCTCAGATGTTGCAATGCACGGCGTGTTTGAAATATGTGGTTTTTTTTTTTTCACATTTGCACAACAGCATGTTAAATTGATTGTCAATCAGTGTTGCTTCCTAAGTGGACAGTTTGATTTCTCAGAAGTTTGATTGACTTGGAGTTACAATGTGTTGTTTAAGTGTTCCCTTTGCTTTTTTGACCAGTGTACTTGCAGCATATACAATTGAAAAAAATATATAAATAGTAATGTGCCATAAAAATAAACATTCTGTTAGGTGTGGAATCCTGCTTTGTCCAAATTAAGGTTTTTGTCATGACTGCCACCGCCGGGCCCAGACTCCCACCCCATGTCAAAAGCCGGCATTGAAGCACTGCTTAGTACTGCTAAAATTGAAAGAACAGAAAGCTGTGTCCATTATTACAATTATAATTTACCACATGTGAAGGTAATTTCTTATGGCAATTGTGTAAGTTGACCATCTGGTAAACTAACAAAACACTACAATATTACTGATGTATGAATATTACATGTATGAAATATCGCTCAAACTCACTTATCCTCACTTATCATGTCTCCTTGCTCATGCTTTGCAGTTGTGCTGCTGTTGAACGGAAATCCCTTCTGACATAATTCATATGTTTATCTTTTTTGGTTCAGTTTTTGATGACAGTAAATGAACATCTGAGGAGACACTGTTGTGACGTGCAACAAATTCCATTTTCCAATTTACTGGCACGTTTTTAAATGTAGTCTGGAGTAATATATTTTTGGAGACCACAAGGGGGCAATGTAACTTTGCTTGAATGACAACTTGTTTTAATTTAAAAATATTTTTAGCAGAGAGGATAGCTGCAGCAGCTCTGGCGTCCAGACCAAGGTAGTAGATCGAATATTAACTATGAATATTAACTCCCTATTGGCTCTTAAAATTAATCAAAATTAATCCACATGTAAAGCAAATAACAAACATATGAGGGAAATAAACAATTAAAAGATAAATAAATATGTCTGCACAATGTAGTGGTGGGTAGCATTGTGGCCTTACACAACGAGTTTGTTGTGAGCGCGGAGTTGGCATGTTCTCCATGTGTTGGCGTAGGTTTTCTCCAGGTTCTCCCTTTTCCTCCCACTGTCCAAAAACATGTGCAATATAGGTAGATATTTTAATTTTTTTTTCGTTTCAGCCTGGCAGGTGAAACAATGGCAAATTATGAAGTCACCCCACTTTTTGACCCCCCAGAGATGCTGCACTCAGCTCACTGTGTCCAATAATGAGCACATTTTCAGCTTTCTTTTCTCCACTTTCTGATGCTCTGCGTTGACAACGCGGCCTGCGCCTGTCTTCACCCGGGACTCTGAGAGCCGGCAAATGTGGGTGGCTGACAGCTACAGGTTACAGCATAATCCTGAAGAAACATGGAGATTTTCACACAGCGTGTTTTTGTCATTGCACCAGCAAAAGCATCTCTGCTCATAGGTCATAGGTCTGATTCAGTCAGCATGGATGCAGAGCCTGATGTTTCCTTCTTCTTCCTCCTATTTATTCATTCATCGAACCCTTTCAGCGGTGCGTTTGTGTTGCTTTGACATCAGCCTGTTTATTTGGCGGATACGGTGTAACCCACGGCTAGATCTGCATGTAGAGAAGATGCTGTGAAAAGGGCTCCAGAGATGTTAAGTACATACCACTGGGGTTTCTGGGCTCTGGTGGGGGGGTTGTATACACCGTCTCCGAGCAACGCTTATTGTTGTAGACGGAGGCAGATATGTCATGGTTTTCTGTTTTAATAGTTCCTGTAAGTGCCATGTGTCACGGACCTTAAAGGAGAAAAAAAGAAAACCCATGAAATATGTATGAACGTGATTACGCAATCCCTCCCCAATGCCGACTCTCGCTCTCTCCTTCTGTGCTCCCTGCAGAGGCCACCATCCTGAGCTACGACGGCAGCAAGTTCATGAAGATCCAGCTGCCGACGGTGATGCACACGGAGGCGGAGGACGTGTCCCTCCGCTTCCGCTCGCAGCGGGCGTACGGCCTGCTGATGGCGACCACGTCGCGCGACTCGGCCGACACCCTACGCCTGGAGATGGAGACTGGCCGCGTTCGGCTCACCGTTAACTTAGGTACCGCGCCTGCGCCATGCTCGCACTTCAAAGCACCGATCTCAGCCACATAGCCATCCAGCTGGCAACACACGCACTCGCACGTAAAGAAGCCTGACCTCCCCTTACCGGGGCTAGTATGGAGTACAGGCTCATGGTGGCACCCTAAAAAAACGTAGCTGCGCTACGACAACACATAAGCTCACGCAGAGCCCAGAAAGTCTCATTTTACAGCATTTACCAAGACGCCCTTATCCAGAGCGACTTACAGTCAGTAGTTACAGGGACAGTCCCCCCCCTGGAGCAACTCAGGGTTAAGTGTCTTGCTCAGGGACACAATGGTAGTAAGTGGGATTTGAACCTGGTTCATAGGCGAGTGTCTTACCCACTAGGCTACAACCACCCACCCAGAAAGTCTAGCGGCAACACCCTCACACACACCTACACAGCTCTCTTGTTGTCTCTGTGTGCTGAATAGAGGGGGATGGTGTAGAACCCTTCAACGGCACGAGTCTGCGGCTCTCTCCGCTCACGGCCAAACGAGCGCTTCGGCTGCCCTCACCAACCAGGGAATGCTCTCTGCCCGTTAAAACCAACCAACACCCCAACATGGCAGTAGCCATCCTACCCCTCCACCCCTGCACAGTCTCGGCCAGCTTCCTTCCAGACATTTCCGCCTCGCCAAGCCTCTCGCCAGTCGAACGCAGTGTAATAACAACACCGATTACAGTTCGCATACGCACACGGACAAACGAGAAGCCGAATAACGGCACCATAAATATGGATTAGTTTGTACGGCACGCAGTGTTTTTCTGTGTCCTTTCATCTCTGGCCAAACCATTAGAGAAGACACACGCACCCTGTGCTGTGTTTTTGGACACAG
This sequence comes from Denticeps clupeoides, assembly GCF_900700375.1. NCBI lineage: Eukaryota > Metazoa > Chordata > Actinopteri > Clupeiformes > Denticipitidae > Denticeps > Denticeps clupeoides. The sequence continues at coordinate 5,381,143 of NC_041714.1, forward strand.
TGAGACGGGGGAACGACTTGAAAAGTTGCATTTAATGGCTACATCCCCCCCCCCCATCTCCTCTGATCAAAAGCTGAAGTTGGTCACCGCAAAGACGGTAGCACAAAAGAGAAGGTCTGCAGGGAGGCCCCAGCTCCACATCGGCTCCACGTTGACACTCAAGATGCCAGATCGCCACCGTAACCTTTGATGTCCGCTGCTGATAAGCTCGATTTCGCCGATGATCGTATTTTTAGAAGGCCTTGTTTTGGGCCCGGGGTTTTTGTCCTTTCACCGATACCTTTTAAGTCTGTTGTTGCTCCCATCGCGGCGCAGCAGAGCATTCTGGGTGAGGGCCAGCCGACTCTGGTCTTTGGCCGTATGTGGCCACTTTTCTGCTGAGGTTGACGACGCACGACGGGCCTGAGCCACACGGGCAGGTGCACCGGGTCCTTCCACCACCATTACTCCTCACAGCACCACTCAGGTCATCAGAACAGGGTTTTTCATTCCAACCTTTAATTTTTTTTTTCCAGACAGAGTAGATTTCAGCAGTCAATTGTGCAGTGCACGCCTGTGAATGATCTGCTGAAGTTGTGGAGGGCTGAGTGGAAAATGAGACTGACAGTTTTGTGCCAGCTCGAGCAGAAAGCCTAATAAGGAGGAATAGTGGATGGAGCAGCAGATCTTTTCTGAGTGCCGCTTGTTCTTGTAGAAACGGCGACGGCGTTAATGTATAAATCTGGCTGTAGAACAGTCAAATTAAAGCTGGTATTAATAGCGCCAGCGGCATTAGTGTAGGTACTGCCCTGCAGCACAGCACCTTTTCCACATGATGATGATGCTGTGAAGAATTCAAATATGCCATGCTTGACGTGACCTTGACGCTTAAACACAAATTAATTAAAATGGCAATATTCATCTTCTCATATTCCAATAGGAACATATTTTCTGTAGATTTTGTGTTTGACGTCAACATAAAGATGTTAAATATGACAATAAAAAAAACACTTGGTTTGGATTGACCTCCTATATGACCATGTTTTGCCTTATTTAGGCATTAAGGTGGTCAAATAATGAAGCTGACTGTGTGTCAGTTCTGGTTGATGGTTCTTCAGAAGCAGGACTTTGAAACATTGATGTATGGCATTATATATATATATATATAAAAAAGTCTATGACTAGAATCTATCTATTTATTTTTTCATTGCTGCAGTGGGTAAACTCAGACCTGTAGTGCCTAATGTAGTTTGAATCTCTTGCCGTGATTTTCTTTATTTCTGTATTGCAGTATTTAATAGACCAAGACAATCCAGCAACAGCATGTGTTGACAGCATTAAAGCATAATATGATGCAATAGACCTTTTTATTCCGTCATTTGGCATGCAGAGCCATATTCCACAGTCATACTAGCATCAGCAGGGCAAACAAGCAACCGATGCCTGGTGTATTTGAGTATTTACTTAAGAGATTAACGATAATAGCCGTAATCCTGGATCTCTGAACCTTGGTATACCTACCCGGTGGCTCAGTGTGTGCATCCCTTCATGCTCCCTTGTTCCTCTTTTGCTGGATAATGAAAAAAGAGATTTTTTACAATTTCAGCTAACAAAAATAGTCAATAAAAAGGGAAACGTATAACAAATGGCTAGAAATTCACCTTACCCACTGTTGTAAGGCTGTTAGAGAGTAAGACCATCCATCACGCCGGTATTAGGGTGCGGCGTGGGGCGGTCCGAGCACCCGGCAGAGAGGGGATGGAGGGAGCATGATGGCCCTGGCCGTGTGTCCGTCCCCACAGGGGTGGGCTCTGTGCATTTATGGATGTCTGCAGCTGTAACCTTGAAGGCTGAATTTACATCTCATCTATTCTTCCCCATCTAGACTGTGTCAGGATAAACTGTACCTCCAGTAAGTTACTGTTCACCTTTTTTTCCTCTTTCTATTGTTTATTATTCACAAAAAAAGTTTACTGCTACTGTCTGTGATTTTGTTATTCCTCCAGTGATGATGATGATGATGGTTATGATTATATAATATCTGAACGATGGAAGATGGCACCATTTTCTGACGTAGTATCATAGGAAGTAAAAAAAAAAAAAAAACACATATGGTGACCCGGAAAGGCACAGACCACGCCTTGATTCGAACTGCTCCTCACACCGGCGGTTTAGTTGTCTTCACCAGTGATTCTTCACCCTGCCTTCTCTAATTAGCAGCGCTTTGACGTCTACAAAATCAAACAGAACGGAATAAAACGCATGCTCCGGTACCAGGGACTTTAGCCATGCACGATTTCCTGTCCTTACTCCCCTCTCCCATTCCTTTCTTCTTCTTCTTCTTCTTCTTTTTTTTCGTTTCTCGTGTTCGCTCTCGCCTCGTGTAAATTGATGAGGCTGTTTGAGGCAGAGGGGAAATACGGAGTGTGATTTTAGTGTTCTCATTAACTTGTCTGACAGACCAGAGACAGGAAGACAGAGGACAAGGAGGAGATGAAACGGGAAGGACCTTGGGAATATTGGAGGAAATGTGGTAGAAAACAAAAACAGACATGCTCCTTTGCTGCGTTATGCCGCAGTATTTCAAGTCTGCAAACTCCCCCTAGCATAAGCGATCTAAGGTTTTCGTTATGGCCGTATAGGTGTTTAAATTTCAGTATTGATTGGTGGATGTCTTACCGCTAGTGCCGTCCCGTTCCCGGTTTCTTTTATACTGAACAGCAGCCATTTGATCATCACCTGATGCTATTTGAGGAGGAAACTCTGCACTTCACCGTGATTTATGCCCTTGAAACCACCACAGTAACACCACTCCTATAATCCGTCCACACCAACATGCATTAACAGGGCATTCACAGACAGCAAAAAAAAAATGAACTCATGGGGAAATTGACACTTTATGCAAATCATCTTATATGCTTAACACACACACACACACACACACACAGCAGTTCTCCTAGACGCTTCGCACAGAAGGTCAGGTGATAATTTGATATCAGAGCACATGCCGTCCTTCTCGGGGAGAAATATTTCGAATAATAAATTTGAGGCACATAGCTGTTTTTTTGGGCACGCACAATGCCCCCATGCAACCAGATTCATGATGCGCCGTATAAACCCGTCTAGCGGAACCGCTTTGAAATGAACGCTCTGGTTGTAGATAGCAAGTTTAACCTCAAATATGCAGCAATGGCAAATATGTTGCATTTGTGATGCAAATGCGACGAGGTGGAGGCATAAAGTCACATTCCTTTCTTTGCTCTTCTTCACAAATGTTACTGTGTCACCGAGCTATAAAAACGACAACATAAATATCCAAAGAGGCAGCAGGCAGCTACTAAATCATCTGTTGTGCTGAAAGCACACTCAATGGAGAGCAGGAGCTGAGCACCTCATAGAACCTGCCGTACATTTTGCAGTTTATTTCAGTTACCACCCTTTATCTGAAAATAAGGTGTAAATTAGAACTTATCTGTGTAATATACTGTATTAACATGAATGTTTGCAGGTTTCAATAAATCACTCTTTTTTTTTCCTCATTTTCCTTATAGTGAACCACATTTTGAGGACACACATTTTTTACACGCATTTCTCTTATTTTCGGTTTATTGCTTTGTGTATTCTATTGTTTTTTTAATCTAATTTAATATCAGTCTGTCCTTTTACTTTTTCTGTTTGCTTGGTTCTTAATCATTAACTCTGTCTGCCATCTCTCTATTCTTGCACATTAATTAATTTACTGTTTTGTCAGGCACTATGAGTCTGGTAGGAATGAAATTTCAGAGAGTCAGAGAACCCATCACTGTCAATTAGGGCCTTTTGGCTCCCCGGGGCGTCCCTGCTCCGCCTGAAGAAAACACTGCCACTTTGGCTTAAACGCTGTTAACAGGCAGAGTGACAACATGCTAAAAATACCTCCCCACCGTGGACGGGCTGCTGCATCTTCTCCACTGGGATTCTGATGCATTGCTTGCCACCCTCACTATTTGTTCAGTACTTTCCGAGGATTAGAACTGCTGATTCAAGCCCTGGATGGCTTTTGGGGTCACATTTCCTTGGCATCACCTTGGTGAGTCAAAGACCTGGGTGTCATGTCTGACCTAAGTTGTGATGTAGGTGTTCAAAGCAGCCTTTGCAAATAAACACCAGAATCTCCGGAACATCTCATCTCAACCTGGTGGTGTTAGTCTAAATATTAGGAATATCAAAAACATACCAAACAGAATATGAGAGAAAATGCCAAAGATTTTATTTCTTAATTTCGGCATTTCACCGAAAAACAATATTGCACAATAATTAACATTGACACTATTGTTAAAAATCCAAAGATCACCAGTGAAAAAGCACAGAAATTGCATTTGGGGACATTAGGAGCATAATGTCATTTAAACATTTAAGCAAACAATTAAATCACTTTCCGTCATGCCCATTGTTCCGTAAGGACGTCGTTCCGAATAAAAATGGGAATGCAAATCGGCAGATTTCCACAGAAAGGTCATGTGTGTGGGAAGGCCGCTTGTAACCTAATTTGCCACGCTGACTGATGTGACTTCACTGACTAGGGCAGTGGCCTTTCTTCAGCGAGAAAGGACCCACAGACCCGGTCCGAGCCGTACCTCGACTGACTAGTCCCTCTCGGGGCGATGCACCTTTGAGGCTGGAGGTTTAGTTGTTTTCCCGGCACCTCGATGAGATTCGACTTGTTCTATGAAGATTCTGCTCACTTCTAAACTGGCAGCTGTAGCGCCAGACTGTAGATTCTAGACCTTCTGGAACTTTCTGATATGACTCATATCATCCCCGAGACCTTGGACTGGAGTCAACCTTCTCAGAGATATATATATGTAGCCGACGTACATTTCCTTTAAAATAAGTAGGCCAAGATCAAATGTCCCTTCAAGTTGGTGTCAGATTTTTTAGATGAGGCGTCCGTCCCTTAATCCTCTGCCACTTGTCTGCTTCCAATCCGGCCCGCTTGCTTATTGCTTACTGAGCAAACCGGCGCCTGTGAGATTGAGAGTATCCCCGCAGCTCAGCTCTGCAGGATTTGCATACACATTGCGTCTGCACTTTGAAAATGACAGGAAAGAAGGAAAAAAAAAAAAAAAAAAAGGTGGAGGGGAAATAAATAGCTACGGATGCGGTTCACTGCAATGAACCCCAGACCGACGCTGAATCACCAGCGGCGGAGGGGTGGAGGCGCCTCGAAGACAGACGCCTGAAAGGATTGACAGTCGCAGCAGAGCACTTTTATGCCCTTCCTAGGCGCCTATGTACATAAATAAATATAAAAAAAAAGATGCAAGATATTGTAAGAGCTGCACTTCTGTCCACCCCGCGTTCCCAGGGGAATTTTTTTTTTCTCTGCCCGCTTCATCTTTTTACTGCCAGATGGAATGGGGTCGTTTACACCGTTTGGTGTAAGTTTATTGATCCGCCGTTCTGTGTTCGTTTGATACGTCTGCTCTCTCTGCTAGTAGTGGCGGAGGAAGCCTCGCACCTTCGGTCTTAAGGAAATACAGGCAGTTTATTCATTTCAACTAATGTCATTGAACAACTCTGCATTGCTTTTGGAAAAGCTTCTGTGGGCATAGCTGGAGACAAAGCCTGCCCCTGAAAAGCTCTGTTTAGCAGGGCTGAGCTCCTAGGTGGCAGCTTTCTTCTTCTTTTGAGGGAGGTGTTCCCACAGGGGAGCTGGAAATGCTTTTTCATGTCAAGTTCAAGGCCCAGGGCCTCATTTAGTCGGTGTCTCATTTTCTGCTCTGGTGCTCTTTGATGGAACGTGCAGATACTGGCATGAAGTGGCTGGTCCACAAAAGCAACCTTGGTCAGGATGCTATATTTTTTATTTATTTTTATATATATATATATACTATATTATAGTATCAAATTAATTTGTTAAATTGCTCACTGTTGCTGTGTTTGATGTCTACCAAAATATAGTAATATGATCTGCATATACAAGCATTAAAACATTATAAAACTGTATACAAACTGTTACCTAAAGATGGTAAAATAAGTAAATAAAATATATTGTAAATATTAAATATATAAAAAATAAAGCTATTGGCCTTGCTCAACATATGGATTCAAATTAAAGAATAAAAATTTTATATTAATAACAGAAATAATCTTACAAATAGCAATTATTATTATTATTCTGTTATTATTAGTTGCAATAGTATCAATAATAGTATTATTATTATGATTGGCAGTGATGTCATATTAAAAGAATCCCATGTCTGCGCCTTTAAAAGAACCCTTTTCAGAGGAAACCAGAATAAAACAAGGGGGGGATCAAGGGAGCAGGATTTTCTTTTTTGTGTCAGGGTGTGAAGAGGCAGGCAGCTGTTAGACGTGAGAACGCTGGGCAAATGCAAGGCCCCACTAGAATCACACGCCGTACTTCCTTCTTCCTGCCAGCTTCATGTCAGGAACACAAAGGGACACATCTGTATGCCTCACAGAGCCGCCGTTCTTGCAGGAGACAGGGCGACTCTCTTACCTAAGGCACAATTGCCATTATGTTTTCGGGAATCATTTTTATTTCATATATGTCTGACGACGGAGGAACAGGATGCTCAGGCTTGCTCTGTTCTGAACAAACAGCCTCCGCCTCATCCTCAGCTCTTCTGATCAGTAGGCTTTGCTGCCCCCTACTGACCCACCACTGCAAGTAACCCTAATTCAGCCAAAGGCCAATCTGGATTTGTCAATCTGTCTTTATAAAATGACACAATTTATCTTGTGGATGAGCAGTGGGTGCTATTATATCACACTGCCAACTGATTGCTGTGGATCCGGGATGCATCTGGCTGGGCATGGCATTCCTTGGAGATTGTGGTCCAGAAAGCAAAGCGGTCTGGGATCTGCTCTCTTTTCTTTTGTCCTCATCTTTCACTGGGCCCAGAAAAAAAAATTGTAAAAGTAATGAGACCACCATCAACCCCCACCCTGCACAGACTGCTTTTTTGTGGGACTCATTTTAGGCTTCTGATTGAGAGAATGGTTGAATGTTGTGACTGTAAATAACTGGTACACCAGGCATGGTGACCTGTGTAAATCAGCAGGTTTCTGTAACAGGACTGTAAGTCATTTACACAGCATTAAAAAAAAAAAGATAATTATTCAAATTATTTTAACATGAAAAATGTCTCTGCAGTGTTTTGCTTTTTTCTCCTTTCTTTCATGCTTTCTCTCTATTTGTATCTTCATACGACTGTGTCTGTTAACCAGTTTTTGGACTGTTCTGCAGGCAAGGGTCCAGAGACCATTTTTGCGGGTCAGAATCTGAATGATAATGAGTGGCACACGGTGCGCGTGATGCGCCGAGGAAAGAGTTTGACGCTGACAGTGGATGAGTTGGCCCCTGTGGAAGGTACTCAGCTCATTTTTATGTTTCCTTTTCCCTGCTTTTACTGTCCATAACTAGTATATAATCTTAATCCAATAGCAGACACAGCAACAATATATTATTTGTATTCGTTGTTGTTACATAAATATTCATACATAACTAAATTAGGACGTTATCAATGTGGTCAATAATTCCACCATTAATGGTGATAGGCAGAAAGCCACAGAGATGTATTTTATTAAATGGGATAAGACATTGCCCAGTGTACTGTAAGTATTATTTGTTATTGAATTTTTTGATTGTCCTTGATATTCTTTTTTTCTGGTGAAATTGAATCTCATTCTGGATCTCCAGTAATTTGCTGGTGAAAAATTGTGCTTGCTCAGCTGCTGTTAAATGAGTCTAGTGCGTGTCTCTTTTAATTGGATGTAGCATCAACCAGAGAATATTACTTCTGGCTGCAGCTGTTGGTATGTGGGGTGTGGCAGAACAATTTTAGGTGCAGAGAGTGGAAAGACTACCCGATGGGAGAGTTATGTTTCTTGTGTGTGTGTGTGTGTGTGTGTGTGTGTGTGTGTGTGTGTGTGCATGCTCTTGTGTGCTACTTTTCAATTAAAATAATAAAAAAATAGGCCACCAGTACCATGCAGGCAACATAAACAGTGACTATAAAAAGTAGAACATAAGATTTAGATATTACTATATAATAGAATTTGTATAATATATTTTTGTTATAAATAGTCATTCTGTATCTATTTAGTTTTATGGCTATAGTGACAATTTATGGGATCTGATAAAAAAAAATTGTATTGTATTGCACTTTGTTACATGGTAGAGTGCCACCAGAAAGTATTCACATCCTTTCACTCTTTCCACATTTTGTTATATTACAGACGTTTTTGAAAATAGATTTGAGTAAAATTTTACACACAATAGGTACATAAATTGGAAATTGAGCTCGGGCGCATCAGATTTTCACTGATCATCCTTGAGATGCTTTTGCCTTTTGATTGTAGTCCATTTGTGGTAAAGTTGAATTGATTAAACATGATTTGATCTCGGTGGATCCCGGAATGACAGGATACACCTGAGAACGGTTCCCGGATCGCTGACTGCACACCAAAGATTCAAAATAGTTATGGTGCAGTGAAGGTCCTGAACAGTACTGTAAGCCTCCATTATTTGGAAATGGAACAAGTTTGGAACCACCAAGATGCTCCTTAGGTCCGGCAGCCCAACCAAACTGAGTAACTAGTTTGCATTGAAAGGTAAGACGGCGGCAGCCAAATTTAGAGAGATTCAGGAGTACTCTTGAACTCGGGTGACATTTAAATTTACAGCATTTAGCAGACGCCCTTATCCAGAGTGACTTACAACAGACACAGTTAAGTGTCTTGCTCAGGGTCACAATGCTAGTCTGTGGGGTTTGAACCTTTGACTTTGTGGTCTTCTTGTTCATAGATGGGTTAGATGAGCTTCCAACACAACAACGACCAGAATCTCACAGCCAAAATAACAACAGAGTGGCTCCAGAAGTTGTCTGTCATTGTCCTTGAGTGGCCCAGCCAATTTCCAGACGTGGATCCACTTGAACATCTTTGTATGAATGGGCTAAAAAAAAACTATAATCTACTGGGAATGCCTGAGAGATTTTTCTCTCTTAATAAATCTTAATCTTAATCTTAATAAATAAAAAAATTAAGAAACACTGGATTAACGACTATATTTCAGTCTATGTCTCGGAATATGGCTCGAATGTAACAAAATGTGAAAAAAGTGTGTGAATACTTTCTGGTGGCTCTGTACACATTTAACGGTACATAAAGGCACAAATATATTAAGCAGTGTTATATTTTTTCATTTTTATAAGATTCATTTTTTCATCTGTCATCCTCTTTCAATACCCCCTGTTGTATTAAGGTCAAATGGCTGGTGACCACACCCAACTGGAGTTCCACAACATTGAGACTGGCATCCTCACAGAGAAGCGCTTCATGTCCATGGTTCCCTCCAACTTCATTGGCCACCTGCAGAGCCTCTTGTTCAACGGGATGGCTTACATCGACTTGTGCAAGAATGGTGACATCGACTACTGCGAGCTCAACGCCATGATCGGCTTCAAGAACATCATCGCCGACCCCGTGACCTTTAAGTCCCGCTCCAGTTACGTGGCCCTGACCACCCTGCAGGCGTACTACTCCATGCATCTCTTCTTCCAGTTCAAGACAACGTCTTCAGACGGCCTCATCCTCTACAACAGTGGGGATGGAAATGACTTTATCGTGGTGGAGCTGGTTAAAGGGTGAGGCAGTGGGCGTGGTTATAACTGCAGTCATTTGTGTTATTTTAAGTGATATGGCAATGGCAACAGTAAATTAGGATGCAGTAATTGTGTCCTATACACAGTTTCCGGTAAATTAATGATTTAAACCACAGGTGACAGATGTGGTCTGTAAACAGGGAGTTGGGTCTGGACTCTTACCACCAGGTCTTCAAAATAGACCATATTTATGAAGTAGGCTATAGGAATAGGGATAATGAGATCTTCTGTATTGATCCTCATTTTGTCACACATTCAGGCCATGCATATCTTGCACTCTTAACATTGATCCTGGGGGTGACTATTCGTATTGACACAGTAATGGTCATAGAAGTGTTATGAAGGCAGTACCCCCCAGTTATGGAGGATATGGAGTTTTTTTTCCCAGTTTATATGGTCATAATAATACATAGATGCTGTAATATTTAAACTGCTCTTTGTTATGCTTTCAGCTACCTCCACTATGTGTCTGACTTGGGGAATGGTGCTCATCTTATCAAAGGAAACTCCAACAAGCCCCTCAATGACAACCACTGGCACAACGTGATGATCTCCAGAGACACAAACAACCTCCACACAGTCAAGATAGACACCAAGATCACCACTCAGACTACGATTGGTGCTAAGAACCTAGATCTGAAAGGTGGGGCTGGGTACAGGTATCTAATATACCATATATGCCATTGTTCAGACGCCCATTATCCAGATCAACACCAGTACACCTGTGAACCAGAAGACCACAAAATCACAGGTTCACTACCATTGTGTCCCTGAGCAAAAATGTCTCCAGGGTCCCTGTAAATATTGAGTCACTTTGAATAAGGGCATCTGATAAATGGCATAAATGTAAATGGTAACTATAAATGCTTCGTAAGTTGTTGGGTGAGTGTTGAAGTAAAATGTAAAACTGTGTGCACCTCACTGTCTTGCCACTAGAGGGCAGGGGTGTTACGCCAACCCAAAATGTCTGAAGCCTAAGCGATTTTAATAATCAGTTTTATACTTAGGCCTTTTTTGTTTATGCTTATATGCTAATTTTGTTCCTAACTATGATTTTATTTTTTTTATTGACCCTTCACCTTTTAGGTGATCTTTACATTGGTGGGGTAGCCAAGGAGATGTACAAGGACCTCCCTAAACTAGTTCATGCCAAGGAGGGCTTCCAGGGCTGCCTGGCTTCTGTGGACCTGAACGGTCGACTCCCTGACCTGCTGTCCGACGCCCTGGCCTGTGTGGGAACCATCGAACGGGGCTGTGAAGGTGAGGGCCACTAGAGGGCACTGCTGGCCGCTGTTATTACAAGTAACCAGTTTTCTCCACAGATCTGAAAATCGCTGAGAGTCGACCAGACATGTTGCTGTATTGTTATTATTGCTTTCAGAGGAAATCCAATAAAATTACAGAAAAGCTACACCGACAAACTCATTGAAATAATGTTATAAGACATTATAGCATTCCATTGAATTTTATTAAACTTCTACTGCCTTTTTATTTTATTTTCTGTCCTGTCTCTCTCACTTTCTCTTTGCTGTAAAACACACACATACACAGTTTCTCCCTCCAAGCCAAATGCAACATGCTTCAAGTGTGAGAGTCTTTTAGTATGCTGCTGTTCCTCTGTCCCCATCATTTGCTTTCCATTTTACCATAATCAGATTACACTCAGTGGATTATTTGTATTGTTAGAACAGTTTTTTTATGCTTCTCCATGTTATGCATGCTCAGAAGATTGGACTGTTTGCCACGAGCAAATCTCCTGAATTATGGATGATTTAAATTTTTTTTCCCTATCCATGGAATCCATTTGGCCAGAATAATGCCAGTCGCCTCACACAAAACAAATATCAGATTTTTGTTTTGTTGCTGCGGTTTAATTTAACACATCATTGTCAGCGACCCTATTGTCAGCCGCTCCTCATGTATTGATTTGAGGGGACAAAACCCCGAGCCCCTTTATCTGAGCGCAGCTCCCATGCTGTCTCAGTGGGTGTGGCTGGATGAACTGGACCCCAGTGAGTCCACAGGCAGAACCAGATCTGTAGCTAATCTGAGGCTCATCTGCAAATCAGTGTTTGTGTATGTGTGTATGTGCGTTTTAATTGGTTTGTTATAAATGTACATGGCCGTCCGTTGTGTGTTTTTTCAGAGAATGTGTGTTGGTTTAGTTTATGTTATAAATGAACATTTTGTTTAATGTGTATAATGAATGTCTGCATGTGTGTTTTTATTATTTAATACCATAGTTTTAATGGTATTAATGTGCGGATGGTCAACGTATTTGAATGTGCGTATGCATTGTAAGTCTGTGTTTTGAGTGTCCATTTTGAATGTGTTTTTGTCCATATACAAGTGTGTATTATCATTTATTAACGGTATGTGTGTGTGTGCATTTGAGTGTGAGTTTTGAGAGGGTTTGCCTTTTCTGCTTGTGTATGTTCAGTGTGTATTTTTGTGTATAATGAGTGACACGAGTAATTTCATGCATATGCAACATTACCTGAGAGTGTTGTGAATGTATGCGTTATTCAGAGTGTGTCATTTTTGTGAATGTGTATATGTTTTTTGTTTTTAATCCGGAGGGACCCGCCTCTGCATATCATTTACCTTTGTGTTTGTGTGAGGAGCTCCAGTCTTTGTTCTCAGCCTTGGCTGCTGGCCTCTCTCCCGCTCCCTCTCTCTCGGTGTCTCTCTCTTTCTCTAGGTTCTGTCTGTCATCCGTCTCTGCGTTTCTGCTCTGAATACCTTCCGATGCTTTACTAACATCTGCAATATTTTACCTTTTCCTTTCTTTATGGTTTGGCCGACAAAAGTTGCATTGATGAAAGCTGACTTGCAAGGTAGATAGCTCTGTTTGTTTTGAAATCGAGTCTGAACCCCACCCATCCCCACCCCACCTCCTGCATCCTTTGCACCACCACCACCATCATCATCATCATCATCACCACCGTCAGTAGCCACCCTCCCAAAGCTGACGCTCGATGCTTCTGAGCGAGACTCACCACATGCAGGGTGAGGGGAGTGGAGCTCCCCATGCTGAATACAAGGGCCCGGTGTCTTGTATGGTGGAATGTGGGCCTTTTTACTGTCACTTGTGCCGCTCTGCACCTCGGCCGGGTTCTCTGGATCCACGTGGTGTTGTTGCCGTTTTCTTTGTCACGTCTGCTGTTCTTCTACCGCATGGCCTGTTCATAGCCCATTCCTTGTGTAGGTAATATTACGTGTGACTCACTGCATGAAATTTGTTAGGTGGAAGATCTGTGCAGTAGATGCATGTGGACTTTAAATGAGCGGCTTCATTAATAAATATTAAAAAATTTGTAATAAAGTTTTTTTTTTAACTTTTTGCATAAAGTTTACTTAATTTAAATTAACAAATACATTAAAGTCTTAATGGCAACAGTAAATTCATGCAACATAAATACTGCATTAAATAACATAAAGTGGATTAAAGCCAAATTATAAATAGAGCGGCTGAATAAAGATGAATTATAAGTGACAAATAATACCACAAATAATACCATAAATTTGGTAAATGGTAGAACAAAAGGTGAATATAAACTTAAAGAAAACAAATTTTATATGCCACTGAAATAAGGCTGGTCATCTGGGCAAGTGGGAGGACAGGAACGACCCAGAAAATCTTCCTTTCATCTCTGATGATGCAGAGGAGGCCCTGTATAGCCCTATAAGAATAGGGTGGAACATCCATATTAACTCCCTGCCATTCCACCAACATCCTCCATTTTCTAAAAGGACAGATGAACAGACAGAACGATGGCTAGAAAATGAATAAATGATCTTCATAAACTGATTTTCTGTTTTATCTATCTATCTATCTATCTATCTATCTATCTATCTATCTATCTATCTATCTATCTATCTATCTATCTATCTATCTATCTATCTATCTATCTATCTATCTATCTATCATACACACTGCTGGATAATGTATGTATTGACCCATTGCTTGTGTTCTAAGGCTTTTCTTTCCCTATCTCTTTTGCTTCCCCTCTCTATCCATTTATCTCTATGCCTTTCTTTCCATTTGATCTCTAATGAATGATTGTATAAAGCAGTATTACTGTATAGTTGCTTTTTTGGTCATAGTTCACCTTCTCTGGAGTTTTAAACTGTCTTGGAGTCCACAAAAATGAGATACATTTTTCTCATTAAGTCTTAAAACCATCAGCAGAAAAGCCCTGCATTCGTAATAAAGGCTCAACTCAAAATGTTAAAATCTGATATAAATCCTCTTTAAACTTTCTATAAACCACCAACTGTATGTGTATAGAGCTGTGTGTGTGCGCGTGTTCTTTTGCATGCCTGTCTGGTGGCGGCCGTTTCACTCTTTCTCTCTCTGCAGTGTGTTTGTGTGCGGACGCGCTGTGTGTGTATTTGATGTGTGTTCACATGTGGGAGCAGTCACAGCATTGTTGCTAGAGGCACGAGGACAGTGTTCTTGTGTAACGAGCACCGCAGTTTTGGGGCGTGGCCTCCCTGTGCTTTGGTTGCCCTGCCCACAGATGATACCTGCACACACATCAGTGCATCTGTAGGTAAGACAGGGCTGCACAATAAGTCACTGCAGCTCCAAAACATCGTCACATTATCCACAATCTGTGGGTTAATTCATGTTAAAGTCGATTAAAGAGTTTTAACGAATCACACATTGTGCACCTTAATCATGATATATTGTGAAGCTTGCTGTAAGGCATATTTTAAAGTAGGATGAATTCCATGCATGTTATTGGTCCGATGCTTCACAGGTAGTAAACAAATCATACTGTAATGCGTTAAAAATTTCAAAGAAGTTGCAGCGATTGACTGTTTCACTTTGACCTCCTCTTCACTCTTTTCAGATTCTGTACTCTTTTCATGAGGTGACTCTCCAAGTTTGATGTAATCTTGACAAGCATACATCATTCAGCCCAGGTTGAAGAAAGTTTTAAAGATTCGCATAACTTGGCACAGTCAAAAAAAATTCTGGCTTAACAGCCTGAAAAAGACACAGTGACATGTCTGTGACAGATGTCTGGCCAGTTTCTTGGCTGGCCTGTGTCACCGCTGCATTTTGTGTTTTTCAAAAATTCCAACGCTAATTGCTGAATGAATAATTAAATAAATGCGAATGCGGACCAATATTGTGCGGCCCTGAGGGAAGCCAAGCAAACCTGGTAAGAACAGGAAGTAAACGTTCCTTGTTTTATTCGGGAATACGACCCCCTGTCTTCTATGATCTTGGTGTCTGTTTGGTGTAGATATATTCATGGGAGGAGTGTGGTTATGCATATTTATGTTTTTTCCATCTCTTCCGCTGTCACACTGAGTCATTTCAGTTTCTCGGCTACATTTTAGCAGTGACAGTGGCGGCATGTACGGCAAACGAATAACTTATTTTCCCGTCGTGCCAGCTGAGAACATGCCATTAAACAATATGCTGTAAGGCAGCAGACGTGCTCGCCTGTAAAACGACTGCGAACGCGACTTTGTATCGTGCACGAAGTGAAAATGTCTCTTCTCGTTGTCCTCTGTCCGCAGGTCCCAGCACCACGTGCCAGGAGGACTCCTGCGCCAACCAGGGCGTGTGTCTCCAGCAGTGGGAAGGATTCAGCTGCGACTGCAGCATGACGTCATTCGGCGGCCCACTGTGCAACGACGGTAAGTAGCCGCCTGCCGGCCCTCGCTGTCTGTCACCTCCGCCAGTCGCCCACCTCCGCGCCTGCCGCTCCTGCCGCTCCTGCCGCCCGGGAATTATGCCGCTTCAATTAACAACCACCCGACCTATCTGAACTTCTTCGTAAATGTGCTAGATATGTTAATGTACTTTTAAACAAGCCCCTATACTGTTTTAGTTCTGCTCGGTGCCAAATTTCAATATTGTGAGGGTGGTAATAGCCAAATTCGTACACATATTCCATAAAAATACACAGAGATCATATTGTGTTTAAAGAACTCGAATGAGCAGATCATTAGAAATCGTGCCATACGTGGCAGGGCCACACTTCCCACCACATGTTGGCCTCTTGAGAAATTTTGCGCACTGCGGCGTCTTTGGTAGAGAATGGTGCTGTAAACAAAAAAAAAAAGAAAAGAAATTGTCCATTCAGCAGTTGCGTGAGCAGAAGCACCTTCTTTAATGAGGAAGGTCGGACCATCATCGGTGAACAGAAGGGCATCTCTTGCACAATGCATGGTTTTAGGCGGCCTCCCCAGGTTGGTGAGTGTATATCCACATTCGAGAAAGGGAAAACCTCTGTCTATGCGGCGAGTGTTAGAATGTTGTTGCACAAACTCCGACGGATTAAACAGAATGGCAAACTTTAAAAGTACAAAATCACTTTTTTCCCCCAAAATTTAAAGAACTCCTGCTCATAGTCCCATTTCATTACCAGTCCTGTTTCTACCATGAATGTTCATTTGCATCCTCAAAGCCAACCTTATGAAAGTTGTGCAGTATTTGACAATATCCTGAAGCATGTTCAAGGCCTCTGCTGTCTATAAATTGAATCAAAAGTTCATATATATATTTTTTTAATAGAAAGGTCTTTAAAATGGTTTGAGAGATTCATTCAAATGTATTTGTTGTTAATGAAGAGGAAAAAGCTTTGCAGTCCCTAATGGAAGCGCCTGGCACCCCACCCCGTGAAAATTAATCGGCAATTAATAAGCTTTTGCACAGCAGGGTGTCAATATGTTGTTTTAACTCAAGTGAACCTTCAGTTATTCTCTGTAGTTTTCATGATTCATTCCTGTGAGGGACGCATGCCTGAAATCCATTTATTATTATTGAATTGTCATCTAAACTGAAATATAAACTGAATTGTGAGATTCAGCTTCACATATGTGAGATGTGATAAAAGTTGACCAATATCTTAATTTAATAACTTCCCTGTTGAAAACCTACTAGATATACTACTAGATAATTTTATCTTGTCCTGAGGGAAAGCTGGCCTGTCTAGCATTGGAAGCGCAATAAGATGCCTTATATGCACTGGCCTTCTCTGTGCAGAAACATTTATAGGATTTCTTTAGGCATGTTGCCTTATAAATAGAGTGATCAAACACAGATTATTGGATGTCATGTCCTTAATTAACATAATTGATGTGGAATTTAATTGATTTCAATTGCTTCATTTATTAGATTTTAAGTCATTTAAAACCAAAACTTCATTGGCATTCATGAAGAAAGCATAACTATTTATTTAGCAGTTATTGTCAGTGTGCTTTTAAGTGTACATTGATTCTTTTTTTTCCACATCAACAGTCAAATTGGATTTTAAGATGAAATTTCTCCTGAGAAACCGTTGGTGGATGAGGATGAACGTGAGTGAGCTGTGCTTCAGAGACCCGCTGTTGTAGTGTTGTATAGTTTCAGCCCCTGCAGCCAGATTCTGTATGGAGCTCCATATTCATGTTCATTCACACTGGGCTGATTCTTATTGCAAACACAGTCCTTACCCTAGAGAAAGGCCTGAGTTGTTGCTCTTGGGTTGAAAGTAATTAGACAATCACAAGCCGTTAGAGACAACATTTTCTAAAATCCTTCCTTCTCTCATGTTTACTCAATTACTCAAATGGCTGTGCTGACTGGAATAAAAAACTATACACACACACACACACATGACCTCAATTTACATTTAGTTTGCTTAATGTCAGTTTGATTTCGTAATTCAGGTGGATCTCAGGTTATTTAAAGTGAATGCTGGTGCAATTGTAGTTATTTTCATGACCACCAGGGGGCTAGCATTTTTTTGGTCCTTTTATATTCATTTAAAAAAGAAGAGTTAACAGCAGCCACTTCTTATAATGAAACAATATATTTATCCATCACCAAGTCACACAAAGATTTTTCTAACACAATGGGCCTTTTTCTATTTGCAAACTAGCTTTCTTTTTTGTTTTAATAACAGCTTAATATTGCATCATATGCTAATGAACAGTTAAAGTGTACTGTACCATATGATACCATATCATATTTATTTATTTATAAAGCACTTTAACACAACAAAGGAGCTGACCAAAGTGCTGTACATTAAAATAAGTTAAATTACCAGGAACAGGACAGACATGGAAAATAAAGTTCATAAAAAAAAAGATTAAAAGAAAACAGAATAAAATAAAATAAGAGAAACATACTGTATTTAATATAATTTATGTAAACATTAAAATATTGTTTCAAAAGTGAAATGAGGGAAAAAAACTGAATGTGACGCATTAAGATTTGTACAATATTAATCTCCCTTCAATGCGGGGGAGAAAGGAAGGGAGGACGTAAGCACCTTCTCCATTAATGATAAGCCTCAGAGACTGGAGAGGGGGGGACTGGGGGATTCTTGTAATTTCTCAGAAAAATGGCCTACTTTCGCATGTAAAATATGCACCGGGGAGGACGAGGGAACATTGCATCCCTCCTCTGTTGCGTACCCTGGCAGGGTCGTGCGGGCAAACTGCTCAACGTCAAAACAATGTATTAAAAAAGAAGCCTGGAGCGTCCATCCAGGCGAAATGACACAGAGCGCCATGGGCGGGAAGAGGCCGTAAATGTTAATGTATTCTTTGCCATGTGTCTGCACGCCAGTAGCATGAAACCCCTCATCTCCTTCGTCAGCCTGGCCTGAGGAGTGCTCATTGATTTTGCCGCCGCAGCCTCCTGGACAGTTGACTCTCTGAGTGGTGATAACTTGAGAGGAGGTGTGAGCATAACTCACTGTACACGCTGCATTCTTCTCAGACATTTCACTCTTCAGAGGAGGCCGTGATGCCTTCTGATACCTGTATCCGGGAGCTCCATGTGATCTCCTGGAGTGTGTTTCACTCACATCCTTCTGCTCGAGGAGAGGCTAAGAAGGCAGTTACTAAATGCTGAATAATTTTATTAGTAGCCCAGGTTCCACACAGCAGGACTTAAAAATGTACTTCCTTTTCATTGGGTAAAGTATTAAAATCCTTACCAAACAAGTAAATGCTGGTTACTGAGGGACCACGTCTGGAATGAAAAATAGAAATGATCATACTATCTCTCACACATACATATTTATCTTATATGGCTCAGTCCTCCCTCTCCTAATTCTCTATATCTCTCTGTAGCAGACTTAAGCTGAAACGTAGCCTTTAAAAAACAATAATCAGGCGTAAAGCAGGATATTTCGGATGTGCTTCCTGAGCTAAGAACCATTCTGTGGGCTTTGAAGTCCCTTAATTAGCAGGGAAATTTCCAGTACATCATGGGACTGTGTTCTGCATGTTTTGTGGAAACCTCTGTGGTCACACCTGCTTTGCTCCTCCTTATTGGCAGAGTGCTCTTTCCTTCTGGGTCCAATAGGCACAATACAACCTGGAAAGGTCTGGGCCTGTTCTGTTACTGCTGCTTTTATCTGTGTCGCTCTTTAAACGTGAGAAAAGTCAAATGCACTGATGACGTTGCAGTCTTCAAATCCATCACCATACGATCCAACCAGAAGCTGTGGATGACTGAACTGCTCAAAGCTCGAGATTCCGCCTTCAGGAAGGGTGACAAGGTGGCCCAAAGAACAGCCTGGGCCAAACTGTCTCAAGCCATTAGAGCAGCAAAACGTGCAGAAACTCCACAGCCACTTCCAGGACAGCGGTGACACACACTGTATGTGGCAGGGCATCCAGGCCATGACCCGTCCCTACCAGATGTGATGAATGACTTCTACGCACAGAACAACGTGACTGCGAGGAAATCCAACCCTCCTTCCAGTGATCAGGTGGTGTGTCTAACCACGGCGGGCGTGAGGAAAACTGTTCTCAAAGTTAACTCACGAAAGGCTGCTGGACCAGACAACATACCTGGAAGCTGCTCAGAGACTGTGGAAACCAGCTGGCACATGTTCTCACCGACATCTTCAACATCACACTGAGCACTCCAGTCATTCCAAAATGTCTCAAGGCCACCACTATCGCAAGGTCTTCAGAGTCGTGTCTTAATGACTGCCGTCCTGTTGCACTTACACCCATCATGACGAAGCGCTTTGAGACTCTGTTCATATGAAGACCCTGCTGCCCTCCACCCTGGATCCACTGCAATTCGCCTATTGGATCCCAAACCGTGTCTTACCTTCAGATGACTGAATACAGAATAGATGACTGGTACAGAAACCTCATCGCCTAAGATTTCCATGGTGTGGTGCGAGCCAGTGGGCTTCTCCTTTGCTGGTTTGACCTTCCCAAATGTGTCCTTGCCCGGTAACATTCAGCCAGTCCAACTTACTTATCGTCACTTTGGTGCTGCTTCCGTGCTCTTGGGGCCATTGTTGTCATTTGGAGAGCCAAAAACAGTGCCCATGTTCTCATTCTGAGACTTAAGCCCATTGGCTACTGCTTGATTTGCTTGTTTCCATCCTTCTGCTCTGCATTGCAATCCAAATGAAATTTTCTGATCTTGGAGGCCCCAGAAGCTATGGTCCATATAATTTTTTCCAACAGTTAAATCTATCCAGATGGAATAGTATGAGCATTTTGTTGGCCATTCCAATTTTGGCACTGAAGAGGTATTGTGTTGGGAGCAGGTAATTGTGATGTTAAGTAAAGCAGGGTCGGATAAAAGTCAGACAGTTCCAGAGATACTCCTAAGGGTTGCATACAGAGTAGCTATGGTACATAATGATCATAAATGCTTTAATGTTTTTAGCCAAGCTGGTATAATGAGCTCTGCCTGTCAGTAACAAATGAAGAACCTGTTTTGCTGCTCGTTCTGGCTTCTGTTCCAGGCATTTTGCACTTTGCTAGCTTGAACCCACAGAGAAATGAATACTTGTTTAATTCACCGATTTAATATCTATTAGAACTAATATCTATTAAAATTAAAATTACACATGTGTTCATTCATAAAATTACATAAAAATTTTTTATGCCTGAATCTGTGAAGAACTAACAGTTCTCCTCAGAACTTTGTTTTTGATATGTAAAAAGAGACATTGTGAATAATTGAATAATAAAAGCCTAACTGTTCCTAAAATATGCAACAGGCCAGAGGATTGGGCCCATTTTAATAATAATAATAATAATAATAATCGTAAAGAGCTTCCTAAAACAAAAGTTACTTGTTGCTTAAGTGTAATGTAACAACACTGTAAGAGTAATTGAATGGCTGTGACATTTTCATCAAAATAAGCACCCCATGAATTTATCACAGCTGATTTACAGACTGACTTTCCATCCTTTGCAGCATTTTTTGGAAATAATTTGTTTCCAAACCCTCCAAGCACATTTCAAGAATACAGAGTGAATGTCAATATACTGAAGACACACTTGATATTTCTTTTACAACAACCAAGAGTTGGAGCCTTTCTGCATTAATATGTGCAACTACATAATATACTTCAAATTTATCGCAATTGGCGATAAGATTACAGGACCGAGCGCTGAGCTCCTGACTGTCTGAGAGGGAGAGATCAAAATATCTCAACAGGGAGCGATGCATTCTCCTACGCCCATTTGTATAAGCTGAGGGGCAGGGCCATTTGTAATGGAACAATGCTGCATGTCGGCAGGGGTTTGGACCCAGGGAACCAAGCTGCAGGGGATGTCCAACGTGTGTCTGCGGCAGTGGCCCAGGGGGGTTGGGGTGGAAGGGAAAGATGCGACGAGGCCGCACGCGAGTGTAATCGGTAAAAGGCCCCGCACTGTAATTTCCTGCTAGGAGGCATCAGCCGCAGCATGCTGACAGTGACATCAAAATAAAAATCCACTGCGGCACCTCTGGTTTGATAAATGAAAGGAGCGCTTTGAGAAATGGTCCATTGAGCATTTGTGTAGCCAAGGTTATTACCGTTGGCCCTCACATTCATACTGAGGAAAATTTTTTTGGGGACAATAGGCAAAAATTACATCGATTCCTTAAGTCAATGTAACTTTCAGTGACGCAAATCTTTTGGCTTTGCAGCTTTGGTATGCATACTTCATTACTGTGTCCAAAGCCTGGTGTAAACATGGTGTAAACTATCCGGGGGGGTCTGGGACTGGAATGGGCGCCACACGCCAGCAAATAGGCTGGCAGTCGCAGCCGGGTCTGTCCAGCTTCCACGCAATCTGGGCCTTGGTTGACTGGCTCCTGGTCCCAACTGAGAGAGCCATTAATGTCATGTCAATATTGTATCAACAGCGGTGACAGTTATCGGGCATGCTCCCCTTTCCAGCTGTCCCTTAGGGGAACAGTGGCTTGTCTCGGGTCTTAAGTGGTCACTCACTCCGCTCCATCCACAGCTGTGTCTCCTGTGACCTAATTCTGCAAGACTTTTGAGTGTTATTAGTGGAGGTCCTTTGTCGTAATTGATGAGTGTAAAGTCTACCTGCCATGGTCAAAAAAAAACCAATACCCACAATGCCTGTGGCTTAAATTCTCTTTAAATTCTACCAGACGTTCTCAGCCAGTGATTTATTTGCAAACATTAGCAGTGGAACGTAATATTCGCTAAACTAAATTTAAACATCGTTACAGTAATGCACTATTCATATCAATTACTAGCATGCAGTCAGCTTAAAAATACATTAACAAGCATTTTAATTCGGTTTGTGGAGGTTTGGAATTTTAGTCTAGGTTCTGCTTTCATTGCCAAAGTTTTATTTAGATACTGAAAATTGCCTGTAAAATGACAAAAACGGTATTAAGAGGGAGTTAAAGTTTGTGCAATATAGTTTATTCAATGGCTTCTTCAGTATGTTTTGGAATAATCATTAAGCAAAAAGTGTGGGGCTTGTCCACTGGTGTAACGCAGGTCTCTGCACAGTTCGCGTGAATGGATTAAACAAGAAACAATGGTCGCTTACACCTTGAAACAATATTTTTGTGGGTGTGTAAACACGATCTGTTTTCAAAAGCAGAGTTGAAAATGGCAGGAGCCTGATGATTGACAGCTGTCACCTTATTCTGGAGGATTTACAGATGCATTTATACATCACGATGTTTATTACACAATTTATGGATGGGGGGGGGGGGCACTCTCTTAAAAAAATTCTAGCCGAAAAAATAGTCATGGCGTTCCAGCAGCCTGTTAAGGCCTGTTTTTTTTTTTTGTCTTGTATGTTTACTGACCAGTGAACACTCTTCCGCTTCAAGCCGCCACGTTTCCCCGCCGAGGTGAAAATAGCTGTGATCGATTTGCTTAGTTCATAAGCCTTAATGAGGGGCCGCAGAGCTGCACGGTCCGGCTAAGATTGAAATTCCATAAACAGGTTTTCTGTCAGCCGGAAGTAATGCTTTCCCCTCTCGGAGCGTAGCATTCTCGGCTTTCTGTTCAGAGAGTGCATTCGCGCTCACACTAACGATTCCGAATGGGAGGTTCGGGCCCTGGCGCACACACCCGATGCCTGGCCTGGCTTTATCGCTACAGCTACAGCGCCTTAAGACATGAGGAGAAGGTTCCTGAAGTGGCCCCCACTGCATTTTACACCAAATAGGCTACATACAATACAATTTACATAAGATGGTGTGCTGAGGCATGTGGGCCAGAGCCATTTTACAGGGAAACACGGTGGACGTTGTGCATAAGAAGCCTGCTGAATGAATGGCTGTGTATGCACACACACACACACACACACACACACAGAGTTAGCTTTGTGCAGCCTTTCGGCCCATCCAATTTGCTCTGGTTGCGTGGGTTTGTAGTTACCAAGCTGCAGTGGGCAGAGCATTTAAGGAAGGACCAGGGATTGACAAGGCAGCTCTTTTCTCTTGAAGCTCTCTTCACTCTTCATATCGGAACAGATCGGGCCAGATTCGCTTTGTTTGTTGATATTGATAAATATTAAGCCACTTTATGAACTGAGTCTGGGCGAGCCAATATCGCCGCCTTTGTTTACGTCCGGGATTGAAGGTAGTCTACACAGCAGGTAATGATATAGCACAACGGGTTGAAGCCGAGGCTGCTGCCTCCCATCCTCCTGCCTGCTCCGGCTCTCGTTTCTCATGGAAGCCATTAGCTGCCCAAATTAGAGATTCATTTACTCACGCCGATTGGATAACCAGCTGAAAGCGGCTCTCTGCACTGGCTGTAGGGTTTTGTTCGTTCTTCTACAGTCTGCAGAGCATGTAGTTAAAAGCATGGATGTAGGGAATAACACCTTCCTGCCCCTCACATACAGTACAAGCCAAAAGTTTGGACACACCTTCTCATTCAATGTGTTTTCTTTATTTTCATGACCATTTACGTTGGTAGATTCTCACTGAAGGCATCAAAACTATGAATGAACACATGTGTAGTTATGTACTTAACAAAAAAAGGTGAAATAACTGAAAACATGTTTTATATTCTAGTTTCTTTGCTCTGATTACTGCTTTGCACACTCTTGGCATTCTCTCGATGAGCTTCAAGAGGTTGTCACCTGAAATGCTTTTCCAACAGTCTTGAAGGAGTTCCCAGAGGTGTTTAGCACTTGTTGGCCCCTTTACCTTCACTCTGCGGTCCAGCTCACCCCAAACCATCTGGATTGGGTTCAGGTCCGGTGACTGTGGAGGCCAGGTCCATAACTCCACATGTGTTCATTCATAGTTTTGATGCCTTCAGTGAGAATCTACCAACGTAAATGGTCATTAAAATAAAGAATACACATTGAATGAGAAGGTGAGTCCAAACATTTGGCCTGTATTGTACATACGCATGCAGTGCAGACCATAGCCCATTTAGTACATAAAATATTCATACACTGCCCACAACATTTGCGTAGTTACGTCTAGAAATGGATGTTTTAAAATCAAATGCCAAGTGTGCAGGGCCAAAATGTGCAGTAGTTATGCAATGCAAACATTTTGTAGGCCTTCCCAGTAGTATCTTCTGTTAAAAATGACACAATAAGTTTAGCATATGTGTTTCAAATGCATGTGTCAGCTGTGACTTTGTTTTGCATATCAGCAACAATTCATGATGCATTATATAATGCATTTTATAACTCCTGCGTGGGGCCAACCAATTTAGCTCGAATGACATGATGTCCCAGCAACTAGCTGAATATTACGACATTTGTGCTTGTAAAGATTTACCAACATAGCATTAGGTTTGGTCTCCAAACACAAAATACTGATGATCATTATAACCATGCACTAGACTTCAGATCTTTGTTAAGGGCAGGCTGTGCACAACCGTGCTTAAGGTCAGAGGCTTCACTTGGGGGTGGGGGGGTCGGATGAGAGATGAGTTCAGTGAGGCTGGACGGGGGTTGCTTGTGTAATGAGGAAAAGTCTGAATCACTGGAGGCATGGCCCGCAAGCAGGAAGAGGGACTGTGTGTGTGTGTGTGTGTGTGTGTGTGTGTGTGCATGGCTCACACACACTGGCTCACTGGGTACATGATGTCCTGTTTCCGCCACTACCCCCGGCTTTACTCGGACAGAAGAAGCAAATAATCCCCTTTGCCTGAAATGTATTTGTCTTTTAATTCCATCGTGCATCGGTTCTGGAACGTTCCCAAGTGTGTTTACCATGAATTGCTCGCCCGCCCGCCCCCCGCCAGGCATCCCAATGAAGGTTTGTGTGCGAGCAACAGCGATTAAAAAGAAAACCAAAAAAAAATAAACCAAAAGCTCGCTCTCACATGGAACTTTTTTTTTTTTTTTTTACACACTGTCACGTTATGTGAGTAGAGGGAGGTGTGACAGCATGCTAAATGTCAGCCACCCCTGGACGCCTCAGCACCCGGGCTGTTTGCTATGATGCCTCGGGTTACGACTCCACACCTGTGATCCCCCATCAGCGAGTGGCTCCTTTTCTCAATGTTGTAGCTTTTACGAGTGCCAACACTTTACTCTTTAGGAATGACTCTTTAAGGCCGGACATTATTGCATTTTAATGGCTGATTTGCACCTTGCACACTCCCCCCTTGCAAGGTTTTTTTTTTTACATGAACCCCACTCTTCTCTCCCGCCTTATTGCAAAATTAGACCTAGTGCCAGGATTTCAAAATAAGTTTGAGGTTAGTGAATCAACCACTGCGCCCAACGCTGCGACCAGCGGCAGGGCGAAAATAGGTCCCTGGGCAGTGTACATTTTACACACGGAATTTAAAAGTGTCAGGAATGCGAGGCAGGGAAAAGGACGGGAACATCAACATGGCACGGGGGCTTCACAATGTAACTCATGACTTGAAATAAGTCATGAGTTGATATGCCTTATCATATTCATATCATTATCTGAACTTTATCACTACATTAGTTAGGACAAAAAAGCTTGATAAAAGTATATTTTTCCAGACTGGACTTTCCACCTGGACTTGTTTGAGAGGTAGGACAGCTGATGTGATGCCGTCTAACCCACCTTCCATCTGACACATTCTCCACCTCGGTGTCCGGCCATCAGCAAGACAAGCGAGGAGGAAGCTGCCAAAAATGCACAAACGCTGCCAGCTATCCGAGGCTTTTGCCCTCAATGTTTTCTCTTGACATTCTGATATTTAGCTTATGTAGATTATCAGCGGAACCAAGCTGCTCCCAAATCATCTATTTCGATCTCATATTTACCATGCATTTTTTTTTTTTTTTTTTTATCGACCGAAAGTGCATTTGGAGAAGCCTGTACTTTTCAGCAGTGCAGACCTTAATCCATCCGCAGCCTACATACACTCCTGTTTACTCATAAAGAGCACGCCCACCAGGAGCCAAGACTTCATATACGGCACCCACGCGTTAACTCATCTAACCTCGTGCCTGCACGACGTCCATGTCAAGAGACAAGATCCAGAAAGAAAGAAAAGTGGTACGCGAGAAGATGAAACTTGTTCAGAAGTAAAAGAATCGACACATCCATGCCAGTTTAAAATCGGCTCGTTATAATTGAGTTACGTAAAGGATAAATCAAAAGCTTAATTTATGCAGTGCTGTAATAGTGCTGTATTATTAATGCAGCCCAGGTTCTGGGCTTAGCGCTACTGTAGGTATGAATCTGAAGCAGAAAGTATAACCAATTTGCATAGAATTTTCTTACTTTCTAAAAAAAAAAAAAATATTTGGTAAATCTGCACAAAATTACCATCCATCAATCCACCAAGTATTCTTTATTTTTTTTATAATCTTTTACATAATGGCAGTCACCTACTCATTAATGATGTGCTGACGGTAGCTTGCAACTTGGCAACAGAATTTTTTTTTCATCTATGAACGTCCCCAGCTTGTTGCTGCATGTAGTTCCTGCACGACTGACATGGAGACAATGAAGAACGAAGCTCTTTCTCCATATTCACCGGATGCATTCATTATTTATTTGCACGTGGTGAACATGCTCGAGGTCGGTCGGTGATCCAGTTTAATTAGCATTTGGCGTGTTGTCTCCGGAACGCTCAGTGGATGTTCCTGCTGTGTTGCTGGATGGAGACCATGCGCCTGCGTCCTTGTGGCGACTCGTCAGATGAGATGGAGCCCTCCGCGAAGACCCCATTCCGGCCTTGTCCCAGGTCCGCCTCCCTCTATAAATAAGAGCTAAATGGGATGCTGTCCCCGTGGACGGATGTCCCCTGTGGCTGTTGCTCTGTTAACTACGGTGGCAGCGCGGCTCCCAGCTGCGTCACCGTGCAGCAGGTGTGCTGGGCAGCGCACGCTCGCGCTACGCTTGTGCACCGCGCAAAACACGATCGGTACAGACAGGAATGAAAGTCTGGTCGTTCTCGCCACATTACGCACGCTACCTCCGCATGAAGTATTATGCAATCAGAGGGTTTTCTTTTTAGGTTCAGCTTTGAAAGGATGTAAATTTCGGTCTGAATTTACATCTGTTCGGCCTCATAGAAATCAACAAGGCCTGAACGGAAGCGACTAGGGACTGCCATCGTTAATTCAGCCTCAGTGTGATTGACAGGCGTGTGGAGCAGCTCGTGCCCCGTGAGGCTGTTGTCAACAAGGCATAATGGGCGGGATTGGTGTTGTGCTCTGGGGCTTAACCCTTGCAAGTGATTGCACCCATGGCTCCACCGTCACTCTGACAAAGTCTTTTTTTTTTGTTTTGTTTTTTTGTGCCAGTAATTTTGCAAGTGACTTCTGTGCTTTAACCTTGGCCTGATGACAGTCTCTGGATTATTGTAGAACATTTCTGGAGTATTACACTTTTATTTTGTGGTTTCCATGACATCAAGCAGCACAAATAAAGAATGTCGTTTGAAAAGAGTCCTCTACGGATGCAAAGCACGGGCAAAAATTACAGTCAATTCTGTTTTACCGGTTTACACAAAAACTCTTACGTGTATAATCAGAACAAATGCTGTTGCGCATCAAGCTTTCTCATGTTCAATCAGACATTGATCATTTATTATATTCGACGTCCATATCTGTTTAACATTGATTAACCTTTACGCTCAAATCAGGATGGTCTTATCTGAGTCACCGGACATTTATCGACACATTGCACAGATTGTTGTGGTGACAAAAAGATTCAAGGCACTTGAATATTATTACTTAATGAAAGTGAAAGTGAAGTGATTGTCACACGTGATACACAGCGGGTAAATGCGGGTAAAATGCGGTAAAAAAAACAATGCGGGTAAAAAAAAAAATTGCTCACCCAAACAGTGGTATTGCCTGCACCAGAGCATGCTGGGATGGCCTGAATGACATCAGTCACTAAGGTAAAGTAGGTGGGGTTACTAGGCTCTTAACTCTTCTGGGGTGGAAATAACACTCCAGAAATGAAGCCCTGCTAATCGACACTTAAGCCGTTCTTGACATGAAAATGTGGAGTTCTGGCACGACCCTCCTTTCATGCATGTTTTTTTTGTTATTGTTGTTGCCTTGTTGAGGAGAAGATCAAATGATTTAAAAAATGTAAAAACTCACAGACAGTTGTGTGTTTTAAGCACATTTAATACCCACGTGCACAAGGGAGTGCTTGATTGCCACTGTTGTGCTGGCGAAGGCCTCACGTCATTGATCTCACGGTATTTATTGCAGATACACCACAGTTGTCTGTTGTGGCTATTTTTTTCCGATAGCGTCTTGTGATGTTGCGACTGGTATCAAAGGAGATGAGTCTGAGTTCTGACATTAAGATACTGTCCGTCTCACCATTTCTCTCATATCAGGACCGACAGAAGTGATTAAGATGGGTGCTGGATGGGTCCTTTTCTTCATCCTCCTTATCCAGGCAGTAACGGGCCAGACCTTTAGCTGATTATTGTGTGATGTGTTTTTTGACTGTACCTACCTGTCCTGGCTAACAGAAGCACACACACACGTCACTGGGATTTGGCCACCAGGCCGTGCGTTTCGATCTGATTTCAGACCGCTGCGGTACCCCCCACGGCCAGCAGGGGGCGCCCGTGTAACGAGCAAGGAAGGGCGGCTGCTTCACGCCGCTTTCGGTACAGTTCGGCGTGTGACCAGAAGAAGAATCGCTACAGACCCTGCGAGGCGATTGGCTTTTTGCAGACATGGGAATCTGAAATCGGTAAAACAATAACGGCCGGCAGCTAAGCAGCTAATGCTAAGCAGCTAATGCAGGTCAAGCCAGCGTCCTTGTTGAGCAGGAGCCTTGATGGATTGCTTTATTAGCGTTAATTATGCAGACGGGGGGGGTGCTGATCATTTTATTTTTGTCTTTGAAGATCTGAACTATTTTGGCTGAGCAAGAACTGGCGAAGGTGGACCGTAGCTCTATTTAGAACTACCAGAAAACTTATTTTCAGCCTTCAGCCATAAATCCTTTAAAAGACACGTTACTCTCAAGACAGGACCGGTTTTGAGTGGAAGTCGTTTTCGCGAATGCAGTTCTGGGTTTTAGGCTTCTCTCCCTCAGTCTGCTATCTGTGAGGCAACTTTCTGCAGGCCGTTGCCGGTCTGTGACACCCCGAGAACCCCCCCTCTCCCTAACAGGATCCGGCGGGCACCTGGAGCCGGGCGAAGATAAGCGCTCCGTTTATCCACGCAGTCGATATGTTCAACCCTCGCCCGCTCCGAATAGGGAGGGGAGGGAGACGATGCTGAACCGCAGCTGCGGGGATGGGCGTGGCAGGCTCGGCCTGGATGGAGGTCGTGCGTGTGCTCTGGAAGGGTGGTTGGAATTACGTCCCCGGACTCGGACTCGTCAGCAGTTTGGGGGTTTTATTTGTCCCTTCTGGCGTGTCGTAATCACAGTGGCGGCAAGGCCTCCAAAAAATTGCGGCGCTGTCCCCCCCCCCTTCTGGCACCCGACTTCAGAGGGAAATGGAACGCGCCGTGGGGCGCCAGTAAAGCTCCCCCTGCACGTGGCGGTGCGCCACGGAGATGAATCCTCGGGGGTCTGACCGGCAGATGGAGCCGAGATCCGGCCGCCCTCCTGTCTTCGTCTCGTCCCCGTCCCCCCCCTCTCCCCGCCTTTTGGGGAGCGGCGAGCGCCTCCGGCGGAGTGGCGAGGGGGACCCGCCGAGCCGGCCCGCGCTGACGCAGTGTGGTGACGCGTCAGAGGGACTAGGTGGAGGTGCGGAGGGCGAGAGGACGTCTCGGGGACGACGAGCTCGTCCCCTCCAATTTGCCTAAATAGGTTCTTCCTCTGCGAACGCTCGCAGGCCCCGATGATTCGCTGTGTCAAGGCGGTCCATTTGCATAGACCCTCTCCTCCCCCTCCTCCCCCTCCTCCGTTGGCTGCCGAAGCTCCGCTCCGTCTCCTCCTCCCTCCCTCCCTCCCTCCCTCTCTCTCCCTCTCTCTCCCTCTCTCTCTCTCTCTCTGGTCCGTGTTGAGCGAGCTCCAGAGCCGCCACCGCCGCCGTCACCGCTGCTGCCGCCTCCGCTGCTCAGGGCTGCTGCCCGAGGTCGTGAACGCGCTCTGGGCTGCTGGGGGTCGTGGACGGGGGGGGGGGGCCGAGGCGTCCTGTCCCGGGAGGGACGGAGAGAGTTGGTGACTCTGCATGGGAGATCATCTCGGCGCGTTCCAGCCGGAGAGGAGCAAGGAGGAGAAAACTTGGAGCATCTCACTCCGCCTCCGCTGGACACTTTTTCTTTACGTCGAAAGTGGAAGTACTTGAATGGCTTACTTTCATTTTTCATCCTTTGGAACGAACGTCCCTCTGATTGGGTGAAATTCGGGGGAGAAGCGAGAGAAACATTGAGGTGAAGAAGGAGGTGAAATGCTGGAACAGACTGGAATTGTTGCGATTTCCTAGCGGAGATTCGCCCTCTTTTTATTTTTTGGGGTTTCTGAACATCTCCTGCAGTCTTGTGGATTTGTTGAAGGAACATCTGCGCCGGCCGTGGATTTGCCGCGCTGCGTGCTTTAGCGCGTTGTCGATCCTCTGCGTGTGTGTGTGTGTGTGTGTGTGTGTGTGTGTGTGCGCGCGTGTGTGTGTGAGCGCGCGCGTTCTTTCCTGCATGTGGAGCGGCGTGGACATGGACGGGTGAGGGCCATGGGCCGGCAGGCGCACTGAGACCTCGCCACTCTGGGAAGATGCCAGCCCGCGGGTGGATACTGGCCCTCCCACGGGCCGCCCGGGACCCCCTGCGCCGGGGCCGGGCCTCGGCCGGCCGGCTGGCCCTCTGCGCGGTGGCCCTGGCGCTGGGCTGCGTGGCCGGAGCGGGGCCGGAGGACGCCGAGGGTCCCCTGCAAACGCACCTCACCCACGGGAGCAGGCGCCATCACTCAGTGCCTATCGCCATCCACAGATCGCCCGCCTCTTTACGAGCAGGGCACGGTGGGTACCGCCCCCTCACGCCCGCTGCAAACTCGTCAACTTCGTTACCTTGATTATTGGTTTCCATGAAAGACCCCCAGACCCCCGTAATACAGATTTCAGTACGTCTCAGATTACGCGGGTCCCTGCCTGCGGGTCCCCTGGCCGGGTCCAGATTAGGCCGGATTAGAGTGCCGCCCCGGGGGGGCGCGTCTTCCCGGCCAGCGCCCCCTCCCTCGGACGAGCCGGCCGCTTTATATAAGCCCGTGGTCATGTGGGCCGCTCTGACTTGTCTGGGCCGCCACTTCAAAGAGCCGAGGTCCACGTAATCTGCGGCTGGTTGGCTGGCGCCACGCGCCCGCTCGGGCACGAGAGAGTTAATGAATCTCCCGCCGAGCACGAGAGGGAAACGAGTGGGCGAACGTGCGAAGAGAAATGAGTCCAAACACTTGGCTCGCTGCTGGTCCTGCATGTTGAGGGCTCGGGGGCGTGGACCGGGGATGCGGACGTGACGTCAGCCCCCTGCATTCGTATTTACGTCAATTTGTGACAAGGTGGGGCCCGGTGAGGTTCGGCTGACGGTGACGCAACGGCTGCATGTCTGATCGACATCGGTACGTTTCCCAAATGCAACGAAGGCGAGGATTAGATGGGCTTTGGGTCTCTGAGTGCTGATTGGGCAGGAGGGGTTTTAGCACTGTGCTGAGAATGCAGGGGAGGCAATTAGGCTCTGGTTCAGCCCCGCCCCCCAATTGTTTATCATAGTATTTTAATCGCATGATTGGTGGACTGTGTAAAAAAAATATACCACATCCCGCACTTTGTTCAGCAAACGGCTACTGATCTGAGTCGAAATTTCAGTTGTTGACTATTAGGAACTAATAATAATAATATAGAAGCTTAAATTTACTACGAAATTATTTAATAATAACACTAAATGTTCAATAGTAACAACAGGATGAAAAAATAACTTTTGTTTTTCTTTGCTAGTGAGATATGGAAAGTCATCATGTGTTGATATAAAAATTGAACGGACATGGAATGGATGCGATAGGAATAAGATGCATGTGTATGTGTGTATATGCATTTTTCACTTGATATATTACATTTACATTTACAACATTTACCAGACGCCCTTATCCAGAGCGACTTACAATCAGTAGTTACAGGGACAGTCCCCCCTGGAGACACTTAGGGTTAAGTGTCTTACTCAGGGACACAATGGCAGTAAGTGGGATTTGAACCTGGGTCTTCTGGCTCATAGGCGAGTGTGTTGCCCACTAGGCTACTAGCACCCTATATACGGTATAAATGAGCGTATGCATATATCTTAGCTCTTTTAGTGGCCGTATTAATGTCCGTTTGGCAGTTCTTGTATTTTTATGGTCGGGTCATTGTGCGCGCGCTGGCAGGAAAATGGAATAGGTCGTATTTGCTTGCACACTGTAAACACGCCCTCCCCGGTATGTACAGTAGCCTCAGCGTTCCCTTGATTTATGGGCGGAGCGAATTCCTCATATGAGAAAATCCCGACGGTCAGGGTGTACGAAATAAACCGCGCCCCGCCCCCCCTCCCTTTAATGAGGTTGAGGCGGGATGGGGTCTGAGGAGGCATCGATCACAGCTCATCTCCTGGACAGGGAGGCAGGGAGAGGCCGAGGAGAACGAGAGGCGGGCCTTGGAGAAAGGAACGGAACATTTGAATACAATGCCTGTGCTGACTTTGATGTTCTACTTCACAGTGGAGATGCAGCAGCTGTAGGTTCTCGGGTTCTGCTCGGAGGAGACCCGCCTGAGCAGGTGAAGGGGAATAAACGAGGAGCCGCCTGGAACCCCCACCCCCCCCCTCATCAGTATTCGGCGTTCCATGTTGTCGATATGGCCCGGCGCGTTTCTGCAGATATCGGGTGGGAGGTGACGGGACAATCTTGTGGCGAGGGGGCTGTAATAAGTTGACCTTTAGCTTCCAGCTCTCCATCTGACGAGGCCAGTCCGGGGGAAAGTGTGACAAATTTGGTCCCTTTTTTAATGTCAGTTTTGTTGGACTAATCCCCCCCCTCGCCATCAAAGGCAGGACAGCAATTAAAGTGATTGTAATCAATTTGAATAATCTCCACCTTTAGTGCTAATGAAGAAGCGGATTAGAGGCAGCCGCCGTCCACAGCTGCTGCGTGAGGGTTGGCTAAGGCAGGAAAGTACGGGCCGCGGTGCTGAAACGACTGCATGCGACAGCTAAGGAGGAGGAGGAGGAGGAGGATGATGTAGGGAGGGGGCGGGGCTACGCAAGGCTGGAGGCTGGACGCCGCTGCTCTGATCTCTGTGTGTGGTGGATTGTGTAATAATAATTATTCACTCGCGTGTCCCGGGGGCCGATGTCACTCAGACAGAGCGCGGTTGACAGTGTCTCCGGATGTCTGATACGGACCCGGGTGCTCGTGTGCCCACGGGGAACCATGCAGGTTCCGGGGAGCAGTGTGTGGGGACGGTGCTTTGCTCAGTGGCACCTCAGTGGCACCTTGGCGGATCGGGAATCGAACCGGCAACCTTCTGATTACAGGGCCGCTTCCTTAACCGCTAGGCCACCACTGCCACTGAGCAAAGCACCGTCCCCACACACTGGTCCCCGGGCGCCTGTCATGGCCGCCCACTGCTCACTTAGGGCGATGGTTAAATCCAGAGGACACATTTCGTTGTGTCACCGTGTGATGTGCTGCAGTGTCTCACAATTACTGTCACTTCACTTTCACTTCAATCGTGGACTGTCCGGTGAATTCCAAACCTCGCGGCTTTCTGTCCAGTGGCTGGGGCCCTCTTTTCGTACCATGATCGTCATGGTGCCGCGGAGGGAAATGAGACATGACCGGCCGTTGGACAGGGGGAGACCCTGGGCATGAGGGATGGTCCTCCTCGGTTGACAAACAGGGATTTCCGTGTGCTTCACTCCCTCATATCGGGGACAGGTTGGAAAAAACGCCAGTCTATTAATCATCTTCACAATCTCGGCTCTTCCTGTCTTTATCTCTCTGTCCCCTTGTCCCCCCTCCCCTTTCCGTATCTGCGGTAGTGGGGATGTGGAGATGATCGCCGTTTGAAAGAAACGTAAAATGATGTTGATTTTCCGCCCAGTGATGATGAAATGCCTGGTCACTGTGAAGGTCAGCGCTGCGTAGCCGGGCAAACGCAGAGAGAGAGAGAGAGAGAGAGAGAGAGAGAGAGCAGAGGCAGGCCGCGCATTTGCATGTAATTAGCATACGTACACCTACTGTAAATACACGAAAGAGACGAGGCATGCGCTGCTGTTGGACGGGGGCGAACGCACGCATGAGCACGCAGGATTACAAACACACGCATAAACGGTAAACACGCGCAGACGAGAAGAGACGGCTCTCTCATGCAAAAATATGCAAAATACAGGATTACGGCGTGACGCGAGGCAATTCGCACAGGATTTGGCTCGGATTTCGCCATGTTAAGTACGGGCAGTTGTGAGCCGCATCAGGCAAAACCTAGTAAGTGCCATTGTTTATTTGTTAATTGTATTAATCTTGTAGCTGTCTTTGTACAACATGTGAAAGTTATTTGTTGGTGTTTCTCGCTATTACAAGTTGTAACTCTTGTGATGGATTAAAGTATAAATAAATGTTTATATATTTACATTTACAGCATTTATCAGACGTTCTTATCCAGAGCGACTTACAGTCAGTAGTTACAGTGACGGTCCCCCCTGGAGACACTCACTGTTAAGCGTCTTGCTCAGGGACATAGTGGTAGTAAGCGGGATTTGAACCCGGGTCTTCTGGTTCATAGGCGAGTGTGTTACCCGCTAGGCTACTACCACCCTGTAAATAAATAAAAAAAACACACCGTTTATTGCATATACTGCAATACACAAGTTGAAATACATGTCATTTACCGTAGCATACACATTTTGGTCAAGTTTGTTTGTGCAAATTTATGTGAGTGCTTACTGGCCATGCAGTGAAGTGAAGTGATACACAGCAGCACAGCACACAGTGAAATTTGTACTCTGCATTTAACCCATCACCCCGAGTAAGCAGTGGGAAGCCATGACAGGCACCCGGGGAGCAGTGTGTGGGGACGGTGCTTTGCTCAGTGGCACCTCAGTGGCACCTTGGTGGATCGGGATTTGAACCAGCAACCTTCTAAAGAAGTGCGTTTGCAATGCTGACGAAAGTTGACAATTGTGAAACATATGTGGCAAATACCTTTGGTCATGGCTCCTAAATGGTGGTTGTACTGTGAGAAGACCGTTGTCTGGTGGTCTAGGAGAGTGTTGCTATGACCTGCATTTAACAATTGGTCAATACAAGATGAAGTTCTATATCCGCGCAAAACCAGGCAAACCGAGGAATGCTGTAAGAAATGAGTTCACATTCTCTCTGACAGTGTTGCGCTTTTGCGCTTCTCTACTAACTTCCTTTGTATAGCCTGCAAACCCAGCAGTCTTCATAACTGTCGAAGCAACGTTTATTAGTGCAGATTTGTACTGATCTTAAGAGATTCGAAATTCCAGGGTTTGTAGAAATCAGTTGTAGTTGCGGAATGGTGACTCTGTTTTAATTATTTCTGCCCATAAACACACAACCGGCACTTCTCTCCATTCCCTGTTACTTAAAAGCGGGGAGATCCAAAAAGACACGCACGGGAAAATGAAACGCAAGGCGAGGAGCTGCAGTCGGGAGGTCGGCTACCAGCGAGAGCCTAATTGGTAGTGGAAAGGTCATCGTGCCGGAAGAAGGGCAAAAAAGCATCTTTATCCCACATAATAGGGCCAGGTAGAGTGGAGAGTCCGGGCCTCGCCGCCGACAGCAAAGTAATTGCTCCTCTTTCATATTTTATGTATGACCGCATCAGTAGCAACGATTCGCAGGGAACGTAGCTCGTCGGCAGACGTGCCAATATCCTTGTGTTGCCTTTCAACGAAGTTGAACGTCTTCATTCATTTTCTCCATTACTGCCAGTTCACTGGCCCCGAATACGACGGCTTACTTCCCGGCTCCCGCGTTTCCTGTACTGAGTAGCCGGGTGTGTAAATGAGTGAATAAATAATTACGGCCCGCCACTCTTGCGGTTTACAGTTGCGTACCTGCAGCGGTGTAGCCACGCTGCGGAAAGCCGGCCCTAATCCATGTTAATAGGATTGTGGGGGGGGGGGGGGGGGGGGGGGGGGGGGGGGTTCACCTTCACTACAGTCCCCTCCATCTCGCACCGCTGGCAAATGTGTGAAAAAAAAAAAAAAAAAAACGGCTTCTCCAAAATACCTCAAACACTGCCGGGTGTCTGCTTTCATTAATTTGCATATTTCAAACTGTGAAAGTGTCATAGTTTTTTTGTGTTGGCCACACACACACATTCTATGCATTCCGTGTGCAGAGTTACACGCTATAGAGCAGCCGTTTCATTAAGGGTCGGGGTTTCAGAACACTACGGCAAGCCTGAAACATTCAGAAAGGTCAAACTATTAAAACATTATCGACCAATCAGTCAAAAAAAGGATTCCCAGTAAATGAAATACTTGTTTGGTGCTTGTTCGGTTAAAGAATGAGTGTATTTCTGTAAAAGAGTTTGTTCTTAGTATTCTGCACTTGAGCAGCAGACACTAGTGCTCTGTGTGCTTTGTAAGGCAACTCTTCCCCCTGTTCTCCCCTCCAAACTTCATTTCCTTAAGCTACTGAGCTAATTAAATGACATCACACCATTTAACAAGGGCTCATTTACAAAGCAGCAGCAGAAGCGGCGTTTTGTTTATTTATTTGTTTATTTATTTATTTTTATTATTATTATTATTATTTTTATTCCTGCAATTAAGGCCAGTGTCTGGGGTTTGGCTTAAACACATACCACCTTGCCACATCCTGTACAACGTGTAAACAGCTCAAAAACATACAAGACTGGTGGAGCCATAGAAATAAGATAAAAAGTGGGGTCCACCTTATGACCCTGTTCTTTCTTTCTTTCTTTCTTTGTATCTCTCACACGCACACACACACACACACACACACACACACACACACACACACCTAGCTGGCAAGCAAGGAGAATTGCTGAACATTGAAAAATTCTCAGGCATGTAACGACTGGGCATGTGTGATCCTCCAAGCTTTGAACTCGGACCACTTTTACCTCGGCCCTCGGCCTTCTCCCTCTCCTTCATCGGTTCTGCGGAGCACGTTGCTGTACGCGGTCCTGTCTGTAGCTCTCTCTGAACAAACACGCATTCGGGATGATATGCTTCTGATGAGTAGATAATGGCACAACCCCGGCCTTCGGTTGGATGTACCTGGCTCTGTTCAGGTGCGGCTCGGGAGATAAGATGCGCTGAAGCACACTTGCCGGCAGGTAGCAATGAGCTGGGATGTTGGTTGGAAGTGAATAATGGACTCTCCGGCCCTTTGAAGCCTGTATCCATGGCCGTTTTTTTTATTTTTTTTTATTTTCAGCAGACTTCCTGTGTAAATGCAGCCGGTGTAGCTCAGCGATACTCCGAGACGTTTGCAAAGCCCCAGTGATCGTCTTGAGAGACCTTATCCTGGTCCATTAGCGGTGTGAAACTTGGTCCTGTGGCCTGTGAAAGCTCTAGAAGCGCATCTGCACATTCATTAAGGTGAGCATGTGGGCTCTGGTGCTGCAGCTCTGCTCTTATCTCCCAGCTCTTCATTGTTTCATTCCTTGGAGGACACTCTTAAGTGTTCTTGGGTAGCATAGTAAAAAGTACTCCCTATGAAAAAATTGTAGTAAAATGTTCAAAAGACATAAATGTGTCCCCCCTTATAGCCGTGTCCAAAAAGCTGAAACAATAGAAAACAAACTGATAAATTGGACTAAACTGTGTAAACCTCAATTAAATTGAGATTTCATGGGTGCGTGTTTGCTCTCTGACATTCAAATATCATTTAATATCAAATCGTGTTAAAGGACTATGACTCTGTATTAGTTTTTTGATTAATAACTTTGCACATTTTTAGCATATTGTCTGGGTATACTAGTTTTCCGTAGTAGTTCTTTCACATTTGCCATAAGCTCATGCTTTGACAGACTCATCTTTTCTCTCTCCATCCCTCCCGTTTTCCTTTTTCGCTCCTTCGTCTCGTCTATTGTATGTGCTTATGTGCTGAGGTGCTTTTTTCCCCCCTTCAGTTCTTACAATGTACTCTCTATTGGAGTACAGTCTAGGGGCTGTTTTTTATTCTCACGCTCACTCCACATGTGAAAGTGGAAAATAAAATGATAGCGAAATGATTGTCATTATGAAGCACAGCACACGCTGCACACAGCGAAATGTGTCCTCTGCATTTTTTTTAAATATCATCACTCTTGATGAGCAGTGGGCAGCCATGGCAGGCGCCCAGGGAGCAGTGTGTGGGGTCGGTTTGGGATTTGAACGGGCAACCTTCCGGTTACGGTTCCGCTTCCTTACCCACTAGGCCACCACTGCCCTGTGATTCTGTCTTCCTGACCTGTCTACCCCCTTACCCCCATGTTATGCTTGTGTATATCTATTGTCGGGTTGATCACCACTTTTTTGCTGGTACTTGTGGCTACTGATGTTGTGTATTGCATAATAAAAGGTGGTAGTAGCCTAGTACGTAAGACACTTGCCTATGAACCAGAAGACCCAGGTTCAAATCCCACTTACTACCATTGTGTCCCTGAGCACGACAATTAGCCCTGAGTGTCTCCAGGGGGGGACTGTCCCTGTAACTACTGATTGTAAGTCGCTCTGGATAAGGACGTCTGATAAATGCTGTAAATGTAAATAACAATGGCATTTTCTTAGTTCTGACGGTAGACTAATCATAGTTCAGTGGAAAGAGTTTTTTAACTCTCATATTAATTCTGGGGTGTGTTTTGGGTTTGGCAGACACCAAATATTGATCTGGTTTACTAGATAAATGATCAGATGAATATTTGGTGTTATGAAATGTGTTATTATGTTGCATATTGAGTGCCATACATTTCTGTATATACTAGTTAATGATGTGAATTAGTGGTTAAAATAAAGTCACATAAACCAGTTGTTAATTGTTTATTATAAACAAAGATTTAGATAAAATCTAAAAAAAAAAACGACATGAATGAGCAGAATCTTTCTGACTAGTGAATGCACAGAAGCATCATGCACCCACACATTTTCAAAACGTACCACCACAATATAATTGAACAATGAGTCACTAACTTTAGACATGGTTTCGAGCAGGGACTAATGCAAATACAAAGGCTTTTGTTACTTTGAACACAAATTTAGCTACACCTTTGGTGGAGAGCAAAAAGTCTGTGTAAGACATGCCTTTGATTGCCAACATAGTCATAATGCCATTTTAGCGTTGATCCAGGTTTGTGTTCGGTCGGTGTGCATGGTCAGTAAAGATTTTCTCAGATTTCTCTGTGTGGTAAAGGGTTAATGAGTCCCGTGGTCTCGAAAATCGAGGCGCTCGCATCCTTGGTGCAATTATTCCACTCGCTTGTGTTCCGCCTTTTTTCTATAATTGCAATCGCTGCTGACTCCCACAAACAGAAAATTATCCGCCAAATAAATAAAAAAAGTGAAATTAGTGCAAAGGAGCGCCGCTGATAGTTGCAAAGCGATGAATTAGACCCGGGGAATTATAGTCAGTCACTTCACCACGGCGCGGCGCGACACATTAAAGCCGCCTAGGACTGTTGACCCAAACCAACACGGATCCGGCGCTGTTACTTAATGGATTAATGAGCTGAAGGGGGTCAGGAGGTCAGAGCCTCTACGCGATGAGAAAGCATTAGGAGTTGATCAGGGGCCATTGATGCGCTGAGACATCACCTGTCCAGCCAAGGTCTCTGCCCGGCAGAGCCATTATGCAGCCGTTGGGGGAGCCGCTGCTCGTTCGCTG
This sequence comes from Denticeps clupeoides, assembly GCF_900700375.1. Lineage (NCBI taxonomy): Eukaryota > Metazoa > Chordata > Actinopteri > Clupeiformes > Denticipitidae > Denticeps > Denticeps clupeoides. Next base: position 5,421,262 of record NC_041714.1, read on the forward strand.
GACTGCTTAATTAAGACAATCAGGCCTGTCAGCACTGGCAGCCCCGACTTTCTGCTACGCTGGTCGCAGTCGTTAATCCTCGGGCCTCCGGGGGGAAGAGGCAACTCTGTGGTCGGGGGAAGATTCGGTTTGCGAGTGACACCATGACTCCCTAAAAAAAAAAAAAAAAAAACGCCAGCAGCCCCTGGAGTGGGAATTAGCCACTTTTTACCCAAGGAGCGAGGGACGCAAGCGTTGCTGCCCTCCAGGCCTGTCATAACCAGGCGTGCGACAACAAGGCACACAGGAAATGGATGCGATGGAACACCCCGTCCTCTTCCGCTGGTTTTTTTCATTTCTGCTGTGGAGCCTAATGACAATAATGGCACATCTGAGCTTCCAGTGTTCATATTGTAAATCCGTCCCTCGCGTCCACTCGATCTTCCCCGTCTGTCCTTCACTGACGACATGACAGTCAAGCCCAGCAAGGGGCAGGGAGGGATGTAATGGCTTTCTCGAGAAATAAAGAAACAGCCCTGCAGAGAAATGAATTGAGACGTTCCGTGGCGAGGCCGTGCAGGAATCAGGTAATGGAATGAGTGCTTTTGATGAGTGTGACCTGTCCGCTGAGCATTACCTCCTAGTTTAATTGGGTTCAGGAGGCCTCGCTTACTTTTTCTCATTTTTCAAAAGGGGTGGCAACCACACTTTGCCAATGAAATGTCATCTTTTTTTAATCTTAGTTGAATAATATTTAACTGCTTCCAGCCCACCGAGCTTCAGACAACGACTGTCATCCCCATCGTTCTGCTAATGGAACAAAACACCAGCCTACTTTTTTTTTTTTTAGGTCATTATTGCCACGGCTGCAGCACCGAAAGACAATTCTTGTCTGGTCTGGCCGGCGCCGGCCCGCGAGAGCGCTCGTGGGTTCAGGGGTCGACCCGCAGCGGGCTGTAAGCGTGATTTTCTGCTCGCTCGGCAGAACCCCGCTATTCCCAGGGCCGGGGAACGGACGCACGGCTCCCTCGCATCGCTCCAGGTCCGCCATAACGGCGCAGAGTGTGCAAAAGGGCAGAGACCTGGCGCTGCTTATCAGACAGCGGGGACGGACTGGGGCGAAACGGATTTGATTTCCATTTCATCAGCCGAGCCTTGAACGGACGGCGACGAGGAGCCGCTCGTCCGAACAGACCGCTCTCATATTTATGGGGCGGCGGAATTGAAGTTTCTCCAGAGCCGTCCTGAAGATGGAGCGCCTGGCCAGTGAACTGTAAAGGTTTATATCGACTCTCCCATATACATGCCAATACGCTGAGACTTATTAAGCAAACTCCGCAAATCATGAGCGACTTGCCAGCCGCTGATTTACCACCGCCGGGCTTTTTTTTTTTTTTCTGCTGACTCCGGAATGAGACGGCCTGCTCCGGCCAGGCTCAGAGAGCAATGGCCAGTGATTTATCAAGTTAAACGATGGGCTTAAGAAGAGACAGGCGGTGCGTAATGGCAAGGGTTATTTACATGACATAGACCAGTGAAGCGTGGGGTGGGGTGGCCTGTCACCTTCCCTGCGCTCACATGCTTTATGAGTCGCTATAATGACACTCTTCACACTTCTTGATGACAGAGCGATATGGTGTTAACTGAGAGTGACAGTGAATTTGCAAAGACAATTTATTTGATGTGTGCAACCATATGTGCTTGTGTTTCACTGGCATTTGCAAAAAATGTGTTTTATTTAACAATGACAGGACATCAGTGCATTCAGAAAATCTACTATACTATATATAAGTGTATCAGAATTGACTTTTCATATAATTAAGATAGGAGTGCCTCATACCAATAAACATGTTCAGCATAGAGTCTTTCTCTATTTACAATGATTAGATATGGCCATTTTACACAGGCCTCAATTTGTAGAAGTATTTATACAATGGCCCTGGTTTATGTTTTATATTATATATGATTATATCTTTTTAGAGCGGTTTTTGTTCAAGCAAAGCCTGGTCATTGATTGGCTTGGGATATAATGGGACATATTGGTTTTATGTGAGCAGCTCCGTTGCATGGTGAAAGATGGAGCATTACAGAATTAAGTAAATGTATACGGGGTGTGTGTGTGTGTGTGTGTGTGTGTTGGGGGGAATCTGCCAAATGGGGCAATTTCATTACTTGGAAAAGCACGACTAATCTTAAAATTGTCCGATTGGCCTTTGCTGATGGTGCATCTTGCGGTGTGACTTAATTTGGATTTGAAGGCTTTTGTCCACCTTTGTTTACCTTTCATATTCGACTGTCATTTTACTGTGCAAATCATTAGGCAAAAGCCTAACCTTCAGCATATAATTATGGATGGAAATGAAAGTGTGTCACAGCACAACGAAATGTGTCCTCTGTATTTAACCATCACCATGAAAGGCGTCCGGGTAGCATTGTATGGGGACGGTGCTTTGCTCAGTGGCACCTTCGAACCGACAACTCTCTGATTACAGGTCCATTTCCTTACCCGCTAGGCCATCACTGCCCCCTATACTGGCCCAAAGCGCTCTTGCCCTGGATGTGTGCCAAGTACCTCACACACAATTAATACACTCTTATGTTGAAATGCAGCTGTATACGGTGGAAGGTTTGTGATCCTTCATTAATTCATAGGGGATTAAAATTCCAAATGTATAAAGAACCAGTTCTTTCACAAGTTCTTTTTATTCCTCAAACTTTTGTATTCCTTTGTATAGGTTGATGTAAGTATGCAATAATCCCATAGTTTGAGGGAAAGCTGATACAAGTGATAAATTATCTATGCCATCTGAACATCTTACGTTTTTAGGTCTGCTTAGAACACAGCAAACTGAGAGTTGATGGCCTACAGAAGAACAGAAAACCCCAATCACACTAATATTTTATGCAAAAAACCATTGCACACAGAGCCCATTGATTACTGACAGAACATCTACAAAGCGCCAGCAGCTCTTCATAAGGGCCCGTCATGGGCGACGGTGTCAGTGGATGGACACACTCGCATGACAAGGAACAAACACGATCATAAAACATGGTCACACGCCAAGACAACAATCCACGACCCAACAAAGACATGAAACGAAACATTAATAATCACGCACAGATGGAAACAATAAGGGGAATCAGGAACACTACAGGGTGGTAGTAGCCTCGTGGGTAACACACTCGCCTGTGAACCAGAAGACTCAGGTTCAAATCCCACTACCATTGTGTCCCTGAGCAAGACAATTAACCCTAAGTTGCTCCAGGGGGGGACTGTCCCTGTAAGTACTGATTGTAAGTCGCTCTGGATAAGGCCGTCTGATAAATGCTGTAAATGTACTACATCAGCAACATCCAAACTCCGGACACGGAGTGGCCCCTCGGTGTCCCATCAATCTCGGGAACGGTTCCCCGGGAAATAGAAAGCTCCTCTAGTGAGTTCAAGTGTACGTTCCGAGTTGGTGGAATAACAGCAGGCTGCTTGTAAGAGAGGCTGGCCAAGCCCCAAACAGTTCTCACCAACTGGCAAACATGGAAAATGGGTTTTAAAGATGGCTGTTCAGAGACAGTGTGGATGCGGACATACGAAAGACAGAAAGAAAAGAAAAGCGGGCGCACGCTCTGACTAGCCGAGGGCCTTAGTCTTACAGACGGTGTCAAAACATTCGTGAAAAAGGCAGAACCCTCCGACGCGTTGTGTTTTTTGGGCGGCTGCACCAAGTGCCTCTTAATAAGCGGAGACGGCTGTCTGCTGCCGACGCGTCGGGTAAGAGCGCGCCGGGTTCCTGACGCGGGTCTGCTGATAACAAGCAGGAACAGAGCGGCGGGATATCGACGGGCAGGCGAAGCGGCTTTAAAGCCGCCATTAGCGCGGTGGCCGGTGACTGGCTGCTGGCCGGCCACTCCGGCTTTCATTTAGATTAAAATTGCAAATGGAGGCATCGGTGGCGAATTCAGATAAATCCGAACCACTGCGGCTTTTTATTGATGCTTATGCCATCTTAAAAGTCTTAAGAATGATTAGCTGATATTAAATGGATAGTGATCATCAATATTGATCAATCAGCGCAGCGGGTCATTTATGGGGTTTTAAAGCAAATAGTCTGCAGAACCCCCCCCACTCGTTCAACCGTCCTAGGCAGAAGCGTCTAATTGCCTGCTTTCAATGCACTGTACTCCTTTTCGAGTGCACAAGGGCTTGTCTGAATCCACTTTTAATGAAAGCAGAAGATGCCGACAGAAAAACAGATCCATAACGTCGTTTTCAAAATCTTATTTCCTCAACTGATATATGATTATAATTGGATTCGTCCCCTCGTTTCTCGGCAGAGAAGGTAACATGAGGCTTGTTAGGAGAGTGTGTTAGCCGGCCCAGAGGTCGGAAGGAAGACGGCCTCAAGGATTGACCTTAGCGAAGCGGCGTATTGGAAAAGTTCCGCTCGCGCCGCCCCAGCCGCTGCCCATCCGTTTCCAATGATGGAGCATATTTAAGATGCTAATGGTCCTGCTCGCAGCCAGCTCACGGTTCATTAAGTGGCATCTGAACATAGACTGGGGCATTGAGATTTTTTCCCGGAAAAGCACAATGCAGAATGTTTTGGGGGTGTCAGGGAGGAGCGTCCCTCTTCAGCGTTAATGAGAATAAAGTCGGACGGGAAAGACCACGAGAGTCACTGTGGTCACTGCCGCTGCATCCGCCAGGGTCACCACAGCGGAAGTGTGGCGAGAACGTGAAGGACGAATCCATTGTTAATTACCCCGCAGTGTATTCTTTTTTTATGATTTTTTTTTTTTTGCCACGAGCGGGAAAGATACAGTGAGACACTCATCGCCTAAAGAGCTGCCAGCGGGAGAGAAATATTTCCAGGACGACACTGTATCCAATGACTGCTGCAGATCCATATCGGGAGTGTGGGGGGCGGCTGGCGTCTCAGGAGAGCAAACAAAATGAGTGTGCTGGAGGATAATTACAGCCACCCAGGAGCTGAGCAAACACGTGTCGGGGCGCCCCGCGCCGCGGCGCCAGTCTGGAGGTGTGCGCTAGGCTCTGCATCTGATGCTGCTCGTATCGAAAATTCTTCCCACTCCAGCTACCTGCTCATCAAGGCGGTGTACCCCCCCCAACACACACACACACACACACACAAATGATTTATTTAACTATTTAAACCCCCACCCACCCTTTCCCATTATCAACCCAGAGAAGCGGCACCAGAGAAAAGGCGGTCAGTGCCGGGCTAGCTGAGGGCGCCAGGACGGGATGAGGCAGTAGCTGGAGGGCTGACGTGAAAGGGTTTAATTAGAGCCCGCTGGAATTTGGGACGGGGATGGGAGGAGGGTGTTTGATGGCGCCCGACGCCAGGCTGCGGCCTTGTGCCTGCCTCCAATAGCAGCTCCCCCCTAACTCAGGTTCAACATTGAATTAAACGCTATTTAATTAATTTTATCATATGCTTAATGACACTCCAGATCCATGGTTTGTTTAAAACTAGCACACTGGACGGGTGTCTATGTTGCTCCTGGTACATGGGGCTGATCTGTGATCTTGTTTATAGATATATAAAGATTGATGGTTAGTGCATTAATTCAAGTGTTCTGATAAAGTGAAAATAAAAAGTGACTTAAAAAGCCCTGCAAAATATGGATTTCATGATGTACTTTCATGTGTTAATAGTGCAATGAAAACTGCATTAGGTTGCATGCTTCTGCCTTCTGGATTGTGGATGTTTGAATCATGATATTGGTCATGAATTAGTCATAATTTGTGTTGTCATATGTACCATAGTAAATATTTATGATCACTGGAGGTGGATGTAATGGAAATAAATGATGAGACAAAAGTATTTTTCTGATATGGTTTTCGGCTAACTGGACATTTAATTGGGAAGGATATATTTCGTCATTGCTGCTGTAATAATCCTACTCTCAGACCCTCAATGAATTTTTAAAGATTTCCAGTGTAACATGGATAATGAGCACCATTTTTTTAGAAAAGCTTACGCAATATATAAACACATAAACCAACTAGAAGAAATAAAATGTTACTTAGAATCTCTGAAAGTCATAAATTATGGACACTCAGTGATACTCATGTCCTGTGAATGGAAGAATCCTTTTGGAATCAGCATATAGGAATATGGCGAGATACCACTAGTTATTTTGTATCCATAATTTTTTAAAATATTTTTATAAATTAACAGATTTTTTTAGCATGCTTAAAGCTATTAGTTTCAGAATAAGCCATTTATGTTAATTATGTAAAGTTAAATGTTTAGCTTAAATATATTATACCCAATGGGTAACATTTCTAATCATAAGCATCATTGTCTCAGAATTTGTGTTGCCAGATTGAGCAGTTTTTAAAAATCGCTGCTTGCTTATAATTGAGGAATTCATATGTCATTACAGTAAGATACATCAGACACACACTCAAATTTGTGTGTGTTTTGGCACAATTCTGGCCTTAAACAATCAAGTATCAGGCAACAGTACAACAAGGACTCGTCCACATTGTTCCAACATTGCCTTCTTTTGCCATGACTGAAATCAATATTCTTAAAATGTTACTCTAAATAAAAGAGAATAATTGTCCATGGTTTGTAGCTTGAATACCGGCTACAAATGTGGGTTGTCCCCTAATAGAAGTACTATCAGAATGAAGATCAGGTCACGTCATGTCCCTCAATTAAGTGGAAGTGGAAGTTATATCAAGGCAACAATGGCCATAAAAAAAAGAAATTTTCTCTCATCTCCACATCTCTGAAAGATATCTTTAATTGATGACAAGGGCAGCATGGCTTGCATGAGCAAGACCCACTTCTTAAAGATATCACTGTTTCACTGCCACAGATACACCTCATGTGAAATTAAGCAATTAAACCCTACATTGAGTTTTTACTTTCCTTCCGTTTTACTGTGCGAGTCTGAAAAGCGGAGGGCCATATGGCCTAGAATCTGTGCTGTAAGCATGAGTGCAGATCAGGGAGACACCCAGAGGTCCATATGTTCCTGCTTCCATGCGTTCTGACGTAGGTGCGGAAAATCAGCCTGTCTCCATATGACCACGTCGCCCAAGACTGTAATAATAACTCTGTTCTGTTATACAAAGTTACAAAACAGCTTGTAAGCTCTGGCACTCCACAACCCCCAGGGCGCCACTACAGGTATTTTTATGAAACGGTCCGTTTTCTTTCCTCGCGCTCTCGTCTGGGAACTCCTGCTGAACCCCTCATTCATTAGCTGAAAAATCCAGTTAATGAACCTTACGCTAGCCTCTGAATAGACGACTGCTGCCAGGCAGCGCTGACGCGGCACACCTACACCAGCGGTAAGTGAGGGGCTCGGCGAATGTCCGCGTAATTAACGGCCCGCGTTTGCAGACACTGGCTTATCTCAGAGCTGGACACAAAGCTACAGTGTGCGGGAGGACGGGGGTGGGGGGGGGGGCGCCGTGAATTAAAAGGGTTGTGTGTCCGTGCGGCCGGAGGCGGGTGATTGAAATGCAGAGGGCGCCGTTTTCCCAATCCTGGACGCACGGCACGCGGCCCTTGTTTCTAATGACCGTCCAGCATGCAAAGAGGAGCTGCTCGCTTCCTTCAGCAATTACTTCCTGTTTGGTTTTGTTTTTTCTCTATTGCAATAATCATTCTTTCCCCTTCTCGCCCCCCTGCAGCGGGAACTACGTACATATTCGGACGAGGCGGCGGACTGATCACGTACACGTGGCCGCCCAATGACCGGCCGAGCACGCGAGCGGACCGACTGGCCCTGGGCTTCAGCACGCAGCAGAAAGACGCGGTGCTGGTGCGGGTGGACAGCTCCACCGGCCTCGGCGACTACCTGAAACTGCACATCGTGAGTCTGCCCCGACTGTCCGGGTTCACACGTCTACAAGCACAGCTGCACACCGCAGGCTTCACATACCAACACCACTGTACAGTATGAACTGTTTACTGTACATAAACCCAATTCAGGCCGCAATCAGACTACGTAACGATACAATCTGTCATGGCTATTGGTCTCCAATCCAACGTTTTCTCATGATATGGCAGGAAATGCTTTCAAGAAACAGGAAAAAAGATGTCCAAATGAAACAAAGAAATAAGGATTTGGTTCAGTAAATGGAATGGCCCACGTGTCCTGCACCCTCATTGGATGTAGCCTTCCAGCAACTCATCCAGATATTTACCACACTAGTTATATTGCTGTACTGCGACCAGGCAATGACACAATTCGCAACTGCCAATCATCAGTCGCCTTCTTCAGTTCAGAAGAAGGCTTTAGCTACAGGACACACCTATGTACACACACACACACACACACACACAGCCAAAATACATACACATACATCCTAATGCTGTTTTTTGTGATGATGGTATGATGCCAATGACATCTTAGTGTCATGGGGAGGGCGAGGGGGCGCATTCGCAGACGTCCCGGGGTACGTGGGCGAGGCAGGAGGACTGGGTTCAGCTGGACGTGAGAGCTTGAAGAGATGGGAGGAGGCAGGAAGAGAGGGAGGGTGAGCTTTCTGAGATGTGGAGCAGTCTGTGGCGTCCTGGTACTGGAGGTGGGCCGGCGATATATGAGCCTGATAGATAGGCTGAAGTGCCGTCGTTGGACAAGCGTTCAGTCGGGAACATCAGGGTCAGAGCGCAAGTCAGACGAGGGCAATCCAGAAGAGTAGTCAAGAGAAAAGCAGTAATCCGTCAGAGAAAAGGGCGAGCAGCAACAAAGGGAAGAACCACAGTGATAAGCGGGCAAGGTCGGGGCGTCGTCCGCGCGGTATACTCCTGCTCATTAACATCCGGAGAACTCTTCACAGTGAGCAGTGCAATGGTCTCGTCGCCGCTCTCCTCTTCTTCTCCTGCATCTGAGCTCAGAGACGTCAAGGATAATCGAGTGAGAGAGATTTGGAGCTTGTGTTTTAGTATCTTAGCAATAAGGAATGAAGCGGCTCTTTGCCCTGCCTCCCCCATACTCTCTCACTCTCTCACACACACACACACACACACACACACCATACTGAGCATCCATATGTGTGCACAACCGTTTTTGCATAAGGCTAATATGCTTTACTGTACAGCATGGCTGATTCATGCAGAATATGTCAGATGGAGCCTGAACAGATGTAAACTTCAGATTTGTATGAATTTCAACATTATGTAATGTTCATTAAACACGCCTATGTTTGATGCAACCATATTACAACCAAAATGCAACCATTAAACACACACACATACACTCAAACATTAAAATAAAAGTCAATAAGTTAAGATGCCATCCATGCCCGTACGAATTGGACACACACGTCCTGTGCTCTTCGGTGTCTTGACTATAAACGCACAGTGACAAGAGCACACCTGTCCCCCGACCATGCAGTGACTCGGAGCCCCACCCCCCGCTGGTGTCAAGGTGTTTCGTGTCATCGCTGCCCTAGGGAGGCAGGCCCCGGGCTGCAGCTGCGCGGCAGGCGAGAACAAATCGTGGCACAATAACAACAGGACTCTCACGCACACTACGCTCCGCCCGAGCTGACACGCCGCGTTAGGACCACACGCCGTCGCACAGGGCACAGACAACGCCGAACAAGGAAGACACACCAACACATTAGCACGCTGCCTGACTTCCTTACGCCGGCAACATACAGCAACCGACGGCTTTTCAATATTTAATCGCCTGTAGCCGCGTAGACTGTCGGTTGCTGAAGACAAAACAGTCGAGCGTTTTCGTACACTGACATTAACTCTGTATGTCTGAGAAGGTGCCGGGAGGCTTTGGGGAATTTGCAGGAATGGAAAGGCAGGGGGTGGTTATTTTGCAGGGAACTCCATGAATTTAGTCTTGCTCTGTACGTCATTGCATCACATTTCTTTTATGTACAATTAGGGTCGTATTACTTAGTCTTGAGGGTGGGTTGAAACATCTGGCCTGTACTGTACACTACCGGTTCGTAAGTTTAGGGTCTTGTAGAAATAAACTTATTTTTGGTGCATTAAAAAGGCGTCGATTGGCACACTAATTTGTTAATAAATGGAATCTCTGCATAGCTGTAGTGAGAACTATCATTAGCAACAATAAGTCTCGAGTGTTAACTAGCTTTTCCATGATCTTAGTGGAGCTGAAAACACCAATTAAAGAAGCAATAAAACTGGCCAAATTCACACTAGTAGATTATAGTACACCAGCAGATGTGCGGTTTGACTACATCAGTATTTCAGACACGATCATTTGAAGCTCATTTTGTAACTTTGTTTTATTTTTTGATGGAAAATTAAGGACAATTTCGAAATCCTACATTTTTGAATAGTTGTGCATACAGATTCACCTTGACGCCATAGTGCAGGCGGCGTCATGTGACTCTGTATGTTACACAAATTCGCTGGCCCTAAACGCCGACCGAGCCAGCGTCCCGAAATTGCCGGGCATGCAGCCGAGAGAACAGTGGACCGCGCCCGTGCGAAGGCCAGAAGAATTGTGGCGTTAATAGAGCGCGAGCGCAGTGGCCTGTGAGAATCCAGCCTCCTTTCGCTACAGTGGCCACTGTCATATTGTTTGTTTGTTTATTTATTTTTCATTGTTCCTTTCTCTCTCTGCCACGCAGAATTGCAGTCATAAGGGGGAAAAAATACACGTTCCCATGCCAGTGTTTGCAGATTTACCACCTCCCTTAGAATTATTATTAATATTATCATTATTATTACTATTATTATTGTTATTAATTGCATTGCTAAGTGAGGTACGGCATGTACCGCGATTGGCTGAGAGGACTCTCACAGTATCAGCACCCTGACCACATCCCTTTTAATATCGTTCTGCCTCATTTCACCCAGTATCACCTGGCACAAACATCTGCTGCCCACGTACCTGCTGACAGCAGAAACAGCTGGATGGCAGATTTTCCATCATGCAAGTTAAAGCTGAGGTATTTAAAAGCCTCTACTGCCACGACAGCCAATCCTAAACATTGATGGTTCAGCTCTGCTATAATTACGCAATGTTGGCACGGCTGGGCTGGTAAACAGCACTTGGCACAAATCTTACTGCTTAATTAACAAAATACTGCATTTCTGTGTTCTTTTTTTTTTAATGAATTGAGGAATATCGCTTCATGGTTCAGTCTGCTTGAGGACCTTTCTGGAATCTGCCCCAAATGCACGATCCCGTATGCGGCCGGGCTGGCTGATAACTGCGCATGTTAACTTTGAAGTTCACTGCAGCCTGCATCTCCTGCAGAGCATCAAGTTTTGGTAATGAGCAAACGTTCTTGTTTGTCCCAGGGTTCATCCTGTCTCCTATCTCCCATGTTTCCTTTACAAGTTGAGTGCTGACGTTATTCTCAAGGCTGTAGAGAGGAGGCAATTAAGAGATGTGCAAACCCAGCATTGCTAAGCAGTTTTATAGCCTACGTCATGTGTCCTTACATTTATTTACATGCATTATCATATTATACATTTATACAGCAATACACAGTCATTGAATGCTTGTTTTTTGGGACTAATAATGACTGTCCACAAAGATCTTTGTATGAATGAGATGCGGCATCTATCGATCCATTTTTGTGACTGCGGTGCAGGGCAGGGAGGAAGCAAGCGCACGATTCCGGACAAAAACAAGGAGTTAATGACATGACAGGAAACAAGGAGGACGACGAGACTAATGCAGACACGAGGACTAGAGACATTCAGGATACATTTATACTCCCCCCAACCCCACCCCCCACCCCCCCATGCCTTCACAGGACGCTGCTGGGTAGACCAGTCCACCGCGGGTGTCTTTGACCCCACCAGAACCGAACCTATACAACAGGAGAAGAAACCTGGCTCAGAGTGCCAGGACCAGTTCGGGTCGTGACAATTTTGCAGAAAGCTGAAATGTCAGCTGAGCAGAAATGCACATGACCAAGGGGAGCCTAGATAAGGCTATGCCACTAGAAGCAGAGTATACACTGCAGAAATTGTGGATTTACTTTGATTGGTTGAGGCTGTGAATGGGTCTTATTCAGCCGTTTTTGTGGGCTCCCCCACAGTAACAATGTCTGAAATTGAGAACATACAAAGGTTAATGTACGAATGACTGGCCCATTGCGTCGTTGCCCACCATTTCAATAGGCTTCATCAAGAGGTTCACCGCTTTAAAGCAACAGGGATCGGAAAGAAAAAGTGCAGAGTAGTTCTGTTACACTCCAGTAACATACTTACTGAAAACACCATGGCTGAAGAAAAAAAAAAAAAGGTATGATAAATGCTTATTCTATTGAGAGGATAAAAGCAAAGCGAAAATGTTTGCAATATGTCATGTTGCACAGAATTCCTTACGGTACCTACAATCAATTGCGGTGACCTAGTTAGTGCTGTTCCATTTTTTACTGGTCCCAAAGCATATCAGCCAGACAGTGTGTCACTGACATCTGTCATACTGGAGGTTCTGTGCCTGAAAATCCCGCCAGAAACGGAAACACTGAAGTGCTGAAGTAGAAATAGGATAGTGCTGGAAGCTGCAATTCTTGGAAAAAATTAAATGTAAATGGAGAACCTCGGATTTATTCAACCTCCCACCGAATGTGGCAGTGCGCATGTGTATTTTGGGACGTTTGGGACGCCCCCTTCCAGTCTTTGTCAGACATCCACCCCTAATGCACCCATTTTATGAGTTATAGGGGAGCTAGTGAGGCTTGAAGGACATCATTGCAACACACACTAATAGGAGAGACCTTTTTTTTTCTTGGTGAATTAAAAGGTGGCTGGAGATGGCGATTTAAATGTCTCTGAAGGAGCAGTCAGCCATGTGATGCTGCACCTATTCATTTGCTGGAGGCTTATTAACACCAGAGTTAAATTATTAAATTGTCACGAGGAACTGTGCCATTGCATAATTACTCAAGCTGCCGGCTTCCTCCACGCCGCATGTGAGCCAAAGGTGGTGGCTGCACCCTAATTGGCCGGGTTTTGCCTTGCAAGAACATGTAGCCCCATGCACTCAGTCTCCTGGTTGTCCTGTGGAATCGCCATGGCATTAATTCTGCTGCTTCTCAAACAGTCGTGATGCAAAGCCAGGAATAGTGGGTGCAATGTGCCATCCTCGCTGTATAGAAGCTGCACAAATGAATCAGGTGCATAATGAAGTGCACATTTATGGTGTTTTTTTTTTTGTTTCGTGTAGATGCGTTTGGGTGTCTGAGAATGATGAGTTGCAGCCCGCAGTTGGGTCCTAATTGCGAGCGGCTTTTGGAAACTCGAACCTCAGACAGTAGCGCTGTGAAGTTAATGTATTCAGAAGAGCGGGGATATAATGACTTCTCCAGATGAGAACAGCCTCCTTCCCGCTGCGGGAAGACACTTCCCCCGTGATCGGGGGCGCAGCTAATTGTTATTTTGCGTCTTTCCTTTTCGCCGATTCCAAAGATGCCGTTTAAGGTGCATCTCCTGAGCGTCAGCCATGGCTGTTTGAGGAGCACCGTAGCCACGGCTTGTTTATCACCTCCACCTCGGCCCTGATGAGTGGAGTTCTAATTATAAGGCAGGCTCCTCGGGGAGATGCCAGACTCCCACGAGCGAAGCCGGTGGCACGCTATCCCCTGTCCTCACTCCCAGCGCAAACACTTTCCCACACGCCATGCACGCTAGCGAGCCAAAACGCATGGCTGGCTCCTCCCACTTCCAGCAATCCCAAACGGCTCCGTCCCACTGAGGCCGCTTCGTCCTCCGCCCTCTGACGGCCGAGGACCAGACCATTAGCCGAGCCAGCCCTTACCTGACAACTGTTGCTATGCTACACAGACTCAGCGTCCTCGTATTCAGTGGATTTATTGCCAAAATAGAAGCAGGCAGCCGTACATATTATATCTAATAATTTGATTATATTATATTGGGAGGAAATAAGTCGGTTTGAGTACACAATACACTGTATACAATTTTTGTCAGTCACTCATCCCGGCGCACAGGATGCTCGGGTGTCATCGCTGCACAGTTGCCACAGCAACAGGGCAAAAAGAATCCTGATTAGAAATAGTATCTGCGACACGCAGCCGTATCGAATGATCCCTAATAGCCCAAGTCAAAGCAAACTGCATCCGAATGCCTTTGTGTCAAGCTGTCATTTTAGTTTTTCTAAGTCTTAGTCACAACCAGACTCATTTTGGTGTAGTCACTAAAAGTCTGAGCATTTTAGTCTCATCCTTGTTTTATTTATTTATCACTCTTGACTGTACAGGGTAACAAAAGAATGGTTGGTATCAGGGGGTTTTGTCATGAGAAGAGCCACATTAAGTGGATTAAACGGATGACAGGCATGTCTGCACAATGAGAATGGTTTATGCATGTTCTGCGCTTTCATTGGCTGTAGCTCATTTAATGGCTAAACCATATTTACCATATTTATCGTATTTAACACATCAGCAACATTAATAATTCTGCATAATATCTTGCATTTGTAACTAGTTTATGGGGCAGTGGTGGCCTAGTGGTTAAGGAAGCAGCCTCGTGCTCAGAAGGTTGCTGGTTCGAATTCCGCCTGTCATGGCTGCTCACCAAGGGGGGTGGTTAAAAGCAGAGGACAAATTTCACTGTGTGCCCCGTGCTGTGCATCACAAGTAACAATCACTTCAATTCATTAATTAAATGAGTTTTAACAAAAATAGTCAAAAGAAGACATTTTATATGTTAGAAGATGGTTCGGGGAAGTGAAAGAGACGAAAGCTCACTTTGTCTGCTCTCTTCCTTCTCGGTTTGCATCACGGACCTTATATTAAAAGCCAAAAGGGAATAACAATAAATAAAATAATAATAATAACATTAATTATAGTAATAAAACACAAGAGCAGCAAGGAACGTTGAGGACACAGGACACATAGTCTAATGTTGTTTTCTGTTTTTATTCATAAGTGTGTGCAAACACACACACACACACACACACACAAAACCCCCTCGTCCTCAGGAACCATCAGAGAGATCCATCTCCATCTCTGAGCTCCGGCTGGTTTAATGAGAGTGAGTGTGAAACGAACACCTACACAATTCATCCATCCGGCTCGGCGCAGATCTGCCATCGCTTGGCTGTGGCTGCCGTCAGAGAGCGCCGCACATCCTCGAGCTCCAAGGTCCCCTGGGACCAGACGCGCTCGTCTCCCTCCCGTTCAAGCTGCGATTTTCGGCAGGGGCCCGTAGTGCAATTGCGCACCGTTCTGATTGGAACGGAATGCTGCGGCGATGTGGGCGGATTGCTGCTGTTGTTGCTACTTTTGCATTAATTCCCAGTCGTTCTCCGGCTCCACGGCTGAGGGGTTGATTTGTTTTTTTTTTTTTTCAATGTCTGGTCCATTCGCTGTCCCTGCGTGTGCGCATATATTAGAACAAACATCACACAAGTGGCCACTCATCAGAAATCTCTCCTTCTGTTCTTCCTCCAGATTGCTTAACATTCTCTCTTTTTTTTCCCCCTCTGTCCACGCAAAAGAGCCTATTTCACAGCCAATATGCCAGAGAATGTAGAAGATGTTATCGCCGGCCCTGCTTCAGATTGGAGAGAACCGCTCTAATGGCGGGTGGGGGGGGTCGGTGCACCGTAATAGCACCGTAATGGTGGCATAATGACACAACATTATGAAGGAAGGAGCGGGAGAATGGCCGGGGAGACTGTGGCTGTGGAACATTAGCTTCATTGACCTCGTTTAGGGCCCCTGGCTCACAGATAAGACGCGGTACAGGCCGGATGGAGAGTGCACGGGGTCGGATGGAGGAGACGGAACTCATTCACACCGCCAGAATGATCTTCTTCGGGTTACAGCCCGGAGTGGTGCAGTTATCTACTAATAATTCATATGAACGTGGCCGAGACAAATGTTGGAGGAAAAAAAAATAATTGTATTGAGCTGAAACAAAAGAGGACTGTTATACTAACAGCTGAGATGGGCAGACATGTGTGAGAGAAGACAAGGCAGCACAGCAAAACAAAAACAAAAAAACTATATACTCATTTTTTTTAATTTATCAATGCAAATTTTGGCCAAATATAAGGTCAGAAATTGCGGGTACACTTCTTCACACAGTATGGACTCTTGGTGTTTCTTGGTTCGTTATTGTTCTTAAAGTTCTTGGCATCTTACTTATTCTGTTGGGCCTACATAGGTAACCTTATCAATTTTACACACCCCTCACTGCCTCCAGATCCAGACTTTTGAAGCTCATAGCACTGTGCTTTCATATACTTTCTTTCACCAAAAACCTGTATTCTTTTGATACTTCTTCCTTATGCTTCTCTAATTTGTGTTCTCATGTGTATGGACTTTTACGTGCTTCACAGACACGCTGTATGCATGTTACTACTCCGTTCCTCCTATTGAAAATAATGTAAATGCGCGAAACATGCATTGAATGTAAAGAAAGCAGAGTTCATTGTGTTTATTTTAACATTATTAATACATTGCAGCGATTAACACATTCATTTCAACAACCTTTATTCTCACCCTTGGGACAGTGAACTGACTTTGATGAAAAAGAACAACCCTGTCCGGTATGTGTTCATGTTCAGCGCAGTTACTTTATTGCAAATGCTCAGCACCAGTTGACCTCCTCTGGTTGAACGACTGCGTTCCATAAAGTCTGGCTTCGCTGCGGGACAGAAGTGGCTGAAACTCCATTTGGATGATATACCTGACCCAAAACCAAGCCACCTGTTCTGGGAACCAGGCCTCATCATCATCCTTACAGTATGAGGGCAAGTGCACCAGAATTATCATTACTCATCTTTCATTTCTAATCATTGCTACGTTTTTTTTTTTTCCAAGCTCGGAGCCACTGAAGAGCTAAGTGGTCCAGCAGAAGAGGGATGGGAGGGGCGGGGTTGAGAGCGAATGAGAGAGATGCAGCCTTGTCGGGAATGGAAGAGGATTGCAACGGGGGGCTTTATTGGTGTTACAAATCATAGTTAGTAGCATGTCATCTACAAAGCAGTAATTCATTTCATACTTTGGGCCCGGCTGCATGTAGCAATTCCTCTGACATGCTGCAGATTTAATTTCTTTGTCAACAAACTCCTGCCGTCTGTGTTCATTTTGTCCAGGGCCAAAGGTTAAGGACACCTAAACAGTTGAATACATTTTTTTTTCTGCTAGACTGCCCTCTACTGCACAGGAGGAAACAGGGACTTTTTTTGAGACTTGTGAGCTTTCTGCAAAGCTTACTGCTGGCTCATTTATTAACAGCTGCTTTTGTTTCCACTTAAAAGGACACATTATAAAATTGGGTGCCTCCTCCCTCACCCGTCACAAGCAAGACTGCGTGCATTTGCGTGTTTGTAATGGGTTTCTTAAAGTGTCCTACGAGTCACGCACACCGAACTACATGCTGTGTGTAGCTCGGATTTAGACTGTATTTGGCCCTGAACTTCAAAGCAGTAAAATACAGGCTTGTATATACAGGTTTACCGGTTGAAATATATGTGCACAGCATGTCTTTATCAATGAGCAGAAGCTTCAAAGAATATGTAATGTAAACGGCTGACTGTATAGATGGACTGTTAGCATATCATGCAGGTCATTTTAATGGGTTAAATACATCTATTCACTATTGCATTTTACAATTTTATCACATTTGCTCGCCATAGTTCTCAAAATGCTGTTATGCTCTTTTGTTCACATTATCCTGCACACTGTGCAATTTATTCTTATGAGTTATCTTGACTTACTGGTTGTGATGAATAAATGCTTTTTTTCTAATTGTTGACTGTAAAACTTAAAATGAATTTCTAATAAAACTGGAGTTGGATGTGCATGTTAACTAATGACAGATATTATGCTTAAAAATGGCTTAACTCCACTTCTGAGCAAGTGTTGAGGATGGATTGATGGGTGAACAAATTTAATCATGCTGCCATTTTCAAAATTAATCTCAGGATTTTAACTAAGGTTAGTGCCAGGCTGCTGGTAATACTCTCTGGCCTCTACACATTTAGGCTGACTTACTATTGGTGACCATTGCCAAAGAAAAAAGGGAGCGGGAGAGAGGCTGATAAACGCCATAACGGGAACTGGAGCAGTGCATTTTGGGGGCTGGCAGGAGGTTGTTGATTCCTAACACAGCTGCCCTAGCCTAAAGGCTGTTTTAAAAATAGGGCCCTCCCTTCCCATTGCATAAAGCATAAAAACAAATCTTTATTTATTTAAGCTGAAATTTTTTCTTTCTTCCGCCATGCTGCAAAGTACTCATTTTCTTCTCGGTTTGAAGCCCAGTTCCTCAATAAGCCGCTGATTGTCCCAAAGGGCACCTCTCATCCAAGGGCTATTTGATTTAAAGGGGAGTTGAGCAAAGTTCCCCGGGAGTCAACAGTAGCTGCACCACGCATGCCTGCATGCTGGCATATTGCTTTCCTGAGCGATAATTGCTGAGATTAGAGGCAAGAGAGTCATCTCTCCTTCGAGTTAATTAATCCTGGAGGGCACAGCGTCCAGATGGACCCTGCGCACTAATCTCCGATATATGTGCACACGCATAGACACACATATGCACAACACACATGTAGATAGATCGAGGCAAGAGCGTGTATTGGACCACTGACGCAGCTGTTTGCCAGAGTCTAGGAGTAATCTGGCCTGCTGTGCCGCATGCGTCTCTGGCAAAGACAGATTTTCCTGGACGAATCGCAGCTAATTATTTTGTAATTGTTGTTTGTGTCGTCCACGGGGCCTTCAGTGAGACGCCATGACATATTAAGCGGTTCCCCTCTCCCGCTATAGCTTAATTACGTTTTCAAACCAAACGTTCAATTCCGCTGCGTCTCTCCAAGGTGCTTTTGAAAAAAATACATGTCACATGCTGGCATGCCGATTTTAATTAGCTCCAGGAAGGAGATTTTACAAAGCTCCGGTGTGTTTGCGTGTGCATGGGCGTGTGCGAATGAGCGCCTGCCGACGTTTGGAAGCTCGGGCTGAATGGTGAATAGAAATGGAGGGGGCCGAAGAGTCCCCAGTGCCACCAGTGGATGGCCGATACTGTTGCAGCGATTCAGCCTCCCGCAGCCAAAACCGCACCCATCTCACAGCACATTAGCTGCATGTGAAGGACAGGAAGCCAAACAGATTGGGGCATATCACATGCAGGTCAAAAATCAACACGGAATCTGAAGCAAATGTGAATCTCTGGTGGTAATGCAATGCCAGCGGTGTGCATGTGTCAGCAAGAAAATCTGCTTTAATGATTTATACATACATTTTCTTTTCTGCTCAGGGTCTTCTCTGAAAATCCAGATCAATACTTCTAAGAACAGGCATGTTCAGCGGAGAAGCATAGGGGTGTTGGTGGACGGGGGTGGTGTTTTCACTGGGAATTCTCTAGACCTCCAGCAAGACCTACTGTAGAAACCTTGGGCCTTTTGGACTCTGTGTGTGCGTGTGTGTGTGTGTGTGTCTGTGAGTGTTTTTGCATCTTAGTAAAGACAGCATGCATCAAGAATCGCATGCTGTTTATCAGTAGGGAAGAAAGAGCCATACGATTTGCTAGATTAGGGGTCAAGTTTGGATATAGATGTAGTTACATTTTCATGATACATTTAAAATGCGATATATTATCAAAGTCCTGGCAAATATGTATGCAAATCAGATCCTTCCACACTATTTTACAGCAATGCATGCCCTATCTCGACATAACAGGCAAAACGGACACACTGTTCTGTGAACTAGTAAAATTTTTAATTCAAGTTTCATTCCATATATTCGGGTTTCATTCCATATATTCAGACTTTCATTCCATATATTCAGTTCCCTGTCAATAAATATATATTATTTATATTTTTTTGGCTTGCCATATATATGTGTGTGTGTGTGATTTCATTGATTTACAATGAAATGTGTCCCCAGTGGGCAGCCACGAAAGGCACCCGGGGAGCAGTGTGTGGGGACGGTAGCTTGGTCAAGGGGGCCTCAGTACGACCTGTCCGTTACGAGTCCACTTCCTTACCCGCTGGGCCACCACTGCCTGTTAAATGTCACTCTTCTTTAGCTCCACACCCAGAACTGCCCGGTCTAAAAGTGGCTGTATTCTGATGATATTCCTTTCTTAGTAAATAATGTTTTAGTTGTGGTGACAAAGTCTAGTCACAGTATTTATGTGAGATTAAAACAGGGATATGTTGTACTTTTGTTGGGTGTCTGTTCTCCACGCCGAACGGCCTTATCTGCGAGAGAGTGGTAATCGGCGGCAGCTCCCCGCCTCACTCTTTTGTTGACCCAGCAATTAAATCACTAAACAATGAAGCATTTTCCCTCATGCTCATGCACGAGCCTCTGACTAATTAGTTCCTAATTTTCTATGATGGATATGCTGTTGGTGGCGCACAGAAGGACAAAGGGACACCTAGGCAGGGATAATTGAGGGCGGGACTCAAAATTCAGACTCTGTCCTCCTCCCCGTGAAACCCCTGCAAGACACGTCTGTGCCGCTGCTCAGGCTCGCGGATGGAGATGTTGCACCTCAGCCGAATTTTTGAGGGGAAAAAAATTAAATAAATCAATCAGGCGACTCCATAGGCCCCCGTCCCCTCATCCGTGTAGTTACTCTGCGGCAAGGCCGCAGCGAGACATCATTATTTATATGAATATATTGCATGTATCAAGCCTCAGCGGTGTCCACCCTGGTCACCCGAATCGATGGCCGGCCAGCCAATCTGTTTATGTTTATGTTTGCCTTTTAATCCATAAATGCCCCCCCCCGTCTTGACATTGTTCACCTCGCTACAGGGACCATTACCGGCAGCAAGCCAGACTGGAAGTAATGACATAATCGTTACAATTCATGAAATCTTAATCAAACTTACACAAAAGCAGTAAATGGCAATGGCCATTGTGGATTGGGGACGGGGAGGGTCTCCAATCTGGCGGTAAAAGGTGGTCAGGAACAAGTCCATCATGTCCCATAAACCAACCACCGCCTGCCTGGCTCCTGCAGCAGGAAGGGAAAAGTGTCTTGGCAGAAGACCACCGCTGGCAGCTTTTGAATAGTTTTTTCTCATTCCATGCCCACTGGATTCACTGATGTCTGTGCTTTATTATTGTTAGTGGGCTATTTAACTTGCCGTTCAGCAGTAACATAGCGGCAGAAAGCCGGCCTTTTTTAGTAAATAGCAGTAGAGAGCACGATTCTCTCTAACGACTCGCTTTACGACAATGTTGTAAATACAAGTGGATAGTGTACAGAGACCTATTCACAGATAACAAATACAGTATAACCAAATGGCTGATATTCATGCTTGGCTCTTTTTGGTTTAAGGTTAAAGATGATGTTCAGCATTTTATGACTTCTGAGGAGCAAATCTCTTTGTGGCAGTTTTGTGAGGACTTGGATTGCTTTAATGTTTAGCTTTTTGACTTTATATTTTTGAACAAGCAATTTTGCATGTTCATGAACTTCTTTTCTTGCACTAAATTATCATTTTCACAAATGATAATGGTTAGAGCATTTGTCGTGGGAAAGTACAAAGAACAGATGCAGAACTGAAATGGCGTTTCAGACCAGAAAAAGACCTTATGACCAAAAAACAACAGCTCATATCCGCAGGTACTCACAGCCATCAC
The DNA here is from genome assembly GCF_900700375.1 of Denticeps clupeoides. Classification (NCBI taxonomy): domain Eukaryota; kingdom Metazoa; phylum Chordata; class Actinopteri; order Clupeiformes; family Denticipitidae; genus Denticeps; species Denticeps clupeoides. The sequence continues at coordinate 5,442,803 of NC_041714.1, forward strand.
AGGGAGGCAATATGATGGATGACAGGGCAGGACTGGGGACAATGGAAAGGGATAAATACAGAGGGACACTGGTAAGGACAATAGGAAGCAATCAGGGTTAACGATTAGGAAAGGAGGCACTGGAACTGGCATCAAGTGGTTTGTCCAGGAAGGAATCTAAACCTGGACAATTGTTGCATATTTGTCAACCCTCAAAATGGTCAAATTGAAAATCTGTCTAATGAAAACGTCTATTTAAAAAAAGTGTGGGAAAGTGTTGAACAAGGAGGATTTCAGGTCACATGACTTTCTAAAATGGTTCTAGATATGTAAATATATGTGTGGACCTGGGTGAGAGGTTAGGCTGTGTACTGGTATCGGGCTGTAGTGACAGTAAACCTCTTTTTTGTGACAGTAAAGCTCTACTGCCAGCCCTCAGTCCCTAGACTTTTGCTTGTGTCTTTGTCTCGTCCTGTCTTCTCTGATTGCCTGGATCACCCTCAACTGTTCCCCTGTGTGTTTATGCGTGTGTGTATGTGCTGCTCTCTTCGGTCACATTTCTGTCCTTTGTTTTGTGTTTAATGCTTATGTGCATATATTTCAGTGAAGCTCTTCAGCATTACACATGGAAATAACAACAAAAAAATCATTATTTTGCATCACGAATGTTAAACAAGGATTTGAGCGCACACCCCTCACAGCAAAGGTCGTAAAATGCATTAAAACGTTTGAATTGAAATTCACGAAGAGCTGTCCACGCTGCTCCATGTGTTGGAGAGCACTGTGGTCTCCAGGTCACATGCCTTGACCGGTCCGATTATGATTCATATTGAAGTGTGCCGTGAATTGACATGACCATTTATATATTTTTTTGTTTAATGATTCGTCTGACAATCTCAACTCATCACGCTACACACCAATCCCTCCGGCTACCTCAGCGTCAGCAAGCCGAAGGAACCCCGGCACTTTTATTTTTCTTTTTTTAAATCCCCCTCATCGATTACAGCAACAGTTCAATCCCAGACTCATTAAGCGCGGGCCAGGTGAGCTCCGGATGAGCAATGCTTGTCGTTTAACTTAGTTTGCAGCCCTAAGGAAAATAGATCCGGCCGACATTAACTGGAGAGCGGGGAGTTGAAGAAACCGAGACAGAGGGAGAGAATGATGGCAGTGTGAGCGCCCTGCGTGTATTGACTTGTCAGGGTGATGTACTGTAGGCGAGGGGGTGGGCGGGGCTGGAACAAGGCGCGGCGTCCAGCGTCCTGCCGGGCTGCTGTGGCGCGACGGAACGAGGTGACGCCGGGCCAGACGGCAAGCCCATCGCACGTTAAGCCTTATCAGCCGGTAGCAGTATTATTTCACTACACAGAGGCACAAAGCCCCTTATCTCGCTCATCGGCTTGATAAGGTCTGTTGGAACAAACAAATAAAAAAGCGAGAGCAAGTGGGAACATGAGAGAGAGGGGTGGAGGAAGAAAGGGACGACAAACAGCACAATGGAGCCAGACTTTTATTACCTAGTCTGTGAGGAGATGACTGATAATGGCCAAAGACAATGAGAAGAGGGGAGGACTGACATATACAACAATCTGCCAGAACATTGCAACCAGTTGCTTTAAAGCTCACAGGTCGTCCTGTACTGCAAAATCGGCCACCAAGGGGTTAGCAGAAGATCATTTATTCCTGGTTGTCAGGTAGGACCTCCATTGCTGGATTAGATTGAGATATGGAGAATTTGGAGGCTGCATTACCCTGTGGACAGAGGACACGACCCATCATGGAAAACCATTTCCTTGAAAGGATATAGAACAGTGGCCTGAAACATTGTTTTGTTGGGTGGTGCATGTCAATGTTCTGATTGGCCTTGGGTCCAGCATGGGTCCAATATGCAGCATGCTGTGTTCAACTGTGTGCTCTTGCATCTTCCTACACAACCAAAATAAAGGCTTTCAGCAGTGAGCAGTGTAGCTCTTCTGTGGACTCAGATCAGACATGGTCAAATTGTCTCCCCACACACCAAACATAGATGGAGATGACGCTGTTTCTTTGTCCCTGGTCGTCTTTTGGTAACCACTGTGTTCTGGGATCATCCCCACAAGCCAGTGTTGGAGATGCTCTGACACCGTCTGTCTTCACAATTTGGCCCTTGTTGAGGTTCCGTAGACTGGTGCAAGACATTCAATTGAAGTGTTCACTCTTTACCTTCAGCTTAAAATTTACCAGTGAATAGATAGATAGATAGATAGATAGATAGATAGATAGATAGATAGATAGATAGATAGATAGATAGATAGATAGATAGATAGATAGATAGATAGATAGATAGATAGATGGATGTTACTGGTATTTTGACAGCCATTTTGTATATTTCCACAGACATGATTTTTTTTAGCAGAAAACCTCAGTTTTTTGCTCAGCCACATTTCATGCCCAGCTTCTCTCTCATATGCTAATGAAGGCACGGACCTCTCATCTCTCCTCCACGACTCCCGTTTTCATGTTGGCACTGAATTTAAATGTGAAGCCTGCCCGCCGCCTCTGATGTTGGCTACTGTCCGCGCGCCGCGGTGCCACCAGAGGGAAGCTGGCGGAGGGGGAAGGGTGACAGGCTTTCAGGTGTGCTGATAGCACCGGGCCATGGCTGGCCGGATGCATATGTCAGCGTCCCGTCCCGTCCCCCCGGCCTTTGGAGATTTGCCACAGCATCGGTGCCGCTGCATTTTCCCTGGCGGAGCCGACCGGAACCGGCTGACACGTGTGATGAGAAGTGCAGAAGAAGAAGAAGAAGAAGAAGAAGGAGAAGAAAGGCCAAGCAATTAGCTGCTGAAAGGGAGCCAAGACTTTCTGTGTCTTGCCAAAATCCCCCCCAAAATCTCCTTTTGTGACTGTCCAGAATTATCCTGCCTTTAGTTCTGTCTGGTCCAACTTTAACGTGGAGAAGGTGACCCTTTCTCCATAATCTGCTGCTTGTCCCTGTTCACCTATTGTCTACATTTTTGTCCATATGTCACCATCCCCCCCATCCTCGGTAGCAGAACACCCTCTACTTCTGTGCCTCAGCGGGACTGGGGACCAGCTCTGCTGCAGAAAACGACGCGTCCTAATGCAGGACATTCATCACCGTGGCAGAGGCCCGGCTCAGTTCAACCCAGCTCAATCGCTGGACCGGCCCCGAGCCACTGGTCCACCTGGCCTCTGTCTTCCTGCCCCAGCTAGAGGAGGTCACTACTGTCTCACAGACTGACCCCATCTTGTCATCCATGTGCCTTTCCTTTTTATTAGTACCGGGTCTACCGGATGGTGGCTTGTGAAGGTAGGAGGAAAGGATTTTCAATTGTACGTTAACCTTCAAAGGATTCTAACTTTTTAGTGTGTGTGAATCCATCATACGCATATTTGTGAAGTTTAATCCATCAGTAAACACCTCATAAAGGACGCTGACATTTACAGTAAGGCACAAGGGTCAAGGAGACTGTTCTGAAGAGATAATTATGGAGCCGGCAGGGGGAGGGGAGAACCAGGCCCAGGAAGGAGAAAGGAAGAGTTGATGATACAATGAACAAATTGATTAATGGCCTTTGAGAGGTCCTGGAGAGGCAGTGGTTGGGCATGAAAGAGTAAATGTGCAGAGATGATGAAGAACCTCTCATGAATCGTGACTGGAGAGAAGAGACCTTTTTGTGTGAACGCTGGAAGGGAAGGACATAAAATAAAAGAATTACAGAGCGAGTGAGAGCAGGACAGTCGGCGGGGATCACATGGAAATTAAATCCATCGCTGGCATCTGTATAGAGGAGAGAGCATCATGTGGAGATGGCCAGACATGGTCGAGGCTCACAGTGGACAGACGCCTGATGCTCCGGACCTAATTAAAAAGCACAGAGAGGGACGGCAGCGTATGTCTCCGCTGACCTTCGTGGAGCGGCTACGGACCTGCCCTCATTAGTACAGACAATACCGCCAGGCTCAAGCCCGGCGCCCTGCAGAATCGGGAAGGGCCTTTCTGCAGGTCCTCAAGCCACCGCCTTCTGGAGCAGACATATTGGGGGAGAGTTGCGTCTGTCCACATGCTTTCCGGAGAATTTGTTGGTGCCTGCTGAGTGTTTTGCCTCAACCACATTTCCTTCATTATTCTCCATATCTCCTCCCAAGGTCTCATGCATTATTTGCCATCGGCGCACAGCACAGTCTGAGAGCTTCTACAGTTGGTTCAAAAAGGCCTGTCAAGAAGCCGCTAACTATATGATTTTGGAAACGGTGAACTTACAAACCATCTGCAGGACCATTTTCATGTTGTGTGTGGCAAAACATTTGAGCATGGAGGATATTGTTTTTGTGATGGTGTTAAATAAATTGTCCATTAAAGTACATGTTCAGTGGAGAGGTTTTTCTTTTGAAGACCATGTGTGTTCAGGAATGCTGGGTTAGTTTGTCAGAATAATAAAAGCTTTTTATGTTGTTGTTATTTGACATGGTAATAATTCTGCAGCTGAGACGGTGTTTCTTACGTCCTCAGAACAGGTTTTATTATGGGGACAGAAACCACTGGTAAACCGAAGAGGAGACAGGGGGGACCTTTATTTTTAGATTGAACGGTTTTGAATGTTATATTTCTATATATTTATATTTTTGGATGATGGGGAGCTGAAATATTCACAAGTCATGCATGAGCATGCGTTGCTTTAGGTTTCTCCCATTTTGATCAGAAGATATGGAAAAATAGCTAGCAGCTCATTCTTAATTTTAGCTATTTATTTATGTCAGTATTTAGGATGATTCTTTGGGTTTTCTGTAGTTCGGCTGCCTGTAAACTTAATTACACTGTTCTCTCATCTCCCAAGCTCCTATCAGAGCAGACTTGACACGTCGCTGTTGAAACCATGGTGATTGGGGGTTATATGGCACTGATGTACAGAGCCCTTTGGAACACAGCTTGGTTGCGGTATGGGGGTACGTGGTGGTTGTTGTTTTTAATGGCGCTGTTACAAAGCACCACAACTCAGGGGGTGGCCGGATGAGCTGACAGTCCATAATGGAAACGTCAGTGGTGGGAAAACAGACGGCACGCCACCAAGAGAAGGGAGTAAGGTTGAACAGGGTCGTGGAGCTCGGGGGAGGAGCTTGTCGGTAGGGAACACGTTTCGGGGTGTGGAATGGCGAAAAAAGGAGGGAAAGGAGGTGCTTGTACTTGTCGGCAGCCAGGCCGTGCCACCAATTCCCGCTTAAACTCTGCACTGTCCTTCCTTGCTCCGGTGGCTCCACACCCCAACTGGCTTAGCAGAAATGCCACTGCTTTACCCTGAGGATTAGACCGGCCAGAGGGTTGAGCCTGAAATGAATCGCTGCGCTTTGTCCGAGTAATTTCTTGTCCCGTAATCCATCCTATTCCTCCCTGACCATTCCCCTTTTCCTCCTGTTTGTTGGGGATCGGTCATGTTTATTAAAACTGGGTTTACTGTGACACTGGATGTCATTTATATATGTTATTTAAAAAAAAATCTAAATACTATTAAATTATGCTTCTTTGCATTATAGTATGAGGGTTATGCTTACTGATATCCCCCTGTTATAAAACATTTATTCTGTATTTTTTATCATTTCCTTGAAATCTAATTAGAGATTTACCTACCAGCATACATTAAGCTTTTTCTCAGCTTTTTTCTCACTGCCACTTGCTTTAGCAACATCGGCCAAAACCGTTATGCATCTGTAAAGTAAGAAAAATAAATTTATCTCAAATGCATGTGCATCGCAAAATCATGCAATTATGCAAAATCAAAACTCCTAGATTGCCCACTTGCAGTCTATATGCGTCCATCGCCGCATCTCTTCCTTTTCTTGTGCTCATGCTCTAGATGGAGGAATGTGGAGTGATATTTATAGCCCAGGCATGCATGTTGTTTCAGAAACGATATTCTCTCATGCGCAGAGCTGGAAGTGAGGTTTGATGTAGATGCCTGAGCATGGAGAGCGAGAGCAAGACAGAGGGAATATATGAAGGAAGGGGAGAGGGCAATGCCTCTTCTGTTCTTCAGTGTTGGCTTTTCTATTCTAGGTTCTGAATCTGTGGTGTAAAACCATAGAGCAGAGAGATGGATGCAGCGGGCATATTAATTCCCTGTGGTTAGTTATAGGTCAGTGACCATTTGTGGAAATGCACTGAAATATTTTAATTGGCTTAATAGCCCAAATAAATAATCACTATTCTCTTGGCTATAGCCATTGGGCGCCTTCTACGGTTTAACTTCCTACACACTCAGATGGTTTGGATCAGGCCCTGCAGTTTCTGTTTTACTCAAGGAAAAATAAAAGATGGGAAGATTGCATTTAAAGCAAATCCCGTGGTCATTGATCTAAGCCATATTTTACCTGCAGTGGATTGTGAAATTGTCACTGCCAGCCGCACCTGAAGTGCTCATCCTTGAATACAATAATTACAGCGTTCTCGGCGCTGTACACGGCTATTTTCTGCATGTTAGGCATTGATTTCAAACAAAACTGGCGTTCGAACAAATAGATGGTTCCCTCACTCGAGGGAGAATTTGAGGCTCTTTTCTACTCTGATTCATCTTCATCTTCGTTTCGACTCCTCCTTTTCAGTTCCCCATCAGATGCCTTACTTAAGCCTTTTCAGAGAGATAATCTAACTTGTTCTGATTTGGTCACCCATGGAGCGTTTAACTTTCAAAATAAAAGGAGATTTTAGGACTGAGTAACATCTGAGGAAGAAGAAAACATGGTTATTTTCCTCTCGTGACTTCCTTATGAAGTCATATGAAGGTGTTCATGAGTTTAAAACTGGCACGTCACCTAACAGACGTCTCTGTCCAAAAAAGTAATGCTAAAAATAAAACACGGTGCACAGGGTCTCCCTTGCGCTCTCTTTGGAGCTGTCGGATGATAAATCGGGCTGTCGCGGTACTTCTGTTGGTTTTACCTCTGTGTAACGTGCGGCACCAATCGGCTCCTTCCAGCAGGAGAGGCTGGTGGGCGGGTGGCAGCTATTAGAACATTGGTGCAGCTTTGATGTGCTGGGCGGATTTACAAAATGCCACTTCCAGCTTCTTGATGTTGAAGGAGTGAGGAGGGACGGGTACAGAAAGGAACAGGCAGACAAACAGGAAGACACAGGAAGGCTCCGAAGTGCACCAGAGTTTTGTCTGAGAGTCACTGGCTGCATTTCGCTTTCTACGCTGTAGTCTGGGGAACTGGATGACGTGCTCAGAATTTGTGCACGTTATCCCAACGCAAGCAAATGCAGAAAGAATGGAGCAGTATAGCCCATGGTTCTCCAAGCTGAGACCTGTCCATGTTCCAGAACGTCCGATTCAACTGAAGAACTGAGTGGAAATCAGGGGTGCGAAAGGATGAGGACCATGGTTTAATAGTCAACATGAAATTGTGGCACTTTTTCGAACAGACGGCCCATCAACTTAGCCATCGGTGATCACACTGACCTTATTATGACTGATATGACACCAATGTTACCAGAAACAGCAGGATGAGAGAGAGAGAGAGACGAAGAAAGCAGTGAGAAAAGGAGAGACCTTAATACCAAACTGTGGTCACCTACAATTATGGACACTGATCAGTCAGACCATCTTTTGTGATGTTTACCTTGTCCAAACAGAATACCTCAGGTCATTTTTGACCATTCGTCCATCTGACGATGCATCTGGTTTAGTTATCCAAAAGGTTTCAACTTTACAGTTCCGAACATCTACATGATAAAAAAAATAAATAAATTCCAAATTCTTCATGGTTGCCATGCTTGTTGTCAGAAGGTCAAACTCTTTGGACTCCAGCCTTGAAACTTTGAAACGCTAACGTACGTGACGTGCGGAAGTGGGTGGTGCTGTTCGGGAATATTTTTTATTAAAATAAAATAAAAAATCTTGACTGTCACTGTACCAGTCCACCCTCTCGAGGCAGGAATCCACACGGCAGGATGACTACCATATTACTTTATTACTATAGGCAGGAGCTATAATCCCACAGACAACAGTTCTCCAGCGGCACCTGCCTTTTCTCATTAGCGCCTTCGGCCGCACGTGGATCCCTGAGAACCCGCCCACACCACTTGTCAGTCCCGTGCCCTCCACGTCTTTCTTCTCCCCACCCTCCTTCTCTCCCTCTCCGCTCTGTCAGTCTAGCGTAATTGGCAGCAGTGATAATGACCTCGTGTGAATTATGTTTTTTAATTATAGGGTTTTACGGCCTCCACAAATAAGATCTCTGTTTACCGGGAGGGAAGGTGGCAGGGGCAGCCGGCTGGCAATCTTTTACCTTCAATTTTCTGCCCTCGCTTTTAAATAGGAGCGGGCTGACATGCTGCCTCCGCAGGAGATAATGAAATCTGGTCTTCATTAACATGATAAAGTCATTACATCATACACACTTTCACTTACAGCTAGGCCAATGAATGCTTACTGTATGCAAGTACGACACACACACACACACACACACTCGCTGTCTGTGTTTTGCGCTGGCTGTAATGGGAAGCGGGACTCGGGTGGAGATGCTGTCTGCTCTCTGTGGGGTTTTTACACCTGGCTGCTTCAGCTAATGGAAGCATTTCATTAGGCTGGCTCACATGCCACTGGGCCATTGGAATATATCATTTATTTATCCCTCTGCCCCCATTCTCAGCTGCCCTGTGACCCGGAGGTTACGGAAACCCACCGCGTCAGGCACATTTACAGATGGTGCTTTTTTTTTTGGGCCTTCAAAATGCATTTCCTTCACCAAAACCTAAAACATACCGAAAAAGAAACTTCCTTCCAAGGTGAATCAATATCACATTCTAATATTGCTTTGGGTTCATTGCATTCAGTCAGCTGTAAAATGTCCCAATATAAGAAAAATACATCATCCATGTAGGTTAGAGTCTTTTAAAATGTCAAATAAGGAGTTTGTCCCTGTTACACTTCATAAACCTATTTGAAGCTAACATGAAAATTAAACAGAACATTTTGGAAAATGTGTTGTGGCAATTGTGTGACTATTCGTATGTACTTATGCAGTATGTGTGTCATGATGGTGGGCAGGACCAGCCCATGTGTTCCTGCAGACTCTACATGAGAATTTTGTAGTTATTAACAGATTAACAGATGCCGCATAACCTCAAATCTTTTTTCGCCTTTTTTCTATTCGATATATGCCGGATCTGAGAGGGATGTTGAGACATCTGGACGGAACGTCTGATGCTCTCTAGCCAAATGTCACATGTGCTCGTCCCTCCAAGCAAAATAAATTGGCTTCTCGAGTGCAGCGCTTCGAACAGGAGCTCAACATTGGACAACCCAAATAAAGTTTTTTTTTTTTTTTTTTTTTTTTAATCGCCTCTGCCATCTTGTCTCGGAGCATTGATGAATGAGTGAGACTCCAATTCTACAAGGCTCCAGTCTGTCTACAGAACAGAGTAAGAGAGAATCCAACTGTAGAGGGTAGGTCTGTGGGTCTGAGCAAGAGACGGCGATGGTGTGTGCTTCCTGGTGCCAGGTAGCGCAGTGATAGTTTAGTAATGTCCCTGTAATTGTGTTAATCAGACGGTGTAATGGCATTTTACCATGGCTGGCGCTCTTGCCACAACTGAAGCACATTAAAGAAGGGGGGGAGGTGGAATTATCCACTACCCCTTGCATTTTCTCTTGTCCAACAAGCAAGCCAGAATCTACCATAATTAGGCCCTAATGTGCTTATCTGGGTCTTGTGTCCTTTTAAAGTGACGTGTTTGCTGCAGGAGCTCCAGTGTGTAATGGAGACTGAGCACATCTGAGAGAAAATGGCTGGATGCGTGTCTGCCTGCAAGCTCGCCGCAGTCTCTGCAGGCCCCGCGTTGGAATATATTTTGATAGCGCAGCCTTGACTTGATTAGGCTTTTTAATTTGAAAGGTCTCTTTTCATGCAATGCTGGAGGCAAGAAGTCGCTCTCACTCGCAAACAGGGTCTTGCACGCTGCAGTGACTGAACGCTCTGCACTGTGAAAGCGAACGGTGCGGCAGAGTTGTAAATGTTCGGCTGAATGAAATAAGCATTAGTGTCTGAAAAATAAGTTGCTCTACATCTCAAGTCCATGCTCACGATGAGGCATGTTTATGTGGCTCGAAATAAGAGGTCTAGCACTAAACTACAACCACATTAGCAGGCTTTGTGCACCCATTCCTTTCGAACCACGCTTTATTTTATGATTTTATGTGGGTGTGGTCTCAGTCACGTCAACCATGAGCTTCTCCCATTTTAATCATTGATGTTCTGTCCTGGGTTTAGAAATTCAGGAATTATTAAGGGCAGGTTACAAATTAACCAGCAGGATCCCCTTTAGGTTTATTTCTTTAAATTCTGATATTATTGAACATGCCCCAAGCATTCACATTGTAATGTTGGGGATGAAAATCATCCCCAACCTTTCTGGAGGCAACCATTGGTCTCTGGGTCTCTGAAGTGTAAATAAGGGCAATGATTTTAAAATATGTTTCTGTCTACATCCAGATTGTTTATTACTGAATATGTCTGTATGCTTGTAGCGTGATCATTTTATAAACGTGCTAATCTTTACATATTATACGGGTTCATTTTCAGAATTAACTGTATTGTCTTATTTTAAAGCAACACAGAAGTACAGGGTCCTTTTCCTGACTCATCTCATTCAGATGCTTGTATAATGGGAAAGGACGTGACCAGGGGGAGAAGACCCCTCAATGGGACGAGAACATGCTACCTTTTAAGGGCAAGGCAAGGGCTAGAAGCTGCATGTTGTGTAAATCCGGAAAACTAAAAATCTGAATAAAAATCTTGATGCGTGAAAGTGAAGTGATTGTCACTGTGAAACACTGCAGCGCAGCACACGGTGACACAGCAAAATGTGTCCTCTGTTTTTAAACATCACCCTTGGTGGCAGTGTGAGGGGACTGTGCTTTGCTCAGTGGCACCTCAGTGGTATCGGAAATCGAACCGTCAACCTTCTAATTACGGGACCGTTTCTGTTTGTTAGGATTAGGGTCCTTTACATGTTAATGATTCGATATTTATGATGATTCGTTCATGCACCATACTTTGTTTAAACACAATACTCCATAGCCTTCATAGAAGAAGTGTTTTTGAGCAGGAGTACATATATAATAAATAAATAGATGAATAAGTTATCTTTTCTTGTTTTCTGCACCATGGCTGTGCAGCATCTGTGCTTTGGCAGTGTGTAGAGCAGGTGAGTCCTCAGCAAGCAGCTGCTCTCTATATAATTTAGCATCACCCAGGGCTGTTGGGCAGAGCGGCATGGCTTTATCTCATAAACAGCACGCCTCGCAGGACCGCAGCCGCACAAACACAGACGAGCCTGCACCATTATCCTCTCACCGGCTGGATTACTGCACCCTATTCGCCGAGGCCATCTCCCATAGGGATAGACTGACTCGCCTCTTCTGGTGCCCTTCTCTATAGCGAACGTGGACATGCGGGTTCGCACATACATTCAGGATGTAACGTGGCAGAGGTGTAGGTGTGTAGCGACACGTTACCCATGCAGTTTCCAGGCTGAGGGCTCCTAATGATGAGCCACTGGCCTGCAAACAGGATGGCCAGATTTTACTCTCTCACACGGTGCCCAAACTCTCAAAATGCACCAGCACGTTGTTTTTTTTTTTATTTTTAATAAAATGTTTTTAGAGTGCCACTTACTGTCATGTCAGCCACTAAGAGGCGACGTGGGCCAGCATCTGAAAATGGACGGCCAGAAGAGAGCTTCGCGGTGCTGGAACGCCACCATTTTTATTCATCTCCATCCCAGGGTGTCATCAGAGCCCCATGAATACACCTGCCTCCAAGCCCGGCGTCCATCACCAGCACTCTATTATTCATTTTTGTTCCACCATTTCCAAAAAAGAAGCACGGCTACTCAGATGTCCGCTATCAGTGTGCCGTTCACTAAAATAGCTTCTGCGCAGCCGTTCTCTGAGATGGCCCTTACTTAACATTGAGGTGGCAAGACTTTTCTCCAGAGGGTTGCGAATGTAAGTCGTGAGTTTTCAGGACGTTAGACAGTAAAAGCTGCCCGTACAGAGAGGCTGGTCAGACGCGTTGCAATGCTTTGTTGTGGTGGCAGGGGGAAGAGGAGGGACAGCAGTAAACATATATATGTATACAAAAAAAACAGATATATTCCCCAATGTGTAAATGTGTGCACACACGTTAGCGTTCGCATATCTTTGTATGCGTGCCGCCAACTGTTCACAGCTTATGCATGTGAGAGAAAATGGAGGAAGGCAGGGGCAGCACCGCTGATAGATGCATGGCTGGAGGAGTTAATAAAATTGAAGCTGTGTTATGATGAATAAAGAAAGGGCCATAAAAGAGAATGTATGTAGTCGAGTCTCCCTGGCGAGGCTTCCCACAGGAGGCCTTTTTAATCTGCAGGGCTCCAAACCACTCTCGTTCCAGCAGCAGCTCGGACCTCTGCCAGGACTCCTGAAAGCATATTGGACAACATGCATATGCAGGACTGGCCAAACCACTTTAAAAAAGTAATGATGGCTGAATACTGAATACATTGTCATAAATGTACATAGTTATGTCTTTCATTACAGTAGTTTAAAAAGTGGAATTGCATTTTGAATACTTTTAGAATACATATAAAATACTTTAAATACTTTTGTGTGCATGTTGGCTTTATTCAGGCACCAACTGGTTTATAAACAGCATGAATAAAATCAGCATGAATAAAATATCAGGATAAATTTTCAATTTTTCACCAACTGTGATCCACATCCACATTCGAGCATTCAAATACAAGTCAAATTTGACATGGGTTGACTGTTTTGCGCTGTTACACGTATTCCGTTGCATCCTAACACTGATAACATGTACTGTACCTGGAAGTCAGGGCACAGAAGCGAAATAGGACCTAGAGATATTGAGGCAGTACCGGTTGTGAAGGTAAGAAGTTTGTCTATGAAGAAGCTTGGATGACTCCCAAGTCTCTATTGTGTATACAGGTCAGTGCATAAAATGCAGGTTTGATTGATTAGGCAGACGCACACACACATCCCTAATACCCACGGCGAATGCCCGGGAGAGCGGCGTCCTTCCTGGAAGAGGGCCCTGTAATGAAATATGTATGTCTTTCTGCGAGCTGAGAGGGAGCTGGGGAGCTGGCGGTGGGCGCGTGTCGGAGAGCAGATTGCTGAGTGAACAGAACTTGACACACGGCCATGGCTGGTCCATATTTATACACACTGTTCACATGGCACTTCCTGTGTGCAGGATACAATGAAATTAAGTTTTGTTGGGTTTTTTTTGGTTGCCATTGAGCCCTTCTGCTGACTACCTGGCTGGGGTCGTATACGCTCTCAAGGGAGGCCTACACTCTTCAACTCATACCGTTCAGGTCATTCAGATCAACAACTCCACGGCGATGTTCGTGAACTTTTTTTTTTTTCTTTCAGCAAGCAGCAGTCGTGACATTGAGCCACAGACGACTGACAGTGATTGAGATCTTATCAGGGCGAGAACGCCTGTCTGAGGAAATATGTATTTGAACCTGAAGATATTTCAAAAATGTATTTCTAACGGCGTAAATGGGGATTAAAAGAGGTCTAGGCCACGTTTACACCTTCCTTCAATGCCATTTGAGTTGTGTTGGTTTGTGTTACTGCAAAACCGGCAGAGTTTATTTTGCGTAATACCCGATTTTGTGACATTCTTGCACGGTTCACATGCGCTGCACTTTATTACGAGGCCGTAGACATTTCTATCGAGCTGCTCTTTGAGCCGCAAAAAAAAAAAAGTTGCTATCTAAGTGAAAGGATTGTGATTAGTTCATGTTTTCACCTCAGTCTGTAAGGACAGGTGAGCGGAAAATCAAACTGCCTCTCGGCTTTCGTCAGATCGATGTGCCCTTCAGTCGGTCTGTTCCTTTGTGCCTCTCTGAAGCGGGAAACGTCCACGGTGTTGATATCTGCGTTTGACTGGTTGTGCTCGCAGAACAATGGAAGGACTACAAGTGTCATCGGCAGTCAGAGATGAGGTCCGGCGCACTTTCAATATGAACATCATGTCCACACTATTTATTAATGGCCGCAGGCTTTCAGAGAGAACAAAAGAGGGAGAAAAAAAACAGTAATTGTTGTCTGAATTGAGTTCCATTCCTCCCGTGGTCAGCAGCCGTGTATTGATATTGTAATTCTCATGTCAGTTTCCATGTGTTCATGCAGCAGAAGCTCAGACGTTCTCCACAATCAAGCAATCGTCACGTTCCAGCTAATTGAGCATTGTGATTTCAATTAAGGCGACGGGTGTTTGGATGGCCGACTGGAGAGGACAGAGGAAAGTGAGAATAGGTCGCCCCGCCCGTGTTTGGACTGTTCATTTTCTGCCTGAGTCGCCCCTGAAGAAGCCTTTACCTTGTCTGTGATGAAAGCCCCGACTCCACCACCCCCACCTTCGATCTGCCACCGCTGCCCCCTGAGCTGGACAAGTGACAGTCACAACTCCATCCAGCAGCTGCTTGTTCAGGTTCCACTGTGTGTGTGTGTGTGTGTGTGTGTGTGTGTGTGTGTGTGTAAGTGAGGAGATTGTCTCCGCTGGAGCTGACAGGTGGGACAGTGATAAGGCTCTGCTGGGCTCACAGGGAGGTGTGTGTTGAGTCCAGACCTTTTAGCATTGGCTGAAGCAAGCGTTTTCTTTTTTTTTTTTTCTACATAAATATATTATTATTATTATGCTTAATTATTTATCTCATAGCAAATCTTGCAATGCAAAAAAGAAAATCATAACATGCCAGAATTTCAGACAAATTACACGAAGAGCTGAAACGTTTCTTACTATGGATGTAATAACAATTGAAAGTTTAGAAATATCTTTATTTTTCTATACAAAACAATTGTTTTGTCCATAAAAATAACTTAAAATAGTCAAGAATCCTGTCCAGACATTGTTAATGTAAGTGATTATGTTTGCTGGAAATGTCTTTTAATGAATGGAACATCTGCATTAATATAGAGAGCACATTATCATTGAAAATTTGTCCTTCCTGTATTATGTGTTTGGCTATAGCTTTAATTCTTCATCATTTTATGTCGATATTTAATATTAATATTTCATGTTTTTAAACAGTGAAGCTTCTAAATGACTTTGGAATGGAAGTTTGTGTTTCAAAATATGGGCTGGGTCCTTTGGAGGATGTATTTGATGACCAGACGTGACGTAAACGGCATGACAAGGCTGTCCCAATTGCACGGGGACTTCAATTGCGTCCTTCGTTTTCTGTGCCAATGAATCTTTCAGTGGTCTAACCTATCCCATAAATCATTGCTCTGATTTTTCCAGAACATAGCGGCCATGGCAAAAATGAAAAAATGTCTAAATTGCACATTCCTTCAGATACAAAAAAAATACATATATACAAAAAATCTGCTCTGGAAGAATTCTAAGGTAATTTTCCGTCCCAAGTCCAAAGGCTCTAGCTTCCTAAGGCTTGTTGCCAAATTTTAAAAAGCTGCAATTTTTTTTCTTATACATACAGATCTGCTTCCTAACAAGATTTTCTTGTTAACATTCTGATTTTTTTTCCACAGTGTGCTTCAAAGTCTGGCTAATGCAGCCTGTCCAAATGAGTCGGAAAGCACCATGCTTCATACTTTACTCACTGCCCATTCTCTTCATCTCAATTTTTCAAACTCCTTCTCCCTTTATCTCATTTGCACTTTCTTGCCTTTCTGTCTCTCTGCCTGTGTGTGTGTGTGTGTGTGTGTGTGTGTGTGTGTGTGTGTGTCAGGGACCTGGCCCCTAGATTAATGTCCCTTTAGCAGCTTTGGCAGTTCTTGATTTTTTATTGTTAACCGGGCCAGGTTGGGCGAGGCTATATTTTCTGCCCGGGTACTGCAGCAGTGGCAGCTGGGATTGCTCTGTTATCGGTGAATGCAATGTGTATATCATAGGAATACTCCGGAGCGAAAAACCAATTCTCCCTCAACGGCGAGAGTCACAGGGTGGGGACGGGAGTGAGGTGACTCTCTGTCTCCAGAACGCTCTGCCTGCTTTTGCCTGGTTGTCTTCGGAACACACCAATTGGAGCCTCCAGCTTGATTAGTCCCAACATTCCTGTGGGTTTCATAAAAAAAGTGACCTTTCTCAAACGTTGTTGTCGTCTTTTTCCTTTTACAAAATGCCAATATCTGCATTCTGCTGATTCTATTTCAGTCTTGCATCAGGAGGAGATGGGCAACTTGCTGATTTTCAGGAGTTCGACTGCAAAGTTCGACTCAGGACAAGTCGCATTACTGACTTCTGTTATCACTGCAGTCTTATTGCCTCATTCGTCGCACTTTTTTCACCCCGTTCCTCCCTTCCTTTTGCTGCCCTCACCCCAGACATCCCAGACATGTAGGGAAGAGAAATAAGCAGTGGTGGTGCCAGATGAGTTTGGACAATTTCTGTAGCATTAAGAGAGGGGGGAGGGGGACCTCTGAGCACAAAGCTGTGGGGGGAAGCAATTGGATCTTATTAGGAGGGAATGTTCTTTCTTTTTTCCCCCCCAAAAAAAACAGCGGCTGCACCTGTCAGAGTAATACAGTGCCGAGCGCCGCGCAGCACCGGCCAACCGGAGCAGATATGCCAAGCGAGGGAAAGTGCTGGACCAAGCTTATTTTTTGACCTTGTTTATTTGCATATTTATCAAAGCTTGTGCACTCTCTCTCTCTCTCTCTCTCTCTTCCACTCTCTCGCTCTCCCACACATATGCACACAGACCTGGTGTAGAGATGCCTAGGTCATCTGTTTAAGTGAATGAATTATGGAGGAGGATGCTAAGCAGGTGATACAGAGAGGAGATGGCAAGATAATCACTCAAAGGGAGCTGGCTGCTCTGTGTTTGTGCATGTGTGTGTTTGTGTGTGTCTCATGTATATTAAAGATCATTTGTTCACATGCAATCAAATGGCTGCAGTTGAAAGTGAAGTGATTGTCACAGCACACCGTGCACACAACAAAATGTGTCCTCTGCTTTTAACAAGCGCTTTGTCCCCATCATAAATGCTTTTAACTCATCATCATGGAGCAGTGGAGATGGCACCTTGGCGGTTCAGAATTCGAGCCCAGACCCTTTTGATTATGGGTCCATTTCCTTATCTGCTAGGCTACCACTTCATGTCCAAGTTCATGCTTTTATGATGCATAACTGATATTGAAATGGAAAACAAATATCACACACAATTTTGTATTCCGGTTTGGACCACTACCATGGAAATGTCATTTCGAGTAATGCCGGGATTTGTCAGGTGTTTGGGACTAAAATGGACACGCAGCAAAAGCGAAGGACAATTTATATGTGATGAGATCCTCAGGCTGAACTTGACCTGTATCACATATAGGCCACACAAAAAAGGGAAGCTTGTCCCAATTTACAAAGAAAATTGTGTTAGAGTTGCAAATCAGGCTTGGCGATGTAACCTGGACGTAACCTTATAAAAGCTGACACATTTTGCGTGTGCATGCAGAAGAGTTGAGAGTAAGGGCATGGCAGGTCAACGTGGGACAAGGAGAAGGAGTTTAGAGGAATATGCAGAGAGAGGCAGGGTAAAGCAAGAAGAGTGGAGGCGCCCCGGGCGGAGCGGCACCAGCCCAAGTATCCTCCTCAATTAACGTCCTGGCACTGCACTAATGTAGATTCTATTTCCAAGCATTAATTATGCGGCCCATCAGTTCCAGCTCAGCTGGCTTGACATGAGTCCTCAGCACGGGCTCCCCATCCCACTCTTCACCCCTGCATAACTTCACCGAAGGGACCGTCACACCCCACGGCTGGAAGACGGAAGGAAACACTGGCATTTTATCCCTTTAATCCTGTGTAAACCTTGCAACGTGACAGAGCACTAATGGTCCGCTGTTGTAAATAAGCACGCCGCTCGCTCATTCTGGACTTATACTTATTTCATTTGTGGTTTTTTTTTTTTTTTGGTTTTATTTCCTTTTTTTCGCAGTATGCTGATGCAGGCCACAGGAGGCAGTGCGATGGGGCACAAACTAATCCTTCTGCTCCCCCTTTCCTCGGGCAAGGGAAAAAGTGCCCAGCGTGCAGGAACGCGCTGGTTAATGTGGAGGCACCGCATCAGCAGTTCGGCCGCCTCACGCTGGCCTCGGCCCCATGTCTCATTCAGCCGGGATATTAATACGAAGGCGGGGTTTTTTTTTTTTGTCGTTAGGAAGGCGTGACCTGGGGATTTGTCGCTTTCGCTCGGCAGGTGCTGAGGCGTTCACGTGCCGCGCGGCCAACGCCTGCCTCTCCGTCTCTTCATTTTCACTTTATAATCCGATTCATCATCCCCACTTCTTCCCATCAACCGAGGGAGAGAGAAGGAGCGATGCGGGGAAGAGGCCGGATAGATTTCCTCTCGTCTTTCATGCACCGGACACTGATGTTATACCCATGTCGGGGCTACTTCTGTGACGATCGTGTGCTGATCAATCTCCTCGCTGTGCAGCAATTACAGACCTGTCAATGCTCATATTTTATTTATCTGTTAATCGCAGCAAACAGTTAACAATCGGCACAGTTACGGGGGAGGGAGCCAATTACCATTATTCTACTCATAATCAATTGGTATGCATCGAGTTACATATGTTAGGCAAGGGTGGAGGCTTCATGCCCACTTGGGATGGCAGCAGAAATAGAACTGCACGGCCGCTACGGAGGTGGCGTATCGATCAGTGCTCAGTCAATTCGCTGAACGCAGCAGGCTGGCCGCAATCATGAATTCTGCACTGGGAGGAGGGGAGGGAAAATGAGAAGGGACAGGAGTGAGTTTCACAGCGCCAGGCAATGCCTAAAAGTGAAAAACTGCGATCTGCTGGTCCCAGAGAACACATCACATCTGTCACTGGATCCCCACACCTTGTCATCCCCGAGAAGAACACGTCAACGGCGTCACGGAATTCTTAATTAACTTCGCATCTCCCCACACCCATTTCTCAAGTGCAATATAGAAATAAAAGGGACCGAAAGGTGTTCCCTGATGCATTCAGGGGATGTCACTATGTGATGATGTTTACATCCTTGTTGTTGTGGTGGCTCATTTTACAGGCTAATGGATTTCGCGAGCGCTTTGTCCCCATCATAAATGCGCTGCTCACTGGAGTGCACCAGTCCTATCATGTCATGCTCACCAAATGCAGGCAGCTCTCTGAGCTTTAGATCGGATCTGCTTTTTATAGATCTACATCTTTGTACATTTATATCAGCCCAAAAAGGTGTTTTGATGTTAAGGCTTGTTTCTTATTTTGTCTGCGTCACCCAGTGGAACACAGGAATGGTGAGGGACACGGAGGCAGCAAGAGTGAGCGATGGGTACATGTAGAAGGTCCTCAGGGCTCTGGCGGTCTGGCGGAGAGTGGGTGCAGAATGGGGCCATGCGGATTTCAAATCCATACAAGAGTGCTGCTGTCAGGCACCACACTAATGTTGTTTTGTTTTGTTTTTTGAGGAAATTCATATAAATACATGTAGACTATGAGATTTGACTTCTTTATTGTAATATTTTTGATGCAAAGATAATTTTCCAGTCTCATTTCACGCTTTATCGTATCTTGTTGTGGATGACAGGATATTTCTGTATATGTAATGCACAACATATGCACTCTTTAATTTCTACTTGATGAGATATTAGCATAACATCTAGTTACATGGTGTATGTCTCAGATGTAAAATAGATGGAGATTTAAGATGGGGAATCCATGGTTATTTAATGTGGTTTGTTTTAGTAGTCTTTATTCTGATTCGTTTTTCCTGTTAGCAGTGGTGGACGCAAATGTGTCAAAAGCAATTACACAGTTGCATGCTGTTACTGTTCGACAAAAAAAATTTACAATACGTGATCCTTGTCATCCATTCCACTAGAAAGATTTGCCACATTATATTATTTAAGAGAAAATATTCAAACCACTACATTAGTATTCTAATAATAATAATTTAGTGGTCATTTATGAATGAATCTGTTTTATTTTTGAACAATGAGAAGCTCTGAATTCTTTAGTTTTCTTTTTCATTTGTGGAACTGTTAATCTTAGAGTTCGCCGTACTTGCTGTTACTCCACAGCACGTATTTTATTGTTACCCAGTTCCATCATTGATTCTTTTGAGATATAAATTGGCATTTTAATTACTACTATAAAAAAAATTAAGTAATAATTCTCTACTACATACCTAAATACCTATTATATAGAGTATGTTAATGTTAATAGTTTATACGTAAAATATAGCAATATAAGTTTATTAGCTTTTGGAACCTGTATTCTATGTTTTTTAGGAACTATTTGGCAACAGACCACTAATATGTATTTTTAAAGTTACTCATGAATTGGAACAAGCTTTAGACAATGCTGTTGTGCATATTTGATGTAGAATTATATAAGGAACTCAGCAGGGCAAGGCAAGCATGTAAATGGGGATACATTTGGTGCGTGCAGAAATATTGTGACGCAAAGTGGTATTTGCATGCATTTGGTTACTGGGATATGGAACGCACAGTGGGTGGTGCCAGTGTTTCAAATTGGAATGCTACACATCTGCATGGGACACGGGCTTTTAGATGAGGATTGAGAACTTGAGAGCATTCTTCTCCGTCACTCCCAGAGGAAAAGAAGAGACCGGAGACAGACAGAGAGGCGTAGATGTTTAATGAAACCCAACACCCATGGATGAAATCTAGCTATATATGTCCTGTCAAATATTTCAATAAAAATATGTTGTTACATGAAATGGAAAGCAAGATAAGCAGAAAAACATTTTGATCTTAGAAAAGAACTTCGCCAAATTGCGTGTTTCCTAAAACCCCTTGATTGATGGTGGTCATTTTTAAGCTTGGCTTAAGTATTTGAAACTAATTCTCTGGGTTTTGTTGAATAATTTCCTTTGTCCATTTTATTCCAAGAGCTCAAAAACTAAAGGTTTGCCTGGAAGCATCTAGCTTGGCCGAGATAAAGAACCTCTGTTTTAGTTTAAGTTAACATTGTCAAGATTATTTATTGGGATGAATATTTCAGCACATCCTTTACACACCTCTACATCATTTACACAAATTCTACAAAAATGTAAAAAAAAAAATGTTACACCAGCTACTGGATTCTTACTCTTTCTATTTTGATATACTGTGTATTATTTAAAACTTCTTCTGCATTTTACAATGTATATATGTAATATGTCTATTACATCTATATGTAAAAAAAGATGAAGGTAAAGCTAGGTGAAAATATTAAAAAGCTTGTATTTTTCCACTTTTCTGCAAAATATGTCCCCAATGGTTTCCTTCTTGATTTTGCATATTCAGAATATAACCACTGCCCTATTAAGGCTACATTCTATAAATCCATGCTGCCAGAGTAACTTTAACAAAAGAGCAGAAAAGCTTTTCAATTCATAGAATTATTTTAAATGAATCTGTAAGATGCTGCATTCACATCAATACAATTGAGAGTAAATTAGGCCTGAATGTCAGTTTTCCTGAATCACTTGGTCTTTATTCTACAGCGTTTCATTTTCATGAGCCTCTTCTCTCTCACCCGTGTTCATGTAAGTGCATTTCTAACAGTTAAGTCACCAAAATGAAAGTAATTTGAGTTTTAATCATTATTATGAAAAATATCTTGTGTTAAGATTCTCCTCTTTGGGATAATGAGAGAGAGTGCGGGGGATCGCAACTCATTCAAACGAATGAAAGATAAATTGACAGCCAGCAGCTGTCCAAATACCTGAACTGCCACAAGGCTGGATTGGCGGCTCATTAGCGGCAGTGTGGGACGTCAGGGAAGAAGTACTAGGACTGGGACTTACAGTGCGTGGGCCGCCCCTGGGCTGCAGCGCTGCTTGGGCCTCGAAAGGAGGGCACAAGCAACTGGCTCGGTGGCATGCTGGGACTTCCACGGAGGGAAGGATGGTAGCCAGAACGTGAGGATGGGGATCGCCGGAGAGCTGGTGTAATGGAAGGTCACTGACTGTAGAGGCGGCAGGTTGAAATGATCAATACCGGGAGCAAGAGAAGAATCAGAGACTTGGGCGAGACTTGGACGGGCCAAGGGTTGAGGTCATTGGGAGAAGAACGAGAACAGTTAGGACAATCCAAAGAGGTTGCGAAACAGTAGGTGTCAGGTATTGGTCAACCAGGAAAAACGTCTTACAATGTCAAATTAACTGACAATGATTGTTGACCTGTGTTTAATCTTCTGGGTGTGGTTGTGCGCCCCCTGCGGGACTGGTGGTGGAACGGCAGCCGTGACCTGAACAAAACAAAATTTGTTGGGTTTTTGTTTATTTTAATTAAACCAAAATGCAGTCTGCCATATATGCTTCACATCAGTCATCTCTTCAAAGTCACATCTGCAATATAAGTGTTGTCAAAGGACACCGAACTTGACCTGATTGTGTTTGTCTCTCCTCCTCTTTTCTCAGCTTCTGAGCTTACCTATTGCATATGCTCAAGAGGACAATTGATAAACTGGTGCAAGCACCACGGCATTTGTCTCCTGAATGTTTCTTGGTTTTAACATACCTGAGTCAACTCAATATAGTTATTGAGTTGAATCAAGTTTGGTGGAACTAAGCCACGCAGGGCTAGTGTCTTTCATTGTGGGACCATTACATTTACATTTACAGCATTTATCAGACACCCTTATCCAGAGCGACTTACAATCAGTAGTTACAGGGACAGTCTCCCTGGAGCAACTTAGGGTTAAGTGTCTTGCTCAGGGACACAATGGTAGTAAGAGGGGTTTGAACCCGGGTCTTCTGGTTCATAGGCGAGTGTGTTACCCACTAGGCTACTACCACCATTACAAACACTGCTTTCAAATAATGATTTGCCAGCTCTCACAAAATGAATTGTCTGAGTTGTCTGAGGCCTGGGTTCTATCCACATCAGTGCACCACACGGCCACATTTGCAGACAACACGATTCTCATTGGTCTCATACGTAACAGTGATGAGTCTGCATACAGGCAGGAACTGGAACAGCTCGCACCCTGGTGCAGTTCCAACAGTCTGGATATAAATGCCTTTCTGACTGTGGAGATGACAGGAGACTTTAGGAGAGCTCTCCCACCACTGCTTCCAATAACTATAAACAGCTCTGCTGTCAGCACGGCTGACTCTTTTTACTTTTCTCGGAGATCTGACTCCCAGGATCCAAAGTGGGAAATGGCATAAACTCAGTTACAATAAAAGGTGCAGCAGAGGGTGTTTCAGCTGCCACGGCCATACATGCTACATGGTATTCATGTTGTAATAACTCACAGAATCTGCTCTAATTGCGCTTTTTGGTTCAACAATGTGAGAAAGGAGCAATGCATCATATCAAAAAGCACTTTCTCCCATCCTTCTTCCCACTGATTCCCAACAGTTCATGTCCCATAACTGCAGGCTTCATAATCTATTGACTTCAGAACAATCAGCTACTCTACACAACAAAGTCTCCAAAAGATGTTCATGCATTCTCATTTACCCGAAAATGTTTCAGTTTAAACAGTGGCATTCAGAGTAAATCAATGATAAAGGTGAAATAAGCAAGTCATTTATTGTACAGACTGGTTGGTAGGTGATTTGATGCAGTGGAATAAAGTTTCCGTTGAGCTCCATTTAGACTGATTGAAAAGAGACATTAGCGTCATTGTTCTTCTTACGTCGAAAGCAACATGTGAAACATTTTATTATTTTCTGTCTTATTGTCTTGCTAGAAGTGTGAGGCCATTTCTAACCTTCTCTTAAGATTTCATGCCCATTTCCAAGTCCACCTCTTTTAAAGTTTGGTATAAACTGTCTGTCTCAATTCTGACTATAATTATATAGCATTAGTCCTCCAGCATGTGACATTATTTTGCAATATTGATCCCTCTATCAGTGTGTCGCCTGCACTTGCATTGCGCACTGATTGATCCGAGCAATCAAAATAATACATGAAAGATAGCGTTTGTTAATATTTCATAGTGAGCAGCAAATTAGATAATGAATAAATCATTGCACATCTGCTGCAGCCAATGGGGTTGAAAAGGGCACCAGGCAAAATTACTTTGTCGAGAGTTCGCTTATTGACTTTTGATCCACTCTTGCCATTATGCCATTCAGTTCATTGTGACAAGGTCTCTCCATTCAAACTGGATGCAAAGGGTGTATTTCAACTGCATTATGTTCATTATGTCAAATGAACACTATAAGATGTCACATAACATTACTTTTTGAAGGACTTTTTTTTTTTTTTAAAGCTGGTCTACCACTATGCACCATCCGACCTCTACAACTACTACAAAATGCAGCAGCACGACTAATCTTCAACCTTCCCAAATTCTCCCACACCACCCCTCTGCTACGCTCCCTCCACTGGCTCCCAGTAGCTGCACGCATCAGGTTCAAAATACTGATGCTGGCCTACAAAGCCAAACATGGAGTAGCACCATCCTACCTCACAGCCCTTATTATACCTCACACTGCACCTCGTATACTCCGAGCCTCCAGTACTGCTCGCCTGGTCCCTCCATCTCTGAAGGTAAAAGGAAAACATTCATCTAGACTCTTCTCCGTCTTGGCCCCTCGGTGGTGGAATGAACTTCCCCTCGAGGTCAGAACAGCTCAGTCACTGAGCACCTTCAAACGACAGCTCAAGACCTTCCTCTTTAAAGAATATTTAGATTAAATTGTAATTTTCTTGTTGTCGAACTTTGAGTACAGAATCTACAACAGAGTGAATAAAATAGATGTATTCATAGTTGGGGTCCTAGTGATCCGGAATTGATCTCTTCATCGATGGTAACTTAAGCACGTTGTAAGTCGCTCTGGATAAGGGCGTCTGCCAAATGCCGTAAATGTAAAAAATGTAAATATGCTAGAGAAGGTGCCATTCTGTTATATTAGATATTTAAAAAAATAAAAATGTACCGCTTTGTCCCTAAAATGGCATGGAAACTGTTAATTAGGTAACAATCTCTAAGACGCAGTAAAGCAGGAGGAAATGGAAGATGATGGGCGTCTCAAAAAAAAAGTGTGGAGAATGGGGGTAAAAATGGTGCCTTTGTGTGCTGAGTCAGGTTGCCAATGCTTATTATGAGTGCCAGTTCCTCAAGTTCCCCCCGATGGAACCCCTTCGCTCAGCAGCTCTTCTCTCCATGTTTTCCATTTAAAAAAAGGTAATCTCTTCAGAAGATACATTTACCTAGATTCATAAACTTATGCGAAATATGATCACGTGGCATTGAAACAGTCCTGCAGCTCATCGTTCTGTGGTGCAAAGCGAGCCGGAGTAGGGATGATGGTTTCAAATGCTTCTTGTTTTTGAAAATTGCTAGACCGTTTTCATGCGTATATAGATGAGCTGCTTCTATAAATGTCTGATCAGGTGATTGATTCTCGGCTGGACATTGGGCTCTTCAGACACGTTTTTCAGAATCACACCGCAGCCTCTTTCTCTTTCTGGCTGTGGCTCTTTCTTTAGGCGCCGTTGCGCAGTGACTTGATGATTTATTAACTGGAGGTATTTGATGAATCTCTGCAGCAGAAAGCCACTTGATGGACTCTCCTAGCGGTGGAAACAATTTCAAGCCGACTTCACACATAATTAGGCACTTTAGCTGGCGGACTTGATTTTGAAATAAGCTCCACGCGAGCTCCCCCTTGTACTAACACTCGCCCGTTCTGAATGTTCTCTGAGGGCTGCAGATTGGAGAGGAGGGATCTTCATCAGCCAGCTTTGCTCTACCATTTAGTATCTTCTAACAAAACAATGCCAGGTGGCTGATATTTGCCAATAAACTCTTACTAACAGCGGCATGGCTGGTTCCCATTATTGTGTTAATTTAATGTCCAAAAGACTATAAAATAAAAAAAAACTGAACAGAACACTTTTAAAGAGAAACATTTATGATCAGACGTTATTACTGTAATGATGCATGATGTGATTTTTGACAGTGACCATGCTAGCGTGATTGAAAAAAATCTGATATCAATCCAAACTCTTTCGTTGGACTTTCTCAGGCCATGCTGTAAGAACATGGTCCCTGTACATTAGCAGTAACACACACACACACACATATTGCAGATTGCATTAGAAGATGCCGACTGCATGTTTGACTAAGGAGCATAATCCTGGTCAGTTAAGCTGACATAGAATTCAGAAACTTTGAGAGAATTCGATGAATGGATGTCAAGTGTCACATAGAGGCACTCATGCTGGTGGCTGTGGGAGTGTAAATGGCAGGCAGGTGACGGAGCTATGGGTCATAAAGAGGCCATCAACTTGCTTGAACAGTATTGATTTTTATTAGCCTGTCTTAGTCTATCCATCTCTCTCTAGAAAGAGAAAGAACATTATTTTATTCCAGTACACAATGAATTTGGTCAAATCAGTGCTTTGAATATATATTTAACAAAACAAATTTAACTGTCAAAATGACACCTCTGTGTTTCATTTTTTCTTCCTTATACAGCACACGCGCAGCACAGCACGTAAGGTAAAAATAGTCAGTATGCACATTTTCTACGCCACTAATAATTCCATTAGCGCAGTAAGTCCATTAATGGGGTTTGCTTTAAAAGAGAAGCCTGTCAGAGGTAATTAAAAGATAAGGCGAAGTTTCTGCTCCCATCCCTGTCACAACACGAGGGGGTCCTTTCAACACATCCAGACAAAAAGACTCATTTCTCCTCTTCTCCTGTGCTGCCGGCCTCTGTGTTAGGTGGCCGGTGTGAAAAGGTCAGTGAAATACAGCACTACAGAGAGGCAAAGCACAGAAGCAAGGACCCAAGGCTGTATGTTTTTAGGTTTTCAAGAGCGCCCCTGCAGCACGGTGGTGTGTTTGAATTTCTATTTTTGTGTGTGTGCGTGACAGAGAAACCAGGACATACAAACCAGCCCTTTCTGAAACAGAGAAGGCTAAACACATTTTCCCCACGTCCATAGTGAAGCCCTCGCTCTGAATGGCTGAAGGGATGGCGGCCATGTTGCGTGGCCCGCTCCTTACGGTGAAATATGAAATGTGACAGGTGCACAATGGCTGTCAACATGCATGACACGCAAACAAGGAAAATATTAGGCGGACGTATGGCACGGAGAAAGGCTTTGAGGGGAACTGTGACAGGGACCCCAGTATTGATGGAATAAGTGCAGTGTCTTCTGTCTTCTGCTTGCAAAAGCTCACGTCCATGAACTCTGAATTCATTTTTATTTATTTTAATTTTTTGGCGTGTGACAGTTTGACGAAGAACATTTGTGCTCACGCTTGTTGCGTCCGACCCTGAAGCAGAATACAAACGAATCAATATTTAAAACACATCCATGAATGCGATACATCACGAGCGGTGCAGTGTTCACTGACGGCTGTCTGTGCTCGACGGTTGATCACATTCGGCGGATTTATTCCTCTAATTAGCTGAATGGGAATGAACGCTTGTCCGCGTTCTGAAGAGGCGCACTCGCATTACAGTATCGCGCAGCCATGTCCTCAGGGTGACAGTATATTGAAATCTATGCAGGTCCATTCAGCAGTTTCTGTGAAATGGCGTGTTAAAATTTTTTTTTTTTTTTTACGAAGACACACACATACAGCCTCGAGGCAGAATGCATTTTGTTTAATCGTATGGATTACTCGCGGTGCGTGAAAATCTGTTCTCTCGGCGTGACGTATTACAAGCACGCCAAATGCAGACATATGACTGGAAAAGGTGTTTCGTCTGAGTTACGAAAATTACCAAAAAAATAAATAAATAATGGGAGTGAAGAATGAAGCTATGAGCAGAGTTCAGTAACTCACTTGGACACGGCTTTACATGCAGTGAGATTCTGGTTCCCCTTCAATTTCAATTCAATTTTTACCAACCAAATCATGTCATGACTGATTTCTGCACGATTTAGTTTTTCTTTTTATTGCCATGGCAATAAAAGGATAATGGGTGGCGACAGGTAAAGGAAACCATAATAGTTAAGCTTGATAATGTGAACATTGATCTTAACCCAGCTTGCAGAATCCAGTGGTCCAATTACATTTCCAGTTCAGCCCCGTACAGGAAATGTGAATGGTATCGCCTCACTGGCATACTTCTGCGTGCTACTTCAGGAATTATAACTTAGCTGTACACTTTGACTTTCTGTGAATTGCTTATGATGCGTTATTCTTCTATATTTTTTGTTTTTGCAAAGTACATTTACATTTACGGCTTTTATCAGACATTGTTCAGACACTGACTTACAATCTTTTTACCGAAATACTGTCGGATGTTTGGGGTCCAGACAAAATGTGATATGTTTTAATTAGTTTTTAAAAAGGGGAGTTGTTAATACATTAGTTAATACATTACATTATACATTTTGGTTGTATTGTATTGCATGCTATGGAGCTCTATGCTTAAAAGAAATGAGAAAACAACAATAGTGTAGAGAGGACTCTTGGATCAGCTTGACCAGTTAATTAAACCCTATTCTGGCTAGATGAGCAATTAATCAAGGCAACGTGCTCTATGACAGCGTAGTGTTCGTACGCCGGCTGTAGTATATATAGATCTCCCTCGGGGGCGTGCAGCGGGGTACTGCACTTATCTGGCCAGAGTCGGGCTTTTACTGGCTGGGCAGGATGACTGGGTTCGCCACGTCTCTCCCACCCGGAGCCGGCACCAAGGACACAGTGCATGCTCCTCGAACGCGCTGTTCTGCTTATTTGTGCACCGTCCTCTGCGGCCAGCTGAAAGACGGAGGACGTGTTTGTGAGGACGTCGCGGAGAGGCGATGAACGCAGCCGGGCTGAGTCCGTCCGAGTTATGAGCACAGAGTCTCCTGGGGTGGCAGCTTCAGCCTGATCCTGCGTGCCTGCTTCCCGAATACATTCGCTGGCTTTTGTCTCCAAGTCCCTGTTCCTTGTCTCGCAGAACGGCATTCAGAAACATACAAACATGCTTGTCCTGTTTTCTGACTAAAAGTGCAAGATTTGTTAATGAAATGTAGACGGCCATTGAAGGATGCTATTAAAAGTGACACTTTAATTGGTTTCTCCTCTGCCACTGATTTTTTAATATCCCCCGTCCTTAATGGAGCCATAAAACTATGAATTAGTCAATTGTCTTTATGCATTTGACAGTCCTTGGGAGTAGTTGCCAAGTGTCTTTGTAGAGCAGAGTCCTGCTGGGTCTGAGTCCTTGAGAAGCTCTGTTTAAAATGAGACACACTGCAGCACCTGACAGCATTGGCTGTGCTGCTCGGCTTTTCCGTTGCTTGCTATCGTTCACATTACTTAGATTTGGGGAACGCAGGAACATGTGAGTGATGGCGATCAGAGGCAGACTTTTAAAACCCGATTTCTGTCTGAAATGCAACGCTGTATTTTATAGCATCATGTAATCACTGTCCTGTTGTTACTGATGTGAGGGTGTGGGGTCATCTTTTTGCATACCATGCATACTCATGCATGTATTTATTTTATTTTTTGTTTGTACAAAAAATTGGTTCATTTTATGTTTAACAAAGGGACCAGGGCTGTTTTGTACAGTGGGTCAAAGGTCGTGTGTTTTAATATAAGCTCTGGCTTTGTATTTGTGCAGTTTGCAAGCTCTCCTTCATTTCACTCTGGGTCTCGCCCAAGCACTCTGGTTTCTGCCCATCATCTAAAGGCATGACTCTAAATTGGCCATAGGTGTGAGTGTGTGAGTGAATGGTGTGTGCACCCCACCTTTGAGGAGTCCCCACCTTGTGCCCGATGTCCTGGGCGGCTCTCTCTGCTGCAGCAACCCTGATAGGGTTTAAATCAGGCGTCTCAAACTCAAAATAGGTGGGGGCCACAGGAGACAGAGTCTCTGAGGTTGGGCTCATCAAGTATTCCACAAAAAAAAAAAATCTCAATCTTCTCAAACATCATAACTGACAGTTCTTTAACTTCAGTGTTTTTTTTTGTTCTGAACGTGAACTCTCCTGAATATGAATGAAATATTGAAGAACATGAACGGTTGTTATTCTGCACATGGCTTCTCTTGCCTATTCCTTGCTCCTTTGCATCATTTCCGCTTTCACTTACAGCAACAACTGCACGGAGGATAATGAACAGTTTAATAACAAACAGTCTTTTTTTGGTGCTGGATGTTAATGTATCTTATTATTGCATGAATATCATGACATTTACGTAAGGTAGAAAGTACTGGCATAGCGAGCACAACAAAAAACGACTGATACCGGACTGTTTATTTTCCGCTGGGACCGTTATGTATTTATTATACAAAATACAGTTATGTAGGTTTTATTCAGCGGTAGCCAACACTGATGTTCTGGTGACTTGATAACCATGGTGGGTAGGCTGGTTGGATGGCAGCGGGCCACTCCCCTTGGTGACATTGTCAAATGAAAAATTGGTGTTGGTTGTTAATCTGATTGTTA
This sequence comes from Denticeps clupeoides, assembly GCF_900700375.1. Taxonomy (NCBI): domain Eukaryota; kingdom Metazoa; phylum Chordata; class Actinopteri; order Clupeiformes; family Denticipitidae; genus Denticeps; species Denticeps clupeoides. The sequence continues at coordinate 5,473,159 of NC_041714.1, forward strand.
ATTGGCAGAAGAATTATGAGAACAAATCATCCACATGTCAACTTTCGACCAAATCAGCCCCTTCAACTGATGGAAAAACAAAATGCAATGTATTTGACACTGAATCCAACACTGGTGAAATTGATTTCAACCAACTCTAAGTCAAACATGAATTATTCAAACACAGGTAGAAGTATTAAGTCTATGATGGCTATGAGATCCATTGTTGTTGTGAAATGTTTCTCTGCTTGAAATGGAACCTTCCACACAAAATGCGGTAAAGTGTCATTTGGACCAGGGAATAGTAACTTTTGGAAAATATAAGATTTTCAGCATTTTTATATATATGCAAGCCACAAAATATCACCAAACAGAGGGCCATGACTTTGAGACCCCTGGTTTAAATGGCTGTAGACAATGAGTAAGTGAGTTTGTGGTTATAGTCACATACTGTTATGACTATTGTGTTCCAGTGAAACTTTTGTTCTGGAAGCAGCTTTTTGGAAAATGTTCATCGGGCGTTGTCTTGCTGCTGCATTGGGATGGAGAGAGCACGTGATTTGCGTAGAGCACTGCTGACTGGATAATGACATTCACCATGCTGCTGTGCCCAGTCTCAGACCAGATGCTCCCTTTATAGCTTCTCATAAGGGTGGAGAAGTACTGCCAAGTGGCGTAGCTTGACTGGGTAATTCATTTTAGATTCAGGCACTTAAAACATGAAACCACGTCTCTCCGGGTGCAGAAAGATCAGATTATTCTGTCTTAGACGTCTGTCTTCATAATGCTGACATGAAGAAAAAGAGCTAGTAAAATGGGCTCAAGCATTGTTCTCTTCAACACATGTTACATTTTAGCGGGAACTCAATGGTTCTACTGATTCAGTAGAGGATTTTTTTTGTCTACATTTTGCTGTAGGGCAAACTCTGAAACACAGATGGCCATGTGTCCTGTTGGCAAAAAGCTAAATTTTTGATGAGTAAAAAAAAAAAAAGAAAAACATGACGTAGTCTTCATAGATGTTTTGGTGTGCAGCATTTTAAGTAATCATTAGCCCACGTCTTTGAGCCATATATCATCATTGCAAACTAAAACACTAAAGCATTTTGTGTTTCTGCAGCCAAAGGGAATCAATGTGCTGAACAAAGATAAACAATGAAGAGAATTTTGCTCACAGTCAATTAGTATTGATTAGTCTCTTTGCGTTGACCGGTAAAAAAAAAAAAAAAAAAACATCAGACGAGCTGCACTATTCTGGGGTCAATGTTCTCATAAGGCCTCATTCAATTAGTGTGCAATTTCCCTCCCTCTTGCAGTGTAATTAAAGGATATTTAATGCTATTTGGCACTGACTAGACTTTTTGATTGACTTTAATAGGTGGGCCGCATCTCACATCAATGTAAATACTTACTTAAACCCCACCTGGCCCGTCCCTGCATAGATGGATTGTGAATGAGAATTCAATTTTAGCGTCTATCCGCTTGCTCAGCCAGCTTTACACCCAGGTCAGGACCTCAGAGTGCTCATTAAGTTGGGTGTTTGTTGTTTGTGATGCTATTTAGGTTTCATTATTGCATTATGAATAGAGGCAGAAATGCTGATGAATAGTAAACCCAGATTTGCCCGCAGCAGATTTGGACAGGGCTCAATTCGGAAGTATTTAAGACATTTTAGGGCTGTCATTTATTTATTTTTTAATCATAATTTTTTGGATTTGTTTAAGCTAAATATACAACACACATTTAAAAAATAACAGGAATTATTTTGTGGAAGAGCAACAGATGGGGATTGACAGGGTTATGATCTGGTCTTTTAAACCACCCTGCAGACTCTGACTATAAAAATAAATTGAAAATAAAAATCTGATTTCAACCTGCATAAAAAAGAGGCACATTCAGGCACAGGCACGTCGCGGACACACTGCTATCACATTGCTCCCATGTGTCATCTGAATCTGCTCTAAAACTCCCTCACCACCCGTCCCTGTCTATATGTAGTGTAGTTTCTGGATAGGATGAATTTCACATCCGTGTCATAGGTCAGAGCCCACACAGGATGTAAACTAAATGCAGCTGTACGTTACATATTTAAAAATTCCACAAAACATACACACGATACGATCTACAATTTTCTTGCTGATGCTAATGTTTTAATGTTTTTTTTTTTTGTCTTTCTTCCAGGAAAAAGGAAACATTGCAGTGGTGTTCAATGTTGGAACGGACGATATAAACATCGAAGAGAGGTCAAAGTTTGTAAATGACGGAAAGTACCATATAGTGAGGTTTACAAGGAGTGGCGGTAACGCCACGCTGCAGGTGGATGACCTGCCAGTCATTGAGCGATATCCCACAGGTAAGAAAACCCCATCTGTTTGCCCAAGATGATGTTACTGACAAAGGTAGCTTGCTGTAGGCTAGTAATTCTAATTCTATAGGAAATGTTAATCAAAGCGCTCGGGTTGTCCCATTTCCTTCTGTGTTGTTAAATGTTTCAGTTCTGCACCGTATAGACTGTTTAGAGTTGGTTCAACAGGTGAAATCAATGTTGAATTTAGAGCTTGTGGACTGATGGAAGGCTTTGACAAAAGCAAATAGTTATCTTTTCATGTTATTCTTATGTGTGATGAGTAGATGTGAAAAACAACAATATTCATGATTATTTTGGCTATAAACATTTTCCATATTACTAGTCTAACATTTACAAATGGAAAAAAAGTATGACTGTATGACAGGCACATATTTTTGACATTCCTCATGCAAGGATAAAGAATGACTACAATCTCTTCACCTTCCATTTACAGCATTTATCAGACGCCCTTATCCAGAGCGTCTTACAATCAGTAGTTACAGGGACAGTCCCCACCTGGAGCAACTTAGGGTTAAGTGTCTTGCTCAGGGACACAATGGTTCATAGGCAAGTGTGTTACCCACTAGGCTACTACCACCTTCCACCATCTACCCTCATGCTGAAAGTGTGGGCTTGTAGTGTTATTAGTATATCTATTATTTTTATTATTCTCTTTTTGAAATTGCTGAAAGCTGAACTTTAATCAGATGTTCAGTTTGATTAATATCAATGTTGAAAAAAAGCTAAGGTTTGGACTCACAACTTGCTAAGCCCCAAAAATTTCACAAGCAAGAGCAAGTGACCTTCAATATTCTTCTGATCTGCCACTCTCATATTTTACTAATAGTAAACTTCAGCAACGTCTCTGTAGCATAAGAGTGACACCACTTCTGAGTGCATGTCAAACATCTCTCCGATGCTGCAGATGAGTTAATCCCACCCGTACCCCTCCTGCCTCCTCTGCTAATGTTTGCTGACCTTTTCAGACATGCTCTTTGCCTTTCCTCAAACTGAAAGACATTTTTCATGGCAAGGACTCAATGGCTACTCCTTGCCTGGGGTGGTAGAGGGAATTAATGTCTTCTGACAGGCAGGCAGCCAACCTGAGGAATCACTCCGCCAGGTTAATTGCCAGGACACAGTCCTAGTGTGCACATACACACACACACACACACACACCCATGCACACACACACTCACTCACACACACAAAATGGTGGATAGACCCACATCCATAAGGTATGTAAACAGCATTGCTTAGGGAGACATAAAAAAAAACGCTTGAGCATCCGTAACTGCATATATTACCTCGATTATTATGCCAGTGCTTTCTCATTGCTCTTCATATTGCAGTGTTTGTGTGTTACATTCACAGTAATGTCCGTTTCTTTGGGCTGAAAACAGCAGCTAGTCGACATTTAGAAATTGATCAATAGACATGCCACGAAATGGAGATGTTTAAGAGCATGTTTATGCAATGATTATATTTTATCATCCTCATTCTTCTTAGCATCCAATATTAGGATAGAGCTGTGATTGCATGAACTGAAAACTGCAATTACGTACAATTATTACAATAATTGCTGTAATGATTTCAGTAGATACAGAAGCTAATTGAGGAAGCCGAGGTTGGTTGTGGATTTGGTTTAGATGGAGAAAGGAGGTAAAAAAAAAAAAGTGACGATGAAGATATAAATTGTGTATGTACATAAAGCACCACTCGTTATTTACAGTGAGGGGGTTTGTGGAGGAAATCTATTATTTCTGTAATTGATTGCTCACCCTTGAGCAATAATAATTTTCCCACAAACCCACATAAACAGATTAATCAAGCCAAAAGTGTGCAGATTTACCTTAGTCCGTCCACCTGGCACACTATTTATGTTCTGTAACCCTGCACAGGATGTAATATCATTTATTACAGAGGCTCCAGCGAAAACTTCACACCCAGCTGTAGCAACCAGCTGTAATGTAGTAGTCTTCATGGTAGAAATATTGTGCTCTATCCACAAGAACATCTGTAGGAACTGTTTTTTATATTCAGCACTAGCCAAACTATCCTGGCATTCTCTTATGCACACAGTCAACTCAAAATGGCCCTACAGCCATATCAAATTTCATAAGGGCTTGTCTGAAGCCACTTTGATCTATCTTCAATCTGGATCTTAAAAGTGGGTTTGCGCTGAGTCTGGGACTTTTCTGGGAGAGATGGGGCAGAGTTAAGTATATCTCTGTCCTCTTGATTTATATATGACATAAATCAAGTGCCATCAGACTGGTGAAGGTTAGGGTCATTATTGTGCATTTGGGGGGGATTCTAGGGAAGAAGATACCATTCTTGAAGGTCAATTTTTTATGTTAAAATACTAGAGTAAACCCTCATGTGAAAGCATGAATTATATATTTAAGCAAGTTTTCCTCCTCACAGAGGTCACAAGATCATTGTGAAAAAAATTTTAATGAAAAAGTAGCTTTTTAATAAAACCAACATGCATTTTGATGTCACAGATCTCAGCAGAGATAGCATGTGAGTTGGTCTTTCAGTTTAACTGCTGCACTTCTGTTTTCAGTACTGTGGACAGCGCTGTATCTGTCCACACGTTTTCTTGGGGGTTGTAACTCAAAAAGTTTGAGAACCACTGATATAATATTATTGTCTGTATTCGTTCTACATTCATAATTAGCACAGATACATAGATTAGTAATAATCAGGAACCTATGAGTTAAAAACCTTGGGAATCAAATTTCCTTATCCTCGACTGCATTATACATTTTCTTTGTCTGTTCAAGATCTGTTCAAGTAGTCATCCTGGTTATTTGTACTCTTATGGCCTTCATTCACTCTTTGAACTCGAGCCACCCTGATGCTTTCTTATCAGATTAAAAAGACCTATGCAGTACATTACAGACCTGCTTAGTCTCAGGGCTGGTGAGGCTGTGGAGGATGTTGACAATCCTTTGTCGTTTCAGTGCAAATTTAATTTAAAACCACATGATGTGCACTTGAGGAGCATTAGTCTATTGTATGTACGTTGGTACACTGAGGTCACGATAAAAAAGATTTGATTTTCGGATTGGCAGTGCGGGCTCAGGCCGAGTGTGAAGGGAGGCAGGTTACACACCGTCCAGCTGACTGTCCGTTTTAACACTGCACACGGCCCACCTCCCACCTTCCTGTACTGCGGCTGCACTGGATGCCGAAACAATGGATGCCTCTCTTCTTTCAGAGGGTGTAGCTTGACTGCCCCAGGCGAATGGCTCATGAATGGTGGGCACATTTGCATTTTTTTTTTTGTAAATTTTTTTATTTGTTGTAATGAGATAAAGCCTTGTGCTTATCTGACCACAACACTAACACAAAAGAGCGGAGAAGGAGGGGGTGCTGCCTGTGGTCCAGTGAAGTCTGGGACCAGAGATAATTCTGAGTACTCCCCTCTGAGCTCTGAGAGAGACCTGCGTTTGTAACCAGGGAGATAGCGTTGTTCAGCAAACCACGTTCTCAGGAGGGACCTGTGGTACACGATCGTCGCTCGATTACGTTCGGTGTTAATTAACACTGGCTTCAGTCGAGATAGGTGGGGAGGGCGAGGGTGTCAAGCACTACTTCCTAACAAAAGGTGACAATGTTAGAGTCACCCTGTCTGAGAGCCTATCCATGTTTAGCCAGCCCGGCATGTAACCTACGCCTGCATTGTTTCTTCCATTTTATTCCTATCAGATATTAATACAGCTGCTTATGCCCACACCACTGGATAGCACATGTTCCAGGGTGGATGCTCAGCAGGGCTGCATGTGTTTTCATCCGCTTTGCATACATCTCCATCCACCCAGGAGTCTTTCTCCACCAGGAGTCCCATTGTTCATTTTGCTTGTATTTACACATCGCGCGCATAGCATGAAAGGAGACACAGTACGCTGTTTAACACCCTATGATTTGAAAAAGATTACTGCTTTTGTCAGAAGGTTACTGGAAGGTGGAAAAAAAAAAGAAGAAAAACGAATTATTTCTCAGCTGTAACGAAAAATACACACACTCACACACACCAATGTCTATATCCCTAACCATTTGTATTTGGTAGAACAGTGAAAATGTGACTTTTTTTTCAGCCGTATTCAGTTTCTTGGGTCTCATTCCTGTCCTCTCCATCCTCACCCTGACCAGTTGAATTCACTTCCACAAGGTGCCTGTGCCTCTGGCCTCTTGTACACGTCCTCTCGCTGTCATGTAGCCGTGATGTAGGGCGGTAAGAGTTTAACTAGCACACAGTCCATTTACATGGAATCATTCGGAAAGCAAGACTAATACGACCAGATGATGTGATTGGTAGTCGAGCTACTCCTGCATGGATGCATTCAAATGGTCCCAAACTAGACTAAGAATTGTGTGCTTGCACTACAATTCCCTTTCCAGGATGTGACCCCGAAGCTGCAACATCTGCCTTCAGATCAAACTGTCTATCCTCTGTCATACGTCTTTTTCTTTCTTGTGCATGTATGCTGGAGCAGTGACAGCAGTCTGCTTTAACTGTAACTCAAATAAACTGTACGCGGAAACACGTTGACTTGGTTATTATTCGTCTACAATTGGCTGATTATGATGAATTGAAGGCCGCCTTGAGAAGCTAGGAAAGTGCAAGCAGGTCATGGAGCGCTCATGCCTGTGCATTTGACATTCAGGGCATAGTGGAGATGCACAGTAATTGAATCTCGCTCGGCATCTGTCTGCCAAGCTATGCCACTGCTGCCGTCATGCACTAGATTATCTCCTCCAACCGCAACCTGTACTCACAGTAGAAAAGAAAAAGAAAGGAGGGGACAGGGGGAAATGAATGATGCTCCATGTGACAGAATATTGTCAATCAGTGGGACAATTGAGGCCGGCCTGAATCCAATTTGGGAAGACTATAGCAGAGCTGCGGTGGCACTCAAAATCGTTGCCACACGAGTTCCTCTTTTCATTTTCGGGTTATTGGCCTGTGTGCGCCATCAAATCTCCCAGTCGCTTGTAATTGGGACTTAGCGTCCCTTTGTTTCCTTTTCAATCAACTGTGCCCAAATCTGTTTTGGTGCTTCACCCCAGACACCCGTCACCCCCTCGAATGAGTCCGGAAAACAGATGAAGAACCATGAGCTGCTGTGTTCAGTGTTTGGCAACATGTAGCACAGTAATTCTCTTTTACATGTTTTAATTTCATACACCGTGAGGATCTAATTCAGACACTTCTGTATTTTGCACCCTCAGAGGGAAAGTGTGACATTGCATGAAAATGTTTACAGCCCGCTGGTAATTATTTCACTTGTTCCAGTGGAAAAAAAAAAAATTGGTAACTGAAATAAATGAGAAACGTGACTCCCTCTATGCATGTTAATGAGTGGGGGGGTTGTATTTATGAATTGCAGCTTTTGTCAAAACCTTCCACAGTCTGTGTCTCTGAGGAGTTGATTATCTGATGATGTGTGTTAACCTGTTTTAGCGACGTAACTCTTCTTCATTTGTTTTTATGTCTTGAACTTGCAAATACTCATCATTGTACTTACTGTTAGCATTTGGTTACTTGTTAATTAGTCTCGTTTCTTTTTTAAATTGAAATGAGAGATGAGAACATGGCACACTAGCCGTTTCATGTGCTTCTAAACCAATAATTGGGTGCATTGTGTTTTTCTAATAATAATTAAAAGGATGTGCATATATGTATAACTAGATTAAAATATTACCTCAAAGAAAATAAGAAAAAAGGTAAAAAATATGTACTGGAAATTTTTGTAAATGTGTTATGGTTATGTATAAATCTGTTTTTTGGGTTGGTTTATAACTTAATTTTAACTTAGTTGAAAATTATGCGTGCTAATTCTCAATTAATTTAAGTATAATTTGGTGGCTAAAATAAAATAAAATGTACCTGAGTGAGGTTTGGGCAGTGAAATGTTGCAGGCAGTTTTGGTTTTTTAAATAATAAAAATTTCCCAAATCAGTTGTGGCAGTTGTATAGCTCAAGCTTTAAGTATTATCATTTAACCTTTGACCTTACAGATTTTAACCAATGAAATGTCTCTTTAAACTTTAAAGGCAACATTGATAACGAACGCCTGGCGATTGCTAGACAGCGAATCCCATACCGACTTGGTCGAGTAGTTGACGAATGGCTACTCGACAAAGGTAAAACATTGATTAAAACTTTAAATAAAAATAATTTGAACATAACAAAGTAATACTTTGTAACACAAATAAATCAATTAAAATAAATGTTCAGTAAACCAAATAAAACAAAACCATTTAAAACAGGAAATGTAGCTTGTAATACCTACACACTTTGTATAATAATGTATTGAGCTGTATAATACTTGTGTTAACTTCAGGTTAAAGGGACTGTAAATATAAATCTAACTCAGCCAGTCACACTATTAACACTATTAAAATCTATATAAATCATTCATAGTCTTTTTTTCCTGCTATAAACACTTAAATGATCAGCATAAAAGGTCCAATTAGGCAGTGTATATATTTTTTACTTGTGACTGTATACACATATGTAGATGTATGTGTGATCTGTGTCATGAAAAGCGCACTGTTTAAACTCCTAGATAAGTTAAATAGAATAAAATGTTAATTGGCATCAGAACCCAGAGTCCCTTTAACATTACTGTAATTTTTTGGCACAGGGAATTAGGCTAGGCAATGTACAGCTTTATAAAAAAAAATATTGAAAGAAAAAGAAAAAAGTTTTGAGTGCATGCTTGTGTGTGTTTGTTCAAAACCCAAACCGATCCTCCCAATTTATTTTTATTATTATTATTATTATTATTTTGCTTTGCATTATTTGTGCTCTTTGGTTGACATTTTCCATATGTTAATCACACTTTTATAATTTTGCAGCTGATTTAAGCCTTTTTTTCTTTTTCGAGTTCTGATATGTTGCTGTTTCTGTGTTTTGTCATTTGAACAGTTCTTGCTAAAAGGAAATCAAACGAATAAATGAAGATGACAAATGAATGAATAAATCTCACATGGAGGACTGACCTCCAACATTTGTCTATTTAAAGTGAAAATGTGAATCAGTTTAATGAAGTCAGCAGCTGTTGAGCAATTCCAATGCAACAAGATGCAGTCTGAAATGTTGTGTTAACTTTAGGAAAAATCTTGTTATTAAATTGATTTGATTGTCCTTTTAGCAAAGACACATCTGATTTAAAATGAATTTTGCAAATGTTATTGGTTTTTGTGTGTGTCTGCGCGTATTATTTTTTTTTTGGTTTGTTTCCTTTGAATCTGCATTTCATAAGGCTCCCATCATTATAACTGCAATAAATTACCAGGGGCTGGTACTAGCAGTGGGTAATTTATTGCTCTCATTAGCCATTGGACAAATAATCTGTCTTTTTTCCCAGTGTGATTATTTCTCATCATTCTTTTTTTTTTTCTTTCCACTTCTTCTTTGTAACAGCCTCAGAGTGTGCAGTTGAACATTGTCGCACATCTGTAACGTTGTTTCCCCGCAGGACGGCAGCTCACTATCTTCAACAGCCAGACCACCATTCAGATCGGTGGCTGGGAAAAGGACCAAAGCCGTTCCTTCCAGGGCCAGATGTCCGGCCTGTACTACAATGGCCTGAAGGTCTTCAACATGGCCGTGGAGGGGGACCCCAACATTCGCATCGAGGGCAGCGTGCGCCTGGTGGGCGAGTCACCGGCCTCCATCACCCCGCAGTCGAGCGCCACGGCCAACCGCTCCGAGACTTCTACCTCCATCACTGAGATCACCACCACCACCACTGCCTCTAGTCGCCGAGTGAAGCAGACCACACCGCGGGAGCAGCAGCAAGTAAGGGCTTACATGCAATAAAACTACGATTTCTACACAACCAGACCTCCGAAGTGATGCAAAGTGCGGCCTTTTACGATTGTAAGAAGATCTAACTAACGATAAAACAAGATCTAACTGCTTGGTAGTTTGGGTTTCCTTGAAGAAGAGAATTATTATTTATGTCACCCAGAATAATTATTTTTTAATGATTTTTTTTATAAATAGATTTTAAAATGCTAGGAACCAGATGATTGACAGCTCTGACATATGCTGCGTCCTCAGTCTGGGGGATTTACACTGGCGCCTGTCCAAACGTCTTCTTCCATGTTTTGTCTGTCCATTTATATTAATCCCTTTTTGACCCCACACTTAGTGTGTAGTGCTGCGTTTAGTGCATGTTTAAAAATAGTGCCCTTCGTCAGTGCTAAAAAGGAAAGAAAAGAGTCAGGCTACAGCATTATTTGTGCAGAGATTTTTAATGATCATCTTGGAAACTAATCCCCTCTTAAGAGTTTTTTAAGATCACAATACCGATAAAGGCTACTTTGCCATGGTTTAAAAGAATCATGGGCAATATTAATATTGGCATTCATATTAGAGAATACCCCAACCCCTGATAGGGACTGTCACTACTATTTTTCTTAGGCAGGGTGTTTTCAGCCGTTGCCTAAAGCGCTGTCTGAAGGTTCAAATAGGCTTGTGGAGAACAACAAAGCTGCCTTTTTTTATTCTTTTCCCCTGATGCTGAAGATAAAACCATTTATTTCTCACTAGGTCACTCTCGTGAATATAAAGTGTTGTGTCCTGGTTTATTACAATGCAGTTGTTTTGCAGAATGTTATTTCTTTTCACTCCCTGACTGCTGAACATTTCCCTTTTCATCTGAAAACAACGCTTCATAAGAGCTTTATTGCTTATGAGTGACTTAAAAATCCATCCCATTAGATACGGCCCTTTATGTATCTGAAGTGGTCTATGTGCAGACGCAGGCAGAATGGAATGGCCTGATCTGGGTCAATGGGTGTAGAAGAAAGGATGCTTACCTCTGGTAGGTTCCCCTGTGGGTCGTGCGTGAAGAAGGATGCCACCACACAGCAGACAAGGGGGACTTTACTCAAGTGGTGTTGTCATAAAGCGAGAAATGAAGATGCACTGCCTAGAGGGCTTTTGTTGCCTGCCTACTCAGAAGAACAAATAAAGGGGTGGGGGAGGCCATGAAAACACAAGTAGTGGCACTTAAATTGCTCTGCGTTTAGGGTCCCTGCAGTGATTGCGTGTTTCCGAACAAAGGGAAGCTTTTTTTTTTTTTTTTTTTTTTGCACTAGCATTGCAGGAGCATTGAATCGCTTTCACGTCAATTCTGATGGCCCGAGTTCCCCCTCAGGGGTCGCACTTCATCCTGGAGGTAATTTCAGGCTTTTGCCTTAACTGGGGATGCCAAAGTGTCAAAATGTAAGCAGGTTCCTCCCATAGATGATAATGCCATATTTTGTGGAGAATAAAATGAGAAAAAAGTAAACAATGTGACACTAGACATAACAAAATTAGAAATAAAATACCACACTTTCAGAGTTGCCATACATTTTTAATCCTCATATGAAAAAAAAAAACGTCTGAAAAAGTCATGTGTGTAAAAAACAATGAAAAACCACGGAATGAATGGAATATATTGATTATCACTGATTATAATTGGTTTAATCATACATTAATCATAAGTCTCATACTGGATTACTCTGGTCTCTAGCAATTTTCAAAAAGATCATTTTGTTCTTGTATGAAGTTTTTAGAGATCGTTATTTGAAATACACTGAAGCAGCCACATTCTATTTGCTGATTCACAAGCAGAGTGAAGCTTTTCACATCCCATGGGCAGCTTTAAATCTAAATATTGATCTTTTTTAATGAAATTGTCATGAATTGCAGCTCTAAACACAACTGCCTCAGTAGTTTTTATTGTGCTTCTGTTACACCCATTAAAATATGGTGATTGCCAGCATTATGAACAGTAGATTGAGTATAGATGAGCCAATTCCAGTCCTGTGGTTGGAAAGATGTATTTTGCAAGTTCAGTGTTCCAAAGTTGAACATCTTTAGTAGTTATGAAATGAAAATAGGAGACATATTCTTGTTTTTCATGATATAATTATAACATTTGGGTAAATTAAAACAATATAGTGTTCCTTCTAATTCCAAATAAATTGATATGAACTGATATCATAAGCGAAAAGCTACTTTGGCAAAACATAGGATAACAAAACAGATCACCAGGGTGGTCTCATGGATGCATCACAATACATACATGGATTTGATGCAATATTTTTCCCTCAGATAACAGTAAATGACCAAATGAAAGCACAGATTTTTTACATTACCCTTAAAACCATAGCTGTTCAATATTTTTGAATCAGAAACATGCACGCGCACACACACACACACACACACACACACACACACACACTCTGTTTTCTTGATTGAGTCTAAGTCTAATTCATATTTTAGGAGTTCACGCACAAAAAAACACATTTGGCTATTCAGAATTTCACAATGATTTGTTTCATAATCATATATAGCATTCTTATGAGTTATAAAAAACACAGAATTCTGTTTGCAGTTCTTTAAAATGACAGAAGTGGTGAAAGGCTGCCCGGGCTGAATGCTTCATATGCACTTCAGAAAGGCTGTTCATGCAGTGGCTTCACTGTCTGGAATATCACCAAGTGCTGAAAACAGTCCCCTCACCGAAGAAAAGCATCTGTACCCACTAAATATTTCTTTGGCTCCAACAGACATGTGCTGTGCTCCGTGTTGGCGGACAGGTGTGCCTCTCCTGGTGAGGGCCAGGGTGAATGAAGGAGGCATGAGAAAATATTCACACCGGCTCACAGAGTCCCGCACAGTCTAATTAAAGCACTCTGCTGAGAAAAGTACACCCTTGTTCTTGCGAATTTTCTGAAATGCAAAACACTGGATTTATTTTGGTAAGCCTCAGATGCTGAAGGAGCCCAACCACTGTGTTTAGAGATAAAGAGGGATGAATATGAATGCTGCACATCAGAAAACAACAAAAAGAATCTCTGCATGGCGGTTGGAACTATTTAACCATCACTGTGGTATATTTTGGATCATTTACAGCTGTCATTTACAGGCAAGACACATAATTCGACTTCTGTGCCTCTACCATTATGAGTTTGTTTAGATCTGTTGAAATTGAAATCAGAACGAGAAGAATCCACTGCCATAATAATCCACTAAATGCTGTTCTTAAGTAAAAATGTTTTTCACATTATAACTTATAACAAGCTCAATAACACAATAAGGAAACAAGTTTCACTAGTTTCATTTCTGTTGAAATGTATTGCAGATAAAAGATTTACAATTAAATTGGGTTCATGTGCAGCTTGTGAAAAAGTGGAGATCAAGTGCAATACTAGTTAGTAGATGTCACCAACTACGATATTTTCTATGAATGTTTTAATCATCCAGTATGCTGTATTTCAATCAAAATGCATCACCACATACTTTTTCCTTGCGTAGATGTGTACGTAGATATAACATATAACAAACGTTTTTCCATAGTGACTTTAGTCAACAACAGATCTTCACACGCACACTGCAGGGAATGTAGATGGTTTTGTTTAGATTTCTCATCATCTCTGAAGGTTCACAGCCCTGCCACGTCAACACTGACTTACGAAGCACACCCTTCAGGGAGTGTGATTGGAGAGCGGCAGCATTTAGTAAATACCGCGTGTCATGTACCGTGTAAACACCGTGCGTCCTGTCTCCACCGGCGACAGGCACTCCTCTCCCCATCAATACCAGGAAAAACAAACAATTATATATCGAACTGAGGGATCATGGGAATGGAAAGGGATGTTGTGCATGAGTAGTGATGCAAAGTCATTCTTATTAAATCTAATGTATAAATGCTACATTTCATTCATATAGAATTAATATTTTTTTAGTAAGAGCACATTCAGTTAGGAAGGTAACATTAAGCATTATATAAAAATTAAGGATTGATTGGGAAGTTATTATGTGGCATTTTATTAATTTGAAAATCAGAAATTACATACGTATGCTATAGGTACTATGTCTGTGCCTCAGCTGACACTGAGCAGATTTTCTGAAGGCGTCCACTTCCAAGTCCTCTGTGTCACCAACAATTTTGATAGAAATGCACAAAGTTCAAACGGACTCAAGGATGGGAGATGTGTCTCAAAATGGAGAAATGTCAGGTCCATTCAGGGCAGAAGGGGATGAATGAAAGAGCACGTCTGGGGAGAATCGCAGATGAGGAGTGCCGGCTGGTGATGGGTGCCGGATGAAAGGGATGCAGAACGGAGAGAAGGTCAGCTGGTTAAAGAGGCGCTGAGCAACGCGGTGATTGGAGAATTGCACAAAGACGGCTCACTCTTCCACTGACTGCCCCACGGAAATGCTGTCTTTCCTTCTCATCTCCATTAATTTACTCCTTCTGCCTTCCTGCTCTGTGATTGGTCAACACAACACGGACAATGAGCATTATAATGCAATAAGCATTATAATGTGAAAAATTAATTATGTTTTATGGGTTGAAATGGATCAAAATTGTCTGTGATTGGTATTAATGTACCCTTATTTTATCCGTGGTCTGTCCCTAAAAAATCCAGCTGGGACTCCTGATAGGAGCATCTTTACTACAGATGATTATGTCTGCAGAGTAAATTCATTATTTAACTGTTTTCAGCCCATGGTCACCTGACAAGCACATGAGTGCTCATTTTTCAAAAGTCGCATCAGCTTTACATGCTCTGCACTGAAATCAAGGCAATTGATGCATTTATGTGGTTTATAGGCAAGAATACTATTAATAGAATTCTTATTTTTGAGATTGTCCTTTTGGCATGTAATTTTCCTTAAAATGGGGAAACATTATTCAAGTAAAACTAGTAAGAACATAAAGGCATGTGCAAATGTCAAAATCCTTACAGTGCTCAGTCATGTTCTTAAAGGATTTCTTTACAGAAATAAATGAACATTTCCTCATTCTGGACCATATGAACCACCTGTGTCAGAATGTCGCATTCACAAAGTAGCAGATTTGTAAAGTTCAATTTAAGTCCATTACTGTCCAAAAGTGATGAAATGATCTAAATATTACAACATTAAATATACCATAAAAACTATGGTTAAAAACATCACCCATCAACTGCCATGTTACAATTGTCTTGTAAGATCTTCCCTTGAGATGTTTGATCAGTGCGATTTTTCTAACCAACATGCACACAGGGACAAATTCTTTACCCTATCCCTATTCTTTACCCTGAAGCTGGCTTACTGTAACATATGATGCACTTTGTTAGAGAACCTTGTTGCTCTGGTGCTCTGACACCATGTTTTTCTGTCAGATCTCAGGGTGAATTAGAGCCAGCGCTTTTGTGCATCCCGGTCTCTCCTGGAGTAGATATTCTGTGGTGTGGGCTGAGCTGCCATGCCTTAATGAAGTGTCAGCTCTCTGTAACGAAGCCCGGCCGTATCCAATTAGGCCGTAATGCAGTACTGACAAACTGTCCGCCGGTACGACGGATGTGCGCTGCCTTTAAGAGCACATCCCTACTCCGCTGTCTCAGGCCCACTTTGTTTGATTGGGATTTTATTTTCTTACTTTTTGGTTTTTCCAGCAGGGCAGTGGCTTCAACACGCCTTCCCCGTTCCTCACGCTCGCAGTTTGACCCTTTACTACTGTAATTGGAGACTAAATTGAGATTTATTTTCTTGGCCTTTGAATATCAGGCACGTCCTTTGAGCCATTTGACAGATGGGCTGATATCTGTTAAATAAATCTGCCTCTCCAGCGGTGTGGACATGAATAATGGCAGCCAGAGGTTCCAGCAGAGGGAAAACGCTGAGCAATGGTATGAGGAGAGAGGGAGAGAGAGATAGCATTTGACATTAACACACTCAATCCTTTATGTCTTTGGCACAGGCTGCAAAGAGAAAACGAACAAGACTGAGATTTCATAAAGAATGACTTAAATGTAGTTAGTAATGTCCTGTATCACAGTTCCCATAAATCTATTTTCATTTTCAATATATGAAGATACATTAGCAAAATACATCCGGAAAAGTATTTTACATTCGAAAATACAAAATACATCCGAAAAAGGGATATATTGGTAGATGGTGCCAAGTTGGCAAACATTTTTTTTACTTTTTGCATAAATGAAATGTACATCTATGATATTTACTTTAAATATGACACCTTGATCTTCCGTGAAGGTTCGGTCAGCCTGTAGGGACAAAATGGTGGTCATGCTTTGTTTTATATGATGTCCAAATTATCCTAACTTGTCACCATTATAGAACAGATAAATAAAGAGATGTAGTTAAAAGCCCCTTCTGTCCACAAATGGCTTTGTCTCAGGAAGGATAGACATGAGGCCTCGCACTTCTGTGTCAAAAGCACCCGATGATGAGGGACAGCTCTCTCTCTCTCTCTCTCTCTCTCTCTCGAATGGGCCTGAGCAGGAGGATGATCCACTGTTAGCTTGGCACAATGAAGAATCTATTCCAGCTCTCCACTGCATTATCCAGCCTGGGCAGAGAGGGGTATTCATCGCACAGGTACAGCTTCAGTGGGATTTCTCCACGTTAGCTCTCAGAAGGAGGAGTGCGGAGAGAGTGGCTAGAGAACAGTAGGCCAGGAATTAGTATTCCGTGAGCACCACTGAAGCATCTTGTACTGTGATGAATTTTTGATAATGTTTGAAGAATGACGTGTGACATCGAACAGTGGCAATTGGCAGAGTGTGCTGAAACTCTCTGAGCCAGTAGATGGGCCTGGTGGCGTGTGAACGACACCTGTCACCACTCAACTGCTCAAAGTAACCAAAAAAAAAGCAACCGGGGTATGAAAAAGTAAAAAATGTCGCTGGGCAAAATGGAATTCTGTCAAATGTTGGACACAGTCCTTAAACAATTGACCAGCTCTGGCGAACAAGTGCACCCCACCCAAAATCCTGCCTTCAGGCTTTATGTTGCAGGTCCACTGTTCCTGCATACCCTGCCACCAAACGCCATTTCAGCCATTCTGTTGTGCAACATTCTGTTGTGAAGAAAACATAGCGGGTAAGGAAGCGGACCCGTAATCGTAAGGTTGCCGGTTCGGATCCCAAACCGCCAAGGTGCCACGTGGCAAAGCCCCATCCCCACAAACTGCTCCCCAGGCGCCTGTCATGGCTGGCCACTGCTCACTAAGGTGATGGTTTAAAAGAAGTGACAATCACTTCACTTTCACAAAGACGTCAGATGCAACAATTAAGATTCAAGAATTGGGGATCAGTAAGATTATCTATATTATTGCTTTTTCACTGTTTTTTTTTTTGTTTTTTTACCAGAAAAATTGGCCAGGTGTAAGTAATTGCATTTTCATTGATCCAGACAGTGTTATCTAATGCAAAATGCATAAACAACTGTATCATGAATTCTGTAGTGATATGACCCGGCTGAGTGCTTTTAGGTATTGTGATCAGATGTTTTGCCATGGCAGTTCATTAGATATTTTGAGGGTATTTTATAGATAAATAATCAACATTCAATACAAGATGGGCCCAAAAGTCAATTTAATGCAAATGAGTTCACTGAATGGAAGGGAAGGACCTCTGCTTGTGGACTGCAAGTTTCCCTTAAGGAGAAAGCATGGAAGGCTAAGCGTTGGCTGGCAAAGTTGGAACAGTGCACCAGTCTACTGTCACTGTCAAGTGTGACCCAGTGTCTGCGTGTCAGATTAATTTGACCCCAGTTATCCTAATCGATTAGACGTATCACATGCAATTACATCAGCTACACCCCAGCAGTGTGTGATGGCCCTCAGTAAACCTCAGAGTAATTTTTACTGTCAGGCCCAGTCTCTTTTGTTTTACATGTGGGCACGCATCTGTAGTGGTTCAAAATCCATCTGAAAAAAGGGAAATGGATTAGTGGTGCAGATAAAAACTGCAATACCGGTAAATGGTGCCAAGTAGGATATTTTATTACAAAAAGGGGGTGTTGTGGGGCTGCAGTGGCCTAGTGGGTAAGGAAGTGGCCCTGTAATCAGAAGGTTGCCGGTTCAAATCCCGATCTGCCAAGGTGCCACTGAGGTGCCATTGAGCAAAAACTCTGTGGTTAAAAGCAGAGGACACATTTTATTGTGTCACCGTTTGCTGTGCTGCACTTCACTTTTTTTCTTTTTTTGATATTAAGACAAGTGCAGTATTGACAAAGACATCAAATGGCCTGAGTTTGGACACTCAAACTTGCTCTCATCCGCAAACAAATATTGTTATTAGCGTAGCGCCTCCTGATTAGCATGCATCACAAGGGAGTGGAGCACCAGGCAGCCATCTTCCCTGAGTCTGGCCATGTACACAATAACCAGGTAATTAATTAGCAGTAATTGCAGCCTCGGTGAGTCATTACTTATTGCATGACCTCTGCCTCTTTGCAGGACAATAATAGACACCTTTTCTGAACTTTATTTCTTCAGTGGTTTTATAGCTTTCTGTTTTTTTGGGGTTTTTTTTCTTCTCCATTTCCATCTAACACTTTGGTCTGCTACTGGCTTGAAGGCCCCAAGGCTAACAGCTTTGTGCTGCCCAACATTTCACAGAGCAGGACTCTCTGGAAGTGTGAAAATGGAAGGGAGAATTGATTTTAATTAAAATGTGATGTCGAACATAATATGCAGCTCAGCAGGTCAGCGCGGACGAGAAGGGGTGCATGAAATGGAACGAGGCTTGAAAACGCACCTCCTCTCAGGTGTCTGTTTTCCAATGAAGCTCAAGCATTTCTCCTGCGTGTTTCTTTCAATTCGCTTCAGCACATCTATTAACCCCACAACACCTCTAGGACCCTCCGTTTCCATGTACGTTAAGGCATTCATAAAATGTGGTTACAGAATAATAAAGAGGAGCTGTCTGTGGTGCTGGTTCTTGAGGGTTTCAGTGCAAGTAAACACTCTACACCATAATTAGGCCTGACCCAAATACATTATCATATATCCACCACATTTAAGCGGTTCAGTTTGTGTGTGTGTGTGTGTGTGTATAATAAATGCAGCACTAAACTGGTTATTGTGAATACATCTGTTTCATTACAGCAGCTCAGAGTTGGGCTATTTGTTGGATAAATCACTAATGCATTCTTTAGAAAAGTGCAAGCCCTCAGATCTTAAATCCAGCCCTTATCTGATTAATTGGCCTCAGTCTGCAATTAATCATTTCAGCAATAGATCGAAGATCAGATGTGGTGATTGAAGCTTTGTTTTGGTCTTTACAGTTGAAAACAGTTCTACTCATTCTACGCTTTAAATCAAATGTCCTTTGTTCTTTAGACTTAAAGGCATTAATGTGTTAGCTTGGGTGGTCATTCTTTAAGGTTTGTACCAGTTGGCCTACTGCAGATTTTAGTTTAGTTTTAACATCCTTTTTCTAACTATGTTATTTTATTCATGTAACTACATGGCATTGCAATGTATTCATATAAGGCAACCTGCTAAGTTTAAAGTCATGCTTGGAACGTGAAAGTGGAGTGATTGTCATTGTGAAACACTGCAGCACAGCATAGAGTGACACAACGAAATGTATCCTCTGCTTTTAACCATCAACCTTGGTGAGAAGTGGGCAGCCATGACAGGCGTTCGGGGAGCAGTGTGTGGGGACGGTGCTTTGCTCAGTGGTACCTCGGCACATCAGGATTCCAACCGGCAACCTTCTGATTACGGGGCCGCTTCCTTAACCACTAGGCCACCACTGCCGAATTTGTGTGATGTACCACCAAAAAAATTACACTTTCCATGTGATTTCCTTAACACATGAGCTTCCTAATTCAATGTGTAAAAAAAGGTATTGATCTTTTGACGTGCTGTAGTTTAGGGTTGATTATTCCAAATCTCCAGAAGAGATTTAATACATCTATACTTATTTTGCAGTATAGATGAGTATTATACAGTGTCAGAGCTCATGTGTACTCCTTGTCACCATAGTATGTAAATACCTCTTTTTTATTTCTTAATTGTCTGCGCCCCATCAATACCATTTGCTGTTTTGTCCCCGTGCTTCCAGATGGTTTTGTTCCAGCTGGGTGGTCTTCTGCTGACCCTGACCTGGGTTGCATCCCCAAGCAGAGTCACAGAGCCTTAGCCACCCACTGTTTTACAGAGACAGGTTGAGGTTTGACACACTGCCATCCACCTCAGGGAGTGTCCTTGTAAGTCAAGCTGCTGCAAACCTCCGGAAATCAGATGAATTTGGAAGCCTTGTGAGTCACCGCTGATGTGTTCACCGAGGTCACTCTGTCTTGTCCCTGAAAGCTGGGAGCTGACCTAAAAATCTTAAAAATAAAAAAATCCCCTGGAATATTGGGCTCGGTACTCAGTCTGATTTACATAATTCCCTATTACTCAATAATGACCATAAGTCATATCTATATATCCAGAGATGACATTTTCCTTCCTTCACAAACTGCTTTTCATGTGCACTTCGTATATTCACCTCAGCCGGTGAGAGCTTAGTGTACCTGGATCAACAGACCTGGCCGGATGACGGAGGGATCAAGTGGAAGATATTGCCTTTTTCCTGAGATGTGTTGTTGTTACTCTCCACATTGCTATGTGAGCTTCATCATTTGCGCCCACACAGAGTGCAGGCGGGTGTGGCCATTTAAGGGAAGGGGGGTGGGGTGTCACTTGACCCCAATATGAAATTTGAGATCGGTCTGGTTGTTTCCATGGATTCCATGGATCTGTGTTTGGCACTCTTGGCATTTTAATTTAGCATTTCTGTTCTGGAAGAGCACAGAACAGAGAAAAACACTGTAACATCAGATCTTGAGTGTACATTCCCAAAAATTACAATCAATTTTTTAAGGGGAAAAGAGAACTAAAGTGATGTCCTTATTTGTGCCTCCTTCTCTACACTGTTTTTGTTCATGGCTCATTATAGTGCCATGGATCACAGTCTGCGAGAAAGAAAGAAAAAAGTGGTCCGTGGAGAAACGGCTTTAAGAAAAATCAATTGTAGGGGAGAGAAAATCGATATCAAAGCTTTTCCTCAACCTGCATGACCTTGAGTTCTGCTTGTGGCCACTAGAACAGTTCCGAAGGTTGTCACTTTCTGACGACGAACACCCCATCCATAGCTCATAACTCTAAAGAGAAATCTAATTTCTTTTGAAGATGGGTAGAATTTCTACACATGGGTATAGTGGTCAGTGTTCAGTGGCATCACATGTCACACATATTCATTCTTCAACAATCCAGTCAAACTCATGACCTCTGAGTGCATTTATCCATTATACTGCATTGGTGTCAAATGTGAAGCTACTTACAGATTATAGATTAAAGGGATGTCACAGCAGAACCTCTCATAGACAGTCCATTTGGATATAGTAATCAGTAATATACTGATCTATTTTATGTCCTGTATATATGGTAGACCTGTACCACAAATAACAATATATACATTATTATATTAAATAGATAATTTTTTTTTGAGGCATGTGCTAAAATGATTGAATCTTTCTCTGCCATTTGGAATAATAGCTTTTGGAGACCAGAAGATATATTAAATATATCTAAAAAAATATATATATAAAATATATATAAAATATATATTTATATGTGATAATATGGATAATTTGTTATCCATCTATATAAGAATAATCACATGAGGGAAATGTTCAATATAATATTGTCATTCAGGGATTCTTGTGTTGTATGGAGTGCAGAATAAAACATGTGATGTGACAGAGAACACAGACACACGGTGTTGGAAATGAATGCTGGGGAAATGAGAGGGGTTCGTTCACACTCCTACTCATTCGTAGCAAATTCTCGGCTCGTCTTTCATTGTGCATCTCCCCAGAAACCTGCAGAGGTTGCCACACATTCCTCCTTCACAATTAGTGAGCACAGAGAAAGGATGGAATGATTAAAAAGTTTCTCTACCGTTTTCCCCATCACAATCAGAAGCGCCCAGGCTTTTGCCATGGCGGTTCCACTTGGTTTGCTATGTGACAAGCAATTCTTATTAATGGGAGTCTTGGAAGTAACCTGACTGGCAGAAAGCGTATAATCAAGCCCTACAATCCAGTAATTTCTCAATCTCTAATTTCTGCATGCTTGTGTCTCTGTTAGAATTCAGTCTATGGGCACTGTTTTCGACCCGGCGCTAAGCACAGTGCAACGCACTAAGTATCTTAACGAGGATGGTGTGTAATTATTTCTGTCATGCAAAACAATTTTTATTTTTTATTTTTTTCATAATCAGAGTACAAATTGGCGGGAATTCTATGATTTACAACTTCATTCTGGATGATTTAATCTCGTGCCAGTCAATGTGCGTGCAAATATGTGCAAACATCATTACAAACACCATGTTTCACCATGTTATAAATGTATTTATGTACATCCTGAGGATACCCTCGACTAGCGAACAAACCTCACACTTAATGCAAAGTTTAATGCGTTTAGCACCAGTGCCAAAGTAGTTCCCAAACTGCCTGTTCCTAGGCAGGTGAGGGCAAGTGGGCTACGACCCAATGTATCCGAGTAGCAGAACTGTCCGTATAATTCAGGAATTACCATCGTTTCTGTAGGTGAAAGACGTGTATGTGAGAAGTATAATACAAAAACTGTTGTTTGCTTATCGAAGTAAATTGTCTCTTCATCAGGCAAAATTAAGTGAAAGTGAAATGATTGTCATTGTGAAACACTTCAGCAAAGCACACAGTGACACAACGAAATGTGTCCTCTGCTTTTAACCATCACCCTTGGTGAGCAGTGGGCAGCCATGACAGGCGCTCGGGGAGCAGTGTGTGGGGACGGTACTTTGCTCAGTGGCACCTCTGTGGCACCTTGGTGGGTTGGAATTCGAACCGGCAACCTTCTGATTACAGGGCCACTTCCTTAACTGCTAGGCCACCATAACACAATGACTGTTACGCCTAAGAAAATGTATCCAGGTTTTAAAAAAATGTAATACATGTTGGTTGGTAATTTATCATTGTGTCACTCCCATTGTGTTAATGGTGGGTCTTTTCAGGCAGCTTTGTCATAGACATTTAGTCTTATCATTTTGTTTCAGAGACACTGAAAAGGCTCACATTTTCATTCACATCTTACCTGAATTCCTGAATGGGCATGAATAAACCAAAGAAAACAAGTGTATGAGTTTGTGTTTCTGGAGGAATGTCACTGTTTACAGTATCTTTAAAATGAGATTTTGATGTTATAATCCTCTGTTTTTCCTTTCATGTCTATTTGAAGATTATCAAACAGATTAGGGGTAAAATCAATATTACAGATCTGGAACGGAATTGAATAGCCAGACCACACTGACAGCATCCTTTCAGGAAAATCGTGTCGAGTGTCTGATGCTTCTGCAGAAGAGCTGGCTTGTCCTTGTACGAGTGTGTGTGTGTGTGGATGACACGGCTCTCGAGACACGCCCTGTGTGAGTGGCACCTGCGCACGGTGCTGCAGGTGTGAGGTGCCGGGGTTCAGCGGGGGGCACGTGGCACTCGGTGGCCCAGCGTTGACGAATGGTGGGGGAAGTGATGTTAGAGACCTGCAGTGGCCCTGAGTCCAAGGCGGATGCTCGGAGCGACAAGCCGAATCCATCAACTTGTCCCCTTCAGGGGCTATGATTAAAACTGCCCTTCACTGGTCCATAAAGTCACATACACACACACGTCAACACACAAATGCCGTTTTACTCCCAGTATAGCCTTTACTGATAGAATTAATAAGAATTTAGATTTAAATTGGTAGAGATTTATATGTATATTTTTTATGTTAATAATAAATTATTATTCAGAGTCCACGTGTCATCTAAATTCAGCCTAAGTACATATTTATTTATTTCATCTTTCAAAAAAATATAGAAAAATACAACAGTTTTTAACTGACTCCTAATCAGGCTGTTGGAGCCCATCTGGGTGTAGTTCGCACACACACACACACACACACACACACCTATGGACAATTCAGAGTCACTAATCCATCTAGTGTACATGCTTTTAGATAGTAGGTGGGAAACCGGAGGATCCGAGAGAAACCCGAGAGAGCAACACACGGTGAGCGTGCAAACTCCGCCCACACAAGGTCCGCGTCTGGGATTCGAACTCACAACCCTGGAGGTTTGAGGCCACACTGCGGCCCTGTGATTAATTATTATATTGTATTATATATATAGCTTACACTTATTTTCACTCACTTATTCATTTTTTTAGATGTTGATTTATTCCAGATAAATCTGTTGGCTTTACCTGCTGTCAGTGAGTGCGCATGTGCCCCGGTGTCGCGAGATGGATGGGTGGGTACGCGGACACAGAGGACAGGAGAAAGATGGAGAGAAAATGCGCTGATTGATGTCGCGCCATCGCTGCCATCGCAGAAGATGGCTGACAGTTTGACTGGTGGACACAGCGAGGGGCACAGAGCGGATATGATTGAATTGCGTCAGCTCCTGCAGCGTAATGTTTAAATTACCATTTTTTAGGAACTTTCATTATTGGCTCACTCGTTGAGAAAGCGATTCTGTTCGGCTGAGTGAGACGTTGGCGTTGGTGGCTGTCGGTGGCTTCTGTGGGATTCATTTGTGTTGGTTGAGGTGTGAGTTTCACAGGAAGTGCCGCCACCTTTGTCTCCCCTGAGTCCCTGGCATGGCGGATGTTCGGTGTTAGAACTGGAACCCATTTTCCTTGTTCAGTTGAATGTTTTGGTGGACTGTGCTAAGTTTTCGGGTCTTTAAAGCATCACTTAGACTTGCAACCCACTTAGGATCAGATTTATTCAGAGCAGTAAGATCAGATGACAGAATGGCAGAAAATGGGTCATTTTGGTGGCTTGCTGTGCTGGTACTTGCTATGAATATATTAAAAAAAAAATGATCAAATTAATCCTTTGAATGATAAGATCTAAAACAAACAAAGGGAACAGTCTTTCCATTATTTTTCTGCTTTAATTTGAGTTAAGGTTGGGGTAAAAAATTTTTTTTAGTGATGTAGATGTAGAGACAAAAGGCCCGTGATCCAGCATCCCAATCTATCAATGAACTAATCAATCCGTCCATCTGTCTGTGAAGCAGACCCCCCACCATCCCCCATCTCTCTGGTTTCAGTTTTATTGGAAAGTCCATTTCTAAACGGCCCACTATTACGTATCATTATGAAATGCTTATATGTTTGCAAGGTTGGACACTTGCCATCTGCAAAGAAAACTGCACACGCCCCCGCTCTGGTTCCAATTGCGACCGATAATCTGCTCAGCACAACAAACTGCACCTCTCGTAGTGACATGAATATGCAGAATTCCTATATTTTTAATTTCCCCGCAGTTTGCTTTGTAATGCAAATTATATTAAAGGTTTAGTATTAAATAGTGTTTTTTTTTTTTCTTTAGTTGTTTGCACCCATTTAGACATTTAATGCAAATCAGCACTGAAATGTTTTCCTATTTAATAAGCCATTAAAGTGCTGCTTTTTGCTGCGTGATGATAATTCCTGCATATCTACAGCAGGCTGGCTTTTCTGCTCACGTGTGGTGTTGATGAAACAGAAAGGGGAAGCAGAGGCCCTTTTTTCGTATTGTTGTTGGGTCTTTATTGGATGCCCAAGTAACCCAGGGAGAAAAGGCGCTTCTTTGTGTTTGTCCCTCAAACAGCGGCGATGGCGCCCCTCCCTCCACGTCCATCCATTGTATGTTTCTTTTCCTCTAGACAATGGCCTATTCCCTCTATCCCCACGTCCATCCTGTATTTGCTCTTAATTAATCTTGTGTGTGTTTTTGTCATGGCGCCGTGCTGTACCAGCGCCACGCCCATAACATCAGTCGGTAATTGCACCAGCCACCTCACTAAGCGTGATTAGCGATGGCTGACCAAATTGCCTCATTGTGACGGGCGAGAAATGGAAGGAATACAAAATCCTTTCTTTTCAAAACTTCTTCCTCCGCAAATTGCTTTGCATCTAATAGGTGGCAGTGATTGCACAATGATGTTTTAAACGTCTGCGGTGCCGAGGGAATTGCAGAGTAATGGCTGCAGGAGAATAGCTGATTAATACGTAAGTGTGTGGTCCTGTCACTCATCGTAATTGCAGTAGGACAGGAGATGTCTACCGGAAAAAGCAGCACGGTTCTGGAGCCGGAGAAAAGCTTCCTTCGTCGGACTCACCGGGCTGGCGCTCTGGCCCGATTGGTCAGTGGCAGACAGATGCCATCACCACTATCGATTTCAGACGTTTGACTACATTTCCATTACCGAGTTGAGCCGAGGGGACGTGAGGGGGTTCAACACTAATAGTATTGAAATAAGAATTTTTTTTTTTTCTTTTATCATCTTCCGTCATTCTAATTTTCATTGCACTGACTTTCCACTCCACCGCGCACGGTGCTCCATGGTACTGAGGTGCCGTAAATGTCATTGAGAACTACTAATGCCAGGGACCAAGGAAAAAGCAGACAATGCCATTGCCTTTCACACTCGAGCTCCATCACTGCTGCCCTTTTTGTCATTGACACACTTTGCTAAGAAAGAACACGCCTGATTAGGCACAGGATATGTGTGGCGAGCCGTGCGATTGGCACATCACCGGGCTGCTTGGAGGAGAAGGGCGACGGCGATAATGGCGGCGGGCGCCGGCGACCTCGTCTGCCGTTTTGGGAGCGAGGTGCACTTCCCCTCTGTCATGTTTTTGCAGAGGTTACGCGTGGGACTCGGCCCCGGCGCACATTAATCTCAGCACGGCCTGCGTCTATATTAGGATGACAAATTT
This sequence comes from Denticeps clupeoides, assembly GCF_900700375.1. Taxonomy (NCBI): domain Eukaryota; kingdom Metazoa; phylum Chordata; class Actinopteri; order Clupeiformes; family Denticipitidae; genus Denticeps; species Denticeps clupeoides. Next base: position 5,500,083 of record NC_041714.1, read on the forward strand.
GGCGCTGTCTGCCGATGAGGGACTGGGAGCGGATGTCAAAATGCAGGCAAAGTCAGGGAGGCAGTGATTTGTGGGAAAGCTTAGCATCGCTCCCTCTTCATCCCTCTGCCATCTATTTCTCTCTGCTCTGTCTCTATTTTTTTTTTTTTTTTCCAACAGCATCCAGTGTTCGCTCGACCCAAAAACTTTTTGGCTGATGCTAACAGAAAACAACATATATTTTTGAGACCTTAGCACAAGTTTCCACTTATTCATATCTTACACATACTTGGTTCTCAAACTGTGGTACACGGGAGATCTCTGACACCCACAGCTCCTGTGTGTTTAAATGCAGTGTAGTTCTTGTATTTCAGTTAATATCCTAAATTGCTGAGTTTTGACTAGATTGAGTATTGAGAGTAGATGACAGACAATATTTTTTTTTTAAATATTCATATTGATCCCTGTCTACATTTAGTTTAGTATGCCTCAGGAACATGATATCTTCTGAGGATCTCTGATCCACAACTGCATATATGAAATAAGCGGCCGTTGTTGAGAGAAGGTGAAGGAAACAAACGACATGGTGAAATGGTGACATGGAAAGCAAGAGAAATGCAGCTGGAGTGTCTGGAAATCGCACTCGCACAGAGGACATGAACCAGCAAAGCATATTACATTCACAATTCATGCATCAGCAGGGGCATGAAAAACACAAACCTTACATGCAGCAGAAAACAGCTTCATATATAGAAAATACATAAACTAAACACAGAATAACAAGGAATCTGAGCCATGAACAAGAAATGTGATGGAAAAATCGGAAGATAATGTTGTTGATTTTATGAATCTCAGGGTGTGTTTGTGTGTCAGTCTATTAGATCATTTAGACCGCCGGCACCATTTATTTCATTGTATATCAAAATCTTATGTTTCTTCATCTTTGTGGGATTCCCACTCTGAGGTCATGAGGCGTCGCTCACTTTGTCATGCAAGCGGCGGGACTCATGGTCACAGAGGCTGGCTCTCTGATCGTTGTCATTCCCGGCTCGTTCCCATGATGCCCCTCAGCGCAGCGCTCGTCCTCAGATCTGCCCAGATTGCAGCAGGAGCAGCTGGCCTGCAGCTCCCCGGCCTGAGATTCGATTTTGGATAACGATCATATTGAGGGGGGAGGGAGACATCCGAGGGGGGACATACTTCAGTGCAGAGGGGTTCCATTCATCAGCGACGTGTAAGGGAGAAGAGAGGAGGAGGAATTCATCGACAGCGTACCCCGATGTTGTTTGCACATGAAATATACATGGAGGCAGAGTAAATGCAGGGTGTCAGGGGCATTATGAATTATAAAACATTGCATTTGAAAGTGTCAGGCGCCTTCGATCATGTTGCACGCAAAATGCACGTTGACTTTCACACACAAAATTGTTTTGAACAAGAACACTTGGACACTCTGGAGACATATGTGTGTATGTATGAGTTCTTTGATATTTTATATGACATCTGGAATGAATTGTTCTGTCCTATATAAGTCTTTGTCCCTGCTAAAATTCTGCAATACCCAGATGCGACCTTTTTAAATCTTAAGAGGCGGTATAATAGACTACTTTTTCTTTTTTTGTTGACTTCAGGTATTATAAGATTAAATGCTTTCGAATTAAGTGCAAATAGAATTCTTTTTTGCTCACAACAGGGGCTTGACTTTTAATGTGCATTCAGTGAGGAGCTCTGTTGGGTACATCCATTAAGAAAACATTACGGCCGGTATTAAAAAAAAAAAGGCTTGCACAAATGACCAGATGTAAACACTGAAAATACGATCCGAGTGGCTGTTAAAGTGTCCATAAATCCTGCATGAGTCAGCAGAAGGTCTCCCACCCACCCACCGTTCTCCGGGGGGCCGCTGTAGCAGCGGCGTAGTGTACACGCAGGTGTTGACCTCCATTCCGGTGTTCATTACCGCCAGGCTTCACGCGATACAGGCAACGCAGCCGACCAGCAGAGGGAGCGGGTTTAGAGGACACCAAAATATTTGCAGGTTCTTGACCGAAGCATTAACCAAGTGGAGATGTAGTGGAGATGTAGGTTCCTGTGTGGATCATGTTTCTGGTTTAAAAGGTTTCAGGCAGTGTAATATACAGGAGAAAGAATCCATGCAAAACAGATCCATGAGAGTGGAGTATGTCCCACAGTGATATGGTGTAATGCCCTCTTCTAACCAATAGTCCATTTTTTTGTGCGGCCTCCATCTTTTTGAAGGTCCCAGACTATTTGGATTTAAAACATATAAAACATATACAACTATACATAGTGGACATACGGACATGGCAGATGTGATCACATAGCATATATTTGAGGACAGATAGGTTCCCCAAGCTGCACTAGAGACTCAAGTCTATGGAACCCGCTGTACTACCAAGGGGGGATACTTCCATTCTCCTCCCTCACAAAGGCCGAAGGCAATCACATTCCTATCAGAGATTGCTTCAAACCTGAGATGGCTACACCATGGTTTTATTCCTCTGCTGTGTGCTGTTAAGAAGATATAAGATATAACTGATAAACCTGAGAGACGATGGTGCTTCACTTTCTATGAGCAGCATAGGACACTGTTAGGGGGTGGTATTAATCATATAAAAGACAAAAAGTTTCTGCGTGGAACTTGTAAATTATCAGGAATGTTAAAATTTTTAATTTTTTTTTTTCAGAATGTGCTTCTGCCATGAGAAATTCATTAAAACGCTGTCATGGGACACAGTGTGCTTTTACACACACCAGTAATAATAGAAAAAACAAGTCATGTGTGCAGATCTACACTTTTTTTTGCAGGGGGGTACAGCACAATCAAATTGACAATGCATAAATGTTCTTTAAAAAGGCACGCTGCTGCAGTGGCTGGAGTATGTAATGATGCTGATGAACCTTTATTACGGCTGTCGTGTTGGGTTAGAGCTCTGTGTGTGCGTGTGCGTGTAGGACACAGACTGCCGCTGTGCTCAAATAAGCCGGCGGTGCGGGGCTGGATGCAGTGTCTTGTTAGAGGGTGTTGTGTGCAGTGACAGTAGCCTGCTGGAAGATGTATGGCAGCGCCGACGGGCTGGCATCGGGGGAGGAGGTTGGAGACTCCAGACTGTGCGCTCTTTCTAACACACACTAACGCTGAGCCCCAGGTCCAGCAGCAGCTGCTCAGCCTTAAATAAAGCGAAGAGCCCCGCTCCCGTAAGGAAAGCGGACACGTGCAATACTTAACAGCTGTCCTGGCCGACCTTGTTCGCCTGTTTATTTATTTACTCATCTACCGCTAGCCAGTTATATATCAAGTTTCTCGTTTTTTTAGCGTGGTAATTGTGGGATGTGCATGATCAAGCCTACCCTGAGCTACAGTGTGACAAATGGCCTCATCGTTGCGTTTTGTTTCACTTGCGTCCATGATTTGATGGACGGGAGAGAGGCAGCGGCATTTGGGCACAGTTCAGGACACCTACGGAACATTATTTTTCAGTGAGACCGTCTTCGTTGGCTCGCCCCATCTCTATTTGCGTTGGCCTAGTTATGCAGAGCTGAACTACTTTTGGGGCGTTGTGGTGGTTTTGATGGCAGTCCGAGACGTTGCTCGGTATGAGTGATCTTAAAAGCCTGTGACAGATGCCCAAGGTGCATCGGTACAGGAAGTGAATTCCATTCATCAATTGTTTAAATGCTATTGTCTTCCTCTGACGTCTAGACATGTATCGACATCCCTTCATTTTTAACAACCCCCCATTTGCCAGTTCCATTGAGAAATTAGTGTTGGCCCTGGCCTGATCTGCAAGAGGAATGAAGTGGAGATGGGATACCTGTCAATCATCTGATTAACGCGGCCCATTGAGACGCTCGGTCGATACTCACACTTCATGAAAAAAGGACACAAAAACAAACCGAGAGAGACGTCTCAAGGATGAGTTGGCACTGTGGCGGGATTGAAATGTTGACTTTTAATATCCGACCTGAGAGTGCGGCTGTGACCTCTTGTTCTTTTAGAGCCGACCAAAACAGTTCTGAGCCGGCCCACCAGTGGGTAACTATGGTAACAGATACAGTGTCTTACTATTGGTTTTCGCAACGCCTGCGTCACTTCAAAGCCTAAATGGAAAAGCAAAAAAAGCGGCAAAATCGGTGTTAGAACAGTCGCAGTCATCAGTGCAATAGCGATTTGGCTCAATATACATTTTCTTCCTTCCCATCCTGCAGAAATAGAGTCATTACGTTTAACGCACATGTGTGTGACACTCCTGAAAGCGGAATGAGATTGAACACAGTGGGTGGCTGTGAGATCACAATGTAGAGGCGAGGCGAGGCGAGGCGAGGCGGGGCGGCTCTGCCTGGATTTTCAACTAGACGCTACGCCCGTCTGCGCCCGGAGCTACAAAAGGTCCAGGCATGTTCGAGTCAAGGTCAACAAGATCAGCCTGCCAGACATGGAGAACGCAGCGTGCTTATCAATAGCAATGGAACCTTCGTACGGAAGCCTTACGAGCTAGAACAGGACAAGAAAAAATAATAAAATAGCTGCCGCATTCCCGGTGGAATACATTACCGGCTCAGAGAGCTGACTTCAGACATAACCGATGGTCCCTTTGCATGGCTTCAACGTCCCTGTGACTTTCAGTGTATTTCCAAAGAGACACTTTATGTACCTGGGAGCATTCATCACATTAGACCTGAGAGAAAACAACAAAAAGGGGGGGAAACACAGTGCTCCTCTGAGATGTTACGACAGGTCAGCACAAGCAAGGCGTCTGAGCAGCAGAGTAAAAAAAGCAACACTTCTAATGTTGTATTTTGTACCAAAAGACGACAAGAAGCTGCTGGTTCTCTCTGGACACAAGGGAGCGGTCCTTTAAACGGGAGCTCTAATTATTCGGGGCGGTCCCTGGGTAGCGTGTGGCATATCATTTAAGCAGGAGTTATGACGTTATAGATTACTGCTGCAGGTGCTGACACTGGCACTCCCAGGCTGGGAGCCAGTCAGCTCACTTAAAAAGGGAGGGAATTATCAATCTCGACGGATCGAAGCAGAGCTTGACAGGGTTAAAGCTGTGACGAGTGCCGGTCCCAGTCAGGAAGGAGGAACCTTGTTCACATGGTGCTGAACAGCAGCTCAGTCAGCCTGAAGGTCGCCACCATTCTGCCTTCTGGAAGGAGAACTTCACTGCTATTAACAGGTTCCATTTCTCCTTGGAGGCTCTGAGGCCACCATGATGCCTTATACAAATGTCCTGGAACAAGCTGCTTGAGATAAATGTATATAATTAATGGTTGAAAAAGGGACATGTAGTCCCGTTTTATCATCAACATGTAGCCTCCTGAATAACAGTCAAATCCTCTCATGTTGATGGGTAAAGATTCTCAGGATTAGGAAGAACACTAGCTGGAATTTTTGACACCAACACTGAAGCCTTAGGGTCCTTTGCATATTGCTCTTCTTTGGCTGTCTATATATCCATGAAGCTGTGTTTGTGAGGAGATGCTACTTTTTTTTTTTATTACTGCGATTCATACCATGTAGCAATGGCATGAACGTTTGGGGGCGAAATTCTCAAAAGGTGCATTTGCTCCCGCTTCAAGCCAAAACAAAATAATGAAGTGCTCCTCTCGCCTCGCCTACCTGCATACCTTAACTTCATCTCCTCTGGAAACCCAGCCGGATTAATGAGGCCTGGCCTGCCGAAGGCCTCCATTTCATCACTGAGCGCAGCTCTGCTCAACACTTGTGTTGGAATTTGCCATTTATTTCAGCAAACCAAAGCATTCACAGTACAGGGTAACAGTTTGGACACACCTTCTCATTCAATGTGTTTTCTTTATTTCCATGACCATTTACGTCGGTAGATTCTCACTGAAGGAGTTATGTACTTATGCACACTCTTGGCATTCTCTCGATGAGCTTCAAGAGGTCGTCACCTGAAATGGTTTTCCAACAGTCTTGAAGGAGTTCCCAGAGGTGTTTAGCACCTTCACTCTGCGGTCCAGCTCACCCCAAACCATCTCGACTGGGTTCAGGTCCGGTGACTGTGGAGGCCAGGTCTCCACTTTTTGTACATAAGTACATAACTCCACATGTGTTCATTCATAGTTTTGATGCCTTCAGTGAGAACCTACTAATGTAAATGGTCATGAAAATAAAGAAAACACATTGAATGAGAAGGTGTGTCCAAACTTTTGGTCTGTACAGTATATTGCAGTCCATTTCATGTTGTGATTAAAATATTGACCTGCAAACTAATCATGCTTGTAAACCTATGGTCAGTAGTGCATTTCTGTTTATTTCTTTCTGAATATGTGGACTCCTTCCCTGCCTATAAAACCAGGGTCACATTTTTGATAAGATGGGGTCAGGAAATGTCGATTTGTGAAGAGATGAAATTGTCACTGGCTAGTATAACAGTTACCATCTTAACAACATACTCGTTCCAGCTGGGGTCGGAGCTCGGATCGGAGATCGGAGGAAGTGTGAACCTGCCGTGCTGTCTTGTTAGTGCATGAATACAGAGCGGCCTACATTATCGACCTTCGAAAAAAAGGTCACTGCATTACATGTTAGCGGCGCTGGTTTTGAATTGCCCATGTCCCCAACACCCTAGAGACACTGGTGTCATCACTTACCAGTCACTGTTATGAAGTGAGGTCTGGTAGGTTTTGTACATGGAAGGATGCTCATAAGAAGCATTGTGATGAACCTCTGGATCCAAAACAGCCTATTTCTCTGCTCTACCCCACCTCTGAGTTAATGTGTGAGTGTGTATATATATATATATATATGTGTGTGTGTGTGTGTAAGAAAGGGAGATGTATTGATTCCCACACCTCTGCCTGTCGGTGCAGAGTGCCAGGATCTCCCGCCAGGATAAACAAATCACATCGGCAAAGTGATGGATGTGGCTCTCCGGGATCCACCAGCTTTGCCATCTGGACAGCCGACACTGTATATCAGCCCCACGCACAGCAAATTAAATTTACATTTGCGCCGCTTCCTCAGGCTTCTATGTTGCACCGATGCACAGAAAGAGAAGGGAAAAAAATCATCACATCCCCCCTTGAATGGCGCCATTTTCCTCATCCACTGCAGTGAGAGAGAGAGAGAGACAAGCAGAAATTGTGCAACATTGCTCGTGACTTGTCGTGTGCAAATTAGAAATGCCATTAAGGTTACAATTAATTAGCAGTTAAAATGAGGAAAACAATGGTGCTGACGCTCAGCCAGACTTAAATGCGCTCTTTTGGCTTTATCTTCATTCATCTGGATTAGAATAAAGCACTTGTCTTAAAAAAATGCCCAGCCACGACAGGGCTTCGAATTGTGGAAACGATTGTTGATTTGAATTAAAAGTATAAATGATTACTTTAAAAGCTCCTCGCTGTTCAGTTCCCCGTTTCGAATTTACTTCACTGCGGCTTTTTCCTGACCTGAGAACGGCTTAAATGCGGACCCGTGAGGCGACCATTACGGTGTTCCCGGTGAAAGTGCTTGACGCTGTAGGTAGTGAGTAGATAAGTATGGAGGGGAGAACAGGTCATGGCTTTGAAAAAGGAAGTGGTGGGAACAGTTGGTCCTGCTGACTATGCTGGAATAGGGTCGGATGACCCCTGTTAGCCGTTCTCTTGCCACGTGGTTTTTGTATTTATTTGTTGCTCTGTTTTCTGTTCTTTTCGCAGCCTACCGACGACCTGCTGGTGGCATCGGCGGAGTGTCCGAGTGACGACGAGGACATAGACGAGTGCGAGCCGAGCTCAGGTGGGTTAGGTTAGTCACCTCCTTTTTTACTACTTCCGTCTGGGCGTGTCGCATCTCCTTGACTCGATCCGCCACCTCCGGAATGCGGCGCGCTCCCCGACGTTCCCGTTTCTTCGCCCTCACACTTGTGTGCAAGCTTAGCAACGCTTGTCAACTTTCCCCACACTGTACCTGTTTATAGCTCCCCCACCTGGGCCCAGCCTCGGTGCCCGGGAAGGCGCGGCACGCTTCCTGCTTTTCTATTTCGTTTTTTTTTTTTTTTCTGTCTGTTTGAAATAGACTGGAAACTGTCCTCGGCTAACGAGTGTCCCCGGCATGCCAACCGGGCTAAAAGCGTGCAGGGAGGTGGGAGGGCCATGATGGATCCCCAGACATGTTGCGTAGCCGCTCTCCGGCGTCGTTAATTAGGCTCGGCAGCGGGGGAGGGCGCCGAATCTGTTGTGTCGCGGGCGCCGCAGGTTTATGAGGGCTGATTACACTTGACGTGCACTTTAGGTGCGTTGGCAGCGTTGTTCATCTGCTCTCATGGAAGAAATAAACTTGCGCCTCCCTAAGTGCTGCAGCTTCACTCTGTCAGTATTTTCCTGCAATCAGCCTCTGAATCTCAGAAGCAGACACAAAACATCTAAATGAAATGAGGGGGGGGCACATTCCCCTGACATGAGACCTAGAAGAGATCAGACCAGACAGTGTTTGTATTCAATCAAAGTTGCAGTTCTGTGGGGCTTTGGACCTGCATGACGTGAGTCGGATTAAAAAACGCTGCTTCCCTCTGCAAAACGGTCCAAAACATCCACCGCAGAAACGTCCAGGGAAGATCATTTCGTTTGAAATTTAGTTAGATTTCCCGTGAACATGCACTTTCGGTTGTGCAATTTTACGCTTTTTTTTTTTTTTACACTTCTTTAAATGAGAATCACAATAAATTCTCTTAGGGTGTGTAAAAATTGCACAACCGAAAGTGCAGTGTAAAAGACGCATGGCTCACTAGAGATTACAAGAACGAGCAGTTTCTAATTTATTAACACCGGTAGATTACAATTGTAGTTACATGTAAATATTGTAAGTAAAACCAATTTCTGTAACCAATGTTACAGAAAAAAAAAATTAAATTAAAGAAGAGAGATAGAGGAAGAGAGAGAACAGCCAGGTACGAGGCTTCAGAGAGGCAGCCTGGACCTGGAGAAACAGGGAGAGAGAGAACCCTCTCGGGGGAGAACCCTCGAGCCCCCGATGGAGGAGGAAAAGAAGAGCCCACAGCCCACAAGAGAATGTGTCCTCTGCTTTTGTCTTTCACCAAATACAAAAGAACAAATTTGCCATGGACCTGGAATTTTCCCATCTTACAACAGGTTATAAATCAGTGCCGTGGTCTCTTATTTTTTTCCAGGGCCAGGTGTTGTTCCAAAATGTCTGCATATCTAAGCTTGTTTTCGGTGACCTCACATCTTACCCATTACAAAATGGCACACCCCGACACCGTGACGAATGCTAGATTTGCTCGTTAGATCAGAGACAACGTTGCTTTTAATTTCTTTTCTAGGTAGTACTGTTTGCAATATTGACTTATCAAACAAAGCATGATTCTGCTGAGCTGCTGTCCATCTGAGATGAGAAAGAGCCCCGAGGCGGTTCCTCTGGACAAAATTCCTCAGGCAATATAATGATATCAATGCCAGGCGCACGATGGCTTTAAAGTCACTGAATGCTGAGGGATCAGAAATCACAGCTATTTAGATTTCTTCGCCTTTGATGCGCTGAGTCCATATTTTGAAGTGTTTTGAAAGTGTAGTGTAAAAAAAAGCATCCAAAATTCTGACTTTTTTTTTTTTTATTGTGCACTGACTTGATCTTTTTTAAAAAGCCTGGTTGCATCCCCTGATATTATTATAACTTGTTCTCACATTTTCCACATCAGTTCAAAATTACACTTTTGAACACAACCTTATCTCAGGCGCAGCATGCATCATTTTCAGAATAATTTTCAAACAGTTAGACATTTATTAGGTAACACAAAATACCTGCTCTTATCTCAGTTTTGACTGAAGACAAGCACACAGCTTTTCCAGTTGCATTAGCATCTAACGTAGTGAACATCTCCTTTTGGGGGGGATTTGGGGTACCTTTTCCTGTCACACTTTAAAATCCAAGCATGGTCAATTGAAATAATTGACTATAAGTGAACAGCCTAAATTGAATAACAGAATTATTAAACAGAATAAATGATGTATCTTGCTATTTTGTAAAAGAAACTTACATTCAAGTGCTTAAGGTTTAGAAACATAAGAGTTTAAGTAAGAAAAATAAGTGAAGAAAATGTAAAAAAGCAGAGCATGTTGAGGAGTGTGACCTGCTGATTCACGTTCATCTGGAAATGTAGGCCTAGAAACACTGGAACAGGACTGATGCAGACACATGCGCATTATCTGTTTTCTTACAAGGATGCAATGATGACTTTTATTGAGAATCATATTTGTGGGACCTTGCAGATCATGCTGCGGAAGGAAAACCGAGCCCGTACGCGCCGAATATCGATGCCTTACAAGATTACACTTTTTTTTTTTTCCAGACGCTCTCGCAACCAAATTACCCCCTTTTCTTTCAACGGATAGATGTTGGCGAAGCACCGCTACACTCAGCCATTTTCGAAAGCAAACACTCCCTTTTACTCTCTCTCACCGCCTGACGTTCTGGACTGGCTGATCCCACCTCTACCGCAGGCGGCCTGGTATTCATCCCATCAGCGCTTGCCTCAGAGTAAAGGGGATTTCAAAATGAGACATAAACATGTCCGGAGCTTGAGGAACAATTAAGACCCTCGACTGAGCCTCTTCCCTGGCCGTATCGATCCGCAGGTGGTAATAAAGTCTGCGCTAAATTAGCGGCGCCCCCCCCGGGCGCTCGGTGGGCTGCCAGTCTCTGGCGCCGGCATTGTAGCACCGCGGGCTGGGAGGAGATAAATGGACTTCAGATCCTGAACTCTGATAGACCCGTGACAGTCCCACCAAAAAAAAACAAAAAAAAAAAACCCCGCGGTTACCAAGTCGAGCAAGGCGTCTGGTGGCGAAGTCCGGGACAAGGTCGTCTGTTCAAAGCAAGCAACAGGACGCGAGGCAACGTGGAGATTGTGTCCTCGAACGGCGCGCCACTTTGGCTGCTATCAGCCGGACGATGTGACGCCGTGCTTCTAGGGTCCCCCGTGGTGACAGCTGTCCAACACCATCTTCTTAATATCTGCATTCAGAGCCACTGACATGGTCTGTGGAGCAGTTGACACCGAAGCGCTGATAGCTCACTAGCGCGTGAAGGACTGGTTCCACTGGTGCCGAGCATCTCAGGTTGCGGGATCTCTTGCCGGGGTCGCTCCGCAGGGAACGGCTCTTTCAGAAAAGCATCGAAAGAGACTGGATCTCGCTGAGAAGCGAGGGGACGCTAATTTGGAACCTTCTGTAACCGAGCTGGGAAAAATAAGACCTCTGCCGATGTTGTTCAGCAGCTGACCCGGAAAATGCCGACGTATTAAAAACTACTTTGCAGTGGTGACTTGTCTTGGAGTCGTGCTGCTCCTCAAGGTCAGTCCAGCCTGCCGTAGATCATCAAGGCCTCCTCCCATGGCAGCTTTATCAGGGATCGAGCCGTATCGATCCGCCCGCTTACTTATTGCCATGCTTTATTTCTCCCACTGTCGGAACCGCGCCGAGTCTTCCATGAGGGCCCAGATTAGATCACACCGCAGTAAATTGAATCTTCTCCCCTGGTCCAGAAACGCTGGCTGCGCTGCGATATCTGGATGGGGGAGGATGGGGGTGGTCTGTGGCTCTCCCACCTCACTCCACACAGACAGCCGTGTTGACAGGACTCACCTGTCTGAAGATCTTCCGTCATTAAATCAATTTTGTTTAGATTAATTAGATAAATCATTGATATATTTATTTTCTTTTGTTCCATGATTGCGGGCTTAATTTTCATTATTTGTTTTCAGTTACAATTTTGATTCAAGTAAGTTATATAGGTTAACGAATGTGCATTTATTTTATTCTAATAAGTAGTACCTGCCAACATTTGAAAGACCTATGAAATTGAATTTTATGTAACAGTGTACACATAAATGCTTGTATGTAACAAGAATCGGCAATTTGATCATCAAATGAAAATGAGGACCTGTACTTCTTCACAGATTTTATGTGGTTTCTCACTAACGCTTAAAGAAAACAATAATAGTAGTAGCCTAGTGGGTTACTCACTCTATGAACCAGAAGACCCAGGTTCAAACCCCACTTACTACCATTGTGTCCCTCCTGGAGACACAGTTAGAGGAAACGGTCCCTGTAACTACTGATTGTAAGTCGCTCTGGATAAGGGCGTCTGATAAATGCTGAAAAATGTAAAAATCATGCCCAGGGTGATTAAGTTGTACAGACCAGGATATGGTCAAGGTTCTCACCTCTTCCAGGTGGTCTTGTGGTTCCATGCACCGCTTTCATGCTTGTAAATGTTCACTTGAACCACAGAGATGCAGGCCAAGCGTGAAAGCACAGTCTGCAGTCACGCTTGTCTTTACGGAATTTATCAATGGCTGTGCCATGTGATGCCTGATTTTCTACAGCCACTGGTGAAAATGAGGATCCACGGGGGATTTGGGGAGCTGGTAAGCCTTCGACCATCTGTAAGAGCCTCTGTAGAGGTTAGCAGTGCCACTCCGACCCCAAGCAAACACAATAATCAAAGTCCCTGGGCAGTTAAATGTGCTCATTACATCACTTAACAGCAGGGAGTGGGCAACTCCATTCCTGCAGTCAACCAGCCACTTATCCAGGCAGAGCTGGAAACCATTCAAGGTTGTCCATTTCGCAGTCCTTATCAACTCCACAATTACCGTACGTGCGGAAGCTTCAACAATGCAAACCAGCCATTGCCCCTTTCCTCCATTTACATTTAGCAGTCATCGTTCACTCAGGCAAAATGGACTTTGCACAACAAAAGAGCAGCAAAGCATGCAATATAAATCACCACTCAACAGGCACAGCCGCTTTAAGGCAGGGTAAGGTTAATTATTCTAATTATTCTCCTTTTTTCCCATGTGAAATAGTCTATGAACAATTAAACAAGCTGACATTCAAGCTAAAGAGTTAGTTTTTTTTTTTATGGAATACAACTAAAATTGCACTAGCATGATCCAATCCAATTAATTAAATGACAAGCGAGAGATTTTCCTAGTATTTCTGAGATTAATGACTTAATCAAAACACACTGATGGCTTGAGAGTCCGCTGCCCACTTGTAATCAGCAGTTTAATTTTCCCCGGCATGAACTGCTCTTGTTCTTTATAAATGTGGGTACATGTCTGCACCAGATTGCGGGTTAATCCTCTAAAGGACGTTTCAGGAGAAATCTGTATCTTACAGGCCAGTGCCGGTGCATCCAAACCCACTCCCAAGTCAGATGTGTTGGATGTCTACTTTGTAATCGTGCTCAGTTTTGCATTCCTTGCTCGGTGAAGATTATCTGAGACTGGCCCCGCATGGTGATCTTGCCTTTAATGAAATGCGCTCTGTGAGAAAATGGGATTTCATGGTCTCATGTCTCTCTTACTGTCACGTCCCTCAGAACGTCTCAGCTTCCCCTTCCCCTTTTTTTTTCAGACCCCGTTTCCCCCTCTGAGCCTTGTGCCAGTGACATCAGCACTCCGACTTTGATGCTAACCCAATTTGTCTGTTTATTAGTCCTCAGGGTGGATGACAGATTTGGCATCCTCGGGAATGCCAGGATGAGATTGGCTAAGGGCCACGGATGCCAGACGGTTCGTGAAGTCCCCCAAACCATCACTCATGAGGGCTGGGCTCCAAACCCACAATGTCCGCACAGACATAGACAACACTTGCCATTGTGTTTTGCAGTCCAGTCCTCACAGCCTGTGGGTCGTGAGTGCACATAATGGCCAGAACTGGGATGGAGTCACGCCCATAAAACACGGAACTTAGTGTCAATGTGACTGATGTGTAGAACTGCAAACGCTTCCTGTCCTTTTCTGTCAACAGGCGCATGCAGACGTATCGTCCGATGCTGTTTGTGTTCCCTCAAAACCTGTGAAATGCCACATCAGTGATTTACCTAATGAGTGCTCTCATTAGTCTAATAGACAAATGGTGTTCTTAATGAAAACAGAAACAAGTATACAAACCGACGCGTACAAGTAATCAAAGTAAACTGTCATGACCATGTGTTACCTGTCAGTTGTTTTATAGCATAATAAATAAATGTTAGTGCTCACAAATTGTCATATAAACCAGTCCCTCCACCAAGATCATGTTAACTTTGCAAAAAAAAAATACATATCACGTACTAAAGCATCCATATCACATGATTCTCAACTGTAAAGCTGTAATTGGCTTCTTCTGTAAAAGTTTTTCGCTCAATGTTCTTCCTTCCGTGTGCATGCATGCACATCATTACTAGCGTAAGTCACCTTTTTGCTGTGAACATTATCACCACTGATTCACAACCAGATGCAAGAAAGTGAGACGACTCAGCTTTTTGTACATAGAACAGATTTGATTGCTGAAACTGTGCTTATTGGTCTAATGTTGAGTAACAATAAGGGGAATATACAAAAATTGCAAGGTGCTGCAGAATTCATAGAGGTTGGTGGAGTTTCCATTAGTCCTGGAACGTGAAGTGAAAGTGAAGTGATTGTCATTGTGAAACACTGAAGCACAACACACAGTGAGACAACCAAATGTGTCCTCTGCTTTTAACCATCACCCTTAGTGAGCAGTGGGCAGCCATGACAGGCGCCCAGGGAGCAGTGTGTGTGGGGACGGTGCTTTACTCAGTGGCACATCAGTGGCACCTTGGCGGTTCAGGATTCGAACCGGCAACCTTCCGATTACGGGGCCGCTTCCTTAACCGCTAGGCCACCACAACCCTAAAGAGAGGACCGAATAAACTCCCCTGGAGGAACAGATAAACCCCTATGCTTGTGATGGTGGATCTTGTCCAGTAAATAGGCCTATAAATAATATAGTACGTAAGAATTAAGTGGCATATTGCCCATCTGCAAAGAAGCAGCGACCTGGTAATTAACATCGATCTCAGCGGTGCACTGCCCACTTACCTCCTTTAGTCCTTCAAGACTAGCTTTGTCGACACAGCCGGTCCACCTTCCTCAATGCACATGTGCCATTATAAAATGCTGTGTGAATTGTGGTGATGCTGGCTCAGCTATATCCCTCCCTCACGAGGACTGCTTCATCATGGGCACATGCACGTCCATCATTGGCCGCCCCCAGAGTGGACGATGGTGGGTGGCGGGAGGACGCACAGTCATTTCTGGAGAGCTCTTCGGGTTAATTAAAGAGCGGAGACACTTAGCGCTGCTGCGCGGCGCGGCGGGAGCATGTGGCTGCGCCTGATACAGTGACCTGTCTCCCCGCCTGATGGGCTCTGCTGACAGCTGGTGATTTTGGCAGGACGCGTGGCACTGCTTTAACACTAATCCACTCAGATTACAAAATGTGTCACCGAGCTAGCTAACTAAAACCAGGGTCTTTCTGGAAGGATTGCACAGCCGTAGCCTAGGCATGCTGCTAAGCTTTTACGGATAAGGCGGCTCGCTCAACGCAGTCCAAAAAACGAAGCTCACTCACGCCACGGAAACACTACACAAAAACACTGGACTTGCAGCAGACGTGGCCTCCTTGACTGTCAGAAGAATAGCTAGAAGCCATTATAAGGTCAAACGGCGTCTACATTACCGCCCATTACCCATATCGGCGTGGCCTACACTCAACCTCCGAAGATTGTGTGCTAATTACTCACACACCACGTTCCTGTGTCACCCTTTCCAGGAAACCCGTAATTACCTTTTAACCTGTAAAGCTGCACCTTATGGATATACCCCGTTAATTACACATGCATTAGGTGCATTGCGTCTCTGAAAGCCATCAGCCTAATAATGAGACAAAAACGATCCTCAGTTTGAACTGGACTGTGCTTCCATTGGCAGCCGAAAAGTGTAGATGACATTGGTGTCACTATGAAGGCCTATAATGCACTTGATCTTACAAAACCCACACACATTTAATATGTCCTTGTCTCCATTAATCCAACTAAAGAAGGGTCGGTCAACATGTTATGCCGTTTATAGCATTACTAACCTTGATTGGTCCTTTTACTTCTTCCCACCACTCTGCATCCACAGGACCCTACCTGCTCTGGCCCACTCATGCCTTTAGACCTGAGCAAATAAATGAACCTCTCCAGCAGAGATAAATGAGCATAAAAAGCTTTTAAAGGGAAGCATTTATTTAAATCCCTGCTGACATGGGGGGGAAGGTGCAATTCCACTCCTCCACTTCAGAGGGAGGCACGAGGCCATGAAGAGAGAGGGGAAGAACAGGAGAGGCCCTGGGAAATTTGTCAGGCCTTTTTAAAGGAAATTATACAGCTGTATTCCCCTTGTGAGGTGTGTCCAGGATGCAAACGGGGGATCTGGCCAGGATTTAGAGTACGGGGGGGGAAGGAACCCCTTTCAAAATGCAGAATTTTATGGCTTTACCCCAAAATGACTGCTGTTATAAAACAATGCGTCAGAGGTCTCACATTGCATCCCCATTACCTCTGATCCCCTCAAACATACATCGTGGACATGGCTCCTGCAGGAAGGTTCCGTCTCCTTTTACCAGTATTCTGATATCAATCCCTCCCACTGAAATCTCAGACAGAACAGACGGGCTTGCTAAAGGAAATGACTTGTGACTAAATGGCTGAAACATTAACCAAGGTCCCTATGAATAAAACAGCAAGGAGTTTTTTTGATGGCCTAAAAATGTCACCGTTAGAGCAAGAGAAAAGGGAAAGGCTATTGGCATGGTTTTTATGGGGGGAAAAAAATAAAAAATTTCCCCTTTGGGTTTATCACTCACTTCCCGCAAGTGCTCTCCCGCAAGTGCTCTCCCGCAGCGCCGTGGCGCGATGAAGCACCAGTTGGAGGTCATTTTCTCTCGGTCTAATTTTACCCTTGGGTGCACCGGCACCGAATTTATAAGGACCCCCATTATTTTAAACACTTGTTTCAGCCGCCATCTCTCTCTCTTAGTCACTTGGCTCGGTGGTGATGGAGAGTTAATGAACAGGGAGGTCGACATGTACAGGCAGCCTGGGTGGGCCCGCCGCGAGGCCTCATGCTAACCCAACACGCCAGCTCCGCTGCACTCCGGAGTGAGAAAGAGACCTACGTGTCGAGGGCGCACAGCATCACTACACACCCTCCTGAGTCCAGATGCACCGCGGCTGTCTTTATTCACCCAGGGATGCGTTCAAACAGGATGGTCATCATCAGGGTATCAAACATTAGCGTATATAGCGTTGACCCGCACAGCTAGCTGCTTTAATTTCACTGTTAGCTGGTATGCCAAATCACATATTTCAATTTCAATGTCCTGCAATTTTTGCTCTTTATATAGAATGTATTTAATTATGTGCACACATAACACAATTATTGACATTGTTACATCTTTTGGTGGCAGTGTAGATTACATATTTTTTCTTGCCCACCGATTTTACCTGCAGGAGATAGGAGATTGATAAGACTGAGATTGAACAATTCTATCAGGTATAATTCTTATTAAAATTAATGCGATGTTGTGTGAATGCTTAAACACTTTTTTTTAGTACTTCATTTTCACACATTTGTTTTTTTTTGTCTGTGTTTTATATTGCCAATATGACATTATGGCAATACATAAATAAATCTAAATTAATTGCAGTTCACTTATATTTAACAAGGCCGACCTATTTCATGCTTGTTATAGGAGAATTAAATTTACTGTGTTTTCAGCCTCCTTTATTATGCAGTGGTAGTATATTTACTTGAGGGTGATCCCGAAACCCCTAGCCAGTGAGTGAAATGGACACCATATAAGATAATCACTGCAGACAAAGGCAAATCTGTTTAATCCTTTAAGCAGTGGTGCTTTTATCCAAATTTCCCTGACCACTATTTTGTCCTTATTCCCAATTATTCTGTCTACACATGAGACATATTAAAAGCAAACCAAGAGAGCAGTACACCCTCTCAAGAGAGTCAGGCAGGTGTCCAGGCAGGTGTGAAAATGAGAGGGGTCAGCTGCATTTCAGAAGCAGACCAATCACACCCTGAAAATGTCTAATCTAAAAGGGTATTAGACTGGAGGAATAATGTGCAGAAATGTGCAGATCACAGATAGAACCGGCTCTACAGTCAGCAAGCCAGTGCCATTAATCTCTGGTGGATAATTCCCAGAGATCTCAGTGTGATCCCAATCAGTGGATCTGCACCTCTAGCAGGTGTGAGAGAAGGACCAGGTGGGGGTAGACTAGGACCACTTGCAAAACAACAGTAAAAGGGATCCAGCAGGGCTGTTGGAGGAGACATGTCTCAAACCTTGGTGTCTGAAGACCAGCATTTTCTCTTCTTGAGATGTTTTGTAAATTTTTTCCTTTTTTAGTATTTTCTCCTGGCCCTCCAACCGAACCCAAAAGTGAATTTCAAGGCAGTCACCTCTCTCCCCATTGACCACCCAGTCTGGTGTCAGCTGGGGGCTCTTACCTTGAAGGAGAGAGCCTTTTTCACACCTGTCCACAGGGATAACTGGGCCTGTCGCAGGTAGAGTTAATCTGCTCCAACACTCAGTCACACACAGTCCCCCCAATGTGAGACTCCCTTTGTCCTTGACTGTCTATCAGCTTGGTTAGCATACCTGCCCTAACAAAAAATGTGCGTCTCTGACAAATGCAATCAAATGAGAGGTATATTACTACACTAATATTTAACCAATTAAACAAGAATAGCATCATCATCATAATGTGACATTAGAAAAGCATTCAACCTCCCAAACCATATTTGTGTAGTAGTCAGAGATTTTGTTAATTTAATCTAACAACAAATATGCAACATAAATTAATTATTTAGTTTAATGCCATTAAAATGGAGATTTGTTTATTGACAGCTTATTTATTAGTTTATGCATTTTTTCCCCTTGGAAAATTGATAGGATATTTATTTACTTATTTACTTATTTTTAACTTTAATCCCATCACGAGGTCTACATGCAACAGGCGAATCACAAATCTCTTACGATTACGAGATACTTGCACTGGGAAGGAGGATGGAGGAGACTGTGAAAACAGGGCTGAGGAGCACATTAAAGAGAAGAGAGAGCTTGAGAGCGAGTGATGAAGGCTATCAGAGTTGATGGGAGTCAGATTATAATTTGGATGACTCTCACACATAATGGGAGCTGCGCTGATATGCAATCAGTTTCCCATTCAGCACTGCAAATGGATCCCAAAGCAGGGTCTGCCCGCACTTTATTCTGACTTTATCAAACATTTCATTTGAAGTTACACACAGGAACAAATGTTGATGGTTATGTATTTTTGTTTATAATTTGCGGTGTAATTGCATTTTGAATGTTTACCAAGTCTTTGAATCTTTTTTTTTATGAAGCAATTTATTTTATTCCATGTTGGAGAAGCGTCTGTTTAAATATGAGATGCGTCTGTTTGATTTAGTACGAAAAATGAGTGAATTTGACATGGTTCATGGAATAGATGAAAGCTTTAATCAGGAGCGCTGACACTCCCTTAGACCCTTCATCAGGCCGACTAATGATGCAACACTTCTTCATTTCAAATTTTCCTATCTGCGATGGTCCAAACTCTTTTATATCACTTCCTTTTTATTTCTTTTTTTTTTTTGTTTTGTTGAGGTACACGTGGTAAGTCTCACTCACGCAGTAATTGTTGCTTATGTATCTCTGGCAGAGACTGGGATGAGTATGTATTATTGGCTGTGATTGGTAATCAACGTCTGCATCCTTTTCACAGTTAGCCCCACCCCCTCCGGAGCGAAGGGCATCCCCGTGCCGGCGGAGGGCTTCAGAGAGTCCAGCAGCACCACTGGCATGGTGGTGGGCATCGTGGCGGCCGCCGCCCTCTGCATCCTAATCCTGCTCTATGCCATGTACAAGTACCGCAACCGGGACGAGGGCTCCTACCACGTGGACGAAAGCCGCAACTACATCAGCAACTCGGCCCAGTCCAACGGCACTGTCGTCAAGGAGAAACCGGCCAACAGCACCAAGAGCTCGGTTAAGGGCAAGAAAAACAAAGACAAGGAGTACTACGTGTGACACTTCTCACGTCGGCCTTTAGACTTTTGCTTTGAAAAAAGACAAATCCAGAAGACCCACCGCGTGTAAAATAAACAAGACATACAAACACAACTAACGAAAAAAGACAAAGACATTTAGTCCTCATGTTATCTAAGACATGGTGTGCAACCATAAAGCACAAAGGAAAATACAGACTTTCTGCTGAAGCACACCGGACCGCAGGAACGAAATGGAAGCGGAGGTGTGGGGAATCCACGATGAGAACATTGCGATAAAAACGACCCCCTGACCAAACTCACATTATAAACACGAGTGTTGGACACAGAGCTGAAGCGGGGTGGGGTGACGTCACAAACTGTCAGTGTTTTCGTTTCTTTTGCCTGTGGTTGTGTTGCTGGAAATTCTCTTTTCTACAAAGAACATATATAAAAGGAAAAAGATTTTAAAAAGAGAGAGAGAGAGAGAGAGAGACGGACATTCCCTGCGAAAGCAGTGGAAATGCACGATCGGAACGATCTGGAGCTACCTGCGCGTACAAAATCAGCCAAAGTATTTGCACTTTTCATTGTGACAGTGATGGACAGCAGACTGAATCTGTCAAAGGTGCAAAGAGATGCTGAACCCATGTATACCCATTCAGTACAGAGCGCGACGAGAAAGCGTGGAAGCCTCCATTTCAAACCCGGAGCTGGAAACAACAATTACCTGATCATTTGGGAACACTCCATGCACGCAAAAGTATCTTATTACATATGTTTATATACAGTACAACCACATCTATATGTGCTTTCTGGACTGTGACTAAGTGGTGTTTTATAGCCTGTTGTATAGATGATGCAAACTATATCTGCTCCTTGACCATTTTTACTAATAAAAAAAAAAAATTATAAAAAAGAAGAAAAAATTAAATGTTATTAAGTGTTGCTAGATATAGACAATTTTCCAATATCCGCAAAAACCTATTATTTTTATTTCAGTTGCATTCTTTAGTTTTCTTTAATAATCCCTGTTATGTTTTCTACCAAAAAAAATTATTTAAAAAAATGGTAAACCAAGTTGCACCTGAACTGCAAAGCGCAACAGGAAAATACAAAGCAACGTGTTGAAATGTCGTCAGCATCACACAGTTTCAGGACCCACAGCCAATCCCAAAATGATCCCAAGTGAGACTGGAGATGAAATATGGAAGGCGATGCTATTGTTCTATGTTTTTTCTTTTTTTTTTTTGTAATAAAATGGTAATAAAGATTCTCACAGCTTGCACAGAGGTGGAGGGGTGCCCATCACGGTCATTCTGTGTTCGTCCCCATCAGCTTTCCTTGTGGAACTGAACTGCATCTATAGAGAACGAGAAGAAAAGGAGCGTGAACACGAGTTCCAATTGACAGTCATGATAAACAATGTTTTACTTTTTTATTTCTAACCGTTCTATTTTTTTCTACTGTCTTTTATGTTAAACTGTGACAATTCTTTATCGACCTCAAAGTAAAAAAATTTATTATAAAATAGTTTTGAAAAATTAAATGAATAAATAAAATATTACCTAAGTGAATGAGATTTCTGTTATTGATTTATTCAGTTTAAAAGTATCTCTCACTCACTCGTTTTCAATAAGAGGCTCCAGAGGCTCTCCGGGGACATCGGGCGCAGGGCAACACACCATACGGCCAATTTAGAGTCACCAGTTCATCTAGTGCACATGTCTTTAGACAGTGAGCCTAGAGGAAATCCCAGTCAGCTCTGCACACATGGATTCGAACACCCAATCTTGGAGCTGTGAGGTGCTACCTGGCATGCCTCCATATGGCAAAATCTCTTCAAATAATATTTAAGAAAAGATCTCCTCAAAGTGTATAGTATAGATTTCAAGGTGGCGTTATGTAATTTCTTCTTCCTATTTGGTTGTTTCATGAACTCCTGATGCTCTGCATGAACTAAAGATGAAGTCCCTCCAGCTTACTAAGCGATTCTTTATGGAACGTTCATTCACAGTTGATGTGGCACTAATTGGCACAAATCCATGTAATGACCGCTATACCGTATATGATCCAGATCTATAAATCAATGAGAAGAACATATTGGTCTTCAAAGTCACTACTGTGGTCAGGAGAGCCACCACAATCTTTCCCAATAAACACACTCCTAAGATCTCTGGGGAGTGGGGAGATTGATCTGGAGATCTCATCAAATCATGTATTCATGTATTCAGTCCTCAAATGACGGCCCGGTAAGTATGAAGTGATTCCATAAAGCCAGATGAATTGGCTTCGTCATCACATTGAGCTACAGGAGTTCATGATACATCACACTCTGACACTAACACTGACACTGATCACTAACATGCATTAAAATTTCAGGTAGGTTTATGATGCCTTTTTTACATTACATGTCAGTGTTGAACCTTCAGATTTCCACGGCGCTCCTAACAACCCTCAGTTATTTATTGGCAATAAAGCCCTCGCTATTGCATCTGTCCTAGGGAGTAAAAAGAGAACACACTCCCCTCTGTGCCTCACGGGAACGATAGAGATGTAGTAGGAAAGAGAGGAAAATGCAAAATGAAGCCTCGACAGCAGGACTGACAGCGGATCAGCATTCTGACGACTCGGCAACTTCCCTCAAACAAAACATCGTCCGCCGAGTGCTTTGTTAAACACGCCTGTGTGCTGTGTGCATACAGACACACACACACACACTCATGTGTACATAAAGGTGCAGACTGTATGTGGACGAGTGGGACGCGGCCTCCATCTGTTCCTTATCAAATATTTAAAGATAGATTCATCTCCACAAAATAGGTGAGGGGCGGGTCATTTACAATTTCACAAAGAGCTGTGTTATCTTTTTATGTTGATTCCCACCCGGCGCCACACAGTTTTATTATGCGCAAGCACATGCAGGAAAATGTTCAGTGACCAGCCGAAGCATGAATACATTCTCCATGCTATCGTCTTTCAAAATTGATTGATTACTTATCTCTACAACATCACACACTGGGGGGAAAAACAGTTGGGAAAACTTAAAGATTGAACTGGCTGCGAAAAAGTCTTAAGTTCTTTTTAAGAACTTAAAATTGCTTCGCAGCCTTAAATTTTGTAATTTTTGTAACGTTTTACTTTACGTTTTACTTTACTTTAGAGTGCAAAAATTCACAGATAGAGTCTCTGTTGCAATGGCACGGTTTTGACCCAAGCTTGATTCAAAACTAATAACACAATCCACTCCTAGTATGTTATTTTGGTAAGCAGACTTCAGAAGATTATATTAGGATCTTTTGAAGTTTTAAATCCGGTTAAAGTTACTTGCTCACATGCGTGTACAGCATTTCTTTCATCACTGAAATGTGCTCTGCTGCACCGTACAATTTTTCGAGAGCAGCACTTTCTATACAGAACAATACAGGCCCGTCAGTCACTGTTTGAATGGACGATTACACATGACAGAGACTGCAAACGTAATCTGAGGAGGCGTATCTGCATCTCTGGTTTATCTCATCACACCCTCCAAATCTGCAATTAGATAAGACTCTTCACAAGCCTCCTCTGCCAAAATCTCTCCAATTTTGCATTGCAGCGTCCATCAAAAAAAAAAAAAAAAACAAGATAATAAAAAGAACCAAGATGTTGCCAGATTGTTTATTTGGTGCGAGTCACCTCGGTGTCAGCTGTGAAGAGATCAATACGTTCATGATAGAATTGATTCACGACTGTGAAGAGCATTGCAGTGACTTCAAATCTGATAAAAGAATGAAGAAATGTTGCCAGATCCTGACAAGGTCACGAAGAGTGACGGGCCAGCACTGATATGATCAGCAAGATATTCAACCTTTTGATCACAAAAGAGAGGCGTGGTGAATAGAGGAGCTTCTCATCAGCGAGCATTTATCAAAATATTATGCTCCGTACGGCAGACAGAATATTTTTTTATACCTCTTTCATCTCTTTCCACTCAAAATCCACAGATCCAGAGATTAAGGTGATAAACACTCTGATTTCCAAATGTGCCGGGCTAATCTGTCTGATTTATTAAGAGAAACTGACCTTAAATGTAGCTACAGATGATCTTCAGAGTGGTTTTTGTTGCCAGAGGCCAGGTAGACAAGCAGAGGACCATGTACCATAAACTGTTGAATTACACAGACCCTTCCGTTGGGTAAGTAATAGATCATCCATCACTTTGGTCCTTTCAATATGTGTTTCTGTGTTTCCTGCCCTTTCCACTGGGATTTTTCCACTGGTTCAACATGTAGATATTTGTGCTGCTGTCATAACATCAAGGAGAACTGGCTTTGGGGTTCTGATGACCCACCAAGCTCTTCGCTCCATAGACATGTGGGTTGTTACCTGGTGATGCAAAATTGCATGTGCACATCAGGGGCTCGCCATGTTGGACAAAACAGCTTTAAAATCCACAGATGCCCTGAAACAGAATCTATCTTTACCTTTTACTGTAATTATACAGTGATGGAATCATCAAATAAAAAACCCCGCTTGCCTGTGAGGACACTGGCAGCGCTGAAATGTTAATGTCGGATTTATTTGTTCCTCGCTCGCTGTTCTAAAACAAAGTGCAGTAGATGTTGGCTGTCACTGTTATGCAATCCTCTCAGGCCCATGAAATGAACATGAAAGACGCTTCAAATGACTGCTGTCAGTCATGATATCTTATTTTGCTTCCTTAGAATACGATTTGTTCATTAAAAATAAAATGTGTACCTCCCATGCCCCAGTTCAATGGTGGGAATACAGGAAGAGTTAAGAGACCTCTGGGATGAAGAAGATCTGTCTGGCAGCCTAGAACTTTTTCATCCATGTGTTCTGACTGCTTTGACATGAATAAGACGAGGATATGAGCTGTGGAGCGCTGGGGAGAAGCCAGTTTTGCTAAATCATTTTTTGGAGAGGAGACTGTATTTAAAGGAGCACATTTTTTGGCTTTGGATTTCATGCAGCACCAAAATGTGTTCAACATGTTCATGTATTCATTTCAATCATTTTTCATGAATTTCTTTTCTGTCACGCCCACTCCGGGTAGAGCCTCCAGCCAGATGAACGAGGTGCATGGCCATGCCTCCTGACCTCTGAACCTTCGCCCCTCTGTGATCATCTGTCCCTTCTTGAGTTTCCACTGAGTGCCTAAGTGCCTGAGTGCCTAAGGTCAAAGTTAAAGGAGACTGTTTTCAATCTGGTGTCATGCACAGCAGTCGGCACAAAA
Source organism: Denticeps clupeoides (assembly GCF_900700375.1). Classification (NCBI taxonomy): domain Eukaryota; kingdom Metazoa; phylum Chordata; class Actinopteri; order Clupeiformes; family Denticipitidae; genus Denticeps; species Denticeps clupeoides. Next base: position 5,525,205 of record NC_041714.1, read on the forward strand.
CATGGAACTTGTTCAGTATTGTAAGGTTGAATGAATGCTCAGGATTTACTAAAAAACAATTAATGAATGAAATGTGTCATATTTATAAATATTTATATTATTTAAATGATTTACTGTCAGTCTGACCCATCAAATTAAGTGGGCAGGAGAAATGCTGACTAACGCTGACAATGTACAAATCTACAGAAAGATGAAACTGTGAGGCTCAGATCTGACATATGTGCATATAATATGACATTGACATATATATGACAGATATAGGCAACAATGCAATAAAAAGTTATCAAGACAGTGTGCTTAAATATAACGAACATACACACAAGGTAAACAGTGTAAGTCATTGTTGACTGCAATTATTCCAGACAGTTAGTAGATCCTCATGCTGAATGTAGAATGAGTGTTTTTATGTATGTTTATTTATGTTTATGTATGTGTGGTTTATTTATGGTCATGTATGTATGTATGTATGTATACATATATGAACAACCAGCATTAGATGCAAACTGCTTACCTGGGATCACATTTCTTTACCAAACATTTCACCGTATACCCTGTTTTAGTGGCCACACTGGACATTGGCTTCTTACATTATTGGTGATTGGGTGATGTTGCTTAGCAACAATCCTGTCACCTCTCCATCCTTTTCTAAGTGCTCTGGCTCTCTGGAATACTAGCTGGTGCATTTGACATATTCAATTTGCCCCATAAGAAAAAAAAAGAATGTGATATCATAAATTAGTTCAATTATTTCCCGAACAAATAATGTTACCAAGAAGAACGCAATATGATTTATTATTTATATCCGTAATTAGTACTTGAACAGCACAGTGTGCATAAATTGGACTAAATTGGAGGCGTTGCCATAGTTATCACTCTCGGCAGCAGGTCAAAGTTGTCATCAGTGTTCTCTTGTTAAATGTGGATCAAGTGCACCATATATCAGCTGCTTCCGGACACCTTTCGTACCAGATTTTATTTAATTTTTTACTGCAGGACTGTCTCAGTCGGACCTGGCTGGTGTCCACACCCAGAACTCCCGTCCATGGCATGTCATTGTGTCTGTGAACATGGTGCCCCCGGCCGTGCCCCGGGCTGGACCTGGCGAGCAGGCCCGGCGCTCAGGAGGGGCGGTCAACATTGGCAAGGGCGGCCGGCACATTCCGGATGCGTGGGTGCCATTTATCATGCCTGACGCCCCACCCCATTTCCCCCCTGTGCCATTCAAGTTTATTACTGGCCCGCTGCTGCACTCATAATGATGTTTTTTTTTTTCTCTCTCGCGCCACGCCATCCCCTACCACATTTCCTCCGAGACCAACCCCGCAAAGTACTACAGCAGCAAGGCGGTGCCGTTTTTTGGTCAGTTTATGTAAATTTAGTGTGAAAAGATGCAAAGGTGAAAGGGTTAAACTATACAAAGATCAAATCGGCCTGACACACCACTATCTCGCACTTATTAAGCTGTTCGCACCTCTTAAGTAAGAGAAAGCCCTAGCGGCACGATTAAACCGCGATAATAATTCTCACATTAAAAATAATGAAGAAAAAAAGTGAACTGGAGAATATAAATGAGTGTAACTGCAGCGCCTTTTACTGGCACAGTTCACACGCCGCCTGTGGGATGAGTGTTCAAATCAATATTTAATATCGCACGATCAATGTTTCCTGCGTTTTACCGCACTGTGTCTGGCTGGTCAGCGTATAACAGCTTTTTTTTTTTTTTTTTTGTCTGCTTGTGTTTGTAATAATGAAAAAAAAGAAACTTTTTTCATGTGAGGTCATTTCATTGGACGGATTTGCAGCAATCAAATGGACGCTGACCTCTAAAAATGGTCAAGTAGGTGGGAGGGGGAAAAACTGGAATGTCAGGGGAATCCCAAATGGATTTTTTTTTTTTTTGGCCATGAGGCTGTCAAAGAGCGGCAAATATTTTGATCTGGTAATCATTCAGGGTGGAATAAACAATTTCTCAAAGCACCCGTAGGGCGAGTCCAGACCTGCCACTGCGTGACTTTGCAACGTCCCCTCCCCGGCGCGAGCCGGCCTCCCCGCCTCAGCCCCGTTTTTCCCGGTGGAGTGGGATTTGGTGACACTTTATTTAGCGTCCAGGTCGGTCCCTTCCTGTGGTCCTGGGCGGGCGAGATGGGGGGGGCGGGGGTTGGAATGATATCATTTTCCAGGGCAAGGTCATATTTATTATTTATCTTGTATCTCAGAAACAGGGCCACCGCGCCGGTTATTTATTTCTTTTCTCGGCGAGAGAGACAACGCGGAGATGGAAAAGTGTCTCCGAGGCGAGGCTGACGGCTCGGCCGCTCTTATCAAAGCGAACAGGCGGCACCTCGCCGAGATCCCTGTCACCGAAGCTTTCATTCAACTCGGCGCAGGTAAGGGGGTCCGCAAGGACCACACAGACGCTTCAGTCTTCAACCTTTTACCCTTGGTCCCCAAAGTCACTCATCCCACTCTCACTTACCACCGGTCCCTCTGTCAGCCGTCCCCTGCTCTGCCTGTGCGGTGGGGCGGAGGAGAAGTGTTCAACACATTTACATCTATTCACCTCTCACACCACACTGGCCAGGCCGGGCCCCGGGACGTAAACACATAATGACTCCTGCCTCACTGCAGCGGCCATGACCGGGGCACCCGGTGACCGTCCCGAGTTGCGGCGGGGATGAGGGGATGGAACGTGGCGTGCTTTCGGTTGTCGCTGTCTTGGATAATGCCAATTGGACAGGCGTCTGGCCAAGTTATGTCTCACTGCCAATAACGGGCCGCTGGATTTAAAGGTCGTGACACTCACTGAGACCGGAGAGCAGACAGGAAGTTGGCAGCAACCAGAGAAAAAACATTCCAGTCTGGAGCAGTGAAATCTAAAATGAATAATTCCACTCTTTATTTGATTAAATATCTTAATTAAATCAGTGAGTTGATTACATGAACACTTGCATATTATACTCACAGTAAAGGTTCACCTGAAGTGGCGGCACATAATTTAAAACTTTTTTTTTATTCAATTTATTCAATTGTAAATGATATTAACAGTTATTAACAGTATATTAAAACTCTTGACATAAATTGCTATACATGCTAAATAAAATATAGTAAATATAGTAAAACTATAATCTAACTACACTGCTAACTGCATAATCTATCTACAAAACTATCTAGTTTTACATTTGTTAAAGGCATTTGAGGCAAATTTATTATAAAATCTTTATGTGAAATGTATTACGTAATTCGTTGACAGATTCATTTACTTTGATCTCATTTATAAATAATGCTATTTTATATGTTTTTATGCATAATTTTATGTTTTAACAAATCGCAAATGTAAAAATTCTGATGTAGAAGTGCTCCAATAAAAATGCCTTCACTCACATACGACATCACATAAGAGAGTGGTCTCTGCCTGCCCACTGTGCCCTAAAATACATGGAAGTGAATCTGAGCAGTTATGATATAGTGAGTTGGTTTCATCATGGTGATTTAAGGTGTTTGTGCAGGAGGCCGCACATTTATTAACAGAGATATGGAACCGGGTCACACACCAAGGTGAGTTTTTGAGATGGAACTTTATTTCTGCATCTCAGCTTCAGCCAGAAACTGTACAATATGTTCATCTTCCTTAACCGCTGTCTTTCGTATCTCTCGCCTTTCCATCTGCATCTGCTCTCTAACCCAGTCCTTCTTCCACCTCTCTCTCTCTCTCGATCTACCACGTGGCACGGTGAACACGCCATCCACTTATTTTTAGACAAGGCAGAATGAAAAGCCCTTTCTAACCAATAATGGTCTTTTTTCCCCATCGTTATTTATTATATAATTGACATGACAATACATGGCATATGCCCAATTACACACAGTCCTCACATTTCAGAAACATTGCATTCAAATGATCGTTTTACAAATTTCAGCATGGATGGCAGCTGCTTCTCTTCCTACTGCACTTTATTTTTGACTAAAGATAAAAGCCAAATAAAAAAAAATATCTAAGCAATTTCATACTAATTCATACAGTTCATACTAATTCAAAAGGATATGATGAATGGACACCAGGAAAGGCGTAGACTGACAGGGGATGTGTGTTTGATAATTTCTCTTCATCTACAATAAGCCATTATAATTATGATGTTAAAATGTAATATGTTTACCTAGAATAAAATGTATTATTATAGTCAGCAAGAAACAAGCATATCTGTAATATCAGAGACAGAAATGTGAAGGCTGTGCTCTTGTCCGAGAGTCAGTATTGCCAGACTGGTAGGTTTTGATTTGATATCTCTGGACATTTGCTTAATGAGAATTAAAGCAGTTTAAGCAGTTAATCAGATAGTTTCATGGTTCAGGTCAGCAGTGCTGTGAGTCAGAAACCCCCTGCTATAGCCATGATGCACAATCATTCATTTTCATTGACTTTCAAACTTTACACTGGTAAATGCAACATGAAAACAATTACGACAGATGATTCTTATGATATTTTCGTAAGCAGTGATTGGCTGGATTTCTATATGCCTGTGTTTTTTAATTAGAACTTCAATGCATGACATCTGATAAATTACACACAGTTTTCAGACTTCCAAAATGCTGAATTCAATGAAACGAATCGTTTTACGAATCTCCGCTGTGATACACAGCATGATACACAGTTTACTGGGCCACACATGTAGTAGATGTGGAGATAAAAAGCAAATATGATCTGGCTGTTGTAAGGTCATTAGTTGAGGAAATTCTGGAAGCCGGGAATGGACGATGCTTCAGATGTATGAGAGACAAACCGTCAGACACGTAAAAGCAGTAATCACATCAGGTCCATGCACAATTTCCTCCTTCTGATCCAGGTTGATGGGCAGCTGCATCTGGGCGGAGCTGCAACATCTGTATGCTACTCGGGGAAATACTATTGCTCTGTCCTCTCCTGTTTTAAAACCAGGACCTGGTTGTAGTTATTACTCAGTATTCAAATGACGAATCTCATTTTGACGGTAAATTCAGCTGATGTTTGAACAGCAGAATGTGCGGTGTTGCTGAAGACACATTCATCCCTGGCATTCTGAGATGTAAATCTGCATACTTGTCAGGAGGCAATCGCATGCGTCGACTCTGTTTCTATATGTCGTTCCTTCATTTAGCCAATTATTCCTTCCAGAAGTTGGTAATGAATCAGTCAGGGTCTTTAAAGCAGCGTCTTAATCAGCAGGAGGGGTTGGAGCCCCAATTCCAGCACACGCACACCAGTGCATTAGCAGCTGCAAACCTCGGTTTTCTGAAGAGTAAAAAAAAAAAAAAAAAAAAAAAGCCCAAGAGTAATGACTTCTCAACTAATGTTCCAATCAGATCGGAAAGATGAAAGCAAAGTGGGGTTGTTCCTGCGTTGTTTCGCTTTGTGAAGATTGCCAGGTGCTCCAAGTCAAAGGCATCCCACATGTCTCCTTTCATCAGCGCCCCAGGAGCCGGGAGAGCCTCAGCCACTGCTGCTGGTGGCTTTCAAAGACCTGGACGCACTTTCCTCAGTGCCATGGAAACTGCACAGGAGGTGCAAATTACAAGGCCGTAACCATGGGCCAGCAACCCGATACCCGGCCGGGAGAGGCTGCTGTGGCATGACTGGTAAAGTTGTGTTCGGGATGTTGCTGTAGGTGATTATGCCTTACTGTGTGTAGAGAGCGTTTCTAACACGTTTCCTTTGTCTATATATATAAAAAAAATTTTTTTTTAAAATGAGCCGAAATGCGGATTTCAAGACCAATAAATAGGGACGAGTCCAATCAATGACCAATGGAGTTATTAATTTTGGTAATGCATGGTCTCTCTTTTTTGGCAAGTCTAAACAAACAATTAGCAGCTTCTAATTATGGCAGTTGGTGCAGCCTGAATACGGGTGGACTTACGAACGGCGGTTTACATCTTGGGAGCGGAGCTGCTGGGAAGTTCACTCCAGCGAGCTTTGTCTCGCCTCCCGTCTAAAAATACCCAACCTCTCCTGTGTGACTGTGAGCCGCAATCAGCTCCATCAGCCAGGAACAGAGGTGATAATCCCAGTGCGGGAGAATCAGCCGTGGAAAGGTGGCTCCTTTTTATTTCTAATATGCTGCCGGGGCGCAGACAGTGCGGCTGTGGGTGGGTGGCTGAGGGAAGTTTTGTAGGAGAAATAATAACATGAAAAAAATGTCTTGGGTGCAACGGGTCCACCTACTCACAGTGTCTCGGTTTTAGTTACTTTCAAGGAGTTCCTGGAAGAGGAAAGAGATCACATGAGCACCGGGAGGTGCAGCAGCTCCACTATCGCCTGTTCCGAGAGCCTCGGTGACGAAGAGACCCGCAGTTGGTGAGAGACACACACACACACACACACACACCTCGTTTGTTTTCTCTACTTCTTGGAGAACCCATGATCACAGGCAATTTTGTGAGAACATCATAGTTACTGATCTCCCGCCCTCCGCCTCCGCCTCCCCTTCCTGTTAGCCCCCTTCAACGCCTTCCAGAGCGAGCTGTCGAAGGAGCCGTGACAGGCCAGCTGTGCCTTCTTTTTCAGAGTCGTGTCTCTTCAAGGTCGTCTGGCGCATGGCTGGGAGCCACAGCAGCAGATCCGGCTGGAAGGTGCAGGAGAACATGAGCACCTCTGCATTTAGTCTCATGAAATCACACACACACACACGTTCTTGGACTCTAGCATAGCCGATCATTTCATATGTTCTCACGGAACTGAAAATGTGCTTCAAAGTAATTCTGAATAACAAGTCATCTGAAATTTTAATATTACTCTGATCACTGTTATTAATCATATTTAATTCGCTATTTGATGCACGTAACATCACACTCCTCCCGTCACCATTCCACTGTCCGGAGCTTTTTTATGCAGTGTATTTCCCTGGTTTCCCCAGTAATGGACGCAGCTTTCTGCCTGACTTGGTCTGTTCTTTTCGTGTGAGTTTGTGATAGAATTTTGATATGTTGCTATTTTTTATCTAAATACTTTAATGCCACAACTGCATTAACACTTTCTTCTGAAGATGTATCTCGTAACCTAGCTTAAAAAACAACTGATTTACACATTTCCACCTCTGGTGGTGCTTTCTGACATGACACTGATATTTATTTTCTTTCTACATATTTGTAGTTTTGTTTATTACAGAATAAGCCTGATATAAGTAATCATATGGAAATTGTTGTATGTAAAGCCTGTTATTGTTTTTATGACGTTTAGTGCATAGTTTTGATGGTTTTGATGGTTTTGATTTGACTCATGACAGGTGTCCTTGTTGCAAAGCACCACACAGCGTTCTTCCTCTTCCTTCTTAATGAATTCACAAGAAAAAAGCAGATACTGAAGCAATAAGAAAAACCAAGTCCTGAGTTTAATAAAACACAAACAACTGTGTTAATAACTTATTAGCAGCAAAAAAAAAATCAGAAAATCAAATTAGATTGAAAGAGAATTAACATAGGCAGTATTGTGGGTGTGTCCACTGAAGACACACCCCATTATCTTAGTGCCAATTACTACATGTGTAGTAATCTATTGGGCCAGTACATCCATACACAGTTGAACAGAATCTAAACCCGACAGTCTCGTTCCTCGCAGGTCACAATAGAATACCAATTATTTTCCGCCAGAATTATGTATTCCTGACGAGCATTAACTAGCCAAATACTACTAGCAGTGTCATACAAGGTTTAGCATTCGAGAGAGTATCGTGACCCTCTTTTGCTCCTGGGCAGTTTTGAGGTGCGGTAAGGTGGGGGCATTAAAACAGGATTTCTCTCCATTTTGTGCAATAGTTTCAGGGGGATAGTTTTACAGCCTCACCACTAAATCACAGGGAAGCTCATCTTAAGCTCCCTGGAGCGACCACAAACTGGTGTTTGCTCTTAGGAAGCCACATTCTCCACCACAAAGAAACCGATCACCGTGTTTTAATGGATCCATAAATCCCCACACTCCCCGACTGCTGCTCGGGAAGAAACGGGAACATTTTAATACACTAACAAACATCAAGCGCCCAGATGGGCCGTCGCTCTCTCTGTCGCGCTTGTTCCAGCCTCCATTTCTAAGATGCACTCTCAGCATAACCCTCGCACAAGCATTTGTGTGTTCATGCTCTGCGTCCCTGTTGCTGCCTTTCACCCGTCTCTTCGCTCCCTGCTTCAGTCGGCAGCACCGCATTCATTCAGGCCTGCAACAGAACTTAGAAAGGTGCAATGGCAGGCCGTGAGGGCATGCGATGCCGGAAAAATTCTCTTTTATTCACTTATCTGTTTGTTTCCTCCCTCTAATGAGCGCTTACCGCTGTAAAATCGAAGTGTGAAAGAAGCAGCAGGGCTATTTCATTAGCTAAAAACACATCTATTTATTCACCTGTGTATGAAGAAATGTGGGATCACATCGAGTTTTACGAGGGTTTCCATGTGTATTCCCAGATATGTTACTGTGTCATCTTCAAATAGTCATCTTTTTTTTGAAAATATTTATTTTTTTTAAAAATATTTATTTCATCTTCCATAACAGAAGACTTTTACATGGTAAAAGTCTTAATAACATTTAAGACATTTTTATGAAAGTGAAGTGAATGTGATACACTGCAGCACAGCACACGGTGACACAACGAAATGTGGCAATCACCCTTGGTGAGCAGTGGGCAGCCATGACAGGCGCCCGAGGAGCAGTGTGTGGGGACGGAGCTTTGCTCAGTGGCACCTTGGTGGATCGTGATTCGAACCGGCAACCTTCCGATTACGGAGCCGCTTCCTTAACCGCTAGGCCACCACTGTATATGTATATGTAACATTTTTACATAGAAAAATACCAAATAACATTTGAGAGCTTCATTCCTGAGAGACAGCTGTGTGTCCTCCGGATCCGCATCTTTGTGGTGCATGCTTCAAAATGCTCTGAAGCCTTCTGTGGCTCTCCAGTCACATTTCATGACTGAATGAGAAGAAAAAGACAAGTGATTAGAAATTAAAAGGCAATCTGCAGTCATACAACAAGTCTCCATATTTTAAAGCATAAACAGGTTGCCTATGCACCCACCTCCAACACTAGATTAATACAAATCCATCCCAGCAAATGTTATAGACAGCCATGGTAGACACTTGGCGTTTTTTTTTTTTTTTTTTAACATTAACTGTTGGTGTTCCTCTAACAAGGAGAGGAAATCAAGTTATTTGAGTTATTAATCAAGCCAAGTTGTTATTACAGATTGGCAAGGGCTGAATATCCCATGTAAAATTCCCCACAGTCATTTCCCATTAAAACTGCCCACTGGGTAAGGCAGCAACTTTAAAACCAATAAAAATAGATACCATCATAGCATTTCACTTTTTCACTGCACCAGGAAACACAGTTTTATGGATTTTATATGCACAATATAAATCACCTGGTTAATCACAAATAATATATTTATATTCATTAACAATAACAATGTTGACATTTGTCATAAATTATAAAATACATATTTAAATGTTTTTTTTTTTGTTCACAGTGACCTCACCTGATCTAAAATTTGCCTTTTTCTGAAGGTCCTGGGGAAGAAAATACTGGACATTTGGAATATAAAGTCCAGCATCTGGCATCACAGTCTGCCCCTTCAGAGGACCAATAGTGGCCGTGCAAAGATGACCTGGAACAGACGCCGCTTCAACATGTCTTTTCCCAGTGGGATATTCATTAATAATGTCATTTTCGTGCACCTGTGAAAGATGTCCCCAAGACGTCTGGGTTTGACTGCATATTAACATCCAAGTGGGGTCATACATAGATGTCAAAATATTGACCATAGTTTATACATCGTGTAAAAGTCCAGAATTGGTTTTGGACTGACAGACACAATATAGACATGATCTGTTCGTCCATGTTTAATGTTTACTGGGAAATCATGTCACTGGTACAAATATAATTTTGACTTTTGACTCATTTTTCATGAAGGTGACAGTTAAATGTTGTTCATATATGTTTTTCAGTTATAATGGTGAATATTAAATTCACAGTCAGGTCATGGTGGAAAATGTTGTACGGTCACTTCCAATCATCGTTTCTCACACCATTTTTAGTCATGAAGTAATGGCCTACCACATGAACAGCATATTTTTTTCAAATCATCATGTTTTACTTGTTCACCTTTGACCCCATGTCTCCTTTAGTCTGCCTTTAAGTCCAGCTAGGAATTCAGCGGTGGTGATAACTAGGCCAGAGCTATTTAAATCCTCTCCCTGGTGGAGCATTAACCTGTTTGGGGCTCTTGGGCTTAGTTTTGTATTTTGAGGACTTGAGATTTCTGATGTAAGTCTTTCGATGTGGACCAGCTTATAAATACATTTTACCCACAAAGGCATTAACCTTTCCAGAGTGTCCTTTTAGCAGGATAACTAGTAAAGCTGAATGTACACATTTTAAACCGGTGATGGGAAATTGAAACGCTGACTTACTGGGAGTTCTTCTCACTGCGGAACACTGCGGAGCAAATGAGATCAAGGCTGTTAGCGATTTAAAAGAGCATCTAATAACAGCCATGTTCCGCAGTCGTGTCTGACAAAGAAAAATAAACTAATATGCATCTTGGCAAATTAAATTGGTAGTTCACCCATCATTGAGCTTCCCGAATGACTTCTGACAGTGTAACCATGCAGCCTGCATCTACGGGAGATGAACAAGTAAGCGACCGCTGCAGGCCTGGGGGTTCGGTGCGAAGGTGCGAAGGGGTTGACACGTAATGGGAAAGTTACAATGCAGCCAAGCAATTAGAGAAATTACCCACAACATTTCCATAATGACACTCGAACGCCGGCTGGCAGCTTGGTGTTCCTGGATCTTGCTCAGAAAGAATGCTGCTTTCCAATTCCCCTCAAAGGAAGACGCGGGAGGATGGAACTGTTGTGGTTACATCGATGGACGCCATCAGGGAGCCATGTGCAATTTTGGCGCTTTCACCATTCGTGTCCTCGTTGCAACAGCTCTCCTAATCTGTCCTAATCTGCATCGTCCCGTCTCTGCCTTCGCTCACTCCGTGCTGCAAGGCTCTGTCTAATATGTCAAGCATCCAAAGAATATCATCTTGTAACGCGTTCATTTCCTCTGTCGCTCCGGCTCGCTCCTTATCTGAAGCCGTCTGCTGGTTGAGCGGCGTGAATCTTCCCGCCGTTGCCTGGTGGAATTAGTTCGGTTTCGCTGAATAATGAAGTGGAAGGCGCCGGCCGGCCGGCTCTCTAATTAAAACCCGTGGTCATTCATCTATCTAATTGCTACGATGCCTAGAAGGATCATTTCCTCCCCAACGTACCATTCCGCACCCTCCCACCTCGCCTTCACAGACACGGGCTGCCTGCCAAGCGCAACACAGAGGACGCAACGTGCAACCTTACTGCACATCAGCAGCGGTGAGAGGCATCCCAACACTCTCCAGGCAGGTCAACCCGTACAAAAAGCCCACATCAGAAAATCTATAGCATTCATCTGTTATTTGTCCATGGTGGACTTCTCCCATTTTTGGACTCGAGTCCACCCAACAGCCTCCCAATTTGTGTCACTGCGCAGAAGGCATATTGAAAACAGCTGGTGTGAAATGAAAGCCTCTTCAGTGAAGCCTGCTCTGAGAATTATGAATAATAAATAGCCGCTGCCCAGCATGCATTTTTCATTGGACATAATTTTAAAATTAGAGGATATTGTGGAGTGCAGGAAGGGGCAAAGGAGAGACGTAATGTGTAGGTCTTCGGTGAGGTGTTAGGTGCGGAAGACGGAGGCTGACAGGAAATGTTCTGTTGACAGTTGGCCTTCATTAGACTTTTGTTTATGCTCACCATATACACCATATAAATCTTGTGGGTCTAATGACAATAACATGTTCTTTGATGTTACACATTCTTGTTTATCTGGCATCTGATGCCGTACTACTAATTACTTTCCCCTTTAAATATACGAACTGCTTACAACCCGAATGACGGGGGAATGATGGCCTAGTGTGTAAAGAAGCGGACCCGGAATTGGGACACATTTCGTTGTGTGCTGCAGTGTTTCACGATGACAATCACTTCACTTTCACTTCACAACCTGAGAATTATATATCAATATATTTATTTTAGAAGTATTGGACAAGTCACAATGTGGTACAGTATCAAAATGAATCATGCAAATGTACTGCTTAATTTTACAAGACAGAATATTTTCCAACTACATGTTTCCACATTCACTGAATACTACAGTACAACCCCATTTTTGGACTTAATTTACTAAACAATGAATGGAGAACTGGGTCACAGCATCCAGAGCTCAGCCCAGGACTTTGGGCGCAGGCGGGGACACACAGAGGACGGGGCTCCTAGCCCACCACAGAGGGCACACTCACTCCACACACTCACACACAACCAATGGCCAAGTCTCCACTCCACGACCTTGAAGGTGTGATGCCTCGACCCTATCTTCTGCTCTACCATGTGTCCCCTAAAAGTCTAAAACCTGTTAAACAAATCAATTAATTAAATACATATATATAATATGTATATTATTTAAATCACTTGACTCAACCCCATTCTGTAGTCATGGCAGATTTAGAAGGTGACCATTCTTTATAGGGCAGTGGTGGCCTAGCAGGTAAGGAAATGTACCTATAATCAGAAGGTAGAATCCAGAACTGAGTAAAGTACCGTCCCCACACACTGCTCCCCGGGCACCTTTCTGATGGGTTAAAAGCAGAGGACACATTTCTCTGTGTGCACCATGTGTTGCTGCGGTGTTTCACAGTGACAGTCACTTCACAACATATGAATCATGTGAACATTGGTTCCCTATTGTTGCCTGAATTACAGTAAATAAACACTCAGATAAAAGATTAAAGTCTTTTTCTACAGCTATGACTGCAGAACTTTTTTCATTTCCTCAGGTCCAAAATATCTATCATCTATCTCCTTCTACTTAGAGCTTCTCCTGTAATGGGGGTGGATCATCACTTGCTCTCATTTGTAAAACAGTTAAGATTAAGATTAGTGGGCCAAACAGCAGGGAGTGTGGAGACTTACATTATCATCCATAATAAAATTCCCAAATCATGATAGGAAATTCCCTGTGGGGGATTTGCAGAGATGCCTGAAAGGTCAGTGGGGTGAGACACGATCGCTTAAGAACAGTAGAGTTCAGCCGAGACTTGGTAATGAGAAGAGGATTGTTCAGAGACACGCCATTAATTCTAGTTTTCCTTGTGACATGGGTAATAAACCATGACAGACATTACATCAGTTCCAGTGAAGTTCTGCTGGTCCTTTGTTATTATTATGTCAGCAAATGCTACATGGTTATAATACTCCTGATGTTATCCATTTATTCATCCATCCTATGTTCCAGTTATTACTCCAGTTAAGAGTTAAGTGGAGTCTGTCACAACAAAATGTATCAATCCTCCCCGTGTCCAGCATGAGCTTGTTGATCACTGTGTGATCCCTGCGCTGTGCACTTGTTATGGGGCCGAACCAGCGGGTTGGACCGTGTCTGGTCAGTGGGCTGGCAGGGCCGTCAGGCAGACTCGTCCTGTATTACAATACCCTGTTTTTTATAGTGCCTGGGTCCTCCTCTTCCTGGGTGTCGTGACACAAAACCACGCACAGGCTGTAACCGAAATCATAGAGTTACAGAATTATTATTAAAATATGAAGGTATTAGTGTTGTCCTTCTTTAAGGCAATGCCTGCTTGTAGCATAGCTGGGGCTGTTGCATCCTAAACGTTTTTTTAAATGTCTGTAATTAATGTTAGTGTTTTTCACTGACATGGACCGTGTCCCAGAATTTGTTGAGAGCATGTGTATACATTATGTAAGAATTTACATTTAAAAAAAAAACAATTATTAGAAATGTACAATAATTAATACATAATTAATACATAATTAATACATAACTCAAGATGTTTAATAAATATAACCAATAAAACATATTGGTTAACCTTTTGGTTCATGGGAATGAAACACACAGCTCCCTTTCTTCTAGCCTGTATGCATGCATCTGCATGAAGTAAGATTTTTGTGGGGGGGGGTCATATTCATTCTTGAAATCTTGTATATACTTATTTAAAAAAATTATGATTAACAATTTATTTTTCCGCCGCTGCATTAACAATGAAATATGCAGACGCCGGTTTTATTAAGAAGGCTGGCACGGCAGCCTTTAGTGTTCATGACCATAATGTCATTTGAAGCCATCATCTCTTCTATCTCTGTTCACATTAAAGCTCGGGGCTGTTCTATCACCCGTCTGATTGATTACCCCATCCCGAGCCGTGGCGTTCGCCGTCCTGATGAAAACAGCGTGGCCGTGCTGCCATTCATTTTGCTGGACATTTATGACAATACAATAGTAACAGCAGAATAAAAACGATTAAGAAATAAGGTGGGAGGGGGGGATTGGCATTGAATTACGTGTCAGAAGCTTTCGCTGCTACACCGCTGTTGGGAAGAACTTGGTCCCCCGTCACCTTTGCAGGCTGCCAGCTCTCCAGTGATTGAAACTTGTGTCAGTCAATCTTCTGGGTCTATTTTGTTTTATTTAGTGCTTTTCTTTGGCTAAGGATTTTTCATCAGCACTGCAGAGAATGTAGATACTTTTTACTGAAGGAAAAATCAAAGACATAAACCCATTTCATGCTGTCATCGGTAAGAACTTTTCTCTCCTGCTCTTTTATTCCATTTTATTTCCCAAATTAGATGAGCAGAATTACCCATTTTGTTTTGTTGATCAATTATGTTTCAGGAAGGGAAGACCAGTGGCCCAGTAACCGGCTTTTCTGGGAAAGGTGGGGCTGGCGTTTCCATAAATTCTCTCTAGAACTCCAGAAGTGTCCCACGCTGCAGGAGGCGGGTGTTTGCTGCCAGCACCACAGAGCCTCTGAACAACCCACCTTCCCCCATCCACACCTTCGGGGGTGTCGTTTCTACATTAATGCCTGCCACCTATCTCATTATTCATCCTCTGCTCCGTGAAAGGGTGGGATCCTGCTGGGACTGGAGTGGTGACACCAGCATATGGCTACAGGAACATCTTTAGTATTCCAGGTGGCATCTGGCCGAAGGGGACACACCCCCATGGACCAGGAACAGGGGATAGTGGATAATGTTTGAAGTGTCTATTTATTTAATCATGCTCGCTCCCATCGATGGGACAGGCCAGCACAATTGTCCTGTAAAGGGACTTGAAGCAATTGGTGCAGATGTTTTCTGTTTCAAAAGCATCTTTGAGGCTTTGTTGAATGTGTGGTAGGGACACCCTGGTCTAATGGGTCTTTTAATTTACAATCGAACAGACGTCACTAAGAAAATGGAAATAAGAAACTAGAAAGGGGAAGTTTGTGAACAAACTTCGATTTTGGCTTGGAAAGCCGTAAAAAGGTTAAAAGAGAAAAAGGTGCATTTTTTGCTGAATGGTGACGTCTGTTGACTGTTGATGTTGTTTGTTGACCTGCAAAGTTAATTTGGTTAATTTTAGTTTCTGGGGGCGTGTTTTTTGTTAAAGGGGGCGTGGTGTACAAGGGGGTGTGGCCTGTAATTGGGGGATGTTGTTTGTTGACCTGCAAAGTTAATTTGGTTAATTTTTGTTTTGGGGGCGTGGTTTTGTGTAAGGGGCGTGGTTATCGGCACGGGCGTGGTCTAGAAAATTAGGCGGGACCCCGATGAAGGTGTGTACCAAGTTTCATGTCAATATGTTGAAGTGTGTGAATCTGAGAATGGGTTAAAGTTCCCATTATAAGAGAATGGGGAGAATTTGGGGCTCAATGGGAGGAGTGTGGGCGTGGCCACTGGGGAAAAAAGGGGTGCAACGGAAAGAGGGGGTCATGGAGATGCTGGATATTGAGTTTCGGGTGTGTAGGGCTAAATTTGTTGATGTGAGAGCTTGTCAAAAAGCGCTCCAATGTTAAGTCTATGGGAAAAATGGCTCATAAAACTGGGTGTGGCAGGTGGGCGGAACCACGTATCCCTTAGAAAAGCACAAGCACACCCCACGGCAATAGGCCGGATACATGTGTAAAGTTTGGAGAATGTAGGGTGAAAACTGTAGGAGGAGATGCATGGCAAAAAAGTGACAGGAGATGAAGAATAATAATAAGAATAAGTGGAAGAACAAGATTTTGGCTTTCCAAGCCAAAATAATAAATATTGTAAGCACAATGCACAACAAAGTGAACATATTTTCATTTTTCAAGTGGAACGTTAAGCTGCTCAGATCTATCAGTCACAGATCTATCAGTGAAGCCTGTTGTTATAAAAGTAAGGGCATGGAAAGGCCAAATCTAGCAGCGATATCACTGTAGGGCCGATTACCAAAGAAAAAGAATATTATGTTCAATATTATGTTCAGTTTGTACTAAAGAAAATGAACTAGTTCATGTAGCTGTTTCTTTTTATTCTAAGTGTTAAAGGCCTGCGGATAAGGACTAGTGAACATATTCAGCAGCTGATCTACTCATGGTTTGATCACTATCCATTCAGCTTTTTCATTCTATAAAATTTTTGATATATGCTTCGCTTTTCCCTTGACTAAGAATTGCAAAGAAAACCTTGGGTGTCTTATAGCTCCAGCAGAAAGTCATTATGAGAGCGGTGGCAGCAGCAGCAGCAGCAGCATTCGCCTGGTCTATCAGCACCCTAGCCTCCCACTTTCTCACCCATCTTCACTCTCGACTGAAGTCCAACAAGTGTGCGAGCGCAAGAGTTCAGTTTTTTATATATACAGCAAGTTTGATTCTCTCTTCTCTCTTATGAAACACAAACTCTTCATTCAAAATACATGTTGATATAACATTATGACTGAAACATGAAATTTTAATATGAACTTGATCTAATAGCAAATATACAAGCACTTTTTTTCATAAAAAATGTACACACATGCAGTGTGGTAAGTGGTCTGCTCCATTTCTATGTTCAGCCCTATGGCGTTTTCACTATGAACCCATTAATCATGTTCTCCCCAACAGAGCCAGTATGTTCCCCCATGGCTATGAGAATAGAGCTCAGTGTACTGAGTCTGGCCTGCATCCCACCACACGCTGCATCATGCTTGTTTGCCTGTGTAGCAGAATAAAAATTAATACCAAGGTATAAACTAACAGACTAGAGAATGTTTACAGACATTTAACAGGCGTAGTTGATAAGATACGGCATACTAACACCTCCATCATGTGGCAGTGAAATGTTTGTGTAAAAATAAAATACACACAAAACAGCCCTGGCCAGTTGAGGCGGGGACTCAAGTACCAAGTATTCAACAGCGCGGCCTTTAAATCCTTTTAGTTGTTGTGTTCTACTTTCCAGCACATGTATGTTAGTTTGAGATGTGGAGAATTTAAAGGGAAAGTTAACTTTGTTATCTCAGGCTGTCAGGATTGCCTGCAGCTGGGCTCCACACCGGAACCCAATCCTGACGCCCCATAAATGCCGGAAGTTTCCGCCCGTTCGGGGTCGCTGGCATTTTCGTGAACTTCAGTTGGTAACACTGCTTATAATTTGAGTTCTGGCAATCGCCACACGCCTACGGGTTAGTTTTAGTTCTTGATTTATGTTAAACTGTTTTCGGCCACCGCGCCATTGTTTCTTTGTATTTGTTTGTTTATGAATAATAATAAAACCCCCTTCCCAGTATGTCAGACCTCTGCGCTTCCTTCCCCCGTAAGTCCGTAGTCGTGACAGAATGCCAGCGACCCACCCAAAAGCGCAGAGGTGGAAAGCAGAGGAGAAGAAACGCCGTGAAGGACGCAGCCCGGCGCGGTGAACGCGGACGGCAGGGGAGAGACGCGCCGCCCGTTCTTGTGGAGCGTTTTCTCCCCGAGAAGCCGTGGTACGCGGCGCCGCGTGATGACGTCACCCCCGGGAAACTCCGCGAAACCCGGAAGCGACAACGTCGGCGGGTGAGTGGGCGGAGCGAGGACGTTGGCGTCGGCAGCAGCGAGGAAGTGACGTGGGCAGCGAGCGCAGTAGATGCGACCCCCACGATCTTCGGCATGTCGAGCCAAGAACTCTGCGCTCTGCTGGCAAGGCTCCCTGTGGACTGGGACGACATGGACGACGACGAGAGCACGGGAGACGAGAGTTGGGCTCCGCCCATCGCACCAGTCTGCGATCGTCGCAAGGTCCGTGGGGACCCACGTCACTTCCAGGGGGGGTGAGAAGCGGCAACAACAACGGCGGCGTTCCTCCAGCGAGGAGGTGGGCAGCCTCCAGCCCGAATGGCCAGAGTACTGCCCATGGGAGCTTATCGCGCCATGGGTCCAGGATGTCCGCAGGGTGGACGACCCTCGGAGTCACCGGTGGGAGGACACGGATGACGAAAGCGATGATGACGTGGATTTTCGGTGGGCGGTCGTTGCCGGGATGGCTCCGCCCAGCGTGCGCGTCCGAGATCATCGCGGCGTCCGTGATGACCCATGTGACTTCCGGGGGTACGAGGTGGACACGGACGACGACCAGGATGACGCCGTTTGGGCAGTCGGTGCCGGGATGGCTCCGCCCATCGCGCCCATCCAGGATCGTCACGAGGTCCGTGGAAACCCACGTCCCTCCCAGCAGTGTGAGGAAAGCTGGTGGAAGAGGGCGACGGGAGGTCGCCAGCCAGCAACTGCGCTGCCGGGACTGCCTCGCAGGGAATCCTCCATTCCTGCTCCAGTCGCCGACCCGCCTTCCCTCTGCCCGGACGTTCCCCAGCAAAATGGCAGCGCAGCACCAGCGTCCACACCTGCTGGAGAAGACGTCCACCCCCCTCCACACCACACACCTACCACCATCTCCAGCGACGTGCCCAGCCCCGTGTGGGACAGCCCAATTGTCCCGGGACCCTTCAGTGGGGCAGCAGACACTGATAAGACCACCACCATCCTATCGTGTCTGCTTGGGTCAGCATGGGGCTGGAGCGCAGCCCTCTGGCAGCAGGGAGAGACAGACAGCAGTTTTCGGGACTTCCAGCAGAGACTGAGGGCGGAGTTTGATCGGCCAGAGCCTGAGCCAGGGATCGAACTCTGCCCCTCCACCACATCCAGCGCCAGTCAGGATCCGGGGCAAGAAGACCAAGCACTGGCGGGCGACGAGAAGGTCGCGCCTCCCGAGATCCTGGCTGTGCCCCCTGAGGAGGTCCCGGAGTGCTCAGAGAGGGAACTAGACGACCCTCTCTTCTGTCTGTCTCTGTCTGTGTGTGTGTGCGTGGCATATGTGTCCGTATGTCGCCCCCACTTCCCCTCTTTGTGTCCACCAGATGGTGACCCAGCAGCAGAGCCGAACCCCAGGGAGGGAGTTCCCAACCTGACTGCACCGGTCCAAGGCGAGGTGGACGAGCCCCAAGGTACCCCTAAGTCCAGCCGGGGGGGGTGCTCCCCCAAAGAATTTTTTGGGGGGGTGCAGTTCGGGTTGGGGACTCCTCCTGAGGGGAGGGGAGGTGGGGAAGCGATGGAGCTGGGTCCTCCGGTAGCCAGTGAGGAGGGCGGGCCAGGCATGGGCCTGCGTCTGCCTCCAGAGGGGTGGAGCGCCATAGAGCCCCCGGGTAGGCATGAGGACCCAGCTGGGACAGACAGGAAGAGGGCCTGCTTGTCCCAACGGACGCAGAAGGGGCTAGCCGGATGGTCTGGCAATGCCCCCCCCTTGGCACCAGGGCCGTGCAACGAGAGGGGCTGCATAGTCCCAGAAGGCACCAGCCTGGGGTGCCTGGAACAGTCGCCGGAGGCTCTGGGACAATCTCCCTGCGCGGTGCAGGGGGTGACACAAGACGTGTCAGAGGGGACATGTGGAGACAGGGCCCACACGTACCCAGATGGATCGGCCCTGATTATTGTGTGCAGGTACGGGAGTCCGGGGCCGCCATGCGGGACCACGCCGGGGAGCCAGGCCGAGGGTCCGGGGCCGCCATGCGGGACCACGCCTGGGAGTCAGGCCGAGGGTCCGGGGCCGCCATGCGGGACCACGCCGGGGAGCCAGGCCGAGGGTCCGGGGCCGCCATGCGGGACCACGCCGGGGAGCCAGGGCCGAGGGTCCGGGGCCGCCACGCCTGACCACGCCGGGGAGCCAGCCCGAGGCACCGGGGCCGCCACGCCTGACCACGCCGGGGAGCCAGCCCGAGGCACCGGGGCCACCACGCCTGACCACGCCGGGGAGCCAGCCCGAGGGACCGGGGCCCGCCACGCCTGACCACGCCGGGGAGCCAGCCCGAGGGACCGGGGCCGCCACGCCTGACCACGCCGGGGAGCCAGCCCGAGGGGACCGGGGCCGCCACGCCTGACCACGCCGGGGAGCCAGCCCGAGGGACCCGGGGCCGCCACGCCTGACCACGCCGGGGAGCCAGCCCGAGGGACCGGGGCCGCCACGCCTGACCACGCCGGGGAGCCAGCCCGAGGGACCGGGGCCGCCACGCCTGACCACGCCGGGGAGCCAGCCCGAGGGACCGGGGCCGCCACGCCTGACCACGCCGGGGAGCCAGCCCGAGGGACCGGGTCCTCCAAGGGGAGGATACAGCAGGGCAGGAGCCCTGTGGTTGCCGCCGTCCGCCCCGCCGCCTCCACTGATGGTACTGTTGGGGCTCCGAGGACGTAGCCCTTGGAGGGGGGGCTCTGTCAGGATTGCCTGCAGCTGGGCTCCACACCGGAACCCAATCCTGACGCCCCATAAATGCCGGAAGTTTCCGCCCGTTCGGGGTCGCTGGCATTTTCGTGAACTTCAGTTGGTAACACTGCTTATAATTTGAGTTCTGGCAATCGCCACACGCCTACGGGTTAGTTTTAGTTCTTGATTTATGTTAAACTGTTTTCGGCCACCGCGCCATTGTTTCTTTGTATTTGTTTGTTTATGAATAATAATAAAACCCCCTTCCCAGTATGTCAGACCTCTGCGCTTCCTTCCCCCGTAAGTCCGTAGTCGTGACACAGGCTTTGGTGAGTTCCTCAAACATTGTTCTGTTTCTGAAGTACAGAACCCATTTTTTTTGCAGTGTGGCAAGGTACATTATCTTGATGAAATTGAGCACAGTCATCTCAGAACACTGTTTCCTTGAAGGGGTGGAGCTCCTCAGAATCAATTTTTTGAGGTACAGTACTGGTGCCCCTCAAGGATGTGTCCTCTCCCCACTGCTCTTCTCCCTGTACACCAACGACTGCACCTCCAGGAACTCAGCTGTAAAGCTCCTGAAGTTTGCAGACGACACCACCGTCATTGGGTTCATTCAGGATGGTGATGAGTCTGCATACCGACAGGAAGTTGAGCGGTTGGTACTCTGGTGCAGTCAACGCAACCTGGAGCTGAACACGCTCAAGACTGTGGAGATGAGAGTGGACTTCAGGAGACATCCCTCAACAATGCTCCCCCTCACCATATCAGACAACCCGGTGTCTATTGTGGAGACCTTCAAGTTCCTGGGCACCACCATTTCCCAGGACCTGAAGTGGTAGACCAACATCTCCTCCATCCTCAAAAAGACCCAGCAGAGGATGTACTTCCTGAGGCAACTGGGGATGTACAGTCTTCCACAGGAGCTGCTGATCCAGTTCTACACTGCGGTCATTGAGTCTGTCCTGTGCTCCTCCATCACCGCCTGGTATGGAGCAGCCACTAAAAGAGACAGGATCAGGCTGCAGCGGACTGTACGGACAGCAGAAAGGATCACCAGTGACCCCGAAAATCATCTCAGACCCCTCACACCCTGGACACAGGCTCTTTGACATGCTGCCCTCTGGCAGACGTTATAGAAGCCTGCAGACCAGGACCAGCCGACACAGGAACAGCTTCTTCCCCCTCGCCATCTCCCTCCTAAACAGCTGATACTGTAAATCCCCTCCATCATTGCACAATGCACTTTATGTACACTTGAATATAGGATTTAGTTTTTTTGCCTATGTATTCATAGACCTATGTACATTCTTACATATATTTATTTATACTCAGTAGATATTGTTATTTATAAACAGTACAAACAAATTCCACAACTTGTACAATAACACTTACACACATCCTTGCACATTGTTGTTGTTGTTGTTTTTTTCTACACTGTACTTGAGAGACACCATCTACCGGAATCAAATTCCTTGTATGTGCATGCACTTACTTGGCCAATAAATACGATTCTGATTCTGATTCTGAATAGAACTTTTTGCTATGAACTCTACTCACCGTGTTTGGAGGAGTGCAATCCCCAAAACACCATCCACACCATGAAGCATGGGGGTGGAAACATCATGCTCTGGGGCTGCTTTTCTGCCAAGGTGACAGGATGACTGCACCATATTAAGGAGTGGATGGACTGGTTCAGTATCATAAGATGTTGGCCAACAGCCTCCTTCCCTCAGTAAGAATATTGAAGATGGGTGTATCTTGCAGCATGACAATGACCCAGAACACACAGCCAGGTCAACTGAGGAGTGTCTCTGTAAAAAGCATTTCAAGGCCCTGAAGTGGCTGAGCCAGTCTCCAGACATGAACCCAACAGAAAATCTATGGAGGGAGAGGACTTTGTTGTCCAGCATGGGCACGTGACTGATCTGCACCCTTATTTTTCAGCCCATTATTTCTGCTTCAATTGCTTCAACTTGAAGGACAAAATATACACTGTAACCAGATAAACACGATGCTATAACTGATCAGTGTTTATTGTCTTTTTACATAAACTACAGCACATTCTCTTGCATCACAGCTCTAATAAGATTCAGAGCAATTGATGTAAATGTAAATCTTTATTGGCAATAAGCACTCAAAAGTACAAACTTGTCAATGTTTATATGATTGCCAATACGGCTTGCTACACAGCACATTTGGTAAGTAGGAACATTGATCCACACTCACCAGTGTCAATGCTGTGTCAACAGGGAGACTTTCACAGGCCCAGCATTTAAAATATGTACTGCTCATGTAGGCTCACTTTTTCCCATCGGTTAAAATTGGCAACACAGGGAAACCCTGGTTGGTTATATAAGGGTTGGGAAAAAAACGTTTCTGCAAGACCACTGTATACTACTAAAACATACACAGAAACCACGAAAATAAGAGTTTACTCATCAGAAACAATAAAAAGCAAATTATGATTAACGTTTAGGTTTTTTCAAATTTAGCATACATTTTGATCAGATGCTCTTCAAGGTAGTGAAATTCTGCTGTGATGAGAGCATTTCACACTCTTTGCTTGGCACTCTTGTTGGCAGCTGTTCCTTCACTTGTGTCGCATGATTCCAATGTTGACAATACTGCGGTGATGACAGTAAGGAGAGGTAACTCTGAAGAATCTGATTCATCACACTTATGATGAATTATTCAGTTTAGGGGGAAAAAATTCTTCTTAAATTCTTCAAAAGAGCCTTTGTGACTGTCCATGGCCAACACAGAGTTTGTCCAAACAGTGACCATAAAAAAAAAACACTCACATTAATCAGAAGCTGGTGACAGTTATTGCCAAACCAGGGATGTGAAACTGTACATTCTTGTCACTTATGTCTGTCAAAAAAACGTATTCTTAAAAAACATTTTCCTTCTTCCATTGGACCTTGCATCTCACCTGCAGCATGATATTGTGATGTATTGTGCCCCAGCATAAAGGTGTACATAAGGACATTGTCATAGCTGTGTGTTCATGAGAAAACATGGCGGGGGGAGACTGTTTTGATACAGCAGTTCCATTCCGGAATTTGATTCAATTTAGCACTACAGTTATGGGATCTGCTGGGTAACCACTTAACAGGGATCATTTTGGGGGTGGATCTCCCTGGTCTGTGTAACCAGCCAAATGCAGCATATAAATTTCACCAAGTTTATAAATTTCAATAAATTTCAAGTGTTGATGCAAACATGCATTAAAAAAATGCTCCTTTCCTCTGTGTATTTCGCCCCTTAAAAAGGCCATCTGTTCATCATCATTAATGCTGGAAACCAAATCTAGTGCCAGAGTTACAGTCCAGGTTAACCCAGTTTCTGCTGTGTGTGGAATACACTAATCTGGATGAATGAGCATGTTTTTTTTTTTTAAAGAGGTAACAAAAAAAGAGAAGAATAAATATTGCAGATCCCATGAGATTTGTCCAATGGGATCGTCTGGCCTTTTGTCTTTCTAAATATTGCAGTGCAGTTTGCTGTCAGTGGCATGTTAACCTCAGTTAAAGTCAAACTGCTGATGCTGTAAAACTGCCCGTCCAGAGAGAGATCGTCTGCAACAGTGGAGTTTTATTTTCTTTCCCATTTTCACTGCTGCTGAGCAACCATGTGGCCCTGCATTTGTGCCCCATGTTGCTCATGAAGGCTCTTGTTTTATTTATTTTTTGTTTTTTCATTCCCCTCCATTCCGAAGAGAACCTGCTGTTATTCTAGAATCCCCTTATCTGCGACAAGCATGTGTGGTGCCAACAGAAACTGAAGGAATCCAGAAGAATAAATCAGAAAGGCAGATGCAGACGATAAGGAACAACCACCTCAGTTTTCCCTTGGCTCTCCAAAATGGGCCTTTTTGCTATTCATGTGACTTGGGTGTTAGATTTCCCTCCATTGTGATGGGATTTAAAATATTCATGACTCATAAACAAGCTTGCCTGGCTGTGCGTGGGGGAGAGACAGACAGCAACATAAATGTAACAAAAGACCTGGCAAGTCATTGTAAAATGAGTGAAAGAAATGAGGAAATAAAAAAAATCAGCTATATAAGCTTTTGCATGAAAGGAAGAACGTATAAAGTATTTCAAGTATTTCTTCGTGTACAGATGTGACAGAGTAGAGTGCGGATGTTAATGTTCCAGCGTTCTGGTTTGTGATGCATTATCCATGTAAACCTATCATCCACAACATAAAAAACGCCTGACCGAGTTTCCTTGGGTCTCCTCCACAGCAGCTTGGGCCCATCAAGACATGGCCTCCACAAGATCTCTGCAGGACTGGCACCAGTCCTGTGAGTTGTGAGGTGAGACCTTGATTGATCTTTCTAGCACATCCTACAGATCTTCAATCAGTTTGAGATCTGAGTAGACAACACTGGGAAAGTCAACATTGCAAACTCTTTGTTTGTAAGCTGTAACACATTGGGGACCTTTGTGATTATTAGATTCTCTCGTTCATCTATCAGAAGGCTTGGATAGTGCTGATAATCCATCGTGTTTGGTTTAGATAGGGATGTGGTCCTTAAGACATCAGTGTTGGAGTGGTATCACGAGCAAAGAAAACGAATGGAAATCAGGAGGAGACACCCTGCACACAGCGAATATGAAGTTGATAGTTTTGGGAAAATAGTGTCCAGATATTGTGAGGCCAAAGATGTTGTGGCAGCTGAATATGTAGCAGGTATTTGGGCGCATTTGTGCACAATTACGTGCTGCAAAAATTTACAGGAGGGGGCTTAAATTGCCCAGAGTGATGGAGAGCGATGAAGAGTGTGAGAGCTGTTAGGTCAATTTAAACATATTTTGGGACGTCAGAGACAATGGCACTGAAACAAAATGGGCTCTCAGCGATGCGGATCATTTGCAAGCAGCCATTTCTAGTTTGTGCCTGTTTATTTCTGTAAAATCATTCGCGATGTGACTTGCCCCGAGCATTACAGTGCTTTGAAGTACACTCTGTTGCTTGGAGGTCATGTCGAATTCATGTCCTAACAGATTAGAGCTGTTTTTGTGGCACGAGGGTGACTTATTCAAGTTACTGAAGTGGTTTTAATGCTGTGGCAGACTTGTGTGTTTTTTTTTTTTTATTTTGGGCAGTTTATTTTTTCCCCCCATCTGAAATGTATATGGGGTGACAGTAACACTCAAAACGAGCAGATGAGACAGTGAGGAAGTTGCCAGGTCCTCTCAGACCTCAGCCCCCTGATGCCTGTGAATAATTTACGCATCATATCAAGATTCATGTTATCTGTTCCATTATCTGAATCCATTAACGCACGCGTCCTCGATGGCATCAAAGTCAGCCTCTACCTTATGGTTATCGTTACAGAGCATGTGTTTCTCTGCCCTTCTCTTTAAGATAATCGCACTTTCTTTACCCTGCGCTGTGAATTATTTTAATGATTGTGCCGCTCTTGAAGAATCCTGTGGAGATAGTAGAGTGGACCTGGAGCTGCGGCGCGATGTTCTACATTACACCCCATAACGTCGAGAGCAGGCTGCAGGCTCTCTGAATGTCAACTATGAGACACAGAGCATTATCACAAAAATAGCACCCCACTTCCAATTTATTTTAACAAATTGGCAAACTCTGCGGCATGAAATTCTACACGCAGGACGTCTTGGTTGAAAAATCCACTGTCTTGTTATGCCTCTGAAGCTCATTAATCTTTTTAAGGACTTCAACCTTTTGTCAGTGACACATATGGATGGTAAAAATAGATGTAATACTCTGATATTGCAGGCTGCTGTCTTGCAAAGGCCTTGGATGCATTGAAGATTATTTAGACTTTATAGCCGGGTACATGGATATTGGAATTTCAATGAAATAAGAAATCAATTTAGCTCATATTTTGCAATCGCAAAGTTTACTCTTTACAGTTGCCTTGACAAATGCCATTCATCCAAGTGACTTGCCCATCTTTAAACATAAAAGTGTTTGTGAGCACATTCTCCCTCAACATCTTGTCCACTAAATCAAATCCAGAGGTGACAGATGATCTAATGTCACATCACTACCCAGCCCCCCAATTCTCAGAAAGAATAGCGGCGAAACGGAATTATCACACCCCTTGATTTGGCACATGAAGCTGTATTTTTTACTTTTGCAGTATTTTCTGGTTGTATTGCTGGTGTGTCAACAGCAATAGAAAAAGACATTTCTCCTACAATAGAGGGAACAAGGTAAACTTTCTTCACCTTTAGGCAAGCTCACAAAAAAAAGCAGCAATAAGGTAACATTGCACTTATGCACACATTGTGTAGAAAAGTTCTGGGTTTCAGCTGTAAAAAGCTTGCCTGTCACCCCAAAAAAACAGAATCCAACTTGGGTGATCGCGATTGCGATCTGACTCCATCGATTATTGGTAATATATTTCAACTCTTCTGATGTTACCTGGATTTACAGAGGCACGGCACATTAGAAGATACAGGAATTAACGTTATTAATTTATTAACACAGGTAGGTTACTATTGTAGTTACATGGAAATATTGCATGTAAAATACACCAATGTTACAGAAAAAAAATAATGAGAGAAAAGGAGAAAAGGGTGGAGGGAAAGAGGAGCAAGGAGAAAACTCCAGACAGGGAGCTCAGACCTCAGAGATGTAAGGAGAATGTTGAAGAGAAGACCCAGGAAGCTCAGAGAGAAGCTGAGAGGGAAAGAGCCCCCCCAAATTATGTCTGAACACCTCCTTGCGACTGCCATAGACCAATCAGAGTGTCCTGGGATGTTTTGCTTTTTCCAGAGATAACCCCTGATACAGGAATACAGTGGTCATCCACCCCCAAAAAGACATTCCCATCATGGCACCCCAGGCCATTTGCTGGCCCTGGTGATAGTCCTTGCTAGTGAGGGGAAGGCCACAGCTTGGAGATAAAGTGGGAGTTTTCATTAACACATGACAAGTCATGGACCTGGAATCTTCCACCTTACAAGGATCATAGCATTTATTTTGTTTAATATTAATATTTAGGACTAAAGGAAACAATTTGTGTTCTGTTTTGAACCAGACCTGGAGAGTTTCATGATGAATGCAGAGACTGATGCAGACAGTGTTGTCTACTCAGTGTGTGAGTAGATGTTGTGTTGTGGGGGGAAAAGTAAAGAATAGGAAAAACTGTCAAAAAGCCATCAGAGCTGGACAAAACCCCATGATTTAGATGGGCAGTCGGATCAATAAAGCATTCCTATGGTGTGATGGACCTGTAACCTGCCTTAGACATCTGACAGGGATAATTGGACAGGGGGGTTAACGCATAGGCTGCAGGAATGAGATGCGATTCGAATGAGAATTACGTTATCCAGCCGGGTCAAATCTGACCTATTGTGAGGCATCTAGATCTCCTAAGAGCTGGACTCTGGCTTTTGATTATCCCCTCACTCTTATGGTTAGAGTTAGACTGCAGGAAAGACACATTTTCAAAAAGAATGTTGAAAAATTTTATGCATTGTTTGATTTTTTTTTTTTTATGCATTTGATGCATAATGTTAACATTATTAACCCTACTGTGAACAGCTCAATGTTATTATAATATTAATATATAATATTAATATTAAACTGGAAAATCAGAGGCTTCATATAAAACCCACACGTTTCATTACGCACTTCATAAAATTTTATAGGTATCACATAGTCATCCATAAGGCCTTATTTAAACTATTTCAAGTGAGCATTGTACTGAATGGCATGTTTACTTAGCTCATGAGTCCAGAGTCCCTCTAAAATTCCATGCTTTACCACTAGTCATTCTTCATATCTTTAATGCCACGGCGGTTTGAGTAGGGAGAGGCGCAAATGCTTGACACTGTGGAATGGGCCATGATGTTCAAGTCAGACTAATGCAGGACAACCTAGTGTCTCCTTTGCGCTACACTGGTGCTGAAGCCCGGTGCTACCAGTACACATTTACACTAGAGAAGAGCTCAACGAGAGCCACATGGATTCAGTCCAAACTTTGATGTGTTGTTTTATGACTCTTGACATTTCTGGCTTTTCTTTATGGTTTTATTCACAGTTGACCTTTATTCTTATATATAGGATTGCATGGTAGAGGCCAATGGTTTTGACAATGAGACAAAAATGTATGGATCTAAAATTGAACATGGATTTATTTATATTTTCTTTGTTATTTTCTTGAGATCACATTTTCTCAATTTTTTGTTTTTGTTTTTTGGTGATTTTTTTATGATTTTGCACTGCTAGGAGCAAGATGTAAAGGAGAAGATGTAAATCCCTGAGTTTTGTTCTGAAGTTGCAGACACTAATATGAAAATTGTCGACAGACATGCAATAGATTTATTTCTGTTGGTGCCTGATGACAGTTGATTCACTGCAACAGAGAAAAGAAGCAGCTAAGCTAATAATTTTGTGATCTGAAAAAATTAAGTAAAAAAAGCTGCTAACTTCACATAAAAAACTATAACCTGTCAGGAATGTGTGGTGAGAAGAAAGAAAATAATCATGGCACAGGGGCCTATTCAAAGACACTTAAAAACAGGACACGCACACACAACTCTAAATGAGGTATGACAGGGGACAGAAGAAGGATGGGACACATTTGAAAGTGACAGTGAAGTGATTGTCATTGTGAAACACTGCAGCACAGCACAAGGTGACACAACAAAATGTTTCCTCTGTGTCAGAAAGACATAGGAATGGGAAAAAAAATGATTTGGTGATCTCTAGAAACCCCCAGGTTGATAAAAGACAGAAAAATGGACATACTGGACCAAAAAAAACATAACCTCCAGATAACAGATAAGTTAAAATCATGTGGAATCCAAGGCCACAGAATGCCAATATGTTTGATGATATGGAATTTATCAGTGTATTAACGTCCTGAATTACTATCCAGGCACTATGCCATCCTTTGATTGGCTCCTCTTTAAGCAGGATTAAAACTGAGGTAAAACAGCGGTTTTAGAATGTGACATCCTCCAACTGGCAGAGCTTAAAAAGAAAGCTGACACACTCTCCATCACACAAAGCTAAAGATTTGAATAACTTCATTTTCATGTCTGCAAGGCAGACAAATCAGACCATTTCCAGCGTGAAGATCACACATTTCAGACCTAACTATCCAGCTCTGCCCAGGCTTCTATTTTTACTTCTTATTAAAGCGCAAATGGGTAAAGATGAATGCTTGCTGAGAGCTGCAGGAACAGGTGCATCTGATCTGAGGGCGGAAATTTTATCTTAAATCCACGGGTGCTGCTTGCACAAAGAACTGATGGTGAAATAATATACATTTTTTCACATTCGTCTTTCCCTCTCCCACCCTATCTGCAGCGTGCTGTGCAAAATTCTTGTTAATCCAATCAGCTTTTTTTCCACTTCCGCGCACAGCCAGTTCTGAAAGGAATATGATCTAATATTGGAAAATGGGGTTTAATGAACCTTTTCTTTGTGTGCCCAGTGTTGGAGACAGGGATGTGGGTTATTGTTACGAATGTGGGGATGTGAATTTGTGGTCTAATTATAGCTTTAGAAAAAAAAAAAGTTACTGCAGATGTGGATGGATGGTTAGAAATCCAGTTTAATTTGTCATGGTCTATTAGAATGAGCTCAGGCACTTGTGATTTGGTCGGCCCCATTTCACTTAACAATGATCTGGGTAATAATATGGATTTTTTTTTTTCATATATATGGGTTAATCCTACAAAATGTCATTCGGTTTCAAAAAGCAAATAATCAGACTATCATTCATACAGGAATGCTTAATTTTGAGCATCCCTGTATTGTACAACAGTTGCATATTAATTAAAATAAGGTTCCATTTACGATTAAACCTTTCCATCCAGATTCCGGGAGGATGGTTGTTTGTTTTTCCTTTGATTTCAGATTGACTGCCAAAGATACAGAATCCAGGGAAATCAAAATCTCCTGTCAGTCGTACATGCACTGAATCATTTTTAATGGAAACCTACATCCCCTCATTTCCAGCGGTGGTCAGGTGTATTTATACAGGCTGTAAGATGCATCACGTGAAAGGCATGAGACTCCTTTAAGATGATGTTATAACAGCCTGTGAAGGAAACATGATTTAGTGCAGAACACATCATGCTTGCTGCCACTCATTCAGATCAAGGTCATGTCTCTCTTTTCTTTTTTTATTAGTATTATTAATATTGTGGTTGACCGCTCGGCGGATCATTGCTGATAAACAGCAAAATGAATCCGCCATTTGGATCTCATTGGAAGTCAGAAGAACTATTTCATTTCCTCCGTCAGTGTGCACGGTGCTTTATGGCTCGGAACAAATTCGGTTTCAGTCATGGTGCCATAAAACTGGATCATGCGGCATGCGGTCTTCACTATTTGGTTTTTGTTTTTTGTGTTTTTGACCTAGCATGTTTGAGAACCGCGTTTTAATACTTTAACAAAGATAAATATCTTACATTTGGCTGTTTCAGAGGAACTTTGAGTTTGTTAAAGATTAGGTGCTGCATAATAAGTTCCTGTGCCGCATCCATTGTTAGCACCGTTAAAAAAAAATGCTAATCTCTGAAATACCTCTACCATAAGCCTTTGGAAAGAATAAATTAATTCAATTACATTATGCATTTGTGTGAGGTTAATGAATGCCTCCGGGCCGAAGCCGAGAGCATATGGGCTACTACTGAACAAGCGTTTTGAAAGGATCTTCACTGCAGAGGCTAAAAGCAACGCTAATCAAATTAATATTCATACAAACAATTAGCCGAGGGGAAGAGAGGTGTTACAGCAAGGAAGGGTGCAGGAATAGCTGATAACATGGATCCAAAAGAAAGTTTCTCATGGAAGATCCACTTTATGTTGCTGGGTTACCAACTCCACAGAGAGGATAGGAAGTGAAATTTGCTTTTATTGTGTCATTGTTATATTAATTATACAAATATACTGTACACTATAGAACACTGGGGCAATGGTGGCCTAGCGAGTAAGGAAACGGACCCGTTATTCGAATCCCAAACCGCCAAGGTGCCACTGAGTAAAGCACCGTCCCAGCACAATGCTCCCCGGGTACCTGTCTGCCCATTGCTCACCAAGGGTGATGGTTAAAAGCAAAGGACACATTTTATTGTGTCACCATGTGCTGTGCTGCAGTGTATCACAATCACTTATTACATAGATGCAGATTAGTAAGAAAAACATTATTATAGAACATAAAAAGAAGGCCTAATATATGTCAGTATCATTATGACTTTCATTCGTATCCACATCTGAGCACATGAAGCAGAAACCCACTCTCCTAAGGAGTCACATTACCTTCAATAACGTGAATATTATTACTGATTAAATGCCATGGTCACAGTTGAAATACAATCAAAAGGCAATTCCTGTGTGGAACTAACCAATTTAGACCAAACTGCAAAATACACTTACAGTAGGCAACTGGCCAATCAGCATCTTCATGAATCAACCGTATACACGAATAAACTGTTTTTGAGCACTGCTCAATAAGTGTGGGGCTTGTTTTCCTGATTTAATCAAATAAATCTTTGGCACCATATTGATGAGCGTGGGGTTAAATCATCCAGAATGATCCCTCCATCGATACAAATAGTTGTAATCATGAGGCTCCTCCTATTTTAAATTTGGGTTCTGGCTGACAGAAATAATAACAAAGTAATTTTATCTTCTTCAAGAAGGGTTTTGTTATAATATTCTAAAACATAGAGTATGCTGGATTAAGTTTCGGCCATATTGTAGACTTTGTCTAATGTTTATCTAACATCATTCCATAACTTATTGTAGCAAGTGGAATAAAGAGGGAAGCTGAGCAATTTAACAGCACAAATTAGATAAATAGATTTTTTTTTAAATTATAATTATAAAGTAAGGAATTCTTTTCTTGGGGGTAACCTCTACACATTCCAGCCTTGCTTTTCCAAAATGTGGGAAATGTATTAGTTATGGTGCACTTTCAGTTTTTGAGTAATAACAAAACATTTATAGATAAACCTAAATGTTAAAGAATCTGCTCACTGATAAAAAAAATTGTTAAAATTGGCCAAAATCTGTTCCTTTGTTCCAATACAAAAATGAAATCTAAGAAAATATTAACATTCTTAGTGTCCTGTGATGTCTGAGGGCCTTATTAGCTGTTGTGTCCCCTTCTTCTTCTCCACAGCATATAAGCCTCACCACGTTGGGGTGAATTTCAATGTTCCCCCACTCTACTCACCAGATCACTTTAAAGATGGTGCCTTGTACTTCATTCCAGACTCCTTGGTTTGCTGCAAGTGTGACAGTCAGGCCCCAGAGCACATGAGCACTTTCGTGCCATGAATTTACCTTACACAGCATGTCTGTCTGAGTAATGATCACCAACAAGGATAAGGGATACGGAGACCCAGGGGTAAAAAGAGAGGGATGGGCACTTCCTGTGTTCCGAGAACATGTGTGCATGGCCTGAGAACTTGTGAGAACATGTGTTCCTGTGCTGAGAACAGTGTTTTTAATCTTGTCAAGTAGTTAGGCTCCTTCACCAAAAATATCCATTTCTCCTGTTGACCTTTCCTGATGAGCACTAAAAGTGCCACAGTAATTACCGATGCGCCTTTAAAAGTACTGAAGTACTGAAAAGTACTGATTATGTTTTATGGTTAAAAAAAGAAAAAAATTAACTGTTAATTGCACAAAATGCAATTTTAGAATTGTTTTTTTTTTCTTTAATTTTTGAAACTCTAATGAAACTCTAATTTTTTATTTTTTTGGCAAGCCCCTGTTCTGCATCAAGACCAAGAGTTTAAGAGGACCAAGTACAAATCAAGACCAAGATTCTGTGACACAACAGGGGGTGTTTATTATACATCTGCAGGCTTACTGTCTCATTAGGTATAATCTTTATTAGGTTTCATTTCATTTCATTTCTGGGATGTTGTATACGGTATTAATATGTGGGAGATTTTCCAGTTGTCCGTATATTGTGTAGGGTGATGGAGCTGCAGGTGCTTTTTTGTTGGTTTGTCACCTTCTTGCTTTCATTCACACCTTTCTTCCATAAATACATCTGTTTGCTTCCTTCAGCTTATTAGGCTCTCCTTTCTTTTTTTTTTTTTTTTGCTTAAGAACAGAAACACACCCACGCTGTTTGGTTTTGCAAATAAATTACCCATGATCCTCCACTCACGCAGCAGTCATTAAAGTCAAACATTGTACTATCAAAAAAAGAAACATGGAGTTTGTGATAAAAAAAAAGTTAAGTAAAATAACTACAATCATGTGACTATGTAATAATTGTGACAGGACATGAAATAGGTGTGACATTCGCTACAACTGGAATTTGATGTGCGAGTGAGCTGATAAAATACTTTTTAAAAGTCAATAAAAATTTCTCTACTCCAAGTATCAGTTTCACACAACAAAAGTCCCTGCTAGAAATATTGCACTGTATTGCACTACAGTACTACGCACTTTTCTTCCATACCTTTTCAAACCTTTTCCCTTCAATATGCCAGATGGCGAGTACATTGTTAGATTTCCACCTTCATCAGTCAGGATCAGCGCCTGCTTTCTGAAGTACTCTTGAAGTCGGCCTAACGCCTCTCTTCATGCAGCAATGTTTTGCGTAAGGGAGGAGACGGAGCGCACTGAACGATACTGAACGATACTGAACGATAGTGCTTGGAGCAGAATTTACTCCCAAATACAGTCAATACAAACACAGTCCTGCAAATGTTTGCTTTCTTTAAGACAAAGCTGTGGGATTTGAGGCTAATAAACATCAAAATGATCAGTATTGACCCAACATTGACGGGGTTATCCTGCCACAGAGCTGTCTGCATTCAGCAGATAATTGCCTAATGAGCTACGAACATCGGAATGCTATGTGCTCAGTTTAAATAAATTAAAACATAAAAATTTGACAATAGCTCAATTAGACAAATGCACGGCATATATTTAGCACTCCCATCAAAGTGACTGCATCATTTCTGATGCTAATTCCCAGAGGAAGATCTAATTAAGCTATTACTTGATCATGAGCAGACAGCTCTCCTACTTCAGCCCAAACTCCAGTATCGGAAAAAAAGGAAGGTTCTATTTCAGCCCAGATCTAAAAATAATTTTGTATGGAAAGCTACCCCATTATCCTTTCTTCATCCTTCTCATCGGATGGAGGAGTAAACAATAGGATGGGAAATAAGACAAATGTTTGTGTATGTGTCTGACTTCATGCAAATTGAGTAAAATGAGAAGTGTGTTACTCTAATCTAGTGACTGGCTGGCTGTTGGTACAGGTAGATAGTAACAGGATTACATTTAAGTAGAAAGTGCTGTTTAAGTAAAAATTGTCACGACTTGAGGTTGATGGGAGAATGAGGTACAGAAACGGGACACTTTTGATGAGCTCTCCATTAAATATATCCGCTTTGTATGAAATGGATCAATGGTCACTGTTCTCTCAATCTAAAAGCTAATCACTATACTCATCACTTTGCACACTATTAACTTCACTTCACGTCCAATATGTAATATAAAGTTGCATTTGAATAAAAAACAAGCTCGTTCCTAAGCGGGGTCACAGCTGGAGCGACTCCCCAGGGGCGGGATTCAGTCCACTGCACTTTGCACACACACACACACACACACACACACATGCACACACACACAATCCACTCACATGTTCACACCTACACACAAATTACTGCTGCCAATTCAACTAGCATGCAAGCTTTTGGACTGTGAACCAGAGAACCCAGAAAAAAACCTTGGAGGTGTGAGGCCATGATGCTAACTGCCATTTTACCAACCACATAGAAGCTGTGCTGGACTTCCTGTATCAAAAGTATCAAGCTTAATTTCTTTTCTTTTCACATGCACCTTTAATTCAATTGTTGCTTTTCTGCTTCATGTAGTGAAGGTGTGTTGATTCACATTTCTGGGCTGTTGTTATTTTCTAGGTCCTTGTCCATGTTTTTCTTTGGTCCCTGTGTTGTTTAGTTCCCTGACCCTCTTATCTTCTTCTACCTGTTCTGAATTCCTGCAATTTCATTCCTATCTTTTGGGTTTCCTGATTTTAATAAGCACATTCTGCCTCCTTCCTGCTTGTTACAGCAGTCAATGAGAAAAGTCATTGTGGATGAGATAAGAAGTTAAAGTATTAACCCAATACACTGGTATTGATTGTATACTGGCATAAATTAGACAAAAAATATGCCCAAATACTAGGATAAGCTTAAGTGAAAATCTACATAATTAATTGTAAAAAATCTTCATGCTTTGTGGGTTTTGTGTCTATATCTTGCTGGGCAAGAAGATTAGTCCATTCTTAATCCGTTAAAACTGTGGGGATTCTGCTACAACAAATTAATAAATAAGGTCAAGGAATTCTACTGCAGCCAAAGGGCTTAGCTGAATAGAGATAGGAGCCCCTCATTCTCTGTTTGCTTTCCCCTTTATCTTTAATTCATCATGCATGGCTTCGTATGGATCTTATCAGAGAAGTAGACTACCACGGCTGTTCTCCTCCCCAGAGGGGGGAAAAAAAACAGAATCGATGCTTATCTTTAAGCGAATGCAGAGGTTTTGGCCACGGGCACAAAAAACTACAGAGATTGTGTTTAGATCAAATTCCCCAGCCATATTTACACCTCACTTGTTACCTAATCCTAATCTCACTGCCGTGGTTTTCAATTAAACTTTGCAGAGACTCTGCAGTCCATTTGCACAGCACTGCGCCAGCACGGTGTTCAAACAGAGCATTAAATCGTGCCGGTGGTTCACCAAGTACTTCCCCAACATCCAGGTAGTCGGAACGGAGCACAAAAAAAATGAATAGATGTGTTTCCTTTAGTAAAACAGGTTGTGAATAGATAGATCACACAGGACGATGGTAAAATAGCACTAACTTGTAACTTTCTTGTAAGCTGATATATGTAAAAAAAATACAACAGAGTGAATAAAATGATTGTATTCATGGTTTGAGTCCTATTGAACCAGAACTGATTACTTCATTGATAGTAACATGAAAGCACGTAAGTCGCTCTGGATAAGGCCGTCTGCCAAATGCCGTAAATGGAAATGCAAATGGTAATGTAAACAATATTTCAAAGAATCACAGTAAAATGCAAGGTGTACTCCAATATTGTCGTGTTCTCTGTCACATAAATCCTGCATGTTATCCACAGCTCTTGGGAAGGGGGAAGCTGATCTATCTTGCAAACAAAAAAAAATCTGTAGCACTCCTGAGACATGTGAAAATGTGGTTTTATGAAATGTATATTTGAATGACTAGATTCTAATTTAGATGGCTTTAGTTAGATCATAAGCAGGGCTCTAGATTTTTTAATCGTCTATATAGGTAATATTGACTTGTAAGTGATTAACCTACAATCTAGTTAACATAAAGTTTGTTATTTAAAGTACAATTCCACAAGAAAGATAATTTACTGAACAGGGTCAGCTCTACGCTGGGGCAAGAGGGGCAGCTGCACAACAGCGGGAGGTTTTGCGGAAGCATCAAAATCATAGCGACTCGTGAGAAAATGAACAACGAAATTTGTACAGTCAGAAGGAAACTAGTTCATAGTTTCCTTCTGACTGTACAAGTTCACTAGTTCTCTCAGTTTCAGTCGGGAAGAGAAGTGTATTGTCATGATCCGGACCGGCAGGGGTGACTCCGGATCCGGAGTCCGGACCGGAGTTTCATGTTTGTACTGTGTAATGTTCCCTGATCGTGTTCACCTGCTATCTATTTATATGATTGTATAAAACTATCCTGTTCGTGTCTGTTCGCCGTCGGGTCATTGTGCGTGTTCATGTTCCCTTGTCTTGTGTATTTTATATTAAACCCCTGTCCTGTGATCGTGCGAATGCGTCCTCCTTCACCGCCATGTCCAGCCCACCCGTGACATGTATCTATCTCAATGCTACAAGCACCACTAGAGGACCTGTGTTTGTCAGACCCCGACTCGAAGCCCCGTCCCCGCTTTCAACTCTTCATAAACTGATGTAATCACAACGATTTTAATAAAGCTTATTGATATAAATGAAGTAGTGTGCGGGGACGGTACTTTGCTCAGTGGCACCTCAGCAGCACTTGGCAGGCTGGGATTCGAACCGGCAACCTTCTGATCATGGGGTGCGCTTCCTGAGCCACTAGGCCACCACTTACCAACTAGGCCACCACTATTTTTTAATATAACTCTGCCTATCCCTTTAGTCATACAATTAAAATAAATAAATAGTTTCTTGCTGTTATAATCTGATGAGGAATAATTTATCAGATTTCTTTGCTTTTTTATTTTTCACTTTTCCTCCTGAGAAATTGCCACCTTATCATGGTCAGGGGGTTTTCATGCCACAATGACCCTAAGAACAAAATCAGCAGAAGTTCTGTTTGCTGCTGCCTGTTGCTGAAAGGCAGCAGGGAGACAAGACCCACGATCAGTACATTTATCGCTGCATGTAATGTGATTTATAGATGCACTGTTTGTATTCAGCATTTAATTTCAATCATTTCATTCTTAAAATGCGGTGAAACGGATGCTAGCTTCTGGCGATTACATTTTGGTTGCCCTGGCAACACAAGCAAAGTCTGATGTGTGGATAAAACTTTGACCAAATGTGCTTAAAAAATTAATAAAGGACTTGTAATGTTCGCTAACACAGCATGTTGCTACAGTCAGTTTGTAACAATGTTGTGGCTGTACTTGTCAGGCTCGGGGTTTACTTTTATGGTCCGATTTAAGCTCTAATACATGGCTACGTCCACTCTGTCTGTCTGACGGGTCCAGTCTCACCTCCCTCTCTCTGATGCAGCACGCGCACTTTCAAACGTACAGGAATATCAGAGGCAGGCCCCACCCTTTACAATACAAGATGTTTCTAATATACGGTATGTCTGCTGCTTGAACCACAAGGAGACTTACTGAGTTGTATTTCCCCTGAATGGCCGGTGCAAACTCAATTTGTTTTAGTCACACCATTGAGAAATTAGGTCGCATGTGACCAAATTGGTCATTCTCTAGAGCCCTGATAAATGATGCACTAATACCAACTGTTGTCGTCCCAACAGTCCCAATAAATCCCCATCCACCATGTTTTGATTTGAACAAATGCTGTACATGGTGCCGATATTTTAAGCAGTGAATGCTTTAAACCGCTTTGAAGGATTGATCCTTCTTCCTGTACACCTGTGGAGAGTGGAACATTCCTGCCCACCGAAGCACCAGTTTTAGCACCAGAAACAGGCAGCTCATGTCAAACATTATGCCTTCTTTTTCAGGACCTCGGCCAGCTCCCTAGAATTCTGACAACGTTTACAGCATTTATCAGACAATGGTTCCTATGTCCATCTATAACCAATCAGTGATCGGTTCACCAGAGCTGCATTCCTCCACACAAAGGTCTGTGTGAGCGAGACAGTATGCCAGATCAAAGAGACGTTCTTTCTCTCTTGACATGTACTTAACTTAATTTTAATGGTTCCACTCACTCACTTTGCATAACTACTTAATCCTAATAAGGGTCATGGCTGTTGATTCCGAGACACTGGGAGTAGGGTGGAGACTCACTCAGGGCGGGGCCCACCAGAAGACACACCCACACCCAGTTAGAGGAAACCATAAAAACTCACAACCTTGGAGGTGTGGTGCCTCATTGATAACCACCACGTGATACCATGTGGCTAATATTAGTGCCCATTTCTTTAAAATATGTATTTATTTATTACTAATGAATATCATGACACAGGATTTCATCAGAATTAACTAAATTAATGTAATATTTAGTTTTATCACTGTGTGTGCACTGTGCAAAATCTTGTACAGTTGTGTAGAAAATTTATATGAACCAAGATCAAATTGTTAGTTCTTATTTATAGCCAGTTAATGGTAACTCTTCTGAATATTATTAGACTTTTCTCTTTACTGTCTACACAGGATTAACACAAAAGTCACACTCTCAGCACAGTCAAGAAGGGACGGGGCAAAAACGATTGAGTTGTTCATTTTTTTAGGAGTGGTCCTAAAATGGCTATTGTGAAAAATCATAATACTCATGAGTTAGGAGAACGGCACGCCTGGTGTGTCACAGGAACTGGACAGACTTAATAAAGGACAGTTTACGTTCTTGTAGTGGGTTTTGGAAATAACTACACACCCACAAAAATGGCATGGCGAGTAGCTAATGCTTCCTCATGCACAAATAGCATGCAGGCAAGCTATTACAATTTTGTGTATTTCTACACATTCCGAATTTAGTTGAGAGATCCAATTTATGCCCTTCATCTGGTCCATTTTTCTTATCGGTGTAGTAAACAGCTGAATCCGTACAAGTCACCCCACACTGCTGGGATGAAAGGGAGAGGAAGCTGTTTTGAGCACAGAGCTTTCATTAATCTGAGCATTATTCAGAGAGAATAACAACCACCTCCGGCTGGGACAGGCTCCGCCGCTGCACCTGCATCCCGGGTCATCAGCCATTTATAATGACGCATGATCAGTGTGGCATCCGAGACCGGACAGATTGCTACACTTTTGTCATCAATAAGCCAGAGTTGATGCCCATTGAGTGTTCCCGTGTGAGATTTATGGTTGCGTAAGTG
Organism: Denticeps clupeoides; assembly: GCF_900700375.1. Lineage (NCBI taxonomy): Eukaryota > Metazoa > Chordata > Actinopteri > Clupeiformes > Denticipitidae > Denticeps > Denticeps clupeoides. The sequence continues at coordinate 5,565,316 of NC_041714.1, forward strand.
GAATTGAGTAGTGGGGCTTATTGGAAATTATGCCATTAGGAAACTGGGTCCCTTTTGCATCTGAAGAAAGGTGTACACTTTTGAAATGTAAATCATGCTTTAGTGTGTGTGTGTGTGTGTGTGTGTGTGTGTTTGTGAGCTTTTACTATGAAGGTTTAGTTGAAAAGATTTCTTTTCCCACCCAATAGAGTTGTCCAACAATTGCTGTCTGAGAAATCAACAATATTCCTTCCTGCAGCAGAAATTTATCAAATAAATAAATGAAAATTATGGGCAGACCGAAAAAAATCCAGATGCACACATATATAAATAGTAATAAAAAAATAATAAAGGTTAGGCTGCCATTTCTCTTAGCATCTCCAGGCCTCACTTATTCCCATGCCCACACATAATGATTAATGCTTGTATAATAGCAATTTTCTGCACACAGTGTAATGGTTTTTTTTGGTTTTTTTTTTAACCAACTCTGTATACTGTAATGTGCTTGTTTGTGTGTGTGTGGGTGGCATCTCTTAAGAAATAAATAAATATGGGGGAAAATCCAGGGACAGGTTCCAGGTTGCTGCATAAGTAATCCTGTTAATGTATGCAATCTTACTCTGCCTGGCAAGTCTCGTGTGTATGCGATTAGGTCTCCGTCCCATTTATATGGAGTGTCTGCAAATTACGGACTTGGAAACTTATAGGATTTATAGGCAACCACTTAAGCCCGAGTTGGTTCCCACAGCAACAAGGGGAAAAAAAACTGGGAGCAGTTTCTCCAAATGTTGCTTAAGAAAATGATTCAGATCGCTTCAAACGCCTTTTGATTTCTAGATTGTGAGGTTGCTAGAATTTACTCTAGGCACTGGCAACTGCACATTCAAACACTACATTTTTGCACAACATAGTTTACTGTAAAGAAAAATAGAACTTAAATATCTCTCAGGCGAGTCTGAAATGAACCGGAATAGAATAGATAACACACGCAGGGACATGCACCACAGACAAGTTGAGAGTTTAAATAAATATGTTCATTCGGAGAAGTCTTAAATATCATTCTCATTCAAACACAGCAAATGTATTGAATTTATTTAATTTTTATTATCGTGCAAGCTGTATAAACAGTTCTATAACTGCAATAAAACAATGATACTGACCTTTTAAATAAAGCTAGAGAGGGACGCAGGTGTCAGTGCGTTTCTTGGTGTCCCAAGCCTGGTAAAACTGGGAGACTCACCTGGCACCAATCTGCACGATAGCAGGCCGGTTATTAGGCACGTATGAGAAGCCATTCGGAGGCTTATTTGAACCACGCTGTTGTGTACAGTTGTTTTCAGTTCTGGCAATCGCCACATGCCCGCGGGTTTGTTTTTGTTCTCCCCTTTTGTTTCCCCTGTTTTCTTCATGGTTAATAAATCACCGTTTGCAAGATGTCCCGCCTCTGCGCTTGCTTCCCTCATCAGCTCGTGGACATGACAGGGAGGGTTGTGTCAGCAAGGGTGTTTGCCATAAAACTCTAATGTCGATTGTGCAGACGACCAGGTCCGTTGATTTTGCTTTTGGTGACCCCTAAAAGGAAGAAGAAGAATAAATATAGTGAGAAGGGTTAATAATGGCTCGTTATTGCAGAAATGTCATTTCCATGCAGCCTTGCCCATGTGTTAAACAAGCACATGTGGCTGACAAGCATGTCATCTCTACCTAGTTATAGAATGAAGCCAAAAATATCACTAATGTACATGCGCCAAAAAGCCTCAGCCATCTGGTTTACAAACCACAACACATTCACAAGCTACAAATGATCATCTCAAGGTAATTGGGCAAAATTACATGATTAATATAAAGAACCAGTAGACATGCTCATATTGTAATGCGGTGGATGGAGAGCACCTGTTGTTGCTCCAGTTAGGTTTTCATATGTTAAATCCAGCATGCATCATATGCACGCCACCAAATTATATTGCGTGGAGCTATTACAAGATCTTTGATGACAAATGCTATTCTGAGGCAAAAGGAGCAATATAGCCTCCACTTTGTAGAAATTGATGTCTGTTTTTAGCTTTAACTTGTTAAGCTCTGCTTGCTTTGCTTGTCCTAGTGGCAAACCCTGCCACTGCTTTGGTGGTGGTGGCCTAGTGGTTAAGGAAGCGGCCCCGTAATCAGAAGGTTGCCGGTTCAAATCCCAATCTGCCAAGGTTCCACTGAGGTGCCACTGAGCAAAGCACCATCACCACACACTGCTCCCCGGGCGCCTGTCATGGCTGCCCACTGTTCACTCAGGGTGATGGGTTAAATTTCACTGTGTGCACCGTGTGCTGTGCTGCTGTGTATCACATGTGACAATCACTTCACTTTTGTCCTGCCATCTCTGTTCTTTGTTACTGAACATGTCTGCACTCCTCACTACAATTTATCTTTTTTTTCTGGTCAGCAGGACCATCACTAAGGTGGCGATGGGACTTACCCTGGTCAGAGATCTATTCGGCCCCTGTAAAAATTCCCTCAATGCCAATTTCCTCCTGCAAAATAAAATGTATGTGTATGTCCGTTCATTTATAATAATAATAATCCAAAAAATAAAAATGGAAATACAAAAAGCAGTCAAACTACTGACCGGTAAAGAGACTTGATTGTCTTGTTTCATTGGTACAATGGTTGCATTATATTGTGTACCGGGTGAACTGTAATTTCTACAAGTTGATATTTTGGAAGCAGGAGACATGGGCAAGTGTAAGGAATTCGATGACTGACTTGGAGCATATCTGCAACAGCAGCTTTGGCCTTTCCATAATTTTCGTAAAGGTGTCTAGTTTGTCTCATTAGTGTTACGTCCCTGGTCTAGGGTCAGGGACATAGCAAATGCGAAAAGGGAGCAGAAGATACAAACGACATGATTATAACATTTATTACAAACAAATATATATATAAACAAACAAAACACACAAAGCAGTTCTGGTCAGTTGAGTTACGATTCAAGTCTATGAGTCACATCCAACATACCACCTCCCACCCACCAGAGGGAGCTAGTTCAGCTGGGGAGAGCAGGGGAACGCTGCCCAGTCTTCGATGAATTTACTTCCCAGAGATGCTAGCCTTCATTATGAACGCCTGACTGATTCTACCTTGTGACCACAATCTTTGCCTGCCCTCAACCTTGATACCCTATGTTACCCCACCTTCTTGCCACCCCAAGACGCCCTCCCATCCTACCCACGCTCCCAGATCATCCTCAAGCCAGCTGTCTTCCTGTTCTCCTGTCCCGGTCCACCCCAGCCTCATCCCCTCGCCTCCTTCCCCGCGGTGTCAAGAAGAACCGGTACTGAACACTGCCTTCAAACTCCTGGCAGGAGCCACCGTCTTCATCAAGCTGGACCTCATACCACCAGTGTAATGAGTACCACCTTGTTTGTATATGGGAGGGGGACGAGTGGAAAAATGCCATCCAGACACTACGAGTACTTGGTCATGCCCTTTGTCCTATCCAATAGCCCAGCTGCCTTCTAGGCGCTAGTCAATGACGTACCTAGACACATGTTACACCGATTTGTGTTTGTCTACCTAGATGATATATTAATTTACTCACCTAACCTCTTCTCCAGCATCCTTTTCATGCATCCGAAGGGGGGCAGTGGTGGCCTAGCGGTTAAGGAAGCGGCCCCGTAATCAGAAGGTTGCCGGTTCGAATCTCGATCCGCCAAGGTGCCACTGAGGTGCCACTGAGCAAAGCACCGTCCCCACACACTGCTCCCCAGGCACCTGTCATGGCTTCCCACTGCTCACTCAGGGTGATGGGTTAAATGCAGAGGACAAATTTCACTGTGTGCATCGTGTGCTGTGCTGCTGTGTATCACATGTGACAATCACTTCACTGTATAAAAAAAAAAAAATTCCTTCCTGGGGTCCTAAATCAGTCCCCAAGGAATCGGCATTGACCCCATCAAAACAATAGCAGTCACCGATTGGCCTGTGCCAACCACCATCCGTCACCGACAAAAATTCCTTGGGTTTGCTAATTTCTACCGTCTTTTCATCTAAGACTTCAGCAAGGTGGCACAACCCATGACTTCTCTCCTTAAGGACTAAACAACACAACTCCGATGGAACCGCAGGCATTCCTCAAACTCAAACAGTTCTTCACCACAGCTCCCTCTCATCGAAGTTGACGCATCTAGTCTAGGCATGGCAGCAGTTTTTTCTCAACGCAAATCCCCTTGACAATAAATTACACCCCTGTGCCTTTTTCTCCCAAAGACTAAACCCTGCTGAGAAGAATTACAATGTCGGAAAGAGGGAACTCCTGGCCATAAAATAGGCGCTGGAGGAATGGTGCCACTGGCTGGAGGGGGCGGTCCACCCATTTTTAGTCCTAACCAACCATAAGTACCTGGCATATCTCCAAGACGTACGACACCTCAATCCACGCCAAGCACAATGGTCCTTATCCTTTACATGCTTTGAATTCACCGTGTCCTACATCCCCAGGTCCAAAAACGCTACCTCCCAACCGTGTCCTACATCCCCACCCCAAACAGTACCTCCCAACCTCACATATGTTTCACCCCCTCTCCGTCCACGCATCCTACAATGGGAGCATGACACACCACTGTCCAGATACCCTGGACGTCAGCGCATGCTGACCAACATTCGCCGGACGTTTTGGTGGCCAGGCCTTGTCACGAACATAAAGGCATACGTGGCTGCCTGTTTCACCTGCGCCTCACACAAGGCCAACACCCAAAGACCACAAGGTCTTCTCCTTCCTCTACCTCACCCCCATCGCCCCTGGTCCCATGTCTCCATGGATTTTGTCACCGGACTGCCACAATCCAGGGGTATGACCACCATTATGGTCCTCGTCGACTGCTTGGATGGGAGGGCGGCATGGGGTGGCAGGAAGGTAACATGAAGGTAACAAGGGTAACAAAAGGGGAAGGCAAACTCAAGGTCAAGGACAGGCAAAGGTCGTGGTCACAAGGTAGAATCAGTCAGATGGCTCGGTTCATTTCCCTTCGTGGACTACCCACAGCTGACCAGACCGCTGACATTGTCCTCCAGGAAGTGGTGTGGCAGTTTGGGCCCCCAGTAGACCTTCTATCTGACCAAGGCCCCCTGTTCATCGGCAGATTCTGACGTCACTTCTGGGGACAACTGGGGGTGTTGGTCAGTCCATCGTCTGAGTTCCATCCCCAATCCAATGGTCCCAACACCTCCTCTTGGCGGTGTTCCTCGGCTACCGGACCATCCTCAAACCAGCCGTCTTCCTGTTCTCCTCTGCCCCGGACCACCCCAGCCTCATCCCCTCGCCTCCTTCCCCATTGCTCCCCACGGAGCCAGAGGTCACTCCCCACCGCACTGCCACGTGTCCTCTGCTCCACTCCCATTTCCACTCACCTCCTGCCTCCCTCTCACCAGCCAAGTGCCTCCGGTCATCCTCCCCAGCACTTCCAGTTTCCTGTCCCCTTACAACGACTTGTTCCCCCGCTCCAAGCATGTCTGCAAGTGCGTCCCCAAACTCACGTTGACAATATATTAAATTCTTGTCTTCTGGTCACAATCCTTCACTTCACATCACTTCCTTCTCGGTTGACAAATTTCATACTGACTTTCTGATTCTTCTTCCATAGTTAATTCATCTTCCAGTATGGTCTCTGTTTTGTTGTTGTTTAATTCCCTGTGTTGTCACAGTGCCCATGTTACACCAGATGGCACCAATGAACCGATTCACTGTCATTAAGACCAAACTAGGTGTCAGGGGTTTGTTGAATCATTAAGATGGCCTATTTAAGTTACCTTTTTTCCTCCTCACTCCCCTGTCCTGCACTAACCGTGTGTTATGTAAATTTGGCCATTTTGCCAGGTTTCCCTTTGTTTATTAAATATCAATAGTTCGCAATGTCATGCTTTTGTGCTTCATGTCTCGCCCTGCTCGGCATGACGGTCCCTTTCTCAGCTCCTGTGACATTTGCTTCCTTGCTCTTTGGAAGTTGTGCATGTTTCTACGTATCTTTTGATATCATACATAAATGTCTTTAATGCAGAGCAAAAAGTCATTAATTGGTCTTGCTGTTACTGGCAATAGTTTACAATATTAGACCGCCGATCTGAATCTGATCAAACATCTGTGAGTGCTGTGTATGGAGAACCTATATAAAATGATCTATTAATAGCATTTTAATTCAATATAACTTTCATATATCTTCATACAACATGTGTTCCTCATTCCACTGAGTCACTACAGTCAAGATGCGGGGATAATTACATTATCTCAAGAATCCACTATTGAATCTGTCACATGATTCCATCCATGTGACTGGGACCAACACGGAAACGAGGTAACGTGACTCCTATAAATTGGCAAGATGGCCACTGCCAGCCGCTCAATGATTGATTGACATGCATCAACGAGACTCGGCTCCACTCTATTCACCAAGAAGTAAGACAGTTCCTGCCCTTATCTCATCCTCTCTTCTGAACTCCGTCCTCTCGTCCTGTCCCATCCTATATTGTACCCTAACAACATCCATGTGGTGTTGCAGTTTATGCCGGTTCGCATATTAAGTCGGAGGGAAATTACCTGCCTCCTTGGGTCCCACCGCACCAAGGTTCCTCGTCTCCTCCTACATGTGCTCACGTTCTGGTCCATGACAGAATCTGGATCAAGATCACCTCTTCAGCCTGGGACTGATGAACTTGGACAAAATAAACCCAACTAATCAATAACACAAAAATACCCCTTCTGATCATGTCAGAATAGGAATTTATCTATTGTGTAGGAGCTGTGAATGGCAGTAGTAGCAACTGAAACATCCCAAAAGAAATACTTTCATAAATGTTTTGGCTAATCCTTTAGTTTAGGCTCTTAATAAAATGTTTAAGTTAATATACATTAAGCGTAACTTAACAATGTGATTTTGCTGTTGCCACTGGACTTCAGAAAATGATCACAAACTCTAACAAACCCTGACCACTATAGTAGTACCTTATACTAATAACTGTGTTATGTGCATTAGCTTGTGCTTTACTACATACACATGAACACCAAACATTTACAGAAAATCGAGGACTATTTTCATTATTTTTGGCAAGACCATGGTATTAAGTGGGATAATCCATGACAAAGTGTGTGTTAAAGCAACACCACAGGACTACCTGGTATGAAGTGAGAATTTAAGTGATTTTGTGTATAAATGTTACTGGTAGTACATAGATTTTTACAATGCATCAACACATTTCATTTTATAAGGGAGTTTATGACCCATTATGCTACAGCAAACCACTGTATGAGCTTCAGAGGGTCATTTATTTAAGATGATTGCTTCTGGACTCATGGATATTAACAATATGTATGATTGCAGTAATCTATACAGCAGGAAAATGGTTCAAGCATTTTATGCAAATACCTGGTGTAAGTAGTGTAAAGTATATTTTACTTTATAAGGCCAGAACGCACAAAAACAATACACTTAAAACTCCATTATCAGTTAGCATGAATCCAACAATAATCCTGCATGTGATAGGACATTATATCAAAGCCTCAATTAACCAGCTTCTGACAGTTTAGTGTATGACCTCTAACTCTAAATCAATGTGCTGATCAATAAAGAAAATCACATCTGAAATAAATGACAAGTATCTAAAGAAGAGTGTTTTTGGCTTTTGTTCTTGTTTATGCTCTAATTTTTTCATTGTGGTCCCTCTGCAGCAGCGCTCATTGCAGCCATTTGTCTCGTTTGTCCTTTTCTTACCCTGGAGAGTAACTCATTCAACACCCACCTCCTAAAGCTTCATTTTGTAATGCACTCATAATGTATCTTCATCATGATGTTCGTAACACACCCTCCAAATGATATGTGAAGCATGAATACATTCACACAAATGCCCCATCCACATGCATACATGCATGATGCCATTGTATTTTACTGATGATTAACATGAAGATCTGCATAGCCTTTCAAACTGCCCAAAACCACCAAAATGAGCTCTCAGCACGAGAACAGTTCATTTTTGCCTTCCCATCCATGAGGAGATTAAATGTGTTTTGAGAAAAGAGGGCTCTGCATCATTACGTGCTGTAGCAATTCCCCCCCGGGGCTAAAATAGGACACAAATGCATTTAATAATGCTGCCAGACAACAAAATGCCCATCTCACCAACATGTAATGGGTTTTTACACAAAAATTAATTCAAAGAAGGCTTTTGTCAGATTTTTCTACCTTTTTTTTTATCAAAGTCTGTTCTGATTCTAGAACTACAATTGCTTTAAATGACATGCCGGATATCACAGGTGACGAGGTAAAATTATGGGATTAGAGAAATAAGGTACAAATAAGGCAGGCAATCTGTAAATGCAGTTATGGAGCATATCATAACTAGCTGTATACATAATGGGTTAATTAAGGTGCAGCTTAACAATGTGCAAATGCTGCTGTGGTTATGTGCAAATACTGCTATAATAGAAACATAATAGAATGTTCTGAACATATGAGGTAGAGTGTGTGTTTGTCAGGTCAGAGCGGAAAGTCTCTGAGTGTTCAGGTGTGGGATGATGCTGTTGCATAGTCTGGCAGTGAGTGCCCGTATGCTTTGGTGCCATTTTCCAGACAAAATGCTGGTGTCTTTCTGGATGCAGCGTGTGTTGTAAATGTCAGTGTTCTTCCAGTTCAATGTGCTGCAAACCAGAAGTGATGCTGTCTGGAAATGCTGTCAATAGTCCTTTATAGATGGTGGTGAGGACGAGAGATGGGCTTTCTTGGCTGTTGAGCTGCTGTTGGGAGCCCAGGAGAGGATCTCTTCAAGATGAACACTGAGAAACTTTGTGTTCTTAACTATCTCCACACAAGATCCATTGATGTTCTGTGGGGAGTGGTCCCTCCATTCAGTTCTGAAGTCAAAAATCATCAGATGTTCAGGCCCAGCAGGCATATAACAATGATTCAATTCATTGCAATAACTACAGTGTACAAATAATGGTGATAAAAAATACAACATGCATTTACAGTGGGTACACCCAATTGAGCATTGGGGAGACTTAAAAATGTCTGTCCACCAACATTTACCATCCAGACTTCCAGAACTGGAGAGGATCTGCAAAGAGGTATGGCCTGAATACTTTCCGTGCCCACTGTATGTATACAGTGCTCATTACACAAGCTCATATGTAATCAAGTATGTCTTTGAACCTGTGACTTTGTGGCCTTCTGGTTCACAGGCTAAACCAAATTTTTTACACTTAAACACATAAATCAAAGACGGGTCGAGGCCCTCAAAATGAGAAAAATAACACAGTTTTCAGATTCTTGGCTTCTCAGGTTCACCAGACAGACTAACATGGTTTACAGGTCAAAGCTACACAGTACAATCTGCAGAATAGTGATCTCTGGAGTGTATTGCATGATTTGATTGTGGCAGACAGATGCAGATAAAAATCTTACAGGTGAGGGTAGACGGGGCAGACGAGTGGAGGGTGTGACATGTTTTTAGGCAAACTCACTCTAGCTAATGTGATTGTAATTTTGGGTCAAAGCACTTTGAATCCCAAACCCCCAAGTTGCCACTGAGCAAAGCACCGCCCCCACGCACTGCTCCCCGGGCTCCTTTCATGGCTGAACACTACTCACCAAGGGTGATGGTTAAAAGCAGAGGACACATTTCGTGGTGTCACCGTGAGCTGTGCTGCAGTGTTTCACAATGACAATCACTTCACTTTTACTTTCACTACTTAAGGTGTAATGGAAAAGAAGACAAAAAGCAATAGATTGTGAATTTGTTTTTAGGTGTTGGGAAAACCAGTACATTAAATGTTACTGTTGTTCAATCATTACACCCCAGTTCACAGAAATATCTGAAATGCATGTAAACTGGCCACACTGTCAAACATCATCTTTAAAGTTGTAAAGCCAAAAGGACTTAAACACAAAAAAAACATTTTAAATATTATACAATTAGAAATATAGAATTATAATTAATGAGTATACTCAGATCAAGCTATTGTCCATTCTTTATCTTTGGAGAATTGTTCCTCTAGGTCTCACACCTCGATATTGGTGTAACATACAGTTTAAATGGAAGCAATGAAAAATTTAAGTCTCTAAACTAACACAATTTAAATGAACAGTCCAAAGAAACTGAAGTTCACATGTGACCTCAACATCTGCACTGCCTCCAGGAGAGTCTCACCTTCTGAGAGTGGTAGACAATGTTTTGAGTGCTGGGACTGATAAAGATCCTTTTCCATCTGGGCCGTAGCAGACTCATTCTTTGGGCATTCCTCCATTTACGGTATATTACAGATCTATACAAGATTACAAGATTTTCCCAGTGATTTGTTCTCTACTATCTTGTAAAGGGAGAGGACCACTGCTGCTCTTTCCACTAATTAATATACAGGGATATACAACACCGAAAGTCTCAACCTAACCTCTCTCTGTTGAAAGATCAGTATGATGAGGGCCTCGGTCAGTGAGTTTCCTGGGTATTGTGATTTTCTTCGACCACAAAGTGCAAGTGTGCTGGTTGTCTGTCTGTTCTATCTTCTTATACTTATTTGACTTACAGTGGCAGTCAAAGCCTAGAGGGTAAGAAAGCGGACCCGCCCGAATCCCAAACCGTCCCCACACACTGGTCCCCAGGCACCTGTCTTGGCTGCCTACTGCTCACCAAGGTGATAGGTTAAATGCAGAGGACATATTTAATTGTTTGTTGCAGTGTTTCACAATGACCATCGCTTCTCTTTATCGGTAACGTAGAGATGGGACTCACTGCACCAATTTTCTTTGCATGCTTTTCAAAACTTTTCACAAACAGTCTATTATAAAATCAGGATTATGACTGGAGAGCATATAATGTCAAAAATTGTATGTCCCTTCATCATGTATCCACATGTAACCCTATGCCAGTCACTAAAAACTGCTAATATTCTGTTGGATTTGGATTTAAGCAAATAATGCTGTTGATAATTGTGCAACGCACTGTTTAACCAGCATAGGGAGGCATAGTGTACAGTCATAATCTAATGCAGCTGCCTGTACTGGAAACATCATAAATGTGACATCATGGGGGATGATCCCAGAAACATAAGAGACAATGTACTGTGCCTTCCAAGGATTCTACCCAGGGGAATAATAGTCTGTGTTACCAAATTCCATTCTTCAATTCAGAAGGTGTCATTTTCTGCTTCCTGTATATTTTTATGTGATCACATGTTCTTGTAACCTTTCATCCTGTGCGTTGTGTTTTATGGCAGAAATTGGAAAGCACTCCATATCGTGTGGATGCATGTGAAAGCATGTCTATATAATGTAAAATTTATTTCCCCTCTTATTTTAAAATATTTATGACAAATTCTTGCCTTGAATGGCTTAGTCCATAGCAGAAGGCAGAAACCTCCTTCAAAGCTCCAGCTTTTGAAGACTGATTGATGACTCAGAGCAGTGCAGAACGGGTAATTATTAATTCGAAACAGTTATCTTGAGTAGGCCAAAGCTAATATTAGAAAATTATAAGATTGGGTGTCTTGAATCAGGATATCACCAGAGTCTGTCTGTCTCACATGCTGATTTTATTCATTCAATATGATGTTGGTGGGAGAAAAAACAGGACATGTAGGGAACTATAATCCACTTAAACTGACACCTACAGTATAGGATCCTATAATAGACTGTTACTCAAAATGATCTCGAGCACTTCAGTGAAATGCATATATGGGGATTTAAATTAGGACTAGTATTCAACAACCTTGAGAGAAACTTTTTCTATGCCAAAGCATTGCTATGTCAAGGAAAAAATAAATATAGCATCTTAATGTCCTAATGTCTATTACATGGTACCTTTTAAAAAGACTTTTGCAGTAGTGAAAGTGCATTCTTAATTAAGACTGACATAAATATTTAAATGGATGGATCTGAAAATTTTCATCTTAAAATGGATATGTATGGATATGTAGAAAAGATTAGTGCATCAAACACTGACAGGTGTCAATGTTGGCAGCAATTAATTTTGGCAAACATTAATCAATGTAATACTGTGAAAATTTGTCATTGCAAAAAATTCTAAATTAAAATAAAATTGAATGACAGATTGGGTTTCACATCACTAATGTTTTGCAATAACATTTTCCTGTAATATATATATATTTTTTCTTCCTTCTCTCTCTTTCACATCATTCTCATCATGTGAATGATACATAGATCAATTTAAGCATATCTTTACAGTCTATGCAGGGACGTTTGAGAATATTCAGAATCAGTGTACTTTTAAGCCTGTGCAAGATTGTAGGATGGCTGAAAATGAATAGAAAAAGGAACTTGTATATCGTACAATAAGATAAGATAAGGTAAGGTAAGATACAAATTGAAATTTTACATTGTCAAGGAAGAAAGTGGACAAGAACAGTGAAAATCAATACCGTAGACAATATGCCGACTGGATAATATAAAAAGTTAAATATACAAAGAAATAGTCCTAGAAGTTGTAAAAATAAAAGTATATACATAAAAATATATTTGTGATGCCTGTGTACATAGAATATGTATGTGTACATTTGTACATAGTATATATATATTTATACATATTGCACATTAGAAAATGGAAATGGTGTATTGGATATGTGTGTTTATTAGTCAATGTATATGTTGTTAGCTGTTGTAGAGCCTGACACATGAACATTTTAAGATGGCCTCACACGTTCAAATCTTGGTCAGCATCTTAAGCATCTTAATTTAAGGGGATGGCAGAAGGAGCTGTGGTTCACAAGCAGGCTTGTTCATTTCACACCAAGATATCAACCACACACAAAAGTTTTTTACAGTCCCCACTGCATTGTGTGCTGCTCCCACCTTGGGTTGTGAGGGCAGGGATGATTTATGCTACAGCAGCCAGTCCACATAAACCAGAGGTTTCAGAATGCCAGAGCCCTATGACCAGTGCATTTTGGGCACCAGAATAACAATAAATGTGGTAATAAGAATGTAACTGATAAAACATTAAATTTATCTCCCATGCCACACAAATTACATCTTCCCATTGCACAGACACATTGAACCAATGTCTTTTTCAGGCCATCTTTGCATGTCTGCTGTTGGTCCTCTGAAGGCGCAGACTGTGACGTCAGATGACATGTTTTTTTTTTTGTCGACGTCTTCCAAACGTCCAGTATTTTCATCCACAGGAGCTCTGGATAAGGGCTAATTTTAGTCCAAAAGAGGCAGTTGTGAACCTCTTTTCTACATAAAATTTTAACTTATTTTAGATATCATTTTTACAGCTATACTCTTTCTAGGTTCTGTGTGTAACTGTGGTGCTATTTCAGGAGGTGGTGTACTGTTCCAGTTCATTCTCCTACAGCTTCATTTGATCGTCTCAAATTTGAACTGGAAATGCATATTTGTATGCATCTGGATATGCATACGCCTTTTAAATAATTTTTTAACAGTTCCTCCACCTTCTGGAAATACAGTTTTACGTGTTAGAGTTATATACATCATGCTTTACCAAAAAAAAAAAAAATCTTTCTATTTTTATAAATTCCATCCATCATCTATATCCAACATATGTACAATACAAAATAACAGACATCTGTGTGTCCTCCAGCTCCAAGTTCCCTATTGTGAGATTATTAAACATTAATACGAGTTCCCCCAGTCTGTCAATGGTCCTGCAGTGGCTAGAAATGGTGATAGGTGTAAAAGAGTGCTTTGGCCATTCTGCTTCACCATTCAGGGTGTGGCAGCTCTTGGCCAGATCGGGAAGTTGTCCCTTTATGTCGTAATAAGGGGAAAGGTTACCTCACATTTCTCATGCATCGTCCACCCAGAGAATTTCCCACCCCTCCCCTAAAAAAGTAACTCCACCGACTCATGGCTTGGAAACGTGGGAAGCATTGCAGTTGCTCTGTGATTGGATGTAAAAGTGAACACAAATGTATTTTTTTAGTTCTGCCATGCAAGATGCTATAGAACCAGTGGATTAATGAATCTTTTTCTGGAAAAACGGCAACACAACCAAAAGTGTTCCTTTCTGCAAATGCCCGTGCACTATGCCGCTCATCTCCTCATCCCTCCTCTTTCCTCCTCATTTGCATTTAATGTTACACACACCGAAATGGCGCATCCTGGGGAAATCTCAAGAGACTTTAGATACCACTAAGACCGATATAAAAAAAATTGTAATAGGGGACCTTTAATACAAAACTATCCCAAAAAATGATAAAGATGGCCATGGTAGACATTTGGTGTGGTATTTTTCACATCAACAGAGGAGGAAGTCATCAAGTTGATTGTTATTAAATTACAGATTGGCAAGGGCTAATTTTCTTGCCTTAGTTAACATGAAATATGTGCTTACAGAGAGAAAGTTCTAGTATTAAGTCTCTCTCTCTGCTTCATCTCACACTGCCATTAGATCAACACTTACCATCCCAATGCAATGGGAATGTCCATCTTCCATGTCACTGTATCTGCACCACAGAAAGTTCAATTTAGAAATGATCAAATGATAAACTGTAACCGATTAGGGCAGCATTAGAAGATAAGTAAAAACTCACTGCAACCAACAGACAAAAACATTGCAGGCTAAATTTTATGTTTCTTATTTTATCAAATTATAACACTTCAAATACAGATTTAACAAAAAGGACTGTGAATTACCTGACCAACTGACCTGGCGTATCTGCAAAATTCACTGTCATGTGGCTACCTGATTTGGATCGGAAACCGGATTTGGACTGTGCATGCATACGGGTTAGGTTTACAAATAATAATAAATAATAACCCTAACCCTAGAATTTTACGTAGAAAAGACATACTTTGGACTAGAATCAGACCTAAAATGGAGCTCCTTTGGACGTTAATACTGGACGTTTGGAATCCGTAAAAAAATACAGAGATGACCAACAGTGGACATGCAAAGATGACCTGAAAAAGATGTTGCTTCAACGTGTCTTTTCGCAGTGGGATATTCATTAATAATGTCAATTTCTTGCAACTGTGTTAGATGTCCCTATGACGTCTAATGTATGCGTACCATGTATGCGTTTGACTACATATTGACGTCCAAGTGGGGTCATACTTAGACGTCAAAATAGTGGGAACAGTTTGTACCTCATATAAAAGTCCAGAATTGGTCTTGGACTGACGGACGCAACATGATCTGCTCGTCCATAAACTGTCTAATGTTTAGCGGGTCTGATCTCAAAGTAACATCATTAATGTAGCAGTCTGATACTCAATATACTCAATTGATATTGCAGCCATAAGTGATGTAATATGGGGTCAATTCCAGGATTCTTATCAGTCAATAATTTAATTCTTACAATTTTAAATAATAAAAAAAATTAATAATTAACTTATGTAGTTATATAATGCAGTGCATGTATTTAGTATTTATTAATGTACTGCTAAATTCAGTTCATTTAATTTGAATCTTGCAGAAGACTGTTTGTATTCTGATACGTTTTTCAATAATTGATATGACAGTGTCTTCCAGCAGGAAGACAGCCTGTGTATCAGCTGCCAATAACAGGTATTTTTTCCCTGTTTGTCTTTTTTCAGATCCTAGATCCTCCGTTTTCCCCACAACTGCACAAATTCAAGCACAGAAATAAAATAACCACTTCAGGAAACATCAAATGCATTCATCTAAAGAGTAAGTTTCTCCATTAGAAAGCCTTGATCTCGTTGTCTGTTGGAGGAGAGATTCCGACGCTGCCTGAAAGGCTGTCTGTCTGTTTAGTCAGAAGCTCAGATCTACAAAACCTGTGCTGCAGACCAAATGGTCTATCACATCCTGGTGCTGTAAGATCCAGGAACTGTTTTGTCACACAGTCTCTGACAAGTTTGTTCCCAACAAAGTCTCCAGTTGGTGAAAACAAGTTTGATGATTTGACTGTCTAAGACTCTAGGAAGCAAGTTCGTGGCAGGAAAAAATGTACCAAATTAGAACAGATGCAAGAGAACCTCTTGAGGACAAGATGGCTTTCATGTTCTGATATGGTTTCTGGTAGGCACAAATGAAACGTTAACTCTCTTTCCGCCGCATGTAGCCCAGCTACATTATTATCATACTCACCTGGAGATGAGATGTTTCTCTATTCCTGTCATTCTGTCTTCTTCAAGTTCTTCCCGGCACTTTAATAAAGAGTCAAATTTTGCAAAAACGTCTTTACATGAAGAGATAAGGCCAGGAGTTACTGATTGTGTTCACACATCATTCACAACATGACAAGTGAAGAAATTTCCATTGATTATCTTGTTTCAAAAGCACATCTCATGGGGTGGGATGTGTTTCTGTGGGGTGGTCCCAGTGTCCTACAACTGCAAAGGATGGAGAACCAGTGAACCAATAAAAAGACTGTACATAGAAATGGCACCACATGGTGGGCCAAGGGTGCCGAGGCATTACAGAAGGCTACTCAGGTTATACTGCTGAAGACTAGTCTGTCTGCTGTGATCCTACTGTTGCATTTGTTGACCAATCAGTTTAAAAAAGGTCACATCTCAATCAGTTTTTGGCATCTTATATGCATAAAATGCTCCAGAAATGGGCTGCACCATAAAACATTAAAAGTTGGGCAAAAAGAAAAGAGGAGGACCCAGGCACAGATTAGTGCAATCATTTTATTATTAATAAATCAAAGGACAAACCAACACATCAGCTTTGGGATGTTGGAAGTGGAGACGGGAGACACTCACACAGGGAACACTCCACACACGCACACCACCTGAAACACAATAAATCACCACACATTAACAAAACACCACACGAATACACCCAATTTTTTTTTAAATTCCCAATTTTAAATTTTTTACAGTGTGGCATTTTGCGCTGGTATGTCCACTACACATTCCCATCTTAGATTGTACAGTGCACTTTGCCCATTAACTAAGATGAGAACACAGAAATCTCCACAGAAATGCAATAGCAGTTGGCTCATAGGTTCCATTAGCTGAATAACATGTTGAAATTGTAGAGAGCCTGTGGTGCAAGCAAAAAATGTCTGCTTAATATCCATCATACACTACACTTCTGTTCCTTGTCCTTGTTACATATGATGTGTGAGAACAAATTCTGCAGTCCGTTGGGCGTAAATGTATCCTCCCTCATCCAAACTCACCCCACCTCAAAGCTAAACAGTGGAGTCCATATGTGGTTCATTGTTGGCACACGGTGGAATTAGCAACTGTACAATGATGCTGATGCATTTTGTTGTTGCTTGACAACCAGAGGTTGTCATTTTAATGCATGTGTCTAATAAAAATAGCTTCAGAAATGAATCATTCATACTGAAGGGTGGTTCCTAAACAAGACTGGGTTTAGTTTTCACAGTCTTTAAACATGATGGAGGTTTTACATGAAATCTAGAGTTGAGGCCAAAATGATTAGCCCCCCCTTAAGAAATTAAACAACACTCTTGATTTCTCCATTTCCATTTCTCCAATAACAAACAGGCCACTCCAGGATCTTGGTTCGGTATCTTTACGGATCTGTTAGACTGATTTTGATGTATGCTTTGGGTCATTATCTTGTTGGAAAATTGCAACACAATTTTCATTATGCCATGCATCCGAACAAGGCTCCCTGTGTCTGAGGCTGCAAAACATCCTCATCTCATGATGCTCCCACTCCCATGTTAATCTGTGGGAACTGTGTTCTGGGGGTTGAAGGCCTCAACCACAGTTCTGGTTTTAAACCTCAGTTTGCCCCTGATATGCTGCTCTTTGAGTAAAGGGGTTCTTCTAGGATGGCAGTGTAGCTTCCCCCTTAGCACAAGCCTCTACTTTCCAGACTTTGTCTTTGGCATGGTGACTAACAGTCATGGGTTCGAGGGTCCTGTTCCTTGGAATTTTTATATGCTGGTTGAAAGTTGTTAGGAAGTCAATTGACTGCACAGGTATGGATTCAAAGCTGACTGGTTAATTATTGTAGTTCTATTTTGAAACCATTCCCTAACATTTTTTACCACACACTTTTTTACTATATTTGATATGAAGCAAGCATTAAAATGCTTTTTATACTACAACATTTTCCAAAAGCTACTAAATATCACTGGTGGATGTTTTATTATCAATTCTGCAAACATTGGGAAGTTTATTAAAAAGTTTAATAATGTCATGACCGCGAGCTGACGGGGGAGGGAAGCGCAGAGGCGGGACATTATGGGAAACAAGGATTTATTAATAATAATAAATAAACACAAATAAACGTGGCTCTGTGGCTGAAAGCAGTTGAACCTAACCAAACACATAACACAAACGAGCCCGCAGGCGTGTGGCGATTGCCAGAACTCGTTTAACAGAATACACGTTTAACAGAAACAGGTCAAGTTCGTGCACAGAGTCCACGAAAATGTTGGAGCTCCCGAAGGGGAGGAAATTCCCGGCTTTTAAGTTCTGTCTGGATTGGGCACAGGTGATGAGTCCAGGTGCCGTCAATCCTGACAAATAATTCCTGGGAGTTAATAATTTTAGCTGTCTATTGTGTTATAAAATTCTCCTTTCATAGTAGCAGTTCTCAATCTTATAAACATCATGATTATGTAATCAATCATTTAGAGACTGAATAATGAATGTGGAGGGTTGCAAGCAGTGTGGGATGTGCACAAAGAAGAATTGAAAATGATCTACATTTACCATGCAAGGCCATTCACTTTTTCACTAATCCTGTTTTAACAATAGCACATTTTACATTTTTGTGAATGTAATTACAAATTTTGGACATTTACTGCAATGCTTCCTCATTTCAGATGTAAGTGTGCACTTACTTGAAGCATTTTATCTCCCAGCCATTCCTCCACTACTGTGACACAGGAAACAAACTAAGAAAGATTTTGGCAGCAGTCAGATCTTGATTAATCAAAAGAATCCTGGATAGAATTAAATATTTAGATGCTGAAACTTGGTTTCAATAATTCTGGAAACATCTCTGTCATCCATCCTTGTTGTGTCTCAGAGGACTTGCTCACTTTGCCTCAAAGTAGGAGAAACTTGGTCTTATTGATTTGAAACAGAAATCTGTTAAGGGAGGTTGGGAATCAATGGCGGGGTTTGTTTCAAAGAAAATATATTCTTATTTCCAACTCTATTCTCCACACCCCCAAAACCAAACCCCCAAATTTTGAGTCGACCAACTGCAGCATTTACCAATTTCTTCATTTATCTCACTAGCTCATCCAACGTCCCCCAGAGCAAAACAGTGCTAAGTGTTTTAGACAAGGACAGAGTGGCTTTACAACAGTGAGGGTGAAGAATGTGGCATTGTGGGTTAGGGAGTTGATGACAGACCAATATCCCACTACCTTTCATTTTTTGAACTGGCTGCTAAAAATGAAGCTGTATTAGTCTGTCACAGAGTGAGCCGTGATGCTCAGGGGACGCAAGTGGCCTCCTGCGGGCATGATTAAATCCCGGCTGCTGGTTACTGTTGGGGCGTCGCGTCCAGGTGTTTTGGTTTGGAGCTGATTGGGTATATGGGGGAAGACCATCACTGGGGGGTATTTGAAGGTTTCGGTGTAGGTGTTTCTGTTACATATTTTGTGTGTTTATCATATGCTTGTAAATATTTTGGTGTTTATGATATTGTAGGTTTAATTAGTATATTGTTTTTGTTGAGGGTTGGGGCTACAGGTTGGGTAAGCCTGTATTAGGCCCGAGGGGTCATTGAGCCAGGGCAGCTCAGACCGGAGGGAGACCGTGCTGCCAGAGAGACAAACCTATTGCTACTCAGTGTTGTTGCAGGACCAGGTTGGGTAGCCTGCCCTAATTAGTGTTTCATGGCTTTTGTTTTCTGTAATTTTTCATAATTTTCATGTTTGATTTATTTTTGGGTTAGGGTTAGCTGTATATATTTGCACTTTTTTCATCTTTGGGTGAGAGAATAAAAATAATAAAATATGAAAGAAAGAGCACTTCTTTATACATTTTGGGCCGTTGTTTTGACCCCGCCGCCGGACATCCTGCCACATAATCAATGAACAAACTATGGTTTTTATACACAAACACACCATCTCATTCATTGTGCTTTCTCTATTTTTATGACCATTTACTTTGGTAGATTCTCACTGAAGGCATCAAAACTACGAATGAACACATGTGGAGTTATGTACTTAACAAAAAGTGGAGACCTGGCCTCCACAGTCACCGGACCTGAACCCAGTCGAGATGGTTTGGGGTGAGCTGGACCGCAGAGTGAAGTGCTGAACTGTGTGTATGTATGAATTTCCAAGGTCAACATGAACTTTACCATCCTCTTAGCCATAGACAAATACACTGAGAGGTAAAATGATGAGCCTCGAATATGCCAGGAGGGTGTGCAACAGTGCAACAGTGAAATAAACAATACAAGGCAATGTACATAAAAAAACACAGCAGCAACATTTACTCAGCTCTCTCACTCATTATTCAGAACTGAGTCAGGGTCGAGGCCAGTGTTGTGTAGAGGTTGTGGACAGTAATTGAATCTATATATTCAACACAGAAATGACTACTTCATCATAAGAGTGTTCGTTAGAACAAAATACTGCACAGAATTTTGACTTTATAAACCTAAGCTTCACACTTCGAATTTTGTCTTCAGGGAAATAGATGTGAATTTGGGATTTAAATGCTGACAGAGAATAGCTCTTTCTAAGTAAGTTAAGTATTGATGTAAGTTAAATCAAGTAGTTTCAGGTAATATTATGTGGAGGTTGAATATTTTGGCAACACTTATTGTGCTATACTTTGCAAGTGACATACTGACAGGAGCATTAGAGCTGTCATTTCTCACCAATGGCTCATCCACTTTATTCATTTGTTGTCTGGGTGAAAGAAAGAATGACCAAAAAGGGTTTCAGATAACTAGATTTGGATAACTATCGAGTTAAGCTGCTTTTGTCAAGCTCTTTTTTATCTATTTTTGCCTTTATGACAAACCATCAGTCACTTTTCTTGTTTAAAGCAAGTAACGGAAATGTGTGCAAAACAATAAAACAAATCTTTGTGCTCTGATCGTGGATGATTCCTTTCACTTGCCTGCAGCTTTCATGAACGGTGTGATCACGGTGACTCAGCAATTGAGAGCAGAAACAATGTGTGTTAAACTTGGATGTCAGTCAATGCATTTGGCATTCATCTGAAGGTCTCTGGCCATTTCAGGATTTAAACATTCACGTAATATTCATCGGTGCATAAACTGTGCATACAATAAAAAGACCAGACCCAACATGTCAATTTATTTTATAAGCCAGAGCGATTGGTGCAGAGCAAAGCATCTCATCCAAATTCATTTAAATATCATCGTGCCGTGTGAGAATGATGTAAAATGGTTGTAACAGCATCACAACTAGATGCCTGTTGAGCAAATAATAATAGAGGGTTAAACCAATCAAATGCACAAGATGAAAGGGGGGTGCCAGTGCACCATATAAGCTGGATGTTCCAGTTATCACACCTGATCAGCTAAAAGCAGATCTGACAGCTGGCCAGAAGAGGAATGTTGAGAGGAGAATAGGAGAGCCGTGAACACAGGACACTTTCCCCAAAGCTCAAGATGCAGTGAATAATGCAGAAAAGGCATCTTCTGAAGTGATTTGCACTAAAATATTAAGCTTTATGCATTTAGTGTCTGCATGTATATTTGGAAGAGATTAGTCAGTGGCGAATTCACAGGTGTTAATGAACTCATTTTTTCTTTACACCACCTTTAAATGACCACCTTTAAATGATGAACAACACCAAAATATGTATATTATTTGCTCTGACATATTAATAAATTAGCATATGTGAATTTTCCACAGTGAAGGAATATATAAAAAATATACAAAATAAAACTGTGCAACCTGTCATGACCGGTCTTGCCTGAAAATTGACATTAAAACATAGAAAAACAATGTATTTGACATTTAATGCTTTTTCATTATGGGTGCAAATATACATACAGATCATTATTGCCAGAGGAAATCTCTTGTGATTGTGAGTAATCAATTGTGTGGATTATAAATACAAACACAGTCAGACAGCAAATGTGCATAGGGAGAGTACGTCATTAAGAGGAATAAAACAGCTCTACTGTTTTTTTAAGAGTCAGAAAACCTCACACTGTCCATTTCATCGTTTTGTAATGTAATGAATTTAGCAGTTAGAAATCAGGATGAAAAAAAGCATTCAGTTTTAATGATCATCTGGGTACAGCAATCAGACATGATCACAACAGAAGACGTTTTAATTACTGCAGACAGAAGAAAGATGTTTATGGGTTTATTTAAACAGCATTTTGTAAATTGTATTTATTATTTCTGATTATGTATTTTATTGTGCACATTTGATGTTTAATGTAAATATCACACTTTCCATGACCGCTTAGTCGTGTTACTCCTGGGCGCAGGGTGGGGCACCATCCCACCACAGGGCTGAATGTAAATATGTAAGGCTCCATATTACTGTAGCATTAGCTATGGGTGGATCGATTATTACTGCAGACCCACTGGAGCAAAAGGCAGCAGCACAATCCAGAGACTGTGTTTTGAGAAGATTTGGGCTCAGTGCTTCCAGATGACAGGTGCACCGCGACAGCCCCACAGCTGTGCTAATGCCGGAGACTGAGGCGGGCAGATAGCAAAAACTCACACGTGCATGTCCCTTCATGCTTTCGGTTGAAGGAGAGAAGTAGGTGTGGGATTTGGAAATGAGGGACGCACTTCGGGATCTGGATGTTGAAGGGGCTCTAGGAACAAGTGATAAGATGACAGGTGATACATCATTCAGCAGTCCATCCACAGAGGCTGGATATCAGCAGAAAAATGACAGCAGGGAGGACAGCAGCCACACATTAAGATACTGCCTACAAACACCTTGGGCATTAATGCATTAATGCCACACGCTTATGCACCTGATGCAGCCTGACATGGCAATCTTTAGAGTCCAATTTACACTTGGAGAGATAACCAAACAAAAAGTTAAAATTACCCCGTTTTTTTATTTTATTTCATTTTTTTGACAGTTCAACTGTCAGTTAACACAATATTAAACGGTTGACATCTTTTCACACACATGTAGAGAAGTTAAATTCATTTCAATATGAAATTATGTTATTATAACCGTGAGTTTATGTGGCAGTATACCTGCCTGAAATCCAAGACCATATATATCCTCACCTCCTGTTCTTTTATTGATATAATTGAGGCCAGGCCCAAACAACCAATTTCAGGTATGAAACAACTGCTGAGAAATAAAGGCAGTAATCTGTCTTTGACATTTAAGAGAAACGTTGCCCACTTTGAAATTGGACTTGGGGCTTAGTCTGACATGGCTGTTTCTCTGCAAAGTGTACACAGATATTGGGGAAAGTTTTACCCATGAATATTTTATACATCTGACAACATCTGTGTCTTTGGTGTTCAGCCGAGCAGAGCAAATGTCTTCTGCTATTCAGTGTGCACCATGTTAAAGAAAAATAATCATAGATGTAGATCAGTAATACTTATTAATACTGAATTAGCTGATACATAAACTAATTACATATCAAATTAATTGACTTTGGGTGGAAAAAATTATATTATTTAAACTTAATATATAGTACCAACTGCATTAAAATCATATGTAGCATAATGTAAACAGAGCAATGCATTTGCCAAGAAAAAATTCCTAATAGAGTACCGATTACCGATCAATTGTCTTCTATGTTGGCTTTGTTTGATAATGCAGGGTTTAGAGTCCCTGAGGAGTCTTGGAAGGGACAGCCAACCATATTAAATATTTTTTCAAGCTTGCAGAGGACAAGAATAACATTTGTGGAACATTTGTTTGCTATGAGTTTAGAGTTACAGAAACAGAAACAGAATCAATTGTACCACTTTAGTTTATCAGTGTATTATTGTGATAAATAAGCCTAATAATAAAACCCAGACGCTCCCAGACATTTCACTGAAATATGCTTAGTGCGTAACTGTCTGGTTCATGCAGCTATAAACAATTTGCTCTGTGATGTGCAATGTGAAATTAATCATTATTAATTGATAATAGATATCAGACAGACAAGCAGCAATCTTGCAAGTCATCTGCAATTTCATTATGCAAGCACATAGCAATAAGTGGTATAATGAACAGGAGGAGACCAAACATTTTTATCACAAATGTCTTTTCCAAAAGCCTTATGCCAATGCTAATCATGTCCTAATAAACGAACAAGGGATTTGGCATTTAGATGGCTCAAAGATTACCCATTAAAAGCTATCCGGGCTGAGGCATAGTGCTGATTTCACTAATTGATATTTGCACAGTCTGCCCTTAAACATGTATTTATTCTCTGTGTGAATAAATGCCTTCGTATATTGGGAGTTTTTAGCTGTCCTTAGCTTTGAACATCAATGTTAGTACCGCCGTACTGTCACTGCGTGAGTGCTGTTTGCCAGCACAATTCTTGTAGTATTGTACTGTATATGTAAGATTTTTGTTTTTTAAATGTCCATTCTCATAGAATTGTACGTATTTTAGCAGGATTATCCATGTCCCCCAAATGAAATGACATTTGCTTAGTTTCTAATTACATGAATCCACAGTCCACTGGTCATTTGAAGATGACTGCAAAGCAGCGTGATGCACTGACCTGTGTTACAATGATTAAAATGATTATCGAGTGTCTTGGGGAACCTCGTGTCCAGTCAAATTAGTGGATCATAACTGGTTCCCATAAATAACCCAGACACAAATGATGTGTTTACATCAGTTAACCTACTCTTTCTAAAAGTGTGTAGAGTTGAGTGCAGTCTCTGGTGTGGTGATCTTGCAGGCTGGTTCCACACTCAATAAAGAGTGTCTTTTTTCATAGAGTCAGGTTCAATAGCAACTGCTCATGTTCAGCAGCCAGGAAATCAGACACAGTTGCGTCTACGTCCTGCCAATCACAAGCTGCTTCATAAAAGATATGAAGGAAACCAACCCTGTTGATGACTTTTCTTAAGGATTTCTTTATTCTGACATGAGATATAAAGCATGGGCTACACACTGTAAAAAAAAAAAACCCATGAAAAAAAAAAAAAATTTTGTGGCAGCTGAGGTGCCAGTAAATTTCTATTAATTAACAGAAATAACTATACCGTAAAAAGTAAATATTCATAATTAAAATGCGTTATTACCTTAATTTTACATGAAATTGTACTAATTTTACAGTTTTATATGATTAAATAAAGATATTTATCCTCATTGTAGCTTAATTATGCATGATATTATCCTCATTTTACAGATTTTATATTTTATATATTCTTATTTTTTTGCTTAATTCTACATCAAATTATACTCATTTGGTAGATTTTATATGTTATCCTAAAAGACATTTATCCTTAAAAAAGCTATAATACTACAAAAATGTTATCAAAAATAACAAAATCCGGGATCCAGACCGGAGTTTCACGTTGGTCCTGTGTAATGTGTCCTAATCGTGTTCACCTGTGTTTGATGTATGAAGCTGCCCTATTTGTGTCTGTTCACCATCGGGTCATTGTTACATTTTACATGTTCACCTGTTTCCGGATGTCTCCCGTCCTGTTCATCACATTAAACCCCTGTCTTGTGATGTCGTGCGAATGCGTCCCTCTTTATCGTTAAGTCTTGTCACCATCTCAGTTCACCTGCCTCATCATGCCAAACGAGCTTGACAGTTTAATTTGTTCTCAACATTTGTTTTATTAGATTTTTTTTTGTGCATCAAGTCCTTTTAAACTTGTAATGCAAATGAGGAGGAGAGCGGCCTAAAAAGTGAGCGGGCATTCGCGGAAGTCATCAACCACGATGTTTGGTGTCACCTGGAAGTCGTGTCACGTTTTTCCAGAAAAAAAATATAATTAATCCACTGTTTCTACAGTTTCTCGCATTACGGAACTAAAAAAACACATTTGTAATCTTCCAATCACTGAGCAATTAGAATGCATCGCACATTCAGAAGCCATGATGGTCAATGGAGTTTTTTTTGTAAGGGGGGGGGGATTTCTGGGCAGACAAAGCATGAGAAAGGGGAGGTAACCTTTCCCCTTATGATGACATAAGAGGCCAAATTCCTGAGGAAACAAATAAACATATTATTATGAGGGATGTTGTATTTTAACAATGTTTTGATGTTTAAAAACAATGTTTTCACTTTAAAATATGGGAATATTTAGTAAACCTTAGTTACAAAATATACATGTTATTTTATAGCATGCATGTAGGTTAACAGTTGTTTTAGGTAATTTTACAAACATTTTCTGAAAGTTATGCATAAAAACACTGCTGTATTACAGATTATTTTTACAGTGCATGTCCTTCCTGGTCATGCTCCAGGTCCATGTAGACCATTCTGGCCACTTGATTCATCTTCAAGAAAAAAAAAACATTTTCTACCCCTTGAGTTTCAAATGGCCCTTTGAAGAGGTCAGATAGGAAATTAAGGAACACTTATTTCATTTAAACATATTAATTTATCTACATCTTCAGCAGACTGGACATCCAATTGATATCATTTGTTTCCAAATTAACATTTCACTTAACCAACTTTATTGATCCATGTAACATCAATGCCACATTGAAATTTGCTTTTTTTTTTACATATCCCAGAGGATGTTGGAGTCAGAACACAAGATAAATGACCTTAGAACAGCCCTGGAGTATTAAGGTTTGAAGAAACAGCAGCCAGTCTTAGGACTCTAATTAACCCCTTTAGACCCTCATGACATGGACATGACATATTTTTGTCCCCAAAAACATTAAATACTCTTAACTTGAATAATGTCATCAATTATGGTTACTGATTGGATGCTGGGATGGCACTTTGCTCAAGACAAGAAGAGTCTAGATGAGTGTAGTGTATTAGTGTTATATTGCTCTCTTATAATGGGGATTCAAATCAACTCACCTGGTGAGAGAACCAAGCACCCTTTCTCTGTTCATTGGTTAAGGACCAACCTGGGGTGTTATTCCCTTTGGACATAAAGTTGGCATTCCATAGCAGCAGTTGAGCAGAAGAAGAACCATGAAGCAGACCAGAACCAAGGGGCTATCTTCCTGCAAACTTCTTTCAACCTCCAGAAGACTTCAGCCAGCCATTATGATCAACAAAAACCTTTTCAACTATTGAACCTTCTATGCCTTGCTGTGTAATCATCCGTCGGACAGAGAACCCATTACGGATCGTGCTTAGTGTTAACATTGACTGTTCTTTGTCTCCCTCCATGGTACTTGTGAAGCCGATATGCTTTATAACATCATAGCCTGCTCTTGAGAATCTGATAAAGGTCCATTTATCGAGATAGCTGTATGAATCTGAGTGTAAATGAAATACCTTTCTTTTCCTTTATGTTATTTTAAATAGCTTTTAAACTTTTATAAACTAAAATTCCAAAAAGGCATTTCACAAATTGATTCATAACCACACATTTGCGCTCAATTTGCCCTACAAAATTATTTACTATTTTCTGACATTGTACACCCATTTTAATGGACATGAATGGACATGGACATTTTGTTTTTATGAGTCAGAATCAGTTTCACCCAAAATACATATTTCACCCAGCTGAAACATTGCGGGTCTGAAGGCGTTAATTCTTTTCTGAAGGGTTGCAGGTTCAAATCCGGGACAGTCAAGGTGCCACAGAGGTCCCATTGATCAAGGGACCGTCCCCACACACTGCTCTCCAGACGCCTGTCATGGCTGCCCACTTCCCACTAAGGGTGATGGTTAAAAGCAGAGGACACATTTCATTGTGTCACCGTGTGCTTGCTGTGTATAACAATGACAAAACCACTCACTTCCTTTCTTTCAGAAACAAGACTTTTCATGCATTTAGGACAATTCACCTTACATGCATCTCTTTGGAACTGGGTGCCAAAGCACCCAGAAATGCAAAATGAATGTAAACTCCATGCAGGTAACCAAGCACATGCATCATTGACCCAACCGTTATGCAAGAGCTTAGAACTCACTCACTCACTCACTCACAATCCATAACCACTTAATTCAGCTTTGGGTACAGGGCGGGACTCCAGCCCACTGCAGTGCAGCAGAGAAGCGTGTGCGTATTAAACCAGGATTTCTCAGGTGCTCTTATGTTTCATTATCAGTCCACCTGCAAATAAAAGTGTTATTCACAATGTTTGCAAGATTTGAAAGAGAGAATTTGATGGCATGTGTGGAATTACTGTGACAAATGGTTCACACCTTAATTAAAGCTGGAATAGAGAGAGCCCCTTCTGTAATCAGAAGAGAGTTTTTTCAGTTCCTATTCTATTAAAAGGGCAGAATGGCATCATTATTCAAACGATGTTCACTTTTCCAACAGAGGGATCCCGACAAGAAGAGTAGGTGGGTAGAGCATGTCACCTTAATCCATACATGAGCTGAAGATAATGAGACAACATTTTCCCAAGAAAAAAAAAAATGACACTGCTGTAGACGGGAAGAAGTATCAAGAAGCTGTTTCACTTCCAACAGCGAACCAGTGGATGATTATTCATTCGCTTTATATTCACTTCAGGTGTATAATCCTGACACTCTCTTCCTCCGTTTCTGTAGAGGATCTAAAGCTTGCAATGCAGCTGCTTCAGCGCTCTGATTTCTCTGCCACTCTTCTTGCCTAAAAGCTTATTGAAAGTGAAGTGATTGTCATTGTGAAACACTGCAGAACAGCACACGGTGACACAATGAAACGTGTCCTCTGCTTTTAACCCTCACCCTTGATGATCAGTGGGCAGCCATGACAAGCACCCGGGGCGCAGTGTGTGGGAATGGTGCTTTGCTCAGTGGCATGTCAGTGGCACCTTGGCGGGTGGGGATTCGAACCGGCAACCTTCTGATTATGGGTTCACTTTCTTAACCGCCAAGCCACCATTGGAAGTGGTGGCCTAGCCAGTAAGGAAACAGACCCCATAATCAGAAGGTTGCTGGTCCAAATCTCGATCCACCAAGGTGCCACTGAGAAAAGCACCATCCCCACACACTGCTCCTCACCCACCTTTCATGGCTGCCCACTGCTCACCAAGGGTGAGGGTTAAAATCAAAGGACACATTTTCTTGTGTCATTGTGTGCTGTGCTGTGTTTCACAATGACTATCACTTCACTTTCACTTTCAATTATCAGTGTTACAATATCCACCTCTAAATGACAATTATAATAACTGTCAATCATCATTCAGCAAAACAGTTCCACGTTCTCCATGACTAAGTAGCTGATCCACTATAATTAATATGCATAATAAATCAATGAGGAGCGTGGCTCAAATAAATCAAACCACTTGATAGCCACAATGTGCTTTATTCTTGCATTATGGTCAGTAATTGATGCCCATGCCAGACACCAGTGCATCCATCTGTACAAGGCTTAAGGTTTAAGGCACATTTCAGTAAATGTCTCAAAACCACTGCACCTTCATTTGTTGGATTGAGTATCATGACAATACAGCAAACAGCTAATCTGTGTTTATTGGTTACAGCCAAACAAATCAATTTTGAACGTCCTTCAACAGTCAATTTACATTTTGCGGATAGAAAAATTTGAGCACAATTGCTCCCTCAAAAGCATTTTCTCTGTCTCTTTTTATAACCACACTGACCTAGTTGTTTTCCCCATGTTCCAAAACCACAGTGATTGAATATATTGTGAATGTGAAACCGTCTTGAAAGGTGCAGGTACTAGAAAAAGGAGAAGATGCCAAAAGAGAGGATAAACTTTAGATACGGATAACACATCACTTTTAAATGTATTGTGTTCCTCAACACCTTTACATAGCAAAAAAATACTACATTCATTAGTGCAACCGGGGAACCCATAGTGGGAGAAGCATGTCTCCTTTACTCAACATGACACTTGTGAAAGTGAAGTGATTGATGAAGTGAAAGTGAAGTGATTGTCATTGTGATACACTGCAGCACAGCACACGGTGCACACAACGAAATGTGTCCGCTGCTTTTAACCCATCACCCTTAGTGAGCAGTGGGCAGCCATGACAGGTGCCCGGGGACAGTGTGTGGGGACAGTACTTTGCTCAGTGGCACCCTGGCGGATCGGGATTCGAACCTGCAACTTTCTGATTACGGGGCTGCTTCCTTAACCACCAGGCCACCACTGCCCAAATATAAGGGTTGGGCCTGGTTAGTACTTGGATGGGAGACTGCCTGGGAATACCAGGTGCTGTAAGCTTTTTAAGTTGAAGCTTTTTACATCACTTTGTTTGTTCTTTGATATGTTTTCAAGCCCCTTTTGTTTAAAGTCCAAGATTGTCAAGCAGAGTTTGCTTACGGCCATACCAGCCGAAGAACGCCAGGAAATGTGTTGAGTAATTAAAATGTGTTAATTAAGCCGATAATATGGGCAAATAAAGTAATTTGATGAAAACGCTGGACATTTTTACTACTACATTATTGCATGTGCTCTATATATTGTCTGATATTTTCTCAACATCTGTTCTCATTGTCGTTGTTCATCTGAATTAATCAACAACCATCGTTTTTTCCCCTCATACATTTTTATTCCAGTTCAGGTTCTGGAGCCTATCCCAGTAACAACCGCAGGAGCCAGGAATACTATTGCATTGCAGAACAACGTCCTATATTATTTTCTGTGAATTAAACATCCAAATTGGCTTAGGACATAAGTGCTTTTCATTTATGAAAAATCCTGAACGAACAGTTTACAACCAACACCAAAATCATTCATTCAGAGTGAATGTGCAGAGACCATGCCCAATAAAATCAATATTAGATTTATCATTCATGAGATCCACTCGCATGCAGCCAAGCAGATAAACAAATACTTAGTGGTGCATGAAGTGTATCTTCTTTTTTGTCTTATTCATTTGTGTTTGTTTGTGTGTGTGTGTGTGTGTGTGTGTGTGTGTGTGTGTGGGTTTAACAGTAATAATAATAAGTAGTACCATATGTTTCTTTACGTCCGTTTGGAACTACTTCAGTCATTTTTTAAAAAGTTTTTACATACTGCCTGGATTTATAAAGACATCGAAATTTCCATATGCACAATAAACGACTGTCCGTGGAAGTGACCTTTTTTGGGAAGCAATTATTGCTAAGTGGCTCTGCAAGTAAACACTAATGGCCTAATTGTGTCAAACGTTGACCCTAAGAAAATGTGAAATGCCCCATTTAAGAATTTCCCATTTTCTTTTGTCTGCTGGAACTTGGTCTCGTTTTTTTGGGTTATTTGTTTGTCATTTTGTGTCCTTGCAAGACTATTTACCTCAAAAATTGACCAATTTAATAGTCATGAAGATAACTCTCTGCCCATAATGGTGCTTTGTGCTTCTCTGCTCGAATATTGTAGGAAATATATATTTCATAACAACAGAATTTGCATTATAATCAGAATTTTTGTCACTGGCATTTCAGTCTCTATTGGGGCAAATGCTCTCATTTTTAAATGTGTTCAGTCATGAAGTATTCCTGGGTTTTGCTGACTTTACTGTACATAAGTGTGGAAGTGACAAACTGTTTGTTTCTTTTTTATAGTTGTACTCTTGCAAAATCTAAAACGTTTATAAAGTGTAGCAAACCATTCTCATCATTAATTCATACTTCCAAAACATCTATAAAAGTTGATGCTTTATGTTAAGACACTGTGATATATATTTTCGTATTTTTCATCTGTTGTGATGCCTAGGTTCACCCAGGTGGCACCCATTACCATGAGTGTTGGGTCCTGGTCAGTTCATTGGGCTCGAGTGATCGGGACCTTACAAATTTCTTTTAGGCAATTATATGTTTGCAGCCATCATGGTGTTTATTCACATTGTGGATTGTTTGCACTTCTCCATCTCGCTCTGACATGGTATGACACATGTGACAGGTTAAAATTTGAATCTAAAAGCAGCACATAAGAAAGACAAAGCACATATACACATGTTTCACACGTATAAAATTACAAGCTACTCTGAGCATCTGTTGGTTTGGTAGGTGCAGGTCTGCCTCCTTGCTTTGCTTGCAACTCCATTGCTCATTGGCCACTGTGGAGAACATGAAAGAAATATGCAACATCAGCGAGAAATATGAGGACTGGTTTAACTGAATAATAATCCTACTGTATCCTACTGTATCCCTCCCATGGCAGTAGAAGGCATTAGAGGTGCACATTCTGAGGAATGTGATATGTGGAGCATCTCTATCAATTTTGGATTTATTCACCATGAAACCTATGAGAAAAACTAAGATCTTTATAAGGAAAATTCACATCTTAGATCACAGGTTCTCCAGCAGTATAGGGGCGCTGATAGATTAGGGGTACTTTTAGTTACATCAGCCCTGGAACAGAACCTTTTGAAGTTGCAGTACCAATGTGTGATGCAAGGCGGTGCTTTTGAACTATGTCTCCTGTGTTGTACTGCCAAGGTTGTGTTGAATTTGTTGGCACCAGGATCTCTCATCATTAAACTATACATTCATGTACTGTATTGTCTACTCAGCATTGTGATATGGATCATCTAACATTGCCTTAACTAATGGGTGCTGCTCTGATTAGTCCAGTGTGGTCACTCATGCATTTTTTTAAATACGTTTAATAGTGTGAACTGTATTATGAAATTATTTACGGGCCACACGGTCTCCCTGTGTTGCCGCAGGTTTCCTCTAGGTGCTCCAGTTTACTCCTGCATACGCACAAGGTGAATTGGCAACTCTGAATTATTTGTAAGTGAGAGTGTGTGAGTCCCTACACTGCTCTGTGTCCCAGCACTTATTTACAGATAACTTTAAAAGGTGCACCA
Organism: Denticeps clupeoides; assembly: GCF_900700375.1. Classification (NCBI taxonomy): domain Eukaryota; kingdom Metazoa; phylum Chordata; class Actinopteri; order Clupeiformes; family Denticipitidae; genus Denticeps; species Denticeps clupeoides. The sequence continues at coordinate 5,598,003 of NC_041714.1, forward strand.
TCTTAAGTGTAAATTAAAAATATGATTCTATAAAAAGTTTATTTACTACATTGAGCCAGCTCTTGCTCTTTATTCCTTTCAGGACCATATAGAAGCTATGTAAAAGTCTATTCCTTTATTTCTGTTTTCAGGTTCCCTCCCAGTGCCCTCTGCAGAGGTAGTCCAGCCTCACTGGAAGTCAGCTGCTCCCTATATATACTATATATATTTAACAATTCATAGTCAGGTCATTTGATAACAATAACACGATTCATATATTTCAGTTCTGTCTCTAATAGGTTTCATGTAAAATATAGTCACTCACTCACTCATATAGCACAAAGTAGACAGATACATGCATTTGGTAATGTAGACCAGATGAAAACTTCAGGAGGTTCCAGGTCTCAGCGTTTCCTTCAAGTCAAACATTCTACACGCCTGTGGCACACGCCCTCAAGCGCTTTACAGTGTGGTCAGAGGCCATGTACCAATGCTATATTTTTACACAGCAATTATTTTTAAATCAAAGCACTTTGCAAAGCCGTTGGAGACATCAAGTTTCTTTGTCGTGCCATTTCTGCAGATGACACCATATCCTGGACACGAACCTGGCAGCAAGTTTGCGCGTCATCAACCCCGGCCTGGATCTGATTAAAGGAGGCCCCGTAGAACAGTACGGGGTTCGAGACCATAACGCAAGCTTCTGCCAACGGCCCAGCCTCATACTAACGAAGGTGTGTCTCTCTCCCTCTACCCCTCTCTCTATGAGCATGGGGGTTAAAAGGTGCGCTGAACCCAGTGTTGCCAGATCCTAAATGTTGAATTATCGTACACACACAATTTGCATTCTGACGTTGCTCAGAAAATCTGCTTCAATAACACATATTATCATAGACTGTGCATATTATGTTGTGTAATGCAACTTTATTTGTGAAAACCACCTCTGGGCAGAACAGAGCCTCTACCTACAGGCTTTAATGTCCCAGACTGCACTTCATACAACACATGACATCAGCACCTCCTCATCACATCCCACTGGAAGACGTCGACCACGCCCCCTCACTGTAACTCATTGTGTAATAATAAATGACCTCCCTGGGGCGTGTTCCAGCTTACAACGGTGTCTGTGGTATTCTTCCTATAGCCTCCTGCATGACAGCACACAATTTGGTATTAAACTGAGAAAAGACCCCAAAAATTCAGAAATTGCAGCCTCAACAGCCTGAATCACTAACACAAGACAGGACTGATCCACAATCTCTATGCCAAGAGTTGATCCTACCATCTGGTTTTCTCTTTGAAACAATGTTTAGATCGTGTTTCTGTTTTTGACACTCGTCCCAGAAACATATTTAAGTACTTGTAAGGTCAAACATGCCCTTATTCACTTGATTTGTACTGGGTTTTTTTCCACGGATCCTCAAATATGAGGATTATATTATTTCAAGATAAATTGCCTCATGAGTTATCGTGTAAATATTCACGAAAGTGGTGCATGGCCTTTTCTCTTGGATCTAATTAAAATGATCCATGTTAGCAAAGACAAGCCTACCAGTATGTGTGTATTTAATATTTATATAGATATATTCTGACCAGTATGAATGGCCACCACTTGGCCTAACAACAAACAAAGTTGTCCCTCCCAAGTTTCTTCTCGAAAAATGACATTATAACAAATTTCACAGATATGTACATTCTGCAGACTACCAGAACAAGTGGTAATATTCCAACCAACAGAAGGATGGTTTGGGGGAAATTTCTTTTGTGCTCTTTTGCATATTTTATGAAAGTGGTGGATTTAAAGAGACGGAAGGGGCCAATTGCTAAACAGCCCTCATACTTTCTTATTTCACACAGAACAAACTCTGTTTTATATAAAAAACACACACTTGTTTCATCTCATCATACCCATACATACAGTGGGTCTGAGATAAATCTTTCCTTCATCACTTTTGAGTTAATGCAATATGAGCCATTGCTTTTCTTCATCGGTAGAAATTAATCCATGTGAGGAAGACAGCAGATAAAAACTGCTCATGCCAGCGAGGACAAGGCGTCCCCCGCTGCCACATGCCAGGCTCTCTCTCCCCGCACTCTTGTCACAGCTGCTCCCATCCTCGGCTTGCTGCCTGAGACAGGGCAGTCAGGGACTGGAGAAATGCAAAAGCCTCAGGCAGCACATCGTCATGGGCGGACAAACTCCGGAGAGGAGGACACCTACCAGGAAAAAAAATCTATCTTCTCTCCACACAGACAAGAAAGAAAGAAAGAAAGAAAGAAAGAAAGTTCTTTTTTATTTAATTAAAATAGATAATAAAAAAATATTTACATTTGAGCCGACAACATGATATGAAGAAAAGAAAAAAACTTGCAAGGGAATTTTTTTTTTTTTTTTTTTTGTTCCATAAATAAAAAAAATAATATCCACTGTCAGCTCTGTGGCAGTGAAGGGTTTAGCTCAGCAGATAAAAAAAAACATATCTATCTATAAAAAAAATTCCAAGTACTTTACAGAGTATCTTCTTTGAGGCTTTGTACTCATACTTTATCTTTTCTCATAAATGTTTCAGAAGAATGTCACCCTTGGAGTGAATGTGTGTATGTGTGTGTGTGTGTGTGTAGTTTGTCAGGCCAGTGTTCAGATGACTATATTTCTTCAAAACCGCCTTCAAGTTCTTGGCCCAAAGATTGTGGCCTCAAATGGTATAAAAAATAAATGCCAGCCATGTTTTATGTGGAACCTGGAAGGACTTGAACCAACATGTCCAGGTATTGGGAGCAAGGACAGTTTTTTTTTTTTTTTTTTTTGCATGATCATTTTATTAAAATGTCTTTACAGAGTTGTATGCCTTTTATTAACTGTTTGATAAATGCCTCTTAATGTTGACTAATATACCTGATGAGTGGAAAGAATATTGTTCAGTATGGGTTTTTAGATCTTTTTTATATCAACATGTTGTTCATTCCCTCATTGGCCTTCATTACGTAATGGAAGGATCAGCCCTTTTGGTGCCCAAACAAGATACAGATTAAATCAATATCCAAATCAAAGATTCTAGACAGAGACCAACACAGATATTGAAAACAGAAGAACATAGTTTCTTCATAGATCAGGATCTCCCCAGCTTGACCACTGCAACATATCTCCAACAAATAGATCCTTCACATTAAAGTAGTGACCAGGTCAGGTAAATGGCCAGTGTTGCACTGTAACTGATTAATACACAGATTCCCTAGATGACTCACATGTTAACACACAGCTGCTCTAAAGCCTGACAAACTGCAATCGTCATTAGGTCCTCACCGACACACTCATTATGTGCAAGACCACTACGTTTCGGTGTACAATGTAAATGTCAGGTTCACAGTTGAGATGACTGGCTGAGCGACTAACTGACAGTCAGTCGCTACACCATATCACTCCACTAACATTTATAGCTCAGAACTCCAACATGGAAACTCTGAAAAAGACTGTCATATCTCATTAAACTGCATTCTAAACGGAATGCAGCAGAGGTTCTGCTTGGTTCTGGGACAGACTAAGGTCAAGAATGGACGCTTGTTTCAGTGACATGAAAATCCATTGTGTTTGTTGCAGAGGGCAAAAAAATGGAGGAGAAGAAACATCTGTCGAGCCAGGCACATAAGACACAAGAACTTGCCTGGGTGACTGGTGGTGACCGTGACCTCTGCCATTTTTGCGCTCACAGCCCTGGGGGAATCCTCTCTCAATTAGCAAAGTAATTAGAGAGTGGCAACAAAAGAAATGAGCACCCAGATTAGACTGGACCACCAACCAGCAAAAGAATCAAAACTAAAAAAACTTGTTCATGAGTACAGGCTTATGTCCCTGCCAGTTCTGTTCTATTGGATCACTGACCTTATGGATTCTGGTTTTCATCTCTCTCTGGTTGCTCTGCCCCACCTTATGCCAACAAAGTGTTTTAAGGGAATGCTTTTTCACCTCAACTCTGCTTGCATTTTTACCCTGACAACATTCCTGAGAATGAGAAACATTGTTGGTTTAGAGGACATCACCAATGCTTTGTCCATCATATCTGTATCGTGAAAGTGCTGCACACCACTGCCTCTCCCATGCTTTTTTTCCAACCATGACTGTTCGCCCTGCACCCAAGGACCTACTGAGGTTGTACTGTTACACACTGCTGTTTCGAGTTGAAGCTGCAGACAGGCCAATTTCTGACAGGAAGAGTATATGGAATCATCTGACCTACTAGGAAAAAACACAGTTTTGGGATCAATGGCAGACTAACTGTACCACTGCACACACATAGGTGTTGCCATTAGACCCACCCATCCTGATTTTCAGTGTTACCCTAACCCAAAATGTTGCCCTTGTTTATGCTGTTAAACAGCTGCTGTGACATCACCTCCTCGTCCGACTCTGCAAGGTCTGGGCATAGGTGTATAGGTTGTATTTGCCCCAGATGAAGAAGTTTTTCATTTCTTCTCAAATATGTACATTTACATTTACAGCATTTATCAGATGCCCTTATCCAGAGCGACTTACAATCAGTAGTTACAGGGACAGTCTTCTTGGAGCAACTCAGGGACACAAGGATAGTAAGTGGGATTTGATCCTGGGTCTTCTGGTTCATAGGCGAGTGTGTTACCCACTAGGCTACTACCACCCTGTCTATGTTTACAGACACAAAATTACAGCACCATCAACATGGCTTTGACACCTCATGAGTGCCATCCACTATGGAACTCAAGGCAAAGCATGTCAGCACCCAGCCATGTACATACAGACCCAAAACTTTCTTATTTGTGGAGGTGGTCAAAAGCCCAGTGGGACAACATTAGGCACCCTGACCCAAGAGAGAGATATTTTTATATTTACATTTTATGGCATATAGCAGACACCCTTATCCAGATAGTGTTACAATTAGGATTTTCACTGGACATTCCCCTGTGTGGGTTCAAATCCCGAACCGCCAAGGTGCCACTGAGGTCCCCCTTTCATGGCTGCCCACTGCTCAATAAGGATGATTACATCCAGAGGACACACTTTGTTGTGTGCCACCATGTGCTCTGCTGTGTAACATAATCACTTTCACTTAAAACTCAATGCTATGTGTCTTGCTCAGGGACACAATGGTAGTAAGTGGGGTTTGAAGCTGTGTTCTGTGAGTTCTTCTTGTTCATAGGCACCCACTAGGCTATTGCCACCACTATTTAAGATTGCTGTTTAAGAATGACTCCACAAACTCTGCTCACATCCAGCTAAACACCTGCATCATTGCTCCTGTCTGCTGAACACAACTATAAAATGTTCAGGATAATCCAACGTCACCCACCAGCCCTCCTTCCATGCAGCCTCAAATCTTGGAATGGGCTAATTTCTCTGGTCTCTTTTCTTGTTTCTGCACAGCACCTTGGACCTTCTCTCACATTACTTCAACATAAGATGTCAATACCACCATGGTCCTGGTGAGCTGGACTTCTTTATTTCGCTCCCTTCCACAGAACCCAGGATCGTCTGTATTACTGTCAGTCACAACCTGTTTCAATGTTCTTCTCCAGGGACTTCACCATTCCCATGTCAGAGAGGCTAGAATTTTCTCTACGATGTCCTCATGTGTCTTCTCCCTGCAGCAAAAAAACAGCGATTCAGCGCCTTTAGTGCACCTGACAGTGTTAGAAATGACAGTTCACTACCTGGGGACCTTGTTGGTACCCATAAATGCGGAAAGCTTCCTCTGAAGAGCACCTCTTCCAGGAGAACACCTCTTCAAGGTCATTCAGCGGATTCGCGGCCTTTGTTTCTTCAGTTTCTTTTTGAACTGATTCTGAATTCTGTGGTCATCCATGTTTATGAACTGCCCGATTGACTTGGCTAGAGAAAACTCATTATTCTGACCTCAGATCTGTCTTTTTTGACTGACGTTGCCTTGCCATTTCATCTTTGTGACCTCCTATGCCCTTCTCCTACTGTATATGTTTAATGTTTACTGAGATTTGTGCTTGAGTGGCCAGTGGCACCAAGAAACGTGGATAATTTTTACATGTACATTTGTACAGCCTTCCTGAAAATTGCACACTTGGTCACTGTAATACACTGATTGCAAGTTCATTTCAGGCCTATTCTGCCATCATCAAATAATGACAAACTTGGGTCTACTATCCCACCTGCCCTCGTCTGATCTCCCATCACATACGTTCTAACAGCGTGAAAGAGTGGCATACATGTGACCTTTCGCAAAAGCCAATCATTTAAAGAGCTCCTACAAGCTCCAGCGGTTATTGCTCATAAATAATCCATCTTCATTAATCAACTGCTCTGTAGGCAGGGTCATATTAGTCTGCAAGAATTAGGTGAAAGTGTTTGCAAATGGCTCCTTAATGGTTTTTATTTCAATCACTACTCTATTAACACTGACCTGTGTGCATTTCTATGTTAATTTTGGTCATAATTAACTTGCCTGGACACACCCGTTTCTGTCTAATATTATGGCACTACTATTTTTCAGAGCTCAATAGTCATCCTTCCTATATCCTTCCTGTGATTCATGCTTCTACTATACAGCTGAGCCAAAAAGGGACTTTTTAGAAAAAAAAAATGTGTCGTTTGCATCCCTAATCTGAATGATTTAAGGGCCATGAATATTTATTAGCCCTTAAGCAGTAGCCCCTGCATTTGTGTTCTAACTGCTGCTTGACAATGAAGTAGTATCTGCTTACAAATGCTCTGTAACAGATTCAGCTATGCAATGTTTGGGTTGCAGGCATTTGATTTAAGGGAAGAAGGGGAGGAAGGAATCAGGATTAAGATGAGAATGTTTGAAGAGTTACTCTCTCCTTTGGTGTAATGCATCGAGTTAAAAAAAAAAAACTCATTTTGCCATTTTGAACCACTGCAGATGTTGTACTTCTCATAGGTAATGAAGTTCATCATGTTTTGCTGGAGACTTTCAAAAGCAAATGGGATTCATTTTATCATGAATTTTGCATATGTTGATGTTATTATAATTGTCAAAAAATGAAGAGATTATCCAATTTATTGCATAAATAAATAACAATACATTGCTATCATCCATATTTAAAACAGATTGGGAGAAACATGGAGATGATCTGGTCACCCTGCTGTCTGTAAATAAAATGCTATTTCAATTATTCAGATTCTCACTAATTAAATGGTGCAAACCAATAAAACTCATCTCTTCTCCATCTCATCTCTTTCAAATCTCTGTATTTAATCTAACAATTTTGGGCCAGACTGTTCCTAGCTCCACCCCTTCCCCAATACCAGGGAAACCATCCCTGTCATTTCACTGCACACAGCACAAATGTATTGATTTCCCATAAAGAATCCTTTTAATAAATTGATTAGAATATTCACATTTTGACTGCACACAAAAATATATGTATATGTGAAAAGAAAAGGTTAGAAAGAATGCATGCACCACTCATACTATGGTGTTTACCTTTGAGATTGCCACAGGGCCACTTCCCCTTCACACAGCCAATTGATCAAGAAATCACTTTGACAGTTTGATGGCCGTTTGATGGATGAATGTCTCTGACGGTATTCCACCTGTCATGAGAGAATGAATAGCCCATCCCATCAGCACTCACCTTTGATCTCTCTCACAGGGACAGCAAACAGACCAAGGATTAAAGTGTAAGGGAATGGAAAAAAGGAACCTGACGAGGGACACATTTTTTATGCAACCCACACTTTTATACCTTCTCCAGGAAAACTGATGAGAATGGGGCCCCTTGAGGTGGGCACTTGTTTCACTACCACATAAATAAAACTGGGTCTCATGAGGGCAAGAACAGTATAATAATAATTTACTTTCTGATAACCCTGTCTGTAAAGTTTATACTTACTAAATGAGAATAATTTAATATGAGAATTGAATTGATTCTCATATTAAAAGCAACAATCTATAAGCAGTCACTTAGGTGTCATGAGTTAAAAGATAATAAACCAAACAAAGAATTGTCATAGCAAGACTATATTCAACGATGAATAAAAATATTAATGTTAATTTGGACTGTTAGTCAAATACACGAAAAATCAGATTACTGAGATAGCAGGTGCACATAAAGTCCAATTGTGAAATGACAACAATTGATGGCAGAGGGGGGGCTCGACTCGTCCTGATCCACAGTATCACAGGGCAGCAGATCAGAAAGTCTGTGTCCAAGTTGTGAGGGATCTGTCATTTCCTGGTTCTTGAGTGGATCGGGTCCTGGGTGGAGGGCAGGGGGACACTGATGATCTGTTCATGTGCTTTTTGATGGCTGCTCCATACCAGACTGTGATGGAGGAGCACAGGACAGACTCAGTGATTCAAGAATAGAGGTGGTTCAGCAGCTCCTGTGGAACACTGTACTTCTTTGGTTGTCTAAGGAAGTACATGCTCTGCTGGGTCTTGATGTTGGTCTCCCACTTCAGGTCCTGGGAGAATTGTAATGTTTGTAGATTCTGATGACTGAATTATATGTTATCACTCCTTGCAATCAGGTGTACAAAAGTTGTCACATGATGAAGGATAAGGGACATGACGGACCCTGTACCACCCGTGCCACATGGCATTGAACATTGCTGCATGTGCCTTAAAAGACTTTAGCTCAGGTTGTATCATATTAATCCACTAGCTGTGAATGGAAAAATTCAGGAAGTTTTATTCTTCACTGTTCACTGTATTGCAAATTCAATTTTATGACAAAATAGACCCTTGCTCATCATGGCTAATGTCGTAATCATTTAAACCATGTGGCATTTGCACTGGTGAATGTGTCATTGCCGCTGCCTATCATAATCATTGCATGACCTTCTGTTCCTCCTTTGTCGTGTTAAGCTCATTTTGTCATTTGTCATTGTGGTTCATTACGGGCAACTCCATCTATCATGTGCCAGGTTCTTTTCACCCCAGTCATTTTATTCACTTTATCAAATGTCAAAGTCAAGCATGTCCCCTGATAATACCCCTCAGTTAGAGTACAGAGAGAATGTCCAGTTTACACTACATGCAGCTTAAGGTCCACAAAATAAAATCAGTCCAGAAAATGAACTTAATTAATGAATGTACTAGAAGTTCAAACTAACAAATTCAGACAAAGAAACTACAGTTCAAATGTAATTAGATTCCAAGTACCACATGCAGTGGAAACCATGAGAACCACGTTCCCTCAGAGTCTTTGCGATCCTTTGCCCACTCTGGCCAATTTGTAAATGTATTACAGCAAAAGTTTCCTCTTTGTTATGGTTACATTTACATTTACATTTACATTTACAGCATTTATCAGACGCCCTTATCCAGAGCGACTTACAATCAGTAGTTACAGGGACAGTCCCCTTCTGGAGACACTCAGGGTTAAGTGTCTTGCTCATGGACACAATGGTAGTAAGTGGGGTTTTAACCTGGGTCCTCTGGTTCATAGGCGAGTGTGTTACCCACTAGGCTACTACCACCCATATGGTTCACGGAAAATTCTATAATATTATTTAAACAAAGTCTGAAACAAATTACATTTTATGTGTGCTGGTGGAGGCCCATGGATGGTTTTTGGAAATATTAACAATGTTTTCAAAAGAATGATGTCCAGGCCGGAGAGCTCCACAGGTTCATTTAAACCAAGCTCTGTAGGTGGCCAGCAATGTAAAAATATCCACCCCACCTACTTTCCGAAGCCATTTTAACATCATTTCACACTTCCTCCACACGTATCAGTTGGTGTAAAGTGCATGTTTAAAGGATCTGCTATGTCAATTTTGGCACAATTCTATTACAAATTCTGAACTGAATAGCACTCTCCTTAAATGACCCTGTTACACAATGCTACTTGTTTGCCGTGTTTGTCGTGCTTTATAAAGATTGTGCAAGTTATTTTAAAATGCACAAGGTAGGGGGCAGGTGCAGAGCTCCGGAAGGAGAAGGATGCGCTCTCCATTCATTCCTTTTGGCTGCTGGAGAGAACAAGTGCTGATGACTATAGTAGCAACTTCTTTTTACTTATTTTTGTATAGAAAACAAATTGAAAAAAAGAAAGGGGCACAGGAAAGGTGCAGATGTTTTTATTGTGAAGGAAATTCTAAAGCAGAACGATCATTAAAAAAAAAATAAAGTCAGTGCTGTTGGATCAACTTTTTACCTTTTTTAGGTTAAACTCATTACAACTGATTTACAGCTGATCTTTTTTTGCCCGTGAATGTGATTTGTGTGATTTTGGTGATTGCACTGTTTACCTTTACACCCTTATCCAGATAAACTCACAATCAGTAGCTACAGGGACACTCAGGGATAAATGTCTTGCTCAGGGGCACAATGTAGTAAGTGGGGTTTGAACCTGTCAGTTTTTTTGTTCAGCTGCAAGGCAAGTGTGTTACCCACTACCCAGGCAACTACTCCCCCTCCCCAACACTGTTGGAGATCTCTTCCAACCTACTCATTCTCTTCAGTGTGGGTTCGATGGTGGGACTTGGTCTGGGAATGGTGAACCCTGGTGAAGCGTACTTTTACTGGCCTGTGGCCAGTCACTTTCTGAATGATGAAGGCGTTCCCATGACCAGACATTATTGGGAACCCATACATGCACATGGAGGACATGTACATTTTACTAAATAGATTTTTGATTCCAGCCGTAAATGGGTAGTTGATTTTGGTTTCTATTGTTTTGTTTTTTTTATCCCTCAACACATTCCACGATTTAAACGTTTAAAAGTCGTGACATCCTGCAATTTTTTTTAATTGAGACCTCAACTTCCTCTTGTTCCACCAAAACCTCTCTCTCACATATCAGCCAAACTGGTCTAATGTTTTCCACCTGCCTCCCTAGCGAGAACTCTTTCTCTTTGCTTGCCACACACTTCACACTTTGCCCTGGCACTTTCCACCAGGATGCTCGCTGGCTGCAACAGAGGGGAAGGAACATATACAACCCCCCAGAAAGCCTCGTTCATGCTTTATGGGCACACATGCCTTTAGGGCAGTTTGAATATGGCCTTTTGCTGAGCTCCATCTCACACTCAGGTCATGGCACTTCTCTCTTGACAGCACAGCCCAGGACCACTTGCACCTTCCATGGCTTTCCCATTTGCTGCTTATTCCAGGCTCCGTGTGGCTTCCACCATGCTGCCCAAAAATGCCTGAAGCATCTCATCCACGTCCATCCCATGCAGCACTGGTCAGGCTAGACCACAGTGTTTTCTGCTGCCCATCCACTGCGGTGGACAGTACTGCTGCAGGCTTCAACTATTTTCTACTGCACCACCTTCCGTTCATCCGCTTCACGTGGGCCACCATTAGTAGCAAGCAGAGCAAACTGGTCCATCTGAAGGGGGTCTCGGAGAGAACAAACAGAAGCAGCGGCAGACGGTGGCATTGTACGACTGGTACTGAAATATGTGGCTTCAATGGTATATTTGTGCACTAGCCCACCAGGCTACTAACACCCCATATATTCCACTATCATGATCCATAGAAGGATGTTATTGAAGATATTAATTCATTTTGAATAGCTTCAGCAGCTATTGTTTGGTTCCATCGAGCATCCCATGGAGTCCTGCACCAATCAACACACTATATGCATAAACAGAAAAAAAGGAAAACACAAGATATACTCCCAGTTCGATCAGGGGTGTGGCTGTTTTCTCTGCTCTTCTTCAGCTAACAGAATAATGAGCTTGCCAGGAATAGTGATATAAATTATGTAGTATGAGAAGACCCCATTCTTCTGATGGTGTGATGCATTTAAAGTTGAAGTAAACCACAACACCACCCTTTGGGATTATATGATGTGGGATTTTAGCATTAATTTTCTTGTTCTTTTGTCATTCTTCAGTCTGTTCTTTTAGACGAACATCATACATTTTAAACTAGTTTCTCTGAGATATTTATGAGGTTCTTGTTCCTGCCTTGCAAGTGAAGACGTAGCAGAAATCATTGCTTAAGTGACATAGAAGCTGGGTGAGAATATCTTATTTTCTGGAGACATGCCAAGGTGCAGAGGAGGACTAGAATGATGCAGTGCAGCTTTGGAGGAGGTGCTGGGTAGGATGGGCATTCGGAAATGGCACGTGCATGTGCCGCCTCAGACAACTGCTATAAGAGGGTGGTTTGAACCGCTTACGGTTCACGTGAAGTGGGTAGATCTAGTAGGAGGAACTGTGTGACTGAATCGCATGAAATTTTGACCCAGTTCAAAAACACCCTACAACATATATATTTTTAACCATGACGTATGTACCAAACAATAGTAGGTACCATTGTATTAAAAAATTGAGTTAAGAGCAATATTAGTTTTCAGACTGTCCAAAGATATCCAAAGGTTACAATTAGAATTAATTGTCTGACAACACTAAATAACACTAAATAATTTCCCTAAAACATATTAATACTAATAAGTACCTGTGAATAAGAATATATAAATAAATAAAATATTGCTCTGAGGTAGATAAACTGAAGGAGGTAGTCAAAACAGAATATTGTGGCATCAGAAAGCAATGGTCCAGGTCCACCTACATACAGTAGAATGTCTGAAAATAGTGAGATGAATATACAGCATGCAGTTACTGATCAGAACTACGAAAGAACAATGCAATGGGAAAAAAGGAAGAAATTGACAGTTTTCAGTGACACGTTAAAGATTGAATTACATGTCCATTTGTTCTTATAGGAATTTTTGTTTTGCACATTGTATGGTTATGTACTGTTAAGAATATAGTGGATTTTTCATAGTTTGGGCAGGTCAAGAAAAATGCCTTTTGAAAGCTAAGAATACCTTAAAGCAATTATGAAAGTAATGCTTCTCATTCTTCTGGGGGATATTTCTCAAGTGATTGTCTTAAATAAAGGAACAGTGTGATAACAAAACCATGTTGTGGGCATGTTGTAGTTATATAAAAACTAAAGAAATGAAATCAAAAGTAAAAAACACCACTCACAAACGTATACTGGACTGGGCAGGAAAAATAAATGGACCACAGAACCATCAAAAAGGTGTAGCATGATGCACAACGGATCCAAGTTGGCACAGAAGGATCGACATGGAATTGTTCACCGGAAGGTTGTTTTATGTGTCTGGTGGTGCAGAGGTTAACAGGGAGCTGACTGTGAATAAGAGGTCCTGGTGATGAATAAAGTTCAGAATGCAGGAGAAGGTGGGTGGGGCAGTCGGGCGGAGGACATAACCACTTAACTGCCATAACTGCTGTGCAATATCACACCTATTCAGTTTTTTGCTCAGTCATCTTACCTGCACTTTAACTCACTGCATACTTCAAACTGTAAATATTCTAGACTGTATCTTTTATTTAATTTTCATTTATATTCTGTTTATCTTTGTTGAAAACCCTAGTGGTTGGCGGCAAAAAAAGGCACCAGAAGAGCATAAAGAGCATATGTGAATGAATGAAAATAGTCAGTCAATACATAATTCTGAGCCTTATGAATTGCTAAAATTTCTAGCTAGCATAAAGAAGTAGTTTAGAACTAACAAGCTTAGATGAAAGTTGCAGATGCATAATGTTCGGCACTGGTTCTGTCTTTAACATTCAGCTATCTGACAGTTTGATTCCTGGAAAGAAATCAGACAATAAATTTATGAACAGTGAGTGCTGAAACTGTGGACCCTGGGCTAATTGAGCGGGTAAACTGCTTGCAGCATTTAGCCAGCCAGGTCCTCTGCATCATACTGCAGGGCTGATTGCATGTTTACCTGCCAGACCGAACAGTGGCGGTTGGTCAGTGTCTGTGCACAACGTGTCGGTGCTACTTGCCGGAGACGGTGATCATTAGCAGCCTTATCCCCCACAGGCATGATGTTCTCATCTTTTTTCCTGAGGACGGCATTGGCTGATGGATGTAATTCCTCGTCCCGGCACCAGTTTAACAAGCACCAGCGCCGTGTCCTGGATGGCTCCCAAGGCTGCTGTCCCTGTCAATTAAGTATCTGCACCGCAGGTGCAAATAAAGCCACACACCTGAATTGCATGTGTGTATCGTCCACCCGTCCCGCTGAACGTTCCGGTTGCGCTGAGAGGCTGGGAACACCGTTGAGATAATACAGTCAGCATTCAATCTACTTTCACTGTTGGCCCCTGCGTCCTAATGAGCTGATTTGAATAAATTCACATGGGCCGAACCCTTGTGACAACATCCATTTCAGTGTTTACCAGAACAAATTAACAAAACAAATGAAAACAATTAAAATAAATCCCTGACTCTTTTTGGCTCATTCTCTGTGAAGAACCCATAAGACATTTTCAGTTACTTCACACTGTACTCCGGCTCTTCAACTAGATTGACAAATATATGAATAGTAGCGATAGTAATAAGTTAAGGTAATAAGGGTGTGATGCAATGTATGGAGAACCATTACTACTGAATATATGAATTTGTTGGAGAGACCTAAGCCTTCTGCATTTGTTAAATTCTAAAAGTAATTCTGAGAAATTATTCAAAGTGATCAGCCATGCCATAAAGATATTGATCCCTTGCAATCACTATTATAGGACATACGCACGTTTCATTTGCCTCCAGCAAAATAATCATACCCAACATCAGAATTAATCAGGTTCCATGAAATGGAATCCTCCCACAACCACGTCTGAGTGGGAGGCAGAATCATTGAAAAAGCGATGACAACTTTAACAAGGAGAACTGCGGCTGGGCCTTATGTCCGCAAAGCATGTGACAGTCTGTGTGCTGTTCACTCATAAATGGGCCATGGGAGGCTTTGTGAGAGCATCAACACCCCTGAACCCGTCTGAACTTCACCCAATACCACACAGCCATAGTAGCTTCTGTCAGACTTGTGCAGAACTAAAGCGATTTTTTTCCAAACTTCAATAAAGCACCATTTTGAAATTATGTTACGTGACCAAAAAATCATTCCCAGAATCATGATGATTGGTGGTAATAATCCTCTAGACTGTGGCAGAATGCGTTCTACTAGCTATCATTTTTTAAACAGAAGGCAATGTAAACATAATTATTATACAGGATTATCTGGAGAGGCAATCCCATCCAGATTATCTGGAGAGGCAATTCCCTAACACAGATAAGGCAAAATATGCCTTTTACTCAAGTGCAACCAGTGTCCCTTCATCTCCAGACCTATCTGCTGGTTGTAGGCTGAAGTGTAGTCACAGTGAATGTAGACTGGGAACAGGGTATTGGACTCCATACAGGGAGGATAGCCATCACAGACAGGATAAACTAATGTAAAGCAACACATTGAAAACACTCTGAAAACATTATTTATTTGAAAGGAAATTACTTCAAAGATAATGCAAAGATACAAACATAAATATTGTCTTCTCCCTTCAGCTAGGGGTCACCACAGTGGACACCCTTCCTGCTGCAACCCTTGAAATGAGCTTGAAACTGGCACCAATGTCACATAGCATCCCTAGTAGCTAGGTTAAAGATACACTAAAAAATTTAAATTAATTCAATTATGACACCTATTTGAATTATGCTATTTGAAACTAAGGCAGGCAAATAGAATGGTCCTATTTGCTTGTCTTAGTTTCAAATAGCTTAATTTAAATGGTTTGAGGGTATAGACATATATCAAATCTAAATATTAGACTAGACTAAAATATGTTTCGATAAACCACCACAGTTGAAACAGCCCTAATTTGGAACAGATATTTTGAAATGTAGGAGACTTCAGAATTTAGAAACAAATCTAGAACCTAAATTCTACCCTAATGTGTGTGGAGATAGTTAAGTTGAATTTCACTCCATTCACAAATGCATTTCTTGATTTAGCAACAAATTCACAAATGTAAATTTTAACTTACAAATAAAGGTAATACCTATAACTAATGCATTTCTCGACTCAAAACCTGCATTTACAAACCACCGTATATACAATGCTCAAGTCAATCACACTTCTGTGAAATCAAACTGTCCACTACTCAGGTAGGCAGCAGGCAGGTGTGAGGCAAAGACTTTTGGAGGACGGCCTGGTGTCAAGAAGGGCAGCAAAGAAGCCCCTTCTCTCCAAGAAACACATCAAGGACAGACTGATATTCTGCAAAAAGTACAGGGATTGACTGCTGAGGACCGGGGTAAAGTCATTTTCTCTGTTGAAGCCCCTTTCTGATTGTTTAAGGCTTCTGGAGCGCTACCATCAGTCCTGTCTCGTGCCGACAGTGAAGCATCCTGAGACCATTCATGTGTGGGGCTGCTTCTCATCCAAGGGAGTGGGCTCACTCACACTTTTAACTAAGAACACAGCCATGAATAAAGAATGCTACCCCAGGATCTGACCCTTCTGGTGGCCAGAAATACGTGGTGACATGTCCCACGTCCATCGCAAACAAGGGAAACATCGCATTGCTGGTAACAGTAGATAATTTAACCAAGGCTGCCCATTTCGTTGCCCTGCCCGGGTTACCCACGGCCTCCCAAAGCCCTCGCTATCAAAGAGGTTGTCCACCAGCATGGATGTCACAAGGACTTCTGAGTTCAGCTTGACCTCCGGCCACCACCCCAAAGCAAACAGCCAGAAGGAGCAAATTAACCAAGAGCTCATAAAGAGACAGGCCGACCGGTGGCGTCAGTCGCCCTGGTCTACCACCCATGGTCTGCCAATGTGGTCCACAACAAAGCAATTGGGGCCTTGTTACATCGGCCCCTTCAAGATTCATCAACATGTCAATCCAAGCTCCGGCCAACTGTCTCTGACTTGGTCCCTGAGAGTAAACCCCGTTTCCACATTTCCCACCTGAGCATGCCCATTGTTCACCCCTGCTTCCCATTCCCCATGTCCTCTGCCGCCTCGTCTCATTCTCGTGGACGGTACCCTAACCTTCACCATCCATCACCTGTTAGGTGCCTGACGATGGGCTGGGAGGGGTACGGTCGTGAAGAGCGCTCCTGGGACTCTTGGCTGGATATTCTGGATCTGGGAGTTCCCTGACTACCAGCCGAATGCTCCTGGCATTGAAATGGCTTTAGTGTGTAAAATACTGCTTCTTGCCTACCTTTACAACATGGGAATATCCAATTATACTGCACACATCTGTCATTTCCTCCTCAAGCACACAAATATAACTTGTCATGAATCCAGGTCTCTTGAGTAATGCCTCAGTCTTACTGTAAATGACTGCTTCTAATTTACTAAGCATTCTGCTGCTTAGCTTCAAGGTGCCAAAGACACATCTTCATTTAAATATTCATGTTACACACTTCATTTGTGCCGTCAAAACGTCTCTTTCACCCACAGTGCTTGCTTGCATTTAAGAGTTGATGTTTTTATTTGTTGATGAGAAGAACATGTTAATAGTCAACAGCCAGACTTACACAATGAAACGATGGCAGACTGCAAATGAATAACGTATGAACATCTGCAGGTGGCACGGTGGTGAGGACCTGTTCTTTCCCTTGTTGGGTTTGATCAGCCCATTAGTCAAAATGTAACTGTCGCCACCACTACTCCACGGCTGTGATGTCATGCCACGGATGCCTTGGAGAGTGATGGCAATGCGATGTGCCCGGGGCAGCGATGGGACCAGGACGTGACGGGCTACAGTAATGAAAAATGTGCAACGCGCATTACGTTCTGAAAGATTCAAATGATTCCACACAGTGACATACATCTCCATCAGACAGAAAAGGTTGGAGAACGCCAAAGTTTCAGGACACCTGATTAAAAATTTGGTTGAAGGCGGTGGGGGGGGATTTGGGGTGGGTGGTAAGGCGACTTAGAGCAAACAAAGATGTGTAAGAAAGGCGGCAAGCTTATCGGGCAGAGGAGAAAACATGGCCCCCTTTACCTGGGAGCCGGCTGACTCATCTCACAAACACAATGGCTTCTTTTTTTTTTTTTTTTTTTTACAATGGTCCAGATTAGGAGCACAGCGGTGACAGTGAGACAAAAACAATAGGCGTGAGTCACAATCCACCCTCCCTAAAAATACCCTCCTCGCACCGAGAGGCACAAGGGAGGCCGCGGCCTGTAAGTGAGCCAAACAAGCGTTGTAAAGAAGGCGCTGGCGACGTTCGCAGAGGTGGCTTGGGCCGGGGGGGGCGGCAAAATAATGAATTGATTGTCTGTGGATTTGCAGCTGATTCACTGAAATACAGGCAATTCAAGGGGGGATTGGGACTCTGAGTCCTTGTAAATCAAAGTTTAGTCAGGAATCAATGCGCCGCTTGGAAGGAACAGTCAGGGGAAGAGGCACTTCAGACTGAAAAGTTGTACTTACCTCACAAATGAACACAGTGACAGTCTTAACTCAACAATTAATGCGGAAAAGCCTCTTCTGCGTGCAGGATTATGTTGCTGCTTATACATGATTGGCCTCAAAATGTGGAATCAAACAAATCCACACATTGTGAGCTATATGTGCACTGCTGAAGTGGTTTTGACAGAAATATGTGTACTGCATTGTACGTCTGTGTGTATGTGGTGATGTAAACCTCACTGAGTGCTGTCTGAGTCTTGGATCCGGTTTTCCATGGAACTGTCACCGATACGGTGTACATTTTAGTCTCAGTTGATATCGTGTCTCAACATGAAATGGCATCAGTTCTCACACAGGGAACCTTTTCATCTCCAACCATGGCAGCCGGCTATTTTTCATTTGTGCAAGAAAAACCAACCTGTCTATAATTTCAATGGTTGGTAATTTGAACATCGAAAGACAAAATAAAAATCCAAAATAATGCATTTCAACATTTGAATTTTCATGAGGGAAGTAACTATTTAATTCCTTCTATTGTATTTGGCCACAAGGTTTGCTCAAGTCTCAGGGAGGATTTTGTTCCACTCCTCGTTGCAGATCCTCTTCCCTGGCTCAGGGAAGGAGGTTCTCGCTGCATCCATCATTCCTTTGAAGCGATGCAGTTGTCTCCTTGGCGGAAAAACACGGTGTTCTTTGAATCATAGGCAGCATTCCTCCTCCTCCAAACACAGCAAGTTGAGTTGATGCCGAAGAGCTTGGTTTTGGTCTCATCTGGCTACAACACTTTCACCCAGTCCTCCTCTCAATCATTTAGATGTTTAGTGGTAAACCTGTACACATGCTTTCTTTAGCAGGGGGACTTTGTGGCAGCAACATTTCAGCCCTTCAGCCCTGTGTTACCAACTGTTTTCTTGGTGACTATGGTCCCAGCTGCCTTTTGGCTGGTTCCACACCATTCTCACTCTCATTGAAATTCTACAAGATGAGATCTTGCGTGGTGCTCCAGACTGAGGGAGAATTTATCTGGTTCTTCCATTTGTGAATAATCCCACCAACTGTTGTCACCTCATCAGCCAATTGCTTGAAGACCATTCCAGCCTTGTGTAGGTCCACAGTCTTGTGTTGTTTCACCAATTAAATTTTTTGACAAAACATCTTTATGAAGTAATGGAAACTAGATTAGACATCAATGCTGGTCATGTGACAATAACTACATCCAAATATGTAATTTAATAAAAAATAAGACTAAATGTGATTTGCAAAATAAAACCTATACTAAAAAAATATTTGTTGACCAAAATGAGATTAAATTTTTTTCAGAATTTCTATTTCCTGTGTCTCCCATCTGGTTGCACAGATTATGTTATTTGGTCAATTTGTGGCATCTTTTAGATTTTATAATATTTGTGGTAAGTTAACAGATGGCTGGGAGAAAATTATGAAGACATTTTTGGACACACTTTCTTTACAATGAAGCATATGTGGTTGAATAACAGGGGATGAAATACAGAAATACAGGCCTTACAAACCTTAAAAGACATTGTGTACATTTAATTTGAACTAAATCTGTTATGATCGATGATATTTAAATGAGGCCTGTGCACATTTTTTTTTCTCCTCATAACGTTTTGAGTGATTTATATAATACAGGAAAGTTAAGGATGGCTAATGATAAATAAATTATTGATACCACTTACAGTACTGTGCAAAAGTTTTAGGAAACAGTGTGTGATGCCCATGTGGCACTAGGCTCACCCACCTTCTGCCTGGGTACCTGATTATTGGGTCCTGATCACTCACAGCTGCCACTCAGTAGGCTTGAGGGATCCGGACCCTTTATAAGTGTATCAGCAGGACACTTAGTGGTCCTGCATTGTTAATGGTTTGCGACATACATATTGTCATTTGTTGTTTAGGTCATCGTGCGAAACATGTTGAGCGAGTGGGTCTTCTTCTTTCATACAGTAACTCTGAGATTGGCAATAATTTGATTTGAGAAAAGACATTTGATCTCTAGAGCTGTGCTACATGAGCTGGGTGTTGGCCTCACTTAACTCTGTAAATTAATTAATGATCTCCTACAAGCAAAAGTCTACAGGACGAGAACAATATTGACTTGCTGCTCAGTGAACAATAGGAGAAAAATGTCTCTTTCTCTACACCCATAATGTCTTTGTGACAATAAGGAAATTCAACAAAAAACTGTAAATCAAAGTACTACAGGATATTTTGAAAATTGCTTTCAGCTTAGATTGTGGTTTTGTTTTCACTGGTTTGTATTGCACAGCACATGTAAGGAGACTATGATCTGCTGGTGGAAAATCTGGTTTCAAAGCAAGGTGAGACTCACTCACTCACTACCTTTCCATAACTGCTCACAAACAATTCAGTCACCAGACCCAAAGGAAACCAGCGGCAAAATGGGGAGAGCGTGTAAAATCGGATTCAACCTCACAACCTTGGAGGTGTGAGGTCATGTCCATAGTGTGCAGCCCCATTATTTATCTTAAAAAATAAAAACAATTGAAATGGTTTCTGTGCAGGTTTTTGATTACATTCATGTAGAAATTTTGTTTGTTTCATAATATCAAGATGTGAGGGGTTATGAGTGAGACTGAGTAATGAGTAAGAAGCATGTGAAGTGAGGAGCTAAGCTGTAGTATGAAGAGTGAGAAGTGAAACGTCTTGAGGAGTGAGGACGGACAAGGAGGTCTTAGAAACAAGTGAATGAAAAAAAAAAAAAAAAAAGTGAAGTGATTGTCACATGTGATACACAGCAGCACAGCACACAGTGCACACAGTGAAATTTGTCATCTGCATTTAACCCATCACCCTGAGTGAGCAGTGGGCAGCCATGACCGGCGCCCGGGGAGCAGTGTGTGGGGACGGTGCTTTGCTCAGTGGCACCTCAGTGGCACCTTGGCGGATCGGGATTCGAACCGGCAACCTTCTGATTACGGGGCCGGTTCCTTAACCGCTAGGCCACCACTGCCCCAAACATCGCCTCCCCGTCAGGGAATCGAACCCCAGTCTCCCGCGTGACAGGCGGGGATACTCACCACCATACTAACGAGGAGCTGGCCTCATGAAGAACGATGAGTGAGAACTGATGCCACCATCTGAGAATGAGGACGCACCACACACTTACAAGTCTTCTGTAAACGCTTTTTATGTAAAGGTCAGCACAAAACAACATCCCTTCTTTTTAGCTTGTCTGAAGATAAAACCGAGGTCAACACAGGCATCTCTGCAGAGTGCTCTCTGACATCTTCACATTTGACATTTACCACCATCTCCTCCTGCTATCAGTTGCTGCTGTTCTTTCTATCAGCCGTGCATTAGCACTCGCAGGGTATTCCCTCGGCGGCGAGGCTGCTGCGCTCGACCCCTCCCTGGCCACGCTGGGCGCGTAGGAGGAGGCCTGCGCTGCTGCAAACCTGCCCTTTGTGGCAGCTTCGTCACGTTGGGTCTGCGAAGCAGCCTCCGGGACGAGACCCCATCTACCTTTTCTACTCAGGCATGTGTTATAGTCACCCACCCATCAGGCGTGGGGCACAACTCACAGTGCTTCCAGCTGTTAGGCCTGCCCTGGTTTCACCGGTCCAGGCCTGTGCTTACAGCAAGGCTGGTCCAGCATTCTTTAATGAGAATGTATTTTCTGATGCAGAATTTTTGATGTCACGTGCTGTGAACACGTTTCATAATGAGGGTAAAGATTTGCGAACATCCAGAGGAGGAGGTAGGTAACAGGATCTTGTGATCAGTTTTGGCAGATTTGAGGTTTTTCTATTTGATATTTTTGGTAAATAATCAAAGTAGTCACGGTATTAAAGCACTTCTTTTGATGGGGGTTTTGTTGCATTTTTGGGATGATTGGGAGTATTTCACAGTAAGGGGGTTAAATCATCCAAATGAGGAAGCAAATTTGATATCTTTTGAAAATGATACCGGCCACGTGAATGTCTGTTTCTGTGATCATTTTCATTTCTCTGTACAATTTGAAGATCAAAGTTCTGTCTCATTCCCTGATACTCTCTGCCCTTTTTGGGTTCATTCTCAATGTGCAATGTTGCAGTTCCTTACTGTGAGTATTGCATATGTAGCACTTCTACCATTGCTTTCACCAAAATCCTAAGTTGTTTTTAGTTGTTTTGACTCGATTGACTTTTAGCATAGTTTCCAATGTCTAAAGTTAGACAACTCTTGCTGTCAAGCTACTGAAGCAAGTGCAGAATGGTGAATAAACGTGTCTAGCAGGACCCATGCACAACCCTGTTCTGATGCACATCCATCAGCCAGTCAAAACTGAGCATTAATCTGGGCTAAAGCACGATAAGTGAACACCACAAGTGAAACCATAATTATCAGAAAAATAACCCCTGCAAGTGTTGTGCCCACCCCGGGGTGTTTTAGCACAGAGCAGGGCCTCACCAGCCCACCAGTGCTCACACTGTTCACTCACACTTTTCTTTGAAACTGTGCCTAGTGGAATACTTTTGAACCATGGACAGAAACCCACACCAATGTATGTGGAAAAAGCCAGGGCCTGAATTCATACCTGTACCCTGGGGTGTGTGATCTAGTTGTTTTAAGTTTAGTCTTTGTGTCAGGCTGTCATTTTGGTTTTGAATTAGTCTGTCACGTCCATTTGTCACAAGTTACACTCGACTAAAAGAGTATTTTAGTCATATTTCAGTCTTTAAGATGACATTTTAGTCTATTTTTTAGTCAATAAAATTGTTTTTTTAGTAATACAATTCTATTTAACCCAGTAAATATAGTATAAGTACCTAGCTATTTTACCTTACATTTTTACCTTATTTTAGTTGAAGCCATTTCACAATTAAAACAAGGTTATCTTCTAATTGTATTATTGTTACCTTGTTGACTCAAGAATAGTGGCAACAGAAGTGGGGAAATGGGTGGGTGGGGTGGGGGTGGGGCTGCTCTGGATAACCGTTTTGCCAATATTACCAAAACTAAAAGAGTGGGCCAAGTAAAACAAAAAAAAAATGTCAATCTCAGTGCCCAAAGGGAAGGAGTGAAATCATCTCATTTCTCGAATTTTCAGCTACTGTAGTAAATCTTGAGCAAATCTCCAGTTTGTCAGAAATTTATCATTTTCTTTCTCAACTCAGCTTAAATTACATTTAAGGTGGCAAGATTGGAAATTCCATTTCCACAGCATTGTATGCTTTATGTTTAATGATGACCCCCCGATTGTATCTTTATTAAACAGCGGCCACCTCCAAGCAAGCAAGAGGTGCCAAAAGCCAACAAATGGCCTGAGGTGCTGTAACAGGAAAGTCTAGTTGGGGGTGGATGACCACTATATGTTCTGCTTGGTTAAGGCAGAAACATAAAAGGATAATCTGATTGGTCTGTGGAAACATTTTTTGGGAGAGTATTAAAGAGTATTAAAAAGTTTTCTCTTCTCTTTCCTCCTCCATCGGCAACAATTCTCTGATGGCTACCGCTTCTTCATCCACCGATTTGGAGTTCTCCCTTTTCTGTGCATTTTGCACACTGCCTCCTCTTGCTCCAGCATAGAGCCGTCCCCGGTCCAAAGGTTGCATCATCTTTATATCCCAGCCATGTGCTAACTACGAAATCCCGAAGCACCGTCCCCACACACTGCTCCCTGGGCGCCTTTCATGGCTGCCCACTTCTCACTAAGGTAATGGGTTAAATGTAGAGGACACCTTTCATTGTGCTGCAGCGTGTCATAATAACTTCACTTCACTTACTTTTCCTAGATGTTTTAGTTACCCCGGTCCAAAAGTTGCATCATATTTTTCTCCCAGCCATCTGCAACCCCCCCGTGTCCTGAAATCTAAATAATGCCGCGAATGGAGATTGATAGTCATCTGTGCAACTGGATGGGAGACGCAGGAATCAGAAATACTACATAATAATTAAACGTCTCATTTTCGTCTGTTTTTATTTTGTGAACCACATTTAGTCTCATTTTATTCATCAATAATTTTACATTACATTTCATAGTTTATCATAGTTATCATCACATGACCAGCATTTACATTGCGTCTCATCTTGTTTCCGTCACATCCTAAAAACATGGCTGTTGGTAAGTCAATCGGAATCATTTTAATAGGGTCTACATATTATTAGACCAATGCTATTTCCAACTTTGCTGTCTTTTATTCTCTTAAGAATGAAAATATAATAACCAAAACTTAAGGACCAATAAACGATTTATGCAAAGACCTTCATTTATCTGGTGCAACTTAAACCATTTTGAAAATGTCTCGGGCTGTAATGGGATTGTAAAATTGATCCTGCTTTATTGACCTCATGCAGCTGGGTGAAGGAATGGGTTGTTTCTAACAGCTATTTATCTGCAAGTAAGGGTATTTGCACAAAATAGGCACAATTTAACATTGGGTAAATAAACATTCATTTCATCTAGAACAATGTACTGCGCTCCTGTTCTGTGCAGCGAACAGACTGAGGACACTGGCCAGAAAATGTACTGGAAGACCCAGAAACCCTCCTCTGGCGCTTAGCACTTGAAGGTCGCTCCTTCAAGCGAACGAAGAAAAGACAAGTGACGGTTTAAGTTGTGTTTGGATAAGCCTTATTAAAATACAGCTCCATGAAGTAGTACACTGACTGGGCGCAGTTATGGAATTAAACTTCATTAATTTCATTCTTTGAACAACTCTATGACTCTAATATAACTCTAATAAATATATATTTTATTGTAATACATTATAAAACATTTTACAATATTCTTATTTACATTTTCTTTTTATTTTGGTATGTTTTTACCGGTCATTTTTAAGCTTGACTTGACTTGCCTTGGAGCACAGAAAAAAATGATTTCTTCAGGTCCTTATTATTATGTAAATGTTCTTCCATAATTCTTTTAGTGAAGGTATTTTGTAAACAAATAATAGACTTTTACAGTTGCCTTGTCTCAAAACTGCAATGCAGCTTCACCAAGCTTCTAATGCAGTACATTTGTATAAGGCCTCCTCACGTTAGTCAGCCATACCCTCTTCCACCTACACGTTCCTCTGCCTATATAAAACCCTTCATAACTCCTGCAGTCAGGACCTAATCACAGTGCGCCTCACTGCTTCCTAACTCTCCTGCATTCTCTACCTGGCTGACAGGTTAAAGAGGCAATCAATACAGTTTTGTCTTTCCTCCTGATGGACTGCTTCAGTGGGTTGCGGAGGTCATCCCGTGCTGCTGATCAACTTTGCAAATCATATTTTCGCCGATTGTCTAATTGATGCCCCGTGCAAGAAATCTCTTTCAAATTTCTGTTTTTGCCCTGAGTGCATCGGGTCCAAGTAAAATCACCGCCAGTGGCCTGGTGGCTCCATGGGTGGAAGTGAGTCTGACTGCGGTGATGGAAGTTTGGAGGCTTTATTAAAAGCGGATGGGGAATGTTTGACAGTTTCCACTCTGAGTGGCAGCAGTGCCACAAAGTGAAGGGCAGGAATAAATCTGGAACATTCCAAGCAGATGCCAACATCCGCCCACAGACTCCCCCCACCCCCGCAACCATCCTTCATCAAGTCTTATTCTAAGCTGTCTTTTTGTATTTTCAGAAAGCTCACGAGTGACAAGGACACAGAGGATGGGAGGATTGCTTGTTGTTTCCTCGCCTTCCCTTTTTTTTCCCCTTTCCCTTCCCTGTCGAGCCCTGTGGCCAGACCTCAAAAACCAGCGGCAAACAAGCCAGAAAGCCCGCCTCAGCGTTGCCATGGAAACCATCCACTTAAAAATAGAGCAGCAACTGGAAAAAAAAAATGGGCTATGGGGAGGATGTGCATAATGGATATGGCTGAGGAGGTCTGATATCAGCATGTGTAAGCAGGTTAACAGCAGGATCACTTACAAACTGCACACCCGCCATTAGGACACATCAGACGCGACGACAATGGCAGAGTGCCGTCCCCCCACACCATGTCCGAAAAATTATTCACAACGGAGGCACCTCTGCCGCTCTCTCTGCCGCCGCTTACGTACCGAACGTGACATCTTCCCTGAAATGATTCATGAATTCCCCGTGTCTTGCATTGCTTATCCAATTATAAGTGATTGGCAGGAGAGGAGTGTGTTGCTCAAGTGGGCTGCGGGCCTGCGGCTGTTTACTGATCTGCTCTGAGTTTCAGTGTTTCGCTGCAAACGCAGTCGGCGAGTTGTATTCGGTGCATAATGAGACGAAGAGGTGCACAATAGCAGGTCCTTTGATCCCTGACATGAAAAACTATGATAATCAAAGTATTTTCCTGCCTGTTTTCATATTTTGCAACAGGTTTAGTTGAATTTTTTTTAATCGAACAGATCAGGCGGCAACTGTACCTGGCGCAACACTATACTGTAGGTGCCATATAGGCTGATTATTGAAACAATATTCAACTGACATGGTATTTAAACCTCAGGAACATCCAATTCATTCATAAACTACACTTATCAATGCAATGACAACATGGAAAATTTAACCTGAGGAACATTTACAACCAGTATGTTCCCATGACCAGACAGAGAATCTAACCCTCGACCTTTCCCTGCTCCACCTCCTCTGGAGGAGGATTTTACCTGGATGGGGCCGGTCTTTTCATCTCAGGAGTGATTCGCTGTCTCTGGTAGCTGCTGGGGTTGGGACAGCCACTGGAGACCAGCGAAATTAAAAGTAGCCCGGAATGTGAGGAGCATGTGAGATGGAGGGATGGTGGTTGTGAGGACAGCAGCAGATTTGATATAGATAGGGGTTTTTCTCAGGGTCTGTGGGGTTTTTTTCATGCTTTTTTTTGCTGGAACAGAATTGATGACATTTTGGTCAAAGTTCTGGTTAAAGCACTTAAGCCTTCCACAGTGGACAGTCACTCTTCACTCAACTAACAAATATGAAGGAATGCATATATGCATTCGATATAGCGAATTCACATAACACCAAATCTAGTGCTCAAAACCAATTAATCTGGATACACTTAACACATTTCGCTAAAGCAAATTAATCATGTACACAATGCAAACATCATGGTTCTCATTTCAGCATAGTTTCATGCAAAAAAGACAGATTATTGGCTCATATTGTCATTTTTTCAAACATTCATGAAATACTGTCTATTAATACTTTTTGCCAGATATTATAAGCCACCTCCATCTATTATCTATTTCTGCCCACCCCTGATTGGTCTAGACCTGGACACATTACTAATTAGGTTAGTAATTTTAGACCAATTAAAACCTGCAATATATGATTGAAAAGAGCAGGTCAGCTAATTAACAAAGGTTTGAGAAATTCATGTAGTGAAATAAGACAAAAACAACTTTGTTCTCTAGATTCTCTAGAACAGCCCTGTATTGATGCAGATCTGATTGTTGTAGCAGTTTCTGAGCACAAACGCATCGGCACAATGACCTTTGAAAGCACTGAAACACACTCTCTAGGAGGGGTGCACTGGAACTTTACTTTACTTTACTTTACTTTACTTTACTTTACTTTACTTTACTTTATTTAGCAGACGCTTTTATCCAAAGCGACTTACAAGAGGAAGACACCAGCAATTCTCGTTCGATTTCTATAGAACATTGAGTTTACAAACTAAGAGCCCTGATAAGGCTCAAACTTGTCAGTGAAGAGCATGCTCAGAGATTGTTAGGTGCTAGACAAAGAAAAATTATAATGTATTTATATATTTTTGTATTGTTTGTGCAATGTGTACGCATGTGCGTGTGTAAGTGTTACATTTGTCTGTAATATTTTTTGAACAAGAGGGTTTTCACCTGCTTCACCAGCACCCTCTCACACGTTAGTTATGAATGCAGCTTGTGCAAGATCAAGACAAGCAGCAGCAGCAGCAGGGCCAGGGATCATGTCTTCATCATGTTGGACACACTGGGTCGTGCTCATGGTTCTGCACGTAGAATTTCAGAGTAGTGAGCAATCATGTTTGGGAGCGAGTTGGTACCATGGTAGCATTTACACAACACCCAGAATGACTTAGGGGGTCTTGTAACAAAAAGCTGAAGAATAAAACTTTTTTTATATTGTTTGCCATATTTGTTTTCTGATTTATATTTCCATTTTAAAGTTTCACGGTCATACACCACTGTGAATAGCTTTTTAATTGAGCCAGTGCTGCAAGATTGGAAGAAATATGACTTTTTTTTGTAATAAATAAGAACTTTTTTTTTTATTTTTACTTTCCAGAATGATGGTGTAGGGTGACGTGGGATACCTGTCAATCATGTTCTGGATAACGGAAATAACTACACAGCAACAAAATGGGTGTGTAATTGTTGGTTTCGTTATATGTTTGAAATGTGTGTGAATATTCAGGAACCAGAACTGGCTGTTGGAAGAAACCTCAGAGATGCCAGCTCCCCATCCCTCATTTTCATCCCCAATAACAGGCACCACACATCTCACTCAGCTGCTGGCATCTGCCGTTATTAGCTTCTGTTAGCATAGGAAGTGATGGCGGGAAAAAATCAAAGTGCGGAATGAGCCGTGAAAGACGGGTGTGGCGCAGAGCGCGCCTTTATGAATATTAATGTGGCGCGCTGCAGCCATATGTGCGAGAGAACGTGGGGAAACAGACTTGGTCCCCTGAGCCGAGCAGCTGCACGGAGCAGAGCCCTTCCAGTTGCCCCGGAGTGAATCTGTGAGTCTCTCGGTGCCACTACAAAGGCGGCGCTCAAGGATATGGAGGACAGTAGCATGCGGCCGCCTGTTTTATGGCAGGGCCGTGATTTTCACCGCTAAGCAGCTGTTCGCCGAGGCATTTCATCAGACCCTCAAAGAGACACTTTTGTCAGATATCTTTTTTCATCCAGAAATGTGCTGACACATGCATGCCTGCGTGCCGTTTCCTCACCAGGGCTCCTCACTTTGTGTAGCCAGGGAGTCATATTCCCAACATTTGGATGCGGGGCCTATTGTCTGGGTGAGTCTGTTAATGTCATACACCCTAGTTTTCTAATCAGCTTAAATTAAAGGGCCAACCCTCCATCTGCACATCTGCCTTGGTATCGGCTGTGGTCCAGAGATGTCATCAGCAGAGATCGCGTGTTCCCTCATAAGGAGTGTAGCAGATGGAGGGAATAGTGAGTGGCGTTCGTGATTCATTGACAGGAACGGATTTAAATAGCCAGGAATCAGGGAGTATTGTGTGTGTGTGTGTGTGTGTGAGAGAGAGAGAGAGATGTCAGTCATCTCTAGAGGCTTCTCCCATTTTCAACCTCGTTCAGAGAACCAGAAACAATGACACTCCAACAAAAAAGGCCTGGGTGGGTCGCTAGTTTCTCTCCAAGTTACAGGTAACTAGTCCACAAGATATATGAGGATATTTCTGAACCTCATAACATCTCAGGAACAAGCACCATAGACAGGTTCTCGGTTTTTATTTTTATTTCCCAGAATTTTATTTCTGCAGTATCTGCACACGACAAAGATATGGTTCCTGGATGTGTTAAGAATTTCTTTCTTTATGCCTTGTAAGGCTTACAATACTCCACCATTCGATGGTAAGTCTTGAGACATAGAAAAGGTGCAAATATCTGCTTACTGAGGCAAGAAATGGCAAGAAAAGCTTCATTAGTGTCCTTAATAAAAAAAGGTTTTAATGGCCCCTGGTCAGTGTTCGAAGAGAACTTCTGTATGGAGACCGATGTCCTAACACATCCGGCCCCGCTGAATAATTTAGCGTCAGTCTTTTATGGCCCACTCAGTCGCGCACGTTTCAGCGTGCGATGTTATTATTGCCTCTCGGAATTTGTAAGA
The DNA here is from genome assembly GCF_900700375.1 of Denticeps clupeoides. NCBI lineage: Eukaryota > Metazoa > Chordata > Actinopteri > Clupeiformes > Denticipitidae > Denticeps > Denticeps clupeoides. Next base: position 5,627,921 of record NC_041714.1, read on the forward strand.
AAGAGGCCTTAGACCGGCTTTGTCCTGCACCCAAGGGAAGGCGAACATATTTTAAGTCAGCGCGAGAAGCACCGTGGAAGAGCGGCGTTCCACAGAAGCGTCCCGGCTCACGCCTCGTTCGGATGCAGTTAATTAGTGAGGTTGATTGATTTGATGGCACCGGCCGGGCCAGGATAGCAAAGTGCAGTGGTCTGTGAAGGAGTGTACGTGCCGGTCGATATTTACGCCTCTCAGCTTTAATAAGAACATTAAAGGTCCCCGTGAAGAAGCCTCTGCCTTTTGTTGTTTTCTTTTTTTGGTCTCGAGTAGCAGCCTTTGGTCAGTCAACATTTTGGTCTTTTCTGAATCGAGTAAATTACTACCGTTTTCCAACTTTTTATATATATTTATATATATGACACACGAATTGTGCCTTGTTTATCAAGCGTGTGTATGGTAGAAAATGGGGGTACCATCAGCTGTGTGACTTATGGTCCACAGCTCAGGCTCTAGCAGAGAATAAATTACATGATACATTTTACATTTTTGCATTTACAGCATTTAGCAGATGCCCTTAGCCCCCTGGAGACACTCAGGGTTAAGCGTCTTGCTCAGGGACATAATGGTAGTAAGTGGGGTTTGAACCTGGGTCTTCTGGTTCATAGGCGAGTGTGTTACCCACTAGGCTACTACCACCCATCCACATTATAGCTTTCATAGTTTAAAATTATGTTAAGTAGACAGGATTTCAAGAAATGCTATTTTTGGTTATATACAATGACCTTATTGACCTATCTAACTGTGAGATTATAGGCCACTGTCAGGATTCGATCCAGAAGGGGCTACTCCGGATCCGGGGTTTAATTTTTGTCCTGATTCTTTTGTAATGATTCTTGATTGTTAGTTTCTGTTCGCCGTCGGGTCATGGTTGGTGATGGTGTTTTTTAATATTAAATCCCCGGTCTTGTGACGTCCTCCTTCCTCGCCATGTCCAGCCACTGTGACAGCCACGTAATTAGTTGCATCTTTACAGACATGCATATGGCTACCATATTTTATGCACAAAAGATCTGGTGCTGTTGCTAAACACATTACGAGGATTTCGGTTAAAACTGCTAAACACATTACTAAACTGCATATTCATAACTGGAGTACGGCAAGTTACGTTCACAGCTGATCTGATCCTTACACGAGATCTATCACCCCCTTTTATTCCGCTTTTTTAGCTGCCAAACAGCACAAATGTTCCTCTCCACCTGAATGAATTAACATATTTGTTCTTTGTAAGCTTTCAGTGCAATACCAATATTAGAGGAGGTCTTCTCTACCTCATTTACATTTACGGAATTTACCAGACGCACTTACAATCAGTAGTTACAGGACAGTCCCCCCCAGAGACACTCAGGGTTAAGTGTCTTGCTCAGTGACACAATGGTAGTAAGTGGAATTTGAACCCATTAGACTACTTCCTCAGTTGTAATGACGTCGATTTCCATGTCAAAGAAATTCCTCTTCTTCGCCACCTTCCGTTCTTTCATGTCACAAACGTTTTGGGGTGTGGCCATGTAAATTACGCTTGATTTGAGCCGTTGGATTTATAAAACGGACATGTTTTATGCACAGATTTGCACAGGTACACCAGTTTCATGAATCATTAGTGAAATTTGGCACGTTGTGATTTTTCAATAAGGCCCATTGGGAGAGCCTTAGATAAATAGGTGTGAGATGTTAAAAGGCTTCTAGCCCCCTAGCTAATTTAATGTAGCACATACCTGCAATGGTCACTGCTCATCCCGCCCAGGCCCAATCTGTAGGGTGGAGCACATTAATGTGAGGTCACCTCTATCCTCTGTGTGAGGCCAAATTCCCCAGCATATGCTTTGCTGTGCTCTGAAGAACAGAAGGTCTTGGTGATTTTGATGAATGACAGAAATCACACTAGCCTGAGGCATAAGCATTTGGGCTCTGCTCCAGTAATTAGGCATATGGCAAGATGCATTCAGACAATTTAAAGCAGGGAAAGGTGAATGTAGCATCATTGTCGAAAAAAAAAAATCTGCACCAAAACGGTGCTTTGAAGGGATCCACATGAACAGCCTTTAGATCACAAATGTATTCCAATGATAGAACTTGCATGAAAGTCAAACAAGCAACTCATAGAATCATTCAGTCCGAAGCTGTCAAAAAAGCTCAAAGTGAAAGTTGAATTCTGGTGGGTGGGACAAACGACAGTAAAGCTAAATTGCCATTTAGGATTTGTGCAGCATATGAAAGGTTCTGTTCGGCTCTCACGGACGAGCGTGCCATGAACAAAGCTGCATGCTTCTCCGCACATTTTTCCATGTGTGCTTTTACGTGCCATAATGTCACATGTGGGTGGACATCTGAACCTGCATGTGTAATACTCTTAGCACATTCTATCCTCTCCTTGGGATGGTTTTCTTTTTTAACACCAAACCCACACGGTTTGAAAACTGCCAGGGCTCCAATTTGAGCCAAATTATGATCTATGCATCATAATCTAAAAAAGTAAAAATGCCTTTACCATTGGGGGAGATTCATTTTTGTTTCTTTTGTAATGGTCTGCTGTGATGAAGCGTTTCACAGGTCACATCTGCACCTGTAGCGCTGTTTTCATAGGACACAGCGTGAAATGGCAGCCTGTGGTGGAAACAAGGACATTTTTTTGCTTTTTTTTTCAGAAAATGCCAATAAATACATCATCAGTTTCAATATAAAAGAACGGTGACACAGACATTTAAAGGCACAAAGGGGTTGAAATGTATTTACAAGAGAGATGCAAAAACTACTTACATCACCAATCCCATCCAGTCGCCAGCCACAGACAAGCCAGACAGTCTCATAAAAGGCCACTGCAGCACATCAGCAGCGAAATGAGTCTCTATTATGCCAGCACACTGTTAACTTGTCACTTTATGCCTGATAGATCCTGGCCTGTGACCTTTCATGTCAGTTAGAGGAGGCTGCTGCAGCAGGTCTTCCAGCGCCTTTGAGGATGTAGTTGGCCTGTCCAGGAACCCCTGATGGGACTGACACACACCCAATCCCACCTTGAACACACACACACACACACAGACTCCAGCAGTTGCCTGCTGACTGAATCAGATCAATCTTATAGTGACAGCAGCTCCTGCCACAGCAACAGCCCTAAATATGTGCATCTAAATTAGGACCTGACCCAATATGCACTTCGCTGTGGACCATGTTGTGCTGTGATGCAATCTGAAAGCATGGGAATGAATGCAGTGTCTGAAGACAGGAGCAGTAAAACATTACACCCGAGTCCACAGATGTGACATAATGAGTTTGTTACAGTCAGCTGGCCAGGTCTCAAGAGTGCAAGATTTATGAACTCCAGCCACCGAGCTAAACTGAAGTTTTGGCTCTGACTGAATCTGTTCACGGTGGTGCTGCCGCTTCTGAAGCAAGTCTGGCATCTGCCATTAATTCTGTTAAGATGAGTTGTACCTAAACGTGGAAGTGAAGTGATTGTCATTGTGATACACTGCAGCACAGCACGACAAAATGTATCCTCTGCTTTTAACAATCACCCTTGGTGAGCAATGGGCAGCCATTGAAATCTAGTTATGCAACTGTAATATGTTGATAACGCAATTGCGAAATGTGTTCAGTTTCTCAAAATTGGCGTGCTTCCATACCTCTCTCCCTGTTATGAGGTCAAAAGTCACTGGTCCTCTTCATCGTTGTAGGGTAAATTCAACATAAATTTCAGCAAGCACCACCAAACAATGACGGCGTCCAGCTATTAACACATCAGCAAAAATTATGCAAATTATCACCATTATACCAGAGTATCCTTGACTGGTTCTTTTTGGTGAAGCACATATAACATTAGACCTTTTCATTTAAACCATACGAGCATTCATGTAAAAAGCAGACTGACCTGTTTCAGAATTACAGTCCGAATGCCACAACAAGGAATTTGGTTTCAACCACTGGTGCTTCTCAAACAACAGAGAACCACATATAGCAGAGAAGACAACGTGAAATAAAACCGCACAAAAAAACCTACACAATATGCAGAATTCAAACAAGAGAACATGCGTAAAGTCGTGTAATAAGTGTAGCTGTGGTGCGGTTCCGGCTGGTTCTGTAGTTTCAGGCCACATCACACCACTTAGATATAAAGAATAATAATAATAATCACTAATGTTTTCTTGGACGTGCCTTTTTGCAATTGTTCAGTTAACTATGCAAAGTTTGACATTTTACCCATTTTAATGTGACAAATCAAGGAGGGTTCAGACTGTTAAATAATGTTCATTTCATTAACTGTTAACTTTTGTTCACTGAGCAATGACATTTTACTTTTTATATAGTCTTATAATGGCATTAATTGGCCGCATATCTAGAAGCATGTTTCACTTTCTTCAAAACAATTAAGGTAGCACGTCTACTCACTGCAAGTTGAAGACGAGGAGGTCCTCAGTAATCACCAGGCTCTGAATTCGAGGGCCCCAGTGTCTTCAACAGCTGCGCCTGCTCTGTATTCTCAGCATGACAGGAAAGCCACGACTTACTTCACATTTAGAGCATCACAGCTGTGTAGAATACACAGCAAACAAGGGTATTGAGCTCAAAAGTTTTGCCGCTGCCACCTGAACACAGAAGTACTGTGCCGATGTTTGTGATAGGAATGTCATAAAATATCCACAAGATGATCGCCACTTTTTTTTTTTTCGTTTTTATGCTGCTGCTGTTGCTGCTAGTGGTGGGTTCAAAACCAGCCCATAGTTTATGGTCTAGAACATCTAATTCCAATGTCCTAGTGCACATCAGGGACCTTATAATAACCCTGTTAATTAGGGGTCATAGTGGCTTTGATTTCCACACCTTAACGTGGTGCTAGAGCCTAGAATATACATGCTGTGTAGAGACCCTTGCGACTGCTTATGCAGAGCAGTCCCCGCACATCAGAAACCAGAAACTCCAAACATCCACCAGCAGGTGGGGCTATAAAAACTGCATTTATGTTCTGACTCAGATCCAAAGAAGTGTATGCAATAAATTAAAATAAAAATATCCTTATAGCCTTCTAAATCCAATGCACTCAGCTAGACCCATTTCTGCTCCATTTTCAAAACTTCTGGAACTAAACTAATCTCATATGAGGTTATTCATTGGAGCACATCCTCTCTAGACTAGAGATGAGACTTTATAAATATTACTTAATCGGTTTTATGTGTTTTTACACATAAACATAATTAATCCAAAATGACTGAAACTGTATCCACCAGGGGCATTGCAAATCATAATGTTCTGTCATTCTGCACAATTAATATTTCAGTTATGGATTTTATGAATAAAATATTGCATGTTGACCAATTGGTTCTGTCTGTATTAAAACAGCTGAATACAATACAGACCACCTACTATGTATAATATATAGTAAATTAATGCATTGATATTCTTTTATAGTTAATATAAAATTGATCATATTAATTATTAAATAAATAAATAAACAGTCTATGAATTTAATTATTCAATTATTCAGATTAAATTATATTTGGGAAAGTGCATTAAAGGAGATGTGGATCCCATCTGGATTCGGTTCTGTTATGACAGTTTCAAACTTTTCACTCTTAAATTTAGCATCCAAAAAAAAGAGAATTTTAAAAGACAACAGTGAAATGACCCCCTCATTTCCCGAACAGCGTTGCAGGAACACTTACCGCAGGGAGTCAATGGCAGGTGTGTAATTGTGTGATTGGCCTCCCCACACATGTGGTAGACGAGCATTCTCAGTCTCACACTGGCGCATCATTCAATTAGGCCTCCCAGCAGGTCTAATTAAGACAATTACACAGAGTCGTCACAGCACGCCGCGCCGCGCCGGCTTTTCTCCGGGACCCTGCGTGCCGCCTGTCTCTTGTTCGACAGTCAGGCTCAGAAGCCCGCGTCTCCCCTGTGTAAAATGAGTGGGACACGGTGATGCGAGATTAGAACCGTCAGGCCGCTGGAGATGAGGGGAGGTGATGACTAAATGATAACAAAAGACTCTTCAGAAGGACACCTGTCCATGTAACAGACCCAGCACCTGTTCTCTCTCTCTCTTCTACTTTTTCTGTTTCTTTCACTCTGTTTGTGCACTTTAGTAGTCAATCTAATTCCGTTCCTCCCGACTGGTGCTTCGATTTTCCCCCTGTTTCTCCAGGAAACATGGGTGGAATCGCAGATCATCACGGGCTGACATTGAGATGGGGATGCATTTCTCAGTAGTTGGACTGGAACGTGATACAGTCCACACCGGCAGATACCAGAAAAACTGAAGGGGGGGAGGCGTATGCAGGCAGGATTTTGATCCATCGAGCCATGAAATATTCATCTGTCATGCCAGCCTGTCCATCATTAACAGCACTGGGGGAGCTAAAGAGACCCTGTTCAGGCGGGAATGAGGTGACCAAAGCACAGCGGTGCTTATCTTGTTATCTTGTATGTTGTTCGATTTTGGCGCAGGAAAGGCCGGTTCTGAGGCAGAAGTGGATATGCAAAGCGTGTGGAATACATTTCCCATAATTCTCTTCAGGGGTTTGTTATAAAGAAAAGCATTACAGTACAGGATGAACTAACTGTCCACACAGCCCTTTTTATTGGTGTTTCCTTCTTTTATGCAGAAGTTTAACTTTAATCATATAATTTTATAAAGTTCAAAGTGGGATGATTTTGCACATTTTATTTCCCTGCTTCCTCATGTTAATATCAAATGTCCAGGTGCAGCGCAGCTTCCATCTCCTCTCACCCTCACCTTTTTCTGCTCATAATAACTCTTGTACACGTCACAGATTTCTGCACATCTCTACACAGATTATCAAGAACGTAATTCATTCATTCATTCAGTTACTCACGATGTTATTCGTTCAGTCGTTGTTGCCCTTCTCAGGACACCATAGGGTACACACGCACACACACACACACACCATTTACACACACATACTCACACCTTTAGTCAATTTAGATTCACCAAGCTCCCTAGTGTTCATGCCTTTGGACGATAGGAGGAAACCGGAGGACCCGGAAAAAATCCAAACCAACATAGGGAGAGCATGCAAACTCCGCCCCCACACAGTCCAAGCCAGGATTCAAACTCCCAACCTTGGAGGTGTGAGGACACATCACTAACCGCAGCACCACCATGTGATTTATGGATTACAATTCGGTTCATTTCTGATGCTGAACACCCCCCCACACACAATGAATCTCACAATAGCGCCTCAAAAATATCCTTAGCCATGTCCAGAAGAACACGAGAAGCTTCCTGGATGTGCAGGCAGGCTGAAACAGTGAGACACTATGGGACATTTGTAGTAGATTCCGTGTTGTTTCGGTGCGGCAGGGTAAGATTAGCCTCTCACCTGCACCACAGCAGCTATGTACGGCGCCAGGCCTGGGGGGGGAGTGTATATCTTCGCTCCGCTCACAATAATAGAAAATAATGACCGCCCTTCTCGGAGAGATAGACCGCCTGCGCATTAATGACATTGGTCCTGGCTGCGCTTGGCCGGCTTCCAGCGCGTAATTAACGGCTGATTGTCACGGAATTGGCGCCACTCGCCGCCACACCCCCGGGAAGATTAACCGCAGAGCCGAATTATCTTTAGAGCGCCGGGCCCCCGCATTAACTAACCTGAGCTGAGTAATTAAAATTTAGCTTTAAACCGATAGGTGCAGGCTGGAATTTAATTTGCATGAACATAAGTTTTCTATGTATGGTTATTATATATATATAACACTTTCATATACATGCATGTACACACATAGACCAGCAAATAATATTATATATATGTATGTGTGTGTGTGTGTGTGTGTGTGTGTTAGAGAGAGAGAGAGAGAGAGAGTGTGTGTTAACAAACTCGCAGACCACTAATAATTTAAAAGCCACAAAATCGAAATGGTCGGCAGGGTGTGGAATTGAGCAACAATACTAAAATAAAATGACGGCGTGACAGGAAAATTGCAGCCAGGACAACGTTTTTCTTTCCTCTCGCCTTTCATTGATCTCGTTCCACAGAGCCCATGAAGAACCAACATCATTGGTTTAGTGAATGAAACAAATCCTTAAATCGCCGCGGTATCTGTTTATGTGGAGATTGAGCATTTTTATATTTTAATGATTTATGATTGTCAACTTTAAAATTTGAATAATTTACTGTACTATATGCACGTATATACAGATGTATAATGGTCTCAGCCTTACGGGGAACATTGGAGAAGTGGGTATGATTGGAAGGAGGTCACATGGCCTCTCTCTCTCTCTCTCTGTCTCATGATGATTGTCTGATTCCATGGTGCGTCTGAGAATATCGTGTTCTGCTGGAGCAAAGAGGGTGTACCCTGCGAATTAGAATCTCTGAGTGTTTTGTCTTCACTGGCATGTGTCTGAAATGAAGTGTTTTTTTTTTGGGGGGGGGGCTTTGGATTTGCGGTGCTGAATGCTGCATTGTGGGTGCCTGGGCACGCTAGATTCCAACTTCAGGGATATCAAAGGGAATCTTTTATCTCGATGCTTGAGACAAGGGGAATGAAAAGAATTGTATAAAACGTTGTGCAGGCTTAATCAATCATTATTCTTCAAATGAGGTACTTGTCAGGCACCTCGGCACCATCTGATTTGTGGACCCTGTCTGTTTTACACAATGAAACTGGCCGCACTGTCCAAATGGAACTTAAACAGGGGCACCTCTAACATCCCATCTAACAGTGTTCGCTCTTGGGAGTTATCTCAGTTTGCCGATGCCTAGTTGCTATGGCAACTGAAGACAGAAAGGTGTGTGTGTGTGTGTGTGTGTGTGTGTGTGTGTGCATCGCTTTCCAAAAAAACACATGCAAATACTAAAGCACATCCATTTTACCTACGGACATTTATTTCCAAATGGATTAATGAGCATTTTCTGTGCCACCGAAATTCTACATGCTGCTTTGGTCTGAACCCCTTAATACTACAGCAATCAGCAGCGCAGTCTCACAGCCTCTTTATCATTCACTGCATGCAAATGAATACAGTGACTACATGGAATAATTACAAGCCGTAGGTGTCTGGACCCGCTGAATGGTTAAGAGGTTGGATAATAATTCCCCAAAACCGCAAACTATTTAAACTCATGAGCATGTAAGGAAAACCACCGCTGACTGTGTGAGGCCATGCAGTGATCCGCTGCAGAAGGCCCTTTGCTGAGCGCATCTGCCACGAAGGGTTCTGCTTAACTGCTCATTTATGATCTTGTAGGGTGCATAAAGTGTGTGTGTTTTACCATCAAAGCGCATGTGTGCGGGAGTGTGCGTGAAGCCTCTTGACGCCTGCGTATCAACAGAACTCTCCTGACCCCTGCTGGATGAGTCTCTACAGGAACCGATGCTGCTCGGAGTGATGATATCATATGCAGAGTGCATGTTACTTTTTTTTTTTCATGACACAGATAAGGCTGTTAAAATGCTGTGGGGATAAAGCTGAACCATGAAACCACAATGCTGCGATTACAACATGTGTCCATGCATACATGCACATCGTGCAATTATCTCTAATTGAATGGAAAAAAAAAACTGGCTCCATGCTTGTTCGTTTAAAAAAAAAAAAGGATGGCAAAAGAATAGATTGCAATGTCAATTCAGAAAAGTGTGCGTGCATGCAGACACTATCTGCTCTAAATATCAGATCTATTGATAATTTGCACTTTAATTTGTTGAGGGAGGCTCTTGGTGATTAGAGAGCAGAATGGAATGAGCAGAGAGGGAGCACAGAGATCGTTCCTCTTTTAAGAACTGCTCAGTCTGCTGCCCCCCTGAGCCTCGGTGCACCACTAATTGGGCAGATTTATAAGCTATTGAAGTAGCATCTTATTTTTAATCCAAAGTCCTGTTGCGCCATCATCTTCTTCAGCGATTGCGATTCATACGGAGGGCAAATGCTCAATGTTATCAGCTGGAGTGTCGGATGTGGTCATGACGGCAGTCGTATAGTTCTTGTTGTGGAGAAGGCTCTGCACATACTGTATGTACTTCAAGATGAACATGAGAACAACACCATCATAACAGAAGTTTAATTTAATCGACTTAAACTGAAATGCATTGCCACTTGAAGTGTATTAGCAGCCAAAGGCTTGGATGCACCTACTCTGATGGTTATTGAGACTAAGATGGAGGAGTCGCCTCTTTACCTTCATAGCTGCTTTGTTCAACAACAACAACAACAACATTTATTTCTTATATAGCCCATAATCACATACAGTATGTCTCAATGGGCTTTGACAGGCCCTACAGTTGACACCCCCACACTTGACCCTTCTGCACACAAGGAAAAACTCCACACAAAAACACCTGTAGGAGAAGAAAGGAAGAAACCTTGAGAAGGAGTGATACAGAGAGGGACGCCCTTCCAGGGTAGAGTGAGCCTGCAAGTGGTGTCTGTGCAGTGCTGGTGATGAATTGTCCAAGAGGAGATATTGTCATCATCAAAAGCCACTTCATGAGATGCTCATTAACATGAGTGGATCATAAGAAAGTGTTCAGCATAAACCTTCAGGACTGTTGGAAACTGTCCCCGTCCAACCTAAGGTGGTGAAGAGAAGACAAGAGTGTATTGCTGCCATCACAGCAAAAGCTTGGGAGAGACTCCCAACTTTTTTGCCCTGTTTATTACATTACCTCACATGTGTTATTTTACAGTCCTATATTAAGTCCTTCAGTTTGGTTGCAAGACCCATGAACCATCCAAAATTTGATTATTAAATCAAAAAAGAAATTACGGTAGGTGTATTCTATTAAGGTGTATTCTATTATAGATCATAATTATTACAAATAAATGTGCTTCCATGATCCATGAAGTCCATGATCTTGACTATCTTGAGTCTACAATTTGAAGCACACTTTTTTTTTAATAACATTGTGCATAATTTTTGGGGTTAATTTCTCTGTGAAATTTTAATTTTAAAAAGGAAATTGTCCATTTTGCATGTATTCGAAATCTTTTTTTCATCTTTTTTTTCCCACAGGGGGAGACCTGGATGCTGGTGTCAACATGAACTATATTAAACACATATGAATAGCAGGGAGCTTCACAAGAACACCTCTCAGAAGCGCAAAGTGTAAAAGGCAGGTATATATAGTCAATTTGTGGTGCTTATATAACATGCAATCGAAATGAGAATAAATAAAAGATGCAGCGAGTTCTGGTTAATTCCATGTCTTATTGAAGATACTCTATGAGATTTGGACAAGTGTGCGAGGAACCAGAGATATCTATTGGTATCTATTGCAAGCTCATTCCACCAGGAGGAGGGTCCTCCACCATGACACATTCCATTATTTTCCTTGTCTTCAGAGAGAGTCTAATGCCGGCATTACACCACATGACAGTTGCAGACACATTTTCCAGAGTCCGAGAAAAATCATGAGAGATTTGCTGGAGTTCCAGTCAGTGTTTAGTGTAAAACTCTGTGGTTTTAAGGGATGTTTATTGGCATTACATTGGCATTAAGATGATGTGCATTTGATCTTTTGCAAAAAGCCCGCCTGGCAGCCCAACTGGCAAAATGAGTGATATGAGTGAAAGAATTATGCTATATAAACATGATAAGATTTTTTGAATTTGGTTCATTATTACAATGGAACAATATAAATTTGATGACAGTGCACTGTTTACTTGCTCATGGGAACATTAGGCAGGACATTAACACCTCAAGATGCTGCTCTGCTCGGATTCCAGACCCTCCCGTCAGCCGAATGGCATCGCATGCAGCAATTATCGTCTCGCTGCAACAAAACATCGTAATCACGCACGTGGGCGCCAGATTTGGTTTCTCCCGCATCCTCCAGCCGTCCTCAGCCACTGCGGCCGAGGAGGGGAAGGGGAGGCGGGCGGCTGTCATCAAGCGCATCATGTCTCTGTCGCACGCCGCTAATTTGGGTCATCGTGCACATCTCAGGAACGGTGGGGGGGTGGGCTCTGGATGCTAGACAGCTGGGAGCCCCATTCGCACGCCCAGCTGCTGCATGTCAGCCCAACCAATCACACCCTCGTTTGGTGTCCTCTACAGGCGCGCCCCCTTTCCCTCCACTGGCGCCCTAGTGCATGCTGGGAGGGCTGTGTGGGGCTAATGAGGCGGGAGATTGGTTCGGTTTGGGTCCACGTTGCGCAGAAACTGCCACAAACAAAAATAAATAAATAAATAAATACAAATTTTCTCGCACGAAAGCAAGAAAGTTGCTCTGAGAACCAACTGCTGCAGTGTTTTGCTAATTATACATAATGTGATAATTGGTGTGGTAGAAATTCACTCCCCCAGGACCAGTAATGTGCTCCTCCATCAACGCATGTTGAAATGCCCACAGGATCAGTGCTGAGAAGAGCAGGAGAAAAAAAACAAAAAAAAAAAGAGTCCAGAGAAGATTCAGATTCCGACTTCCAGCCCCTGTCAAGCCCCCGGTCCGGAGGCAGAGATGATGGTGACGGCTGGCCGTATGTATCTGTCCAGCTGTCTGAGAGGAGCAGGGAGGAGGTGGACAGGGACAGGCTGCTGGTGTCCGGGGCTGCTGGAGACAGGAGAGAGGCTCTGAGAGCTTCATCAGTCCTCATCGATGACAGGGCGCGGGCGCTGCGGACGCCGCTGATCGATGCCACTTGACCACTTTAAATATCAGGAGTGCGAACGCTGGCCAAGTCCGATGGAGATGGATTTCCTCCCGAGCAGATGGGGCTGCAGAAAGTGTCACCGGGACCCTGGTCTTTAGTGATCATCGTTGTCACGGTCGATACTTTAATGAGTGCCAGCCAAAGTCTGAGGACGGCACAGTGACACTCTCGCACATTACTGATGAAGCGCCATCAGTACGTTGTGGCGGAGCATTATCCCTGTCCTTATGAGAAATGTACAGCGGGACCTACGTCAATGTACAACATCCACAAAGAACTTTTTTTTAGCTCTATAATCCAACACATGTGATTAATTCTAATCAAGACCTTGATCGGATACTTGATTACATTGGGGGATGACTGGAACAGGAAGGGTTTTTCAATTCTGCTTCTCATGTGAGAGCTGTCAATCATCGGGCTCCTCCCATTTTATACTCTGTTTACAAAAACACCATTAAAGATCGTGTTCTGGGTGTCAGAAATGACAACACACCAAAAAAAAGGGCAGTTACTCTAATCCAAGACCGTTTGTTCCGATGCAAAAGATCAAACGCCCGAGGACGCCTGACCTTACTCAACTGAACAAGCCCCATAAGCTCAGCGGCAGATTGAAAATAGTGCCCTGGTTTTGTAATATAAAAAAAATAAAAAAAGTTAAACGTGAAGTGAAAGTGAAGTGATTGTCATTGTGAAACACTGCAGCACAGCACACAGTGCACACTGTGAAATGTGTCCTCTGCTTTTAACCATGTAAGGTGGAGCAGCGTGTGGGGACGGTGCTTTGCTCAGTAGTTTCCTTACCCGCCAGGCCACCACTGCCCATTGTAGTCACCAAGTGCCACTTTGCTCAACCATCTTTTGTAATCTTCGGATGATGTTCTTGTAGAATTTTGTTTTGAGTAATGGTGTGAAAGAAGGTTGTGATGGCATGACCCTCTCCGACCAGCACACCCAGTTCAGAGGAGCGCTGTGCTTCACAGTGGCGCTCTCTGTCTGAAAAGTGAATTTCAATGGCTGGCTCCTCCACCGCGTTCAAATCAATTCCCCCAAGCAATTAAAATTCTGTGTACTTGCATTGGCTAATCGTTCAGTCAGCACCGCTCCGGTGGCAGAATCCGTGTCGGATTGGCTGTTCTGGTGTACGGGGGTCGTTCCGTTGGGACTCGTATCAGACCGCTGTTACCGCTATTGCCAGAATGGGCATTTTTCCGTTACTCTTCTTCATGTTGTATTCATTTTAATGAACAAATCGGCAGAGAGATGTTAGCCACTCTTTTACTGTTGCGTGAACATCAGCGTCTCTTGTCTCCTGTTGCTTCGCTATTGCTTCTCAGGAGCGTGCTTCACGCGCACGTGAACCGAGACGGAGGCCCGTTTCCTGCCGTGCCGCATGCGGCGTTTACTAAGCGCCTCCCAGATCAGGCCGATGCACGTCCTCGAGCATCAACAGGCTCTTCCTCCCCAGCCAGATGCCATGCTGTCAGAGTCCCCAGCTGGTGAGGGATGAGGGCAGGGAGAGGCTCCACTCCGCCGGCTGTGTAATTCACGGTTCCACTGCGGGCGCCGAGCGGCCTCATTTGTGATCCGCTCCTACGGTTATTGATGACCCGGTGAGTCCGCGGCAAAAACCCGCCATGTGCATCTATCAGGCCGAGCGGCGAACAGGCTTGTTTACATAGCTTAAGCAGAAGAAATAGTGTGCAGCCAGAGCCGGGTATTGGAGAACGGATGAGGAGAACCGCCCTGTGCATAGGTTATCGCCAGGCTCCGGTTTTCTTTTAATGAACCTTTTTCAGCGCCTTCGAGGTGAAGCAGCAGTCTGACACACACATATCCTCACATTTCATTACACTATTAATGCGGAATGGGACTGAGAGAACAGGCTTTTTAATAATTGAGGGAATTTTAAGCGAAGGCCTTGGTATAATTATCTACTGGCGGAATTCTCAGAAGGAGGCCAGGCAAACACGGAGGAGCGGATTTCACCGCACCGGATCAAAGATAATGACACTTAACGTGTGTCTGCAGTGTTTCAAATTTAAATCTCACGGTGACACTGCATTTAAAAAAAAAAAAAATCCTGATAAAATAAAAAAAAATAATATACTAATTAGAGTGACTTACTATAAAAAAGAAACAAATCTCATGAAGATACTACAGTTCTGAGTGTAATTTGAACGAATGTTTTAACTTTTTTTAAAAAAGTTAATGGTCCATAAAAGAATATGCACCAGACAACTACTTCCATTCTAACCTTCTGGAACATTAAAGATTGTTTCTGAGCAAGAAATGTTGGTTCTCATCTGAACGCAAGACTGTTACTGCATCTCTTTCAGAAACATTCTGTAATTTCATTTAAAAAATGTGACCTTTCCGCCTTCAGGTTTAACCAAGCATAGAGAGAAGTTTCTGTATTGTAAACCTGAGATAATCAGTATCATATACTATACTGTATATCTGTATATCAAAATACAACATGTTTCACTTTACAGAACATAAAAAAGGTGAACATTTTTTAATAAATGATCTCTTTTTTTTTTTACATTAA
Organism: Denticeps clupeoides; assembly: GCF_900700375.1. Taxonomy (NCBI): domain Eukaryota; kingdom Metazoa; phylum Chordata; class Actinopteri; order Clupeiformes; family Denticipitidae; genus Denticeps; species Denticeps clupeoides. The sequence goes on from NC_041714.1 coordinate 5,643,115, forward strand.
TCAGTTGCTTTTTGAGATGCACTTCATTCGAGGAAGAACTACCGAATGCACACAACACAAAACTGGTGTGTGTGTGTGTGTGTGTGTGTGGAAGAGTGTGAAAAGAAAAGGCAAACACATCACAGCTTGTGTTTGCCTAAAGGCATCTGAGAGACTCGGGAGGAAACGTGTTGGATGCCAGACTAGCATGGAACATTACACCATTCCTACAAAGGTATGTTACCGCAATCAATGCTTTGGAAGTGCTTTTCCAAAAAGATGAGAAGTCAAAAACAGAAAGAGAGATGCAAGTGGAAAAAGAACAGAAAAAACACACTTTGAAAATCCAACATGTATAAAAGTCATAGTATAGCTCTTAAATTTAAAAAGTTTAAAGGTGTAATGATTTGGAGTATTTGCAGCTTTTTTTCTGCGTACCGATGTGTAGCATAAGAAGGATAGGACCATGGAATCTTATGGAGTCTGCAGTGAATTTTTACATATTTCAGCATACCAAATTCAGGAAATAATATCAAAAAGTAAGCAGCATTCAACATTTTACTGGTATAGATAACTGAATGGAAATGTCTGTGTCTTATTTTTTACTCAAACATAATTACTTGCTTGCATTTTTGCTTGCTTATTTTTTTACTATCCTTATTCCTCTCTTTTTATTCTTAAAGAAACTTCGGGATGTATTTCACTGCATGTTGTACTGCCATAATTACGTACGTGACAAATAAAAAAAAATCTTATATCTTGAATGGAGAAGTATTGCCTGAACGTTTTTTTTTTTTTAACCTTAACCATAAAAGGCTTTTGAGGAGATAACTGTATCAGCATGAAACAATTCACAAAGGATTTTCTTATATTTCTTTTTTTTTTTCATTGTTAATTAACACTTAGAATTAATAATGGATTCCTGTCATTTGCTTGATTGCAAAGTGAATTACACATAAAGGAAGGGCATTAATCTGAAAGCTCTGTAATGCAAAAGTAAATGAAGGTTTGTGCTGATGCTCCATCTCTCTCACAGCACCTTGCCCTGACATCATTTGAACCTATCCAAGTGTGCTGTGACACTGAAAATAGGCCTAACATTGTCAACAGCATAAAATGTCACTCTCTCTCTCTCACACACACATGGCTTAAAATGTCATTATGCTCTCGCATGGCACAGAATGTCATTATGCAGACATAGCCAGCGCCCCAGAGGTGTCAATTACAGTGAGAGATATGACATCAAAGAGGGACAGTGTGCTCCCGCTAGACGTATGCTAGGACACGTCTGCCTTAAGCAGCTGGCTCTCTCCACAGTGGCTGCTGGATGAATTAATGCCGATGAATGCTTGTGTGTTGATGACAGGTTCTTGGTTATGTTCATCAATTGCGGGTCTTTCAGTTGATCTTCACCTTTTGCGATCTGCATTGTCACCAAATTTGATGGCAGTAGAAGAGTCCCTGAGCAAAGGTAGAATCGTTGAGAAAGAACCAGGTTTCAAGAATAAAATGCCATCCTTCTCTTGTCAGAGCCCCGCCTGCAGGGGGCATCCACCCGGAAACAGGCAGGGATGAAGAATCCACTATAAACATGCGGCCACAACCTTGGTGATTCATTTCCTCTTTTGTACGCTTGCTTTGTTGGCCTGACCTCTCCTCACACTGACTCTTTTTTTGGATTTTTGACTCTTCTCATGGATTTGCCCTCCTTCAACACAAAATATCCTGACCCAATAGATATTTATACAATAAACATAATGCAAATCATGATTTAACATTGATAACAACTTTGCATGATGTGGTGGTGGCATAGTGGGAAACACAGTCGCCTATGAACCAGAGGACCCAGGTTCAAATCCCACTTACTACCATTGTGTCCCTGAGCAAGACACTTAACCCTGAGCTCTGGATAAAGGCGTCTGATAAATGGAAGTGTAAATTTTGATGTTTATATTGATGCTTTGTGAACGGTGCCGTCTTCAGGAGGCGGAGTTGAGGAGCAGCTGAACGGCTGGTGATGGAGCTGGTGATGGAGGAGTTTCTCCACCCTACACTGTGATGGACTGATTTAACATTGGAGGTAATGGTCCGGGTCTGTCGAAGACGGACGTGCGAGAAATGTGAGCGCTTGAGGATAATAATCATTCATTTTCTCTTTCAGAGAGCCGTTCTCCCACTCTATATTTTCATCCTGATGTACTCTATGTGAACAGCCTCCCTCTTCAATTAAATCAGGGGACTTTTAATATGCTGGCCACAGCTGAGAGGGATCAGGTTGAAAGTGGAAGATGGTTATTTGACCACTCTTCCCTCCCACTCGATGTGGTCCCAAATCCAGTCAAGTCTTCAACAGGTAAAATCTTAATAAGGAATCATAGCTTATCTTGATCACACTGACAGCCTCACCCTGACCGAACTCTTCATCTCCCTTAACCTCAAATCCTCCACATAATATATGTGCATCATACTGCTAGGGGCAGTGGTGGCCTAGCGAGTAATAAAGCAGACCCATTGAAGCGTTCAATTTGCGTTCAAATCCCATATCGCCAAGGTGCCACTGAGGTCCCCTTGATCAAGGTACCATCCCCACACTCTGCTCCCCAGGTGCCTGTTATGTCTGCCCACTGCTCACAGTGAAAGTCACTGTTGTTGAAGGAATCAAGGCCCTTTGCCTCCAAAAAAAAAAAACTTTTGTGCTACTTGTGAATGACATATTGACTTTGACTTTTTGACTTTGATATGATCAAGTTTGCAGCCAAAATGGTGTATGTGTATAAAGTTATAGAAAAGTAATTCTTTCTTGAGATATTCACATTCAACTTCATAACTAATAATCATTATAATAATCATTATTATTTCCATCATGGATTTTCAAAACAACTTTTGTCAATATTAAACTTGAAATCAGTTGTGCAGTTTCCTTCTTCCGGTTCTACATTTTGACTCTACATTATAGCCCTTCTGCCACATTTCAGCCACCAGGGTTCTCAGCTGGACTGGTGGACTTTGGCCTCATTGTTTTGGCTTAATTATTGTTTTACCCTTCAATTGTTTAAATTATTAAAATGTATGTATTAATTATTTAATCATAATTAAAGGTGTCAAGATGTGATGCCAGGTACCTCTAGGCTCAACCAGGTGGCACCCATGTGTTGGGTGCTGATTCACTCACGGGTGCCACTAATCAGGCTCGGGTGATCAGGACCCTTTTTCTCCCAAAGCATTCAAACAATATTTTTAATATTACATACCGTTCATCAATCTGAAGTTGTACAGACAATTTGCCCGTCCCTGTGTGTATTTTCCTGTATTGTTCATCAAAATCTTTTCCATCAAAGTTAGACTATGTTCTTGCAGCTGTCTTTCCCACTCCACAGGAAAGGTGACCCTTCTCAGGTGCACTTATCTCTGCTCTCTGAGTCCATTAAAACATGAGTGACCAGGAGCTGTGCTCTTCCGATAGCGGCTGTGTGTGCCACATGATTTACCATCCCTACTCACAATCTCTGACAAGCACGGGGTGGCCCTCCTCCTGTAATAAACCTGCAACCAAATTGGACTCTTTCATTCAGTGTAATTGGAGCTGATTCTCCGCCCCTGCTAGTACACCTATCTTCTTTTCATTCCCAGCAATAAAGTCTCATTTGCAGCCTGCCTTTATTAAAACCGCCCCCCTCCCTCCTCACACCCCCACTATCCACGCTGCAGAAGGAATATACTGGGGCCGCAATCAACATAAACATCCATCACTGCCACTGGCGGCAAGGACGTGTCACAGGCTGGATCCGCAATAAAGCAACGGGGTGCTGGTCCTTTTTAAAGTGTCCCTCCGTAACCCAAATTAACAATTTAAGCCTTCGGGTGTAGTGGTCATTTGTGGTCTGGACACAGCTATTCAGTTTCATTACTGAGCCAGATAAATAAGTGCATAATGACCGGGCAGCATCCCCTCCTCTGCTTCATTAAAAAAGACTACGTCTCTTAGCAGATGAATGACTCTTGTAGGCATTGGGCCATTTCTGCACTCAGGGAGTTTTAGCCAAATTTCCATCAAATGCCCAGTAGCCGCCACAGTTGATCAATGACCTTTATCAGGTAAAGAGCATTCGTTGGCCAAGCTGATTTGAAAACATAAAGCTGATTAAATGCGAAGGAAGCCTTTGTAATGTAGCTTGGCTAACTAAAACCCTCCACTGTCTGTCCTGATGGGCCCTACAATACACCACAATACATAAGGACTCACCTGAGATCACGTTTTGGCCCATTCTCTTGTCGACCTGACCTGTGTTTGATCTGAGTTGCTCGGAATTTAGTGGGAACATCTTCTGAAGTACCCTTCCATCAGCTCTGTTGGTTTTATTTTGGTTTAGTTTTAGCTTTGGTTTTAGTTTTTGAATTAAACATTTGCACCACAGTTCCAGTTCCTCATGACAAAAGAGTCTGCCTAAAATATGGACTCAGTGAGCGTTCTGCTTCCGGGCGATCTCCTGTATAAGACCTGCAGAATGTATGGTGTATGACATCGTGGCCAGTGTCCCCAAGCTGCTGCAGGAACCACGATCCTGCCTAATGGACCGGGTACAGATATACAGCGCTCCCCAAAGAGTGTCCATCACCCACAGCGTCTGTAAGATGGGAGATTCGAGGTCCATGACATTTAATGCTATAATGAAGACCCCCCACTTTATCTCCAAGCTGTGGCCTTCAACTCACAGTATCACCAGGGTGCCAAAAGGACAACAAATGGCCTGAGGTGCCATGACGGGAAAGTCATGTAGGGCTGGATGATGTGTTCCTGTATCAGGAGTTCTGGTTGGACAATACAGAAACATCAAAGGACAATGTAATTCGTCTGTGGGATCCTTTTTACAAATAAAATATCGAGTATAAACGGCTACTGGCATGTGTTTTTCCTCCTCCGTCGGGGCTTTTCCCACCACAGATGCTTTCTCCTACTTTCTCTCTCATTCCCTCCACCGCCTTCTCCTTTCCTTTAATTATTTTTTTTTTCCCAGTAACATTGGTTCCATTTTTACATACAACATTTACAATGTAACTGCAATAGTAATCTACCTGTGTCAATAAATTAGAAACTGTTTATTCCTGTAACTTTTATTGTGCCATGCCTCTGTATGTCCAGGTTTAAATACATTGCTAATAATCTGATTAATAAAGTCAACAATATCTGTTGTTTACCCTCCTTCACCGATGAGTTGGATGTTCCGATTTCTTCCAAAATCACAGTCAGTGTTTATAAGGTTCCTCCAGTGCCCCGCTTCCCACCATTCCATCAGTCTTCACAGGGTTGCCAGACGTACAGTCACTTTCTGCACCTAACCGCCTGACCCATCTTCCACCATCCCTTTGGTCTCAGAGGGGTTGCCAGGTTCTGCCACCACACCACAGCGCCGTGACTCTGTCCCATCAGTTCCTGTGGGTTTGCCACCTCCAGCACTGGAAGATCTGTCTGTTCTCCTCTCACCACCTATTTTGTATTTGTTGTCTGTGTCTCTCCACCCTTCCCTCGCCTGTCTTCTTACACTATTGTGAAAAAGGTTGTTTTAATGTTAATGCGATTTTTACAAAATAAACAATATTCATTTAAGTAAAGTGAAATGTTTAATTGGAACAAATTTACATTTGTAGCATTTACCAGACGTCCTTATCCAGAGCGACTGGTAGTTACCGGGACAGTCACCCTTGAGACACTCAGGGTTAAGTGTCTTGCTCAGGGACACAATGGTAGTAGGTCGGATTTGAACCAATGACTTTGTAGTCTTCTGGTTTATATATCTTTTGCACTAAGCCACTACCACCCAACTTACCAAATGACACTCTACTGTAATCTGAGTATCTGCAAAGGACACGGTTCATATCAAAAAGGAAGTAGAGTGAAAAAAAAGGGAAAATCAACAAATGACCAAAGAAATAAATGAAGAAAAAGTCAATTATGTGAGTGGGAACTACAGGTTCAGTGATTATTCTTGCAATATTTTTTTTAAATGACCTGTTTTGCTAATATGTAAAGTTCATCAGCCAGGAGGTAGAACTAATTGTTGGAACCAGTGTGGGTGCAATAAAATCACAGAAGCGATTGTACTTGCTAAACCTTAACTTTTCCTAACTTAACCTTAATCAAGCTCGCAACACCATTATGGCAAAGAATTGCAGATATTTAAATGAGATTCAATGGGTCTCATTGCATCCACTTCTGATTTTGAAATTATCAAAAAAAAATTTCATTATTAACATTAACGTCCACTGGAGCAATTCAGGGACACAGTGGTTGAACCTGTAACGTGATCAGTGGAATCAATGGATTTTCAAGTTCAGAATTTGCATACTAATCAAAACCAAACAACTTACTTTATATTTTGCAGTGGATTTATATTTGTAATGTACATTTGTAAATGTAACAATGGAAGCAGCAAAAAAAAGAAACTAGAAAGTATCACAATTCCTGCTTGCTCCTCAAAGGATTTACTTTCAAGCTGAATATGCATTAGAGAATAAATCCTGTACTGTTAAGGGCAAACCCAGAGAACATTTTCTCTGCTTCTGACATAAACAGACCTGAAATCTGATGGCTGTAATAAGAGACCTTCCTCTGGGAAAGGCAACAATGAAGTAAAACCCTTTGCGGTGGCTTTTTTATTGCCTTCGCAAGCAGAAAGTTTCTCATCATGTACAGCATGCTACAGTCTTTACATTAGATTTGGTATCTTTTTTTACATTCTGCGCAATCAAAATGACGAAACCGATGTGAAACCCGTGTCTTGTATATTCTGGCCATTACAGTCACCAAATGATTAGGTTGACAATAGAGTCAGCTCTTCGTGCAGTCCCAGCATTGTTACCTGCAACCAGGTTTATTTGCATTGGTCTTCAAATCTTAATTAATAAAGATTGGTGTGAAAGCCATAACACTATGACCAGTGAAGTGAGTAATTTTTTTTATTACAATGGTACCTGTCAGTGAGTGGGAGTGTATTAGGCAGCAACATATTCACAGGTTCCTGCATTCATCTGGACAGTGCTTGGACCAGTTCCACCTACCAAAACATTGTACCTGACGAAATACATGACTTTATCTCAGATGGGACAATAAACCCTGTCAAACTGCAAAAATGGGGAATGACAATATCACGGCCCGCATTCCACCAGCCACCTGGAAGCAGACGAGGCCGGGGTCGGCATCCCATATAAACTTCCGATGGCCATCTTCTTCAGGGAACGTGTGGTTTTGTCCATCATAGCCTTTTTCCTTGTCTGGTCCTGCTTCACATCGACTTCTTTTCTGCCTGACTATTCTCTCGGTCTTGCCCCTGCCGGATTCTTCAGCCCTTGCCGTTGCCAACATATGGCTGTTGACCATACTTACACCCGCCTTCTTCCACTAGACCTACGCCACGGTAACAGCCAATTCTACTTCCACGGCGTGAGCACCCCTCACAGCCACGGGGTGGTTTTCTGAGCTCTCCTCCTCGACCGAGCGTCCCCCTCCCTCTGGTGACTTGCCAAGCGTCCCTGTCCTGCAGCCTACAGTCCTCCTGCATCCGTCTGCAAGTGTGCCCCAAGGCCCCGCATGTGACGGACAAGTTTGAGGTGCTTTGATCATTAAGGTTCTAGCTCGCAATTTACAGGATCTAGTACTGAAGACTTGGTACCAGATTAACTGGTCAGGACAACAGATGGGGCATTTTATATTTTGACTTTTGCTATCCAGAGCATAAAAGCACAAATGGACTCTTTCAAAGTGTGTGTGTGTGTTTGTGTCTAAATTATATTAATATTATTATTGATATTATTTAGACTGTTTCTCAGAAATTAAATTTTAATAAATTCAGATAATCTGCCCAAAAAAATTCTGTGAACTTCATGTTACATGGCACTGTGTGTGTGTGTGTGTGTGTGTGTGTGTGTGTGTGCTGCTGCCTCATTTCTATAGTAAAGAAAAAAATACACACCCATGTGATCGTGGACACAGTGGAATCATGCTGCTCCTGTGATGAAGCACCTCGGCAGCTCTCACCAAGGATGCATCGCATGAATCATCATCAATCCTGTATTCCAGGAATCTGGGAAGATGGAATTTTACTTTTAAAGACTTTTGTTTTGTTGTTTCACACCAGATTCAAGTCAAGAAATGGGTGGTAATCGGTAGAATCGGGTGGGTGAAACAGTGCAGCCAAAAAAAGCTCCCATTCAGCCATGTTGTGGGTTTATTTTTGAAGTAGTACACTCCATTCCCAGTCCGTACTGTTTTGTGTGCCATCCTGTGTTCTTGGCAGATTTTACTGTACTTGACAGCTGCCAGAAAGTTTACATGCCCCCGGCTGCAACTGCCACTTAGCATGTCTGTTTTTTAATCATTGCAAATAAAATCAGCAATTATGTACACAAAATATGTACAGTGACACATCCCATATTGTACGTTTTTTTTTACAATGTTCCGATGGTGTTATCAGCCAACCTAAAAATCACTCAGGGTGATGGGTTAAATGCAGAGGACAAATTTCACTGTGTGCGCTGTGTGCTGTGCTGCTGTGCTGCTGTGTATCACATGTGACAATCACTTCAGTTTATTTAGAACACGTATGTAGCTGAAATGACAATGAACTCAACATCAACTTCAACAACTCTAAACTGAATAAATGAAGTGTCCAATATTTACACATTTGCTGAATGCATCAGGTACAGACAGTGGACCCGGGATGCTTTGAAATCTGACGTTTCGTCCAGTAACTTGATCTCCAACATGAAACGCTGACATGTAGGGTGGAGAATACTACAAGGCAGAGTTGGTCTCCAAGTCGCTTTTATTTTTCTCAAGTTGCATCATTCTCATCATTTTATCCAGACTTACTAGGCTGGCCGCTGCTCTTCTGTGTCTGCAGCCTTATACCTTTAAGCTTTAATATAAGCCTTTCCAAGCGCTTCTATTCACCTGCGTGCTCCGAGAGCAGCAGGACTGATGTGAGTTAAAGACATCAGTTTAACTTCTGAGGATGTGTCAAGAGTTGTGTCCATCCAAGCCCTCTGCTTCATTACTTTTAATAGGCTTTGAAAGAAGCACTTCTGGTGCAGCAGCATCTGCATTTATCCTGTCCCATGAAAATGGACGGACGGCACGCCAGTTGAATATAAAAGACAGGATGTCGTAGGTCATTTTTCTGCTCCGTTGTGTGGTTGACAGTTAATTACTTTTTTCATTCACTGCCTGTTGTTATTGGAGGGGCATGTTTTGTGTAATCGCACAGGCTGTCATCTCTAACTCACTCTCCGGGAGGTTGGGTGCCTTTGAATGGGAGCAGGCAACCTTGAACAAAGTGTAAAGTGAAGATTCTGACAATAAGCCGCTCGATTTATCACGCGCCATTGTGCATCATCAGACGTTACGTTAAGCCACGAAATGGAGGGAAGGTTTCGGGAAGGTGCTTTTTTTTTTTTTTGTCCTTACTTGGTACAGTACACAACAATGGTGTCAGATGGTGGGGGTCTGCACTGAGGTGACTGAAAACAACACTGTGGGGCGATGTAATGCACACAACCACGAGAAATTAGGAAGAGCTGATGAGGACTGCTGGCAAAGCGTCAGTTTTGATATCATAATAGACTTAGTGGATCTTATCTCTCACTCCAGGCCATGTGACAGCTTTTCTCAGATGAAAGAAGCGAGAACTCCATGTTGCAGATCTTCTCTCTGCACATGAACATGTCAAAATGTATCACAGTCCCTCCAGCATCATTTCACAATTCAACCAACCCCCAATATTGGTCTATCTGCAAATCTGACCAAGGGGCTGTTGTGGTGTTATCTTGACAAAAAATCATTTCTGCACCTTCTGCATTCTGCATACACACAGACAGTAAGACAGGAAGTCGTTTTTGGATAACTAATGGCTATTCGGTTAAGCATCATGGGCAAATGCCTTGGTTCTCAAATTTCCACTCTGTCTAGGGATGTTGATAATGCTTAGTGAATTCCTGGCAGAGGAATAAAAATTCTAGTTAAAAAGAAGTGCTGGTGGTGACTGTGGCCGCCTGATCTGAGTACAGCGCCACTCCTGGTAGGATAAAGGCATCCGCAGGGACATCCGCATTTCATACTGCGCTTTATAGCTGTGCTCGATTGGGATTTCACTGGCATTGACTTGACACTATTTTACATTTGGTAGGAACGTAACGCGCAGCTGACCGAGTCCTGGTGCTGAATGCTGGTGCGGACGTCCGCGTGAATGAGGCCTTAACTCTCGTCTCGCTGACGTATTGGAATCATAATGTAAAGTAATTTAGAAAAATTGATGGGACGCATCATCATGTTGGATGGGATGAATCGTATCAAATCGTGAGACGTGTGGAGGTTCGCACCCCTAACTCCCTGAGATGTAGTTATTACTTTTAATCTCTTCAGCGCTGCTATGATCCTCTCTTGCTGTGTGTTTGATTGCAGTGTACTATACTGTATGCCAGTCAATAGTAAATAATATTCGTAATAAGAATAAAATTGCCTCCTGTGTAAACTAGTTTAAATAGGCCTATGCGTCTGCATATTTTATGAGGCAGTGTTCCGTGTGAAAAGTTATAATGTTACAACCACTGTTTTAAAATTGTCCAAAATTTAATCTAGAATTTTCAATTTATTCGCGCACTTAACGATAGGTGTTTTCAATAAAAATAATTTATAGATATATAAGTGCAGCTTCCCAAACTGAACATCCCTGTACACACAGATCTAGCAGTCTGCATATTTAAACATTAGAAGTGAAGTCAGGCTCTTTCTGTGCGATATTTTACATCAGGGTTACCACAGACTCTGCGGCTTGTGTGAAAAGCAACTGCCTGCAGCTGCTGGTTTTCAGCACATTTGCTGTTTTATGTTGCCAAACAGTCTACAAGACACTCATTGTTAGCATTCAATTACTGATTCGATTAAGGTGTTTATTATCATTCATTCACTCCACACATAAATGTCACTGATGCCAGTCAATTGAAATTCATGGTGCATCTTGTGTTTTTTTTTTCTTTTCATGTTTATTTCAAGGAACATGACCATAATTAAAAATGTTCAGCAATGTATTCCTGGCACATAATATAGGAGCTGGCAAGCACTTTGTGCACGTAAGGAGGATAATAAAAGAACACTGACATTATTCCAGAACATTTCAGATGGATCGTTTGTTTGGGGCAAGAATTTTATCTCTGTTCACAGTGCACTAACTAACAAGTGCTCATGTGTAAACAATCTAAATGCCTTAAAAGCCTGACAAAAATCAAATAGGGCTTTCTGGAATAATAACTCGGTGCTAAAGGGGCATCCTCGGATCTCCTCACATCACTTTGTAATTAGCCCTCATCCACAGGAGCAGTAAACAAGCTCATGTCCCATTTTCACTGTGTTTATTATTCTTCAGCTCTGGATCAGAATGAATAAGTGATCAAAGGCCAGCTGGCTGTTCTCTGCAGGAATCCAGCTCCAGAGTGGGGGGGCAAGACGAGAAACCAAAATGAAGGCGTTTTACTGACACCTATTGGTGGGACCAAGAAATTTCTAAATCATTACAATACTAATAAAATATGTGCTTTTAAAAAGAATCCTGCTCACTGTTATACGCAGGTAGGAACTTTGAACAGATGTTTGCAGGAATCTAATCTAAATGAACATTTCAGGCAGGTGAAAATGCCAAGAAGACCAAGTTGGATTTACCCCACCCTGTCTCAGTCTCAGTTCATGATTTTCCTGACACGTGATTCAGACATTCATAGCATATATCAGACACCAAAAAAGGAAATAGATCATTCTGAACTTCAAAGAAAAACATAAATACAAATTGCTATTTTTAAAAAACGAATTCATTTATACAACCCCATAACACTGTGGACCTCATGTCATGTGGTTTATGCATGTTTTTTACTATGTTCTAGTTGTGTCATTAAAGAGTTTAACATTTTATTTCGACAGCCCTAATTACAAAATCATTAATGTGACAGTGGGGAAAATAGGTATTTGATATACTGCTGATCGTCCCACTTAAAAAAAGAATGTGGTGATACATTACTTGCTCCTGTTTGAACTTGTTATCTGTATAAAAGACACCTGTCCACACACTCAATAAGAATCCAACCTCTCCACTATGGGCAAGACCAAAGAGCTGTCTAAGGACACCAGGGACAAATCTGTAGACCTTCACAAGGCTGGGATGGGTTACAGAACAATTTGGGGTTTGGAGATTCATTAGTTAGTCCCTGTTCATTCATATAAAAAAAAATTTAATCTGAATCTAGATGACATTTACATTGTTAATAAGATGCCTGTATAAGTGACTTATAATCAGTAGTTACAGTCCCCCTTGAGATACCTGAGTGTCTTGCTCAGGGACACCATGGTTTGAACCTGTTTATAGGCGAGTGTCTAACCCACAAGGCTACTCCCACCCTGTCTTTATCCTTTACAATCTATTCTGTTCAGTCTTCCATTGGTCTCTATTTTAGTAGTTTTTGTTAACATCATAGTATTAATAGTATTATTATATTATTAAATATCATTTTGAATAGTATTTAGTAAAAGTTACAGTATCGTTATAATTTAAATGACCAGCATATGTAATTAAGGCCATTATCAGATATTAACTGTATATTAATTAACTTAATTGTTAATTAATTAACTTACAAGATGCATTTAATAGTGTGTGTTAAATCAACTGGGACTGGACATTTGTTTACATTTCATAGGGGTTGAGGAACAAGGATTCCTGAGTTCCAAACATGATAAGGTATCATGGCTCCTTCCTCCCAACTCCAACTTGCCTCCCCCATCCAGAGCTGACTCAGACTCAAGGTGACATTGCATTAAAAATTAAGAGTGTGCCTAATCATGCATAATAATGTACATCCACTTAAGTTGTTTATTGTTTACTCCCTTTTCATTAAGACGATAAAGTGCAGTTAGCCCGGTTACCAGACAGCGCTGATTGGCTGCTGCACTGTGGATAAATGAGGTGAAGGACACTCATAGGTCTGTGAGTTTGGGGAGTTTGTGTTAATGTATGCTGATGCTTTTGGCCCTGCAATAATAAAATATATTAATTGTGGGTATGTATGCATGAATGTTAAAGTTGAGCAAGGTGATTTCTCATTAAAGCTATTATTCTAGACACCATTAAACAGAAGTCAATGAATAGGAAAGTGTGAATATTATGCATGTATCCTAAATGTTGCAGAATAATTGATTATTTTAAATAAATAAACATGAGGCCCGAAGTTTAGGCCCACCATCCTTTCTTCAATGAATAAATATAATAGATGAATTTGTCTCTAGTAACACATTATTTAGCCACAAACAGAGTGCAGTGTAATATGCTTTGCTTGTTGCCGCTGGCTGTTTAACTTGATAGACATGAAATTGATCCAGGTCTCTCTTGTAAGACTGGAAAATCACTTGGCCTTTTCAGCCAATTGACCTTCATTTAAAGGTGACACTGTACACTTAAGAAATACTTGATCCCGGTGCATTTAGAAGACCAGCGGTTTCAGGTTTCTGCATTTCAATCTGTCTGCTGTGGCTTGAAGTGAAAGTGAAGTGATTGTCACTGTGAAACACTGCAGCACAGCACACGTTGCCCCCAATGAAATGTGTCTTCTGCATTAACCAGTGGGAGGTCACGAAGGAGCCCGAGGAGCAGTGTGTGGATACGTTCCTTCTGATTACGAGTCTGCTTTGTTACAAATTCTCTTTCCTTATGGCGGTAATGTTGGTAACCCAAGTAAACAATAAAGTATGCTAAAGTACAAATAATTTAAGTGTATACATCAATGTACAATGTACAATGTACACTTTTATTGTACTTAGTGTGCTCAATATATTTCATTAGTTCAACTAAAAATGTGTACTTGGCTATACTATTTTGACACATATATAATCACAGAACATTGAAATCTAACAATTTTCATTAGGTAATTTGAGTTTCATTACTTAAGTTTCTGTTTACAATTTGTAGATGAATAGCTCTAGATTAGGATAGGCAGACAAATGACCTCTCTGTGCATAAATATGAACTGGCCAAATCAGATTTACTTGTCACAACTGCATATGTGTACATCTGTCCACATTTTATTCCACATCAGTATTTACGTAGTCTTCATTTTAAGATGTTTTGTTTTTATTCATTCATAAGTTAAAAGGAACAACATAATGTCATTGTCACAACACGGGCTACATAGCAGAGACGGTAGGACACAAGACCGGACTTACTAGACAACATGGTACAAAGACAATGCATGGCAAGGCACAGTATAAATACACATCTACACAGACATGGAGGTGCATACAATGACAGGGTACATTTATCCTGGACACAACAGGCGGACACATTCAGGTAAACCCCCCCCAGTCAGAATCATGACACATTCCCAAAATGACTGGTTAAATACTGATTTTTAGGCTTTTTAGTCATTTTCGGAACATTGTAAATGTAGTAAACATTTGTGGAGAAGATATTTGAGGCTTGGTGAAGTAAAAAGTTTCCCCAAATGGAGATGAATCGGGGGAAAAAAGACTTCATTACTGTGCACTAATGTATGCAATGTTCCCAAGCAGTGATTTACAAGAAGAAACAGCGGGAGATGAATCCATGGCTGTTTTTTGGCAGTGGCTACGTTCACAGAGCAGATTGAAGTTGTTCACATGTAGATATAAAAAAAATTCTTTACTTTAATGTGATGAACACTCCATTTTTATCAATAGACAGTGATTCGTGCCCAGATATAGGACAGTTTTTACCCTCACAATACATCAGAATAATTTATATAATGTTACTTTCAGGGTCTAGACTTATCTATCAGTAGATGGCACTGAACAAGTGTTTTAATTGGGGGCGGAGGTGTCTTATATAACTATGTACAGCAGCAGTGTACCTCCAAAATGTCAACAGCCATTCAGTCCAGAGGTGAGAGGTTTGGTTCAGGGAACACGGGGGGGTTGAAAGGGATTGGTGTGGAGAGTGCTCTGGTAGGCCCTTTTAAGCCGTTACGTATTTAACGTGGCCTACTTCGGCAGGGAACATCAGAAACCAATAGGCCATCGCGTGGCGAGTCATTCTGACAAACCAGAGTATGAATTTGAACTGAATGAGATGATAAATAGTCCCCGCCATGCCCTGCTACAAATACCATCTACCAGAGGGGAGAGGTTACACTCTGTCCCTTGAGGAGGACAGGCTGGTACGTATTTTTACTGTTGAAAGAAGATAAATTATTCAGACAGCAGCTTCCTGCTGGCGAAAGCAGCCCTTCCCTTGGTGCCATGCAGGACGTCGGTTGTCAGGGGAGGGAAGAGGAAGGGCCTGATTTGGATAGGGAGAGTGTGATGGCACAGTCACATGTGGTGGCGACCTGCTCTGTAAAATGATAGGGTCTGGAAGGCAAGGCTGTGCCTCATAACACATGAACACCCCGATGCACTCTGTTCCATCTTCCTTGCCCCGCTCACGCCCCCCAACCCAGGGCTCCAATGGGAACAAAGAGGTTTAATGGTGTCAAGGGTCCAGACAAAAGACTGTGGATTTCCATCTCTACTGGTCAGGGTGCCCTTTTCTATTTTTGCTGCTGCAGAGCATACACAGTATGTGAGGTTTGTGTGAAGTGTGTGTGTGCGTTTGTTACAGTGACATCAGGTGGATGACTAGAGGCCCGGGGGATATGCAAAAACAAGACAAGCGTCATAATTGAAGGCTGTGAAATTTCACCCCTTAGAGGTGTTTGATTGAACTGAAGAGCTACCAGTACCTCCCACACTCAACACCAGATGGGGCTTGATGGGGCTTTAAGCCCCCATCAAGAGCCAACCTAATCAATTTCTGTGCCACTACCACTCCCAGATACATGTAATGGGAAAAATCCCTCCTTTCAGGGTTGTTACGTGAACACTCCCAGTTTCTCAAGTGGAATATGTGCTAACTCCTGGTAACCTTCTCCCAGCCCCTTGAGATCTGCGCCATCACTTGTTCAACACTCACCTGTTTCAACCTTCCTACAGTGTGGAATATTCTTGTTTACCCACAAACATTGCCTCATTAAATCTGTGTAGCCATTTTAGGTCAAAGCCTTCCTCTAGGATGTATGTAATTCGTCTGACTCGTGAATGGCAGGTGGTGGCAGTAGCATAGTGAGTAACACACTCGCCTATGAACCAGAAGACCCAGGTTCAAATCCCACTTACTACCATTGTGTCCCTGAGCAAGACACTTAACCCTAAATTGCTCCAGGGGGACTAGTGATTGTAAGACACTCTGGAATAGGGCGTCTGATAAATGCAGCAGTGCCCTCTGCAGCAGTATAACAACCGCACATGAAAGCTCTCCGTTTGCTTGGCCTGCACGGCTCAAATTGTTCTGCCTCGAAGCACTTCTTGAGTCCCAGTAATTACTCCCTCTAGTGGTACAATGGAAGACTATTGTTAATGTCCGGGGATGGGCAACGGGGCGCATTAGCAGACATGACAGATGAGACTGAAGATAAAGGTGGACTTTAGGCTGAGGGATGTGGGTGCTGGAGTTATCGTGAGAGGAGAGGAGTCTGGGAAACACTTGGATGTGGGGAGCTGACAGTGGATGTTGACCCACAGGACCGCACGACGGTCCAGATGTGGGAGACACCTTCAATGTGTCTCAGCGTCAAGTACAGAGGATAAAAAAAGATTTGAAGAGACTGGAGACGTTTTTGACAAGCCCAGGTCAGGCAGACCCCGCAAGACAACTGCTCGAGAGGACCAAGGCCAGCCTGTTTTCCACTGCAGCAGAGCTCCACAAGACCTGGTCACCTGACGTTCCTGTGTCAACCAGAACAGTTCATTGGATTCTGTCTCAAAATGGCCTCCATGGTGGAATCAGAGCCCAGAAGCCACCACTAAACAAAAGACAATTGAAAAACCGTGTGGCATTTGCCAAGGCCCACAGCCTGCTAAAAGGATGGATGCTGGAAAAGTGGCAGAAGTGGCCACAAATATTGCAGGAGACCTACTGGAGCGTCATGGATCTGAGATTCACCCAGAAAACGGTGAAGTTTGGTGGCGGAAAAATCATGGTCTGGGGTTACATCCAGTATGGGGGTGTGGGAGAGATCTGCAGGGTGGAAGGCAACATCAGTAGTCTGAAATACCAGGAAATCTTAGTTACCTTTTATATTCCCAACCATAAAAGAGGCCAAATTCTACAGCAGGATGGTGCTCCATCACATACTTCCATCTCCACATCAAAGTTCCTCAAGGTAAAGAAGATCAAGATGCTCCAGGATTGGCCTGGCCAGTCACCAGACATGACTCTGGGAGGCATGCAAGACTGCCTTCTTTGCTATTCCTGATTACTTCATCATTAAATTGTATGAATCCTCGCCAAACCACATGGGTGCAGTCCTTCAAGCTCATGGAATCAAGATATTAAATTTGGATCTCACAGCACTACTACTTAATTTGCTGATGGGGATTTAGCTTTTCATAGGAGCTATTTCTAAAACCCGTTTATTAATTAAAAGTCAGTTTAATAGCCGTTTCTACAAACTAGATAAGACTTTTGTCAGGGACTGTAGTGTGTTAAGCTGCGGCATCTTGAATGACTAAATATGACTGTTTCTGGTATCAATTTGCAGTGTTTATTTTAGAATTAGAACATTGTGGAGAGCAGAGCAAAGTGCAAGAGTGTCCTTTATTGTGGTTTTGTGCTTCCGTGGCCAAGGATAACTGATAAATATGGCTGCCACTAACTAAATACAATCCAGCTTGTGTTCATGGAAGACAAAAAATACAATACCATTCAAAAGTTTGCGGTCATTTAGTTTCATTTTTTCAGTCTTGATAGGAAACAATTGTTTTACCTCCTTCTGTTGGATGAAACAATTTTTTTTTACTTAATGTGTTATAAATGACTGGTAGCTGGAAGTGGCTGGATAGGATGCAATATCTGCACACATGTAGAGAGGTACTAGATCTGCAACAACTAGTCTTAGATTCCCAGTGGTGGCCTAGCGGTTAAGGAAGCGGCCCCGTAATCAGAAGGTTGCTGGTTCGAATCCCGATCCGCCAAGGTGCCACTGAGGTGCCACTGAGCAAAGCACCGTCCCCACACACTGCTCCCCGGGCGCCCGTCATGGCTGCCCACTGCTCACTCAGGGTGATGGGTTAAATGCAGAGGACAAATTTCACTGTGTGCACTGTGTGCTGCGCTGCTGTGTATCACGTGTGACAATCACTTCACTTTCTTTAAAGCCTGTGACTTCGTTCATCATTTTCTGTGATCTTAGTTCTTCTTAAAAGAGTTGCACTGGCCAAATTTACACTAGTACAGTCTCTAGTACATCACCCTAAATCACCCTAATCCTTTGAATGGCAGTGTAGGTTCTTGACTGCTCATTATAGAAGAGGGAAATAACTTACTTTTATCTATGCAGCAACGACATGGAAGGGGTAGTAGCACTTAAATTAAGAAGTCCATTATAATAATAACCAACTAGACAAGCGAGCGTGGCTGACACCAGTTGTCGTCTTGGCGCGGGACGCGCGCGTGACGTCGCGCGCGCGCGCGCGCGTCCCCCCACTTATTGGAGCGCGCAGGTGGAAATGGATCCAGTGTCCCTGGCGTCGTCGGGACCATGCGGAGCCGCCTGTGGCTGCTGGCCGCGCTGTGGCCCTGCTGGAGCCTCGCCTGCCCGCCGATCTGCCGCTGCACCCCCGCCAGCCTGCGCTGCACCCGGGACACGCAACTCGCGTCCGGGTCCGGCGGCGGAGCGACGCGCAGTCTGTAAGTTGCGGGTCGGGGTGGGACGTGTCGCCCGCGGACGCGACGCTCATTTTTTTCCTGTCTTTTGTCTGCTTGTAGGCAGTTCATTCACCTGCCTTTGACGGAGGTCCAGAGCGGATCTTTCGAAGGTTTGCTGAACGTGTCCAGAATGTGAGTCCCATTGCGTGTGTCGTACCTGCAACTCTCCTCCAAACCTGTAAAATGTTGAAATGCGGACTGGGTGCATGGGACGTGGGAATGTGTAGTGGGTTTTTTTTTTTTTTTTGTTATTAAAGATCTCAGCCACCATTAAAAACACGTGGAGACCATGTTGTCATGGTGATCGTGACTGTCTTGTGGGGTGTGTCCAGGTGGTCCCACAGTGGTCACCTTCATGTTAACTATGATGTGCACCATCAGAAGGTGGAGACCCACCTCACAATCATCTGCTGATAACATCTAGTCACCAGATGCCTCAGAGGGCATGTTGGGGTGTATGTTTTGATGTTTAACGGCATCATGAGAGGGACCTACGTGATAATAAGCAGCTTTCTTTATTTGTGTGTTTCTGGAATGGATGGAGGACTGTTTTATGCAGATTTTCTAGCAATGCCTAATTAAAACAATGATGGAAATATTACAATAGTAAATTGCGTCCATTTTGCAATCTGTGTCCACAAGATTTTCCAACATTGCTGCCATATTTCCAAGTATTAATACACCTTGTCCAAGAGCTGCAAGTCTGTCTTAATTTATTTAAGAAAGGGACATGGTTTGGAAGATCTGACACAATAATTTTTTTTTCCAAAAGCGAAGCGAATTGTCAGTGATTGCTGGGCACAAGATCTGCCCATAAAAAGCAAGAAAGAAAAAAACCACGTCTGACATGTTCTGACGTTCTCTCAGAACCAACAACGCTTTCCTTGATGATCTTCTCTAATTGGTTTTTTAAAAGTTTCTTGGGGTGTGAGCGAAGGTAATTGTGAAAATTGCCGCGAGCAAGAGGGAGAAGGAGGGCGAGTGGTTATTGGAGGGCAATTTCTACAAGATAGAATCTAAATATTGTTTTTGTGTGTTTTTGTAACAAAGTGCTTTGTTAATTATGCAATTAAGATAGCAGAGTAGTGCATGGCTTTGTTTATAGGGGTGTGGAATAATGAAAAAGGCAACGGTGAAGGGCATGTCACAAGGGCCTTCTCCACTCGGCTTGTTTTGAAGAACCGAATGCTGAAAGTTTTTTTTTTTTTTTTTTTTTCCCCAAAGTTAATGTTTTTGGACGAGAGTCAAACCAGTTCATTCATCCCAAGGTTCTAATGTTTTCTGCCAACTGGGAACCCTGCCATCCGAAGGAAAGAAAATGTATTTTTAATGAAAATCCATATGGCCACAAAAGGTTGCTGTGAATTATTCAGTGCTGGGCAGTAATAAATTCTACAAAGCTTCCAAAATGCCCGATCTCATCTAATGAAGTATATGGCATGCAATGTACATATCATGCCGCTGTATAATTACATTAGAAGTAATATTTTTGTGTTGCAGTGAAATCTCTCAAAGCGACTCGATCAGGATGATAAGAAGCCAGGCCTTCATTTCCCTCAGAAGCCTCGCAGAAATGTAAATACTTTTCAATTCTTTCACTTACAACTTTTTTTTCCACAGTCAAGCTTAACTAGGAAATCATTATTATTTGCCTAGTTTCATCTGCGACGTTTTCCTGTTCTAGCTCCATCCTAAATATCAACCAGCTCGTGGCTATTGAGAGCGGGGCGTTCACCGACTTGCCCAAGCTGAGATACCTGTAAGACTTCTCTCCCCTTCCTCAAACTGAAACCTGCCTCGTCCGTTAATGCGGTAACTGTCACGGTGTTACAGGTTTGTGTCTCACTGTTGCACTTCCTTTCTCCTCTCCAGAAGCATCTGCAACACAGCCATAACCCAGTTCCCTGATCTCAACAGCATTTCATCTCAGGAGTTATACTTCTTTCTGTGAGTTGTGGGTTTTTTTATTGGTTCAGACCAGTCTGGCTGAATGAACAGGCGTTGCCATGGCGTTCGGGGGGAATGATGAAACACAATTGGTTTTCCATGTGTGCAGAGAGATGGGAGACAACCTGCATCTTGACGGTATCCCCTCCAACGCTTTCAGAGGCATGAGTGAGGAGTATGTGTACATGTAAGTACCATGAAGCCCACCAGGCTAGATACATCAACCTTTCATCCGTTTTCTGCTTTTTTCAAAAATGTTGAACCTCAAAAATAAAAAAAAGCCATAAGAGGCATGATTTTTAACGTTCTTTTCCAGGAATCTAGTCAGAAATGGCTTTAAGGAGATTAGGACTCATGCGTTCAACGGGACAAAACTGGATAAGCTGTGAGTATCCTGCATTTGTTTATTGGTTTGCAGCCCTTTGACTGACTGTTGCCGCTATAACTTGTTACAAACCTTTTATCCGGCTGAAGGCCCGGCTTAATCTTTGTTCCGGAAAATAAACAGCCCAGACAAAACATTGATTGCGAACCGTGTTATTTAATTGCAAGTACACAACCGTGCCGGACCAAACAGCCTAAACTATCAAACCGATCTTTCTAACTCTGACCTGACTTGTATTCCAACACTAAACTGCGCCAAATATTACATTTTACATTTACCAGAGTGACTTGCAATCAGTAGTTACAGGGACAGTCCCCCCCTGGAGACACTTAGGGTTAAGTGTCTAGCTCGGGGACACAATGGTAGTAAGCGGGATTTGAACCTGGGTCTTCTGGTTCACAGGCGAGTGTGTTACCCACTAGGCTACTACCACCCAGCAGTCATATTACAGTCAGAGATCCGATTTAAACACTAAATATAATGCACTAATACACATATTGCATGGATTCCTTCCCGCAGAGTCCTAAAAGGCAACAAACGCCTCTGCGAAATTCACGAGGACGCCTTCGAGGGAGCCACTGGGCCGAGCGTGCTGTAAGTGAACCGTGTCTCAATGTTGGGACCGTGGTGTTACCGGGTCTGGGTAAATATGGAGTTGTGCGGAACGCTCATGAACATTTTGGTGTGCTATGCAGTGACGTGTCGTCGACTGCCCTCCGCGCTCTGCCGGCGCGTGGCCTGAGGAAGGTGAAAGTGCTGATGGCGCTCTCGACCCCCAGTCTGAAGACCCTGCCCCCTCTGGAGAACTTCCAGGAGCTCCACGAGGCCCAGCTCACCTACCCCAGCCACTGCTGTGCCTTCCATAGCTGGAGGAGTAGTAGCAGGTACAGGAGAGGCCATCTTCTGCTGATTAGAACGCCTTTAGCCGCCTGTTCCAAGCTCCAAAATGATGTGGCGAGCGATAAATCAACGTCCCGTTGGTTATTCAATAAAAGGTGCCGTCTTTTCCGTACTCAGCTGTAGCCTAGTGGGTAACACACTCGCCTATGAACCAGAAGCCCCAGGTTCAAATCCCACTTACTACCATTGTGTCCCTGAGCAAGACACTTAACCCTAAGTGTCTCTGGGGGGGGGACTGTCCCTGTAGATACTGATTGTAAGTCGCTCTGGATAAGGGCGCCTGGTAAATGCCGGAAATGTAAACGGTAGACTGATTTGAGGCTGGAAACAAGACATTCTGTCTGCTGATGGGACGACTCAAAATGTAAAGCAAGATTTGTTTCTGCGCATTTCTACCTAAAAACGGCATTTTTCTGCCCTCCTTGCAGAGATACGGAGCTGGTCGCACGTTTTAATCTGACAAGGCTGTGTAACGAAGATAACGTACTGGATGTTGCGTAAGTCGCGGTTTCATTAGCCCGAACGGCAGCGGTTTAGCGCGCGGCCACTTGCGTGACTCAGTCTACGTAATCTCTCTGGCCGCAGCGAGGCGGTCGGCCTGTACGACGTCAGCTTCCAGTATCCGGACCTGGACCTCTGTGCCGACAGCTCGCCCATCAAGTGCACGCCGGAGCCCGACGCCTTCAACCCCTGTGAGGACCTGCTGGGTTACGCCTTCCTGCGCTCCGTCACGTGGATTATCACCGTCTTTGCCATGTCTGGGAATCTGACCGTCCTCTTCGTCCTTCTCTCCAGCCACCAGAAGCTCACCGTCTCCCGCTTCCTGATGTGCAACCTGGCCTTCGCCGACCTCTGCATGGGACTCTACCTGCTGATCATTGCGTTCGTGGACTTTTACTCCCGCCAGGAGTACTACAACCACGCCACCGCCTGGCAGACGGGAGCGGGCTGCCACGTGGCCGGCTTCCTCACGGTCTTCGCCAGCGAGCTGTCCGTCTACACCCTGACCCTGATCACCCTGGAGCGCTGGCACACCATTACCCACGCCATGCGGATGGACCGGCGGCTCCGCCTCCGCCACGTGCTGGGCCTGATGGCCGCGGGCTGGGGCTTCTCCGGGCTGGTGGCCCTGCTGCCTGTCCTGGGGGTCAGCAGCTACACCAAGGTCAGCATGTGCCTGCCCATGGACATCGAGACGGCGGCCTCGCAGGGCTACGTGGTGGCGGTGCTGCTCCTGAACGTGGCGGCGTTCCTGGTGGTCTGCTACTGCTACGGCCGGATCTACGCCAGGGTGCGCAACCCCGAGGTGGCCACGCGCCGCGGCGACGCCAAGATCGCCAAGCGCATGGCCGTGCTGATTTTCACAGACTTCCTGTGCATGGCTCCCATTTCCTTCTTCGCCATCTCGGCCGCGCTGAACATGCCGCTGATAACCGTGTCCCACTCCAAGATCCTGCTGGTCCTCTTCTACCCCATCAACTCGCTGTGCAACCCCTTCCTGTACACCATTTTCACCCGCGCGTGCCGCCGGGACGTGTGCCTTTTCCTGAGCCGCTGCAAACGCCACGCCCACACGCGCGCCGGCCGAGGGCAGGGCCGGGCAGCGCACGCCGGCAAAGCCAAGCGCAAAGACCCGTCCAGGAAGCCCCACTCGCTGCAGTTTTACACCTACCACATCAAGATGCAGGGCTGCTTTCTCAGCAGAGCCGGCACCTGACGCCTCGCCACGTGCTGCCTGTATAGTGTACATACTCTTCAAATTCAACTTTTGTAATAAAATATTGGCAAAAAACGGTATGGTTTTTTTTTTTTTTTTTTTTTGGCGAGACATTCAACATTAGCCACCAATAACCGTAGAATGTAATAGGAAGAGCATCAAAATGCCACAATTAGACCTTTTTATTCTAAATAATAGATTTTTATATATGTGAAACGTTGGAGAGAAAGAAAGATTGTCTGGACTCCAGGTGTTCGGGAATATTGAACTTTCTCCATGGAACAGCAGCTCTCAACAATTAAGTGCAAAGAGCTGGAGGGCCGGCTGAGCGCTTTAATCTCCGAGGGACACTGGGAGCAAACATCCAGTCACGTGTGGCCAGTCCTGGTCTGGGTGTAACGTCTTGTACACGGAGGGATCCATCTTCTGCACCCTGATATCTCGTGGGAACCGAGAGCAGGCTGGGGCAGCAGTGCACATTATACACAAACTGGCACAAAAAGAACACAACTTATCATCTGCAACCAATTTAATTAATTCAGAATACAGTAAGCATTTGCTCAAATTTTGACAAAATGGAGTTTATCTTCAAAATAAGCACATAATTGTGAACAGAAAAAAAGAAAAAAAAAAAGCCACAGTCGTCAGCGGACTGTTTTAAAATCCCATAATGCACAGCTAACATTAGGCCAGCACTGTTAGTGCCGTCTCCAAGATCACAGAGACAAATGAGCCACACTTTAATGGCTGCGCGTAACAAAACACAAACAAATGGGATATCCAGGCCAAGCACGATAGGGGCTCATTAGAAACGTAACCTTACATAAACTGTTCCATAGAGAAAAATTACGGGAGGCTGCTGTGAGGAAACAATGTTCTCTCATAAACAAAAAAAATTATGCATAATACATATATCTGCTCTTCACACACACTATGAACACTCTTTATTCTCCTTTTCTTAAACTTCTTAATCTGCTGGGGTTTATTCGCCGAGGCAACGTCTTCCTTGAGCCTCACCATTCCGCCTCCCCAACCGCCTTAGAGAAAACATAATCCTTTCCCCTGAAGCTCATCACCCCATCCTTCAGGTAGAACTTCCAGCGGTTTTTACTGCGGTGTATCTGCAGAGAAGTGAAATGCATTCAGTGCACCGGCATTAAAATGCAGGAACAGAAACGTCCGACAACGGATGCAAAACCCTCACAGCCCTCATCCCTAAACTGGGATGCCGGACCTCATCCTGGGACACTAGGCGCAGGGTGGGGACTCGGCCAGGGCGAGGAGACACACAAACCAAATCACCTAGCACTCATGCTTTTAGACTGTAAGAGGAAACTGCACACACAAGCCGGGTCCGAGCCAGGATTCACGCTCGCAACCCTGGAGTTGCCACGACCCCGTGCAGGTCCCAAAATGATTTATTATTATTATTATTATTATTATTATTACACGGGAATGGGCTTACCTTATCATACTGACATACTATGACGTTGTCGGTGTCAAACAGATCTGGAACATCTTGCTCACTCACATCATCCCCTGAGTTCAGTGGGTCCTGTCAGATTAAAGTTGACAGCACTTGGAATCAATAATAAAAAAGCTTGTCAATATGCCTTGAAGGAAATAAAATCAACAATTGTGCAGTGACCACGTTAATCTCTGAGCATCAGGTACCAAACGTAAGGTTTCGCATCACCGTTAATATTTCATCTTGTGGACGGCATGCACCTTTGCTACAGGATAGATCTCCTAACCAGCACAGCCCCTCTCGTGCAGACAATAGATCAATATGTCTGGTGTACAAATGTGCCATTTCCTGCATTAGGCAGCATCTTCACTCACTCGCCTTTAATAACATCATCCTGACGGGTTTTCAGTGGGTTATAGAATGACCAATAACACAAATAAATAACCTGGTTAAATGGAAACAGCCAGACTGTGTGAGAAAATGTGTGATTTCTAGTTACTAATATTCTCTATTAAGCCAATACTCCTGAATTACTTAATTAACGATTACAATGAATACCCATAATCAAATAAAGCTGACAAAGTTATCTTAGTGGGAATTAATCATTTGACTCATACTACTGTCTTAGCCTTGTGTAATATTTTATTATCCTTCTAATAACTGTCTAGTTCCATTAACCATTTATGGAACTCCAAAATGCTCTAAATTAAATAAATTACCATATGAATAAATAAGGGACTGATATATATAATACCAAAGGGAAATTGTGAAATAACTGAACACATTTTGATATACAGCTTATTACTGTGAAATATTTTGCAGTCTGCTATATTACTGTGAAATATTATTTCACGTTCAACATACATTATTGCAGAGGCCTTTTATTTCATTCCAGCAGGTTTTAATTCCAAACCGTCCGTTTTTCAGAGTCAGAGTCTCAGCCACTGCGTCGCAACAGCTACACCTGGTGTCCTACTAATGTAGCGCGTGAGGAGACGTGCTCCACGAACCAGGACTTTAAAGCTGCATTCCTATTGCCCAACAGGAGCGGTCCTATTGGACAGGAATCGGGATTTCTTGTCCAGCAAAACTGCAGACCTCCTATTGCGTCTTCAAAAAAAACGAGTATTAATTAGTAAGTGTAGTGTAGTGATGGTCATTGCGATGCACGGAACAGCGCACGGTGCCACAACGAAATGAGTCTCTGAGTTTGGCCCATCACCCTTGGTGAGCAGTGGGCAGCCACGAAAGACGTCCGGGCAGCAGCGTGCGGGCACCTTGGCGGTTCGGGATTCGAGTCCGCCTCCTCTTACCTCTTCTTCCAGCATGATGTCTTCCAGCTTCTCGCTCCCGCTGCTGGACGCACTGCTGCCGTCATCGCCGCTGTCTCCTGCTTCCTGAAGGGCCTCCAGGGCGTCGGCGTTGATCATGCCGAGGAACTCGTTCTCCCCCAGAACCCCGGCATCGGCCCCGCCCTCGTCTTCGTCGTCGCTGCTCCCGCCGCACGGCCCGTCCAGCTGCACGATGTCTGCCAGCTCGTTGTAGTTGTAGTCCCTCAAGCTCTCGCGCTAAAGACAAGACATTTCAGTAATAAAAGAGGACGCGGAACCAAACGAAGCGCTTTGATGGAGAACGCTCCTGCCTTGATCGCCTCTTCCAGCGGGCTGTCCAGGTCGGGCACGGGCGCCGCCTTCTCCGCGTCCTCCTCAACCTCGGGTCCCAGCAGCCGCGTCTCTTCCGACTTTGCCGGGGTCCCCGCTGGACAGCCCGCTGGGGGTGTCTGCAGGCTCATGTCCAGAGGCTGTGGGCTGAACTCGATGCCCTCCAAGGTGAACTCGCCGGGACTGTCTGGGACGGGCGCGGTCGGCGGCCGCGGCTCCTCCGACTGGCCGGGGGGTTTGGAGGGAGCCGCGGCGGTCTGGGGGGGCGGCGGCTTGAAGGCCGCCGGCTGCACGGCCTGGACTTTGGGCTGGGACGTGGCCCGGTTTCCTCCCGGGCCCTGGGTCACCACCACGGGTACGTTCACCTTGTAAAAGTGGCCTGAACATCACAGCAGAGGTCAGAGAGATGGGGAGAGAGAAACAACGAGGTCGGCGTTCACCCGGTCAAATTACCCGAAGCCGTCTGCAGAGTGACGCCGGCAGGGATGTGGACGGGGTAGGTCACGCCGGGCGGGAGCGAGAACGTGGCGATGGCGCCGGGATTGGCCTGCAACCCACCAGCAAGCACAAAGGCGGCATTCAGCGATGTCAAGGGAATAATCTGGCATCTGAAGGGGGTCAGGAGGGCGCGGCCGCGGCTTCTCGCCGAGAAGCTGTCATTGTCACAGCGTCACGCGCGACCCACTTTCATTCAGCGCCAAGAAAGCCTTCCTGCTCAGGCTGAGAATATTCTTGGGTTAATTCCCCCCCCCCTCTTCCTTCTATTCTTCGGCGTGCTGAATGCAATGTCACCCCGACCAGCAGGAAACGGTGGTTGGCGTCACCGTGGCGTCACTTGACCCCCATTTCCATTCCCACAGAGCTCGTTACGTCATCGCGACCCCTTCATTCAGACCGGGTAGAGATCATCACAATTGTCCCCATCTTCAGAGCACTATAACTGACGTGGCCCTGTCCTCTACCAAACACATTAAAAGACATCAAATAATGCCCCCCCCGCGACGCGGCGAAGAGGCGGGCGGAACTGGAGCAGAACAGCGGGCGGGTACCGGCGGTGGCGTACGGGTTGGAGACGGTGGCGCTGGCAAAAGGAAGACTGGAGGCAGAGACGCAGATGGTGAAAGTGAAGTGACTGTCATTGCAAAACCCAGCAGAGCGGCACACGGTGGCACAACGAAGAGTGCCCTCTGGATTTAACCATCAGCCTTGGTGAGCAGTGGGCAGCCATGACAGTCTGGGTTGCACGTTTTTGGAAATGAAGCCATAGTTTGGATAGAGGAGGGAAGTAGGAGGTTTGTGGACGCGTCGAGTGAGGACATGCAGGTGGCTGGAGGCCGTGGAAGACTATTTGATATGGTGCCCCCACGTCCCATCAATATACAGTACAGGCCAAAAGTTTGGACACACCTTCTTATTCAATGTGTTTTCTTTATTTTCATGACCATTTACGTTGGTAGATTCTCACTGAAGGCATCACAACTATGAATGAACACATGTGGAGTTATGTACTTAACAAAAAAAGGTGAAATAACTGAAAACATGTTTTATATTCTAGTTTCTTTGCTCTGATTACTGCTTTGCACACTCTTGACATTCTCTCGATGAGCTTCAAGAGGTCGTCACCTGAAATGCTTTTCCAACAGTCTTGAAGGAGTTCCCAGAGGTGTTTAGCACTTGTTGGCCCCTTTGCCTTCACTCTGCGGTCCAGCTCACCCCAAACCATCTCGACTGGGTTCAGGTCCGGTGACTGTGGAGGTCAGGTCTCCACTTTTTGTTAAGTACATAACTCCACATGTGTTCATTCATAGTTGTGATGCCTTCAGTGAGAATCTACCAACGTAAATGGTCATGAAAATAAAGAAAACACATTGAATGAGAAGTCGTGTCCAAACTGTTGGCCTGTACTGTATTTGTAAGTAAAATTCGAACATACCGGCTTTGCAGTGAAACTCTGAACGGTGTGGCCTGCAGGAATAACAACTGAGGCTAAAAAAGGAAGAAGAAGAAGAAGAAGAAATAAGTTCGCTGTCCCGGTGAGACGCTCGGCGCCTGAAACTGGGGTCTCCTGACCTGTGGGTTTATGGAAGGCCTCCGCGTAGCTGGCCGGGAGCTGCAGGACGAAGTTGGACGGGTTGATGGCGTCCTTCGTGAAGCCCTCCACCGCTTTGGACTGCGTGACCTTGGCCTCCCACCGCTGCGCGGAAACAGAGCGGCCGTGGTTGCACTCGCCGTTCGTGACCCGCAAAAGTTCCGAGTTCGACGGCGGACGGTACCTGGCGCAGGTCTTCCAGCACCTCCTCCACTCCCTCCTCCAGGAACGTCTCCCGCAGGCCCTCGATCACATCGTCGATGACGGAGAGGTACAGTTTCGGCTGCGGGGGAGACGGCGTCTTTGTTTCTTTGTGGGTTTTTTTTTTTTGGTTGTTTTTTATCGGCCTGGCCAATTAGCCGGTTTACGCTCGAGAACTTACCAGAACGTTCGCGCTCGACAGCATGGCCGGTTTTAGCCCGGCTGCTAGCGACCCCGCTCGGCGTCATGCGTCCAGGTGATGGAGCCTCGCAGCCTTCCTCCTGCTCTCTGGGTGAAGACGCTTCTTCTTCTTCTTCTTCTTGTTTTGTTTTTTTTGTTTTTTTTACAAAATTCTTTTAAAAACGTCGCACGCTCACGCCGTAAAACAACTTTTAATTGTCGATGCTGAACGTGATCGATAACGAATTATCGATACCCATTATACAACATACGACACTGTGTATACGTGCCGTGGTCTGCAGATGTAAAAAAAAAAAAAAACAATAAACCACAATGATGATTTATAGTTTAAAATATGAACAGTTTAATTAGCTTGGTCCATAATTTTACCAAAAATACACATATGACTGCATATACAGTACTTATAAAGTCACGTGGTTACAGTTCACATTAATAATAAATTCATTTGGTATGGTTAGTACCCAAATCTTGATTTTGCTAGTGCTCAGATAAATCTTTTCAGCTTCTTTTAAATACGGAGACACCAAAAATCCACCGTTCTCATTATCTCCAACTGTCATAATTAGAACACAAGCCGTCTATTAGTAATTAGCAAAAAGTATAAAGTGCAATGCATCTGTAATGCTGAGAATATAAATGTGTCACCATGCTGTGGCTTCATATTCTTAAGTTAGACACAATGGTGGTTGTTCATGCTGTGCTGTTGTAAATTAAACCACAGTACAAAGTCAACATGAAGGTGCACATCCCAGTTACTTTGAGTACAACTTTTCCCCGTCTTAAATCGAGATTGTGTTGGCAAGTTGGTCACTTTTTTTGTGCATCATGCATCACTGTGTCATGCAGTTTGCTCGTCTCTGTGTTTCTGTCTCAATCCACTTCTGTTCTATTTCCACCTAAGGAGAATGCACACGTCACATTAATATCATATAAACACTACTTGGAACGTTATATACAGAATACTTGGCCATGTCCTTACCTGAAAATGGTAGAATGATTTGCTGCTCACGTGCTTTTGGGGCTGAATGTCACTCTCTGTGCCGAGAGACTTCACTTTTGTTTTGGACACGACTGTGTCTGCTACCTCACACTCAATAGTGACAAATGGATACCAATCATTGGGGATCTCCTGATCAGACCCAAGTTCCAACTTGCAGGACAAGGAGTGTGGATAGTCCAGTGCTGTAAAGAGGAAAGAAGAAACATGTCAGTGTTCCTGCTCCACCACCAGAGGGCGCACAATTACTGTATACACTGAAAAAAGTAAAAACTACCATGACCTGAAATCTGGAGACACTCAGGGTTAAGTGTCTTGCTCAGGGACACAATGAACCTGTGACTTTGTGATCTACCTGATCATATGCGAGCATGTTACTACATTTACATTCACAGCATTTATCAGGCGCCCTTATCCAGAGCGACTTACAGTCAATAGTTACAGGGACAGTCCCCCCCTGGAGCAATTTAGGGTTAAGTGTCTTGCTCAGGGACACAATGATAGTAAGTGGGATTTGAATCTGGGTCTTCTGGTTCATAGGCGAGTGTGTTACCCACTAGGCTACTACCACCCTACCATTCTAAACCTCACATTTAATCCTTTAAACAATTATCAAGTCGTTCTTTCAGAATATTCTTAATCATACTTTGTCAAGAACAATAAATAGCCGAGGATTCTTACCCACGTTCTTAGCAGGGAGCCTGTCAATCCTCCAAACAATCGCGCCGTACACATTTTCATACTTGACTGTACCAAAAGTCACCTGCATCGCAGGATGAGATTCCAGCAAATTTACTGAGCCCAGGCACGTGTTCCTGTTCATGCGGGCCTTTAGAGACTTCTGTCGCAGCAAAGACACCGTACGGGACGCCTTGATCCATTTCCCTGGCACGGGCACGCGGATCAGCACGTTCTCACACAACGGCTGTGCCTCAGACGTCCCTCCCGGACAGGGAAAGGAGGAGGACAAATTTAGGAAGGCCTGCAGCTCCACGTAAGCCCCCTGCACGGCGACCGAGGCCTTCACGGAGAACGGCGGTGCGCTGCATCCGAAGGACGACGTCTTGTAGCGCGCGAGCTCTATTCTGCAAGCTTCGGGCGGCGAGAACCTCACCAGCCGCGACTTCTGGAACTCTGCCTGTTTGACGCACTTGTGGAAGTAGCACTCTGCGATTTCCATCCAGACCTCATCGCCTTCCTCGCTTCCATAGCTGGAGTCTCTGCTTAGCAACCCAAGGTCATTCAAAGCCATGAAGCATTCCCCCGCGCCGTTGAGGAAGGCCAGGCAGTGGATCCTTGTGATCGCCGCCATTTCCAGCACAGCCCCGTCCTTGTCCAGCCTCATCCATACGTGATCTGCTATCTGTATCGCGAGTTCCTGCTCCTCATAGTGCTTGCGTTGCTGGCGGGGAGGCGAGAGCTTCATCAGTTCCTCCTCGATGGACATTACCAGGTCCTCCATGTCCCCATGTTCGGTGGTCCCAAACTTCAACAACTGTTCCACCTCCGCCTCGTGGATCACCTCGGGCTTTGGGTGGTAGCGTTTGCGCTCCGCGTAAGAGACATGCTCTACCTTCACGGTGTGGATTTTACGTGGCTCCCCATAGCTTTCCAACTTCGGACCC
Organism: Denticeps clupeoides; assembly: GCF_900700375.1. NCBI lineage: Eukaryota > Metazoa > Chordata > Actinopteri > Clupeiformes > Denticipitidae > Denticeps > Denticeps clupeoides. The sequence goes on from NC_041714.1 coordinate 5,675,091, forward strand.
GAGAGACGAAACTGTGGCTGAAGCTGAACTTCCTTGAATGGCTTGTCCAGGCCTTTCTCATAGTACATCTGCAGGATCCCTCCAGGTAGCAGCTGCAAGTAGATGGGTCCCCACTGGCGGGAAGACATCCTGTTCTTTTTCTCGGGGATCCTCAACATCAGGGCCCATCCATTTGTCTGCTGGCTGCAGAACAGTCCCTGCGGCAGAAAGGGAGATGGCTTTTTTGTTACCTCAGTGTCTCTGTCCCATTCCGAGTCAGGACCCCTACTCTCTCTTTCTTCCACAACTCCACTCTCCTCATCCCCTTCATTGGCACGCAGACGCTCCAGCTTGTGGCAGATGTAGGAGTAGGAATTTTGAAGATGCGCCGCCGGGGGTGGCTCATAACCTTCTTTGGTCCGAATGAAGAAACGGGGCAAGCTGGTGCCTGACTCGGAAGAGTCGGAAGAAGAGCTCCCAGACTCTAGGTTGTGCCTGCTCTCTTCCCAGAAGGGACTGCAATGGCCTGGGTCATCCTCAAACAGAGGGAAGGGACTGGTGTTCTCCGATGTTGATGGAACCATGGTTTTTCCAGGAACTGGCAAGGCCGCGCTCGTGGATGAGGTGACGGAGAGGCCCTGTTGCCCCCTGGAGCCAAAATGGAAGGGGGAAGCGCTAGAAGGAGTCTCGTTGACCGGCGTGCACAATGGGGTGTTGCTAGGCACACAGGAGCTGCCATTCAGGCTGAAGTACAATTGAGGAGATGCGAGGGGGCTGCTGAGGCTCCGCGATGGATCACCTGGTGGCGGGAGCAACAGCTTCAGGCCATTGGGTCGCGGTATGGAGCCCGGGCTTGGTGTTGAGGGTGTTTTCAGGTGTTTTTGGGGTGAAGAGAGAGGAGTCCCCTCATCCTCAAAGGTTACCCAATTAGGATGGTTCATTGAGAACTTCAGACTTCAGCAAACACAGTTTCTTGGTTTAATGTGTTTATCCACCAAAATTGGTATCTGTTCAGAATGGGAAAAAAAAATATATTAGACACTAATATACAAGTGCAGCCAGAAGAAAAAGTAATTCCAATTCCAATATATAGACAGTGTGGTGTGTGCTTAAAATGGAAAAACTGCCACTACTGCAGCTGGATGATGCCAGATGGATGCCAGCCAACCTCCATCATGATTGTTAATTTAATTATTCAATTGCACGACAAGTTTCTGGCTCCTTTTAGATTCCATTTCAACCAGTTTTCTCCGGTTTGAAATGGAAACATCTGGAGCAGCGCAAAATGTGCTACTCGAGCCCAAAATCTTGTTAGCGAGATGTCGAAAGGGAAGGAATAAAATGTGCACTGCTGCCACATTCCATATGTCCACCTAAGTAGCCCCGAGGAAATGTTTAAATATAGTAGCCTGAATCAGCTGCTGAGTAACGTCTGTCTGGTCCTGCTTAGTAAAGATTCAGCAGTAAAGGGACATTTTACACAATTAGGTTGGCAAATGCCCACAGTCTCTGTTAACCAGTTGATTTATATTCTAGCTATACAGGTATGAAGATCAGATGTGGACTACAAAGCACTGATGCACGTTGCTCTGAATAAGGGCGTCTAGACGATTCTCTAGGTGATGTATGGGACATTTTGACAAAAACAAGTATCTTTATCCCCACTAGTGGTCAGAACTATGACCAAGGGAAAGTGAAGATATTGTCATTGTGAGACACTGCAGCACAACTTTACTTTACTTTACTTAGCAGACGCTTTTATCCAAAGCGACTTACAAGAGGAAGACACCAGCAATTCTCGTTCGGTTTCTATAGATTTTGAGTTACAAAACTATGAGCCCCGATAAGGCATAACTTGTCAGGAAAAGAACACAACGAAATGTGTCCTCTGCTTTTAACAATCACCCTTGGTAACCACTAGGCCACCACTGCCCGTGTACGTAGTACTTGTCGTGCTTTACTACTGGGTAGTTCAATATAAAGTTATGACAAAAGCCATACAGGCAGTTTGAAAACTTGCCACGTGATGCACGGGACACTTGTTAAAACCAACTTCCACAATAAAATTCTGTAAACTCTATGAGCATTCAGACAAAACAATTGCACCAAATATTTCACTGAATAATGGGTGTCAAAACTGAGCAATACAATTATCAGTAGTATCTAATATTAAAACACATGTTTGATGAGAGCAGATAAAAGTTCGGTTTCAGCCAGCCTGAAATCAGTGCTTTTGGTGGCGCTTTCCCTTTTTATAAAAGTATAAATCACCAAACAGTGATGACAGCTTCGCTAAATACGAAGAGGAAGAAGAAAGAACACCGGTGGTGTGTGTGTGTGTGTGTGTGGGAGAGGGAGGGGGGTGGAGTGTGTGCTTCTCTGGGGAAAAGCTAACAGGCAGAATCAGAGAGAGGGACAGAAATGACCCAGATCCAGTCCCCACTGAATAAGGAGCGCAGAGAAACCAGGAGGTTGGAGGCCAAGCAAGGCATTCCACGCATTCCTCCGGGACGATCTCCGCGCACACAGGAAATACCACGACTATCTTCAGCACCTTCACAGTTACCAACAAACGCCTGTCAAAGTCCACTGAAGTACTACAGCGACAGCACCATTCTGGACACGTGCATGATGGGTACGGTCCCTATACCGCCAGCCGGAAGTGAAAGTGATTATTCGACATGCGTGATCCGCTAGGCCGCCATCGCGTGTGTGCAGGCGGGATTGTTGGCATCGGTCGGTTTCCGGGTCCTGTTTACACTCCAGCGTTATCAGCCAGGGGTCAAGTCCAGGTCACGCTGCTGTGCAAGAGGCAGATATGAGCACTGGACCCACGTCGGCGCCGACGACGCAGCCCAGCGGTACAACCTGGTACAAAAGGTGTAGAATGTGTTTATTTCATCTTATCTAGTGTTAGATGTGGGTCCTAAACCCAAAAGTCAGATAAATGTCAGCATCTGTGAGTTTCGTGGTTGATGACCTGGACTTGACCCCTGGCCAGACATGCTCAACTTTGCCTTTATTCCCATTATTATCCGCATATGATGCACACTGCTGTGCTGAGTGTGGAATTCCATGAAATGAAACACTGAATACAGAAACGCGTCTGAGGGAAATTATTCATTTCGGGCAAAACGACAAAACAAAGAAAGATCCACCTCTTCAACTGGAAAAGTAAAGAGCTGCTGGAATGTCGCGTGGGATGTACAAATATATAAAAGAAGGATGTTTTATCTAAAAAAAAAAAAAAAAAAGAGATCGGGGACGAATCATTTATAGCCGGGACGGAAGGAAGGAAAGAAGGATGGAAGGATGGACATTTAAAGAGTCTCGAAGTTCAGCCTCGTTCGCTAGTGTGGCTATTTTGCACGGTTCCGAACGAACAGAATCCAGTTGTGTTTTAATGAGAAGAAGTTTATTCCCTAAACTGCGCCACAAGTCCGCACATTTTAGTTCGAAAGGGAAAAAGAGGTCTAAAAGCATTTGTACACGTCGGCCTCCGAGTTTTAAAAGCCCTTCCCTGGAACTTTTTTAAAAGTGTCCCCGAGGAAAGTAAAACGCGCCACTCACCCGGACTTCTCGCTGCTCGCTGGGTAAAATCCTCGGGCCGACGTTACATGACGGTGGACGCGGGGCGAAGCCGCTGTTGTTCCGCTGGCCGGGTTTCGTTCAAGATGGCAGGGGACCGGAGCACCGCAGGCCGCCCACTCGCCCCCTCCCGCGTCCCGCGTCCCGCACACGCGCACTCGCTCCCCATCTTTCACGGCGGCGGGGGGGGGGTCATATACATGCACTGAGGTCACCCGAGAGCACCAACCGTATTTATGAGGGTGGTGGTAGCCTAGTGTGTAACACACTCGCCTATGAACCAAAAGACCCAGGTTCAAATCCCGCTTACTACCACTGACATTGACACTTAACCCTACGTTGCTCCAGGGAGACTGTCGCTGTAACTACTGATTGTAAGTCGCTCTGGATAAGGGCGTCTGATGGCAAGTTAGTGACCGTGTAAGAGAGAGCAGTTTATTTTAATAATAATCTGGATTTGGATTAGAACCTGTTTCATGTCCCATCTCCTGTTCGGTGAAATGTAGTGTCCAGCCTTTTCAGTGTCAAAATTGCTTGGATTCTAATAGGTTGGCTAAGCTGCCAGGAGAACATTTATTCCTCCTCACCCCATGTAACAGACAACGGTGAGACCAAGTGTTAACAATGGCCTAGTTTTCAGATTTTGAAGGTTTTGGCAAAGGATATCAAAGAGAAAAAAAAAAAAAAAAAGTTTCCGAACAAACAGTGATTTTGACAGTACCACTAGCCCACTTTATACTGTAGAATAAATAATAATAAAACACTTTAAATAGGGGAATAAAAACATGGAGCTAGGTCTTTTAATTACTTTACTTCTGACTTGCTTTGAGTACATTTTGGTGATACACACGGTTAATAAGATGTGCCGGCAACCTATTTGCATTTGGACTCCTCAAGGCAGTAAACACCGTAGTAAACTCGGGCGTCCAGGTCTGCTGAACTACCATGCAACTGAAAGAGCCGTTTTAGATTCCACTGCAGAAAGTTTGCCAACACACCAGCACATAGACTTGCATTTATAATGGAATAGGATATACTGCTCAGCATCAAATCTCTATTATAGACATAACAAGTGGTAGCTATGGTTTTTACTTTTCACCCCTCTTCGTATTCCGGTGCTCTCGATCAGCAGTGATTCTTATAATCAGCACATAAACCAAAAAACAATTATAATAATTTCATTGGTTCAGCTACACATTCAGAGCCTGTGTTTGAAATTCCTATGCTCATACATTATTAAAAAAATTAATCACACGGTACAACAACCGTGTTTTTGTATAAGTACGTTATACAAAATGAAAGTGTATTGTTCACATTTAAACCCTTTTAATCTGTCGAAGGTTCCCAGGTTTAGAAGACAGGTTAAATCAGTGCACATCCAACAATATCCACACTGGATATCCTGGAAAATATCAGTATCTTCTACTTCTGGATATTTCCTCTCTTGTAGAACATGGGAGTGTATGGACAACCAGATGAAGAAGAGTGTAAAAAGCAGCTGATTGAGAGGAATGTGTGACTAATCATGGACTTTTTATATTGTACACTCATAAGCAGCCACGTCTATTTCCATAAAACTGTCATACAAATATAAAAATAAAAATAAAAAAAAAAAATGCCTCACTATTTCTCTCTCACACACAATGAACAAAGGCATTCTCCCATCGTATTCACATGTTAAAAACCCACACATAGAACAGAAGTGCATTCCAGTAACTTCACCACCTCGATTGTATGTGGACATGAAACTTCACACGCCTCCAACACACCAGTAAACCAGGCCACACATCTGGGCAGCGCTGTCATGTCTTTGGCGGGCCAGTGCAGATCTGCGGAAGTCAGGGAGCGCTTCACAAATAGTTCGCGTTTGCATGGGAACACGAGAGCCAAGGAGTACCTTCCCATTCAGTTCGTGTGCAGGTAGTGGTCGAGTGGTGTGTGCATGCATGTACGCTCTCTTTAATTGTCTCTGGTTGTGGGAAGCGCCAGAGAGGACACTGCTGTGGTGGACTAGTAGAACACACCTCCTGTTGACAAGCTCAGCACTACCGGCCCTTGTTCTTCTTAGAGTTTCCCTGAAGGAGAATCAGAAATTATGCAGCATAGCAAAGGACCAAATCCCAGTCATTTTAATTTACGCATGTGTTAATGTTATTAGTAAGTACACTGCTTCATTTTCTCTTACATACCTGTAGCTTATAATATATAAATATATATTAAAATATTTTTTATATATTTATAAGTCTGCATCAGAAAAAAAAAAAAAAACTTTCTAAACTTTTGAATGGTAGTGTATCATAAACACTGTTATATGACCATATACGCAGGTCTGTGTGAAATGAACAAATGTGGACGGGCTGACCTTGTTCCCCAGTTTGAGTGTATCAATCTCTTCTCTCTGCTTGCTCAGGGTGTCATTCATGCTGCACAGATGGTCACTCATCATGCTCAGCTGATCCTCGTAGCTGCGCTTTGTGGTGGTCAGTTCATCCTGTGAGGGTGAAAGGGTGCCATGTTAATTTGTCTCAATTTGTGTTTGTGCGCAATTGTCTTTTCGTCTCCGTACCTGCAGTCGTAGGATGTTCTCTTTGGCCTGCTTAACATCTTCACTCAGAGCCTCGCGGGATTTTTCTGCGATGGCCAGGCGCTTGGCTAGAGCGCGACACTGAAGGAGGCAGAAACTGACGTCATCACAAGCTTTAACCCAGCAGTTTGAAGGTTATGTTAAAAAAAATCTTTCCATTAAAGGTGCAACATGAAACAATGGTTAGATGCAAATAGTGCCTTGAACGACAAAGGCAACACTAAATGAGCTAAATTAAGACCGTTGGTTCAACTATACAAAATTACACAATTTAAGGATCTGAACGAACAAAGGGAAGAACGAATAAATGTCTGGTACAGCTGCTGGTTCAGGATGTCACACATAATGAAAAGCAGAATACAAAAGAAATGTAGTGAAATAGAAACAAAGGGGAAATCTGCCTGGAGGGGAAACAAGGTGTATTTTTATCTAGTGCGTTTCCTCCTCTTCTGCTGCGGGGGGGAAACCACATCAGCAGGGTGTTATTAAAGTGCTCAGCCCGTCACTGGCGTGGGCTCCTACCTCCGCATGGAAATTCACAGCCTTACTGTCGGACAGCTGCAGCTGCATGGTGAGCTCTGCTACGCGGGCCATGTAGTGGGATTTAATCAAATGTTCCCGTGACTCTTCATCACTCACCTACACACAAAAAAAAGATGGAAGGGTGAGAGAGACTAAGGGTTTATTTATGCAAAGCCAACAAATGCAGTCAAATAGGACCACAAATGTTCCTAGTGATCAGTTAAACAATCATTTTAACAGTTTACTAAAAAGGCACTTACATGTTCACTGCAGGATGTTGTGGTCAGCATGCCAATCTGATTGGAGGAGGGAGGAGAAAGAAAAAAAGAATGCGCAATGATAAAGAACCCGTTTCTTACACTGATATTTAACCCTCCCAAACATAATCAAAGCATGTATTATATATTAGCTGATATAATATTTTTAAAAGAATGTAATTTATAATATTCAATTATTGTGAGTATTCTTATGTTGTGAACAAAATTGTAGATTAAACTGTATTCACATCTTGATCCAAAGACAACAAGCCTAAAATCAGGGTATATCAAGGAAGACTTTTATTTTTATTTTTTTTTAGGCCAATTTCATCCAATTTAAGACCGTTCATCAGGGTTGTCAACTTAATTTGTCCAAGGATCAGCGTTTTTCTCAGCAGACATGCTCATGAGGGCCACATGCTCTTCTAAATGTCATGTTTACTTGCAGAGAGCCACTAGGGGTACAGGTGATTTCGGTTTCTTATTTGTGAGTCATTTCCATACTGCATCTAGAATCCGATTCAGTAATATCAGATAAAGGTTTGTATTAGTTATAATTTTTTTAATATTATTTATTTATATTCTGCTTTTTTTTTTTTTTTTTTTTTTTTAAGAAGAACTCCCACTCTCAGAATATGTCCGCCAGCGAATGCAGAATTTAGCCATCTAGTTCCATAGACATCCATTCATTTTCCATTGGGGGACCAGATGGAAAGCTCTGGTAGGGCAGATGTGGCCTGTAGGCAGCCTGTTGACTATCACTGCCCTACATTCACAACTGCTGCGCACCTGAAAAAGTCCCCCTTTCCCCCACACACACAACTGAAAAATGTTGGTGGTTCTGCTAATTCCAATCTCATAAATAAAAATGCAAAACACATATTACAAATTCACCAAATCATTTAAAGGTTACCAATTAATTACAAAAATTAATAAAAAAATGCAGACCCAATTAATTTTTTTTGTCATGTTTAGACCTTTAAACATTAAATTTCTTAAATGATATTTAAGGCCTTTTGAAAAATCCAATTAAAGACTTTTTAAGGATCTGCAGATGCCCTGTAAAATGTTTTATTTTCATTTAACCAGTCCTACAGTCTCAAGTTTGTGTAAAGTAAAAAAAAAAAAAAAAACTACTGTGTTGTGTGAAATCCACTAGCCAATCAGGTTATAAAATTAAACAGAATCTGTAGCTTGTTTCTAAACTTCCGGACATGCTGGAAAGGTTAATACATGTCATTTTCATGTATGGTACGTACATTTAGATGACATGCTCTGTTTGCTTTTGTTCAGTGCTATAGCTTTCAAATTAGATTCAGAGAAACCTCCATCCTATGTTGTACACACCAGGCTAGTGTTTTGAGAGGCTTCCTTGCTGCCCATCTTGTCCTCTGCCTCTCCGTCCTGCTGACTGGCCGTTGCTACACAGTCCTTCACAGGGGCAGGGCTGGGGGTAACAACACAGCCCCTCAGGGCTGCAGACAGCTGGGCTTCCAGCTCAGAGATTCGCTGGTTCTCCTTCTCCAAGCGAACACGGCCCAGTTGAGCCTCAAGCAGCCAGTGCTCCTTCTCCTGCTCCAGACGGGCAATTTTTTCAAGACTCTGCTGCACCTGTGGGATGAAAAGAAGAAAATAAGAGAAACAATCTTCAGAAACAAACAATATATTTATGCATAAAATAATAACCTATTAATAACATGAGTAATAAGGAATAACTGTAATTAGAATAATACACTCAATTTATTTATTGTGTACCCATCAAAAGCAGCAACAATCTATCAATTAAGAGATGTTTCCACTAAGTCGATCATTTCTTGAAGGCAAAGTTCTAGTTATCTCGAAGAGTTGCAGTTAATGACATTGGAGGTAACTGGGTGGAGGTCTGTACCTGCTGGGTGAGGCCTTCTCGGCTCTCTGTAGAGCTGGTCAGGATGCGGCGGTTTGTAAGAGCCTCTTTGTAGGGCACAGACTCAGGCTTTGCCTGAGTAAACATCAGTCATAAAGCATCAGGCAAGACAAGAACACCACCCACAAATAACAAAAAGAGAAAACTAAATCCAAACAATGCAAACCCCAGCCAATGGCACCGCAGTGTTAATGCAGATGAATATAGGTCTGATGGGAAGAGGTGGAATGAGTCAAGGCCAGGTCTACAGACCTTCCTCAAAGCCTGCATGAAGGACGTTGCTTGCTTCTTGTTAGCCAGCATACTCTCGGCCTGAAGGGGGTTGAGGGTCCCAGATCCTCCTCTTGGCCCATAGCCAGCAGATGATGTAAAAAAATCCAGATTGTTGCTGAAGAATATAGCAATCTGAAATAAAAATCACGTTTTGTGGAGGGATAAGTCTAAATGCAGCAGAATGATGAGCTGAAAAACAGAAATTGAGGAAATCAGCTCAGACATGGAGTCTTGCACTGAGTGTTAAAGGGATCCTAGCTTCACTCACACATCCGCAAATACACAGAGAGTAGGAATAGTGTTGGCTTCTCTCCTTCCTCTGCAGCCCTAACTCATCTCACACCGAACAGAACATTCCCTGCTGCTCTTTGAGCCGGATGTTATTCACAAAAAGTGGACTCTCACCGCCGGAGACATGACAACAGTCTGCACGTCAAAACAACTTAATTCCGCTCGTGCCAAGTACTGAAATGCATTAGCAAAATCACCACTCAAGCCGGCACACATCGAGCTATGGTGAACGCAGTGTCCACTAGGCAACTACATGTTTTATAGAGTAGATCAGCAGCAGACACGTTTCGTCTAGAAGGCCATGTTGGGAAGTAAAGTAACAAATGTAGTGCAGTGTCCATCGTAAATCTGTTGGCACCCACGTGCGGCTAAACCAAGCATGCCTTGGATTACGTGGGAGGACAGGATTTGACGGGTTTCTGTGCACAAGCTATAAAAACAGGAGCACTCATAAACCACACTTATCTGAAAGGCTCCAAACTAGGCCTGACAGTACTGAGGAAAACCAAGATAAACTTAATGTTTCTGCTACTGGTCTAAAAATGTACATCAGCACATTTGTAACATTTAACAGTACCCAAACCAAATGCCAGTGAAATAGTAGACCCTGATACTCTTCCAACATTAGTCCAGTATGCCACTATTCCTATTCCTAAAAGTAACAAAACTATTCTGAAGCCTTCAGCATGTTAGTGTGTGATATTTGAATGTGGTATTCACAAGATCTTTAGGAAATACTGTAATCTGAATTATTCCACACAATATACGACCATCCATAAGAGCTCCTGTCAGTACCTTTCCAGTGCTGTTGGTCAATGAGCCCAGGGAGGACAGAAGACACTCATTAGTGGTGCGCAGCTTCTGGGTAACGGTGGGCAGATCCTGCTCCAGACTGGCCTTCTGACTGTAATGCTTTGACATCTCTGCAAAGGATCAGCATAAAAGGTGAAGAAAAGGATGAGAGCGCACATAAAACTCAGCAGCATATACTCATGTAATTTACCCCCATAACAAATATAATTTAGAATGTATTATATATTCATACATTATATATAACATATGTTTAGTTAAGAGTTGAATGACTCTCATAGTATGATTAACTTGAACTAAACATGTTATACATAATGTGTGTGTTTTTTATATATATATATATATATATATATATTACATTAATATATTTGAGAAAAATACATATATCAGTATATTCTGTGTGTGTGTGTGTGTGTGTGTGTGTGTGTGTGATTATATCTAACGTGTAAATATTTTATCATATCTTTAGTTGGAACAACAGATATTACACTTTGATACAATATAGTCAGTATGCAGCTTGTATAACAGTGTAAATTTGTTGCCCCCCTTAAGGTAATTGAACACACAGCTATTAATGTCAAAAGAACAATAGTGAGTACACCCCTAAGTGCAAATGTCCAAATTGTTCCCAATTTTCCCTCCACGGTGTCATGTGACTCATTAGTGTTACAAAGTCTTGGGTGTGAATGGGGAGCAGGTTTTTGACGGGAAAGACAAAAAAAAAAAAAAAAAAAAGAAGAAGAATTACTGCTCTACATCAGTGCTTCTCAAATTGTGGGACTCCAGGGACCTGAGTAAAGTTAGCAGTGAGTTCTGTATTCAACAGACATTCATAGAGCTTTGCTGGATTTCCTCTCGCTTATTAAACAAAAACCTAGAAATCTCCACTTTCACAATGTAGTGTATGTCTGTGATTGTACACACATGTTGGTTTTTCAATTGCTACAGCCGATAAACTGTGAAAATGTGAAATAATACAGCCGCTCTTCCACTCCCTGCACTTTTGACTGTATGCAATGTTTCAAAATAAATATTCCAAATGGGAAGACAGGCATTGATTTAATATACATTAATATAAAGCCTTTCAGTTTGGGGGTCAAACTACATGTGTAAATTCATCCGGTGTGTGGTCTGATGAGGCCAAAATAAACCATTTGGGTCAAATGGTGTCAAGCATGTGAGGAGAACAAAGATTAGTGTGTCATGCGTACAGTCAAACATGGTGGTAGGAGTGCCATGGATTGATGGCTGCATAAGTGCTGCAGACATTAGGGAGCTACAGTTCATTGAGGAAACCTTTCCTTTCGGAAACTGGGCCGCAGGGCAGTATTCCAACATGATAACGACCCCAAACACAACAAGACCTAAACCCTACTGAGGATTTGTGAGGCATCTTCAAATGGAAGGTGGAGGAGTGCAAGGTCTGTAACACCCATTAGCGCTGTCATGTAATCATGAGGTGAAGAGGATTCCAATGGCAGCCTGTAAAGCTCTAGAGCTGAACAGCTGAACTGCATGTTCAGAGAGTTAAGGCACAGATGGAAAATAATGGTGGCCACACAGAATATTGATGCTTTGGGAACAATTTTGTACTCACTTTTGTTTCCAGCAGTTTAGATACATACATACACACACACACACACAAACACACCCCCGCTCTACAAGGGTAGCCTATAATTTTTATCATTATGTTGGGCTTCATTTTCATGGCACTAAAAGAGTAGCATGTAGAGAATGGGCTGTGCTCATTAATGGCTCTTGGCCTCCATCGCATGTGATATGTAAAGGATAATAAACAGTGGAGGCCAAATTCCATCATAAAAATAGAAGGGCTTTCTGAATATTCAATTATTCAACAATAATGTAATCCTACAGTGACTGTACTAAAATGCCAATTAGAATTTTTTTTAATTCCATTGTATTAAATGCACTACTTAGTAATTATATTATATAGTGAAAATGAACACCCCAAAGCCTGTCCCAATTCAAAGTATGACTAAGAAAAAAACTCAGTCAAACAGCAATTAGAATGAAATACAACAGGGCCGTCACTGACTGCAGTGTCACATCAATACAGACGCTGTCAATCTGAGAACAAGCAGGACCCATTTCACGCCAACTGTGCCAGCTATGCCCAGCAGCTGCATTCAGAGCCCACACAATAATGTCTATTCAGCTGAAGCCCGTAACAAATGCAATTCAACCGCAAAGCCAAAAAAAAGGCTGTTTATTTAAAAATGTTCATGCCTATCATGCCGTGGCGTGGGCTGAGAATTATGTTCAATGTAATTGGTGTATGACACCCTGTGTAAAGAGCGAAATATCAGTTCGTTGTCACTGTTGTACCTTTGGTGGCATCGTGAAGGCTATGCAGGCAGGCAGCCAGCTGGGTAAACACAGCACTGAAGCTGCTCTGGGGCATGGCATCCTGCTGAACACCTGCCAATCACACAGCTCTTATTCACAACGTGAAATAACAACATTACAATAAGATACGGTGGCCTGAGGTGATATACTCAACAATATTGTAAGCATTGCTAGCTCATCCTTTGCAACAATGATCAATTATGTCTTCTACAAATTTTGTATATATCATAATTGAAAAACATTGCTCTGTATAGTGGGAATCTCAAAATAGCGTTATAACTGAACAGCCCTAAAACTACATTAGAATGTATTCATCTATTGTGTAAGTCTGTATAATTGTTTGATAAACGACTACTGAACTGAATATGTATCAAACTGCCAAGTGTTCATCAATGAAGAAATACAAGACGTACTGGGTAAGGCCAGCAAACTGATGTAGCTCTGCAGTTTCTCGAAGACCGAGGTCACTCTCCTTATGTCTCCCTGTAGCTCCTGGTTTTTAGAGGTGAGAGAAGAGGTGCACAGAGCGGCTTCGCACTCCTCTTCAAGACTAGGTTTAAAAAGCAAGAGAGCGTTATGGCGGTGATAACATTTACATTTGGCAGACGCCGTTATCAACGTGCTTTCAAGTTATCATCGATGAAGTGATCAATTCTGGTTCATTAGGACCCCCAACTATGAATACAACCTTTTTATTCACTCTGTTGTAGATTCTGTACACAAGTTCGACAATAAGAAAGTTACAAGATGATCGAAATATTCTTTAAAGAGGAAGGTCTTTTGAAAATACTCAGTGACTGAGCTGTTCTGACCTCGAGGGGAAGTTCATTCCACCATCGAGGGGCCAAGACGGAGAAGAGTCTAGATGAATGTCTTCCTTTTACCTTTAGTGATGGGGGGACCAAGCGAGCAGTACTGGAGGCTCGGAGTATACGAGGTGCAGTGTGAGTTGTAATAAGGGCCACTAATAACCCACTAAAAGAATCCAGAACAGATATCCAAACAGAAACTACATTTGACTGGTGCTTCTTTACATGGACTGGGCACTTTTTTTTTTATTTTAATTTATTTGGATTTGTTCATATTTAGGTGTAGTTCTTCTGTATTTTTTGCTATTACATTTATAGACATGTGATAACCATAAACATCACTGACACGAATTTGCTGTCTCCAGACTCAATGTGGCCCTATTAAGTGGTTTTGAAGTCTTTGTTGAGAATAGGTATGGAGGAACCTATTTCTCATTTAAGTATCTACCCAGTACCCAGTCACAGCAGTTCATCAGGTTCTGTGCACATTTTGGCAAATGTTTGGACAATCTGGGACAACACAACCAACTGGTCCAGCTAATTTCACATCATATTCTAGTGAACTACTTCCACAAAACCCATCTACACACAAAGTTGCACATATGAATAACACACAGACCTTTTGAGTTGGTATGGAAGGATTTTCTTTAGGAAACTGGTGTAAGAACTGAAGTACTTGGAAAAATCTTGCAGCTTGTTCACGGTCTCCTAGAAGCAGACAGTATATTAAAAGGAATGATTCCTCAAGTCCCCCAGTGTGCCGTAAGGACGACATCTGCTCACCAGCACAGTAACGGTGTCCTCTGTGATGCTCTGGTGCAGCTGCAACAGACTGTCCTCTAGGGGCCTCACAAATGCAGCATTCTCATGAAGATACTGGGAGAACTGTGGCGCACAATCAGAATGCAGGGGTCAAAACACCATTAAAAATAAACCAATAAACCACCCGGCAAGGCAGTGGTAAATTACAAAGTACCTTTTGGTTGAGGGCAGAAATTGGCTCAATAGATGAATCCGAGGGGTAGATATGCACCCTCTGCTCAGTGTACGAGTGGAAGTTGAGGAGCGCTGCCACCAGATCCTGGACAAAACCGAGGGCCTGTCCTGCCACGTCACGCGCTTTCAGCTGCAAACAACATGACAACACTTTCACAATCCAGCATTACATCATCCACACACGTCCCGAGGCTATAAAACCATTGCGTTAGACTGCACAAGTGTGATTAATGCTTTTCTTTTTTGTATGGCTAGGGGAGGTGGGGGGTGGGTGTCATTCTGTGGACAGAGTGAATACAAAACATCTCACCTGGTGCCTTCGGTTGTGTGGAGGGACATTCAAGCTGTTATAATCACTGAATTCTGATGAAAGAAGAAAATATTTTCTATACTACAATAGTGGTTCACATGCCAACATTACACAAATAAGCAGGACATGTTGTGCTCAGTGTAGTTTCGGCATTAAAATTAAAGGCAGAGTGCATTATAAATGTGTGAGGATTTTAGTACTAACTGGTGTCATTGAAGGGCACTTTCTCATGGATGACACTGCTGCTTTGTTGCAGCTGACTGTTCAGCTCTATCTGGCACTTCCTCAGCTGCTGCTGACTGTGGGCAACCAGAAAAAATTGAATGAGTGAAAGAAGGCAAAAAAAAACACACACACACACACACACACACACACACACACACACACACACACACACACACACACATTTCTTTCAGAGTTAAATAACAGTTAAAAATGATTTTATGAATCTCCAAAGACACTGGCACCATATATTGAAATAATAGCAGCCAACGTACCATTCCTCTGTTCTGATACGGCACTCCTTCGACTCCCTCTCCAACGTTTGTGTCTTCACCTGTCATGGACAAATAAATTAAAAAAATTAAGCATGCAGTTTACCATTTCAAACAACAAGCATTCCTCACAGAAGTTTAGGAAAGAAAACCTAGTTTGAATTACTTTTATTGCTCTCGCTGTGAAAAACATTTAAACATGGATCACTAGAATAATATCTACAGTCTACAGAGATGGTTTCCATTTTGTCTGTACGTGTTTACATAACCATGTTCACAGCACATGTCCTATTTATTCCCTCAGTTATTTTCTACAATTAGATTTTTAAAACGCAGTTTTATGCAATGTATTGCAATGGTCACAATATATTAAATCATAAGCCCTGTCTAGAATAGCCTATCATCAGATTCTTGCCGATTCGTCCATTCAGAGGCATTATTATCTCAAACACATAACATAAGAAATCTGTCTATGAAAATTATAACTGGTCTGGTCAAGAGCATCTCTCTGATGTTCAAACTTGGGTTCTCTGCCCGTCACTCACCTCAAGACGGACCTTATCGCTCTGCAGTTTCTCAACGGTGTCCATGTACTTGCTGGTGAGGCCGTCCACCAGAGCTTGGTGCTGCTGTGACTCCTTCTCTAGCTCCTCCAGGCGAGAAGTCAACTGGGCCTCCTGACGCCGATGCTGCTCATCCGCCTCGTAAAACTGGAAGACCATCGGTGGTTCAGAGCACAGTGCAGTCTGATACATGTCTCTAGTAGAACTGCAACATTGACAGACCTGGATATGAAGTCTCTCGTTTTCCTGAATTTTCTTCTGCAGGTCCTCGTCAAACACACTTTGAGTATGAAGGTTCTGCTGGGAGGGGGAGTCACCTCTATTCTGAAGGGTCACAGCATATAAAAAAAGTGGGGTTTGTCTGAATACTCAAAAGCCACAGTCTTGTAATTTTCGGATACACTTCTCATTTTCCAAAATCTCCACCTTGTTCCTCTTTCCCTTGGCATCACTGGCAGACAGTTCCTCCTGCAGCAGCTCCACTCTCTTGGCCAGCTGCTGATTCCGAAAGTTCAGGCTGTCCATCTCCTGCTCCACTTTTCTCAAGCTTTGATCCCTCTGCTTCAGCTCATCCTGAACATGGGAACACAGAGCAGCAGCATAAGAACAGATGGTTGTGCCAAAAGCTTATCATTAGGTGTGAAGAATCCTAATTTGGAACATCATGAACAAAAAGTCCTAGGCATCTCTTGTGAGCGGTAAACCGTACCTTCAACGTTGCAGAGGCGGCCTGCTCATCAACCACAGCTTTCTTCAGAACTTGGTTCTGGGCACGGAGCTTATTGCAGAACATAGACGGGCAAAAAGAACACTGATGTCAAGTTAAATGTTTAAATGCCATTTACTGCATGGAACAGATTTTCCCAACTGGTTTGCACTACTCGTGGGAGGTTGTGCCCATTTTGGTGAAGGGAAAGGGAAGTGACTGTCATTGTGAAACACTGCAGCACAGCACACGGTGACAGAACGAAATGTGTCCGCTGCTTTTAACCATCACCCATGGTGAGCAGTGGGCAGCCATGACAGGCGCCCGGGGAGCAGCGTGTGGGGACGGTGCTTTGCTGAGTGGCACCTTGGCGGTTCGGGATTCGCACCGGCAACCTTCTGATTACGGTTCTGCTTCCTTAACCGCTAGGCAATCACTCCCCCAATTTTTAACTCTTAAAGATTGTATGCAAATAATACTTGGTGCAATAAATGTCACTGACAAGATTTAAAGCCAGCTCAACAAATACGAAATGAAGAATGACGAGGTAAGAGAAGGTTCCGATTGGCAAATAGGAAGCAGCCCTGTCCTCAGCTGACACTTCTGTAAATGCAGACTAAGCACTTTGTTCAAGTTACGCGGATTTTGTATTAACCAGACCCACAATCATCCTCAGAAGCACAATGAGCCATCATATGGTGGACAAAGTCACACTTTACTACCTGATCCTCGCCGATCCTGCAGGTTCCAGGCATCATCTTCACTTATTACCAAGACACATTCCTCATACAGATCTTACCACCAGGCTGCACTCCCTCACGGTTTCCAGTCAAGTCGGCGACACGGCCCTCACCTTCGAGTACTCCTGCGCCAGCTTAGTGTATTTTGCTTGAAGGTCTGCGGCCATGACTCCCAGGCAGCGATCCGGCTTCACAACATTGGCCGGCGCTCGCTCGGTGTGACAAGTCGGCTAAACAAGCTAACACGGTTTCGCCGAGCGCCGAGCTAGCGGTCAGTGCCTGCGACTGACATCCTAAATCCCGCACATGACAGACTGGAGAGCTGGAAAGAAACCCGGAGCTAGCGTGGCTTTAAATGGACTGCTGCGGCTTACGCGGAGGCAGCAAGCAGTGGCGGATTAACTCGCAACTCGAAACGTGCCGGGTGACGTTCACCCTTCGCGTGTTACGTTATGTTTCATTTCTACGCAGAACGTACGATTAGGCATCTACGTGGAAAATGCCGAGAGCAGACAGGCTAGTGCTAAGCATTAGCTAACTAACAGCAGCGCGTTTGGCGAGCATTAAAAGTCGACTGGCGCGCCGGGGCGAAGCTGCAGAGACAGCCCGCCACTCCGGGTTTGTTATTAAAAAACGACAATTCTGCCGCGGCCAGCGACAGCGGCATCAGCAGCGACGTCGCTGCCTCTTCCGTTCATATGTGTTTGCGCTCAGGACCAAACAACGCCGGCTTTCGTCAGGGGTCAAAGGTCAGCGCGACGGACGGGCGGGGAGAACGCTTTATTTTATTTTATTAAATTATACACGTTCTTAACCTCGCATTAAAACCTTAAATAAACGACGACATATTAATTTCACATCAAATATATCATCTGTGTAGCGCGCTAGCAGCAAGTGTTTTTTAGACTTTTTTGCAAAGGTTTGCGCACCACAAAGGTTTGTCCCCTATTATAAAAATTTCACCTTGTGAGACTAGTTAACATTAATACGAGTTCCCCGAGCCTGTCTATGGTGACACAGTAGCTGGAAATGGCGATAGGTGTAAAGGGAGCGGCAGCTCAGACAGCCGGATCTGGAATTTCTCCCCTTATGTCGTCATAAGAGGAAATTTTACCTCCCGTTTCTCATGCTTTTCCCACCCCTCCCCTAAAAAAGTAACTACACCGACCATCAGCGCTTGAAAACATGCGAAGCATTGCAATTGCTTGGTGATTGGATGTAGTTAGTTCAGTCATGCAAGACTCTGAAGAACCAGTGGATTAATTAAGTTTTATTCTGGAAACATTTGCGTCAAACTTTGTGGTTGGGGAATGGTGTTGATGACATAATTTTCACGAATAAATTTTGGAAAAAGACTTCAGATACAGTATTAGGGGACCACCCAGACCTATATAAATGCAAAAAACATTTTCATAATAGGTGACCTTTAAATAAGCAAAAGACTTTACTTTACTTTACTTTATTTTGCCGCCAATTTTATCCAAAGCAATTTACAGGAGGAAGACACCAGCAATTCTCATTCAATTTCTATAGATTTTGAATTTACAAAAACTAAGAGCCCTGATAAGGCCTAACTTGTCAGCAAGATTTTTAAGTGCTAGACGAAAATTAAAATTATTATATATATATATATATATTTATTGTTTTGTGCATATGCATGTGTAAGTGTTAGATTTGTCTGAAATACTTTTGAATAAGTGGGTTTTCAACTGCTTCTTAAAGGTGGTCGTAGTCTCGGGTAGGAGGGCAAGTTGTTCCACCAGCCAGGTACAACAACAGAGAACAGAGTTGATTGGAATCGGAGACCCTGTGAAGAGGGAATTTTCATCTCATTTCATTTGCAGATCTGAGAGAGCGTGCAGGAGTGTAGCTAGGTAGTATTGTATTGATATAGGAGGGTGCAGTTCCATTTACAGCCCTGTAGGCAAGCATCAAGGATTTGAACTCAATGCGAGCAGCTACCGGGAGCCAGTGGAGAGAGGTGAGAAGAGGCGTGACATGGGTGTATTTTGGCTGATTGAAGATGATTGATGATTGAGGACAAATTAATAGCCAAAAAAGGCATGTAGTTAAAAAGATTTCAACATTTTATGGAATATGGAATCCTGGCATGGACCTTGTGTGTGTGTAGTTTACATGCTCTTCCCATGTTTGCACGGGTTTCCTCTGGGTTCTCAAGTTTCGACCTCTAGAGGCATGAAAACTAGATGAATTGTGTTTGTTTGTGTGTGTGTGCGTGCCCTTGGGTGGGCTGGCACCCTGCACCCAGTGTCCCGGAATAGGATCCGGTAGCCGCAACCCTGAGTAGGACTAAGCGGTTAAGGAAAGTGAGTGAGAGAGTGTAGAGACAAGATGGTTTGGACCACCACAGTGTCTGTGGATTGTAATGGCATGAGTGGGATTAGCTTTATGACTTTGTATGCTATGTAGTAGGTACCCACAAGTAGTGTAAATGCTGCAGGAAACTGTGGTATTTCCTGTAACTCCCATTGAGCATTAGAATTTCTTAACACTATTTATAAGAATAATTTGTTAATTATCTATTCAAAGTCTTTCATGCCATCATTTACCAGACCAGGCAGCCTTTAACAGATTTTGGTGGTCATTTGGTGGTGAAGTCATTATCTCTTGATGATGGAAGATGGCTGAGGTCTGGAAGATGTTCAATTTTAATGTCCAATTCAATTTTAATGCTTTCCTTAATGCAAAGGTAAAAACAGAGTGGAAACACACAACAACCATATGGTGAAATATAAAAGAAAAAAAAAACAATTAAAAGGTTTCTTGGCCAAATAAATAAAATGCTAATAATATAAAGACATATATTGCATTATGTTTTTTAAGAACGCATATTGTGGCACTGTGGCGGTTATACTTTAAAAATCAATCAAAACAAATATTTTGAGGACTGGAATCACAGCCTGAGTGCTTTTTCACTTTCTCGGTGTGACTATCAGATTACACTGCAGAGGAGCGGAAAATGGATCAGAACTCTCTCCATCCTTTTAATCAGAAAATGTAACCTGGCACAATCCCGAATTCGTATGGGCATCCATTGTCTGTTGTATTTCACTTATAAAAGTAAACACTATGAAATGTAATGGGTCTAAAAATCCTTAATGGAGAATGCTTTAATCAATATCATGTCATTCTTGGTACTTAATTGGTGCTTTAATAAGAACAGTATTTGAAGAGTGCTTGTTGAATGATCTCATCTATTCTTCAGGGGGCATTTTAGAAAGAACAGGGTAGGGTAAGGCAAGACAGAGATACAGGAAAGAGAGAGAGAGAGACTGTGCGAGAGGAGAGAGAAAAAAGAGGGGGTCTGCTAATGGAGGACAAACCCTCCACCACAAATCGGCTAAAAGATTCTGGCAGTCACGTCCATCTGCCTCTCCGCCTTGTTTCTGAAAAAATGTCATCGTTGTTAAAGGAGGAGATGCAGAAGGTGCTCTTCAGGTCAGAGGGACAGACTCTGAAGGAATTTATAGAAATTGAAGAACCGGGACAGGGCCGATATTTTCTCTGTGTTTCAGGTACATGTTTTATTTAATATAATTTTCACTGAATGTTTGTTAATTTTTAGGAGACGTGGATGAAGCAATAACTGTGCCAAAGAAACTCAACAAAGAGCAAATGAGGTTGCATTTTTAGTGTAGTTTTTAATCTAAAGATATAATTTGAATATGTAGCTCCAATTAAAAAAAATATCCAAATGTGAGTCAGTGTAAATGTGACTGCAAATGTGTGTGTAAATTGGGGCTTTCAGTGTCAAAAAGCAATGACGTCCAGGTATCAGTGATACGGTGCCAAAAAAAGCAGCGCACAAACTCAAAGCAGTTCCTGTGTTCCCATCTGGAGGACTCATACCACAGAACAGAGGTGTGGTCACTGGCGGATCTAGTGCTTCTTGATGGAATGGATCCTGACACTGTAAGTAAATTATCTTTTAAAGATTTAGAAACACATTTTAAAAGAAATGTACAATTTATTATGCCATTAAATGCCTGTCCCTACGCTGCTCTGATTGGCTGTGGAAGAATGGCCTCTGACCAGTCGTTTTGCTGAATACTGGTTCAAATTGCAAGTTTCATTTAAATGTATTTTCATTCAGTTGTAGCCTTTTTAAGATGATGCTGTGAAGTCCCTTCACACTTAGATAAACATATTTTATTTATTTCTTAAATCTATTCATTGTGTCATACATTTGTCACTCGGTCAAATACAAAAAGAATCATATTTTTCATTGGTAAACCATGTCCTGGAGCACTGGTATGCTTAAAGAAAGCATTTTGGGTTTGCATGCAGTAGAATTCATACGAAAATAAATAATTTTGAGTAGCCCCGCCCTTAACAAAAGCAAGCACACTCTTTTGATGAAACGTCATGAATCCTGTAAGTGTTTTAGAAATATGAATCCCTAGACTAATCATTACTGTGCAAAGTGATAATATTACTGTACCATGTTATTTGCCAGTTAATGTCACTGAATTGTTTCGGAATAGCTGATCACTTTAAAATAAATTTGGCATCTAGTGTATTTAATACGCATAACTTTGTGTTTTCATCTTAAATATACCCAATGTCAGTTTAATTAATGCTCTGCCTCTCTATTTTTCTTTGTGCCAGGATAATCCCTGCTTCCACATGCATTTCTCCACCGTTCGCACAGTGCAGGCTGTTAATTGCGCGGCAAAGTACTCCCTTGCACGCACTCTGGTCGCTCTGAGCAGCTCGCATTGCCAGACGCCGCTCAACCTAACAAACTTTGACTGCGACTATATCCAGTCTGGTTCTGTCTACACCAACCGAGGGGACTGCATGGTCCTGATGCAGATTTGCTATTATGCCTTTAACCTGGTGTGTCTCTCCATGTGTCCTGCACCTTAAGAGTCATGAAAAATACATTTTTGTCTTTCTCCATTGATATATTGTTTAAAGATATAGCATACAAGTACATTTTGTTTTAAAGGAAACAAATCATCAATGAAAATATATTGAATTTCTGTACCATCCATACCACTAATTCCAATGCAATACTTTGTGTGTACTCGGATGAGTTGATAAAATTAAATCGAGTGTCTTAAATGGGTCCAATTCAAAATATCATTTAATATTTCCTAAAAACAAGAAAATGTACTGTCATAATATTTCAAATCTATTTTCCATACATTTCATATAACACCTGTACCCTCTTTATTATTTAAACCTTGATGAAAATTATTTTTGAAAGATCTGTTTGTCAATATTTTCACAAAATCTGCATTTCAGGATACACATTAGGCACAACGCTACATTTTATATGTAATGTGTTGCTTGTATTGATCTGAGCATTGCAGGTTAACGAAACCTGTAGATGAATGAATAAATGGAAGTTGTCGGTCCCCGATTCATTATTTTATTTGTTTGTTCGTGTGCTGCTTGGCTGGTTGATTGATGCCGTGTGTACATACGCATTTCTTGTGTTTGTGACATCCACTAAGCACAATTTGCTCACATTTATCGGATTTCCACGAAGTGAACGAGCGGCAGCGTTCTCTTTATCACCACAGATGGCGCACTGCTGCACTGTTTTGATCAACAGGACCCCTTTTCTAGTTCAACGCCTGCCTGTAAAAAAAGATGTTATTCGTTTAAGAAAACGACAAGTTGCTGCTTTAATTAATTTTAGTTGTAGGCATTATTTTAATTACCGACGTTATCTCCTCTCATCATATTATGTAATTGTGTGTAAGTTATTATTTATTTAATTTTGGTCAGGCGAGACAGAGTCGACAAAACAGACACCGCCTGGCGCCAAAATTGAACTTCAAAATCTTGTGCGTTTCTTTCCGTGACTGCAGCGAGTTCTCTTTGGTTTCTGACGAAATTACCAGCGATTTTCGCGGTTGGAAGGCGTGGGTGTTTTGAGGGAGAGTGCTCAAAATGTATATCAAGTCCATTATTTTAGAAGGTTTCAAGTCCTACGCGGAGAGGACAGAAATAAACGGCTTCGACCCCCTTTTCAACGCCATAACTGGATTAAACGGCAGCGGGAAGTCCAACATCCTGGACTCGATATGCTTTCTACTCGGAATATCCAACCTGTCGCAGGTACGCTGTTTTCACAGTCGCCGCAGAGCCATAGGCTCCCCGCACATGCGCTGCATTTCGTTGCGCAGTGGACGCCGATATATGTGCTCCACGTTCGTAAACCACGCGTTCCCTACGCGGGCAAGCCTTTCGACTGAGTTTGCACTAACTGCCCGGCCTCGTTCCCTTTTAGGTGCGCGCAACAAGTCTCCAAGACTTGGTGTACAAAAATGGCCTGGCTGGCATAACGAAAGCAACGGTGTCGATCACCTTTGACAACACTGACAAGAAGCAGAGTCCACTGGGGTTTGACAGCCACGACGAGATCACCATCACCAGACAGGTACGCCAAGACAGTCCCGTGTTCAGCTTCAGTTCGGGCCCTCACACGCGATGGTGTTAAATCGTAGGTGGTGATCGGAGGGAGGAACAAGTATTTGATCAACGGGGTGAACGCCAACAACATGCGAGTCCAAGACCTGTTCTGCTCAGTCGGCCTGAATGTCAACAATCCCCACTTTCTTATAATGCAGGTAGGAAGTTAGGTTACTAAATGTGAATCTGGATGAAATACAGACTCGTTAGTGAGCTGATTGCACTGTTCTGTTATTTCAGGGAAGGATCACGAAGGTGCTGAACATGAAACCTCCTGAAGTAAGTAGTTCAGTAGCCTTTCAGTGGTTTTATTCTTGCTTTTTGGAAACGGAGGACGCGCTTCTATAAAGTGAGCAACGTTTTCCAGATCCTCTCCATGATAGAAGAGGCAGCCGGTACGCGAATGTACGAATGCAAGAAAATCAGCGCTCAGAAAACCATTGAGAAGAAAGAAGCAAAACTTAAAGAGATTCAAACGGTGAGAGGTGGTGACATTAATCAGGCGTTTTGCAATGTGGTTGCCAGGTACATGTTTTGTAACAAGTGCTCTCTTCTCCAGATTTTAGATGAAGAGATCACTCCTGCCATGCAGAAATTGAAAGAGGTTTTTTATTATGTTTAAAACCCTGTAAGCATTTTCTAGCTTTTATCATTCTAAATTGAATGAACTTAATGTTGTTTGATTTGCATACATTTCCAAAAACAGGAAAGATCCTCGTATTTGGAGTATCAGAAGCTTATGCGCGAGATCGAGCACCTGAGCCGGCTATATGTGGCCTACCAGTTTGTGTGTGCTGAGGAGACCAAGTTGAAGTCCGCTGAACACTTTAAGGAGATGCAGGATTCCATTGGCAAGCTCAAGCAAAGCATGCATGAGAGTGAGAACAAATTTCAACAACTTACCAGTGAGATTCGGGAACTGGAGAAAAGTCGGGACAAGGTAACAGGATCAATAGGCAGGACAATTTCCACTGAGTTTGTCTTTGTGAGCTCTGCTATGACATTTGACATTTTTGGTACCAGGAGGTAGGTGGTGTTCTGAAGACCTTGGAGAAGAACCTTGCTGAGTTGCAGAGGGTTGATGCAAAAGCTCAAAGCTCCCTGGACATGAAAAAGCAAAATCTGAAGGAAGAAACAAAGAAGAGGAAGGATCTTGTGAAGAATATGGAGGAGGTTTGTCAAGCATCTAGAGAACTGTGATGTACTTTTATGTAAAGACTATAATATAATGTACTACATACACTAACCAGCCATAGCCGCCGACCTCAGAATGGCATTAGTTATTTATGTACTTATTTCCTCTTCTTTTTCATATGCTGGATCAATTTTAATTCCATCAGCAAGGCTGTTATTTTACCTTGAAAATGGTCCACATTCTAAATAATATGAAGCCTTGGGTCCTCTGATTTTGGTTCTTTGTTTAAAGACAGGCCATTTGATGATTGGGGTGATATGGGTTGCTGGACTAGCAATTAATCTGTAGCTACTCCTATAAAGTATATTATCAAGGTAGTTTTACCTTATTTGTGGGTTTGGGAATATAGGTTCTTGACATTCCTTGCAGTGGGTACAGAAAGTATTCAGATTACCTTAAATTTCTCTTTGTTATATTGCGGCCATTTGCTAAAATCATTTAAGTTTATTTATTCTCCTCATTAATGTACACACAGCACCCCATAATAACAGAAAAACACAGAATTACTTTTTAATGATTTTAGCAAATGACTGCAACATATCAGAGTGAAAAATTTAAGTGGGTCTGAATACTTTCCATGCCCTCTGTACAAAACACCTTACAGAGTGTTTTGTGTCTTACCTGTGGGAAATGTCACAAGTGTTTCAGTTAATTATGACTTTACAAACACATAAAAATACAGGATAAGAAGACTCTTGCATCAAAAGAGACTGAGGTCTCCAAGGCAACTGAGCACTTGCAAACATTGGAGGCAGAAGGGAAAAAAGACGCAGAAGCCCTGGAAGCAGCCCAACAGCATTTCCGTGCGGTGACTGCTGGCCTATCCACCAATGAAGATGGAGAAGAGGCCACGGTCCAGGGCCAGATGATGACCTGCAAGAATGACATCAGCAAAGCTGAGACCGAGGCCAAACAGGTACAAAAAAGGCTAATTATTCCAACAATTAATTGCATATTAAAGTCATCCAAATAATCCATAACTATTATATTTGATAAAAAGTTACTGCCTTCTTTTCATGAGTTGGTTCATTTTTATGTAATGTGTGATACAGTAGTAAAGAGGTGCATAGCTTTTTTTTTTTTTATTCTGATGTACACTGAGGTACTCTGAGGGATCATAATATTGTGCATTAGCAGCTATTAGTAGTAGAAACAAAAGACTCAGCATACATTCAAACAGATGTTAGTGCATATAAATTATAGTAATTTAAGAGAACATTGGATCTAACAGTGATATGATTTTGGTTCAAATCTTCTCATTTAATGAATTTGAGTTATTTTTATTGGGGTTTTTTTTCCCCCGTCCTCTCTTCAGTGGATAAAAGTACAAGCCCCTGTTGCTGAACATTGAAGACAATTTTGTTTTCTCTCTCTTCGCTGTCCACAGGCTAAAATGAGGCTAAACCATGCTCAGCAGGAGCTGAAAACCAAGCAGGCCCAAGTACAGAAGATGGATAGTGGATACAAAAAGGACCAGGATTCTTTTGAGGCCATAAAGAAGTGCAAGAACAAGTTGGAAAGTGAAGTACAAAAGCTGAATTATGAAGGTCTGTTTATTTATTTATTTATATTTAGTTTTTTATCCTTGTGCCCAATATTTATTCATCCACATTAGGTCTGAAAATATGATATTGATACGATATTTATCATGACAGTTCATCCTAGTTTAAAAAAAAAATAAAAATAATAATATATATATTTTTTAACTGCAGTTTGTTGTAAATGGTTACAAATGCTATGTATTAATCCACAGATGGTAAAGAGGAGGAGTTGATCGGGAGGAAGAGGCAGCTGTCTAAGGAAGTCATTCAGTTGAAAGAAACATATGAGTCTCTGATGACACGCTTCCCTAATCTCAGATTTGATTACAGGTACCTGTGTTACGTACACTTTGTTGGAAATCCATTTAGTTACTTTTAAAATAAAAGTTTAAATGCAGTAAAAATGCACAAATAGTGAAAGGACATAACAAAGTGACTTAAAATTTAGGTTAAAGAGTCCATATATATGAAGAAACTTTTTGGTAAAAAGTAGAACTGAAATGTATGTATGTAAGTAAAGTAAAGTGAAGTGATTGTCACACATGATACACAGCACACTATGCACACAGTGAAATGTGTCCTCTGCATTTTACCCATCACCCTGAGTGAGCAGTGGGCAGCCATGACAGGCGCCCGGGGAGCAGTGTGTGGGGACGGTGCTTTGCTCAGTGGCACCTCAGTGGCACCTTGGCGGATCGGGATTCGAACCGGCAACCTTCTGATTACGGGGCCGCTTCCTTAACTGCTAGGCCACCACTGCCCTAATAATGTGCTTTAATAATGCAGAATAATCAATATCTAAGTTTAAAGCGCAACTATAATACATTTAAATTTGATTAAAATAATATTATTATTTTTCCACCACTGTGTCCTTGCGACCATTTTCGTTTATTAATTGTGATTATTTTTTCAGAGACCCAGAGAGGGGCTGGGACAGGAATAAAGTCAAAGGTCTAGTGGCCAACCTGTTCACTGTCACAGATGTTTCCAATGCCACAGCTTTAGAGGTTGTGGCTGGTGGTAGGCTATATAATGTTGTTGTAGATAATGAGGTAAGCTTTAAAAAAAAAAAAAAAAAAGTTACCTATACATTCAATTACAAATTATCCAACTGAATGTTGCTTTTTTTTTTTATAACAATTACTTGCATTATGACAAATTTTGCATTTCAAGGTAACTGGAAAGAAGCTCTTGGAAAAAGGGGAACTGAAACGGCGATACACAATCATTCCACTGAACAAAATATCCGCCAGGTCCCTCGGGGACAACGTTGTGAGAGCTGCAGAGAGTCTGGTAATTTAACAAGCTCATAGCATTTAATCAACCCAAATTGTCAGTAGTCCTTAAGGCCCATTTTATTATATGCCTTGGTTTCACCAACATTCACATATCCCAAAGCCAGATGTTCTCTCAAACCTCTTAGGCTTTAGAGACTGTGAACCTTTAATTAGTGACTACAAATATAGTTACATTCGGCATTTATTTATTTATTACATTTATAGCAGCCGCCCTTATCCAGAGCCACTTACCAAATTGTCAGTAGTGACAGGGACAGTCCCCCTGGAGACACTCGGGGTTAAGTGTCTTGCTTAGGGACACAATGGTAGTAAGTGAGGTTTGAATCTTTGACACCTGTGCTAATAGCACTATATCTAATAATGTGAATAGCACATGTATTTGTAAGACTTAACATTAATTAATGACCTGACCCTGTTTGACCTTTTGAACTGTATTTTAGGTAGGATCTGACAATGTGCACACTGCTCTCTCGCTGGTGGGCTATGAGTCGGAGCTGCAGAAAGCAATGGAGTACATCTTTGGCACTACACTGGTCTGTGACACCCTGGACAATGCCAAAAAAGTGGCCTTCGATAAGCGTGTGGCCACCAAAACGGTCACCCTTGGAGGAGATGTGTTCGACCCACAGGGAACACTGACTGGAGGTGAAGATTAGATATCACGAACTAGCAAGCTCTTATGCAATTACATGCAAGCAAGACCATTTGGCCTGTTGTATGATCGTGTTTTTCCCACTGTTATAATATTCTTTGTGTGCATGTAGCTGATGATATTTTTGATATATTATTTATTTAATATGTGCTATCCAAGATAAGGTAAATTTCACCAAACTGAATACTGTTTGATTTGTTATGATTGCTGCATCTTTCTGGTAACATAACTATTTATACTGGAAATTTTAAATGATCAAATGCTGGTTTTGGCCTATGGTTTTTGCCGTATGTTAAAAAAGAAGTATGGGGTCCCCTGTTAGGGGTCGCCACACTGGATCACTGGATGTTCACACAATTGACCTGGCAAAAAGTGTTGAACCAGATGCACTCCCTATTTACCCAGGTTTGGAATCGGCACCAAGAAATGTAGTGTCACATGCATCCCCAGTGGCAGGATTAATATGGCAGCTGCATTTGGTGGTGTTATTCTATTCATATGCATGTTATCTTCTTCCTGCTTCAGGAGCCAGAGCTCAGACTGCCTCTGTGCTGTCTAAACTTGCTGAGATAAAGGACATCCAGGATATTCTGAGAAGCAAAGAAGCTGAGCTGAGTTCTTTGGAGAGGGATCTGGGCAGCCTGAAGGGAACCGCTGAAAAGTGAGTGCAGCAAATTTCAGTATAATATGAATATGTTTGTCCATTTATTGTGTATAATCAGCTTGGCATGTATTAATCTGCACCATAAATACACTGGTATTTCTGCGAACCTTGGTGCTGTTTTTAGCTAATTGAAGCAAAAAGTATAATTGGGATATGTACACTGGTAGACTCATTGTGCTATTTACCACAAACACCTGTCTTAATGTGAGGAGAAAAATGTCATGTTGCCACTCTCTGCTCTAGGTATCGCCAGTTGAAGCAGCAGTTGGATCTGAAGACAGAGGAAGCTCAGATTCTGGAGACCAAACTGCAGCAGAGCTCATTTCACAAGCAGCAGGAGGAGCTGGGAATGCTCCACAAGACCATTGGTATAACAATCCCAACTTCTACAGACTTGTAGTACTCTACAAATGAAAATGAACAGGACTGCACGTTTCAGAGAAGGTCTGAAAACATTTGTGGTGATTCCTTTGTTTCAGAGGAGAGTGAGGAAACGCTGAAAAAGACAAAGGAGGTGCAGAAGAAGGCAGAAGAGAAGTACAAGGTGCTGGAGAACAAAATGAAGAACAGAGAGGCAGAGAGGGAGAAGGAGCTAAATGCAGCACAGCAAAATCTCAACCAGGCCAAGAGCAAAGCAGATGCATTCAAAAAGAAACTAAAAGAGAGGCAGCAGGTACACCAACAGCACACCCGTCTCAATGGTCTGAAGGGCCGAAATTTGATCACATTTGCTTCACCACTTTAATAATTTTTTTGGAACTTGATCTACTGAATGGGTAATTCCTATTTAAGGTTATACAGCAATTATTTTGCTTGGGGAATGCATAAATATAAATTGTGTAGATTTATAACAAATCTAAAGTAGAATAGCTGTATGATAATTTTGTAACATTAGTGATGCACAAGATCTGTGAACTATGTAGGAGGTGGATACTTTGACGTTGGAGCTGGAGGACCTGAAGAAGGAACAAGCCAGTTACCAGCAGCAGATTGAAGCTGTGGATGAAGCCACGAAAGCCATTCAGGAACAGATAGAGACCCTATCAGCCTCTGTCTCCAGCAGTAAGGTAAAGTCACTATGCGGTGACTGAGTGATGAATTTACACAAGTTCTTTCACTGGATGCATAGATGGAACAAACATCTATTTTCTGATTTTTTTATCTAACTCTTGACTTTGTATTACTGAACTACTGAAATGCTTTCATTCTCTATGCTTTGGAGCACTGAGGGCTAATGTTCATTTGGACTGTGTTGTGATTCTCCAGGAGGCTGTGCAGAAGGCCCAGGACGAGCTAACCCAGAAGAAGGAGGTGATCCTCGGGCAGGAAAGAGAAATAAAGGGCAAGACCGGAGAGGCCAACCGCCTGCGGGAACAGAACAATGAGGCTCAGCTGAAGATCAAGGAGCTGGAGCACAACATCAACAAGCACAAGAAGGACAGCGCTGACGCTGACGCCAGGGTAAGTTTGCATTTTGTGGTCTGTATGTACAGTGGTGCTTCATTACAGCTTTTAAATGTGTAGGAATGATTTATATAGAATATTATTAGACGTTGTGTTTGTAAGCCATGTCTGTCATCTGCTGCAGGTGGCTCAGATGCTGGCAGGGAATGATTGGATCACACCAGAGAGGCATCTCTTTGGCCAGCCAAACACAGCATATGACTTCAAAGCCAACAGCCCGAAAGAAGCAGGCCACAGGCTCAGGAAGCTGGAGGAGACGAAAGAGAAACTGGAGAGGAATGTTAACAGGAGGGCCATGAACATGCTGAGTGAAGCTGAGGAGAGGGTATGAGCGCTCAATAATAACCTCTTCTCATTTATATTTGGTTTCAGCTGCATTATTCATGATATTAAACAGTATGCACAGAACTCACTGTCATGTCAGCAACAATTAAGTCAAATTCTTTCAATCATAGTCAATTCTGTGGCCCCCACAATTTTATGGAGTGCCAACAAATGGCAAAATGGGAAATTTAATACATATGACAGGAATGAATTAAATAATTAATTAAATGTCATACTAAATGAATTACTTCAATCTGTCAGTCTGTCCCATCAAAGTAAGTCGGTAGGAGTAATGCTGATCTAGCCTGATCTTTTGATTATTGGTTTGGGCCAACACGACCCTACCATTCATTGGTGATATTGCAGCAGAGCTGATAAGAGACATTGTAGGATCTGCAAACAACATCAATGCAGGGGATGCTGAACATGAATATGTACAAGGTATGTATTTGACACAAGGACACAGGCTAGACCAGAATTAGTCCCACCCACTTACATTTTGTGATTTATCAGTTTAATTTTGGCACTCTATACAATTTGACAGCATTGCATTTTCATTTGATCAATATTATTGGTATTGCTGTACAATACTATAAGGAATGTACAATAAGGAACATTTGCTGGTTACAATGTAAGCAGAGAATGTCCATCTTGTGCATCCATCTGTACCACCATACACTCTGCAATTAACTTGAAAGTCTTAAATTTTGTATTATTAAATTAAGGCCTTGAAAAGTTATTGCATTTTGTTCACAGGTCTTACACTTCATAAGGAAAAATAGAAAACAAAAGAGGGAAAAAAAAGAGGGATGAGATATTTCATATTTTATTTTCATACAAAAAAATATTGCATATCACTGTTAATAGCAGTGTTTCCCAACACTGGTCCTGGAGGAACGTCTGCCAAAGAGTCACTCCAGCCCTACCTTAATTAAGTTCAGGTGTTACTTAATGGCCTAATGGTAGATTTTCCTCCAGGACCAGGGTTTGGAAACACTGGCCTATAGCACAAACAGATTAGGGTCAAAAGAGTCTGCAAACACACTATCAACTTGGCCCAGTATTTACAAAATCTCACTTTCTGCAGTCTTAAAACATTACCAAGATTTCGTAAATTATATTCAAACAACCTGGTAAGGTCGGATAGGTGGGATTGGGAGAACCAATGCTCCCTCCAAAGATTTATGCATTTCTTGGTTCGAATCCCGATCCGGTGTTACTGAGCAAGGTACCGTCCCCACACTGCTCCCCGGGCGCCTTACATGGCTGCCCACTGCTCACCAAGGGTGATTGTTACAATCACTTCACTTTCACTTCATATCTTGCCATAATTCCTCACATATTTGTAGTTTGTTTTTAGTATAAAGTGAGGACACTACCCTGTTAGTCAAGAAAGCAACGTTAAATTAGAATACAACAGCAGTGAGAGGCATAAGAAAGAAGGGTTCTGTGTATTGTATTGATGTATTGATTTATAGAAGTCCATAGGTTCCTTTTCTTTTATTGTCTGATTAAAATACTATCTAAATACTATTTTTTTTTTCCTTCTCTTTTTTTTATTTTTTCTCGTCTTGCCACAGATATCTTGAAGATTATCCCACTCATTAAGTTGTTTCAGGATTCTCTAAAAACAGATAGTCAACATGTTCATTTTAATTGAGGTTATTCTAGATTCTAATCTTAAAAAGGAATTAAGTTCTATCTCACAATGTCCGTTTTTGAGGTGAATTAACACATCATCTGTGAAGGGTGACTGTTTATGTTCACTCTTCCCAAGCATTATATATTTTTTATGTTTTTATTTTGTCTAATTATGTTACTTAGTGAACAGTGAAGGTGAAAGTGGACACCATTGTCTCATCCCTTTCTCAAGACTAACATTTTTTATATGTTTCCATTTATTTTAATCCTAGCATAGGGACTACTGTATAAGAATTTAATAATGCCTATGAAGTCATTGTGAACCAAATTTCCCCAGAACCTTGTATAAATAACACCAACTCACTGAGTCAAAAGCTTTTTCAGCATCTAAGCTCAGTATAGTTACTTCTGTGTTATTTCTGCATCGGTGTTGCATGATATGCAGAGTACGTTGTATGTTATCTTGTTTGCCTTTCTCTAATCGATTGGTTATGAGAAATGATAGTTTAGTACAGATTCGAGCCTCTTTGCTTATATAGAAGCAATTTATAATCAACATTCAATACTGATATTGGTCTATATGAAGTACGCTCTCACTTATCCTTCCCGCCCTTGGGAATAACTGTAATGATCGCTTCTGGCCATGTGGGGGGCATTTGGCCCTTCACCCTTATTTTTCTATAGTAACCCTCAAATATTATTGGGATTTCTGTCAATTTATGGATTTTGGTTACATGTTTTCTCATTTTAAACTTTTTTTGTGCCTGTTTTTAGTACAATGACCTGAAGAAGAAGAAGAGGATTGTGGAAAATGACAAGGCCAAGATCTTGGAGACAATTGAGGAGCTTGATCAGAAGAAGAATGAGGCTCTCAACGTGGCATGGCAAAAAGTGTGTGCCCCAGCCTGGTGCCTGTGTGTGTGTGTGTGTGTGTGCCTGTGTGTGTGTGTGTGCCTGTGTGTGTGTGCGCCTGTGTGTGTGTGTGCCTACGTGTGTGTGTGTGTGTGTTCACATGCGCCTATGTAAAGGAATCGCTAATGCATGCGTGTGTGTTCAGGTGAACAAAGATTTCAGCTCCATCTTCTCCACTCTGCTGCCTGGGGCTGATGCTCGACTTGCTCCGCCTGAAGGCTTTGGAGTTCTGGATGGGCTGGAATTCAAGGTTGCCCTGGGCAGCACCTGGAAAGAGAACCTGACAGAACTCAGTGGGGGACAGAGGTTAGTTAAAGTGTTGAAATGCTTCTCACCTTCACTGTGATGTAGTTAAAGTTTGTTTTAATCAAGTGAGCAATGACGTTGCTTTGGATTGGTATTTTCTATGAATGCTGTTGCCCACAGTCATTTTACACAATTTATGATATTGATTGTGGGAGTAGAGTGGTATGTGACGTGCCTGTTGCCATGCGGTTGCTCTTCTGCTGCAGGTCTCTGGTGGCCCTGTCGCTGATCCTGGCCATGCTGCTGTTTAAACCAGCACCCATCTACATCCTGGATGAGGTGGACGCAGCTCTGGACCTGTCACACACACAGAACATCGGACAGATGTTGCGGACACATTTCAAACACTCACAGGTACTCTCATACACACACATGCACATTTTAATGTAACACTGATACAGTCTCCCAGTCTTGCTGCATGCAACTTTCATGCTCTGTTTGTCTTTGCTAATTATTTCCTTATTATTTAACAGTTTGTGGTGGTCTCCCTTAAAGACGGAATGTTCACCAATGCAAACGTTCTCTTCAAGACCAAGTTTGTTGACGGTGTGTCTACAGTGACACGGACTGCTCAGCTGCAGGATGGCAAAGGGCAAGCTCAGAAATCCCAGGAAAAAGGGAAGGTCAAAGACAAGAAGCAGAGGCAGATTTTGGCCAACTGAAGCAAAAAAAAAAAAAAAAAAAAGAAAACTGCTCTTATGTTTGTATGTCCTTATACTGTCTTTCTGCACTATTTCCTATTTACTCCCCAATTTGTTTTATTTCTTTCTACATCAAATAACATTTTACATATACATATTAATGCAGTTGTGCCATTAGTTTTCTTGCTGTTTTAAATGAGACATGAATAAAGCTAAAGTTTTAAAATGATTTTTCTTTGTTTTTATTTTCTGAGTTCTGAGTTCTTCCAACTGAATAATACATTATTCCAGGGGAGCTAAAATGTGTTTTCATTAATCAGCCATGTCATTAGTGTAATTCCCACTGGTGCCAATGACCGATCCACAGCTACAATGCCCCTTACACAATAAACTGATACGTTGTGCGTTCTAACACCTTTCTGTAAGAACCAGCAAATTCTCTCATCCTTTTCATTTGCAATTCTCCTCTACTGGATCAGACAACATGGGACTGTGTCAGTGACCCTAGCTGTACATGACTCTGTCTCCTGGTTCTCACTGGGTTCGATGTGCTGCTGGTCCGTGGACTGAAGGAATTGTAAGGTAATATGTGATATGGACTGTGAAGGTTCTGTGGTGCAGAGGGTGATACAGGTTTAATAATCCCCCATTACTCCTCTTGTCTGTTTCTTCATTGCTTTTCTCCAGCCTTGAGCTGAGCTTTGGTCTCTAGTCCCACTGATGGACACTTGAAAATATCCTGTTGTTCAGTGTGTACACTCAACTCGTTTTGGGAGAAGATGTTGTTCACATGGCCTTCTCTATACTCCTTGTAAGAAAAGTGTGTGTGTGTGTGTGTGTGTGTGTCTCTCTCTCTCACACAGATTGGTGTAATATTGTGTGTATATTAGATTAGATTCAACTTTATTGTCATTACACATGTACAAGTACAGGGCAACGAAATGCGCGCACACACACACACACACACACACACTTTGCTGCCATCCATGTTCTCTGTCTGTATGTATATAGAAGAAGCCTGTGGGGGCGGGGTTTGTGACGTCACGTGCAGGTGGGGAGGAGGAGATACAGGGAGAGCGGACATGTGTTTGGGGATCGCCGTGGCCGGGAGCGAAGACAGTCGGGTAAGTAGGGGGGACTGGAACTAGTTTAGGTGGAGACATTTAGCTACGCGGCGGAATTTGCGGGCGCATCTGGCGGCGGAGGAGGACGGGACTCGGAGTGGCGGCCGAGCTGAGCGTCACCGAGGAGGGTTGGGGGGGGGTCTGAATGGCCCGCTCCTGGGAAGTGCTTTTAAATGTCTACAATATTACAATATTGTAAATAAACTTTTTGCACAATTTGGCTGGCCTGGTCTTCTCACAACACCTACTACACTCGCGTCTCCATCATCTTGTTCCCTCTGATACTAGTCACACAATGGTAGTAAGTGGGATTTGAACCTGGTCTGGTTCATATGCAAGTGTCTTACCCACTAGGCTCCTACCAACCTTGGTGAAATCAAAATGTAAAAGAACATTGGAACTAATAACTGTGTTCAGCAGTGAGACTACAAGCATTTACGCATAGACAATTGAAGAAGGAATGGAAGCAATTTAGAAATTAATGTGAAAGGTTTCAAAACTACTTATATTTTGAACTGTTCTGTAACAATTTCTGGTGTCTGTTTTATGTTTTTTTTTGTTGCAGGAACAAAAATTCTTCAGTACATCCATCCTACATCCAGTTGTAAAATAATTCAATTCAAAATGCAATTAAGGGAAATATTCCATAGCCCAAACATATAATAAGTGAAGTGAAAGTGAAGTGATGCACAGCAGCACAGCACACGGTGCACACAGTGAAATTTGTCCTCTGCATTTAACCCATCACCCTGAGTGAGCAGTGGGCAGCCATGACAGGCACCCGGGGAGCAGTGTGTGGGGACGGTGCTTTGCTCAGTGGCACCTCAGTGGCACTTTGGCGGATTGGGATTCGAACTGTCAACCTTCTGATTACGGGCCCTGCTTCCTTAACCCCCATCACGGTGACACCATTGTTATATTGTTGTTATATGTATTGTTATAGTTGTTATATTCAGAAAGTTAAATAAATCTGTTAATGTTGTTGAGAGAAAGAAGGGGCCGCTTCCTTAACCGCTAGGCCACCACTGGGAAAGAACTGCAACACTGGGAAAGTAAAGTCTTTAAGCACCTCGAAAGTTATTGTTTTTTTATAATATTTAATAAATCCAACAACAAATGTATGATTTTATTATTGCTGCTTATGCCTGTAAGCAGCACTGATGCGTGTCTATGCTTGATTATGGCCACCTTTCCCTCCCCTGTTGCGAGTTTGATGTTGTGTAGGGACCACGTGCTCATGCTGCTAAGGTGTTTTTTCTGTTCCGACAATGTACTGGATTAAGTCTAGTCCTCTCTAGGGTAACCACAGGGGTTCCACAAGGCTCTGTCCTTGGCCCCCTTCTCAATATACACTCGCTCACTTGGTCACATCATCCACATGGCTTCTCCTATCACTCTTACGCTGATGACACCCAGCTCTATTTGTCATTCCCACCAGAAGATGCTACTATAGCAACAAAAATTTTGGCCTGTCTCTCAGACATATCGGCATGGATGTCTGAGCGACACCTCCAACTCAACCTATCCAAAACCGAGATTCTGATCTTTCCGGGCAACAACTCAGCAAAACCTTTCAATTCAAATTGGCTCACTACTGTTAACACCCACGGCGTCTGAAAAAATCCTTGGAGTTTGGATCGATGACAAACTGAGTTTGAACCATCACGTTGCTGCGATCTCCAGATCCTGCAGGTTCACTCTCTACAACATTCGCAAGATTAGGCCTTTTCTCTCACAACAGGCTACGCAGCTCCTCATCCAGGCAATGGTCATCTCCAAACTCGACTATTGTAACTATCCTGGCTGGAGCCTCTACACTCACCATAAAACCACTCCAGATGATCCAAAAAAGTGGGTTTTCACTTTTAAGAAGCAGGTGAAAACCCACTTATTCAAAAAGTATTACAGACAAATCTTACACTTACACACGCACATGCGTACACATTGCACAAAACAATACAAATATATATATATACACACACACACACACACACGCCATATAATTTTTTCTTCATCTAGCACTTAACAATCTCCGAGCATGCTCTTTGCTGACAAGTTAGGCCTTATCAGGGCTCTTAGTTTTGTAAACTCAAAATTCTATAGAAATCGAACGAGAATTGCTGGTGTAAGTCGCTTTGGATAAAAGTGTCTGCTAAATAAAGTAAAGTAAAAGTAAAGTCTTTCCTCGTGCAATTCCATTTTTCTCTGTTCTTCTGATGCATGTGATACACATGATGAATAAATCTGAATCTGATTATTTTGGAGGTAATCATAAACCTAAATTGTAAACATTTAGTCTACAACTAAAATATACATTAGATGTTCTTTCATGCATTTATGCTTGTTTTTATTTTTATTTTAACTGTGCACTACAACAGTACATCAACATGTGCAGCTAATACATCATCTCTGAGTATTCTGCATTAGTCCAACTTCTGCAAAGTGTGTTTTCTGCTTTTAATTAATTATGTATTAAGAAAAGAAAAACTTGTTCATTCAACTTCAGAGAATGTCTTTTTTGGTCATGCATATAAAGGTAGTTGATGAATACTTCCTGGAAATCATAATTATTTATAATCTCAATGATGAGCATTAACATTTGCTCGGGCCTGGACGGCTGCTCCTCCCACCAGCAGGTGAGTGAATCGGCTCGGAGACTCGCTGGACCGCGGCTCCATCTAGTGGTGTTTCATGTCATCGTTTCTACAAATCAAATGTGAATTAGTGAACAGGTTCACCAAACAGTAAATCAAACCAAAGACGATGCGAGTACATATTAATAGTTCAAAGTGAACCTTCCGATCCAGAATCAAATGATCCGAATCACTAGTTCACGACTCTTGCTATAAAAGGGGCGGAAGTGACGTTGCGCGCCCCCCCAGTTCTAGCTTCTGAAGCGTGAGGTAGGATTGCTGTTCACCTGTTCAACGTAATGTTATAAATATGCAAAAAGGTTTTAAAATTAGTTGTAAAAGTGTTTAATATAGTTTAATTATTTGGATACATGCGAAGTTAAGCAGAATTATCTTAATTTATATCCATAAAATTATTGTTACTGTTCTGAAATGGTTAAAGATTAATGCTTATGTACGTTGCGGTCACCGCTTTCATTCCTTTACGCATACTGCTAGATTTCTTCTAAAACAAAGATTTAAAGTGATTTCTCGGTGGCCTGAAGTAAAAGTATATGAAAAATGTATATGAGCTGTATTATTGCCATAGCAACAGTAAACAACAATACGCTGCTTTTGGCGGGAAATAATTTGAAGGCCGCGGGATGAAAGGCAGGGCTGAAATTGTCTGGCGAATCAGCAGTCAGTATGACTTCTAGAAAACGTTTACAAGATGCTGCCACTTTTAAACCAGTTGCCTGGCAGCAGAACTCTGACTTTCACTCGTTCTTCACTTCTCTCGCTTTACTTTCCGTGGCCGCGCTCACACACACGTGGTGGAGGCGCCGCAGAACTAAAGAAAGTTTTAAAGCGCAGTGCGAGCGCCAGCCGATCAGTCGGGTTCCGCTCCACGTGTTGTCGCGAACGAGAAACAATGATGTAATTGTCCGACCATGCGTCAGGCGCGCAGACCCTTAAAGAGGCAGAAAGCAGCTCTATAAAGATCAATGCTGGGTCGTCTAGAGGTGGGTCTGGTTGGCCAGTTCTGGAGCTGTAGCTGCTGTCCACTCTGGATCAGAAAAAGAACTGGTGCCACCTTCAGATAGTATTGCAAAATGACAATAAAATAATGAAGTGTCTGTGCCAACATTAAATAATGTCTCAGTAATGATTTAAAGTGGGGAGTTTTTA
This sequence comes from Denticeps clupeoides, assembly GCF_900700375.1. Lineage (NCBI taxonomy): Eukaryota > Metazoa > Chordata > Actinopteri > Clupeiformes > Denticipitidae > Denticeps > Denticeps clupeoides. The sequence goes on from NC_041714.1 coordinate 5,714,298, forward strand.
AATTTAATTTTAATGAAAAACTAAATGGCACAAAATGTCCCTGGGATCTTTTATGGGTTATTGATGAGCTGAATAGTCCATAATTGTGAACTGTATTTAATTAATTAACTAACTTATTAATTAATTAATTACTTAATTTATTAACTAACTAACTAACCAACCAATGAATTAATAATAAATAAATAAATAAATAATAAAATGTCTCAGTAATGATTTAAAATGGGAAATTAAATAATCAGTAATCAGTATGACAGGAATTCTAAAAACTTGCAAGATAGAAGTAAACTATGATTTTTTAAATTGTATTTTAATGAAAAACTGAATAGCACAAAATGTCCCTAGGATGTTTTATGGGTTAATGATGAGCTGAATATGCCATAATTGTGAAATGTCTTAAATTAATTAACTAACTAACTAATTAATTAATAAAAAATGAATAAATAAATAATATAATGTCTCAGTAATTATTTAAAATGGGAAATTAAATAATCAGTAATCAGTATGACAGGAATTCTAGAAACTTGCAAGATAGAAGTAAACTATGATTTTTAAATTCAATTTTAATGAAGAACTGAATGGCACAAAATGTCCCTAGGATCTTCTATGGGTTATTGATGAGCTGAATATTCCATAATTGTGAAATGTCTTTAATTAATTAATTAATCAACCAATTTATTTATATATATATAAAATGTATCAATAATTCATAATACATTAATTTGGTAACACCTATGGTCAGACCTAAATGTTCATGATCTTCTTTTTCACAGAACGAGCGAGAGAGAGAGCGAGTGAGCGATTGAGCGAGTGAGCGATTGAGCGAGCAAGCGATCGATCAAGCAATTGACTGCAGTTTCAGAGACCATCCACTGATCAAAGAGGAGAAATATTGATCATAATCCATCAAGGAGACAATCTACAACTTTCTTGACCAGCGTGGACTAGACCACTCATCATGGATTTGATGAAGTTGGAAGACGTTGAGGACGACTACCAGTTCATCTCACTACTTGGTACTGGGTCCTTTGGTGATGTGTATAAGGTAAATAATTTGAATAATGAGATTAAAATGAATGTCATGCATATCCCTCTGTCCAGGATATTTCAGTTATCTAGTCCCTAATAGCCCATCTAGAACCCAGCCATCACAAAGGCTAACAAGTTAACAAAGTAGAAGCTCCTCACCTCCAATGGCTGTTTGTCACCATGTTAGGTCACACCTTGTTAGCTCACCATGTTAGCTCAAGGGTGAACCATACTACCTATACCCATAATAACAGGGTACCAAACGATTAATTAAAAAGTCTACATACAATAGTCCCTACAAACATAACAATCATATCCTAAAAATAGCAGCCTCCTATATAAATGTGACTTTTTATTCAATTTGTCTTGCTCTCTTTGCTGCAGGCAGTAAACATCCAGACCGGCAAACCTGCAGCCATCAAATCTCAGGTTGTGACAGGATCAGGTCAGTGTGCACAGATTCTTACCTAAGTGAGGTTCGAATGTCTTTACCAAAGGATCAATAAGTTGAAACAGACTTTACTCTTGGTTTCTGAGGTTGATAGTCAGATTTCTAATAAATGTACCACATATATTGTGAAATGAAAGAAATGAATTTTGTGCATGTGTTTGTGTGAATGTAGTATCTCCCAGTGAGCAGGTAACTGTATGATTGTTTTATCTTGTTGATTTTGTGTATAAACTTGTTTGGTGTGTCTTTTTGTAGATGACTTCTCACCTTATGAGGAGGAGTTGAAAGTGATGACGGCGTGCCAGCACCCCAACATCATCCAGCTTCTGGGAGCCTACTGTCGGTAAGAAGTGTACCAGGCAGAAGGGGTTATACTCAGGGATTAAAAAAGATTCAAAAAACAAAAACCAGAAAGAAATGAAGACAACAGGAACATGGACAGTTTGTTCTAGTCGGTTCTAAATAACCAGTTAATAACAACATTTATTATTCTTATTAATAAATAATGATGATAATTGAACAAACAAAACAACCCAAAAGAGATTTACCAGCCAAGGTCCCTGAATGCACAGCACACAGCTCTAAGACCATGTGACTGACACACCCTCATCCTTTTCTGTCCTCTACAGTGAGTCCCATGTGTACATCGCCATGGAATATTGTGAAGTAGGCTGCCTGTCTGCTCTGTCTTACGGTAAGTTGTCACCGCGTCACCTTCCGGTCTTTTCATCTGCAGTATGTTGATGGCAGGACTTCATTTTTTGTCTGGACAGAGAGGAGATTTGAAGAAGAGGAGGTGGCATATGTCTGCAGAGAGGTCTTGCAGGTAACAGTTCAACTCATCCCAAACACACACACACAAACACACACACACACAAACACACACTTCCAAGATGGTACAGTGTCTGTGATGCATCTTTTGCTATTTTCTTACTTACATGCATTTTTGCCAGAAACAGCACAGTCCAACAAACATGCACTTCTGCACTGGTGTGTGTGATGTACTCACAGTTTTCTTTGTTTCCTCAGGCTCTTGGTTACCTTCATCATCTGAAGATCATGCATCGTGATCTGAAGGTATGGAGCCCACCCATTAGCCCCACCCACCCCAACACAAGATACAAGATGAACATTGTAGAGCTTATTCACTGCTGTTCTTTAGAAACACAGAAGCATAAAGTGGTTCAGAAAGACAAGTTAGACAAACATCTATTTACACCATTTCATTCCTGTTTAACCTGTGTGTGTGTTTGTTGTTCTATAGGGAGAGAACATCCTCCTGAACACCAGTGGGGACGTCAAGATCTGTGAGTGTGTCCACTGATTTACACACAAACTGAACCAGCCGCACAACCACTAGACTGAAGGAACCACGAGTAAAACCACACAGAGGCAGGAAGAGAGCGATTGTGATGTCAGCTTTTAACACCTCATGTCTTCCTGCAGGTGACTTTGGGTTGGCAGCCAGCTCAACTGACCCCAGGTCTAAACTGGAGGTTGTGGGAACAGAGAACTGGTCAGTTTCTTCTTTTTTCTGAATGTGTGTTTGTGAGCGTTTGTGTGTGTGTCTATATTACTTTACTGATTTCTTGTGTGTGTGTGCTGATACAGGATGGCCCCTGAAGTCATTGATCCCCAGCGATACGGGGGTTACAATGAGTCGTGTGACATTTGGTCACTGGGCGTAACGGCGATTGAGATTGCCGACGGCAAACCCCCATGTTGCATGGCCCAGAACATGCTGAGGTACAAACACGCACACAAGCCATTTGTCCACATTTTGTTTAGCTTCATGCTTATGAAATCATTTAAATATCAGGTTTTGTGTCACGTTGTTTAACATTTACAGTAATGTAACACTGTTAATGAAAAGAAGCACTTTAATATGGACTAAAAACATAGTGATGATCAAAGATTTGTTTTATGAGAATCTTTTTGTAACTTTTAGTGTCCATTGTGTTTCCAGAATCACTGACGCATCCAACATGTCAGACAACCTGGTCCCACCCACTCTGGAGGATGAAGATGAATGGTGAGTGTTTTCTTCACTCACTCACTCACTCACTCACTCACACACACATACACAAAAAAATGTTTTTGCACTGAGTGTAATGTGTTGAGTGTTTTATAATCATGTGGCTAGCTGTGTGTAATAACAACTGAATGGGTCTTAACTATAATCATTAATTAACCTTAATTCTAAACTACATCGTAGGACTCTTTTTATATAATTGTTTCTAGAGAGAGTCTTTAGTTTTGCTTAAATTGAACGTGTTCCCATCTTCACCCGCACAAACACACACACACACACACACACACACACTGCTGGTATCTAATCTAGATTCTTCTTTTCTCAGGTCCAGTGACTTCAAACATTTCATCTCGAAGGCTGTTAACATCCATCCTAGCGAACGACCCTCGGCTGAGAGGTTGCTTTTGGTAAGAAGTTGTGTCGTGCACAAATTCAAACACACACCACAAGCACCACTGACCATTTATTATATTCATTTTGAATAAACATTACTGTCATGGCGCAAGTTGGGACGCTTCCACCATCCGGGACCATTCTCCAGCTGCCAGCATCAATTGCAGCAAGGGGAATTGGTACCGGAGGAGCTGGAGTGGAGGACCGGAGGCCCTTGGCCCGAGGTAGAGACACTGAAGGTGAGGGGCGACGGGAGAGGGATGGACGCGCAGCAGCTCGGCGGGAGAGGGGGACTCTGGCTCCATGTGGAGTGGCGGAAAAGGAGGCGAGGGGTGGGGGACTCTGGGAGGCGAGGGGAGGGGGTTGGGGTGAACAGGAAGACGGCTGGCTTGAAGATGATCTGGGAGCGTGGGTCAGATGGGGGACACAGGCGGAAATTGTCACTTGGTTCTGGGTGGCAGGAAAACTTGAGGTTGGAGGCTGGCAAAGGTCGTCGCTGATGAGCGTGACCAATTTTTTTTAGAAGGCTAGCGTCTCTGACAACTAAATTTGCCAAAGAGCGGTCAGTGTCCACCCTGGCCATGTATTATATTCATATTTAGAATGAACATAACCTGGTATTTGTACTCCTGCTACCATGTACTGGACTAACATTCTGTGTCTGTGTTTGTCCATATAGCATCCATTTGTGGACCGGCCTGATCTGACTGGATCTGTGTTTTCTAGAAGACTGGATGCAAAGGTAAATATCTTTCTCCTCCACTACCTTACTCCATAAAATCCATTTTACATCCTACATCAACCCTGAACTTGAACTTCAAAATCCTTCTAGTGTTTCTAAATAGTTTCAATATTTCTACTGTGAAGAATAGAACTTCCTCCTTCATCTGGAAGAATATTAATCTTGACATACAGATTGCGAAGCTGGACTTTGGGTTCCGTGGTCTGGTACCAGTTGTGTACAGTTTGTTGACCTTTTCTGTCTCCTTCACAGGGGATTCGTTGTTCAGACCAGGAGCTCGAAGCAGCGGCAAACCCACTGCTTCTGTCTGACCTGCAGCTGCCAGATTCATCTTGGCTGGAACCAGCAGATCCTGCTTGGCTGGAACTGGACCTGGAGCCAGCAGGTCCTGCTTGGCTGGATTCGGACCTGGAGCCAGCAGGTCCTGCTTGGCTGGATTCGGACCTGGAGCCAGCAGGTTCTGCTTGGCTGGATTCGGACCTGGAGCCAGCAGGTTTTGCTTTGCTGGAACCGGACCTGGTGGCAGCAGATCCTGCTTGGCTGGATTCGGACCTGGTGGCAGCAGATCCTGCTTGGCTGGAACCGGACCTGGAGCCAGCAGGTTCTGCTTTGCTGGAACCGGACCTGGAGCCAGCAGGTTCTGCTTGGCTGGAGGTGGATCTGGAGCCAGCAGGTTCTGCTTTGCTGGAACCGGACCTGGAGCCAGCAGGTTCTGCTTGGCTGGAACCGGACCTGGGGCCAGCAGGTTCTGCTTGGCTGGAACCAGACCTGGTGGCAGTAGATCCTGCTTGGCTGGAACCAGACCTGGAGCCAGCAGGTCCATCTTGGCTGGAACCAGACCTGGAGCCAGCAGGTCCATCTTGGCTGGAACCGGACCTGGAGCCAGCCGATCCATACTGAGCTGGAAGTGGAGGCGGAGCCCGAGTTCATGCCTGAACCGGAACACGAGCCGGAGCTGAAGCCAAGAACCTGGATCAGACCCAAAAAACGTATCCTACATCTCCTCGACCAGTCTTGGCACTGGCGGGGAACGATGCGGGACCACACTGGGGAGCCAGTCGGAGGGACCAGGGCCGCCATGCGGGACCACGCTGGGGAGCCAGCCGGAGGGACCGGGGCCGACATGCCGGACCACGCCGGGGAGCCAGCCAAGCGAGTGGGGCTGCCTGATCACAGAAGGCACCAGACTGGGGTGTCGTGTGTGGTTGCCGGAGGCTTCGAGACCACCTCCCTGCATGTGGCAGGGAACGACGCAAGAGGCGTCAAAGGGGATGTGTGGAGACAGGGCCCGCACATACCCGGAAGGGTCGGCCCTGATTTATGTTTGCAGGTTAGAGGGTCCAGGGCCACCATGCGGGACCATGCCAGGGAGCCAGCCTGCGGGACCGGGCCCGCCATGCCGGGGAGCCAGCCTGAGGGACCGGGGCCGCCATGCCGGGGAGCCAGCCTGAGGGACCGGGGCCGCCATTCCAGACCACGCCGGGGATCCGCCTCCACTGATTGTACTGTTGGGGCTTCTCCGGATTGGGCATCACCTGTGATACCTCTCCAACGCCATTTATATGCATAATTATCTGTAAATACGTGTATATATTTGTATATCTTTGTGGATTAAATGACAATACTTTTTTGACCTGATCCCTGTTTGTGTATAACTGGCTAATAAACTGTGCACCATGTTAATCAAAAAATCAGAAACAGTCATTCAAAAAAAGAATTATAGCTGGGTGATGAATAGAGAGAAATCAGACTACATGACAAAATATTCTTCTTATTTCAGCAGTTTCACACATTTTCAACTGATATCCTGAATTAAGTTGTCTGTGCATCTTATAGTTCAGAATTTCGAGTGGCTATGTAGACATTACCATATACCGTATACCATATATATATATATATATATATATATATAAAACCATAATCAGTATACCAAATATATTTTGACCATTTTATATTTTATATGATAAAATCGATCTGTTACATCTCAGTTGTAACTCAGTTTAACCAGCCTCTACTCGGCCTCTACAGAGTGGCTCATTTATGTGAATCGTAGGTTCACACACATCACATCACATCACATCTGGGAGAAGAATTCAATGCCCAGGAATGGACCTGCCAGAATACCAGCAAATGATTAATTATACAGGATGAACAGATAAATTACTTTGGTATTTCTCTGAATTCTACCCGATAATATCTGATTAGAGAACGTATCACCACACTGAGGCTGGTAAAAAGGATGATAAATTAGAAATAGATGCGTGGTAGACTGATGTACCAGTGTGCATCTGAAAAAGAGGTAATAACTACAGTCATTTACAATAAAGCACAGTTCTGACTAACCTGGCACCAGCCTTTATATCTACATATTTTAGTAACAGGAAATTAAAGTCAGGAAATTAATCACTTATCCAAGATGGACCATCCAGGTTCTGGGACATCCATCTGTGACATCATTGACCAGGTTTTAGTACAGAGCTGTGGCCTGGGCGAGGATTTGTGCCAGGAAACATCAGCTCTGTTGCTCTGCATCATTGTTTTCTCCGAGTGAAGCATAGATTGCAATTCCACAGTCGTCAGTTTCTGAATAATGAACAAAAAGATTAACTTCTCAGATCATTTTAAATTTCGATTTGTGGCCACTGGGTGGCAGTATTAGCTCTTATTTTCTCCTCCATGTATAGATGGAGGAGCCCAGGAGTAATTCAGTAATGTGTGTGTGTGGTAGGATATTGGTAGGATATCATGTGTAATATTTAGATTTAAATTATTACAAAGATGGGTAAATATTTGCATCTGTTGTAGTATTAGTATGTATTATATGTACCATATTGGACTTTTGGGTTGGTGTTGGGTTGATTTTCTGTACATACAATTTCCAGTGTCCAGCAATGTTGTGGGTGCCCCACGCTTTTTTTATTTAACCAGCTGATCTTTGGAATGCTGTCTCTCCATGGAAACCCTGGAGCTCCCAACGAAAGGCACTTGTTGAGCACCCTGCCCCCACGTCTCATCTCTCCTGACCATCTTTTCAGAGCGAAATTGCATTGTGGGATGATATCTGAATGCAGAACTGTATTAGGTCTTAATGGTTTGCAAACTGTATACACCAACGACATTTTCGGACGAAATTGCTGCACACCATTTAATGTGCTTTGATTCTAAAACCGATTCTAGGATTAATTCTGGACTGTAATGTTTTTGGAGGGCCTTACAGATCACTAGTAGTTACCGTCTGTGTATTGCTCTATTGCGCAAATGCTATATTGTGACAGTTGTTGTACTGATTTGCTGTGGTGTGGAATCTAAACATTGGTTCAAGAAAAGAGAGGGATGGTCTGATTCGCTATAATCTCAGACTGACTACTGCTAATCTTCTTCTTAAATGTAAGTTTTATAAAAACCTTTGAATAATGTTTATATATATATACACAAACATCATCATTAACAGTACAGGCCAAAAGTTTGGACAGACCTTCTCATTCAATGTGTTTTCTTTGTTTTCATGAGGTAGATTCTCACTGAAGGCATCAAAACTATGAATGAACACATGTGGAGTTATGTACTTAACAAAAAAAAGGTGAAATAACTGAAAACATGTTTTATATTCTAGTTTCTTTGCTCTGATTACTGCTTTGCACACTCTTGACATTCTCTCGATGAGCTTCAAGAGGTTGTCACCTGAAATGCTTTTCCAACAGTCTTGAAGGAGTTCCCAGAGGTGTTTAGCACTTGTTGGCCCCTTTGCCTTCACTCTGCGGTCCAGCTCACCCCAAACCATCTGGATTGGGTTCAGGTCTGGTGACTGTGGAGGTCAGGTCTCCACTTTTTGTTAAGTACAGAACTCCACATGTGTTCATTCATAGTTGTGATGCCTTCAGTGAGAATCTACCAACGTAAATGGTCATGAAAATAAAGAAAACACATTGAATGAGAAACTTGTCCAAACGTTTGACCTGTATTGTATATAAATAATGTTCATTTATCATACACACACACATGAAGGACACACGCATATATATGTTATTCATGTGTGTGATAAATGAATATTATTTATATTTATGATCATGTTTGTGTGTATGTGTATGTATGTATATTTCACCCTCACATTCGCGCACACATGGTACATGGTAGTTGCCTAGAGGGTAAGACACTCGCCTATGAACCAGAAGATCCAGGTTTGAACCCCACTTAGTACCATTGTGTGCCCGAGTGTCTCCAAGGGGACTGTCGCTGTGATTGTACGTCGCTGTGGGTAAAGGTGTCTGATAAATGCCGTAAATGTAAAAATGTTATGAAAATAGTCAGGTCTGTCACCCCCCCCCCACCCCGTGTCTACTTGGTACAGTCCAGCCGCGGTCTGGACCAAAGTGGGTGGAGTTTCCTTCAAGTAGCGCGGCGCGCTTGGTCCGCGCACCGTTACTCGCAGGATCCGGATAACTTGAGCTGCTACACCGACACTCCGGGGAGTGTTGGAATGGAGTGTGCAGGTTCGTGTTTGCTTTTAGTCCCTTCTTCTTCTTCTTCTTCTTCTTCTTCTTCTTCTTCGGTCGGTAGGTTGACTGGTTTCGCGGTAGATTCCGGACCTTTAACGCGACCTGTACGCTCTGTTCGTGTTTGTGAGTTTCTGCGAATCGGTGATCAATGACCAACAACCAATAATCAGCCCGCGTCAGCAGGATTCGGGTTCGGTGCTTTTCACGACCCGCTACACGTGGAGCTGAGCCGGCCTGGCTTTCCCCCCTCTTTGTGTGTGCGAACATAAATACAGGCTCCATCTGAAGCAGATAATTCCAATTGGGTTGGATTAATCTTTTTTTTAAATAAAGTTTCATATGCATGCCTTCATGTGTTGCCACAACCCTGCAGTTCCATGCTTCATAATTCTATTGCATGGGGCAGTAATTGTACAGTTATTTTTGCTTATACAATACGACGAGACAGCATGAGATGGTGTATGTGACAAATAAAAATCGAATTTGATGATAATTTACAGCCACTTTACAGCAGTGTGACAACAACAGCTTTGTCCCGTCCTCTTCAACACGCACCCTTTTATTTTCACCCCTGGAATGGTCCTGAGCGAGACTCCATGTGGATGAGAGAGAGAGAGACTCGCTGCTTCCCTTCATCTGATTAGTTGATTTATGGAGATTAGCCTCCGTTAAGCAGCCGAGGATCGTACCAGCTAGAGCACTGGTGTGAATTAGAGGAAAGGCCCTTTGGATTTCTCGCCCTGCTTCTTGAGAATGAAATTGTGGTCCATGGGGATGCTCATTAGTAAAATGCTTATTGATTTGATGTTGAAATGTCCATTGATTGACTGGCTTTATTTTTAAATGAACATTCCATTATTAACACTAGAATACTAATAAAAATGCAGGTAGTTTACAGTTCTCTGCAGTTCAGTTGTGTCGTAGAAGGCAGACTGGATCATTACATATTGCATAAATAGTTCATTCAGATGCCCTGCGATTGGCCCTTGTTAGTACCATTGTTGTCTGTGGAGAGTGAAAGTAGAAATATCCGGATCATCTGATATTACACCATCTGGACCATAATCTGCATCAGAAACACTGGAAATAAGGAAACAGGTAGATGTTAGTAGAGAAACATCTGCGTGAACTCTCTAAACTGCTCATTTGGACACATCTTGGCACTATTTCTTAAAACCCAAACTACAAAAAAATGAGTTTACATTCTTTTTGGATTTTTATATAATGACGGCATGATATAATATAAACATAATGTAATATTATTATGGTATGTCATTAAATTGATATAATACTAATATAATTACATCATGAAAAGGTCAAAGCAATGCAATCCCCACCCCTGGGTGACATAAGGTGCCTTCTTTTAATGGGACCACGCTCCAGTCTCAGCCAATGTTGCGAAGTGACGGTACGGAAACCCACTGCACCTAAAAAAGACGCCACATACGGACGTGGCAGTATAGGTCTGTACATATTTAGTGGCTGTTTAAACTGTTGAAATGGCAGCAGCCCCCAGTTCTCTGGTCTCTTGGGCTCAAGGTTGGTTGGTTGTTTAACACCATGCCAATGTTAAGAAACCGTTTTAGAATTATTTGAGTGTAATTCCTTTCAAAAACATAAATGTAAACTCTTCCGTGTTCATGCTTGGTTCACTTCTTTAAAGGTCAAAGGTGACTCTGTTACAGTCCATGTTGGCATGTTATTGTGTTCTTTTTACTTGTATAATATCTGTAAACTCAAATTGCATGGCTCGTGTAATGAGCTGAGACTTGTAATTTCCTGGCCATAACCCTGTGGTGCATTCTGGGTGATGCAGAACTTTGTGAACTAATGCATAAATGGATTAGGATATTAGCATTATTACAACATTGTTGTTCTGTATTCGGTTACATCTCAGAGTGGCGTTCTGTTGCACTCTGACTACAGTAACGTTGTACAGTAAATAAACATAGTTTTTCTTTTGCTCGGTTTTTTGTTTTATGTCTTCTATAGGCCAGAAGCATGCAGCATTTAAACATTCATCTCCAAGAAGAGTGAGATTAGAAAATAAAACAGAAGATAACAGATTAAAGCACAGCAGACATCCCCCCAAGAACAGGATGTCTGTCTCAGCCAAGCTGGGGAGGAGCATCTGCGTTCTGCTCCCCACCAAGGAGCAGCTGGACATCACTGTGGGGGTAAAATAACTTTGCCTAATGTTTTTTCTGCTAATCAGATTTATATTTGCAGCCCTGTTCATCAGGAAGTTTTGTCTTGTGTTGTACTCAGATTCCACTGTACATCCAGACATGTGATCCTTGTCTGAGATTTCTAACATGCTTGTAGGATGACTGACTGTCTCCAGTCTGGTACAGACGCTCTCGTTTTCACCGTTCTCCCCTCCAGGTGAAGGCTACAGGACAGGATGTTCTTACTCAGATATCACATCTCCTCAGCATCAAAGAGCTGCACTTTTTTGGCCTGACAGTTGTGAAAAGTAAGTGACACCTGTAAACCCCGTTCACCTCTGTTCTTCTCCTGGGCTCCCCCTACAGTTGAAAGGGTTTTTTTACAAAATATAAATCACGCTCCTGAATATCTGTACTTGTGCATTTGTTGGCAAGCCAATGGAACTTAAGACTGATATTACATGGCAACTGGAATCATTGTCACTGAGGGCGTTTACCCCAGAGAGTCGAGTTGCTCTGGCATAGGAGCTAGAGCCCTAATAAGCTCATTTCATTTTAATCATCCACCCACAACATTTCACGAATGTCACTCACTCGCCTAGATTCTATAACTGCATAATCCAGATCACACACACACACACACACACACACACACACACACACACACACTATCCACTCACTCACCCATACCTACAGACAAATTATAGTTGCCAGTGTGCATGTCTGTGGATAGAGGGAGGAAATTGTAGTATCCAGAGGAACAAGACACTTAACCCTGAGTGTCTCCGGGGGGGACTGTCACTGTAACTACTGATTGTAAGTCGCTCTGGAAAAGACGTTAAATGTAAACATAAAACCAACACTGGGGAAGCATGCAAAATGGCATGAATAAATTTTCAAATGCATATCAGCCTGTACATCAAAAACAATTATTTCTTATAAAGCCCATAAACACATACAGTATGTCCCAGTGGGCTTTGACAGACCCTACAGTTGACACCCCCCACACTTGGCACACAAGGAAAAACTCTAGGAGACAAAAAGAAAGGAAGAAACCTTGGGAAGGAGTGATACAGAGAGGGACCCCCTTCCAAGGTAGAGTGAGCCTGCAATTGGTGTCAGTGCAGGGTTGGTGATGAATTGTCCAAGAAAATAAAAAGTCCTAAAGTTGTAGTGGTGGAAAAGTCCAAAGTGCAGAATGCAGCATCTGTCCATGTTTGGAGGTACTGGACAGTGCAGAGTAGGTTTTAGTCAAGTGTAATGGTGTATATTACGTGTCCATTATAATGCTTCTGGTCTATTTGAAAATCTCTGACAATTTAGCTGTTACGGTGGTGGTGGCGGTGGTGGTGAGCCTCTGGTATATTTGGGTCACCTCAGCAGTTTATTGCCAGGGACTAGGATTCTCTCTGGTGGTCTCACTGGACTCCGGTCTCTCAGACGGTGGCATTGAACAACTGGTACAGAAGTATGTGGCTATAGTGGTACATATGTGCAGCCTAACTAATTTAACACTGTCTGTGCTTGACTAAATGACTGTGTAATTAAGTGGACTTACAAATTGACACTGTGTCTGGGACTTTAACAAAAGTCCAGAGTAAACAGTTATGTTTTCAGTTTAGACTTAAACACTGACCGGCAAGCCATTCCACAACTGTGTAGCTGAATAGGAGAAGGATCTGCTCCCAGTGACCTTCTGTACTTTGGGGAACAAAGTAGTGACCCCACACCCTTAGAATGCAGGAGCGTGGTGGATCGTAAATAACTAAAAGTTCATTTATGTATTGAAGGGCAAGACCATTAAGAGCTAATAGGTCAAAAGTAGGATTTTGTTGTCAATCCTAATTTTGATTGGTAGCCAGTGCAGTGAGGGGTGATGTGGTCGAACTTTCTGGTTCTAGTTAGAACATGCAGCGGCATTTTGAACTAGCTGGAGTTTACTCATGCACCTGCTAGAACATCTAGACAGTAATTGTATTGCAGTAATCTAACCTTGATTAAATAAAGGCGTGGACCAAATTTTCTGCATTGTGCACTGAGATCATATTTCTTATATTTGCTATATTTCTAAGGTGAAAGACTGCTATCTTGATGATATTATTTACATGCGAATCAAATGAGAGACCTGTGTCAATGAGGACCTAGATCCTTTACGTCTGTACTTGCAAGGATATCCAGTGTCATGATGTAGTTATATGAAAGTACTATGATGTAGTAGCTTATGTCTGGCAGCGTGAGGCCCAAGTACAAGAACTTCTGTCTTATCAGTTTGCATTAAAAGACTAAAGACATGTTTTTATTCACTAGCCTTTTTTGGACCATTTATTTTTTTAATCTGTTGTCATGTATAGCTACACTGCAACAAAAGCTTTTCTTACCTAGTAATTTTGTCTCGTTTCCAGTCCAAAAATCTAAAAAAAAAAAAAATCTTAAATCAAGATTACTAGACAAGAAAAATGGCATGAGAAAATTAAGTGAAGGTTAAAACTTCTGTTTGAGATTATATCTCATTAAGATTGGTTTTCTTACCCCATTGGCAGATAATTTTGCTTGTTTTAAGCAAACAATCACTTAATTTTGAGATGTTTTTTCAGAAAACAAGACCATTTCTTATGCTATTTCTTGTGTCTAGTAAATGTATCTTGATTTAAGATTTTTTAGATATATGGACTGAAAACAGGACAAAACTACTAAGTTAGAAAATCATTTTTTGCAGTGTATATTCTGTGCTTTGTCCCATATATGTTATTATTGACAAATATATTTGTGTGTGTTGTACTGTTGTAATTTTAAAGTTATTTTATAGCACTTGGTCATCTTAAGATGTGTTTAAATGTGGTGTATAAATTAACCTTGCACTTACTACATTGATGGTAATAATTTAATGAATAAGCTTCAAGTGAGCTTGAGAGAGAGAAAGTGTGTGTGTGTGTCTGTGTGTGAGTGTGTGCGTCTGCGAGTGTGTGCACCTGCAGTGTAGTGTAGAGAACAAGTCCTAACATTCGCACAAATCCTGTTAAATTTTCTTATTTGTATTGTTCTTTATTTTTTTTATAAATTAGTTATCGTTCTGGCAGCTCAGGTGACACTTTCTTTAAAAAAAGTCTATATTTGGCAGATGTAAAGCATACATGTGTATGTTTTTTTTGTGTTAGTCCATTTTTATTTTTTGAGCCTGTCAGAATGAACAAAAGTGTCAAAAGTACGGTTTACTATTGCGCAGAGGAAGATGTTTTCAGCTCCCTGTGACCAGCCGTAAAAGCTAGAGACATGGGAGTCAAGGCGACATATTGGATGTGTTGCTACCCCCAACAGTGGTTGAGGAAATCTGGAAAACAAGGAAAAAAGCAAAAAAGCCACACTAAGACCTTGCCACACTAAGACCTTGAAACGCACAAAAAAAACAGAGAGGTTTCCGCACAAAATGACATATTGGTTGCTTCATTGGGGACTACAGGACGGCCACAAATTGTGAGCAAAACATTAAAAGTTTGAAAACATTAAAGCATTAAAAATTGGTTTCTTAGAATTTGCGATGACACGTTTCAGCACACGATCAACTTTCATGTCAGGTTGTTCGGCCTTTCGTTCCGCACAGTTTGACATATGGCTTGGCTCAGTCGGATTTACGGTTTGCGCGCAATTCCCCAAAAAGTGTTTTCGGAACGCGTTAATTATCCTAGTCCAAAATTGATTTTTTTGTGTCCAGATGGTTTGACATACAAAAAAGTTTTTAATGATGTCTTGTAGATATCGCCAAGACCGATGTTTTGACATATGGTTTGTCTCTGTCTGATTTACAAATGCACAAATTTTAAAAAACCAAAAAGTGTCAATGGGCAAAAAAAAATTATTTATTATTATTTCAGCCTTTTTTCGGCACTTAATGCGGGTCGTACCGAAGCACGCACACCGGCGTGCTATTTAACAAAAATTTGTACTATATTGTGTGAGGTGTGCTATTACTTTTATAAGCGATCGGACTGGGCGTGGCCAAGCTATTAACACTCAAACAGGGTCATTTCCCATTGAAATGTATTGAATGCTAATTTTAGCATAGGTAGCATTTGTAAAATGGGGCCCCTTTTAAGTGGTACTGCTACTGTGTCATTGCCAGCAAAGGGGGTCCTACAAGGGGTACTGATACAGCAGCAGCGCCAGCCAATCAATGACATTATTAAGACCACCTTTTCCGCTTTATTAGGGACGAGCTGTCCTTTGGCCACTTTAATATTGGGGCGCCCTGTCCTTCGGCCATTTCATAAGGGATGCCCTATCCTTCAGCCACTTTATTAGGGACGCCCTATCCTTCAGCCACATTATTAGGGATGCCCTGTCTTACAGCCACTTTATTAGGGACGCCCTGTCCTACAGCCACTTTATTAGGGACGCCCGGTCCTTCGAACACTTTAGTAGGGACACCCGGTCCTTCGAACACTTTAGTAGGGACACCCGGTCCTTCGAACACTTTAGTAGGGACGCCCGGTCCTTCGGCCACTTTAGTAGGGACGCCCGGTCTTTCGGCCACTTTATTAGGGACGCCTGGTCTTTCGGCCACTTTATTAGGGACGCCCAGTCTTTCGGCCACTTTATTAGGGACGCCCGGTCCTTCGGCCACTTTATTAGGGATGCCCTGTCCTTCGGCTACTAACATGCAAGCCTTGAGCTAACATGCTAATTTTTTAGACATTGTCCAAACGTCACCAGATTTAATATTATGCTTCTTGGCCACGCCCTGTTAGCATTTTTGATGTTAGCATGCTAGCATTATCATGCTAACATGCTAATTTTTAAACATGCTCTAAACATCACCAAATTTAACGTGACGCATCTTGGCCACACCCTGTTAGCGTTTTTGATGTTAACATGCTAGCATTGACTAGCATGTTAACATCAAACAATGTTAACATCAAACAATGACTAAAAGTCAGTCTTTGAGAACAGGTTTCTCAAGCCAGGTGGTGCATTAGACCAGGGGCTCATCTCCTGTTTCCAAAATGCATCACAAACTGCTTGAGAAAGCTGTTCTACTATGATAATTGGTGATGAAAATAAATTATGTTCAATAAGATGTACTTGTGTTTACCAACTGTTTATTCAGTTAAATAGCTGCATCCATGTTACCACGTCACGTTTGATGTGGTAATTTCACAGTTCGAAGACTCATTCTCACCCCCTACAGTTCAATTCGGCTAGGTATACATCCGCCCTAAAATATCAAGGTGAAAAGCAAGGTCACGTCAGAACATCGCGTCAGAACATCGCGCCACACATCGCGTCTTTCTGCACCTCTCACTCTCACGCCATGTGTCCAAGAGAACTGAACATTAACATAAAGCATTCACAATTTACAATACTGCATTCCTGTACAAAAAGCAAGGTCGCGTCAGAACATCGCGTCAGAACATCACGTCTTTCTGCACCTCTCTCTACAATATACAGTATTAAAAGAACATAAAAAAATATTCACAAAATAACACACATGCAAAATATTCCTAATATGTACATAAATTAAAATGAAAGAAATAACTTTATCTTGTTTGCCTTTCTCTAATCGATTGGTTATGAGAAATGATAGTTTAGTACAGATTCGAGCCTCTTTGCTATTCTAGAAGCAATTTATAATCAACATTCAATACTGATATTGGTCTATATGAAGTACGCTCTCACTTATCCTTCCCGCCCTTGGGAATAACTGTAATGATCGCTTCTGGCATTTGGCCCTTCACCCTTATCCAGTGAAATATCTTCACTAAAATAGGTACCAGTTGTCCTTTAAATATCTTATACCGCTCAGAGAAGCATTCAGCACCAGGGGATTTATTTCCATTATGTCTAGAAATCTCTGCCTTTAATCAGATTGTTTTGTATTTCAGAATCAGAAGGAAGATCAATAGAATTCAGAAGGGAATCTATTTCATTATTCTTTTGATCTGGGGTTTATTTTTCTATAGTAACCCTCAAATATTATTGGGATTTCTGTCAATTTATGGTTTTTGGTTACATGTTTTCTAATGCATGCGTGTGTGTTCAGGTGAACAAAGATTTCAGCTCCATCTTCTCCACTCTGCTGCCTGGGGCTGATGCTCGACTTGCTCCGCCTGAAGGCTTTGGAGTTCTGGATGGGCTGGAATTCAAGGTTGCCCTGGGCAGCACCTGGAAAGAGAACCTGACAGAACTCAGTGGGGGACAGAGGTTAGTTAAAGTGTTGAAATGCTTCTCACCTTTACTGTGATGTAGTTAAAGTTTGTTTTAATCAAGTGAGCAATGACGTTGCTTTGGATTGGTATTTTCTATGAATGCTGTTGCCCACAGTCATTTTACACAATTTATGATATTGATTGTGGGAGTAGAGTGGTATGTGACGTGCCTGTTGCCATGCGGTTGCTCTTCTGCTGCAGGTCTCTGGTGGCCCTGTCGCTGATCCTGGCCATGCTGCTGTTTAAACCAGCACCCATCTACATCCTGGATGAGGTGGACGCAGCTCTGGACCTGTCACACACACAGAACATCGGACAGATGTTGCGGACACATTTCAAACACTCACAGGTACTCTCATACACACACATGCACATTTTAATGTAACACTGATACAGTCTCCCAGTCTTGCTGCATGCAACTTTCATGCTCTGTTTGTCTTTGCTAATTATTTCCTTATTATTTAACAGTTTGTGGTGGTCTCCCTTAAAGACGGAATGTTCACCACGTCTACAGTGACATGGACTGCTCAGCTGCAGGATGGCAAAGGGCAAGCTCAGAAATCCCAGGAAAAAGAGAAGGTCAAAGACAAGAAGCAGAGGCAGATTTTGAAGAAAAAAAAAACTGCTCTTATGTTTGTATGTCCTTATACTGTCTTTCTGCACTATTTCCTATTTACTCCCCATTTTGTTATTTCTCTCCTAAATCAAATAACATTTTACATATACATAATTAATGCAGTTGTGCCATTAGTTTTCTTGCTGTTTTAAGTGAGACATGAATAAAGCTGAGTTTTAAAATGATTTTTCTATGTTTTTATTTTCTGAGTTCTTCCAGCTGAATAATACATTATTCCAGGGGAGCTAAAATGTATTTTCATTAATCAACCATGTCATTAGTGTAATTCCCACTGGTGCCAAAGACCGATCCACAGCTACAATGCCCCTTACACAATAAACTGATAAGTTGTGCGTTCTAACACCTTTCTGTAAGAACCAGCAAATTCTCTCATCCTTTTCAGTTGCAATTCTCCTCTACTGGATCAGACAACAGGGGACTGCGTCAGTGACCCTAGCTGTACATGACTCTGTCTCCTGGTTCTCACTGGGTTCGATGTGGTGCTGGTCTGTGGATTGAAGGAACTGTAAGGTAATATGTGATATGGACTGTGAAGGTTCTGTGGTGCAGAGGGTGATACAGGTTTAATAATCCCCCATTACTCCTCTTGTCTGTTTCTTCACTGCTTTTCTCCAGCCTTGAGCTGAGCTTTGGTCTCTAGTCCCACTGATGGACACTTGAAAATATCCTATTGTTCAGTGTGTACACTCAACTCGTTTTGGGAGAAGATGTTGTTCACATGGCCTTCTCATATATCCGAATGCTGTTCATAGACTTCAGTTCAGCATTTAACACTATAATCCCACAACAGCTCACACAAAAACTGATCCAGCTGGGGCTCAACACCTCACTGTGTAACTGGCTGTTGGACTTCCTCACAGGAAGACCACAAGCAGTACAGGTTGGCAGTAACACATCCAGCACCATCATTCTAAACATGGGGGCTCCTCAGGGATGTGTGCTGAGCCCCCTTCTCTTCACTCTGCTGACCCATGACTGCACTCTGTCACACTGCTCCAACCTCTTCATCAAGTTTGCAGATGACACGACTGTGGTGGGACTCATTAATAACAGGGATGAGTCTAACTACAGAAGCGAGGTGAGCCGCCTGGCCACATGGTGCGGAGACAACAAATCTCTCTCTGAATGTGGAGAAGACGAAAGAGATTGTTGTTGACTTCAGGAGAGGAAATACTCAGCATGCTCCTCTGACCATCAACGGTGCATCTGTGGAGAGAGTGAGCAGCACCAAGTTCCTGGGTGTGCACATCACTGAGGATCTCTCCTGGACAAATAACACCACTGCACTGGCCAAGAAAGCACATCAACGTCTCTACTTCCTCCGCAAACTAAGAAGAGCAAGAGCACCAGCCCCCATCATGTACACATTCTACCGAGGAACCATCGAGAGCATCCTGTCTAGCTGCATCACTGTGTGGTTTGGAGCCTGCAATGCGTCCTGCCAAAAAACTCTCCAACGCATAGTCAGAGCAGCTGAGAGAATCATCGGTGTCCCTCTCCCCTCCCTCCAAGACATCTACAGCACACGCCTCACCAAGAAAGCCCTCGGCATAGCAGCCGATCCCACCCATCCAATGCAAACCTTCTTCAGCCTGCTGCCATCAGGGAGGAGACTGCGGAGTCTCCAGGCCAGGACCAGCAGACTGAAGGACAGCTTCACCCATCAGGCGGTCAGGAAGCTCAACTCCCTCCCAGCTCTGCCCCCACTCCCCCCACTCCCCTCTTCTGCTCCACAAACTTTCTGAATTCTAACACACACACACACACAAACTGACCATGCGCCAGTCTCTCTGTGCAGCATTGGTCTGCCAACTACCTCACTTTTTACACTTTACAAGCTCTGTTGCACTACATTGTTCACATTGTTTACATGGTTTGCACTCTCCACCATGTGCCCTTATTTGTATATTGTGTTTTTAAATTTGATATATTTGCTTATTTTTATACCTTTGTATTTAATGTTATTGTTGTATTTAATGTTATTTTTGTATTTAATGTTACTTGTAAGCACCATGGGTCTGAAAGTAACGCAATTTCAATTCTCTGTATGTCCTGTACATGTGGCAGAATTGACAATAAAGCTGACTTTGACTTTGACTATACTCCTTGTAAGAAAAGTGTGTGTGTGTGTCTCTCAGAGATTGGTGTAATATTGTGTGTATATTAGATTAGATTAAACTTTATTGTCATTACACATGTACAAGTAGAGGGCAACGAAATGCTCGCACACACACACACACACACACACACACAAACACACACACACTTTGCTTTTCTGCCATCCATGTTCTCTGTCTGTATGTATATAGAAGAAGCCGGTGGGGGCGGGGTTTGTGACGTCACGTGCAGGTGGGGAGGAGGAGATACAGGGAGAGCGGACATGTGTTTGGGGATCGCCGTGGCCGGGAGCGAAGACAGTCGGGTAAGTAGGGGGGACTGGAACTAGTTTAGGTGGAGACATTTAGCTACGCGGCGGAATTTGCGGGCGCATCTGGCGGCGGAGGAGGACGGGACTCGGAGTGGCGGCCGAGCTGAGCGTCACCGAGGAGGGTTGGGGGGGGGGTCTGAATGGCCCGCACCAGGGAAGTGCTTTTAAATGTCTTTCGTTATATATGAGTGATTGATAAAGCTAATTCACTTTTCTACATCCCTGGTGTGATGTGGTATCTGGACCTGACCAGATTATAAAAAATGGTGGCGGCAGCAACCCTTAGTGGGAGGTGGGGGGTACATTACAATATTGTAAATAAACTTTTTGCACAATTTGGCTGGCCTGGTCTTCTCACAACACCTACTACACTTGCGTCTCCATCATCTTGTTCCCTCTGATACTAGTCACACAATGGTAGTAAGTGGGATTTGAACCTGGTCTGGTTCGTATGCAAGTGTCTTACCCACTAGGCTCCTACCAACCTTGTTGAAATAAAAATGTAAAAGAACATTGGAACTAATAACTGTGTTCAGCAGTGAGACTACAAGCATTTCCGCATTTGAAGAAGGAATGGAAGCAAATTAGAAATTATTGTGAAAGGTTTCAAAACTACTTGTATTTGTCTTAATTATTTGCTCATATTGCCCTTTTGAACTGTTCTGTAACAATTTCTAGTGTCTGCTTTTTGTTTTTTGTTACAGGAACAAAAATTCTTCAGGACTTGACTGGCATCCATAGTGTAATAGTGTCACTGATTTCAACCATCCATGTGCAATTAGGGGGAAATATTCCATAGCCAAAACATATCATATAAGGCTAATAAGCAAAGCAAAGAAATGCAACACTGCGAAAGGACATTTGTCTAATTAACACCAGTCTTTAAGCACCTTTTTTGAATAATATTTAATAAATCCAACAACAAATGTATGATTTTATTATTGCTGCTTATGCCTGTAAGCAGCACTGATGCTTGTCTATGCTTGATTATGGCCACCTTTCCCTCCCCGGTTGCGAGTTTGATGTTGTGTAGGGACCATGTGCTCATGCTGCTAAGGTGTTTTTTCTGTTCCCACAATGTACTGGATTAAGTCTGGTGGCTTTTTTTTTTCTCCTCTTTCCTCATGCAATTCCATTTTTCTGTTCTTCTGATGCATTTCACTGCATGTTGTACTGGTATAATTATACACATGATGAATAAATCTGAATCTGATTATTTTGGAGGTAATCATAAACCTAAATTGTAAACATTTTCTACATCTAAAATACACATTAGATGTTCTTTCATGCATTCATGCTTGTTTTTTATTTTTATTTTAACTGTGCACTACAACAGTACATCAACATGTGCAGCTAATCCATCATCTCTGAGTATTCTGCATTAGTCCAACTTCTGCAAAGTATGAGCTTTTGTGTTTGTTTATCAGCAGAAGTGAATTATGTATTAAGAAAAGAAAAACTTGTTCATTCAACTTCAGATAATGTCTTTTTTGGTCATACATATAAAGGTAGTTGATGAATACTTCCTGGAAATCATAATTATTTATAATCTCAATGATGAGCATTAACATTTGCTCGGGCCTGGACGGCTGCTCCTCCCACCAGCAGGTGAGTGAATCGGCTCGGAGACTCGCTGGACCGCGGCTCCATCTAGTGGTGTTTCATGTCATCGTTTCTACAAATCAAATGTGAATTAGTGAACAGGTTCACCAAACAGTAAATCAAACCAAAGACGATGCGAGTACATATTAATAGTTCAAAGTGAACCTTCCGATCCAGAATCAAATGATCCGAATCACTAGTTCACGACTCTTGCTATTAAAGGGGCGGAAGTGACGTTGCGCGCCCCCCCAGTTCTAGCTTCTGAAGCGTGAGGTAGGATGCTGTTCACCTGTTCAACGTAATGTTATAAATATGCAAAAAGGTTTTAAAATTAGTTGTAAAAGTGTTTAATATAGTTTAATTACTTGGATACATGCGAAGTTAAGCAGAATTATCTTAATTTATATCCATAAAATTATTGTTACTGTTCTGAAATGGTTAAAGATTAATGCTTATGTACGTTGCGGTCACCGCTTTCATTTCTTTACGCATACTGCTAGATTTCTTCTAAAACAAAGATTTAAAGTGATTTCTCGGTGGCCTGAAGTAAAAGTATATGAAAAATGTATATGAGCTGTATTATTGCCATAGCAACAGTAAACAACAATACGCTGCTTTTGGCGGGAAATAATTTGATGGCCGCGGGATGAAAGGCAGGGCTGAAATTGTCTGGCGAATCAGCAGTCAGTATGACTTCTAGAAAACGTTTACAAGATGCCGCCACTTTTAAACCAGTTGCCTGGCAGCAGAACTCTGACTTTCACTCGTTCTTCACTTCTCTCGCTTTACTTTCCGTGGCCGCGCTCACACACACGTGGTGGAGGCGCCGCAGAACTAAAGAAAGTTTTAAAGCGCAGTGCGAGCGCCAGCCGATCAGTCGGGTTCAGCTCCACGTGTTGTCGCGAACGAGAAACAATGATGTAATTGTCCGACCATGCGTCAGGCACGCAGACCCTTAAAGAGGCAGAAAGCAGCTCTATAAAGATCAATGCTGGGTCGTCTAGAGGTGGGTCTGGTTGGCCAGTTCTGGAGCTGTTGATGCAAAAAAAAACAACCCTCTTTGATGTGGACGTGGACACATCTGTCCACTCTGGATCAGAAAAAGAACTGGTGCCACCTTCAGATAGTATTGCAAAATGACAATAAAATAATGAAGTGTCTGTGCCAACATTAAATAATGTCTCAGTAATGATTTAAAGTGGGGAATTAATCAGTAATCAGTATGACAGGAATTCTAAAAACTTGCTAGATAGCAGTAAACTATGATTTTTTAAATTTAATTTTAATGAAAAACTAAATGGCACAAAATGTCCCTGGGATCTTTTATGGGTTATTGATGAGCTGAATATGCCATAATTGTGAAATGTATTTAATTAATTAATTAATTAATTAATTAACGTATTAATTAATTAATCAATTAATTAATTAACTAACTAACCAACCAATGAATTAATAATAAATAAATAATAAAATGTCTCAGTAATTATTTAAAATGGGTAATTAAATAATCAGTAATCAGTATGACAGGAATTCTAAAAACTTGCAAGATAGAAGTAAACTATGATTTTTTAAATTGAATTTTAATGAAAAACTGAATAGCACAAAATGTCCCTAGGATCTTTTATGGGTTAATGATGAGCTGAATATGCCATAATTGTGAAATGTCTTTAATTAATTAACTAACTAATTAATTAATAAATAATGAATAAATAAATAATATAATGTCTCAGTAATTATTTAAAATGGGAAATTAAATAATCAGTTTTACAGGAATTCTAGAAACTTGCAAGATAGAAGTTAACTGTGATTTTTAAATTCAATTTTAATGAAAAACTGAATGGCACAAAATGTCCCTAGGATCTTCTATGGGTTATTGATGAGCTGAATATTCCATAATTGTGAAATGTCTTTAATTAATTAATTAATCAACCAATTTATTTATATATATATATAAAATGTATCAATAATTCATAATACATTAATTTGGTAACACCTATGGTCAGACCTAAATGTTCATGATCTTCTTTTTCACAGAACGAGCGAGAGAGAGAGCGAGTGAGCGATTGAGCGAGCAAGCGATCGATCAAGCAATTGACTGCAGTTTCAGAGACCATCCACTGATCAAAGAGGAGAAATATTGATCATAATCCATCAAGGAGACAATCTACAACTTTCTTGACCAGCGTGGACTAGACCACTCATCATGGATTTGATGAAGTTGGAAGACGTTGAGGACGACTACCAGTTCATCTCACTACTTGGTACTGGGTCCTTTGGTGATGTGTATAAGGTAAATAATTTGAATAATGAGATTAAAATGAATGTCATGCATATCCCTCTGTCCAGGATATTTCAGTTATCTAGTCCCTAATAGCCCATCTAGAACCCAGCCATCACAAAGGCTAACAAGTTAACAAAGTAGAAGCTCCTCACCTCCAATGGCTGTTTGTCACCATGTTAGCTCACACCTTGTTAGCTCACCATGTTAGCTCAAAGGTGAACCATACTACCTATACCCATAATAACAGGGTACCAAACGATTAATTAAAAAGGCTACATACAATAGTCCCTACAAACATAACAATCATATCCTAAAAATAGCAGCCTCCTATATAAATGTGACTTTTTATTCAATTTGTCTTGCTCTCTTTGCTGCAGGCAGTAAACATCCAGACCGGCAAACCTGCAGCCATCAAATCTCAGGTTGTGACAGGATCAGGTCAGTGTGCACAGATTCTTACCTAAGTGAGGTTCGAATGTCTTTACCAAAGGATCAATAAGTTGAAACAGACTTTACTCTTGGTTTCTGAGGTTGATAGTCAGATTTCTAATAAATGTACCACATATATTGTGAAATGAAAGAAATGAATTTTGTGCATGTGTTTGTGTGAATGTAGTATCTCCCAGTGAGCAGGTAACTGTATGATTGTTTTATCTTGTTGATTTTGTGTATAAACTTGTTTTGTGTGTCTTTTTGTAGATGACTTCTCACCTTATGAGGAGGAGCTGAAAGTGATGACGGCGTGCCAGCACCCCAACATCATCCAGCTTCTGGGAGCCTACTGTCGGTAAGAAGTGTACCAGGCAGAAGGGGTTATACTCAGGGATTAAAAAAGATTCAAAAAACAAAAACCAGAAAGAAATGAAGACAACAGGAACATGGACAGTTTGTTCTAGTCGGTTCTAAATAACCAGTTAATAACAACATTTATTATTCTTATTAATAAATAATGATGATAATTGAACAAACAAAACAACCCAAAAGAGATTTACCAGCCAAGGTCCCTGAATGCACAGCACACAGCTCTAAGACCATGTGACTGACACACCCTCATCCTTTTCTGTCCTCTACAGTGAGTCCCATGTGTACATCGCCATGGAATATTGTGAAGTAGGCTGCCTGTCTGCTCTGTCTTACGGTAAGTTGTCACCGCGTCACCTTCCGGTCTTTTCATCTGCAGTATGTTGATGGCAGGACTTCATTTTTTGTCTGGACAGAGAGGAGATTTGAAGAAGAGGAGGTGGCATATGTCTGCAGAGAGGTCTTGCAGGTAACAGTTCAACTCATCCCAAACACACACACACACACACACACAAACACACACTTTCAATATGGTACAGTGTCTGTGATGCATCTTTTGATATTTTGCTGTTTTCTTACTCACATGCATTTTTGCCAGAAACAGCACAGTCCAACAAACATGCACTTCTGCACTGGTGTGTGTGATGTACTCACAGTTTTTTTTTGTTTCCTCAGGCTCTTGGTTACCTTCATCATTTGAAGATCATGCATCGTGATCTGAAGGTATGGAGCCCACCCATTAGCCCCACCCACCCCAACACAAGATACAAGATGAACATTGTAGAGCTTATTCACTGCTGTTCTTTAGAAACACAGAAGCATAAAGTGGTTCAGAAAGACAAGTTAGACAAACATCTATTTACACCATTTCATTCCTGTTTAACCTGTGTGTGTGTTTGTTGTTCTATAGGGAGAGAACATCCTCCTGAACACCAGTGGGGACGTCAAGATCTGTGAGTGTGTCCACTGATTTACACACAAACTGAACCAGCCGCACAACCACTAGACTGAAGGAACCACGAGTAAAACCACACAGAGGCAGGAAGAGAGCGATTGTGATGTCAGCTTTTAACACCTCATGTCTTCCTGCAGGTGACTTTGGGTTGGCAGCCAGCTCAACTGACCCCAGGTCTAAACTGGAGGTTGTGGGAACAGAGAACTGGTCAGTTTCTTCTTTTTTCTGAATGTGTGTTTGTGAGCGTTTGTGTGTGTGTCTATATTACTTTACTGATTTCTTGTGTGTGTGTGCTGATACAGGATGGCCCCTGAAGTCATTGATCCCCAGCGATACGGGGGTTACAATGAGTCGTGTGACATTTGGTCACTGGGCGTAACGGCGATTGAGATTGCCGACGGCAAACCCCCATGTTGCATGGCCCAGAACATGCTGAGGTACAAACACGCACACAAGCCATTTGTCCACATTTTGTTTAGCTTCATGCTTATGAAATCATTTAAATATCAGGTTTTGTGTCACGTTGTTTAACATTTACAGTAATGTAACACTGTTAATGAAAAGAAGCACTTTAATATGGACTAAAAACATAGATTTGTTTTATGAGAATCTTTTTGTAACTTTTAGTGTCCATTGTGTTTCCAGAATCACTGATGCATCCAACATGTCAGACAACCTGGTCCCACCCACTCTGGAGGATGAAGATGAATGGTGAGTGTTTTCTTCACTCACTCACTCACTCACTCACTCACACACACACACATACACAAAAAAATGTTTTTGCACTGAGTGTAATGTGTTGAGTGTTTTATAATCATGTCGCTAGCTGTGTGTAATAACAACTGAATGGGTCTTAACTATAATCATTAATTAACCTTAATTGTAAACTACATCGTAGGACTCTTTTAAGTATTTTTATATAATTGTTTCTAGAGAGAGTCTTTAGTTTTGCTTAAATTGAACGTGTTCCCATCTTCACCCGCACAAACACACACACACACACACACACACACTGCTGGTATCTAATCTAGATTCTTCTTTTCTCAGGTCCAGTGACTTCAAACATTTCATCTCGAAGGCTGTTAACATCCATCCTAGCGAACGACCCTCGGCTGAGAGGTTGCTTTTGGTAAGTAGTTGTGTCGTGCACAAATTCAAACACACACCACAAGCACCACTGACCATTTATTATATTCATTTTGAATAAACATTACTGTCATGGCGCAAGTTGGGACGCTTCCACCATCCGGGACCATTCTCCAGCTGCCAGCATCAATTGCAGCAAGGGGAATTGGTACCGGAGGAGCTGGAGTGGAGGACCGGAGGCCCTTGGCCCGAGGTAGAGACACTGAAGGTGAGGGGCGACGGGAGAGGGATGGACGCGCAGCAGCTCGGCGGGAGAGGGGGACTCTGGCTCCATGTGGAGTGGCGGAAAAGGAGGCGAGGGGTGGGGGACTCTGGGAGGCGAGGGGAGGGGGTTGGGGTGAACAGGAAGACGGCTGGCTTGAAGATGATCCGGGAGCGTGGGTCAGATGGGGGACACAGGCGGAAATTGTCACTTGGTTCTGGGTGGCAGGAAAACTTGAGGTTGGAGGCTGGCAAAGGTCGTCGCTGATGAGCGTGACCAATTTTTTTTAGAAGGCTAGCGTCTCTGACAACTAAATTTGCCAAAGAGCGGTCAGTGTCCACCCTGGCCATGTATTATATTCATATTTAGAATGAACATAACCTGGTATTTGTACTCCTGCTACCATGTACTGGACTAACATTCTGTGTCTGTGTTTGTCCATATAGCATCCATTTGTGGACCGGCCTGATCTGACTGGATCTGTGTTTTCTAGAAGACTGGATGCAAAGGTAAATAACTTTCTCCTCCACTACCTTACTCCATAAAATCCATTTTACATCCTACATCAACCCTGAACTTGAACTTCAAAATCCTTCTAGTGTTTCTAAATAGTTTCAATATTTCTACTGTGAAGAATAGAACTTCCTCCTTCATCTGGAAGAATATTAATCTTGACATACAGATTGCGAAGCTGGACTTTGGGTTCCGTGGTCTGGTACCAGTTGTGTACAGTTTGTTGACCTTTTCTGTCTCCTTCACAGGGGATTCGTTGTTCAGACCAGGAGCTCGAAGCAGCGGCAAACCCACTGCTTCTGCCTGACCTGCAGCTGCCAGATTCATCTTGGCTGGAACCAGCAGATCCTGCTTGGCTGGAACTGGACCTGGAGCCAGCAGGTCCTGCTTGGCTGGATTCGGACCTGGAGCCAGCAGGTCCTGCTTGGCTGGATTCGGACCTGGAGCCAGCAGGTTCTGCTTGGCTGGATTCGGACCTGGAGCCAGCAGGTTTTGCTTTGCTGGAACCGGACCTGGTGGCAGCAGATCCTGCTTGGCTGGATTCGGACCTGGTGGCAGCAGATCCTGCTTGGCTGGAACCGGACCTGGAGCCAGCAGGTTCTGCTTTGCTGGAACCGGACCTGGAGCCAGCAGGTTCTGCTTGGCTGGAGGCGGATCTGGAGCCAGCAGGTTCTGCTTTGCTGGAACCGGACCTGGAGGCAGCAGGTTCTGCTTGGCTGGAACCGGACCTGGGGCCAGCAGGTTCTGCTTGGCTGGAACCAGACCTGGTGGCAGTAGATCCTGCTTGGCTGGAACCAGACCTGGAGCCAGCAGGTCCATCTTGGCTGGAACCAGACCTGGAGCCAGCAGGTCCATCTTGGCTGGAACCGGACCTGGAGCCAGCCGATCCATACTGAGCTGGAAGTGGAGGCGGAGCCCGAGTTCATGCCTGAACCGGAGCACGAGCCGGAGCTGAAGCCAAGAACCTGGATCAGACCCAAAAAACGTATCCTACATCTCCTCGACCAGTCTTGGCACTGGCGGGGAACGATGCGGGACCACACTGGGGAGCCAGTCGGAGGGACCAGGGCCGCCATGCGGGACCACGCTGGGGAGCCAGCCGGAGGGACCGGGACCGCCATGCCGGACCACGCCGGGGAGCCAGCCAAGCGAGTGGGGCTGCCTGATCACAGAAGGCACCAGACTGGGGTGTCGTGTGTGGTTGCCGGAGGCTTCGAGACCACCTCCCTGCATGTGGCAGGGAACGACGCAAGAGGCGTCAAAGGGGATGTGTGGAGACAGGGCCCGCACATACCCGGAAGGGTCGGCCCTGATTTATGTTTGCAGGTTAGAGGGTCCAGGGCCACCATGCGGGACCATGCCAGGGAGCCAGCCTGCGGGACCGGGCCCGCCATGCCGGGGAGCCAGCCTGAGGGACCGGGGCCGCCATGCCGGGGAGCCAGCCTGAGGGACCGGGGCCGCCATTCCAGACCACGCCGGGGATCCGCCTCCACTGATTGTACTGTTGGGGCTTCTCCGGATTGGGCATCACCTGTGATACCTCTCCAACGCCATTTATATGCATAATTATCTGTAAATACGTGTATATATTTGTATATCTTTGTGGATTAAATGACAATACTTTTTTGACCTGATCCCTGTTTGTGTATAACTGGCTAATAAACTGTGCACCATGTTAATCAAAAAATCAGAAACAGTCATTCAAAAAAAGAATTATAGCTGGGTGATGAATAGAGAGAAATCAGACTACATGACAAAATATTCTTCTTATTTCAGCAGTTTCACACATTTTCAACTGATATCCTGAATTAAGTTGTCTGTGCATCTTATAGTTCAGAATTTCGAGTGGCTATGTAGACATTACCATATACCGTATACCATATATATATATATATATATATATATATAAAACCATAATCAGTATACCAAATATATTTTGACCATTTTATATTTTATATGATAAAATCGATCTGTTACATCTCAGTTGTAACTCAGTTTAACCAGCCTCTACTCGGCCTCTACAGAGTGGCTCATTTATGTGAATCGTAGGTTCACACACATCACATCACATCACATCTGGGAGAAGAATTCAATGCCCAGGAATGGACCTGCCAGAATACCAGCAAATGATTAATTATACAGGATGAACAGATAAATTACTTTGGTATTTCTCTGAATTCTACCCGATAATATCTGATTAGAGAACGTATCACCACACTGAGGCTGGTAAAAAGGATGATAAATTAGAAATAGATGCGTGGTAGACTGATGTACCAGTGTGCATCTGAAAAAGAGGTAATAACTACAGTCATTTACAATAAAGCACAGTTCTGACTAACCTGGCACCAGCCTTTATATCTACATATTTTAGTAACAGGAAATTAAAGTCAGGAAATTAATCACTTATCCAAGATGGACCATCCAGGTTCTGGGACATCCATCTGTGACATCATTGACCAGGTTTTAGTACAGAGCTGTGGCCTGGGCGAGGATTTGTGCCAGGAAACATCAGCTCTGTTGCTCTGCATCATTGTTTTCTCCGAGTGAAGCATAGATTGCAATTCCACAGTCGTCAGTTTCTGAATAATGAACAAAAAGATTAACTTCTCAGATCATTTTAAATTTCGATTTGTGGCCACTGGGTGGCAGTATTAGCTCTTATTTTCTCCTCCATGTATAGATGGAGGAGCCCAGGAGTAATTCAGTAATGTGTGTGTGTGGTAGGATATTGGTAGGATATCATGTGTAATATTTAGATTTAAATTATTACAAAGATGGGTAAATATTTGCATCTGTTGTAGTATTAGTATGTATTATATGTACCATATTGGACTTTTGGGTTGGTGTTGGGTTGATTTTCTGTACATACAATTTCCAGTGTCCAGCAATGTTGTGGGTGCCCCACGCTTTTTTTATTTAACCAGCTGATCTTTGGAATGCTGTCTCTCCATGGAAACCCTGGAGCTCCCAACGAAAGGCACTTGTTGAGCACCCTGCCCCCACGTCTCATCTCTCCTGACCATCTTTTCAGAGCGAAATTGCATTGTGGGATGATATCTGAATGCAGAACTGTATTAGGTCTTAATGGTTTGCAAACTGTATACACCAACGACATTTTCGGACGAAATTGCTGCACACCATTTAATGTGCTTTGATTCTAAAACCGATTCTAGGATTAATTCTGGACTGTAATGTTTTTGGAGGGCCTTACAGATCACTAGTAGTTACCGTCTGTGTATTGCTCTATTGCGCAAATGCTATATTGTGACAGTTGTTGTACTGATTTGCTGTGGTGTGGAATCTAAACATTGGTTCAAGAAAAGAGAGGGATGGTCTGATTCGCTATAATCTCAGACTGACTACTGCTAATCTTCTTCTTAAATGTAAGTTTTATAAAAACCTTTGAATAATGTTTATATATATATACACAAACATCATCATTAACAGTACAGGCCAAAAGTTTGGACAGACCTTCTCATTCAATGTGTTTTCTTTGTTTTCATGAGGTAGATTCTCACTGAAGGCATCAAAACTATGAATGAACACATGTGGAGTTATGTACTTAACAAAAAAAGGTGAAATAACTGAAAACATGTTTTATATTCTAGTTTCTTTGCTCTGATTACTGCTTTACACACTCTTGGCATTCTCTCGATGAGCTTCAAGAGGTTGTCACCTGAAATGCTTTTCCAACAGTCTTGAAGGAGTTCCCAGAGGTGTTTAGCACTTGTTGGCCCCTTTGCCTTCACTCTGCGGTCCAGCTCACCCCAAACCATCTCGACTGGGTTCAGGTCCGGTGACTGTGGAGGTCAGGTCTCCACTTTTTGTTAAGTACAGAACTCCACATGTGTTCATTCATAGTTGTGATGCCTTCAGTGAGAATCTACCAACGTAAATGGTCATGAAAATAAAGAAAACACATTGAATGAGAAACTTGTCCAAACGTTTGACCTGTATTGTATATAAATAATGTTCATTTATCATACACACACACATGAAGGACACACGCATATATATGTTATTCATGTGTGTGATAAATGAATATTATTTATATTTATGATCATGTTTGTGTGTATGTGTATGTATGTATATTTCACCCTCACATTCGCGCACACACAAACGTAAATATAACATGGTACATGGTAGTTGCCTAGAGGGTAAGACACTCGCCTATGAACCAGAAGATCCAGGTTTGAACCCCACTTAGTACCATTGTGTGCCCGAGTGTCTCCAAGGGGACTGTCGCTGTGATTGTACGTCGCTGTGGGTAAAGGTGTCTGATAAATGCCGTAAATGTAAAAATGTTATGAAAATAGTCAGGTCTGTCACCCCACCCCCCCCACCCCGTGTCTACTTGGTACAGTCCAGCCGCGGTCTGGACCAAAGTGGGTGGAGTTTCCTTCAAGTAGCGCGGCGCGCTTGGTCCGCGCACCGTTACTCGCAGGATCCGGATAACTTGAGCTGCTACACCGACACTCCGGGGAGTGTTGGAATGGAGTGTGCAGGTTCGTGTTTGCTTTTAGTCCCTTCTTCTTCTTCTTCTTCTTCGGTCGGTAGGTTGACTGGTTTCGCGGTAGATTCCGGACCTTTAACGCGACCTGTACGCTCTGTTCGTGTTTGTGAGTTTCTGCGAATCGGTGATCAATGACCAACAACCAATAATCAGCCCGCGTCAGCAGGATTCGGGTTCGGTGCTTTTCACGACCCGCTACACGTGGAGCTGAGCCGGCCTGGCTTTCCCCCCTCTTTGTGTGTGCGAACATAAATACAGGCTCCATCTGAAGCAGATAATTCCAATTGGGTTGGATTAATCTTTTTTTTAAATAAAGTTTCATATGCATGCCTTCATGTGTTGCCACAACCCTGCAGTTCCATGCTTCATAATTCTATTGCATGGGGCAGTAATTGTACAGTTATTTTTGCTTATACAATACGACGAGACAGCATGAGATGGTGTATGTGACAAATAAAAATCGAATTTGATGATAATTTACAGCCACTTTACAGCAGTGTGACAACAACAGCTTTGTCCCGTCCTCTTCAACACGCACCCTTTTATTTTCACCCCTGGAATGGTCCTGAGCGAGACTCCATGTGGATGAGAGAGAGAGAGACTCGCTGCTTCCCTTCATCTGATTAGTTGATTTATGGAGATTAGCCTCCGTTAAGCAGCCGAGGATCGTACCAGCTAGAGCACTGGTGTGAATTAGAGGAAAGGCCCTTTGGATTTCTCGCCCTGCTTCTTGAGAATGAAATTGTGGTCCATGGGGATGCTCATTAGTAAAATGCTTATTGATTTGATGTTGAAATGTCCATTGATTGACTGGCTTTATTTTTAAATGAACATTCCATTATTAACACTAGAATACTAATAAAAATGCAGGTAGTTTACAGTTCTCTGCAGTTCAGTTGTGTCGTAGAAGGCAGACTGGATCATTACATATTGCATAAATAGTTCATTCAGATGCCCTGCGATTGGCCCTTGTTAGTACCATTGTTGTCTGTGGAGAGTGAAAGTAGAAATATCCGGATCATCTGATATTACACCATCTGGACCATAATCTGCATCAGAAACACTGGAAATAAGGAAACAGGTAGATGTTAGTAGAGAAACATCTGCGTGAACTCTCTAAACTGCTCATTTGGACACATCTTGGCACTATTTCTTAAAACCCAAACTACAAAAAAATGAGTTTACATTCTTTTTGGATTTTTATATAATGACGGCATGATATAATATAAACATAATGTAATATTATTATGGTATGTCATTAAATTGATATAATACTAATATAATTACATCATGAAAAGGTCAAAGCAATGCAATCCCCACCCCTGGGTGACATAAGGTGCCTTCTTTTAATGGGACCACGCTCCAGTCTCAGCCAATGTTGCGAAGTGACGGTACGGAAACCCACTGCACCTAAAAAAAGACGCCACATACGGACGTGGCAGTATAGGTCTGTACATATTTAGTGGCTGTTTAAACTGTTGAAATGGCAGCAGCCCCCAGTTCTCTGGTCTCTTGGGCTCAAGGTTGGTTGGTTGTTTAACACCATGCCAATGTTAAGAAACCGTTTTAGAATTATTTGAGTGTAATTCCTTTCAAAAACATAAATGTAAACTCTTCCGTGTTCATGCTTGGTTCACTTCTTTAAAGGTCAAAGGTGACTCTGTTACAGTCCATGTTGGCATGTTATTGTGTTCTTTTTACTTGTATAATATCTGTAAACTCAAATTGCATGGCTCGTGTAATGAGCTGAGACTTGTAATTTCCTGGCCATAACCCTGTGGTGCATTCTGGGTGATGCAGAACTTTGTGAACTAATGCATAAATGGATTAGGATATTAGCATTATTACAACATTGTTGTTCTGTATTCGGTTACATCTCAGAGTGGCGTTCTGTTGCACTCTGACTACAGTAACGTTGTACAGTAAATAAACATAGTTTTTCTTTTGCTCGGTTTTTTGTTTTATGTCTTCTATAGGCCAGAAGCATGCAGCATTTAAACATTCATCTCCAAGAAGAGTGAGATTAGAAAATAAAACAGAAGATAACAGATTAAAGCACAGCAGACATCCCCCCAAGAACAGGATGTCTGTCTCAGCCAAGCTGGGGAGGAGCATCTGCGTTCTGCTCCCCACCAAGGAGCAGCTGGACATCACTGTGGGGGTAAAATAACTTTGCCTAATGTTTTTTCTGCTAATCAGATTTATATTTGCAGCCCTGTTCATCAGGAAGTTTTGTCTTGTGTTGTACTCAGATTCCACTGTACATCCAGACATGTGATCCTTGTCTGAGATTTCTAACATGCTTGTAGGATGACTGACTGTCTCCAGTCTGGTACAGACGCTCTCGTTTTCACCGTTCTCCCCTCCAGGTGAAGGCTACAGGACAGGATGTTCTTACTCAGATATCACATCTCCTCAGCATCAAAGAGCTGCACTTTTTTGGCCTGACAGTTGTGAAAAGTAAGTGACACCTGTAAACCCCGTTCACCTCGGTTCTTCTCCTGGGCTCCCCCTACAGTTGAAAGGGTTTTTTTACAAAATATAAATCACGCTCCTGAATATCTGTACTTGTGCATTTGTTGGCAAGCCAATGGAACTTAAGACTGATATTACATGGCAACTGGAATCATTGTCACTGAGGGCGTTTACCCCAGAGAGTCGAGTTGCTCTGGCATAGGAGCTAGAGCCCTAATAAGCTCATTTCATTTTAATCATCCACCCACAACATTTCACGAATGTCACTCACTCGCCTAGATTCTATAACTGCATAATCCAGATCACACACACACACACACACACACACACACACACACACACACTATCCACTCACTCACCCATACCTACAGACAAATTATAGTTGCCAGTGTGCATGTCTGTGGATAGAGGGAGGAAATTGTAGTATCCAGAGGAACAAGACACTTAACCCTGAGTGTCTCCGGGGGGGACTGTCACTGTAACTACTGATTGTAAGTCGCTCTGGAAAAGACGTTAAATGTAAACATAAAACCAACACTGGGGAAGCATGCAAAATGGCATGAATAAATTTTCAAATGCATATCAGCCTGTACATCAAAAACAATTATTTCTTATAAAGCCCATAAACACATACAGTATGTCCCAGTGGGCTTTGACAGACCCTACAGTTGACACCCCCCACACTTGGCACACAAGGAAAAACTCTAGGAGACAAAAAGAAAGGAAGAAACCTTGGGAAGGAGTGATACAGAGAGGGACCCCCTTCCAAGGTAGAGTGAGCCTGCAATTGGTGTCAGTGCAGGGTTGGTGATGAATTGTCCAAGAAAATAAAAAGTCCTAAAGTTGTAGTGGTGGAAAAGTCCAAAGTGCAGAATGCAGCATCTGTCCATGTTTGGAGGTACTGGACAGTGCAGAGTAGGTTTTAGTCAAGTGTAATGGTGTATATTACGTGTCCATTATAATGCTTCTGGTCTATTTGAAAATCTCTGACAATTTAGCTGTTACGGTGGTGGTGGCGGTGGTGGTGAGCCTCTGGTATATTTGGGTCACCTCAGCAGTTTATTGCCAGGGACTAGGATTCTCTCTGGTGGTCTCACTGGACTCCGGTCTCTCAGACGGTGGCATTGAACAACTGGTACAGAAGTATGTGGCTATAGTGGTACATATGTGCAGCCTAACTAATTTAACACTGTCTGTGCTTGACTAAATGACTGTGTAATTAAGTGGACTTACAAATTGACACTGTGTCTGGGACTTTAACAAAAGTCCAGAGTAAACAGTTATGTTTTCAGTTTAGACTTAAACACTGACCGGCAAGCCATTCCACAACTGTGTAGCTGAATAGGAGAAGGATCTGCTCCCAGTGACCTTCTGTACTTTGGGGAACAAAGTAGTGACCCCACACCCTTAGAATGCAGGAGCGTGGTGGATCGTAAATAACTAAAAGTTCATTTATGTATTGAAGGGCAAGACCATTAAGAGCTAATAGGTCAAAAGTAGGATTTTGTTGTCAATCCTAATTTTGATTGGTAGCCAGTGCAGTGAGGGGTGATGTGGTCGAACTTTCTGGTTCTAGTTAGAACATGCAGCGGCATTTTGAACTAGCTGGAGTTTACTCATGCACCTGCTAGAACATCTAGACAGTAATTGTATTGCAGTAATCTAACCTTGATTAAATAAAGGCGTGGACCAAATTTTCTGCATTGTGCACTGAGATCATATTTCTTATATTTGCTATATTTCTAAGGTGAAAGACTGCTATCTTGATGATATTATTTACATGCGAATCAAATGAGAGACCTGTGTCAATGAGGACCTAGATCCTTTACGTCTGTACTTGCAAGGATATCCAGTGTCATGATGTAGTTATATGAAAGTACTATGATGTAGTAGCTTATGTCTGGCAGCGTGAGGCCCAAGTACAAGAACTTCTGTCTTATCAGTTTGCATTAAAAGACTAAAGACATGTTTTTATTCACTAGCCTTTTTTGGACCATTTATTTTTTTAATCTGTTGTCATGTATAGCTACACTGCAACAAAAGCTTTTCTTACCTAGTAATTTTGTCTCGTTTCCAGTCCAAAAATCTAAAAAAAAAAAAAATCTTAAATCAAGATTACAATACAAGAAAAATGGCATGAGAAAATTAAGTGAAGGTTAAAACTTCTGTTTGAGATTATATCTCATTAAGATTGGTTTTCTTACCCCATTGGCAGATAATTTTGCTTGTTTTAAGCAAACAATCACTTAATTTTGAGATGTTTTTTCAGAAAACAAGACCATTTCTTATGCTATTTCTTGTGTCTAGTAAATGTATCTTGATTTAAGATTTTTTAGATATATGGACTGAAAACAGGACAAAACTACTAAGTTAGAAAATCATTTTTTGCAGTGTATATTCTGTGCTTTGTCCCATATATGTTATTATTGACAAATATATTTGTGTGTGTTGTACTGTTGTAATTTTAAAGTTATTTTATAGCACTTGGTCATCTTAAGATGTGTTTAAATGTGGTGTATAAATTAACCTTGCACTTACTACATTGATGGTAATAATTTAATGAATAAGCTTCAAGTGAGCTTGAGAGAGAGAAAGTGTGTGTGTGTGTCTGTGTGTGAGTGTGTGCGTCTGCGAGTGTGTGCACCTGCAGTGTAGTGTAGAGAACAAGTCCTAACATTCGCACAAATCCTGTTAAATTTTCTTATTTGTATTGTTCTTTATTTTTTTTATAAATTAGTTATCGTTCTGGCAGCTCAGGTGACACTTTCTTTAAAAAAGTCTATATTTGGCAGATGTAAAGCATACATGTGTATGTTTTTTTTGTGTTAGTCCATTTTTATTTTTTGAGCCTGTCAGAATGAACAAAAGTGTCAAAAGTACGGTTTACTATTGCGCAGAGGAAGATGTTTTCAGCTCCCTGTGACCAGCCGTAAAAGCTAGAGACATGGGAGTCAAGGCGACATATTGGATGTGTTGCTACCCCCAACAGTGGTTGAGGAAATCTGGAAAACAAGGAAAAAAGCAAAAAAGCCACACTAAGACCTTGCCACACTAAGACCTTGAAACGCACAAAAAAAACAGAGAGGTTTCCGCACAAAATGACATATTGGTTGCTTCATTGGGGACTACAGGACGGCCACAAATTGTGAGCAAAACATTAAAAGTTTGAAAACATTAAAGCATTAAAAATTGGTTTCTTAGAATTTGCGATGACACGTTTCAGCACACGATCAACTTTCATGTCAGGTTGTTCGGCCTTTCGTTCCGCACAGTTTGACATATGGCTTGGCTCAGTCGGATTTACGGTTTGCGCGCAATTCCCCAAAAAGTGTTTTCGGAACGCGTTAATTATCCTAGTCCAAAATTGATTTTTTTGTGTCCAGATGGTTTGACATACAAAAAAGTTTTTAATGATGTCTTGTAGATATCGCCAAGACCGATGTTTTGACATATGGTTTGTCTCTGTCTGATTTACAAATGCACAAATTTTAAAAAACCAAAAAGTGTCAATGGGCAAAAAAAAATTATTTATTATTATTTCAGCCTTTTTTCGGCACTTAATGCGGGTCGTACCGAAGCACGCACACCGGCGTGCTATTTAACAAAAATTTGTACTATATTGTGTGAGGTGTGCTATTACTTTTATAAGCGATCGGACTGGGCCTGGCCAAGCTATTAACACTCAAACAGGGTCATTTCCCATTGAAATGTATTGAATGCTAATTTTAGCATAGGTAGCATTTGTAAAATGGGGCCCCTTTTAAGTGGTACTGCTACTGTGTCATTGCCAGCAAAGGGGGTCCTACAAGGGGTACTGATACAGCAGCAGCGCCAGCCAATCAATGACATTATTAAGACCACCTTTTCCGCTTTATTAGGGACGAGCTGTCCTTTGGCCACTTTAATATTGGGGCGCCCTGTCCTTCGGCCATTTCATAAGGGATGCCCTATCCTTCAGCCACTTTATTAGGGACGCCCTATCCTTCAGCCACATTATTAGGGATGCCCTGTCTTACAGCCACTTTATTAGGGACGCCCTGTCCTACAGCCACTTTATTAGGGACGCCCGGTCCTTCGAACACTT
The DNA here is from genome assembly GCF_900700375.1 of Denticeps clupeoides. Lineage (NCBI taxonomy): Eukaryota > Metazoa > Chordata > Actinopteri > Clupeiformes > Denticipitidae > Denticeps > Denticeps clupeoides. The sequence goes on from NC_041714.1 coordinate 5,753,443, forward strand.
TAGTAGGGACACCCGGTCCTTCGAACACTTTAGTAGGGACACCCGGTCCTTCGAACACTTTAGTAGGGACGCCCGGTCCTTCGGCCACTTTAGTAGGGACGCCCGGTCTTTCGGCCACTTTATTAGGGACGCCTGGTCTTTCGGCCACTTTATTAGGGACGCCCAGTCTTTCGGCCACTTTATTAGGGACGCCCGGTCCTTCGGCCACTTTATTAGGGATGCCCTGTCCTTCGGCTACTAACATGCAAGCCTTGAGCTAACATGCTAATTTTTTAGACATTGTCCAAACGTCACCAGATTTAATATTATGCTTCTTGGCCACGCCCTGTTAGCATTTTTGATGTTAGCATGCTAGCATTATCATGCTAACATGCTAATTTTTAAACATGCTCTAAACATCACCAAATTTAACGTGACGCATCTTGGCCACACCCTGTTAGCGTTTTTGATGTTAACATGCTAGCATTGACTAGCATGTTAACATCAAACAATGTTAACATCAAACAATGACTAAAAGTCAGTCTTTGAGAACAGGTTTCTCAAGCCAGGTGGTGCATTAGACCAGGGGCTCATCTCCTGTTTCCAAAATGCATCACAAACTGCTTGAGAAAGCTGTTCTACTATGATAATTGGTGATGAAAATAAATTATGTTCAATAAGATGTACTTGTGTTTACCAACTGTTTATTCAGTTAAATAGCTGCATCCATGTTACCACGTCACGTTTGATGTGGTAATTTCACAGTTCGAAGACTCATTCTCACCCCCTACAGTTCAATTCGGCTAGGTATACATCCGCCCTAAAATATCAAGGTGAAAAGCAAGGTCACGTCAGAACATCGCGTCAGAACATCGCGCCACACATCGCGTCTTTCTGCACCTCTCACTCTCACGCCATGTGTCCAAGAGAACTGAACATTAACATAAAGCATTCACAATTTACAATACTGCATTCCTGTACAAAAAGCAAGGTCGCGTCAGAACATCGCGTCAGAACATCACGTCTTTCTGCACCTCTCTCTACAATATACAGTATTAAAAGAACATAAAAAAATATTCACAAAATAACACACATGCAAAATATTCCTAATATGTACATAAATTAAAATGAAAGAAATAACTTTATCTTGTTTGCCTTTCTCTAATCGATTGGTTATGAGAAATGATAGTTTAGTACAGATTCGAGCCTCTTTGCTATTCTAGAAGCAATTTATAATCAACATTCAATACTGATATTGGTCTATATGAAGTACGCTCTCACTTATCCTTCCCGCCCTTGGGAATAACTGTAATGATCGCTTCTGGCATTTGGCCCTTCACCCTTATCCAGTGAAATATCTTCACTAAAATAGGTACCAGTTGTCCTTTAAATATCTTATACCGCTCAGAGAAGCATTCAGCACCAGGGGATTTATTTCCATTATGTCTAGAAATCTCTGCCTTTAATCAGATTGTTTTGTATTTCAGAATCAGAAGGAAGATCAATAGAATTCAGAAGGGAATCTATTTCATTATTCTTTTGATCTGGGGTTTATTTTTCTATAGTAACCCTCAAATATTATTGGGATTTCTGTCAATTTATGGTTTTTGGTTACATGTTTTCTAATGCATGCGTGTGTGTTCAGGTGAACAAAGATTTCAGCTCCATCTTCTCCACTCTGCTGCCTGGGGCTGATGCTCGACTTGCTCCGCCTGAAGGCTTTGGAGTTCTGGATGGGCTGGAATTCAAGGTTGCCCTGGGCAGCACCTGGAAAGAGAACCTGACAGAACTCAGTGGGGGACAGAGGTTAGTTAAAGTGTTGAAATGCTTCTCACCTTTACTGTGATGTAGTTAAAGTTTGTTTTAATCAAGTGAGCAATGACGTTGCTTTGGATTGGTATTTTCTATGAATGCTGTTGCCCACAGTCATTTTACACAATTTATGATATTGATTGTGGGAGTAGAGTGGTATGTGACGTGCCTGTTGCCATGCGGTTGCTCTTCTGCTGCAGGTCTCTGGTGGCCCTGTCGCTGATCCTGGCCATGCTGCTGTTTAAACCAGCACCCATCTACATCCTGGATGAGGTGGACGCAGCTCTGGACCTGTCACACACACAGAACATCGGACAGATGTTGCGGACACATTTCAAACACTCACAGGTACTCTCATACACACACATGCACATTTTAATGTAACACTGATACAGTCTCCCAGTCTTGCTGCATGCAACTTTCATGCTCTGTTTGTCTTTGCTAATTATTTCCTTATTATTTAACAGTTTGTGGTGGTCTCCCTTAAAGACGGAATGTTCACCACGTCTACAGTGACATGGACTGCTCAGCTGCAGGATGGCAAAGGGCAAGCTCAGAAATCCCAGGAAAAAGAGAAGGTCAAAGACAAGAAGCAGAGGCAGATTTTGAAGAAAAAAAAAAACTGCTCTTATGTTTGTATGTCCTTATACTGTCTTTCTGCACTATTTCCTATTTACTCCCCATTTTGTTATTTCTCTCCTAATTCAAATAACATTTTACATATACATAATTAATGCAGTTGTGCCATTAGTTTTCTTGCTGTTTTAAGTGAGACATGAATAAAGCTGAGTTTTAAAATGATTTTTCTATGTTTTTATTTTCTGAGTTCTTCCAGCTGAATAATACATTATTCCAGGGGAGCTAAAATGTATTTTCATTAATCAACCATGTCATTAGTGTAATTCCCACTGGTGCCAAAGACCGATCCACAGCTACAATGCCCCTTACACAATAAACTGATAAGTTGTGCGTTCTAACACCTTTCTGTAAGAACCAGCAAATTCTCTCATCCTTTTCAGTTGCAATTCTCCTCTACTGGATCAGACAACAGGGGACTGCGTCAGTGACCCTAGCTGTACATGACTCTGTCTCCTGGTTCTCACTGGGTTCGATGTGGTGCTGGTCTGTGGATTGAAGGAACTGTAAGGTAATATGTGATATGGACTGTGAAGGTTCTGTGGTGCAGAGGGTGATACAGGTTTAATAATCCCCCATTACTCCTCTTGTCTGTTTCTTCACTGCTTTTCTCCAGCCTTGAGCTGAGCTTTGGTCTCTAGTCCCACTGATGGACACTTGAAAATATCCTATTGTTCAGTGTGTACACTCAACTCGTTTTGGGAGAAGATATTGTTCACATGGCCTTCTCATATATCCGAATGCTGTTCATAGACTTCAGTTCAGCATTTAACACTATAATCCCACAACAGCTCACACAAAAACTGATCCAGCTGGGGCTCAACACCTCACTGTGTAACTGGCTGTTGGACTTCCTCACAGGAAGACCACAAGCAGTACAGGTTGGCAGTAACACATCCAGCACCATCATTCTAAACACGGGGGCTCCTCAGGGATGTGTGCTGAGCCCCCTTCTCTTCACTCTGCTGACCCATGACTGCACTCTGTCACACTGCTCCAACCTCTTCATCAAGTTTGCAGATGACACGACTGTGGTGGGACTCATTAATAACAGGGATGAGTCTAACTACAGAAGCGAGGTGAGCCGCCTGGCCACATGGTGCGGAGACAACAAATCTCTCTCTGAATGTGGAGAAGACGAAAGAGATTGTTGTTGACTTCAGGAGAGGAAATACTCAGCATGCTCCTCTGACCATCAACGGTGCATCTGTGGAGAGAGTGAGCAGCACCAAGTTCCTGGGTGTGCACATCACTGAGGATCTCTCCTGGACAAATAACACCACTGCACTGGCCAAGAAAGCACATCAACGTCTCTACTTCCTCCGCAAACTAAGAAGAGCAAGAGCACCAGCCCCCATCATGTACACATTCTACCGAGGAACCATCGAGAGCATCCTGTCTAGCTGCATCACTGTGTGGTTTGGAGCCTGCAATGCGTCCTGCCATAAAACTCTCCAACGCATAGTCAGAGCAGCTGAGAGAATCATCGGTGTCCCTCTCCCCTCCCTCCAAGACATCTACAGCACACGCCTCACCAAGAAAGCCCTCGGCATAGCAGCCGATCCCACCCATCCAATGCAAACCTTCTTCAGCCTGCTGCCATCAGGGAGGAGACTGCGGAGTCTCCAGGCCAGGACCAGCTGACTAAAGGACAGCTTCACCCATCAGGCTGTCAGGAAGCTCAACTCTCTCCCTGCTCTGCCCCCACTCCCCCCACTCCCCTCTTCTGCTCCACAAACTTTCTGAATTCTAACACACACACACACACACACACACACAAACTGACCATGCGCCAGTCTCTCTGTGCAGCATTGGTCTGCCAACTACCTCACTTTTTACACTTTACAAGCTCTGTTGCACTACATTGTTCACATTGTTTACGTGGTTTGCACTCTCCACCATGTGCCCTTATTTGTATATTGTGTTTTTAAATTTGATATATTTGCTTATTTTTATACCTTTGTATTTAATGTTATTGTTGTATTTAATGTTACTGTTTGTATTTAATGTTACTTGTAAGCACCATGGGTCTGAGAGTAATGCAATTTCAATTCTCTGTATGTCCTGTACATGTGGCAGAATTGACAATAAAGCTGACTTTGACTTTGACTTTGACTATACTCCTTGTAAGAAAAGTGTGTGTGTGTCTCAGAGATTGGTGTAATATTGTGTGTATATTAGATTAGATTAAACTTTATTGTCATTACACATGTACAAGTAGAGGGCAACGAAATGCTTGCACACACACACACACACACACACACACTTTGCTTTTCTGCCATCCATGTTCTCTGTCTGTATGTATATAGAAGAAGCCTGTGGGGGCGGGGTTTGTGACGTCACGTGCAGGTGGGGAGGAGGAGATACAGGGAGAGCGGACATGTGTTTGGGGATCGCCGTGGCCGGGAGCGAAGACAGTCGGGTAAGTAGGGGGGACTGGAACTAGTTTAGGTGGAGACATTTAGCTACGCGGCGGAATTTGCGGGCGCATCTGGCGGCGGAGGAGGACGGGACTCGGAGTGGCGGCCGAGCTGAGCGTCACCGAGGAGGGTTGGGGGGGGTCTGAATGGCCCGCTCCTGGGAAGTGCTTTTAAATGTCTTTCGTTATATATGAGTGATTGATAAAGCTAATTCACTTTTCTACATCCCTGGTGTGATGTGGTATCTGGACCTGACCAGATTATAAAAAATGGTGGCGGCAGCAACCCTTAGTGGGAGGTGGGGGGTACATTACAATATTGTAAATAAACTTTTTGCACAATTTGGCTGGCCTGGTCTTCTCACAACACCTACTACACTTGCGTCTCCATCATCTTGTTAACTCTGATACTAGTCACACAATGGTAGTAAGTGGGATTTGAACCTGGTCTGGTTCATATGCAAGTGTCTTACCCACTAGGCTTCTACCAACCTTGGTGAAATCAAAATGTAAAAGAACATTGGAACTAATAACTGTGTTCAGCAGTGAGACTACAAGCATTTCCGCATAGACAATTGAAGAAGGAATGGAAATTAGAAATTATTGTGAAAGGTTTCAAAACTACTTGTATTTGTCTTAATTATTTGCTCATATTCCCTTTTGAACTGTTCTGTAACAATTTCTAGTGTCTGCTTTTTGTTTTTTGTTACAGGAACAAAAATTCTTCAGGACTTGACTGGCATCCATAGTGTAATAGTGTCACTGATTTCAACCATCCATGTGCAATTAGGGGGAAATATTCCATAGCCAAAACATATCATATAAGGCTAATAAGCAAAGCAAAGAAATGCAACACTGCGAAAGGACATTTGTCTAATTAACACCAGTCTTTAAGCACCTTTTTTGAATAATATTTAATAAATCCAACAACAAATGTATGATTTTATTATTGCTGCTTATGCCTGTAAGCAGCACTGATGCTTGTCTATGCTTGATTATGGCCACCTTTCCCTCCCCGGTTGCGAGTTTGATGTTGTGTAGGGACCATGTGCTCATGCTGCTAAGGTGTTTTTTCTGTTCCCACAATGTACTGGATTAAGTCTGGTGGCTTTTTTTTTTCTCCTCTTTCCTCATGCAATTCCATTTTTCTGTTCTTCTGATGCATTTCACTGCATGTTGTACTGGTATAATTATACACATGATGAATAAATCTGAATCTGATTATTTTGGAGGTAATCATAAACCTAAATTGTAAACATTTTCTACATCTAAAATACACATTAGATGTTCTTTCATGCATTCATGCTTGTTTTTTATTTTTATTTTAACTGTGCACTACAACAGTACATCAACATGTGCAGCTAATCCATCATCTCTGAGTATTCTGCATTAGTCCAACTTCTGCAAAGTATGAGCTTTTGTGTTTGTTTATCAGCAGAAGTGAATTATGTATTAAGAAAAGAAAAACTTGTTCATTCAACTTCAGATAATGTCTTTTTTGGTCATACATATAAAGGTAGTTGATGAATACTTCCTGGAAATCATAATTATTTATAATCTCAATGATGAGCATTAACATTTGCTCGGGCCTGGACGGCTGCTCCTCCCACCAGCAGGTGAGTGAATCGGCTCGGAGACTCGCTGGACCGCGGCTCCATCTAGTGGTGTTTCATGTCATCGTTTCTACAAATCAAATGTGAATTAGTGAACAGGTTCACCAAACAGTAAATCAAACCAAAGACGATGCGAGTACATATTAATAGTTCAAAGTGAACCTTCCGATCCAGAATCAAATGATCCGAATCACTAGTTCACGACTCTTGCTATTAAAGGGGCGGAAGTGACGTTGCGCGCCCCCCCAGTTCTAGCTTCTGAAGCGTGAGGTAGGATGCTGTTCACCTGTTCAACGTAATGTTATAAATATGCAAAAAGGTTTTAAAATTAGTTGTAAAAGTGTTTAATATAGTTTAATTACTTGGATACATGCGAAGTTAAGCAGAATTATCTTAATTTATATCCATAAAATTATTGTTACTGTTCTGAAATGGTTAAAGATTAATGCTTATGTACGTTGCGGTCACCGCTTTCATTTCTTTACGCATACTGCTAGATTTCTTCTAAAACAAAGATTTAAAGTGATTTCTCGGTGGCCTGAAGTAAAAGTATATGAAAAATGTATATGAGCTGTATTATTGCCATAGCAACAGTAAACAACAATACGCTGCTTTTGGCGGGAAATAATTTGATGGCCGCGGGATGAAAGGCAGGGCTGAAATTGTCTGGCGAATCAGCAGTCAGTATGACTTCTAGAAAACGTTTACAAGATGCCGCCACTTTTAAACCAGTTGCCTGGCAGCAGAACTCTGACTTTCACTCGTTCTTCACTTCTCTCGCTTTACTTTCCGTGGCCGCGCTCACACACACGTGGTGGAGGCGCCGCAGAACTAAAGAAAGTTTTAAAGCGCAGTGCGAGCGCCAGCCGATCAGTCGGGTTCAGCTCCACGTGTTGTCGCGAACGAGAAACAATGATGTAATTGTCCGACCATGCGTCAGGCACGCAGACCCTTAAAGAGGCAGAAAGCAGCTCTATAAAGATCAATGCTGGGTCGTCTAGAGGTGGGTCTGGTTGGCCAGTTCTGGAGCTGTGGATGCAAAAAAAAAAAAACCCTCTTTGATGTGGACGTGGACACATCTGTCCACTCTGGATCAGAAAAAGAACTGGTGCCACCTTCAGATAGTATTGCAAAATGACAATAAAATAATGAAGTGTCTGTGCCAACATTAAATAATGTCTCAGTAATGATTTAAAGTGGGGAATTAATCAGTAATCAGTATGACAGGAATTCTAAAAACTTGCTAGATAGCAGTAAACTATGATTTTTTAAATTGAATTTTAATGAAAAACTGAATAGCACAAAATGTCCCTAGGATCTTTTATGGGTTAATGATGAGCTGAATATGCCATAATTGTGAAATGTCTTTAATTAATTAACTAACTAATTAATTAATAAATAATGAATAAATAAATAATATAATGTCTCAGTAATTATTTAAAATGGGAAATTAAATAATCAGTTTTACAGGAATTCTAGAAACTTGCAAGATAGAAGTTAACTATGATTTTTAAATTCAATTTTAATGAAAAACTGAATGGCACAAAATGTCCCTAGGATCTTCTATGGGTTATTGATGATCTGAATATTCCATAATTGTGAAATGTCTTTAATTAATTAATTAATCAACCAATTTATTTATATATATATATATATAATGTATCAATAATTCATAATACATTAATTTGGTAACACCTATGGTCAGACCTAAATGTTCATGATCTTCTTTTTCACAGAACGAGCGAGAGAGAGAGCGAGTGAGCGATTGAGCGAGCAAGCGATCGATCAAGCAATTGACTGCAGTTTCAGAGACCATCCACTGATCAAAGAGGAGAAATATTGATCATAATCCATCAAGGAGACAATCTACAACTTTCTTGACCAGCGTGGACTAGACCACTCATCATGGATTTGATGAAGTTGGAAGACGTTGAGGACGACTACCAGTTCATCTCACTACTTGGTACTGGGTCCTTTGGTGATGTGTATAAGGTAAATAATTTGAATAATGAGATTAAAATGAATGTCATGCATATCCCTCTGTCCAGGATATTTCAGTTATCTAGTCCCTAATAGCCCATCTAGAACCCAGCCATCACAAAGGCTAACAAGTTAACAAAGTAGAAGCTCCTCACCTCCAATGGCTGTTTGTCACCATGTTAGCTCACACCTTGTTAGCTCACCATGTTAGCTCAAAGGTGAACCATACTACCTATACCCATAATAACAGGGTACCAAACGATTAATTAAAAAGGCTACATACAATAGTCCCTACAAACATAACAATCATATCCTAAAAATAGCAGCCTCCTATATAAATGTGACTTTTTATTCAATTTGTCTTGCTCTCTTTGCTGCAGGCAGTAAACATCCAGACCGGCAAACCTGCAGCCATCAAATCTCAGGTTGTGACAGGATCAGGTCAGTGTGCACAGATTCTTACCTAAGTGAGGTTCGAATGTCTTTACCAAAGGATCAATAAGTTGAAACAGACTTTACTCTTGGTTTCTGAGGTTGATAGTCAGATTTCTAATAAATGTACCACATATATTGTGAAATGAAAGAAATGAATTTTGTGCATGTGTTTGTGTGAATGTAGTATCTCCCAGTGAGCAGGTAACTGTATGATTGTTTTATCTTGTTGATTTTGTGTATAAACTTGTTTGGTGTGTCTTTTTGTAGATGACTTCTCACCTTATGAGGAGGAGCTGAAAGTGATGACGGCGTGCCAGCACCCCAACATCATCCAGCTTCTGGGAGCCTACTGTTGGTAAGAAGTGTACCAGGCAGAAGGGGTTATACTCAGGGATTAAAAAAGATTCAAAAAACAAAAACCAGAAAGAAATGAAGACAACAGGAACATGGACAGTTTGTTCTAGTCGGTTCTAAATAACCAGTTAATAACAACATTTATTATTCTTATTAATAAATAATGATGATAATTGAACAAACAAAACAACCCAAAAGAGATTTACCAGCCAAGGTCCCTGAATGCACAGCACACAGCTCTAAGACCATGTGACTGACACACCCTCATCCTTTTCTGTCCTCTACAGTGAGTCCCATGTGTACATCGCCATGGAATATTGTGAAGTAGGCTGCCTGTCTGCTCTGTCTTACGGTAAGTTGTCACCGCGTCACCTTCCGGTCTTTTCATCTGCAGTATGTTGATGGCAGGACTTCATTTTTTGTCTGGACAGAGAGGAGATTTGAAGAAGAGGAGGTGGCATATGTCTGCAGAGAGGTCTTGCAGGTAACAGTTCAACTCATCCCAAACACACACACACACACACACAAACACACACTTTCAATATGGTACAGTGTCTGTGATGCATCTTTTGATATTTTGCTGTTTTCTTACTCACATGCATTTTTGCCAGAAACAGCACAGTCCAACAAACATGCACTTCTGCACTGGTGTGTGTGATGTACTCACAGTTTTTTTTTGTTTCCTCAGGCTCTTGGTTACCTTCATCATTTGAAGATCATGCATCGTGATCTGAAGGTATGGAGCCCACCCATTAGCCCCACCCACCCCAACACAAGATACAAGATGAACATTGTAGAGCTTATTCACTGCTGTTCTTTAGAAACACAGAAGCATAAAGTGGTTCAGAAAGACAAGTTAGACAAACATCTATTTACACCATTTCATTCCTGTTTAACCTGTGTGTGTGTTTGTTGTTCTATAGGGAGAGAACATCCTCCTGAACACCAGTGGGGACGTCAAGATCTGTGAGTGTGTCCACTGATTTACACACAAACTGAACCAGCCGCACAACCACTAGACTGAAGGAACCACGAGTAAAACCACACAGAGGCAGGAAGAGAGCGATTGTGATGTCAGCTTTTAACACCTCATGTCTTCCTGCAGGTGACTTTGGGTTGGCAGCCAGCTCAACTGACCCCAGGTCTAAACTGGAGGTTGTGGGAACAGAGAACTGGTCAGTTTCTTCTTTTTTCTGAATGTGTGTTTGTGAGCGTTTGTGTGTGTGTCTATATTACTTTACTGATTTCTTGTGTGTGTGTGCTGATACAGGATGGCCCCTGAAGTCATTGATCCCCAGCGATACGGGGGTTACAATGAGTCGTGTGACATTTGGTCACTGGGCGTAACGGCGATTGAGATTGCCGACGGCAAACCCCCATGTTGCATGGCCCAGAACATGCTGAGGTACAAACACGCACACAAGCCATTTGTCCACATTTTGTTTAGCTTCATGCTTATGAAATCATTTAAATATCAGGTTTTGTGTCACGTTGTTTAACATTTACAGTAATGTAACACTGTTAATGAAAAGAAGCACTTTAATATGGACTAAAAACATAGATTTGTTTTATGAGAATCTTTTTGTAACTTTTAGTGTCCATTGTGTTTCCAGAATCACTGATGCATCCAACATGTCAGACAACCTGGTCCCACCCACTCTGGAGGATGAAGATGAATGGTGAGTGTTTTCTTCACTCACTCACTCACTCACTCACTCACACACACACACATACACAAAAAAATGTTTTTGCACTGAGTGTAATGTGTTGAGTGTTTTATAATCATGTGGCTAGCTGTGTGTAATAACAACTGAATGGGTCTTAACTATAATCATTAATTAACCTTAATTGTAAACTACATCGTAGGACTCTTTTAAGTATTTTTATATAATTGTTTCTAGAGAGAGTCTTTAGTTTTGCTTAAATTGAACGTGTTCCCATCTTCACCCGCACAAACACACACACACACACACACACACACTGCTGGTATCTAATCTAGATTCTTCTTTTCTCAGGTCCAGTGACTTCAAACATTTCATCTCGAAGGCTGTTAACATCCATCCTAGCGAACGACCCTCGGCTGAGAGGTTGCTTTTGGTAAGAAGTTGTGTCGTGCACAAATTCAAACACACACCACAAGCACCACTGACCATTTATTATATTCATTTTGAATAAACATTACTGTCATGGCGCAAGTTGGGACGCTTCCACCATCCGGGACCATTCTCCAGCTGCCAGCATCAATTGCAGCAAGGGGAATTGGTACCGGAGGAGCTGGAGTGGAGGACCGGAGGCCCTTGGCCCGAGGTAGAGACACTGAAGGTGAGGGGCGACGGGAGAGGGATGGACGCGCAGCAGCTCGGCGGGAGAGGGGGACTCTGGCTCCATGTGGAGTGGCGGAAAAGGAGGCGAGGGGTGGGGGACTCTGGGAGGCGAGGGGAGGGGGTTGGGGTGAACAGGAAGACGGCTGGCTTGAAGATGATCCGGGAGCGTGGGTCAGATGGGGGACACAGGCGGAAATTGTCACTTGGTTCTGGGTGGCAGGAAAACTTGAGGTTGGAGGCTGGCAAAGGTCGTCGCTGATGAGCGTGACCAATTTTTTTTAGAAGGCTAGCGTCTCTGACAACTAAATTTGCCAAAGAGCGGTCAGTGTCCACCCTGGCCATGTATTATATTCATATTTAGAATGAACATAACCTGGTATTTGTACTCCTGCTACCATGTACTGGACTAACATTCTGTGTCTGTGTTTGTCCATATAGCATCCATTTGTGGACCGGCCTGATCTGACTGGATCTGTGTTTTCTAGAAGACTGGATGCAAAGGTAAATATCTTTCTCCTCCACTACCTTACTCCATAAAATCCATTTTACATCCTACATCAACCCTGAACTTGAACTTCAAAATCCTTCTAGTGTTTCTAAATAGTTTCAATATTTCTACTGTGAAGAATAGAACTTCCTCCTTCATCTGGAAGAATATTAATCTTGACATACAGATTGCGAAGCTGGACTTTGGGTTCCGTGGTCTGGTACCAGTTGTGTACAGTTTGTTGACCTTTTCTGTCTCCTTCACAGGGGATTCGTTGTTCAGACCAGGAGCTCGAAGCAGCGGCAAACCCACTGCTTCTGCCTGACCTGCAGCTGCCAGATTCATCTTGGCTGGAACCAGCAGATCCTGCTTGGCTGGAACTGGACCTGGAGCCAGCAGGTCCTGCTTGGCTGGATTCGGACCTGGAGCCAGCAGGTCCTGCTTGGCTGGATTCGGACCTGGAGCCAGCAGGTTCTGCTTGGCTGGATTCGGACCTGGAGCCAGCAGGTTTTGCTTTGCTGGAACCGGACCTGGTGGCAGCAGATCCTGCTTGGCTGGATTCGGACCTGGTGGCAGCAGATCCTGCTTGGCTGGAACCGGACCTGGAGCCAGCAGGTTCTGCTTTGCTGGAACCGGACCTGGAGCCAGCAGGTTCTGCTTGGCTGGAGGCGGATCTGGAGCCAGCAGGTTCTGCTTTGCTGGAACCGGACCTGGAGGCAGCAGGTTCTGCTTGGCTGGAACCGGACCTGGGGCCAGCAGGTTCTGCTTGGCTGGAACCAGACCTGGTGGCAGTAGATCCTGCTTGGCTGGAACCAGACCTGGAGCCAGCAGGTCCATCTTGGCTGGAACCAGACCTGGAGCCAGCAGGTCCATCTTGGCTGGAACCGGACCTGGAGCCAGCCGATCCATACTGAGCTGGAAGTGGAGGCGGAGCCCGAGTTCATGCCTGAACCGGAGCACGAGCCGGAGCTGAAGCCAAGAACCTGGATCAGACCCAAAAAACGTATCCTACATCTCCTCGACCAGTCTTGGCACTGGCGGGGAACGATGCGGGACCACACTGGGGAGCCAGTCGGAGGGACCAGGGCCGCCATGCGGGACCACGCTGGGGAGCCAGCCGGAGGGACCGGGACCGCCATGCCGGACCACGCCGGGGAGCCAGCCAAGCGAGTGGGGCTGCCTGATCACAGAAGGCACCAGACTGGGGTGTCGTGTGTGGTTGCCGGAGGCTTCGAGACCACCTCCCTGCATGTGGCAGGGAACGACGCAAGAGGCGTCAAAGGGGATGTGTGGAGACAGGGCCCGCACATACCCGGAAGGGTCGGCCCTGATTTATGTTTGCAGGTTAGAGGGTCCAGGGCCACCATGCGGGACCATGCCAGGGAGCCAGCCTGCGGGACCGGGCCCGCCATGCCGGGGAGCCAGCCTGAGGGACCGGGGCCGCCATGCCGGGGAGCCAGCCTGAGGGACCGGGGCCGCCATTCCAGACCACGCCGGGGATCCGCCTCCACTGATTGTACTGTTGGGGCTTCTCCGGATTGGGCATCACCTGTGATACCTCTCCAACGCCATTTATATGCATAATTATCTGTAAATACGTGTATATATTTGTATATCTTTGTGGATTAAATGACAATACTTTTTTGACCTGATCCCTGTTTGTGTATAACTGGCTAATAAACTGTGCACCATGTTAATCAAAAAATCAGAAACAGTCATTCAAAAAAAGAATTATAGCTGGGTGATGAATAGAGAGAAATCAGACTACATGACAAAATATTCTTCTTATTTCAGCAGTTTCACACATTTTCAACTGATATCCTGAATTAAGTTGTCTGTGCATCTTATAGTTCAGAATTTCGAGTGGCTATGTAGACATTACCATATACCGTATACCATATATATATATATATATATATATATATATATATAAAACCATAATCAGTATACCAAATATATTTTGACCATTTTATATTTTATATGATAAAATCGATCTGTTACATCTCAGTTGTAACTCAGTTTAACCAGCCTCTACTCGGCCTCTACAGAGTGGCTCATTTATGTGAATCGTAGGTTCACACACATCACGTCACATCTGGGAGAAGAATTCAATGCCCAGGAATGGACCTGCCAGAATACCAGCAAAATGATTAATTATACAGGATGAACAGATAAATTATTTTGGTATTTCTCTGAATTCTACCCGATAATATCTGATTAGAGAACGTATCACCACACTGAGGCTGGTAAAAAGGATGATAAATTAGAAATAGATGCGTGGTAGACTGATGTACCAGTGTGCATCTGAAAAAGAGGTAATAACTACAGTCATTTACAATAAAGCACAGTTCTGACTAACCTGGCACCAGCCTTTATATCTACATATTTTAGTAACAAGAAATTAAATTCAGGAAATGAATCACTTATCCAAGATGGACCATCCAGGTTCTGGGACATCCATCTGTGACATCATTGACCAGGTTTTAGTACAGAGCTGTGGCCTGGGCGAGGATTTGTGCCAGGAAACATCAGCTCTGTTGCTCTGCATCATTGTTTTCTCCGAGTGAAGCATCGATTGCAATTCCACAGTCGTCAGTTTCTGAATAATGAACAAAAAGATTAACTTCTCAGATCATTTTAAATTTCGATTTGTGGCCACTGGGTGGCAGTATTAGCTCTTATTTTCTCCTCCATGTATAGATGGAGGAGCCCAGGAGTAATTCAGTAATGTGTGTGTGTGGTAGGATATTGGTAGGATATCATGTGTAATATTTAGATTTAAATTATTACAAAGATGGGTAAATATTTGCATCTGTTGTAGTATTAGTATGTATTATATGTACCATATTGGACTTTTGGGTTGGTGTTGGGTTGATTTTCTGTAAATACAATTTCCAGTGTCCAGCAATGTTGTGGGTGCCCCACGCTTTTTTTATTTAACCAGCTGATCTTTGGAATGCTGTCTCTCCATGGAAACCCTGGAGCTCCCAACGAAAGGCACTTGTTGAGCACCCTGCCCCCACGTCTCATCTCTCCTGACCATCTTTTCAGAGCGAAATTGCATTGTGGGATGATATCTGAATGCAGAACTGTATTAGGTCTTAATGGTTTGCAAACTGTATACACCAACGACATTTTCGGACGAAATTGCTGCACACCATTTAATGTGCTTTGATTCTAAAACCGATTCTAGGATTAATTCTGGACTGTAATGTTTTTGGAGGGCCTTACAGATCACTAGTAGTTACCGTCTGTGTATTGCTCTATTGCGCAAATGCTATATTGTGACAGTTGTTGTACTGATTTGCTGTGGTGTGGAATCTAAACATTGGTTCAAGAAAAGAGAGGGATGGTCTGATTCGCTATAATCTCAGACTGACTACTGCTAATCTTCTTCTTAAATGTAAGTTTTATAAAAACCTTTGAATAATGTTTATATATATATACACAAACATCATCATTAACAGTACAGGCCAAAAGTTTGGACAGACCTTCTCATTCAATGTGTTTTCTTTGTTTTCATGAGGTAGATTCTCACTGAAGGCATCAAAACTATGAATGAACACATGTGGAGTTATGTACTTAACAAAAAAAAGGTGAAATAACTGAAAACATGTTTTATATTCTAGTTTCTTTGCTCTGATTACTGCTTTACACACTCTTGGCATTCTCTCGATGAGCTTCAAGAGGTTGTCACCTGAAATGCTTTTCCAACAGTCTTGAAGGAGTTCCCAGAGGTGTTTAGCACTTGTTGGCCCCTTTGCCTTCACTCTGCGGTCCAGCTCACCCCAAACCATCTCGACTGGGTTCAGGTCCGGTGACTGTGGAGGTCAGGTCTCCACTTTTTGTTAAGTACAGAACTCCACATGTGTTCATTCATAGTTGTGATGCCTTCAGTGAGAATCTACCAACGTAAATGGTCATGAAAATAAAGAAAACACATTGAATGAGAAACTGTGTCCAAACGTTTGACCTGTATTGTATATAAATAATGTTCATTTATCATACACACACACATGAAGGACACACGCATATATATGTTATTCATGTGTGTGATAAATGAATATTATTTATATTTATGATCATGTTTGTGTGTATGTATATTTCACCCTCACATTCGCGCACACACAAACGTAAATATAACATGGTACATGGTAGTTGCCTAGAGGGTAAGACACTCGCCTATGAACCAGAAGATCCAGGTTTAAACCCCACTTACTACCATTGTGTGCCCGAGTGTCTCCAAGGGGACTGTCGCTGTGATTGTACGTCGCTGTGGGTAAAGGTGTCTGATAAATGTCGTAAATGTAAAAATGTTATAAAAATAGTCAGGTCTGTCACCCCCCCACCCCGTGTCTACTTGGTACAGTCCAGCCGCGGTCTGGACCAAAGTGGGTGGAGTTTCCTTCAAGTAGCGCGGCGCGCTTGGTCCGCGCACCGTTACTCGCAGGATCCGGATAACTTGAGCTGCTACACCGACACTCCGGGGAGTGTTGGAATGGAGTGTGCAGGTTCGTGTTTGCTTTTAGTCCCTTCTTCTTCTTCTTCTTCTTCTTCTTCGGTCGGTAGGTTGACTGGTTTCGCGGTAGATTCCGGACCTTTAACGCGACCTGTACACTCTGTTCGTGTTTGTGAGTTTCTGCGAGTTTCTGTGATCAATGACCAACAACCAATAATCAGCCCGCGTCAGCAGGATTCGGGTTCGGTGCTTTTCACGACCCGCTACACGTGGAGCTGAGCCGGCCTGGCTTTCCCCCCTCTTTGTGTGTGCGAACATAAATACAGGCTCCATCTGAAGCAGATAATTCCAATTGGGTTGGATTAATCTTTTTTTTTTTAAATAAAGTTTCATATGCATGCCTTCATGTGTTGCCACAACGCTGCAGTTCCATGCTTCATAATTCTATTGCATGGGGCAGTAATTGTACAGTTATTTTTGCTTTTACAATACGATGAGACAGCATGAGATGGTGTAGGTGACAAATAAAATTAGAATTTGATGATAATTTACAGCCACTTTACAGCAGTGTGACAACAACAGCTTTGTTCCGTCCTCTTCAACACGCCAGACTCCATGTGGATGAGAGAGAGAGAGAGACTCCATGTGGATGAGAGAGAGAGAGACTCGCTGCTTCCCTTCATCTGATTAGTTGATTTATGGAGATTAGCCTCCGTTAAGCAGCCGAGGATCGTACCAGCTAGAGCACTGGTGTGAATTAGAGGAAAGGCCCTTTGGATTTCACGCCCTGCTTCTTGAGAATGAAATTGTGGTCCATGGGGATGCTCGTTAGTAAAATGCTTATTGATTTGATGTTGAAATGTCCATTGATTGACTGGCTTTATTTTTAAATGAACATTCCATTATTAACACTAGAATATTAATAAAAATGCAGGTAGTTTACAGTTCTCTGCAGTTCAGTTGTGTCGTAGAAGGCAGACTGGATCATTACATATTGCATAAATAGTTCATTCAGATGCCCTGCGATTGGCCCTTGTTAGTACCCTTGTTGTCTGTGGAGAGTGGAAGTAGAAATATCCGGATCATCTGATATTACACCATCTGGACCATAATCTGCATCAGAAACACTGGAAATAAGGAAACAGGTAGATGTTAGTATAGAAACATCTGCGTGAACTCTCTAAACTGCTCATTTGGACACATCTTGGCACTATTTCTTAAAACCCAAACTACAAAAAAATGAGTTTACATTCTTTTTGGATTTTTATATAATGACGGCATGATATTATATAAACATAATTTAATATTAATATGGTATGTAATTAAATTGATATAATACTAATATAATTAATTAATGTGTAGCATTCTGAAAAGGTAAAAGCAATGTGATCCCCACCCCTGGGTGACATAAGGTGCCTTCTTTTAATGGGACCACGCTCCAGTCTCAGCCAATGTTGCGAAGTGACGGTAGGGAAACCTACTGCACCTAAAAAAAGACGCCACATACGGACGTGGCAGTATAGGTCTGTACATATTTAGTGGCTGTTTAAACTGTTGAAATGGCAGCAGCCCCCAGTTCTCTGGTCTCTTGGGCTCAAGGTTGGTTGGTTGTTTAACACCATGCCAATGTTAAGAAACGGTTTTAGAATTATTTGAGTGTAATTCACTCAAATAATTCTAATTCTAATTCTAATTCTACGTTGTAAGTCGCTCTGGATAAGGGCGTCTGCCAAATGCCGTAAATGTAAATGTAAATGTAATTCCCTTCAAAAACATAAATGTAAACTCTTCTGTGTTCATGCTTGGTTCACTTCTTTAAAGGTCAAAGGTGACTCTGTTACAGTCCATGTTGGCATGTTATTGTGTTCTTTTTACTTGTATAATATCTGTAAACTCAAATTGCATGGCTTGTGTAATGAGCTGAGACTTGTAATTTCCTGGCCATAACCCTGTGGTGCATTCTGGGTGATGCAGAACTTTGTGAACTAATGCATAAATGTATTAGGATATTAGCATTATTACAACATTGTTGTTCTGTATTCGGTTACATCTCAGAGTGGCGTTCTGTTGCACTCTGACTACAGTAACGTTGTACAGTAAATAAACATAGTTTTTCTTTTGCAGGTACTCGTTTTTTTGTATTATGTCTTCTATAGGCCAGAAGCATGCAGCATTTAAACATTCATCTCCAAGAAGAGTGAGATTAGAAAATAAAACAGAAGATAACAGATTAAAGCACAGCAGACACCCCCCCAAGAACAGGATGTCTGTCTCAGCCAAGCTGGGGAGGAGCATCTGCGTTCTGCTCCCCACCAAGGAGCAGCTGGACATCACTGTGGGGGTAAAATAACTTTGCCTAATGTTTTTTCTGCTAATCAGATTTATATTTGCAGCCCTATTCATCAGGAAGTTTTGTCTTGTGTTGTACTCAGATTCCACTGTACATCCAGACATGTGATCCTTGTCTGAGATTTCTAACATGCTTGTAGGATGACTGACTGTCTCCAGTCTGGTACAGACGCTCTCGTTTTCACCGTTCTCCCCTCCAGGTGAAGGCTACAGGACAGGATGTTCTTACTCAGATATCACATCTCCTCAGCATCAAAGAGCTGCCCTTTTTTGGCCTGACAGTTGTGAAAAGTAAGTGACACCTGTAAACCCCGTTCACCTCGGTTCTTCTCCTGGGCTCCCCCTACAGTTGAAAGGGTTCTTTTACAAAATATAAATCACGCTCCTGAATATCTGTACTTGTGCATTTGTTGGCAAGCCAATGGAACTTAAGACTGATATTACATGGCAACTGGAATCATTGTCACTGAGGGCGTTTACCCCAGAGAGTCGAGTTGCTCTGGCCTAGGAGCTAGAGCCCTAATAAGATCATTTCATTTTAATCATCCACCCACAACATTTCACGAATGTCACTCACTCGCCTAGATTCTATAACTGCATAATCCAGATCACACACACACACACACACACACACACACACACACACTATCCACTCACTCACCCATACCTACAGACAAATTATAGTTGCCAGTGTGCATGTCTGTGGACAGAGGGAGGAAATTGGAGTATCCAGAGGAACAAGACACTTAACCCTGAGTGTCTCTGGGGGGGACTGTCACTGTAACTACTGATTGTAAGTCACTCTGGAAAAGACGTTAAATGTAAACGTAAAACCAACACTGGGGAAGCATGCAAAATGGCATGAATAAATTTTCAAATACATATCAGCCTGTATATCAAAAACAATTATTTCTTATAAAGCCCATAATCACATACAGTATGTCCCAGTGGGCTTTGACAGACCCTACAGTTGACACCCCCCAGACTTGGCACACAAGGAAAAACTCTAGGAGAGAAAAAGAAAGGAAGAAACCTTGGGAAGGAGTGATACAGAGAGGGACCCCCTTCCAAGGTAGAGTGAGCCTGCAATTGGTGTCAGTGCAGGGTTGGTAATGAATTGTCCAAGAAAATAAAAAGTCCTAAAGTTGTAGTGGTGGAAAAGTCCAAAGTGCAGAATGTAGTATCTGTCCATGTTTGGAGGTACTGGACAGTGCAGAGTAGGTTTTAGTCAAGTGTAATGGTGTATATTGCATGTCCATTATAATGTTTCTGGTCTATTTGAAAATCCCTGACACTTTAGCTGTTACGGTGGTGGTGGCGGTGGTGGTGAGCCTCTGGTATATTTGGGTCACCTCAGCAGTTTATTGCCAGGGACTAGGATCCTCTCTGGTGGTCTCACTGGACTCCGGTCTCTCAGACGGTGGCATTGAACAACTGGTACAGAAGTATGTGGCTA
The DNA here is from genome assembly GCF_900700375.1 of Denticeps clupeoides. Lineage (NCBI taxonomy): Eukaryota > Metazoa > Chordata > Actinopteri > Clupeiformes > Denticipitidae > Denticeps > Denticeps clupeoides. Next base: position 5,773,746 of record NC_041714.1, read on the forward strand.
TAGTGGTACATATGTGCAGCCTAACTAATTTAACACTGTCTGTGCTTGACTAAATGACTGTGTAATTAAGTGGACTTACAAATTGACACTGTGTCTGGGACTTTAACAAAAGTCCAGAGTAAACAGTTATGTTTTCAGTTTAGACTTAAACACTGACCGGCAAGCCATTCCACAACTGTGTAGCTGAATAGGAGAAGGATCTGCTCCCAGTGACCTTCTGTACTTTGGGGAACAAGGTAGTGACCCCACACCCTTAGAATGCAGGAGCGTGGTGGATCGTAAATAACTAAAAGTTCATTTATGTATTGAAAGGCAAGACCATTAAGAGCTAATAGGTCAAAAGTAGGATTTTGTTGTTAATCCTAAATTTGATTGGTAGCCAGTGCAGTGAGGGGTGATGTGGTCGAACTTTCTGGTTCTAGTTAGAACATGCAGCGGCATTTTGAACTAGCTGGAGTTTACTCATGCTAGAACATCTAGACAGCAATGTATTGCTGTAATCTAACCTTGATGAAATAAAGGCGTGGACCAAATTTTCTGCATTGTGCACTGAGATCATATTTCTTATATTTGCTATATTTCTAAGGTGAAAGACTGCTATCTTGGTGATATTATCTACATGCAAATCAAATGAGAGACCTGTGTCAATGAGGACCTAGATCCTTTACTTCTGTACTTGTTGAGATAGCAAGGATATCCAGTGTCATGATGTAGTTATATGAAAGTACTATGATGTAGTAGCTTATGTCTGGCAGCGTGAGGCCCAAGTACAAGAACTTCTGTCTTATCAGTTTGCATTAAAAGACTAAAGACATGTTTTTATTCACTAGCCTTTTTTGGACCATTTATTTTTTTAATCTGTTGTCATGTATAGCTACACTGCAACAAAAGCTTTTCTTACCTAGTAATTTTGTCTCGTTTCCAGTCCAAAAATCTAAAAAAATCTTAAATCAAGATTACTAGACAAGAAAAATGGCATGAGAAAATTAAGTGAAGGTTAAAACTTCTGTTTGAGATTATATCTCATTAAGATTGGTTTTCTTACCCCATTGGCAGATAATTTTGCTTGTTTTAAGCAAACAATCACTTTTTTTTTTAGATGTTTTTTCAGAAAACAAGACCATTTCTTATGCTATTTCATGTGTCTAGTAAATGTATCTTGATTTAAGATTTTTTAGATATATGGACTGAAAACAGGACAAAACTACTAAGTTAGAAAATCATTTTTTGCAGTGTATATTCTGTGCTTTGTCACATATATGTTATTATTGACAAATATATTTGTGTGTGTTGTACTGTTGTAATTTTAAAGTTATTTTATAACACTTGGTCATCTTAAGATGTGTTTAAATGTGGTGTATAAATGAACCTTGCACTTACTACATTGATGGTAATAATTTAATGAATAAGCTTCAAGTGAGCTTGAGAGAGAGAGAGAGAGAAAGTGTGTGTGTGTCTGTGTGTGAGTGTGTGCGTCTGCAAGTGTGTGCACCTGCAGTGTAGTGTAGAGAACAAGTCCTAACATTTGCACAAATCCTGTTAAATTTTCTTATTTGTATTGTTCTTTATTTTTTTTTTTATAAATTATTTATCGTTCTGGCAGCTCAGGTGACACTTTCTTTAAAAAAAAAGTCTATATTTGGCAGATGTAAAGCATACATGTGTATGTTTTTTTTGTGTTAGTCCATTTTTATTTTTTGAGCCTGTCAGAATGAACAAAAGTGTCAAAAGTACGGTTTACTATTGCGCAGAGGAAGATGTTTTCAGCTCCCTGTGACCAGCCGTAAAAGCTAGAGACATGGGAGTCGAGGCGACATATTGGATGTGTTGCTACCCCCAACAGTGGTTGAGGAAATCTGGAAAACAAGGAAAAAAGCAAAAAAGCCACACTAAGACCTTGCCACACTAAGACCTTGAAATGCACAAAAAAAACGGAGAGGTTTCCGCACAAAATGACATATTGGTTGCTTCATTGGGGACTACAGGACGGCCACAAATTGTGACCAAAACATTAAAAGTTTGAAAACATTAAAGCATTAAAAATTGGTTTCTTAGAATTTGCGATGACACGTTTCAGCGCACACGATCACTTTATTAGGGACGCCCAGTCTTTCGGCCACTTTATTAGGGACGCCCTGTCTTTCGGCCACTTTATTAGGGACGCCCTGTCCTTCGGCTACTAACATGCAAGCCTTGAGCTAACATGCTAATTTTTTAGACATTGTCCAAACGTCACCAAATTTAATATTATGCCTCTTGGCCACACCCTGTTAGCGTTTTTGATGTTAACATGCTAGCATTAGCATGCTAACATGCTAATTTTTAAACATGGTCCAAATGTCACCAAATTTAATGTGATGCATCTTGGCCATGCCCTTTTAGCATTTTTTATGTTAGCATGCTAGCATTACCATGCTAACATGCTATCTTTTAAACATGTTCTAAATGTCAACAAATTTCACATCACTGCCTGCTCTATCGGATATTTTAATAACACTTGATTTCACAGCTGAGACCAGCTCAGGAGGTTATGCCCGAGCTCCTACGAAAAATGCCCAGACAGGCCCATCAAAATTTCTCTTGGAATTTTGGTTTATAGTATTTTATTATTATTATAACAGCTCTAGGAGCAACATGTTTGTGCACTTTCTAAAGATTTTGGTTCTGTTTTTGAATAAAGGGTTGGAAATTAATGCTTTTCTTTTTTTTTGTTTTTTATCCGATTCTACGATTAATCAAAAAATAATCGACAGATAAAAAATTGTTAGTTGCAGCCCTATTTCAAAGCTTTTATTGACAATTGCGTCAATTTTAATAGTCACTGGTGGCCTAGCGGCTAAGGAAGTGGACCCGTAATGTCATGGTGCCACTGAGGTGCCACTGAGCAAAGCACCGTCCCCACACACTGCTCCCCGGGCGCCTGGCATGGCTGCCCACTGCTCACCAAGGGTGATGGTTAAAACACATTTTTGTATCACAATAACAATTACTTTACTTTCACTTCATATCTTGCCATAATTCCTCAGATATTTGTAGTTTGTTTTTAATATAAAGTGAGGACGCTACACTGTTAGTCAAGAAAGCAACGTTAAATTAGAATTAGAGGTGGGCATAGATTAATTTTCTTAATCTTAATCTCACTGTAATCTTGGAATTAATCTAGAGTAATCTAAATTAATCTAGATTAATCTAGATTAAAATGGCTCATTTGGATTCTGCCGAGGGCATTCAGAATATGTGTGCTACCCAAACAATGACTAAAAGTCAGTCTTTGAGAACAGGTTTCTCAAGCCAGGTGGTGCATTAGACCAGGGGCTCATCTCCTGTTTCCAAAATGCATCACAAACTGCTTGAGAAAGCTGTTCTACTATAATAATTGGTGATGAAAATAAATTATGTTCAATAAGATGTACTTGTGTTTACCAACTGTTTATTCAGTTAAATAGCTGCATCCATGTTACCACGTCACGTTTGATGTGGTAATTTCACAGTTCGAAGACTCGTTCTCGCCCCCTACAGTGCAATTCTGCTAGGTATACATCCGCGCTAAAATATCAAGGTGAAAAGCAAGGTCACGTCAGAACATCGCGTCAGAACATCGCGTCACACATCGCGTCTTTCTGCACCTCTCACTCTCACAACTCACGGCATGTGTCCAAGAGAACTGAACATTAACATAAAGCATTCACAATTTACAATACTGCATTCCTGTACAAAAAGCAAGGTCACGTCAGAACATCGCGTCAGAACATCACGTCTTTCTGCACCTCTCTCTACAATATACAGTATTAAAAGAACATAAAAAAATATTCACAAAATAACACACATGCAAAATATTCCTAATATGTACATAAATTAAAATGAAAGAAATAACTTTTTGCACACAAACCCCACGCATTTTTTAGAAAATAAGAAAATAAAAGACACAAGAAAGAAGAAATATACCTATAAATCTAGTGTAACCATTTAACTCCGGCACAATAGCTTGCGTAGTATAGACCCATCTCCCAACCCAACTTTGTGAATAGATTAACGGCGATATTTTTTTTATCGCCCAATAAGAGTCTCACGTTAACGCAGCACGTTAACGCAGATAACGGCCCACCACTAGTTAAAATACAACAGCAGTGAGAGGCATAAGAAAGAAGGGTTCTAAGATGTATTGATTTAGAGAATTCCATAGGTTCCTTTTCTTTTATTTTCTGATTAAAATACGATCTAATTTGTAGGTGAAGAAGTCCTTCTGTTTGTTTGAAAGTCCATTATGTAGAATATGTAGAAACCCCACTTTGAATGCATTGTACCATCACTAGCTGATTTTACACCAGCACACAAGTGCCCTCAGCTGGGCTGCTATGCAGTAGTTCTTTTTTTTTTTTTTTTTCTTGCCACAGATATCTTGAAGATTATCCCACTCATTAAGTTGTTTCAGGATTCTCTAAAAACAGATAGTCAACATGTTAATTTTTATTGAGGTTATTCTAGATTCTAATCTTCTATCTCGCAATGTCCGTTTTTGAGGTGAATTAACACATCATCTATGAAGGGTGACTGTTTATGTTCACTCTTCCCAAGCATTATATATTTTTTATGTTTTTATTTTACCTAATTATGTTAATTAGTGATTTAATGAAGAGGGTGAACAGTGAAGGTGAAAGTGGACACCATTGTCTCATCCCTCTCTCAAGACTAACATTTTTGATATGTTTCCATTTATTTTAATCCTAGCATAGGGACTACTGTATAAGAATTTAATAATGCCTATGAAGTCATTGTGAACCAAATTTCCCCAGAACCTTGTATAAATAACACCAACTCACTGAGTCAAAAGCTTTTTCAGCATCTAAGCTCAGTACAATTACTTCTGTGTTATTTCTGCATCGGTGTTTCATGATATGCAGAGTACGTTGTATTTTATCTTGTTTGCCTTTCTCTAATCGATTGGTTATGAGAAATGATAGTTTAGTACAGATTCAAGCCTCTTTGCTATTCTAGAAGCAATTTATAATCAACATTCAATACTGATATTGGTCTATATGAAGTACGCTCTCACTTATCCTTCCCGCCCTTGGGAATAACTGTAATGATCGCTTCTGGCATTTGGCCCTAAACCTTATCCAGTGAAATATCTTCACTAAAACAGGTACCAGTTGTCCTTTAAATATCTTATACTGCTCAGAGAAGCATTCAGCACCAGGGGGTTTATTTCCATTATGTCTAGAAATCTCTGCCTTTAATCAGATTGTTTTGTATTTCAGAATCAGAAGGAAGATCAATAGAATTCAGAAGGGAATCTATTTCATTATTCTTTTGATCTGGGGTTTATTTTTCTATAGTAACCCTCAAATATTATTGGGATTTCTGTCAATTTATGGTATTTTGGTTACATGTTTTCTCATTTTAAACTTTTTTTTGTGCCTGTTTTTAGTACAATGACCTGAAGAAGAAGAAGAGGATTGTGGAAAATGACAAGGCCAAGATCTTGGAGACAATTGAGGATCAGAAGAAGAATGAGGCTCTCAACGTGGCATGGCAAAAGGTGTGTGCCCCAGCCTGGTGTGTGTGTGTGTGTGTGTGTGTGTGTGTGTGTGTTCACATGCGCCTATGTAAAGGAATCGCTAATGCATGCGTGTGTGTTCAGGTGAACAAAGATTTCAGCTCCATCTTCTCCACTCTGCTGCCTGGGGCTGATGCTCGACTTGCTCCGCCTGAAGGCTTTGGAGTTCTGGATGGGCTGGAATTCAAGGTTGCCCTGGGCAGCACCTGGAAAGAGAACCTGACAGAACTCAGTGGGGGACAGAGGTTAGTTAAAGTGTTGAAATGCTTCTCACCTTCACTGTGATGTAGTTAAAGTTTGTTTTAATCAAGTGAGCAATGACGTTGCTTTGGATTGGTATTTTCTATGAATGCTGTTGCCCACAGTCATTTTACACAATTTATGATATTGATTGTGGGAGTAGAGTGGTATGTGACGTGCCTGTTGCCATGCGGTTGCTCTTCTGCTGCAGGTCTCTGGTGGCCCTGTCGCTGATCCTGGCCATGCTGCTGTTTAAACCAGCACCCATCTACATCCTGGATGAGGTGGACGCAGCTCTGGACCTGTCACACACACAGAACATCGGACAGATGTTGCGGACACATTTCAAACACTCACAGGTACTCTCATACACACACATGCACATTTTAATGTAACACTGATACAGTCTCCCAGTCTTGCTGCATGCAACTTTCATGCTCTGTTTGTCTTTGCTAATTATTTCCTTATTATTTAACAGTTTGTGGTGGTCTCCCTTAAAGACGGAATGTTCACCACGTCTACAGTGACATGGACTGCTCAGCTGCAGGATGGCAAAGGGCAAGCTCAGAAATCCCAGGAAAAAGAGAAGGTCAAAGACAAGAAGCAGAGGCAGATTTTGAAGAAAAAAAAAACTGCTCTTATGTTTGTATGTCCTTATACTGTCTTTCTGCACTATTTCCTATTTACTCCCCAATTTGTTATTTCTCTCCTAAATCAAATAACATTTTACATATACATAATTAATGCAGTTGTGCCATTAGTTTTCTTGCTGTTTTAAGTGAGACATGAATAAAGCTGAGTTTTAAAATGATTTTTCTATGTTTTTATTTTCTGAGTTCTGAGTTCTTCCAGCTGAATAATACATTATTCCAGGGGAGCTAAAATGTATTTTCATTAATCAACCATGTCATTAGTGTAATTCCCACTGGTGCCAAAGACCGATCCACAGCTACAATGCCCCTTACACAATAAACTGATAAGTTGTGCGTTCTAACACCTTTCTGTAAGAACCAGCAAATTCTCTCATCCTTTTCAGTTGTAATTCTCCTCTACTGGATCAGACAACATGGGACTGTGTCAGTGACCCTAGCTGTACATGACTCTGTCTCCTGGTTCTCACTGGGTTCGATGTGGTGCTGGTCTGTGGATTGAAGGAATTGTAAGGTAATATGTGATATGGACTGTGAAGGTTCTGTGGTGCAGAGGGTGATACAGGTTTAATAATCCCCCATTACTCCTCTTGTCTGTTTCTTCCCTGCTTTTCTCCAGCCTTGAGCTGAGCTTTGGTCTCTAGTCCCACTGATGGACACTTGAAAATATCCTGTTGTTCAGTGTGTACACTCAACTCGTTTTGGGAGAAGATGTTGTTCACATGGCCTTCTCATATGTCCGAATGCTGTTCATAGACTTCAGTTCAGCATTTAACACTATAATCCCACAACAGCTCACACAAAAACTGATCCAGCTGGGGCTCAACACCTCACTGTGTAACTGGCTGTTGGACTTCCTCACAGGAAGACCACAAGCAGTACAAGTTGGCAGTAACACATCCAGCACCATCATTCTAAACACGGGGGCTCCTCAGGGATGTGTGCTGAGCCCCCTTCTCTTCACTCTGCTGACCCATGACTGCACTCTGTCACACTGCTCCAACCTCTTCATCAAGTTTGCAGATGACACGACTGTGGTGGGACTCATTAATAACAGGGATGAGTCTAACTACAGAAGCGAGGTGAGCCGCCTGGCCACATGGTGCGGAGACAACAAATCTCTCTCTGAATGTGGAGAAGACGAAAGAGATTGTTGTTGACTTCAGGAGAGGAAATACTCAGCCTGCTCCTCTGACCATCAACGGTGCATCTGTGGAGAGAGTGAGCAGCACCAAGTTCCTGGGTGTGCACATCACTGAGGATCTCTCCTGGACAAATAACACCACTGCACTGGCCAAGAAAGCACAGCAACGTCTCTACTTCCTCCGCAAACTAAGAAGAGCAAGAGCACCAGCCCCCATCATGCACACATTCTACCGAGGAACCATCGAGAGCATCCTGTCTAGCTGCATCACTGTGTGGTTTGGAGCCTGCAATGCGTCCTGCCATAAAACTCTCCAACGCATAGTCAGAGCAGCTGAGAGAATCATCGGTGTCCCTCTCCCCTCCCTCCAAGACATCTACAGCACACGCCTCACCAAGAAAGCCCTCGACATAGCAGCCGATCCCACCCATCCAATGCAAACCTTCTTCAGCCTGCTGCCATCAGGGAGGAGACTGCGGAGTCTCCAGGCCAGGACCAGCTGACTAAAAGACAGCTTCACCCATCAGGCTGTCAGGAAGCTCAACTCTCTCCCTGCTCTGCCCCCACTCCCCCCACTCCCCTCTTCTGCTCCACAAACTTTCTGAATTCTAACACACACACACACACACACACACACAAACTGACCATGCGCCAGTCTCTCTGTGCAGCATTGGTCTGCCAACTACCTCACTTTTTACACTTTACAAGCTCTGTTGCACTACATTGTTCACATTGTTTACGTGGTTTGCACTCTCCACCATGTGCCCTTATTTGTATATTGTGTTTTTAAATTTGATATATTTGCTTATTTTTATACCTTTGTATTTAATGTTATTGTTGTATTTAATGTTATTTTTGTATTTAATGTTACTTGTAAGCACCATGGGTCTGAAAGTAACGCAATTTCAATTCTCTGTATGTCCTGTACATGTGGCAGAATTGACAATAAAGCTGACTTTGACTTTGACTTTGACTATACTCCTTGTAAGAAAAGTGTGTGTGTGTCTCTCAGAGATTGGTGTAATATTGTGTGTATATTAGATTAGATTAAACTTTATTGTCATTACACATGTACAAGTAGAGGGCAACGAAATGCTCGCACACACACACACACACACACACACACACACACACACAAACACACACACACACTTTGCTTTTCTGCCATCCATGTTCTCTGTCTGTATGTATATAGAAGAAGCCTGTGGGGGCGGGGTTTGTGACGTCACGTGCAGGTGGGGAGGAGGAGATACAGGGAGAGCGGACATGTGTTTGGGGATCGCCGTGGCCGGGAGCGAAGACAGTCGGGTAAGTAGGGGGGACTGGAACTAGTTTAGGTGGAGACATTTAGCTACGCGGCGGAATTTGCGGGCGCATCTGGCGGCGGAGGAGGACGGGACTCGGAGTGGCGGCCGAGCTGAGCGTCACCGAGGAGGGTTGGGGGGGGTCTGAATGGCCCGCACCAGGGAAGTGCTTTTAAATGTCTTTCGTTATATATGAGTGATTGATAAAGCTAATTCACTTTTCTACATCCCTGGTGTGATGTGGTATCTGGACCTGACCAGATTATAAAAAATGGTGGCGGCAGCAACCCTTAGTGGGAGGTGGGGGGTACATTACAATATTGTAAATAAACTTTTTGCACAATTTGGCTGGCCTGGTCTTCTCACAACACCTACTACACTTGCGTCTCCATCATCTTGTTCCCTCTGATACTAGTCACACAATGGTAGTAAGTGGGATTTGAACCTGGTCTGGTTCATATGCAAGTGTCTTACCCACTAGGCTCCTACCAACCTTGGTGAAATCAAAATGTAAAAGAACATTGGAACTAATAACTGTGTTCAGCAGTGAAACTACAAGCATTTCCGCATTTGAAGAAGGAATGGAAGCAAATTAGAAATTATTGTGAAAGGTTTCAAAACTACTTGTATTTGTCTTAATTATTTGCTCATATTGCCCTTTTGAACTGTTCTGTAACAATTTCTAGTGTCTGCTTTTTGTTTTTTGTTACAGGAACAAAAATTCTTCAGGACTTGACTGGCATCCATAGTGTAATAGTGTCACTGATTTCAACCATCCATGTGCAATTACGGGGAAATATTCCATAGCCAAAACATATCATATAAGGCTAATAAGCAAAGCAAAGAAATGCAACACTGCGAAAGGACATTTGTCTAATTAACACCAGTCTTTAAGCACCTTTTTTGAATAATATTTAATAAATCCAACAACAAATGTATGATTTTATTATTGCTGCTTATGCCTGTAAGCAGCACTGATGCTTGTCTATGCTTGATTATGGCCACCTTCCCTCCCCGGTTGCGAGTTTGATGTTGTGTAGGGACCATGTGCTCATGCTGCTAAGGTGTTTTTTCTGTTCCCACAATGTACTGGATTAAGTCTGGTGGCTTTTTTTTTTCTCCTCTTTCCTCATGCAATTCCATTTTTCTGTTCTTCTGATGCATTTCACTGCATGTTGTACTGGTATAATTATACACATGATGAATAAATCTGAATCTGATTATTTTGGAGGTAATCATAAACCTAAATTGTAAACATTTTCTACATCTAAAATACACATTAGATGTTCTTTCATGCATTCATGCTTGTTTTTTATTTTTATTTTAACTGTGCACTACAACAGTACATCAACATGTGCAGCTAATCCATCATCTCTGAGTATTCTGCATTAGTCCAACTTCTGCAAAGTATGAGCTTTTGTGTTTGTTTATCAGCAGAAGTGAATTATGTATTAAGAAAAGAAAAACTTGTTCATTCAACTTCAGAGAATGTCTTTTTTGGTCATACATATAAAGGTAGTTGATGAATACTTCCTGGAAATCATAATTATTTATAATCTCAATGATGAGCATTAACATTTGCTCGGGCCTGGACGGCTGCTCCTCCCACCAGCAGGTGAGTGAATCGGCTCGGAGACTCGCTGGACCGCGGCTCCATCTAGTGGTGTTTCATGTCATCGTTTCTACAAATCAAATGTGAATTAGTGAACAGGTTCACCAAACAGTAAATCAAACCAAAGACGATGCGAGTACATATTAATAGTTCAAAGTGAACCTTCCGATCCAGAATCAAATGATCCGAATCACTAGTTCACGACTCTTGCTATAAAAGGGGCGGAAGTGACGTTGCGCGCCCCCCCAGTTCTAGCTTCTGAAGCGTGAGGTAGGATGCTGTTCACCTGTTCAACGTAATGTTATAAATATGCAAAAAGGTTTTAAAATTAGTTGTAAAGTGTTTAATATAGTTTAATTACTTGGATACATGCGAAGTTAAGCAGAATTATCTTAATTTATATCCATAAAATTATTGATACTGTTCTGAAATGGTTAAAGATTAATGCTTATGTACGTTGCGGTCACCGCTTTCATTTCTTTACGCATACTGCTAGATTTCTTCTAAAACAAAGATTTAAAGTGATTTCTCGGTGGCCTGAAGTAAAAGTATATGAAAAATGTATATGAGCTGTATTATTGCCATAGCAACAGTAAACAACAATACGCTGCTTTTGGCGGGAAATAATTTGAAGGCCGCGGGATGAAAGGCAGGGCTGAAATTGTCTGGCGAATCAGCAGTCAGTATGACTTCTAGAAAACGTTTACAAGATGCCGCCACTTTTAAACCAGTTGCCTGGCAGCAGAACTCTGACTTTCACTCGTTCTTCACTTCTCTCGCTTTACTTTCCGTGGCCGCGCTCACACACACGTGGTGGAGGCGCCGCAGAACTAAAGAAAGTTTTAAAGCGCAGTGCGAGCGCCAGCCGATCAGTCGGGTTCAGCTCCACGTGTTGTCGCGAACGAGAAACAATGATGTAATTGTCCGACCATGCGTCAGGCACGCAGACCCTTAAAGAGGCAGAAAGCAGCTCTATAAAGATCAATGCTGGGTCGTCTAGAGGTGGGTCTGGTTGGCCAGTTCTGGAGCTGTAGCTGCTGTCCACTCTGGATCAGAAAAAGAACTGGTGCCACCTTCAGATAGTATTGCAAAATGACAATAAAATAATGAAGTGTCTGTGCCAACATTAAATAATGTCTCAGTAATGATTTAAAGTGGGGAATTAATCAGTAATCAGTATGACAGGAATTCTAAAAACTTGCTAGATAGCAGTAAACTATGATTTTTAAAATTTAATTTTAATGAAAAACTAAATGGCACAAAATGTCCCTGGGATCTTTTATGGGTTATTGATGAGCTGAATATGCCATAATTGTGAAATGTATTTAATTAATTAATTAATTAACGTATTAATTAATTAATCAATCAATTAATTAATTAACTAACCAACCAATGAATTAATAATAAATAAATAATAAAATGTCTCAGTAATTATTTAAAATGGGAAATTAAATAATCAGTAATCAGTATGACAGGAATTCTAAAAACTTGCAAGATAGAAGTAAACTATGATTTTTTAAATTGAATTTTAATGAAAAACTGAATAGCACAAAATGTCCCTAGGATCTTTTATGGGTTAATGATGAGCTGAATATGCCATAATTGTGAAATGTCTTTAATTAATTAACTAACTAATTAATTAATAAATAATGAATAAATAAATAATATAATGTCTCAGTAATTATTTAAAATGGGAAATTAAATAATCAGTTTTACAGGAATTCTAGAAACTTGCAAGATAGAAGTTAACTATGATTTTTAAATTCAATTTTAATGAAAAACTGAATGGCACAAAATGTCCCTAGGATCTTCTATGGGTTATTGATGATCTGAATATTCCATAATTGTGAAATGTCTTTAATTAATTAATTAATCAACCAATTTATTTATATATATATATAAAATGTATCAATAATTCATAATACATTAATTTGGTAACACCTATGGTCAGACCTAAATGTTCATGATCTTCTTTTTCACAGAACGAGCGAGAGAGAGAGCGAGTGAGCGATTGAGCGAGCAAGCGATCGATCAAGCAATTGACTGCAGTTTCAGAGACCATCCACTGATCAAAGAGGAGAAATATTGATCATAATCCATCAAGGAGACAATCTACAACTTTCTTGACCAGCGTGGACTAGACCACTCATCATGGATTTGATGAAGTTGGAAGACGTTGAGGACGACTACCAGTTCATCTCACTACTTGGTACTGGGTCCTTTGGTGATGTGTATAAGGTAAATAATTTGAATAATGAGATTAAAATGAATGTCATGCATATCCCTCTGTCCAGGATATTTCAGTTATCTAGTCCCTAATAGCCCATCTAGAACCCAGCCATCACAAAGGCTAACAAGTTAACAAAGTAGAAGCTCCTCACCTCCAATGGCTGTTTGTCACCATGTTAGCTCACACCTTGTTAGCTCACCATGTTAGCTCAAAGGTGAACCATACTACCTATACCCATAATAACAGGGTACCAAACGATTAATTAAAAAGGCTACATACAATAGTCCCTACAAACATAACAATCATATCCTAAAAATAGCAGCCTCCTATATAAATGTGACTTTTTATTCAATTTGTCTTGCTCTCTTTGCTGCAGGCAGTAAACATCCAGACCGGCAAACCTGCAGCCATCAAATCTCAGGTTGTGACAGGATCAGGTCAGTGTGCACAGATTCTTACCTAAGTGAGGTTCGAATGTCTTTACCAAAGGATCAATAAGTTGAAACAGACTTTACTCTTGGTTTCTGAGGTTGATAGTCAGATTTCTAATAAATTTACCACATATATTGTGAAATGAAAGAAATGAATTTTGTGCATGTGTTTGTGTGAATGTAGTATCTCCCAGTGAGCAGGTAACTGTATGATTGTTTTATCTTGTTGATTTTGTGTATAAACTTGTTTGGTGTGTCTTTTTGTAGATGACTTCTCACCTTATGAGGAGGAGCTGAAAGTGATGACGGCGTGCCAGCACCCCAACATCATCCAGCTTCTGGGAGCCTACTGTTGGTAAGAAGTGTACCAGGCAGAAGGGGTTATACTCAGGGATTAAAAAAGATTCAAAAAACAAAAACCAGAAAGAAATGAAGACAACAGGAACATGGACAGTTTGTTCTAGTCGGTTCTAAATAACCAGTTAATAACAACATTTATTATTCTTATTAATAAATAATGATGATAATTGAACAAACAAAACAACCCAAAAGAGATTTACCAGCCAAGGTCCCTGAATGCACAGCACACAGCTCTAAGACCATGTGACTGACACACCCTCATCCTTTTCTGTCCTCTACAGTGAGTCCCATGTGTACATCGCCATGGAATATTGTGAAGTAGGCTGCCTGTCTGCTCTGTCTTACAGTAAGTTGTCACCGCGTCACCTTCCGGTCTTTTCCTCTGCAGTTTGTTGATGGCAGGACTTCATTTTTTGTCTGGACAGAGAGGAGATTTGAAGAAGAGGAGGTGGCATATGTCTGCAGAGAGGTCTTGCAGGTAACAGTTCAACTCATCCCAAACACACACACACAAACACACACTTCCAAGATGGTACAGTGTCTGTGATGCATCTTTTGCTATTTTCTTACTCACATGCATTTTTGCCAGAAACAGCACAGTCCAACAAACATGCACTTCTGCACTGGTGTGTGTGATGTACTCACAGTTTTCTTTGTTTCCTCAGGCTCTTGGTTACCTTCATCATCTGAAGATCATGCATCGTGATCTGAAGGTATGGAGCCCACCCATTAGCCCCACCCACCCCAACACAAGATACAAGATGAACATTGTAGAGCTTATTCACTGCTGTTCTTTAGAAACACAGAAGCATAAAGTGGTTCAGACAAGTTAGACAAACATCTATTTACACCATTTCATTCCTGTTTAACCTGTGTGTGTGTTTGTTGTTCTATAGGGAGAGAACATCCTCCTGAACACCAGTGGGGACGTCAAGATCTGTGAGTGTGTCCACTGATTTACACACAAACTGAACCAGCCGCACAACCACTAGACTGAAGGAACCACGAGTAAAACCACACAGAGGCAGGAAGAGAGCGATTGTGATGTCAGCTTTTAACACCTCATGTCTTCCTGCAGGTGACTTTGGGTTGGCAGCCAGCTCAACTGACCCCAGGTCTAAACTGGAGGTTGTGGGAACAGAGAACTGGTCAGTTTCTTCTTTTTTCTGAATGTGTGTTTGTGAGCGTTTGTGTGTGTGTCTATATTACTTTACTGATTTCTTGTGTGTGTGTGCTGATACAGGATGGCCCCTGAAGTCATTGATCCCCAGCGATACGGGGGTTACAATGAGTCGTGTGACATTTGGTCACTGGGCGTAACGGCGATTGAGATTGCCGACGGCAAACCCCCATGTTGCATGGCCCAGAACATGCTGAGGTACAAACACGCACACAAGCCATTTGTCCACATTTTGTTTAGCTTCATGCTTATGAAATCATTTAAATATCAGGTTTTGTGTCACGTTGTTTAACATTTACAGTAATGTAACACTGTTAATGAAAAGAAGCACTTTAATATGGACTAAAAACATAGTGATGATCAAAGATTTGTTTTATGAGAATCTTTTTGTAACTTTTAGTGTCCATTGTGTTTCCAGAATCACTGACGCATCCAACATGTCAGACAACCTGGTCCCACCCACTCTGGAGGATGAAGATGAATGGTGAGTATTTTCTTCACTCACTCACTCACTCACACACACATACACAAAAAACTGTTTTTGCACTGAGTGTAATGTGTTGAGTGTTTTATAATCATGTCGCTAGCTGTGTGTAATAACAACTGAATGGGTCTTAACTATAATCATTAATTAACCTTAATTCTAAACTACATCGTAGGACTCTTTTAAGTATTTTTATATAATTGTTTCTAGAGAGAGTCTTTAGTTTTGCTTAAATTGAACGTGTTCCCATCTTCACCCGCACAAACACACACACACACACACTGCTGGTATCTAATCTAGATTCTTCTTTTCTCAGGTCCAGTGACTTCAAACATTTCATCTCGAAGGCTGTTAACATCCATCCTAGCGAACGACCCTCGGCTGAGAGGTTGCTTTTGGTAAGTAGTTGTGTCGTGCACAAATTCAAACACACACCACAAGCACCACTGACCATTTATTATATTCATTTTGAATAAACATTACTGTCATGGCGCAAGTTGGGACGCTTCCACCATCCGGGACCATTCTCCAGCTGCCAGCATCAATTGCAGCAAGGGGAATTGGTACCGGAGGAGCTGGAGTGGAGGACCGGAGGCCCTTGGCCCGAGGTAGAGACACTGAAGGTGAGGGGCGACGGGAGAGGGATGGACGCGCAGCAGCTCGGCGGGAGAGGGGGACTCTGGCTCCATGTGGAGTGGCGGAAAAGGAGGCGAGGGGTGGGGGACTCTGGGAGGCGAGGGGAGGGGGTTGGGGTGAACAGGAAGACGGCTGGCTTGAAGATGATCCGGGAGCGTGGGTCAGATGGGGGACACAGGCGGAAATTGTCACTTGGTTCTGGGTGGCAGGAAAACTTGAGGTTGGAGGCTGGCAAAGGTCGTCGCTGATGAGCGTGACCAATTTTTTTTAGAAGGCTAGCGTCTCTGACAACTAAATTTGCCAAAGAGCGGTCAGTGTCCACCCTGGCCATGTATTATATTCATATTTAGAATGAACATAACCTGGTATTTGTACTCCTGCTACCATGTACTGGACTAACATTCTGTGTCTGTGTTTGTCCATATAGCATCCATTTGTGGACCGGCCTGATCTGACTGGATCTGTGTTTTCTAGAAGACTGGATGCAAAGGTAAATATCTTTCTCCTCCACTACCTTACTCCATAAAATCCATTTTACATCCTACATCAACCCTGAACTTGAACTTCAAAATCCTTCTAGTGTTTCTAAATAGTTTCAATATTTCTACTGTGAAGAATAGAACTTCCTCCTTCATCTGGAAGAATATTAATCTTGACATACAGATTGCGAAGCTGGACTTTGGGTTCCGTGGTCTGGTACCAGTTGTGTACAGTTTGTTGACCTTTTCTGTCTTCTGCCTGACCTGCAGCTGCCAGATTCATCTTGGCTGGAACCAGCATATCCTGCTTGGCTGGAACTGGACCTGGAGCCAGCAGGTTCTTCTTGGCTGGAAACGGACCTGGAGCCAGAAGATCCTGCTTGGCTGGATTCGGACCTGGAGCCAGCAGGTTCTTCTTGGCTGGAAATGGACCTGGAGCCAGCCGATCCATCCAGTCGGAGGGTCCGGCGGCGCCATGCTGTACCACGCTGGGGAGCCAGCCGGAGGGTCCGGGGCCGCCATGCCGGACCACACTGGGGAGCCAGCCGGAGGGTCCAGGCCCGCCATGCTGGACCTCGCCGGGGAGCCAGCGTGAGGGACTGGGGCCGTAATGCCGGACCACGCCGGGGAGCCAGCCTGAGGGACCAGGGCCGGCATGCCGGACCACACTGGGGAGCCAGCCGGAGGGTCCAGGCCCGCCATGCTGGACCTCGCTGGGGAGACAGCCTGAGGGACCAGGGCCGGCATGCCGGACCACACTGGGGAGCCAGCCGGAGGGTCCAGGCCCGCCATGCTGGACCACGCCGCGGAGACAGCCTGAGGGACAGGGGCTGCCATCCGGGACCATGCTGGGGAGCCAGCCTTAGGGACCGGGGCCGGCATGTGTGACCACGCTGGGGAGCCAGCTGGAGGGTCCGGGGCCGCCATGCTGGACCACGCCCAGGAGCCAGCCTGAGGGACCCGGGCCGTAATGGCGGACCACGCTGGGGAGCCAGCCGGAGGGTCCAGGGCCGCCATGCTGGACCATGCCGGGGATCCATCCTGAGGGACCGGGGCCACCTTGCCAGACCACATCGGGGAGCCAGCCTGAGGGAACGGGGATGCCAGTGGGAGGACACAGCAGGGCAAGAGCCCTGTGGTTGCTGCCGTCTGCCCTACCGCCTCCACTGATTGTACTGTTGGGGCTTCTCCGGATTGGGCATCACCTGTGATACCTCTCCAACGCCATTTATATGCATAATTATCTGTAAATACGTGTATATATTTGTATATCTTTGTGGATTAAATGACAATACTTTTTTGACCTGATCCCTGTTTGTGTATAACTGGCTAATAAACTGTGCACCATGTTAAAAGAGTCAGAAACAGTCATTCAAAAAAAGAATTATAGCTGGGTGATGAATAGAGAGAAATCAGACCACATGACAAAATATTCTTCTTATTTCAGCAGTTTCACACATTTTCAACTGATATCCTGAATTAAGTAGTCTGTGCATCTTATAGTTCAGAATTTCGAGTGGCTATGTAGACCATTACCATATACCGTATACCACATATATATATAACCATAATCAGTATACCAAATATATTTTGACCATTTTATATTTTTATATGATAAAATCGATCTGTTACATCTCAGTTGTAACTCAGTTTAACCAGCCTCTACTCGGCCTCTACAGAGTGGCTCATTTATGTGAATCGTAGGTCCAAAAAGGTTCATATGACTACATTATACCATACCGCTCAAAGGTGTAGGGTCATTTAGAAACATCCTTGGTTTTCTATGAAAAAATGGTCTGAAATTGGTTTACATAGGAGAAAAAAAACGAATAAATAATAAATATTGATTTGAAATTTTGACAAAGTTGAGGCCACATCTGCTGTTGTACTAGATACCCTGCTAGTGTGAACTTGTCCAGTTTTACTGCTTCTTTAATTGGTGCAACAGCAAAACAGCTCTACTAAGATCTACTAAGTGTTTCCTAATAGTGAATCAATCTTATAAAGTGAAAGACTTGGTTTAACAAACACACAATTCCACTGGAACCGACAATGGGTTTGTATGCAGTTATTTCATCATTATCAACCATTTCCTGCTCCCAGAGTCATTCACAACATGACCAATAACTGGACATGAATTTCAATGAATTGTGGGGCAGTAGCGGCCTAGCGGTTAAGGAAGCGGCCCCGTAATCAGAAGAAGAATCCCGATCCGCCAAGGTGCCACTGTTACGTCCCTGGACGTACGCTCCCATGTGTTCTGTGTGTCTGGCTGTGTTATTGCGTCCTGTCTCTTTTAGGCTGACTTCGTGGGAGGAGTTGAAGCCTACCAGCTCCACCTACCATCTGCCATTGGTCACCTCCACCTATATAAAGAGACTTTGGATGGTGTTCGGGAGGTCCCCAGGGTCCACGGAGATCTGCATGGAGCTCCGTTGGGGATCTCATTCGTGTTTCTTGTTGCTTTGTGTGACAGACCTTTTGTTGTTAGCCTGTTAGCTTTATGTGCCCTTTTTGTTAACTTGTGCATGTTTGAGTTATTCCCGCTGGACCATCCCTTCCTTTATACTGTTGGTTATGTTGGTATATGTTGGTTAGCTGTGCTGAGTCCGCTGTTTTACTGCACCTGTTAGCTCGCTGTAAATAAAAGCACTGTTTGTATTGTTTGTTTGTGTGTGTAACAGTGGACGTCCTCCTCTCCACACCCTGGCCGCGTTTATTAAACCCATAAACTTAGGAACGTGACAGCCACTGTGCAAAGCACCATCCCCACACACTGCTCACCAAGGGTGATTGGTTAAATGCAGAGGACACATTTCAATGTGGCACCATCTATCACAATGACAATCACTTCACTTTCACTAAATGATAGTGTGTACATTTTGTCCCTGGCTCCTGTTCTGCAGACTTTTTCTCATTTTGCTATATTCATTCCCAAAATATTGTTTTTTTCTACGTAAAAATGTATTTATTAAATCAACTAGTACACTGGGGGCAGTGGTGGCCTAGCGGTTAAGGAAGCGGCCCCGTAATCAGAAGGTTGCCGGTTCGAATCCCGATCTGCCAAGGTGCCACTGAGGTGCCACTGAGCCAAGCACCGTCCCCACACACTGCTCCCCGGGTGCCTGTCATGGCTGCCCACTGCTCACCAAGGGTGATGGGATAAATGCAGAGGACACATTTCACTGTGTGCACCGTGTGCTGTGCTGCTGTGTATCACATGTGACAATCACTTCACTTCACCTTTATTTTCATGATGTTATCAGTTATTTCTTGACATAAATGTTTTTTTCTGCCTACGGCTGATATTTTGGTATAACCTTCCTGCATTCACTCGCCTGCAATCACATCTGGGAGAAGAATTCAATGCCCAGGAATGGACCTGCCATAATCAGTATACCAAATATAATTTTACCATTTTATATTTTTATATGATAAAATCGATCTGTTACATCTCAGTTGTAACTCAGTTTAACCAGCCTCTACTCGGCCTCTACAGAGTGGCTCATTTATGTGAATCATAGGTTCACACACATCACGTCACATCTGGGAGAAGAATTCAATGCCCAGGAATGGACCTGCTAGAATACCAGCAAAATGATTAATTACACAGGATGAACAGATAAATTACTTTGGTATTTCTCTGAATTCTACCCGATAATATCTGATTAGAGAACGTATCACCACACTGAGGCTGGTAAAAAGGATGATAAATTAGAAATAGATGCGTGGTTGACTGATGTACCAGTTTGCATCTGAAAAAGAGGTAATAACTACAGTAATTTACAATAAAGCACATTTCTGACAAACCTGGCACCAGCCTTTATATCTACATATTTTAGTAACAGGAAATTAAAGTCAGGAAATTAATCACTTCTCCAAGATGGACCATCCAGGTTCTGGGACATCCATCTGTGACATCATTGACCAGGTTTTAGTACAGAGCTGTGGCCTGGGCGAGGATTTGTGCCAGGAAACATAAGCTCTGTTGCTCTGCATCATTGTTTTCTCCGAGTGAAGCATCGATTGCAATTCCACAGTCGTCAGTTTCTGAATTATGAACAAAAAGATTAACTTCTCAGATCATTTTTTAATTTCCGCAAGGTGCATTTTTGTGTAAATTTCGATATGGCCACTGGGTGGCAGTATTAGCTCTTATTTTCTGCTCCGTGTACAGATGGAGGAGCCCAGCAGTAATTCACTAATGTGTGTGTGTGGTAGGATATTGGATCATGTGTAATATTTACATTTAAACGATTACAAAGATGGGTAAATATTTGCATCTGTTGTAGTATTAGTATGTATTATATGTACCATATTGGACTTTTGGGTTGGTGTTGGTTTGACTTTCTGTACATACAATTTTCAGTTTCCAGCAACGTTGTGGGTGCCCATCGCTTTTTTATTTAACCAGCTGATCTTTGGAATGCTGTCTCTCCATGGAAACCCTGGAGCTCCCAACGAAAGGCACTTGTTGAGCACCCTGCCCCCACGTCTCATCTCTCCTGACCCTCTTTTCAGAGCGAAATTGCATTGTGGGATGATGTAATGCCTGCCCCAATTAAGAAAGGGTGGTAGTAAACGGTGCCTGCTTACTCTGCAAGAAAGAGGTTCAGCGGGGGGTTGGGGTCAGAGGTTGAATGACGCAGGGGTTGATCCAGCAGTGCACTTGTCTCATTTTTTGGCAGGATATAAAGCACAATTAACTGGCATCTTTTTTTTTTTACAAGGAACGTATTAGGAGGTGTGACCAGTGCGGTGCAGTTTGCAGGGGAGCATTTGATAATAAGAAGCACTAATTCCCTGCTATCCTGCACACTCCGAGCCTTCCACTTACTGTTCACCAGAACAATACAATGTGACTAAACTGGGTTTACAACGTTTGAATAACCCTGCAGAACTGTATTAGGTCTTAATGGTTTGCGAACTGTATACACCAATGACATTTTCGGACGAAATTGCCGCACACCATTTAATATGCTTTGATTCTAAAACCAATTGTAGGATTAATGCTGGACTGTAATGTTTTTGGAGGGCCTTACAGATCACTAGTAGTTACCATCTGTGTATTGCTCTATTGCGCAAATGCTATATTGTGACAGTTGTTGTACTGATTTGCTGTGGTGTGGAATCTAAATGTTGGTTCAAGAAAAGACAGGGATGGTCTGATTCGCTATAATCTCAGACGGACTAATGCTAATCTTCTTTAGTAATCTGTTTCTGACAGATTAAATCTTGCCCAGACATTCAGAGATTCCTATTTGTTGCTGTCCCGTTGACCAGTATGTTGATTTAGTCTGAGGTGAATTCTGTGAAGCATTATTCATCTTTCTTGTAGTGAATAATGAGTAGTAGTGAACAACAAATAAAATAAAAATGTTCTATGATCACATTTATTGTCAGTTTGTGTTTCTTTGCCCATGGACGCTCATTCTACTGAAAGTTGCCCCGATGACAAAAGGCCACAACAGGTGACAGGTAATGGATTTTGTGTGACGCGTAACCGTTGACTCAATACTGAATAAGTAGGTGGGCAGTTTTATGACAAAAATGCAGAAGACCACCACACTGCAGAAGTATTTGTCAAAGTATCAGTACAGAGTAGCTGCATTCCATTTACATAGAGAGACACGGGCACAAAGGTACGCCAGTTATTTCCATTTTAACAAGCGGGTTTCATTCATGGTGTAATTAAAAATAGTCTTAAATGTAAGTTTTATTAAAACCTTTGAATAATGTTTAGATATATATACACAAACATGTTTTATATTCTAGTTTCTTTGCTCTGATTACTGCTTTGCACACTCTTGACATTCTCTCGATGAGCTTCAAGAGGTTGTCACCTGAAATGGTTTTCCAGCAGTCTTGAAGGAGTTCCCAGAGGTGTTTAGCACTTGTTGGTCCAGCTCACCCCAAACCATCTCGACTGGGTTCAGGTCTGGTGACTGTGGAGGTCAGGTCTCCACTTTTTGTTAAATACATAACTCCACATGTGTTCATTCATAGTTTTGATGCCTTCAGTGAGAATCTACCAATGTAAATGGTCATGAAAATAAAGAAAACACATTGAATGAGAAACTGTGTCCAAACTTTTATGTATTGTATATAAAAAATGTTAATTTATCATGCACAAACACATAAAGGACACACGCATATATATGTTATTCATGTGTGTGATAAATGAATATTATTTATATTTATGATCATGTTTGTGTGTATGTGTATGTATGTATATTTCACCCTCACATTCGCGCACACACAAACGTAAATATAACATGGTACATGGTAGTTGCCTAGAGGGTAAGACACTCGCCTATGAACCAGAAGATCCAGGTTTGAACCCCACTTAGTACCATTGTGTGCCCGAGTGTCTCCAAGGGGACTGTCGCTGTGATTGTACGTCGCTGTGGGTAAAGGTGTCTGATAAATGCCGTAAATGTAAAAATGTTATGAAAATAGTCAGGTCTGTCACCCCCCCCCAACCCGTGACTACTTGGTACAGTCCAGCCGCGGTCTGGACCAAAGTGGGTGGAGTTTCCTTCAAGTAGCGCGGCGCGCTTGGTCCGCGCACCGTTACTCGCAGGATCCGGATAACTTGAGCTGCTACACCGACACTCCGGGGAGTGTTGGAATGGAGTGTGCAGGTTCGTGTTTGCTTTTAGTCCCTTCTTCTTCTTCTTCTTCTTCTTCGGTCGGTAGGTTGACTGGTTTCGCGGTAGATTCCGGACCTTTAACGCGACCTGTACGCTCTGTTCGTGTTTGTGAGTTTCTGCGAATCGGTGATCAATGACCAACAACCAATAATCAGCCCGCGTCAGCAGGATTCGGGTTCGGTGCTTTGCACGACCCGCTACACGTGGAGCTGAGCCGGCCTGGCGGAGCATCGGAGCCCGCAGTGCGCCAGGATCGCACCCTCTGGAGCTCATTCTGTCCTTCATATTAACCAGGAAACCACGTTTTCTGGACAGCCGGAATCATCAAAAGTTTCTTAGATTTGACCGGTTTGTGTAAATCCTCCTGGTTCTTGAAACGGTGCTGCTCCCATTTGGCTGAACACTCAAGTCCTAACATTATCTTTTTTTTTTTTATTCTTTTTATTTACTTTTTTTTTCTCCAAAATTTCAGTGTTGTCTGCTTTCCCCCCTCTTTGTGTGTGCGAACATAAATACAGGCTCCATCTGAAGCAGATAATTCCAATTGGGTTGGATTAATCTTTTTTTTTTTAAATAAAGTTTCATATGCATGCCTTCATGTGTTGCCACAACGCTGCAGTTCCATGCTTCATAATTCTATTGCATGGGGCAGTAATTGTACAGTTATTTTTGCTTTTACAATACGATGAGACAGCATGAGATGGTGTAGGTGACAAATAAAATTAGAATTTGATGATAATTTACAGCCACTTTACAGCAGTGTGACAACAACAGCTTTGTTCCGTCCTCTTCAACACGCCAGACTCCATGTGGATGAGAGAGAGAGAGAGACTCCATGTGGATGAGAGAGAGAGAGAGACTCGCTGCTTCCCTTCATCTGATTAGTTGATTTATGGAGATTAGCCTCCGTTAAGCAGCCGAGGATCGTACCAGCTAGAGCACTGGTGTGAATTAGAGGAAAGGCCCTTTGGATTTCACGCCCTGCTTCTTGAGAATGAAATTGTGGTCCATGGGGATGCTCGTTAGTAAAATGCTTATTGATTTGATGTTGAAATGTCCATTGATTGACTGGCTATATTTTTAAATGAACATTCCATTATTAACACTAGAATACTAATAAAAAATGCAGGTAGTTTACAGTTCTCTGCAGTTCAGTTGTGTCGTAGAAGGCAGACTGGATCATTACATATTGCATAAATAGTTCATTCAGATGCCCTGCGATTGGCCCTTGTTAGTACCATTGTTGTCTGTGGAGAGTGGAAGTAGAAATATCCGGATCATCTGATATTACACCATCTGGACCATAATCTGCATCAGAAACACTGGAAATAAGGAAACAGGTAGATGTTAGTAGAGAAACATCTGCGTGAACTCTCTAAACTGCTCATTTGGACACATCTTGGCACCATTTCTTAAAATCCAAACTACAAAAAAATTAGTTTACATTTTTTTGGATTATTATATAATGACGGTATGATATAATATAAACATAATGTAATATTATTATGGTATGTCATTAAATTGATATAATACTAATATAATTACATCATGAAAAGGTCAAAGCAATGCAATCCCCACCCCTGGGTGACATAAGGTGCCTTCGTTTAATGGGACCACGCTCCAGTCTCAGCCAATGTTGCGAAGTGACGGTACGGAAACCCACTGCACCTAAAAAAAGACGCCACATACGGACGTGGCAGTATAGGTCTGTGCATATTTAGTGGCTGTTTAAACTGTTGAAATGGCAGCAGCCCCCAGTTCTCTGGTCTCTTGGGCTCAAGGTTGGTTGGTTGTTTAACACCATGCCAATGTTAAGAAACCGTTTTAGAATTATTTGAGTGTAATTCCCTTCAAAAACATAAATGTAAACTCTTCCGTGTTCATGCTTGGTTCACTTCTTTAAAGGTCAAAGGAGACTCTGTTACAGTCCATGTTGGCATGTTATTGTGTTCTTTTTACTTGTATAATATCTGTAAACTCAAATTGCATGGCTCGTGTAATGAGCTGAGACTTGTAATTTCCTGGCCATAACCCTGTGGTGCATTCTGGGTGATGCAGAACTTTGTGAACTAATGCATAAATGTATTAGGATATTAGCATTATTACAACATTGTTGTTCTGTATTCGGTTACATCTCAGAGTGGCGTTCTGTTGCACTCTGACTACAGTAACGTTGTACAGTAAATAAACATAGTTTTTCTTTTGCAGGTACTCGTTTTTTTGTTTTATGTCTTCTATAGGCCAGAAGCATGCAGCATTTAAACATTCATCTCCAAGAAGAGTGAGATTAGAAAATAAAACAGAAGATAACAGATTAAAGCACAGCAGACACCCCCCCAAGAACAGGATGTCTGTCTCAGCCAAGCTGGGGAGGAGCATCTGCGTTCTGCTCCCCACCAAGGAGCAGCTGGACATCACTGTGGGGGTAAAATAACTTTGCCTAATGTTTTTTCTTCTAATCAGATTTATATTTGCAGCCCTATTCATCAGGAAGTTTTGTCTTGTGTTGTACTCAGATTCCACTGTACATCCAGACATGTGATCCTTGTCTGAGATTTCTAACATGCTTGTAGGATGACTGACTGTCTCCAGTCTGGTACAGACGCTCTCGTTTTCACCGTTCTCCCCTCCAGGTGAAGGCTACAGGACAGGATGTTCTTACTCAGATATCACATCTCCTCAGCATCAAAGAGCTGCACTTTTTTGGCCTGACAGTTGTGAAAAGTAAGTGACACCTGTAAACCCCGTTCACCTCTGTTCTTCTCCTGGGCTCCCCCTACAGTTGAAAGGGTTCTTTTACAAAATATAAATCACGCTCCTGAATATCTGTACTTGTGCATTTGTTGGCAAGCCAATGGAACTTAGGACTGATATTACATGGCAACTGGAATCATTGTCACTGAGGGCGTTTACCCCAGAGAGTCGAGTTGCTCTGGCCTAGGAGCTAGAGCCCTAATAAGATCATTTCATTTTAATCATCCACCCACAACATTTCACGAATGTCAATGAGGACCTAGATTTCACCTGTGTCAATGAGGACCTAGATAATTTATTTCTGTACTTGTTGAGATAGCAAGGATATTCAGTGTGATGATGTAGTCATATGAAACTACTATGATGTAGTAGCTTATGTCTGGCAGCATGAGACCCAAGTACAAGAACTTCTGTCTTATCAGGGTTTCACAGAAGAACGTTGGTGAGCATCCACTGTCTAATGTCCGTCAGACAATTCTTTATTAGTTCAGCTGCTGCCACTCATTTGGCATTGATGATAAATAAAACTCTGTGTCATCGGCATAGCAATGAAAATGAATACAGTGTCTTACGAATGACGTGACCTAAACATGTATAAGGAAAATAGCAATGGACCTAAGACAGAACCTTGTGGAACACCAAACTCTACAATGTGAAGACAAATCAATATTAATATCCACAAACTGATACCGCTCAGTCAAATATGATCTGTATGAACCACTGGTATATTGGTATATTGATATATTCATCTGGGTCAGTTTATCCTGCTTGTTAGTACAGATTTATTTCAAGATATATGTAATGTATATATTATGTTTATATAATGCAGTGCTCCCTGTTATCATCAAAGTAGAAGTAGTGCTGCTGTAAATCATGCTGATGAACTGCTGAACCTCTTTATGCCTCGCCTCCTCCAGTTAGGATGGCCATATACAGCCTTAAATTAAGACCTTTACTCCTACTGACAGTGTTCTGGCATTACACTGATCCTTTTAATTTTTTGTCACTTTTCATGATTCTCAAAATGAACAAAACCTGCAATATAACCAGACATAGGTTGACGAAACACCTACATGTTAATTTCCCTGTCCTGTAATGGTTTGCACAATGCCACAGGATTAGTGGCAACCAATCAGCATTTCCTACTAACACAACTGCTGGTTAAGTTTAAACCTCGCTCAGCATTCCCTCTGTCCTTCTACTTCATGCTCCAGTCCTCACCACTGCCTCTCTCTCTATCTCTCTTTCTTTCTCTCTATCCTCCTCCCTCCCTCTTCCTTTCTGTCTGTTCCTCCCCCTTCTCTCTCTCTCTCTCTCTCTCTCTCTCTCTCTCTCTCTCTCTCTCTTTCCCTCTCTCTGTCTCTGTCGTCCGTGAAATGCCTTGATAATCTTGTGTGGCTCACCTCTTGAACAAGAGCGCTTTTGTTTTTATGGTGTGGGGGCCTGTAACCATTGAGGCCTGAATTCCAGCAATATTAACTTCATTAAGCTTGGAATGTGCGCCGACATTCAGAGAGAGAGAGAGAGAGAGAAACTGAAGAAGAGGAGGGAATAAAAATAGGAGGATGTGTGCATGGTGAAGACTCAGGAGAGCACATTCCACTCCTGTTGACTAAAGGGAATGAGCTGGTTCTGTTGAAAAGGAGTGAGCGGTGGAGGAGTACCGGGAAATAGCAGATGAGAGATGGAGGATCCCTGTGCCACAGGGGAGGATGAGAGTGTAGGACCAGAACAAGTGACTCACGCTGAGTGGAGCCTGTGATTCATAAACTGCCCCTTATCACTAATGTCATTGTAGAAATGAACACTCTGTAAATAATGCTTTAAAACATGTACTGAACTTTGCTGCTAAGAATTGCATTCAATGTATTATTAGAGTGCTAAAATAATTAACATTTAAGGCAAATAGTAAAAACATGAAGATCATCCAGCTCAAGCATCTTCTGGATTTTCTAAAACAAAGCAAAGAAGTCTGTGTGTTCATCCTAATATCCATGATAATAAATAATTACAAATGCTGGTAGGAATATTAAAATGCATGCTTTGGAAGGTTTGTGTGATTGATGCAAAGCAAGGATGCATTCAAGAGAAGTGTAGTTTATTTTATTCAGTGAAATGTTGCATTTTCAAAACAAAAATTTGTAGTAGAGCATGATTTCTTTTTTATTTATGCTGTTGCCACTGGCCAATGTACAGTTTATGTCCCAAACATGGCAGAATGGCTTGCTTGTAGGCTGAAAAATAGCATATATTTCAACCAATGCCTCTGTCTTCTGTACGAAGACTCACTGTTTCACATGAAAGACTCACAAGAAATGTGACCTCACATAAAAAGCACTGAAACTTACCTGAATCCTCTCTTCAGGGCTCCCAGAGAGAAGCAGAGATTTGATTCCAACCTTCATACTAGTTTAGTTTAGTCTAGTTTAGTTTAGTTGATGCAAAGACTAGTTTTATCTAGTCTTTGCATCAAGCTGTCATTTTAGTCTTTATTAGTTACATCCATAATCATTTTAGTTTAGTCTGAACATTTTAGTCAGAATTATCCATGACCATTGTTAGTCTAGTTTTACATAACGAAACTTATTACATTTTAGTCTCTTTTAGTCTGTTTTAGTCTAATTTTAGTCAATTAACTATTTTAGGCTCTTATTTTTTTTTTAGTAATACAATTCTGTTTAATCCAGTCGATATAGTACAAGTACCTAGTAAAATAGAAATTTTAGTCTAGTTTTTATTACATAGACCACATTTCATCTCATTTTTATTTGTCAACCATTACATGATATATTTTTTATGGTTATAATTACATGAACAGCATTTCATCTTCGTCGCGTCTCGTCTCATTGTAGTCACGTCATAAACATTTGTTGATGAAAACACCACTACTTCAGACCCAGATTATAGCACAAGTTGGCCAATGTGCTCCCTGTTTATCCTTGCTTAACCAAGTATCAGGTTAAAAAGGTGATTGAGCATATCCATATCAAGTAGTATTAAATTTTTAATTTACGCTCTCTAATCTATACTGGGATGCAAAAAAATTAGATATTTAAATAATGGAATATTTATGAATTAATCCCAAAAATAGTATGAGTATATGTGACTGCTTGAAGTTAATATAGTAATAATAATTACATAAAATTACAAGAGTATAGGAATTTTATGTGTTATTCCTAGATTTGAATTTCATGCATTATTTCTAGGTTTGTGGGACTTGAATAAATTACGCACTAAGCTTTCTTTTCAATTATTTTCATTGTTGGGCAAATTTCATGCATGAATACATGATGCCTTTGTCTGATTAACGAAGGCGGACTTGTTTCCTCTGTGTTTTAATGCAGACAATGAGCACATCTATCTGGATCTGGAGGAGAAACTGGTGAAGTACTTTCCCAAGGAATGGAAACAAGATACTGGGAAGGTGAGGCTTGGGTTTTTATTTTTATGGTCATTTTGCAGTTTACTTTTTTTTTTTTGTCAGGTGCTGCTGTCCCATATACCATAACCCTAACAGATTAAAACCCCAGCAATCACCGTTATTATTTTAATTACAATTTTTTAAATACAGTGACAATAATGAGCAAAGACATACAGTCGTGGCTAAAAGTTTTGAGACTGACACAAAGTTTCACAATGTTTGCTGCTTCAGTGTTTTTAGATCTTTTTGTCAGTTGTTTCTGGGGTGTATTGAAGAATAATTACAAGCATTTTATAAGTTTCAAAGCTTTTATTGACAATTGCATAAATTGTAATAGTCACTGGTAGCCTAGCGAATAAGGAAGTGGACCCATAATGTCAATGTGCCACTGAGGTGCCACTGAGCAAAGCACCGTCCCCACACACTGCTCCCTGGGCGCATGTCATGGCTGCCCACTGCTCACTCAGGGTGATTGTTAAAAGCAGAGGACACATTTTGTTGTGCTGTGCTGCAGTGTATCACAATGACAATTTCACAACTTCACTTCACATCATCAAGTTTATGCAAAGAGTCGATACTTGCAGTGTTTGCATAGTGTTTTTCAAGACCTCTGCAATTCACCCTGACATGCTGTCAATCAACCAAATCCTGAGAGATGGCGGCCCATTCCTTCATAATCAGTGCTTGGAGTTCGTCCGAATTAGATTGACCACTTAGTTCTCACTTTGGCCTTATGGCACGTTTCTCCATCATGCTGGAAAAGGAGTTGTTCTTCAACAAACTGTTCTTGGATGGTTGGGAGAAGTTGCTGTCGGAGGAGGTTTCGTACCATTCTTTATTCATGGCTGTGTTCTTAGTTAAAATTGTGAGGGAGTCCATTCCCTTGGATGAGAAACAGTCCCACACACGAACGGTCTCAGGATGCTTAAAGGTTGGCATGAGACAGGACTGATGGTAGCACTGACTTTTTCTTCTCCAGACAATCATTTTTCCAGATGCCCCCAACAATCGCATAAGGGCTTCATCAGAGAAAATGACTTTACCCCGGTCCTCACCAGTCCAATCCCTGCACTTTTTGCAGAATATCAGTCTGTCCTTGATGTTTTTCTTGGAGAGAAGGGGCTTCTTTGCTGCCCTTCTTGACACCAGGCCGTCCTCCAAAAGTCAGAAATTGGTTTTTGGGGATTTTCATTTTCATGTCAAAAAGAGGAACTTTGCAATTCATCTGATCACTCTTCATAACATTCTGGATTATATGCAAATTTCCATAACAAAGCAAACTTTGTGAAAACCAGTACTTGTGTCAGTCTCAAAACCTTTGGCCACAACTGTAGATGAGTTACAAAGATTGTGTACAGCGAGAATGCACATATAGCATGTTGTTCATGCATTCCGGTTTGTGGTTTTGTCATGGTTTAATGAATTAGTTCCTTGTGAACTATGTATTTTGCACGGTCCAGTTTTTAAATGGCAGATTTTATGCTTCATTAGTGTGAAATTCTCCCTCGCATCACCAGAAAAATGTAATTGTCTGTATTTTCAGGGTTCTCAGAAGAGACCTCTCCCCATGTTGCTGTTCCTCAAAGTGCAGTTTTATGTGGAGAACGGCAGGCTCATCAGGTGAGCCCCACCCAGTCAACAACCTATAAGAGACTGTTTAGCTGTAAATAGCAATTGCATGTTGTTCATGACTTTTTGTAATTTATAGTTTAGGGGATAGAACCCCAGAAACTCTCTAATTGACCATGAACATACACTATCTTTGAAGCTTAGTCTTTGTCCTTGTATTTTTATTGGAAACTATTGTTTTGCCATTTAATCCATCAAGTAGATCAAAATTCCTGCCCAGACATTGTTAATATTGTAAATGACTATGGAAGCTGTAATTGGCTGTTAATTAATTGAATTAATTGTACAGGCCTTCTCAGTCAATGTGTTTTCTTTATTTTCATGACCATCTACATTCGTAGATTCTCACTGAAGGCATCAAAACTATGAATGAACACATGTGGAGTTATGTACTTAACAAAAAAAGGTGAAATATCTGAAAACATGTTTTATATTCTAGTTTCTTTGCTCTGATTACTGCTTTGCACACTCTTGGCATTCTCTCAATGAGCTTCAAGAGGGCGTCACCTGAAATGGTTCTCCAACAGTCTTGAAGGAGTTCCCAGAGGTGTTTAGCACTTGTTGGCCCCTTTGCCTTCACTCTGCGGTCCAGCTCACCCCAAACCATCTCGATTGGGTTCAGGTCCGGTGACTGTGGAGGCCAGGTCTCCACTTTTTTTTAAGTACAAAGCTCCACATGTGTTCATTCATAGTTGTGATGCCTTCAGTCAGAATCTACCAACGTAAATGGTCATGAAAATGAAGAAAACAAATGAGAAGGTGTGTCCAAACCTTTGGCCTGTAATGTATATTAGGGCTGCAACAGAAACAAATTGGTTGCTAAAAGACTCTGCAATGAATTTCATAATATTTTTTGGATTGTTAAAAAACATTAGTTGAGTGCAGAGCATAGTGAACACACTTGGCGGCGTTTCTAATGATGGTTGCCTGACGCAACCTGGTCTGTGCACGTGCTCAACATGACCACGCGTTACGTGGCCATTTTTTGCAAGTGCTTGTAACATGTTTGGTCTGTGTCGTGGAGGAAACTCTGGTGAAGCTTACAGAGAAGGAAGATCCACCTGGAAGAACGAGTTCACATGACTGCTGGGGTCCCCATCACACTCTCTTTATTACGGGTTAACGGCTTTTTACCCGGGTAAACGGCTGTAACCGCTCTTACTTGAGAGGGGGACAGTACACATACCAAAACGTCACTATTTATATGTACAGGAAAAATAAAAGGGACCACGGGAGCTTGGACCAGTCTGCTCGGTCCCTCTGCGTGATGGAAAAGTAAAGCTTTATTTCAGACTACACAAATATACGATGGTTACACGCTGAAACACAGCACGCGTGGCGCCTCCAAGGGTGATGGTTAAAAGCAGAGGACACATTTCGTTGTGTCACTGGGTGCTGTGCTGCAATGTTTCACAATGACAATCACTTCACTTCTTACCTCTGCATTCCTGCCACATCAGCACCATCTGAGCAGCTGTTTTCTGCAGCAGGCAACATGGCCTCAAAGAAAAGAGCGAGTCTGAGCCAGGAGCATGTGGACATGGTCACATTTTTGCATTGCAATGAAAAGTGTCTGAACAAAGGGAGTGAGAGAGAGAGTAAGTGTGTGTGTGTGTGTGTGTGTGTGTCATGGTGAGAGTTTGTGAGTGTGTTAATCTGCAGTGTAGTGTAGAGAACAAGTTCTGACATTCTGTTCTGTTCAGGCACTTTATTATTATTTAAGTGTATATATATTGTGGCAGATGTAAAGCTTACATGTTTTTTTTTTTTCGTGTTGGTCCATTTTTATTTTATTACAGCTCAATGAGCAAGATGTTTGTGCATTTTCTAAAGATTTTAGTTCTGTTTTTGAATAAATTTGATTGCTCACTATATATATATATATATATATATATATATATATATATATATATATATATATATATATATATATATATATATGTGTGTGTATATATATGTATATATATGTATAGTGAGCAATCAGCAATTCATCTGCAGCTCCAGTGAAATGGTGTGTTCACCAATGCAAGTCTGTTAATTCATTCATGATCAGAATTTCCTCAACAAACATCTAGACATCTAGAATGCTTAATGTCTGCCAAGTGTTTATTGCTGCAAATATTAATGACTGTGCATACCATTTACAATCTAAGTCTGGGGCTTGTTCATAAATGTAAGGTAAGGAATCCTTACAAATATTTATATAAATTGGAAAAAACAAGAAAGAACTGCTTGGTTGTTGTCTGGATCTTGAACTGGAGACTAATCTTTTTGTTGTTATTATATATTTCTGTCGCAAAGTCTTTAATCGAATTTTCATAAACCATGTTTAAAGTGGGAGGACCATGATGGTTGACAGCTGTCACACATGCTACTTCTGCATTTAAACCCACATGCTCAAACATCATTTTTTTACTTACTCTAGCAAACATTTAGTCAAAAGTAGTCAGTGCCCTATTTCTTATTAATTTGAAATATTTTCCCTGGACTTCCAGATGACCCAGAATCTCTGAACAGTAGTGTATGGATCATTTAATGCTCCCGACAATGTTCATTCAGCAGTGTCCTGCCATCCCACTGGTAGTTGCCTCAATTGTGCAACCTCGGCTTGAGATTAGTTTCACACTCCAGTGCCGTTTTCACATTAAGGTCGCTGAACTTCATTGACATTCCGTAATTGCTGTTATGCCCATAACTCGCACTCCTTTTCCTGAACGTAACCCTTGTTCGCTCTCTGTGTCTTGTAAGGTGGCGTTTCTCCTTTCGCACTCTGTACTCTTCTAATACTTTAGCTTTTTATTTTTGGAATGATTAGTGGAAACGGGAAAAGCTCACGCCACTAATGGGGGTTTGTGTTATCTCCTGTTAGTGAGCGGAAGGCCCGGCACCTGTATTACGCGGATGTTCGCGAACGCGTCCTGCGCTCG
The DNA here is from genome assembly GCF_900700375.1 of Denticeps clupeoides. Taxonomy (NCBI): domain Eukaryota; kingdom Metazoa; phylum Chordata; class Actinopteri; order Clupeiformes; family Denticipitidae; genus Denticeps; species Denticeps clupeoides. The sequence continues at coordinate 5,807,437 of NC_041714.1, forward strand.
GAATGCCGGCAGCAGGAGGAGGTGTACTTCCAGCTGGCAGGGTACGCCCTGCAGGCCGAGCTGGCCGACCAGCCCTCACCCCAGCCCACAGAGGCAGGGGCGCCAGCGTATTTTCAGCCCAAAGACTACTTCCCGCCATGGGTCCGTATTTTTCTCTCACTTGGAGACGGTACCAAAAAAATGACACACTTCAAGGCATCCATGGAAATGCACGCTTTTGCCTAATTTGTCCCCTTTCATAAAATATCTCTCCCTGCAGATAGTGGCTAAACGCGGGGAAGACTATCTCCAGCGGCATGGGCCCAACGTGCACCGGGAGCTGTGGGGCATGGCTGCCCGCGACGCCATGCTGCACTTCATCCGCGAGTCCTGCCGCCTGGAGGACGTGCCGGTCACTTTCTACAGGCTGCAGAAGGTTTGTCTGTACATGCTTCAATTACAACCTTCCTTGAAATCCACACGCGTACGAAGAACATGTCTCGGACCATAGCTCCTCCTGTTCTGTTCATGCGTTGCCCGTTTCGCATGCTGACGACATTTTTGTCCTAATGGACTAGTTTTATTTGGTCCATGTTGCACAGTGTGATTCGCAATGATCTTGCAAGTCTCTTGGAATCGCACGCTCACTCTGATTTTTAAGTGTGTGTCAGAATTCTTTTGAAGTGGCCGTAACTAATTCATGAAGGAGCTGGATTCAAGCTGCCACTCCGGTGTAAAATTTGGCCACATTCCACTGTCCTTCTATTTCTAAAGAACACTGTAGTTCATTTATGAGTTAATAGATTCTTACATAGGGCAGCTGTAATGTCTCAGCATTAAAGGTAAGAAAAATTTAAAGATCACCATTACACGTCCAATTATAGTAAAGTTTATACAAAATTAAATTGTCAGTTTCATCATAAATGATAAGTGATGACTGAATCCTCTAGCTGTGCTATTTGCTTTTCTTTGGGCAGATATTTCCTCTGTGACTGTAATAGAGGATTTTTACCTGTAATGGGCTGTAAATGTATCCCCCACCCCCCATCGTAACTAGAGCCTGATTTATTGTGCGGCCCCTTTCAGAATTTCTCAAAAGATGAGTGGTGCCATGCAGACCGGCACGCAGGTTGCACAACCCAGCATTCTTAAGTTGCTGGTGGACGTGCGTCCATTTGAGAGTTTTCATATTGATTGTGTTTCTGCGGATTCTGCAGGACAAGAAAGAGGAGAGGGGCTCTGCGCTGCTTGGTCTGACCCTTCGAGGAATGCAGGTTTATCAGGTGTGTGTGTGTGCGTGTGTGTGTGTGTGTGTGTGTGTGTGAGAGCCTAAGCTCTCTGCAGTCTGTCAGCATTTAAACGCTCGCCGTGATTGTGAATTAGCCGTCAGCAGACACTGTAGGAATGCGTGGGTTATCCACATACGGCTCTAAACAGGATTTGGGATGCATGCCTTTCCCCTCACTCCTGTGAGCTGTCCGTCAAAGGGCATCTGTGGGAGATTACACCCAGCGGGGTCTGGGGCCAGGAGATTACAGCCCCAGTGAACTGTGGGATACAACCTGACCTCAAGGCCAAATCACTCTGCACAGATCTGAAAAGCAGAAATAACCCAGAGCCTTCTTTCATTACACCATTAATGGTAGTGTTGGAGTGTTTTTTAAAAGGTTCTTGTATTTGCAGGAGGTGAATAACATTCGACAGCTGCTTTATGACTTCCCCTGGTCCAATGTTGGAAGACTCACTTTTCTGGTATGGTCAGTCTTCATGTACACTCATTTACAAGAGCAGTAGCTCTAATTCCATATGCATATGTACTAATTAGTGCTCATCTACAGAACTTGTTTATAAAGGTGCTATATAAGGCGTAGCACAGGAGGACTGTTCTCTAATGTCACATCAAACAGATACAAACTGGAAATTACTCCTTGCCAGTGTATTTTGGGCTATGAAATGATATTTTCATGAAATTAAAATGGGAGGAGCCCATAGCACCCATCAGTCTGGACAGTCTCCACCCTTCCTCTAATTTAAAACAAACAAATATATATATATATATATACACACACACACACACACACACACACACACACATATATATACTCTCCTGATCAATTACATATACAAATATTTTACTTATTCAGTTATTTTTTATCTTGAGGACATCTTTGACCTTACACTAGCTAACAAGCGGCATGTTTTAGTGCCACTTTTAAAACAGAGCTCCCAGTGTCTGGTCGTGTTAGCTAGTGTAAGGTCCTCAGTGGGAATTTTTTACACCAGATTCAAGGATAATAAATCTGTTTGTCACCGATGTGTCAGCATTGCATTGCTGCTTATCAGCATCAAGTTTGTTCTAGATAAAACTGAGTTGTTTTTTTTTCTTAAAGGAATGTTTCACGCCAGCATCGGCATCATTTTTCACCAAACTTACCTTTTAAGAGGGTGATTTCAGTTTCAGATTACATTTTATCTGAGCTCCAGACACGCTTTAGATGGGATGCTCTGTAACTGACAGAAGGGGTGTGGTGTTGCATTGACCATGTGGCTGTCTTGTCCAGGGCAAGAAGTTCGAAATTCAGCCGGACGGGCTGCCGTCCGCAAGGAAGCTGGTGTACTACACGGGCTCCGCCTTCCGCTCACGCCACCTGCTCCTGCACCTGAGCAGCAGCCATCGCCTCTACCTCAGCCTGCAGCCAGCGCTCACACACCTGCGGCAGCTGGAGGAGACTGAGGGTGCGTGTGTGCATATGTTCCGGCACATACTGAACATACTGTAAATGTGTGGGTGTGTGTGGTAATTCCACCGAATGCCATACACACTTTCCATATACCGTGCCTGTAAATGAGACGTGGTATTATGAACTCACTTAAAAAATGGAGCTGGAATGGAACAAAGGAACTTTCATTTATATCCATTTCTGCATCTCCTCTACCAACACTGGGAAGTGAGTGAATAGGCTTTATCTGACATCGGTTATGTGCTGTTGGAAAATGCTGTGGGTCTGAAGACAGAAGAGCGTAATGTAGCCTAATGAAAAAAAGACGTAATCACTTCACTTTCACGCCCTTGTCCAGAGCGCCTTACAATCAGCAGTTAGGGGGACAGTCCCCCTGGAGATGTTAGTAAGTGGGGGTTTGAACCTGTGACTTTGTGGTCTTCTGGTTCATAGGTGAGTGTGATATCCACTGAGCTACTACCAGCCCTTTAGTTTAATGACTATCATCTACACTGAGGTATCCATATGTGTAATCTGGCCACATTGTGGCCCATGAGGGCCTGAAAATTTTTCTAAGTTAATCAGCTCTTGTGATTGCTTATGTGTGGAACGAAGTGATTTTTCTGCATGACTGAAGACTTGTTGGACTGTCTCAATAGGTTGATGATACATGTCTTCCTGGCAGGTGGGATGCCTTCTTGCTGTTTAATGTGTGGCTGACCGATAATCTTGCTCTGTGTGCAGAGAAGAAACGCTACCGGGAGTCATACATCAGTGACGATCTGGACCTGGACCCCCAGGGCAGCGACGGCAGCCCCCGCCTCTCCCGCCACTCGACCAGCAGCTCCGGCATCGAGGCTGACGCCCGGCTGCGCTCGATCTCCGTGGAGATGGCGTCCATGGAGGAGGAGGCTCTGCAGCGCACGGAGAAGTCATTCAGCTCGGCGGCCAGCCATGGCAGCTCACACACCTCCGGGGTCGACACCTGCAGCAAGGCCCGCACCGAGGAAGAGGAGTGGCACGAGGAAGGTCCGACGAATGCTAGTTATTGACACACTTTCAAAATTCACTATTTTTTTTATGTTAATGTGCCTGGGTTTAGAAGCATTTTTCTCTTGCTCCCCCACACATCTCAGTGTCATCTGTGCACCAGCAAAGTGCCTGTAGGAAAGGATTCTGAAAAATGCGGTGCAACCTGCAACAACGCCGAAGTGCTCAAAATTCCGAATGAGTCTGCGACTGTCATTATGGAACAATTCTAACTTTGTGACAGCTGATGAGAAACAACTGGTTACTTAGTCTTCTCTCTTCAGCACCTGCATTAATTTAACCCCTACAACCGGTGACCCAACCAGCTCGTCCTCATCACCATCAATGCTAAATTTGGATCTTTATAAAGCCAAGTTCCATCAGAATTAATGAATGAGTGATTTTAAAAATGTCAAGTGAAGTGAACAAGTGATCTTATTTGATCTTGATTGGAATGAGGAAATTCAGATACACTTTCTCAAGCTTTTGAGTGACGCTTGTAATTTTATCCAGTTATTTACGAAGAGAGAACTGGGTGTGCAATGCGAGGTGCAGAAAGCAGTCAGAGGGTTTGACACGTCATGTGACCTGAATTTGGACTGAAGAAATCGACTCAAGAACAGTTTTTCCCCAAAAGCCATAACCGCTCTAAACTCATCCATGCACTGACTACACAGTCTAACATCCGAACCCCCGGACTTCCTTCCTTCAAACCTGCAGCTGTGCAATATCAAAATTAATTAGCATTGAACACTGTGCAACATCTGTATACTGTTCAATAACATTATTCTCACTGTCCAACACTCACCACATCACTACTGTGAATCAATGTGAAACTATTATACATATATATATATATATATATACACACACACACACACACACACACAGTATATAAAACCATACCCAGTTATTTATTCTTCCCATATGTATATAACGCTGACACTTCACTGTGTAATTACTGGCCATTATTGTGTTGTATTTTCTTGCTGTATTCACTACATTTGTGTCAGAACGGAAGGAACTGCTTTTAGTCTCATTGCACATGCGTGTCGTGACAATAAAAGGCATCCTATTCTAATTCTATTCTATCTATTCAAAAGGTGTGAGGGTGCATGCATACACAACTGTCAGGTGACCAGAGCAGTGTAGAGAAAGGAACGGCCAGAATTTCACACTATATTGTCTCCTGCTGTGGAAGAATGAGATTCCAGATGCCTCTTCCTCATACCACCTTCAAAATGCCACACGTCAGGATTCCTCAAGGATGTCAGTTTTCTTATTAGTGATATAGAAAATATTCCACGGGTGCGGGTTACATGCTCACTACGATCATTGCACTGGCCTCAGAGTGGACCGTTATCTGTTCCAGAGAGCCACGGCCCCTTGGAGGTGTCTGTGGACGACCCGGAGGAAATCCTGCGACTGGCTCAGCTGATGGAGGGAGTATCTGTGGACTGTCCGTCACTCACTGCTGAGACTTGCTGTGGAGGTCAGGAGCGTCACTCACGCCTTTCGCTCACGGCACAAATTGCTGCAGTTTTTGGTACTTGTACAACGCTTGTTATGATGTGGACAGGTTCCCCAACTTTTTCTCAAGGTGCCCCCACCCTTATAAGAAAATTACATGTACATGCGTATTTTACTTCTCTGAATTTTATTCTTCAATATGACATGTATTAAGAAGTTTTCCCATTTAGGCTCATGTATCTGAAATATTTCCATGCCCCCCCTCCTCAGGATTCTGTGGGAAATTAATAGCAGACACGGATTTGACTTCATGGGCCTTGAGGCCTGGTGCATACATACAACCTTCATCCTGGATAAAGTGTGAAACGTGCTTGTTCAGAATGAGATGCCCAGCACAGGTGCAAGTAGTGAATATTGTGTAAATTATTATCCTTTATTTTACAGAAATCAGAATGAGTCCTGTTGAAGCGTCAAGCGAAACACAAGTAAAGGAATGCACAGATATAGTAGGATTGGTGAGTACATGAGTTAACTGTACATTATAAAAAATAACACGTAACAAACGTTTAACTTGGCCTCTGTGAACGTCTGGGTTCTCCAAATGCTTGCAGGCTGTGAACTGGAGACCCCGGGCCACGACAGACCGCCACAGTCAGAGTCTAGACGATGTGCGCCTCTTTTCCCCTCCAGTGCTGCTGCGCACTGTCGTCCAGTCCGACACATCCCACAGCTACACCTTTGGGCTTCCACAGAGCCAGTCGTCCACCAAAAGCCCCCACTACCCTGTCCTCTCCTGTCCCTCGAAGCCCTCTTTCTACGGGCGCCGCTCCATGAACTGTCTCTCACTGGACACGCTGGAGGACGAGCAGCTGCTGGAGCTCATCCTGTAAAAATGGTTCACACTGCACCCCCACGCACAAAAAATATCCCATTAATACACACAAATCCTTAAATTAGTGTGTTCGTGGATGTCAGGCCATTTACGTGTGTATGTATGTACATTTATGTGTATAGTATAACGAGTGAGTGTATTTGTGTGAGTGTGATGGTGATTTTTTCAATTTTGTTTTATGCGCATAGGAAATGCTGCCATCATTCTGACTCTTCCGCTTGTTATATTTAAAATTTTTAATATCATTAAGTTGGGTGCTGGTGTTCACAGCGCTCTCTTAATCCTGACTTTCAAACACATCTTTATTTGGGACAAGCTCTTTAACCTCAAATGTTCGAGCAATTTATGTATATATCCCTCGATATGTAACCAGTAATGTGCATTAATTCACATTTAAAGAATAATACTGTCCTTCAATGCAAATGAAATTATTTTCTTCGATAACCCAAAATCAACAAGAGCCATAAAATACAGTGGGTGAAAAAAAAGCTAATATTATGCTGCACACATAAACATATGTTGGATTCTTCGTTTAGCCTAGAGTCCTTGTCCTATGCTGTGTTATGCCCTGTTCTGCATGATTCACTTGATAAATCCTATTCATTGACACAAAATCTTAAATATTCACATGACCCAGGGAATGTGACTATTGCACAGACATGTTACTCTGCAAAACTTGCTGGGAGTCTTCTGGCCTAATTTACCCATGAAAGAAACTCTGATCCCTCTGCTGTAACAATCAAGAACATTTCAGTTCTGTTGGAGTTGCCATAGAGTAATGACCTACAACTGTTCTATTTTTTTTTAGTAATTCTGAATATATGCGCTCCTTTCAATGAACCTGCTACTATTGTATAGTAGCAGGTAAAAATAAACACAGCAAAGTGTACAGCACCAAGCTGCTCATGTTTCTTTCTTTTGTTCTTGTTGGGACCGTGAGAAACCACAATTATTTCTAGAGATCGCTGGTAAAGTGTCCTTGTAACATAAGCAGGCGTATGTATAGTGCACTGGTAAGGACATACTGTTCATGCAGCCGTCCTAATAAAAGCATGACCTGCTTCGTATATTTATTACAATCTGTAGCTGAATCTTACTCGCACAAACAAGTATTTTATCTTTAAACAAGTTGGACAACAAGTGGATAACGGTTCCAGTGTGACAAGTTGGGGGCAGCGGTGGCCTACCGGGTAAGGAAGTGGACCCGTCTGAAGGTTCGAATCCCACTGAGGTGCCACTGAGCAAAGCACCGTCCCCACACACTGTCATGGCTGCCCACTGCTCACCAAGGGTGATGGTTAAAAGCGGAGCTGTGCTTCACAAGGACAATCACTTACACTTCAATTAAATTCAAAACACTTGATTTGTCCCAGAGGGGCAATTTAAAAGGCAGAGCGGAGCAGCGTTCTTTAAATTGCACTATGGACAATGATATAAATAACTTATACATATGTACATGACAGAAGCAGTAAGGTGCATAATGTTTTGAAGGTGAAAAATAAGAAATGTAGGGGTGGGTGGTGAGATGATCATGCATTCGATATCTTGCAGCAGCTGTAGTGTTAAAAAAATAGGCAAACAGTAAAAATTAATTACAAAAAGCAGCTGTTTTGTTCGATCCACTTGTCCTGACGACTCAAGGCGTTTGTATAAAATGATATTAAATGTAATATAATACTGTATCCGTGTTTGTTTTGTCGGGTAAGTCTTTTACTTCCGGGTCAGCTGGGGTCAGGCTGCCCACGCTGCTCGGGAGACGGTGTGCAGCTCGACCATGTCGTCTGTCGCGATAGCCGCCGTGTTGTCGCGCTGCCCCGACGTCGTGCGAGTGCTGGAGTCGCTGTGCTGGACCCCCGACACCTGGCCGGAACCGGAGCAGATCGAGGCGCTGAAGCTCCTCATCGACGGCGTCGGCGCGTCAGAAAACGGGGAGCAGGTTTTAAGCAAAGTGAAGGCCGTCATACTGGAGCAGTGTTTGCCGCTGCTGGTCAAAATATCCGCGTCCGCCGCGACCGGCGGGGTCGGGCGGTCCCAGCGGAGCACCACCGACGCCGTGTGCGGCTTGCTGGCCAGCTGCCTGGCGCTGTGCGGCGCCGACGTGGCCAGAGAACTCGCCCTGCTCACCATGCCCGCGCTTGCGCAGTGCGAGGACGCGGACGGCGCCGCCGCGCATGCGCAGGACCAGTTGCACCTCGACGTGGCCGTGGAGGTCCTGGCGGTGCTGCTGCCGCGCCTGTCCTCCGACGCGCAGCTGACGCTGACGTGCCTGTCCTGCGCGCTGTCGGCCGTGAAGGTGCTGCCCGAGCCCCGGGCCGCCAAGGTGCTGCTGCGAGTGCTGCTGACGCTGCTGAACGCGTCCCGCGGCGAGCGCAGGGACGACGCGCTGCGGCGCGCCTGGCGCGAGCTGTGCCGGTGGCGCGCGCCGGCGCGCGCCCTGCTGTGTCTGACCGCGCTGTCCGACCTGTACTTCCCCGCAAGCTCCCCCGGCGTCCGGGCGGACCTGCGCGGCTCTCCGGCGTTCTGGACCACCGTCCAGGCCGGACTGACGCACGGGGACAACGTGGCCCGCAAACGCGCGCAGTACCTGCTGAGGAGGGCCGTGGCGCAGAATCAGCAGTTCGGTCCCTGCCCGCCGGGAGGAGGTAAAAACACAAGCAGGGGGCGACACATGGTGACAATAAAGCTGACGATCCCCTACAATGGCCCCATGAGGGTTTTACTGGAGAGAACCAGTAGCAAGGCCCCTAAATATCACCACCGCGGGGTTAAACGTCCCCTCTGCAGGAGGGGGACGGACACGGTATCATTTAGGCTGAAATAATTCCCCCATAAAGGTCCCCTATTATGAAAAATTAACTTTGCGAGGTTATTTAACATTAATACGAGTTCCCCTAGCCTGTCTATGGTCCTGCAGTGGCTGGAAATGGCGTTAGGTGTAAAGAGTGCTTCGGACTTTGATTCACCGTTCAGAGAGCGGTGGCTGAAGACGGTCTGATCTGGAATTTGTCCCTTTATGACGTCTTAAGGGGAAAGGTTCCCTCCCCTTTCTCATGCTTTTTCCACCCAGAGAATAATGCACAAAAAATATATACTACATTTTGTAAATTGCACATAGTGCAGTAGCCAGAACCTGATGTGTTTTGCTCAAAATTTCTTTGGCTCTAAAAACACGCAACGCAAAGTCTCGTCCATGCATGTCATTACAGTAAAAAAAAAAAGAATTTTAACGACTGGCTCACCCAAAGTGATAAACTAAAGGATTTTGAGGTTTTGGTTTGTTCCAGTCAACACGCCATGCTGCCGATATTCAACAGCAAGGACATAAATGCAGTTTTGAATTCTAGAACCCCTTCCAATGCCCCTTTTCTGCTCAGCATATTGGACATTTCTTTATACTATATGTATAGGAGGTCATGGAAAAGCCATGGAATTTTAGAGTGGGAACTGTTGTTGTTTTAGGGCTGAGGTTCTGCCAAATGCCATTTTTAACAAGATAGTGACTGATATTCGCCAATTATAACTGATCGATGTAGATACATGGTGGTGAAATGCCCAATAAATGAAAGAGGTCCTTTTGTCAGATGACTGTTACTTCAGGTGGGTCCCCAGTGAAGAGGAAACTCTCAGGTTGTTCTGGGAGGACTACCTTTTGGTCATGGAGACCCTGGAAGAGAACCAGGTAAAATATCAACCTTGTGCAATGGTGAGTTTTGTAAGGCCGAGTGTGTTCTCCAGTGTGTTCTTGTATCTACAGATCCATGTGATCCGCCCTGTTCTTAACAGGCTTGACACTCTGGTCATCACAACAGCTGGTGGTGATGAAGGTGAGAAACGAGCGGCCGATGCCGTTTCATCATCATTATTATTAATATAATTATTTTGACCGTTTTGCCTGCTTTCTCAGGCCCGGCTCTGGTGCATCCCTCCTGGCTGCTGTGCGCATACCAGCGCATGTTCCGCAGTGAGAACCAGGCGGTGGTGAAGGAGGGGGTTCGCCACCTGATGGAGCTGAACCTGCTGCAGCAGCCTTCCTTTGCCTTGGCTTACGCTCAGGTCAGAGAGCAAATCATAAGGATTATTATAAGGATTAGAATGAATGACCCCAATAACAACACTTGGTGTATGAAAATATTGCGCTATAACTCTTAACTGTGCATGAAAGCAAGTATTTAGGATAGATAGAGGTGGCAGTAGTCTAGTGGGTAACACACTCGCCTATGAACCAGAAGACCCAGGTACAAATCCCACTTACCATTGTGTCCCTGAGCCAGACACTTAACCCTAAGTTGCTCCGGGGGGGACTGTCCCTGTAAATACTGATTGTAAGTCACTCTGGATAAGGGCGTCTGATAAATGCTGTAAATGTAAAAGATCACAATATTCAAATTAACTATGATATAAATGTTTATTTTTATATTTGAACAAAATATGTACATCATAATACAGAAGCATTCAGGCGTGCATGTAAAATGCATTAATACTACATTAATACTACAATTTAATTTTAATACTCTTTTCAGTTCATTGTAGGCCCATTCATGGATTCTCTGGCTGACAGTTCACTCTTCCACCGGTAAACTTAATTACTTCAAAATAATATATTATCCTGTCAGAGCTAATGGTGCTGATGATGTTATACTCCCCTCTTTTTTTTTTTTTTAAGATCACCCAGCCAGAAAATTGGGGAATGTCCAGAGGTCGGACTCAAAATACAGGAGTTTATGGTGACCTTTTTTGGCAGCCTACCCCAGGAGTGCAGAGGTGCGTCGGGTCGCCCTGTTTATCGCCCTGGCTTTTATGTATTTTTTTTATGTATTAATCCCGTCCGTTGGTTGCCATGTGCCGCAGGTGCTGTGCTGATGCAGCTGCTTCAGAGGTTGGGCTCCCATCACTGGTGTGCTGTTCCCCTCCTCTTCCTCGCTCAAGCTCTCGCTCGGCTCCCTACCCGCCCGCTTTTAGGCCCGCCAGGTTTACATGCACTCAGGTATTGGCATTGGCACCCTATGGATACCACATTTATTGATAATGGGGAGGCCTTACACGTTCTTGCATGTGGCTTTTTCTAGGGAGGTGCTGTGCTGTACGATGATTACTCACCAAGTGCTGCTCAGAGGAGCGGCTCAGTGTTTTCTGCTGCACAGCGCTCTCTGCCTGACAGATGTGGTACGACACCAGAACTGTCCGCATCTCATCAGTCGTCCTGTCTTTTATCAGCAGTGTACATTTTTTGTGCTTAATGTCGACAGTCCATCGTGACTCTGGATGAGATCTTTGGCTTCCTGGTGCACTTCCGTTCAGATGAGTCCCTGTGCCGTGGCACAGTTCTCTGGGATCAGGTTGGGCGTGTTCATCAGTTGTGTGTTCTTTTTGTGTACTTTCCACCATACCTGTTACTAACAGGAACTAGAACTATTGTTACTGGACCAGAAAGCTTTTGTTCTATTTCTAGAAAGTGCATTTGATATTTTTAGGGGCTTATTCGTCCTTTTCTTCAGCTGTGTCAGTGGTTGCTGGAAAACGAGGGCAAGTTCGCACCCACGGTTGGAAATCCAGATGCCCCTGGACGCCACCAGACGGAGACGGGGATCATCAATGTGCGCACATACGTTCAGCAGCGACTGGAGGTTTTCCTTGTGGCTCCAGCCATGACAGGTGGGACCCAAACACAGGGGATGAAGAAAGATGATGTAATGTTTCCTCATGAAACCAGAGTTAACGTTTGTGCTGCTAGTGGACTGAGAAGGCCATGTTCATTTGGAAAGATCTATTCAAATGTCAGGTCTGCAAAGGTTGTGCAGCGTTGTGCGTTCTTGTCTTATGTACAGATCAGGCAGACAGTCTTCCAGACCCCGGGGAAGCAGAGGTCCTGGCTCGTGCCATCCTTCTGTCTGCAGACATGGATGTGACCAGACTCGGGGAGGAGGAGGCGGCCGGCAGGCTGGAGACGCTCCTACGCCCCTTACTCGAGGTCCTGCGCAGGCTGAGTACCAACGTGTACCTCCCAGTGTGCAAGAGCGACAGGAGCCTTCAACTGCTGCTGCGGCTCCTCCAACTGCAGCGCAGGCGCGGCGGCCTAGGCGCAGAAACGGAGAACGGTTTGTGTATAACTTTTTTTAAGGACATTTTTCTCAAGCCAAGGCGAAATCATGATTCAAAAGTCCACAATCTGGTCTCGTGGTTCCAGAAGACAACATCGTGACCACAATCGGGATTTAGCCAAAGCTGCTTTCATCGTGTTAAAATACGTCATTATTCTGGTTTGATATGGAATTACGTTACTAAGTGCGTGTTGACCTAAGGCCGTTTGCATGTGCAGTATTAAAAATCCATGCATCATTTGCACGTAGATGATTGGGTGGAGGCTGCCATGAAGACGCTAGTCCTGCAGACGGTGGAGGAGGTGCAGGAGTTCCTCGCTCGCAGGCTAAGCGGGGAGCTGCAGGAGGCAAGCATTTTTAATCTTTTCCCTTATCTCTCTATCTCTCCACACCCCCAAACGCTGCTCCATGTCCCAGCTCGAATGTGTGTGCTGTGTTGGCAGGTGTGTGATGTGGAGCGTGCCGGGTTGTATTTGTCTCTCCTGCGGGAGGCGCTTTTGCGTTTCAGCCATGTGGAATGGTACCGCTGCAGCGTGCAGGACCGCCTGGTGCCCAGACTTATACAGGCATGCAGGAGCATCCTGACTGAACCCACTGAGCAGGTAGTGCACCACTCCATCCACTCAGCACGAATTTTATGAAGTATACATAACTGGCCAACTGCAGATTGTTCTATTAGCAAAACACATCTTCTAGTAGCATGAAAGGGACGGCCTCATGCGTCCATATATTACTCAGTATACTGTGGGGGCTACCTGATACACAGCTTGATCGCCACTGAGAGGATGGAAAGCATATCTTACATATCGGCATTAACAACGGCGTATACCTGTGTGTCCCCCCCCACACAGATTCCTACTGTTCAGGGCCAGGTGCCACGGGCTGTGGCCATGGCGGTTCTGTCGCTGCTGTGTGAAGTGGCCGAGGGTGGCGTGTTGGAGCCACAGTCTGAGGCCATGCTGTCCCTTGGTTTCCTGAGTGACTACTTCCATCTCAGCCCTGAGCACTTTAACCAGCCCTTAGTGAAACCAGCAGCGCAGCAGTCAGACAGGTCTGAGCTCACGGCCTGTCCTCTCCTGCTGGAGTCTCTGGAAAAGACTGTAGAAATGATTTTTTTTCTCACTTCAATCTCAGTGGATGGGTTTCAATAGATTACTGATCACATTTTAATCAATTTCAGATTACCAAAACCCTTATTGACTGTCAAAAGTGTAATCATCTTACAATAATTTTAAACAATCAACTGAACAAGTTTATACCCACTTGTGACTTGGGTTAGGTCCACAGCAGTTGTTCTCAGACAGTTTATGCTGAAGAAGGCGTGTTGAGAACAAATGATTGACATTGAGTGGTTGGAATAGAAAAGAATAGAGAGCCATTTTTAGTCAAGGTTATATTTCCAATATAATGATTTAATATGAATAGTGTAAAACAAACTTTATCCTAATATTAATGTATGCCTTTCTGTCTGCCTTTAGCACTGTGGATGACAGTCCGTTCCTCCGTGACTGGGGCCGCATAGCAGCGCATTTTATTCGAGACCAGTGGACGTGTCTGGGTTTCCTCCAGAGGTCTGCTGCCCATTCAGGTTCCCAGCAGGCCTCTAAGGCTTGTGTTGCCCTTCAGGCTGCTGTGGAGGCTCTGGGTCTGTTGCCCAGCGATTTGGTGCTTCCCCTCCTGGACTTCATGGCATCTGTTTTGCCACAAGTGAGCTACCACACACACACACACACACACACACACACACAAGTTCTGACCTGGACTCATAAGTGGGTTAAAGGTCATGAACTCACAGCATCACAGCAGTGCATTTTGGTGACGTTGCTCTCTCCCCACTAGGTGGCAGTGTGTGAAGAGTTTCTCTGTGTAGAGGCAGTGACCGCCTCATGGAAAGTGGTGCTCGGGTTGAGCGGTAATGCCCGTGACTTCTGGTCCACGCTGCAGTCGTTTGTACAAGTGGCTTTTGGGCGTGGGGCCCTGGAGCTGAGAGAGGAAGAAGCACCCAACCTCACCAAGAGCCTCCACAAGGTGAGGCGAAACACGACATCTCTTATCATATGACAGTATAATCACATGATGCAGTTTTAGCATCATGAATCATTGCACATGCAGAATAATGTATAATAAATGCAGAATCAGTGGGTGCTCTGAGCTCTGGAACCTCTGCAGAGATGTTGGTCCTGTTTTTAGTTCAGTGGCTTCTCTATAATGATTATTTCACATCATCTTACTTTAATAGTCATTTGTTTATATATTTCATGTTGAGGAGGGTTCAGTGTGTCTGTAAATAGTTTTATTTTATTTTTTTAATGCTTAAGATTGCCGGTGAGCTAATAGAGCTTGGTCAGGCCAAAATGGGAGTGTTCAACGTGTTGATCCGTCAGTGCTGCTGCATCTGGCTGCCGTCTGGGTCAGAAAGTGAAAGCGGGGCTGATGGCCACTTCTCCAGCGCTATGTCTCACCTGGACATCCTGACAGAAGCCTGTCTGTATGGACCAGTCTTCAGAAGGGACCAAAGGTAGCGCACTTTTTTTTCTTTTCCATTCAATATTAATGAATCCGGTTTGGTAGTTGAACCCAAATGCTTGCTGGCATTTACTGGAGTATGTAATGAACTTTGTGTGCAGGTCTCTTCCTATATGTCTGGCTTTTTAATGAGTGACTTCTCTCTTAATAGGCTAATACAGGAAGTTCAGACCTACGTAGAGCAGCTTGGGGAAGCGTGTGCTGCCAACTCCGCCGTCAGCAGGTGGGAAACGGAGCCTGTGCTACTCCGTCTTTTCTTTTTGAGACGGATCATACAGATTTCTGCCTGTGTTTCCACACCAGTGATAACAGGGACGAACAGTTCCCTCGCGTGTGTGCCGTGGCGTTCCTCAGCCGCCTGCAGCCCCACAACCACCTGCACCAAACGCTCATGGAGGCTCTGCTGCTGCGCTTACTGGAGAAGGTGTTTTCATTTTTTTAAATCTGTGCATCTCTTCTGATACATGCGGCATGTAACCGTGTTCTCTTGACTGATTCCTCCCTCCTCTCTATTTCCTGTTTAGTTTTTTTCATCTCGCTGTGCTCGCTCTCTTTCAGGATCAAGAGATTGCCAAATCTAAAGTACGTTACTATAGCAACTCCTTGCAGCACCGTGTGAAGAACCGGGTATGGCAGACAGTGCTGTTACTGTTGCCTAAACTGAGAACGGTGAGTGAAGTCTCGTCTCCTTCTGTCATCTTTCTTCTGTCATCTAATCCCCCCACGCCACTCCCTGTCCTGCTGCAGGAGTTTGTGGTGGGGACGGTGCTCGGCCGTGTGTTTGAGGCGGCATTCTGTAGCAACCAGGCCTCGGTGAAGTACCTGATCGAATGGGCCATGGTGCTGATACTCTATAATAACCCCTCGTGTATGGAGCAGCTGTGGGAATGCTTCAGTGTGGTGAGAAATGGAACATTTATGCGAATAAAAGATGTATAATCAAGTAAAAGGGCTTACGCTGTGCTTTTATGTTTTTTTTTTTTTCTTCTTCTTATTCAGGATCAAGAGAAAACAAAGACCAGCGTCTGCACTTTCCTCTCTGTGCTGGTGCATATGAACATCCTCCTACCAAAAGTGCAAGACAAGGCAAGATTATTCACTTCACCAACAACATCAGTCCCCTGAACTTCTGCAGGCATATAAGCACACATTTGGTAACAAGTGTGGTAAAGGGAGATGATCTGGCCTTTTTTTTTTTTTTAATAAAACAGCCTGCGAACTAAATAAAATGCTTTGGTGTCTCTATAGATAATTTTTTTACTTTTCCACTGATCATTCAAATGCATTTAGAAGTGCTGTGAACCTTGTGTAACACGGTGCTGTGTGTTTTTAAATATCTGGTCGTGGTGGATTTTACAAGCTGCATGCGCGTTGCTTCAGGCTTTGAGCGCATAAACATGCATCATCTGAAATCTACCTGAAAAACCATCACTGTTCGTCTCCATCTTTATGTAGGGATTGGCTAGATGAGTTTTGCATTTGTGCCATAGGTCAGACCCACACAGGAAGTAAACAAAACACAGCTGTGTTTAATTTATTAATGAATCATGTATTGATTTATAAATGAATTGTAAGATATAAAGATTGGTTTTGGAGTAAAACCGTCCTGACTGTTTAACCCGAGGGACTGAGCTGTGCTGTTCTGGGCACTAGTGTTTCTTCTCTGCTTCTCTCAGGTGGGTCAGTGGAGCAGAGCTCTGGAGGTGATCCTGCAGTCATGTTTCAGCCATAACTTCAGTGTTCGGCTGTATGCTCTGCTGGCCTTGAAAAAAGTTTGGAGCCTGGAGGGCGCCCGGAGTGCAGCTGAAGAGGCCTTGGGCGGTTCTAGTGCTATTGGAGGCCTGGCTACTGTGGTCCAAGCCTGCCTACACCAGGCTGACGTCATGCAGAACTCCGGGTGCGTATGGTATAACTAAACCCTGTTCAGGATTGGATAAGTGTGATGCTGCGTTTTACTTGAGCTGCTTCCCTACAGGAACGCTATGAAGAACTGGTTGAGAATACAGGCGCATTTCTTCTTCAGTGTATTTCATCCACTGAGAGACTACAGTGTGGAGGTGGGATGTAATACCTGTCAAATCTTTTCATTCAATTGCCAGAGTAAAATTTGACCATATTTTATCTTTTTTTCTTTCTTTCTTTTTAGACCATTTTCTACACCTTTCCCAGCCTGTCAGAGCTGTCAGATGATGAATGGATTCCATTATGGAAGTTTGAAAGGATGGTGGAATTTTCCCCGAATCCACAGCTTCCCTTGAGGAACCCGGGGCAGGATCTCATCCAGGCGTGTGGAGTCTGGATCCAGCAGGACAGAGGTAGCACCAGAGGGGGAAAAACCGACAGAATGAGAAATCTGTTCAGAAAAGCAACTCATTTTAGCAGCAGTGCTGTTGTGCTCGGTGATGAGTTCATTCCTCATTGTTATTGTATTCTTGATGCAGATGATTTGGAGCAGGAAGAGCGCTGGGCTGAGGTGCAGAAGAAGATCATGCCCTGGAACTTGAGTATCCAGGAACAGGAGCCCCTTCTGGCAGCCCAGCAGAGGTCACAGCGTCTGGGCAAGATGAACACTGCCCTACTGGTTGTTGCCTCACTCATCGATAAACCAACTAATTTAGGGGGTATGACAGTGGCACAGCTATTCCTTTCTGTTTGTTGCATGGGCCTGTTATTGTGGTACTGAATTTGAATGTGGTGAGATAATGTCTCACTCCTGTGGAGTTTTTTTTCTAATACAGGCTCTGTATTTTGGCTGATTATCTGTGGAGTACAGTAACTCAGGTGGAATTTTGCTTTTACTTTTTCTGACAGCTTTTCAGGCTTTACATTTGTTTATGGACTAGCTGCCATTATGTATGAGAGGAATCTAGAGAATATTTTGATGACTTTCAGAATAAATTCAATAGGTTCTCAAGAAGGACTGGTTGCACTCTGGCTGTTATAAAAATGTATCCGTAATTATGATTTGTTTCACCCCCAACATTCAGTACATATCTCAATATTAATTAATTCTCCCTTTCTGTCAGAAGAACAGTGAATAACAAACTTGGCCAGATATAATAATGTAGTAAGTCGGGGAGCGTTTGGTAATAGTATTCATTACTTTGCCAAACATAATTCTTGAATTATGCTGAGAACCCATCTAGACGGGGTCTCTTGGTAAAAAGTGGTGGTTCTTGATCACTGGGAAGCCCATCTTCATTTCAGAGTCTTTATAGTCCACAACGTAAACACTAGACCACCACCTGTCTGCACTACAAAAAATCCTTGAGTCACCACTCCCTTCATGTTATAATCATACAATCATATAAGTTTTGTCCAATTATAACATTTATTTTAATTTTCCAACAAATCAAAGATACACTTCATAATATTATTATTGCTAATGTTGCTGCTAGAGACCTTAAAACTCTTAAAAACACAGATTCTAAAACATTTTCTTGATTTGTTCTAAACCAAAGTCAAAGTGCCGGTGTGTGTAGCTGTTGACTTGACCCTTGCTCGAGGTGGGACTGTACTTCTGCCGGAGTCCGTTGGCCAGGCAACTGTACTACGTGAGGCTGTGACCTTCCGCTGTCGTGTCACTGGGCCGTGTTGCTAGGGTCAGCTGTGATGTTCTGCCGGCCTGATTTGGTAAACAGTGATGTGGCACAAGAACTAATCGTTTCTATTTCTTGACGCTTGAACAAATACGCTCAGGCATCCATCATAAAAGATGTAATTTAGGCTGGCCACTTGCATATCAGTTTGTTTCTGTGGTTTTGATTGACCGTGTTTTATGGGTGCATTGAAAAGGACACCCATTTTATAATCAAATATTGACCCGCAAAAAAATAAATTATTAATCCGCCAAATTGCTAATGTGTGCATGTGCCACTCTCCACCTTCGCCCCGGATATGCCTGTATGGACACAAGTGTGAGCTGCTTGGTAATGTTTGTGTGTGTGTGGTTGCAGGTCTGTGCAGGACATGTGAGATCTTTGGGGCCAGTGCGTTGGTGCTGGACAGCCTCCGCCATGTTGGTGACAAGCATTTCCAGGCCCTCAGCGTTTCATCAGAGCTCTGGCTTCCGATGTTGGAGGTGAGGGAACAAAACGACCCTTGCACACACACAACCAGTCAGGACACACCTACTCTTTAATGGGTCTTGCATTTTTTTTTACAGTATAGAAAAAAAACTGAAGACACAGGACTATGCAATAACATACGTGACATTCTGTAATAAACTAAAAAGATAGGCAAAACTTTCAAGGAGCATTCAAGCTCAAGCGTTGGCTGTGATTGTATTGTCACTCCACCATGGAAGTCCACACTTAACCCGCTCATCGTTGTTTACTTGGTGCGTCACCATGTGTTCCATCGATTGGCTGTAAAGGGCCATGAGACGACTGCACATAAACAAGCCAAGTATGTCAGCCAGATGAAAAGAGATCTGTACCATGTCGTGACAATGAAATAAAATGAAGAGGTAAAATTATTGTACGTATCATACCTTGCACATATTGAGCCTCTGCTGACACCACAGTCAAAGTTGAAAATTGTTGAACTTTGACCCCCGCGCATTAACACGCAACCAATAGAAACAGTGCATCGAAGCAGTGCTCAAACCAAGATATAGGAGAGGTTGATTGTAGCAGTGATTATAGTGATTTGCTGGATGCTGTAGGTTTGCCTGCTGTTTTTAAAATGATTACTTGTTATTGGTATTGTAGGAATAACTCGTGATACATAGACTTGATTTTCAGTTTATTAACTGAAATAATGAGGTATAGTTATAAAACACAGTATGTGGTGGAATCGTGAGGGTGGTGCACAGTAATAATGTTAACCACTCCGGCTTTTTAAGCCCACATTTTTATTTATTTATTTAAATCAATGTTTTGCTTTTATGTACTGGGTGGGGCATTTAAACGTGAAGTGATTTTCACATGTGATACACAGCATCACAGCACACGGTGCACACAGTGAAACCCATCACCCTGAGTGAGCAGTGGGCAACCATGACAGGCGCCCGGGGAGCAGTGTGTGGGGACGGTGCTTTGCTCAGTGGCACCTCAGTGGCACCTTGGCGGTTCGGGATTCGAACCGGCAACCTTCTGATTATGAGGCCGCTTCCTTAACCACTAGGCCACCACTGCATTTATATGGATACACCTTAATAAAATGGGAATGATATTAATGTTGGTGATATTAATGTCCTGTTTGTGGCACATTAGTATATGTGAGTGGGCAAACTTTTCAAGATGGATGGTGACCATAGTGGCCATTTTGAAGTCGGCCATCTTGGATCCAACTTTTGTTTTTTCAATAGGAAGAGGGTCATACCAAATTTATTGGTAATTTCACAAGAAAAAAAATGGTGTGCTTGGTTTTGACGTAACTTTATTCTTTCATGAGTTATTTACAAGTTTCTGACCACTTATAAAATTTACATTTACATTTACAGCATTTATCAGACGCCCTTATCCAGAGAGACTTACAATCAGTAGTTACAGGGACAGTCCCCCCCTGGAGCAACTTAGGGTTAAGTGTCAGGGACACAATGGTAGTAAGCGGGATTCGAACCCAGGTCTTCTGGTTCATAGTCGAGTGTGTTACCCATAGGGCTACTACCACCCTAAATGTATTGAATGTCACCAACCATTCTCATTTTATTAAGGTGTATCCATATAAATTGCCCACCCAGTAGAGGCGTACGCCATTTGAAGTATTACAAACTGGTTGTGAGCATTGTATTGCCTTTCAGGTTAAGCCTGTGGAGCTGGTGGACTTCCTACAGCTAAAGAAGAGGGAGGGCTACTGCATTATTGGGGTTGAGCAGACAGCAAACAGTCAAAACCTTCAGGACTTCAAGTTTCCAGAGAAGACACTGCTCCTGCTGGGGTAGGACCGCCAACTTTACTCATCGTTGTGAACAACCTCAGCAACCCACAACATTCACTGGCTGGTTTATATATTATGTCAGGACCATCCAATATAAATGCTGCGCATACTAGAACGGTGGTGGCTTCCTGTGGTGGGGCATGACAGGCACACAGCTCAAAAGATGCTTCATGCGAACAGTCCCTAAAAGCATTGATGGCTTTCAACATATTCTCACCACGCACCCCTAGAACAGCTCCGCAAATGCCCCAATACATCACTTTTTTATTGTACATGTTTGGACCTCCCTATAACAGTGACCTGTTGGCTGCTTCTTAGACACATTAGCGGCAGAATAGCAGTCAACCATAAGCAGACCAACTGTCATTTAGTGGCCACTGCTAAAGAGCTAGCTGAAAAGGAAGGCTCCACTCTGAAGCCAAATATGTGAGAAGTTTGAGGAACTGTATAAATCATACAGCCACGCATACTATCAAGCACATAAACAGAAAACATTCTGGCACCAGTGCGCCTTCTCTCTCCTTCAGGGCCGCCAAGGGAGCTGACGCGGCTCTTTAACTCAATCAGGCTAATTGATGGCGCGCTCTGCAGGGCTGTGTCTTCATGACTGGCTCCCGCTGCTCCGAGCAGACCTGTCCCGACCTGCCCCGAGCAGACCTGCTCTAAGCCGCGTGCAGAGGTTTATTTCAAGCGATGAAGTCCACTCCATGGGATTTAATAGAAAAAATATATAAATATAATTTTGAGTTGAGATGTCTAGAATGCATCACAGGAACGTAACTGTCGAGTCTCACTGACAGAGTCCTTTATTTAATTATCCATAATTATCCAATAAAGTAGAGCAGGGGTTTTAAGGACATTATAAAAAATAAATAAATAAAATGCTACTGTTTTTTGGGGGGGGAAATTACGTGATCCGTACACTATAATAGTGTCTCAGTTTGTTGCTTCATAGCGAACATTTCCTCTCCATCCCTGTCTCTTCAGTAACGAGAGAGAAGGTATCCCGGCCAACCTGCTGCAGATGCTGGACGTGTGCGTGGAGATTCCGCAGCATGGGGTCACCCGTTCCCTCAACGTGCACGTGAGCGCCGCCCTGCTGGTGTGGGAGTACACGCGCCAGCACAAGGCCCCTCCACCCAGCCGCTGACCCCTGTCCGCCCCTCCCGCATGGACAGGAGCCCAGCAGCCCCATGCCAAAGATCCAGCCATCACGCATTTAGTCCACGGCGCTACCTGGCTGACCAGTGCTCGACCTCGACCTCGACCTCAACCTCGACCTCACCCCACCCCACTGCTGCACTAATCACAGTTCATACGCTTTTAGACCACGCGTTTATTCTGTCATTCATGGTCAACGGGAGAAGGGCTTGGTTCCTCATTACAAACCCTGACAAGTCACTGTGACGTCCTGATTGGTCAATTTTATTCTTTTACAATCTGAGCATTTTTTTTTTTTATGAGTGCGAATACCAAGATGTACAGTTGTGTTCCACTAATAATGCAATTATTCTAATGCAATAAAGTTGTTTTTTTTTGTACCGTCAT
The DNA here is from genome assembly GCF_900700375.1 of Denticeps clupeoides. Lineage (NCBI taxonomy): Eukaryota > Metazoa > Chordata > Actinopteri > Clupeiformes > Denticipitidae > Denticeps > Denticeps clupeoides. The sequence continues at coordinate 5,829,582 of NC_041714.1, forward strand.
TTCTGCTTTGAGAAGCTCGTTGTGGTTCTAAACAGATCTGCGCTCCTCCGTCATATCAGATATAGAGACCCCACTGTTCCCAGCGGTGCGCGCGCGGGACCGCGGGAGCGCGCCACGCCCTGTCGCGCGGGCAGGTGACACTGGCGACCCGAGGATGGATCCGTCCGCCGTCGTGGGGTTCGACCGGGGGGACATTTTCGGGGAGCTGCGGGGGTCGCACAGGAACCAGACGCTGCCGCGGCTCAACTTGTCCCCGCGGACCAAGCTGCTCCTGGAGGCGCTGATGGCGCTGATGTGCGTGGGCGCCGTGACAGGTGGGTCACCGTCCCGCGACTTGTCTTACTATAACGGGACATTTATTACAAGCGCTGTCATCTTGAGTAATTGTTCCAGTAGTTGTGGCTGTTTATAACTAAATCCAGAAAGCAATTAAACATTTTATTATTCACGTGGGTGCGGTTTTTTCTCCCCACGCACGAATGACAGAACTGCTTATTGGTTGTTTTAATAGGCAATATCCTCGTGATTGTTATAGTGGCGGCAACCAAAACGTTCCACTGCGTGACGTCAATCCTCATCATTAACCTGGCCATCAGTGACCTGCTGGTGGGCATCGGGGTCATGCCCTTCGTGGCCGTGTCCGTCATGAGCAGCGGCTGGGTGGACTGCACAGTTAGTACCTTATTCGTGGCATATTTTACCCACTCTATGAAATAAAAGGTACCAGGGAGACCGCACACACACACACACACACACACACACACACATCAGTGGAGGACTAAACTTAATTCAGCATGTGCAGTAGGACCCTGGACGAGTTGGCTTGTTGCGTGATGATGAATCGGACGTCAATATAAATGAAGAAGATATGTGTTCATTTATGCAAATACTCATTACATATTTATACTATGGTTTAAAAGATTAGGGTCATGTAGAAGTGCCAGACTTGGCTTAACCAACACAGAAATCCTCTAGTTTCTCTCTACATGTATGCAGTTATTCCGTCATAAACAGACATTTCCAGCTAACACAGACATTTACGACATGAACAATAACTAGACAAGATTTTTAGAGCACAAAATTGTTCCAATCACAAAAAATAATTTCTTAATAGCTTTTGATCTCCTGACCTGTACTTATATCGTCGTACGTTTGCCAAAAGCTGTGTAGGGATCTGACAACTTTGAAAGTTGTGTTGTCTGAGCCTGACATTTTGCTCAAGGTCCTGTCGGTACTGAGTGGGATTTGGGATACTGAGTGTCGTTTTTTTGGTTATTATTATAAGGAATAGGACTGTAAATAATGAGAAATGTCTACACCGGACCCTGCAGGACCTGTGTGTGTATGTGGGCTACACCTCCTCGGTGTACTGCACCGCCTCGGTGCTGACGCTGGCGGCCATCGCGCTGGACCGGTACCACTCCATCGTGGACTGCTTGCGCTACAGCTCGCGCTGCACGGCGTGGAGGACGGGCGGAGCCGTCGTCTGGATCTGGCTGCAGGCCATGCTGACCAGCTGCCCTCCGCTGCTGGGCTGGAGTACGGTGGACTACGTGGCGCCCATGTACAGCTGTGCCATCAACTGGGCCAGCAGCCCCAGCTACACCGCCTTCGTGGCCGGCGTGTCTTTCCTCTTCCCCGCCACCGCCATTCTCTTCTGCTACGTGAAGATCGTGCGTGTTGCCCGCAGCCACGCCAGGAGGATCCACAGCCTGGAGGACCACCTCAACCGTAGCCGTAGAAGCCAGGGCGGAGGTGTTCCCGGCAGGCTGGTCTACTACCTCAGCGGGAGGTTTGTGTCCGAAGGCGTCTCTGGAGACGGTGCGTCTCAGTCGGCTGCACCGCGGGACCCCAGGTTTGGGCTGCACAGTCAGCCTCAGCCTCCCAGCCAACCCAACCAGCACCACGGCGTCCTGCGCCTCTTCATGGTGATCTCCGCCTTCTTCTTGTGCTGGACACCTTATGTTGGTGTGGCCGTGGTCCAAGCCACAGAGGCCGCACTGTCACGGACCACAAGCCTGGTCCCGCCCTCGGCGGTCACCTTTTCGTATTGGCTGGTGCTCCTGAACTCTGACATCAACCCTCTGCTGTATGCGCTGCTCAGTAAGCGCTTCCAGGGGGCTCTGCGGTGCCTGAAACAGAAGGTCCAGGCCAGACTCGGGGGCCTGGTCGGAGGAGGGGACGTGGGGTTAGAGGGAGAGGGCAGGGTGTACGGTAACCCCCGCTCTGGAGCTACGCCCAGCCACGTTCCATCACAGGAGAACCATGGCAGCCATCAGGCCTCCATCTACACCCTGAGCTCCAGCACTCAGGAGATCTACAGAGAACATGTTCACCACGTCCTTTTGCCTGGTAGTGCCTCCTGCTCCTCCTCCTCCCGCTCCTCCAGTTCACAGTGGAATAACTGTACAGACGCTGCCCCCCAGAGGCCGGAGTGCCTGCAGGTCCCGTCTCGACCGGAGGAGGACGACAAGCGGCCCTGCAAAGCCGCTACGCAGGAGAGACAGGCCACTTACTTTTACGGACAGATCACAGTGAGGGTGGAGCATGACATTTCCTGACAGAACTCATGGCAGCGATGCACAGAATCTGTGGACATTAAATATTAAAAAGGGACCAGAAAAGAATTACCGGGTTGCCAGCACATCAGCTCGCACACATCTGGCCATATTTTTAAAATCAGTTCACGCAGAGATGTGTTGCTCACCAGACGAGACCCAAGAATGACTGCAGTGTTGCTGGATACAACAGATCTAGTGCGACTGCCAAAAATATTAATATCTACCTTTTTCTGCAGCACATTAATTATGGCATACTTTATAATACAGCCGAAGCATCGACTGAATAAAACAAACAGCAGCACCAGTCTGACGAAAATCAGTTGCATTTGGTGATTCATTCTTTTTTGGAAGTAATGTAGGTGATCAACCATCCCAACCCACCCTGACACCTCTGGACTCATTTACGCACAATGAAGAATTTTACAACGTTATCAGTGCAATTTTCTCAACCAAACTATACTCCAGGAAGCCTGGAAAACAAACCTTTCTATTGTTGGAAAGTAAGAATGTTGTAGCATTGATCAGAGGATACTAAAATGAAAAAAAATTGAGAAAAAGTGAGCTAAGTGTGTGTGTGCATGTAGAGCATTGGTTCTTTCAACCTGAAGCCCCCCTGCCTGTCCGAGAAAAAACATGATTAATTAAATGATTAATTACAAACTTTTATTTGCAAAAAAGAAAAAAAAAGTTTTTTTTTTATTTTTTGTGCTTGTTTTACCCTGCAAGCTAAACAGAATATACAGGGTGGGCCATTTATATGGATACACCTTAATAAAATGGGAATGGTTGGTGACATTGAACACATTTTATAAGTGGTCAGAAACTTGTAAATAACTCATGAAAAATAAAGTTACGTTAAAACCAAGCACACCATTGTTTTTCTTGTGAAATTACCAATATATTTGATGTCACGTGACCCTCTTCCTATTGAAAAAAGTTGGATCCAAGATGACCGACTTCAAAAAAATTTTTTTTTTTAAAATACCGCTTTCCTTCTACCAATCAACAACACAAATTTACAAGCAGCGAATCATACGGAAAGGATCGGTACCATCGACCGGACTTTCATGTTTGCTGGCCGAGCTGAGCCCACCCCACGATAGATATTTTTTATGAACCCTACCTGGGCCAAGAGTTACAGCTCTAGTCTATATAGCATCCAGGACTATACCGAGTTTTATGATCCCCCAGGTTGGAAACTACTGATGTAGAGGGTGATATGCAAAATCTGGCCAAAGTTGACAGCCTGTAATAATTGTAATGATGATAAATGATAAAGATCAATTAAAAGAAATGTACAAAGTAATGGCAAACATACAATGCCAGTGTGGGAAAAGGTATGGAGTCATATTTTGTGTCCCTGTAAATGTTCTTCTATTGTGCAAATGTGAAGGTAGGGAGGCAGGAATTGAGAACATGTTTACCACACCATGACAGAATCGTTCCTTCTGGAATCTTTTCTTTTGCGCGCCGAGTCATCCCTCAGTAACGTTCACACTGTTAAACCACTCCGGTCTGCGGTGGAAGCACACCAAAGCAAATCCACATGTCGGTAGTCAGTTTGCAACTTGTGAGTGACTGGGACAGTAAATCTCATGAAACGTGACATGCAGTCATTAAAAAGTTTTAATAATGCCCTCCTGTTAAACCAAAAAAATATAATGCCACTATTTCTGATGATTTACTCTCTTTCTGTGGGGGAACATTTAAAGGCATCTTTGACAAATGTGGTCTGCTGATATTTTATTAAAACTGTCAAAAATAAAATGAAAGAAAATCATCATGTCGTACACGTGATTACATTTGAAGAAAACAAACGGCAGATCAAATAAATGGTAATTTTTCCTCAAATGTGATAATCATACTGTACGTTGCATTTCAGTGTAAAAATCGTCATTCCTTACAAAGGTTTACCATTATGTCTAGCAATAATTCCAGAGGAATACAATATCATTTTTATTGTCATTGTAAAAATGACAATGGGAAACAGTGCTGATGTAACTCTATTGCAAAATGAAACGGCAGTGAAGCGGACTGCTTGCTTGTCTCCTGACGTTTCTGCATGCAAATCCGGCTCAAAGAAATTCCACCGTCCCCGAGTCAGTCTAACGGAATGCGGAAATGTGAACAAAAGGTGAAAAAGACCGTCTCGTCGCCTCCTGTAAGAAGCATACGGTGAATGTGCATGTTGCCGAAGTGGTCATACATTCCATGGCCGGCTCCTCCCGGCCTGCCGCCACGGTGCCACCCTTCCCTCGCGGTGCGGCCACGGCGGCCCTGAAGTGTTCTCACAGTGGTGTAAACGCTCCATGTTCTGCAGAAAACAGTTGGTCCGTCCTAACGGGTTTGTCTGGAACAAACAGTGCGCTGTCACAGTCGTGTAGAAGAGTAGACTTTTGGCACAGGGTTCAGGTGGCTTATAGTCATGCTTTGGACGCAGGATTGGAGGCTCTTCTCCGGTAGGAATTCTCCAGCGTCATAGGAGGCGGGATGGGGACGTGTAACCTCCACCCAGCCATTACTGCGTTGCTGCATCGCATTCAACAACATTCTCTTGCTCGGGGATAGAGAACCATTAAGACCATCGCCCAATTCTACTGGCTTTGGATTCGTGTGCTAATTTACTAATTATACGTTCATCTGAAACACAAAAAATCCTCCCTGTCCAGTTTCCTAGTACTCCTTCCCTGTAAATCTGCAGAATTATTGTGGAATAAACACAAAAATATAGATCCTTTACACTCTTGTTCACTGGCAATGTTGTGGTTTTGAGCTGTGAGGAAGTAAAAAAAAAAGTCTGGTATGGGGCTGTTTCTGAGTAACCAAATGCAAGGCCATGCAAAGGCAACCCAGCTCCAAATACCGAGCTTAGACGAAGAAAAAAAAAAAACATACGTACGCATATCTAACCATATGGTCTGTGCTTTTTTGCATTGATTTGGTAATTCATCGCTGATAATTTGTTCCTCGCGGATTGGTTCAACTGACTGGTAGAAGCGAGTGTGAGGTCTCCTCGCGGGTCTTCTCTCAGTCTACAGCCCGCGTTTGGTTTCAGTGAGTAAAGGTCGACATGGACGTCCTGACTCTCCGGCTCCGGTTGAGGCCTGAGGTCATCCCCGCCTCTCCGGCGCCATCTACGGGGTCATCGCGCTTGCGCAGCCTGGTACTGAGCTGGATGAGGCACTGGTCCCAGTCCTCTGGCAGCAGCAGCATGAGGAACCCCAGGCAGATGATGAAGATGGCAATGAGACGCACCGTATTGAAATGGATATCACAGGTGTACAGGTCCACCACTGCAGCAGAAGACGGAGAAAACGTCTTACACCATCTGGGCCTAAATAATAATTTTTTTACTTTTCACTCAATCATGCAATTATATATAAAGTATTTTATCCAAATACGTTTGGATTGAGAAGTTAATTCTTAAAACTGCAGAATTTTACATATGTGGAATACAAACGATTTTACTACTGATTTTACTCGGGGTTAAGTGACTCATGCAGGGAAAAGTGGGGTTCAAGGGTAATATTCTAATACTCTGAGATATTGGATGTCTGATTCACATGCCATCAGCCATAATCTTCATAAACAAACACTGTATATCTACATATTATATTTACGTTGGTACCAGCGTAATGGGTACGACACTTGCTTATGAACCAGAATTCAATAAAGTCACAGATTCAAACCCCACTTACTACCATTGTGTCTCTGAGCCAGACACTTAACCCTGAGTGTCTCCAGGGGGACTGTCCCTGTAACTACTGATTGTAACGTCTCTCTGGAAAAGGGCGTCTGATAAATGCAGTAAATGTAAATATGTATTATAGACAAAGCTTTTCATCCATCCTACACTAGTACTGCTGCAGCAGACTGGTGACTTACTTGCATTAACTGGGACACTCAGGACAATTCCAAGCGAAATCAGTGTTGGGTATGTTATCGCTATTCCAAAGTTCACCAGTATGTTGAAAGCTGTGAGAAGACACACATTTTATTTTATCAGGCTGCTGAACTGTTCACATTCAGGAAAGTACATATTGTGCTTAGGTTACTCTCATTCACTCCTCACCCAGCAGCAAGGCAGCCACCCCACAAAGATATGCCCAGGGGATGTCATCTGGGGAGTCAAAGTACTCGATGTGAGTGAAGTACAAGATGACTGGCACGAAACTGATGAACACAAAGTTGGCCGCTCCAACGATGGAGAGAAACAGTGCGGCCTCCCCGAACTTGGCACTTCCCAGGACCAGCTTGAAAAGCACCTGCAGGATCATGGAGGAGGAAATAAGCAGGTAGATTTTTTTTGAACGCGCTCAAACTGTGCCAATGATGACTGTTTATCACACTTGGCCCCGGTCACGACAGCACGACAGGAGACTGATGAACATCCCCTCATCTACATCTTCATCTGAGTGTTCCCTGTGGATCTCCGACTTACAGGTAACTTAATTACCCTGTAGACCTCAGGGTTTATGCAAACAGCAATAAAATGCGATAAAATCATTACTCTGACATTTAAAATCCTGAAAATGGACTGAAAATGGCACACAGTTACCCTATCATTAGATTTGTTTCCAAAAGCTGAGATCACGAAATCCACATGCTTACCCTGTGCCACTGACAGTACAAAAATATTACTTTTGTTAATGCAATATTGTTATTAAGGAACTTCGACTAAGTATATATTTTCAAGGTGTCATATATGATGCATCACTATATGCATGTTTGGTTTGATTATTTGTGTAATCACAAAATGTCCATAGTAGACATCACGTTTGTAATGTCCTCTGAGCTACACTTACATGTGCTGAGAGTTCAAATGATCCAGAACAAGGAAATCCACATGACATGGGCCCCACCCATTTAAAAATCTTCTTCTAGTTCATCTTGTATGTGTCAGAAATAATATCACACTAACAGAGAGGGCCAGGTTGGTAGTTAGTCAGTCACTTCTTATTCATATCTGATTCTTGTTGTAAAGATATACTAATTGTGACATTACTGAACATGCCACGACTTCTACAGGCCTTAGTTTGCACCTTGCATTGTGATTGGCTGAGAGTCCTTCTGAAAACGCCTTAAAATATTATTGTCATGGGCGACAGGGAGAATGGAAGGATGTACTTGCACGACAAACAAGGGGTTTAATACAGAAAACACGTGCACAACACCAAGACAGGATCCTGACAACTATTCCACCTAGAAACACTATAAAGTGACAAATATGTCCTGCAAATTTCACATGCAAACGGGCAATGTTCCAGAAAAACGACCGAATTTTAGAGACAATTCATATATGAACAAAAAATTTGTCAAAATATTAGCAGAATGCCTTTGCTCAGAGTACTTGTCCTGTCTGTCTATACTTGTCACGGGTGGGGTCTATTCATAGTGCTAATATTCTGTACATTTCCAGTTGCTGTAAAATGCTGGTACCTTGTAGAGGGCTGACATTGATGCAGATGCCACCACCAGTGTGATTCCAATAACCGAGTGGCTGTGGAATCCATCTGCATACGTCATCATCACAATGCCAGCAATGGCCAAAATGGCAGCCACTATCTGTTAAAAAAAAACAAAGCATTTGTGTAAAATGGTATTTAAATACACACACACACACACACAGACACACATACATACACACACACTATTCAGAACTTGAATTAGCCATAATCCGTGGGTGCATCATCATTTCAGAAAGGCCTTTCATTTCCCTAAAAGAGCTCATGCTGACAGGCCTCACTCCAGGCTCGGAATCTCCCGTTCCGAGATGACATTTTTACACTCACAAGCCGGCAATCCATGGATACGGATCCCTGTTTCCGGGAAGGTCGGGGAGAGAGTAGAGACTGGCCATTCATCTTCTACAGCAGCGCCACGCCTCCCAGTCACTGAACCATTGTGCAGATGAAGCTGCATTATCTGAATGATTGATTTCCTATACTCCAATTGTGTGTTTACAAACCTTCAGCTCTACTTAACTGATCACCCACCCAAAAAGACACACATACACACACACACACACACACACACACACACACTCAAAGAAAACACACAAATGACAAACACTGCATATTTAAGCATCATTCCAGCTCCATCCTAATTGGAAACCAAGTCACACTACTGGATTTGTGTGTGTGTGTGTGTGTGTGTGTGTTGGTGGCTCAGCAGTGTATTAAATGTGTGACAGGAAGACAAATGAGTCATTTGCTTTTTTCCAGGCCAGAACCTGTGTCACACACACACACACACACACACACACACACTGAGTGGCAGTGGGCGAATATAAAAGAGGGATGAGAGTCATGGGCCGCTCACTTGCTTTAGCTTTACTCAGCGCTGCATCAGCAGAGCCTCAAGGTTTCTGTGGCAGGGAGTTAACAAAACCAAAATGCCAACCTGACTTATATCCATTCCCCCCAAAAAGACCCTTGGTCCAGTTGCCTGGGACGTTTTCCTTTGTGCAAGATCTGCATATGTCTAGCTTTTGTAACTGTGCTTTGAAAGGTGATAATAAGTGTACACCAATACCAAGTGTGTACTGAATAAATGAAAAGAAACAATGATTTGGTGGTCAGAAAAATGGAAACATGCGAACAGTGAACAATAATCAAAAGCATTCAGCATTCAGTGGCAGGGACACCTATGCAGGTGGGAGGAGCCTTCAATTAGGATAGAAAGGTAATCTCAGAACCCCTGGACCACGTTACCCAACCTTCACTTGTCCACTTCAGCTGCAAATCCTCAAGTTCAATTACAAAATAATTCTACATTAAAATATGTTTTTTTCAACTGTTAATTAGATGATAATGATATACAACATGTACATGATATTCGATGTACAATACATAAATGGTATAAATACTTTTTTTCAAAAAGTATTTATACCATTTCTTTCAAAGCACTACTAAACATCAGATGTGTTTTAAAATCATACACGGTTGATGCTGATGTAGATTCAGCCGATGAAACTAAATCTAATAAATCACTATTTCATTCTGATAAATCCCATTAATCTGATAAATGCCAATGAAATGAATAAATGGCAGTGAATCAATAATGAATGGCACCCTGTCACCATCACAACATATGCACCCTGTCACATCACAATCCATCCTTCCAGGATTTCACAGGCTTTTTCTGGATTGTTGCAGCCTGATATTGTGGCACCTTCTGCAGTGAAACTGCGAGAGAAAGTCGTAACATGCACACTGCCACGCATTAACACTCCGAGGGGGGGGGTTGGCTTTTCCATCCCTGCTCTGTTTTCGTCCCTCCCTGGTTTTCGCTCCCTTTCCTCTCTGTTCAACATGATGGAGAGCAACTGAGGCTTCCCTGCAGTGCTGCAGACATCAAAACAGCCAGGCTTTACTGCAATCCCCATCAGAGCGCCAGAGGGAGGGAGGGAGAGTTACTCTGGGCTTTCATCACAGAGTGGGGTCAAACAGGAGAGAATAAAGCGGAGGGAACAGAGCGAGTGGAGGGAGGGAGTTGGCTGTAGTCTCAGCTGCAGAGAAAAGCCACTCTCCCCTCCCACACCTCTCATCTCTTTGTTATACCTATTGCTCTGATTCTCTGGAGATCCCTCATTCCTTCAGAGTTCTCTCAGGGACACGCCGATCAATGCAGCAGAAATGTTCATGGCAAACTAAATCAATAAGACACAAATATTTCCGACAAGACCAGCACGGAGCTCCAGCAGCACAAACATTACTGTCAGAACTAAAAAAGCCTATGAGGGGTGCAGACCTCCACCAAGGTCAACAGTCCTCTCCACTGTGATATGAAAATCTTTTACAAGCTCATATATGTATATAACACAGCGCAGAACTTTGGGTTTTAAGCAAATGATCCGCTGCTCTTTCAAAATGAATAAATACTGTAAAGTGACTGGGTTGCATGTCAAACAAATTAAGAGTGGTCACCTCATATATCTTGTTACACAACCAAAAGTTTGAGCCTAAAGAAAAGATAAGATATGATCCTTTATTAGTCCCACAAGTGTGAAATCTACATTGTCATGCACGAAAGTGGACAGAACAAATACAAAAATATATGATGTATAAATAATGGATAAAATAAAAAAGCAGCGAGTGCAATGGTGCACCCAATCTTCAAACCTGTAGTACACATATGAATATATTTTGAAAAACAGACTTGGATGTGACAGGGTGACATTTGACCAAATGCGTGTGAATACAAATTGTGATCCTGGCTGTTTCATCATTATTGATCATTACTGCCCTCTAGAGGTCAAGCGGAGCTAAATTCTGGGCTCTGCTCCACAATCCACTAAAGTTTTCTAGTTCCTGCCCTTGTGCAAATATACCAAATCAACTGACAATCTGCACAGAAGACATAACCACCTTGGTGGAGGGTGAGATTCTTCCTCCACAATCCAAATTCGATTAGTTTTAAATTGTTTTCAATTCTGTAAATGTTCAAAGAGAGCAACTCTACCAACTCTAAAGAAGGTCTACGCACTCTCACGCCCATGAAGCGGTCCCTCAACACGATCCAGGACAGCAGGAAGACAAAGGCCTTGTTGCAGCAGAAGAGCGCTGACACATCTGTGGTGTTGATCTTGCGTAGGGCCTGCAGATACAGGTAGTTGGTGAGGATCCAGAGCAGACCGAAGGGAGCCACTTTAGTGAAGAACACCTTCGCTGTCAGCCCGTCATCTCCGAAAAACCTGCAGCATTCCCTACGACACAAATACACATAGAAGAGGAGTAAGATGGTAAAACAGTACACCAGTGAGATTTAAAAATTATATTATATCTTTCCTTGGAAGAACACTGGAGATATGACTGATTTATGCCATGTGAAGTTGTCAGTGTACAGTGTAAAACAACTAAAACCCACGGGCATTAACGTCTAAACCACTGGCAACAAAAGTGAGTACACCATTAAGGGAGAATGTCCAAATTGTGCCCAAAGTGTCAGTATTCTGTGTATCCGCCATTATTTTCCACACGTTGCCACTGGAATCCGCATCACTTCTCCATGACGACATGAAGCACTTTTCATGTTTCTTGAAATGTGAAGCACTTTTATTTTACAAAATATTTTACAAATTTTTTAATGTGTAATATTTTGAAATAGATCTTTGCATGAATTGCAAATTATTAACATGTAAATGGTTTACAAAAGCAAAGAGTAAATGCCCGAGCACTTTGCTGAACAGTGATTAAATGTGATTTGTCATATTGTAGATTATTGTTTCCCTACCCACTCAATAATCACATAGCTTTTAGGTGAATAAATACGTTTATAATGGAAAACATGTAATCCAGAAAAAATTAAGATAAGGCATAATTAAGAATGCCCTATGGCCCGGGATGTGCTCAGGAAGCCGTGATTTGGACTAAGTGGTTATGATTAGTGAGAGTGATTTAACAAATATGGTGTTCAATAATTCACTTTTTGTACCAAAGGATTGTGACGTAGCTGCCTTTGACCTGGCCTACGGTGCGAGGAGGTCTGGCAGGAGTCCTGAATGCCACCGCAAACTGCAGAACAGAATGAACCAGTAAGCAAAGTGCTGACACACTCATAACAGAACAACCGCCGAGACTTCGGCTCCATTAGGCAGAGTGGCCACTGAAACCAGGCAGAATTGAACTGGCCACAATCCAGCGAGTCGAGGGAGTGGCCTACCAAAAACCCCCACAAGGTCTAAATAAATAGGAGGTCGTGGCCTCCTGTTTCATTTTGGGAGCTGGCTAGTGTTATGGATCAATCACTGTGACATCTGCGCTCGGCGCGGCGCGGCACGGCAGGATTGTGTGGACGGGGGCCAGCAGGCTTTCTGCACTCGCGCTGTACGTATTGACAAACCACGGGGGAAAGGCAGTCTGGGTATTTAAAACCAGCTGGTCGCTTTCCTCAAGGACTCTGAAAATGGGGCAGCTCAGGAAAGAGCCCACACGTGCTCCTGACGGACGTCCGTGCCGGTCTCGTGTCTTAGAGGACAAATCTGAGAAAATCAATATGAAGTCAAAAAATAACTACTGCAATCAAACGCTGCGTGTTGGGTTGCAAAAAGGACAAACGGGTCTGTTCAGAAAGTCGATATGAAGGTAACGCTTTTCAAAGACTCGCCGGCGAGTTGCCAGATTTTTCTCTAATCTGCAGTCTGAACACAAACACACGTTGGTTCCTGCTGCGCATGCAGGCCACGCGCGGCGAGATGAGGACGCCTGATAGGCTGCGATGCTGCACAGCCGAAGACAACGCGTGCATCTCAAAGTAAGGAGGCGCCCCCTCTGCCCAGAGAAGCCCTGCAGCAGATGGTAATGAGGAAAGGACTTTCCTGTGCTGGGAACGCCAGACCTGCACATAGCACCGTCAGCATGGGAGGTTCTTGCTTACTTGTCCTTTAAACGTCCTTTCTTCAACTACAATGACCCATTCTTGTCTTTTACTACAGTGGTCTCTAGTCCTTTTTGGACTGGCCTCATGTAAGACGGTGTAAGACAGAGTATGTGAATAACTGAGCGTCAAAATAAACACGACTCACCATGATGCAGAATCACAGAGAGCTCTGAGTTCTGCAAGTCATGTTTCACTCAGCTCGGTTTAGCTTGTGGGCTTAATTTATCGAGCTTTTGACAGACAAGCGTGGGGGTGGGGGGTTCAGATGTGGAGATCTGAACAGTCTGCAAACTCCAAGGAACAATCAAATGGAAATTAAATAAAAATAAAAAAGTGTCTATGCCAGGTCAGCAGCTCCATGTCTCCCCTGTTCCCAATCATCATTCCCACTCAACTCATTCCGCACCACGCCCATTCCTCACCCCTGCACCCCTTTCCCTCCACAAAAGGTCCTCCTGTGTCATTGTCTGGTCTCACATTTGTCACGTGTGTGTTCATGAGTCGGTAGCCCATTTTGTGTCTTAGTTAATCCCATTGTCCCAGTCATCATGTGACTGCCTTCCCAACTCCCTGTTTCCCACAATCTCTTTCCCTGAAGTACTAATCCCTGAAAGTTTTGTGTGTTTTAATAAAAGCCACTCCCCACATCTGCGCCTGTAGCACAGTCCTTGTTCGTGTTGTGACAGTCTAGTTCCGGCATGTGGTCCAGGGTTTGGGGACTGCTGTTGCGATATATTTATGGACCACATACTATATGGAAGTCTACATACCGTCTATGGGAATCTGTGGTATGTAATATTCTGAAAGCAGAAACAGCCATGACACAGCAGAGGGAGCCTTCTGAATGATCAAACCATTAAAACTGCAGGATCTCAGCACCGCAGACAGCTCCTCTTCATTAATCAGCAACTGCAGAGGCTTCATGCAACCAAGACTAAGGACAGGTGTCTGTTTCCAGCACTGACCAAGAACCTAAATGAAATGTTATTATTAAATATTAAATATTGAACCGGGTCCTAGTAAACCAAATCAGCTTAGAGCGTTTACACTGTAAGCGTTACGCTGCATGCGTAAATGTAAATGTAAATGTAAGGAGCTTCTTCCTTTCATCTCTTAGTCCTGCATGGACCAGTCCACAGTTAAATATAAAAGATTATAGTTATTGAGATTATAAGTTCCTTAAATGTCGACCACATCTGAAAGCTCCTTCTTGTCTCACCTGAACCTCTGGCGCGGCGTCTGCCTCTCCGGGTTCTTCAACAGGTGCCCGATGTAGTAGAGGGGGAAGAAGAGGCCGTTCCAGGTGGTGGCAAACCAGGTGAGTGTGAAGGGGGCGTCGAACTGCTTGAAGGCGAGCTTGGCCAGCTGGGTGGAGCCGGCCCAGGACGAGCAGACACACATGACCATGGCGACGCCCCACAAGGCCTTCTGAACCTGCACGGCCGTCACCTTCACACAGCATCGTAGCCGCCTCTTGGTGCTGCCTACATCTGTGCCCGCCCCGCCCCCCGATGCCTGCCCGGCTGTTGTGCCCACTGCATTCTCCCGGGGTCGGTCGTCTCCTGCAAACACAAACACAGCACGATTAGTAAATGAACCAAAACGACCCCATTTTTCTCATTTCTGCATTGTTATAGGGCCATACATGACACTGAAAATCGCCCCTTTAAGAGGATTAATGAGCCAGATAGTAATCAATCAGAACTCATTCTGGTAATCAAATACTGCATACTTTTGGCCTGGCGAGGACAAGGAGGACGGAAACCAATACCAAGCGTGAGACCACCAGCTCTCTCATCTGCTGGAGCCCCCTGACATCTGCACCACCTACACATCCGTTTCAATGGGCAGAGAGGGAGAAAACCCACACACTACAATATGTTCCCCTTGAGAAGATAAAGACATATAATAAAAAAATATTCTGTTAATTAATCTGAAAGAATTTGTTGTAGCAGCTTGAACCAAGTTCTTGTGGGTGGTCTTGTCAAACTTTTTTTAAAAAAAATCAAATCTGCATCAAATACACACACACACACAATATACAATATTATTTATTATTGACTGTCATCCACATTTGAAAATGTAAAGCAGAAACGTGCCCTTGTCCCTGGTCATATGACCTTCATGCAGATGGATTTTATGACTAGGTAACCAGGTAACCAATGTAGCAGCATCAACATACATGAAACAGATGCATTTTTATACTGTAGGAGACATATTTTAGAACTAAATTATGCTTGGTTAAATACAAAGCCTTGATTTTTGCATTCTGAACATCTGTCATTGTTACATCACATTCCTGCCTATGCGTTTGTACATTATTCCTTTTCTCAGGACAGCTCAGTGCAGCATGGTGGCATTTGAAGACTAATGATTCAAACAGCCTCTATGCTGCTCTCACTTAACCCTGAAAGGAAATAAAGTACCCATCATTCCTGCTTTAATTAGCTCATCAACTCCCTTGAAATCAATTTTCTTGTCTTGTGAAGCACTATAAAAGTGGTAGTATTGCCTTAATATGCTGCAAGATTCCTCTGGTGAATTACAATTATATTTATTGAATTGTGGCACTCTCCACACTCCATAATAAGTAAGCTTCTTAAATCTTGTATTACGTATTAATATATATTGCAAATGTACCTTGGTGGGACAATAAGACATAAAAATTATGTCACAACATATTCAGGGAAGAGGAGCTGGAGAATGAGATATTTGAAATAAATGAATATTAATCAAACTATGGTCTGTATTAAAATGCATCTGCAGGGAACATACAAGCCTTACAAATAACTGGATGTCACAGAGTGCATGTGGAACCTTGGACTATATTTACAGTGGGTATCGAAAGTATTCAAACCCCCTTAAATATTTCACTTTGTTATATTGAAGCCATTTGATAAAAGTTTTTTTTTCTCATTAATGTACACACACACACACACACCCTACTGACAGAAAAAATTGAAATGTTGACATTTTTGCCCATTTATTAACCAAAAAATAGAAATATCACATGGTCCTAAGTATTCAGATCCTTTGCTCAGTATATAGTAGAAGCACTCTTTTGATCTAATACAGCCATGAGTCTTTTTGGGAAAGATGCAACAAGTATTTCACACCTGGATTTGGGGATCCTCTGCCATTCCTCCATGCAGATGCTCTCCAGTTCTGGCAGGTTGGATAGTGAACGTTGGTGGACAGACATTTTTCGGTCTCTCCAGAGATGATCAAGTGGATTTAAGTCAGGGCTCTGGCTGGGCCATTCAAGAACAGTGAAGGATTTTTTTTCTGTGCTAAGGGTCATTGTCTTGTTGGAAGGTAAACCTTCACCCCAGTCTGAGGTCCTGAGCACTCTGGAAAAAGATTTTGTCCAGGATATCCCTGTACTCGGCCACATTAATCTTTCCCTCGATTGCAACCAGTCGTCCTGTCATTGCAGCTGCACACAGCATGCTTCACTGTTAGAACTGTATTGGACAGGTGATGAACAGTGCCTTGTTTTCTCCACACAAACTGCCAGAGAACCACCATCTTTAGATGTTTTTGTCACAACTACGGACTTACGGGGGAAGGAAGCGCAGAGGTCTGACATGTTGGGAAGGGGTTTTATTCATAAACAAACAATAAACTCAAAGAAACAATGGCGCGGTGGCCGAAAACAGTTTAACGTAAATAAAGAACTTAAACAAACCCGTAGGCGTGTGGCGATTGCCAGAACTGAAATTACGAAAACCTACGCGGTTACAATATCAAGTTCACGAAAATGCCAGCGACCCCGAACGGGCGGAAACTTCCGGCATTTATGGGGCGTCAGGATTGGATTCCGGTGTGGAGCCCAGCTGCAGGCAATCCTGACAGAGCCCCCCCTCCAAGGGCTACGTCCTCGGAGCCCCAACAGTACCATCAGTGGAGGCGGCGGGGCGGACGGCGGCAACCACAGGGCTCCTGCCCTGCTGTATCCTCCCCTTGGAGGACCCGGTCCCTCGGGCTGGCTCCCCGGCGTGGTCAGGTGTGGCGGCCCCGGTCCCTCGGGCTGGCTCCCCGGCGTGGTCAGGCTTGGCGGCCCCGGTCCCTCGGGCTGGCTCCCCGGCGTGGTCAGGCGTGGCGGCCCCGGTCCCTCGGGCTGGCTCCCCGGCGTGGTCAGGCGTGGCGGCCCCGGTCCCTCGGGCTGGCTCCCCGGCGTGGTCAGGCGTGGCGGCCCCGGTGCCTCGGCCTGGCTCCCCGGCGTGGTCAGGCGTGGCGGCCCCGGTGCCTCGGCCTGGCTCCCCGGCGTGGTCAGGCGTGGCGGCCCCGGACCCTCGGCCTGGCTCCCCGGCGTGGTCCCGCTTGGCGGCCCCGGACCCTCGGCCTGGCTCCCCCGGCGTGGTCCCGCTTGGCGGCCCCGGACCCTCGGCCTGGCTCCCCGGCGTGGTCCCGCTTGGCGGCCCCGGACCCTCGGCCTGGCTCCCCGGCGTGGTCCCGCATGGCGGCCCCGGACCCTCGGCCTGGCTCCCCGGCGTGGTCCCGCATGGCGGCCCCGGACTCCCGTACCTGCACACAATAATCAGGGCCGATCCATCTGGGTACGTGTGGGCCCTGTCTCCACATGTCCCCTCTGACACGTGTTGTGTCACCCCCTGCACCGCGCAGGGAGATTGTCCCAGAGCCTCCGGCGACTGATCCAGGCACCCCAGGCTGGTGCCTTCTGGGACTATGCAGCCCCTCTCGCTGCACGGCCCTGGTGCCAAGGGGGGGGCATTGCCAGACCATCCGGCTAGCCCCTTCTGCGTCCGTTGGGACAAGCAGGCCCTCTTCCTGCCTGTCCCAGCTGGGTCCTCATGCCTACCCGGGGGCTCTATGGCGCTCCACCCCTCTGGAGGCAGACGCAGGCCCATGCCTGGCCCGCCCTCCTCACTGGCTACCGGAGGACCCAGCTCCATCGCTTCCCCACCTCCCCTCCCCTCAGGAGGAGTCCCCAACCCGAACTGCACCCCCCCAAAAAATTCTTTGGGGGAGCACCCCCCCCCGGCTGGACTTAGGGGTACCTTGGGGCTTGTCCACCTCGCCTTGGACCAGCACATTCGGGTCAGGAACCTCCTCCCTGGGGTTCGGCTCCGCGGCTGGGTCGCCATCTGGTGGACACAAAGAGGGGAAGTGGGGGCGACATACGACACATATGCCACACAGACACACACAGACAGAGACAGACAGAAGAGAGGGTCGTCTGGCTCCCTCTCTGGGCTCTCCGGGACCTCCTCAGGGGGCACAGCCAGGATCTCGGGAGGAGCGACCTTCTCGTCGCCCACCAGTGCTGGGTCTTCTTGCCCCGGATCCTGACTGGCACTGGATGTGGTGGAGGGGCAGAGTTCGATCCCTGGCTCAGGCCGATCAAACTCCGCCCTCAGTCTCTGTTGGAAGTCCCGAAAACTCCTGTCTGTCTCTCCCTGCTGCCAGAGGGTTGTGCTCCAGCCCCATGCTGATACAGTCAGACACGTGAGGATGGTAGTGATCTCGTCTGTGTCTGCTGCCCCACTGAAGGGTCCTGGGACAATTGGGCTGTCCCACACGGGGCTGGGCACGTCGCTGGAGATGGTGGTAGGTGTGTGGTGTGGAGGGGGGTGGACGTCTTCTCCAGCAGGTGTGGACGCTGGTGCTGCGCTGCCATTTCGCTGGGGAACGTCCGGGCAGAGGGAAGGCGGGTCGGCGACTGGAGCAGGAATGGAGGATTCCCTGCGAGGCAGTCCCGGCAGTGCAGTTGCTGGCTGGCGACCTCCCGTCGCCCTCTTCCACCAGCTTTCCTCACACTGCTGGGAGGGACGTGGGTCTCCACGGACCTCGTGACGATCCTGGATGGGCGCGATGGGCGGAGCCATCCCGGCACCGACTGCCCAAAAGGAGTCATCCTGGTCGTCGTCCGTGTCAACCTCGTACCCCCGGAAGTCACATGGGTCATCACGGACGCCGCGATGATCTCGGACGCGCACGCTGGGCGGAGCCATCCCGGCACCGACCGCCCACCGAAAATCCACGTCATCATCGCTTTCGTCATCCGTGTCCTCCCACCGGTGACTCCAAGGGTCGTCCACCCTGCGGACATCCTGGACCCATGGCGCGATAAGCTCCCATGGGCAGTACTCTGGCCATTCGGGCTGGAGGCTGCCCACCTCCTCGCTGGAGGAACGCCGCCGTTGTTGTTGCCGCTTCTCACCCCCCTGGAAGTGACGTGGGTCCCCACGGACCTTGCGACGATCGCAGACTGGCGCGATGGGTGGAGCCCAACTCTCGTCTCCCGTGCTCTCGTCATCGTCCGTGTCGTCCCAGTCCACAGGGAGACTTGCCAGCAGAGCGCAGAGTTCTTGGCTCGACATGCCGAAGATCGTGGGGGTCGCATCTTCTGCGCTCGCTGCCCACGTCACTTCCTCGCTGCTGCCGACGCCAACGTCCTCGCTCCGCCCACTCACCCGCCGACGTTGTCGCTTCCGGGTTTCGCGGAGTTTCCCGGGGGTGACGTCATCACGCGGCGCCGCGTACCACGGCTTCTCGGGGAGAAAACGCTCCACCAGAACGGGTGGCGCGTCTCTCCCCTGGCGTCCGCGTTCGCCGCGCCGGGCTGCGTCCTTCGCGGCGTTTCTTCTCCTCTGCTTTTTACCTCTGCGCTTTTGGGGGGGTCGCTGGCATTCTGTCACGACTACGGACTTACGGGGGAAGGAAGCGCAGAGGTCTGACATGTTGGGAAGGGGTTTTATTCATAAACAAACAATAAACTCAAAGAAACAATGGCGCGGTGGCCGAAAACAGTTTCACGTAAATAAAGAACTTAAACAAACCCGTAGGCGTGTGGCGATTGCCAGAACTGAAATTACGAAAACCTACGCGGTTACAATATCAAGTTCACGAAAATGCCAGCGACCCCGAACGGGCGGAAACTTCCGGCATTTATGGGGCGTCAGGATTGGATTCCGGTGTGGAGCCCAGCTGCAGGCAATCCTGACAGTTTTTTTGTTTTTTTTAGCAAACTTTTAGCATGTGGGCTTTCATGTGTCTTGCACTGAGAAGAGGCTTCCGTTGGGCCACTCTGCCATAAAGCCCCGACTGGTGGAGGGCTGCAGTGATGGTTGACTTTCTACAAAGTTTCTCCCATCTCCTGACTGCATCTCTGGAGCTCAGCCACAGTGATCTTTGGGTTCTTCTTTACCTCTCACCAAGTCTCTTCTACCCCTAATAGATCTGTTTGGCCAATAGGTCATTTGCTCTGACCTGCATTGTGAGCTGTAAGGTCTTATATAGACAGGGGTATGGCTTTCCTAATTAAGTCCAATCACACAGATGGACTCAAACGAAGGAGTAGAACCATCTGAAGGATGATCAGAAGAAATGGACAGCACCTTAAATATATGAGTGTCACAGCAAAGGGTCTGAATACCAAGGACCATGTGATATTTCAGTTTTAATTTGTTAAAAAATCTGCCAATATGGGGTGCTTGATTACAAAATGAACTTAATAATTTTAGCAAATGGCTGCAATATAACAAAGTGAAAACGTTAAGGGCTTCTGATTACTTTCCGTACCCACTGTATTGAACGGGAATATAAATAAATAAATATAAATTCTAATAAAAAAAAAAATGCAACACTAAACCTGACGATTCAACACTAAACTGATTATATAGTATTATTTCTGTAATCTTTGTATTTTCTGTAAGAAATTTAGCCGATATTGCATAGTGATGTTTATACAGTTGAGCTTGACAGACACCATCAACCAGAATCAAGCGTCAGCTGAACACACACTCCTCTTATCCCAAGTGTGTGTAGAACTATGGCTTCAGGCCCTGGTCTACTGCAGCATCTCAATATAATCACAGATCGTGCCTGATGCTCAGAGATGAATATGATGTGAGTGTGGGCCTCCACAGGCACAGATCTTCCACAGCACCAGTCCCAAAGTGCTAAAGCGAATGCAGGCAGTATCACATCAATCCCAGTTTTATTGGGTGAAATATTCACATAGAGCTTTGTGCCCTATTGTCAGGATTGACGGCACCTGGAGACGTCACTGGTGCCCAATTGGGATGGCTGTTAAAAGCCCCGTGGTTCCGCTCCTGAGCAGAGGTGGCATTTTCGTGAACTCGTTTGGTGAACTTGACCTTCTTTTGTGAACCTGGTAACCTGTTTGAGTTTTGAGTTCTGGCAATCGGCACACGCCTGCCCGCTAGTTTTTGTTCTCCCCGTTGTTTCCCGTTTTCAGCCATCGCGCTGGTTTTGTTTCTGTTTCATAATAAATCATATTATGTCCAGTCTCTGTGCTTCCTTCCCCCGTCAGCTCGCCGACGTGACACCTATGTAACTTGTTGGTCTTTGCTTTGCTCCATAATGAGCTCTTTACTCCTGCATAATAGCGCACTGCAGGGTGTCTCTACACTTGCCGTCTCCCTTTGTCACAGAACAACTTCAACAAAAACTGAAAGGGTGGTAGTAGCCTAGTGGGTAACAGAAGACCACAGACTCCCAGGTTAAAACCCCACTTACTACCATTGTGCCCTTAAACAAGACATTAAACCCTGAGTGTCCCCAGGGGGACTGTCCCTGTAACTACTGATTGTGAGTCGCTCTGTATAAGGGCATGTGGTAAATGCCATAAATGTAAAATGTAAATGTAAAATGTGTCCGCATTAGTAAACACAAGGTCCTCACATCATAACATGACCATTGACTGCGCCGCAGGGCAAGGCGATGCACTCCACGTGGGTTTATTCTTTCACATGCTGCCCATTCATTCTCTTTTCAGAGAAAAAAAAAATGATATGAACACAGTGCAAATTCACCTGAGTGCATTAAAGCATATGCATATGCTAAACATTATGTAAGATAAAATATGTAAATGCCACTCGCAGTGTTTGTTATGGCTTCAGCTGTCTTGACGAAATCATGAATCGTCGGCGGGAATGGAAACACACACAGACAGTTGTCACTGTCGGACACACACTGATGGCGGGGTCGGATTTCTGTCAAAGAGACCCAGTCCCGAGCCTCTCGAGCTCAAGGTCGGCCATGTTTGTCCCTTCGGGGCCCCTGTCCTGCCTCCCACTCGCCTGGGCACCATGCCACCCTCCAGTTTAATACCCCCAGGCCAAGCCAATCGACACCAAGTGGAGTGACGGACTGAGCGAAGCACTCCGCTCGTGCTGGGAACGCTCAGGTCCTGCACTTTTCATTAGCTACCTTGTTTATGAAAGAGAAAACCAATGAAACATTAAGTGCATGTGTTCAGTACCCAGCGGGACTTTTACAGAGTAAACCGTACTGTATGCAACTGGAGCTCTGCGGCTTTATGATGGGAGTCCTGAGCCTGTCAATCACTAAATAAGCAGTGGTGTATGTTAGGCTGCGGATAAATCAGAAGAATGTTAACAAATCCTCTAAAACAACAGCAATAGACAGCATATCCTGTGGTAGATGGTAACCTGCATCCCCTCGTGCTCGGGGGAGCGTCTGGCGGTTTTACCCGCGCGGCGAGCCCTCCTCCCCTCGGCAGGCTGCATGCGTCTGCAGTGCAGAACTACCCTGCTGATCACAGCCTGCAGAATCCCTCAACCTGCCAACTGAAGCCTG
This sequence comes from Denticeps clupeoides, assembly GCF_900700375.1. Classification (NCBI taxonomy): domain Eukaryota; kingdom Metazoa; phylum Chordata; class Actinopteri; order Clupeiformes; family Denticipitidae; genus Denticeps; species Denticeps clupeoides. Next base: position 5,852,111 of record NC_041714.1, read on the forward strand.
GTCACGGGCTCCCTCTCCCACAATGCCGCACTCACGTGTCCAAAAGGCCCCTCCCACATGCCACAGGGCCCCCAGAGCCTATTCCTGTGTAGGGGGTGCTGCATGCTGCACTCAGATGGGAAGGTTTCCTGGAGATTCATGCGACTTCTGACTCATCACAGCAAAGACCCTGATGGGAAACGGGGATCCGCTTCTCCCAGATCATAACTCATCACAAATCCACAAAAATTAGAGCAGCGAGAGGAGCAGTTTATAATAAAAAGAAGAATCTAAAACAGAAACACTGGTGGAGAAGATCATAAACATCGATTTATTAGGAAAATTACACCCCTTATATACTTGTGCTTTCTAAAGAAAAAAAACATTTTGATAACCATTTTACAGCCTTTTCCAGAGCGACTTACAATCAGTAGTTACAGGGACAGTCCCCCTGGGGACACTCGGGGTTAAGTGTCTTGCTCAGGGAGACAATGGTAGTAAGTGGGATTTATACCTGGGTCTTAAGGTCCGTAGGCGAGTGTGTTACCCACTAGGCTACAAGCACCCTTGATCCTAATCCTGATCCTGACCTGAAACAGAACACTGACCTCTGACAATCTCTGCTGTTGTCACTGTTTACTCCCAGGGAAAGGGGGCAGTGCCCACCCACGCTGGCACACCCATCCATGAAGGATGACCAAGACAATTAACCCTGAGTGTCTCCAGGGTCCCTGTAACTAGTGTGTTTAAAAAGTGTAAGATACTTTAGCACATGATTTTTATCGAGGATGCAGAACCTATAGCAAACTCTATTGTATATTGAGATTATTAAAGCATGACTAATAATAATATTTTCAAAATGTAACAAAAAACAGCTCAAACTAACTGCGACTGCTAATTTCTGAATTTAATTAAAACGTGTAACAAATTTAGTAGAATTACTCTTTGCCCAGTTATAGCACAAAGTGCCATTTGGACACACCTCTTATCTCCAGCTTTTGAGATTGTGTATCGGTAGCATATTGTGTGTTAATTGTGGTGTGTTGTAGACCGACTGTGTGCCAGTCGTTACTGAGACTGGCTCTAATGGGCAGTAAAGCAAGTGTGTTGACTGCAGGTGACAGACACTCTCGGTGTGAGAGCCTCAGCTGCGATGGCAGATCAATCCGACCTGTCAGTCACGGTTTTGTCAAGAGTCATTTGTGGCTGCTGATGGAGACAAAAACACACAAGCTCAACACAGTCCCAAATGTCCTAGGGGTCACAATGAAATCACAGTCAACGGAACTGATCTAACAATGGCAACAGTGTCACTTGCAGGGGCTCCGCTCTTTAGTTTTCTGTGCAATGGCATGGAGGGCGAGTTCACCTCATCTGTGTCAGTTCCTCCTCTCTCTGCCCATCATCCATCCTGCAGACGCCAGTCTCCTGGGTGCAGAGGAACTCGACCGCAGATCAATATTTAAATGGCCGGCCATATGTCCCCTGTCAAATTCACTCATGGACTAACTTCTTAAAGATATCTCCCTCCACCTCCATCTGCTCTCCTCACAAAATCAGCCTTACGTAACCTTGGAGTCGGCAAATGTCCCACCCACCTGCTTTTTCAATGGCGATAAAGAAAAAAGTTCAATACTTTGTTCAGCACCAAACTGATATAGTCTTGTGGGGCAGTGGTGGCCTAGCAGTTAAGGAAGTGGCTCCGTAATCAGAAGGTTGCCAAGGTGCCACTGAGGTCCCCACAACACTGCTCCCCGGGCGCCTGTCATGGCTGCCCACTGTTCACCAAGGATGATGGGTTAAATGCAGAGGACAAATTTCACTGTGTGCACCGTGTGCTGTGCTGCTGTGTATCACATGTGACAATCACTTCACTTTCACTGTTATGCAGCTGCATGAAAAAAAAGCATTTTTAAAACGTCAACTCAACTTAAACTTGATGAACCGGAACGTGACAGTAACTTTCACCAGGCGCGCGACAGAGATTTTAGTGACAATCAATCAACGAAGAACATTAATTCAGCCTTTCTGCACTTCTGTTTATGTATGCATCTAATCCATGCTGCGAGAGTGAGGTCTGAGCCTTGATGCATTACAAAAATCCATTAGAAACTTTTGGCTCAAAGGGGACAGTCATTATGTCATTAAGAAATAAATTCAACTTGAAATAAAATGAGAACTTGGGAGGGGAGAGTCAACTTGCCACCAAAAATGGTGGAAGCATTTATGTCACGTCACCTGATTTTGGTGTCCTGATCAGTCACAGCTGCCGTTTATTAGGCTCGAGTGTCTCTTCAGGACTCCCAGGTCGTCCTGCGTTAACGTGGTCACGTTTATGTGATGCGTCCCGACGCCTTGGTCACATGTTACTTGGCCTTTGAGTCTGTTTTCGGATTGTTTTTGGCCATCGTGCCCTTTTCTTTTATGCTTGATAAATAAGAATTGTTTTTAAAATGTTGAGCTTATGCACGTCATCAATCCATCACACGCGCAACGTGACAGTTTATTACTGTCATGTACTCCATACCCAAAAGTATTTCCTAAAGAGGAAGGTTTTTAGCTTGCGTATGAAGACCTGACTCAGTTGCTTGAACATCTTGCAGAAGTTCATTCTACCACCTTGGAGCCAAGACAGAGACGAGTGTAGATGAGTGCTTTCCTAGTACCTTGAGAGATGATGGTACCAGTCGAGCAGTGCTGGAGGATCAGAGCGATCACGGTGCAGAGCGAGGAGTGATGAGAGATCTGAGGTAGGAGGGTGCTGGCCCTTCCTTGGCTTTGTAGGTATTTGGAAACAGGAATCCAGTGGAGGGAACGCAGCAGTGGAGTGCTGTGGAAGAATTTGTGCGACAGCGTTCTGGATCAACTGGGGAGGTCGAGTGGCGCTTAGAGGCAGACCAGCCTCTTTAGCAGCCATCAGACTTTCACGATTGCTTCATTAATCACCTTCCCTCTCATTATCATCTGCGCTTTGCTGCAGTTCCAAGGAGACCTTTTAAAATCTAATTTGCGCTTCCTAGGTCTTCTAAATCGGACGATCATCACGGCTCTAAGGGGAAGACCGAGTCCTGGTGCTCTTGGTGTGTGTAAACACGCAGGATTTACTCTTGATGCAGGTGAAGTGATCCTCAGGGGTTACAAGCGGCATGGCGGCCAATTCTTCACAGCCAGCGGAATCAGATCGCTCTCAGGGGAATAAAGCAATGAGATTTAATGGGATTATGGGCATGGCACGGAACTCATGGAGATTCGGGTTTCACGTGTATGACTGGAACTGGTCAGGAATGGATCGCTAGATGGGAGATGGGAATACCGGTCTTTTTCGAATCAGTTCACCGTTTACCATGTACTAGCACCTCTAAAGTACTCAGTCAGTACTCTGCATTTATTTTCCTGAAATCTTTCATTTGCTCATCAATAATGTCACTTGCTGCAAGTGAAAAAATTATATTTTATGATAATATTGCTCATTCAACAATGCTGATAAGACAATTGTCCCAGGAATAAGTAGAACTGGGAAGATTTCAAGTAAAGTCAAAGAGCATAAATGGTGTTAGTGGTTGTGGATACTCTGCAGGGTTTTTATTTTGCCCAGGGAGATGAATGTGTAAGAACAGCTGCGTGAACAGCAGTCCCACGCAGACCTCTGGGTGAGGGGTGTGTATGTGTGAGTGTGTGACTACAATGAGTCTTCAAACACACACAGCACCGCTATTCGGCCGCTCACTGCTGTTTTAGCACCGCGAGGACAGAAATCGATTCCGATCACACACGAGCTGCTCGCGTAAATCTATCACACGCGCTTCCGTGGGGAGCCCGCGAGTTCGATCCACCAGACACGTGGATCTCCCGAGAATCCACGCAAGGACCGACAACCGGAGGTAACTTTGCACAGCAGTGCCGCTCGCAGCGCGCACCGACAAGAACGCTGGCGGAACGTTTCATCAACGCTCATCACACGTTGCGTCGAGAAGACGCACGACACGCATGACCACGCGAGATTAAAACGCTCATAAAGGCAAAATACGTGACCAATTACATCTATACAATTCTGTGTCGTTCGGAAAATGCATCACCTTGTGCAAAAAGTGCATCTTTTTACGCACCGCACTTGGTGCGATTTACGCGCACACTGCAATCCACATTCAACGATACGTTTCCACAACGGAAAAAGAACGTTTGTAAATGTGTATCCTTTTGTTAAATGTATGGCCGGTACCTTCTACTTTGGTCAGGGTGAGCACCGGGCTGTTGCAGGCGGACAGCGGGGCGACTCGGGCCGAGTGTTTCTTCATGTTCCCGAGCACGGAGCTCTCCCCGCGGCGGCTACATCGCTGTGGCTGCGACCTCTCCCACCGTCCGACCGACCGACCGACCGACCGAACCGCGCACACACTGTGCGGCTTTAAATCTTTCACTCTCCTCCTCTCCTCCTCTCCTCCTCTCTCCCGCCCTCCCCGCTTCTGCGGTATCCGTCCCGGCAGCAACATCGCCTCCTGCTGCAATTCGCGACGTCACCCACCTGCCCCGACATCCACCTTCCCACAACCCGCCACAACACCCCAGCAACTCCGGGCAGGAAGACAGACAGGTGGGGAGGAAGAGAGACAGGTTGAAGAGGAAGAGACAGGTGGGGAGGAAGAGAGACAGACGGGGAGGAAGAGAGACCTGCAGGAAGGAAGAGAGACAGGTGGGGAGGAAGAGAGACCTGCAGGAAGGAAGAGAGACAGGTGGGGAGGAAGAGACAGGTGGAGAGGAAGAGAGACAGGCGGGGAGGAAGAGAGACCTGCGGGAAGGAAGAGAGACAGGTGGGGAGGAAGAGTGACAGGTTGAAGAGGAAGAGACAGGTGGGGAGGAAGAGAGACAGGCGGGGAGGAAGAGACAGGTGGGGAGGAAGAGAGACAGGCGGGGAGGAAGAGACAGGTGGGGAGGAAGAGAGACAGGTTGAAGAGGAAGAGAGACAGACGGGGAGGAAGAGAGACAGACGGGGAGGAAGAGAGACCTGCGGGAAGGAAGAGACAGGTGGGGAGGAAGAGTGACAGGCAGTTTACTGTAAAATTTCTGTAAAATTCCTGGCCATTTTCGACATGACTAGTATTCAAGCCACTAACATTTACACTTGAAGAGATTATATAATAATGAAGTTTTATAACTCGCAGTTTGACCAACAGCATTTCTGGTTATTTATGTCATGGCTATTTAATTTTTAGATCACATGTCAGAGCATCATAAATTGTGCACTGAAACACATCTAGCTTACCACCTGTACTCTAAACCAAAGAAATGTGCTTTTCGACAAGAAACGATTTGTTAAAATGAATTAAAGGGATAAGTGATCCAAGCGATCCAATTCAATCCAAGTGGCTCTTTGTCAAGCAAACAAATGGACTAGTTTTCAGTTTTGTCATCTTAATAACATTCTGGTATTGCATGATAATCGACTCCAGTCTCAATAACTTCCACAATATATCTGTATTTGTTGCATTTTGTGTGTGTTACATCTGCAGCTGCTGCCATACAGATGTGTCTGTATAAAGAAAGTCCACTTGTGCTTCGCTCTCATCTGGAGTGTTTGAGTGGAACAGAAACGTATCTTCATCCTCGAGACTCCTTCCTGGCTACATTCCTCTGCCAAATCACCTCATAAGTCATCCTGCAGACGGTCCGTCTTCTCTCTTTCACACTGTTCCTGCTAAAAGCCCCGGAGCTGTAGCTGCGCCAGCCCTGGCTCGCCCCTGACCGGTGGTGTGTGACAGACGTCGTGTGCCGGCTGGCCTCAGAGTGACCGTCCCCATCACGCCACCACCCCGAGCACACGTTAACATCAGCCGATGTTGTGTAATAAAATGAGCACGAGCGCTTCCACACACGTACCGGGTGTCTCTGCGGGAGCAAGTGGGTGAGTGTCTGGCATTTCTGTGGGGAAACCACCTGAATAATTCACTGTCCAAAACTGGGGCAAAAACGCTCCTTCAACATACAACACTGCAACCCCCCCCCCATCCCGGCAGCCATACTGGATCCCTGACCATTTTCCATCCCATCTGCGCCGGACTCTGTTTGGACTTTGGATGGTTTGAGTGTCCTCTGCCGTGAGTGATGTCTGAAAACGAGATCCCAGATTCGGGCCAGCACAGGATATTTACACCCAAATGTACACAGTGAAGGAACCTCGCGTTAAGAGCCGCTTGCACCCGTCCTATCAATCTTCTCTTGGTGACGTTCCTAGATATTATCCCTCCACTTCCACCAGCTCATCCTTACAAATGGGCTCGAGATTTACAGGCTGGCCAATCAAAGCTGGTTCAATGAAGGTCTCGCTTTCTTTGTTTTATTCATGTGCATTTGCTCTTTCAGGCCTGATTGTTCAGGTTTCAGCCAGTGACGATTTCACAGAATGTGTGGCCATGACAACTCATCATGTATATATACTGCTGAGAGGGAAGGTATCAGCTTGGGGATGCTGTTTAAAATGCAAAATATATATGTATATACAAAAAAAAACAACACACACACACACACACACACACAAACACACATACACACACTGAGCATAAGATCCTGTCTTCTTTTGTGCAGTAGCAGTATGTTATTTATCACAGGGTTACTGTGATAAACGTCCAACATCTACTGCAGGCAGAAGATGTATACAGGTGTATACACATAAATAATACATCAGGAATATTTTGATATCTAGATATATGGGGTTTGGTCTCACTGTAAACTAATGAATGATGTTGTATTGCTATATTACAGAATATTGTATTGCTGCTCAGAGATTAACAGTATCTGTCTCTAGACACATTATATTACTATTTAATAAAAAGAAGAAATAAACGGTTTAGGCAAATACATATTTGATGTTTGACAGTTTTTTTATTTAGTTTTTTTTGCTTGCCACTAAAGATTTTTCACGGGTTTGTATCGGTGCCTAATACATTTGCATAGTACAGTACACTCACCAGTTCACCTAGTGTACAGAGGACCTGGGGGAACCACAGGGAGAGCATGCAAACTGCGCACACAACACCAGGACCCGAAATCCATTCACCTATCATGGGAGATGTGAGGCAACAGCACTAACCGCCACACCACTGTGTGGGCCACATGATGTCATTATGACCATTTAATGTGATCTGTCTTCTTTTGCTGCACACAGAAAAAAGGGACAACTTGTAGGAACCTTCGATGCCAAGTGCTCTGCTACGAGCTGAAATGAAAACCATGTTCCTGTAATCCATTCCGACTTAATTAAAATGCAGCGGAGCATTGGAGATGGCTGCTGGAATAGAACCTTGTAGTTGTTGAAGCTTTGCTGCAGTCCTGAGAGACACTGTTGCTCAGCACTTCGACACAAATAATTTTCTCAGGCATTAAGACATGCATAGGGAGAATACTTTTTATATCCACCCTTGAGGAAATGAATGAGATCTACACACCGAGACTAAATCCCCTGACAGATGAAGTGAATCACACTTGTTATATTGATACAATGATGTCTTGCTGAGTGAAGGGATATATCAGTCCGTGCTTGAAACAGGAAGAATTGGGCAAACATAACTTTATCAAACACCACATTATGATCCTAGACGAGTGGCTCAGAGCATCTCCAGAACAGCAGGTCTTGTGTGATGTTCCCAATGCACTGGATAGTATCCATGAATTTGACCAAATCTGCTAAAAGGGTCATGGGCAGCCATGGAGGCTCATTGATTATGCAAAGGTTACCGAAGATGGTTACGAAAAGGCTACTGCTACACAAAGAGCTGAAAAGATTAATGCTGCTCATAAACCTTTTCACATACAGCTTTGTAAAACCAATCCATTTAACCCCTCCTATAGCCTGTTGTTCCTGTCCCATAGGTACACTGTCATTTCCACTACATAGTATAGAACAGCATTCCAGGCTCATTGTATATACTTGGTATCCATAGCAATGGCAAATCAAGGGGTGAACATATGGCTTTAGAAAATAATGGCCTCCACAGGGGGTAATAAAAAGAAGATAAATCAAAGTAAATATTACTTATACAAAGTGAATGTTTATAAGGTGTTCATATTTCATATGCGGTAAGAACAACTGGTCCAATTTCATTTTGTTTGTTTATTTTATGCTAAAATCGGTATTAGTACACCATAGTACTCGGTACTGGTAAAACAACAGTTATAATTCCTATAATAAAAAAGACTAATCTAGACTGTCAGGATTGCCTGCAGCTGGGCTCCACACCGGAACCCAATCCTGACGCCCCATAAATGCCGGAAGTTTCCGCCCGTTCGGGGTCGCTGGCATTTTCGTGGACTCTGCACGAACTTGACCTGGTTTTGTTATGAGTGTTTTGAGTTCTGGCAATCGCCACACGCCTACGGGTTAGTTTCAGTTCGTTATTTAAGTTAAATCGTTTTCGGCCACCGCGCCGCTGTTTATTTGTATTTCGTTATTGTTTGTATTAATAAAACCCCGTTCCCAGCATGTCAGACCTCTGCGCTTCCTTCCCCCGTAAGTCCGTAGTCGTGACAGAATGCCAGCGACCCCCCCAAAAGCGCAGAGGTGGAAAGCAGAGGAGAAGAAACGCCGCGAAGGACGCAGCCCGGCGCGGCGAACGCGGACGCCAGGGGAGAGACGCGCCGCCCGTTCTGGTGGAGCGTTTTCTCCCCGAGAAGCCGTGGTACGCGGCGCCGCGTGATGACGTCACCCCCGGGAAACTCCGCGAAACCCGGAAGCGACAACGTCGGCGGGTGAGTGGGCGGAGCGAGGACGTTGGCGTCGGCAGCAGCGAGGAAGTGACGTGGGCAGCGAGCGCAGAAGATGCGACCCCCACGATCTTCGCCATGTCGAGCCAAGAACTCTGCGCTCTGCTGGCAAGGCTCCCTGTGGACTGGGACGACACGGACGACGACGAGAGCACGGGAGACGAGAGTTGGGCTCCGCCCATCGCGCCAGTCTGCGATCGTCGCAAGGTCCGTGGGGACCCACGTCACTTCCAGGGGGGTGAGAAGCGGCAACAACAACGGCGGCGTTCCTCCAGCGAGGAGGTGGGCAGCCTCCAGCCCGAATGGCCAGAGTACTGCCCATGGGAGCTTATCGCGCCATGGGTCCAGGATGTCCGCAGGGTGGACGACCCTTGGAGTCACCGGTGGGAGGACACGGATGACGAAAGCGATGATGACGTGGATTTTCGGTGGGCGGTCGGTGCCGGGATGGCTCCGCCCAGCGTGCGCGTCCGAGATCATCGCGCCGTCCGTGATGACCCATGTGACTTCCGGGGGTACGAGGTGGACACGGACGACGACCAGGATGACGCCGTTTGGGCAGTCGGTGCCGGGATGGCTCCGCCCATCGCGCCCATCCAGGATCGTCACGAGGTCCGTGGAAACCCACGTCCCTCCCAGCAGTGTGAGGAAAGCTGGTGGAAGAGGGCGACGGGAGGTCGCCAGCCAGCAACTGCGCTGCCGGGACTGCCTCGCAGGGAATCCTCCATTCCTGCTCCAGTCGCCGACCCGCCTTCCCTCTGCCCGGACGTTCCCCAGCAAAATGGCAGCGCAGCACCAGCGTCCACACCTGCTGGAGAAGACGTCCACCCCCCTCCACACCACACACCTACCACCATCTCCAGCGACGTGCCCAGCCCCGTGTGGGACAGCCCAATTGTCCCGGGACCCTTCAGTGGGGCAGCAGACACTGATAAGACCACCACCATCCTCTCGTGTCTGCTTGGGTCAGCATGGGGCTGGAGCGCAGCCCTCTGGCAGCAGGGAGAGACAGACAGCAGTTTTCGGGACTTCCAGCAGAGACTGAGGGCGGAGTTTGATCGGCCAGAGCCTGAGCCAGGGATCGAACTCTGCCCCTCCACCACATCCAGCGCCAGTCAGGATCCGGGGCAAGAAGACCAAGCACTGGCGGGCGACGAGAAGGTCGCGCCTCCCGAGATCCTGGCTGTGCCCCCTGAGGAGGTCCCGGAGTGCTCAGAGAGGGAACTAGACGACCCTCTCTTCTGTCTGTCTCTGTCTGTGTGTGTGTGCGTGGCATATGTGTCCGTATGTCGCCCCCACTTCCCCTCTTTGTGTCCACCAGATGGTGACCCAGCAGCAGAGCCGAACCCCAGGGAGGGAGTTCCCAACCTGACTGCACCGGTCCAAGGCGAGGTGGACGAGCCCCAAGGTACCCCTAAGTCCAGCCGGGGGGGGTGCTCCCCCAAAGAATTTTTTGGGGGGGTGCAGTTCGGGTTGGGGACTCCTCCTGAGGGGAGGGGAGGTGGGGAAGCGATGGAGCTGGGTCCTCCGGTAGCCAGTGAGGAGGGCGGGCCAGGCATGGGCCTGCGTCTGCCTCCAGAGGGGTGGAGCGCCATAGAGCCCCCGGGTAGGCATGAGGACCCAGCTGGGACAGACAGGAAGAGGGCCTGCTTGTCCCAACGGACGCAGAAGGGGCTAGCCGGATGGTCTGGCAATGCCCCCCCCTTGGCACCAGGGCCGTGCAGCGAGAGGGGCTGCATAGTCCCAGAAGGCACCAGCCTGGGGTGCCTGGAACAGTCGCCGGAGGCTCTGGGACAATCTCCCTGCGCGGTGCAGGGGGTGACACAAGACGTGTCAGAGGGGACATGTGGAGACAGGGCCCACACGTACCCAGATGGATCGGCCCTGATTATTGTGTGCAGGTACGGGAGTCCGGGGCCGCCATGCGGGACCACGCCGGGGAGCCAGGCCGAGGGTCCGGGGCCGCCATGCGGGACCACGCCGGGGAGCCAGGCCGAGGGTCCGGGGCCGCCAAGCGGGACCACGCCGGGGAGCCAGGCCGAGGGTCCGGGGCCGCCAAGCGGGACCACGCCGGGGAGCCAGGCCGAGGGTCCGGGGCCGCCAAGCGGGACCACGCCGGGGAGCCAGGCCGAGGGTCCGGGGCCGCCAAGCGGGACCACGCCGGGGAGCCAGGCCGAGGGTCCGGGGCCGCCAAGCGGGACCACGCCGGGGAGCCAGGCCGAGGGTCCGGGGCCGCCAAGCGGGACCACGCCGGGGAGCCAGGCCGAGGCACCGGGGCCGCCACGCCTGACCACGCCGGGGAGCCAGCCCGAGGGACCGGGGCCGCCACGCCTGACCACGCCGGGGAGCCAGCCCCAGGGACCGGGGCCGCCACGCCTGACCACGCCGGGGAGCCAGCCCCAGGGACCGGGGCCGCCACGCCTGACCACGCCGGGGAGCCAGCCCAAGGGACCGGGTCCTCCAAGGGGAGGATACAGCAGGGCAGGAGCCCTGTGGTTGCCGCCGTCCGCCCCGCCGCCTCCACTGATGGTACTGTTGGGGCTCCGAGGACGTAGCCCTTGGAGGGGGGGCTCTGTCAGGATTGCCTGCAGCTGGGCTCCACACCGGAACCCAATCCTGACGCCCCATAAATGCCGGAAGTTTCCGCCCGTTCGGGGTCGCTGGCATTTTCGTGGACTCTGCACGAACTTGACCTGGTTTTGTTATGAGTGTTTTGAGTTCTGGCAATCGCCACACGCCTACGGGTTAGTTTCAGTTCGTTATTTAAGTTAAATAGTTTTCGGCCACCGCGCCGCTGTTTATTTGTATTTCTTTATTGTTTGTATTAATAAAACCCCGTTCCCAGTATGTCAAACCTCTGCGCTTCCTTCCCTCGTAAGTCCGTAGTCGTGACATAGACATTGGTGACATTTCAAATTACAGCTCATGTGATTTGGATACTTGATGCATTCCAGTCAGGTTTAAGAACACAAGACAGCACAGAAAAATCCCTTGTCAGAGTGACAAATGATCTGCCGATGTCATCGGACAATGACTGCATTATAATACTAATTCTACTTAATCTGAGTGCTGCATTTGATACTGTCGACTACTGCATTTTACTAAACAGGATGAAAACCCTTGTGGGAATCAGAGGCTATCCACTTGAATTGTTTAATAAATATCTAACGAGTCAATACACTTTTAGGAAGTGAAGTGATTGTCACTTGTGACACACACACTTGTGATACACTTTTGTGAATATCAATGGTCAATGTTCGGGAAAAGCATTGGTCAAAAATAGAGTACCCCAAGGCTCCATACTAGGACCAATATTGTTCTCTATATATGTTACCACACGGAAACATGATTCAGAAACATATCAGCTACCATTGCTATGCAGATGAAACACAAGACTGCCACAAGAAATTCATTTATCAAAAATTGAGAAATGCATACAGGACATTAAAGTCTGGATGAACAGCAACTTCCTCATGCTAAACTCGAAAAAGACTGAAATACTGTTACTTAATACTAAAGAAGGCAGAAGGAATCTATCTGACTTCTAGCCCATAAGTCTTGGGAATAACAGTTGGCAGTGATATCTCCTTCGACAATCACATAAGCAACATTTGTAACACTAACACAGGTAAGATGGACACTCACCAAGCATGATGCACAAAATCTGGCACAGCAAGAGCTGTAAAGCTCTACTTATTGAAAGCCTGGCATCATCTCTCAGTAAACGACTAAATCAAGCTGCCGCAAGAATTCTAACTGGAACAAGAAAAAATTGACGCATTACACCGATTCTGTCTTCACTGCATTGGCTAACAGTAAAATATCACATAAATATCACAAAATTCAAAGCTCAACATAGAGTGATCCCTGATTACCTAATTGATTTGTTGACAGAGTACAGCCATAATGTGCAGGACTCTGATACAGTGCATATATTTATGTCCAGACACATCTTTTTAGCAAAGCATTCCATAGCAGTTAAAACACACATATACGATGACACTCATTTCACCTAGGCCATCCACTGGGGCCATGTTGAACTAGACAGGCATCTACCAAAACCACTCAGACCCAGCCAACTGAGTCTAATCTGTCTCTAGAGCTACTCTAGATCCTGGTTCCTGACATTGAGCTGCTGAGGAGACGTGTCATCATGAAATGTACCAGAGGGTCACCACAGCCACCAAAACCATAACTGCTGAAGCTAAATGGAAGTTCCGAATCACCATAATGGACAAACACTGTGAACTATAACACTGGACTAAAACTTGCTCTGCACTGCCCAATGCCTCCCAACATGGACAGACCTGTTTGAAAGCACATTTTTGGACTTTTTCATACCAACCTTGAGGTGAAGTCATTACCAATCCTGCCAATTGTGGATGCGCACTCTATTCTGAAAGGGCCCTCTCTGACTCACTCCTTTCTCCGTTTCTCCCTTTTTTAGTGTAGATTTTGCTTGTGTTCAATGTGTAATGTCACAACAACAGCCCAGTTGGGAATGGATATGGAGTGACGAGTAGTTAAAAATGCAGGAACATGATAAATATGTATCAGCACCTAAAAAGATACCATTTATATCCAGCAGTTCCTGTATACAACTATGGAACTATCTTACTATTTTTTCTTAGAAGTTTTTTCAAATTTTTTTTATTAAACTGGGAGATACCTTTTTTATTATATTGGGAAAATAACATTTGCACCGATTTATTTATAGGCAAGAAGTGGTTATTTATCATATTGCAATTGTATATTGCTATATTGATCTCAGTAATCGCAATATGACTTTTCCCTAATCCTGCAGCCCTAGTGTCAACTGCAGGGCCTGTCAAAGCCAATTGAGACATAGTGTATGTGATTTTTGGCTATATGAGAAATAAACTTTAATGTAGTTGTAGATCATGAGATTTAAAAGAAACACCACAGTGACAGTGTTCAATTAATTGATAATGATATATTACAAAATATAAGAGATTTGAAAAAGGATTTGAGTTACACACACATTACGCTACACAACACAGAATGTCCATTTAATTTGACCTGATATTCCAGGAAACTGGTGCTTTAAGACAGAGGGCTGTTGATGAATTTACAAAATGTACATTGTTAGGTCAAACTGCATTGAACTCAGGCATTGAACTCAGACTGTCAGTATCTATTACCATGTACTTAGTATACATACTAATTACCCATAATCCTGCTGTTGTAAATCTCTAAGTTTTGAAAATCACCAGCCATTAAGGAGTACTTTGTGATCACCAGAAGTTCAAAACACCATTTCATTTGCTCTGCTTTTGACTCACCCAGTAATCTCAACAACATCCACAGATATTCTGGTGAACAGGGTCATGTAAAGTTGAGTCCTGTACAAAATCCATGAGTGGAAACCCTCAAAACGTCCAGCAGCTATTGAGTCTTGACATCTGTATGGCAGCTGCATGGACGGACAAGGACACTTAACTGGAAGCAATATCACAGACGCCATATTCTTGTGTGAGTGTGAGTGTGCCATCTGCTGCCCTTTCAATCCTGGGAATTTATCTCAGGCTCATCACTGTTCTATAATGGGGTATACTTGTCTTCATCAACTCAGAAAGTGTGTAGAAGAATTATTCCCAGACCTCCCACAACAATATATCAAATGGTTATTTCAGTCACAAAAATTGAATTTAGAATACTACCTATGATAAAATATATATATATTTCTTTAAAATACTAAGTGATAAATATGTAATCAAAACCCCAGATTTTTTTAATTATGAACCAATATCATGGCCCAAAAACCGAAGTACAGACTGTAGACTGTATCCCTTTTAAACGTCTATGGGTAGGTATCAAGCAAACAGCAGTTTCAGTAAAAGCAGATTCACCACTTCTGATTGTGCATGAAGGTCAGAAAGTAGGAGTGCAGGTACAATTTCTCAGAAACATTTCCCACCTGCAGAACATCTGTTACGAAAGCAGCAGTTGCTCATACGTCTGATATGTTAGCCCTGCATTAAGTAGCTGGCAAAATTCCTAGTTGTACTAATTATTCCGAAGTGCAGCGATTTACAAAAGACATTATCTGCAGATATGCAGACAATGCAGTGCCGGCTATGCAATGTAGCTTTCTCACAAACAGACACAGTCTGTGTTCACTGTGTGCTCCATAATCTGACGCTGAACTACTTCATATTTCCCACCATTGTGCCAATCATGGTACTGATAGGTCTCGAAGGTATTCGGAGGGATGCTGGTGGAAACGGTGTCTTCATCACAGATGTCTGCCCTAGAGGCAGAGCATGGGACAGCTTTGTACAGTCCTCCAGCTTTCCTCATTACAGCACCAGTAATGTGGAACAATAACATCTGTCATAAAATCCAATTAAACGGCAAGTCACTCATTCAAAGGCTCGTGGATCTCGATGAATGTGCGCGGTATTGCAGATGTCCTCATCATAACCCTCTAGTGAAAAATGAAGATGGCGGCCTTTACTACAAAGAAAGAACAGGACTGTAGACATTTTGAATGATTTTGTCAACCTGAGCAAATTATTGTAATCAATTAAACCGATTTTAATGTGTGAAAATACCAACTGGTGTTTCCAGGCTGCCACCAGGAAAAGCAAAGTATTTTTTCACTGAGTGGATACTGTTTGCAATTTTCTATAATCATTTTAAACAATTTGAAAAAATTCAACCAAATATTATTTATGTGATTTCAGTAGGTATCACTGGGATAATTTGTCATTATATTTATACATCAAAAAAATTATGCATTTCTTAATGTAGACATGCAAAATCATAATTATCTACATTTTCACAGTAAGATTTAATTCCTATATGTGAGCGTTTTTCCCAGTCCTTCAAGGTAGTGGCTCCACATGTGCTCAGCCAAACAGCTTGCCAATATTCATTGTATAACTCAAGAGGGACACCTTGTGGGGGTTCAGACAAACCTATTGTACAAAAATAAAACTGTAAGGCCCAAGGTTTACTTGAATTCTGCAAGATGTGGAATATGTTGAATATTTAGTTTTTGTAATGTGACATGCATTCATGATAAACCTAAATGGCAGGGGTTTCTCTTTAGGGTTAATTTTAGTTCAAAATGTGAGAATGCAAAGAGAGAAGAATAGGAAAGAAACATAGCTGTTGTGAATTATTGCCAAATTCCTCACACCATTGCTGCTCTCCCTCAACTCCACCAGCAGGGGGAGCTGTGGCTTCACTGGTGGGCCTCTCCGAACCCCAGCCCACTTCTTCTGCTGGGGTAAACGGGTCGTGCAGAGACAGCAACCCCCTGAACCTGAGGGTGAAGGGCGGTGACAGTGGAGCAGAAACAGGGTGCCCGAGTCACTATGGGGAGTTTGCTGACACGTGGAGACCATTGGTGCCTGACATTTTAAAGCCGACGCGCCCCATCTTTTTTTTCCTTCAATTTGACCAGATTGTTTCTTTCATAGCCACTCATACAGTATAAACGGAGCAGAGAGAAGGAACTATTTGTAGAAAGAATGAGAGGAACGTGTGTGTTTGTGTGCGTGTGAGTAAAAGAGAGAATTTCTTGGAGACGGACAGCTGAAACGAACAGATGCACAGTGGCATGCAGCACAGCAGTACTCTACTGTAGTTACTGTAGAGTTTTCATGATCCCTCTCTCCCTCTCACCTGGGGCTATCATTAGAGATGACCTGTCACACGGCAGTCTCTGTCCCACTCAATCCCCTCCTCCATGCCACTCCTATCCCTCTTTACCTCTCTCTCTTTTCCAGTGACACTGTTCACTGCCATGTTGTAAAGCCGAGCCTGGCATTTCACTGTTTGTGCATCACCGTGGAAGGGTCCATCCTGTAAATGGTAGTTTGAAGCTGTATACCTCCATTGCACAGTGATAGGGGTTGAGTAAAGGAACAGATGAGGACACAAAAACACACAAAGCAGAGAGTGGATGGAAGTGATGCCACAATTAAGCAAAGAAAAACAGAAGTGCAGACTCGAGCATATAATCGCGTACAAGCCTTGCAGATAGCAATGAGTAACATGAGACTATCACCAAGAACCACCAAGAACGTGGGCTATTGATTCTGTGACCATCTCATGATCAAAAGACTGTTTGGAATTCTCATAGGACCACCAGCAATAACCAGCAACCACCCCACCCCCAAACAAAAATGAAGCAATCAATTCATCCCCATGCTCTCTGTTGGTTTAACTGATTGCAGACGATTTCAATCAATTGGCCTGTTCCCCACTGTACACCCATTACTAAGCTGTTGCAATGAATTAGTCCACACTGCCTGTCGATATAATTACCCCTGATCCCACATGTTACATGCTGCATCCCACTCATGCCACTAAAACCCCACAACACGAACCCCATCAGGATGTCCTGTCGCCATGACGGCTTGAAGTCTTTCCGTGGATCTATTCCCCAGATAAAGGACCCACACACCCACATCATCTATCAGAGAGTATCAGGACACCTTCTTCCAGTTCAGAAGCACACATGCCTATTGTAGATGCTTTCTAAAGTACACCCTCTGCCCGGGCAAGCGGTTTCATACAGTGTGTTCCAAAACCTTCATATCAGCACCAGCATTAAGGGTTTCGGCAACTGGTGCTACAGTCACCCTTCTGTAGTTTGGTGTGAAAGATGCTTACTTACCCATTTTTCCTGATCCCATCCCCCCCAATAACTGACAGATGACTGTATAGAACTGTATAGATCTGTCAGTAACATTTGTGATCAGATTACCTGAAAGCGAAAGTGATTAATCCTCACAGCACCCAGTGCACACAGTGAAATGTGCTCTCTGTATTTAACCCATCCCCCGAGGGAGCAGTGGGCAGCCATGACAGGCGCCCGTGGAGCAGTGTGTTGGGGGGATGGTACTTTGCTCAAGGGGACATCAGTGGCACCTTGGCGGGTTCGGGATTCGGCAACTGTCTGATTACGGGGCTGATTCCTTACCCACATGGTCACCACTGCCACTATGATATATCACATTTTAATTTGATATATTTTTTCACGCTCAAGAAACAAGAATAGAAGCACCTGTCGATTGTGGTTTTACTGAGACGAAGGCATGATTGATGTGTTTATGGCCACAAATACTACGCAGCGGTCGTCAGGCCAGCAGGCTCTATTCGTGCCGCCCTCTCTCTGCACACTGAGACTAATTTCCCCCGTTTCGCCCAGCCTGACAGAATGACTCAATTCCCCGTCATATACACGTCCAACTTTTCGAAGCCAACTATTAATGTGAGAAAGGAGAAAGTGGCAGCAAATTCAGTGGGAGGGCAGAATAAATAAACTAAAAAAAGAAACCCAGCGGGATTCTGAACATAAATTACCACGGTGAAGAAGTAGAGTCCCTGACTGCCCAATTCTGGTAAAAGTGTTTACTCAGACAAAAAGGGTCAAAACTACCTGAGAGCTTGGGCATTTACATTTACAACATTTGATGGATGTGCTTATCCATACGTTTTTGAAAATATATACACGTAATAGCCCTTTTTAGCGTAAGTATTTGGTAAGGTGATGGTGCGGTGTTTTGGACCAGCTGGACAGGTCGAGTAGACGTAGAGAAATGGTTTTCATGTTTATGCACATAAAACAACATGATGCAACAGCTATCTTTTAACTCGCCACGCTTGGATTGTCTATTTCGAGTGCTTTCAGCAGCGATCAAACCACGTACTAATGAGGCACGAACGGGCCTCTCCATCCAGCGGCTCTGCAGGTGTTTGCTCCCCCTTCAAAAGTGGCCAACAGGTGCGCCGTGTCTGCAGGGAGAAGGGTGGCCAATCACGTCCCTCTCCATTCCCGGCACCATCAGGTAAATTGTTTTCCATTAAAAAGCATGCACACCTAGAAACCAAGAGGAAAGACAGCGGTCTCTATCAACACTAACACAATTAGCTTGCTTCGATTATTACACATGATTCATTGTGAACTTTGAGGGACATTTTAGAAAGCTGTCCTTCAGAAATCTCAATTTTGCTCTCTTCTGTGACTGGACATGATGCATTAGGGGGGCAGAAGTTCATACGAAAAATATGAACCTGGTTTGCCCTCTGCTGTACCACTGATGTGCCACTGAGCAAAGCGCCGTCCCCACACACTGCTCCCCGGGCGCCTGTCATGGCTGCCCATGGCTCATCAAGGGTGATGGTTAAAAGCAGAGGACACATTTCATTGTGTCACCGTGTGCTGTGCTGCAGTATCTTACAATGACAATCACTTCACTTTCACTTTCCACAGGACCAGGAGGGAAAAACGATTTTCATCTCATCTTGGACGAGGAATTCATGTAACATGGGCTGAATATCAAAACTTAACTCAGCATTTGACAGGCTTTATCATACCTTCCCTTCTCTCTGGGGTTTCTTTCTATTATCAAGAGATAATACAATTTGCATTAATTGTGAACTGTTCAACAGTTAGTCATTGCAGATAAAATATCACTAACATGGTATTTGTATGTCTTTGTTCATACATTGTGGAGCAGTGGCTACACCAACACACTAGAAAATGTTGGCAATGATTTGCAAGGCCGTTCAGAATATCTGGCTCATGTAGGATTATTGAATGCCTGTTGTGCTGGCAATGGGTCTAAACTTAAATTTAATAACTGCATGTCAGTCCCCCAGTAGCAACTCAGGCTTAAGTGTCTTTGTGAGACACACTATGTGAAGAGTTATTGATCAGTTGGTTTATTGTCACATTTTATACCCAGTATGCAAGTCCACTAGGTCCTCTAATAGGTTCCTGCAGTCGTGGAACACTGATTTGTCAATGTAAGCAAAGACCATTGATTCATGTGACGATGAATTGATGCGATGGAGAATTGCAGCCTTCGTCTGACTAGTCTCTCTTCTGTGACCTCTCCGGTGTGACATTTTAACATCAGATGGATCGGCTCTTTTGCTCTCCTTGCACGTCCGTCTTCACCTGCTCACCGGCTTCTGGTCCGATTCGTCCATCACAAATGCCTCCACAGAAACAAACACACAGTAAAGTTGGCCGTCACTTCAGAAGTGTCTCTCCCAAAACCAAAAATATGCTGTTCTTTCAATATGTTCACATTAGATACACTGAAAACATAAAGAATTGACTGGTTGTGAAATTCAGACAGATTCAGACCTATTCATTTTTGCATTAATTTTTTTTTCTGTTTATAAACCTATAATTTTGTTTCTGAAGGTTTATATTTTAAGCATGACGAAACATGTCTTATGCACAAAGTGTATCCACCATGCGCAAATGCGTTATTTAACAAGTTAAGCAACTGATATGGGGACCTTCACTTTTATCCTATTAAGAAGCCTGGATAACTTGCCTCGGCCCAGCATGCTCCCCTCAGGCAGGCGAGGAGCTCTCTTGCCCCACTGGCTGGTCTGACAGTTCCTCTATCCCCCATTGGTTGTCTGCTCCAATCCGTCAAACTACAACTTGCCTAATTGCCTGGTTCCCTTGACCTGCATGGTGCAGTGCTGTATTGTGCTGTGTGGATTGTGTATTGGGCAACCACTGACGGTGACTAACAGTGACACGGATGCTGGAGGAGGGTTCTGACGGGCTGGCTCCCTGGCTTGCCGTGCATTTCATCTTACAGTAGCGCCCCATTGTTTAACCTTTCTGTATGACGTGACAGAACATTTGTTCCCTATGTTGCTTAAGCCAGTTGTCTTCCAGTATGGACTTTTAAACATTTGCACTGTTTCCCTTCAGTACAAGTTGCCTGCTGAAACCATGAGAGTATTTTTCACATGTTCACATGGACCTGCTAGAGTATCATCACAAAAATAGAATAGTTATTATCTATATCTTAAAGAAAATAGAATCAAATTACCCTTCAGAATAGAATAGAATCCAACTACCATCCAGAACACAAGCTTTAATGTTTTCATCAACAAAATTTAAAATGGGAGGTGCCTAATGATTGACAGCGCTCACGTATGCCACTTCCTCATTCTAGATCATTTAAATTAGTATCCGCCAATTCATCAAATGCGTAAAAAATAACTGAAGATGGAATTTCTTTCTTGTTTTAACTTATGTTACTCCTGAAAATGTCTTTGACCATAAACTAGCAAACAAGTCCCACAATAAGTTTCAGTTTGAAAAGAGTCTAGCCTTAGTAAAGTGAAAAAAAGATAAAATAATCTGGTCAGAAAAATGACTAAATAACTTAACTTACTTAATAATAAATAATAAAATTATTGTATTTTTAGCATAATAAAATGGCTGGTTTGCAATTGTGTTGTAGGACAGTGTTGGTAATGATCATGTAGGTGGTTCCTGGGGTTTATTCAAGTGTATTTGAGCGAATGCTGAAAAAAGGGCGCGGATACCCAAAACAACCAGACAAATGAGCGCGGCTTCAAATCAACCCCATTTACTCATTCAGGGTGTGTATCTGACCCACCATGCAAAGTGAGGTGGGTTCTGGTTGAAGCATGACACAGCACCATAATCAGAGCGAAAATGAATGGGATTCAATGGAAAAAGAGGGCTGCCAGATAAGGCAGGTCCAAAACTAAAGATTGAATGCATCAAGGGAGGTGACATCCACGTTTTTGCACATTTTGGTCAAAGCGTGTGTTAGCAGGTTTTTTTTTTTAAATGCTATACATGCTAAAACTAGCATTCAATGCATTTGTACAGGGATTTGACCCTGTTTTGAGTATTAATGGCTTGGCCACAACCAGTCTGATCACTTCTAAAGGTAATAGCAAACCTCAAACAATAGAGTACAAATTTTTGACAATTTTTTTCCCAACATATGGTCTACGTGTAAGGTAGACCATATGTCAAAACGTCAGTCTTGGCAAGATCTTCGAGTCAACATCAAATTGATAATCATTGATAGTCAAATTGAAAATCAAATCTTTGTATGTGTAACTTACAAAGGTAGATTTTTTGACTAGAATAATAAAAAAAAAGTATTTTTGGGAATTGCGCATGACCCGTAGGCTTAGCATGGCGGCCTTGAATGTAACAAGTTTTTTTCTGCCTTTCTCCAAGTTTTCCAGGTGTTTCCAGGCTTTCCCGACCCCCATTGACACGCACCAACACATCCGATATGTCAGATCGTGCATCTCGACGAGACCTTTGGCATCACCTCCTAGTTTGCTAGCTTTGATGGCTATCCGCAGCACAATAGTAAAAGGTCTGTCATAAATTAAAGTTACTGTTCTTAAAGTTACTCCATACTTCGGAGTTTTGTGTTGTGTGTGTGTGTGTATAATTGTATCTAGTCTTTGATGGCTTACTACATGGAAGTTTGTCCCTGTATCCTGTACTGTATTCTGAGTTGTTCCATGTAAAATCCCTTGTCCTGTGAGCAGATGTCCTTTGTTTCGCCTGCCCTGTCTCGCCGCCGCGACAGTTACATTGACTGTGGCCACAAAGGCACTGAATCCAATATTCGTCCTCAAGAGGCAATAGTTGCTTGTTAATGAACCACTTTGCTTGGCAGAAGATCTATATTAAAATTAGACAAATTTATTAGGATTTCATCCCTGTCA
The DNA here is from genome assembly GCF_900700375.1 of Denticeps clupeoides. Taxonomy (NCBI): domain Eukaryota; kingdom Metazoa; phylum Chordata; class Actinopteri; order Clupeiformes; family Denticipitidae; genus Denticeps; species Denticeps clupeoides. The sequence continues at coordinate 5,874,362 of NC_041714.1, forward strand.
TTGGAAACCTTATCCTCTGTGTTCAAACCTTGTATGAGGGACATTATGAAGAGATAAGGTTTACATTTACATTTATGGCATTTATCAGACGCCCTTATCCAGAGCGACTTACAATCAGTAGTTACAGGGACAGTCCCCCCCTGAAGACACTCAGGGTTAAGTGTCTTGCTCAGGGACACAATGGTAGTAAGTGGGATTTGAACCTGGGGCTTCTGGTTCATATGCGAGTGTGTTACCCACTAGGCTACTACCACCCCTATGAGTTATTACAGAACTACAGTATTACCAATCATTTAGCAGTTAAACCTTGCTGTTCCACTCCAATCATTTTCGCATGAGCATGTGAAATAGAAGCATAGCACTGAAACTATCTTTATTTTGGGAGCTGCTATTAATAAAGACTAATAATGACTACTAATAAAGACTTGTGGCAGTGGTGGCCTAGCGAGTAATGAAGCAGAAATCAGAAGGTTGCCAGTTCGAATCCGGAGCCGGCAAGGTGCCACTGAGCAAAGCATCGTCCCCACACACTGCTCCCCGGGGTGTCTGTCATGGCTGCCCACTGCTCACCACGGGTGATGGTTAAAAGCAGAGGACACACATGCTGTGCTGCAGTGTATGACAATCACTTCACTTTTCACTTTACATGACGATGTGTAGTAGTTTGACATTTTAGTCATCTCCATCCTTCATAAATTTCGTGCTGTCTGTCTGCCAAGTGTCTGTATCCTCAAAATAACAAATGATTTTGCATGTTTCATGCTATTAGAAGTGTTTTTATTAAGAGGTGTGGCTAAGTGACTGCACATTACAATTTTAGACAATAATATGACATTAACCATTAACAATTGACAAATACCGTGATTACTGGTTTAACGAATGTTACACCTAAAACACAAGAAGCTACTTTATCTGCTCTCAACTTAGCAAAATGGTTTTTTTTCTTAAAAAGCACAGGACCCACAAAAAAATATGTCTGAAACAATAAAATTGTGTGAAAATTGTTGAAATCAGTTTCAATTAAATTTCTTATTCAATTAGATTTCTTATTTTGGTTGTGAGTGGTCTAATCTTGACATTTTTGTTAATAGTTTTTTTTTTCTTTCCACAGAAGAGAAACTAAAAGTACTAGACACAAGTACTACGGAAACTGCACCTTCTGTGCTGCACAAACAAGACAAATAAGAACCACTGTGATTATTCTCTGTCACGATCTTTCTTTCACTTTACAATCCTGGGGCACAAGAAGTTGATTGGGCATCTTATGTTCGCTTCATAGATATCTTCATACCTCCTCATTATCTCCTCTGCTCCTCTGTTGATGCTTTGCAAGAAAAGTCTTTTATGAACAGCAACGGTTGGATGGGCTTCATCACGCCTTTCGATCTCCCAAGGCAATCAAGCGCTGGCAAAACCCCTGCAATCATCCCTGACTGTCCCACACGTGCATCAGAGAACAGCACGGGTGGAGAGACCGGCAGCCAGACAGGAAGGGAGAGGCCTGATCTCAGATAAATAATGAGGCTGATATAAGCACGCGTGGCCCTTTAATTAAGCTAAATATCGGCAAGCATCCTCAGAGGAATATTCTTAGCCTTTCAATGCGAGGATTGTAAATGTCAGCAGCGAAGTAGGTCTTCTTGCAGAGCTACTGGTTCCACATTAAAATCGTAGAAATCTGCTATTTTAATCATGCTATTGTGTTGGACATGCATGACCCGGGTGCAGCGAAGGATTTTTATCGGTAGAAATTTTTCCCTCGGTAAGCGTCAGCAGCTGGCCCTGATATAGGACCCAATTGTTCTCTACAACCTCTCACTCTTTATGGTTCGCTCAGAATAAATGGCCATGACAGATACTTCACAGAGGATGCAGACAATCTGTCCCGAGCTGGTCCTGAGAGAAAAGGAAAAAAGATTGATCGCCCAGAATGGGTTCGAGCAGATTTGTCAGCTACAAAAACACCGGTGCCCTATCTTACAAGGCATGGATGCTCGTGGAGATAGCTCTTCATTCCCCCTGGTCTTCTCTCTCTCCCTGCCCCCTACTTGTTTCGGTATCTGACAGATGTGCCCTGACTGGATGGGCTGTGAGAGGCTGGCGGTGACTGACCTTTCTCCAGCAGTGCTGGCTCTCCCTCTCTCTTCCTCTCACCATCACGACCTCTCCTCACACCATCAGCTCTGCAGGCCATTTCAGACACCTGCAGAGGCAGGTTGTGGTGTGTGTGAGGGATTGCAGTCTATATCTATATATGAATTTTATATATTCATTTAAAAGCACACAGTGACACACACTTCACTGTGGAAAGTGCCTGATTGTTGGGAATTTAATTTCCTATTTATTTCATGTCAGCATATTCAAGGTGTTTTATTGTTTTTTTTTTATTACTAGATCATCAAGTGTGGCTCTTCGTCTGAGCCTCTTTCCAAACTCTGTCTCATAGCAAGTTTAGTTCTTAAGATTAAATCATTACAAAATGTGTAAACACTTTAAACCAAAAAAATGCAACATAACAGCTCTAAACACCAACCACATATTTTATGTGGTCTGAGGTAGCGTATGATCACTAAACATTTAGTGCTTGGCCCCTTTTCTCAGCTTCAGGCTGCAACTTTAAGAAACGCTATCAACATTACAGATGGGCAGGACTGATAATGTTGACTGTCTAATTCCAACAACATTAACACTGAGGATTTTATTAGCAATATTTACTGCTCGATTTCACCTTGATGATAGCGCATGTGGCCGATGGGTAAATGGCTGGATGTTAACATGTGCACCGGCCACAGTCTTCCACGATTTCACTATGTATTTGGGTGATTTTTGCAATCAAAATTTTCCCTTGTCCAGAGCAACTTAAATCACTAGTGACAGGGACAGTCCCCCCGGAGACACTCATGGTTAAAGTGTCTTGCTCAGGGACACAATGTTAGTATGTGGGGTTTGAACCTGGGCCTTCGGTCTTCTGGTTTATAGTAAATACCCACTAAGCTACTAACACCCCAAAATGACAGATTGGCTAGTTTTCTCAAAATGTCCCCCTTGTTAAACCCCATCCAAGGTCTACAAATGCCTATTAAGACAGCGAGTGAGTGAGAGAAGAACAAACCTGACAGGCAGACAGTTCATGTACCATGTCAACCGTATTTGTTCCCTCGCTCAACCAGCAAAATAGAGAAAGACAGGAGGCACTGACATTAACACCCATTCAGTTTTAATTATTCGGTGATTATAAAATGGGAACTTTTATGGATGAGCCTTTCAGATGCTTCAGCAGAGTTAATTTGCATCTCAACTTGCCACCACGTTTCGGCATTGCAAGTGAACTTATTGACTGAAATATTTTAGGTGCCCTTCAGCAACAGCACTTGGCCAGTATAGTGAGCATCAAGTAATGTTCATGTGTTGCTAGAGTTGCTAGTGAGCTATTGGCTCGGTTACAGCTTCTGAGAAAAAAATCTCCAGCTTTTATTTTAATTGGGCAATTCAGTAGCTTTGAAAATGAAGGCACATCAGCCTCACAGAAAAAAAAAGATTAAAGCCACATGGAAAGCACAGAAATGGTGCATTCTCTGTGCACATGGGCCACTGGTGATGACATAACTATTCTTTTTCAAATAAAAATGGCTTTACACTTTCTATATTGCAAATACACACAGATCCAATTCTATTGATAATTTTTCATATTTCATCACAGCTGCCATTGTTAAAAGGGACAGCCTGTCACGGGTAATCACATCCTCCTAAATCTTCATGTCTTTTTTGTCTATAACACATCCAGGGAACCTATAAACTGGTGGAATTTCTTCCTCAACTAATAAAGGGAAATATCTCCAACATTTCTTTATGGTTTTGGTAGAAGCATAAAAGCAAATCTAATAACTACATTTTCCATTTCAAAGCATAGATACGGACTGTCAAACGTATTTCACATTGCCAGTGTACAAGGAAGGGAGACTCAAGTGGTAACAAAGGCATGTGAGAATATTCACCCTCAAAACCATTGATCAGTCAAAGTCATTGTGAAACACTGCAGCACTCAACTCAAAATGTGTCCTCTGCTTTTAACCATCACCCTTGGTGAGCAGTGGGCAGCCATGACAGGCGCCCGGGGAGCAGTGTGTGGGGACGGTGCTTTGCTCAGTGGCATCTTGGCGGTTCAGGATTTGAACTGGCAACCTTATGATTATGGGTTCGCTTCCTTACCAACTAGGCCACCTCAAAAGAGTGTCCAAGAGCAGGACAAGATCACCAGGCAAAAGACTAATTATTCTGTCAATATAGAACTAACCAGTTGACAAGCTGGTTGACAAGACTGACAATATTGTGGCGTCCCCAAGATTGTCATCTCGTTCAGGGCCACTCACAAGGATAGACAACTGGCAGAGAGCTTGACGGTCCAGACAGGAGCATGGAATGCTTTTTGGCTACAAAAAAAGAGGCAGCAGCCATTTCTTGTTCTCAGTAACTCACATATCCACTCAGGCATAGTTTGGATGTTGTGAGAGAGAAAAAGGCAATTTTTTCAGTGGAGAGTCGTTCCAAAAGATGGAATCCGATAGGACTGACCTGCACTTATCACTTATGTTCAAACTTTAAAATGTGAACCTATTAACATTTTGATTTTCTGTTTTTAGGACAGGGTGTAAAGGGATATAAACATATTGTGGCCTATAATATGGCCCAAGACCACACTGCTACAAGCCTAACTGGCTCTTTTCTCTGTGCAGTATACTTTAATTAAAGCATTTGCACAACCAGATCTTTTGGGGTTTCCATCACTGAACAACTGTCAACATATATGCTAATGATCCCAATTATCCATTATACCAAGCTGAAGCCAGGAAAGAAGGAAAGAGGAACTTTGTATTGCACCAGCCCACCCGGAATTGAGCCTGATGCCCTTAAAACCTTCCACGCTGGCATGGTCTTTTGAGATGAGGCTAAATGAACTGCTGCAGCTCCCAGCCAAGGCTAAATAAACTGCTGATGAATCCAGTTGACCTCCTACCATCTACTGCCAGGCAACCGCCCTCCAGCCTCAGTTGCCTGTGTCTCTACACTGTGAAAAGTGTCTCGTCCTCCTTCATTTTGTTCTCCTTAAAACAGACGCTCTAATTGTATTTGTTTTGTACTCTGTTCCCGGTCAACAATGTCAGCACTAAATGAATCTCAGACTGACCATTGATGTTTTTCACCCGGCAAAGCTCATGAGCAGCAAAAAAAACACAAAAAAAACACACAGACAACAGTGACTGAGGGAAGGGAGGGACAGCCCCATGGGAATACTCTCTACCTAATAATGGGAACATGGAGGGAGTTTAGAGGAAAATACTACTGGCCCAGGCATCGATGTTAGAAGAATTCTGGGGTAAAAATCTATATGCTTCATATCTCAAATGTAATGTTTCTTGTTCAATAGGATTATGTAGGAAGATAATAATCAGCCTCTATTAGAAAATGACTGCAATAAGTATGTTAATGATCATTAATTGCTCCCCTCAGTAGGACAGAAATGCTCAGTTCTCCACAAAAAAGTTTTCATAAAGAAAACAGTGTTCTGAATTTTTTTACAGCAGCACATGCAATGCTTATGTGATTAATAATAGAAAAGAACAGGGGCTCATTGCTTTAGCTGTAGGTTGGAATTTGGCTTTGCTTCCAAGTTGTGTCCAGTTAAGCAGTTCATAATATCACATACATTGTCAAATAAAACAGCAACTAGACTATTAAATTCGTTTATTGTGTGGCTACTCAACTCACATTCCTAGGAAATGATGAATTCTCACATTGTTATGTCATACTGTATATGAGTAATATTTGTATTGTGATTCTGTTTGTAACTCACAGCTTCGTTTATTGTGTGGCTACTCAACTCACATTCTTAGGAAATGATGAATTCTCACATTGTATATGTCATATTGTATATGAGTAATATTTGTATTGTGATTCTGTTTGTAACTCACAGCTACAGCTTCAGCTGGCAGAACAAATCGAACTGCTTGATCATCACTTACTCACTGTTCACTTTCAACTGTTCAGTCTTTCTCAGGGTCACGGATGCCAGAGTCTATACAGGTCCATCCCAAGACACTGAGAACAGAGCGGGGCACCAGCTCACTACAGGGCACACACACATCATTCACTCACCCACTAGCACCTATGAACATGTAGTGCACATGCCTTTGGATGGCGGGAGGAAACCGGAGCACCCAGAGAAACCCACACCAACACGGGGACAGCATGCAAACTCCACACACACAAGGTCTGAACCTTGGAGGTGTGAGGCCATGTGACTAACCACCACTCTACTGTGCGGCCCCCGCCCGATCTTGCAATGTATAATTTATGAATGTGCACACTTCATTTACTGTGAGCAGTATCTGGAAGACAATAGATTAGGAGTGTTAAAGCTGTTCTTGGGGTAGGGAGATTACAATAAAAATGTAAAGCACAATATAATTTTGCTCATTACTCTACTGTGGGCAAATTAACATGATAACCAGTTGTCAGGAATAGTAGAATTCTTTTGCAGCTGAAAGATGAAAGAGAAAGAAAAAATGCAATATTTAGCCTTTAACACAGGAGATAAAAGCTCTTCATAGGCACAGTGAAAGTGATTATCCTGTCAAGAAAAATTGCATGCAGACATGCAGCAGTAAAATGATATTTTTTCACAGGGGTCCAGGGGCGCTCTGGAAAGGATCTCAGAACATTCGTCAACTGGCAGCGTTGGGGATTTTCATTGGCCCATGTTTAGTCCTGACAGATGCTACAGAGAAACTCATGGCTTTGCTCGAGCTCCAACCTCCTCGGCTGCTCAGCCGACTGTCAGGTTCATCTGCACAGCAGCTGCCGATGTGTGTTTGCTTGCCTGTGTGTGCCGAGAGGGGTGGAGTACGGGCAGCGTGGCTGTGATGAAATATAAATCTGCTAAATGACTGTCAGCTTCCTGTTTAACAGTATTCAATTGAAGGCACAATTAATCTGAATGGCAATCAAGGTCACTACGTGAGCCTGCTTGCTGGAGAATGTCCCCCGAGGTTTCGCATACAGAAGGACAGGCCTGATCTTCAATGCCTCATCTCGTTTGCATGGTTTTTGCCTTTAATCCGCAGCGGAGTAGCAGTAGACCTGGCCTTTGTGTTCAACAGTGATTGAGAACGGAATGGCATCAGCAGGCATGTTGCACAGAGAGTAGGTTCATTGTTCTGCTTGAACTGGTAATCAATTGGATGGAGGTGAATCGCAAGTGATGAAAATGCAGGAAAAGTGTGAGGGAGAGTGAAAGACAGGATGAGGCGACTGGAGTCAACTGATATTTCCATTACAAGGAAGAATGAGCATAAAGAGCTACAACACAGCTGCAACTCCATGATAAACCTAGGAGTGTGCGTGCATTTCTGAATATCAATGCATGCACTTTTAAGGGACATTGGAATTTTTTCCACTCTAGAGCAGCGAGCGTCGCTTTGTAGTTTTAATCTTAATCTTTTAATTTAAAATTCATGCAGCCATATCACACTGAGCAGCTAATAAGCGACGCTTCATCTTCCAAATCAGAATGCATTCATCCAAAAACGTCTTTTGCTCTGGGATCTCATATCTGCACTTCTAATCATTGTGATCACTGACAGGTAAAGTGAATATCATCGATTATCTTGTTACAGCAGCACCTGGAATTTAGTGGAATATCAGGCAACGAACATTTTTATCCTTGTTGAAAACAGAAGATTGGGTCAAATTGTGATGACAGCTGGGTCATAGCATCGCCAAAACTGCAGCTCTTACAGTAACCAGGATCTGGTCCAAGGAAGGAAAATGATGAACTGACGGCAGCTTCGTTGATGGCCAAGGCTCACTGATGTACATGAGGAGGACAGGCCGGCCCATGCTGTCTGATCCAATAGGACTGTAGAACCAACTACTAAAATCGTTCATGATTGTTCTGTTGCAGTTTGTTGCATATGGGGCTGCAAAAAACTACTTCTCTATTGGAATTTCTCCAATTGCTGGACTTCTTAAACTTAAAGCAACTTGTTGATGTCCCCACACTCAGTGGACCTGGTCATCACAAACTGTGCTCCTCTCATCAAAGCCAGTAAGTCATCAATCGGCATGGATTTTCAATCCATTTACATTTACAGCATTTACCAGACGCCCTTATCCAGAGCGACTTACAGTCAGTAGTTACAGGGACAGTCCCCCCTGGAGCAACTCAGGGTTAAGTGTCTTGCTCAGGGACACAATGGTAGTAAGTGGGATTCGAACTCGGGTCTTCTGGTTCATAGGCGAGTGTGTTATTCACTAGGCTACTACCACCCTACAATCCACTGCTAAACTGATGACACAGCAATGCCACAGCTGCAACCACATCTTCATCATCACCATCATCTCACTATCTGCCTGGAGAAGATAAAGATTTGGATGGAGAACAATTTCCTCCAGATCAACAGTTCCATGACTGAAGCCATACTGGTCAACGCTTCTCACCAGATCAAGATCAGCTGAAAAGCTGGTCCATGCCTTTATCTCCTCCAGGCTGGACTACTGTAATGCACTTCTCTTCGAGATCACTAGCAAGAGCCTGCAGAAGCTCCAATACATTCAAAACTCTGCAGCTAGGATCCTGATGAGAGTGTGCAAACCTGAGCACATCACTCCCATCCTCCTCTCACTTCACTTGACTTGCCTGATCAGGGTATATGATATTAGGAGGCAATGGAAGCTGTTATTTTCCTGGTTTTTTATTGGAACAGCTTTCACATTCACATATGAAACTGACAAGCATGCATTTATACTACTGAAAACTCGCACACACACACATATGAAACACTCACACAGATACATGTGAAATGGACGTGCACACACACACACACACACACACACACATATGAAACACTCACACAGATACATGTGAAATGGACGTGCACACACACACACACACACATATGAAACACTCACACAGATACAGGTGAAAGTACACACACACACACACATATGAAATGTTCACACAGATACATGTGAAAACCACACACACACACATATGAAACACTCACACAGGTACAGGTGAAAACCACACACACACATATGAAATGCTCACACAGATACATGTGATGGACTCTTATGTAACAAACAAAAATTTAAATTTTTACTATATCCGGAAGTCATTTCACTATATCCGGAAGTCGGCTCTATGGATTCTATTTTGGCGACCCGATTTAAAAAGCGGTAATTGTATTTTGCGCGTGCGCAGTCCGAACCGGGTCGCGACGTCGCTCTCCCTTCCTGACGGAAGATTCCGCGCTACCAGCCACAGCGCGCCTCCTATGAATATTCTAATCTTTTTCATTTTTTTTACTTAGCTCATGGAGCAGTGGTGGCCTAGCTGTTAAGGAAGCGGCCCGGTAATCAGAAGGTTGCCATTTTCGAATCCCGATCCGCCAAGGTGCCACTGAGCAAAGCACCGTCCCTTCACACTGCTCCCCGGGCGCCTGTCATAGCTGCCCACTGCTCACCAAGTGTGATGGTTAAATTTAGAGGACACATTTCACTGTGTGCACCGTGTGCTGTGCCGATATGTATCACAATTCACTTTACTTTTTATGGGCCTTTAACAAAGTTTAATTTTTGTTTGTTACATAAGAGACCTTTTTACCTGTACCTGTGTGAGCATTTCATGTGTGTGTGTGTGGTTTTCACATGTATCTGTGTGAGCATTTCATATGTGTGTGTGTGTGTGTGTTTTTCACCTGTATCTGTGTGAGCATTTCATATGTGTGTGTTTTTCACCTGTATCTGTGTGAGTGTTTCATATGTGTGTGTGCGAGTTTTTAGTAGTATAAATGCATGCTTGTCAGTTTCATATGTGAATGTGTGTGTGTTTCACATGTGTTTGTGTAACAAAAGTCTGAAATATTTCCTAAACGGCCCCTCATATGAATGTGATAAGCATAGAAGACTGCTGTGATTTCGCTAAGAGAAATTTAAATGCATCTAAAATAAATGTACAGTGGGTACAGAATGTGTTCAGACTGCCTTAACTTTTTCACTCTTTGATATATTGCAGCCATTTGCTAAAATCTTTTTTGTGTTCATACATCTGCAAACATACATGGCAACAATTCTGTGTTTCTCTGTCGATATGGGGGCCAGTGTGTACATTAATGAGGAAAAAAAATTTACCTAAATGATTTAGGCAAATGGCTGCAATATAACAAAGAGTGAAAAAATTAAGGGGGTCTTAATACTTTCCATACCCACTGTAAATAATTACACTAAAATTACATCATGCATTGATCTAGTTCATCATGACTAATCACAACCACAGTTAAAATTGCACTATTTACTTATATATTTCAGACATTTAAACAAATAATTAACTGGGAAGTCTGAATGGCAAACCAGGAAATACCAGACATTTTTTTTTATAAAAAATCTTAATTTTGATTTTGGAAGAGTAACCAGCTACTAACTCAAATTTCCTCAGACACTTACCTCTGAGCTGGTGGACCTATTACTCTGGATAAGGGCATCTGATGTCAAAAAAATGTACTGTAAAGTGTACATTCATAATTTGCATTAATAATACTTTATTAATAACGTTAATAGCGATTTAACAGTACCACTTTATAGACTTTATTGTCATTTTATGTTTTTTTTTGTTTCATCAGAACGGCCAACTGAAACTTATTTCATGGCCTCAGAGAGCAACAGAGAGAAAAGCCATCAAAAAAATCATCACCCCCCCAAAGTCTATGTTACTTCAAAAAAGGACATGCAGTCTCCCATTCACGATAGCACAAATTTTCTGAATATGTATCTATATGTTGTGCCCGGAGGGTGAGTTGCAGGTTTTCTGGCGGCACTACAGCATGTCATACTGCAGCAAGTTTTTAAATATACATGAGCGTTGCAGGTGTTCATTTCCAGCATAGCAGGATGCCTTTTTACCATTTGCAAAGACAACAAGGAAGCAAAACCCTAATTTTGGAGCTTTTGCAGTCAGATGGGAGGGGATGGGTATGCAGGTTGTTTTAGAGAAGCTCTCCATTATTCAGCCAGAGTTTGATTCCCAGCTGTGCCATTCTCAGCTGTCTCTGAGGGTCTCTAAAGATTGAAGTAAAGTCCCCGCCACTCCTACATTGGAGTGGTGCCTATCAATGTCCTCCATGGAGCTTGGTTTTTCCTTCACTACTGACATGCTGCAATCCCATGAGGATTCTGGAACATTCGTGAATTCTCAGTAGGAAACAAGCAGGCATTCTGTCCTTCCGTGTCTTCTAACACTGATGAAACATGAACATAGTTTACTGAGGACACAGTCCCGTGTCACGGCGGCATGGTGCAGGGACGGACACATTCACACGGGTTCACAAACAGTGGGGTTTATTGCATTAAACAGGTACGCGCATCACAACAGGACTTGCAGATTGAGGACCCGACAGGGAAGTGATACGAGGCGACATTTATACACTCACAACCGCTGCACACATTCAGGTTAACAATGAACACAACGAAGCTCCAGCCTGAATCACGGAGCCGGATTTCCCCCTCAGGAGTCAGCCGATGATATCCTGACACATTCCTTTCCCAGCTTATATGTGATGTTCTAGTACAAGCTGGTGTTTGACAAAAATCAAACACACCAAATGGGATGCTTAGAGGCATTAGTCCATCTTTACTGATCAATGGATCAATATATTGAAAAATACAAGGAGACACCTGGAACACTGGCAGAATATGGAAATGTGAGACACACTAGTTCCACAATCTGGATGTGTGATTTCTGAAATGAAAAGATATGCACTTGCCCTCCCTATTTCTCTGTACTACGCTGTATTAGAGGTAATGATATTAATCAAGTTACTGCAAAGCAATTAGCTGTAACATCTAATTTCGACTAATTACAAAGAGTTGTGTGGGCAGATCAAAAAGACTGTAAGCTGAATCGACCAATCATATTGATGATATGACAAAAAATGTGTTTTATCCAGAAGCAGCAGCCACATCACTCAGTTGTACTGCGGTAATGGATTTCAAATGCGTAAATGTATGAATCAGCCTTTAAGGGCATATTTAGAGGCATCAGTCCATCTTCTCGTCTTTGATCAATGGATCCATGTTTTGAAAGAAACATGGGGGAAACTGGAACATCTGAGAATCTGAGATGATATAAGAGATAATGAATTTGGTGCTGGTGCAACCATGAGGATAAAGGCCGAATTGTGATGAACATGGTACGGCACAGTCTCTATTCTAGACACAGTATATTATTATCGCTGTTACATAGTTAAATGTTTCATGTTCATTTAAGGCTGTTGCGACAATCCTTCCAATTCTTCACTTCATAAAGCTGCTTGTGGCTTTACGGTGTCAGAATCATTTTTAAAGAGATGCATACTCTCATACATAATTGCAAAATAGCAGATAATAGTGAAAATTAGAATAATAAAGCAATTACAAACGTTCCGTATGTGGTATCTCATAAGATTGCTCGAACTTTCGTTCATAATAGTTTCAAGCTTGTGAAATATTATCCGCTTAGAGTTTGACATTGTGTGTTTTATGTATCTGTACATTAAGCGTCCTGGTATAAATAATAATAAAAAAGAAAACATGATAAATATGTCAATGTTGCGTGATCATTTACTCATTAGATTCCATTCTCCCACCATCTGTCTCCACGAATTAACACAGTTCTATGTCCTTCCTGCTACTGCATCTCATATTTCACTGCTTGCATGATTATGATGTTGTTAATGCGCCTATATAAAATGCTACCGACATTAAATGCATACTGCTGAAGTAATAATTGATTGATTCACGCTGTGTGCATACTGTACATATGACCTGGGAGGTCGTGCTACACCACAGATAATAGTGATTCAGTGCATTAACAAATAACACCAAAAATCAGTCTGTGTAGTTTCAGTCATTAAATAATTCCAACACTTGTTATTACACAGCATCCTTTCAGGTCTCTAGACAGACGTTTTCCACAGGGTGCAATGGTCTGCCTAGCTTTTTTTCTAAGGTGCACCAGCACAAAAGTTAGGTGCACCAAATTTTCAACCACGTCACATTTATTACCACATTTATTTACAGCTTCACTTTTTTATCGCTGTTCACATAGGCGGTATTGATTTTTAAAGGATTATCTAACAAAGTTCTTAATTTGAAGCACAATTCTAGATGAAAGGTAACTTACTAAAAATGTGTTGGTGCTTAAAGTGCTTCAATGAACTGAAATTAAAACAAAATAAATGAAATAAATGATCATTTTTTATAGTCCAAAAGCGAATCTGTGCCCAGTGACAGCCCTTAAACATCACCATGTGTGCAAACCTGGTGAAGACCTACAGGAAACGGGGCAGTGGTGGCCTAGCAGGCAAGGAAACAGACCTGTGACCGGAAGGTTGCCAATTCCAATCACGAAACGACAAGGTGCCACTGAGGCTCTTCACTGTGTACACTGGGTGCTGTGCTGGGGTGTGTCACATGTGACAATCCCTTTCACGTTTCACCACGGTCACTGCAAATCTAGGCTACATTACGCAGTATTGAGGCTCAGTATTTTCTATTGACAAGATACTTCTTTTTTGCACCATTATACAATATGATTACCTGGATTTTTTACATTCTGTCCCTCACATTTGAAGTGTACTTATGATGAAAATTACAGACCTCTCTCATCTTTTTAAGTGGGACAACTTGCACAATCAGTGGGTGCCAAATACATTTTCGCCCCAGTGTAAATGTCATATCATGAGACATTGTCACCTCCTGGCTTCGACTCAAAGAGCTAACTAACTCTCACAGGGTGTATTTTAAGGCAGATTTCATTGTCTGAGCAACTGTAGCCATATCTGCTCATAGCTGCTATAGGAGATTTACTCTGACAGTGGGTTAGAAGAGGGCAAGATACTCTGTCAAGACCAGGCCCAGTTCCGTGTTCTGTGATAACCACTGTCGTGCAGCGAGCTGACTGGCGATTCATCATATCCAGTGAGCAGGAGCGTGATGAGAGCACTTATGCGCTTTAGCCCACACTTTCGCCCCACGCACGGTAAATCCTGGAGGTGGCATCATCACGAAAAAACCAATGAGCTCTTTTCCGAAAAGCGCTGTACACCCATCCTCAGTCGCATTCCAACATTTGGTTGGCACTGAAAGCAGAAGCCTCCATTTGGTTTACACAACGGCACCTTGTTTATACATGCCGCTGACTGGGAGCGGGAACGCTGTGCTTATTTTGGCGAGGCACGGTGACCGTATGTAACACAGTGAAAGGTTGTGTTTCTTTTGCTGTGCAACAAGATGTTTTGATGTCGTCCAGGCCCTCAGTCACGCTAACACAGAGCAGATGACCTAACAGTGCAGTGTCACGACCTGATTCCTCCACCTCCTCTCTCGCTCTCTTTTTTAGTCACCACCCCCCACCACCCTTCTCAGATGCAGAAAGTGTTGTATCCATAGCTGGACTTTGTGAACTTACTGCAACTCATAGACTCCGTGACTGCCTTCCTGTGAGCCTGTTTGATGATTGCTGCACAATGCTGACGGCTACTCCTCAAACTCTCACTGCAACACAGGCCAGGGCCCTCGCTACCACCGGCTGGAGCTTTTATCCTGCAAAATGCTGGCCTTTGCATGCAAACGTGCTGTTCTCCGAGGAATGGCACTACCGGTGGTCTACATTATCTCAAAAACTCAACACACAGGGTCCAAAAATGTAAAAAAACCTTTTAAGGTTTTATAACACACCCTATTGTTTATAACACACCCTATTCTTTAATTGCATTTAATTAATGCAGCAGCTACATGAAATAAAAAGAGTAAATGGGTGTGTGAATCATGGATTTAGTAGCCAAAGACACTCGGCTATGAAGCAGAAGACCACAAAAACACAGGTTCGAACCGCACTTACTACCATTGTGTCCCTGAGCAAGACACCTAACCCTGAGTGTCTCCAGAGGGGACTGTCCCTGTAACTACTGATTGGAAGTCTCTCTGGATAAGTGTGATAAATGCTTAAAATGTAAATATAAGAATTTTCTCATTTCATTACCATTATTCCACAAACCTGTGAAGTTAAAGTGAACACTGTCATTAAAGGAAAGGAAAATATATTTAATTTTTCTAAAGACCCAACTTCAGAATAAAATAATGTGCAATTACGAAGCTTCATTTAGAGAATAAAGGATTACACAGGCTGTCTCCGAATTTGAAACACACATTTAAACAAGGCTGACATGACCATCTGTAATTTTACGGTATCTTTCTTGCATCCATCCTCGCTCTATGCATAAATCCACAAATATCCTTCACGTATAAAATTGATTCAGTGATGAACTAAAAAGGAATGAAATCGTGCTGCATTCTCGTTTCAGCGGCGGTGCGACTGACTATAGCCCACGTCATGCAGAGAAAACCCGGCAGGCATCACAGCACTAGCCTGTGGGAGTACACAAAGGATTACACCCCACACATCTCATTATGCAATGGAAGCTGAAAGCAAGAAGAAGAAAAAACACGCACACAAACAGAAGTGCTGGGCTTTAAAGCCTTGTGAAAACTAAAGGAAGAGCTTTTGTGTTTGCAAACTGATTGATAAATTGATTTATTACAAAAGATATGCAAAAGGTTACAAAAGACTACCTTTATTTGCCAAGAACACACGCACTTATCAAATTACTGTGAGGCAAAGGGTTGTTTGGGCAAATAAAAGAACTCTAAGATGAACCAACCATAATCATTAAAAGCCAAATGTGCGCAGAAACCGCATTCTAAAGAACCTTCATCCAGTTCAGACAGCAGCGGCAGCAGCAGCCACGTTGTTACTCTGTTATACCGCAGTAATGAACCCATCAGCCTTCAATTAGACGCTAGCCGCTGTCGGATGTGCCCACTCACTGTTGTAAACCGCTTTCCACGGCTGGTACCCATAGTAGCCGGTGATCCTCAGGATCCGCTCCTCTATGGACGCGCTGTTGATGTCCTCCACCGAGCGGGACGATTTCAGGTCCTCTTTGATGGCCTCGTCCACCACCAGGTACTTCAGCTGCCGGAGCTGGGGGCTGATGTCGGACAGCCGTCTCGGACTCACGTCTGGCGATTTCCGCATGCCGCTGGAAAACAAACACAACGGGGGGTGGTGATACAGGCTGGAGAGCGCGGGGTGACAGGCGCCTGGCACCCCGGGGTGAGAGGACCCTTCCATCACATGGGTGCTATTTAATGCGGGCACCGAGCGTGGCAGGAATCCATAAGACCCGAGTGTTGGTGCATCATGTAGTCCCAAGTATGCGGTGGCTGGAAGGCTTGAAGCAGCAGCGTTAACAGGCATGTTCTCTTCTCCCCCTCTCTCTCTCTCTCCCTCCCTCTCAGTGATGCTGGCACCACACATCAAACAGGAAGCAAACTACTAACATCTCCCAATGCATTCTCACTGTGCCATTATCAGACGCCCTCATCCAGAGCGATCAGTAGTGACAGGGACAGTCCCCCTGGAGACACTCAGGGTTAAGTGTCTTGCTCAGGGACACAATGGTAGTAAGTGGGGTTCGAACCTGGGACTTTGAGTTCTTCTGGTTTGTAGGTGAGTGTCTTACCCGCTAGTCACGTATATAACCATGCAGGCCCTCCAGTGCCTTTCAATGGGTTTGGGGAGGATTGTTGTGCCATAAACTGATTTTTCTAACAAACTACGGTGCGCATTTTTGTTTTTCAGAGACAGTTGTGGGAAAAGGTAAAAACAGGGTGCATTTCGCATTAAAAAAATGTAATTAATTCCCGTAATAAAAAAAAGAGCACTTTCTTTATCAGTAATCTTTTTTGGTGGATGTGAACCAGTCCGCGATCTGTGTGCGCATGCGCGTTACTCGATTAGTCTTATTTCCATAAAAAAGAGGAACATGTGTGAACTGTACACGTACTTTGTACACCAACCCACCCACCAAACCAGCAATAATCACGAACCCAGCGGCGAAACTGGACGCTGTGTGCGGTGCTGTTACAGCGTTGCCGGTACGGAACCTCTCGGTGGCTCGGAGCGGCAGAGACTACCGTCCCGGGCGCAGCGATACTTCCCGAGAAGCAAAGGCGACAACACGGGCCGCAGTCTCATCAAAAGAGGAACGCGAAACGCGTGGAACTTTTTTTTTTCGTTCGCCGCGCTCCAAATGTAACCAGATCTCGCGAGAGGAGTCGGCGAGCGCGTCAATTAGGACGTGTTTTTAAAAAGAGTGGCTTATAATACGCGGACCTGGCAACACCGCAGCAGGCGACAACTCGAACCCATTTTTGTCCCCGGCAAACCGGCAATAACGGGGTGAGGGGCAACTCCCATGCCAGACACGACCATAATAACTTCAACAACAAGTAACGTGTAATAACATGTAATTACATGAGTAATATGTAATAAACGGCTCATAATCACAAGCATTGTGCCTCGAGCCACCTGTCTAAATCTCGGCCCAGGCAGGTAAACGGGTAAGAAAGCGGTCTCTGATAAATCCTCCGAGGAGTAATGCCGCAAAAGAAAGGCTACAGTTGCGGGACGTGGGAGCGACGCCCGCATTCGCTTCCCCGCTGGAGAGAAGGAGCCTGCAGCCAAACGATGTCGAGACGCATTTATCGTGATGTGCTGCCTGGTCTTACCAGAATCAGGCGACTGTAATACGTTAATAGTTGTTGATGACATATTAATTATTAAAAACAAACAAACAAGCAAAAAACTAACAAAAACCCAGCTCCACTGTCCCTATAATAAAAATTATTCCGGCAAGCTTTGATTGCATTTCACACTGATTTAAAGTGTTACCTTATTCTGAATCTGACACAATCAGATTTTTTAAAATTTATTATTAATTATTTTGAAATAATCCAAAAATCTTACATGGGTATTAAAGTGGTCGGAGGTCCCAGGTAGCACATGCAGTCCCTCCGCGGCCGCCCGACTCTGTCCCACATCGTGGCCTCGCCGTCGCCGTACATCGTCCCCGCAGCCCGCTGCTCGGCAAATCCGCCGCCGCGGCAGCGACCGACATACTACCGCCGCACGCGCGCACGCACGCGCGCACGCCCGCACGCACGCACGCCCGCCCGCACGCGCGCGCCCTGACATTTACACGTTCCAGCGGCGACACGCGCGCCCCGGCGCGCCAGCGCAGCGGACGACACGACGACAGCGCCACCTGATGGCGTTAATGACCCGGGGTGTCGAACGATGTTAAACTAAACAACGACATACGACATTAAACCACTATTCGCGTTTTTTTACGTAATCTGGCAACATGCACAATTTGCCTATTCTCGTTACTTGACGTGCCTTGTCGTTGTTTTGTATGGTTTTATACAATCTATTGTTATTTTAACTTTTTTATCCTTTCGGCCTCCCTGCCCTCGCATCTCACAATGGAAAATGTACGTCTTGTCCATAATTGTTCTCCAACTGTCAGCACGCCCATCCAGCTGCTTTAACACCGAGTTATGACTAATTATGGTCACTGTGCAATGGTCTCTTCAGCTCACCAGCACTACCCCGGCAAACTAACATCACACCCTACTGCAGGCCATCGCTTCAAACCATCACCTGCCACTGTCCATGTCATTCTGTGTGAAGAGTTGGTGGACTCACCTAATTAATATGACCTAGCAGGCTTCTGCTGTAGCCTGAACACTAACAGAAGCACGTAGATGGTGGCGGGTTGGTCAGCCCTGCACACGCTGAAAAGGTCTCCCGGCCAAATCAGCTACCCGAGTAACAGCATGTCCCGGACTCTGCTCCGGCTATTAGTGTTTTATTAAGCCACATTGCAGAGCCTCCACACTGACTCACGCACAAGGGAGTACCATCTGGTCCGCAGAGACGCTGCAACCTGTCATCTTCGAAACATGCTAATGAACTAGTTATTTAAAAGAAGCTTATTTCTTTATTCTTTCAACAATAAAATTTTATCAATATTTAGGGAATCAGGAATTAATCAATTCACTCAGAATTCCAAAGTGTCAATTACTAAAGTCCACTTTAATACACAGTCACCTAGTCAACTCTCCTCAGTTAGGCTGTCCTAGTTAGGGTACCGGGCCACTATTGCACTAGTATACCACCAAGATGGACTCATGACTGAGCATCACCAGCATGGGCAATCTTAGAACTAATGGACTTTTTACACTCATGACTCTGTTAACAGTAACACTGCAGTGATGCCCATTACACGCTCTTGCTGCCCTGGAAGTGGGTCCCTCATTTACTTTCTTCCCATTTTTTTCTCCATGTAAGGTTTGTAGGGAGTTGTTCCTTGTGTCCTGAGAGAAGTATGAGGGGTGTCATCTTTAGTGGTTTCTTAGCTTGTGATTTTGTGATATACAGAATAAATAGTCACTGTTGTTGTATTTACATAAATAACTATAATTACTGAAACAATCGAACTAACACTTTGAGTTTAAAAGAAGACTTAACTTAAGTGAAATGCCAGTGGTGCATTTTAATTATTGTTTTATTTATGTTGTCCTTTGAAGTCTTTTTAGAACATTCCCTATTTGCATGATCAGTATCAGCACATGAATGATCAATATTGTGTGTGTGTTGGGTGGGGGCTACTATTGTGGATTGAACTGTTTTGAATCTAATGTCCTGTGCATGCTTTAACAAAACCCTTCATGAAGCTGAGACTAAGTTCAGGGTTCAGGCTTGGTCACACTGCCAGGTTCCCCTGGAAGAGTCCAGTGGTCGAAATCAACTCACAACCTTGGTTCTCAAACTGGGGAGCATTTGATTGCAGTATTGACAGTGGATGACAGCCGATAATTATTAATAGTTATAAATACACCTATTGTACTATTTAAAGCATGACATAATAATCATAGATTTTTGGCAGTCACGAATGTCACCAATATATACGTTTAGAGTTTGTTTATGCATTCTTTATTTTCCTTGTAAATAAATATCATTTCATTCAAAAAGCACCTCTTTCTCCAACCATCCGACTGTCGGGCATGACAGACTCTGAAAAAACAAATTCATGTTTGTCTCCATATCCGCCACCAAAAAGGGGCGTCCAAACTTTTGACTGGTAGTGAAGTTCTTGTTAACTCTAATAAGATTAAAGATTATTGGTTCAAGGTAATTTGTGTTAATACGTCTGTTGTCTCGCTACCAGCACGAGGACAGAATAAAGAAATGGCCATTTTGTTTATTATTTACCCTCAAATGGTAACGCAGATACCAGCACTAGCGCTTCAACACAGAGGAAAAAGACAGAAAGTGACACAAAAGAAGAGAGAATGGACCCTGTGTGTAGCCCTCAAGCAGCGTGACACCCCGATGTGTTGCGACTGCCTTTGTCTACGACGAGGGAAAATTGCCGACTAGTATAGGGGAGATAGTGGATAGTGGGGAAATCATCTGTGATTTTCCTGGGATTGCAGGCTGTCTCCACTTTCATCCTGCTGGCTAAAGATGAACAGATGAAACAGTATCATGCAGACTGAAGAGGGGAAAGATATTTTTAGACATTTATTGGCTATTTGTTTTCACCAGTTGTTCCTGTTCTTGTTGTTTTGTTTAGTTTTTTTAATGGAGATGATCTGGACGTCAGTAGCCACAACATCACCACCATCAATGCTCCTGGGAGAGACAAGCCATCCTTTCTAAGGCAAATAATAAGAAGCCATACAATAAGAGTACCAACAGGACAGGCAGAACGCTGAAGGCCCAGTGTGGAATCTGCCCTCCCGACTGTCCTAAACAGGTGCTGAGGCTGTGGCAACTTTACTGCAACATGGAGGACAGGTGATGTGTAGAAGTTATTTAGAGGGATATAACCACGGTAAAATAGAATGGAGAGAAGGCGATAAGATTTTTGAGCAGCAGAGGGATTTGGGGTCTTAAAGAGGTTTAAATCATGAACCGCCAAGGTGCCACTGAGGTGCCACTGAGCAAAGCACCGTCCCCACACACTGCTCCCCGGGCGCCTGTCACGGCTGCCCACTGCTCACCAAAGGGTGATGGTGAAATACAGAGGACACATTTTGTTGTGTCACCGTGTGCTGTGCTGCAGTGTTTCACAATCACTTCACTTTCACATTTCTCTCCATGGACCTGGAACATTTGTCATTTGAAAGCAGAGAATATTACATTTTGTACCATCTTATGTAATTAATCTCTATCGGCTACAAGCTCCTTTCAATTTTTGGTGCTCTGTGTGCGTCTTTTTGGTTTATTTCAAATTAGCTGAAGTAAAATAAACACCAAACTGATCTCAAAAATTCTACCCAGAAAGTAGAATTCAGATGTAACCCCTGAAAAAAAGCACACTGCAGAAATACATATTTGGGTAAGTCTTTGAAGGCGTGTGACAGTGTGATCTGAGCCACATGCTTGGTGTTTTCTACAGTATTTTTTCATGCTTCTGTTTTTCCTCATCTTTCCTCTTGAGGAAATTAAACAAAATCACTCAGGACCCTTCAAGCTAGTCTTCAAATGGCCAAAAATAGCAGACAGTTTAAGTGCTCTAATTCCCTTTTTCTTCTGTGGGAACACAATGTCCCCAACTGTATCATATAAAATGACTACACAAAGGGGGGAACAGGGAACATTCTGTGGTAAAAACAAACATCATAAATTTAGTTATTTTTAATCCTGCGCTGTAAGAAGCTGTTCATGCTCAGACACGAATGCACGGGCAGCAGACTAATAAGTGAATCTGTTGTGCTGTTCCTCTTCTGACAGGAGAATAGGGTTTATTTGTGCATTTACAAGCAACTCTTCAGTGCTTGTCTGGCCTTGTGTGAATTTTAGCACCTAGAATGTTTGTCTTGAAACACCCAGCATATCCTGTTACAAGCAACTTACATAATGTTGTCCTGTTTCTCCTTGTTCAGTGTACAGAAACATTTTACTTTTTTAGTCCTGTACAGTATTTAAGTTTTAGTTAGTATAGTTTAGTGTGTATATACATACAGTACAGGCCAAACGTTGGATACGTTGGATACGTTTTCTTTATTTTCATGACCATTTACGTTGGTAGATTCTCACTGAAGGCATCAAAACTACGAATGAACACATGGGGAGTTATGTACTTAACAAAAAAAGGTGAAATGACTGAAAACATGTTTTATATTCTAGTTTCTTCGCCCTTTGCTCTGATAACTGCTTTGCACACTCTTGCCATTCTCTTGATGAGCTTCAAGAGGTCGTCACCTGAAATGGTTTTCACTTCACAGTTGTGCCTTAAGTGGAATTTCTTGCTTTATCAATGGGGTTGGGACCATCCGTTGTGTTGTGCAGAGATCAGGCTACTACACAGCCGACAGCCCTATTGGACAACTGTTAAAATTCATACTATGGCAAGAACCAATCAGCTAACTAAAGAAAAATGAGTGGCCATCATTACTTTAAGAAATGGAGGTCAGTCAGTCCAGAAAATGGCAAAAACCAAGAGTAACCTCTGCTTCTGAAGACAAGTTCATCCGAGTCACCAGCCTTAGAAATCGCAAGATATCAGCAGCTCAGATCAGAGACCAGATAAATGAGTTATAGCAGCAGACCCATCTCTAGAACAACTGTTAAGAGGAGACTGTGCGTATCAGGCCTTCATGGTCAAATAGCTGGAAATAAACCACTGCTTACGAGAGGCAACAAGCAGAAGAGATTTGTTTGGGCCAAGAAACACAAGGAATGGACATTAGACCAGTGGAAATCTGTGCTTTGGTCTGATGAGTCAAAATTTGAGATCTTTGGTTCCAACCACTGTGTCTTTGTGAGATGCAGAAAAGGTGAATGGATGGACTCCATATGCCTGGTTCCCACTGTGAAGCATGGAGGAGGAGGTGTGATGGTGTTGGGGTGTTTTGCTGGTGGGGATTTATTCAAAATTGAAGGCACACTGAACCAGCATGGCTACCACAGCATCCTGCAGCAACATGCCATCCCATCCGGTTTGCGTTTAGTTGGATGATCATTTATTTTTCAACAGGACAATGACCCCAAACACACCTCCAGGCTGTGTAAGGGCTATTTGACCAAGAAGGAGAGTGATGAGTACTGTGGCAGATGACCTGGCCTCCACAGTCACCGGACCTGAACCCAATCCAGATGGTTTGGGGTGAGCTGGACCGCAGAGTGAAGGTAAAGGGGCCAACAAGTGCTAAACACCTCTGGGAACTCCTTCAAGACTGTTGGAAAATCATTTCAGGTGACGACCTCTTGAAGCTCATCGAGAGAATGCCAAGAGTGTGCAAAGCAGTAATCAGAGCAAAGAAACTAGAATATAAAACATGTTTTCAGTTATTTCACCTTTTTTGGTTAAGTACATAACTTGTTGTACTGTGTATAATGTTTACTGACAATAAACCTCTCTTGGATCTTGAATCTTGAGAAAGTTTCTGCCTATGGCCTGCCTGCAATTGAAGCAGATGCTGCCATTCATAGTGTCATTTCACACACCCACCCATAAACTTTCACCTCCAACATGGGCTGCTATCAGATTATTCCTGTGTATGATGGACAAATATTCATCAGATGGCTGCCCGCATCTGTGCCCAGCAGAGCTGAAAATGACTTGATGCTGGGTCCTTACACTGAACAGGCACTGCGGTGCATTCTTGGTGAAGTGAGTGCCGCCCCAGGCCCTTACAGCATCATCTCAGATTGTACCTCAGACTGATCTCGCTGTACAATTGTCATGGTGCAGGTTCGCCTTGCACTACATAAGACAAATGTTGGCTTTTCGTAATTTAAAGGTCAGGAAATGACAATGCGCATGCAATCATGGTGCACCCTCCAGTCTAGTGATCTGCTAACCTGTGCCAGGGCTAATTGAGCCCTAATTAGAGCTTACATGACTCACGATGCCTGCCTGTGTTGTTTAACAAAATGCATAAATGTTGTATTCATTGATCATTTTTCCCAAACCAGTATTGTCCAGACACCAGCAATACAGGAGACAGGAGAGCTTTTCATGTTGGGAAATGTAGTAGATGTTCTTATTGACATTGTGTAAAACTAATATTAACCTTATTTAAAAATATTGATCTCTTCCAATTTGGCTTACAGTGTATGTCACTTCAACGATGTGCAGAAGGCACCTTCCAGATTTGAATGTAAAGAATGAACTGCATGATTTAAATAGACATGCTAAAGTGCACTCTCAGAACCTTTCTGATCCCCACAGACCGTCTCATAATTTAAGAGCAGGATGCAAATCCCGTACCCATCAAAATCAATATTTCATAATGCTCTTAGCCTGAAAACACTGAGCCAGGGCCATTCTGATTGGTTCAGAGGAGAAAGCAGAAAAAAAAATCAGCATTGACAATGCTAGCATGCATCCTCATAACTATGTTCTATGCTCCTAGGTGTCCATGGGCCTGTCCATGGGGGAAAGTCGAAAGCAAATCTTTGTCTATGAATGTTTTTCCAGGAACTGCGGAGATCTGGTGGAAAGCTTCTACCTCTAACAATCCTCTCTGTGGCTCTCTTGACAAAATGACCTTTAACTCCACCGCCTTGTGGAGTTAAACAGAGAGAACACTGAGGAGAACGAGGGGAGCTGTCTGCGTTGCTCTCTGCTCTCAGCAGGTCAACGCCCACGGGAGTAATTTCGCCATTATCACAGCGTGCTGAATTGCTATCCATTGGGGTGCAGTTGGGACCTGCAATTTGTGCGTTAACAGCGACAAATAATGACAAAGAACCTCTTTCTCAAATTGACCAAATCAAAAATTTCCAATGGAAACAGCATCTGGAGGGGTGGGGAGGGCGTGATGAACTGTTATTTATTATCATTTGTTCATTTCTGAGTTAATGTGGAGATTGACAACTTGCTGTTTTTGTGTTGAATTTTAATTCACTTTTTTGCACACTTGTTTGGAATAATTGCCTACTGCAATGCAGACCAGCAGATCATCTGCACCACACGTCAGAAGGCCTTAAATGAATATCTTCAGAATTCCTCGGTCTGAATACATTTCTGAGTGTGCATTTTATATCCAGGATATTCATGCATTGTAGAAGAACTTGCCAGGTATAGTATGATGATGAGCAGGGGGGACTAGAGAAATAGAGTGGCAGTAGCCACCACTAACTTCCATTGTGTCCCTGAGCAAGGCAGTTAACCTTGAGCGTCTCCAGAAGGACAGTCCCTGTAGCGCGGCAGCACAATAGGAGAGAAGAAATGAAGACAACCTGCCCCAAAAAGGCCTCAGTGTCATAGTACGTAAGAAGGGGTGTGGCTGATGGGGGTGAGACGTGGTGGTGTGTGTGCCATGGGCCTTTTTTCTTTTTCTTGTGTCCCTCTGTGAGTGAAAAGAAAGCAGGGAAGACAGAGAGTGGAGGGCCACTGGCATAAAGTTGCACATGTTTTGCAAATCCCATATTCTTATGCAGGGCTTCTTTGAAGGGTTTCTTACACTTTGGGGAGGGGGGGGGGTTAATGATCTTGACATTGGATGTCACTTGCAGCTTAGGTGCAGCATCAGATGGTCTTCCCTGTCCACAATCTGGGACAAGACAACATCCATTTGTAACACAGAGGGGCGAGAGAAATTAGGGGTCCGACATTTGCCCCGCAACATATCCCAGACATCCTTTCATTGTCTTTTCAGAGAGGGGGATGCCAGGGTGTTACGCCCTCGTCTAGGACAGAAACGTAAGCAGATAGGAAAGAGAGAGGGAAACGCTACAAACGTTTCTAACAATTTTAATAATCAAATAGAAATAAATTTAATCCTTGACACAAAGACAAAACCAAGCAGTCAGGCCACTAAAAAGCGATAAAACAAGGACAGGGACTGACGTGGACCCAACATACACTTCAAAGAACCACAGTGCTAAATGCTGGAGCATCTTTCTCTATAGTTCAGCTGGTGCTTCAAGGACTTTAGAGAAAACCAAAACCAGATGATCAACCCCTCTTGCAAAATGTAGAGCGCCCGCTCCAACAGCACTTGTGTCCACGTCCAACTTAAAGGGCGCTGGAAATCTGGGGCAGCCCGGACTGGAGAACTCTAAAGGAGAGACTTCACAGCCTTAAGAGCACTTTGGCAGTCTGCAGACAAAACAAAGGTTGCACTGCCACAAAACAGCTCGGTTAACGTGCAGACAATGTAAGAAGTTCTTACAAAAGCCTAAAAAAGGGCGCAATTCCCGTTTCGATGTAGGGAACAGCCTAAACTTGACCTTGACCCACTTCCTTTCCTACGTAGGTCACAGTGGCCTTTCCACATTCACATTTCACGAGGTTGAGGGTTAGTGACGCTTAAAAATTTTCTAATGTCTCAGTATGCTGGGTCCAGGTGGATGAATAGGTTGTAATATCCTCTAGATCAGCTTCGCATCAAGGGACACCAGCGAGCACTTTGCATATTAAGCGCTGGAAGGTAGCAGACACGTTGCTTAATCCAAATGGCATCACCTTGTACTTCAGAGAGTTATCAGGTGTAACAAAGGTGGAGATCTCAGCAGCAAAAGTTGTTACCAGAACCTGCCAATAACCCCGCAGACAACTCGAGCTGAACCAACCTTGTCTACGCAGTCATCCATTCGAGGTAATGGAAATTAATCCAGTTTAGTGACCGAATTAACTTTTCTGTTATCAGTACAGAACCAAAATGTCCTATCAGGCTTAGGGACCAGTAGGCACTGCAACTCTGCACAGCCATCTTGTTCTCCCACAAGTAGGTCACCTCAGACTGCATCACTGCTTGCTTAGATGGATTCGGCCGAACCGAGTGCTGCCTGATAGGACCATGAACGACCATCAACGTGAATGCATGATGTATGACAGACGTACCTACAGGGATGTCAGAGAACAAAGCAGCATGTGACTGAATTAGCCCAAACACCTGCCTGTGGTCTGCTGCCGGCAAGTGAGACAGATAAGCTTCTAAGCGTCTGCAGTCGGGGTGAAGCTACAGGGACGTCCGGTCCATCCTCGGCCGCAGAAAAAGGGACAGAAACAGCTGCCACAAACACAGCAGACTCGACCTGTTCATCAGCTTCTTCCTGTAACACTACGTTCTCTTACTCGACATGGTTTACCGTATGGATGACAGAATCGGTCTCACTCAACTTCGAGTCCACCACATATGGACCCACAAACTTTGACTGCAGAGCAGATCCCAAAATAGGCAGTAAAACAAAAACTCAATCAATGGGCTTAAAAGATCTTGAGACAGTTTTCCGATCATGAAGAGTCTTCATGACCCCCTGGGCCCCCTGGTGTCATCAAGACAACGAGGCCAGCGCAGCCGAACATGCTTTCCCAGAATGCACTGGTGCTGGGAGCATCCTGCTCCGATACCCTCAGGGGACCACGCACAGTGTGACCAATCACTAAGTCAGCAGGACTGAATCCCAGGGACCCTTGTGCCATCTCACGAACAGCGAATCAAAGTAAAGGGTGTCCCTCATCCCACTCTGTAGCTGTGTCCAAGCGGTAAGCATGAAGCAGAAATAAAAGTGTCGGCCAAATCAACATCACTGCACAAGCGGGGAAAACAGTCGGCCTTCACCTTGACCGGACTGGGGGACTCGGCGGGAGGAGAAGGAGGTGCCTTCCCACCAGCCAATCGTTGCCAAGGATAAAAGCAACTCCGGAACGGACGGCTACTCTATAAGTGCGTTAGGCCCACAGAAAGACCCTCCAAAAGGAGAGGCTGGGCTGCACCGGTATCACGTACAAATCGGACCGGGAAACACGAACGGTTCGTAAAGCCACGTCTGTTTTAGAAGGCGCAATCACATCGCGGATAAAACGCACTGCGATGTTGGTTGAGACCAAGAAAACGTTTTGCCGGCCCACACAACTTCCCCGCAATCTTTTTTCCCCTAATTGTATTTTCTGGCTTTGTGCGTCTACGCTCACGTTCCCGTTCTTCCCCTTACCACATTTTAAGACTAAGATCGTGTTCTAATTCCTTCATTTGTAGCTGATGCTTCAACTCCCGCTCAGGAAGCGCAGGAGCTCGTAATTTGGCGGCGTGACATTTCTTTAAGCCGGATTCCAGTAGCTACCCTGTCTGCAGAACGTAAGGATTCCTCTGCTGGAGGTGTCCTGCTGGCCGTGGCTCAGTCAGTCCGATTTCTACAGATTTCTTTTATTTGTTTATCCGCACTAGTTAGTGGAATTTGATAAAATTCCACCACCCCTACTAACTGGTCTTTAGTAAAACTATCCAAAAATTCATCAGACGGACTATAGGAAAACCCTTGAATTCTGAAGCCACTGTGATAAATTTTTACATCGTGACATCTACGCAGTGGTGGGGCAGTGGTGGCCTAGCGGTTAAGGAAGCGGCCCCGTAATTAGAAGGTGAGGCCACTGAGGTGCCACTGAGCAGCGGCACTAATAAACATCCTTGGCTGCCTGAAGACCCGAAAAACAGAAAGGGCACAATGAGAGGAAAACCACAGACACGGCCCAGAGAGGACACAGCATCAGGCCACATGACAACTGGGGGCTGATGACGAGACCGGGGGTGTGACATGGTGGTGTGAACGTCCTCACGATCTCCCATCTCAGCCAGATCGGTTAAGTGGGTGGGTTCCCGGTGTGTTGTGGCAATACCAAACGTTAAAATCATTAGAACAAGATTAGGAAGCCATGTGTGTCATGTCACAACCATTTGCGTCATTTTCAGCATGTCTCATGGTGTGGGGGTTCACTAGTGCCTCTGGAATGGGCAGCTGGCCCCATTAATACTGTAGTATACACAGCTCCCCTCCAGATGGTGAAGACCCTGCATATTTCATCAGGACCACGCTAAACCACAGATCACATGTACTATTACAACAGCACGGCTTTTTAGAAAAAGAGTCTGGTGCTGAACTGGCCTGTATGAAGTCCAGATCTTCTACCAAAAAAAAGGACAGAATCATCAGACAAGAACGGGACTCCATTCCTCTCCCAATACTTCTCTGCTCAATTCCCAGATCTTTACAGACCGTTGCTAAAAGAAGAGGGGGTGCAACAGGGTGGTGACCGCGGTACATTGAACATTTGTCTGTGAATAAAAACGTTGCATTATGTTTTGCAGTTGGCTTTTTTCCTAAGAGTTGGTGCTGTAATTAACTGTGACATTCTTAACAATGACAGTTTTCCACATTTCACCTTCCACTCCGGGCTGCGTGTGATGCCTAAAATTGTCCCTGACTCCCTGTCGGGATAAATAAAGCCCCGTGTCACCCTCCACCTCCCTGGACTGGTGCCACAGCAGCTCCCCGGAGTCCCCGGGGTGTTGGACCCATGAGGCAGCTGGCATTCACAGCAAAGTCACCCAGCCTGGTTCAGAGTGGACCACCGCAGGGAGATGCAGGTCATGAATGTTTAACAGCTCCCACCGGGAGTCTTTTTGAAGTCATGGTTTGATGCCGACAGTGCAGTGTGGATTTCAACAGGAGCTCATAACACTGTTTGCAAAGTGTGTGCGGTGCGGTTGCGGTTGTTGAAGTGGTGTCATCAAGCTCTTTAATGAGGTGATATTGCATTTAACTCTTGGCAGAACCAGCATGCATGTATCATTAAATCTGTCACTTGCGCCATTAGAGTCCAAAGTCCATCTGTCCCATATGATCTAGTAATGACTGTTTTCATCAGTACCATCATTACAAGAGTTTCTGAAGAAAATGAATGGTGGTCTTCCAATGGTCTGATCATGGCGGTGAGTTAAACGTTCATCTAAATGCCATCTAGTGCGATGCAGTCACCTTTCTTTGCACTCACCTTTCTCAATCACTACCAATTACCACTTAATCCACAGAAGGGTCATGGGAGCTTCCTGGGACCTGGGTCCAGTGCACTGCAGGTAATTTAACTCCATGAAATGGAATCTAAAAAATGGAATGGAACTCTGGACATCTGACACTCACCTTCTCAGACTCCTTATCCACTTTGTAGAAATTCTGGGTGGAGCTAATCATCAAAATGTGGGTGGGTGAATTTATAAATAAAAAATTCAAAGCATCTCCAGCAGCTGTATGATAATAATAATATTTACAGCAGGAGATCAAACGAAAATATTAATGCCGCTGGTGGCTCAGTCGCATCTCGCCTGCCAGTGAAGTGAGGGACTCTGATTCCACACCAGTGGATCGTAAATGAGTGACTGTGCAAGTGTGCAGCACGCAAGTTTTGAAAGCATGGCATTCGTGCTGCAGAGCTCTAAAGGTTACATGACAAGTCGAGGGTGACATTTCCGGGGTGCTGATTATAACCAGAATACAATGTTTAAGCAATTCCGTAATCTGGATTTATCCATCCATTTAGTCACAAGTGTAGAAGAATTTCTTAAGCAGGCCTCAACGCCAGGTCTTCACTGGACTGGACTTGATTTAGTGTTCTAGTAGCCTTCACTGTAAAACTTTAATAGGCAAATAATTGCCTTAGATCTTAGAGCAGTGGATGAGGAGAGAACAAGCAAGACAGCAGGCCTGGGGCAGCATGGAGCCCGGGTGAGACTGAAAAGTGAGATGGAAAGGCGCCTCACAGAGCACCAACGCATGAAGTTTCTCTTCCAAGCAGTAGTGGGGCAGTGGTGGCCTGGTGGGTGACAAAGCAGACTTGTTGGCAGGCTCAAATCCTGAACCACCAAGGTGCTGTCCCAAGCACCTTTCATTGCTGCCCACTGCTCACTAAGGGTGATGGGTCAAATGCCTTCACAATGACAAATACAGTGGGGCAAAAAAAGTATTTAGTCAGCCACCAATTGTGCGAGTTCTCCCACTTAAAAAGATGAGAGGGCTGTAATTTTCATCATAGGTATACCTCAACTATGAGAGAAATCACATCCTCTGATTTTTAAAGAATTTATTTGCAAATTATGGTGGAAAATTAGTATTTGGTTACTAACAAACAAGCAAGATTTCTGACTCTCACAGTTATATAGCTTCTTCTGTAAAAGGCTCCTCTGTCCTGCACTCATTACCTGTATTATGGCACCTGTTTGAACTCATTATCAGTATAAAAGACACCCGTCCACAAATCCTGCAGTGCCAGACGTATTCCCCTGCTTAAGCCAGCACATGTCCGGGCCCGTCTGAAGTTTGCTAGAGAGCATCTGGATGATCCAGAAGAGGATTGGGAGAATGTCATATGGTCCGATGAAACCAAAATAGAACTTTTTGGTAAAAACTCTACTTGTCATGTTTGGAGGAGAAAGAATGCTGAGTTGCATCCAAAGAACACCATACCTACTGTGAAGTATGGGGGTGGAAACATCATGCTTTGGGGGTGTTTTTCTGCAAGGGGACCCAGACGACTGATCCGTGTAAAGGAAAGAATGAATGGGGACATGTATCGTGAGATTTTGAGTGAAAACCTCCTTCCATCAGCAAGGGCACTGAAGATGAAACGTGGCTGGGTCTTTCAGCATGACAATGATTCCAAACACACCACCCGGACAACAAAGGAGTGGCTTCGTAAGAAGCATTTCAAGGTTCTGGAGTGGCCTAGCCAGTCTCCAGATTTCAACCCCATAGAAAATCTTTGGAGGGAGTTGAAAGTCCGTGTTACTGAGCGACAGCCTCAAAACATCACTGCTCTAGAGGAGATCTGCATGGAAGAATGGGCCAAAATACCAGCAACAGTGTGTGGAAAACCTTGTGAAGACTTACAGAAAACGTTTGACTTCCGTCATTGCCAACAAAGGGTATTTAACAAAGTATTGAGATGAACTTTTGTTAGTGACTAAATACTAATTTTCCACCATAAATTGCAAATAAAAATCAGAGGATGTGATTTTCTGGATTTTTTTTCTCAATTTGTCTCTCATAGTTGAGGTATACCTATGATGAAAATTACAGGCCTCTCATCTTTTTAAGTGGACGAACTTTCACAATTGGTGGCTGACTAAATACTTTTTTGCCCCACTGTATATGACATCTTAGAGAGATGTCCAGCTTCACCACTTCGCCACTTAAGTGCCATATGGGTTGTAAAGAGTTTCCAGGTGGCAGGGCACTCAGAGGAGTGACCACGACATGTACATAGCCAGCGGAATCCCAATGTTCTGTGTATTTTTTCTGATCTATTCCTTTGCATTTAGCAACAAAATTACTTTATTACTGATGTCTGTATTAGAAATAACAGAAAGCTGTCCAGAGGGGACATGATGGCTTGTGACGGGGGGGTGTGTGGAGAGAAGATATCCTTAATTCCATCTCTCGTTCATCCCTCAACCCTCAAACAAATGACAGCACTTTGCGGCCAGAAATTTGCTCGCGGCCGCCTCCCTCTGGTCTGTCCGTGGCTGAATAAGTGATGCGAGACACGGGCTGGCACGGTCGGGGCCGGGGTGAGAGCGAGAGAGCTGCTTCTATACCATTCCCACCCAGCAGGCCGCCAATCTCTCCTGAAAAATCGAGCAAATCAACACACAGTCTTCTCTAAAGTCTTGTACTAAACAACAGGTCCACCGGCATGCAATCAAAATATTGATATGCATATTCATAACACCACCATTGTGTTCATACATCAATTATTTGTATTTCAGGGGAATAAATGTCTTATTATGGAATCATTCGTCTAAACAACTGCCACATGCTGCCATGATAAACACATTAAATCATGACAAATATTATCAATAAAATTATTATGGTATCATTGTACAGCAGATCTCAGACTAATTCGTAACATGGGTCACAAAAACGTAATTAAACGGTGTCCATTTCCATAATACATTTTCCTCATATGCACTCTATTTAGTCTCATGACTGACTCATAGGCGAAATGTTTGGGATATTTTTGAATATTATGCAAGACTTTAATGGCTTGAAGATCAAAGGCCTTATCCAGTCATTCTGCACCATATTTCCATTTTCTACCACCTGCATAATGTCGCTAATGATCCATATTTCCTCACATGTTGCATTTCTTTTTTTTTTTATTTTTTATATAAACTAAAGGACTTCAAAGGGAAGTGAGCCATGTCAATCTTTCCTCTCCTCTCCATCCATGCTTCAGGTTTCCCAGCAGCAGATGGAGAAAGTCTCATTTTTCCTTTTTTTTTTTTTACCGGGCAGAAGCCACGGTTGCCGAGGGCAATGGCCTCTGTGATAACTGCCAACTAGTTGTGGAAATCTGGCTGTATGGGGACATGGTACAGTGCCATTACAATCTGTGACTCAGTCATGTGACATGGCGAACCAGTAAATCAGCAAATATATGAAAAGATTCATTTTACCTCATCGTAAAACAACACAACTGTTGCAGTCATTAAATTCACAATGTTTACAATACATGAAAGTGAAGTGATTGTCATTGTGAAACACTGCAGCACAGCACACAGTGACACAAAAATGTGCCTTCTGCTTTTAACCATCACCCTTGATGAAAAATGAGCAGCCATGACAGGCGCCCGGGGAGCAGTGTGTGGGGACGGTGCTTTGCTCAGTGGCACCTCGGCAAACCTCTGATTACTTACTATTACTGCCTAAATATCACCTACGTGTCCAATAAAGGACCAAAAGCACGTCCAATAAATATTGATACAGCAATATATCATGGTATTTTACATTATATTGTATTGAAACAGGGACATTAAATATCTATATTTTTGTACAAATTTAGTCCATCGGACTAAAGAGTTTTCTTTAGTGAGGTCAGCAGAGATGAGAATCAGCACGAGACTACAACCTCCACTCCTGTAGATGGCCCTGTACAGCTGGGTTCATCAGCATTTCAGGCAGTGATCGCAGCATCTTGTATATCAACTCTGTTTTTACATTTTCAGTGAACTGCAGAATATCGCAATATGTACAGTATCACAATATATCATGATATAACCGTATCACGTGTATCGTGATACATATTGTATCGTGAGATCCTTGCCAATGCACACCCTTAGTGGCTAGCCACATACTCAATGAATAAAAATGTACAAGGTGCATGCATTTACACTGGATAGAAATATTCTTGTGTGTTTTCACCTAACAGAGACTCTACAAAGCAGTGCACTGACTGTGAAACATTTCAGTTTAATGTTCTTTGCATGACAAGAAACACACATTAAATCAGTCTTTTCAATAACACAAGCATTCACGTTTCTTTATGGATTTCTAAACTGATGTGGCTTGAAGCAGCAAATGCTGGGGAAAAAAAAACAAGTTCATCTTACAGGACAGTTAAAAAAAAACAAAAAAAACCACAAGGATTTGTACAATAAATATTACAGCGTTAAAACAGAGCTGAAGATTTACAGTCAGTGTACATACAGCCTTCACTCTGTTCCAACCGATAAGGTAACCCAATGGGCCGTCCTACGGTAACAGGGCAAACTGAGGTGTGATGATCTGAAGGGAT
Organism: Denticeps clupeoides; assembly: GCF_900700375.1. Taxonomy (NCBI): domain Eukaryota; kingdom Metazoa; phylum Chordata; class Actinopteri; order Clupeiformes; family Denticipitidae; genus Denticeps; species Denticeps clupeoides. The sequence continues at coordinate 5,908,669 of NC_041714.1, forward strand.
ATGTCTTCCAATCAAATCTGTCTTTTTAAGATTCAAGTTCTAAAAGAAATCTTAAAACAATGTTAGCATTTAACGGTTTGTTCAATAGTGTCAAAGACATCCTCAAAAATTACATACATAAATAGTCAAATTGGGCTCCTCCCATTTTAAACTGTGTGTGAAAACATCATTAAACATTGTGCTCTACGTGACCAATTAAAAGGAGAGTTAGTTTACCTTCTTCGAGATGCACATAACGACCAAACTGTGCTTTGCTGTTTATGTAAATCCTGAGGACGCCTTTGACCCCACACTAGTGAGTAAAGCCCACGCTTGGCGTAAAGCCCCGGTTTGAAAACTGCTATTTAAATAAATAAGGTCCCTTTTTAAGTACATAACATAACCAAACAAATGTAATAAAATCCCTACAAACTCTTATTAAAAAACGAGATCCTGGGTCCAGCCCTCATGTTGATTGGGAGGGCATTGCATTTTACTCGACCCCTTTCAGTACAATCAAAGGTGCATTAAGACACGGAATTGTGCTTTTTTTGGATGCCATGGGCGTTAAAAGTAAACAATAGACTTCAAGTTCAAGATGCTGAGGAGCTCTTCCCTTTCAAAACATCCCTGAAACATAAAAGATCAAGTATGAACGCAGGGTCATAAAAACAACAGGCTGTGAGGTAACAGGGGAACCGTACGTCGGCTCGAGCTGCATCATTTATCATCACGTCCCTCCTCCATCCTATAATGCACTGCTGCAGAGGAGCCAGATAAACCATCACAATGTCTGGAAGTGAGAGTCTAGCTCTTCGATCTTGTCTCCAAGATGCAAAAGACAGGGCAGAATTTTCACTGGAGATTTCTGAAGATTCAGAAATTACTTTTTTTTTTTATATATATATATTCGGCATGCAGGTTTGACGAGTTGGGAGATCTTCGTGGCCGAACGGCTGCATGATCCTGAATCAAAGTGTGGAGCTAACCCTCCCCATACAGATGCATGACATACTCATTCTGTGTAACAACCACCATAAGAATATGCGTCTCAGACACTGGCCCTTTTTCAGCCAGTTATCAGAACATCTTTCCTAAACCACCGAGGCTCAGCGAGGACAGAAGACTACGCGAGTCCTCACTAATGCCTAATTCAGTGTTTGGAAGTTGGGCAACAGGCATTATGCCATACCAAGGCTATCTACATATACAGCAGTAAAGATGTCAAACGTCACGTTCAGCATCTTGGGAAAACAAGAGCCCCGACATTATACTACTGTCAATATAACAATGATCCCCAATCAAACAACTGTAGCTTCGGCTACAGCAGTGCAATTGGGCCCAACGCAAGAATAACGTACAAATATGATTTTATAACCTAATATCCTCATCAAAATACAATGATTTTTGAGCTGCTATTCAATCTGCGGTCTCAGGCAAGAGCGATGACAATGAGGACGACAAAAGGAGAAAGTAATCCTCCGTATCTACTCTAGGTATACAGATCTTTTACTTCAGGATGTTCAGGTCGTATGAGGAGGAACACAGATTAATAATCCACTACGGTGTTAACACTGAAAGTCTGGAACTATTTCTATTGTGTAAGTGTTTGTCATCAGCACTAATAAACCAGTTGTGCTACCTTCCTGTACCATACCTGGCTGCCTATAGTGTCTTATCTTATCATGGGGTCATCCCCACCCGGAGAGGTCAGCACAGGGGCGTCAACGAACGGCTTGGTCTTGTCCTCATCGAGCGAGGTGGGGTGTTCGGCCACAGAGGTGAAGGAGAGGTGGTCCTGCTCCAAGATGCCCAGCCTGTCCTGGGGTTTCTCCTTTTTCAAGTAGAACATCTTCCTCAGCTGCTTAAGCTGCTGCAGCTCGCAGAACGTCTCCAGCACCACCAGCATGGCGATCAGACCCAGGAGCAGGTAGACTGGAGAGGGAAAGAAGATGAAAGATGCAGGAAATGGACAAGGGAATAGGGACAGAACAACAAATATGTTTTTTTGTTTTATGCGAGAGTGGCTGGGTAACCGACCCCGGAAACAAGATACGCCGAGCAGCCATTGGTTGCCAAATGTGTCGGCTGGTCGACGTCATCTCAGATGACTAACCCTTATCGGATGTTCCCAACTCCTACACTGTCCCCCGAAATCACAGCGGAGAAAGGACCATCTACGTGTCAGCAACCCACGCAACAAGTGACGTCCCTCCATCAATCCATACTTCCCTTTCACAGGCGCCTACACCGTCAAACATGTCACCCCCGCTGTCACCAGCAGAGGGGGCACGTGCAAGTGAGAGAGAGAGAGAGAGAGAGAGAGAGAGAGACGTAAAACGGGATCTGAGAAGCGCCATCTGATTACTTTAGGTCTAGTCGGTCACACAGCGCATGCGCATAGAGTATTTGGAGTCTGTTCCCATGACAACAGCCCAGATCTGACCTAGCAGCATGGAGGAGACTCCTTTTCATGTTCCACACCACATACAAAGACCTGGCAACGCTGAATTCAATAAAAACTACACTGTGCAGACAAATGGAGGATTTGTAAAAGAAATGAATATCTACCGCAAACCGCAGCTACCGCAACATTTTCTCCGTAGCATGCAGTACGAGGCACTGGGGTATTTTCTTCAATTACATTCATGTGATAAATGGTCCATTATTGAAATATTCTGTGCATTTGTTGATGCTGTGCATTTAGAGCATTTTTTTAGACTCCTTATCCAGAGTGTCTTACAATCAGTATTTTTACAGGGACAGTCCCCCCCCCTGGAGCAACTTAGGGTTAAGTGTCTTGCTCAGGGACACTATGTTAGTAAGTGGGATTTGAACCTGGGTCTTCTGGTTCATAGGCAAGTGTGTTACCCACTAGGCTACTACCACCCTGTAATCTAGTGATCAATACAGTTTTATATGAGCCATTTTCAGATACGCGAATTTTGTTAAATTACTAGAATGTACAGATTCCTGGTCAACAGTACATGATTAATAATTTTATGACTATGCTGATTCATTATTATTAACATTATTGACTTTCAAAGCACTCTTAAATATAAAGAATTCCTGAAAAAATTCTCCCTTAGTCCTTACAACTTAGAAAGTTTTGTCTAGAAAATGTTGAAATGTTTTAGTTTGTTTCTATTTTTAGCTATTTTAGGGGGATATCTGCGTGTGCAGGTGACTATTACTGTGCATAATTATTAGGCAACTTAACAAAAAACAAATATATACCCATTTCAATTATTTATTTTTACCAGTGAAACCAATATAACATCTCCACATTCACAAATATACATTTCTGACAGTCAAAAACAAAACAAAAACAAATCAGCGACCACTATAGCTACCTTTCTTTGCAAGGACACTCAAAAGCCTGCCATCCATGGATTCTGTCAGTGTTTTGATCTGTCCACCATCAACATTGCGTGCAGCAGCAACCACAGCCTCCCAGACACTGTTCAGAGAGGTGTACTGTTTTCCCTACTTGTAAATCTCACATTTGATGATGGACCACAGGTTCTCAATGGGGTTCAGATCAGGTGAACAAGGAGGCCATGTCATTAGTTTTTCTTCTTTTATACCCTTTCTTGCCAGCCACGCTGTGGAGTACTTGGACTCGTGTGATGGAGCATTGTCCTGCATGAAAATAATTTTTTTTTTGAATGATGCAGACTTCTTCCTGTACCACTGCTTGAAGAAGGTGTCTTCCAGAACCTGGCAGTAGGACTGGGAGTTGAGCTTGACTCCATCCTCAACCCGAAAAGGCCCCACAAGCTCATCTTTCATGATACCAGCCCAAACCAGTACTCCACCTCCACCTTGCTGGCATCTGAGTGGGACTGGAGCTCTCTGCCCTTTACCAATCCAGCCACGGGCCCATCCATCTGGCCCATCAAGACTCACTCTCATTTCATCAGTTCATAAAACCTTAGAAAAATCAGTCTTGAGATATTTCTTGGCCCAGTCTTGACGTTTCAGCTTGTGTGTCTTGTTCAGTGGTGGTCGTCTTTCAGCCTTTCTTACCTTGGTCATGTCTCTGAGTATTGGACACCTTGTGCTTTTGGGCACTCCAGTGATGTTGCAGCTCTGAAATATGGCCAAACTGGTGGCAAGTGGCATCTTGGCAGCTGCACGCTTGACTTTTCTCAGTTCATGGGCAGTTATTTTGCGCCTTGGTTTTTCCACACGCTTCTTGCGACCCTGTTGACTATTTTGAATGAAACGCTTGATTGTTCGATGATCAATCCCTCTGCAAGATATCTCACTATTTTTTACTTTTCTGAGCCTGTCAAGTCCTTCTTTTGACCCATTTTGCAAAAGAAAGGAAGTTGCCTAATAATTATGCACACCTGATATAGGGTGTTGATGTCATTAGACCACACCCCTTCTCATTACAGAGATGCACATCACCTAATATGCTTAATTGGTAGTAGGCTTTCGAGCCTATACAGCTTGGAGTAAGACAACATGCATTAAGAGGATGATGTGGACAAAATACTAATTTGCCTAATAATTCTGCACTCCCTGTATGAAAGATGGCTTAAATTATCTTATTTTAACTAAAATAAGATCATTTAGGCCATCTTTCATTATGTCAAACTACACTGCATACCATGTTGCTATTTTTAAATCCTTGCTGACAAGCACTTCCCAATTAATTATTACTTTTATGAGAACTTGGCACTTCCTGTATTTGTCTAAGCTTTCATGCATGGCTTATATAGCTGTGTGTGTGTGTGTGTGTGTGTGTGTGTGTGTGTGTGTGTGTGTGTGTGTACATGGGCACATGGTGGCAGGAAGAAAAAAAATGATTTGATTATGCATCAGACACACTCACCGGTGATTCCTACTTTGTAAATCTCACGGAACTTCTGGTTGAAGGCCTCGCCGGGTACATAATCCCCAAGGCCAATGGTGCTGAGGGAGATAAAGCAGAAGTAGAAGGACTCCAGGAAGTTCCAGTCCTCCTCCAGGGCAGAGAAAATGGCAGCAGGGATCAGGAAGAAGAAGGACACCGCGGCCGTGGCGAGCAGGACGGCGTGGACGATGGCCACCAGAGGCTTGGAAAGACCCCAGTGGGTGTGGACGTACATGACGGGCCGCCGTGTGCTGAAGACCATGATCCTCTGCACCACAGCGGTGAGGAAGAGGAGGGTGAAGGGGATGCCTATCACTGAGTAGATGATGCAGAATGCCTTTCCTCCGCCTGACAGTGGGGCAGTGTGGCCATAGCCTGTTAACAAGGCAAAAATAAAAAACTTAAATCTCAACACAATCTCTAAACATCCTTTAATCAGACCCTTCATCATCCTTGAGATGCTTTGACCATAGAACCCATCTCAAGATTCACCATTTTATTTGTCACGTGGTTATAGCAGTAAAACACGCAGCTCTGTTTCGACTGTGCGTAATGTGTGAGAGCTGTCAATCATTGCTTTAGTCTCCACCTATCTTAAAATGGTAAAAACGTGAACACCGTTTCAGTGAATTATGGGTAAATTCCAAGGTTGTTTTCACAGTTCCATATGATTAACCCGTCCCACCGTCTGCGACTCCAGACATAACCGCGCTGGTGAATGCAAGTATTATAACGTAAACACTGCAAGTCCACAACATCAGATCCGCTTCCTGTATTTACTTGTGTTGTTCCCATGGTGATGCATTTGACCAATCAGCAGAAAGATTTAAAGCCATTTTGGTTCGCTTGGATTTAAAAACCGAACCAAGACGAAAATGACTGATTTGGACCAAAGCGAGCGAACTAAAGGTGTGGAGTTCGGTTTAATCGCATAGCTGCATTCAGCCACGAGTAAGCGTGGCAGTAAACCTCCTACCCGACACAGACCCCCACAGGCGGGAGAAACAGAAATAAATCATGCTCTCCTGGTATACGTTGGCAGAGACGTGCAAAAAAAAGAAGAAGACGCGAAAGGCGATAAGCAAAGGTTAAAGGTTACAGAGGGCCAGAGGCACCGATAATGCGCTGTGCAGGTCTCGGGCAAAGTTCTACAGCGGAACACGTTGTCGGGGCGAGATAACGTGAGGAACACTGGGAGATTCCGACAACATGTCCCTTCCGGTCTCATGCGAGCTTCAAAAAATAAATAGAATGCAGACTGCTTGGCTAAAACCTTCTTTACATTTACTCCATTTACCAGACACCCTTATCCAGAGCGACTTACAGTCAGTAGTTACAGGGACAGTCCCCCCCTGGAGACACTCAGGGTTAAGTGTCTTGCTCAGGGACACGATGGAAGTAAGTGGGGTTCGAACCCGGGTCTTTTGGTTCAAAAGAGTCTCTGTTACCCACTGGGCTACTACCACCATCTTCACACACACACACACACACACACACACACTGCATGATGGTGACAACTGGACTGGCATTTCAACTCAACTTTTCAGACGAACCAACGATCATTATCTTACATTCTAAACGACGTCCCTGGTCGCCATGCCGATGCCGTCGCTACAAACCAGTCTAACACGTCACCACATGTCCCCCTCGTCGTGGCACGTGTGCGGCCTCACCTGTCGTGGTCAGGATGGTGCTGGCGAAGAAGAGCGCGGACGTGAAGTCCCAGTTCCAGTTGGACGAGGCGTTGTTGAGCACGGACACCCCGTAGTTGCTGGCCTCCAGCGCCCGGGCCAGGAAGTCCTCCAGCCGCCGCTCGGACAGGCACTGGTTCTCCTGCAGGAACTGGCGCTTGGCGGCGCGCAGCTCCTGGCGGCGCTGGTCCTCGTAGGGCAGCTCGACCGAGGAGAAGACCACGGCGCCGAACACGAGGTAGAGCGCGTAGCCCAGCACCAGGACCGAGAAGTACCACGCCGATTTGTTGCTCCGGATCAGCCGCACGCACGAGTTGCCGGTGAGGGACTGCAGCATTTTCCCCGGTAACCTTGATGGATGAGCGGACGGTCGGGGCGGTGAAAGGCTGCGCTTCAGCTTCCCGGCTCCCCGGTTCCCCGCGTGCCGCGGTGCTCTCCGCAGTTACGCTTTCGGTTTTACTAAAGAGAGTAAACGGAGAGGCGACAGCGGCGCGGTGATGTGGCGGCGGCGGCGGAGGCGGAGAGGAGCTGCGGAGGAGCGGGCCGCGTCTGCGCATGCGCAGGCCAAACCCACGCATGGTGTACAGCAACACGGCCTATCGTAAAAAAATCGAAAATACAAACAGCTGCTGGGGTTTATTTCCAGGATTTTATACAGCCGTGCGAGAACATCTGAAAGGGTTGTGGTGGAAATTAAATTTTGTGGATTATGCAATGTGATGTTTGCAATACACTGCAATGCCTTTTTTTACTTTGCCTAAATACTCACCAAATACACCATATAAAATTATTTTTTAATTCTTGTTCATAGTACTTGGACATGACATATCGACTGGTGATTACACTGTGTTCTCAAAATATGTTTAATATATTAATGTAATAATGTTTAATTTACATTTCAGAGCAACATAACTTTTTTAAATGAAGCTAACTTCTGCTGACTTCTAGTCACACAGTACAAAAAACAACTGATTTTAAGGTCTCATGTTATATAGCCTAATAGAAATGATTTCCTCTGGGTGGGAACAAGTAAAAAAAAATCAAATATAGAATAGAATACTTTAACTCCACCACATTTCAGAGTGAAATATCACAACGAAATGTGTCCTCAGCTTTTAAACATCAGCAGTGGGCAGCCATGACAGGAGCTCGGGGAGCAGTGTTCGGGATTCGAACCAGCAACCTTCTGATTATGGGACTGCTAGGCCACCACTGCCTCCCAGGCATCAGCGTCAGAGCATAGACAATTCAATTCTAATGTGGCAAATATTTTTTTTATTATCACTTCCAGTGATCCAGTAAAGCTGTATATAGCGGTATGAAATTATATAAAAAATGTTGGATGTAATGTTGTAGTTTGGCTGATTTGAATACATGTAACTGCTCCATACTGATTACTTGCAACACCAATTTGGTTGTATTATTGTTGAGGCTTGAACTTCATAGACCCTTGTTTAAAGTGGCCAATTGCAAGTGTCTTCAAAGCAACTCTCAAAAAAAGGTTTTGTCACTTTCCGCTAAAATGAATGTAGCCAGCAAATGAAAGGCCACAGATTGCTGTTAAACCCAGGTCTGGCAGGACATGAAGAAGACAGGAGCGGCAGATGCAGACCATCTACAAGGACCTGGAACATCTTGCTGTAGATGGTGTATCGTTCTACAATTCAGCACAATTTGCAGTATGGCCAGGGGATGAGAAAGAAGCCCTCATGCCACAAACAGAATCTCTTGATGAATGCAGGATTAATTTTAGAAAAAACTGATTAATTTTGGAACAAAGTGCTTTGGACCGATAAAACAAAATTTTTGGTATTTGGTGATAACACCTTCCAAGAAAAACTGCTCACTACTGTGAAATAATCCAGACATCAAAGCCTATAGGAGGCATATAGAGGCTCTCATATTTGAAAAATGTCAAATGCTGGGGGTGTCCAAATGTATTTGTGTCATTGCTGGAACACTAATGTTTCCATAAGGCATGACATACATTAAATGGAAGTTGCTACTTTGAATGCTCAGCCAATAATAAACTAAAATGAAAAAAATTAAGAGGGCTTCCCTAACCTTTTCATGTGACTGTAATGGTAAAGTGATTATAAAAAGTATCAAAGCTGGAAAAGTATGGGAATTCACATTTGTGGTTTGGTTTGCACACAAACAAACTAAAAAACGCAATGTTTAAAAATACAATTATAAATGCATATTTTATAAATACATATTTTGAGGTAAAAGCATGGATTGTCTTGCCTATATATTTCCTGAAATGATCTAGCTGACAAGGAATGAGCGGGCCATACTGCCTTGTAATACAACTGCGTGAGGTAGTGATAGTGACAATGATAGAAGCATCATCGTTCATCTTGTCTGTCAGTTCCTGATCTGTGCTGGCTTGTCAAGTATATCCTCAGTTCTTGTGCTTTTGTAGAATGGATGAACAAGCAGCTGAACAAGACTGGAAGGTGACGCACGTGCTCCTTGCGCCAAACCGGAATGCAAAACGCAGGAGGGTGTGGAGTTAAATTAACAGTTGCCAGAATTACGTAACTTCTGTTGTTATTGGTCTCTCGCTGATGACGGGTTTTAGGAGGAGTGAGGTGTTGGATGTGCTTGCTTTAACAAAGTCGACTGATTTTTGGTGAAAAACCACCTCTTAATGCTAATTTCCTTGTAGTCTCCACAACATTTAAATGTTCAGGAAATGCCAGTTCAGGACTAATATGCAAAATATGACAGTTACTTGTCTCTGTTACTGTACTTGTCACCACAACAGCTTTATAAATGAACTTAAACTGTGTACAGTACAGGCCAAAGGTTTGCACAAAAAAGGTGAACTAACTAAAAACATGTTTTATATTCTAGTTTCTTTGCTCTGATTACTGCTTTGCACACTCTTGACATTCTCTCGATGAGCTTCAAGAGGTCGTCACCTGAAATGCTTTTCCAATAGTCTTGAAGGAGTTCCCAGAGGTGTTTAGCACTTGTTGGCCCCTTTGCCTTCACTCTGCGGTCCAGCTCACCCCAAACCATCTCGACTGGGTTCAGGTCCGGTGACTGTGGAGGCCAGGTCTCCACTTTTTGTTAAATACATAACTCCACATGTGTTCATTCATAGTTTTGATGCCTTCAGTGAGAATCTACCAATTAAATAGTCATGAAAATAAAGACCACAAATTGAATGAGAAGGTGTGTCCAAACCTTTTTATATATAGCAAAGTCAATTCAACCTGTAATAGCTTTATTAAGATTTTAATTCCACAGACTAAACAGCACGTATGAACAAAGAGGAACTGGCAAAAATGTGTTTGTGTGGCCTGCCCTCCTTAACACACAGCAAGATCTTTGTACTTTGGGCTGGAGGGTAATGATGAAATTCTTCACATTTGTTTGCAAACTGCCCTTGGTCACTGACTGCATGACAACTCCTACCCCGTCCCCCTGAAAACAAATTTCTCCAATTTACATGCACAGACATAGACGATGCCCCTTTGCTTCAGACAACAGCTGCGTCCATGTCCATACAATATTGTGTACTTTTGTACAAATGCTATTAGGTCACAAAACCAGTAGCACTGAGCTAGATGTTTAAATGTGTACGGCACAGTTTTTTTTTGCACAGTTTGGGTTTATGGGACGTGGCAGCGTTGAGAGGCATCACCTTGTGGATGTCAGATGGCGTAATTGTTCGCTTGCTTATTTGAATGGAGATGAATGAGCATGAAAGAGGAAGCATTTGTTCCGTGTTTACTTCCCCTTCTTCAGTCTCGTTCCCATTCTGCCATGTGGTCTCTTCTCCTGAAATGACAGATTTGTTGTTCTCGCGACTGTTCCTCACTGTGGCCAACCTGCCTGGAGCAGGTGGTCGGGTGGTTTCAATGAAAAGAGCACCAGCACCAGTTTCATCATGTTTTGAAGGTTAAACGCTGAATCATTGTGGCTTGCCGATCTAGATAATCTGTAGTATCTTCTGGTGTCTTTGAAATGAAATTTCATTTCAACATCGAGTTGCATAATATTATGTTGACTTCTGCAGGCACGAATCGAAAATGATTTATCAAGCGTCAGTATGGCCTGCACGTCTGAGGTTTGTCCTCCGAGGTTTAACGGTGATGTGGTAATATGTGGTAGTCTCGTATGAACCAGACAACCACAAAGTCATAGGTTGAAACCCCACTTATTACCATTTTGTCCGTGAGCAAGAGACTTAACCCTGAGTGTCTCCGGGGGGACTGTCCCTGTAACTACTGATTGTAAGTCGCTTTGGATAAGGGCGTCTGATAAATGCTGTAAATTTAAATGTAAAAAGGAAGAGTCATCTCCTTCACTAGATTGGTGTTGGGATTGGATAAATAGTCAGTGATCAATAAGGGTTAGACAGCGGATGAGTTTTATTCACTTTAGTAATGCAAGTGAGAGAGAGGTCAATATTATATCTAATTATAGAGTGAGAGAGACATCATATAACTAATGGAACTGGAACAGAAGTCATACGAGTTGAATAGCAATTCACACTTAAATCATTACAGAATGTTTCTTTTCTTAAACATTTCTTTTAATTATGTAAATTGGTACAGTTGACCACAGAAAGGTGGGTAGCATGGTTTACAACATATTTTCAAGCATTGCAAAGTTTGTAACTTGGAAAAGATCCCAATTTAGAATAGTCTGATTCATGAATGTCCTAAGATGGTAGTATTATGATCTTTATCAAACTGCAACACATAGCATATTTCACCTTGTGTCATATGACTTCAGAGGCTGTGACCGAGGACAGAGTCAGAAAGGAGGACAGGAAAGAAGCGGTGTTGTACCTATAGATCAAAGCCCTTTATATAACTCCATTATTTATAGAATGACCTCATTTTCACTGCCTACTCTTGAAGGAATCACACGAGGGGAAAATAGAAATAGTCAAATTGTTGGAATCATTGGAATACGCTACAATTTTATTTGTTACTTTTAAATAAAAGTGGGTATTATATATTTTCCCCCCATTTCCTCCACTTTAACAGTAAACCCCTGGCCTGAGGCTCTTTGAGATGTTCTGTGCTCTTTGGTTGATTCTGGGTTTTCCAGCCCAAAGCCTGAAATAGCATATTTTCTTTAGAGGTGTGTTATTTCAAGGCCCTGTGCTGGGACCCTGAGACGGCTAACAGGCTTTCAGTAATTGGAAGTCAGGCCAAGGTTGTTTGCTAAATGTTTCTTCCTGCTGAGGCAGCCGTCAGCAGAGTACCTTGCCGTGTGTACTGGGAGTCAGGGTGGGAACAAAGAACGGCTAATATTATCAGACTGTGAAGGCTATACCAGTATACTGGTACTCAAACTCAAGTCTCGCTTGAAGACGAAGTGTTACCCATGGTTCATTGCCTTTCAAAATCTTCCAAAAAGTCACCAAAAGGCCACCAAAACAGAGATAGGGTACTAGTTTCAGACAGGTGCGAACAGCACAGCACTATGCGCTAAGCGTGGGCCTTGTTTGCTAGTGTAAGGTAGAGTCAAGAGTCTTTATCATGAGGATTGAAACCCGCACCAATCAATATGTCACACATGCAAGCGTCATTAAACAGGGTGTTGTACATTGCGCGGTGCTTAGCACCCTTTGGAAAATAGTGCCCTTAAATCTCTGGCTTCCTGATTTGATTATTGAAGGTATTTATTATGTTCTCCACAGTACATTGGAGTATGTTGGTTGGTAGTAGCCTAGTGGGTATAAACATAGAAGACCATAAAGTCACAGGTTTAAAGCCCACGTACTACACTGGAAAAAAATGAAGTAAATGGTCACACCTAATATTTTAGCATTGCCGTAATATAAATAAACCAAGCAGCAGCAGGTTTGATTGGTTTATCTACATTATGTCAATGCTAAAATATTAGGTGTGGAGATTACTTTTTTTACGTTTACGATTACGTTTTTTTTTTAAGTTTGCAAGTGTTCATATTTTACGGTGTACCATTGTGTCCCTGAGCAAGACACTTAACCCTGAGTGTCTCCAGGGGGACTGTCCCTGTAACTACTGATTGTAAGTCGCTCTGGATAATGCATTGTAAATGCATTAACATAATATACTGTTTTTCTGACAATTATTTTTCATTCAGAGGTGTACTGAAAACTATATTTTAAGTGTACTTTCACTAAAGGTCTATTTATTTCCTAATTCCCAGAAAATGTGTAATTGTAGTTTTGAATTATGAATTTGAGATGATTGATAGCATGTAACACTCAGAAATCCTGCTGTCCTCTGTATTATCCCTCAAGTTTAGCCTGAAACTGTGAGCTAATGCCGGTGATGGCGTGACTGAGCTGTTTTTCTGCATCAGCAGCATGTTTGAATGGTGAACTCTGCCCACAAGCCACGGCCGCTGCTTATGATAAAGGGCCATGCATTTCCACAAAACCTATTCCTTACAGGCCTTCCACAAATGGATTTGTGTGCATGTGTGTGCATGGTGGAGCTTGTTTGTCTAGCCAGTAGATGTGGATTTTTCTCTCTGAGGCAATTACCTAGCAAAGAAACCTCTGCAAAGAAACATCCCCAAGGAATTAAGACCTGTAGTTTCCTAAAGTGCAATCATTTAAATGCAAATGTGTTCATCAAGTCTTTGTAAATCACAAAGGTTTGTATTGTTGACATTATAAGTGGAATAATTAGAGTACATCTGCCAGTACAGGTACAAGGTTGTTGTGTGTATTAAAATACCATTTTCAATAGCACTAATGGATTGTCAGTGTTTCCATTATTCAATAATTCTCGCCTCATGACAGACGCGGCAGATCCATTAAAGGGTTTGAAAGCAGTAAGCTGCCTTTAGAGTCTGTCTGTACAGTATCACTTGCTGTTCATTAGTGGGTCTGGTCAACTGGACTAATAAGACAAAGTACATAAATAACAGAATCAATCTTGTAAATCACAGGGTCTTGGATTTACAAATTCAAATTAAAACAATAAATGAAAACTGAATATAAATAGCACATATGAATTTCAAAGCAGTGTTTTGTGTCGAGCCGGTCGAGTCTGTGACAAAGTGAAGCGTACCGCGCCCTCTTGCTAACCTGTATCTGCATGACACATTCATTGTTAAAACAGTGACACCATGTGGCTCAGTGGAAGACAACTTGCCTACAACTCTCCTTCGATGTTTCTTGTGACAAATTGTGCATTCTTGGGCACGGGTGCATTTATGAAAATGATGCAAATAAGCAATAAAAACTATGTACATGTCTGCATGTAGCTTCTGTCCTTGTTTGAAGAACTAAGCATGGCGTGACATGCACATTTGTAGACTGCCAGTGGTGACATGGCAGTGCATTTATGATGCCGTTTGACGCTGAATGGGGCCAAGAGTGAAAAGGTCAGTGTCCACGCCTGGGTCGGCGGCACAGAGATGCCTTTCACCGCTGGATGAACCATGGACCCTCCCTGTCTGACACTATCATTCTGAATGAGCTGTTTGTGTCTTTTTTTTTTTTTTCCTTAGTTCCGTTTTAAGAAGAAACATTCCTCTCCACCACACAGCCCATTTGTTTCATTTTGAGAGGCAACCTAACCATAAGTGTCATTGAATATTGATATATTAAAACTTTTAACAATCATCGTACATTCAGAGAAGAATATTGAATTACAAATTATATTTTTTGCATTCTCATACTGAGTTTGTACGAATCCTTTATTCACATATTCCCGGGGGAGGTGTTGGCCTAGCTGTTAAGGAAGTGGCCCCGTAAGCAGAGGTGCCACTGAGCAAAGCTGGTCACCAAGGGTGATGGTTAAAAGCAGAGGACACATTTTGCTGTGACACCGTGTGCTGTGCTGCAGTGTTTCACAATGACAATCTCTTCACTTTCATATGTAGACTGTATAAAGACATAACAAGACATGATAATGGATTATTGTAATTAGATTACCATAGCAAAACAGCCTAGGGGTACACTTGCCTATAAACCAGAAGACCCAGGTTCAAACCCCACTTACTACCATTGTGTCCCTGAGCAAGACACTTAACCTTAAGTTGCTCCAGGGGGGATTGTCCCTGTAACTACTGATTGTAAATCGCTCTGGATAAGGCCGTCTGATAAATGCTGTAAATGTATGTAAGCTATGCTTACAGTATTTGTGGTGGACCGCAACAAAGTGAATGGAAGTGACAAATGTGGTAAAGTAGCTTTTATTAAAGTAGTACCTCTACTAAAGTATTTCCATTTCGGTTGACTTTTACTTGAACTCCACCACATTTCAGGGTGAAATATCATTTTACTCTGCTACATTATGCAAATTAGTTCATTCTCTTTTACTCATGAGTGGATAAAAAAACAACAGGTCCGAATCGAAGACGCACACAGCAAGTTCCTGACATGCTATGGCCATGATGATTTAATCAATTACATTCGAAAGAGGGACAAATAGATATACAGTAATGTGCAAAAGTTTTAGGCACCAGTGAAACAAATGAAAGGCCTTTTATCTTCCCAACCATAACACAGAAACCGTTCTAACAATTTCATTAAAACACACAAAATGATAAACAAATAAATAAACACACACACACACACACACACACACACACACACACACACACACACACACACACAGACAGACAGACAGACAGACAGACAGAGCGAAGAAATGAGATTTGTTTCCAGCTCTGCCTGCGTCACGCCGCGCTGCGCCTGATGTGCCGCCCGAGCTGCCGTACTACCGATTTCAGTTGTCACTCCCCCCGCCAGCGCCGGAAAGATGGCGACAGCGAGCGCACGGGCGGGCGCCGACTCTGCAGGCGGATAGAGCCGAGCATGCACGGAGAGGCCGCCTAGGCGCGGCGCGTTGCAAAAAAAAAAAAAGAAGAAGAAAAACCAAAAAAGGAGAAGAAGAAGCAGCGTGCAAGCCCGGCCGCGCCCGCGCCCATGTGCGTTTAGAGCTCCGCGATGGACCCTCCGGACCGCGGCAGGTAAGCGCCGCCGGAGAGAAGTCGCTTCTGATTTCGCGATCAGAAACTACACATCCGGGACTCGGTCCTCTGCCACATTGTGATCTCTCCATGCCAACCCCCGGCATCCGCGCTGGCGCGCATGCGCGCCGCCGCGCCGCCGTCTTCCTGTCACATAGTGATCCGCGTGCAACGCAACCCCGAGCAATTTGCAGTGAAAGTTGCAAACTTTTTGCGAGGCGGGATAACGAGCGCCGTCCTTCGCGCATGCACCCTGCAAACCCGCTCCTGCAAGCGTCGGGACGGACGGAGGACGCGCCAGGTCCCGAGTAAAGGTGAAATTCCCGCAACAGGGCAAGGGAAATGGAACTTGGGTGGCGGCTAGCCGTTTTAGCTGCATTGTCCATTAGCTTTCACGTGAAACGAACTTTCCTGCGACGCGAAAGGCCGTCTCTGGGCGTGCGGGTGCAGCTCCGCGAGGTGAGGTTATGCGACGCCAGGGCGGCTTCTGGACGAGACGCGGTGGCCCCGGGACCTCGCTGCGCGTCGGGGCTCCGAGCTGCAGCGCGCCCAGAAACCGGCACCCGCTGCGCCTTCACACCTTGAATGCATCGCTAAAACAACGACGAGGCGCCTCTTCTCCTATCCAGAAATTTACTCTCAGATCTTTTGTGCATGTGGCTTTTATTTTGCAGCATGAGGGGAGGGTGTGAAATTTTGTACTGAAATGTAATCCTCCCATCTAAAAGTATTCTTCTCTGACCGTGGAGAGACGAAAAATACAAGAAAAGACTGTGGCTCCAGGGAGGGTGATTTTGGCATAGCACCTGTCAGCAGGTCATGTGTTATTTCAGTCTTACGGTAATTATGGTGATTATTGCGAGGTCCTGCAGCAGCCAGGTAATCCGGTGATGACCAGCCTCGGTTCTACCCCCGTCCTGCTTTATTTCATCTGGCTTGAAAACGTTGTTGTTCGAGTAAGGTGTGTGTTCCTGCTCGGGTCTCTCTTGACCTCACATGCATTGACGTCATGCATTGTTCTTGCACAAGAACTGGGAAAAGCACGGAATTCATGAGAGCGCCCATTTGCTGACCTGGAAAAGAATTTTGGAAAGTTGTATTAATGTGTGGAAAAGTGTGAGCAGTGACCACTTTTTTTTTTTTTTTTTTTTTTTTGACTAGAAAAGGACCTTTTAGAAAAAGGATCCAGCATTTCTGCGTCGTGCACTGCGGCATGCGTGCACGCACGCAGCTTTTTGCCGCTGCGGAGCGTCTGCCCCTGACCTGCAGCGGCCGTCTGTGGAATGCGGTGTTGTGTCTCTGATTTCTGTTTGTTCTGTGCAGGGGTGAACGGTGCTCCTGGAACGTGTTTCCAATCATTTCTGTTCTCTGTTGGTCCCGCCGCCTCGCACAGGTTGCAGGAGGAAAAAAACTGTCTGTGCTGCTAGTTTTTTTTTTTTTTGTTAAAGTCTCTTCCAGGAAGACTTTTTACAGATTTCCTGATGCAAACTAGGATTTACTGCCAAACCGCATGGGGTGAAGGCTTGTAGAAAAACCACCGAACTGGGCGGGGTCATGCCGGGACGCTGCGCGTTTGATTATGTGATGGGGGGTCTCCAGTAGTCCAGCGCCGCGCTGCCGTGCCTCGGCTCTCCTACACAAATTCTTCGGATTACAGGAAGTGGTGAGCGGCGAGTGGCCTCGGGCCCTGGAGGCAGCCGTGGCTGCAGCTCGTTAATGCGTTCATTCCGGAACTCCAATCCTTCCCTTTTCTCTTCTTCCCCGCCTTTTGGAATGCATTGCTGGAATCTGCTTCCCTGGAATAGTTTTGCCGTGTTTGCATCTGATACGTTGGGTGTGATTTTCGGGAAAGTTATTTTGGATCCGCGGGGGCCAGGTTTTAGCTCAGCGCCGCTCAGCCGGTGCTGTCTGCGGTCGGGGCTCCGGCCGGTCGCTTTGTGGGGCAGAGGTGTAATTAAAGAGGCTGGCAGCTGCTGGCAGGCCACGGCTGGGCATAGTGATGGGGACAAAAAGGACAAGAAGACATTGTTCCGGAGAATGAAGCACTCTTGTGTCTTGCTCTTGAGGGGAAGTGTGGCAACCAGTGGTGTCAATTGATGACATTGCTAATCCAGTCAGTCATGACAAATAGTGATTTAATCATAATGAAAACTTTGCTTTTATTCCAAGGAAAATGAACCAAATAGCTTCCATCTGTGGTGTTAGAATAAAGAAATGCATGACGGACTGTTAAGAGGATATATATTAGTACTACAGCATCTTGGTTTTGAGTTTATTTTTGAACAGTGATGCCTCAGGCACAGCGTTATTATAATACTGCGATCACAGTGATTGTGTAAACGAACCAAAAGCCGTCGACTGAGGTGCAAAGCGCCGTCCCCACACACTGCTCCCCTGTCACGGCTGCCCACTGCTCACCAAGGGTGATGGTTAAAAGCAGAGGACACATTTTGTTGTGTCACCGTGTGCTGTGCTTCGCTTTCACTCGGGTACAAAAGAAAACTGTCCTGGGTGACACCGCAGAGCCATTTTTCCTCTTCTGCTTTATTTATCTCTCATGCCATAGTAGTTTTGTACCTGTGGCCTCGGATGAATGAACGCACGCTTCTGAAACTCGACCCTTGCATTTCGGCAGAAGTCACCAGACAGTCCCCCGACAGCCCCCCCCCGTCCTCTGGCCGCGCGGGACAATCGCGGTAGGTGTGGTCATTGTGCGCGAGCGTGTTCACCGAGCAGCTGTGACGGCCTATTCAGCGGCGGGGGCCCGCGGACCACGTGCCGGCGCGCACAATGGAACGCTCCGGCCAAGAACAATGCCAGCTGCGGCCGCGAGCCCAGGGGTCACCGGCCCTTTTAACCCTCCCGGGTTCTGGGGCGACCCCGCGGGGCTGGAGCCTTTATGGCCCAGGCCTGGGCCCGGCGGCAGGGGCTGTGACATTCCTGCGGCCCTTTTGGTTAAATCCAGATCAGTGACTGTGCCCCATTGAGCTCATTCAGCGTGCCATCTGCAGCTGTAATTTTACGGCCGCGCCGCTTTGTGATCAGCGCGCCGTTGGTCGGGTCGGGAACGGGGCGCTTGGCATTTTTGAAGAGGAGCTCCGAAGTGAGAGCAGGTCCACGCCCTGCTTTTAGTACCTCAAGGTGCCTCATGGCAACCAAACAAACACAGGGACGGAGGCGGCGTCACGGTTCCTTGTCATTCCTGCGTGATGTCGATGAATAAAGCAATCATAAAAAAAAAAAGACACTTCCTGCGCTCCTTCCTTTTTTCTCGTTTATTCCCCTCTGTCCCTGTTTTACAAGTTCCGAATGAACTTTCCGCCCCAGCGTGCATGGACCGGGGCAGGAGACCAGGCGGACGTGCGGGCCCAGAGCGAAGCTGCGCTTTCTTTAATGCTGTGGGGTTGGAGGCTGCTGGAGCCGTTGGGGGTTTTGATCACCGTTGGTTATGACCGCGTGGGGGGTGAGCGGTTCTGATGGAACACGTGACGCCAGGGAAAGGGGAACGGATGGCCGGATAACTCACCGGCGTTGCATGCAAGGCCCCAGTATGCAGCAGTCAAAGTTTGTGCACGTTAATCATTACCCTGTAGCGGCGACATATTTTCACTGTGATCGGATTATTAAAACGTGACAGTCGTGGCCTAGAGGGTAAGAAAGTAGAATCGCAAGCGAGCTGTTGCAGGTTCAAGTCCCGATCCGCCAAGGCGCCGCTGAGCACAATGACAAAAACAATCACTTTTCCTTAAAAATGGCCAAAGACGAACAATATGAGCAGTCATAGTGTTGCAGTCGCAAACTTTTACATTTTTTGTTATTAGGTTGCTTTGAATGCTCCTTTGAGGATTTATTATTATTATAATCTTTTTTTAAAAGGTTGATGATATTTTTGCTGTCGTTGTCGACATGCAGCTCTAGGCATGAGAAGCCGTTGTTGGCAGTGGCTGTTGTGCCATGGCTGCGTGTCAGAATCCGAGGCATGGAACTGAGCGTGCTCGGCAGCAGGTGCCTGTTCTGGTGTGCGGGGTGGGGGGGCGAGGTCGGTTTACGGGGAATAATGAGCAAGAAGAGAGGCTCCAGATGGGCGGCAGCGGCGGCAGCAGCTTTCTCCGCCCCCCCACCCCCCCCCCAGCCCCGGCTTTGTGCTGAATGGCAGATCAGCCTGGCGCTCCTGTGAAAGTGATCCCTCTTTCACATAACCGCCATATCGGTGTCCACCCAGCACCCGTTGTTCACTTCGCGCGTGCTGCAGCGCCCACGTCTCCGCATGCACAAATGCCAGGAGAGGGGATGGTTTTGGACGGCCCGTTTACCCCATTATCTCAGCCATCGAATGTGTCCCATGCACGCTGTACTAATCCTGTTAGGCATTAAGAAGGTCTTTCAGAACAGAGCTCTGTCAGTGTTCACTGGAAAGGCGTGCCCCCTCACATTCCCCCCCCTCCCACTCACCCCATTCATTTTGTTTTCGACAGGAAGTGTTTCAAACTCATGTCACTCTGTTCTGCTCTGGCTTGAAGTGGAGGTGGCGTGGCGAGTCACGGTTCCTTTGGTAACGCTTATGCATATAGTAAATTAACGTGTTAGGAGATTACAAATTAATTATATAGAAAGGATTATTGATTTGGGCTTTCTTTGATTTAGTTAAGGGCTCATGGTTTGTCCATTTATTGGACCACTCCCCCAAGCATATGTGACACACAAAATCAGTGATTTTATGCATACTGATATGAATTTATTTTTGATAAGACTAAATTACATTTACAGGATATGGTAACGTAGCAACTCGAAAGCAGCTCAGTTAATAAAAATTAATTGCTATTTACACGTAAGTTTATGGGAGTAAGATCATGACCAAAACTCAATCAGATGATCTAACAGGGTCGCTAACTACTTTCTAAACATGTATGTTATAATATTATTCATTTTATGACAAATATTTTGAGACCGCACTGGTAGATCATTTAGACTATTAAAATTGTGTAGTGCTATGATAAAATTGCTGAAATAGAGTAGCTTGTACTAATTTTAAGATTTATTAAGAATAATTATTAAACTTCAAATTAATCTCTTGCAGTGAATTTTGCAAAGAACTGTAAAAATCATGGTTGTCATATTCATGGTTAATTTTTGCAGGGAAGACGACCCCCCTAGAGATGTGTCTCGTCAGAACTCTGAAGAGTCGTGGGACGAGCCCAGCCAGGAAGAGGAAGCTCTTTACGTCACGTCTCCCCCCTGCACCCCCCGCCAGATAAAGCGCATGTCCGGCAAGCACCAGAAGAACAGCCAAACTCGAACAGCTGGACGGTCCCCAAACAAAGGTCATTTTTACTTAATCTTGTTTGGCTGGTCTCATTATGAAGCTGCAAAGCACTTTTGCATTTCTTGTGAAATGTAGGGCCCTATGAAATCAGTTTTATTTTTTCCTAAATTTCGTTTTTCCATAGTAATACTTCTAAATTCCATGTTTTCCGTTATTCATTCACCTTAAAAAAAAGAACAAATGTGATATGACAAATTGTTCAGCAAAGTGCTCGGGCATTTACATAATAATATGTGCATTTCATGCAAAGAACTATTTCATATTACACATTATTGTTCCATTTGAAACCAACATAATATAATTAAAGATTGGGGAGAACTGGAATACAAAAAAAGGTTGGGCCCACTTGCATAATGAACTGGAACCATGATGATAAAATCACGTTTTGAATCAGTTCATGTGTTTGCATGACCAAGAGTTTGCTGACTTTGCGTGGAACTGATGGGACAAGTGGTCTGGATTCGACATCTGGCCACACGTTTACATAGCGTTGTTTCAGGAGCGTTTAGAGGGCTGTAGCGGCCAGAAACGTCAATTCCATTTTATTTGTTGGATTCCGCATCACAGAAATTATAGGGCCCTAAAAATGTCACAGTCTGTGAAATGCACCCATGCTGGACATGCTGTGCCTAGTTTGTAAATGCAATACAGAGGATAAATCCAGCCTCCCTCAACTTCTGCAACCCAGTGCGCAATGTTTCTTTGCAGATGCACTTAGTATTGATTTCTCTAAACACCGAGGAAGCAGGAAGGAAGTAAATGTCAGAGGTTTGTTTATTACATGAATGCAGGCAGGAATAAGAGGCTTTTGAATTGCAGAACACATGAGCACAGTGATTTCATGGTTCTGTTCAGGATCATCACAGAGCAAGCAGCATCTGTTTCTTACATTTCCATGGTTACCTTAGTTTTCTAGAACATGATGTGCATTTATTTGCTTAGTGTGTGTGTGTGTGTGTGTGTATCGTCCATATATGTGTGTGTGTGTGTGTGTGTGTGTGTGTGTGAAAGTGAAGTGATTGTCATTGTGAAACGTTGTGTCCTCTGCTTTTAACCATCACCCTTGGTGAGCAGCAGCAAGGCGCCCGTAGACTGTACTTTGCTCAGTGGCACCTTGGCTGATTGTGATTCGAACCAGCAACCTTCTGATTACAGGGCTGCTTCCTTAACCACTGCCCCTGCCGAAATATTAGATAACAAGGGGATAGGCTGACTGTCTTGTGCCTCCAGTGTTGAGTAATATCAGTCAGGTGAAAGATATATTGCATTCTGCATTATATATATATATGTATATATATATATATCCCCTTGTTATCTGAATTTCAGGTGATGAGTAATATAAAGTTGACCTTACACCTCTGTGAAGGTGTGGTGTCTTCACTGCGACAGGAGTTTTCTTGTTACCTTCCCTTGTTTAACTTAAGAATAACTATAAAGACATTAGGAGACAGGCAATTTATCCATTTAGAAATGGACAGACTTCACACTTTCACAGTATTATACAACCTAAGCGTTTGTGACATCCTCATTTTCCTGATGTCAGTGTACTAGTGGCTATTTTCCTGGGCTCTGGAATCATCCGTACATTCATGAAATAAAACAACTAAAATCAGTTGGCCGTACGAGTGGTAATTTTTCTCTTCTGTGCAGATAAGCAGGCCAGCTCCAGCCTGTTCTCCCAGAGAGAGCGAGACGGCGCCAGGTCATCAGAGTTAGCCGAGGACCACAGGCAGGGCAAGAAGCAGAGGTCCAACCTGCGCTCCAACGAGCGCGACAACAAGAAGACCTTCGAGGCATCTTTCATGCTAGATCCACTAGGCAAGGCTGGCCCATTTACCTCCATGAGCATGGATCACAGGAAGACCTACCTGAGCTTGGGCGGTGGCAGCAACAAGTTCCCCGTCAGCATGCCCCACACAATCGCCCGCACGCACAGGCAGACGTCGCGGTCCGACTGCCCTGCCGATCGCCTCAAGTTCTTTGAGACCCTCAGGCTACTGCTCAAGCTCACCTCCATGTCCTCCAAGAAGAAAGAGAAGGAGCAGCAGCAGCGAGGCATGGAGAACCCAGCCTTCATGGGCCAGAACAACGAGCTGATCTGGCTGGAGCTCCAGGCCTGGCACGCCCGCCGCAGCATCACTGAGCAGGACCTGTACCTCTACACTGCCCGCCAGGCCATCCCCGACATCATCAACGAGGTGCTGCATTTCAAGGTGGACTACAGCAACTTGAACCGCAGCCCGGGGGCCAACTGTGTGTGCGATGTGGACGCTTTCTGCCCGTGCCCGGACACGGGTGAGGAGGAGGAAGAGGAGGCCGTGGAAGCGCCCCTGGGCACCAGCGCCGGCTGCAGGGAACACCTGCAGAAGCAGCGGCTGGCCTTCGAGCAGGTGAAGCGGGTCATGCTCCTGCTGGAGTCGGTGGAGGCGCTGTATCCCTCTCTGCAGACGCTGCAGCGGGGCTACGAGAAGTACGCGGCCCGGGACTTCCAGGGCCGGGTGCAGGCCCTCTGCCTGTGGCTCAACATCACCCAGGACCTCAACCAGAAGCTGAGGGTGATGGGTACCGTTCTAGGCCTAAGGGACCTCTCCAGCATTGGCTGGCCCGTGTTTGAGATTCCCTCGCCTCGCTGCTCCCGAGGCAACGAGGAGGACGAAGACGAGGAGGATGAGGAAAACGACTCAACAGCAACTTTTACAGCTGACAGTGACACTGAAGACCGAGACCTTGGGGGTGAGGAAGGGCGTTCAGATGGGGTTGGGGGGGATGGGAAAGGGAGTTCCTCCCTCACACCCAAGTTCTCCAGGCTCATGTCGGAGGATGAGTTCCTGGCTGCGGCCAGCTTGTTCCCTCCGGACAAGGCGGGTGTGGAAAGTCACTATTGCCCCACGACCATTTACCGGCCATTTGTGGACAAGGCCCTGAAACAGATGGGGCTGCGCAAACTCATCCTCAGATTGCATAAACTCATGGACCGCTCACTGCAGAGGGCGAGGGCTGCTTTACTTAGCCACGCCCCAACTCAGGAGGTAAGGCCCATGGCATTATCACATTAATATTGAAATGTTTGAAAAGGGCTCCAGTAGGGCTGCACGTTTTGGGGGAAAAAGACATATTGCGATTATTGAGATCAATATTGCGATATGCGATTGCGATATGATAAAGGACAATGAAAAGTCACATACTAATAGTGAAATGTTTAATTTCAAATTGAAACATACAAACTACTTATAACAACCTGAAATGCCCAGTGCTTTCAAAATACAATCTTCTACAAAATTAAATAAATCACAAAAAACTCTTTACATTACTGTCGAACGACAAACCCTGGTAAGGCTAAACAACTGTTTTGATTATATTTGGCCATTATAAAATCCCGTATTATAGTTCTTACGTTTAACCAAAACGTTGTTTGGAGGCTGACTTGAGCACAGGAATGCATAGCTTCGCTAGCTTAGCCTAGCTTAGCTAAGGTTAAGACTTATAAAACAGGATTTTATAATGAATATATTCAAAACAATTGTCCAGCCTTACCTATGAAATGTAATCCCCCAGGATCTGGTTTGGAGTGTACAGCGGTTTGTACAGCCCCAAGCAGCACAAGAGTGAGGCATTTTTATGCACTTCTCTCCATAGACATGTATATGCTTCACGCCACAACAGAGCCTCTCGCAATATGGTGGCGACGATGACGTAAAATGCAGCGCATCATGCGGCGTCTAACCATATGTCTCTGAATCGAAAGTCATGTGACCAAACACGTCACATCCGACTGAAGTGAGACTTTAGTCAGCTCGCAAACTTTGAGAGAATGAGAGAATGGATCGGATATGTCGCCTTGTACTAATATGTCCATGTACTAATCATTTAAATCGCAGCTTTTTGCGTTCATGTAATCGCACAGACTGACATCGCGATTACGATTGCGATTAGATTAATTGTGCAGCACTAGGCTCCAGCAAATCTTTATAAGTAGTGTAACTATATTAGAATTGCTATTCAGTCCATCCATTTCTTTGTAATGTGCAATTGCTTTATGTCCCACAAAATCAGTAATGGGAAGGGTGAGAAATGCGATTCACACAATATATCTGTCAACCTGTCGATTTTGTTCTTCTCTCACTCATGTAGTATTTTACTAGGCATATATAGATCTTAAAGTTGATGAGTTCCCGGCGACCTGGTAAGTAATCAATTGAAGTGGGAATTATTATTATTAATATTATTATTATGTTTCATTGAATAAGGACCTAAACATATCAATAAGGACCAAAATATTGAAAGGTCTCATTTGCACAGTTGGAGGGACACTGGTGTCTGCAGTGGTGCAGGACAATGATGTTCCTTTTTTTGGCTGGCAGTGTGTTTGTGTTTTTGATCAACTTTGAAGATTACTTTTTAAGAAAAACAAAAGGTTGTGGTTAAGAGCCGCATGGAAAATACCAAGGGTGTTTATCATCCACCAGATCTTCACAAGTGTTTCTGCTCTGGCCAAAAGGCACTATACAGCTCCAGAACCCAATGACTAGCTAACTTTATAGGAGGGTGCAGCAGCTGAGGATTAAGTAGTCCTCTACATTAACATTACTGTGTATTCGGCTTTGTTAGAGAGGCCAGGTCAGCATCAGATTCATACATATCAGACATTAACCTAAATACGGCATTATAGGGTTGATATTTACATTCACCTTTAGTGCAAACGGTGTTGCGTATCATCCTTCACTTCGGAGAAAGGCTTGCTAAACTAAGAAAGGGTTGGATGTAAATAGTTGAATTTTGTATGTTGAGATGTGTGTTACATGGGGGTTAAACACAGTTTAGGGTGATAGAAGCCTAGTGGGCAACACACTCTCCTATGAACCAGAAGACCTAGGTTCAAATCCCACTTAAAAACCCTTGTGTTCCTGAGCAAGACACTTAACCCTGAATGTCTCCAGGGGGGGACTGTCCCTGAAACTACTGATTGTAAGTCGCTCTGGATAAGGGCTGTTAAAAGTTTAGTGGAGGTGGACTGTTAGGCACCGTCTCCATTGTGTGGTGCCAGAGACTAAGAGCGGCCGTGTTCTTGCTAAAAAATAAGCGTGTTGTACTGTTGACTTTGACTACCAGCTTGTATAAATGGCCTAGCGGTTAAGGAAGCTGACCCATAATTAGAAGGTTGCCGGTTTGAACCCCGATCCACCAAGGTGCCAATGAGTTGCCACTAAACAAAGCACTGTCCCCACACACTGCTCCCCGGGCACCTGTCATGGCTGCCCACTGCTCACCAAGGGTGATGGTTAAAAGCAGAGGTCATTGTGTATCACAATGACAATCAATTCACTTTCAAATTCAGCTCCTTCTGTGCCTAATATGCCACCTTGTGGAACGCCAGGCATTACAGGACAAGTTCAAATGAGAGCGGTCCTAATTGGGACTTTATTTAGGCAATTCTATACCAATCTTCAGCAGGCTGGATGTGGCTTGCAGGCCACTTTTCCCCACCCATGATATACTATATAAAAAAAAAGGAATGGATAAATAAATTGATTAATAGATAATTAATGAACAAAAAAAAAAAAATAAACGAAAGAAATGTATTTTAACAGCTGTAATTGGGCCTGAAAAGTTAGGCCCGACATGGCCCGAGTTCAACAGAATCAGACCAGACAAGTAGAGCGTCAGCATTTTTGCATCTCTCTTGCAATAATTAAAACAAATCATCTGACGACGATGGTCACAAATTGCAAATCAAATGATCACTATGCTGTGGGCGGATTTAATCGTGTGCCCAGTCCTGATACAGAGAGCGTGATGGAAACCCCAGCACCGGCTGGGGTTTCTTTCCGGCAGCCCTCCTTTCTCTCATGCTTCACCAGAATTTCCTCCACTACACACCAACCCAAACCCGTTACAACCTGAAGCACACAAGCAGCAGAAAAAAAAGCCTGGTTCAGATGTGTGTGTTCATGTGAACACAGACCACTTTTCTGCTTATTGGAGAAAATCTAAAGCCGCTTTCAGACAACAGCAGCAGCGCTGTGCTCACCGCAGGGCACAACGCAAAAATTGCAGGGTTTTATAAACTCGGTAAGACAATAATGTTGTGTTGTACTTCCCTGGTTACTCAGAGATTGTTAGGATAAACCTTTCCTCCATTCCCTCTCCGTGTATGTGTGTTTCAAAGATTCTGCAGCGATGCAGACATGGACGTTTCTGCATCGCAATGCATCGATTATACTATTCATTGATTATACACTTCTAATGGGCACAAGGGCCCATATTTTTCAATGGAAAAGGTGGAAGGTGGATGCCGACAACCAGAGTGGTCAGAAAAACCTGAGGAACAAGTGATAGGTTGAGAATTGATTTTTACACAAACCTACTATGTATTAAACTAAACATTGCCATTATACTGTATGTATGAGTGTAATTGCTGTGTAGTCATTTTTGTGATTTTTGTCATTGCTTATTAATGTTGTAAAAAAAAATAATCAATTCTCAGATACAAAAAATTTAGGTTTGATTTCGATATCAATTAGCACTGATATTGATACTTAAATTCTGCATCTGCCAATTCATGGAAATTGGCCAAAAATTGATCAAAAATCCAGCATGCAGTGGATTTCTTGGAATTAATTCTTGTCATTGTGTTGTTGACACGATTGATGTTGTAGGTCAGGTTGACAGAAAATGGGGTTTTGCAGTCGGATGACTCTTTCTGTAACTAATGGTGTTGACGAAGCATCAAAATTCCATCTACTGAGAAAAACAGTTGAATGGCAATCGCTCGACTACACTTCTATATAGCATGATGTCCCAGATCTACTAGCATGATGTCCCAGATAAATTACCATGTGTTTGTGTGTAAATTAGAATGTTATTTGGGTGAATAGTTTGTCCAGCAATGTATGAGCAGAATCTGAATTTTATTTGGTCATTTTAAAGAATGAACTAATGTTTATTGTCATTAAAGAATGTCACTAATCTGTGAAAGTAAACAGTTACGATTTTAGGTTTAATAATCACAGGTCATTTCTGCTTTAATCATTTTGAAACTGATGCTTGTCAGGATATAGTATGTTTTTGTTCTGTTTGCAAGGGTTGTTCTGCATTTTTAAAACCTTTTTGGTTAATGTCCCACAGTTCTCAGACTTCCCGGACCCCCTGCTGTACAGCGACTACCTGCCGGAACTTTCCCGGCCCCCTGCACTCACTGTTCATGTGAAAGAGGAGGTGGGCCAGGAGTGCGTTTCATGGGAAGACCTTCTGGACATGGACCTCCCCTCTTTCCGGCCGGCATTCCTGGTCCTGTGCCGCGTGCTGCTCAACGTCATTCACGAGTGTCTGAAGCTCCGACTGGAGCAGAGGCCTGCTGGAGAACCATCACTGCTCAGCATCAAACAGGTGCTGATACAAAACCACACACACACACACACACACACACACACACACACACACAGGTCAAAATATTTCATGTAGGGCTGCAACTATCGAATATTTTTGGAATCGTGTATTCTGTCGTCGTGTACCCCCTGCTATAGCCCATCTGAGAATAATGAAAAAAAAAAAAGTATGAAGTTACAAAATAGTAAAAAGAAACTATAAATATTAAGTATTACTAATAATCCATCTTAAACAATACAGTTCAGTTTCCAGTTGTATCCAGATGAGCTATGTAGGTGGAATGTTTGTCTTTGTGCAAAGTTATGTGCAAAATAGGGAGAGAGAGAGAATTTGTCTTAGTGCATGTGTGTGCAATGCAAACTCGCCCAAAAGTAAATCTATATGCTAATGAATGTAGATTTGTCCATCTGTTGCATTTATTATTACTACCTAATGTATGGGGAAGGCATGTTTTGAGATGTAATCGGTGTGTGTGTGTTTGGCGCATGGAAGGGAGAGACGAGGAGGGATGAATTACATGAGTGAGATGTCATGCCTTATCATACCTCGTAACTATCGACTCATAACACAAATAATGTACGTTCTAAGAAGCGCTAATGTAAGTTAGCAATCATAAAAATACGATACCTTGTAGAAGCTCCGAGTCTGCTTGCGGATTCTTTTGGTTATGGTGCGATACGATAATAGATAGACTTTGGTGACAAGCCTCAAGGCAAAGAATTTTCCTCGAATATTTTTTGTAATCGAATCATTCGAGTAATTCGAATAATCGTCTCAGCCCTAGTTTCATGTTCATAATGAATCAAAAATGTTTTATATGTTTGGAATCACGGTGGTTATGAATTTGAATCCCAGATCAGACTTTGTGTGTGCCGAGTTTACATGATCTCCCTGTTAGGGCTGAATGATTTTAATATAGAAACAAATTGCTATTAATAACGATTATTAACTGTATTATGTGTATTCTGAACTGTAGACTAATCCGTATATTGAAATATGGTACCATACCACAAGTTGAGCACAAGTGTTCTTGTTTGCATTTAAGTGGGTGTGGCTTTAACACTGGACACATCTGATTGGTTAGCATGACTGTATAACACAGGGACCTCAGCAAAAATGGACACAGGGTGGCGCATAATTTTGGACAAGACCTATCTCACGAACATGAGCGAGTTTGTTGAACTTTGACCACTGCACGCCGGTCACAGTACCAATAGAATCAAAGCGGGCAGTGTTTGGTCTTCCCATTTGGAAAAACACACACAAAGCGGGAATGGAGGAAGCTGATATTATTATGGTATTATCCAGAGACCTACAATGCCATGTTATCGTCTTGCCAGGAGTTTAGAAAACAACGCGCAGTGCCACTCGCAATTTCGGTTCGATTTCGGTATATCGCTCAACCCCAATCGTCCATGTGGGTTTCCTCTGGGTTCCCGACCAAAGGCATGTGCACCAGGTGAACTGATGACTCTGAATGGTCCTTAGGTGTGAGTGAATGTTATGGAATTTTATGTTATTGAGTGAGTGGGAGTTATGTTGAAACGCATTGAGATATATTGACATACATTGAGCTATACGTGCAAGGGCAAGGACACACACACACACACACACACACACATATGATACACACATTCTGCTGTTCTTTAGATTATAAAAAGTTGCAATAAACTTTTGCAAAACGGGTGTGTATCGATGGTACTGGAGCAGTGTGTGGGCACGGTACTTTGCTCAGTGACACCTTGGCAGACCGGGAATAGAACTGGCAACCTTCTGACTACAGGGCCGCTTCCTTAACCGCTAGGCCACCACTGCCCCTCTGCCCCATCTTAAGCCCAAAGTAGAGCGCCACTCTTGTGGAGCCCATTTTAAGCCCAAAGTTTTTCCTCTGTTCTTTCTCATGGTCCCATTTCTTCTGCTGCTGTTGACTTGAGTGCTGATTTACTGTCCAGGGGGTCTGACCCTGTAATTAGCACCCTGGATAAAAGCCTCCACTAAATGAACCGTATTGTACTTTCCATTCCACTCACACACATATACCACAAGAAAGAAAGCAGAGGCTGTGGGTTTCCCTGCCCTCTCAGCACAGCCTGATGCAGTAGCAGATGTGCATGCATGTGCTCTAACATCTGTCTGGCTTCTCGTCTGTGTACCTGCAGCTGGTGCGTGAGTGTAAAGAGGTGCTGAAAGGGGGCCTCCTGATGAAGCAGTACTACCAATTCATGCTGAGGGGCGTGGTCACGGATCCGCACGGCACGGACACCACGGCCAATATTGACGAGTTTGAGGAGGACCTGCAGAAGATGCTTTTGGTATGGTGGCCTTCCTCTTGTTTTGAAGAGTGGTTGAGGCTGTTCCTACAGTCTAATGTTATTTTGGCCTTTAAACATGTAACCTGAATTATTCAGGCATTTTATTTGATGATTTATAGCTGATAATTTATTGCATATGTCTCAGACGACAGACGGCATAATGAAAACAACCCCACGCAGACCTACTGGAAGAGCTTTTCTTTCCCTGCGTCTCTTGTTTGCCCTGCATGCTTATGATAAAGCGCTGATAAAACCCTCAATTCCAAGAATGAGAACAGGGTCAAAGTCTTAGGACTTCAGTAAGGCAACAAATTCCAGGCATCCTTAGGAGTATTTAAGCATGACAGTCTTGCATAAGGTCCCCTCTCATTCGAACCTATAAAATATATACTTATTTTAAATCAATGCATCTAAAACAGCACCCATATATATTCTTGTCGAGGGTTAGGGTTAGAGCAGTGAAGAATCTGAGGTCATAATTTAGGTGCAAACCATGTCCCCTATGGTCCAGGTATACTTCGACTACATGCACAGCTGGATCCAGATGTTGCAACAGCTCCCACAGGCTTCACATAGCTTGAAGAACCTGCTGGAGGAGGAGTGGAACTTCACTAAGGTCATCACACCATACATCCGTGGGGGGGAAGCTCAGTCCGGAAAACTCTTCTGGTCAGTCACCTGGCTTTTTATCAGTTCCTGTTGCCTTAAGAACATTTGGTCATGAAAATGTGCCTTAGAGTGATAGTCATGAGAATATGTAAGAACACTGAAAATCTGTGTTTTTTGCAGTCCTAAGATCCAGCTTCTATCATTGATAATGTGTTTTCTAATAATAAGTGAAGCTTTTGAAGTGACAGACTTGTAATTACTGCTGACGATGGGCCTCTCTACATTTATGCAGATGTTCCATTCATATTGTCATATTGACTAGTGCCCAGATCAGATTTTATTTTGTACCTGTTAGGGGTCACTGTTACACGATCCTAATTCTCTTCCGCCCTTTCTCTTTCCTGTTGTGCCCCCTCATGGTTCTCTGCAGTGACATTGCTGGAATGCTGCTCAAGTCCACTGGGGACTTCCTGGATGCTGGACTTCAGAAGAGTGATGATGAATTCTGGGGAAGTGCAGACGACAGCGCAGCCTCAGACGAGATCAAGTCAAGCCAGTTTGTTCACTTTCATTTATTTTGTCTTTGTTAATTGACCATGTTAGCTATTCCATCAAGTTTATTGCCTTTGTGTCTGATTGTCATTCTGCCCCTGCAGAAGATCTGTTATAGAGACTAGCCGCTCTCTCAAAGAGCTCTTCCACGAAGCCAGGGAGCGGGCATCCAAAGCGCTGGGCTTTGCCAAGATGCTGCGCAAGGTGAGTGTGATGAATTCTTCACTTTCGTTTCTTCCTGCAAAAATGAGGTCAGACTGTTCTGACCCTTTTGATCTTTCATAGGACCTGGAGATTGCGGGAGAATTCAGCATTGCCTGTGGGGTGCCCTCTCTCCTGGTGGCTCTCAAAGAAAGAAATTATGTGAAGGTACAGGAAGAGAGCTT
Organism: Denticeps clupeoides; assembly: GCF_900700375.1. Lineage (NCBI taxonomy): Eukaryota > Metazoa > Chordata > Actinopteri > Clupeiformes > Denticipitidae > Denticeps > Denticeps clupeoides. The sequence goes on from NC_041714.1 coordinate 5,940,714, forward strand.
TCTTTTCAAGTACTGATCTGCCCATTCTCATTTTTTATATATAAAAGTCACATATATTTTTTTTGTAGTTTAGTTTTTTTTTTAGTTTTTCAGCAACAAACTTCCCAATATACAGTCCCTGACAAAAGCCTTGTCGCTTGAGTACAATTTGACCTCAAGTGCAGACGAAATTTATTACTATTCAAGATATGTAATTTTATTCCCAGTGCAAAACGAAACTATCAAAAATTATTCTAATATTCAAAACTTGGTAAAGCCCATTGAGTCAATTTTTGCAAAGACATAAGTGTTGTCGCCTTGACACATGAGCTTCACCTGAGACTAATAAAGGATCAGTTAGGTCTCAGGTGTATAAAAAGAACCCCAGTACACTAGACCGTCACATCAACTGCAACTAGACCTCCTCAAACATGTAGATTCACCATGAGACTAAAGTGTTGATTATCAAGAGGCTGAAGACCAGATCCACTGCTGATGTGGCAGACACCTTCAATGTGTCTCAGCGTCAAGTACAGAGGATTAAAAAAAAGATTTGAAGACACTGGAGACGTTTTTGACAAGCCCAGGTCAGGCAGACCCCGCAAGACAACTGCTCGAGAGGACCAAGGCCAGCCCATTTTCCACTGCAGCAGAGCTCCACGAGACCTGGTCACCTGAAGTCCCTGTGTCAACCAGAACAGTTTATCGGATTCTGTCTCAAAATGGCCTCCATGGTGGAATCAGTGCCCAGAAGCCACCACTAAACAAAAGACAATTGAAAAACCGTGTGGCATTTGCCAAGGCCCACAGCCTGCTTAAAATGATGGATGCTGGAAAAGTGGCAGAAGGTGGATTTTTCAGATGAATCTTCTATTGATTTACACCATAGTCACCACAAATATTGCTGGAGACCTACTGGAGCCCTCATGGATCTAAGATTAAACCCTGAAAACAGTGAATTTTATGTTGGTGGAAAAATCATGGTCTGGGGTTACATCCAGTATGGGGGTGTGTGGGAGATCTGAAGGGTGGAAGACAATATCAATAGTCTGAAATACCAAGAAATCTTATAAACCTTTTATATTCCTAACCATAAAAGAGGCCAAATTCTACAGCAGGATGGTGCTCCATCTCCACATTAAAGTTCCTCAAGGTAAAGGATTGGACAGCCCAGTCACCAGACATGAACATCATTGAGCATGTGTGGGGTAGGCTGAAAGAGGAAGCATGGAAGACGAAACCAGAGAATATTGATGAACTCTGGGAGGCATGCAAGACTGCTTTTCTTTGCTATTCCTGATGACTTCATCAATAAATTGTATGACTCCTTGCCAAACCGCATGGATGCAGTCTTTCAAGCTCATGGAATTTTTTTGTGTTTGCTGTAAATTTGTTCAATTTCTCTATAGGCGACAACTTTTGTCTTGCCAAAATTTGACCTTTCTGTGTTGATCAAATGATAAATATTTTTCATTGAATCTAATTAATTTCAATGCATTAAACATCATTTGGTAGGGTTTTATCGTTTCATATGAGCTATTTCTAACACCAGTTGATTAATAAAAGTCAGGTTAATAGCAGGTGTTTCTACAAAATAGATAAGCGACAAGACTTCTGTCAGGGACTGTAGATTGTTTAGCTGAAAACCTGCTGAAAGCCATGCTGACCTGAACTGTCCTGATTCTTGAAACAACTGAGCACAGGAAAAAAAGGAACATGGCTCTTATTAGAGGGAACTTTACGAGATGGAGGACTCTCCTAAAGCTTCATCTTCTCTCGTCCCTGGTGCATTTCCTCAGGTTCAAATACCTGGTGTGGAGCAGCTGCAGGTCTTCGTCCAGTTTAACTTGATGGAGCAGCATCCTGTGATCCTGCAGCTGCTGAATGCTGCGGCAGGGAAGGACTGCTCCAAAGAGCCTGATGAGATGGCCGAGGACGAGGGTTTCCTGCTGATGAGCAAATATGGAGCTGGGGACCCCTGTGTGGAGGCTTGCTGGGCAGACTGGGATGGACCATTGCTAAAACTGCTCCCTCAGATGGAGACAGTGGACACACTGAAAACCATGGAAGTACGAGAGAATTTAATTAACTTTTCTTTTTATTTTAGATGTTGGATATTTAAACTACATGACATGCAGGTGCTTTTACCAGAGCTCTAGATTTTTCCCCCCTCCTCACTAGTGGATCTGCTCATGCTCCTGAGGGATTTAATCAGCTAGACTTATAAATGTAGCCTAAAAGGATAAAACGCATATTTGTTGTGTAGAGGGTGGTGGTTATATGAGTTGACTTGGTCAGTAGTCATTCTCATGAATGCAGCATGAACGGGTTTGTCATTCCCCGTTTGATTATCCAAATACTCACCCATGAGATCTACCCCACATAATTGGTATTTATATATATCTGCAAATACTGTAGAAATGTGCATTGTGATGATGCAACATGCTAGTTATCAATAATAATTGGTCTATTCTGTGACGACTGACCAAAACTGAACATTTGTTAATTTAGCACGAAGAAAATTTTTCTGCCAATAGTACACAATCGCACTATAATGCCTGTAAAATGCTAAAATAGGCCAAATATACTTTGGACAGTAATAGTCATGGCCCATGTCTGTGCAGCTAGTAGAGGTGTGAACCTTCACTGGTCTCACGATTCGATTACGATTATCAGATTAGCGATATCGATGTATCATATATTTTCTACATGGTCACATGATGTTTTCAAATACAAGAGTTAAGGTCTTGTTCGCCTGTGTGGACACTTTTGCTACAGATCAGAAAAATGTTTGTATTGTTCTCTTCCAAGATGGTGGCCTGTAACCACTAGTAACTTTTCAAAACAAAATGTCGAATTTCACTGCAATGACCGAAGGTAAATTATTGAACTGACATTATTGTTCTACTGTAATACAAATCAACAGTGAATAAGTAAATGCCAGTTTTCAGTGTTTTATTAACTCAGTCACAGCATAGAAATTAGACGTTTTCTTTTGGAAAAGGTTACAGGCAACCACTTGCAAAGATCACAATAATCACAAACATAAAGATTCCATTCAAGGCCTCTATTGTCAAGATTAAATTTTATAATATTTGTAATTATAAACAGTTTGATGTAACTGTAGACCGCATCACGATCCATTGATTATACGATTAATTTCAACACCCCTAGCCGCTATTGCCACCAAAACAACCCAATGTTAGTCATGCTCTCACACAAATGCAACCTCAAAAACAATTTAAATTCTTTAAACTCAAACCTTTACGTACTGTTTTATTCCATTTATGGTTATCGTCTGGAGCTCTGCACAACATGGAGTCTAGTAGTACTGGTGCACCTAGTAATGAACAATGTGTAATGTCTTAATTAGGATCAGGTGACTGTTAATTGGTTTAATAAGCCATGTAATTGGCTTGCACCGATGGGGCATTTAGCATGGTGCAGTATTACCTACTTCTGTGTATGCGTGCTAAGTGAGTCTCGCACCTCAGTCGTGGCGTAATCCTTTCAGGTGGAGAATCTGCTGCTGATTGTGATGCAGTCGGCTCATCTGGTGAACCAGCGGAAGGCCTTCCAGCAGTCCATGGAGGAGCTGGTGAACCTCGGGCGTGAGCAGACATCCAGCCAGCCTCTTATCGCCCGAGCATTGGAGCAGCTAAAGGTACCTCAGGAGCCCGAGATCCCATGATGCCACACTCCTACGCTGCATACCTGATCCTGCACCTTACAAGTTCCCCCAAATCCATGCTGCATTACAAATGCGCTGCGATTTAGAATATTTACAACTATATACAAGTATAACAGGTATAAAAACCTGATGAATATAAATTCTCAGCCAAAGCCACATTTTAGCAAGTGTGTTGAATACCAAGTACTGAATATCATTCAGCACTTTTTTCAGTTTTCTGAAACAATTAATAGAATATTGTTCACAAAATTCTTACACATTTTTACTCTTACTCTTTTCATGAATTACATATGACTAGAATGATTTAGAAAGTTGAAAAGTCCAGTGGATCATAAAATGCATTTGGGTATACTTTTGTTATGCTTACTCACTCTATATACTAATGCTCTATTATTATGGAGCCCATGATAAGCACTCTTTGGCAAAATAAACACTGTGCTCTTGTCCATTAATTGAGCAGGATGAAGCAAATGGCTGCTGTTAGTGGAGGTTTTATGGCAATTTGTTTTTTTTTTTTTTTTTTTTTCTCAGAATGAAGCCCTCCAACTCTGCATCAAGATTGACGCGGCCATCGACAAAGTCGGGTACATGTTCAAGTCTGGGTTTGAGGCGGAGGTGGAAGACGTGAGCACGCTGCAACAATACTACAGAGAGGCCACTATCCAGGGCTACAACTTCGCCTTTGAGGTCAGGGTTCATAGACCAGGATCGCTTTCTTACCTTAATTTCTGTTGGATGCTGATTTATATTTAAGTAAAAATAAATGCAGTATTTCCTGAATTTTCAAATTTAGTATCTTCAATGCCGCATAGTTTGTAGTTCGGGTTTATCATACAGACTTTTACAGTGAATAGTATTATTAAAAGTAATGAAATATGAGGCACAATTACTTAAGTGTCCTACGGTTTTCATAGTTGGATAATGTAAATTCTGTGACTTATTGTGAAAGCATTAGAGCATCTTCAAGTCTTTTTTTTTTTTTTTTTTTTTCTCTCTATAGTACCTTAAGGAGGTGGTGCGTCTGATGTCAGGTGAGTTCCGACAGCGGATAGGCGAGCGGTACATCGACTTTGCCCGCAAGTGGATGAAGTACGTCCTTACAGAGTGTGAGAGCGGTCGAGGGACTCGGCCCAGGTGAGTTTACCCTCTGCCTGGTTTGATCTTGGGTTAAGTAATGACCGGAAAGCATTTTTCCCCCTATATTTTCTGTAAAAACATTATGCCATTTAAAAATATGCTTTCAGGTGGGCAACGCAAGGGTTTGATTTCCTTCAAGCAATCGAGCCAGGCTTCATTTCAGCATTACCAGAAGATGACTTCCTGGTATGTTTGCTTCTTAACATCTTGTTCCATCACAAGCTGTCAGTTTTCTTTACCTTTGTTTTTTTTTTTTCCCTCTTCTCCAGAGTTTGCAAGCCTTGATGAATGAATGTATTGGCCATGTGATCGGGAAACCGCACAGCCCAGTCAGTGGCTTTTATCTCGGTAAGGTTTACCCTGTTATGAATTGACTCATGCATATACGTTTACAACCGTAAAGAGGGTTTTCATAGAAACATTTCAGCCCATGTTACCCGGCTGGATCAGATTATTATCAGTTACATTTCAGCTTGATGCCGTGTAATTGGATAAGTGTAATGGGATGATGGCAGATTTGATCCTATCCCTCTACTGAGTAAAAATGCATTTGGGCAGAGACTGGTGATGCTGAAGGTGGTAGCACAAAGGAATACTAGAACCTTGCAGTTTTTTTATATTTTTTTATTTAGCAGTTGTTTCAAAATTTTGACCCACATAATTTACCCACACAAGATGTGATATTTTGGACACAGCATGCCTTACAGCACACCTTGGGCATGGTTTGATTTTGACAGTCAAAATGCATATAACACAAAGTGGGAACACTGGCCACCCTAGCTCATTCATAGGTTTCTGAGTGGCCCACATTCACTGCCACAATAGTTTTCCATGTTTCATCATCTTGAGATCTGTATTTTTTCCATTTGATCTCACAGCTCCAAGACCCAGTCCTCGACCAATGAAAGTACCTCGTTGCCATAGTGACCCGCCAAATCCTTGTCTCATCATCCCAAATGCTGAAGCCTTCAGGTAAGTTTGACCTTAACAGGCCCAACCTTTCTCTTTAAGATGCGTGACCTCTTCTGACCTGCATGACCTCTGCTGCTGGGTAGGTTGTGGTATGAGCTTAACTCTCATCAGCACTTTAAGTACTGAAGCTTCTGTGAGCGCGGGAGTTTGTGGCCCTGTTTGCTTACTCATTCTTCTTTGCTTACTCTGTTCTACTACCATTACTTTGTGTGTTTGGGGTAACTGTGTCATTGATGTGTAGAGACTGGTTGTAAATTGTGGTCAAGGGATTTATTTATATATATAAACAAAGACTACGCTTGCACAAGGCTGCGAGAGTCCCGCGCCTTCAGTATGTTTCTTCACCACAGCTCTCGAAGTCTCCCCTGTGACCTTCGGACTCATCTGTGTCCCACTGGCCCCCGCCCGACCCCCCAGGCCCCCTCAGGGGACCACAGCTACAACAAAGCTCCCGCCAGCGTCCCCAATGAGCTCAGGTAGCCTGCCCTGTCCTGCATGGGACTGCTGAGTTTCAGCCCCCCAATACCCCTTACTCAGGGTTCATAGGGCTGTGCAAATGCAACATATCAGCGGCCTGCATTTGACAATGCAGTCTGGCAAAATCCCAGTCCAGGTGTACCATGTTGGTGTAAAGTAAAGTGCTTTTTGGTTCCATTTTTCCCGTAGCCCTTTAGCTGAGCATGAAAAGTGGGAAATGCATCCTGACAAGATTCATTCAGCCTGTTTATCTTGCTGAAGCCTCGACAACATGCCTACCTCATTCTAGGAGTGAATGGTTTCTTTCTGGCTGGAGCGTGTTCTTGTTGAGTGGACTGCTGCATGCTTTTGCCGCATGGATCTGTGTGTGCGTGTGTTCTGTGTTTCTATTTTCAGGCTGCTCTATATAACGCTGAACCATAATAACTACATGTGGCTTCAGTCCTAATGGTGCTGAAGCTGTTTTTATAAAATCCTCTGCTCTGATGTGATGAATGCATGCTCTTCACAAATTTGTGTGTATGTTTGTGTGCGTGCTGCAGAGGGTCTAATGTTCACGAGAACGACCGGCTGTCTTCAGTCGCTGCAGAGCAGTTCAGGTCCCTCAGCCGCCACTCCAGCCCGACTGAGGAGCGGGAGGGTGAGTTATGAGAGTGTATGACTTCACTTGGGAGCTTATTACAGAGCATTAGAATGCTTTGGGGAATATTGTGAATGTTTCCAGAACATCCACACCCATTTCTCAGTTTTGGCCATTTATTAGCATTGTCAAGCATAAGTACGTCCATTTTTAAATACAAGCATTGATGCACTAAGGTGATTTTTACATGCAAAACATCTTTTACATTTATGACATTTGGCAGACACCCTTGTCCAGAATGACTTACAACATGCTTTCAGGTTCCCATCAGTGAAGTGATCAGTTCTGGTTCACTAGGACCCTAACAAGAATACAAATATTTTATGCACTCTGTTGTAGTTTCTTGCATAAATCACACTATAAGAAAGCTTATGAGTTAGTCGAAGAATTACAGAACTCAAGTGCATTTATAGTGAATTATGAAACATAGATGAAACATTATTGCATTTGTTAATGCTGTCCTTCAGAACCATCATATCCTAAAGATCCCGGTGCTACAGTCCGCAGGAGCTGGGAGCTTCGCACCTTCCTCAACCAGTCAAAAGGTAAAGGCTGGTCCCAGCTACTCTTATTTCGGAATGTATATATATCTACTGGGGATGGAAAAACTAAGAACAAATGTAACCAAAAACAGGAATATTCCAGAACAGTTAAATAATAATAATCATCATTCCAGTATACACCTTTTTTGATTATGATTTATTGGCCTGTGATTTACTTACACTGCTTGATCCAGCATTTTTTCCTTTTCCTATTTACTAAAGTAGATTATCTGTGTTTCTGAAAATTGTTTAAAATCATTTTCTTATGCCTCATGCAAAAAGAAGCTAGGTTGTGGCATTTGTTAACCTCCATGATTATCTGAGGAACTATACTACTGAGGATTTATGTTGTATAGAGGCCTCAGAACAATAATAATTCAATTTCTGTGCATTAACTGGAGTGTAAATATTTTTTTAGCACCTGACATTAAGCATTTTTGCTGAGTGCTGCAGCTTTGGTTGTGCTACATTCTTATTACATTGGTTTGCCATTTGTTAAGTTTCTTGATCAAGAACAACAGAGTGTGTGCTCATCAAAGAAAATGGCAGCACTATTGGCACACAGTTAGCATAGTTATTTTAATATTCTGAATCAGAAACTTGCCATAGTTTTAAAATAAAGTTTTGGCTTCTTTTTGAACGCACTAACATTTTACAGCTGGTTTGCAGCGTAGTGCTAATTAATTTAGCATAGCAGATATTTGCTACTAGGGATTGGGCCACTGATACGGTGATATCATGATAATTTCATCTTTGAATTATAAAATTCTGCATTTTAACTGTTTAATCATACTTGTTTGTATCAATGGTGGCCTAGAAGTTAAGGAAGCGGCCCCGTAATCAGAAGGTTGTCGGTTCGAATCCCGATCCGCCAAGGTGTCATGGCTGCCCACTGCTCACCAAGGGTGATGGGTTAAATGCAGAGGACAAATTTCACTGTGTGCACCGTGTGCTGTGCTGCTCTGTATCACATGACAATCACTTAACTTTATCTTATCAATGAGAGCTGCCCTATAATGTATGAGGTGTTGCAGTTGGTTGTTATGGGTGGGGGAAAAAATCGATACAGCATAGTATCGCGATATTTTGCATGGTGATATTGTATCGATACAGGGACACCAAATATCGATATTTTGTACACAAATTTAAATAAACAAATCAAACTGTTAGTACAATGATTAAAGCAATACATTTTTTACTCCACCGGGTGGTGCTGTTGGGCGTTTTCTTTAGTGAGGTCAGCAAAGGTGAGAGTCAGCGTGTGGGATGAATTCGGTAAAACAAAATTGGAGGCAGAGAAAGAGATTAGGAAAGCGCCGTCCGTGTTTAAGTCAAACGTCTGGATGTATTTTGGATTTTTTGACAAGGATGGGACAAAAAAGATGGATATGACACACACGATTTGCAAGGAGTGTCGTATGAAAGTAAAGTATTCTGGAAATACTACGAACATGAGGGCTCATCTCACCCGCCACCATCCTGAGATATTGTTAGCTGAGGACGGCAAAGCTAAACCAGCTCCACTGAAAAATCAACCAACGCTGGACACACTTAGCTTAACAAAACTACCTCCCAATTCAGAGCGAGCTAAGAGAATAACACAATCCATAACGTACTTCATGCAGACATTCCTTCACTGTCCAAATGTCTTTAACTGTTCTTTTAATGCATCAACAAACAGGTCATTTTGCTTATCTTAATTTAAGAGAACAGGTTTAATTTTATTGTCGTTTAACATTTTTATTTAGTTAATGCAAATCTACATTTTTAGTTTATTTTCATTTAACAGAGATTTACTTTAAAATTATTAAGCTGCTGAAGTTGCTGCATAACTTTTTGCAATTTATACTGTTCAAAGTACCTGTAATTCTATGTCAGTAACAGTTTGTCAGCAATAAAAATGATGAAAGTGAATGACTAAAGACTATTTTGTAAGATTAAATGTATTTTGACAAAGTTTACCTTTATGGACATAATTTGCAGTTGGAAAAAAACGTGATTATCACAATATATCATATCGCAATACTTAGCATATCGCAGAATGTTTAAAATCGCAATAATATTGTATCGTGAGTTAAATATCGTGATAATATCGTATCGTGGGGTCTCTGGTGATTCCCACCTCTATTGGTTGTCATGTACAGTGTTATTCTGCGATCCCCACCCCTATTAGCTGTACTCCTGTTAAAACCTTTCTTGCCATTTGACATTCGGGATGTTTCCGTAACCGCTTCCGGCTTTTGATCCTGGTGGTTGTCCTTTGGTTTTTAGACCCAGCAGCGCGCCAGAGCCCCATGGAGGCAGTGCGGCACTCCATCCGACAGTTTGAGGAGAAGCGCTATGCTGTCATGAAGCAGCGTAACATCATCGGCCAGGTCTGCCACACTCCAAAATCCTATGACAATGTCATGCAGGTGGGCCTTAGGAAGGTCACGTTCAAGTGGCAGAGAGGCAACAAGATAGGTACAGCTCACCATGGTTCACCCAACTATCTCAGATGTTTGCAATTGTTTAATAATCTGAAATGTATTTTTTTAGGTGAGGGGCAGTATGGGAAGGTTTATACCTGCATCAACGTTGACACTGGAGAACTGATGGCCATGAAGGAGGTGTGACCAAAATGACAACCATTGTTCACTTTTCTGTGATCAGTGTACTTATGGGTGTCATGTTTAATCCAATTCCAGATCCGATTCCAGCCCAATGACCATAAAACAATAAAGGAGACTGCGGATGAGCTGAAAATCTTTGAAGGAATCAAACATCCAAACCTGGTTCGCTACTTTGGAGTGGAGTTGCATAGGGTAAGAGATCACATGTGTTGGAACAGTAGCAGAGAAGCTGATGTTTGTGGACTATTAAATACTTTGTGATGTTCAATACAAACAGAAACGCAGAAGTTCCTTAAATCTGTGAACTGAAAGGAGCCGTTTTAAGGGTTTGTTCATGTTTTGGACCACTAGAGGTCAGTCAAGTAACACCAAGCAGCAGCTTCCTCAGTACTGGGCCATTCAGTCTAGAGGTTGGATACCAGGAGACATCAGTCATCACAATCAAAGCAAATGTAAAGCAGGACTAGAACAGATTGGATCATATTCAGTACACGCTGCAAGTATTCACCATTTTCCCCACACAGAGATGTTTTGATGCTTTATGCAGGGTTCCTACGGTCATTAATAACCTGGAAAAGTCATGGAATTTTCCTTGAACAGTTCTGGAATACAAAATAAACATATAAAGTCTGGAAAAGTCATTGAAATCTGATTGACACATGAATGTATAACACTGCACAAGAAACATTTTTCTATGTTTACATCTACACCATTTCTATATTGCTTGCTTTACTTAGTGAACCACGTCATGTTGTGCACACTGTGTGCGTCGCCTCCATATTCCAGCACCTCCGCAGCCACTGATTACAGCTGATCTATGCCGGAACCTGATTGGGTCCATTTTACTCGTGATTGCACAAACTTGTCATTTAAGTTAAGCTTTGCAAACGTGTGAAACACTGTCATTTATTTTATGTGATTTTTTTCTGCACAGAAATTTTGCCTTAGAGAAAGTCATGGAATTTCTTTTGTAAAAATGTGTAAGAATCCTGTCTGTGATAAAATAATTTACATCGTCATATGCTGCAAAATATTGCTGTCCCTCTCACGAGAATTTTTTTTTTTTTTTGCTGGCCATATAGGAGGAAATGTATATCTTTATGGAGTACTGTGACGAAGGGACCCTGGAGGAGGTGTCCCGACTGGGCTTGCAGGAGCATGTCATTCGTCTGTACAGCAAACAGATCACCACAGCCATTAATGTGTTACATGACAACGGGATTGTCCACCGAGACATCAAAGGTTGGATTTTTACTGAAGCAGAGTTAATAAATGGGGTTCTAGTTAAGATGTTTTAACATATTTGTTGTATATTTTCCCCCTGCAGGTGCCAACATCTTCCTCACGTCGTCCGGCCTGATTAAACTGGGGGATTTTGGCTGCTCGGTTAAACTTAAAAACAACGCACAGACTATGCCTGGGGAGGTGAACAGCACGCTGGGAACAGCAGGTGAGGTGGCATCCAGTAGTGAGCACTGGAAGGGAGCCACTGGACTTTGCTTTTAAATAGGCAGACATGCCCTACCCTCCAACGAAACTGAGTCAGAGGTCATTTGAATGTATGTTTGTTTCAGCCATTCTTGATGCCTTTCGTCACACTTGACCATCTATGGTTTCTACCCACCTAAAGTCTCACACTCTCACACTCTGCTTCATTAAGCTAGCACTTTATTTCTTTATTTCCCACACACACACACACACACACACACACACGGGCAAGCAACATGATTGGCACTGCCGATGGCAATACTGTTTATTAAAAAGTTTACCTGTTACTCATTCCTATACCATTATGGATTATGTAGCTTACAATGTAACAAAACAGCACCAGATATCATGTACAAAATGTTAAAAAGCCACAGATGCACCGTTCACCATCGTTTTGCTTATAGTGGTAACTCTTGCAAAGTTGTCCTGCACTGACCTCCACTTATTTGAATAAAATTTCAGCAGAGCATGATGGCTCTGTTGCTGTTATTTTGATTATTAACTGGTTGTTTTAGCATTTTGTTCACCTAACACCTTTGCAGAAGCTGAGTTTGTCTGTCCCTTTGTTCTAGCATACATGGCACCAGAGGTCATAACTCGGGCGAAGGGTGAAGGTCACGGGCGAGCTGCAGACATCTGGAGCCTGGGCTGCGTTCTCATTGAAATGGTTACAGGAAAGGTAGGCATGTTTTCACAGCCAGCGCTCTTTTTCTACTCTTCTGTTCACTTTATGGCTGAGCAATAGGCTTCCTATTGACTTGCGTTTTGCTTTGCACACAATTCATCAGGGTATGACGTGAAAAGTGTTAAGAGTTAAACCTGTCTGGACCTGTGGCTCTTGTTTACACAATTGGGCTTTTTTATCAACACTGCTCTGTGAGGACAAATATGAGGCAACTCTAAAAGACATTATTGGTCATATTTGCTCTCCTGGACATGGATTTATTTATTTGTATTAAATTAAGCATGTTTTCATTGTTTTTGCAGAGACCGTGGCATGAGTATGAGCACAACTTCCAGATTATGTACAAGGTGGGTATGGGACACAAGCCTCCCATCCCAGAGAAGCTGAGTACAGAGGGGAAGGACTTTTTGATGCACTGTCTGGAGAGTGAACCCAAACGCCGCTGGACCGCCAGTGCCCTGCTGGACCACCCCTTTGTCAAGGTGAAAGTTCAGTGTGTGTATTTGTGTGTGAGCCTAGTGCTTGAAACAAGATTAACATTGTATGTCATACAGTCATTCCACCCCAGCTTTACAAAATCATAATTGAAAGCCCATAAATACATTCACTCATTATGAGCATGAATGCCAACTTTTCACCACCATTAATTAATAATAAAAAATAAAAAAAAAAGATTAAAACAACTTGCGCTACTATTTCTCATTTTGTTGGTTACAGCTGGTAAATGGAATACCTTGCATGAAATATAACTTTCCCACCAGAAAGTAATGAAAGCTTCCATCGTTAAACAAAACAGGAATAACAAGATTGTCAGTGCCAAGGGGTTAATTGAGCAAAAACAGATAGAAGGTTGAAGTACTGAACTACTGTTACCTCATTTGTCTTCTAAGGTGTCAAAATGACAATTGTTATAAGTTGTGGTTTATTACTGGCTCCATAGCCAAATGAAATATAATGGGTGTAAAATAATCCCAAATATGTACAGAAAACACTTAACAATCATTCTCAAGAGAATTGTTCTGCCTATTGTTAACTTCTTAATTAGCAACTATTTACTGTTGCTTAGTAAACCACCCATTGTTTTATACTAGCCATTGTCATCTGATTGGTATATAATGCAGCCTGTCGGCCAATTTTGATCCATCGGCGTGAGTGTAACCGGTTAGTTAGACTTGCAGCGTGCATCACACCCATTAATTTCAACCGTTTCTCATCTCCATTACAGGTTTGCACAGATGAAGAATGAAGGGGACATGGCCCAGCTTTTCTCACGTTTACAAACTATAGCACTACTGTGTATGGAATCTGCAATGACTTGTGGTCCTAAAAGACTGGAGGGTTATCATTAATATTATTATGTTATTATTATTTTAAGCCTCTGGCACACTGTTCAAGCAACAGTCCTTCCAAGCAAGTTGGGCGAGTCTTATGTGTAAAGGTGTGGGTGGAGTTTTAAGGGAAGAAGGGAGGGGCTTTGTACATACTGTAACAATTGGACTGGGTCTGATCCTTGTATAAAGAATATTGTAAATTAATTATAGCCACATCTCTCACTGGTGGACTCTGGACTAAAGAGTAACATTGAGTATATTTTAAAGGGGGGATGGGAGGATAGTGGGTAATGGAACAAAAAAAATAAATAATTGAAGGCACTTTTTTCTTTTTTTTTTAAGCTGTGTCCCTTCTTTGGCAAGGGAGCCGGATCGGTTGAAGTGGGGTGGGCTTGGTGGCTGATGCTCATATGGGCCAAGTGTCTTTTGTGGACAGGAACTAGTAATACAATGTTCAACAACCAATAAACTCACACCCAGAGCAAAGAGCACCGGACGTTATGGAAGTGAAACTGGTTTTATTCTTTTTTTTTTTTTCTTCTTTTTTGTTTTTTGCCTTGCCACGGAGCCCATTGTTAACAGTTTGTACTTTAAGCCTGTAAAAACGAAGTGCTGCGTTGTGACATGCATCCGGTTGGCCAGTGGGGGGAGGGCGTCGGAGAGCGGAGTGTCTGGATTATCCCCAACCCAATAGAGGAATATGAGAGAGGTGTATCTCTCACTTCCTGCTGCTGAACCGTATATATATACACACACACACACACACACACACACACACACACACACACACACCCGCGCAGACAAGCATCAACATTTCTGGTCCTCTGCTGCTCTTACAGTGTTTGCAATGTAAAAAAAACATTAATAAATTTTTTTTTTTTTTTTTTAAATATATGTATGTGACTTCTTTGTTAATTATATGTATATTTATCCATGTGTTCGTATCCTCTGGGTGCATGATTGTTTAGTCCGTTTTTTTGCGGGTTCTGTATCCTCCTAGCAAATCCACAGCAGCGCGTGGAGGGCGTCGTCCACGCCACTTTACACTCAAATGCTCAGGAGCTGAAGCGCACATTAATTGTTGTTCAGTGGCGATTTCCTGTTTCCGTAGCTGGAGCCTCTATCTATTTCTGTTTGTCCGATCATCCAGCGTACAGCCACTGATGCTGGAAAAAAGAATCAAGATTTTTATGCTTTCACTCTTGTTGATAATGCACTGTTTAAAAGCTTCAGGAGTTACAGTGTGTAGGCTTGCCAAAAACCCCACAGAAGTAGATATGCCATGACTTTTTTTTTTTTTTTTTTTTAAACCACTGTGCTCCTCTTGTCCGTCCATACTTTAACATTCCTATGTGATTTTGCTAAATGTGTGTATTGCAAATTATGTAAAAAATTTATTACTTTAGCTTTTGGCAAGTTTCATATTATCGCCCACAAATTGGAAATGTGGAAAATACCTCCAATGCAAACTGCTATGGTGGCCACAATGGTTGGGGTGGAGCCGGCGTAGAATAGCTGGACAGCCAGAATGAAGAAAGGGTAGAGCAGGAGGCTGGCCCAGAATAACCAGTTGATCAGGGCCCACGGCCGGCAGGGCGGGGATTTTACTGGTCCTGGGAAGTGGCCAGTCTGCATATACTGCTCCTGAAACTTATCCTGAGGTACACACACACACACACACACACACACACACACACACCTGAATCAGAAAGGGCACAGTGACACGCTCGACTGTCAGAAATCCTTGTGTGACTAAGGCACACAAGCCACGGTTGTGAATGATAACCCCCTGCCTTGCTATCAGATATGTATGCTTATTTAAGGGCGATTAGTGTTTTACTCTCCCAGACACATGCATGAATGGGACCTGGATGCGGTCCAACAGATAAGCAATGGACTAACTCGTTCTGGGACCATTTACCTTCTCCTGATAAAGTCTGTGCAGCCAGGCAGCACATTCTGCCTCGTCCTCAGGGATAGAGTCCAGAGGAATTCTCCTACAGCAGAAAGCGAGAGAAGAAAGAGCATTAAAAGCATAAAGGCATTCTGATGATTTCTACAAACGCGATTAAATGGAAGGCGGCAGAAATCTGCGGATTCAGTGATCGGGGAAGGAGCTTTCATTCAACGTCCCAAAGATGCCACGCGAAAAAGCAGAAGTGGCGCAGAGTGTACGCTGGATGTTTGTTCTACTGAAGGTGTGGCCTTCTTGTTGTGAAAGAGGGTCTACACATCTCTGAGCCTTCACAGCAGTGTTCGCTCTCATGTGTGCTCAACACTGAAGATGGGTGCGGAGAGAGTAGGTTTCCACCCAGCTTGCGGACGAGGACAGGACGGAGAAGTACCACTGGAAATTGTGTTGGGCAGTACAGGCAATAGCTTTGTGGACTCGTGAAGGAGACACGGGGGAACTTTACAAAGTGAGGTCATGAACATCGACAGTCGTGGCCACACGTTTTAAGTTCACACTTGAACTTCTCTCCTTGAAGTTTTTGATGACCTGATAAATGGTTGGTTGAGGTACAATCTTAGCAGCAAGATCTTTCAAAACGTTTGTGGTCACACAGACCCCCACTGCTGCCTCCACTTTAATACACAGATATTAACTTCGTCCACATTGTTGCCAGAAGGTCAGATACTTTGGTCTTTGGATGTATTGCTCAACACCGACACCATCATAAAAGCCACTAAGTGGACTGTGGTGGTTGAAACGTTTGAAACGGACGTCCTTACTTTAGTATGTAAAGGGAGCGCAAATGAGCCTGCAGCATGACTTTCTGATTCCGACATTCTTACCTCACATACAAATCAGCATGGTACTTCTTCCCATTGAGTACACCACGTAAAGTTGGTGTCTCGTTGTTTCTGAAATTAAGTGTAGAATCGTACACAGCAGTAACTAAAGAGAGACACAAACAGCATCAGAAAGGGTTGCAATGTATGGCATACAAGACGACCGCTGACGCCAACCCACGTTAAAAAAGTTTAACCCCAAAAAAATTCTGGCCTTACTGGACTTTGCAGTTCCTGTTACATGACCATTTTTTTACATTCTAGTTTAATGTTAATTGGAGCATTTGAACTCTGCTGTTTGCTTGTGTTCTGAACCGAAGTCCTGGTGTAATACTACAGACGAACAGCCACGACAATAATCGAGCGCTGGGCGCTCACCTTTTCCTCTGAGGTTCTGCACCGTGACGCAGAAGCCCTTGGTGCGCGGCAGGAGGTGGTGTCGGAGTTTGGGAAGGCCCTTGGTCTCCGCCACCTGCATGCTTATCTGGTGCTTCTTCTCAGTGAAGCGCGTGCCTTCGCAGAACAGCAGGAACTGTGCAGTCAGGGATCAAAAAAGACCAGCACTACTGAACATGACGATGGCTGGATAATAATTACATTATAATGACATTCCAGTTCTTTCAATATACAACACAGTGCAATAATTTGCAAGTTTTCATCTGTCAGCACTTTCTGTTCAGATATCATCTCTGTTTCGAAATTGTACACTGCAGAAGCAATACGAAAAATTCCACTCATTTCAATCCTATCAAGGGCACAATTGTTGACCTTTTACAACTATTAATAGAAGACAGGAAGGCTTGCAGTATAAATGCACATGCTCTGATTTACCCAGAAGTCCTCTGGATAATCCTGCAGGTTCTGCAGGCTCCGAGCAACCGTCCTGCGATCCTCCTCCCACTTCCTCTTACAGAAAACTATCTCCTGGAAGTACCACATCCAGCCAATGAGAGGGACAAAGGCCAGCTCCTTTTTGGCCATTACTTTGGAGGTCTGCAGGAACAATATCATTGAAAAAAAAAAAAGACCGATAATTCATATGCTTAATAATAAATAACACCGAGTAAAGAGAAAAGACTCAAATTACCCCAAGGACACCAAATCTGTCACAGAAGGTCCAGCCACATAAGAAGTCAATCTCAAAGTTGTGGTTGAGGATGACGATGGCGTTCTCCTTGCCGTACAAGCGGTAGCTCTCGGGATCCGTGTACAGCGTGCACTCCGTCCCGGACCACCACTCCAGCAGCGCCACCATCTCTGCACACAAGCCGAGAGAAAGCGTCTCACTGTCGCGCCACCGGCTGTGAGCGGCGAGGTGAAGGCGCGGTATTACTCACGGCTGGAAATGCAGTAGCCCAGCCGACAGTTGATCTTGCGGGCCAGCTGCTTGTGGACGGGCCAGAGCGGCAGCGTGCAGATCTGCAGCAGGTTGACGACGAGGCCGCTGACCAGGAACACGTAGCAGATGAGGAGGTGACAGATGAACTGGGACTTGATCCACCGCAGCAGCCCCATCGTCGCCGTTCACAGCTCTCCGAACCGCACGGCGTCCTGCGAGAGGGAAGCGACAACCCATCAATTGCAGCATGACATGCGCAGCTCACACCCGCACACTGTGACCTTTGACCTAAATAAATCTTGGTATGTGCAACAATGATTCCATTGTCATTTCTTCCCCCTCAAACCTGTAGAAAAAAGGCGAATAATGTACAGATAATAATAAAGGAGAGTAATGCGTGGATGAACTTTAGATCTGCATTATTAAAAACTTTTTTTTTTATATTAAAACAGGCAAGTTGCCGTGAAGAGAATAAGCCAATCAGGCTTTTAAAATACCATTTAATGCAAAAAAAAGATGATACTGATACTAGTAATAAGAGTATTTATGACAACATCTTATTCGTTTCATACCTGAATCCACAGCAAATACGACAGTATAACCAGTGTTTAACCACACTGCACTTAAACCAGCGCGATGATGGTAATATTGTAGAAATGTGCGTATTTCCCACGTGGACTGGACACAGTGGAACAGCGCCGGTGTTTAGAGGCCATTAAATCGCGACGGGAAACCATTAATCACGATAAAAGGGGGGAAAACAGACAAAAGACGTGAAGGTATGTCGTGCAACACGTGTGGGCGCGCGCGCGCACACACACACACACACACACTCTCTTACACACACACACACACACACTTCAATAGAAGGAAAACAAGAGAAGCACCACGAGGCTCCTCGCAGAAAACTAGAATAAATCGACGTTCGGCTGGAACCGTCACATCGAGCGTCACCATGCGCGCTGTCACCAGTGTCGCCGCCTTTGTTGCTGTCGTCACGTGGGAGTGTAAGAATCGTGTGCGACTCTAAAACTACAGCCTATTACACTTACAATCATACACAATCATTCACGTTCATTCGGAGGAATAGCTGGACAAACTGAGCGTGTGTTTTTTAAATATATATATATATGAAGACATGTTTAAGGCCACCAGGGACTCACTGTGACAGAAGCGACAGGTCCGGAGGCAGGAGAGCCGGAGATGGTCCACAGAAGGCGGCGGTTTCACCTCCACATCGCGGCGCCTGGCGTTCCAAGCCACACCCAGCCGGCCGCCGCGCTTCCCCGTCCGGCTCCGCTCCGCGCCGCGCCGTGCCGCGCCTCCCCGCGGCTCGCTTCCTTCCTTCGGATTGTCGTCGTGAGGAGAACCGCCGCAAACTTTTTCCAACTATAACTTTTCTTTTTCTTAAAAAAAAACCCGCGGACCGGACTTTTTCAACAATGAACAACAGTGAGAAAGACAACGGCGCCCCCTGGCGGCCCCGCCGCAACACGTGAAAAGTCCGGCTTCCGTCTTCACATCGTCTCATTCAGGAAGACCCAACCCACGCATGCTCCTGATTATACTGAATATTTCAATTTCAGCTGCTGGATACTGGAAATGGGTTGAGAGATACCTTAGCAAAACACGACAATCACTTGTAATTTATAGATAAAAAAAAAAAAATTATGCCATGATATAAAATGCCACGATATAACCCCCCCCCCTATTATGAGAATGTGTGCAAAATCCCTTCCTGTACACTTGCAGTTATAATGGCTTCCAAAGGTCAGGCGCTGGGCCCAAAAATACGAGGAAACAAATCGTTATCTGTCCAGACACATATACAGACAGCTATGACAACGTTTCATGCGGAAGGTACAGGGTGACAAAGATTGTCAGGAGTAGATAACAAGTGACCTTGGGCGTGTCACATTTCCTACCTAAATGCTTATTCTGGCACTGTACCGTTCAACAGATTTATGTGGCAGTGAAAAATGAGGAAACGTGCGACTCAAGCACTTTGACATCAACTGTATCATTTTACAGGACATCATCTTATTTTTAACAATATGTTATTACATATAATTATACATTATTACTTTTTTTATTTTGGGATATTTGATGGGATCAGGTCAAATAGAAGTTAATACATACAGAATCCGAAGAAGTTAATACATTGTACTTTTTAAAATTATGTAGTGGTAGCATGTGATGTATCTTCAGAAATCATCTCCAATATGTACATATAAAAAGTAAATTGAAGAATAGATTAGCTTTAATATGCTTTTTTAAATGAAGTTACTTACCATGGGTGCAGTAGTAGGGGGACAAAGAGGAATGAGGGGTTTGGGGCCTTGAAGCCTGAAATAAAAGCCTGAAAGGGATGGGGCCTGCCGAGGCTGTTAGTGTTTTGTGCCACACCCCTGTCTCTTGCTGGTCATTTATGAAAGAAGATCTTTGTACTAAGATTCGAAAGACTTCACAGATGAGCAGCAGAGGGCACCAGTTATCCAGTGGAAATGAACCGTCTTTAATGAAATTAGAAGCGAGCGGTCAGATCATCAGCAATCAAAATATTCCTCTGCCTTCTCCTAAAATGTGGATATTCTACTCTGTTTTGTCCTTCTGTTATATGCTTCTTCCCTCAGGTATGTGGAGGAGTATAGGAAAGAATGAAAAGCACACACGCTCGCAGACAGAACGGACAGCTATGAAGACTGGGAATTTATTCCAGCACACAGTATCAAGCAAGGGGAGACTCTGTGCTGAAATGGAATTCAATGCAATATGATGCCATCATCAACATTCTTTTAGCATTAGTTCAGCCACATGATAATTTAGCAGTCAAAATATTATTCTGAAAAAAATCTGTTCTATGTTGTGTCTCAGTATAAATGGTCTTGGTTTTAATTATGACAATTACATGTGACAATTAAAACTAGCAGCACCATCAAAATTGCGTTTTATGGTCAAAAAGTCAAGTAAAAAAATATGTCGGACCAAAATCTTCGCTAAAGCATTGTGACTTGCCTCCAAATCCTGCGCCATGACCCCTTTCATCAGTTTTGTCAACATCCTTGTCCTCAACTATAATTCTGAATTAACTTGTCCCGTTCAGAACTGTATGTTTTACTCAGCTGTGTCCTCTTTTTTACTCAGATTTTTTTGTTTTAATGCTGAAAACAGACTCATATTTGCCTACAGAGTGTTTCTGGCTACCTACAGTTCATTAAAAGCTTGCTGGCAAAAATCTTCATGGGAGGTTGAGATCTCCCATTAAAACACAGCGAGCCGGTTTGGCCCACCACGCCGAACCTGGCAACGCTGGCTGGAAAAACTGTAATGGAGATTTGAGTTAAAACCAGATTAATTTATGGATGTTCATGTCAGTCTATAATTTTTCTTTGCTGACTGAATTGCAAACACACTGAATCATCTTTCTATTTATACTCAAGTAGGCTGCACTGATTGTGAACCCAATAAGATCTTTTGAGGTTGAAGTGTTCTCCAAAAATGGAGAGCACATTTAATGATCTTCTTTTTATGTGTGCGTGTGTTTGGTCTGGACATCCTCTTTTAAAAGAAGCTTACACAGAACAATGACATAAAACAAAACAGGTTCCTTTTAACAAATGAAGAGGCCACTTCTTGTCCTCAACAAGAGCAGAAAATAGTCCCTCGTCTCAGGAAGGTGGATGATGCTGGAGTTCACATGTTGCCATGGCAGCACTCAATTAATCTGTAGTGACAGGGACAGTCAGGGTTAAGTTTCTTGCTCAGGAACACAGTGGTATTAAGTGGCGATTTGAACCTGGGTCT
This sequence comes from Denticeps clupeoides, assembly GCF_900700375.1. NCBI lineage: Eukaryota > Metazoa > Chordata > Actinopteri > Clupeiformes > Denticipitidae > Denticeps > Denticeps clupeoides. The sequence goes on from NC_041714.1 coordinate 5,962,204, forward strand.
TCTGGTTCATAGGCGAGTTTGTTACCCACTAGGCTACTAGCACCCCTACTATCAATCAAAGATGATGATGTAATTACCTTTAGAGGACACCTTTATCTGCTCATTAAAAGTTATACATTCAAGGCATTAAAAGTTAATAAATCACATAAAACTAGTTGCATTTGTTTCCTCAGTCGCCCTTGATGATTTTCATAAATCTGAAGAAGAGCAGAGCAGAAGCAGAGGCTGTGGAGGCGGTCAATGGGAACTAATTTACTACGGCATACAAGCATTTACAGACATGCAGATTTATCGTTCTTCAAACCACCCTTCGGAGGCCAAGTAGCACCACAGCAGCAAGAGTGAAGAGTTCTGCTTCCACTGTCTGTGTAAAGGTTTTGAGAGTTTGCTGCTTCAGTGTTTTTAGGTCTTTTTGTCAGTTCTTTCTGTGCTGTTTGAAAAATTTTAAAGGCTTTTATTGACAATTACATCAGGTTTATGCAGACAGTCAGTATTTGCAGCGTTGACCCTTTTTTTATCAAGAGCTCTGCATTTCACCCTGACGTGCTGTCAATCAACTTCTGGTCCAAATCCTGACTGATGGCAACATAATCATTCCTTCATAATCAGTGCTTGGAGTTTGTCCTCTTGAGGATTCACCACCAGTTCTCAATTAGATTAAGGTTCACCAAGTTTCCTGGCCATGGACCCAAAATTTCAATATTTTATTTTCCGACCCACTTAGTTCTCACTTTAGCCTTATGGCACGGAGCTCCATCATGCTGGAAAAGAAGTTGTTCCTCACCAAACTGTTCTTGGATGGTCGGGAGAAGTTGCTGTCGGGGGAAGTTTTGGTACCTTTCTTTATTCATGGTAACTTCTTAGTTAAAATTGTGAGTGAGCCCACAACCTTGGATGAGAAGCAGCCCCATACATGAATTGTCTCAGGATGCTTCACTGTTGGCACGAGACAGGACTGATGGTAGCACTCACTTTCTCTTCTCCAATCACATTTTTCAGAAGGTCCTGCTTCTTGCTGGACTTTCTTGGTTGACCCGAAGCCTTCTTCACAACACTTGAACTTCTCTCCTTGAATTTTTTGATTATCTGATAAATGGTTTAGGTACAATCTCAGTAGCAGCAACATCCTTGCCTGTGAAGCCACTTTTTATGCAACGCAGTGGTGACTGGACGTGTTTCCTTGCAGGTAAGCATGGTTAACAGAGGAAGAACAATGATTTCAAGCATCACCCTCCTTTTAAAGTGTCCAGTCTGTTGTACTAGCTCAACCAGCAGGACTGAATGATCTCCAGCCTTGTGCTTGTCAACACTCTCACTTGTGTTAATGAGAGGATCACAGAAATTATCTCAGCAGGTCCTTTTTTATGCAGGGCTGGAGTGCAGTGGAAATGTTTTTTTGGGATTAAGTTCATTTTTAATGGCAAAGAGGGACTTTGCAATTCATCTGATGACTCTTCATAACATTCTGGAGTACATGCAAATTGTCAGAATAAAAACGGAAACAGCAAACTTTGTGAAAACAAGTATTCATGTCATTCTCAAAACCTTTGACCACTTTTGACCACTCTATATAATGGTTCGAAAACAGCATGTTATGCATGTTATGTGTACATATTGTTTCATCTAACTGTGACTGCTGCATGGAATAAGACACTCAAATGTTATTACATGGGGCAGAGACCTTGCAGTGCCAGCTGGACTCTGAATACATTTTGTAAACTCAACTGTGTCCAACCCATCTTTTGATCTCCTACTCCAGCTATCTAGAGGCAGGACTGGATTTATTACTTTGTCTGAAGTGAACTGTGTCTTGCTGTGCTGGCTGTGGTGGAGGGCCCGTCACCAGCAGCTGATGGACAGGAAGAGGAAGAGCTCTTCATCGCAGGCTTATGCCCTGCTGCCATGAACGACAGCTTTTAAAAGGGAGCTGTATACCAAACATACAGCAAATGCAGGTTTACACGAATGCAAATGCTGACAATAAGAATGCTGTAAAACCCAGAAATTTCCAAACGTCCCCCAATCCTTCAGTTAAAATGATTAATGAATAAAACATGATGATGGTTCCGTCTACATTGGTAAATACCTTGGAACTTAATTTTTTTTTTAAACCGCAGCACCAATTTGACATATCTGGGTCAAGATGAACTCCATCTGGCAAACTATTTGTGGAAGTGACTGAATGAAAATGTGGATTTAAAAATGTATATGTCATTTACTGAGTTTTTGGACAGGCCACAGTGAATACCTGATGGTAAAACAAAAAAAAAATTATTTTTTTACTTTCCATAAATGATCAGTCGTACTGACGGTCCCGGCTGCCCAAAAATTGTGGCGCAGGTCGAGGTCAAAAGCAGGATTAGGAAACTGATCACTGCCGTAATTTAGAAAGCCTGTACATAACTAATATCTGTGCAGCTATTAGTAATGACCATTTAAAATGCAATTTCAAAAAGGCCCACGAATGCGGCATCCCCACCAAGCCTCAATATTTTCAGAAGTTAATGGCCGTCTATTTTAAAAGTCTACTAAAAGCCCACTGCGGCTGCTGAAGGAAGAAACCTAACAGTGTCGATTAGCTGCAGTGTGCAGTTAGTCAAGAAAATCTTTCCTCTGGTGTCTCTTTGTGGTCTTCGCCTGTTGCTAGCGAGCCCATTACAAGAAACAGACCTGAGTGGAATAACAGCTCCGGGATTTCGACCAATTCCTTTACCAGCCACAGTGGGCATTTTATAGAACCTGCAGAAAAACTGGTGGACAATTTACGATTCCACGACCACTGCTTCACTATGTGAAGTACAGAAAAAAATTCTGTTATAATTCTGTTATAATTCTGTTTACAACCATTGAAATGTTGTAAACCTAGTTAAAATGAAGTAAAATAAAAATAAAAATTGCTGTATTTCTCGGTTCAGCTGAGAAAGTGCCTTCCTTGCCATCCCCTGCAGTCCCATCTAAAGAACAAGGAATAGAACATGTAACACATGTACCTCTGTACACCTGAACCTTCACTACCAGTAGCCATTTTTAACAGAGATCTGAAGGGACCTTTCTGGATATCAGGCTGCATCTCCAAAGGTCACCCACAGTGCCTCTTAGCTCCAGCTTCCCTGATAAATATTGATTCCAGTCTGAATATTTTGACCGTGAATATTTTCCAACAAGGCTGTGTGTTTCAGGCACATTTTCATGCAAAGGATGATGCATTGAGGTTGGGGGTTTGGAGACATCAACCTACTTTCTAGCCCAGTGCAAGATAACTCCTAGTAAAGTCTTCTCAGTCAGGCTTTGGCAGATATGACGTCCTGCTGCCCTATAAAATTTATGACAGGCCAAGTGAGCTACAACTGTTTGACATTAGAACCTCCATAAATAATGGTCTGATTACACTGATCAGGCTCGTCTTTATGTGTGAAGTGAAGTTAATACAGGCTTTCAGACACAGTCTAGAAGACATTAATATGTCACACGTGAAGTTCCACGGAAAAAGAAGCATATACAAAAGTGCTGCACTCAATAACAGCCGCTTCTTAGTAAAGGACGAAGAAGGCTGAAACTAAATGTGGACTGAATAAACGATTTCATCCATCCAATGCATGCTAGGCAATGAGAAGTGAAGAATGAAGGTGTGACAACAGTTTTATATGACACACATCATTGCATCATACACAGCCGACCTATACAGAATGTTGTCATGAATGAAATCATGAATGAAAGTGACATCAAAGATTCAGACAGGCATAGTATATTGTTATATAAAGCTATTGTTATATAAAGTTTTGTAACGAATTGTCTGAAATAAATTTTAAGATGTTCATTGAGAAAAAAAGTCCATTTGTTTGCAGACTGTCTGCATTCATGATCTCATGCGCAGTTATGGTAATAAAAAGTAGTGCTCAGGTAGGGAAAAAGGGGTCATAGATTAGATCATACTGAAAAGCTGTCTTGCCTCTGTGTCACTGCGCTGTAGGTTCTCCTGCCACCAGTTGGAAACCCACATCGATCCAATCCATCCTCATCACAGCGTGGGTAGACGGCGACTCTACGCCTCTTCCTGTCTGCAGGCTGCCCCCTGAAGCTGCTTTCCATTCATAGGTGGTCCGCCATGCTGGTCCAGCGAGTGTCTGCAACATCTATTCACCACATCTGATGTTACAGGTTTATTCAGTTGCTTGGGTTCATTTCTCACAACAGAACTGCAATTCTCAAAACGGCTTGCTCAATTCCCACAACCTTTGGTCAGTTGCGCTCATTTTGCAACTGATTTAGTCATTTTGCAATTGATTTAGTACACTCAGGCAGATTCTTATGTGCAATTCTCATCTATATCATGATTATGTCATGATGATCAAAATGCATTGTGTTGCCCTCTTTTGCATAGTCTTACACTCCAGACAATGCAGTCAAAGAGTTCAACAAGATATAATTAGCTGTCAAGTGTATTTTATAGTTTTTTTTTCTGGGAGCTGCATGTGGGGATGTAACAGCAGACGCCTGCTGAGACTGGATAAGACCTTCTAGGAGGTTCTTTCCATGCTGCATTGCATATCCGTGGATATCCATTGTGATGTGGATTGGAACATGTGGCCAAATACACAGGATTGGCAGCAGAGAGCATCATTTCATTTGTAAAACAGTAACATGGGTAGAATAGAGGCTAATAATGATAGATCCTGGGAATAAGAAGTCTTTGGGATGGGTTCATGCGCCTCGCTGATAGCGTCCAAGGTTTTCAGAAGTGGTTACGTGTTTTGAATCACAATCGGCCCCTTATCCGTGTTTATTTGTGTGAAGTGTTGTTGGGGTTCCCCTGGTAACCTGGGTTTACATTCTCTGGTACTGACCACTCCGGCCTGTTCTGATTAATAGTAAATTGTGATGGGGTCCCTGCAAGTTCACACACGTGGCCACAATATGAATTTTGACCTTACATGACTACTGTTGGACGTAAAGCACCTCTGTGCATTCTCTCAAAAAGCTATTTCAACAAACACCCAAACATATTATACAACTTTATTTTAGCGACTTTATCTGCATTATTTAAATTTGGATCAAGACATTTGGTGAATGTAAATAATGGAAAGATAAAATAAATCCTCATCCTAGACAGAAATAAAGAAATAAAACCTAATCCTAGACAGGCAGACAGACAGACATTTACATAAATATGTATTTTATTTTTTATTTTATTTTAAAATTTTTATATATGTCTTTAAGTAGAATTGTCCTAATTGCTGCAGTGGAACTTTTGTGCTGAAACAGATAAAGCTGCTGTGCAACAGTTCGGGAAAGGGATATATTTCTGGCATTATATCAGACATATAACATCACCTAAAATTCCATGTTATCCCATGAAAAAAAGTTGCATTATGCATGGCTACTGAAGCAATGATCCTGACAAAGATGACAGAACCTGGGGAGCACTTGGGGGGCTGAAGAGACATGCTTGGAATGCGGGAGGTGAGCAGCCGTGGACGGAGAGCTCGAGTGGGACGCAGTGCAATGTCCGGGCGTAGGGGCCAGAGGCTGAAGAGGAGTCAAATGAAAACGGTCAGTACCAGGAGGACTTGGATCATCAGAAGGCTGAAGCAACGTTTTGGATGGAGTGGGGGTCAAGGGCCATCAGGTTCAAACTGGAGCAGAAATCGATTATCCAGAAAACGGTCGGCAAGGACGAAATCAGATCATATAAGGCTCACAGCAACGTGATAAGAATTGACGATGAGTTCGCATCCTTTGGTGGTGATTTTATCTGGTTGTTGATGCATGCGAGTGTGAGAGCACGCCCCTGTGGTGCCCGAGTTGGAGCTACAGCCATGACAAGAAACAACAGAAGGGCAGTAAAGTATTTCAGTGTGGACGTTCTGGAGGAGAACAGTGTCCCCTTTCAGGCTGGTGTTTGTATAAGACGGGGCTACTGATGCTTGTGCTGCCTGCTCGTCTCTCTCCACAACTTACAGGAATGTGTAATGTGTCTTGTGTTTGCTTTGACATCTAACAACAGAATCTGCATCAGTTGCAAACTCTTGCTGATGTGATTCTTATTCAGACATGGTCCAGAACAGGTTAAGAACAACATATATATATATTTATATATATTTAGAACTTTAGTACATGTTTTTATCTTCAAGTCAAATGGATCCTGATTGAGCCACATGAGAAGAAGCAATTTGGCGACATCCTGTCCTGGTGCTCTGCAGGCACTTCATGTCTAGGTGCAGTGAGCAGAAACCCAAAGAGCTTATTACCCTACACCACTGCACATTCCAACAGCATTCATACATGTCAGCATCCTCCCCCTTAACCTCAATACCCTAGAACTGCACCCCTCAAACAGCCAGTCCTTCATTAACCCCCCCTTTAACCTCAGCCCTCCCAGGCAGAAGGGGCAACGTGTTAAGCCCAGGCCTCTCCAAGCCACGGCCTCTACGCCTCCCTAGCGGCCAGACCTGCTGGTTTACCCATTAACTCTTTCCCCGCCATCAACATTTGCATTAGTTTTCATCAATTACAAATAATGTTACACCCCCCCCAATCAACAGAAACCCAACACCAATTTGACAAAGTTGTATATTATGGAAGTTATTGATTTTTTTTATCTGCCCTGAAATGAAATCTTTAATACAGAAATACAGTTAGGTCATCTGTCCTCTCCTTCAGATAATCTCCTTCAGATAATTTAAATTTTTTTTGCACTATGGGGGGGTCTGCGTGACACAGCATTTCAAGACACTGTATACTGTGTACACTGTTGTACTGACAATAAACCTCTCTTGAACCCTGCTTGGGCATTACTAGCTGACGCACCTCCTCCATTGCATACGGATTTGCTGGCTGCAGGGTCATCAGCCGGGTACCACCATTCCTTAAGGTCTCTCAGGCACCCCCTGTCCTTGAGCTAGGTGGTGACCCATCGTGCATCCCCACTCTTCAGCCACAGCCAGAAACTACTCCTCTCTGCCTCCTCTGCCAGGTCTTTTGTTTACTTTCCACAGGCTTGCCCGCCCACCCCCAACTCTCTCAGTTCTTTATCCTGCTTCCCTGCATTCCGCAAGATCTGAGTATTTCAGCCTCTTCCGCTTGCATGCGGCCTCCATGCCTGCTTCCCATGGGATACTCAACTCACTGCTGGACCACAGTGTTAAATCTGGGCGCAGGCTTGTGTTCGTGATCTTATGCGGGAACTGGAGCTTCCTGTCCAGGTAGACTCTCATATTGCAGTCCTGGGTCATGTGCAGTGATGTCCATGGAAAAGGATAAATTGAGTGACCATGTGACCTGATATTGAGTGACCATGTGTTGTCTTTCACCATGTGCACAAAGAACTGTTAGATGTAAGACAAAATTTAAAATCATTGCATTTAAATTGAAGAGCAAACAAATAGTTTTTAATCTTAGAATTGGGAATGATCTTCTTTCTTTCAGCAAAAATATATATACATTTGATAGCCATACTTATTTTTGTAAGCTGTTATATGAACTTCATGGATCAGATTGTGTGAAATATTTATTTAAAACAAATTTCACTTCAATGTTTACTTCTAGCATTTTGCTTTTCAGAACTCCTTTACAATGGGCAAGAAAATATTTTTAGCAAATACAACAAAAAAATCTTATTTCCAATAAGGGAGTTAAATTTTTTTTATAGCTTTTGCATTATGTAAATAATGTGGTAAAGTGCTAAAGCTACTGACCATACTAGTGCACTGTTTAGTACACAATGTTTGGTTAACATATCGATCAAGTAACACACTGAACACTTATGTAACACTGACTGAGAAAAAAATGCTATATTTTCTGTTGTCAGTGTAAACAAATAAATAAATATTTACAGGCTCTTGGGGAAAAAGCAAACGCACAAACGAGACAAAAATCTGATCAATTGAAAGGGTCACATAAATAATGTACAAAAGAAATTATAATACATTCTAAATATAAACATCTCCCCCCACCCGCAGACATATTTCAGGAATGGTAAAAATGTCCCTGTTTAAATATAGGGAAAAACAAAAATTCTAAAGTACATCAACGTGACAGATTTGACAACACTACAATACATTGTGCAAGTTTTGCAATGCTTCGAATTATGACTTGAGCAACAGTACACATTTCAGTGTGATTTTAAAGTCAAGTGGCTCTGTAACATGTAAGACAATATGGTGTAATGTAGACTAATGTTCAACTAATGTCTGCAAAACACAGTTTCTTTTAATGTAAGAAGCCTGATTTGAAGGCACATGTGAAAAAAAAAAATTCAAGACCTTGCGATAAAGTGGTTAGAGAAACGATCCCTATATTAGACTATGTTGGCAATGTCACCTCATGCCCCCCCCACCTTTCCCCCAATCAGGGGTCCTGTGCATTTTGCAAAGAACAGTCCGAGCCCCCGCTTGGCACTAGCATAGATCGTTCATTGAGCTCATCAAAAAGGCTTCTTCTCTTTGATCTTTGGAGATAGTTGCTTTAGACTTTAGGCTGTTGATGAGGGATCTCTTTTCACTGCAGGCCTGGTCAGTTATCTATATAACAACAAAAAGAAGAAATACTTCACAAATTGAAAGCATTTAGATAATATCTGTCAGCTAAGTGGTTGGAAGACACGGCATCCTTGACACAGACGTTGTTGCATTCACAATTTATGTGACTAGAGGTGAAATTTTTAAAACAAACCACAAAGGTGACGAGCAGGTGATAAGCGTGACAGTTATTGTTGCAGCCAACAATGAACATTTTACCTTATGAACACACCGGAAAATGCAGGGTTATCTGTATTTTGGAAAAAGGTTTCAGACATTTTGCAATTAACCTCAATGACCTACTGTGCCTAGACATTTAGTTAACATTGTACTTCAACAGAAACCCTTGAAGAGACTCACCTCTACACTCATATTTAAGATCTGAGAAAAAGACCAGCTCTTGTGAGAAGACGAACAGGCCTAATCGGCCTCCAGCAAATGTCTTGTCATAAATTGGTCCTGAGTCTGCCATCATTTGTTTGCCTTCATAAACAACGACCCTATAGAGGATAGTTTAGAAGGATCTTAGAGGTTTTGCAACTTCATGTACTAATTAGGATGTACTGAGGGTAAGGAGGAGCTATTCACCTGATGAAGCCTGTCTTTGGACGGTGGATGAGATGCCACCGGTAGGCAGTGTAGTCCTTCCAGCCAATGTTCTTAGGGTCGTGCCAAAGGGTGCGCACCTGATGACAAAACCAACATGCGTTTTTTTTTCCTGAAACTATCTGCTAGATTGACTAGAAAATTCACTCATGAACACTGATAATTGGTAATATGTTCCTGGTTTAGTATCTGTGTCTTGAAAAAGAAAAATGAACTACCCTTGTTTGTTGGTGTGTGATTATTGCTTTGGTTAGGGAGATGGCATCAGTTTCACTTTTAATCAGAATAAAACCTTTCACGATAAGCTCACCTGCCCAGGCGTGTTGCCTGTGTGCCAAAGAGCATTCCGCAGGTTCTCCCCAGTGCCAGTGCTGGAGTTCACCACCTTGAGTGAGACCCCTGAGATCCCAAAAGCCTTTGAAGGTTTATCCTCCCAGTATGTCTGTGTGATCTGCTTCCACATTACCACATAAAACCGCCCACTGGACTGGTAGCCAAACACAAACCCGGCATAGTCATCATCCCGGTCTGTGTTGACGTAGAATGTGCCACTGAAGTCCACTGCATTAAACTCATCAAAGCCTGGTGGAGAAAGACATTTGCTGTTGAGCATATCAGGTCGTTATTGTGTATTTTCCATTTGTTAATAGAGAGAAGAACAAAGAAGTGTCCTCCTCACCCACTGCAATGCCAGGATCTGAGTTGGCGGTCTGCACAAGCTCTTTGCCCTGATGCCTAACCACCCAGTTGGGGTCAATTTGTGTGGTTCCCTTGGGGTCAAGATGAACCATCTGGAATTTTCTGAAGTCAGTGATGCTGATGTCATTGTTCTCCGGGCAGACGTCTAATATGTCAGGGATGCTGTCATTGTCAAAGTCGTCCTTGCAGGCATCGCCCCGTCCATCTCCTGTTTCGAGAGAAGACTATGGATTGAATATATTGAAGATAAATGATTTTTGAGACACATTAGTCCACATTAGTACTGGTGCCACTGCCATTGTCAGATTAAGGACCTTCACAAGAGGAGATGAAAAACGGGGCAGGTTCTGGAACGTCTAGTCTGATATCTGACCAGAGTTCACCATCAGCTGTGCAAACAAACTGTCGCATCATTAGGTACTAATGTTCCAAGGCGCCTTGGCTCACGTATTTGTTTTCTTAGCCACAGAGACTTCGTATTGTCATCTCTGCCATTAATCTCTTCCATCCATTTACCTTGACAACAAAAATTATTCCGCAAAAAATGTTTTTTGTAACGTGGCCATTGCCATCAAGGAATATCACAGTCAAAATAACATCCACGTGAAGGACAGTTGCTAAAGTTGCCTAACAGGGAAATTACAAATGACTTCACATTGCCATTGCTGGCTTGATCTTTTCCTTGTAAACATTTCACAGGCCCACAACCATTCATTTGATGCAACAGAAAAAGCAATTTATCAGACCACACCATCTTTGCTCCATTCCCCATTGCTTGATGGTCCATGGTTCTGAAGTTCTCATCCACTGCTGCTCTCCAGTAATATGTGGTCAATGAAAAACATAAGATGCCGGCACACAGAAGAGCTGACATGAAAAGTAGTGGCAGATTTCCTTCACACTTTCTTTAAGTACATGGGACCAGCTTGACTATTAAATAAACGCATGAATTCAATGGATTCTGTAAACACATCTGCTGTACTCTGCAGCTTCCTAGCCTAGTAACACTACAAACCCCACTTACTACTGTTGTGTCCTTGAGCAAGATTTGCCCTTCAGAAACATCTTCGAGATACAGTCTGTGCAAAAGTTTTAGGCAGGTGAAATGCTAATCTTCTGTGCCTGAGTCTTATGTCTATACATATAATACCAGGCAGACTTGATAATGTTGAGATCAGGGCCCTGGGGGATGCCATATCATCACTTCCTGGATTGATTCTTAATGGCATTGGCTGTAGGCTTTGGGGTCGTTGCCCCGTGGGCAGAATACAATTCACCTATACCTATCTGATGGTATTGGATGAGTATCTACCTGTATTTCAAACCACTGCATCATTGTTGCCTGCAGACACTCTTTATTATCAAACTGCCTTCTGCTACAGCAAAGTACTGCAAATTTTGACTCATCAGTCCAAGAGACTATTGCCTTTTTTCTGTTTTCATGCATAGTTGACTGGCTTGACCTTGTGCCATGTCAAAGGTTTGGTTTTCGGCTGCAGCTCTTCCATCAAGACCACCACTGGCCAGACATTTCTAGACAGTAGATGGGTGTACCTGGGTCCCACTGTTTTTTTCCAGTTCTGAGTTGATGGCACTGCTGGACATCTGATTTCAAAGCATTTCCTTGGCTGACCAGTGCCCATTTCTTCATGCTTTTAAGCCTTCTACAATACCACTTCTGTTTCAGTAGATTTCTGTGTTTCATCCCATATATGAAATTGATGTTTGAAGGCAAAGGGTTTGTTTCAATTTAGATTTCTTTTTGTTTTCTCACCTTGCATTTTGTAGATGGTTAAAAATTAACAATTTTAAAGGACTCTTTAGTTTAGCCTAAAACGTTCGGACACTATTGTCTATATAATTTTCAACTGAAGTGCACAGACTAAACTAAAGGTACATGTTTATGCTATATTATATGCTTTAATTAAAACTAGTTTATATTAAATAATTTTTCCTTATGGGAACATGGGAGCTATGCCATAAGGTAGATGTTCCCTACTACAGCAAATGTTAATGTTGATTCCACATAACACACAAAACACACAGGCAAAATTAGCAAAAACTGACAACACTGTGTCCTTTCTGGGGGCACTTGAGTGTGGAAAAGCGCTTATGGTGCCCAAATCATGGTCTTACCATCTAAATCCAGCTGATCTGGGTTGGGAACCAGTCTGCAATTGTCTTTGTCATCAGGAACACCATCGTTGTCATCGTCAAAGTCACAAGCATCCCCTTTGCCGTCTTTGTCATGGTCTGCTTGATTAGCATTTGGAATGTAGGGGCAGTTGTCCAGGTTATTCTGGTGTCCATCTTCATCAATGTCCTGGTTATTGTCACACTGGTCTCCCACAAGGTCATTGTCGGCATCAACCTGATTTATATGAAGTTCATTAGCTCCAATCTCAATTTCCCCTATATTTTCGAAATATCTCAGCTGGTCTTTATACAAGAATTTCGATGTGTTTCACCTGATCTGGGTTGTGAAGAAGGGGGCAGTTGTCACACTGGTCACCCACTCCATCCATATCTGTGTCCTTCTGGTCATTATTATACACATAGGGGCAGTTATCATTCTCGTTGAGAATTTCTGTATCAATAAAATAAATAAAATTTACATTTACGGCATTTGTCAGATGCCCTTAACCAAAGCGACTTACAGCGTAAAATCACACACAAAGGGATTATGTTAGCGTTAAATCCAGTGATTAAGTATGAGTCCTATTGCAATACAAGACACAGCATTTGTACCATCTCCATCTATGTCAACAGCACAAGCATCGCCTTCTCCGTTGTTGTCCGTGTCGATCTGGGCAGGGTTGTGTTCATAAGGGCAGTTATCACAGCGGTCGCCTACGTCGTCCTTGTCGTGGTCAAACTGACGTGGGTTGTACAGGAGAGGGCAGTTGTCCTGAGCAGAAGAAAAGAGCCTGTTCAGAACCATTCCTGATACATTTATTTTCCATCAGCTAACAACGCAAAGTAACAGCTCACTCTCTCATCCTGAATTCCGTCATTGTCGTCATCCTTATCACAAGCATCTCCTTGGCCATCTTTATCAAAATCTTCCTGTCCTGAGTTGGGCAAATTTGGACAGTTGTCCTATAAAAAACATTGATTACAAAGAACAAAACGGACAAGGAATTTGTCAGAACAATTAAAAAAAAAAACATTGATTGGTTCCATAAGTATAAAATAAAATTGAGCCAGATCAAACAAGTACCTTCTTGCACTGGTAAGTAGCATTGGCACCACAAACCAGGTTCTGATTGGGCCAGCCATCTAAATCCGAGTCCTCTCCACAGACGAATCCATCACCAGCGAAGCCAATCTTACACTCACACTTGTACATGGGATCACTGAAGTGGCTGAGGTAGATGCACTCTGCATACTTATGGCAATTGTGGGTTTTGTCCTTGCAGGGGTTTTCTGGTTCACATATCTAATGAGGCAAAGAAAAAAATATCATGAGGCTCTTTCACATCTTTCACCAGTGCTGTAGTGAATAAAGGGTTTCATCCAACCTGTAAGCATGTACTGTAAATACTTGTAACTAAATGCCAAATTTGCAGGAATGTTGAATACCGCATTGGTTCAAATCTTATATTTAAACCAATGCGGCATTCAACATTCCTGCAAATGTTAGAATTTTTAATTGTCAGATATTGGTAGCACGGTGCCAGCTTTGATACAATCTCTGCATGTCTCCAATCATTTTGAGTTCCTATGGCACTGGAGGCAAACCCATTCACTCTAGCTCTGAAGCACCTTGTGTGAAGAATGAAGGATGAATTTCCAAGAAGGAAACTCCAGGAGGAGTTCCAAGAAGTGGGTGAAATTGATTAAGAAGGAATCAAAAGAAAAACGAAGAGGCATGATTATTGCAACCCTGTTATACAGTTCATGAAAAGGGACCTGCATTCTATGTACTAAGAACTTTTAAGTAATACAGCACCACCAAAATAAAGTGAACCTTCTTTCATTCAATGGGTTGCCTGCCTTGCTACAAGTTCTTAAAATGATTGGTAATAGATTTAATCCAGCAAGTAAAATGTTATATTTTGAGCATGTTATTCCTGAGAAACAAATGTGTGAGAAAAGTACAGATGTTTGCTGTCTCTGGCTGTCTGATTCACGCCTGTTCCTCTGCCGTGCAGCACATGTGCCATTAAAATGACATTTACACAGAGGAACTAATCTCATAAGGGAACCAACACAGTCTCCTGAACCACATCAGTGCTTTTTAAAACACCTCCTGGCTTTTAAAGCTGCTGCTTAGGGTCTATTTCAACACCCAAGTTTATGATAATTACATATCCTAGCATGGATTTTTAGGGGAAGGCCTACACTTTGACCACTAAAGCTCAGTATGGTGCAAGAAAGGCTACTGATTACGTTTTGACTGATGCCTACATTTTTACACGTTTATGCAATTTTCTATGGCAATTGCCCACATTAGTGTAACGATCCACTTATGAGCTCATGTTTCCTGACCTGCTTGGTTTTTTTGGCTGCCTCAACACCCATGCCAAATGGCTGGTTCCCTTTGTATCTAGGAGGACAGGGCAAACAGTGGAAGCCTGGATCAGTGTTGACACAACGCTGTTTTCCACTGACACTGAAGCAGACGTCAGTGACCATGTCACACTAAAAAAAGAAAAAAGTAAGGAAACAGACAATTAGTCATAACGATCATGATGCCCTTCATTGTATTGTTCACATGTGTTCTGAATGAACCCTGCCTCGTACCTCATTGACATCCTGACAAAGTGTTCCATTGCCACGGAAACCAACAGGGCAAGATCCACACTCCCATGAGCCATCGGGAGAACTGCTGCAGTCCACACCAGCGAAGCAGGGGTTGGAGAGACAGCCATCTGTAGGCATATAAGTAGTCATAAGAGCAGCAAATTTTATTTGGAAACAAATCCTGAGTCCTGCTTTTCGTTCATCGCTGCCCGGTTTGTCTTAAGCAAGCACCAAACAGGGGCAACCAGGGTCAATAAGGTCCACCTACCAATGGCACAATCCTGCTTGCTGCAGGCCTCGCTGTCTCTGGCCTCCCCTTGGCATCTCCTGCCACCGTACTGCGGACGGGGGCTGTTACAGACGCGCGATCGTCCCCTGTTGCCACCACCACAAGTTGCAGAGCAGGTCGCCCAAGGTGACCATGGGCCCCAGCCGCCGTCGACTGAAAAACACACCAGTCTTCAAATGACAAACCAGGCTAGTAATTACAACTGTATGTTCCATTCATTCATTAGGTCAGACTGATTTACATGCATAAAAGACCAAAGTCAATCTGTATGGATGTAATTAATGTATTTGTTGGGGAAACAATTGTTAGTACAGGGCTCCAGTTTATGGATTATGAGCACAGTACATAAGCATGGTTGTGGTGCACCCTGGGAAATGAGGCTCTTCAGAAAGCCACAATGCTTATGAGGCTGGTTACTGAGCAAAAGCCAAGAAACACACATTTGCCACTGTAAGGAATTTTGCTGGAGAGATGGTAGCTGGGTCTTCCACTCACTTGGACAGGGCGTGGCATCACAGCGCTGGGTCTCCCGCCCGCTGCCCTCGCAGGACTTGCCCCCCAGTTGTGGCACAGGAGAGTTACAGTGACGGATGCGTGTGATCTGTCCCTCCCCACACGTCACTGAGCAGGAAGACCACGGCGACCACAAGCTCCACCCACCATCCTGACGCACTGTATACAAAGGACGGACAACATGCAGGAGTTAAAGCCGGCTCTCCTGGACCAATCTAACCTCTTCGGGGCACTCCAGCGTTTATCCTTTAATGTTTCTCCAGTACTCTGAGTCACATCGGAATAATTTCTGCTCAGAGAGAGACACTAAACATAATCTCTAAAGCACACCAAGTACCCCATTCCAGACAAGATTCAAGATTGAATTCTTCAGCTAGAAAAGGGCTGGTAGAAACGTTTGTCTATAATGAAGACCATTTCAGGCCATCACCCTGTTAGAAACGGAGAAGTTGCACGCTTTTGGTCCACCACAGGACCAGCCGGCATCAATCTACCGCCCTTGCTGAAGCCAAGTGAATAAATTATTGCAGTTACATATGGTTCTTGTGGGGATGAAAACATTTTATCACCAGAATGTTAATAGTTTCCAACAGCTATTGGAAAGAAAGGTTACAAAAACTGAATTTTGATTCTTCACAGTGACCAATAAAATTGCCTGAAAGAATTCACATGGCCGGACATACAGTAGGACGTCTACAGCAAAACTTCCCTCCTGCTTCCTAAAATCTCTGCATATTACACTGCCAGATGCCTCTGTACCTATTTTCAGATCTGGATTCAATCTTATGATTCAAATTGTGAGCGGTACTTATATATCTTATTTGGGCCTGTCAGCATGACAGACCATTTACTATTGTGCTGGGAACAGCAAAAAAAGGACATGTCTTACGTTCAAACGCCCGGACAGGCCCATCAAAATTTCTCTTGGAATTTTGGCTTCTAGTATTGATTATTATTATAAAGAATTATGTGAAAAATGATTCCTTTTACTTTATTCAATGTATTGTCATTATTATTAGACTAATTATACATACAGTGAGTGGCAAGTCAATCTTCTGCTGCACAGACTGCTACTATTACTGCTACTACTATTGTGCAGTAGCTTTTTTATTGTTAATTGCAGACAGCAACAGCATAGTTCAACTACAAAACACTACAAATTGTTACACTACATGATTCATTAATTTAATGATTGTACCTAATATTTTTAAGTCATTTTCCTCTGACTTCCACTCACCTCGGCTGTCACACTTCCCCAGGCTGCACTTGCGGGTCTGAATGGAGGGCCCAGTGCAGGGGTTGCTGGTGGCATCACATGACCTGCCCCTCTGCTGAGTCCCTGTTCCGCACGTGACCGTGCACTCTGTCCACTCAGACCACGGTGACCAGCCGTCCTCGCTGTCCTTTGCTGCTGGCACACAGAGAGGTAGAGAGGGAGACAGACACCATTAAACTGAGAAATGGACGTCCACACGTGGACGACTGTGAAAAAGAAAAAACTACAGATCTGACCTCACCACACCCTATCCGACTCTCACTCATTGTTTGGATGTTGACAGAATCAGAGAGGGAAAAATATAGGCCAAGATGTTTTGAAGGCAAAGTTCTGAATGACATCATCTTTCTTAGCCCACAGTAACCACTTCAGAGGCTGGAAGCGTACAGTATTGGTGGTTAATTCCCGTAATAAAACATGTGGTCGACCCTAAAAGCCAAACAGGCTTCAGGACAATAACAGTGCTCTGTTATTAAGACTTCAACATCAATTTGGTCATTTTGATTTCTCTCTCTGACTGGACGTCTGTATGGGTATAGTTCCTCTGTTCTCGTTGCATGTGAGGTCTGTGGGTGCAAAATGAAAACTCACGCAGGCAAACAGGGCAGCACTCGCCATCTAAAAAGGTGGGGCTGGCACAGGCCACTGCGGGACATGTGATCTGGTGGCACACAATCTTGGACTCCTGTTCAGAGGGAAAAAGAAGTCCGGGGAAAGAGGGAGACAATGTGTGAGGAGCTTCCGCGGTAGAAGACAGTTCAGACGGTTCCTGTCAACAACCTGCCAACCTCCATCCCCCCCCGAAACAGGATCAGTACGCCTGGTCGCACCTGGCAAGTGCATTTGGTGCAGCTGTCGACGACCCACTCCTCTTTATCCTCAAACAGACGGCCATCCTGCCAGCACATGTGCTTCTCTTTGGAGTTCTTCAGGCTCCCCAGCACTTCCTTCATGGCCGTGTTCTCCTCAGTCTGGGGTTAAACACGCGGACAGACAGTAAAATGGGGTCAAAGCAGCTTTTCTACTTCATCTTGGACAGAGAGAGAGCGAGAGAAAGACATAGTGCCTGCATATCAAAGTTCCCTGTGGAGTGAGACTGCTTCTCGTACACTTATCAGCGTAGGAAAATATCACATAACATTATGTCTTTCCATCAGATTTGCAGGCTGTCTGAGAGTGTGACTGCAGACAGTGCGTGCGTGTGCTGAGAGTCCCGTCACCTATTCCTGCTTTTAAATAGACGTCAGTTTCACCCCGCGATCGTTCCCCCAACCACACCTCAGCGCAGTCAGCGAGTAAGCGTCTCTATAAACATTTTACACCACACTTTCTCATACCTTTAAATTATCCTCTTCCTTGTTTTTCTCCGGGCAAGACCCTCAATCATGTCATTAAAGATTTTCAAAGGCCCTCTGTCTGATGTGCAATTATAATGTTATATAATAATAATGACTGTGGCTATGACACAAATTCATGAGTCTTTACAGAAACAACATGATTGATTATAATGATTCATTTAAAATGAACGATTAATGCTTTTCAAAATAAATTCACTCTCATTGGCATCCTGTACAGTTACTCTCTCCTCTCCATCTGCAGATGATATATATAATTATGATTGTATATACTATATATGTGCGTGTGTGTGTGTGTGCATGCGCGTGTGTGTTTGATCTGCAGATGGAGAGGAGAGAGTAACTCTACAGATTCTGTGCAGGATGCCAATGAGAGATTCCTGGAGCCCCTGCTGAGCTGGCAATCCTTCCCTGCACATGAGTGTATGTGTGATTAAGTTTGGCTGTCTGCATTGTAAGTCATGCATAGGCACACGTGAGAAGGTGGCTGTCAGAGCGCCATGCAAATCTACACTTGTGTGTGTGTGTGTGTGTGTGTGTCTGTGTGCATGTGTGTATCTAACACCATTTGGGCTGGAAGAGCCTCAGGGACCCAGCTTATCCAGCGGTTCTTTTCCCAGAGATCATTCCCAGACTCCCTGCCTGTGTGGAGGTTCCCCGAGGAGGGAAAGAGGGCTGTTCAAACATGGCCAGACATGACATTATTCCCAATCGCAGCCAGGGGAACACTTCCTGTACTCTAGATAAAACAAGTCGTAAAACCAGCCACCGGGCCGCCGCTACTGCTAGAGGTCGGAAGTAGCCTTTTCCTCTGCTGACCTGAAGCATTTCTGGTAATTGCGTTCTCTGATATGGTCCAGTGCGGACCTCCTGCATTTGATAAGTTGTGTCAACCTCCAAGGCCTGCAGGTCTTGTTTTGGTATGATGGTGTTCATTTAATTTGGGAAAACAGCCTTAGCTGGTTGGACCTGTACAATTCACTTGTGAGCTCAGCTTTTCTAGACTAGTGATGTGTTAAAACTGACCAAAACTCTGATTTGTCTCATACTGGCTGTTTCAGCAAAAGAAACAATAAACAAGCAACTAAAAGTCTATATTTAAATGAAGATTTAAAACATAAATCGTAAATCGACGTCTTCCATACAACAAGAAAACATGGGAACAACCAACGTTTGAAAAATTCCTGAAGCTACAAGAAGTCCTTCAGAGCTCCTTGACACATATTCCTTCATTGACATCATTCTTCCCTCCCTCATTCGGTCTCAGTTCACTTGGGTGGAGATCATCATATGATTTTCATCCACCACCCCACAGTTATAATAGTTTTGGATTTTTCATTAGTTTTAGTTTTTATTTCGTTTAGATTTTTTTTTCAAATTCAGTTAGTTTTAATTAGTTTTTAGAGGCAGATTTACTAGTTTTTATTAGTTTTGATATTTTGAAATTGCTTAGTTTTAGTTTAGTTTTTATTAGTTACAGTGTTAGTTTAAGTTTTTTTTTGGTAAATTAGGATATTTGTCAGGTGCATGAATCAAAATCACCAGAATAGCCTCATCCATCTTAGTTCCGATAAGGTTATTGACTCTTGCAGCTCCGGGTGTTTTGAATTTTGGTTCGAGTGAAGTGGTGAACTTTTTGAAGGTAATCGAGTCACACAGTCGTGTAGACATTCCAGTCTTAATAAACATATTTACCAACGCTTCTTCTCATTTGTGGTGTTCCTGCGTATTTACTAGCCAGCAGCTACTTGGTCCATTATGGATGCTGTCGTATCACGTTCCTTTCCCATGTTACCTGGCCTGGCTACCGCTTCTCTTTCGGGGGAGGGCGGGAGAGAGGCTAGCTTGTTCAGGTACTCTTGGTTCGCCTTTTTGTGTGAGCTTTTCAAATGAACTTTCAGATTCGTGGGGTTTTTTCCCCTTGAGAAGTATTCCACATATTGTATCACCTGCTTCTACAACAAGGCACTTACTTTTATTTTTGCCACTGTCATAATGAAAGAAATCCCAAATAGGACTTTCTTCCGCTTTCTTCCGACTTTCGCTGCAGCCATCACGCTAGCCGGCGGCGTCACGGACAGACTATGGACACGTGACGTCACAGACCACGTGTTACCATAATGGTCAAAAACCTGGCTTAAAACTGGCAGCGTGAAGTAAATAGATTTTAATTCAACCCAAAAGGCTTATTACAAAGACGAAAACGAAGGACGTTTTTGCTATAATATTATTTCGTTTAAGTTCGTTTTGTATACACACAAAACAGTTTCAGTTAGTTTTCGTTTTTTTTTTTTAACTCTTTATTTCAGTTAACGAAAATGCTTTTTCAATTCTAGTTTTATCGTTCGTTTTCGTTAACTATAATAACCTTGCACCACCCAGTGACCTTTGTACACTGTGTTTGGGGGCTTCGTCACCCTGGAAGAATGAAGGTGTCCCATAAAAAAAACGAAACTCATTTGCTCTCTTTCATTGGCTCTAGGAGGTTAGTACCATCAAGTCTTACCACTTTGTGCAACCCGTCCATGAGGTTCCCCACGACAATGCGCAGGCCCTTCAGCTCCTGGAAGAGAATGCTGAGCTCCTCACAGGAGCGCTCGCACACGTCTGAGTTCAGCTTCTGCGAATGCTGACCAATCACGTTGGTTGTGATGGCGGAACTCACTTCTACCATCTCCGAACTCTCGCTCACCGCGTTGGCGTCCTCTGGAAGACGGAGAGACGGAGAGAGAGAGGTTATTTTCAGTGAGGGGGTGATATTTGATACCCCGCAGGGACCTCTATCCACGCTTCTGTGTTTGCTAAGCGTGCCAAGTCAGCACAAGCAGACGGTGAAAACCACTTACAAATCTCGTTTACCCTTTCAGATGAGAGGCTCTCATGACAAAGTGATCGTTCAACTTTCACCGACATCTGCGAATGCATTTAATGTTTCGCCATTCAACAGGAAGCTCGACCACCAAAAGGTCGACCTCACAGGAATAGATGGCAGCGGAAGGTTGTTCAGTCCACGGCCAAGGTTTTTCTAAGACCTTCTTTCAAGCAGAGGTTCCCTTCTGGGACTTCAGAGCATTTGACTAGACTGGACAAATTTCTGAATATTTACCTGGCATGTTTTAAAACAGTCTATATTAGCATCTGCCAATAACACAATAATACTATTCTGATAAATTATGGAACAGTATGTGTTGCATCATGAACGTTCACTGAAAAACCCAAGGTGATAAATTCACTGGATGAAACCTGAGAACCGAACCCTGTAACAGTGCTGGAGATGAGGTGAAGGTGAGGTGTCCTCTCAACCAATCAGTTCGGGGTCATACGTACAGATAAATCAATTAGCCTTGCCAGCCCCAAGTTATCTAAGGACGTCCCAAGTTGGGACGCTGCCGCGCTTACACCCCTCCCCATCCGTTAGAAGTCTGTTAGAGTCATTGGCTTCTCACAAGTTTTTCAAATCATGAGTCGGATTCCAGAAATACATTTTTTCATGCATGTGAAATATTGGTCAGACTAAAATTCGTCATGACGTTACGAATACAACAGGCATTTTATTTCACATTTCACAGCCATTTGGAGGTCACAGTGACATTGGCCACTCATCATGAAGGTGCTTACATGCAACCCTGACATAATCAGCATAGCTGTGCTTGTTTTAGCATGGTTCAGAGAGACTTGTTTCATAAAAGGACACGGGATCGCAACAGAATCAGAAAGTTTCAGCAAAATGAACATGCACTGCCTGCCAAGAGTATATATGTGTGTGTGTGTGTGTGTGTGTTTTGGTGAACATTTCCTTTACAATGCTTCCCTCTAACTACTTTTCTCAAATTGTAACATATCAGTCTATGGTAAATGTAAATGACCCCAAACGCATGGACCTCGTTTTTGTCAGTGTGCTGGTTGACCCAATGCCACCTCTCAGACACTGCAGCTTCCTGAAAACATGATGTAATCCCGATAGAAATTTCCACAGACTGAATCCTCAGGCTCGCTTATTTTAACCAAGGAGACAAACGTGAAAATGGGAAAAGTCAGAAGGCAAAACTGTGGCCATAAAACCGTAATACGGACATCAAATGCGTCTGCAATCAATAAAATGGACACATATTGCCCATTAAGTATTATATTAGCCAGATGTGCCCTTTTACAGGTGCATTTACATCTAATATCGCCCCCCATGGGTAGAAATGTTAACTGCAAACTTTCAGTATGACTTGTCCAGACCTTACGCACCAGTCTTTGTGATCTCACAGCCTTTGCTTCTCATGATCTCCTCCACTGTTGTATCAAAGATGAAACGCACGTTTTGCAGTAGTCCCTGAAAAATTACAAATCAGACAAATTAGAATAAAGAAACCACACATGTAGAGTTCATTGATAAGAGGTCATTATGCATGTAAGCAACTTTTAGATGTTCCAGGCCCTTATAATGTCTAAAAAACAATGAAGCTGCAAAACACTTTCTATCGATATCAATTTAAGACCATACTAGTCCTGAAACTGAAGAATTTACACTGAGGACAGATTTATTAGTAAAAACGCAGGCCAGATTCATGCAATGAGTGATAATGAGAAATGGGAGGAGTTGAGTTACATGGCTGTTGCTTACCCGAAAATGACTTTCCCGTGTTGATCCCTTGGCCACAAACATCCGGCTGCCCTCTGAATGGAGCTGCTCATAGAAAGGTTCGTCCAGGATGAAGCTGTCAATGAGGCTGCAGCCCACATACAGGTGGGCGTTCTCCCCATGCACATGAAGGGTGATGTTCTTCCACTGCGAGTCCGACAAGTCCACATCCTCGAAGGAGACCACGTTCTGGGAGCCTGCTACCCAGTAGACCAGGTCCAGCGTGTTGGCACGCCCATTGGACACAACTTCAAACTGCCGACGTCCGCCGGGACCCTCCAGGCCAATCAGAGTGCCTCGGGAGCCTCGGTCCTGCCGCAAGGTAGCAACGAACACAAATCCCTCGTTGTTCTGGATCTGCTGCAGCACCTGCTGCAGTGCGGGCGCACTGACTGGGGGCAGCTGGTCAAACCGGATGAAGCGGTACGCCGGGGAGTCCCAGTCATGGCCCTTAAAGAGCTTGGCCCCAATCGTCTTCCGTGTGATGTGACTGATCTCAAACAGATCAAACGTGGTCTCATCCTCCACTTCACCATCTGATGGGGCAAACATGTCAATTATATTACAACAATTTCACTGCAAGCATTCAAATGATTCGATTTTGCGCTGGATGGATGCATCAGTCGCTGGTGGATTTACCTCGAGGTAGCGCTGGGATGCATAATAACAGCACAGGCAGCAAGTAGAAACTTCTCCTGAGTATCATTGTGCCTTCAAATACACCAGACACCATTAACTGCCATCCTGCCAACACTTGACCATTTATGAAAGTTCCAATGATACAAAAGTAAGTTTAATGGTGTTCAGTGGCAATTCACAGATGCTGCACAGTGCATGCTTTCATCCTTCAGAAAACCAGAATGCAATTAATCAATCTATGTGTGTGTGTATACAAAATGCTAAATGCGACCCTTAGAAGTCATGCATTTCAATAAGAGGTACGCCGCACAAACAGAAAGAAGAGCATTCCTCACCCTTGTGCAATTCTAATATTTAAGCAAAAAAATCTTCTTTAAACACTTTGGAAAAAAATTGCAATAGTCGAATCTCGTCAAATACACACATATAAAAACGATTTACACAAACGTCGTGTACATCCAGCGGTCGCACTAGATCCACGAGGTCCAGGACGCGAGAGACGATGACCCGAGTCCCGCAGAACGTCCCTCTTATATACAGCAGTCCCCGCGGCCGCATTACATAACGTCCCTCCGACAGCATCATCTGCTCGCGTCTCTGCCTGATGGGGGCTCCCCACGCCCCACCCCTGCAGCCACGGAGCATTTCTGTGGAGGAGCACAGTTTCCATTTGCCACTTTGCACTTTGATTTCCTAAAAAAAAAAAGACACCAGGGTGCGGGTTAAAACGCACTTTTAAAACGCGACTTTCCTATGAGGAAATCACGTAAAACAAAGTTCGGAGCAAAGTGCGATAGAGCCAGTATCAGTTCAGTCAGTGCACGTTCACAAGGGAGCGTCGTAAAAGTACGAAATAATAGTCAAGGAACGTTCCCAGAACTTTACAAAACGTTCCCAGAATGTTCTTTTAAAGGTTACATTAGGCAGAAAGGCGTTCAAATGAATGGTATTCATAATCATAATGGATGAGAAGCTTTCAGAATTGTTTTTACCATTGTATGCATTTATCTGGCATAAGTGATAAGTGATCATTTCCACATATTTTTACTAGCTAACAAAAGCTCACCTGACCGGATTTCCGAAAGAATTATATAATCATTCACAGCCTCAAAAGTGATTTAACTAAAAGGAATGAGTTTAGTCCACATTCATGACCATTGAATTTGTATTATCAAATGAATGTTATTATACTGTACTGAGGTAGTTTGAGGAATATGAATATGTTTAACTGAGTAGAGGGGTGTGAAATTGGATAAATGTAAAACACAAGAATAATATTTGTACAGTCTATCCCAACTCACAAATGGCCGTCTGTGCATATGAAATTGAAACAATGGGCATTATATGGATCAAACATTGAATAGTGTGGATAGTTTATGGTAGTATAAGCCATAAATAATAATAAAAAGGTAGGTGATTCCACATTTAAGCGTAAGGGAACTTTGCATGGTTTGGCGAATGTTATGCAAATGTTCCACAAACACTATCAAGAGGAACATTCCTTTAAGGAATCTAGTAAACGTTCATGCACCACTTAGCTAATGAGCACAGGATGATCCCCCCGTTTGAAAGTTATAGTGTTACACATAAGCCAAAGTAAAGGTCAATTGGAGGGGTTGCTGGTATAATAACAATACAATCTTATTATAAAAACTCTTTAAATGGTACACCAAGTCAGTCACAAAAACAATCACTTCTTTAGTCGATGGAAGGTGTAAAGAAGAGTTGATTGATGCTTAAAATGCTGGAAACGTGCACACCACTGGCAAGCGAGTTCCGTCTGGAAAGAATTAGCATGTGTCAGGGCTTCTGATTCCTTCAGCGGTGTCAGATAGGAGCGGTTTGTATATATCATCTGCGGAACGACACATTCCTGGGAATTTGATGTGGGCTGTGTGCTGGACCCTAACAGTAGGGTGCTTTTACTCACTTTTACGCTGACATTTTGGTGATGACCTGCCTCTTTTTAGCAAAATGTGGTTAAAATATATGAATCGTTTTCATGTTCATTTTTTTCCCCTTTAGCATAGAATGTCATAGAATTACTACTTTGATCCATCCATTCATCCATTTTTTTCCCTGTTCCTTTGCAAACTTTGCACAGATAGTCGACCCAACATGAAGTAAACACATTCTAATTTGTATGTGTATTTGTGGTAAAGAATATATAATTTTTCTACAAATGTAGTGTTGGAAGCTACGTGCATATATCAGGCGGTATCTAGTAATACAACTATCAAATAGTCCAGTACACAGTGTAGTACACAATGAAATGTAGTGTGCAGTAGTGTTTTTTGCGCCAAAATGACTTGGTTAGTGCAAACAGTAATATAAGAACAACACGTTATTTAGGTGTGCAGGATTGCAGCATGAAAACAGCATTATAAACAACAGATTTTAGAATTAAATTAAAACAAACGTGTAGGGAAATCAAGATTAGAGAAATGAAACAGACATTTTGCAGTCCCATTTGACTACTCAGTGCTGCTGTTGGCTTTCACCTTGAGAGCGATGCATCAGAACTTCTGTCTGTAGCTGTGCTACTGCATGTCCACTGGTCCTCATATCCTAACAGTTTCCTCCAAGCCATTTCTTCCACCATTGTGCCAGCAAGCACAAACATGGTAAATTTTTCACTGACCTCTGGAACAATTCCAGGCACATTCAAAGAGGATGTGAGAACATACCTACCATCCATTCGTAAGCTGAGAACTATTACTTCACTTCTTATCGAAGGTTAAGGGCAGTTTGCAAGCAAAATTCCTAGAATTCTTGACCTCTAAGACAGGCAACTCCAATGAATCGTCTGAGTTTGTATAGCAAGAGCTCCATCTCATTGGATCTATCATCTGCCTTCGACATGCTGAACCACCATGTTCTGCTGTTAGTACAGAACATTTGAGTCATGACTCCTGCCAAACTCAAAGTTTAAATTGTAACTTGCTGAGAGTACTTTCACTGTCAGAATGAGGGCATCCTACCACCGCCCTACAGGGATGACTCAAGCCTCAGTGCTTTCTCCTTGGCCTATCTTCCTGTGATCAACATGATCTTTTACTGCTACACAACCATCCAAACAAAAATGCGTCATAGAACAAAAAAGTAAAATGGAGTTAGTGCTATGAGGAATGTAAGCAAAAACACAATTCTGTTGCTCTAGAGTGAAAACATTATTAAAGATTCTAGATAATGAAGAACCACATTGTGTACTATTTGTGTACTATGTACAATGAGACAGTTATTGACACAATGAAGCCAACTTGGGGGCACTGTCTGCGTTTAAATGACATATTACACGTTGTAGTTGATCTTTGCACCAACAGTTCAAGTAAAGAAGGAAACTAAGCTGATAAAAGAGAAATGTCAGCAAAATCTGACTAGTGACAAGTGACGGTTTTGAATATGAATTATAAGCACACATGGGCCAACACACAGACACGAACATGAACATACAAAAGGTCAAATGACTGAATAAAGGCGGGAAGTAGCAAGACTATGTTTATTCTGCTATTTCCACATGAAGTTAATGAGGGCAGTACAGATGGCCCAGTTGTGAACATCACAAAATTAATGACCTATAATTAGTAGTTTACCACAAAGGCAGATAAGCAAAAAACATAATGAATCAACTGATAAACACATCAAATTAATTCAGAAAAATCTGCCTCCATAATGTATCAACTTTGATAATAAAGATCTGAATTATAGCGCTTTCCACACTCTATTTATTTAATTGGAGACAAAAGCAAAAATTTCATATATCTTAAGCGCCATGTATTACAGGACCAAAATTATTATTGGTGTGTACTGACTCTGAATAAACCTGTTGCTACACAGACCTTTAGGGAAAAGATTCAGGATTTCTGGTCCATTGTTTGTATTTTACTATGTGAATGTTACTACAGACAGATGTTATGTTTTATTCCAGTAGACCCAAATATATCTGTATTAGTTAAGCGAGGTGTATATCCCTTCAAGTGCATTCCATGCACTCTCTGATGTTGCATGGTGGTAGACATGATGGAAATCTGAGGAAATACCAGACAGGTTTAACAGGGCACTTCAAAGTGATGATAACTCATGCCAGTTCAAATGTTTCTTCTCTTGGTCCTAAATCACTTGTTACAACTACATACTTTTGAGTGCCCATATATTCAGTCATTTTAAGGAAGGCCTCATTGTTTTCAAACTTAATTTAAACTTAATACATTTTTTATTCTAAAAATGCTTATCTTGGTCAGGGTCATGGTGAGACTATGCCAGGAATCTCTGGCTGTATTGTGTGAGCAACTCCTGAAAAAAGGCAATAGGACCCGCTGCATGTGGATTGATTGATTGATTGACTGATTGATTGATACAGTGGGGAGTTTTCCAGTTTGCAAAAAAAAATCAGAATCATAAAAAAAAAAAGAAAAATCCAGAAATTCACATTGTATGTGTTTTTTGTATTGTAATATTTTGCATATTGTAATAATTAAATAATTATTTTGGGCCAGTGTCATGCTGAAGATGCAGTCATGACCCATCTTCAAAGTTCTTGAAAGGAGGTTATTGGCCAACATCTCATGATACATGGACTCCTCCATCTTCTCCTTAAGACGATGCATAGTCCAATCGCCCTGGCAGAGAGGTAGCCCCAGTGCATGATGTTTCAACCCCATTGCTTCACATTTAGGATGGTGTTCTTGGGATTATTCTCATCCTTCTTCCTCCAGACATGGCAAGTGAAGTTCGATCCAAAAAGTTCTATTTAAGGCTCATCTGACCACATGACCTTCTCCCATGCCTCCTCTAGATCATCCAGGTGGTCTTTGGAGAATATCTAATGGGTCTGAACATGTGCTGCTTGAACAGGGGGAACTTGCAAGCTGTAGGATGTTACAATGGTAACCTTTGAGGCTGTGGTTCCAGCTCTCCTTCCATGTAGGTCTTGGCTGATTCCTCACTTTTCTTACGATCACTGACTCTCCACCAGGTCAGATCTTGCATGGAGCCCCAGTCAAAGGGAAATTGACAGTCCTCTTGAGTTTTTTTACATTTCCAATAATTGCACCCCATTGTTGCTTCTCATCATGCTGCTTGCCTTTTGTCCTGCAGCCCATCCCAATGTTGTGCATGTCAAAAACTTTGTCTCTGGTGTCTTTGATCTTACTCATAGTGGAGAGGTTGGAGTCTGATAGAGTGTGTAGACATATGTCCTTTATACAGGTAACAAGTTCAAACAGGAGCAATTAATACAGGTTATGATTGGAGGATAGGAGGGCTTCTTAAAGACAAACTAACAGGTCTGTTAGAGACAGAAATAAAATTAAAAACCCATACAATGTGATTTTTCTGGATTTCCATTTTAGATTCTGTCTCTCACAGTTGAGGTGTATATACGGTAAAACCTACAGATCTCTCTTTTAAAGTGGAAAAATCCGTAGTCTATCAAATACTAATTTTACCAATTGTAGGGATTCAGTTTTTATTTACTGCACAGGGAACATGTCGGGGCAGTGGTGGCCTAGCGGTTAAGGAATTGCCCCTGTAATCAGAAGGTTGCCGGTTCGAATCCCGATCCGCCAAGGTGCCACTGAGCAAAGCACCGTCCCCACACACTGCTCCCTGGGCGCCTGTCATGGCTGCTCACTCAGGGTGATGGGTTAAATGCAGAGGACAAACTTCACTGTGTGCACTATGTGCTGTGCTGCTGTGTATCACATGTGACAATCACTACACTTCACTACACTTTACATTTGACCAGATGGGTAGAGTAGCCAATAATTTTACTCAAGTATGAGTAGCATTACTCCAAAATAATAATACTCTAGTACAAGTAAAAGTTATTATTCAATTATTCAAACAAGTGTAGAAAAGAATATATTGATAGGGCTACTGAAGTACTGAGTTGGATTGTAATATCTCATATATTTTTAGAAACAATCTATTCAGACAGAAATTATTAAATGTAAAGTTTTTTTTTATTTTAAATAAATGAGATAACAATTGTGAATAGTGGTCTATTGGCTTGTGTGTTTCGCTGTTATGCAACGAAGTCATCATTCAATTGGACAGGAGTTAGGATTAATGGTATAGTGTGTGTGTGTGTGTGTGTGTGTGCACTGTACTCTTTTTTTTTACACACATCTTCTGTGATACCACAGAAATTACCCCTCTGTAGTAGATGAGTTGTAATAAAAAACAGAATATATCGGTCTGACAAGAAAAGATGTGAACTGATAGGAGTCAACGAACACCAAAAGCAAGGGCTGAATAAGATGGCAAAAAGAGGAAAAAACAAGTGACAAGGTATAAAGATGAAGACAACGAAAAGATAGTGACTGTGATGGAAAATCAGTGACAATAAAAAAAGATTGTAGAGATGCATGAGAAACAGAGGAAAAGGGAGAGAAAGGGAAAGATTGAGAGGAGGGGGGGTGGGGGGGGGTACATTTGTGAGCATAAGAGGGAGGAGGAGGAGCTCTGGCCTGGGGTCCCTGGGCACAGAAGGTGCTACGATGCTGAGCAGCTCAGAGCTTTGCTTCATGACTCAACAACGCAGGCACATTGCACCAAGTCTGCTGGGTATTTTACTCTTCGTATGACCGCAGACTTTAAAAGATCACCACAAAATAGCTTATCAATCTCATTAAACCTTTTTCAGACCTCATGGTCTCATTTCTTATCTGGAAAATTATACAGCATAAATAAACTGAATGTTTAAAAAAAAAGAGGAACTAGTCAAACCACTGCAATGAAACTGTTCATCAAAAGGCAGTAGTCATTTCCAGTTTTTAAACATTTTTAAGTGTCTGGGTTAGCTTAAATATCAGCTTTGTATTCAAACAATGCAGACACCACACCAGAGAGTCCAGACACAATCATAAATAATATGAACCAAATGCAAAAGGGTCACAACATTTCAAACGGAAGCATTAAACCTTTTGCGGCCACAAAGCCATGGACATCCGTAGAGATCTAACACACCCTGGCTACAGAATCTTCACCCACATGTCGTCTGGAATCTACCACAGAGCCCTGAATGGCCATATGATGCCCAGATTTGACCAGAGGACTCAGTCCTCTGCTGACATCCAGACAACAGCACACATGTGCAGTTCACATCACTGGCACTGGCTGTTTCTGACTTTCGCAATATTTAATCGTAAGCTCCACATCTTGTTATCTTCCTCCCATAATAATCTGAACTATTTGTGCAATTTCTGGTCCACATGTAAATATGTTTATGGCATTTAGCAGACACCCTAATCCAGAAGTTACAGCAACACAATGGTAGGAAGTGGGGTTCGAACCTTTGACTTTTTTCTGTTTAATAGCCGAGTGTCATCTTTTCCCCTCATATGGGGATATATTCATAGTGCTAACTATGTCATGTCTGTCATCTTCAATAACTCACCCATGTTGAATTAATGCACTGATTATGTATGTATTGTTTGGTAGTGGGTGTGGTCCTGAGATGACTATAACAGATCATGTTTGTGATAACAAGCAACCCTCACAATGAGATAACAATTGTGTCCTCTGCTTTTAACCATCACCCTTGGTGAGCAGTGGGCAGCCATGACAGGCACCCGGGGAGCAGTGTGTGGGGACGGTGCTTTGCTCAGTGGCACCTTGGAGGTTCGGGATACGAACCGGCAGGAAAGGAGGGGAGGTGTGTAAGTACTCCTGCTCATCCTAATAGGTTTCTTCTATTTAAAATGAAAAAGTTCACCTTCTGGGTGTCAGAAATAGTTACACACCAACACCAACTACGTGAATTGTGAGTCCCTTTTCTCCAAGACAGAGATAACAATTCCATAGATTCCATGGAATCAAACATCATGGCCTTGTTCTATTATAGCACAGTAGACTAGAATCAATGGTCTAATGATCACTAGGGATCAACAGGCTGCTCCACAGTATTTTTGCAGTGATGGAATGGTGAAACATTCTGAAACAAACAGATTTCTGACTTCTAACACTGAAAACTGCAACTAACACTCATCCACACTGTGTTGCTTTAGCTTGACAAGCCCTGCAATTAGTGACTGGAAGAGGAGGTAAATGACTGAAGGGATCATTCTGCATTTATAAAAATGAAATGTAATGAAATAAGCAGGTACTACCCCGTTAAAAAATAAGAGATATTTGTGGTGTGAAAAGGATGTGGCTCCTCTCCATGACTCCATGTCAGATTGTATCTTTACAAATAAACGGTTTCCTGCGGCGGCGCCAAACACCCATCTCTGCCAGACACGGAGAACAGGACAGCCAATGTATTTCATCCAGTCCTCTGTAAGCAGTACAGACCTTTAAGGTCGTATTAGCAAGGAAGAAGAAGTAGCATCTGATCATGCATCTTACTTTCAGTTGATATACTTTATGTAGTTTTGCTTCGTCAAAGAATTAATATACAGTACAGACCAAAAGTTTGGACACACCTTCTCATTCAATGTGTTTTCTTTATTTTCATGACCATTTACGTTGGTAGATTCTCACTGAAGGCATCTCAACTAGGAATGAACACATGTGGAGTTTTGTACTTAACAAAAAGTGGAGACCTGACCTCCACAGTCATCGGACCTGAACCCAGTCGAGATGTTTGGGGTGAGCTGGACCGCAGAGTGAAGGTAAAGGGGCCAACAAGTGCTAAACACCTCTGGGAACTCCTTCAAGACTGTTGGAAAACCATTTCAGGAGACGACCTCTTGAAGCTCATCGAGAGAATGCCAAGAGTGTGCAAAGCAGTAATCAGAGCAAAGAAACTAGAATATAAAACATGTTTTCAGTTATTTCACCTCCACATAACTCCACATGTGTTCATTCATAGTTTTGATGCCTTCAGTGAGAATCTACCAACGTAAATGGTCATGAAAATAAAGAAAACACATTGAATGAGAAGGTGTGTCCAAACTTTTGGCCTGTACTGTTCACATCTTCTATGTGAAGTGTGCTTACTAGTCCCAGCAAAAGAACATTCTGCACTGTTATTTTAACCAAACAATTTGATAGTTTAGTATTTAATGCAATAGGATCGACCTCCGGAGGAGGGTACGTGAACGTTGCTCCCCGCTTGCATTCACGAGGAATCGGAAGTGTATCTGCGAGGATGCCACACAATTACACTTCAGCTTCTCTGTATGACTGAATTATGCCCAATTACTGGTGGAACCAAACAAAGTGGGCAAACATCCCATGGAAACCATAACATGAGCAAGGCCATCTTTAGTGAATAAGAGCCATGTGTACCATGTGTATCTAAACCATAAGGACACAAAAAGTAGTCATGTCACTGTCCCATGTGTCTCTTCTTTTTTGCACCAGCTGTATAAAACTGTGTCATAAAACTGTATAAAAACTAAAGTGTCAAAACATATGATCAAATATTGTTCCTGGATTCTGCTGACAGACAGTGTCCATGGAAACATTATTTATAACATGTATGTCTAAGACAACAATGAATATAAATATTAGAGTTTTGATTGACATAAATAGAGTATTTTATGGCAGGAGAATTATGCCTCCTCACCACTGAGCTGTGAGGCCTTCAACATATTGACGACAGCTGTGCTTTCACACTTTAACGCCTGGTATATCTGGCTGGTTTTACAGCCTGCAACGTCTTCTACGCTACATTATTAACACTGTACATTATCAGTAACCATAGAAAAGTTAAATATGGTATGATGGATTTACACTGTACATGTATCTCAACAAATGATGACTCCAGCTTTATATTAACTCTAAGAATTATTCTGTTGAAAGGAACCTACAATTTGTCACTGAAAGATTTACTTCGTGACTTTATGTAAAATGCAGACTCTGAGGCCTTTTATATTCTATCATAGCTTTAGTTGAAAACACTCAAAAATTATTTCTTGTTTCTCTGTTATCTCTTTAAAATGCTTGGCTATGGAGTTGTGGATTACAAACTTGATGTTTCAACTCTAACACCACATATCAGTGTCACATCGACAGAATAAAATCAGATTCTTTGTGTGAACCCAGCCTCACAGAGTGTTGAGGGATGACCCCTCAGCACGTGTGTTTAGACAGCTCCCCTGTATTTCATTCTCGGTGTCATAAAACTTCACAAAACAAACATTCTGAAGTCTTTTCCAGCCTCAGGGTGGCGTGACTTTGCACTGGGTCACAGAAGGAGGTATGAGTTTCAAAAAGCTGGATCTCCTCACCCCCACTCCCGAGGACCACTTAGAAGTTTAATTCAGGACACCCACAAAACAGAGAGAACGTTTAACCATACACCAATATTATAATCATATTAGTTTCATTCCAGAGCCAGAACCAGCTATAGGAAGTAGGAAGTGTCTCTAGATTAATGACTGAGTTCTGGAGGTTAGTGGCCCTGCTCCCAAAGGAGAGATCTGTAACCTTTCCTGCACGTAGCAAAACACTTAACCCCACATTATATTTGTCAGCTGCATATGTATCATTGACACAAAATTAAACATCTTCTAATAGTTTTCACAACCTCTGTGTTTAGTTGCCTATCACTTTAGCCAGGGCTTGTTTTGATGTGTGAATGAATTTTTCTTGACCACACATGCCAATTGTTAAACATCTTTCCAAATGCATTCGTTACATTCAAGAAACTCAAATGGACCAAATGGAAGCATAAATCTAAGGTGCAGTCAGTAAAGCAGTATAGCTGTGTCAAGTATCTCTGACCTGTAAAAGTTACCCTCTGCAGTCAAAACACAGTGGTCTGCTAAGGAAAATTAATTAAATTAGAATATAAAAATATATAGAATGAACACTGACCTGAATGAGATATCTGACTAAGAAGCAGTTTTTTACACAATGGCAGATTTTAACCACTTACTTTAATTGTGAAACACTGCAGCTTTTACCATCACTCTTGGTGAGCAGTAGGCAGCCATGACAGGCGCCTGGGGAGCAGTGTGTGTGGGGACGGTCCACCTTGGCGGTGTGGGTCTCGAACCGGCAACCTTCTGATTATGTTTCCTGACCCGCTAGGCCAAGCACTGCCTCAGGCTCATAATCTACAAATTATGAGCATAAAGCACAATTATGCTATCTTCAATATAGACAGGCGTGGGGCTCTGCCAGTGGAAACCACCCTTTCACAGGCGTGCTGTCATTCTTCAGGACCACTCAACATGCTGTAAGTCTCCCAGGTACATGATGCAGCCACTTTCCTTTTTCCAAAGAGAGGAACAAGGTTAACTGAGAAAATAAATACGATCGTATTCAGACACGAACTGCATGAACACAAAGCGACAGTCATTTAAACAGATGCCTGCAAAAAAAAGGATGGTAGTAACCACACAGTGACTAATCATTTCCCCTGACATTTAACAAGATATTGGAAGCCTCTGGTTTCTTGAAATATTTTGTGGTCTCTCTGATATTTTTCCTATTTTGTCTTTTTATTTTTTCTCAAAAATTGATTGTATTATTGAAAGCTTCGGTGGTTTTACTTTCTTATGCATTGACCACTATGGTAACATTACACAATTTAATTTTATTTCAAAATAATCTTAGCTTCTGTTTTCCTAGAGCCAGAGCTGCAGTAAAAAAAAAATATATATATATATATAAAATATATTTTAATTAGATAAAGAGTAGCAGGTGCTAGCAGAAAAGGGACAAACTATGAGTTTTACATTTTTATTGAATAAATAAAACAATAAAAGACAGAAAATACATTCTGATAGAATGAAATTTTGATTACGTTATTATCCTGAAAAAAAAATCGACTACAAAATAATTTTAACACATCTACTGAAATAAATAAATCTCTTTAACCATGACTCATGGTTTCCTCAAAACGGCCATGACTGTCCCCCATATGCAGTTCTAGTGTCTCCAGTGTGTGGACCTGCTCACAGTGAGAGCTCAGTGGACTGTCATGGCAGGCCGGCCCCACTAGCTGGCCAAAACAGACTGAGCTTTCCATCCAGAGTGCCTGCAAGAAGCTAAAAATAAAAACAACAAACAAATAAATTAGTAATATTAAATGATACCTTAACAAAAAAAAGGTTCAGTTGTGAGAAAGCACAGTTTTTATATCTGTGATGGTTTTCTTATCAGGAATCAGTACAGAAAATACACCTGTTTCTCCAATGTGGGCTGACAGATGGGTTGGTGTTTTTGTTTTTGAAGTTGCAGCATCTCATAAAAATGTTCTCATTCTCTGCCTTGTGTACATATGCAGCACTTTAACTGCAGGGTCTCTGGCGAACAAATACAAGGCATTCCCTTGATTAGCAGCTCATTTAGGAGAAATGGGTCACGTTTGCTTATCCTCAGCTCTCTGAAGGGCCGTCAGGCCTGTAGCGGTGAAGGGCTGTTATCTCATCTGCTCTGAGCGCCAAAGACCAGGGAAAGGCAGCATTCCCTTTGTGTGCTCAGTGGAAAAAAACGGCAATGTGAACATCCCTTGAACATTTACAGCTGGTTCACAGATGAAGCACATCAGGCATCTAAAACGTTCATCAATATTAGCACACAGTATAAATGGACTGCAGGTAAAGATGTAGAACAATGAGACCAATAAGAAGAAGTTGGGTTATTCCAGAAGATCTTTCCTCGACTTTCAAGGAATTTGTCTTTCGTAGCACCTTTAGGCAAAACCATTGTGTGGAGTAAGTCCTTGTTGCCACTGTTCCATATTTTTGTCATGATGATGACATTTTATCTGAGTTTTAGAATGCTGTTGGTGTGGGAGGGGAGATACCGTGATCAAGAAGGCGGTTCACCCAGGGCGAGGCTCAGCCATTGCACTTCGGCTGTGCTGACCCCTGCGAATTCCCCTAATGTGGGAATCTCGACTGCATAATTTCTGGTAGTGGGGGACTGTGTTCACGCTCTCCCCTGATATTGTTCGGGGCAGTGGTGGCCTAGAGGTTAAGGAAGCGGCCCCGTAATCAGAAGGTTGCCGGTTCAAATGCCGATCCGTCAAGGTGCCACTGAGGTGCCACTGAGCAAAGCACCGTCTCCACACACTGCTCCCCGGGCGCCTGTCATGGCTGCCCACTGCTCACTCAGGGTGATGGGTTAAATGCAGAGGACAAATTTCACTGTGTGCAACGTGTGCTGTGCTGCTTTGTATCACATGTGACAATCACTTCACTTTAAAAAAAATGCCTTCTCAGAAATATTCACATACTGGACTTGAATGAAAAGCCGAGGTCCCAGTATCATGAGGCCCTGAACAAATGTCACATAAGTCACTGCACTTTTGCTCCAGAGTGGAATGCCAAGCTGTCAGAGTATTTATGGTGTATTTTGTCTAAAGGTGCAGATTATTGTGCACTGATATAGTAGGTATGTTGAAAAAATAAATCAGCCTTATTCTGAATATAACCTTTTTCAGACGTGGGGATCACAAGAACCTTCTGGTTCTAGCGGCAAATATTTTTTTCAAGCAATAACAATAAATTCGAATTAAACTGATCTTGTTTAGTCTTGTTCAGTCTAAAACACTGCAGGATTTTACTTTATTGAAGAATGGACCGTTAATAAAAGTTCCAGACAGTGGCTGAGTGAGGAAAAAATAATCAGCTAACCTCTGGGATGTTTGAGGCATTCACATTCTCAGCCAAAGTGTCCATTTAACCCAAGTTTAGCATGATTTCACTGTGCACCAATTTAAAATCCATCACACAGACAGAACTGGGACAGAAGTCTGCCACTGAGTGTAACTCCTCCGCATGACGACTGTTTCATAAATTTAAAGGAGGCTATCCTACTGAAAGTGAAGTGGCTGACATTGTGAAACGCTGTATCCTCTGCTTTTAACCATCACCCTTGGTGAGCAGTGGGCAGCCATGACAGGCGCCCGGGGAGCAGTGTGTGGGGACGGTGCTTTGCTCAGTGGCACCTCCTTAACTGCTAGGCCACCACTGCCCCACCACTATGTCACTTCTAGGCCACTACTATGCAAGCTTCACCTATAAATGATGCATTAAAAAACATCAGTATAACATCATTTATTTCAATTTCAGACCATAATTCTGGAACCTATAACCTAAAGTTCATAAAAAAGACTTTACAAAGCACTCTACCCTCCCTTGTTATCAGCTCAAACACTGCTAACAACAACAGAAGAGGCTGCTGGAAAGATTGAAGACATTAAGATTACATAACATCTGTACTTAACTCTTCTAAAACCTATTTAATTTGTACCAACTATAAATGAAGAGGAAATCATGAACAGTCCAGTCATCAATTAAAAATGTGGAACAGATATGTCTTCTTTCATGTGAGAGAACACTGTATCCTGGCCACTTTTAAATTGAGCACTGGCGAGAGGCATGGGAAACGAGCCGGGATCTAATCCCTGAATAATGACACGACTCTTCCTATCCAGGCAGATGGCTTAGTGTAGAGTCAGAGAGCAGCCACTCTGCCTCACAGAAGCTACACCCAATGTCCTTAATGAAGAGGGATGCCTGGATGGCTCAGGCCCGGCTCTCTAAAGCACAGTAGTTGGTGGAGCTGCAAACATCTGTCGAAACGTGTCAAGGTCATTTCATACGGTTCATCCATAGATAGAGACAAGCTGGTTCAGACTCTCAGAGGCAATGGGAGTGAGTCATGCAATGAGATATTCTCAGTGCATAAATTCAGTACGTGGAAGACTTTGTGGTTTTCCTTCCTTTGAAATTGTTTATTGGTTTGTTGGTTAGATTAACTGCAGATAAATCAAAACTGTGAATCAAAACCAACCCCATTTTGTTTCACTCTGTGAGAACAAAGTGTACAAATAAAAATAAGACACATAATCCATTGCTCAGTTATTAACGACTGCACCCATAGTCATCTACAAATCTATACCATTGCCTTAATACTGATGGATCAAAGCTTTCTGCTTGAAATCCACAAGACCAAATAAAGTATGACCAAATAGTGACCTATGGCACAAATTGTATTTGTACATACAATTTATTAGGCGTTCACTAACACAGTTCAAGGTTTCCATCTTTTTAGAAAATAGGAATAATCTGTGATGAATTAATAATTCAAAATTTTCAGTGTTTCAGTTTCATCATTTACCGTTGAGTCCAATTGTATTGTGCAATTTCTATAGCTCTAATAGTACATAGAACCACCTTGGGTCCCAGTTTGAACAGGAACCCAAAATAAAGCCTTTGTCCTAGTTTTCCAGAACCAGAAAAACTCACATTAACTGATTTCACTGGAATATCGGCATTGAAAAAAACAGAGGAAAAAGACAGGAAGTGTCCTCCCCATATTTTTTATCAGTTGATAGAGTGAATTGCATTAGCAGAGAGTCCCCCAAAACCGGGCTGGAGGTGCTGATGACTTCATACTTGGCAGAACATGTCCAAGTGTTTCTCTGGTTTTGGCCGGTGGTGTGACCTGCTGTTGCTCCAATGACATAATGATATCATTAAATAACCCAAACAAAGGACAGCCAGCCGAGTCCACTCTTCAAAGCTGACCCACTAACCTGTTCCGTGAACTCAGAAGTGGATTTCCAGTGAGGTATTTCTCTCAATTATATTTAATTGCATCACCAGCAGTGGCCCATGTAGTGAAAAGCTAATTCAGCTAAAACTAAAATTGGTGTCATTATAGAATAGAATTGTTCCATGAGGAATAGCTATAAGGATGAAGAAGATTGTTTTGTAATAAAGGGACCACTAAGGGCCACCATGTCCACAAGTTGCACACACAAGTTCCCTTTCTGTGGAACTGTAAAACAAGATATTGTTTTACAGCGCAAATGGACTTTTGTGTCTTATTAAAAAATAAATATGTTTCAATCCAAAATTAAGAATCTTGGCCAAAAGTTCAGTAGCAGACCCTGATGCTTCAGCTCTCCATTATCAGTCACTGCATCCAGGATCCATATTCACTACTCTATCCAAGAGGCAGTCTTCTTCCACAGAAACCAGGGGAGAGCAGAGGATCACATCTGGCAGAT
Organism: Denticeps clupeoides; assembly: GCF_900700375.1. Taxonomy (NCBI): domain Eukaryota; kingdom Metazoa; phylum Chordata; class Actinopteri; order Clupeiformes; family Denticipitidae; genus Denticeps; species Denticeps clupeoides. The sequence goes on from NC_041714.1 coordinate 6,001,395, forward strand.
ATGGCATAATTTGCTCACTGAAAACTCTTTTAAACTGTAACATGGAATGAGGTTTAACACTGAATATGGATCTCCTGATCTACAGAGACCACATTTCATGGATGCTTTTGGTGGTCCTCCCACAGGGTTTTCACTATGTATCGTAAAAACTACTTTTTGTCCCCGTTCATGAGCTAAGATCCATTCATTTTCAAAGCACTGATAAGCACATATTGAAAAAGCTAAGTTTTTCAAAAAGGTTAAAAAATCCAGTTGCCAAAGTATGAAAAATGGCAAAGAAACAGTCTGTGCCGTTTGACTGTGCTGATGGCAAAAGTTACTTTTACAGTTGGAGGTCATAACTGTAAATTGTGACCAGAACTGTGGTTACCTGAACCCACTGCTGGTTACAGTCTTTTTCGTATCATGTCTCTTTTGTACTCTACAGAGTACTGTGAACATTTTTAAAACAGCTAATCTCAGAATCAGAATCAGAATCTCAGTGTTTTAGTATATGGGCCATCCAAATGCTGCATTGTTCTTGAGGATTTCAGCATACAAACCTCATCAACTCTTTAAATCTGTGCCACAAAATATTTTACATATATTTAGTATTGAGAAATGTTCAGAGGCACCCTGCATGTATGCTTGCTGGAAATAAAATGTATGAACTGGTTTCTGTTTGATTCTCAGAACTGCAATTTGATTTGGTTTAATTTCCAAGACTGGAAGTTGAAATGCTTAGAGTTTTGCATGCACTGAATTGATTATAGTGATCTGTGGACTTTAAACATGCACTTCATCAGTCAGCCTGTACTCACATTGCATTTTTAAATTCAATTTACTTTTGGCTAAAATAAATGCTGGTTTTGCTTTTCTCATTTTGGACAATGAAGTATTCAGATGTCTCTTAAATTGTCACTGGACCTTCCTTTTAACAAATGTCGCCTTCTGTTAAATAGAACCTCATCCAGCATAGATTGCTTCCAGACAGAATCTGAATGTAGTTTTCTTTTGGGTTGCTTCATGTCATAAATTAAACTATATGTTTAAGATTTGATGCAACCTTCTTCACCACTATCTCCTCATCGCTTCTGTAAGTTTGAGGTAACAGCTATTAAATTTGTATGGCCATTATTTCTATACTCATACACTTGTAAGCATTAAAAACTTGACAGTGTTGGGCAGCTGCAGACATTTCAAATGAAAACAGGTCATTCAGAAGAAAATGATGCATAGAATAAATACAGAACTGGAAAAATTCCAGTTGTGTGCCATGTTTGCCTACTTATCCCAGATTACTTAATGTATGGACTGCAAAATGTTATTTCTGAACACATTAATGAGCACATTCTTTATGGGTTCAGAAAAAAATACTGCTACTGGAAACTAGCGCAAAGTTGAAAGTAATAGTTTCTTGTGATGGAAAAAATGCAGACTTCATTGATACCATTCCCAAAGTCTGTCAGCAAATCTCTGTAAATTAAGGTCAATTGAGATGGGACGAGTTCGTATTGTTGGAGGCATCTGTAGCATGGGGACACTTAAATCAACGAGAAGTTTCTGACTCGAAATAATGTGACATTATCCACCATAGGGATGGAATAGGGACTGTTAGTGGATACAGGGGCTAATTATGTATATTATATTGTATCATTTTGATTTTCAGTTTTTTATATTCCCTTGTTTTTTTTTCTTGTCTCATTTGCATAAAGGCTATGTGCATTTGCATATTCCACTGTTATGGAATATCCTGCCGTTATGCCTTTTGGAGCCATGTCCCCTTCTATTGTTTATGATTTATGATGTGTTTTATACAATCACACCTGTGTCCCTCCACCAATATGACAATATGAGTGCTTTTCTTTCCAATCCCTGACATTTATATCTAGCTGCCCACAGTGTAGTCCCTTGCAAGAGTAGCTGTTGGAGAATATAGGTAGTATTCCATCTGGAATCAGAATGAATCTGTTATAAAGAATATAGTATTTTTTGAAGGCTCATAAAATTCTGTACTCAAAATCCTGTGTCTGTAACCTGAGAACACAGTTTTTCTTCTTCTCCTTCTAGAAACAGTGGATTTCCACTACTAGACTTGTTTATAATATGATTTTTGAGAGAATCGTAAAGTGAGTCGAAAAGAAGTGTGACAGGTTTACATTTTCCCCCACTCTGCTCTTGACAAAGAATGTGATGCAGACAATGTCTTCAGCAGATCGATGAGTTGTGGCAGAAAGCTCTTGGCGTAACGGCTTGCGGCAGGCTCCAGGAGTTTTCTGTCTGAGCGTCGCGTCTCCGAGGAGTGAGGCATCACTTCTGCAGCTGTCGGCAGGGCCAAAGGGAGTGCTGAAGCCATAAGAAGGAACTGAAGCATTGCATCGCTTTAAAAGGTGTCAAGGGCCGAGGCTTGATGGAGAGGTGAATGTTAAGGGTGGTTCAGAATGTTAGAATTAACATTCAGAATGTTAATGTGTGGTTCAGAGTAGAAGAATCTCCTTTCTCTTTAACCCATAACTCTGTATACAGAAATCTGGGGTTCTAATATGGTTTGGTTATCTCAAAAATGAAAAATTATAACATTGCAAAAAATGTACAAGTATTATTTTTTAGAAAAGTCCCAAATTCTGTAATATGGTACCAGGTCAGGTACCCTATGTACAGTTAGAGTGATTTACTGAGCCTTGTCATGCATTTAGAGTTAAAATGTTTTAGTTAAAATCTACCCATCCATTTACTATAGGCAGGAATTGCCAGTGGATACTCCATCATAGGGTGAATCGGGTGAACACCAGGAATAGCACGACCACTATTATCAGTAGTGCTAATAAAAATGAGTGAACATCGCATGAACTCCTACTAGCTTCAAGTACATTTTGTTCCTCTCACTGACATGCTGGGACACATACAGCACACACCTTTTCCCACCTTACTCTTAAGATCACGCCTGTTCCTCATTCATATTTATGCTAAGAATTATGTTTTTAGAGCCCTTTTAAAGTGTTCTATAAATCTCCCACAGCTGCACTGCATGAATCATCCTTTCTCCTGAAAAAACATCCTATAGCACCAGAAATGTACATACATTTTATGGTGCTGTAAATTAGAGTGGGCTTTATTAAATCTGAACCGTCTCACGTTCGTCGACATGATACCAGGCATTTTTTCCCACTGTGACCAGGCCTGAGCAGTTTGATTCATCCGAGTTCAAGCATTCGCAGGCGATTATTTAGCATGTTGCTTTAGGAAAAATTCCAGCGAAAATAATTCTTTCAGACTTCCAGAAACCTTTACAGACCATACACCACCATGAGAAACTGAAACAAAGGCAAAATGTGTGATTAAATATATTAATATGTGGTATAGATAAGCCATTTATCTAGTGACAGACTTGTGGCCTCCACAATCTCTTAGATGGGTTATTCCTGAGCTCTACTCAGGATTTCTACTCAAGAATCTCTAAATGGGCCACACCACAACAGGTCTATGGGTGAGACTAATGGATCATGCAGTTACTATAATCCCCCCTCACCTGGGTACAACTCCCAGAAAACCAAAAGTTCCCACCTCAAAATCTAGGCCAGTTGGACAGAGTTGCAAAAAGTAATCCAAGGACCGTCACCCATCATGAGAAGGTGAAGGTCCTTCGTTCATGGCGATTAATAAAGGAATGAACAATTCTGGAATCTTACCTCAGGTGTGGCTGGGTTGAAGGCCACATTTAGGACCACGTCAGTTTGTCTCTGGAGCTTGTGCAGGTAGCTACTGCTCCGGATGTCATACACATATGCCTGTGAAATCACAAATTTTAGTTAAAGAAAACTCTCCTTTCTTTCTTGAAACCTATTAACTAATTAACTAAAATACTTTTTACATTTGGTTTTTGATTTTGATGAACAAAATGAAAATTTACTACAATAAGTATAATTTTTCCATAAAAACTTTAACACCAAATATGACTGAGATAGCCAAAAATAATTATTGGTGGGGCGTGGGGGGTAGAAAGTGAAGCCATCTGCAACTAATGCAGACAAAAACAGATGTGGGGATGTTTGTTACCAGACAGTAAGTAGTCTCATTCCTGCAGATGTTTCCTATTAGAATGACCTGAAGAGTGAACCGAGCTGCACGCTCCCTGAATGAAACCACTGGCTGCTGATAGGAAGAAGCTTCCACGAGCACAAGCACACAGGTAAGGCAGCCACACGAATGTAAAGCCTGGCATATTTCGACAGCAGAAAAAAATGGCTATTGGTAGTGTGGCCTCCCATTCACAAAAAAACCCAACAATGCCATCATTTTAGGCAACTCATAAGCCATCAAATGTTAGTGTGATCAAATGAAATAGAACCAATTATGACATATGAAAGGCCTGTTAGTAATTATTAAGCTATGTAACATTCTTATCAGTGTAAAACAAGTTGTTAGAATACACAAACACACGCTGTATCTCAATTTGTTGCTTCTCAGGAGTCATTTTTGCAGCTTTCTTTTTCTTGAGATTGTGTCATGAAATACTAGGAACAAATGCTTTTGGCTTATTGGAATCTCAGGGCAGCCACAAATAACGGCAGAGTAGCTCGCTACCATGCAAGTCGCCGGCTTCCAAGAAATGCTGTAAACTACATCTATCCACGGAGATCCGCCTATCCACTGCCAAACTTCAGCGATTAATAACAGATATCAGCATTCATATATTATTCAGTGGCTTTCACTGATTACACGTAGAGCCCAGGAAAAAAGACACAGAGGGGGGGCAATCTGCTTAAATTGCGGGTTTCTTGCAAAGTCCGTTTAATATAAATAAGATGGAAAAGTAATTAAGACTAGTCAGTCTGAAAATACATATTTCATAAATGTGTTTTAACTTTGAATAAGCAGTACTGTTAATTCACACGCACATTCTCCTCTCATACATATATTCAATTGGTTTCTTAAGATGAGCCACAAAACCACTCAACAACACGAAGGAATGCACAAAATAAGCGTAAAAACTGTACAGTCCAAGGAATCAGTACAGTAATAAGTGAAGAGTGAAATGATACAGGAGAGGTGATCCTGCATTGCCACACCACCGGGGTATTACCAAAAGGCCTGGTTGGGAAACCCGTTTTTATTAGAGATGGTTATTTGGAATACATTAATCACCAGACAGGATAATGATGGTTGGCAGTCGAGTGTGACCCTCTCTTCCAAAACCAAACCAGATTTATTATTTGATGAATTACTGTTTTAAAGCCCACTCATGCTGCTGTGTCTTATTAAATGGAAAGCTAACCAAACTGCTTACCAAAGTCCCTCAGTAGACCATTTAGTTTGACTTGGGGACTTTTTATGAGAATGTAAGATGCGACATCCCAGAATTACATGGCATGGAAAAAAATATATATATATATATACGGTACTGGGCAAAGGTTTTAGGCAGTAGTTAAACTAGTTTTTCCCAAATGTAACTGTGGGAGGGAATCTAAAACAAATATCTAAAAAAAATCTAAAATAATTACTAAAAAGTGCGAATAATTTAATTGGATTTGAGGAAAATCCAATCTGCTGATCTGCTGGGGGTTGAAATATCTCCTACAAACAAAAGTCTGTTGATGGAAAGCAATATTGTATTGATGCTCAGAGAACAACAGGATAATATGTGCTATTCTCTATACACATTTTTTTGAAAATTTATGAAAATAAGGAGATTCAGCAATAAATTCATATATGATCAACGTTTGAGACATGGGTTTGTTACATTAACAAAAGCGCCTGCAGCTCAGGTTTGAATTGGTGCTGAAGACTTTTGCACAGTACTGTATGAAATACTGATACATTACTGAAGTTTCGGCATAGCGACGAGACCTGTAGCAGGCTCCTCGACATAAATCGCTGGTTGTCGGAGTGGTGTCCAAAAAATAAAGTGGGCTTTATTAATAACTGGCCAATATTTAGGGGGAAGCCTGGTCTTTTTGGGCGAGACTGCATCCACCCCAACTGGGAAGGTGCCCACTCAGTTGTCTAAAAATTTGGCTCATAGTCTTAGAACCAAAAAACAAAACTGACTCGCCAGAGCCGAGACCAGGCAGCAGACAGACCGGCTAAACCGAGTGTCTGCCATTTGCGTAGAGTCGCCACCCAGCGTGTACAATATTGACACTGTGTCTGTACCTCGCTCTATTAAAACAAGAGATTCTACAAGAAACATTAATAATAAAACTCATAAATATGCTGACACTGTGTCTGTTCCACGGACTGGGCGGGGTGTTTGTTTCAGCAACTTACTACCCGTTACTATCACTCCTTCTGAACGTACCACCAGCACCCCCGACATAAGAATAGGATTATTTAATGTTAGATCTTTCACACCTAAAACGCTCATTGTCAATGAAATTATTACAGATCAGGGGTTCGATGTACTGTGCCTGACCGAAACTTGGTTAAAACAAAACGAATTTGTAGCATTGAACGAGTCTAGTCCTCCTGGATACAGCTATGTACACCAACCTCGCTTAACTGGAAGAGGAGGTGGCGTCGCAGTAATTTATAAGGATAACCTCAGTATTACTCATAAACCCGGACAAGGATTTAACTCTTTTGAGATTCTACATACCAATATAACTCATGTAGTCTCACAAAATAAAAATCCTAAATTCATTCCATTGACCCCCTGGACCTTATTCTGAGTTTCTTAGTGAATTTACAGATTTTTTCTCCAACTTAGTGGATAAAGGCCTAATTGTCGGCGACTTTAACATCCACTGTGATAAATTAGAAGACTAAGAACCGCATTCCTGTCTTTATTAGACTCAGTTGGAGTTAACCAACATATAACAGGACCTACTCACGAAGGTGGTCACACGCTCGATCTTGTGTTGACCTTCAGTTTAAATATAGAAGATATAGTTACTCTTCCGCAATCTGAAATGATCTCAGATCATTTCCTCATCACTTTTAAAATATGTCTCAGACACAACAAACTCAATCCCCCTCGTTATAGAGACAAATGGACAATTACATCAAGTACGGAACAGAGGTTATTTAATACCTTACCAGATTTATCAACGCTGATAAACTCACCATCAGACCCCGCTGAACTTGACCAAGCGACCAAATGTCTAGGATTAACACTGCGTAGTACGTTAGATATAGTCACTCCCCTCAAAAGGAAGATAGTAAGAGATAAAAACTTAATTCCTTGGTATAATGATCACACGCACTCGCTTAAGAAGACCGCCCGGAAATTAGAACGCAAATGGCGTCAAAGTAAATTAAACATATTCTGAATAGCTTGGAAGGAGAGCCTACTTAACTATAAGAAGGCCTTAGCGCGGCTCGATCAACGTATCTCTCCTCGTTAATAGACAAAAACAAAAATAATCCCGGATTCCTGTTTAAAACTATAGCCAATCTAACCAGGAATAAGACAGAATGCGACCACTCAATATCATAGTAGCGTTGATTTTATGAATTTCTTTAATACTAAAATTGTCGCGAATAGAGAGAAGATTAAAAGCACAACAAATAGCTCCGCCGATATTTCCATGGAAAATAATCTTCTAATAGACGACCAACGATTAGAACGATTCAACCTTATTAAAGAGCATGAATTAATCAAATTAATCTTGTCAAATCAATGTACTTGCGCCTTGGATCCGATTCCAACAAGGTTCCTTAAGCAAATAGCACCCAATATTATAAATTCTATCCTCAAAATTGTTAACTCGTTGCTTAGCACCAGCCACGTACCAAGTTCATTCAAGGTTGCAGTCATTAGACCCCTGATTAAAAAGCCGGATCTTGATCGCAGTCAGCTTTCAAATTATAGACCGATATCCAACCTTCCGTTCATATCAAAAATCTTAGCCCAGCAGCTGAGCGCATACCTAGACTGTAACAATATCCATGAAGTATATCAATCGGGATTTAGACCTCATCATAGCACTGAGACAGCGCTGGTTAAAGTGGTTAATGACCTGCTGTTGGCCTCTGATCAGGGACGCATCTCGCTGCTTGTCCTGCTTGATCTGAGTGCAGCGTTTGACACTATTGATCACGCTATTCTCCTTGCCAGGTTGGAGAATGTTATTGGGATTAAGGGAACAGCCCTTGAATGGTTCAGATCATATTTGACCAACCGATATCAGTTTGTGGACATCAATGGTGTTTCGTCTTCACATAGTAAAGTAGAGTTTGGTGTTCCACAAGGTTCTGTCCTAGGTCCATTACTTTTTTCTCTACACCTTTAGGCGACGTCATCCGCAAACACGGTATTAGCTTTCATTGCTATGCTGACGACACGCAGCTGTATCTGTCAGCAATGCCAGATCAGAGGCAGCAGCTGAACAATACAGAGAATTGTCTGAAGGACATTAGACAGTGGATGCTCACCAACTTTCTCCTGTTAAACCCTGACAAGACAGAAGCGCTTGTACTTGGGTCTCAAGCAGCCAGGCATAAACTGGCTGACTACACAATAACCCTGGATAGCCTTTCTATCTCACCGAGTATTGAAGTGAAGGATCTAGGTGTCATCATTGATGCAGGTCTCTCATTCAATTCGCATGTACATAATGTCAATAGGATAGCATTCTTTCACCTTAGAAATATTGCGAAAATAAGAAATATCATTTCAATGCATGATGCAGAAAAGTTGGTCCATGCATTTATTACATCAAGGTTAGATTACTGCAATGCATTATTGTCTGGATGCTCTAGTAGGTGCATGAGTAAACTCCAGCTAGTAATGCTGCAGCCAGAGTTCTAACCAGAACCAGGAAATTTGACCACATCACCCCAGTCTTACAATCACTGCACTGGTTACCCATCAAATTTAGGATTGACTACAAAATCCTACTTTTAACCTATAAAGCTCTAAATGGTCTCACCCCACAGTACCTGAGTGAACTTTTGGTTCTTTACGAACCGCCACACCCCCTTCGATCAATGGGTGCGGGGTCACTACTGGTACCAAAGGTGCAGAAGGTCACAGCTGGGAGCAGATCCTTCTCCTATAGAGTGGAACAGCTTGCCTGTCAGTGTCTGGGACTCAGACACAGTCTCAGTGTTTAAATCCAATCTCAAAACCTATCTTGTTTAAGTCCTAGACCCTCAACCCTACAACTGTAGGACTTATTATTATATCATCCCCAACCCTGCACTGACACCATTTGCAGGCTCACTATACCCTGGAAGGGGGTCCCTCTCTGTATCACTCCTTCCCAAGGTTTCTTCCTTTCTTTTTTCTCTCTCCTAGAGTTTTTTTTTTTCCTTGTGTGCAGAAGGGTCAAGTGTGGGGGGGGTGTCAACTGTAGGGCCTGTCAAAGCCCTTTGAGACATACTGTATGTGATTTTGGGCTATATAAGAAATAAATGCACTTTCTAAATGGAAGTTTTATATCTGTACCAAATATAAAATGGCTGCTAAATGGCATTTCAATTGGGCAGGGGGTTAAATAACCAGCCTCTGTGTAGCTCTGCATTAAATAGCTTTCAAATCCCAGCTGTGTCATCTCTGACTCAGGGCCTCTAGAAGCATGAACAGCTCCTTTCTTGGGAGAGATGTTGGCTAAACTCGGTAAACCTGAAGATCTAAACTGGTCAGTGCTCTGCTGGATTGAACGAGGAGGGCCTACAAAGTATTAGACAGGTGGTGGCCAACATTGTGGCAACATAATCACATCTCTTGATATGCCACATGCATCATGAGAAGTTTCTACATTTAACCCCCCCCCATTGATTTTCATAAGACAGGAAGGGTGAACAGTGGGGCGTGGCTGACAGGGACGCCACTCACACAGTTGTCCTCAGATCCAGTGGCAACGTAGCGTCCACAAGGAGAGAAGGCAGCTGTGCACTGGTAACAGCGATTGAGATGACCCTCATATCGCCGCACACACCTGAGTAGAACAGAAAAAAAAATAAAAAATGTAAAGCAGAACACTAAACATGCCAATGGATAGACACTCTAAACATTACTGCATAAAAGCATTTATATGTGAAGATTTTAATGACAAACATTCCAAAATAAGGCCCAGTTTAGTTTTGAAACTATTGTACAAGTGAACAAAGTGTTTTTGGAAATAAGTTAAAAAAAAAAAAAAGATGGCAAAATCATGACCACAGAGAAAAGAAAAGTGTACCGTAATCTTTTAAAGGAAAAGAAACCCAGAATATTATGGAAAATTGCGTAAACGAACATCATTGAGCTGACATGGAGTCATTTGTCCGTTGTGAAATTCACGATGCCCGGGGTTTCAAGGGGAACACATCTGGAAGTGGTTCTTAATGAGGCAGAATCAGTAGGGTATTATTGTCTTTTTTTTTTTTTTTAATGAATCAGGTATCAGAGAGAGCAAGAGGGCACTTTTTTCACGACACCCAACAGAAGAGGAAACAGACAACAGACAGGAGCAGTGGGCTGTTGCCACCATCTCACCTTTATTTACCCACTAGGACACATAATGTCTCTTCCATTTTTTTAACAGTGAGAGCGCAGTGGAAATGGACAATGTGTTTATGTCTCAGCACGACCAGATCAGATTGGCAAGTGCAGGAGCACAGCTGTCTTCAGCGAGACTGGAGCGTCTCAGACAAGCTGTTTATTACACTGTTCTGACGTGCTGATTTTTTACAAGGTTACAAATCTATACACTTGTTCGTTGTAATTTTTGTTGTATGCCCTTTAATGACGATAAAGAAATCTGTTCTGTTCTATGTGGTTTATTAAATTCAAGGTTCATGCAGCAAAAAGCAAAACGAAAGACTCACAAGATGCCTGACCTAAAAAGGGCAAGCAAAAACATCCCAATTACCACCAGGAATCCAGCAGTATTGGACAGACTTGACCTGACAAACAAATCAGCGTTATCAGCATAAATAAGCTGCTCGTGTCTATAACCTGCAACTCTCTCAGTTGAAACATGAGATATTAACTAGTTTTGTAACTATTTTCGGTGCCAATGGATTTTAAGAACAATCACTGAGAAGCTATGAAAGGCGCCCTGGAGCAGTGTGTGGGGACGGTACCTTGATCAAGGGGACCTAGATGAATGGATTCATCAACTTCCTTAGATGTTAGGCCACTGCCTCAATGTATAAATCATCAATTGCTTAGTTCACAGAGAAGAAAAACTTCCACTCATCAAATGCAAAAATATATCAATCAAATGTGACTACATGCCAAATTTTCATCTTAAAAGCTGAACTTTTAGTACGTTTTACCCAGAGAATGGTCATTTTTACCCAGATAACTGAATTGTCTTTCCTGGGCCTAGACGACCAGCTCACCACCGGTCCAAAAAGTTACAAAAATGCACTAAGTAACATCAAATGGCCCAACCAGTTGTTATGACAATCAGGATAATTGTGTAAAATAATACAATAAATATTAAAAAGTTTGCAACCATATGTTCTCTCCATTAACCCAATTTTTTTCCACAGAAACCTGGAGAGAAAATGGTTTTGCATGCTATGATTATGTGTTTCCTTTTCCTTGCCCATTCACTCTAACCCTAACCCTTCACAAGGATGGCTGTAATGTGAGATCAGGACTTTGCCAACAGGGCGAAGGGCCTCTATTTTCCCTTGTAGAAATAGTCTGTCTCTCCGGTATTTTCTTACAGTGAATCTTTATTTAAAACCATGGTTGTAATATTATACAACCAAAGCATTTTAGCCAAAAAGTAGATGTTCCTGAAGGTTTGATGCTGATGCTGCAAAAATGGCTGTATTGCCTCATATTTGACAAGGAAATAAAACTTTGCTTTGGCATCCAGTCTTTCTCCTTTTTTTTTTTTTGCTCTGAAAATGCGCTTTATGGGAGTCCTGTGTCACTGCAGGAAAATATAATGATGCCACAAACAAACACACAGTGACGTGCATACACATGAGGGATGCAACAGAAGAACAAACAGTGGTCACCCCAGTGGTCCCCTTGGCTCGGATATCCATAGCCCATAAAACACAGAGTGAAAACTTGCAGGAATGGTTGTGGTATCCATGGCTTGTGCTTGTGTGTGCATGTGTGCGTACGTGTATGTGTGCGAAAAAAGGAGTGTGTGTGTATGTGCGTGTTGGGAGAGGGATAAATGGAAGAATACAGAAGGTGCTGCACAATATTCCGATATTAAAAACACAAGGATCATTCACCCTTACACTTAACCCGCCTTAAACTGACTATAAAACCAATAGTTGCACTTAATGAGAAAATGATTCCTATAGCAGCACTGAACAACAGGCACAGCCATATAAACCCAGTTTATGAGCAGAGTTTATGAAGAGTCACAGTAATACCATTAATTAATTTCTATAATGATTCTGCTCAGACCGCCAAAGTATTTCCTGATGAAGAAAATGTTCTCCAGGCCACACAAACATGAAGAAAAAAAAAATACACATTAGAATTCTAATATGACTGCCAGGCACCGTTCTTACAATGAAACTTTCTATGAACCCATTTGTATTGCATCTAAATTGACAATTAATTCAGAAAAACAATTCACGGCTGTGCATGTTTTCATGCTCGCAATCACATTGCCCACAATGTGGTGCAGCAAACACAAAGACATCAACCCCATGAGCTCAGAATCCTGGTCTGTGCCATGTTCTTCTTAATAAAAGCATCATTTTGATCCCAGTCATGCATGCAAAATGAATACCAGAACTCTCCAACAATGACGTTCGTTGTATCGTGCTCAATGCGAGTCAACCAGCGAGTGCTCATTAATCAGAACACAAGTTCATCTTACCAACAAACAACACCTTTAATCACAAACATATGATGGGAAACGTATTGAATGCTACTGGAGATTCTAACGCTGGTTCTGCCTCTCTCCTGGGCTGAGGCAAACAGCAGCACCATGAGAGCCCCGGGTTCCCATGGCTCCCATCTGAGAGGAAGTGATGACCACGGAGTGCTAGCGACAGCAACCAGCACCTCTGCCAACACCCAACGCTGCTTCCAAAATCCACAGAGCTGCAGGATTCTCTTGGCTCTGATGTGAGCTTGCCCACCGTGGAGCAGCTGGATAAGGCGGGTGAATATATACATTATTATATCTATATAATTCAGTGTTGAATTAGATGTTTTCCACCATGTTGTATGTTCAGAAAGAATAAGAAGACACACCTATAGACAGATTCCTTCCACAGAATGGACGCAATAGATAACAGGTAGATGTCGAATAAAAAAAGAAAAGCAATTTTATATATATAAAATTTACAGTCTCAGTGACCCTTGTTTTCTCAGAGCAGACAATAGGACCCTGACCAGAACCTAGCCTTAAATTCATTAAAGAGCGGAGAAGTTTTCCACCAACGTCTGGGCTTTAGATGAGTGTGTGGAAAAAAGTCTGAGACATTATATAACTATAAAAAAGAAGCAATGATTTGCATTGGCTCAGTTAGGGCCAACAGGCCAAAAATGCTTGGTATTGTGTGCTCTGATAATCCCTCCATCTTAAGTATCCTTAAACGGTATGCAGAGTTCTCTGAACTCACTAATCAACTCCCTGTTTTGGGTTTGGCTACCAGTTCTGCATTTAGAACTGGGGAGACTTTCTGTTCACAGATGTTAAGACGTTTGGGTTGTATAAAAAGTGAGACTGTGAGAACAAACCCCTATTTCCTGCAGTGGGGGATCCAAGCTTGAATTTGAGATTTGCACGTTGTGGTGCACTTTATCCTGTCAATTTCTTTTATATGGAGCTTGTGGTGCTTCATGGGGTTAGGATACTGTGTCCCCGAGGATTTAGCAGTGAGAAGGGATGGTATTTTATTGCTCACCACCGGATTTAGCAGCCCAGGCTCCACCTAACTTCAGAGCAATCCTCCACACTACATCAACATGAGGCGCACGAGCACGGTTTGCCCAGCAAGAGTGAGCGAATGCCCTGGCTGCCAAGAACATATTCACAGGACCTGTGGCTGAGGAGTGTGAGAAGTCTCTCCCTAAAGATTTTGGGGTCAGCATTGCTGCATAACAATAAAACACGGTAAACGTGGTTCTTTGCTCCAAACATTACGTAACACCAACAACATACACCAGGATTTATGGAAATAATCAAATATAACAAGGAAGGACTGCTTGCAAGTTATCAGAATGACGTAAAGCAGGAACTAACTTCCCACCCAGTGTGTATAGGTGTGTAATTCTTTCTGATACCCAGAAGATGAATATTAATTATGTTTTTATGTAAAATGAGAGGATGCTTCCTAGGGCTGTGTGATATGGCAAAAATAAATGATCACGATATACTATCCCATATTGAACAATTCGATTTTTTTTTAACACATGAACCCATGACTTTCGCTGCCCTTGGCTCCATTTTCAGCCGTTTTGCGCTATGCTAGCTTTACACCAGTGGTTCTCAAACTTTTTCTGCAGGGCCCCCCTTTTCTAGATAGGAACATTATCGAGCATTATCGTGCCAAGTATTTCAGTGCATTCAACAGCAGAGATTAAATTGTCGGGGTGAAACAGGGGAGTCTGCTGTGGGCGCCAGACTAAAGATGTGACCAATGGAGATGACTGATCATCCAGATCATCCAGATGACATTAATAACATTGAAAATTATGCAAAATGTTCAATGTATTTGTTCATATTTAACTAAAATTTGGGAAAAGAATGGAAGGATTGGTATTCTTTGGAAACCATTATGGTGCCCCAATTTTCATCTGATTTAAAAATCTTACCACTGTTTGAAATTCTGGCTGGTATAATTTCTAAATTGGAAATCAAAAAGAAATGAAACGTTTATGCATATTTTATCTGTACAATTTTGCTGTAAATAAGTTCAGTGTATAATTTCTAATGCCAATGAATTCACTTCAAATCAGGCTCCACTGTTATCGGTTTCCGAAGTTATCGTTACCTCCTCAAGAGGTTAAATAAATCCTGTCCAGCCTGTAAACTGATTGTCTTACACACGTTCTCTCTGTCTCTCTGTTGTTCTGTTGTGTGCATGCTCTTGTTTATGTGTTCTAGTTTTCGGGATATTTTATGCAATTTGGCAGCATCAGGGAGCCGCTATCAATATGTAGGAGATTACTGGAAAAAGGAGACTTGGGGTATCTGGTAGCCATGTGTCTCCATTGAAAAGACAAAAGATGTTAGTTTCTGCCATTTTATGCCCAAGGCTGGTCACCAAGATCGATATCATCGATCAAGATCGTATAATCGGCCAGCCCTAATGCTTCTTCAAAGGTAATGCTTACCTTCTCTATACATGCTTACCTTTTCTACACTTCAAACATAAAATCATATAAAATTGGTAATACTATATGAGATAAATATTGGGTTGGACAGATAAGTGACATTTATTTCTATTATTGTCACGTTTCAGTTAACTGTGCAGTTGTGCATTTAATTGCTCCAGTCAAAAATACTGATTATTCAACAACCAATGACTTAGTGTTCGTAAAAACACATCAGGTCTTGAACCTTCTCTACAATTTGGCCATAACAACAAAAAATAAAATATCATGAGCCTTAGCATCACAACCTTCTGCTGTCATTCATTTAACTTATAGGGAAGAAATGAAAGTTATGTGCCACAACAAAACCACCTGAAGAAAAGTAGATGTTATGCACATTTCCACAGAAACCCAATTGGCACCACTCTGTACAGCACATTCTCCAGGACACTTGGCAAAGCGTCTCCTGAGGCTGGCTTATTTCAACATCCCACTGGGAGAGCATGAGAATTTAAATACAGCCTAACACAGTCTTGGCAAAGATTAACCTTTTCGTCTGTAAGAAATCCCTTCTGGTAAACTGTCTGCAGCTCTTTTCTAGCTGCATATCTAACCCATGCACTGCAGAAAAAAAGGGTTGCAGCAAACAAGCACTAGAAAATCAAAGTGTTGGTATCGTCATGACACAGGGGTGTCTGAGGTGGGCGCCAATGAGATGTGACCAATGGAGATGACTGATCATCCAGACATTACTGTTGTGCAGACGACATGAATAACATTGAAAACTAATTATGCACTTATGTTAAATGTTTTTGTTCATATTTAACTACATTTTTGGAAAATAATAGAAGGATTGGTATTTTTCTTTGGAAACCATTGATATCAATCAGGTATACTTGATTACATTCTTAGAACCTTGAGACAGAGTAGCGTGAGACTGACCTTGATGATCTGAGATCCCATAATTTGATGCCATCCGTGATTGCGCTGGACAGGAAGAGATTGTAGGAGTCCTGGGTCTGTGTGCTAAACATGGAGCCCTATGAGAGCAATGACAAATGACACAAAACAAAAATGATGATATTGTTGCTCTAATTAGTAAATGTGGCTAACCACTAGCATAATTGTTAAAAATGCTTCCATTCATCTATACAAACAGAAGTGTAATTCTTTGTTAATTCTTTAGTTCATTCTGTTATAAGGCAAACACCACAGCACCAACATGGGCAAGTTTTGGTTTGAAGCCAAATATGAAAGGGGAGCCTAATAACTTGCAGGAATTTACCATCAACCAATTAGTATCAGTCTTCTCATTGTCTCTTCCCAACCAGTTCCCAGGAGTTTTCCCAGGAGTTGAGTGAGATTTAAGAGCAAAAGCTCTCATGGAGGGTGAAAATTGAAATGGGTTGGAGGGGGACCCTGATGTGCCACAACATTCCTGCTATTACAATACAGTCCAAAGCCAACAGTCTGCTGAGTGGAAACATATTTGTCGTTCTTTTTCATCTGAGCGTGAACATGTGATACAGTATCGGGCAGATGGGACGCGCTCCATTTTCTCCCAGCTAAAGCAAATGCAAAACGATGGCTCTAATATGTTTAGGACATTTACAGCCACCAAAGCAATATTTTTGCAAGCCTTGATCATCTGAAGCATGCTGGGGTCATTTAGATTGTGAGAAAATGTGCCTTGGACCGTGAGAACATTTCCACTTTTCCAGCCTCACAAAGCTCTGATGATGTCCAGGTGACTTTCCCCCCCTTTATAATTATCAGTTTTTTCCTTTTAATGTTCAGGAGAGAATGGAAAGTCAGACTGGGTACGCTTCCTTAAACTCACACTTTTCATGGAGCTCCGGGACTTGTGAGGTGAGGAGGGATCAGAGGCTAGGAGGTTCCTTTTAATAGGACAGGCCTGTCCTGCACATTTTCAGGCAAATCGTCCTTGGCCAGTAAAGTCCACGAGTGGAGGAGCACATCTTCAGGACATTAAACGTCATTGTGGGAAATGTTTACATTTTCATTTACAGCATTTATCAGACGCCCAGTAGTTACAGGGACAGTCCCCGCCTGGTGACACTCAAGGTTAAGGGTCTTTCTCAGGGACACAATGGTAGTAAGTGGGATTTGAACCTGGGTCTTCTGGTTCACAGGAAAATGTCTAAACCCGCTAGGTTAGACCCACTAAACACTAGTCCACTTAATCCTACCTTCTAACAGCTTTCTCACTTGATCCATGTCGTGTCTCTCTGATACGGAGACTGGCTAGTACATGGTTTAGCCAGTCGTGACCCTATGAAGTCAACCAGACTGTTATCCATCTTCAGAATGTTGATGCAATATGAATTTTGTTTTCCTAATAAGACTCAAATGTTCCATATTATATATTTGGTATATATGTGTAATGGAATAATGTACTTCACATTCAAATCTCATTTGTTTAGTCCATTTTCCATCCTCCCCTCAGCTGTGAGTCTGGTATGATGACACTGTAGTCAATCAATAGCAAAAAACTGTCTGACAGTGACAATTGCTTGATTAATTACATGTGATATCCAAACATCTGGACCTAATTTGGATATAATGACAGTGTGTTTGTTGTATTAGGATGAATATATCTACTTAAATGTGGGTTTCCATAGCTCATTCAAGCACTGACCTGCTCCAAGGCTACAACACTGAATATCCATTTTCTGATTTCCAATGTCAGCCTTAATCTTGGGACAACTGGGATTCACAACCAGACACTTGGCAAGATGAAGGTTATCTGCAAGCACTGGTCATCTCGGAAACTCCTGCAGCCTCCCTTTTTCACACCACAGACAGACTCATGCACGAATCCTTCAACAGTTCCTGAAGGTGCTGTTGTACTTCAAGAGTACACCCCTGCTTAAAATCCCATATAACTCCAAAATGCTCTACCATAAAAAGAGCTGATGTGTCATTCTGTTCACGAACGTAGTGTAGCAAATGCTTCCCTCACACAAAGAAATAAAGGTACACACAGGGCACAATATTAAAATTCCAGTTGATTGTACCTCAAAAAGTACAGGACAGGTCCTCTGTGATACCATGTTGTAACTTTAAAGGAACATGATTTGGGAAAGTACATGACCCATGAACCTGCACCACATGGAAATGATCCCAATTAACCCCAATGTACCAACACAAATGCTTGTAAATTGCTAGATTTCAGCTGCACAATAGTGATAGATTGGCTAGTGGATTTGACCAATTTTTGACCAATATTTGACCAAGTAGCTGATGTTCATGTTTGTAAAAGTTTTTTTTTCACAGCAGTAAAATCATAGAAAAGACAAAATGAATGTACGTGAAATTACATCAACGACAGAACAAAAAAAAAAAAATCACAGACAGACAGACATAGCAGCTTATAGCTCAGAGAACTAAGACTCTGTGCCTGTGAGTTGAAGGTTGCCGGTTCGAGCCGAGCCTCCCCATGTCTGTGACTCCTTGTGCAAGGTCTTTAACCCTCAGCTCACTGGGCAACACAGCAAGTGGGCTGCCCATTACATCATACTTATATGTAAATATAATTTTAAATTCCAGTCATGACAGGTACACACTTTAAATGGTACAGATGTTTTGTCCTTTCATTTTTGTTGCTCATGTCTCCTTCAGCCTCATCAAGATTCATGCATTTATTATCATGCTGTCATCTCAAGAAGAGAAGTTCCAAGCTGATGTTTGTTAGCTAAGCCAAAACTGGACTAGCACTCTCCTACCCCAATGCAAGCTCAATATTTATAGAAATAAATGGATAAGAAACAGATTGGAGTGATTGCTAGTTGTCTAGAGAGGAAGAAAGTAATGACCAACCTGGCCAGAAGAGGAACTGACAGATGGAGCATGTGATTATGATTGACAGCCCTCACCCAGCCAATTTCGACATTCTGGGAGATTTACATCTACTCAGATCCACAAACATAAAAAAAAATGGACACACAAAACTAATAGCATTTAACCACTAGTTAATAAGAACGGTGTTCCTTGATGCCTATTCTATCGGGCAGTGGTGGACTAGCAGGTAAGGAAGTGGACTCATATGTATCATCCCCACACACTGCTCCCTTAAATGCGGAGGAAAGATTCTGTTGTGTGCACAGTGTTCTGTGCTGTGTGTATCATGATGACTAAAACAATCAATGTAAAACATTTCAGCATTTAAATCTGAATCCATCCAATCTGGCAACAATGAGTTCTGTATATCCTCCCCTTCATTTTCTTTCATAATTCCACTCGTTCACAGCACTGTCAGTGGTCATCACAAATGCAGTTTCTTTCATATGAATAACTAACGTCAATCAGACAATGTTAACAGTCGTAGAGGAAAGTTATACAGACTGAACTAAGAGGTGCAGTGTAGAGCTCAGGTTTACAATAAATGTGACTCACAACGGCTACCACGGTTAGAATTAATCTAAACAACAAGCTTGCACCTTCAGGAACTTGTTTAGCCTTCCTTGTCTTGGTTCGTTAGCGTGAGGGTGCATGGTGACGTTAACAGGAGCACGATCCCAAAAGAAAGTAACAGTCAGAACCCCAGAGCGGTTTAACTGACTAAGCTCCAGCGGTTTTATGTTAAGGGAACTCATTTAATGTGCAACAGAGTCCCATTAAAGTCCCCCTCCGAGCTCTGCAGGACAGGAGCACAATCAGCAGAGTGCACCATATGGTCATACAGCCTCACACAGCTTCTTTGCAGTTTTTTTTTTTTTTTTTTTTAAACACATACTTTCCACTGGTCAAAATGACTGAATGACAGACGTTGCTTTTGATATAGTTTCACTCTAAAGTGTATGTTTGCATATTCTAATGAATACTGTTACTGAAACGTATAATCATTTTTGTGGTTAATCATTTTCAGTGGAAAAAAATGATCTGAAATCATGGCTCACTATGAGTCTACATTATACAAGAGAAACCTAAACCTTCGACAGATTAGCAGGAATAACCCACAACTGCAGTAAATAAATCACCAAATATTAGATCACATGACTAAGACTGATTATGCAAAACAAAGAACTCTTGTCATGTTTATACCACCAATAGTTTAGAAAAATATGTTGATTAAATATCTGATTGAAACCAAAAGCTTGTTTTTATGGATCTGAATTGTTTCATCACCAATATGCTTTCCACATTGCGTTATGGCTGCTGTGATCTCAGAAGACTGTATGGACCACAGAGTTTAACAGACACACTGGTTTGTGGAATCTTAATAGACCATTAAAATGGTCTGACCTTGGCTGAGGTCACTTTCTTGTCGCTTGGTTTTTTCCTCTTTTCCATCATCATTAATTTAGAAAATTACCATGTTGTTAGGTGGGTTATGAAGCCATGGATTGTAGGTCCCAACTTCCCTACATACTCACCTGGAAAAGGAGGTGACCTCTGCATGGACTGTAAATACCTCGGTCTCAGAGGGCAAACTTGCACATGACGCTTCTGGCGAAGGTGAAGTCAACCTCAAGTGTCACAGCACTTGCATACTGATTTTAACCTACTTTCAAAAAGCATCACAGCATCTGGAGGCAATTCATGTTCCATGCAGGCCAGCGTCCAGTGGCAAAGCATCATGGGCGGCGTGGGCCTCAGAATAAAGTGGCATATAAAAACTGAGTATAAAGTTTGGTCAACTTTATGGTAATGAGCTTGAACGCAGTTCGGCAACGACCAAAGCACTCGCCTTCTTTTCAAAGCATGGCAGGGTAACAAGAGTAAATGTTTCCTGCTTCTCACACATTTTTGTTTGAATGCAGGACAAAGGAGGTGAGTTTATTCAAAGATTTTTTTATCCTCTTCCCCTGAGTTGTAAACCATTTTTTACCTTGTTCTGTGTAATATGATGGATGGCCCTGTTATGGGCCTCTGAGATCTCTAGTGCGACGCAACCCACGTTCATGTCGAAGATCTGGATAGATCGATCAACACCACAGGCCAGAACAATATCTGGGGGATCACTTAAGGTACACAAGTGATGATCAATGACACTGCTCTTTGTTGTCAGTCAGCAGAAAACAAATAAGTGCGATCAAAAACCTAATTTCTAATGGTTCCAGATCGGATTTTTAACAAACTGGAAAAATGGATCACATCAACCACCCAACATTTACGTAAGGAAGCTTGAACTGACCTGAACATGATGGCCTTTCTGGTTCAGTACATTTATTTTGCAGTAAATTTAGTGTAATCTGTAATAGGGAGTGAGATGGAAAAATTCTTGAGTATAAAACCACTGATTTATGATGGAGATCAGCCATACCTCCTTGGAGATTACACATGAGGCCATGGTGAACCCAGGCTGCTTGAGCTCATCCTTGATACAGCATTATTGTCTAGGGTGAAACAATTCATTCTAATTCTTTTCTCGCTTTTGGAGATAATCCAGGACTCTCTTATAAATGTGAACATGGATGTTATGCAGGCTATGTTACACACATTTGATCCCTTCTCATTTTTTTTTGCAATTGAGATCTGTCTTGTTAATACATAATCCCATTGATGAACTGGCCAAAACATACATCCAGTTGTGCTACTGTTGAAGGATACGGGAGTAGAAATCATTGGCGGCTGTCATAGCGCTTATATCAGTTCCTGACCTTGTGCTGAAACGTCCGGCCAGCTTGGAAAAGCTCTTCTGCTTGTACCTGCGACAAAGACCACAAGACAACATCACTACTGACTGTTGACAAAAAGAACAAAATTATTTTTGAATATGACATTATACTTGTCCATTACAGAGCAACCAGAGTCAAATTGAAAGTGAAAGTAAAGTGATTGTCATTGTGAAACACTGCAGCACAGCACACGGTGACACAACGAAATGTGTCCTCTGCATTTAAACCATCACCCTTGGTGAGCAGTGGGCAGCCATGACAGGCACCCGGGGAGCAGTGTGTGGGGACGGTTCTTTGCTCAGTGGCACCTCAGTGGCACCTTGGTGGCAACCTTCTGATTACTGGGCTGCTCCAAAACTGGCTTTGCTTCCCCAGTTAACTGAAGTTACTATAGTTCAACCAGCTGTTGCCCATTACCATGATAGATGGGTCCTGATCACCCTTTAAATGGGTGCATGCAGGAAACAGTAACGGTTTCTGCATGATCGTGGACACACCATTTTTGAATGGGTCCTGACAATGCTACTTGGTTTTATTGTTTATTCTTTTGAGCTTTTGGCCATGTGCTGTGTAAATAAATATGTTTCAAATGTCGAGCTTCCACACCTCTTCACATCTACAACTGAGCAGCATGACAAGTATCATGTATTCATGTTTACTAATGGCCATAGCACATGGTTATGGTCTACAATAAGCACATGTAAAAGCAATTAGCTTTAAGTAAATATAGTTCTATTAAAATATAGTGATATATAGAAGAGACCAATGAAATTTAACAATTAACAAAACAATTATCAGTAATATGTAAATATATTTATTACTAGTAATTCCTTAATTTAACTGAATTTTAATCAATTAGTAAATTAGGAAGCTTGAAAGATATACAGCATTGAAGGATCCATTGATGGGTCTTTAGTTACCATGGTCATCAAAACAGTCAGAAATTTTGGGCAAAGTCCATTCTTATGTACTTGTGGTCATAACTGGAGTCTGTGGGCAGCTGGTTTGACTGGTATGAAGTGTGTGAAGCCTCCCAGTTCTCAGCATTCTAAAAGGTGACAGAACTGTGTCTGGCAGCCCACAGTACACATGCTGTGCTCCATCTTGGGTGGTTGAGTATATGTTGGATCTATGTTGGAGGTGGACAGTGAGTGATGGGAGATCTCCACCAAAACAGAACAAAACAAACATGCTCTACAAGGCATAACGACAAATCTGGCTCTTCCTTCTCTTTTTCTGCTCTGGTGTTAATGTTTCATTGTCAGTGTGAATCTCTCTGCTGGTCTGTACTGGCAGACAGGACGGAACATTAAAAGCGGAAGGCCAAGAAAGTCATGCTGCTGGCACTAGGTGGTTCTAATGTTAAAAATGGCTCAGGCTGTACCCTTGACGTCCAGAAAGAGCAACAGTCACTCTGTTGTATAGTTATGTGTGAAAGCACATAATTATGAAGGATCTTCTGATCCAGAGCTGACAACTTAAACTGATGGCCAAACTGAAGCCTTTTTGTGGTTTTAGAAATCATTTTTATATCAGTAATATTTGCAAGTCTCATTGATTCAGTATAGGTTCACAATAAGGGTTGCAAATCCAATTATTCAAATGCTGTCAGGGCAAACCCATTAAGTTAATTATCTTAAATTCGGGTGTACTTTTGAGTATGGTGAGTATCAGCAAGTACCTCTTGATGTCATCCCGACTGGTGTCTAGATGATAGAGGTAAAGGTGTAAGCAGCTCCCTGATGCCAGCATTATGAACTTGTCCAGGAAATAAAACTGGGTAGCTTGTATTGGCGTGGAGAACTTGTCGCATCCCTTGAAATTGAGGGGGAAAAGAACTCATCCTAAAACTGTGCCCTTGAACTTCAGTTTTAAGTGGTGCAGTTCAAAATAATGAGCTACAAAAATCAAATCTTATTTGATTAAAATATAGCACGCATGCTTGAATGAATTAAAGGAATGAATGAACGAATGACTGGCCAAACTTTTAAGACTTCATAAAAGTTTAGTCCAACAGACCTTTCTGGCAAAAAACAGCTCTTTTGAGATGTTTGCAGCCAAAGACACATTTTGCATGTAGAAAGGGGAAGTCATGAAAGACAATCCTGTGGATTAAACTGTGAAGTCTAATCCACCTATTGTCTAATCCACCTAAACTGACATAAACCTATGTCAGAATAGGTTATTCATTGAGAGGCAAAGCGTTAAGCCTGCACTTGTCACGTCACACCTTACAGACTAATTCTCCAAATACAAAATATAGCAATTGGAAAACCTTAATCTGTTTAAGACCTAAACATGTCATAACTCTCTGACAAAGAATTACCCAATCCCACAAAATAAAAATGTCCCCCCCCCTGTTTATTTTCCCCTCATAATGTGGATATTTGGTTTTGCCCAAGCCTTTAAATCAATGTACTACAATAAAAATACCAAAATGATACAGTTTAAGCCAAGTCTGGGATGGCCTTCCGCACTCAGCAGAGATAAGTCAGGTCGATTAGCAGCGGCTGAGGGGAGAAATCTCTCCTGGGCAAGCTAGAAATGTACAGGCATAAATTAAAAGCAGGGTGTCTGGTGAGAAATTTCAGGAGGCCCTGTAATGATTTCAGGCAGGAGCTTAAGACTTGGCTGTCCCACTGTTCATTTCTTCCACTATTTTGTCTGCCAGGTGATTAGTGAGATATTAATAGCTTCCATATTGGAATTTATTTGGCCACCCTGCATTTAACATATAATAATGCACTGGTGGGAGCCAAGTGGTCATCTCCAGGACTGGAAAATCCACAACTGTTGCCATTTAAAACTTTTATATTATTGCATAACAATTTTTGCATTTCCAACAAAATTTGAAACTTCATATATCATATTTTGCCTTCACTCAAACTACATGGATGACGTGTGCACAATCATGTGATCCATGTATGATTTGATGAGATGATGATAAGTCATCCACCGGCTAAGCACATGCAGTAAATTTTATTTAATATGCATTCAATTAAAATAATACTGTTTTATTGCCATATCTTCAGGCAGACTGTCACTGTGAAAAGTACATATTTAAGGGGTCCCTTAATAAACACTTAATAAATAGCTATATTTTGGTATTTTACCATGATGAGGGCAGGTTCTTTATTCCCAGGGGTCCAGATATAAAGTGTCTGGTCCTCTGATGCACTCAGAAAACAGCTCCTACTGTGACTCCAGCAAACACTGCTCACTGCCTTATTGTGACCTGCCAAAGAAAAGTTATATTCCACAGGCTGTTGACATTACTGAGTGAGGGTTTGGTTTTTTTATATATATATATACACACACACACACACACACACACACACACACACACACACACACACACACACACATATATATATAAAAAAAAGCTGCTTGCATACCCTTCCTCTCATCTCTACTGCCCCCTTGAGGAGCTCCAGACTAACAAAGCATCTCCGACTGAGTTTCCCTGTAAACTCAGTCCAGGCTCACAAACTGAGGCAGCCTGTAGGCCTACAGATAAAGCACTGGTCCAGAGATTTAAGCTCATGTGGTCTTGCTTCTGACAACTCTTTAAATCAGAACCCTTCCTGCTCCAAAAGTCGGCTTTGGGTTTGGACTGGGTGTTTCCGGGGGATGCAGGGAGCATTTTCATGGATGCAGGGGCCACGTTGCATACTGTGCTATGAAGTTAGGGAATATATAAATGTTATCTGGAAAAGAATGTGCTGTTCTAACCCCATTTGAGGAGTTCATGTGACAAATTCCAAGATGTACAGCTGGTTCTCCTCTCATCTTCCACTGAACAGTTCAGTTACACAGGACATACAGTAAGCTCTGAAAACAAGACAGGAATGGCTCGGAAACACTGTAAGTCATTTCTGGGAAATGAAAATTATGAACTGTTGTGCTGCATACTAATTTGTAGCTCACATACTGTGACACAGAGTCAGAGACAGACTGGGTGTCAAAGTCCATGTAAAGGGGTTACTAGTATAGCAAAGATATTCATGAGCAGCTGATCCAACTACCATCTACCTAACATCCAACAAATTATTCCAAGTATTGTCAGATTGGGTGTTTGTGAATTTGATATTACAGGAAAAAAACTGTTTGTTAAGAAAAGGTTCGGTAGAACCTAGATCTCATGTTAATGGCAAAGCTGCATATTAAATAATTAATGATCTGAGACAATTCTAGACATTTTGTGCATGTGACATATTGATATATTGATATGTATTACAGTGCTTTGCAACAAGGCCAAAACAGGTTGTGTTCCACAGTGTCAAAAAAAATGGATCTTTATCCATACACTGCAGTTTCTATGTTGAACCCATAATACATGTTTCCATTAACATACTCAACAGTAGTACATTTTTGACACAGCACCATTATTCTGGAAGGGTTCTACATAGACAACCTCATTTGTTGAAGTTTTTGGGAAGATCACACGCAGCACAAACCTCATTCAGAGGTGTGAAGCCAAGTGAAAAAAAAATTTCTTCTGGGGTTAACATACATTTGGTTCAGTGGGGCACAGCAGGAGGGGGGCAGAAATTTCATGGTTTCATCATGGAAACCTGGATTCCCCACCGAGCCTGGGTTCACTTCTGCAGTTTGACTGACAGGAGGGTAAGCGCAAAAAAAATGGAAAAAAAGAATCACTTCAATAAATAATGAAAGGAAGGGGAGAGGGGGGTATGGTTTCTGGAAGGACAGAGACAGAAAGTTCTGAAGAAGCAACGCCACAAATCCATTGCACCACACCATAATAAATAAAAAGTCAATGGTTTTACCTGTGTAGACAGATGGGTTGCCATTTAGGGAGGATTTGTACAACAATACTGATCTGTCTCCAAGACCACACAGGATCTGCTTTCCATCTCCTGACAGAGAAAAAGAAACGAGAGATTATGTATACTTCTCTAGCTCCAGGGATTTAGATGGAATCAGGTCAATTACATCATTTCAGTAGCATTAAAAGAGAATCCCAGGTAGTAAACAACATAAAGTGCATGGCCATAAACTTTCATTAGATGATGACCACAGGGTAAGGCTCCACAATCAGGATACTGCTTTTTAAGAGGGGAGAAAACATTTGAGTGCCTGGCACTGAATTGTAGGAGACTATTAAAAGTAGGTCATGTTTTTTTCTTATTACTCCTATATATAGTATAATAAAGCTATTTAAGAAAATTAAGGTATTTAATGAATTTAAAGCATTTTGCCGCCTGCTGCGGGATATAATGAAAACGGAGCTGGCACTGAGAGGGTCCACCACTCACCTGAGTACTGCAGGGAAAAGATGGGTGTTGGGGAAGCGGCAGAAATGATCACCTCAGAGTGTGGAGCTGAGGGCACCAGGTGGGAAGGGTACTCACTTAAGAGGAACCCCCTGGAAAAAAAGTACATATTACACAGACAAAAACAGAAACATCAAAACCTGCACAAAGAAAAGAAAGAAGAAGAAGAAGAAATCTAAATGTATATTACGTCTTCTTGGTTGTCCAACTCGACTTTTGTGGTTTCTTCTTGATATTGGACATAGGCATGAACATTTTTCTCCTGTTAAGAAAAAGGTGTTGTGAGAGCAGAGGAATATTCCAGATCTCACAGATGTGTCATAGTTACAAGGCCTGATGGAAAATAATACAATAAACGCAGAGCTGTTGTTGTATTAGTCATATTACTTTTCATGGTGCTTTCTCTATAAGTGCCTGATGAATGTAGACGTTGTCCCAGCAGTCCCAAGCCAGACCGGTCTCGAGAACTACAACACTATATATCACTGAAAACAGACGGACATTCAGTGATTGTAAGCGATGAAATCTTCACCAACACCACATACCGAGAGGACTCTCCATAACCCGACGACTTCACTTGAGTGTGGAAGACCACAGCATGATCCTTTACTCCTCCTTGTTTGTGGACACCTACGAGCAAGTGAATGAGAGAGAAAGGTGAACAGAAGACATGGGGTTGGTCAAGACATATATCAGAATGCAGTTGGAAGAACAGAGGACAGCTCCCTGCGTTTGGATGCTTCTTCTGTCTGATGTGAGGCTGATTTTTCCATATCCATGAAAAAAACTCAGAGGTTCACCAAAATATAATCTCTCTTCTTGTAATGATGAAAATGGACAAAAGATGTCATAAGCTTAGATGATGCAGTGCATTCTGTGTGTATATATCATATACAGTGGTGTGAAAAAGTGTTTATATGGTCTGCATAGCAGAATAAAAAGAATATTAAAGCTCTTCTCAATTTTGCCAGGAAAGACTTTTGGGAAAATATCGACTTTTTGGGAGGTGTGTGTCTCATTACATCTGGCATTAAAGAAAAAGAACATCATACCAACAGTAAAATATGGGGGGGTGGTAGTGTACTACTGGGTAGTACTGGGGCTGTTTTGCTGCTTCAGAAACGAGAAGACTTGCTTTGATAAATGGAACTATTCATTCTGCTGTCCTGAAACAGAATGTCCAGCCATCTGTTCGTGACCTCAAGGTGAAACAAACTTTCAGCAGGACAATTCAAAACACACCAGCAAGTCCACCTCCGATTGGCTTAAGAATAACAGAATTAAGTCTTTGGAGCGGCCTAGTCAAAGTCCATGGCTTAAATTCTGTTGAGATGCTGTTGCATGAACTTAAAAAGGCAGTTGACGCTCGAACACCCTCCAATGTGGCTGAAGTACAACCAGCTGAGAGGGTCAAAATTCTTCCACAGTGCTGTAAAAGACTCATTGCAAGTTATCGCAAATGCTTTATTTTTCAGTTGTTGCTAATAAGCGTTGCAGCCACCACTGAATGTCTCTGCTGGGGCAGTGGTGGCCTAGCGGTTAAGGAAGCGGCCCCGTAATCAGAAGGTTGCCGGTTCGAATCCCGATCTGCCAAGGTGCCACTGAGCAAAGCACCGTCCCCACACACTGCTCCCCGGGCGCCTGTCATGGCTGCCCACTGCTCACTGAGGGTGATGGGTTAAATGCAGAGGACAAATTTCACTGTGTGCACCGTGTGCTGTGCTGCAGTGTTTCACAATGACAATCACTTTACTTTCACTTTCAATTTGACTCTGGTTGCTCTGTAATGGACAAGTATATATGCACTTCACTTCACTTAATAAGGGTGGCCCAACCCTTATTAACCCAACCCTTAATTATTAGGTTTTGGGGCCAATCACATTGTCACAAAGGGCCATGTAGGTCTGGATTTTTTTGGCTTACTTGTGTCGTCTTTGACCAATATTTAAATTTGTTTTGAGGATCTGAAACATTTAAGTGTGACAACATGGAAAAACACCACCACTGTACGTACCCACTTTGTATTGGTTCATGTTTGAAAAAATTATTTATCTACGTAATTAGAGAAAGCTTACATTTTGTCTATTTATTATAAGGAGCAGTGTGTGGGGACGGTGCTTTGCTCAGTGGCACCCTAGCTACAGCTTCAGATGTTTAAGCTAAATCACTATACAGAACAGCCATATTCAGGGTTTCGGCTGCCACAGCCCTTCCTGGGACACTAGTCATAGGGCGGGGCACCAGACTTTATACACACACACACACACACACACACACACACACACACACACACACACCATTCCCTCAAACATTCCAACCTACGGCCAGTTTAGAGTCACCAGTTCAACTAGTGCACATACCTTTTGCTGGGGACACAGATTCAAACTTACAGGCCACAGCACAATCCACCACATCGCCTTGTAGCCCGCCTCTTTTCTTGTAGGGAGCTACTTTATTATCCTGATTTGGTGACCATTGTTACTTTTACCTAGGTTCAAACGGATAATGCCAATTTATATTCAGATTCTCTTCAATACTTTACACAAGAGGCTAACCATTCCAGTATCAGCAGGAGCAAAGATGAATCAAACTAATGGATGGTGCCAGGAAAATGCACTTAACAGCAGGAAATAAATTCTCAAAATAATGTGTTGTGTGTGTGTGAGCAAAAACAATTTGTTGAGAGCCAAAAGCGTCTGGCCCATATCACTGTAAAAAAATAAAAAAATAATTAATATTTATGATGTGGTTTACTGATGTTTTGGGAAATAGACAGTGAATCACACGAATGCGTAGGTTCACATCTGTAACTACTCTACAGTCATAGAAGATATTTTCAAAGATTCCAAAGATGTATGAGACCTTCAAAAATAATTTGCATAATAGCATTACTTTATGATAGAAAAATCAGATGTCTCAAACTTGGGCTGTGCGATATGGCATAAAATTCATTTTATAATATAAATTTAACCATAGACGGTAAATGGCATATATTGTGGTATATAATTTGATAAGTTTAAATGTTACTGTTTTGAAAGGGTAACTGTTTCGTCCGCGAGCTGACAGAGCAATGAAGCATAGAGACAGGACATCTTGCAAACAATGATTTATTAAACAAAAACCAAACCGGCCCAAGGGCCAAAACAGCGAAAACAAAGGGGAGAACAAAAACTAACCCGCAGGCATGTGCCACGTTTGCAATATTTTTAAAACCTTTAAACTCTAGATTTAAGAATTACAAGGCATTTTAACGATATTTAAGGCCTTATTTTTTGGAAACTCTATGCTCTTTCCCAAAACTAAAACTAATGCTTCATGCTGCTAGTAGGTGTGGTTTCATGCAGGAGATGTGACTTTTCACAAGAAGCGGATATTTCTGCAGTTGGCCGCTATAATCAAAATCTCTCCCGTTCACCAAATTTATATCGCATACCATTTATACCGCACAGCTCTATCTCAAACCTTCCTACAGAGTGATACCTGAATGTATCTGACAAACACTTTGCTCTTAGTGTTATTTTAATGACAATATTGGAACAAACAAATGAATACATTTTAATATATTAATTTAACCACAAGGATAGACAAGACTCTCTTGGAATTGGACGCTTGGAATTCAGGGCTCAGCATGGCAGTGGTTTGCTTCCTACCTTGATGAGCGATCTTACCAAGTGACTTGGAAAGGATCCACCTCTGCCTCATGTAGACTCTCCACTGGTGTCCCTCAAGGCTCAGGACTAGGTCCTCTCCTTTTCTCCCTCTACATGTGATCACTTGGTGAGGTCATTTCCTCACATGGATTATCCTACCACCACGACACACAACTCATCTTCTATTTTCCTCCCTCAGACCTACATACTGCTTCCAAAATCTCAACATATCTAACTAACCACATCATAATTTTGCTATTTACCTGGACAACTCACAGCTCTCTCCTTCTACAACAGCCTGCAACCTTGGACAATAACAATAGTAACAATAGACAACCAACTCTCCTTCTCAACTCACATCAGATTCCTTCTCTACAATATCAGACAAATTCGTCCTTATCTGTCAACACAGGCCACCTAGATACTGGTTCAGTCTTTAGTAATCTCAAGACTGGATTACTGTAACTCCCTTCTAGCTGGTCTACCTCTATGAACCATCCGACCTCTACAACTAATACAAAATGCAGCAGCTCGACTGATCTTCAACCTTCTCAAATTCTCCCACACCACCCCTCTGCTACGTTCCCTCCACTGGCTCACAGTAGCTGCACGCATCAGATTCAAAATACTGATGCTGGCCTACAAAGCCAAACATGGAGTAGCACCATCCTACCTCACAGCCCTTATAACACCTCGCACTGCACCTCGTATACTCCGAGCCTCCAGTACTGCTCGCCTGGTCCCTCCATCTCTGAAGGAAAAAGGAAGACACTCATCTAGACTCTTCTCCGTCTTGGCCATTCGGTGGTGGAATGAAGTTCCCCTCGAGGTCAGAACAGCACAGTCACTGAGCACTTTCAAATGGCAGCTCAAGACCTTCCTCTTTAGAGAATATTTAGATGAACTTGTAACCTTCTTATTGTCTGTATAGAAACTACAAAAATAATAATATTGTATTCATAGTTGGGTGAATTGATCACTTCATTGATTGTAACATGGAAGCACGTTGTAAGTCGCTCTGGATAAGGGCGTCTGCCAAATGCCTTAATTATAAATGTAAATGATTCACCTCAAAAATGTCATAGTAAAAATGTAAGAACTGCCCCACTGCAAACACATAAGCCTCAATAACAGCCTCAATAATAACATGTGGACTAGATTGGGTAAGTTGCCTTTTCTGTCCTTATAAGCATGAAAGGCAATGGAACTCCTGCTTGGATCAGAGGCAGGATCCAACAGTGTTCCACACGTTTCTCTGCTAAGCCCCTGTTGGTGGAGTGAGCCAGAGTTCGGTCAGATGATGTGCGACGGCAGAGAAGATTTCACGGGATAAAGTAACAATCATTCCTCAATCACAGCCACTCACAACAACCTGCTAATGTAACCGCTGGACACAACAGAGAGAAAAACATCATCCATCTTCCTTTACTTCCACAAGTGGTAGCCAAGGCATGAGATTACAACAGGAACACTCATCAATCTCAGTGTTCAGTTCAAGTAGTTCTATAGTTTGTTTTTAAGGACTATTCCTCATAATAATCTTAAAAATAAATTCATATTAATAAATTTAAGTAAATTGCCACAGCATTAGAACAACAATGTGGATGGTGAAAGCAGCAAATACATCATGGTACAAATCACTTGCTATCAAGTTATAGCAGCCAACCCCACAAGAAATTAAATGCATTACAAACCACACAGCAGAATAATTTGAAATACAGCAGAGAGGAAGATGCAAGTGCAATTCATTTCAGGTCTTACTCTTAACACACGTCAGAATAGAAGGAATGGCATTTTTTGTGGGTTTTCAGGCCTTATGCTTATCCACCAGATCCCAGATGGTCAGACCTAATATGCTATATTGGTTCTCAAACTGTGGTATGCAGACTCCCTCTATAGGTAAAATGGTATTATAAAAAAATTAAACAAAGATTAAACTAACATTTATACTAGATTATTATATTTTACAACGATACCACAATATAAAAAAATTGTCTCTCTGTCTACCTACCAACCTCTCTCTCAATATATCGGTCTATGTAGACAGGTAGGTAGATAAATGGATAGACAGATAGAAAATTGGAAAGATCAATAGAAACTTTATTGATCCCACTAGGAATTTTAAATATCCTATAGTACAGTTAATATCATCTGCTGTGAATGTTTTTCCACTATTGCCTATTTCAGTGAAGCACAGTTATGTTATGGCTGGTGCATGGATGACAATCAATAATAAATAACATATAGTTCCTGTGTGAACTATATGTGTAGATGAACACATTAGGTAGGATGGTAGTAGCCTAGCGGGTAACACACTCACCTATGAACCAGAAGACCAGGGTTCAAATGCCACTTACCTTATGTTTATGAAGAAATAAAACCACCTCCGCTTGCATTTATGGTTCATTTAGTGTCCTGAAAGGAAATAGGAAGTACCACAGTTGGGAAAGTGCCTACCTGCTTTTTTGGGAGATTTAGGGTCTGTTTTTGCCAGCTCAGCTTTCAGTACGGATGTGGGCATCAGAGGAGAGCTGGAATAGGAAAAAGGTAA
The DNA here is from genome assembly GCF_900700375.1 of Denticeps clupeoides. Lineage (NCBI taxonomy): Eukaryota > Metazoa > Chordata > Actinopteri > Clupeiformes > Denticipitidae > Denticeps > Denticeps clupeoides. Next base: position 6,034,691 of record NC_041714.1, read on the forward strand.
AAAAAAAAAAAAAAAGTTGAATTACTGCAGACGACAGTTTTCTGCATTTTATTAAGAATTCAGAGGAACCTCCACCCTTTCAGTTCACGCTACTGCTGACTTGTACAAACACAGAGCCAGAGTTCATTGTAAAGCAAAATCAGTCTGGCCACCAGCTGGAAGCCTGGATTTTTTGTTAAGGGTGCACTGTGTGTTTGGAAAAAAAAAAGTGACAATGCAATGACTAGTCAACAGACCCAACTATGACTTGCACACCCTGTTCAAAGAAGACATTTAGTGTAATTGCAAATGCTGAATTCTGCAAGGAAAAATAAAGTAAACTCTATATACATGGCTGAGAGCTTTTTTAAAATAATTTTTGTGTTATATTTTTGGGTGTCTACCAGGCTACTACTGAAAGATGATGCTCAGGGAAGGTCTTCTCCAGTTTCTCTGGAAATCCAATCTCCCATAATGCAATTTTGGGCTCGAACATGGACGTCACCAAGCAGTGCATCTACAGCAGGGTGAGAGAGAGAGTCAGAGAGAGTGTATGCAATCTCCTTGTCTTGTTAATGCTTTACATGTAACATAATTCTGGCCTAATGAAACAATAACCTACTAATTTCAGACAAATAAAAATACCAAAGGTGCACTAAACTACAGGATAATAACATAACAAATAAGCAAAATTCCCATAGGGACTTTAATCAGATTATTTTTTATATGGCGGAAGGTATCAGCAATAAAAAATAAATTATATATATATAATCAAATACTCTAGAATATCAGACATTACATGACATGGAAAGATGAATGCATTGCATGAACTGTGCAATTAATGTTACATGAAAATCATTGTACACATCTAATTAATAAGGATTTTTCTGCAAGTAAAGAAACAATTCACCTTTTCACTCTTTTCTTGGGAGATCACCAATGACTCTGCCAATGAAATGTTCAGATCTGAATAGTCTTGGAAAAAAAAGAAATACATATTTACCTTTGAAAATATAATATCTGTGGGATTCATTCTAAGACGCTATAATTTTTCCTCCAGAAGTTGAACTAGTATACCCGTAGAATACCTTTAAAATGCAGAACCGTGAGGATCTCTGACGAGGCCAGGTCAACCAGGTACAGTCCATCACAGCTGCCAATCCAGCAGCTACGCTCCATGCAGCAGGAAGCAGATAGTACGATTGCAGTGATTTATTTCTTTAAAAACGCGCCAGGTTGAAGAGTTTAATGACATCCACAGTAGGGAAAAACACACAGACTGTGATTGTCAGCTGGCAGGGCCCATGGACCCACTGGGTTCCTGGACTTCACTCAGCATTTGAATTTGGCCGCAGGGAGGCCGAGTAAATCCACACAAATGAGGGAGAACTCTTTGGTTATTATTTTTGAAAGATTCAAAAGAGTAAAAAAAATCCATAATTTTTATCTTAAGTAAAAAAAAAAGAGAAAACTAATTGTATGTACCCTTTTTTCCGATTAGGCAATTCTATCATCCCAGTTATTGTTGGTAGAACCTCACTAGGCTTGTCTCTTACCTCTCTTTACCTAAAAAGGGTAAACCTGGTGTGATTGTCAGGACCGGTTTGGCTGCTTCCACAGTATTTTGCTGCTCCCCATTCAGAATTCCTGGAAACAGGCTGCTTGATCAGTAATTGAATAATTTTAAAATGAATCAATAATTAATAAAAAAAAAGAAAGAAAAGGGCATATTATTATGACAAATGCAGATTACATTTTTGCTTACCCAATCTTTCCAACATTTTCTGGGTTTTGTGAATATCCAGTCTGGTAACCAAACGGCATTTGTAATCATCAGGAAGACTATGACACCAAACCTTAAACATAATTTTAGAAAAGAAATAGAAATGACAACTGGACAGAAATATTAAACATTATATGTGTATGTATGTATGTATGTATGTATGTATGTGTGTGTGTGTGTGTGTGTGTGTGCGTGCGTATGCTCCACACCTGACCATTAGAGGAGCCTGTGATTAACTGTCTGCTGTGCTCCATGAGTAAAATGCTGATTAAAGGACAACCTGTAATATAAGACATATACTGTTTCATGTTAATGAATATAGTATAATAACATTAATAAAAACATTTTTTGCTTTCAGGACTACATAGGTAATTTTGTGTGCCATGGTAAAGTAGTGGCAATCACTGCATATATCACAGAGATCACATACTTGACAACACAGCAGACTGATATAGAACTTGCTTCTTTGAAAGGTCCCAAATCTAGAGAAAACAGGAGTACCTTAGCTGCGTCAACCCAGTTGCAAAGAGTTGAAACGTGTCTAAGAAACAAACTTAACATAACATATGCTTTTAACATATTGATTCTGTACCATGAAAGTTCTGTCCTCTGAAATGGACACCAAGACTCCAGTGTCCCATGGACAGAATTCAGTTGCGATTGGTGGCCCCAAGTGCCCCTGTAACACTGCATGTACCTGTTCTTTCTGTGTAAGAGATACACGTATAAGTTACATTTACAGCATTTATCCAGAGCAACTTACAATCAGTAGTTAGAGGGACAGTCCCCCTGGAGCAACCTAGGGTTAAGTGTCTTGCTCAGGGACACAATGGAATTTGATCCTGGGTCTTCTGGTTCATAGGCAAGTGTGTTACCCACTACCACCCTATATGATGATGCATTGCCAAAACTTACTTGAGGAAATCTTTATTAATCATGTGCTATTATTGCTTTTACTGTGACAGCAGCCAAAAATTAATGACTGTGAACCATCACATGTAACACTGAATGTAACACATGTAACACAAGTACCTTTGAATTCAGTACGTAAATTTTATTGCCCGAACATGCTGCCACTCGCTCATCCGTGGGACAGAAAGACAGGTAGACCACTTTGCCCAATAGTGTTCCAACAACTGTACCTGAAGCCATTTGACCTGAAAGCAAGAATAATCACAATGTTACACACATCCAACCTATTAATATCTAAACCTTCCGTAGGAGGTATACATCCTTCAGGTGATGGACTGTTCCAACATTTACATTAGAAAGTGAAGTGAAATGTGTCCTCTGCATTTAACCCATAACATTGGTGAGCAGTGGGCAGCCATGAAAGGTGCCCGGCAACCTGCTTCCTTACCGGCCTGGCCACCACTGCCATTAAATGGAAGACACCCTTATCCAGAGCCACTTACAATCAGTAGTGTCAGGGACAGTCCCCCTGGAGACACTCAGGTTTAAGTGCCCTGTTCAGGGACACAATAGTAGTAAGTGGGGTTTGAACCTGTGACTTTGTGGTCTTCTGGTTATTGGGCAGGTGTTCATTCCAGCACCTTTGTTTGAAATTTGTATCAAGGTTACAGTACAGGCCAAAAGTTTGGACACACCGTCTCATTCAATGCGTTTTCTTTATTTTCATGACCATTTACATTGGTAGATTCTCACTGAAGGCATCAAAACTATGAATGAACACATGTGATGTTATGTACTTAACAAAAAGTGGAGACCTGGCCTCCACAGTCACCGGACCTGAACCCAATCCAGATGGTTTGGGGTGAGCTGGACCGCTGCGTGCACTCCTTATATTTGGGGTAAAGCTTAAGCTCCAACCAGCACGGTTTACCCCATTAGTGTCTTTTCAATCTCTTCGGGGATATTACAAATAAAAGGGCTGATGGGTTTGTGAGTGGGCAAAGGGGCCAACAAGTGCTAAACACCTCTGGGAACTCCTTCAAGAACTCCTTCATTTCAGGTGACGACCTCTTGAAGCTCATCGAGAGAATGCCAAGAGTGTGCAAAGCAGTAATCAGAGCAAAGAAACTAGAATATAAAACATGTTTTCAGTTATTTCACCTTTTTTTGTTAACCCTTTAGCGTTCTGGTCGACTAATTGGTAGAGTACATTTTGAGGCCCTATATGTAACTGAGGCTTTCACTGAAATTGCCCTACCTCATTGAGTCTTTTCTGCCAATTGGTTTACATCTGTAATTCCAAAGGAATCCACTAGAGGGCTCTGTGACTTAAAAGAATTGACCTTTTTATGACAGGGTTTCACAGGAGGTTAGCAAAGAGTTGAGCTTGCTATATGAAGAGAGCTGTTTTTGACAAAAAAATCAAAGGTAGGCATACTTTTTCAACATTGTACAATGTCAAAAGGTTTACTAAATATTATATAATAATATTATGAAGGAAAGCTAAACACGTGGGTTGATTTGTCTATTTATAATAATTACACTGATACAAAAACTAATATTGTTGAAAATTTCTTTTTACTGTAAAATCGAATGATTTAATATAAAAACATTCCATATTGACCTATTACCATGTCCCCATTTTCCTTAATTTTGATCAACATATGCTAGATGGACGCAAAAACCTTTTATGGTTCAAGGACACACACTTCTCAGGCTCTGATACCAGAACAGCCACAAGATTCTGATGCTGATCTGAGCGATGATGATGATGGCAAAATAGAAGATCCTAACTATCATCCCACACAAGAGGAAGATGAAGTTTCTTTTGAGTCCATGAGTGAGGAGGAGATTCCAACCACGAGCTCATCGTCTCTACCAACTTCGTCTCTACCACCACCAAAATTTCAGTAACAAAACCAGTTGAAACTCTTGAGCAAAGCTCATCTCCAGACCCAAGGAAAGCTCCTCGCAGAATCTGGAAACATGAAGACATCAATTAATTCAATGTTCCTGATTCTGTATTTGAAGCTCCTGGTGCTGTGAAGACACCTTTGCAGTATTTCAAGACACTTTTCACAGATGAGATGATTCAACATATTTCTAACCACACAAACCTTTACTCTGCTTAAGAATTGGGGGATCCAATCAACTATAGCCCTGAGGAGATTGAAAAATTTCTTTCAATGCTACTCTTCATGGGGGATTTCAGCTTCCCAGCACCATGATTCCCGGTACAACATGATAGCTGATATCATGCCAAGGAAAAGATTCAAGCTCCTACGCAGGTTCATTCATTTCAATGGCAATTACCAGTTCAACAACAGCCCAGACCGCTTTTACAAAATCCGCCCCCTTTTTGAGATGCTTCGCAAGCAATGCCTTCAGATTCCATCTACTCACAAGAATAGTGTGGATGAAGTTATGGTGGCTTATAAAGGCACTAGAGCTGGCACGCTCCGCCAATACATAGCCAACAAACCAGACAAGTGGGGCTTTAAACTGTTCTGCCGTGCAAGTTCCTCTGGCATCATTCATGACCTATTGCTCTACCAAGGTGCATCCACATTCTTCAATGTTCCTCTTACTGAGGAGGAACAAATGCTACCTCTTGGAGCCAAAATCGTGACAACATTATCAAAAACCATCACAGAGCCAGAGCTCTCAGTTGTCTTTTGTGACAACTACTTCACAAGTTTTGATCTGATACAAATCCTCCATACAAATCTGGGGGTCAAATGCATTGGCACTGTCAGACCCAATGGAATGGGTGGAGCTACACTCATCACAGACAAAGAACTGATCAAAAAAGGTCGTGGAGCCTTTGATTTCAGGTCTGCTGAAGGGGTTCTTGCTGTCAAATGGTTTGACAATAAATGTCAACCTTCTAAGCAACGCATGTGGGATCATGCCTACAAAAAGTGTCAAGCTTGTATCAAAGGTTGGTCGACCATCATCTTCTTCTCCACCTCAAGTGTTGCCTCAGCAGAAACGCTACACCCCAAGACTTTCCACAGCAAGATGTGCGTTATGACAACTTGGGACACCTGCCACTTCACTCTGACAACCGGGGCCGATGTAAGCTCTGTCCAAAGGGAGTGTCAAGGTGGAAATGTCAGAAGTGCAAAGTGTTTCTGTGTCTGAATGCCCACCAGCAGTGCTTTGTTGCATATCACCAGAAATAAACGAATTGTAATGCCTCTAAATTGCAGATGTAGTTGGTTCTGTAGCACTACAACTCTCTTGTACCTGTTCAGTCTATGTTATTGTTGTTCTAAAGGAATAAAATATGTGAACCTCAAAGGGTTAAGTACATAACTCCACACGTGTTCATTCACAGTTTTGGTAACTTCAGTGAGAATCTACTAACATAAATGGTCATGAAAATAAAGAAAACACATTGAATGAGAAGGTCAGAATGGGGCAGTGGTGGCCTAGCGGTTAAGGAAGCGGCCCTGTAATCAGAAGGTTGCCGGTTTGAATCCCGATCCGCCAAGGTGCCACTGAGGTGCCACTGAGCAAAGCACCGTCCCCACACACTGCTCCCCGGGCACCTGTCATGGCTGCCCGCTGCTCACTCAGGGTGATGGGTTAAATGCAGAGGACAAATTTCACTGTGTGCACCGTGTGCTGTGCTGCTGTGTATCACATGTGACAATCACTTCACTTTGTTGTTGGTCTGTCCAAACTTTTGGCCTGTACTGTACATTTTATCACTAGGGGGCAGTATTTACCTACAGATTTTACACTCCACTCGCCTCCAGACCTTTAGCGCCGCCTGGCGGACGTTTCTCTTGCGTGTGTGTGTGTGTGTGTGTGTGTGTGTGTGTGCAGGACGGGTACAGGAGGGCCGCGGTCTGGCGCTCATTACCCTCACTCGACGTTCTATAGCAGCGCTCGACGTCCCAGACCATCGCGCACCCCTCTGACGCCGAGCAGAGGAGGAGGGGGTCCGCGACCCTGCCGAACGCCACCGCCGTCACGTTGCCATGGTGACCGGACAGCGCGAGCGTCTGCAGGCGACAGGCATCCGTCACCGAGCGTAAAACCGGCAAATAAAAGCGACACGGGAGCGGACAGGAGGCGTTCTGACCTGGCCGGAGCCGTTCTCGCTGTAGAGCGTCAGGTTCCCGCCACGCCGCGGAACGGCGGCGTAGCCGCGGCAGCAGCCGAGCTGCACATGAGACGCCGAGGGGGCACACGCCGCGCAGAAAAGTTCTTTTATGCTGACGAGCCCTTTATCTCCGTGGAAAGCCATGGCTGCACCCGCTCCTGGGGCCGACGGAACACGCCGACCTTCACGGGGCTGTGATGTCGGCCACCTGTAAACACGCTGAAGTTCCGCTAGGCGGCCGGTAGAGGGCGGCGCACCGCAGTACAGCACGCAGCCGCTCATAATTATGACGTGTTTTAGTTTATGATCGTTGAATCTCACACATCGTGACCACGATTTGGCGTTGATTGATTATTGCTTATGCAGTGCATCTGGAGAAACCAACAGCATGGTAAATGTTCAGGTAAATATATCCACAGAAGCATTTCTTAATTCTATATAAAATAAGACAAAAAGCTATTATTGTCATTGTCATAAACAAATGTCCCTGTATTTGAATAGAAAGAAAAGCAAGATGTTACATGGATGATGATAATACCCAATGTGGATAAATGAGTAACATTTACATTTACAGCATTTATCAGACACCCTTATCCAGAGCGACTTACAATCAGTAGTTACAGGGACAGTCCCCCCTGGAGCAATTTGGGGTTAAGTGTCTTGCTCAGGGACACAATGTTAGTAAGTGGGATTTGAGCCCGGACCTTCTGGTTCATAGGCTCTGGTTCATATGTTACCCACTACTACCACCCTTATTCCATATGAAATGTTTGGTGCATATGTGCATTCAGGGTGGGGATGGCTTGGGGGAAGAAACTATCCCTGGGTCTGTTTGTCCTGGACCTGATGGCCCTGTAATGTCTGCCTTACTGTTGTCTCTGATGGGTTTTTACGCTCTGCTGAGACAGCGAGATGTACAGCTAATTTTCAGGGAGGAGAAGGGGCAGTCCATGATCTTCTGCATGGTCTTGACCAACCTCACTGCCACGGGGCAGTGAGAAAACCACACAAAGACGCTCTCTATAGAAGATCGATAGAAGATAATCAACAGGTTCTTGTTGATGTTATTCCTCCAGAGCAATCTCAGGAAGTGCAGACATGGGTGAAGATGAATACGTATCATATAGCTCAGTAGTTCAATGGTACAGGAATTCACTACTGTAGCAAATGACAGAAGGGGGTAAACAAAGGGGGTGAAACCGGAAGTTAATGAACGATGAAGTAAAAAAAAAAACAACTCACATTTAACACTTTAATTATTAAAAGAAACGCTGTAAAATGGAAATAACCAACGTACCTTTGGTACCTTTGTGCCTGTTTCTCTCCAGAATGCAGCCACTCTGTACTGACACTTTGACAAGTGTGCTGTGCTCTATATCACAATGACAATATTTTCACTTTAAATTACATTAATTACATTAATGTAGTAATATAAAGCTTTAAAGATATTTTGGACCTACAATTCACGGCCACTCTGTAGAGGCCCAGTAGAGGCTAGTTAAACTGAGTTACAACTGAGATTATCTGAAAAGAATTATCTGAAAGAGATCATCCTGTCTGGCCATTCAGACCTCAAGGCATCAGAGACTGAACAGTTACATGTGACAGGAACATATAATGTAATCAGATCATGTTGTCACTGATAACACAAAAGAAGAATAGAACAAAAAAATATAAAAAATTTAATATAGAAATGTCATGGCCACCACTAGTCCGTCAGGCCACCAGAGGGCGCCAGAACAACCCAGACCTCGGCCAGCCGGAAACAAGCCCAGGACCGGGACAACAAGGTGCGGTCTCCCACGCTGCCTGCCACGTATTTGTAAATGGTTTTGTTCTGCTACTCTGACTACGATGATACCGACCCGATCTTCCGTCCCCGACTCTGATTCCAGCGCGTCCTCTGACACCACGTATCCGTCCCGCAGCGTTCCTGTACCGATAAAAAGTTAATTCGGGAAAACTGCTGAATAAGAAGAATATTTTGTCATGTGGTCTGATTTCTCTCTATTCATCACCCAGCTATAATTCTTTTTTTGAATGACTGTTTTTGACTCTTTTAACATGGTGCACAGTTTATTAGCCAGTTATACACAAACAGGGATCAGGTCAAAAAAGTATTGTCATTTAATCCAAAAAGATATACAAATATATACAAGTATTTACAGATAATTATGCATATAAATAAACATCTGAACTCGGGCTTTGCCTCCACTTCCAGCTCAGGCTACAACTGGTTCAGGCTCAGTCTCAGTCTTCAGTTACGGTAAATGTCGACCCCCGATTTGGTTATGGTCCAGAAACGACTGGTCGAGGAGATGCAGGACGTTAGTCGTTGGCTGCGGTGGATCTGCAGCATGACAACCATCTGATGCACCACAGCACCTGTACACTCCGCAGCTCCTGCTCAGGCTTTGCCGCAGGTTCAACTTCTGGCATCCCCTCAGATGCTGTCGTCTGACTGGTCTCCATCTCATCTGTTTCAGGCAACTCATCTGTTTCAAGCAAAGATTGATCTAATAGCTCCAGGTCCGGTTCCAGCCAGGATGGACCTGTTGGCTACAGGTCCAGCCAAGCAGGATCTGCTGCCTCCAGGTCCAGTTCCAGCCAAGCAGGACCTGCTGGCTCCAGGTCCAGTTCCAGAAAAGGTCAACAACTGTACACAACTGGTACCAGACCACGGAACCCAAAATCCAGCTTCGCAATCTGTATGTCAAGATTAATATTCTTCCAGATGAAGGAGGAAGTTCTATTCTTCACAGTAGAAATATTGAAACTATTTAGAAACACTAGAAGGATTTTGAAGTTCAAGTTCAGGGTTGATGTAGGATGTAAAATGGATTTTATCCTGTATCAGCACACACACAAGAAATCAGTAAAGTAATATAGACACACACACAAACGCTCACAAACACACATTCAGAAAAAAGAAGAAACTGACCAGTTCTCTGTTCCCACAACCTCCAGTTTAGACCTGGGGTCAATTGAGCTGGCTGCCAACCCAAAGTCACCTGCAGGAAGACATGAGGTGTTAAAAGCTGACATCACAATCGCTCTCTTCCTGCCTCTGTGTGGTTTTACTCGTGGTTCCTTCAGTCTAGTGGTTGTGCGGCTGGTTCAGTTTGTGTGTAAATCAGTGGACACACTCACAGATCTTGACGTCCCCACTGGTGTTCAGGAGGATGTTCTCTCCCTATAGAACAACAAACACACACACAGGTTAAACAGGAATGAAATGGTGTAAATAGATGTTTGTCTAACTTGTCTTTCTGAACCACTTTATGCTTCTGTGTTTCTAAAGAACAGCAGTGAATAAGCTCTACAATGTTCATCTTGTATCTTGTGTTGGGGTGGGTGGGGCTAATGGGTGGGCTCCATACCTTCAGATCACGATGCATGATTTTCAGATGATGAAGGTAACCAAGAGCCTGAGGAAACAAAGAAAACTGTGAGTACATCACACACACCAGTGCAGAAGTGCATGTTTGTTGGACTGTGCTGTTTCTGGCAAAAATGCATGTGAGTAAGAAAATAGCAAAAGATGCATCACAGACACTGTACCATCTTGGAAGTGTGTGTTTGTGTGTGTGTGTTTGGGATGAGTTGAACTGTTACCTGCAAGACCTCTCTGCAGACGTATGCCACCTCCTCTTCTTCAAATCTCCTCTCTGTCCAGACAAAAAATGAAGTCCTGCCATCAACATACTGCAGATGAAAAGACCGGAAGGTGACGCGGTGACAACTTACCGTAAGACAGAGCAGACAGGCAGCCTACTTCACAATATTCCATGGCGATGTACACATGGGACTCACTGTAGAGGACAGAAAAGGATGAGGGTGTGTCAGTCACATGGTCTTAGAGCTGTGTGCTTTGCATTCAGGGACCTTGACTGGTAAATCTCTTTTGGGTTGTTTTGTTTGTTCAATTATCATCATTATTTATTAATAAGAATAATAAATGTTGTTATTAACTGGTTATTTAGAACCGACTAGAACAAACTGTCCATGTTCCTGTTGTCTTCATTTCTTTCTGGTTTTGGTTTTTTGAATCTTTTTTAATCCCTGAGTATAACCCCTTCTGCCTGGTACACTTCTTACCGACAGTAGGCTCCCAGAAGCTGGATGATGTTGGGGTGCTGGCACGCCGTCATCACTTTCAGCTCCTCCTCATAAGGTGAGAATTCATCTACAAAAAGACACACCAAACAAGTTTATACACAAAATCAACAAGATAAAACAATCATACAGTTACCTGCTCACTGGGAGATACTACATTCACACAAACACATGCACAAAATTCATTTCTTTCATTTCTCAATATATGTGGTAAATTTATTAGAAATCTGACTATCAACCTCAGAAACCAAGAGTAAAGTCTGTTTCAACTTATTGATCCTTTGGTAAAGACATTCGAACCTCACTTAGGTAAGAATCTGTGCACACTGACCTGATCCTGTCACAACCTGAGATTTGATGGCTGCAGGTTTGCCGGTCTGGATGTTTACTGCCTGCAGCAAAGAGAGCAAGACAAATTGAATAAAAAGTCACATTCACGGTCCGGCAGGGGTTACTCTGGGTCCGGAGTCCGGACCGGAGTTTCATGTTCGTCCTGTGTAATGTTTCCTGATTGTTATCACCTGTGTATCATTGTATAACATTTAAATTTACGGCATTTCTGAGACTACCACCCTATCCTGTTCGTGCCTGTTTGCCGTCAGGTCATTGTTTGGTGATGTTTCCCGTCGTGTGTACTATGTATTAAACCCCCGTTTCGTGACGTCGTGGCTTCAAGTTGCTCTGGATAAGGTCACAGCTGGGAGCAGATCCTTCTCCTATAGAGCTCCGCAGTTGTGGAACGGCTTGCCTGTCAGTGTCCGGGATTCAGACACAGTCTCAGTGTTTAAATCCAATCTGTTTTTTCTGAACTCCTAGACACTCATTTCACTTCACTTTGACGCAGTGTCAATTATAAAGTCCAGTTTATCACAGAGTCCCCCTGTTAGACACAGACATAGTTAAATTCACCCTAGGTAGGCTGTCCTAGTTAGGGTACCGGGCCACTGTAGCACCAATATACCACTATAACCACATATTTCAGTATCGGTTGTACAGTGCAACCGTCTGCCGCTGCTTCTGTTTGTTTTTCTCCGAGACACGGAATCAAGCACCCAGACTACTGGCAGACCCCAGTGAAGAGGCCAGCAAATAAATCCTGGTTCCTGACAACTGCTTAACAAGGACATACCATGAAACAAACCAGAGGGTCACCACAGCCACCACCACCGTTACAACTACAGCTTCAGGGATCTTCAAGTGGACCAGTAGCATCATTATGGACACGTAATGTAGACCATGACACTGGACTACATTCTGGACTTCTCCAACCCTACAACTGTAGGACTTTTTTTTTTTTTTTCATTCTTTCCTAGTGTTTTTCCTTGTGTGCAGAAGGGTCAAGTGTGGGGGTGTCAACTGTAGGGCCTGTCAAAGCCCATTGAGACATACTGTATGTGATTTTGGGCTATATAATAAATAAATGTTGTTGTTGTTGTAGTCCCGTCTGGTGGTGTTTTAAGTTTCCGGGTATGACCTTCCCATCGACGGCGCCGTCTCGTCCAGATTCCAGCAACGCACCTCCAGTAATCACCAGTTCCCCGCCAAGATCCATGCCATGTTTTTTTTATGCTTTATTTGTGATTTAAATTTTTTCAACAACAAACAAATAGCAGCTGTTGACCAATGTCCACCCACCACCCTCAGTCCCACCCGTCAAACACCAGGAAGAGAAATAAATAAATAAGAAAAGCAAAGAAAAAAAAATAATTATAAAAAAAAGGGAAGGGATGATTTAACATAATCAATAAATGGTGACCATATCTCCTTGAACTTTTCCTGACGATTAGCTTGATTGCATCGCAGTTTTTCCAACTGCAACATGGAGAGCATTTCCTTAATCCATTCATTAAAAGAGGGGGGCTTGTCTGATTTCCACATTAGAAGAATAAGTCTTCTGGCCATTAATGAGGCGAAAGCTACCGCCTTGGCTTGAGATATCGTAAGAATTATATCAGGGGGGACCCCAAAAATAGAAATGTATGGTGTAGGTTCAATCATTCTATTACATAAAGATGACAAGACTATGCAAATATTTTCCCAGAAATTGTACAATGACTGGCAGGTCCAGAACATGTGGCCTAAAATAACTGGCCCTTGGTGAAACATAGGCACTCAGAGCTGGTATTAGGAAACATTTTTGCTAGCTTATCTAATGAGTAGTGTAGACGATGTAGTACTTTAAACTGGTTAAATGTTAAGATCCTGTTCCCATGCCACTTTAGTTTTCTTCCATGAGGGTGAATAAATGTTCTGGATCAGAGGATATAATTTTGATATATTGCCTCTCATAATTCTTCCAGAGCAAGAATTTCATCTGCAGCCATTTTAGCTGGCGAATGTAAAGATCTAAAATGTTTGCTCACAAAACCTCTAATCTGTAAGAATCTATAGAAATGAGATTTGGGAATATTGTAACTTTTTTGCAATGTTTCGAATGTCATAAGTGTCCCTTCAGCGAAGAGGTCTTTGATAAAGATCAAGCCATTGTTGTGCCAGGTTTGAAATGCTGCATCCTTTTGGGACGGTAAGAAAAGATAGCTTAGTTGTTTTATATGAAAATGTTTCCTAAACTGGAGCCAAACCTTAAGTGAGTGTTTTACTACAGGATTAGGGAGACATGAGTACGGCTGCATAGATGTAGGACCGCTCATTAAGGTGTAAGATGGGACGTCACAGGACCATGGCCTTTCTAAATACAGAAAGCGTGGTAGAACTACCATCTTAATGGTATTCACTCTTCCAGCCAAAGAAATGGGCAATTCAGACCATCGTGAGAAATCGTTTTTTTGTACGCTCAAGTAGAGTTTTAAAATTGAGAAAGAATGGGGGACATTAATTCCCAGATAGGTAAATTCCACAACCTGCTTGAATGGAAAGGAACTAAGATCCAGTGACATTGCTAACTGATTAACCTGCAAAATGGTGCTTTTAGAAAAATTCAGTTTATAGCCTGAAATTAAACTATATGACCGTAATAGTTCCATGAGGACTTGTATGGATTCTGAAGGGTATCACTGAATCCAGGCAGCAGGACAGGACCTTTGAAAGAATTTTATAATTGCAAGGAAGGAGACTTATTGGCCGGTATTTACGTGGGTCCTTAGCTTTTTTTAGTAAAACCACTATGACTGCCTGGGTCATTGTACATTGTTTCTTTGGGGAGAGAATTTCCTCAAAAGGTTTGTTTAACCCATCTGTTATGTTGCGGGTCAAATTGACCCATTTTAAATTTCAAATATTTAAAAAAAATAGTTAAAAGTATTTTTTCAGTATGAAACTACTTGTGCTTGGCTTAATAACAGTAATCAACATATAAAATAAAAATGGTTCATTTCACATATGTGCAACCCCCCCCCTACATGTTACTATTACACAGATACTGTTCGGGTCAATTTGACCCGGCAGTCAAAGTGGAGGTTAAAGTGACCTCATCTGTAAGTGCAAGAATGCAGGTGTTATGACTTTTGACGGGAACCTTTTCTGTTCCCGTGGGTAAACTCCGCCCACACTCAATAGAGTTTGCCCACGGGAACAGAAAAAGTTCCCGTAGGCAAACTCCACCCACACTGAGTGGGCACTTAGTAGGGGAAGAGCCAAACATATAAAGATTCTCTGCAAGGGGGTCCTACAACATTACACTCTGCAGCTACATATGATCTAGTCTCTGTCAGAGCTTTAGAAAATGAGCAGCATAAATAAACAGATGACAGCACAGGAGGCTCTGGAACTAATCTTTGATCACGACAGTGAAATAGTGGAGGATGTGTCTGAAGATGAAGACCATCTTGAGGTCAATTCTGAGTCTGATGATTCTGATTATGAGCCAACTGAGGAAGCTTCTATTCATATTCCTCCTAGCAAGGAATTTACATCAAAAAATTGTGAAATACAGTGGTCTTCATCCCCAAATATGCGTCAGGCAAAACTGTCTGCAGAAAACATAATAAAGACAGTGCCAGGGCCCACTAGGATGGCAGTGACTCGTGTAACAGACATCAAGTCAGCTTTTGAGCTTGTCATGACCAACTCAATACAGAAAATCATTCTTGAAATGACAAATTTAGAAGGCAGGCGTGTTTTGGGGGAGAAGTGCATACATGCATATTTGGGAGTCCTCATCCTGGCTGGGGTCTACAAATCAAAGGATGAATCAACAGCCAGTCTGTGGGATGCAGAGATAGGCAGGGCTATATTTCGTGCCACAATGTCTCTGGAGACTTTTCACATTTTCTCCAAAGTAATCCGATTCGATAATCGAGAGACAAGGACTGTCAGAGGGGAGAGAGACAAGCTGGCAGCTGTTAGGACAGTGTGGGACAAGTGGGTAGAGCAACTTCCTCTACTCTATAACCCAGGCCCTAATGTCACAGTGGATGAAAGGCTAGTGGCATTCAGAGGTCGCTGCCCTTTTAGGCAATATATGCCTTCCAAACCAGCCAAATATGGCATAAAAATCTGGGCAGCATGTGATGCAAACACCAGCTATGCATTAAACATGAATAAAAATAATTTTTTTAAATCATCAATGTCATGTAAAACTATTTTGTTTTATATGTAGGTATTTCCAACATACATTTAAAAAGTTTAAAAATGCAGTTTTTATGAAAAACAACTGAATTATCCTCATTGAACCATGATATTGATTGAAATGGTTAGTAATGGAGTTAATAATGAAATATAAATGATGTTTATTGGGAATTTTTGGTTTCTGACACTTTTGGATAAGTAAACATGTCCCGGGTCAAATTGACCCAGGAACATTATTGGTGTTCCTAAGAAACGAACATAACAGGAGGGTTAAAAGAGGGGTCAGCTTGGCTGAAAAAACTTTATAAAACTCAGTTGGGAATCCATCTGGGCCGGGAGATTTACCATTTTGCATGGAATTTATATCTTGTGCTATATCTTCGCAAGATATTCCAAGGTCTAAACGTGACCGGTCTTCACAGATAATCTTAGGAATTTCTAACTGATCAGGAAATGTATGTATTTCAGATGAACTGACATGGACCTGAGAAGTGAATAGTTTTGTATAATATTCCTTGAATGGTTCATTTATGGTTGTTGGCTGGTTTGATACAGTGCCATGCATCGTGTGGATCCCAGATATCGTGTGGCTAGCCTGAATTTGCTTAAGCTGATGAGATAATAACCTGCCGACTTTATCACTGTGTTCATAATATGTGCATCTAGTCTTCAAAAGCAGCCTTTCAGTCTCAGCAATAGAAAGATTGTTAAATTCTGCTTGCAGAAGCAGCTTGTCCTTATACAACTCATTTTTTGTCTATTTTCTGAATTTTGGACAGGTCCACTAGCTGGCGATTATGCATTTTCCTCACATGGGCTGTATATGAAATTATTTGTCCCCTAAGAAATGCTTTAAGAGCCTCCCAAATAGTGATAAAGGACATACCAGGCGTGAGATTGACATCAAGAAAAAAGTCAATTTGCTCCGAAATATGGTCTCGAAATGGTTTATGAGAAAGCACTAATAATTACTATTTTTGACGCAAGAGAGAAACCTACTATCAATAAAAAAAGTCTATTCTTGAGTATGAATGATGGACAGGTGAGAAAAATGAATATTGCTGGGAGGTGGGGTTAGTATACCTCCAGGGGTCAAACAATTTGTAGGATTCCATAAATGGCAAAACAGCTGATGCAGACTTGGACACAATCTGTGGACAGTGTGGGATTCGATCTGTCTAGATTTGGCTGCAGGACCTTGTTGAAGTCACCCCCCAGAATTAAGTGATATGTGTCTAGGTGTGGGAGCTTAGCAAAAAAGGTGCAAAAGAACTGTGGGTCGTCCCAGTTGGGGCCGTAGACATTTGCTAAAACTACATTAAATCCACACAGTTTCCCTATAACTATGACAAACCTGCCTTTGGTATCTGATATTACAGACTCATTTACAAACGAAACCCCCTTTCTTATCAATATCGCTGCGCCTCTTGATCTGTCCCCATATTCAGAGTGGAAGATGTGATCTACCCAGCCTCTCTTTAATTTTGAGTGTTCATTAACTCGAAGATGAGTCTCCTGTAGAAATATAATCTCAGGGGCCAGGGCTTTCAGACGGGAAAAACCATGCAATGTTTTATAGGGTGGTGCAACCCTTTAATATTCCATCTTACAAAACGCAGTGAGCCCGGCCCTGACCCGTTAAGACCAGCCATATTGTGGATAGCCTAAGCAATCCCACACACTGAGAAGGAGAACAGGGAGGGAGAAAGAGAAAGTAAATAAATAAAACAATAATGATAAAAAAACAAAATTTATTTCTTATATAGCCCAAAATCACATACAGAATGACTCAATGGCCTTTGACAGGCCCTACAGTTGACATCCAACACACTTGACCCTTCTGCACACAAGGAAAACTTCCAGTGTCGTGGTCTAGATTACGTGTCCATAATAATGCTACTGGTCCACTTGAAGATCCCTGAAGCTGTAGTTGTAATGGTGGTGGTGGCTGTGGTGACCCTCTGGTTCATTCCATGCTATGTCCTTGTTTAGCAGTTGTCAGGAACCAGGATTTATTTGCTGGTCTCTTCACTGGGGTCTGCCAGTAGTCTGGGTGCTTGATTCCGTGTCTCGGAGAAAAACAAACAGAAGCAGCGGCAGACGGTTGCACTGTACGTCCGATACTGAAATATGTGGGAATAGTACAGGGAGTGCAGAATTATTAGGCAAATGAGTATTTTGTCCACATCATCCTCTTAATGCATGTTGTCTTACTCCAAGCTGTATAGGCTCGAAAGCCTACTACCAATTAAGCATATTAGGTGATGTACATCTCTGTAATGAGAAGGGGTGTGGTCTAATGACATCAACACCCTATATCAGGTGTGCATAATTATTAGGCAACTTCCTTTCCTTTGGCAAAATGGGTCAAAATAAGGACTTGACAGGCTCAGAAAAGTCAAAAATAGGGAGATATCTTGCAGAGGGATGCAGCACTCTTAAAATTGCAAAGCTTTTGAAGCGTGATCATCGAACAATCAAGCGTTTCATTCAAAATAGTCAACAGGGTCGCAAGAAGTGTGTGGAAAAACCAAGACGCAAAATAACTGCCCATGAACTGAGAAAAGTCAAGCGTGCAGCTGCCAAGATGCCACTTGCCACCAGTTTGGCCATATTTCAGAGCTGCAACATCACTGGAGTGCCCAAAAGCACAAGGTGTGCAATACTCAGAGACATGGCCAAGGTAAGAAAGGCTGAAAGACGACCACCACTGAACAAGACACACAAGCTGAAACGTCAAGACTGGGCCAAGAAATATATCAAGACTGATTTTTCTAAGGTTTTATGAACTGATGAAATGAGAGTGAGTCTTGATGGGCCTGATGGATGGGCCCGTGGCTGGATTGGTAAAGGGCAGAGAGCTCCAGTCCGACTCAGACGCCAGCAAGGTGGAGGTGGAGTACTGGTTTGGGCTGGTATCATGAAAGATGAGCTTGTGGGGCCTTTTCGGGTTGAGGATGGAGTCAAGCTCAACTCCCAGTCCTACTGCCAGTTTCTGGAAGACACCTTCTTCAAGCAGTGGTACAGGAAGAAGTCTGCATCCTTCAAGAAAAACATGATTTTCATGCAGGACAATGCTCCATCACACGCATCCAAGTACTCCACAGCGTGGTTGGCAAGAAAGGGCATAAAAGAAGAAAAACTAATGACATGGCCTCCTTGTTCACCTGATCTGAACCCCATTGAGAACATGTGGTCCATCATCAAATGTGAGATTTACAAGGAGGGAAAACAGTACACCTCTCTGAACAGTGTCTGGGAGGCTGTGGTTGCTGCTGCACGCAATGTTGATGGTGAACAGATCAAAACACTGACAGAATCCATGGATGGCAGGCTTTTGAGTGTCCTTGCAAAGAAAGGTGGCTATATTGGTCGCTGATTTGTTTTTGTTTTGTTTTTGAATGTCAGAAATATATATTTGTGAATGTGGAGATGTTATATTGGTTTCACTGGTAAATATAAATAATTGAAATGGGTATATATTTGTTTTTTGTTAAGTTTCCTAATAATTATGCACAGTAATAGTCACCTGCACACACAGATATCCCCCTAAAATAGCTAAAAATAAAAACAAACTAAAAACTACTTCCAAAAACATTCAGCTTTGATATTAATTCGTTTTTTGGCTTAATTGAGAACATGGTTGTTGTTCAATAATAAAATTATTCCTCAAAAATACAACTTGCCTAATAATTCTGCACTCGCTGTAGTATATTGGTGCTACTGTGGCCCAGTACCCTAACTAGGACAGCCTAACTAGGGTGAATTTAACTATGTCTGTGTCTAACAGGGGGACTCTCTGATAAACTGGAATTTATAATTGACACTGTGTCAAAGTGAAGTGAAATGAGTGTCTAGAACTTTAACAAAAAGCCGGAAAAAACAGATAGGTTTTGAGATTGGATTTAAACACTGAGACTGTGTCTGAGTCCTGGACACTGACAGGCAAGCCGTTCCACAACTGCGGAGCTCTATAGGACAGCTAAAGCAGGGGACTGCATCAACACTCCTAGTGAGCGATAAACATAGCACAACAGTGCTCAGGGTGAACTACCACGCTCTAATAAGCACCTCCGAGCAGTAACAGCAAAACAAAAAAAAAATTATGGCAATTAGGGTAACATCATCAATAACAATAAACAGTCAGTAAACAGTAATAACTGAGCACACCAATAAATCAGCTCAAATTGAACATGTACCCAGCTTGGGTGTGACATTTTTACCAGAATTTTGTCAATCATGAATCAGACCAGTTTTACAGAAAATACCTAAATAGAGAATACTGTACTTCCTATATGTACAAGATAAATAACTTACAGTCGTCAAAGGATCAGCTGACTTTCTTATTCAAAACAGGCGAAAAGAAAAGTAATTCACCACCTGGATGTCCCTCAAAGCGTCGAGAGATGAAGGCTCAGGCCTCCTCTGGAGAGGAGAACGTTTTCTCGGTATTCAGATGGGTCGAGCAGGATACAGGACGCCGAACTTCACCCCCTCCATCCCGCGGAGCTGCCATCTGATGTCATTAAATGCAGCCCGAGCCTTAGCTACTTTAGCCGTGAAGTCTGGGAAGACCGAGATGGACATGTCATTTATCTGGATACAATGCTTCTCTTTGGCAAGACGCAGGATATTTGCACAGTCCTGGTAGTAGTGGAAGCGGGCCACAATGACGCGGGGTGGATTCCCCTGCCTGAGCCCTGGAAGAAAAGATTGGTGTGCCCTGTCCAGCAGTGGAGCTTCTTTCAACTCAAAAGCTTGCTTAAGTAGTGATGAGACTAAAGTTGTGGAGCAGATCTGAGCCTCAGGAACTATTATTGTGACGTTGTTCCTCCGCGATCTGGCCTCCGTGTCGTCGCACTTATTTTGCAACATTTCAGTCAGTTTTGTAAGGGGACCAACTTCGTTCTGCAGATGTGTAATATCGTCAGTGCATGTCGAGAGGCTTTCTTCCATGTTGTTCACTTTAACGCTGAGTCCGGACAGCTCCTAGTAACAGTAGTAACAGTCTCCATGTATTCCTTCAGCTCGGACCAGACCACTCTTAAGAGATTTAAGAGCGGTCCAGCTCACTCTCCAACACCGCCCGGACCTCGGTTTTTATGGCATCGACCAAATCCACTCGCAGCCCGGACAGAAGTTCAGCTTTAAAAGACTCGACGTTAATCGCTAGCGCGGCTGCGTCCTTTCCAGAATCTTCTGCACGGCCCTGACCAGGCGGCGCCGTAGGCCCTGACAAGGTGTCACGCTGTCCATGTTTCCCCGGCGGACTTCCCAGTGGGGCATGCTGGAGACTGACGGAGTGACGAGCGCCTGCGGACAGGATGCCGGTCCCCCACGGACGAGCCGTACTTTGGACTGGTCCTGAAGCCGCCAGTGCAAGACAGCCGCCACTCGTCCTTATGGACTTCCTCCTCCCCTTTCATGGACCGTTTCTGAGTGCACGTCAGGAGGTCGTGCCTTTGAGGGGGGTACTGTCATAATCCGGTCTGGCAGGGGTTACTCCAGGTCCAGAGTTTCATGTTCGTCCTGTGTAATGTTTCCTGATTGTTATCACCTGTGTATCATTGTGACGTCCCTTGGCAGAGTATGGGTGTGTTCTGTTTGTGCGTGTCTCTCTCTCTTTCTGTCTCTCTCTCTGTAATGTTGCAGGGAGGCTCCTCATAAACCCACGATTGGACTCCTCCCACTTCCTGCCATGATTGGTGGGCTGTAATAGGGAAGAGGACTCAAAATGGCATCTGCTTTGGGACAAGAGGAGGGTGTTGTTGGTCAAGCAGAGAGTGTTGGTGTGAAGCAAGAAGGAAGTGCTGTGAAGGGAAGGATTGTGACCAGAAGACAAGACTAACTTAGTCTGCCCAAACCTGTTTTGTGTGTGTGTGTTTTGTTGTTTCAATGTCCTTGTTTGTAATGAACAGTTATCCATTAGTGTTGTCGCGTCATTTAGGAGTTTCTGCTCCTATGTCCCATTTGTTATGTCCCTGACCCTACACCCGGGACGTAACAATCATTGTATAAAACTATCCTGTTTGTGTCTGTTCGCCGTCGGGTCATTGTGTGGTGATGTTTCCCCTGTCCTGTGTATTATGTATTAAACCCCTGTCCTGTGACGTCATGCGTATGCGTCCCCCTGTCCAGCCAGCGTGACAGTAGCCTTTTTAGTTAATCGTTTGGTACCCTGTTATGGGTATAGGTAGTATGGTCCACCTGTAAAAAGGTGTGAGCTGACATGGTGATGAACAGCCATTGGAGGTGAGGAGCTTCTACTTTGTTAATTTGTTAGCCTTTGTGATTGCTGGGTTCTAGATGGGCTATGAGGGACTAGATTACTGAAATATCCCGTACAGAGACCCTCTATGCATGACATTAATTTGAGTCATTAAATTAATTTACCTTATAAATATCACCGAGCGACCCAGTATCAATAAGTGAGATGATCTGGTAGTTGGAAAAATTAATCCTCAACTCAATGTCTCCTTGATGGATTATAATCAAGATTTCTCCTCTTTGATTAGTGGATGGTCTCTGAAATTGCAGCAAAAGGCAGCCAATTGCTTGCTCGATCGCTCACTCGCTCTCTCTCTCTCACTCATTCTGTTAAAAAGAAGGTCATGAACATTTAGGTCTGACCATGGGTGTTACCAAATAAATGCAAGTTTACTCCATTTTCCACTAACTTTTGGCAATGTTCGTCAATGTGTGTGTTACGTCCTTTGGGTCGTAGAGTGGTTTGGGGTGCTCTGTGTTATGCGTGTTCTCTTTTAGGCTGTCTGCTGGGGAGGAGATTTGGATTACGGTTCCACCCACCAATTCCCTTGTCAACTGGCAGCCAATCAATGCACAGGACAGAGAACTACATAAGGACCATTCCAGCCACCATTCAAGGCTCATTGTTGTGGAGCCGGAGGAGGAGGAAGCGAGAGGAGAGTTTTGGAGTTGGAGTTTTTTTATTGTGTTAGCATTACAGATAAGCCTTTGTTGTTTTAGTGATTAGTGTGGGTAGTTGTGGCTTTGTTGTGTATTTGTATAGTCTCTCCTTTCATGGTGTGTTGTCCTCCTGTCCTCCTTGTTGTGTATATAGAACTTTAGGTTTGGTTGGTTGTTCACTACTCACTGTATAAAAAAGCACAATATTTCACTTGGGCCTGGTATCTGTGTATTCCCACTGCACACATTCCCCTTGTTTGTTGTCATGTTTCCCAACCCCTAGACAGGGACGTGACAATCATCACCCTTGATGAGCAGCCATAACAGCTGCTAGACCACTACTGCTGCCCACTGCTTGCCAAAGCTGATGGGTTAAAAGCAGAGGACACATTTCACTGGGTACGGTACTGTGGTGTGTCACATGTGACAACTTATTTCTCATTTATTTATTTCATATATCACTCATAAGCGCCTTGCTATGAAACAAGTGCATCTCTGCTGGAGTCCTGAACCTGTCACTTACCAGCCAATCAAAAAATCAAGGATCTACACAATAACCAATCAGTAAATAGAATTTAATTTGATTTAATTGACCCCATCCATAGGAGTAAGTGGTGGTTTAGTGGAATATCACTCTTAACTGTCTCTTAGCATGTTGGGGCAGTGGTGGCCCCATACTGCTCTCCGGGCGCCTATCATGGCTGCCCACTCTGTCCAGTAAAAACTGTAATTGGCCCGTATGAATTGGGGGCGTATCCATCAGAGCCTCCTCCACTAGACAGCACTGCTCACAGCTCACTTCAGCATGTATTTAGCAGCATGTTCGGAACCTGTTGAATGCATTCTTTAATTAAAACAGCATATATGTTCCATTCTTCTTTTATCTAATTAAAAAGCAGACATCTTCAACCTCTGTTGCTCCGTGGTTGAGCCCAGCACCACTGCTACCACCACGGAGCCCAGCACACCCATGTTTAATCATGTGGTAATGTTACTCACCCCCCCTGCTGTATATACTGGTATTACACAAGGGCTCTTTTTTGAAGGACTTGGAGCATAAACATTAACTAAAGCCACAAGTGTATTGTAAATTTGACCAGTGATTACATTTTAATGTAACAGATTTATGGAACTAAATAACCACGCTTCTAAATTAACTTTAAAAATGATGAGTGCTAGGGTGCTGTGTTAATAGCGATAAAATTACAGCACGCTGTTCCAAACATCACACACGCCCCTCTGATAACTAAATTACTGTATGACATCTCTAGTGTAACTGATGAACAAACCTCTGTTGATTACAAAATATATAATTAATCCAAATCCGCATTTTTATTAATTTATTACACCCCACAATATTATAGTCTTGAATTCAGAAGCAAATTGGTTTCTGGCCTTGAATTCATCAGGCACCCCAATGGTATCTATACATGCCATGTTGTTAAAAAACCCACCAGAGACTCAGTCACATCTCTGGGTCAGAAGGGGACAAATGCACAGAAGGGGGACATTGTGGCAAAAAAGGGATTTTATTGTAAACACAAAAGAACAAAAAAGGATAAAGAAACACAAAGGAAATAGAAAACAATGAAAAGGCATGCAATGACTTGTCAAAAAAATGCAACCGGTAACAGGTCAAAAGTAACAGGTCCACCGACTGGGTGCTCACTGTTCTTAAGGAGTGGTAATTGGAGATGGCTGGTCTGCTGTGGCCACCACTAACAGGAGCAGCCTGTCTTTTTATCATGAATAGTTTTAATGTCCATTATACTGCCTTCAAGAGCTCATATGATTCCTCATATGATTGTTGTGAAATGCCTGTGCTGACTGCTTTGACTGAGCTTTTTGGACAGGAATGATGCTTGATGTTGGTGTGGAAATAAACAATCCCAGTCAAATAGTGCAGAGGAAAGGAAAAAAGTATATTTGAGAAGTCTCACAAGTGCGCATGTAGAGTTCTCAAGGACTCTGGGCAGAAGAGGTGTGGACAATCAAGTTTAAAAACCTGAAGTACAAGACACAACATGACTTTATATTATGACAGAGAACATCATTTATATTTACAGCATTTACCAGACGCCCTTATCCAGAGCGACTTACAATCAGTTGTTACAGGGGACAGTCCCCCTGGAGCATCTTAGGGTTTCTTAAGTGTCTTGCTCAGGGACACAATGGTAGTAAGTGGGATTTGAACCTGGGTCTTCTGGTTCATAGGCGAGTGTGTTATTCACTAGGCTACTACCACGTCATCACTACCAGCGCATCATTTTATGCTTATATGTGTATCTGCATATGTGTGTGGCAGGAGCCTCCAGTCTCTTCGCAGGCTGTGCTGATAATTCATATCACCTCGGCTCAAGGTTTTACCAAATTTCTTCAGCCTGCGGACAGGGCTGAATCCCGGCTCAGTTTTCCATTAAACATTAAGAGCAAAGTTTAAACTGGATCATAAGAGCATATACATTTCCCAGTACGATGTGTTCACCTTGTGCAGTCCCAGTCAATGTCCACTGAGAGGCGATACAGACAAGGAAATAAATACACTAGAAAGATGAGCTTCATGATGTATGTCACATGCCTATTTAAACAAGTGAGTTGGTCCATGAGACTGTCACAAAGTTAAGTAAAAACATTTAAAGTACATTAAAGAGTGACAATATAGTTTTACTAGATACAACATTCATTCATCTCTACATGACATGTAAAGCTGTTCATTCATAAAAGAATGATGAGAAGGATGATCAATAGAAATGAACAGCACCTGAGTTATATAAGTGTCAGAGCAAAGGGTCTGAATACTTAGGACCATGTGATATTTCAGTTTTTCTTTGTTAATAAGTCTGCAAAAAAATGTCAACAATTCTGTGTTTTTCTGTCAATATGGGGTGCTGTGTGTACATTAATGAGGGGAAAATGAACTTAAATGGTTTTAGCAAATGGCTGCAATATGACAAAGACTGAAAAAATTAAGGTGGCCTGAATGCTTTCCATACCCACTGTATATTTGGCTATTCTGTTCAAGAGCAATTACTGCAAATACGTTTCTTTAAGTTTCTGCTTATTACACTACTTTATTAGATGGAGATTGCATCAAATACTCTTTTATTCACAACAAAACAAACCCCATAACCAACCACTGCTGGTCTGTAACAATTTAAATGTTTCAATCTTGTAATTTTCAGTTTTTCAGTATAAAAGTTGAACAAATTTGTGCCCTTTTTGTTTTCTTCAGATATGCAAAGACACCCTGTACATGGTCTCAGTTTGTTTTTAAAAGAGCATCATGGTATTTTTTTAAGAATATGAAATGCCATAATCACTGCTGCATTCACTGACTGTAAAACGTTCCATTACAATAGTTTCCATACCTGTTCATCTTCTATTTCAATTTGCCATTAGGTGCATTGATTAGCCTTGGCATGTCCACATTCAGTTCTATTTCAATGTGCACCATGACACAGAATGTGTTTTTTTCAATTGTTTTTGAAAATATGTGTTATGCAAAAGCCCAAACTAAAGACAACACATTGGGGGGAAATGTCTAGTAATTCATTGTGTCTTCAAATTCTTCCTGTGGATTCATACCATAGCGCAAAACTGTTCCGTCCATGAACGCCCAGGCCATTCTCTGTGTGGTGAATTTAG
Organism: Denticeps clupeoides; assembly: GCF_900700375.1. NCBI lineage: Eukaryota > Metazoa > Chordata > Actinopteri > Clupeiformes > Denticipitidae > Denticeps > Denticeps clupeoides. The sequence continues at coordinate 6,060,694 of NC_041714.1, forward strand.
CTGCCCATTCCGCTGGAAGGGCATACCACAATTGCCCCTCCTGCACCATGGACTCAGAGGCTGATTTACCTATAAAAGGACAAGACAACTTCATCACACCCTGCTTTTTGTGTAATATTGATAATATATAATCTATTTTAGCACCTGAACATAGCATGGAAGTAACACAAGCCTTGCTTGACATGACATAAAATGTTTTAGTAAATGCAGAGTAAATGTAATTGCCCATCCTGGTAAAAAAGAGACTACCTGAAAGATTGATGATGGCCTATGTTGAGCAAGAAGGAATAACAAGAAGAAAAACTTTTCGGTCCTGCAATGCGGCCAGTAAAATCAGCTCCTCAGTCAAAGTCAGAGCAAAGCGGATCCTGCACGCCACAAATGTAACAAGATAATAAATGTAAACCTGGACCCAGACACAGGGAACCTGTTTTTACCATTTTCCCCAGTCATTACCAAAGCATTTCAGAGCAAACAATGGACCTGCTGACCCGTCAGAATGCCGTGCCTCATTATTGTCCCGACGACGGCTGCGGTTTGCACAGTCGCCCTTCCCTCTCGCACACCAATTAAAATGATTGGCAATGGCCATGTCAGCGGCTCTCACCATTTGCATTAATTTTATTCACCAACAAGCTAAAGCTGATGTTTGTCAGTGTATGGCTGACAGCTCAAAATTAATAAATAAATATATAGCCAGACTTTTGCAATTCAAAACCTATTTATTGAAAACCCTAACTGTGATAAGGTGACTGTAGCCAGTTGACTTTTTCAGACTGTTTGACACAGGTTTCAAGTTTAATAATGAAACACAAAAGTGTCGATACATCCTGTCGAGATGCTACTTTGGCTGTAGCAACAATAAAACAAGTTTGTGTCATTCACTTTCCTGATTAAATAGTCTCAGTCTATATCCATCAAACACAACTAGCTAATCAGCGCAGAAGATAGCCAGCGTCCTTTGACTCCATACAACCCTCACACATACACCATATATTCCTCACACCTCTACATACAAACCTCACACATACACCATATATTCCTCACTCATCTACATAAAAACCTCACACATACACCATATATTCCTCACACGTCTACATACAAACCTCACACACACACCATATATTCCTCATGTAGCTACATACAAACCTCACACATACACCATATATTCCTCACTCATCTACATACAAACCTCACCACACACCATATATTCCTCACGCGTCTACATACAAACCTCACACATACACCATATATTCCTCACACGTCTACATACAAACCTCACACATACACCATATATTCCTCACTCATCTACATACAAACCTCACGCATACACCATATATTCCTCATGTATCTACATACAACCCTCACACATACACCATATATTCCTCACGTGTCTACATCCAAACCTCACACATACACCATATATTCCTCACGTGTCTACATCCAAACCTCACACTTGCACCATATATTCCTCACGCATCTACATACAAACCTCACGCATACACCATATATTCCTCATGTATCTACATACAAACCTCACGCATACACCATATATTCCTCATGTATCTACATACAAACCTCACGCATACACCATATATTCCTCACTCATCTACATACAAACCTCACACATACACCATATATTCCTCACGTGTCTACATCCAAACCTCACACGTACACCATATATTCCTCATGTATCTACATCCAAACCTCACGCGTACACCATATATTCCTCATGCATCTACATACAAACATCACGCGTACACCATATATTCCTCACGTGTCTACATCCAAACCTCACACATACACCATATATTCCTCACGTGTCTACATCCAAACCTCACACATACACCATATATTCCTCATGTATCTACATCCAAACCTCAAGCGTACACCATATATTCCTCACGTGTCTACATACAAACCTCACACATACACCATATATTCCTCACACCTCTACATACAAACCTCACACATGCACCATATATTCCTCACACCTCTACATACAAACCTCACACATGCACCATATATTCCTCACACATCTACATACAAACCTCACACATACACCATATATTCCTCACACCTCTACATACAAACCTCACACATGCACCATATATTCCTCACACATCTACATACAAACCTCACACATACACCATATATTCCTCACACATCTATGTACAAACCTCACACATACACCATATATTCCTCACACATCTACATACAAACCTCACGCATACACCATATATTCCTCACACATCTACGTACAAACCTCACACATGCACCATATATTCCTCACTCATCTACATACAAACCTCACACATACACCATATATTCCTCACACGTCTACATACAAACCTCACACATACACCATATATTCCTCACGCGTCTACATCCAAACCTCACGCATACACCATATATTCCTCACACGTCTACATACAAACCTCACACACACACCATATATTCCTCATGTAGCTACATACAAACCTCACACATACACCATATATTCCTCACTCATCTACATACAAACCTCACCACACACCATATATTCCTCACGCGTCTACATACAAACCTCACACATACACCATATATTCCTCACACATCTACATACAAACCTCACACATACACCATATATTCCTCACTCATCTACATACAAACCTCACGCATACACCATATATTCCTCATGTATCTACATACAACCCTCACACATACACCATATATTCCTCACGTGTCTACATCCAAACCTCACACATACACCATATATTCCTCACGCGTCTACATCCAAACCTCACACATACACCATATATTCCTCACGCGTCTACAGCCAAACCTCACGCATACACCATATATTCCTCACGCGTCTACAGCCAAACCTCACATACACACACACACACACACACACACACACACAGTATATTCCTCACGCATCTACATCCAAACCTCATGCGTACACCATATATTCCTCACACCTCTACATACAAACCTCACACTTGCACCATATATTCCTCACGCATCTACATACAAACCTCACGCATACACCATTTATTCCTCATGTATCTACATACAAACCTCACGCATACACCATATATTCCTCATGTATCTACATACAAACCTCACGCATACACCATATATTCCTCATGCATCTACATACAAACATCACGCGTACACCATATATTCCTCACGTGTCTACATCCAAACCTCACACGTACACCATATATTCCTCATGTATCTACATCCAAACCTCAAGCGTACACCATATATTCCTCACGTGTCTACATACAAACCTCACACATACACCATATATTCCTCACACCTCTACATACAAACCTCACACATGCACCATATATTCCTCACACCTCTACATACAAACCTCACACATGCACCATATATTCCTCACACATCTACATACAAACCTCACACATACACCATATATTCCTCACACCTCTACATACAAACCTCACACATGCACCATATATTCCTCACACATCTACATACAAACCTCACACATACACCATATATTCCTCACACATCTACGTACAAACCTCACACATGCACCATATATTCCTCACACATCTACATACAAACCTCACACATACACCATATATTCCTCACACCTCTACATACAAACCTCACACATGCACCATATATTCCTCACACATCTACATACAAACCTCACACATACACCATATATTCCTCACACATCTACGTACAAACCTCATGCATACACCAAATATTCCTCATGCATCTACAGACAAACCTACATACACCTCATTAAAACACATTAATTGTTGAAAATAGGTATTTGACTGCAAAAATTTCAGTTCCTCCATACCTATTGTTGGTAAGCAAATTTTCTCTAAAAGCTCAAGATCCTGTCTCCTCTGTGTTCAGGTAAAAAGAGATCTTTGTTAAAATCACCTCAGGACCAGACATCCACTACCAAATAAGACATGCGGACACAGCTAATTTGACATTCCTGAAACAATCCAATGGTCTTGAGTGGTAAACACATTGTTTCCCTTGAATGCTAACAGCTTCTGTTACTAAACATGGGCATGAGTTTCAATTGGCTTCAGATCTGCATTACAAAAAACACAGTTTTACTAAGTTAGACTAAGTAGCTGAACCATCACAATGGGTTAGCATGTGATCTGACTTACACAACAGCTAATAAGAGAGGGGTGGATCCTGGGATACGAGAAGGGCGGTCAAAAGATGCACAGGGGACACCTGTGGGTATGAAGGGCACGGGCTGTCATGACTGTTGAGTCGAGTCACATGCTTGGTCCCCTGGTGACTGGGGTTTAGGGCCGGGTGGGGAGACTGTTCACTCCTTTCAATATAGTTGAAAGTGTTTCTATGACTCTTGGCACTATCCCAGGTACCACAGATTTACTCCAGGGTCTGTCACATTGTGTAGGCTTGTGGAGACACTAGGCCTCCTGAGTGGAACATTTTTGTTCGGAAATAACTGTCCTCTCTATTAAGAAACATACGCTGTTGAGGTAAAAGTCTCAGTAGACCAACTGGCAAATCTTTCCAATGTCAGACACACACAATATTTTGACCGCATGTTTTATCCCTTTTTATCTTTGCAGTTCTATTAATGAATTTGAAAGAACTTCAGAGCTTCTCTTCTTGAATGTAGAAGTAATGAGTTTAATGACCAAAACAAGAAACTGGTCAAAGCAATGAAGCCACAATGGGACCAATAACTAACACAATCTGGGAAAATCACAGATATGTTCAGGTCAGGCAAGGTGAGTCCACAGGGAAATGAGGTGCAGGTATGTCTGATGAGAACCTAGAGATGCCCATGATATTTATAGGGGTGACATAGAGGAAGTCTAGCTGTTCTAGTCTAGAACTTTTGTTTTAGTTTTTTTCTTGTTCTAGTTTGTTAGTATTAACAAAGGCCTTTATAAAGAAATATTAAGAAGGGCATACATGAAAACTTGTGAAAAAGTACCTTGTTCAATGTGAAAGAGAATCAGTCTGGCTAATGTGACTTTTAAAATCGATTCTCCATGGCCAGTGCAGGATACCGCCCCAGTGTGACTGTCAGCATAACCCCCTGATCATTGGGACTAAACAAATCGATCAATGAGGCGCTCAAAAGATTATTATAAAATTAATATATTGCATAATAATATATTATGCATAATAACTCTGCCCAGCATTTTGTTTCTGATCCCCCCCAGTAGACGTTGCACAAGCAACGTTGCCAAAAGAGTCCAATGCCACTGCCCAACGGGGTCATGGTTGCTGAAATAAGCATGATTGGCTTAGTAGTAAGTTTTAGAAAATGATTTGTACATTTACATTAACAGCATTTATCAGACACCCTTATCCAGAGCGACTTACAATCAGTAGTTACAGAAACAGTCCCCCTGGAGACACTTAGGGAGACACTCAGTGTTCTTCTCAGGGACACAATTTTTTTTACTTACTACTGACGTTTGACAGTAATAAGTCAGATTGACAAAGTTCTGTGGATGCAGAATGAAAAGTCTCTACATTAAAGACAGAAAGTCCATCTGCCACGACTCAACGTTCATACAAATTCACCTGGATGACTGAGAATCTTCACAGACATTGTAAGTGGACATGAATTTGCAGTTTTCTGATTCATAGGTGAGTGTCTTACACATCAGGCTACTAACACCCTGCAAACAAAGCCACCCTTACATCTTACTTTTAAGCCATGTGAGTAAAACACAAAACAGAAAACCCTGTACGACACCTAGTAAATAGTGCGTTATTAGTGTGTGTTAGGCCAACTTCAGATCAGTCTGCAAATGCCACCAGGCGAATGTGGCCATCATGTCTGGATTTACTAAAGTGCGCTGGCCAGTAACAGCAGGCCGAGCTCTGCTCAGAGTGGATACCTCAAGGACACTCCTGGGTTACTGCACCATATGTTGGCTACGCTTCATTATATAGAATTACTACAGACAGGGGCAGTGGTGGCCTAGTGGTTAAGGAAACGGTCCTGTAATCAGAAGGTTGCAGGTTCGATTCCCGATCCGCCAAGGTGCCACTGAGGTGCCACTGAGCAAAGCACCGTCCCCACACACTGCTCCCCGGGCGCTTGTCATGGCTGCCCATTGCTCACTCAGGGTGATGGGTTAAATGCAGAGGACAAATTTCACTGTGTGCATCGTGTGCTGTGCTGCTGTGTATCACATGTGACACATGTCACATGTCACTTCACTTTTTTTTTTTTTTATATGTTTCTCCTATTTTTTATACTGTACAAATTGAAAAAAAAGAGAGAAAAAAGTTACAAATTTTACAATTGTGAGAGCGATGCAAAAATGGTTGCTGACGGGGTGAGAAGCGGCAAGAAGCTGGCGATTATATTTTACAGCCGCAATTTCCTTTTCCCTCTTAAGCTAGCGCTTGTAGCACAAAGAAAGCCAGGCTTTTAAAAAGCTGAACATTACAAGAGCTCACAGGATCATGGTGCAGTAAAAAACACTGACTGTGTGACTGTCATTTATTTAAATGCACCACACTGCATAACAGTCGGCTCAGGTCAGGCTCGGGCTGAATTCTGTCAGACTCAGGCTCTGTTGGGTTGGGCCTAGCCTTTTAGGGACGATTACAGATCTAATATAGACTCTATATACTCTGCCATTTTTACTAAATAAAAGTTTGTAATTAATCATTTTATTATAGTGTATATAAGTGTGTATGCGGAAAGGAATTTGGGTTGGGGGGATTGGCTTATTTTGGACACAGGCAGGGGGCTTCAGGGGAAAAAAAAGGAAAACAAGACAAAACATGAGTGGAAAAAAATTGTCTTATTGGTCTATTTGTCTATTTTTCCTGAACTCCAAAGAAGTGAAGCAGTTCAGCAAACCCAGCAGCTGAAGACATCACAAATCTCCATACTAACAATTAGTAGAAATGCGATCACTGATGTACACTTACAGCATTTATCAGGCGCCCTTATCCAGAGCGACTTTACAGCCACTAAACATTGCTGACTTCAGTAGTTACAGGGACAGTCCCGCCTGGAGCAACTTAGGGTTAAGTGTCTTGCTCAGGGACACAATGGTAGTAAGTGGGATTTGAACCTGGGTCTTCTGGTTCATAGGCGAGTGTGTTACCCACTAGGCTACTACCACCACAGTGATGTAAATCTCACAAGATGTCCCCGTGGAAATCATGCAACTTCCAGTGGGCAATGGTGGCCTTGCGGTTATGGAAGTGGCCCTGTAATGAGAAGGTTGCCGGTTTGAATCCCGATCCCCACACACTGCTCCCCAGGCGCCTGTCACTGTCCACTGCTCACCAAGGGCGATGGTTAAAAGCAGAGGACACATTTCGTTGTGTCACTGAATGCTGTGCGGCAGTGTTTCACAATGACAATCACTTCACTTTCACTTCTCATATTTATGATATGAGAAGTGAAGAAGTATAGACTGATGTGTAGCCTAATAGGGAAGACACTCAACTATGAACCACACAACCAACTCTTCTTACCTTTGTGTCGCTGAGCAAAACACTTAACCCCAAGTTGCTCCAGGGAAATTGTCCTTAAAACTCTCACTCACTTTGGGTAATTGAGCATTCTAAATGCTGTAAACATAATGGAAAATCCAGTTAAAACTTTTTGAAAATTTATAAAAAACACCACATTACTGAAAACTTCAAGCTACATCAGAATAACTTGAAGAAAAACCTAATATGCCAAATTCAGATGTTTAAATGTTAGGCTTTTCAGACTCTGATGATTGATAATTGAATAACTGTTGATTGCTTAATTATAGCTTCTCTGTGAATGCTGAAGGTGACTGAACTGATCTGCCAAATGCCTTAAATGGTTGTCCCCAGAAAAATTGGACTACGTTTGTATTATACAGCTATACAAATATGGAAATCCATCTGAATATAGGGTAGAAGGCCTCATGGTAAATGAGGTTGTGGTGTTTCTGATGTGACTACAACCCCTCACTGAGAATGTCTGTCAGCAGCAGTTGGTGAGAGAAGTCCTTGTCAGGTTTGTGAAGGGGGACATCAATCATCTTTGACAGGCAGTTGATTGCTCTATTAAATCACAAGTGATGGCTGGATTCGGCCCGTCAGCTTAGGTGAAAACAAAATTTAAGACATGGACTGTATTTCAAAACCGCAACGGAATTCAGATTTTTGGCCCTTTAAATAGGAATAAACGGCTTAATGGAGCAGGTAACAACAGCAGAAGACGCAATCTGCATTATCTGCAATTCAGTGCTTAATAATAAATTAAGGAAATGCATTAACCTTAATTTCTAAATTGACATGCAAATTCCAAGGGCAACAAAATCATCACAATAAAATATCACACACAAGCCATTATTTTTACATTATTTGAATCAGTTTTAAATGAAAGCGAAAGTCAGTACGACCTTGTCGAGCAATGACAACAGAATAATTAGCACCCACCCGAATATTAATTAAAATAATAAAGTGATTTCCTGGCGCCTGGATGCTGCCTTAATTGAGGACGGGATCATTTCAGGGGGAGCTGCTAAGGCAAATCTGATTGACACCATTTCCTCCTGGAGACCGGCCTGACGGCACTTGTGGCCCACAGCTAATTAACGCTGTAGTTTGAAATGACTCAAGAGCTGTTTAATTGGTCATCCATCAGGAAGCCACGCCGTGTGCCGTCACCCATACCAATGTTATCCATGCCGAGGCTGCCAGGGTCGGTCATACTGGGCCGAAGGTCGCAGATTAATTGTGTGTTGAATGAAAGGAAAGGGTAGCTAATTTCCAGGAGCTCAGTATTGAAACAGAGAGAGGCTGCGCTTCGGATTAACCTCTTGGGCGCGTCCAGGAACGAACCCAAGCAACCGAGGAGGAGGAAGCGTGCGATCCAGCCAACTGTCACTTAGCACCTCCAGTGGCCTATTTTTACTGCCTCCCACAGAGAGGCTGAGGTTACTTCCCGCGATGGCCTGAGTGCCTCTGCTGTTCGGCTTGACAATGAGGGCCTTTTCTGTGTGAGGATGGAGGGTCTGAGGGCTTCCCACTTGATTTACCATAATCATTTGTCCAGAAGCTGTCATCCAATGACAGTCATAGAATGAGACCCCATGAGCTGCCATAGGTTTCAGAAGAGACATTGTCCCAGAGCCATTTAAATGTAGTGTCACACAGTCACAATCTACGAGCCAATGAAGTTAATGAGATGTCTCGGTCTTGGGGATGATGCTTTTACCATAAGTCAGATGAAGTTCAAATGTCGATACTGTACTCGTTGTAAGCCCCAGCTCTAAACAGAACAATATACCATGGTCTAACTTCTTGATGAATCATATAAGTTACTGTACTGGCCCTATATCTAAATTTCTTTACATTTCCAGCATTTATCAGACGGCCTTATCCAGAGTGATTTACAATCAGTAGTTACAGGGACAGTCCCCCTGGAGACACTCAGGGTGAAGCCTTTTCTGGTTTGTAGCAGAATATCTTACCCACTCAGCTACTACAGAGGATACAAAAAGTGTAGACATCCCTGTTTTGTTATGTAAATTAAGTCCACAATACTTTTTTCATTATAGGTCAGCTTTAATGTTACATATAACCTGCACAATTCAACTGAGTATTCAGCGTTTTTGATTTCACGGCAGAGAGTTTCTGTAATGACACAAAAAAGCCAGTTTCCCTGGCTTCACACACACAGGGATATTGCTGATACCAAGATTAAATCAACCATTTATCAGATCAACAAAAACTTCAAGGAGAGAAATCTCCTCTGGAAAAAGGATGTCTGGAGAAGAAAAGGTGACGTTACCATCAGTCCTGTCTCGTGCCGACAGTAAAGCATCCTGAGACCATTCGTGTGTGGGGCTGCTTCTCATCCAAGGGTGTGGGCTCACTCACAATTTTAACTAAGAACACAGCCATGAATAAGGAATGGTACCAAAACCTCCTCCGACAGCAACTTCTCCCAACCATCCAAGATCATTTTGATGAAGAACGATGCCTTTTCCAGCATGGAGCATTGTGCCATAATTCCAAAGTGATAACTAAGTGGGTCGGGGAACAAAACACTGAAATTTAGGGTCCATGGCCAGGAAACCCCCCTGACCTTAATCCAATTGAGGACTTGTAGTCAATTCTCAAACAAAACCCCACAAATTCTGACAAACAAACAAGCACTACATTTGAAGGAATGTGTTGCCATCAGTTGTCCGGATCTTTAAAAAAAAGCGCCTGCAAATATTGACTCTTTGCATAAACTTGATGTAATTGTCATTAAAAGCCTTTGAAACTTCCAAACCACAAACACTAAAGCAGCAAACTTTATAAAAAACAGGATTTGTGTAATTGGCGTACTATTGGCAGAATCCTGGTGTAGTAAATTCTCGCTGCCAGCTGCTGCCTCATTCTGATGCATGCACAGCTTGTTTGTTTTTTGCACAACTGCATAAACCGGTTGAGAAGTCAAGGACAAATCATTTAAGCCATGTCCCAAAAAAAAAAAAGAATTTATGCCACTAGAGCAGAGAAAAGAGACCTTTACGTTGAAAATGTACGTGTAATGGTACATGTATTAGTGCCGAAGAGTCACATGTTTTTTCAGTTGAATTGAACAGGCTATAGGTCACATTTAAGGTGGTCTAATTTTATAATCACAAAGCCTGGCGTTTTAGCCGGGGTGTGTAAACTTTTTATATTCAGCTTATAACAGCTAAATCATGATATTTGGAAATGACGTCTATTTGTTTAAAGCCTCATCCACACTTCACGGCTCATGACACCAAGGCAGTGTTGTCCCTTTCTCATTGGAACATGCACTCCTACGCAGGGGCTGGTAGTAACAAGTTACATTTACCCCATTACATTCAGGTGAGTTTTATTGCACCATACTTTTTACTTAGATTTGTGAAAATATTGGGCAACACTTGACTTGGTCGTTTTTTTTTGTTTTTTTTTATTGTACACTTTAGACATCCTTTATAATTGCCAGAGAAATGCCAGAGTGACTGTGCCACATGACTCAGTCACCTGACCACACGCAAACAGCAGCCTCTCTGACAATGGTGACTTCTTTGGATCCATGGAGTCAGAAAAACCCCAAGCAGGCGGCCTGGAGAGTTACCTTTCATGTCCATCCATGGGAGGCATGGATCTATTGCACGCCTTTCCTCACATCAACAAGCTGTCACTCAAAGTCAACCCAGGTTCCGCAGCCTGCCAGAGGCTTTTCGTTCATGCGCGGCTCCTGTTCCCTGCTAAACGCTCACAGCTTCACTGCAAGAATCGTGAAACTGACAGTAAGGCTCCACTGAGTGAAGAACAGTCACCTTTTAACAGTTCACGGTAAAGTGCGACTTCTTGTATGGACACAAGCTGCCTTGTTCCAATGCTATTTTCTATCTGCTGAGCGGGCGGTAAAGGGCAAGTGAATATACAGTATACAGTATTTCTCGTCACTTGAAGTAGTTTGCACTGTTCAAACATACATACTTTACCTACTGTACAAGTGAGACTTGTTAGATTCTGTTTCTAGTGCTTTATTTTTAGATTATTCATTTTTATTTTTTATTAATTTGAAATAACAGAATTTTACAAAATATTTCTGTCTGTCTGATTAAATAAGTTCTAAAAAATAGTGTTTGTACCCTTACTTATGCTTACTTAATGTTAATCGCTGCTTTGGACAATTGACTTGTGGTCCCTCATAGCTTGTAAGTGTGTTTACCATGAGCAGGAGACCACAAGCAGTGGTGGCCTAGCGGTTAAGGAAGCGGCCCCATAATCAGAAGGTGGCTGGTTCGAATCCCGATCCGTCAAGGTGCCACTGAGGTGCCACTGAGCAAAGCACCGTCCCCACACACTGCTCCCCGGGTGCCTGTCATGGCTGCCTACTGCTCACTCAGGGTGATGGGTTAAATGCAGACGACAAAATTCACTGTGTGCTGTGCTGCTATGTATCACATGTGACAATCACTACACACTTTAGGATAGGGAGAGAGAAGCCCTTCAGTCTAATGGAGGGAAGGAACATTCGAAAACTCTTATGTATGCCTTATTTCATCATTTCTTCAGCATTTAATAGTAGCAACCTTATCAGTACTCAGATTTACAGACTTTTCACTGCTTCCAGTGAAAAAATTCCTCACCACTGCTTGCTGAAGAGTTCATTCACTCCAACGACATATGACTTGTATTTCTCCCACTCTTTCCGCTCTTCCTCTGTTACAAGGGCGTGATGGGCCCGTGCCCATACTGACGGACATGGGCACGGCGTGATGGACAGTCTGTGTTCACAGGGTGAAAAAGGAAAAATGAACAGTAGGATGGACAATATATTCAAATACACGCCATAGCCGCTAGTAAATAAGGACTCTTTTCTAGCCACAGGCAGAATTATTCATAATGCGGATTCACAGCCATTCATGTCTTTGCGGGCATCTTGTCTGAGCATCACCTTGACCTGGCTGTTAAGCGCATTCACCCTGTCTTCCTGCTGTGGCTGAAGCCACCACGGTGAATAGCTTCAGGCCGACCTTGTTCCAAAAAGCAGGATAATAAACAGCTCTGCGGACACCAGCGCTGGTCAGTGCTTCTCGGGAGTTCGTGCGAAACCTGTAAACACTGAGCAACCCAATTACCGCAGGTCAAGAAAACGAGTTGCAGAGCCACACGCCGGGGACGCGGCAAATTTATTCATGAACCCACGCCTTCACCGCCGGCCAGCATATTTCATTATAGGAGCGATAAGGAACGCAGGTCGTGAACTGGACATTTAAACCAATTCGCAGCTCATAATGGTTCGGGTTAAATGAAGAGCAGCAGCCAACAGGGACATACATTGAAATTTCTCCGCCATGAGCGCTGTTTTGCGTACGGCTTGCGATGCAGAAATGTGAACGCCGACTTCTCTGCCAATTGATAAATATAACATAAAGTGGTTATTAATGTCATTTTTCTCTGTCAAACGGAGATGACACGGAAGTGCAGTAGGTCGATGAGGCTCGACTGCAGCATTGATCTAAGATTAATGAATTTTTAATATCAAGCTGCTAGACAGCTGTGCCAGTCCAAAGTAAGACCAAGGTCTTTCGGGGCAGTCAAGACAGGTGCCTGAGACAATACATTTTATCTGGCATTTCGGCCTCATTGTTTCCGCGCTGTGCTTGCAGTGACAAATGAACTACCGTTCCGGGCCAGCTCCGATGCCAAAGGTTCCTGTTGTACCTCGCCTTCAGGATTATGGGAAAACACTCATACTCACAGCAAAGTGCTTGATGGGAAACATTTTTCAGAAATGGCTTTAATTAATGGACAAGCGAATGATACGACACGAATCGTAACATAATAACGACCTGGTGATCCGTTGTCCTACGTCTTGGATTAAAAGCAGAAACATTTGTATCCTGCTACAAGTAATGAGGAAAGACATCCTTTCCGGACAGGCTAATTAATGATTAATTATGGTATTTCAATGGGCTGTCGGGGTTTTATAATAAGCTTTCAACTTTACCTTGCTGCCCATCCATTTTCAGATAATAACTCAAGAGGCCTTTGTTGGCATTGAAGTTTACAGAGGTTGCAAGGCAAAAGTATGCACCTCTCACGTTTAATTGATCCCCATTCCAGTCCTGTGCCTAAAAATGTGGGAAAGAAAAGCTCAGTGAAGCGGCTAGCCTGCCCTTTCAGACGTCAGTCACTCTCAGCCCACACGGACAAACAGAGGTGGAGTTACTGATGGGTGAAGGCCTGCTTCAGTCGCAATATAAGTCCAAATACATGGGGTAATGGACATGTGTCAAAGCAAGTATGTCGAAACGCAGTTTTTGTTCTCAGGCCTGTTCTTCAAAACTAAACCGGTTCAAGGGTGTGGTGAGTGGGACGTTCAACAACAGCCCAAACAGCGGCAAAACAAGGTTAGTTTTTTTACTACAATTATTAGTGGAGAGGTGGGGTCCCTCTCCACACCTTAATGCAAATGAAGAAGGCGATATATCTAATCCTATTAAAATTTGCGTTATGCTGCTTGTGTTTCTCTTTGAATGTATTCTGTTCTGGCCATCATACCTTTTTTGAGTTGCCTTATTAAAAAACCCTGGTTTTGGGTACACCTGCATGCGCCTGTGTCTACCCACTTCTGCACATGGCATAACACCCTGTCCTTTTTGTTGTGGCTGGTAAATATTATTGCCATGAATCCATATTACAGGTTCATAAGGCAATACATTTTCTGCTACTAATATTTTAATACGTAGAATTATGTAGAATTTAAAATGCCCAATGATCTTTTGCCACCTTTTATTCTTTCGTATTAATGGGGGCTAATTTGAATGAAATTCAGTGTAGCAATCAATATGCACAACAGAACAGCAGGGACACACAGTGTTTCCACCAAGGCTGTGGAAATACAGTTTCAGCAGGGAGCTGGAAATAGATAAACAAGAACAAATAAAAAGGAGAAGAAAAATCACTTTTTCCATGACTGCTCTGGCGAGTGTGACAGGGTTCGCGATGTTCCTCAATGCAGCAACTGCTCCAGTGGCCAGAGTGCTCCCGTCCATAATAAATGCATCCAGCTCAACTTCTCCATTGGTATTCAGCATGGCTCCGCGACCTTAATAAGAATAATGCGTGCAAGTAACAGATGTTTATGTTAATGCATCACAACTTCCTGTGGCCTGTCTCACTCAGTTCAACTCAATATGTCCACTGAACATCTCTCTGACATCTCATGAAATGGAGCATCGCAGTTATAGACACTGACCTATCAAATATGAAATTAACCTTTGGTTCTCAGGCAGTGCATGAAGGTTGTTCAGCTGTTCACTGGTGTGCTGTTAAAGTGTCATGTGACTCAGCTTGAAAGGACTTATGCTGCCCAATTGTAAAGGAAACACAGACCGAAAGAACAGCTGCATTGCAAGAGTACAACTGTCCATGGTTTGTATCATCATCCATCAGTGGCAGCAGTCTCTGAGCAGCCAACCAGCATGGTCTGCTCCCTAATCAGCTTTCCATGAAAATTGCACTGCGCTGCGTGCCACTTGTTGTTAAAATCCTGACCCAGACACAGTCAACAGACAGAACAAAAATGCAAGAGAAGTCTGTGAGCCGCAGACAACACAATGGCTAGTACATGAGAGACAACTTCACTCTCACTATGGATTTCTCTTGCCTTGTTTGTGCAAAGGAACCATGTCACCGTTCACCGAAAAAAGGACAATATAACAAGCAGAGTGCATCCTGACACTTTGCATTGTTTTTAGAGGATAGTACAAATACTGTGGGATTATTTCCATATGAAAGATTGTTGCGGTTGGGAATAGCTGGGGCCACAAGCCTTCAGATCCTCAATTTGGATTTGAGGACCAGGAGGATGTTCTAAGTTCAGCAGGGAAATAGGAAAGAAATTGAGAATTTGGCATTGGGAAGGTTCTGACTTTGACAAAGCAAATGCATTCTACTTGCATCAATACTGACAAGACACTGGGACAAAGGGACAAGGAACATGAAGAAGGGCCACATGTGGGGATGTAACAGTGATTCATATTCAGAATGATAGATTACATAGACCATTTGCGTTACATGGTAAGTGTAAGTACAGGTAAGTACATGGCGAGTACATGGTTGTGTGCTAGTGTGTAAGAACTGATAGGTACTTCTGTCTCTTGAAGAAGAGAAAATAACTACCTTTTGGTTGGTGTGTAATGATTTCTGTTAACCAGAATACAATCTTTAATGATTATTTTATCATCAGAGTTTAACATGGCAGGAGCCTGATGCTTGACAGCTCTCACTTTTAATACATCTTAATTCTGGAGGAATTATGTCAATAACTTACACATGCAAACATCAATTCTTGTTTTAGCTATTATCTTGTTTTATATATGTAAATCCTACCGACCGCATTAACATGACTGCACACACCACTTCATGGTGACATCATTCCATGAGAACACTGGCCTCTTTCAGCAGGAAAATGCACCATGAATCACTGCAAAAAAAAAATTCTGAAATTATCTGAGGAGCATGACCTTGAGTTCACAGTTGACTCATATCTCGATCTGAACAAGCATCTTTTGGAAGTGCTGGAAAGCCCTTCTTCCCAGCGTACAGGACTTAAAGGACCTGCTGGTTCCAGATACAACAGCATACCTTCAGAGGTCTCCAGGCCTTAATGGGTTTGAACAGTTTTGGTTGCATGACCAGGTGGTTTTAATATTGTGGCTGATCAATTTAAATTCTGTGCGTGTGTATTAATAGAAAAATATTTTCCTAAATCAAACGGCAAAATTGCTTTTTAACATCCAGTCTCAGTAACAGCTCCAAAGACATCTGCAGTCCACTCAATTTTCTTTAAAGGTAGGATTCGTTTACTCATTTATTGATCAGTTTTGGCTCCTGGCTACTTCAGTGTAGAAAATGATCCCCTGATGAAGTTCTTATTTGTTCCTACACTTCAGCCATTCCCCCTATTATGGAAGATAACCACCAGAGATGTGATGGAGGCTCTGGCCTCCAAGGCCTTGCTTTGCATTTGTTGGTCTTTGGAAACCAGAAAATTACCTGGAAGCTGCTGTTAAAATGAGATGTGTAATGAAATACGAAATACTTACCAGACAAAACATGGAAATGCATCCCTTCATTAGTCATAATTATCAAAAAATCTTAAAATGAGTTGTTGTGAGCAGCATTGCAAGATTATTTTTGACACATTAACCACACAAACTCCAGGGATGAGCCCCAGAGACAGCTCCTCTTTTATATTAGATTACTACATGGAATAAAGGTATGTGATGGAAGAGTTCAAGAGGTTAGAAAAACTATTTGGTTCCACGTAGGAGTTAATACAGAGTCGGTGAAGACTGCGGCAGGCCTCTGCGGCTGGAGGTGACAGGATGTAATGATGTTTACCTGCATCAAATACCGGGTCGTCCTCCAGGGCTCTCACCGCCGCCTCCACAGCATCCAGTGCTCCTCCTCCCTTCCTCATAGTCGAGAACCCTGCCCGAGCTGCAGCTTTCACCCCATCTAAACTCACCTTGGACACCTCATCTGGGATAGCCCACGCGCCGTTGTGCACGACGGTTTCATTTTTAAATTCCTAGGGCTGTGCAGAGGGCCTCACACACTAATTTATAGCATTGTTCAAAAAGAGCAAAGTGGCCAAACTTTCTGTAGGTGTCAGTTCAACGTTTCTGAAAATGAACAGGTTTTTTTCACAAGACCTAAATTGTGAGAAGTGAACACACTGCTCCCCGGGCGCCTGTCATGGCCACCCACTGCTCACCAAGGGTGATGGTTCAAAGCAGAGGACACATTTTCGTTGTGTCACCGTGTGCTGTGCTGCAGTGTTTCATAGTGACAATCACTTCACTTAGTTACAAAAGACCCTGGTATGTCGAATAATGATGGAATATTTGCATACATGTAGAGAGGAACTTAATCAGGGACAATTAGTCTTGAGCTTCAGTGGAATGATGCTGTGTTCGTTAAACCAAGTCTGTAACTTTAAAAGCTTCATTCATTATTAGAAAACCATTTTCAATTATTTTAGTAGATCTGACAACAGATGCACTGATTTAAAGTAGCAATTCACACTAGTACAAAATTCACACTAGTACAGTATCTAGTACGCCAGCAGATGTGGGTTTGACTATTCAAATCCATTTTTTTTTCAGGAAAAAACAAGAACATTTCATTAAGCTTAATGTACATAACAGGAGTGTGCAAAATGTGTATATTTAGCATTGTCTGTTACTAAGATCTGTTGTGTATTTTACTGTATTTATGTACATGACATATCATCTTGTAAAGGTTGAGAGATGTTTACCACCTTCCCAGTAAAGCTGATTCTGATTTTACTGCTCTTCTCTCCAGTATGTGATCCCTTCAGTGTGGAGCTTTGCTTGTCTAAAACTAAGTAACAGATACATTTTTTTATTGTCACTCACACATAAGCCTAGTTGCATTTAAGGGCCAATATCAAACATATTAAAAGATGCGTCCCACTTACTCATTAACGTGCACGGCTAAAATGCTGCATTCAGCATATATTTGAATACATGCATAAATACATATCTAGTCTGGAATACATGAATGTGTAAAATGTTATCCAAAAACAGCCAGTTTAGCATATGTTTAATTCATCATCACAGATACATGCTGCCATAGGCCAAAGTGGAAAATATGCTGCTGCTGCTGCTTCTTTTTTCACAGGTTACATAACAGGAACCAAATATCTGACAGTAATCGAACACTGGCAACTTCGATTCATATTTCCTTGATGAATCTCGTTAAGAAAGCCTTTCATTGTCGGTATTTTCAGAATGTAGGCGGGCACATGGCTGGAGCAACACTGCTGCGTTTGTTACCGAGAGCCGCTGACAGCAGGCACGGTGCGGAGAAGCCCCTGCGCTGAATGGAGGGTCCGATCTCATTCCCCTGCACGACACCTATAATAACATTCATAACGAATATACTGAATATAAGACCGTAAAGGGAACGGTAAGTGTATAAAACGAGGCCTGCTCCTCCCCTTTCGATTCTCGCCCCGCCCCCCGCCGGTTGCGCACCTTGCGGAGAGGCTCCACCCCCTTTTTTTTTAACCACGCACACCTCGTGATCGTTGTGGCATGAATGCCTCCAAATTGAGTAAGGGGCTTAAACTCCTGTCTTACCAAAATAATTACAGTAAAACAGACAGAAATAATAATAAACTATTGTTTATATTTTGTACCTGTTGTTTCTAACGGCTTCATATTCATATAACATAAAACTTGGTTCGTAATATATTAAAGATACAGTAGGTCCCTGACCCTTAACAAGACAAAGCCCCCAGCCAAAGAGCAAAATGGTTCAATGCTGACTGGTGTATATTCAAATAAAATACAACCGCAACTCATGAAATTATATTAAAATATAATAAAATATAATATGATGAAAGTCTCTTATTCCGCTTTCATGCACATAGTTCAAGTTTATTATAACCATTTCAACATGGCTGATAGAGATTTGTCTTGGCGTGCACATGTGTTTACAGTACAGTGTGACACAATACATGATGCAAGTCCCTGTAACAACTCGGCTATGTACAGAAATTCTGCGTTTTATGTGCATTCAGTACTTCTGGTGCTAGGTGAAATCTGTCACAAGTCTGTATGTCAGTAAAGTTGTGCTCTCCAATGTTGATATTGCACGTTTTAAGTGCCTAGTAGCTATCTCTTCATGTGTGATGTTTGGCTATAAATGCTTCTCTACCTTTTTCCTGAGCTGATCTTGGAGGCTCTGAGAATAATTTTTTTTATTGTATTTCCATACCAGACCAGGAAGAAGAAGGTGAGCGCAATCTATAGAAACATACCCTCCTGACAGACCTCATATATTTATTATTTGTCGAAGTAAGTAGAGTCTCTTTAGTGCTTTTCTGATAATGAGACTTATATTGAAGTCCCATGTTAGAGACCGGAAATATCCCATCCATCCCAGCCCATCTGCCTCCCATCTAATATCAAAAATCGTATTCTTTGTTTATGATGTGCAACCCATGTAAACTACTTAAATCACGTCCTGTGTTAAAAGCTAAACTGGACAACCCCAGCAAGAATACAGATGTTTTATCTAAAACAAGCAGGTCATTTTGCCAGAGAGATCTGAAGGTCTGCAGCATTCTGAACAAGCCTCGTGCATGTTACAAACATGCGTGACCTGAACGTTTATGCCTTGCATTACATATGGATTGCACGTAAAGCTTTGTTGGTTTGTTTGTTTATGGCTCTGCATGGCCTTTTCACTGTTTGCACTGTTGTGTGGATACGGTTATATGGAGGCCCTGTTCGTGCCTTTTACCCCTGAAAGGGTGATAATTGCTTAACGCCACTGTTTACACCATGGAGGAGAGGACTATGCCCCACGGGATGTCAAAAGTGCAAAGAAATGCATTTTTTAAAGAGTCAAATGTCCTGAGAATGGGGAGCAGCGAGTCGGATTTCTCTTGGTAGCCTATTTTGCTATTGATCTAATGGTACTTTCGCATTTAAGAAGGCACTGGGGAGAGCTAAGGCTTCAGTCTGGGGTTCTTTATTTAGTTGTGGTTTGCACTAATGAGTTGTGTAACGGTAGTCCTGGATCTGTTCCCGAGTTTGATGTACGCTCCTTTCTGCTGCGGTGCTGAACAAATTCCTGTCCCTCTGTAACCTGCTTTATCTTTGCACACTTTGATGTATGTATAGATAAAGGCCCTGAGATAAATAGCTGTTTACCCAACCTGCTTGCACCGCAGAGTCATTTGTATGTCAGGATCAATTGCCGGCACAGTCAACAAACCCATATTCTGTTTATCTGGAAGCAATTTGTTTTAATGGATTTTTTAATAAATGAAAAAAAAAAAAAAACGTGACGTTATCCTTGAAAAAGATCCATTTCATCGCGACGCTGTTAATTCTATAGAATTGACCGTGTCCATCCATTCAAGTCCTCCCTCGCTGCATTCATCGTGTGTGATTGAGGAGGGACCCGGGCGGACATGTTGAACGCCGGCGTGCCTCCTTGACGGAAGCCTGGAATCCTAGCCGCGCTTGTCGGAGGTGCCGTGTTGGGTGCTTTTTAAGAATATGACCTGCGATACTAGGCCAGGGGGGGCCAGATTGAATTACCCTTCCCTGGCCTCACTCCATTGTCAAGGGCATGGGTTATTTATGTGCATTGGGTTTAAATGGGCAGAATGGAATGAAATTGCTATTGTGATGGGATTACACACTTTAGGTTGGTTGAGCTTGGTTGTGCACTTTTATTCGTAGCTCGGCTGGCCCACTGGTGAACAGGCTAAATTTCCTCCTCCTTCAAGGGCTAATATGAATAACCCATGGCTTGTTGTTTCCACTGATGTTTTGGTCTTCAAAACTGTCCACCATCGACACAGTCGATGATCAAATTAACGCTGAAGAGTGTGCTGGCTAGACGTTTGGCAGCCAGGCCGATGCTCTCACGCATTCATTTAGAGACTGGAAGATTTGAAGCTCCCCAGCCGAACGACCAGTGCTGCATTCTGACCAACAAAATGGTTTGGAAGGGCTGCATGAGAGAGAGCTGCCAGCTGATTCAAACCGGCACTCTGCAGCCTGCCAAAATATCACTAGGGCTCTGAATGGGACAAGTGCTATTGTCACACGAGACAACAATTGATCTTCTCGGCCGTGTCCAAATTCAGCATTTGTGATGATGTTCTGAGTAAACATACACGGACAAGCACTCCGAGGCAGAATTTAGGCGGCTGCTTTTGTTCCAGCAGTACTAGACTGACAATATAATGGAATCTGTCAAGCATCGGGGCATTTTAGCTCCAACCCGCTCTGTCTGAAAAGTGCAGACAGACCTTTCAGCATCGACCAAGACCTCCAGCACAATACAAAAACAACCCCGAAATGGAGCTGAGACCCAGTAACCAGACATCTCTCTGGCTATATATCAATCTAACTAACCTTCTTTACTGCAGCGTGCTGCATTTTCTGCGTCTATATCAAGTGTCAATAATTGTAGAAGAGATTGAATAAGTATCTGCCAGAATGGCTGTTGTATTGGCAAAGGGAATGTGGCCAGGGAATAAAAAGCGGCCCCCGCATTTCAGGTACGATCATCAGTTGGTGTGCATGTCAGCAGCTGCCCCAGGCTTCATCTTCACTTTTGTGAAATTGGTGAGAAAACAACAGACCTCCAAAGCTGACCACCGATTTAGTTTTCTCTTCCAGTCAACAAACATGTCTTCAATATTTCATTCACGCCGTTCCATATTCCGGCTCCCCACTAACATGCAAGTTTTTCATTTGAAGACGTCTTGGCCCTGGCTATCCAGAAAGTTTTGAGTTAGTTTACTCTCCCCTGCAGACGCGTGTTTTAAATGCCGATTCTAACGTTCTCTGCCACGCTGTAAACTGTACACCTTTTTACATGACATTTACACAGATATATCATTACACCACTGTAAAATCGAATTTATTCCTCTGTATGCACTTATATCTGTCTGGAAATGATTATTATATTAGGATTGGCAAGAGTGTACTGGCATGCTGACCAGTGCTGGTTAAAGGATGTATTATTTAGGTTGGCCACTAGAGTGCTGTAAAACATTTCCTAAATCATTATGATCCAATAAAAAGGAAATCATTGTTTTAATAATAACAGCATTGTATCATTGTTTGTCTTTTTAATGTAAATACAGAAAAATCACATTACTTATTCATTTTCACATGGGATAATTGATGATAGGTGAGATCCTGTAAGGAATGTTTCATCATATTTTATACGAATGGGTTTGTTTTTCAGTGCTCCTTCAAGATTGAATAAATCATTTACCCTGAGGTCTAACATCGATCTGCATGAGCGTCCCCACTTTTATCACTGTAATTATGAAAACTGAATTAAAAGCCTTGGTTTTGTGCAGAACATTCTGTACAGCTGTCAAGTTGCGTACTTTAATATAAATGAACAGGTACACATGTGAGTGAGTGATAAGCAGGAGCTTATTCATTTGTTCAGATTTATTTTTGTTCTGTACCTACATAATGTAGACTTTTTTTTAGATATACTTTTGTGTGTGGCTTGTAATTGCTCCACACCTACTATCTTCCCATCCAAACAATGCATATCTTTTACATGTTTGGGATGCACAAAAAATGTGAAATTTCATCCAGAGGGCAGGTCAGAATTTGGGAAACTTCATATACGCTCATTCCTCAGTCAAGATGACAACAATTAATAAAAGAGGGCATGGCCTGTTATTAAGTTTGGACTTTTATATCTGTGAAGTTTCTCAGTCATCCAGGTCACGGATATCTCAAAAAAGGTTATTTTACCCCCAACTGGCCTTGTTATGGATCCTTGACAACGTTTCTCCCTCTCCAGAATTGAGAAAGCCCTCTGAAATGGGAGGGACGAAATGTTCCATAACAAGTCTGGACTTTTCATCAGTCTGCACTCTGCATGTTTATGTATGAAAGATGAAAAGGTTTTGATCTTTTATTTTTGAACAAGAAACAGTAATAATACAAAGATAAGTAAATAAAAAAACTGGAACAGAAAAATAACAAAGTCAGTGAAAATACTCATATCAGATTGAGGACCACTGGCCAAAAGATTACGGAGTTAAATCTAAATGACGATTCAGACATACACACCCAAGTACAAAAACATACCCAATATATCATAACATGTACACATCCTGCCGCTTGTTGTATCCAATGAAAGGACCCCAAATTTCCAGGACCTGACATCCGGTTTAATTTCGTTTGGGCAATTTTTGAAACAAGGTGCATGGTGGGGCACTTTTTCGCTCCTTTGGGATGACTCTTTTCGATGCAGCCATACCAAACACAAGGTCTTTTTTACCATTAGAGGACTGGGAGAAACAACCCAATATTGCAAGAAGGCCATTGGGGACCAGATCTTTATTATATATGAAATAGAATGAAGTGAAGTTGAATGGCAAGTCAGTTGTGGAGCACATGCTGGCCTGACAACAGCCTCGAACCCCGCCTCCTTCAGAGCTGATCACAGGACCAGTTTGACTTTGAACACAATTCAATATTGTTCAATTACTTTCACCTGAAGTCCCTTAATGTGACATCTCCGTGTAGATGCGCGCCTACAGTTTTGTAATCAATTCGCTCATTAACTAGTCAGGTCTATTAGTTTGTGTGTGTGTGTGTGTGTGTGTGTGTGTGTGTGTGTGTTTCTTGTAAAGGCAAGGTTTCAACAGCCTAATCCATCTTGGATCAAGCCTTCCCACAAATCCATGAACCGGTATACATGCCCATGTCAGAACGACACCAGGGAGGGGCATGAAGATCCTCCGAGCTTCTCAAATCACAGGCATCATTTTTTTTATCTTCTATTTTTTCAGATATTTAAAGGACTCGTTAGGCAGCTGGTAACGCACAGTGGCCACGTTGTTCAGCACCACGGACAGAGGTGATCGCGCCGGGGCGGGGCGGGGCTGGGGGCGTGGCCGAGCCCCCATTCGCTGCCGGCCAGCGGTCCGTTCTCCGCCGGAGCCAGTGGCGTGGCGGCAGGGCGGGCGGAGGCGCGGGAGTCTGAGACGCGTGGAGTGGGGATCGGGCGCGCAGGAGGGGGAGATGGGCGCACAGATCTGAATTCTCCCACCAGCACCAGCGCCAGCGCCAGCACCAGCACACCCTGCCGCCGCCGCCGCCGCTGTAGAAGAGCGGCGAGGACTTTTCCCACGCTGCGATGGATCAGGACAAATACTTGCCGGAGATGATGGCCGAGAAGGACAGCTTGGACCCCTCGTTCGTGCACGCAATGCGCCTTCTGGCCGACGGTAAGGGCTGATTCGTCCGCATCGACCCGCATCGACGCTCCGAGTTGCGTGGCGGCGTGGCGGCGTGGCGGCGTGGCGCAGCGGCTTTTCCCGGTGGCGAGATGCCGGTGATGGCTTCTCCTGGCAGGGAAACTTGGCACTTGGCGCACGCCAGACGCCTTATATCCATCACACCAGTCTAACGGGGCTTCTTACAGGGATTAACCTTTAACACGTTAACTTCCCATACTGGGAAATGGGAATTCTGTGGAATTACCGCGGCTGGTCTCAACTGTTCACAGGTGAAAGGGAGAATTGGCTCTGTAATCAGAAAGTCTCTCTGCATGGTGTTCATTATGCAAATAGCAGTTCTCCTCCACTCTACTGATCAGGAAATGTCACACCAAATGGCAACAAGTTTACTGTCAACTTGCCATCCAGACGACCGGTCTGTCACTTCAGTCCCCAAAAATAACACGGTTAAACTAACCGTCTACACGATCATATTCAGATATTTGCCAGATATTTGAAATATTCATTATGGCTGGTAATTATTATGATTGGGGCAGTGGTGGCCCAGCGGGTAAGGAAACAGACCAGTAAAGAGAAGGTTGCCACTGAGCAAGGTGCCGTCCCCACACACTGCCTAGCGATGTCACCGTGTGCTGTGTTTCACAATGACAATCACTTCATGCATTCCATGTTTAATATAAACCATCCAATACTTGCACAAAATGTTTTACTTACTTTACTTTTTTACTTTCACTTTACTCATTTGCACACCTTCACCCTACCTGTTACACATATTTTATGTTAAAAACATAAAAGTGTAATATTTGGTTATATATTCAATATTTGCATATTGGTTCATTGTATACTTAGCAGTCGCTAAAGCTTTTCAATGCATATCATACCGTGTATGACTGTGTATGTGACAAATAACATTTGAATACTAATGACAGGAAGCCACATATTGCTGCCATTTTAATCTACCATGTTTTTTTTTACTTTGAAGTTTTCTGCTGATTATAAATGCGATGCTTCTGGAAGCAACTTCATAAAGTCCAAATTGCCTGTGAAATATGGTTACTCTGCACCTGTTTATGAAGAAAATGCAGACGATAAATGGCCGAGATGCAGAAATGGCTCACACGCAACACAAGCCCTACTGACCTTTTTCTGTTTCTTCACATTTCACTCCAGACTCACTTCCATCTTGTTGCTCTCACATTCGAAGCACTTGAAAATTAGACTGAGCATTTGGGACTGGGCTGAAATGACAAAAATAGCTCATGCTGTTTTTTTTTTTTTTTTTTTATGGCCTCAGAAGTGTCAGGGGCTCCGCAGATTTCAAGGTTTAAGGATCATAATTACAGCTTCCGAAAGCTTTCAGATGTGCGCAGCATTATGCGACAGACACAGGGAGATGTTCAATAACTCCGGCTGCTCCGTGGAACCCGGCTTTAATCCATATATAGGTTTTGTTATGTCTGCAGGCTCTCTCTTTCTCTCGCCCTCTCCGCTGCATCACAGGCAGGCCGCGCTGCATGAGGCTTTATCAGATTAATGGCAACAACAAGAGCGAGGTGAACAACAGTGCGATGCACTTAATGCAAGGAGAGATCATCTTTTCTGACAGAAATGCATTCTGCTGGATTTGCATAACCGTCGGTAAAGCAGGTAGTGGCCCAGTGAACGGCGTTGTAATTTCAGTCATTTTTCATTTGCTCCATTCCATAGTACACAAGACTTCGAGAAGATGTGGTTCTTTCGCAATCCACAGATAGCATCTGTTTATCCCTAATATTCATGCTCATGGATAATAATTTGTCATTGGTTACAGATCACAGTGGAACTGAACTCCCTGTCCTTGCGGAGACAATTATTTTTTTTAATACACAAGGTCATTCAAGTGCTTTACAGAATTACACGAAGAGCACAATAAGAAAATACAAGGAGTTAAAGGACAAAACACAAGGTCACGTGGAAGTCATTTACAGAAGTAATTAAAACCCGCCTGAACCAGCAGGGTGGTGCTGCTTAATAACAGCAATCTGGCAACATGGCTTGTTTTGTGTTCTTTTTTTTACTTTTTTGGAATTGCAAGTTTATTTTATTTATTTATTTATTGCTAGACACTGAGTTTGGTTGGTTTGATTGGTCTATAATCCAGTGAGATCTGCCCAGAAAAAGTGATGATTTGAAATCTGTATAGCATTCTGCTCTGGATACGCTGGTTTTAAGCCAAAACTTGCTTTTTATTCATTCATTGACTCTTACATTGCCACTTTGTTTTTCTTTTAAGTGTAAAGATCGTTTAAAATGGGCTCCATAAATGACTAAATGAATGAAGGAATGTGAGCAAAGCGAGAATACGGCACTTGGCAGACACTTACTGCTTTGTGAAACTGAGATCATTTCCTGTTATTGCTTGGGAACCCACTAAGTTGCTGTGTGTATCCGGTGGTCCCCAGAAATGGCTGACTTCATACATTTTAAGGGGTGAGTCATGAATCATTCAGCAGAAGGGAGATACAAATATATACAGTATATATATATATATAAAAAAAAGATTCATGTGGTTCCAATATCACACCAGTGAAACAAGCGGCCAATGCACTGCTGTCATTTCTCCGCCCAAATACAACTAATGTCTAATTGGTAGAGCTGAGCCCATGTTATAGATTTTATTGTGTTGCCCAACAGCCTGCCCCAAGTTATAAATGAGGGGCGTTAAATAAACTCCTCTCCAGCCTCAGGCTTTGAGCTAAATCTAATTTTCCCGGTGTTTGTATTATGCGTCTTGCTGACAGACACATATTTGGCTGGTCTTAGCCGCACTAATACAGGGCGCCTGCAGCATGGGGACAATTAAGTGACCTTATTGTGATAAAGAGGGAGGTTATTGTTCTGATGAAAAATCACTGCTTCTGTAATGTTTTTGTTTTTATGCTGATGTTTCATGCTAAACACGCATTTTGTTTGAATTTACAGATATGAGTATTAACAATGATTTATTCAGGACTGCATAGGCGTCAGGCAGCCGTCAGGCTATAAAGAAGAAAATAACATTATAAACCAAAGCAGATCAATTCACACCCGGAAACCTCAGTCTTTAGGTAAAGTATTTTAAGCACCATGCTGGGGTGGGGTGGGGTGGGGTGGGGTGGAGTTGGGGTATATTTACTGATTTCAAGTCATGTGAGTGCAAACCGATTGCTGATTTGACGCAAATGAGTGTAATATGAACAGGAGTGTTTATCTTTCACAGAATGAATTCAATCTCATCAACTGTGCATGAAAAGACCAAACAGGACGATTATCCTGGAGGACACTCATACATGATGTTTTTGGGCTTCAGTGTCTTCTCTCAAAACCCAGTGGTAGGAGAATCAGGTTGAATCTGATGAGAAGAAACAGGGTGTATCTGGTCCCTCAGAAGCATAATAAGCATAAGTAGTTCATAAACTCCCTTATGAATCATATTACTTTTTTCTTCTTCTGATGGTGTGTATGTATAAAAGTTCTTCGGTGATTAAATGGGCTTTACACAGGCAAATCATACCAGGTCACATTGGAAAAGGTTTAATTACTTTGGGGGGGATAATAATCTCTCTTGGAAATCTTCGTGATATCGTTTATTCACTGCTGTGAGAAAAGGAAATCGGGATTTGTCCAAAATGTCCACATGAAACATTTTAAAATATCATTTTAAATTATTCCGATTCAAGAGTCATGTAAGATTTATGACCTTCTGTGGAATCTACCAACTACTATGCATTATGATCAGCAGCACCGTGTCTGTGAAGAGAGAAAAATACTCTAGCACTAGCAAGACCATAAGATGCAACGTTTTCATCGGCAATACACACTGATGTGCCACCATAAAATAACCATATGTGGCAAATCACATGCTTGTTTGTCCTTGCTTTTCTGACTTCATTAGCACCAGTCGGTTTTACGATTTTGTTATGGAAATCCAGCATAATTCCACGAACCCACTGGGCTGACATCTGTCGGCCGACGCAGCTCAAGGCTCCGAATCTCTCCCCCGCTTTTCATTAGAGAGCAGTAAGAGGGAGCAGCGCAGCTCCCATTCCTTTGTTTTAATTAGAGAGAGAAAGTGACGTCCTTCACAACGCCAAGGAGAAACAAGAAAAATGAGAGCAGCTCTCCACTCCTGCTGCCCATTTGACGGTGCCTGTGTAATTACCGCAGCGGCCTCATTCAATTGTAATGAGAGTGAGATTGGCTGACGCAGGGCTTTGATTAAGAACTCAGGGAAAACTGGACCTGCTTTTGAATCGCCATTGGTCTGTAAAAAACA
The DNA here is from genome assembly GCF_900700375.1 of Denticeps clupeoides. NCBI lineage: Eukaryota > Metazoa > Chordata > Actinopteri > Clupeiformes > Denticipitidae > Denticeps > Denticeps clupeoides. Next base: position 6,089,304 of record NC_041714.1, read on the forward strand.
CCACGCACACTTGTTGTGTGTCTGAAATAGGAAAGGCACACTAACCTTGTGATATGTTTCGGAGGTCATCTGTTGGTGAAGCTGGATTTCAGTGTGAGCTGCTGATAAGGCCCCGTGTCATAAATTCAGCAAACCAGCACGACTGTTTCTCACAGTGTGGGACGTATCTGGGCTGGTGTGAGACTGCATGGTAAAAAATTATTCGCTATGGTAAAAAAAAAGGATATTGCCTTTCTACTGCGAACAGGTCAAAATTGTGTTACAGATTGTATATACAGTACAGGCCAAAAGTTTGGACACACCCTCTCATTCAATGTGTTTTCTTAATTTTCATGACCATTTACGTTGGTAGATTCTCACTGAAGGCATCAAAACTATGAATGAACACATGTGCAGTTATGTACTTAACAAAAAAAGGTGAAATGACTGAAAACATGTTTTATATTCTAGTTTCTTTGCTCTGATTACTGCTTTGCACACTCTTGACATTCTCTCGATGAGCTTCAAGGGGTCGTCACCTGAAATGGTTTTCCAACAGTCTTGAAGCAGTTCCGAGAGGTTTTTGTTGGCCCCTTCGCCTTCACTCTACGGTCCAGATCACCCCAAACCATCTCGATTGGGTTCAGGTCCGGTGAATGTGGAGACCAGGTTATCTGAAGCAGCACTCCATCACTCTCCTTCTTGAAAAATAAATGATTGTCCAAATAAACGCAAACCGGATGGGATGGCATCACACCTCCTCCTCCATGCTTCACAGTGGGAACCAGGCATGTGGAATCCATCCATTCACCTTTTCTGCGTCTCACAAAGACATGGCGGTTGGAACCAAAGCTCTCAAATTTGGACTCATCAGACCAAAGCACAGATTTCCACTGGTCTAATGTCCATTCCTTGTGTTTCTTGGCCCAAACAAATCTCTTCTGCTTGTTGCCTTTCGTTAAAAGTGGTTTTCCAGCTATTTGACCATGAAGGCCTGATACGCACAGTCTCCTCTTAACAGTTGTTCTAGAGATGGGTCTGCTGCTATAACTTATTTATCTGGTCTCTGATCTGAGCTGCTGCTATCTTGTGATTTCTGAGGCTGGTGACTCGGATGAACTTGTCTTCAGAAGCAGAGGTTACTCTTGGTCTTCCTTTCCTGGGTCGGTCCTCATGTGTGCCAGTTTCATTGTAGTGCTTGAGGGTTGTTGCGACTCCACTTGGGGACACAATTAAAGTTTTTGACATTTTCCAGACTGACTGACCTTCATTTCTTAAAGTAATGATAAGACACAACTGTGACATGAAAAACCATTTCAGGTGACGACCTCTTGAAGCCCATCGAGAGAATGCCAAGAGTGTGCAAAGCAGTAATCAGAGTAAAGGGCGGCTATTTTGAAGAAACTAGAAAACATGTTTTCAGTCATTTCACCTTTTTTTGTTAAGTACATAACTCCACGTGTTCATTCATAGTTTTGATGCCTTCAGTGAGAATGTAAATGCTCATGAAAATAAAGAAAATGAAATGAGAAGGTGTGTCCAAACTTTTGGCATGTACTGATATTTAGAAGTGGCTAGAAAAAGGGAAAAGTGAAGTCTTTGAACCTATTTTGTATTTATGTATAAATGTTGCCCAACCAGAGGTAGAAGCCATAATCCTCCGTGATGTAAAGGGAAGCCCCAGAGTAACAGCTCAACGCCTGCATGATCCACTGATACTGACTAGCGTCTCTGTTCCTGTTCTGTGGGCTGATGATCTTCACAGTGCCCTAGAGTGGAGGGAACATCATGATTTAAGACTGTTTCAGGGCACTGTGTAACTGGTCCTTATTATTGGGGTGAATCAATTAACAGGTTTACATCAAGAGAGCCATTGCAGGATCATTGAGGTCTTTCAACAAGGTGACTCAGACAGGGCTTGATGGACGAGAGACATTCATTTAGAAAAAAATTCACTATTTTAATTACAATGATATTAGACTGATAACCCACCCCAAGCACACACACAATATATCTGTTATATATTTGTGTGTGAGTATGTGTGCCAGGAGCAGGACATTCTGTGTTTTGTGTGTGTGTGTATGTGTGCCAGGAGCAGGGCATGTGTGTGTGCATGTGTGTGTCAGGAACAGGACTGTGTGTGTGTGTGTGTGTGTCAGGAACAGGACATTGTGTGTTTTGTGTGTGTCAGGAACAGGACATTGTGTGTTTGTGTGTGTGTGTCAGTAGCAGGACATGTTGTGTGTGTGTCAGGATGAGGACATTGTGTGTGTGTGTGTGTGTGTGTGTGTGTGTGTGTGTGTGTGTGTATGTGTGTCAGGACCAGGACATTGTGTGTGTCTGTGTGTGTCAGGAACCGGACATTGTGTGTTTTCTGTATGTGTGTGTGTGTGTGTGTAAGGAACAGGACATTGTGTGTTTTGTGTGTCAGGAACAGAACATTGTGTTTGTTGTGTGTGTTTGTGTGTGAGGAACAGGACATTGTGTATGTGTTTGTGTGTCAGGAAAAGGACATTGTGTGTTTTGTGTGTGTCCAGAACAGGACATTTTGTGTGTGTCAGGAACAGGACATTTTGTGTGTGTCAGAAACAGGGCATTGTGTATGCGTGTTTGTGTGTCAGGAACAGGACTGTGTGTGTATTTATATAAGGAACAGGACATTGTTTGTTTTGTGTGTGTTTGTGTGTCAGCAACTGGACGTTGACTGTTTGTCAACACATCAACAGGCCGTCAAAATAACGTGTGACCAAGGTCCATATTTCAAACCAACAGTTAACAATAAAATCTGAGTTGAAGTGTGTGTGTGTGTATATATATATATATCATTCCACAAGTAAAAATGGTCAGTGAAAGAAAGATCCTTTAACACTATTGTCTCTGCCCAGATATGTATTCTGAGCAATATTCTGAATTCTGCCACCCTCATCTTCAACTCAGATTTTATTGTCAACAGTTGGCCTTGAAAGTATGAAATATGGATCTTGGTCACACTTTATTTTGACAGCCTGTTGATGTGTTGACAAATTATGGAATTTCAACTACTGTTCATCACAAATGCTGACTTGTGAGACTGGAAAATGTTCCTACTTTTTTGTTTTTCAATCAAATTAAACAAGTCTTCAATCTGCCAATAATCTGCGGTCACGTCACGCTGCACACTTGGGGGTTCACAAGTGTATAGCTTGTGTATAGATTATCAGAACATGGACTGATGCGGCAACATATTATGCCGTTCTCTCCAAGGTTACCAACTGACTAAACTGAGGCCGGCTGCTCAGTCTTACTTGAGTGTTCCGGACTGGAGTCGGGGAACGTCGTTTCAGACAGGTCGCGCTGGTGCAGTAATCAGTCAGCAAACACATACGTCTGGTCTAATGTAGGCTTCATCAAATTCTTTTGTCTCTTCATGTAATCTTCGTGTAATAATTCATGTAACAATTCCCAAGTGTCCTTGGCTGACCACTGTGTCTACAATGCTCAGTTTAGCCAGTTTCTTTGTGCTTCTTCAAAAGAGCTTGAATGTCACTCCATTCAGGGTCAGTGATGGCCTAGCAGGTAAGGAAATGGACGCGTAATCAGAAGGTTGCTGGTTTGAATCCCGAACCGCCATGGCGGCTGCCCACTGCTCACCAGTGGGTTAAACGTAGAGGACACATTTTGTTGTGTCACTGTGTGCTGTGCTGCTGTATTTCACAATGACAATCACTTCACTTTCACCTCCACACCCCAGTCTGCTTTGCAAAACCTATTGGTAAAACTTGCTTTGTTTTGTGTGAAAGCAGCAAAATGAATTGCATGTCAGAAACCAATAAAGATTTAAACCTTCTATATACAACTCAGTATATAATCAGTATTCAATGACATGTCTAATGTCTACATTTTACTTATTTTAGGACAGTTAGTCTTCAGAAAATGGTGTGTAAATAGTGTGTTTCAGGCATCATTTCTCTCTTTGCTTATAGAAATTGAAAAGTTTGAAGGGGGTGATCTTCGAAAAGATGGAGATGTGAAGAAGTACCTGGACATCATCAGTAACAAAAATGTAAAGCTCTCTGAAAGAGTGCTCATCCCAATTCAACAATATCCAAAGGTAAGGCAGTCTTTTGCTTATAATTTTTTATTATCGAATTAAGAAGACCTCCAGTGTGTCCTAATGAGTCTCAGTCTCAGCTTAATTTATATTATGCTATATTTACATCACGTATTTGCTAGCTACGCACTCACCATACCCCTTCAAGCTCACACAATGTGTAATCATCTAGTTTTTTTTAAGCAATAGAGCTCTAAAGGGTTCCAAATAAAAATTCTAACTATACACAGACAGACATATGTACTCTAGCACACTGCATTTAAAATATAGGTGACCAATGGAAAGTTGGGACATACGATGAGAATAGTTGTCTCTCCTTGTTGTCCATTTTTTGGTCTTGATATGCTGTCGGCCCACAAATATGTAAACAAGCTTTCATGCCAAGGTTTCTGAGCTTCTGTCAGCATCAAAAATCTCTTATGGAATCAGACTGTAGCAGACTGCCATGTAGCAGTAGGGTAATTGTGCTGCCTGAATCGCTTCCATTCAGTAGAAAGTTGTACAAATGTTTGCTGCCAAATGTTTTACTACGAGGGGACCACAGCAACTGTTAAATGTTTGTGCCTTTGGATAAAGCAGCAGCCATATGCATACAGCCATCTGTTAGCCAACCCCCCCCCCCCCCCCCCCCAAAAAAAAAAAACAAAACATTCACATACAAGATGAGAGGTTTACATATATTGATAATTAGAGAACTACCATTATTTGAATGCTGATGATGTTGAATAAATAAATACGCAGATGAACGCAGATGAATTATGGTGCATGAGTGGCAGTGGGACACTGGTAAGATGTTAGATGTAAACCCAAGGTGGGAAAGTCACTTTTTTTATGTATATAAATGTTAGCATAATAGCATAGTATCAGTTGTCTTCTGTTGTTGGTGAGTGAAATAAAAGATGACAGAATAGCGACCGCTGCAAATGTTTTAGCGCCCGTCTATGCAGTATCTGTCCGTGTGACCCAAAAACATTTTTTACTCAAAAATCTGCCGTGTCTGTCACCACTTCATGAGTTGGGTGGCTATCGCTACCGAATCCCTGCTGCATTTGTATGTTTATGTATTGTAACTTTTCCACGTTGTCTGCTCCACATTCACTCATTGCCGTTAGCTTGGTGACAGAGTAGAAGTCAGACTCGAATGTTAAGTGGATGTAGGCCTTAATTAGCTTGCCGACTGCGCTCACCGCGAGCACAGGCCCATCCCGACCGACGCCCTGTGAGTTGAGTGTCTTACGGTGGCAGCGAGAGCGCGCTCCTTTTCTGGATAACTGGCACTAAGAGACGGGCACAGGTGGCAGGGCGCGGACGCCAAGGTCAGCTGAGGAGACAGAAGGGTGACCGTCTCAAGAGTGCGGCATTCTGCTGTAATTAATTTCAAATGTTGCTGCTCTTGACACACACAGATGCTAATTGCTGTTGCCTGCTCTCTTTAATGTCCTTATGGTTCTGAAGGAATCAGGACAGACTTCATAGGAAACTATAAAATATAACACAAATAATAAATTCCATTACTGTCAGGTTCTGCAATGTCTTTACTTTTTCATGGCATTAAACACTAGGGTTAGTCAAACAATAATATATATCAAAATCTTTCTGTGCACATGATATGGCATTATCCCATCCAGAGTGACTTAAAATCAGTAGTTACAGGGACAGTCCCCTGCTGGAGACTCTCAGGGTTAAGAGTCTTGCTAAGTGGGAAGTCTTGCTAAGTAGTAAGTGGGATTTGAACCTGGCACTTCTGGTTCATAGATGAGTGTGTTACCCACTAGGCTACTACCACCACCACACACAATAAAATGCTGTCAGAATTTCTTCTGAATGAATAAAAATCTAATTAAAATATATACATATTGATTGCATTCACTTTACACTTTATTAACAATAAAATACTAAAAGCTTTTATGAGCTGCAATTTAGATGAGACTCAGAGCAAAATGCAATGAGAAATGTCACAGCACTGGCAACAGTATCACAGTATTTGCAATTAATCCTGTTGCTAATCCCTGAGCTGAGACCGTCTTCACTTGTCTCCAAGAATTAAAAAAAAAACTAAATCTCTCAACCAGGACCTCACAGCTGTGACTGCAGTTTGATCTTCAGAGTAAATTCATGTGACATTTGCTTTATGCGTCGGGGGAAAAGGAGCGGATAATGTTTCCTCTCTGTGTATTACAATTGCTGTAATGAACCCTTGTCCAATGGCATCACTTCCCTGTAGTTAGGTGATTCTGAAAGAGAGATAGAAACATTGCTGACATTTGCTTAGTCCTTAGCAGGATTTCCAAATTTAACAAACACATTTAAATAACAGTATAGAATAAAATGGGAAATCTGCATTTGTCCTAGCTCTGTTTGACACTGTAATTTTTATGCTTTAGTTTTTGCTTTGCCAGGCTTCATAATCTAACCTGACACTGTGTATGAAGCCTGGGGACACCATGCAGACGCAGTGTGTCTGACAGCAGACTCCACTAGAAATATGCAGTAGACATATTCCCTACTTTTTAGTCTAGGCTACAGTTTAATAATCATAATGTTTCTCAAAGGTTTCAATATTTTGTCTTTGCTTATAGGCCATAATCCTTTATGAATAATGTATGAATATGAAATGTTGTAAACTACTTCTTTGACACACATGGGTCATTTAAATTTCCCCTAAAGTAGAGTAAGTAGATAATATATGTGCTTATTGCCTGGAGTTTACTGGTCTGTCCATCTCTGGCATTAATTTGACCAGATTGCCTTGTGTACACAGTCATTTTAATCCTCTGTGGAAGGAGGCAGTTCCTGATTCCTGCATTTTCTGGCTTTCTGAGCGCTAACTGTCTTTTTGTTATCTTGCCCCATACCTCCTTTACCAACATTGAAAGCAAAGCACACATTACCAATGTGGTTTCTACAAATTAAAGATGTGCAATATCAAATCTCTCAACAATATTCAGTAAAATATTTCAATATAAGTCTGATTTCTTTTAAATGAAATGCCTTCACCAGGAAATGAAAGTGATTAGAAATAATCCCTGCTTATAAAAGTAGAAAATGGCCTGACAGTCCATGGGGCAGTGGTGGCCCAGTGGTTAAGGAAGCGACCCCGTAATAAGAAGGTTGACGGTTCCAATCCGGATCCACCAAGGTGCCACTGATCTGCCACTGAACAAAGCACCGTCCCCACACACTGCTCCCTGGGCACCTGTCATGGCTGCCCACTGCTCACCAAGGGTGATGGTTAAAGAGGACACATTTTGCTGTGTCACTGTGTGCTGTGCTGCAGTGTTTCACAAGATCCCCTAGACTTAAATAAATGGATACTGAAACTGAATATATTCGGAATAATTCTATTACCATTGTGGTTTTATTGAATTGACATTGACATACAGTGCTTTAAAAAAGTATCGCTGTCCCCCCATTTTGTTACGTTACTGTATTTTGGGAGGAAAGCAGAGCATAATTGTGTGTGATGCCCAGGTGCCACTGGGTTTACTCAGATGCCACCCGTGGACCTGATTATTGGGTCCTAAACACTCTCAGCTGCCACTCATATGGCTCATTAGGTTGTCCTGCATTGTTGTTTGAGAGCTTTATTAATGTTCACAGTAGTCAGTGGTTTTGAATTGTATGTCTTTTGTTTACTAAAATATGACTTTTTTTCAAATGATGTTGAGTGTGATGTCATGTTGTACAAATTTTATTACAAAAAACATCTGACAAGTGTGGTGTGTGTGAATCCAACCCCTTGCTTTAAGAGATCACCTAATTAGAAAATGTATCTCATAGTTGTAATTTTTTCTGACTCTAAATACAGCCAAATACAATCTGAAGAACATTAGTGAACAAACAGCATCTTTAAGGACAAATAATACACCAGACACACCAGGGATAAAGTTGTGAATTAATTTAAATCAGGGTTAGAATATGAAAAGAATTAACATCTCACAGAGCACCATTCAATCCATCATCTGAAAAATGAAAATGTCTGGCACAACTACAATCCTACCAAGACATGGCCAAAACTGACAGGCTGGGTAAGGAGAGCATTCATCAATGAAGCACATGGTAACTTTGGAGGAGCTGCACAGATCCAGAAGTCAGGTGGGAGATTCTTTCCACTGAACAAATATTAATCTGTCCACAAATCTGGCCTTTCTGGAGGAGCGGCAAGATAAAAGCCACCTTTGAAAGAAAGCTTTAAGAAGTCCCATTTGCAGTTTACCACAAGCCATGAATGAGAGGAACATTGTCAAATCAGGTGCTATAATAATATTTGGCCTACATCCCAAAACAGCCATCCCAACATGATGCCTTTTCTTCAGCAGACACAGTGCTCAGAGTTAATGGGAAGATGGATGGGGCAAAAAAAGGGCAATCATGAAAGGAAAACTTCTAGCAGGACAATGTGCAAAGAAGAATGAAATTTTAGCCTGAATACAAATATACTTTATTTGTTTATTTACTGATTCTTTATACTTTATTTTAGTTTATCACATGAAATTCCAGTAAAATGCAATAAAATGGAAAAGGCCATGGGGTGCGAATACTTTTTCAAGGCACTGTATAAAAAAACTTGTACCCTTTCCTTTGAGTTGCCATTAATTTCATAGTTTTAGAATAAATTACTCCGCTTTGTCTGTGTTAAATATGTCAGGTTACACCAAACCGTTCCTGATGCTGCGGTGTCATCTGCTGCTGTGGTACCTAAATCCAGCCATCTGCTGAGCTCGATATGAATATTCATCACCGAGTTGTTTCATCTGATTGTTTTGGACTGTTTTCCTTCCAAACTTTCTTTCACATTTGCACAATTAACACAAACAGGGCCGCTGGTGTAGCGACGAGGCATGAGCCCTAAGGTCCCCACATCTAAGGTAGAGATTAGATAACTGTAGCCCTCAGCTGAATACCAATCGCTTCTTATCACACCCTGCACGGTTCAGATAGAGATTTTATTAGTAAGGCGGGACCTGGCCTTTTGGTGTGCATTTGCGAAATTGAAGTTATCGCTTGTGTGATCAGGGACTGCTAAAATTATTGGCCAGGACACCGGCGCCTGTGGGAACCCTTTGAGAGTGCTGGTTAAAATACAAAAGTAATGTTGCGATGCGTTTACTGTGGTTTAAAGGCCACAGTGGTGGGAAGGTGCAGTCACCTTTTACTGCATTAAATATGAATCGAGCCCTCTAAGTTCCTTAAAGAAAAAAATATAGGTGGCCTATATTTTTGGCCTAAGTTTCTTCCTTCGGCTGGTCCAGTTAGGGGTCACCACAGCAAATCAACTGGTTTGGTTGTCTGCACAATCGACATGGCAAAAGTTTTACACCGGATGCCCTTCCTGCTTGAGACTGGCACCAAGCTCATCTATGACCACAAAAACCACAGGTTCAAATCCCACTTACTACCATTGTGTCCCAGAGCAAGACACTTAGCCCTGAGTGTCTCCAGGGGGACGGTCCCTGTAACTACTGACTGTAAATCGTTCTGGATAAGGGCGTCTGATAAATGCTGTAAATGTAAATACACAGTCACATTCATCCCCAGTGGCTGGGTTAATTAAGGCCCATAGTTTGCTAGGGCCTCATTAGTCGCCACATCAGAATGGTTGAATGACAGCTCAGATAACTTGCACGTTTGGCTTGGTAGGGATATCAGGTGTGTAGATATGGGAGGGAAATAGAGGAGAAATCCAGGGTGATGAAGTACCTGGATTATAGACAAAAACGAGACAGGTTAGCTTCTCTTCACCAACATTCAGATAACTTGAAAGCAGTCCTTTCCTGTTTGTGTCTATGTGTGCAGTTCCACGCCCACTCGATATGACATTAGCAAATCTTACTTAGCACTGGGAAAAGATGGCCATGTGACTCACACGGGATCAAATCAGCTACACTGGCTCAGCGGACCTGAAAATGGGATGGATTTCTTATCAACCGTGCAGTGCTCCTGTCCTGTCTTTTTAACACTCCTAAAGAAGAGTGAATTGCATTGCTTGTTTGTGATATGTATTGCTCCAGATCATCTCCTTGGTTTTGAGAGCGAATTGACCAAGTCATCATAAAACAGCCACTGTTCTGAGACTGGGGTGGCATGGTGGCATGGCAGATAGTGACAAAAAACACTGTATTCAAATTACTCCGATTTGATGTTACCTGGCAGAAAGAGGCATGGCACAATAGAGGTTAAAAATGAACAGTTTCTAATTTATTAACACCGGTAAATAATTATTGTAGTTACATGTGAATATTGAGTGTAAAAAGGTACCAAGGTTACAGAGAAAACAAAAATGAGAAGAAAGAGGTAAAGGGAGAGAGAAAGAGGCAGAGCCATGAGAAATGAGATAATAGAGCAGGCTCGAAAACCAGAAGATCCGGTTTCGATGGAAAGACAGCTGGGAATGAAAAAGTAAAGAAAAAAGATCCCTTCCCCACATGTGAGCAGACCTTTATACCCCTGGCCTACAGGAAGTTGTCACTGGCCTACAGGAAGTTGTCATTGGCCTACAGGAAGTTGTCACAGACCAATCAGAACCTGTTGTTTCTGATGTCACGCACCCTTGGTGCCTCCCATCTGGGGAAGACAAAGAGAGTGGGCGGTCCTGACGACCGACACCTCACACGTTGCCGTCCGACAAAAGGCATGAAAAACAGAGGTGTTGAATCTTCATGCACAACAATTGGCACAGGAATGTCACATTTGTTCTTGTAGACAGCTGCTATGCAAGACAAAAGCATGGTCCTGCGACGCCCAATCTTACAGACGGCCGCTTGATCCCCTGGGGCACTCGAGTATTCAGGGTCCATGGGGATCACAATTGGGTCACAGTTGTGTATCTGCTTGTTTGTCCTTCCTGGTCAGTTGGGAATTCAAATGTAGCCGATAGTGGTGGTTCTGTGTCCTTTACGATCTATAGGCATCTGAGATCACCCTTGCAGGGAAACCTGCCTTCTTGACATAGATCAAACACAGCAGCATACATAGAATGTTCAACTTGATCAAAGGCTTTTCACACTTGGTTGGGTTCTTTGTCTGGAGTCTGATGAAGTTAAAAGGTTGTAGTTTTGTATACAGATTGTACATGTAGAAAAACAGTGTTCATTGCACATTAAAACCAAACCAGAAAAACAAATGACAACAATGATCAGATACTGTAATGCAAAAACATGTAAATATAGTGGGAGGCTTAAAATGATGTCAGGGAATTCATAACTCCGCAAATTTGCACCGACTTATTGAGCCTAATCAACAACAGTGGCCGGAAAATAAATACAAATAAAAAGTCCCGCTTGTTGCCATGTGATTAGAGAATTTCCACCTTTATCAGGGAATTCATAATTCCACGAATTTGCAACGACTTATCGAGCCTAATCAACAACAGTGGCCAGAAAAATAAATACAAATAAAAAGTCCTGCTTGTTGCCATGTGATTAGAGAATTACACCTTTATCACTAAAAGTTATTATTTGAGATTATGGTACTGCTGAGGTTTTCAGAGAGAAAAACAGTTTCACATAAATATAAGTTCTGATCCTAAACATGTTGATCATACTGAACATGAATTTAAACTGTAAACTATGAATTGTAACAGTGCAATTGGTTGATTCTTAAATATTGTTTTATCATATAGAATTGACTCATTGGCTCCTTTTGAAGTAATGGAAGATCAGTGTCTTTCGTGACCTTTACTAGAAAGGAGTTCTCAATTAAACTCTTATCCCCGAAGAGGATTAGCAGTCAAGATCCAGTATGAATAGAAGAGTATCTTTACAAATATCAGCAGTTTCTTGATTGAAAAAGCATTTATTGCAATAGTATGAATAAAGACAGATCACTTTCACACTGAGATTTAGCTCAGGTGACTAGGAGGTTAGAAGTACAGTACTGTGCAAAAGCCTTATGCACCAATACAAACCAGTGTTTATCATAACTTTGATCAAATATTTATTTTTCCTAAACCATTTATTGCATATGATTTCATTATTTTTGACTAAATGAGTATGTGATGTATGTAGAGAAAGAGACTCTGTTCTGCTATTGTTCTTTGGGCAACAACACAATATTATTTTCATTTATAGACTTTTGCTTGTTGGAGATTCATTATTTTACAAAGTTGAGAAAGAAACACGCAGTTTTTCTAGATCTTCTGTACATATCAACGTGATATCACTGGCAATTTCACTTTTTAATAAATATTATTTGTGTTTCACAAGAATTTCAGGTTAACTGTTAAGAAAAACATTTAATTAATAAGTAAAATTAGGTTAAATCAGTCACGGGGTAAATGGGACCCCTTCACCATAATAACCATGCCAAAAAAGTGGTGATCATTAGTCCTTGGTATTGGTGTCAGATATATGATATTATGATATTATCCAGTCATAAAACTACACTAAATCTCTGTGCAATTTATATTCAAAAAGTCAGTATAGCAATAATAAAAATATATAATATAGCAAAACGCAGAGCTCAAGAAAACCAGTACTGAATACATATCAACATAAACCAGAATCAATTTAGCAGCACTGTATGAAGGTACATGAATGTTCTTGGATATACATGTGGGGACCAGAGCCATAGAACCTCTACTCACCAGATCAGGGCCATGGTTCACAATTTAATCCTGTTGGGTTTGTTAAATTATGTTTGAGATTTGAAAATTTGAGATCTGTGTAAATGTACCATCTGAAAGTGAAGTGATTGTCATTGTGATACAAAGCAGCACAGCACACTGGGACACAATACAGTGTCCTCTGTATATAACCATCACCAGTGGGCAGCCATGACAGGTCGCCCAGGGAGCAGTGTGTGGGGACTGTGCTTTGTTCAGTGGCACCTCAGTGGCACCTTGGCACCATTTGATTACGGGGCTGCCTCCTTACCCACTAGGCCACCACTGCCCCGTATGTATAAATAAGAAATTTGCCTTGTGACTGGTGGGGTTAATGTTCTGCTTGTTTACTCAACATCTTTGCTGTTTTGCCCCTGAGCCTGGAATCAGCATGGCTTTATTAATTTTGGAGATTCATCACACACTGATCCTGCAGATTTCCTTCATTCGGTTTGAGAGGATGAAGTCGGAGACTGTGACTGTGTAGCCCCCTTCCTATTTAGGCGGTTTTATTCATTCGTTTATTTATTTTGTATGAAGTGTAATGTCACCACCAGTGTCACAATCGTGTAAAAAAATGCTCTTGTTTTAGTGAAGCACAAATCACTTAACAGAAAAACAACGGTCAAAAGGTCTGTCTCTTATGCAAATGAAATTACAGTGAATTTTGGGTAAATCACACATCGTTTGATCAGCAGAGATATTAGAGCAACAGTAAGATGCATGAAACCCTGCACCACAGAGGAGCACAGACTGACACAGCTGCGCGGCCATTCCTCCCAGCTGCCGTCAGGATCTATAATGAGTCTCCCGTTGAACTTTGACCCTCACCTGTCAGCTGCCAACCCTCTCCATTATATATTCCACATTTTTTATGCACACACATACTACACATTGCACCACACGGTGTTGTGTTATGTCTGATCATTTAATCTGTTGAAGTATTATTTCATACAATACATACTGTACTGTGTGTTGCTGTAGCCATTGCAATTTCCAATATCACCACAAATGCATAGCAAAAGAGTTGAATGTGAAGTGAATTCAAGTGAATATAAGAAGAAAAGTAAGACGCACATAGTAACTAAAGCAATGACAACTAATATAAGTGGTTTTTGTAATACTTTGTAATTTCTTTAAAAAAAGTCCCATTGTGGGGTACATCTGAATACAGAGTTAATGTCAGGATTGGTTTGTGCGATTCACAACCAGCAACACTATTAACTTAACATATATCTAAGGTATAACATATGAATTATACATTTCTTATGGTGTTTATGTATGTTTAAAATGACAACTTTGACACTAATGTTGTTTCTTAAAAAATAATAGTTCCTCCAAAGCCTCTGAAGAAAGATGTGTGGATGGATTTATTTTTATTTACCCCTCCACATGGAGCCCAAATATTAATGTTTGCCACCTTTTCTCTACTGGGGATGTCACCAGAGTACAACAGTATTTGTTGTTTTAGAGTGCCATATGTACCGTAGTCAGCGTTAACAAACGTGTTAAGAAGTTCCCTTTTCGGGATCTGATGTGGGCAGCACATACTCTTACGAAACATATATATTTCTGTTCTATCCTATCCTTACATGCTCAACTCATTAATGAGAAAGTAACCTTTGGACATACTAGTACTTTGCATCTGAGGCGGATGAACAAGTGGTGATAATTGCTTTGTATATATAAAACCTCTGCTGATTTTATAACTGTTAATTAATAATACAGAGCTCTTGAATAATCTACAAACTTCTGTCTATGGCATCAATTTAATATACATTATAATTGACTTTCAACACCAACACATCTTCAACATGATGATCCCTGACTAGCTGATCACACCCTCAGCCTGTTTGCCCTGTTCACCTTGACTGTCTTCTGAACGCTGAGCCAATAATTTGATATTCACCTTTCTACCCTGCACCACCACCACAATAGAACGACCCGCCTGAAATCAGATGGTTGTGGATTCTAGTATTGAAGCAGTGGTGGCCTAGCAGGTAAGGAAACGGACCCACAATTAGAAGGTTGCCAGTTTGAGTCCTGAACCACTGAGGTGCCACTGAGCGAAGCACCGTCCCCACACACTGCTCCCTGGGCGCCTTTCATGGCTGCCCACTGCTCACCAAGGGTGATGGTTAAAAGAAGAGGACACATTTTGTTGTGTCACCGTGTGCCGTGCTGCAGTGTTTCACAATGACAATAACTTCACTTCACCTTGGGATTCAAACCGGCAACCTTCTGATTATGTTGCCACTTCTGCTAGGCCACCACTGCCCCTATGATAGGGGTCATCTTATGATCATCATACATTCAGGCCAATACGGTATATAACAATAAGCCCTGGAGACGACAAACTAGGTCAGGGACAACTGGACCTTATGTGAGAGAATATTTACAACCTTGTGTACAACTGAGCATTTCCTGTTAAAATATTCCTTTTTCTTGATTGCTCATTAGTATCCAGACCTGCAACCCATCTGCCTCTAACCCCCAACCATCTTCTGGCGAGCTTCAGCCAAGTCATCTCACCCACCCATTAGAGCAGAGCTAAGTCCTTCCACCACCCGCCCTAAGCCTCCACTCGGTCAGGGAGTGCTACCAGCCTGCAGCGTTCAAATACAGTTCAAAGCCAGGGGGCAGTGTTTTATATCCTGCTCATCTTGCTGCCTACACACCAGTTTTAATGTCTGGCTGTGTCTACTGACAGCATGAGTGGGATAAACATTTATTGTATACTATAAAGCAGCCATCAGTCATCTCGTCTCGCCCTGATTTAGCTTTTAACTGCGCCACACGTTGTAAAGCTTGCAATGTTCATACAAATCTATCAGGAGGTATTTTTTACTTTAAAGACAGAATGCATGCAAGCTGATTATCCATGTCATGTCAGTGTGATGTGACAATCGATTACGTGTTTTCTAGCATCTACATTTCTGGTAAGGTAAGAAGACTGAATTTCACTTTCTTTGTTGACTCAATAACTTTCATTAAATGCACCTTTAAACAAACAAAAACAAAGAAACAACTATTATATCTATATATATCTATATATCTATATATATCTATATATATATTTATATATATGTGTGTGTGTGTGTGTGTGTGTGTGTGTGTGTGTGTGTGTGTGTGTGTGTGAATCAGTCAGGAGAAGGATGAGGGAAGGATAGATGGAGAAGGATGAAATTTCAACAAGCATTACTAGATTCATCTGTCTTCATTTATACTTAAACTCAGTATTAAAATGCAGATTGTGAGGTGTTTTCAGCTGAGTGATGTTCAGTCAAAAAAGCTGCTGAATATCGGTGCTTGTGATTTGCGTGTGGTCGTTAGCATTTCTTTTGTTCCTAGCCCACTGTGCTGCGCACTGCATTATTACATAGCACAGTTTCACAGGCTCCCTGTTGAGATACAGGATGCAGTGTCAGTGTATATAACAAGAGAATCCAGGCTCTGGCCCATCTGCTGCAGCACAGTTCATCAGCCTCCCACCACTCCATTGATCAAAGATCAGTGTCTGACCCACGCACCACTGCCGACCGGACATTGCTTTTAGTCATGCCACCATCCTCAACGTGGCAGTGGTACTGGCAGTGTAGTGGGGCATCATTGTTGGAGTTGTAGCCATCCTGTCATCAGGCAACTAACCATAGGCTTAGAATATGCAGACACTATGACATTCATTACAACATCTGTAGTATCAAGCTCTAGACATAGCGTTAGTATTTCTTAAGGATGTGAAAATGCATGATATGTACTGAGTATATATGCCTTTTCATGAATATAAGTAGTCTAAAGCATTTATTCACAATTCTTTCAAACTCTCACTACATAATTGGCTTTGTCAGAAGAAACAATATTAGCCCTACGGCCTAAAAACTGAGCACATCTGCCTTGCGTTTTTTTGCCAGGGGTGCAAAAGATCAGAAAGGTATTATCCCCCGGTAATGACCCAAAACAAATGAAGCATGGCCATGTGTAAATGAATTTTAATGGATTTATGCAAGAATCCATTTACCATGCACCCAAATGGGGAGAAGTGGACCTGCTGAGTGGTCAAAGTGCCCTTTGTATGTTTTGTGAAGGGAATGACAGAAAAATCGATGAGGTCTGCCGTGAAGACCATCCTGCTGACTTGCAGGAGCCTCAGAGGTGAAAAGGAAACTAATCTTATCAGCCACCCAGACATTGTTGAAAGCATAAAATCTGAGTAAGTGTTTACTCACCGACTTAAATGGGCACAGTGCACCTCATTTTCTTACCTCATTCATTAGAAGGCTTTCCAAATGAGTCTTGAGTCTTGACTTCCAAATGAGCCAATGAGTCTGTAGTCTTCTTTGTCAGACTCATCAGAATCCATAGACATTATTCAACATTGGGCACTAGATTAAATGAGGCAGGGTTAAAACAGGAAAAACACATTCCTTAAGTAATATATATGTTTTATAGATGTGTTTTTTTTATTTGTTAGATCACTTTCAAGTTGGTCTGTTGCATTAAAAGTACACAACACAAACAGCATTTTTTCGGTGCTTGCGACTGCAGGGGATGGCTTGCATCATTTCAAACCTCATTTAACACTGAACCGTGCCCCCTAATAAAGCCCAAATTGCCCACCACGGAGCCACAGAGTGGCTCCAGACATTCATTAGCTTAATGAAAACAGGCCACTATTTCTGCCGCCCAGTGGGTGCTCTCGCGTTGTGGCTGCCGAGACCATCTGCTCAAGGGCTCGCAGCCAGATGCAGGATATTCCTGTCAAAGCGACCCCGCAGGAGGAAGGCAAACATCGCCAGGGTCCACAGCCTTGCATACCTTGTTGAAAATAGCTGAACGCACTCCGTTACTGTAATGAAGTTATGCACTCTCCAAACAGGTTTTGCTTGAAAATGAACTCTGTGGTGCTGCATAATTTCATATGCTTAATAGTGTACCAGCCTATATAATCCACTTCATGGCTTGTGCTGAGCACTCCTGCTCCTCTAGTGGTTTTATCTGGGGAATTTTAAACAAGTGCTGCGGAAAATAATATTTACAACCAAGACTACAAGCATGAATGTGAAAATATCTTTTTGATTTTTGTACAGCACATTATTCTGTTTAATGTAGATTTTAGAAATATTCAGGCTATAGGCCTTGTATATTAAGCAACTCCATCTAATTAGGCACATCTAGGCGTGCCAGCTTATATGAAACAGAATACCAACAAGTCTTTGGAACTTTGTTTCTGAAATGTATGTCTATCTGAAAAATGCTGACAACAATTGATAATTATCACTACTAAATAAATGTTGAAATACATGGAAAAAGCCATAGACTCCATGTCAAAAGCTGACCATTAGTTAGTTACAGCCATCTGTTCATCTATTATAACCAAATAACATGTTGTGTTATATAGACAATGATGCTAATAACAAGATGCTAATGCTAAGTGTTATTATTTATGCGACTATTATTTAGTCACAGCAATTACTAGTGACGCAGAATTCGCGTCATCAGATGAGCATAGCTGCTAGTGTGCCTGTATGGTCTTGATTAAGGCTCTAGTGTCATTAATTAATCTGGTGGGTGGGCTCAGTGTCCCGATGAACCATTGTTGAAGCCATGTCACCGAGAACGGGTGGAAATTGGAAGATAGACAAATGCAAAAGCCAATAAAAAAATAAAAACGTTCCAAAGTGTATCTGATCAGATAAGCAGCACAACTGTGGAGAGGCACCGTGCAGGGTCTGATGAATAAGACAATGGCCACCTCCTATCTTCACCACCACATGTCCACAGCCAACCTGAAATGTCATTTCCTGCCCTCAGGAAAGTGGCTGATTGCTCATCATGTGGGTAGTATTACTTGAATTCCCAGTGGACAGAAAGTCATTATTCTACACTTATTCTGCCCACTGACCTCTGAATTGTTCCCTGGAACTTTATTGGCTTCTGCACATGCCGTAATACCTCAGGACAGCGGAGACGGATCAATGACCTCCAGCATGAATGATACTCGACAGACCTCTGTGGTTTTGCTAAATGATTAACCAGCAAAGCAAATCCATATTACAGCATTCATAGGAGCAGCTTAGTCAGTTTATACTGTATATTATACTGTATGCCTATACTGAAAAAAGATGAAAAGGTGACAACAATTCTGTAAAAATTACCAGATTAATTCGGTTACCATGTTGCAGGTTTGGTTTATCTGATGGATAAAACATCATATTTTTTGAGAAATTGCATTTAAAAGAGTGGTGAGAAGCTATGTTGCCTGGGAAACCAACAGTCCTGCTTTTTTTGTCTGTTTTTCTTTTAGTTTAACTTTGTTGGAAAGCTGCTGGGGCCTCGAGGCAATTCCATGAAAAGGTTGCAAGAAGAGACCGGAGTGAAGATGTCCATCCTTGGCAAAGGCTCTATGAGGGACAAAGGCAAGGTACAATCACAAATACTGTACACAGCTCTTTTATACACACCAATGTAGACTTTTAAAATTTATATTTTATGAAATGAGTGTACACATTCTTATTAATACATCTGGATATTTTACATACATCCATCCTAAAACTAAATTATTTATTTTCGAATTTAGGGTGAGGGTGGTAGTAGCCTGTTGGGTAAGTGGTGGCCTAGTGGTTAAGGAAGCGGCCCCATACTCAGAAGGTTGTCATTTCGAATCCTGTTCCGGCAAGGTGCCACTGAGGTGCCACTGACCAAAGCACCATTCCCACACACTGCTCCCCAGGCTCCTGTCATGGCTGGCCACTGTTCCCCAAGGGTGATGGTTAAAAGCAGAGGACACATTTCGTTGTGTCACCGTGTGCTGTGCTGCAGTGTTTCACAATGACAATCACTTCACTTTCACTTTCACCCACCTATAAACCAATAGGCCACAATGTCACAGGTTTAAACCCCACCTACTACAATTGTGTCACTGAGCAAGATACTTAGTGTCTCCAGGGGGACTGTCCCTGTAACTACTGATTGTAAATCACTCTGGATAAGGACGTCTTCTGAATGCCGCTAATGTAAATGTAAATGTCATGTTCTATTTAACTGAGACATTCCCTCTAAGCCACATGAACTAGGTCAATTACTATTTTCCTACAAGTGTGGCACTCTGACTCTGGAAACACTGGTAGATTATTTTTACCAGGTCAGATTAATAAAGAGTTAACTAGGTTAAACTGGTCAGCCACATGCTTAAGGTTTACTGAATTCAATAACCTGGTGCAGTTGCTAATGAAAGATTTGGTCTATAATTTTATGCCTAGTCATTAATATAAACCATTATTCAACCTATTACAAACAATTTATAAAATAATAATAATAATAAAATATAAACCAAACATTATAAGACCTGTATCAGATACTCGCTATCAGCCTCACTATGTGTTTTGCCCAGCCGGTGCACGGAGCAACGTAATGACCGAGAGTGATAATAGCTGGCTATTGTGTGGCCATATAGAGCAAGAAAGCCCCTGGGTATTGTTAGTGAAGGCTACCTTCATACACATCTGTCAGGGACAAGAAAGGCAATCCCAAAGGCTGCTGAAACCTGAATTTCCTCCATTGTTTATTTCCCCCACCCCATGTCCGTGACTTCTGAGAAGAAGACTTTGAGTCATTTAGCAAATTTTCCAGAAATAAATAGATACAAACAGCAACCACTGGTTGATGCAGTTTAAAAAAAACCACTAACTACCCAAATAGCCCTTTCTTGTTCATATTATATGAAGAGGGAGGAGCTCCTATGCATTTCAGATGATTTGATCATGGCCCTTTCAATACGTCATAGGTGGCTTGATTTCATACCTTTCCCCCGTCATTTCCTTCCATTTTCTATAATAAAATATAGCCCATAGAAGATGTCATCTGAATATCCATTACCTGCATTTGAGGATAAAACATTGGGCACGGGGCACAACAACGGTTACAAACTGAACCAAGGTCAAGTATTGTCAGCTATTCCCAGCTATCCACATGGCAGTTTCAGCTAGTCACATGAATGTAACGTTTGTCGTAAAAAGGATCAATTGATTTGAGTACCTTTCACGCCGAATGACATTCAGTATGAAAGTGATCTGGAATAACAAAGTCGAGGGTAGAATTCGAAAGGACGATTTATGAAAGTGACATAAAAATCAATAAGTGTCACTTGGTGTATATTTATTATTCATTGTGTCCGTTGTGTTCATTGTGTATTCATTAATTCATTATATTTTATTGCATGCAGCAGTCGAGCAGTTAAAGACCATTGGCTATGGCAGAATAATGTTTTTTTTTTTTAACGTTGTCTTCACACTTTCCTTGTATTGTTGCATTTGACAGTCTTGCTATGGATTGTCAATTTTTGACACTTCATCCACAAACTGTCTGCCATAATGTGCACATAGGTTTAAGGAATTCTTTGGTGTGCTGTTTTGGACAGCATTTATATTTATGGCATTTATTACACGCCCATATCCAGAGCGACTTACAATCAGTAGTGATAGGGACAGTTCCCCTGGAGACACTTGCCCAGGGACACAATGTTAGTACGTGGGGTTTGAACCCGGGTCTTCCTGTTCATAGGCGAGTGTCTTACCCACTACGTTTAGATGTCACAAACCTAATGCACATTTATGTCTATTCTTATTGATGAATTAACACATTTTAATTACAATTACCTGGTGCTGTAAAGCCAGTCCATTATGATTGAGAAGCCGGAGACAGGAGGGCATTTACACTTATGTGTTTGGCAGATTCTAAAGCTGTACTCAAAAGAGAATTTAATTCATAAGAGGCACAATGTCTACATTCATGCCATCATCTTATACGAGACATGGAGGGCAAGACACATGGACCAGGAATCAGGGGAAAGCACCTTGTCTTGCTGTGTACACACTCAGGAGGTTGGATGAGAGGAGAGTGTAAAAACGTCAACTCTGATAAGCACAGATTAATTTGTTCACTCTAAAAGTACTAATACTAACTTTAAAGTACTAATATTGATCAAAAAAAATAAAATGATTATGCATCTATTAATGTAAAACTACTTTTTTATAGCCCAAAATCACAAGCAGTATGTCTCAATGGGCTTAACAACCAGTACAAATGAGTACCCCTCATACTTAGACCCTCTCTGGACAAAAGGCAAATCATGACAGACATTTTTATTACAGAAAAGATTTCCATAAAACCACAAGTGGATCTTCTGTCTATGTCCCTCTGACCTTCTCATTGGACATTTGAACTTTCTTTCAGTATTAAATGTGCTTCCGTAGTTGTCGGAAGGTAAACTTCTTTAACTTGAGCTGTTTGGCAGACGGCAGCAGGACGCGTGCCAAATGTTTCTTGGCACTTGCAGCTTTTCATTATCCCCTCTATCTGGACCACAGCCCCTGTCCCACCTACAGCAGAGCACAGCATGATGCTGCCACCACTGCGCTTGACAGTCAACACTGTGCTCAGCTGGCTTTGTTCCACACACATTTCTTTTGGGATTAAAGCCAGGGTTGACCTTAGTCTCTTCAGCCGTTTTCTTTTTTCTCCTCAACATGCTTTTTCTGTGGCGAAGATGCAAGTAGCCGAGTGTTTCCTTTATAGATGCCATTGGCCAGTTGCTATACCATTAAACAAAATACTTGTTTGCTCTTTTATGATTCCTTCCCCATGGAAAATTGCAGGTCCGTCTTTTTTTTTCCCAGAGATATATCTACTGCATGATTACAGCTTTCACCCCTTTTTTCCATTAGAAAATATACACTTATTTTTCACATCAGGCACATCAGGCCAAGAGCCTTTTATGTACCTTCATTTGATGTTGTCGTGTGTTTTCGTGCAACAGAACATGTTATTTTGACACATCCCATTTCTGCCTCTTCTAAAAGTCTTCACAGATGACAGCCCTTAAAAACAATACAGCACTTTTATTTATGGATGGACGTGAAAGGAATTTAAGCTTTCAGGCATGATACAGAACAAATGTCATCCATTTAAAAACAGATAAGACACTGACAAGCCTTCAAAGACTTCTGTAAATTCAGCAAGCAAACACTGTTTTTTTCTTCCCAGCTGGAGGAGTTGTCAGACATACCTCTACACCTAGGGTTTTGCTGAATGCTGAGTACGCAGCATAGCATTTTCTGAGCATATTTATATTGATAATAAACGTTACTTTGTGTTCTAGAAAATCCAAACGTGTGTCGCCTGCCAAAGCCCACAGAAACAATGAAGGATGTGCTTTTGAATATTATTATGCTGCATAGCTACAGTGGCTCTCATAAGGCACATTACTTAAATTATATGATTGATGCACACTGAAATAATGAAATGTGCTTCATTTTGCAACAACTAAAAAAGATGAATGCTGAAAACAGAATGTTGAATGATAAATCTGCCGAAAGAAGTTTGACCACAAGCTTCAGTCAACCAGCCTGAAGGTTATATTTTGTTACAGATTTAATTCATATTAAAGTGACAATTATTAAGACTTGTCCCAAAATTGTCACCATTATATTACCCTTTTAGGCAATATTTACAATACAGTTACTTAAAAAAAAGGAGACTTTAAGAAAAGGACTGTGATATTGAAATAAATATATCTGCTTCTCATGTTCTAATGTTAATATGGATGACAGTCAAGAAAAATAATATTGATGTTTTTATTCATGTCCTGTATTGCATATATAAATATATATATATTTGCTATACTTAAGTATGTCTGCAGTGTCCATTGTTCCCTCTGTATTAATAGGACTGGTGCACCTTTCTTTTTCCTTGAAGACGTATCTTTACACCAACATTCTATTTGTATTCACAGGAGGAAGAGTTGAGGAAAAGTGGAGAGGCGAAATATGCCCATTTGAGCAATGATCTCCATGTTTTAATTGAAGTCTTTGCTCCTCCTGGAGAAGCGTACTCCCGAATGAGCCATGCCTTGGAGGAGATTAAGAAATTCCTTGTCCCAGTAAGTCTGTCCATTTCACTTGCACCTATTTCTGGAGGGGGACTGCCAGTGTTTGAATTTATTGAATTAATTGAATTCAGAAGTTTAGAAGGATTTATTTCAGAAGCACTGGATGATTCAGGGGTGGTCGGTTTTAATGCCTTCACAAACACTAAGAAATTTCACCACCAGAATCAGTAATTGTAACCTTTTAATAAAAATACAAATTCAAATGAAAAGGGTCATTCAAAAGGCCTGATATGATGTATTAAAGATTTAGCTTCGGATCACTTTATTTCATCCAACTTGCAGCCAAGGACCTTAATGTATTCCGGAGTTAATAAGAACACGGTGAGAAGAAAGACTGGGAGAAATAGCCAGGCTGAGTGACTGTAGCCTAGAGCACTTACTGCCAATTAATGTTCACACTGTATATACTGGCTGTGTCTGGCCACTTTTCACCAGGCTTTCCCAACCCTCCATGGTAAATGGATAAATGGATTATTTTGTATGGTCAACAGTAGTAGTGGACTCTGACAGTTCACGTAGTGAGAGATGCACAGTTTTTGATGCCACAGGCATTTTCCGGGTTTTTGTGTGGTGGTAATAACACTAGCAGTGCGAGCATACGACCCACCACCACATTAGTGCCTTTGTGTTGAAGTCTTTCCAACACCAAAATTGATGTCAGTCATTAATGGGCAACAAGCATAATGATATAAATGCAACTATCATAACCATGCTTAGAACTAATCAGTTAGGGGGTGTGAGTGAGTAAAATTAGTGAGTGTGAGTAGAATTAAATTTGTATCTGAGTGCTTTACTACAGTTGATTATTATAAATTAACATTTAACAGGGTAAATTTAACAGCCAACAATCTCAACAGTCACAACATTTATTTCTTATATAGCCTAAAATCACATACAGTATGTCTCAATGGGCTTTGATAGGCCCTACAGTACACATCCCCCACACAATTTTGGCCCTTTGTGCACACAAGAAAAAAAGACCTGCATCAAGACCTGATGTACAATCTCTGCTCTAATTCCCCCCAAATCAGACTGAGGTGACAGCTCTCTGCAGGCCAGTCAAGATCCTCCACACCAAAACCACTCATTTACGTGTATTTGCATCTTGCGCTGTGAACTGGTGTGCAGTCATGTTGGAAAAGGAAGGGACCATCCCCAAAGTTGGGAGCATGAAATTGTCCAAAACATCCAGCCCGTCCCAACAAGTACAGCTTTAAAAAAAAATTGTGTTTGCTGACTGATAATTTACCACACAAACTTGACCTGACCCAACCCCAACTAAAAATTGAGCCTGAATTCAACCTGACAAGGATATATTGGGCAATATAGTGTACTATTCTGCATATTATTCTGCAGTATGCAGAATAAACCAAAAATCATGTTACAAACTGCTGCAGATATTACACATCATATTACAAAGTGTTGTAGAGGTAGAACAGCAGTGAATAGTTGAAGTCCTTGTGCAAAGTACTTGTGGAAGGTCAGTGCCAGAGTGCCTTGATGTTATAGCCATTTGGTGTGTGTGACAGTCTTTTTGCAGTGGTTAAATCTGTCACTGAATTGTCCAGTCCATGCCGTCATCATCCTTGCCAGGTCCTTCGTGATGCCATTTGTCTTCCTGTCCTAATGTAGGAATATGAGTAAACCCTGCAATTGGGTAGCAGTGTGGTTGTATATATGTATAGCACAAACAAACTGGTCCTGATAATCATTTATAGATTAGATTGTCATGATCCGGTCCAGCAGGGGCCACTCCGGGTCCGGAGTTTCTGACCGGAGTTTCAAGTTCGTCCTGTGTTTCCTGATTGTGTATGATGGCATAAAGCCTGGTTCGCCGTTGGGTCATTGTTTGGTGATGTTTCCCTTGTCCTGTCCACCATGTATTAAACTCCATCGTGACAGTAACATATCATTGACACCATTTGTCTTATCTTACTGTACAGCAGAGGCTAAAAAATATCTTCAGTAAAAAATGTGCCTTCAACCTCATGATCACAGCATGCATATCTAATTAATCTGAATAATGAGTTGCACATAATGAGTTGCACATAAGCATTCATTCACATAATTCACAGTGTGTGTGTGAAAAAAAATCTCAATGCTGGGGTCAAAACAGTATTAGTTGATAATAATTAACAACAAAAATAGTTACTATTGCCAGATATATATCTCAAGTTCCTGAACTTGCAGTTGGATGGGTTTATGGGGTTATCATTCAGGCAGTGGAGACAGTAGAAATGTGCAATAAAAAAAAGAATCATTAAATCAATACACAGCCAGCAAGCAAGTAATTTATCTTGAGAATGCAGAACAAAAGCACCACCACGCCTGTCATTTTCAAACTATAAGACAGCTGTCATATTTTCTCATATTGAGGAAACAGGACCCTTGAAGGGAAAATAACTTGATGTTGATAATTGAATTATCTGTCAAGTTTTGGTTTTTTAAGTGTCAATTAAAGCAGCTGTATCTTAGTTCATTCTGCTCAGCCTCAGTATAAAATGTGCATAACTCTAAACAAGTCTGAAGGCAATCAGAGCTTTAACTCGTTAATATGATGAATATCATTGAGATGCTGTTGAGGGAAATTGCATTTCAAATGTTTCTTAATGAATGCATCGTAAGCACAATCATTTCACAACTGGCAAACCTGGAATCTATTACTGCATTTTCACTCATTCACAACTGAGAGCAAAATCCAGTCGACATTACTTCAAATTACTAACTGAAAATTGCTTGACTTAACTCACATCCACACTACTTCCCCCACTACGCATGAATTCTGCAGCCATAAAGAAAGGAGAGCAGGAAGGCACCCTGGGAAAAGCATCTATTTAAATATAGACCATAGTGAAGAGTTGCTTTATATTGAGAGCCATTGTATTTTATAAAGAAACCTTTCATAAAATTTTGATTTCTACACGACAGCCTCTAGATTATCAAATGAATAATAACTACACATGGAGTCGGTCTTATTTGGTAATGTTTTATGTTCCAAACACAAAATCCAAAACCTAGCTGTGTGTACACTAACTAAATGTAAGTGTGTTAGTGTACTCCTTACTAGGAAGGTTCCTACTGAGGTGAAATGACCCAGAAGTATCTAAGTGGCAACCTTGATCCTGTAAAACTGGGTTTCCTGAACTTGCTCCTACGGATCTACTGTCTTGCATAGTTCCAAGCTCAGCAGTCTTGCTAAAGGGCTTGATAAGGATCTGATGAGCTGAATCAGATCTATTGGGGAGGTGAAATACTGCAACTGTGCAGGACGCAGGGTCTCCAGGAGCAGGACTGGGAAACGCTGCTCTGGAAAGGTGCCTCAGTACGCCTTTGACCATGGATAGCGGAGACAACGCTGCCCCCACTATTTACATTTCAATTAATTAACCAATTCCCACGTAAAAGTAACGTGTTTTCATACGATAATTTGGATGCATGTTGAAAATGGTGTGCGGACAGGCATTCTCAATATCACGGAACGTCTCGCTTTTTGGTTTTGTGACTCTGTTTTAATAATCGGTAATGAATTAATAGCATTCACCATGATGTCCAGATTTATATTGCTGCATTGTGTCATCATTCCCTGATTTTGATTCATCGCTCTCATCTGTGATTGCATGTATGAATGTCCAGTCCTCCTCTGTCCACCATTTTCCATCTGTTTATTTCTTTTGATCCTATGGATTCAGTTTCATCTTTATGTTGGCCCTGGTGCCTCATTGTGTTTGTGTCATTAAGACCTCACTGAGTTGTGTGTGTGTAACCCGTCCCTCCCATCACACCTTTGTAAACCACTCCATTCAGAGAACCCCCATTCCAAAACGGTTTGGGGGTTTCCTTTCTCAGGGTCTGGATATTGAATCACTCAAATCCAAGTTGTATCAGGGAATGTGACAGAAAAGTACAATTCAAGTTTCCACCTTTGATCTCCAGTGCCTGGAGAAAGTATTCACCCCACATTCTATTGTGCTATGAATCCTTTCTGAAGGCAAAGTAAACCTCAAAAGGGGTGTGAGTCACGCAAGAGAACAGTGAGTACATCAACAGCAGCCACTCCAACAGAATGAATTCAGTCTTTCAGAGTGGCCGAGTCTGACCTCAATCCCATTCAGCAGCCTGTTCACGCAAGACATCCCTAAAGTACGGAACAGATGTGTGTAGAAGAGTGGCCAGAAAACCTTGAAGCTGCAGCGCAGGTTTGAACAGCAGCTTCCTAACATGAAATAATACAACAGGACATAAAATAAAGCATGCACCTCCCATTCGTAACATTCTGTTATATGCCGAATAAAGAAACACTTTTGTGAAATAGTGTGTATGTGTGTGTGTGTGTGTGTGTGTGTGTGTGTGTGTGTGTGTGTGTTTGCTTAAATCAATAACCAGGAGACCAGATGATGTTTTATGAACAGTTCAGACTGGATTATTTTATTAATAACGGTCTTTGTGTGTGTGTGACAGTGACAGTGGTAAACAACACAGTCAACAACAGAAGGTGCTGTGCCAGCCTGTCTGCATCTGTGTATGTGACATTTCATTGTGTGTGTGTGTGTTGTGCTTGACATTCTACACTCCTTAATTGAATCATTTTTAACCCTAGTTAATGAAATCTGCCCATGAATCCAACTCTCGGTTATTGCTGCTCTTCCATACAGGAAGCGAATAAGCTGGAAAATTGAATAAAGTTTATCAGTCTGCGGGTCGAGATAATAAAAAAAAAACCTGACCAATTTCTAATCACCACCACGACTCGGGAGTACTGTCACGTTGGATCAAAAATGAGGAAGGGAAATTGCAAATGCAGTAGGAAGCGTTATAGCCTCACATTATCACAATGAAACACAAGTGATTGTCTTCATATGACACAGCACTGAAACATGGTTTGTTCTTCTTATCCACTGTACATCTTGTAATGTTCTCCATGCTCTATAGTTCTGATTGTAGCGTAACTGGCGTACAACCAGCATTAAAGTATTTTAAAAGGCTTAAGCTTCCTTGACCAATAGCTTATTCATTTAAACCTTTTGTACTGCAGTCACTTCATATGCATTATTTGTTCCAATAATAACCGTATACTGTATTTGGCATGTATTTAAGTGTATGACAGTAAAACACACAATGCATAAGACATACAGTGCAAAAAAGTTTTGAGCCCTAAAATTGTTGTAAAAGTGCAACTAAATTCCTGGCGGAACCACAGCCTTAACCGTTGTACTTCGTCCTCTTTTGGTTGTTCATCCTCAGATTTTTCCTCCAGCACCCTGTAACAACCCTGTAAAAATATAAGAGTCGGATTATTTAGATGACTGGAGCATTTTTTTTTAAATGTTGAGTGGCAAATGTTAATGTTCAACTGCACAGAAGCAGCAGAAAATGTTTCATGTTTAATGTCTTTCAGACACATGCTGGAATCTGATCACAGTGGTATGTTCATCCATTCTGATTTCGATGTAAATGTCAGCACATTGTTTGTGCCTATGAATGTGTCAAGTTCAGTTTGCATGATTGGTTTTTAATGAATAATAGAATTCAGAGTACAATTTTTTGGTAAATAAAAATTTCCATCACGATTCTGCTAATTGGTCTTAGCAAATCTGATTTGTCTGGTTAGTCTGCAGAAAAAAAAGCTAAATGAGACTCATAAAATGTCTTACGGTGTAGACTTAAAAGCAAAAATTGTGAACACATATATTGCAGTTTTTCATTAGAGAGTGGGAGCTTCTTTATATATATAACCACAGAGAGAGAGACACTTTTATATATATAAATATGAGAGAGAGAGAGAGAGAAATCTAACATTATAGGGGTTTAAGCACATGTTCACACATGCAGGTGGTGCGAAAATGTAGCGGGATTTACAGCAGCTGCCACTCGTCCCGTTGTCTGGGACCGACGTGCTCCCTCTATTCCACATTAAAGCCTGCCTGCCGTAGACTGTGACGGTGTATGTGACGGATTTGCCCAGAACTGATGTAGAGCTCTGGTCTTCTGCTTCGCTACGTTTGATGTTTTTGCTGTAAGAACTGTTCGTTACGCACATCTTCTGCTCTGCATAATTGGTTTACCCTTTTACCTGCATTAAGAGTTTCATTTACTCTCCGTTCAGCAGACGTGGAAGACAAACCTAGTCTTTAATGTTACGTGATGTGGCGTTTCTCCCACAGGACTACAACGATGAGATCAGACAAGAGCAACTGCGTGAACTTTCATACTTGAATGGATCAGAAGACTCTGGCAGAGGGAGGGCCGCACGCGGCCGGGCTTTACGTCCCACGTCCTCCGCAACAACCAGGTAAATGACGTCTCTTTAAGTAAAAAGACACTCATGCTGCTTTTACTCTTCCTGGTGTGAATAATGCCGTCACAGTTCTCTTTTTCTTTAATGTAAAGGAAATGTGTAAATGCAATCTCATCCACGTCCACACTCGCCAGACACCACAGCTTCAGAGCCGCCGTGCTTCTACCAGTTTCCAGCATTGTTGTGGGCCTGTGCACAAGGCATGAGCAATTTATATTTCTCCACTCTCGGCAAGTGATTTTTCATACATCCATACCCCATCATGCCGCCAGAGTCTCTCCAGAATGACTTGCGTTAAGTGACAGTTTGCTGTACCTCGGGTGGTAAAGCAGGCGGGAGTTGCTCCTCTTTCTGATTTGCTTCCTTCCCTTGATTTGCTCCTTATGTTGCAAAGAGAAGTGATTACTGTAAATGACCCTGAAAAATATGCACAGCTAATGTGCCCATAACTCTCTTTGGAGTGTCTGTTTGTTTTTCTGGAATATGATGGTCGTGGGCTCACTGGAGCATCTGCCGGATGACATTGCGGCATCAGTGTTTCTTCTTGCTACTGTTAAAAAAGCTTGGAAATGTTCCAGGGAAAGACTCTGAAGCCCAAAACACATGGCACTTCAGCAATATCATCAAAAAACGATTAATTTTTAAACACAAACTGCTGCTGTCCGGTATTGCGATGTGGGATCATCTTCCACGTCTCTGCGGAAATGAACGAATGAATGCAATAACTGAAGATCGATGATCAGTGAATGTCAATACTCATTTATGTGTTGCATAATAATTCATTTGTGATTGGCATGTCAATGTATTAATGGTCTAAGCAACTTTCTAATTATCTAAAAACCTCTTAAAAGGCATCTTATCACCATCTTTTGGTGCTTCCTCGCTCTTGCAAGTTTGTCTGTTTATTTTTATGACAAAGTCAGGAAAGTGTAACGGTGCGGAATTGCAGAGGGATATTTTATAAGAGGGTTACAAGCATTGCAAATTTGAAATGCACGTGATATGGTGATGTTGTCAGGACACATCTATGGGTTAAAAGAAAAAAGAAACTGCGTATCGTGCAGCTATTAATGTCTCACATCATGTTACCATTAGCCTTGTTTCTGGTTTTCAGTTGATCAGATATTATTGTGTCACTGTGGAAATTGTGTTGAATTGGTTCAGGTAAGAGAGTAAGGGCTTGTTGTTGCATGACACAGACTGGACAATTTAATCTACAGCCTGATCACATGCATCAAATCACAGTCAAATTGTATGAAGCCAGCAAAAAGTATATGTTCAAAATGGTCAAAACTAATAATACATTTTATTTATAGAGCGCTTTTGAAGTACCCAATGTTGCTTTGCAGCAGGGTGTTTTTTTATATATTATTATTTATACATTATTTTTTAGTTTTTTTTTTTTTTTTGGTATTATTTGAAATATATAATTCCCTTAATAAATTACATTTAAATGAAGACCCTTTCCTCTTCACAGCAAGTACAGTCATACCTGACGTCATTTTCCCATATTTGTAAGGGGTCGAGGAGGCGCGGCACCACCGCCGCCCCCTGGTCGAGGAGCAGCGGCACCCAGAGGGGCGGTCAGCACACGCACCTCCCTGCCAGCAGCCAGCTTAGCCCGTGGGACCCCAGCACCAAGAGCCAGAGGGACCCCAGTGACTCCTGGATACAGACCTGCATTATTACATTCCACACAGAAGATTTACGACGACTACGTATGTCACTCCTACACTCAGTTGTTTGTTGTGCATTTTGATGTCAAAAAACAAATTATTGGCTACATCATGAATGCAACTGACTTGTGGATAGAGTGGCACAGAAGGGTGTGTTATGCAGCAAGAGAACAGTCAGTTCTTGTGTCGTAAGTAGAAAATATGGTCTTGTGTAAGGATCTGGGTGACCTCAGTGACCTTCTCTACCTTACTGCAGGCCTTCCGGGGTGTTCTGGTGTGCAGTGGTTAGTAACTAAGTGGTCCAGGGATGGACAACCAGGGAACCGGTGACAAGGTCATTGACTCTCAAGACTCATTTGAGGCGCTTGGGGAGTGACTTGTGCTACTGTGGCACTAAACAGACTGCAGAGCGGTCAGAATGACCATGCTGACCCCTATTCACCAACAAAAGTGAACATCAGGACTGGACCACGGAGCAATGGAAGAATCCCAGTCTAATGAATCTTGTTTCACTGGGAGCTGATCTTCAGTTTACGAAACATCTGCTAAAGCCTCAGCTAAACAATTGGCAATAAAAAAAAATGTGAAAAGTTGCCACTTTATTTACTGAAGGTTAATAGAATGAAAGTGCCCAGACAGAGCAGAGCATTTGACCCTTAGCCAGACACTGAGATTTGATGGAGAAAAAAAAGCAATTGAAGCCCTAGAGCCTCAAAGGTCTACTGCAATAGCGGTTTTATTTTCGTCTGGTGATACAAAATCCCTCAAATATATTTTTTTGTCCATTACAGTTTTGTCAACAGATTATTTAGTTGTTTAATTAGCAAAACAACATTTTCCACTTTGGCTTCATACCAGAACATTTCACATTCTTTGTAGTTTATGAAAAATTCCCGTATCATGTGACTCCATTGGATGATGTCAAAAAAGCATCTGTGGGGAAACAGACGCCTGATCTCGGAAGCGCACAAGGTTATTCTGAAAGAGCTAAGCAAGGTGAACATCAAATTCAAAGCTAATGAAAAAAGCAACGTTTCGCCGAGTCAATTTCAGTGAGCCTGTGCTCTGTGCCGAGCTCCTGTGTGTGCTGGTGATTGTAGATTGGCCTGTCTGCATTGGGAAATGCAAGACCACAGTCTCATTACCAGCCCGAATTGAGTTCTGATGTATGGCAAGCCAGAGTATTTCTGGAGAGTCCAAAAAGCTGGACATATTTTTCTTTTTCCGTAATTGGAATTTGGGAAGGTAGGTGGGGGCATGTGGAGTTATTCCAGGGAATTAAAGAATGAAGAGCTTGTCCACAACAGTTTGATCTCTTCCCTTTTCTCACCATGCTGCACCCTCCAGGGTTGTGTACAGACCTGGAGTGTTTCTACAAGATCTTAGACTAGTAAATCACCTTCAGCGAGTGCATTACAAACATGAAGATAAGTCATAATTAACAATAATTCGTTTTGGGAGGTTCAATGGTATTGATTCACACACACAACCACAACTTTATTAATGAAGGACAAATCAGAGAGAAACAAGCAATCAGGTTCTAGAACAGATGCAAACAAATGACAAGCAATCAAATAAAAGTGGAATTTGGAATGAAAAGTAATTGATTGACATTCAACATAAAGTAAAGTGCAAAAAAATATGCAAACAACAACATAAAAAAAAGTGAATGTGTAATGTAGTGTATTGTAGTGTAATGTGAGTTTTATTGTGTAGCCTATTAATGGATTCTATTGATTATATGCTGTTACTGGGTCATGATTCCTGTATTTTTTGTATGGTGACATTAAAATCTGAATTTGATCTCCAAAACTAAAGTAAAAAACTGTACAGGAAAAACACATTTTTATTTTGGTGAACTGACCCCTTTAATTGCTCAGTGCCTGCATTTTCAATGAACCTGAGCATTGAATTTCTTGAAAAGCACATAAATCCCCAACGCTGTCAGTAGAATTGCTCCAGGGAGCTGCTAATGATTGATTGTCTGTCATGTTGTCCCTCAGTCTCATAAATGCCGATACTGTAATGGCACCTGTTAAGTTACAGTACTGATTCATAGCGTCTCTGCCTAATGGACTGAGAAAGATAGATAGAGAGAGGGCACAATACAGATTATATGCAATAACCAACAAAGTATAGCAAGGAAATGGAGGAAAGGGAACAGATTGTGCCGGATAGCAAAATACTACAAGCTGGTTGGCTGATACTTGCTCTCCGATATTTATGAATTTCTAAGAAAATATGTTGCGTATAAAATGCTCTTTACAATGTTTCTTTGAGAAGAGGCAGGTAGGGATTAATGGGGACAATTTAAACTGCATCTTACTGCAGTTTTACTCTGTTTGATTGGTCACCCAGCACCAGTGTTTCTCATCTTTTTAAGATTGTAGTTGAACACGGTAGTTTTCCACTAAGTAGCTGTCCTACCAAGGGGGATGGAAAATAATACACATTTCTACACAACTACACACATTCCTGTCATGTTAAAACACAACATTTCCACCTTCAGTGTTCGGCATGCACCCCTGTTGCTGCATTTTACAAACGTTGTATAGATGATTTTCCCTTGATGGTCTCTCTTCAGAGAAAGTAAATGTAAAATAAAAGTTTTTTTTTTTTTAACAAACACACAATCCTTTGCTCTCCAAAGCATTAAGCAACCAACAGAGGAAAAAGTTGCTCGCCCCTGCCCTGAACATTGGACAGGTTCTGGAGAGCAGCTACTGCAGTGTGGAAAGGTGCAGTTTTTTAAAAGCTGT
The DNA here is from genome assembly GCF_900700375.1 of Denticeps clupeoides. Taxonomy (NCBI): domain Eukaryota; kingdom Metazoa; phylum Chordata; class Actinopteri; order Clupeiformes; family Denticipitidae; genus Denticeps; species Denticeps clupeoides. The sequence continues at coordinate 6,123,650 of NC_041714.1, forward strand.
CTCCCATTCTATTTACAAGACTGCATTGTGTAGGAATCCTGATAATATCAGATTAAATATGTCCATTATAAATATGCCACATTTTGTGTCAAAAAAGGTTAACTTTACACAAACTGTACAATTCTACCAATGAGAACCTGGCTTGGTTCTTTTTTATTTAGACTGAACAACAATCCCTGCGTGAGCCAGTGTAAAATACACTGACATGAAAAATGAAAAATACAGTTTCTGAATTCTAGACGCTTGCACAAGTCAGTCTATACACAGTCATTCATAGCTGTCAGGATATTGACGTGGTGCTCTAACACACACACACACTTCATCCATAACAAGATTTTATTCCAGAGACAGGATGATTATGGCACACAGCGGGGTTACCCTGGATGCCCCCACAGTCGCTGTAATTGCTTTTTAACTACAGACTTGTGCTTATTGCTGAGTCGACGCTTCTCGGCTCAGCTAATTAGGAGAAGTGAATTTGTCCATGCAGAACTGCTCTGGCGAATAAAACAGATGTACAACACACACCTGAAGCACACCGCCTAATCATTTCATACAGAGACACACAAGTGGAAGAACCCAAAAATCCAAATGGTTTTATGCATTTGTAATTGTTGTTATTATTTGTTTCTGGGTTACCTTAGGCCAATAAGGAAAAAAAGCAATTTTTTTATTATTTTAATTCATATAATGCTCAAAGTGGACTGATATAAATGTTGCTTTGAAGAACCGTTCAACCAATGACTACAAAGTGCAAGGCTGCAGAGTGGTGCAGCTGGTAGCGCCGTGGGCTCACACCTCCTCGTGTGGGCGGAGTTTACCTGTTCTCCCCATGTTGGTTTCGTCCTGAATTCCAATGGCATGTACACTAAGTGGATTGGCATCTCAGATTTGCGTGTGTCCATGTCCCGAGATGGGCTCCTTAAGCATACGGAGTGAGTAAGGCATGTTGAATTTTGAGACGTTTTTGGAGAGTTAAATCAGAATCGAGTTTCTTGTCCACTCAAGGAATTTCATCATTGGTCATTTATGAACATTAAAATTAAATACAGACTTCAGTAAAAAAAAAAAATTCATTTTCTTAACTACAGAAAGCACACAATGTTCAGATCACATACAAGAAAAATATAGACAGTTCAGTCCACAGTTTTGTATTGAAATGTATGATTATGATGCATGATACTGGACCCGGCTCACGTTCACACAATCGTCCGCCAACGTTCTGCAGACCAATCTTCTGTATATGTCTTAAAAAACTGAAATACTTTCTTATTTTTTTCCTGGGGATGCAAGAAGCCAAGGAGTTGTGAACAATAAGAAGCGATGAATTACTAGCAGGGATTTCAAACTACTATCACCCCTGGGTTTACTTACAGTCACAGGAGGCAATACTTGTCGAAAGATAATAAAAAGCTGCATTGAAGGCTTCTGGCTGCTTGCTGTCCTAATTACACCGCACCGTGGTTCTCCGCCCATGTGCTAACGCTTGATTTATTCCCTGTTAGCTGGCTCAATAGGACTGCAGTTAATTGGTTTTCCAAATGACCATTGAACAGAAAGGATAAGGCATAATTAACTAGAAGGCTGCCATTGTTGTGGTGTTAGAACATCCCCCTCACTTTACGTCTCCTGGTAAAATAACCAAGGTGAATGCAATAGATGAGTTTTAAATATCTGCACAGGTTCAGGGAAAATAAGAAGCAGACATTAGATACCTTTTGAAGGTTATGGACACATCCGGGCCACTTGTACTGTTACTCCAAACTCCCAGCTCTCTGCTAATTAAAACTAATCACAAAGGCCTTTTCGAAATAGCATCTGAATCAGGAAGCAAGTGCTAGTCGTCAGCCTCCAAAAATGTCTTATTAATCTTTCAACGTCACATTAAAATTCCGTTTCAGGAAACCCCGTCATCCCTCGTTCCCTCCGAGCCGCGTGGCATTTATCTGGCACAGCTCGAGCTTCCCAGGGAAAGAAAAAAAAAACGTCGAGTACGTTCGGTGCCCTGCCCTGCAGAGAGGCTGGGCGTCTCTTTAACTCCGACGGAGAGATGAGGGGTGCAGGGAACCATCTCAGACCTCAGAACCATGGGAGAAAATGTTCACCTTCAAGCAATAAATTCCCACTCAGACGTCCATAAAAATCGTATGGTGTTTAAGGGGAACCCTTTAAACGAACGTACGTGGTCTGTAATGCAAAACATGGCTATAGTCATCATGTCTATGGATATGGGCTGTCAAAATAAATGCTACCATGTCTTATGAATGAATCGCAATTAATCACAGAATGTAGAGTTGACAGCCCTGGAGTACATACATTAAATATCATCTGCTTTATAGAGGTCAGCATAATTTGAGGAGGAAATAAATCAGTAAACGCACCTTAAACCTACAAAAACAACTTGAAATCTTATAACGGAGTCCTGACCTCAATCGCGGAATCCGAAATCCTCAACTCACATCAGCCTTCGAATATGGAGCCGCAACTGCCCTTTATACACTACTGCAGAGACACTCCCTGAGGGGTCAAAGTTCAGCAAAGCTATTCCACCACCAGAGGGGCTCAGAATATTTTCAGCCAAGTTTTGCGAGTTTTAGATGAAAGAAGAAAGTTTCCATAACTCTAAAGTTCTAGTTTTATTAGCCCCCCCCCCCCTTGTGAGCTCGGTGGGCTGGACAGGCCGTCATGTTCAGCCTTCTTTACATGACGTAACACAGTCTCCCAGCATGGAGCTGCTCTGCTCTGAACAAGCCTCCGACCGGGATCCGGAATGCCGGCGCTCACGTCGCACTTTATTCCAGTAACGTCATCGTCAAATGGTCTGTTAGTGAGCTCTTATTAAAGCGAGTCGCCAACAGAGGGAGGAAATGCTGTTGGATCCTCCGTACAACTTAATCCTCGACATAATCCTGCACTTTAATCCATGTTCATGCTCTTTAAAAGCAAAGTTGAACTTGAATGTTCTTGAATGTTTGTTTCTTTTCTCAAATATGGATGTCTGGGCTTATCAAACCTGATTAGTTGCCATGGCGTTATTAAACAACTAATAAAACTATTATTAAACCGGCACGAGGGTGCTGAAAACAGGGAAAACCAAAGGGGAGAACAAACCCGCAGGCGCGTGGTGATCGCCAGATCTGAAAACGGCACTGCACGACACAAGATAAATGTCGCAGCCGCCGATGGGCTGCTCAACAGCGCCCTCCAGATGGGTCCCAGGGTCGTCTCCAGGTGCACCCAGTCCTGACAGAACCTCCAGACCTTCTGTTCATCAGAAGCGTGGAGGTTTGAACTGGGACCTTTGCGTTGCTTTAGGGAGGAAGCAGCATGGTGTTCAGAGCCACGTTTCCAAACCCAGAGTTGGGTGAAGCAACAATACAGCCTTTATTGTTCAGCTCTGAGAGTCCTCGCTGCAAACACCTCTGCAGACCGCAGTGAAGCCGAACCGGACTCATTTGGAAGGTGTAGACTTTTGATTAGAAAAGTTGCAGAAACATTTCACTTCTTCTTCACATCACACTGGATCAGTTCCAGACGTCCCCCACTTTCGCTTACACATGACTGGAGTCATAATTGTCTCAGCAAACACTCATCAATCTGTTGTGTCGAGCGAGAGTCATGAATGCCACTTACTGGGTGTTATTTATGTGAGGAATGTGTTAATTAATTCTGAGATGGAGCTGACGACTGCAGATCAGTAACGAATGCTTCTCTTGTTTTTTTTTAGGGCTATGATGATGGATATGACGGCGAATATGATGACCAGAGTTATGATGCCTATGATGATAATTATAGCAATCAGTCCAAAAGGTATGAAAATGATTGTATTGATAATTGCCAATTTCGTCATTATTTAGAAAAATATGAACAACTTGCATCTCATTCTTCAGGAACACATTCAAATGTTTCTGTACTTTATTTCTTTCAGCGTTTCGGACTATTATGAATATGGAGCCAGTGAAGAAGGCTACAATAATTATGGTAAGAAGACTTTTCCTTTTATAAGAATTGCTGTTGTATTTCTTTAATTGCTTAACTTGATTGATTGCTAATGAATCAATATTCAGCATTATACGTCAGGCCTGCCGTTTTCAATGGCTGACAGAAATCATGTGGCGATGTCTCACAAAGCAAGTAACGATGCATCTAAATGTCATTGCATTGTATACTGTCACGGAAAATGATGATGTTTGATGGAACTATATCCACACAGAAGTTGCTGTTGAAAACGGTTATAACCAAATCTTCATATTGTAATCACCATGATACGTTTTAAGCTTGTGCTATAGTGTGAAATGCTGGATTTTAAATGCTGGATTGTTGTTCTATTGAACTGGCCACTGCCATATCAGGACAGTGTAGCCTCCCTCTCAGGCTTAATCATTGCTTAATTATAACCTCGAGGCAGATTACTGGGGGGAAAGACAAAGAAAACGAGTGCATGCTTTAGTCTTTGATCTAGAAAGAAAGAAAGAAAGCGTGCATCCAAACAGCATGGATGCAGACGAGGGGGTGTCCTCTCAGGCGTTTTCACGTCATTCCCTCATGGCACGTTGCCCTAACCAGACAACTCTGGCAATGGCTCCACCGTCCTACAGAGACAGTCATGTTTCACTGCTGAAAGATAAGGAGAAAAGCCCTATTGTGGCGGCCAGTGCCAAACCTCTGGAGACATGGAGGCCGCGTCAGTGAGCGGTATCTGTCCTGGCTGGCTGTGTAGCTGCAGGGTGGGATTTTTAGCTGAGGGGGTTTCATCCGCTCGTTCAGCCACTAATTCGTGTGCCCTCATAAGATTACATTTGGAGCCCAACGTCGTGATGTTCGTGTCTGCGATCCTGCTGTTCCCGACTGACGCCAGGCAGAAGTGTTTAACATGGTCGTGCACTCAGTTGTGCACTGCAGGGCTGGTGTATGGCAACACAATAACCAAGAGAGCCACAGCCCAGTTTTATAATCCCTAAAATGTCATTTTCATTCTTAACCTTGATTATTTTGCTGCCTTTAGCTATATGGTTTGGGTGGTTTGCTATACATGTATGTGTTATATGTTTAACATAACTAGCTATAAATACCTGAAATAAGACCAGAGACTCTTTCATATTTACATTTGATCTCATACTACTGTTTAATACACAGGGAAAAATATGAGTTAATTGGTTTTTCCAATACTTTAGAGGGGACTGTATATGTATGTCTATTTAAATGTGGGCTTTTTGTGTTCCTCAAATGCACAATTTGCACTCACACAATTCAAATATTTCCCAGTTGCTGTTATTATAATTTTCCCAAAGCTGCCTGGATATGATGCGTGTGAAAGTCTGTTGGTTGGGGTTGGGTGGCTTGGCTTTTTGTTGATGGTCTACTGATCAAGATCTTAAGATTTGGCCTAATGCGTCCCACAACGCAGCAAATTTTATGCCAAAAAAAAGACACACTGTGAGGAATTCATGCATCATTGTGCCTCTGATGACTGATAATTAGCCAGGCAGGTTATGACAGTTTTTTTTTCTTGCATAATTCATGTCGCTTATTAGGGTATGAATATCCAGTTGTTAATGAGCTTTAAAAGGCAATTAAAATTCAATTTTTCATTAGCAACACTTTGTGGTAGTCACATTTAAATAAATGATTTTTATCAAATTTAGTGGATGCTGAAGGCAGGATGTTGCAGTCACATTTGCTGCAAACAGTATAAAAAAAAACATTATGCTGCAAAACCGATGCACGTGAGCAACAATGGCAAACAACTGCCATTGTTTCCAGAGCTACCTTTGGGTAACGTTGCTGTCTTGAAATGTTTCTATTTTCAGCTGAAGAGGAGTGGACTTCCTCTCGCCCTTGCCTCAAAGCCCCAGCAACACGGCTTTCAAGAGGGTGCTACAGAGAACACCCCTACGGTAGATATTAAAGATGCTCAAAAATGTCCTCCAACACGACCGGCACAATAATTAGACCCTCCAAATTCGAAAAAGTTCCTCTGAAGTAGGACCAAGAAAAGCCTCACTTAAACTTAAACTCTTTTTTTTGGACAATATGGACTCATTTATAGAGAAAGGAAAAAGAGAGCGGCAGGGTGGCCTGATTAACCCTTTTTTCCGTGGATGGCTGCTGTCCATTTTGATTGTACGTAACTGTGTGTCATTCATAACGCGAAGCATGAAGTTGAGACGTAACGTGTGCTTACTGCCATCCTCCAGCGATCCGGGAGATCGTCAACGGGGGCAGAAAGACTTTCCACCACTAACCACACTGTACATAACTTCTTTTATAACTCTTGTCCAATTTAATGGTGTTAAATATTGAGTTTGTAAAGTTCATTTCAATTTTGGTATTGGGTTTTGAAAGCAATTGGCTATGTATGTAGCTACCAACAAGTGCTCTGTTCTGTGTTAACATGTATTTGTACATAAATAATGTAATAAAAACAACATAAAGCACCATGTGTAATCTTCTCTAAATAGGTGACCGTAATTGTCAGCTTTGTTCTGCTCTAATTTGTTAATAATGCTTTTTCTTTTTCCTTTCTTTTTTTCTTTTGTAAAATTAGATGCATACAAAGTACATGTTCTTAGAACTAAATGCCTGTTTGGAATTAGAGTTTTCATACTAAAAATCAGCACAAAAATTTACAAGACTTGTCTTACAGTAAGTCATTCTGTGTAACCATAGATAAGCTACATTAATACTTTAAAGCAGAATCATTTTAAAGTTAGCGTTAAATTGTTAATTGAATACTGGGTAGTACTTAAATGTATAACATGTTATTGGATCTTAATTGTTTAGACAAATAAATTTGATTTTTAACATATTCTTCAAGCTTGACCTTATTAAAACACCAATTCTGATTGACTTCTTTGCACTAGCATGTCTCAGAGAGTGTTTTGGCGATAAAAGAGGTAAGAATATCACCCGCACTATAATAAGGTTGTCCAGATGCCTTCAAATTTTTGTGTTGGCCAGTAATCCAAACGCATGTGAATAACATTAACACTCGTTGCGGAAATACAATGGGATGCACTTTAATCTTTTATTTTGTCTCTGCTACTCTTTTCTTTCCATTCCTGGTACTTAACCTCAGTATTTTGAAGTGTAATGTCAGTGCTTTTAAATACCTCTGCTCCTGAAGGACATTAGAAACCTGAACTCTGTTTTGTGACTTATTAGACTCGAAGGCTGATGCTAATTAAGAGACTGACAGGCTGCTGAAATGACTAAACATAATGCAGGTAACCCAATATAACTCTAATGTTACGTATGCTAATCGTAAATAGTTACTCATACTTTAAAAAAAGTAAACCTGACCCTCCTAAACGCTAACAAGTAAAACCGCTAATTAATGTTAACTAGACTGAATAAAAATGACTCTGCAGAGGAAAAAAAAAGGATCGTGACAATGGAATCACTAAAAGAATCTAAAACTAATATTAAAATCTGACATGTTAAACTAAATCTTTTAACTTGAAACAAAAACAAGTCTATAATTATTTGTGACAGTTTGACAAATTTGTCCCTCTCTTCAATTGGTTTACTTTTTTGGTATTATATTATATATATATATAATCACACTGCATGGCGGCTTTGAGTAGTTTAGAGGCTTTGCTGGTGTTACTGTTCTTGTCAGTATTTTGAATTGAGGTATAAAATAAGAAATGTATTCTGAATTTTGACTGTTTCTCCTCCACAGGTCTGATGCACTGTGTGAATAGTTAAAAAGATGAAAATGGCTGTTTTCAGGTGAGTGAACAATCATTATTAGAATTACACGGTTTGCTTGAGCTCTAAATTCTGGCTGGTTGAACTATATAAACCATCTCGATCATAGATAGTTTTTTTATTGTTAAATATTTTTTTATGGTTTACTTGAGGTTGCACAGTACCTGGAAATATTGCCATCAGTCCTTTTTGTGGAAATGTTGCAAGGCAAGCATTGCTTATTAATAAAAACTGAACATCTACTAAATGCCATAAATGTAAACTTAACTATCAGGGGAATTTTGGAATTTGTCTGCAATTTGCAAAAATGAAAGTGAAGTGATTGTCATTGTGATACACTGCAGCACAGCGCACTGTGCACACAGTGAAATGTGTCCTCTGCTTTTAATTATCACCCTTGGTGAGCAGTGGGCAGCCATGACAGGCGCCCAGGGAGCAGTGTGTGGGGACGGTGATTTGATCAAGGGGACCTCGGTGCTACTTTCTTATTACGAGTTTGCTTTTTACCTACTAAGTCAACCAGATCCTAGTTTCATAGAAAACATTCTACTGCTGTCTGGGAATATAGTCTGAAGCTCTTTCGGGCTCCTTCGATCAAACCAGACAGATTAGCAGTCAGCGAGTATCTTCAGACATCCAAACAGCATCCACTGAAGAAAATATACAGTGGTGGCCTAGCGGTGAAGGAAGCTGCCCCGTAATCAGAAGGTTCAAATACCGATCCGCCAAGTTGCCACTGAGTAAAGCACCGTCCCCACACACTGCTCCCCGGGCGCCTGTCATGGCTGCCCACTGCTCACCAAGGGTGATGGTTAAAAGCAGAGGACACGTTTCGTTGTGTGTGCTGTGCTGTGTTGCAGTGTATCACAATGACAATCACTTCACCTTAACTTTCGGACAACATTTCACCTCCTCACAATTTTCATCACGTTGTTCCTCATTAACAGCAGAATTATCCAACACAATTAAGTTGCGTCTTTTTCCAAGGCTTGTTAATTGCATTAGCAGCAGCTAAATGACTCTGTATGCATTAATTCCTCCTACTGTTCTCCACAGTTGCACAGGAAAGCCTGACTTAGCATATTCATTTAAGCAGACTTGTGGGAATAGGCCGCACTTTAAAGATGTGTAATTCCCACTGTACCCAGTAAGTAATCGGACATTTTTTTTTTTTTGTCGTGTGGTTGCACTTTACTTTCCAAAGGCAAATATTTATCAGCCCGAGAAAAAAATCCTGCGTATGCTGGGACCAGCTTTTCTCTTTTTTCTTCTTTTGCACGTTGCACAATAAAATATGGTACAATATTATCTCATGCCAACAGCAAGTGAAGGCTCACGGCAGCGATCTGAGCATTCCGATGCTTGTTAATAGAATAACATCATTCATCCGTGGGTATGAAGGATGGTTCACTTACACGACGACTGCTCCGAGGTCCGCCGTCTGCTCCGAATACTGCGGAGCGGTTAGCCTGGAACTGAGTCTACAGATTAATTACACACATGACTGATAGTCATGGGGGACGGTCTGCTCGTGTGCAACTGCACCCTGTACTACGGTGCTTTGAACACTGGCGTAATTAACATTCCCCTAATTAAGCTGCAAACCGCGGCCGGGTAAAACAGACAACAGTTGTGTAATGTAATGGGGATGGGTCACACGCAGCTAATAAATATCCACACCGCGGCCTCCTCTTTTCCTTCAAGGGGACGGTTGCAGATCCTGGTCGGAGGGCCGTGGATGAGAGGAAGGAGGGAGGGATGTTTGTCCGGCGGAAAGAGGTAATTATCACAACTTGGCATTCATTGCCATGGGTTCGTGCTTTCATGGGAGGTGATTGAACTTGGCAGTGTGGCCCCCTTCTAAACAAGGGGGGCCCTTTTTTTTTACACCTTAAAAAAAGACATGTAAAGGATGTTTTGACCTCTTTTGACCTCCGATGCACGTGTCTGTTTAAACATCTTACACCCAAGATCTGAGATAAGGAAACGATGTAGAGACGCCCACAGAATCTGATGATTTGTATGCAGAACTGCGTTCATTACCTACAGCGGCTTCAGAGGGTCTGCAGACTTTCAGGACGGATCCGTTTTCAGGGAGGATATTTACTTGGCTACCCACCAACGGTGCAAGTTTTTCAGCAGTATAAGCATTTTACTGTTCTTTATGTTCTCTGGGGTAAAATATGATGACCTTACAGTGTGTCTGCTTAGAAATGAAATATTTGTTTTAGTCACCGAACGCTAAAATGCTGCCAAACTGAGCTGACATGTTGACGATTCTACATAAGCAAGTGAGAAGCAGTGTCATTAGTATGTGAAGAATTCATAGGCAAATTATTACATGAAGGTCCCTTTAGCCTTCATGTAATGTTTGAGTTGTTGGGAGGCTTTGCAATATAATGAACTCAAAGTGCCTCAAGTGCAAAATTTATTTGGGGTGTGGCAGAAACACTGCTAACTTGAGGACAGGGTGATCATTCAGAGGCTTTAGGCTTACCATCAAGTTCAGTAACTTCTGCTCACTTCATTCCTAAACGGCGTGTAAATTATGTATAATTATGGTTCATTTGCATTAACAAGCTCTGAAGGTCTTTTTTTAAATCGATCAGGAATAACTATGGCTGCAGTAGCCTTGTATGGATAGTGTAGGGTCATTATGATGGAATCCAGATATCTGGATGATCGCCAGTCTACCTATTATAGATGCCGATATCCTTTTGTTGAGTGATGTACACAGAACTGTAAACACAGCACCTAGTTATAATGGGACAGTGTTAAAAAAAATCGACTGGCTGGGGTGACATTGATACAGCATTTAAAGTGTCTTCATATGGCTTGGTTAGATTTTTAGTCATTATGTTTTATTATGATTCATGGTCCTCAACTTCATTTTCATATCCCTTATTTAAATTTTAATACCTCAGGAAAACAGTCATATTTAATAGATAAAAGACACAATTTTCCCTAAATGCACATCATCCATCATCACACCTACAATGAGAGTAAATTTAGAGCCTGCAATTCCTCCAGTGTACATGCCTTTGGATGGTGGGAGGAAACCGGAGAACCAGCATGGGGAGATCATGTAAAGTCAGTCCTTACAAGGTCCGAGGTGGGATTCAAACTCACAACCTTGGAGGCGTGAGACCATGTTGCCAACTGCCGCGCTACATCATAATACAATATACTGTAAATCTAAAAATGAGTATTGCCTGAATTAGCTGCTGTAATATTATTATAGTGGGAGGTATGGTAAACCCTCACACTACTCTTTACTGTAATGAAATTGGCCAACTCTGGCCAGGAATGTAAAATAAAGAGTCCTGTATAAAGTATGAGTGCAATCACTACACAATCCACTTGATGTCCATTTCTGATGCATAAACACTGGTGTAGCCTGTACAATGGATGCTTTATTATGCAGCGTTGGATTAACGTTGTAGATATCAAGGAAGCACAGTCATATGAAAAATGACTGTCGGTCTCTGCTATTTACCCATCTTCAATAATCATAATAATTCAGCTTTTATTCCACACCTGGCAGTCGTATCCGTACGCAGCTCAGCCATTCATCAGCTCATGCTAGTACATACAGGCGGGTGGGAGTTGAGGGAAGAGTTGATTAAAAACACGCCTTGCCATTGAGGGCTAAAATGACTTGGCTGTGTAACGATACAGAGGCTCTGCCTCTGCCTGACCTCTTCTACAAACTCTGCAATCCTTAAAATGGAAGCGGATTATGCGTTTTCCCCTTTAAAAAGTAATAAAAGCCAGGTCAAGGAAAACGCTAAAAAGCTATTAGGCACGGCCATAAAGAAGAGGATGATGGGGGAAAAGTCCCATTTCGAATGCCTTCCTCTTCTTCTGACCTCGTGGCTGCGAATCCTCAATGCTCATAAAGTGAGCGGGACAGTAAATCAGCACTCCCTGATCACAGATTACTGCTGCTGGCCAGAGAGAGTTATCAGCTTTTCAGATGAGAAATACACACGATTACTTCTTTACAAAAGTTCATGTGATAGAGGTATGAGCTTAATGCTGGGTTGCATGGGGGCGGTAGCCTTTTAAAAGGATGGTTGAGGGCAAAACTTTAATATCCAAGGTGTTTAAGGATGTTCAGTATGCTCGGTATGGAAATTCAGTATTGTAGGACATCAAACTTATATCAATATATAATATACAGTACAGGCCAAAAGTTTGGACACATCTTCTCATTCAATGCGTTTTCTTTATTTTCATGACCATTTACGTTGGTAGATTCTCACTGAAGGCATCAAAACTATGAATGAACACATGTGAAGTTATGTACTTAACAAAAAATATCTGAAAACATGTTTTATATTCTAGTTTCTTTGCTCTGATTACTGCTTTGCACACTCTTTTTTTTAATGAGCAGCATGGGACATCAAAATGTATAACTATTTTGCATTGAGTATCACCATAAAACTGTAAATGAAAGAAGTGACATTGACCAATATGGAGGAAACAGAAAGGAAGGGGAAAAATAGGAAACAGGGAAGCGAAGTAACACTTTTTTCACGAAGATCAGTCCACTCACGCACACCTCCTGAAAAAACAACACCCACACATAGGGAGGACAACAGGTGCTGGAAATCAAGGGGCGTGGCCTGCATTCCACGCTCCGGGGACCGTCGTCATGTGTCCTGCTGTCTACAGGCTCCACTGTTACAGTCAAATGGCAAATTTCATTTTTAAAGGATGCCGCTGGAAACTTGGACAACTTTGCAATCTACATTACATCCATGATGGAGAAATATCCCGCCTGTTTTTCATCTGTTCATATTGAAATTATTCCATAATGGACATTTCTCAACGCTCAGATATTTCACACGTTTTATCTTCTCTCCCCAAAGGTATGCATGCTGGGCATGTATGAATGGTGTGTGTTAGAGTGGTAATCGGGTTATTTTTAAAACTTTTTAAAAGCCTGGCCTTCTTTGCACATGTTACCAGCGCTAGATTAAGAGGGAAAGGAACTGCAGTTCTTTAAAACACATCACCTGATGAGGGTGGCTGAGAATTTTAAATCCAATTAAAAATCAACATTTAATAAAACCAAAATTTTAACATGAGAAATATATACGGAGAGGACACGAACTTTGTGTTTGCTGACCACTCAGCCCAAAATGATTGAGCCCGAAGCCGACTCGGGCCAAAATTTACAACTCCGTGTGCGCCCAGCATCCCGGAATGAGCTGCCAAGATCCTGACTAGGAATAAGTGGTGATAGATATTATTATTATTATTGTTTTTTTCAAGCAGTTATAAAAAGATGCTACGCCCTGCCAACCAGCACCTTTTACTGCCCGCAGTTGGATGCCATCTAGAACCGGGCCTGCCGCTAATTAGGTCTGCAGTTCATTATGAGACTTTTTTTTCCCATTCTAATTTGGAAATCATCAAAACCAAGATGCAATATTACAAATCCTATTACTGTGATTTACTGGATTCAAAAATTATACATTGAAACCACTACAATTAATTTAAAAATAGCTTTGCTGTGTCAGAAAAACTGTGTAAACCAGATTCTGCAGATTATTTTACAACAAGGCAAGAGATTTTACATTTACGGCATTTATCAGACGCTCTTATCCAGAGCGACTTACAATCAGTAGGTCCAGGGACAGTCCCCCCCTGGACACACTCAGGGTTAAGTGTCTTGCTCAGGGACACAATGGTAGTAAGTGGGGTTTTGTGTTCTTCTGGGTCATAGGTGCGTGTTTTACCTGCTGGGCTACGGCCACCCAGTCGATTTAAGGTAGATTCAATCCAAGTCCAGTCTATTTACAGATTTACAAGATGTGTGCTAATAAGGGGCGGTGTAACAAAACCATGCTGTACGTGCAAAAAACACATTTCAGATTCACATTAGACCTTAAGTGCCTGGCATCAGACTGCTTTGCACAGATTCTCATTCAGCCCTGCCGACGTGCAGCGTCTCCTTGAGCCAGTAAATGTAAAATTGAACATCTGAAACGTTCCTCTCCTGCTTTCTTCCAGGCTCTCGCCATGCAGTAAATCCCAGCCAGTGGTGACGACTGTGGAGAGGGCGGAGATCAGGCTCACTCTCACACAAGTAGGCGCGGTAAGTGTCTGGAGCTGAGACCTGCAGGACCAACAAAAAAAAAAAAAAAGCCACAAATGGTGTGAAATATTTAGGAATCAAAGAGCGAGAGGCGTAATTGATGGGAGATGATGGGAAAGAGGCTAAAATGTGCCAGCAGGAAGGGACACAGCATGAGGAGGGAATAAGAAACAGCATGCATACGGCATGGCGGCGCGAGCCTCAGATTACATTCAATGTCTCCTGCGTACAAAGAAAGGAAATTCTTCCAGGGAGCCACGGTAAACTCTGGCGAGGGCATCCTGCACACATTCCGTACGGATGTTGTTTGCATCCGGAATTTGAAAGGCATCCTGCGGGAGGTGCCAGGTGCGTCTTCCATGTGGACCATATTTGCACAGCATCTGTTTATGCAGCGCTGTGGCTGTGAGTGATTTGTTTAGCCGAGATTTGGAAGGAATAAAAAAAAAAAAAACGTCACTCACGCGGCCATCGCCAAAAAAAACGCCCTCTGATCCACTCTCATACCAAACGGCGGCGCCGCGTCGGCCGTGGGCCAAATCCCGAGGGCTGAGCATATGCTTGTTTTCTGTTCTCCGGAGTGGCCGCCATTGTTCCGGCTGCTCTCACGCAACAGACTACAAGCGACTCGCAGCCCACAGCTGGATTCTCCGGAAAGCTTCTCGGCACGATCAGCCTCTCCAACATAGCTCTGCTAGCTGGTGATTGATGGTCGCCGACGTGGTCGCAGTCAATCATGCCGAATACCTGGTCAATTTGTCTTTTTTTTTTTCTTTTGTAGTTACATTTACATTTACGGCATTTCTCAGACGCCCTTATCCAGAGCGACTTACAAAGCGTAGTTACAGGGACAGTCTACCCCCGGAGATACTCAGGGTTAAAGGTCATGCTCAGGGACACAATGGTAGTGGGTTTGGTGGGGTTCGAACCTGTGACTCTGTGTTACACGCCAGTCTACTACCTTCCCTGGAGTCCTGTGCTGTACCGTAATGTGGTCTGAATGGCCTTCTGCACACATACACGGGTATTACTTGTCCGTGTGAGCCTCAGATGTGACGCCCCGTACAGCAGCGCTGACCTCCAGTTATGGGGCCGGAGCCCTGCGTGGTCGCCTCGGCGCGGTCACCTCGGCGCGGAAGGGAAATAAAGCCTCGAGAAAGTCCACCCGCCATCGCCGTTTACCCGCGTAACGTCCTTTATTAGCCTAACCGCGCCTGTGGGATTCAGGGCCTGCCAGCTCCGCGAGGGTTACTCGTCCTCTCATCCTGTCCCGGGCCAAAAAAAAAAGTCCCCCAGCAGTGCAGGGTTTTTGATATAGGAGTTAATTAAAGAGAAAGTGAGTGAAAATCAAAACATTTGACAATAACACCATCTGCTTTCACCGGCTTATTCCCCCGCACAATAGCAGCACAACGCGCTTTGGCAGAGTGGGCCGAGGGATTTGCTCAGGAAGCCGGGATAATTACCAGGCTGTGCCTCTTCCCCAGTGGCGCGTTGGGAACGGCGAGATGTGGACTCGGCTCTCGCCCTTTATCCCACACACAACGCACATTGCGGAAGGAAACTCCTCCTGCTCGGCTTGTCACTTTGCACAGACTGACAGCGTCAGACTAAGTGAAAGTGGTTTAAGGGGGAGCTGCGTGATGCCTGCTTGGTCGTGGTTGATTTCCATGTTTTCCTTTTGGAACACGTTGGCCTGAAATGTTCCACGCATCCTGATACATGCAGTGTGTTTCACATTTTATATCTCCCTAAAAATGTCCTCTCTGGCATGTTGCTTTCAATGTCATTTTAAGTTATTGCGTTGTTTTGGTGTCATAATGTCATGTGACAAGATGTCATTTGAATGATGTTGCTTCGAAACAGCAAGCTGGAACTATTTTATCTAAATTTTCCCAATTTTTTTTAGACTTGCAGCTAAAATCGTGACATTGTCTATAACCAGAAAATAATCATGTTCTGTTTCGTTCCTCTTTACAGATCTTGGGAAGACCTAGTTGATCCTGGCGGAGGAACTCAAGTCCACTTCATCGAGAAGGTCTTTCAATATGACTATTTGTATGTTTGTTCTTGCATTATAACAATGCATTGAACTTTATGGCTGCATGTGTTCTCCATTTCACCCAAGAGAGCAGCTCAAGGCCTGACAGCTGGTCACACTCTGGCCGGATGTCCAATCTGCTCTGACAAAAGGTGGCCAGGGGTCACCTGAGACGTCCAGAAGCAGTCGCCCAGAAAAATGCCATAAGGCCAAAGCCAAACATTTGTTTGTCAATGTGTGAAGTGCAGGGAACAGAACAAAGAGACCCAGATTACATGTCCACTCTCATATACAGTATGTACTGTGAGGATTAGTAAAGTCTTAACAAGTGAAGTGATTGTCATTGTGTTACACTGCAGCACAGCACACGGTGACACAATGAAATGTGTCCTCTACTTTTAACCATCACCCTTGGTGAGAAGTGGGCCATGACAGGCGCCCGGGGAGCAGCGTGTGGGGACGGTGCTTTGCTCAGTGGCAATTTCAAGAGTACCGGGTCACCTTTAGCACGATTTAAAACATGCTTTACACTTTGTATATATATGCATATAAACACATAGTCAATCTCTCTTATTAGTCAATTATTTTGAGACTCCTACTGTTCTGAAGAATCTTTGGAAGAATCCCGCTCTTTACCTTCACAACTGTGCTGCACATGATTATCATCTTTATAAGCAGCTTCATGAGACGATCATTAACATGAGTGAAGGCAGCAACTAACCTGTCAAGAGCACAGCAAAGGTTCACTACTGTGAAGAGCCTTATTTCATCATTTTGAATGTTCAGTCTAACGTTAGCAGTCAGAAACTTAAGTGAGTTAATGTTCCGGAATTTTTGACTGGTAGCTTATTTTTAAGTCAAGCATGTCATTTAAATTTTTTTTTTTTATTAAATTCTTCTGCCAATAGGTTGGGATCAGATTGGCTTTTTTTATTTCCCACTGCTAAATTATACAAGCGTTTTCACCCTTATCTCCCGCTCGTGTTTAATTTTCAGGCCTGCGTAATGTTGTCGGAAAATCAGCATTACTGAGTTGTCTTGCAGTAATAGCATGTCAGATTCTGTTTATTTCCTGCTTTGTTATGTACGGAAATTGTGAAATGGATTTTTTTTTTCTTCTCCTTTTCCATTTCAGCACTGCAGATAAAGGCTGTCACTTTGGCAGCAGCACGCCGGCCCCGGCTCATCTGTGGATATTACAGCCAACCATCTTCACACCCACAAATGTTAAATGGACTGCACTTGATGCAACGGGCACGTTCCAAAACTGGGACCTGAAAGTCACAGTGTTTTATATTCCAAGGTACTAAATAAAGGTGTTAAACAAAACCAACCGCATCCTGATTTTTATTCAGAATATTTAGCATTGTGTCCAGTTGCGTGGCACCGATGCCTTTAACCGTTTAAAGGCTTGATCATAAGTTTCAGCGCGGGGCCACAGACGTTGTGGCATTCTGCAGCGTCAGCCGGAGTCTGTCATCACTGAAGGATGGAGACGAGCGCTGCACACTTCAAGCAGGATAAAAAATGGTGTGTGGTGGATAGTGCCAACGTGAACATGTTAGTTCATTAAGCAGTTTGGTCCGCTGCTGGCACCCGGGCCAGATGTCACCGTCGCTTTATAGCGCCAGTCTGTCACTGGACCGTAAACAAATGACTGCCAGACAAAGCCTGTTACCCTGCTGCCTGCCACCGCGCCCGACAGTGAAGGACGTGCATCTGGCGAGCGTTAATTACCACTTCGGCAGGCCGCTGGGGTTATGGAGACGGGCGCGGCATCCACTGCGGCCTTCAGGGGGGTTAAATCTGCGTTTCACCAGGATTTCATAAAAAAAAGCTGCACCATACAGCTGGAATCGCAGATCTAGGTCTCAGCTGGGATTATTCTAGACGTTCGGAATCAGGGTCCTTTAGGATCTGGGCTCCTTTATCCTTTCCATCATAAAAGTGAAAGTGAAGTGATTGTCATTGTAAGATACTGCAGCACAGCACCCGGTGACACAACGAAATGTGTCCTCTGCTTTTAACCATCACCCTTGGTGAGCAGTGGGCAGCAATGACAGAGAGAGACCCCAGGCTGAGAATCTCCTTGGTGTGAGCGCACCGCTGCAACATACTTTCATACATACATGCAGCCCACAACCTACATTCCAGGCCTGCTGTCTCCAAGCGACATGGACTCTTCTAATAAAAAGGTACGCCTTCCATTTCGCTATTCAAGATGTGCAAGAGTGCAAAGATTAGAAATTCTGGAATGGTGCTAGTGGGGCGAGGGGCTTCAGAAGATGCAGAGCACAGCAGGGTGACAGTTCAAACAGAGTCATTCCCCGCCATGAGACAGGTAGGGCCGGCCAGGCTTTATTTAAACAGTTGCTCTTGCTTGATGAGGGGAAAGGGCTGAGACCTGTACGTTCTTTGATTTCCTTTCTTTATCGCTGGAGGCAGTGGGTTGGCACGTCAGAGTACTCTAAGAACCTTGAGGAGTCCTACTGAGAACCAGAATCAAAGCTAACTTACCCTGAGCTCAGGTCCTGACCTTTTCCCGCAGAGAGAATGTATTTTTCTTCAGCCCCGTCACCCATAGGTCTCCGCAGTCCACAGACTTTTTTTTTTACAGGATTTGTGCTCACACAAGGAGAACATGCCTGCTGCTATTTTAACATCTCTAGGACTTAGCAGTAGGTCAAAATACCCGTTTCTAAGATCCATGTAGATAACAGATATTAAGCCTCATTTCTTTTTTTATTAACTTCTTAGATTTTATTATTAATTTAATTCCAAATGCTCTGTTTTGTGACTTACTATATGCGAAAGGCACTTTTTAAATATTGTCTTTAAAATATGAGAAGAAGGATTGTGACTGCTCTTTTTCTGTTTTAAGATGTAATGTCACAATTTTGTTTAAATGTGATAAGATGTCCAGGAATACCACATAACTATGCTTTCTTATTAAAATATAAATGACAAAAATGGGTTGTCTATGGTGTCTTTTAAAAACTGAAATAGAGCCACTGTAGAGCAGCAGAGCAGTACTGAAAATCTGCTTTTTGTCATTTATATTTTAATAAGAAAGCATAGTTATGTGGTATTCCTGGACATCTTATCCTCATATTTTAAAGACAATATTTATAAAGTGCCTTTCGCATATAGTAAGTCACAAAACAGAGCATTTGGAATTAAATTAATAATAAAATCTAAGAAGTTGATAAAAAAGAAATGAGGCTTAATATCTGTTATCTAATATCATCTTGTGTGTCCCATCCCTGACCCCACCTAAGTACCATGTCCATTCCAGCTTGGAGAATAGGTTACACTTGGCTGTCCCATTCTTCCACACGCTTTGTGACGCTGACTGAAACCGTACATGAAGACGACAAGAGCGCAAAAAAACGAAATCAGCTGCCGGAAAATCTGTATTCGCCGGCGGTAGATATGAGCCAGTATATCTTGTGGGGAAACACACACATTAACATCTGATAAATATTTTAGCACATGCAGAAATGAGGGCAGCGATTCAATTTGTGCGCGCCGTAAATGTGTCACGCCGCATACATCACCACATCGCGCTACATGCAGCACACATAAAACAGGGCCACGCGATGGGAGGCATGGCGCACTTTTACTTTCTTTTACTTGATACTGACGTCTGAAAGCAACTGGACTTTCTTTCTTTGAGGTAGAGACGTTTCATTCTGCATCCACAGGACTTTGTCAATCTGAGGGAAGTTGGCTTGTGCCCACAAATTTATCCTCCAGGTTGTTTTACCTCAATCCCGCCTTGAATGGGCTCGTTGAGAGGAACAGAGGCGGGGGGGGGGGGGGGGGGGGTCCTTAAATGTGGCCAACCTGGTGGACGTGTAAATTGGGCCTGATTTTACTGGGGATGGAAGAGAGGGCAGCAAAGTAGGTTGGAGATCTGGGTAGGTCTGAGGCCTCCACCTCTGTTGAGTGAGGGTTTGTTGATTTGCAAAGCTTCCTTCACTCCTGTCTCAAACCACCTATCTTCTCTGTCCAATATTTGAACATTCTCGTCCCAAAATGAGCGTTCTTTGTCCTCAAGGTGAAGGTACACAGCTGATAGTGGCCCTGAGGTATTGCTCCTTCTGTGCTGGGCCATCCTCCTGTGTAGCAGCTGTTTGGTTTCCCCGATGTGCAGCTCGGAGCACTCTTCACCGCACTGGACAGCATACACTACATTGCTCTTCTACTGTTCTGGTGTCCGGTCTTTGGGATGGACGAGTCTGCATTCTGGATATATTTGGGTATTACATGGTGTTACATGAATCCATTCGCAGGCTGCTGGTTCACTAATCTCTGTGTCTGTGAAGGGCTGAGTTTTGTAGAATTATTACAGAGTCTCCATCTGGTTATAAGTCAAGACTCGATCAGAGCACGAGGTGTTCAAGTCTAGAAGAATCTACAGCATACAAAACAGTACAGTACAATACACATAACCACAAAATACACATTACACTAAGACATGATTAGATACATTTACATGATGAGTAATATATATGTAATCATTTTATAATATTAACAAAAATTCATACAAAACAATAATATTAATATGTTACAATACCAAGTGTTCAGTTGTTTTTTTGGTTCAGAACCTTTATGGCCTGCAGGTAAAAGCTGTCCTCTCCTGCTGGTTCGTCCGGGATACCGTGGTGCCGCCTGCCAGAGGGCAGCTTGGCAGAGAACACATGATTTTAGGGGGTTTTCTTCAGCCAACATTTCCTTTGTGGCAACAGCCATATTCTGAAAAGAAAAAATCTCCGCAAGAGTTGAGGGATAGTGTGGACTGTGAAGGATTCATCAGAGCGACTTTTTTTTTTGACAGCATTTGATGGACCGTCTCAGCTGGCAAGTCTCTAATAGGCCACTTACGTCACATCCAGTCTTCAAACGTGTCCTCGGAAGGACCTGGTCTGAAAAAAAGGAAACCGCTGTTTTATACCATTCTGCTTAGAATTGTACTTTTTTCTCTCTCTTTACTTCTCTTGACTTTTTTTTTTTAAACAGAGAGAAGGTGGGCAAACATATGCTCTGAAATGGTTGCCAATTTTCCAAACATAGTTGTCAAGGCAACCAGGCACTTTCTTAATGCAGAGTAAAAATATACATCATGGCTGCTATTCAGCACAGTATTTCTGTGCTATGTTTTCTCAGGTAAATGAGTTAATATGCCGAGTCTAATTTAAATTAATTAATTAAGTAATTAATTAATTAATTACTGTCTTTGGCTACTCCAAACTCGGTGTTGTACAGAGATTTTAATTATTAATTGGCGATGTGCATAATAATGCCTCCAGAGGGAAGGTATTGAAAATTCCTTTGAAGCCCGTCTCAGCAGAGAGCACATCAGGAACGGGGAAGAGCGGCCCTTTAATGGGATTCGGCGCAGGCCTCTCACCAGCTGCGCGGCATTATGGATTCCCTGTCATATTGGTTGTTGACACCCCATGCTCCAGTGCTCGGCGCAGTGGCGCTGCAGCCAGCCTCTGTTCTGCAGATTCCCATTATGCGCCCATAAATTACGCCGTTCGGGGCTGCGTGGAGAGACTGTGCGTCCGGAGAAAACGCAGGCACTGTGTAATCTGCCGCGTGGCTTTAAAAAAATAATGGTAATAATAATCGCTGTTATAGAGCCATGGGCTTTCACGGAAACATATCTGAACGATTTTCCTTCCCAGGCTGACGCAGCTGAGGGATAGATGGATTCGGATCTGATCACCGAATGGCGATCCCAGCAACTCCTACAGGGAGCGGGGTGGTGAGTCCCGGCTCGGCCAAATATCAGTCTGAAGGTATCTTCATAATGTGGTGCGCTTCACTCAGCGCCTGCTGTGCAGATAGAGGGGTCACACCAGGGGACCGGACGATGTGTATTCCCTTTTGTCAAACGCAGATGAGACCTTATAAATCATCGCATTTCTCTACACGGACTGTCACCTCACAAAGTTTCCTCTTTCATGTGTGTGTGTGTGTGTTCCCATTTCATTATCGTTTATTGCAAGGATTGTTCAGGAGGAATCTGGCTTTGATTCAATGCAGACAACATTGTTTGAATATTCAGTAGGTCAATTCTAAAAATAAAGCTGATTAACATTTCGCAGAGATCAGAGACCTAAACAAACAGCATCCAGTCTCTGCTGTGGGTTTCAAATTGAACGATTCTCCGGATATTCTGGACTTGTTGAACAACACTTGACTGTCAACATCAGGCAAATTTGGAGGCCAAAGCAAGATTTTAGGTGGCGCCCCAGAGCGCAGCCAGAACGCCATTTTATAACGAATAAATGGGGGCGTCGGCGCCATAACTCTGACATCTTTTCATATTAAGACACATTAATATCAACT
The DNA here is from genome assembly GCF_900700375.1 of Denticeps clupeoides. NCBI lineage: Eukaryota > Metazoa > Chordata > Actinopteri > Clupeiformes > Denticipitidae > Denticeps > Denticeps clupeoides. Next base: position 6,145,870 of record NC_041714.1, read on the forward strand.
AGGTTTAAGTGAAAATCTTTTCTTCCTCCATTTGTGGCGCCCCCTGGATGGCGCCCTTAGCATTTGCCTATACTGCCTCTGCCACGGGACGCCCATGGTCAACGTGATACATTATCTATATAAAAATGACTGTACAGCAAAGCAATGCCCAGCATACTAAATAGTTGTACTTAAAGTCTTCCATACAGTACTGTACAGTTGTAAACATATTTAAAGGGTTTGCAGAATGAGAAAATTCTGCAATTAACAAATCTTTATCTTACTGTGTGTGTGTACGTATGTATGTATATATATATTACTGTTGTAAGTACTATTACCATAGTAAGTAATGTGACCTTGGGTTTGAATTAAACAATATTCCTTGTAGCTTTCACTATATTGCTGCTATGTTGGAACCTTTGCCTGATCTGTATGTATGTATGAATGTGTGTGTATGTGATGTGTTTGTGGGTTCGTGACAAATATGTCAATGAAAAGGTTTCCCATTTTATTATAATGTCAAATGCATTAGAAACACACATTTAACCTGACTTCATATGCATAATTGAATTTTTCAAACGCAATAACATTTGAAATATTATCCGACATAAAAGTGCCATACAAAAATGTATTCTGGTGGCATGTTCAGACTGCAGAACGACACTATGCAACAAATATCTGAAATGAATACTTCTGCAAAAGTGATGAGGCAATTAATATGTTTGCGTTGCGTGCGCCATTCTTCCGCGCACAGGAGCCGACGTGCGTGGAGATCATTAATCTGAAGAACGAAGCATCTCCAAATGGGTTCATCTCCATCTGAAAGGATCGTCAGACTACGGCGCCTTTGATATATCACTTTCACGAGATGCTTTTCTAATCACAGAGCCCACATGGGTTATATGAGCGCAAAATCGCTACACTTGGTAATCCAGTAAGAGGCGTTTTCTCAGCCTGACAATGGCCTGAGTCGCAAAAATGACTAATGACTACATTTAAAAATCTATTCTCCCTCTGTAAATGCGTTCGTTTTCCCATCTTGCGGCCGCTGCCTCAGCTTACGACCTTATGGCGACCTCGCCGCATCGCAGGACCGCGCCTCATTTTCAGAGAGAGAATAAAGAAGAGGGAAGTGCAAACACTGAGACATCTTCAAATGATGATTCCTTCCTTTCCACTCGCTTTGTTCAGGGTCTGCGGCTCGTGTCTCAGCAGCTTCCCGCAGACGTGTCTTCTGTCAGAATGAGTCTGCGGCTCACAGCGGTGCAGGGCGTTTGATGGAGAACTTTGATAAACACGACGACACAGGACCACGAAACGTCTGCCTCCGCGACACCAAACTGATATCAAGGTGCCAAAGGCGGACTCTGGATTTTTCACCCAGGATTCAGAGGAGCCATTGAAGAACGGTTTAGTCTGAGATGAATAGAACGTTCTCTTTGTTTTCCCTGCGCGCCCTTAAGAACGCAGGCTGCAATAGATTCGCTGAACTTTACTCCGCAACCGTGCAAAATAAACGTAAAAAAAAAACAAAAAAAACGTATTTCCTGTATCTCAGTGGAATCTCTTTCTCTCTGGGTGACTAATCTTCCCTCCCCATTATTGTCTTCAAATTGAATATATGACACGGAGTTTCTTTATCTTCCTTGAAAGAGGCAAGGACACCCACTGAGCTGAACAATTAGTCCCTCTGGGAGCTCCTCTGGCAGAGTAATAATTTACAGACAGTGCGAGGAACTCGCTCACCAAGAAGAATGGACCATTTTAATTCATAGGATTTCAAAGGACGGATAACGTGTTCGCGCTCGGTGTCGATCTTTGCTTGATTTGTCTTCCTGACATTTTTTTTTTGGGGGGGGGGGGGGATCATTTTTTTGCCATTCCACGCAGTCGGGAAGACAACGGTTTACATGAGCAGAGCTCTGTGAAAGGTTATACTAATTGTCTAGCCAGGCCTTTGAAGGAGTGAATAAAAGAAGCGGCCTTAATAGCAACTTGAGAACGTGTCTGCGGCTTGAGGGCTGCAGACCTGGAGATTCCAGCCGCGGAGGAGCTTTCATTAACGCGGAATACAGCGCTGTCCACGCGGCTGAAGAGATACAAGACACCTTCATTACAGGGACAATGAGACTTTCAAGGCACAGCTCAGGGTAAAATAACTGGAGTATCGGGACAAATTGAAAATACACATTCCATTACAGTGGGACCAACATATAAAATATTTACAAATAATAAAAGTGGCATCAATTATTTGGAGCTGGTAGTTTATGGAAGAGGCTGAAAGGGTTTTATTGCACTTGGGTGGAAAAGGTGTTTTAATGCATACGCAACCACCATACCCCCTCCTTTCTAAGTCTTGCATTTGTCCCTCGTCCTTCGATAATAACTTAAAATACCTGTTTGTTTAAATATAATTACCCTAATAAATACATGTAAAATAATGGCAATATGGAAAAAAAATCACAAGGTAAATTCATCTAATCTGGGACACCAATAGGCCAGTAGTAAAAATCTGAGGCCAGCGCTTTGAACAGACAGCCTGGTTTTTGAATAATTTTTACATGTCTATATTAGAGATTTGAGGTTGATTTTCCCACAATTTTGAAACGCACAGCCCTCCCAAAAGGTTTACCACATTCCTAAGCACATTTGAGATCCTCCTGGCTGTGAAGATCTTTGTGTGGTGGAGACGTTACTTTGTATTCAGTCGATGCTCACGCGCTCGTTCCAGATTCCACAGCAGAAATTGGTTCGAAAGCCGCAACACGTGTAGGACACCCATCACAGCTCAGACATCAAACCCGAGACAACAGCAGGACCCGGAGAAGCCGCAAGACGGAGGCTTTTCTTGAGCCCCTCATTGGAATTCTCAGGCCTCAGTGCTCCTGGTGTCCCCGAGTACACTCAGAATTCACATCGGGGCCGATAAAGCTGAAGCGCCCGAGGAGCACACAGCCTCACAACCCCTGTGGTCCGGCCCAAAAGCAGTGACAGCTTTGTCAGGCGTATGAACATCAAGATGGAGCCTATCGATGTCGCTCCAAAATGATCTTTTGTTATTACTAAACAGATTTCTTAGACATTTGAAGCCTTTATATGACACCAACCAGTTAAATTCCATGCTACACAAACAGCAAAAATAAAACAAAAGAACAGCTATTGATCATGTGGTGTATTCTACTGTGGATGCGTAGCTGTTGTATCAATAATTCATTTTGACATGATGTGATTTTTTCCTGTCCTGTCATGTTCCAGACGTGAAGCATATGAACCCGAACCTGTCAGTGAAGGAACATTCTGCCATGGTCTCATGGCAGAATGTCTGGGTTCTGTCTGATTCACAGTGAGGATCACAACATCTGGTAGAAATGGTTACTAGTTTGTTGCAGTCCCTCAGCAAAACAAAAAAAACTCCATGAGAATGAAATATCGACACAACAACTATACCCAGTAGCATGTACTGAAAGATCGATATTTGTTGTTTTGCAGTGATCATATGTGTGTTGTGGCATTAAATTCAACCTCTTGTTGTTATTGACCTCCCATTCCATAAATACAATTGCGTCAAATGTTTTCCTGTTTCTCTGATCAATCCATGCTCCAATAATATATGATACAACGCTATTAAATATTCACTTTCCTCACCTCCCCCTGTGAAAGTTCAAAGTTGCTCCATCTAGCTCCCTGTTCATCCACCGGCTATCTAGCCCGGCTTATCAGATCCAGGGTCACAGCCAGGTGATCTGCGGTGCATGCACAGCTCAACGCTAAACACCCATCTGGTCTCAGGCAACACAACACCGTATATACTGTTAAACCGTCCGTGCAATGAAAATTGTACAATAAGAAACACAATCATAATCGTGTTCAGAGACGATAACAGTAATATGTAAACCATTAAACATTTAGTGGAACAATTCTGATTGGCTGGCAGGTTATGCACATATCCAGGGCAGACACACTAACTGCTAGGCAACTACTGTAATTCAGCAACTCTGGATCTGTTATCAGCAGTGCTACGGAGGGAAAAAATGGTTAATTACTGTTCATTATCATAAAGACTCCATATGCCACCATGTATTAATATGGTAATTTAAATTATTATACATGAACAATTCCAGAAAAATGATATAATGCTCATCAATGATAGAAGATCATTAAGCAAAGATTCAAGGAACTTGGTGAAATCTCTGTGTATGCCAGGAAAATAAAGTAAAGATGATCCAGACATGCTGCTGTCTGCTCCTTCAGAGTGGAATACTGTTCTGTGGTCAGAAGAAATGTAATTGTTATTCCTTCTGGAACCCATAGACACTGTTTCCTCTGAACTACAGAGCAGAGGGACCATCTAACTTCAGAAGCCTGCATGTCCATGACCTGCCTGCAGTCACCAGTTGGAAATGAAATGAAACATACGACATACGACAAATGAAACATTGTCAGGACAACAACTGAACACGTTTGATTATTGTTCATGTTCTACATGTTCCTAGTCGGTTCCTGTAAATACAGCCTGTCACTGCGCCTGTGATGTTCACATTTAAACTCATCACAAGGTCCTCTGGTTCATCATTGCAAGCATTTCCAAGTCTTTTTGAATGTGGAGCATATCCGTTGTTGGATTACTTCCACAGAAATGTCCTACTTTTAACTGCTGGAATCCTATTAATAACGATACAGTAGTGCTGCCATTTGGCTTCAGCATTTATCTTAAAGGTGAAAATGTACAGAAAAGCATGAAATTTAACAGGAATTAGCATTCTGAATTTAATTTTTTACAACAAACAAGCAGTGTGGTTTGCTGCTTCTCATTATGAAGATTTGAACTTTCTAAGCCTTTACGCTCAGAAAGTGACATTACAAAGATGGATAATGTCACATGTGGAGAAGACATCAGGCTGTTTACAATCTCTCAATGACATCACGACAAAGTTCACATCTACCCAGCGCTTATCTCCACCTTGGCATTCGACAGTCCGCAACACGGAGCAAGCAGACACATCTGACAGACACAAGAAAAGGGCGGAGCACTCTGCCAGGTGATTGTCACCAACATCGTGACATTCCAACATCCTTCCTTTCGCTCGATTAGCAGCATTCCTCCCCCTCACCCTCTCCACTTGCCTTTGATGTGTCAGATTCTGACATAGACTTGTTCCTCACATGTCTGACCGAATCCATTTAAGAGGAGGAGGAGGGGGGGGGGTACTTAGTTTCCTTCACTGGTGACCACGCTCTGATGGCAGCTGAGTGGGGGACGTCTTGCAGTTTGCAACATCGCTGATTTTCAGACATCGTGCGAGAAGCACGATGTCTGCAGCTCTTCAACGTTCTCACCAAGAAACCAAACCCAACATGATCCTGTGTGTTTAATAATAAAAAAAGGCAATCTTTCAACCTTCATCGTAGAAGAATGGACTGTAATAATGAACCTCTTCTCTTTCCTTCAGCTGGGGGCAGCGGTGGCCTAGCGGGTAAGGAAGTGCACTCGTCACCAAAAGGTTGCAGGTTCAAATCCCAAATTGTCAGGCTGCCACTGAGGTCCCCTTGATCAAGACGCCGTCCCCACACACTGCTCCCCGGGCGCCTGTCATGGCTGCACACTGCTCACACTGCACACTGATGGTTAAAAGCAGAGGACACATTTGACACAATGATTAAAAAACGATAATTTTCACTTTCTCCAGAAAGCGGTCGCCACAGTGGCTCAACTGCGCACAATCGGCCTGACAAAAGTTTTAATGTCGGATGCCATTCTTGATGCAACCATCCACCATTTACCCGGGCTTGGGACCAGCACCAAAAACTACACTGTCCTGTGTGTCCCCTGTGGCTGTGCTGATTGATCAAATGAACAATGAACATAAATAATTGGATGATTCTATGTTTTTAAACCTTCTTATGATTTTTCGTTGTTAATATTTAAATACATTTTGTCATGGATTTCATGAGCTATCGGCCAAAATCATAAAACATAAAACACGCACACCACGAGTCAAAAGTCTGGATGCAACTACTCTGTTGCGGTTAAGAAGACTAATACGGAAGAATAATTTTGAAGAATCCAATGAAATCCTAAATGTATCCAAAACATATTTATATTTTTTCTGTTTCAGGGGAAAGTAAAGTTTATTACATAACCTCACGTGTTAGTCCTGTGTCTGTTTTGACCCATAAATGAGAAAATGCATCCAGACTTTTGACTGATTGTGTACGTTTAAGGAATATAGTATTATAGAGGGTTTCCTACATATTGCAGTCCACACTGTATGCACCATTAGCCATTTGTGGTCGGCGGGGAAGCGTGGGTTTGTGTCCCATCCTGGGTTCTCTCCGCATCTAGCATTCATTTAGGCGAGTGAGCAGTGCTGAACTTGCCCTGGTATGAGTGTTTTGCCCTGTGATAATCTCACACCAGCCCCGCCCCAAAGAATGCTGGGACAGTCACCAGCATTCCTGTTGACATGGATGAGAAAGCGATAAAAAAAACATCATTCATAAAATTCTGCTTTTGCTTTATGCACCAGAGAGATTGTCCCCAACTTTTTACATTTAATCACTTGTGACAGCATGGCTGCAGGTGGGGCTTACAGAGAGAGGAATTAGGAAGCAAAATTAATCAAATATGCAAGGAAGTCACGTGCCTGCGAAGTTAATGAACCAAACACCAACAGAATAATGAAGAGTTTATCCACAGCCCCAGGAACCCTGTTTCCAATTTAGCAACCAGCAGGGTTTTCTAGCGTGTTGCGCAGCCAGCGAAAGGACTTTGATGCTAAATGCCATCCTGTTCCGTTTAAAGCAGTTTTATCCCAAAGATGCCAGGTACAGATGGACTTGGACACCTACTGCAGACATATTTCATCAGTAAACGATTAAAAAAAAAAGTTTTTACCTCAGTTTGTCAAAAACTTTCCACTGTATTATGACAATACACTTATTTCATGTTGGGGGAATTTCACCAATCTGAATTCTTTATTTAAAGTGCCGATCATCATTAGTATACGACCTTGTGCTTGATGTTGCCAGATTGAAATTTTAGGGAAGCATTTTTAAGAAGAGGTGTTAAGGAAACCAATTGTCGTGTGAACTACACAACCAGTCAAAAGTTTGGCTGCATGGAGTTTGTGGAGTTTATGGAGACTAAGATGAAGCCATTTTGAAGAATACAATTTTAGAAAAGTATATTTAGTATTTTGTAGCAGGAAAAACATGTTATAATGTTCAACATGGACACACTATAGAACATAATCAGCATAATAAACCTTCAGGGCTGTTGGAAACAGTCCTTGTTGTCTAACTTATAGTGGTGGAGAGAAGTTAAGAGTGTGAAATGGTGCCATCACTGCAAAAAGTTACCTGCTTTGGAGAGATAAACAAATATTCAACTTTTGACCTTTTCTTTTTCTTTTTCTTTATAACATAATCTCATGTGTGTTATTTCATAGTCCTGTGTCTTCCGTTCTATTCTGTAAAGTAAATAATGCAAGACCCATAAATGGGTTGGTGGGTCCAAACTAGTGTATACTTGTCATGGACTAGTGCTATTGGAAAAATGTTTGAAACGACCAACCTAAATAAACTGAGAATATCTCAGGGGCTATTAGTCAAGTTTATTGAGATTATAAAAATAAGACATTTGGGATCACTGCAAAGGTAGAGGAATTAACATATATGTTAATGAGCGAGAGAAAACGTGAAGAAAAATATTCTAAACTCTAACGTCTGCCTACAAAAAAGTATACTTCTACAGTGATTTCAGCCACCTGAAATGGACATTAGAAAATATTGGATATAGTCCATTTGTTGTACAGCACCTTGACCATTACCTAAACCAAAAAAGGTATTAGTGGGCAAAAAATCAACCTGTCATTTTGTGCCCATTTAGGCTCCATATGAGATTTGTTTCCCTTTACTCTTTATCACTATAGTTATTCACTCCATCTACAGAACTGGTCCTGACAATTACTGAAATAATTGTATAATAAAAAGGGTTGTCAGACATAATGAGTACAGAGTGTACAATGAAAATGCGTTCAAATATTCTTGCTGTGAATCCAAGGCCCAAGCCTTTGTTTTTAGGTCTTCCATGCATTTAGTTCAACAATGAATCGCAAGGTGCAGAGAGGGCATAATATATGCTGCAGTCATCCCTTAAGTGCCCTGGGTTATGGTAATTCGGAAAGACAACAGTGTAAAAACACGCTGGCGTTTCACTGAGGTGTGCGAGTTTCAGCTTGGAAGTGAGGGCTCACCCCCAGGTAGCGGTACTTTTACTGCTGCCACAGGAGCTCTGTGCTGCAGCCATCTATTCATCGGCCACTTTGCATTTTGATGACGTGCATGGGACCCGCCTGCACCTTTGTAAAGTTTACTGTAACAAAGCCTCACAATAATTCAGTCGTCAGTGGAGAGGCTGAATGATTTCACAGCCGGAGGAGAGCTCCAGCGCGAGCCCATCTCATCTCATTTACCATCAATAATAACTACACTTTCACACGTCCGCAACTTCAGGTGCTGGACTGAGAACAATAAATTAACACAAATATGACCAGCAGAGTTGCATTCCTTCCTGAAATGTATTTACACCACACAGATCAACATTTCCAACCCATACAGGTGACTGACCTCTCCAGTCCAAACCGACGTTGTCTCTGATGGAGGGGACACCGTGAAAGAAGTGAAGTGAAAGTGAAGTGATTGTCATTGTGATACACTGCAGCACAGCACACGGTCACACAACAAAATGTGTCCTTTGCTTTTAACCATCACCCTGAGTGAGCAGTGGGCAGCCATGACAGGCGCCCGGGGAGCAGGGTGTGGGGACGGTGCTTTGCTCAGTGGCACCTCAGTGGCACCTTGGCTCTGGATAAGGACGTCGGATAAATGCTGTAAATGTAAAACTTGGGTAACTTTATGTTGGGCTAGGATAGTTATGCCCTTATATAAGTGATCATATAAAAACTATGTTGTTATGTCCCTTCTGCTCTTCTCAAGATCTTTGTTTTAGAGTTACGTTTGTAACAAACTATGGTGATCAAGCACATTATAGCTGAGGATGTGCTGGATTAAAGATCACACTCTTAACCAGTTTAAAATAATCCATGCAGGTGGGACATTCTGCCACAAATGTGCTGGGTGGCGAATCCAAAAATATCTTAACAACGACATTTGTGAGTCGTGATGTTGTCCATGCATGTGTTTTTCTCTGATAAAAAAGTTTATAGATAAAAACAATAAATACATATATTCTTTAATATTTTTTGAAATAATTCATGTCCTGCCACAAAATAGTGCAAAGAGAGTTTTTAAGGACATGAATTAGAGGAAGCGATGTCATTTGACCAAGGTGACACTGACTTTAATCAATGTTGAGTTCTCACGTTTAATTTTTTTTTTTTTGGGAGGGCAAGCAAAAATTTTAGGTCTTGTCACATTAAATTTACCCAGTAAAGAATTCAATTCTTTTACATACAAAGCACGTTTTAAAAGGCTATTGAAATTCAAGCATGCTAATAGTCTCTGTTAAATGTCTCTCTGTCAGGCCCTGTCACAGTGGTGAAATACATAGAAAAGGCCCCCATGTACATTCTATAAATTGCTGGACATGGTGAGGAACGAGGACACATTCGCACAACGTATACGCATACGCATGGTTTATTACATGGAGGATCTGGAGTAGCCCTTTCCCGACCAGATTCTACCATGTTTCTGGTAGAATATCCCCACTATGCATGTAGGTGTATCAAAAACCACAGATTACCATCTTTCTAGGGGGGAATCTGCAGTACGTGGAGTAAGGATCTGAGATCAGAATTGTCTGTCACAGCATCTTCAAAATAGCAGGGTGTTCCCGCTATGCATTGACTACAGGTCCAAGGAAGGAGAACTGGTGACCCGGTGACAAACTCAAGGACACTCAGAGGGGTGCGAAGGCTGGAGTGTCTGGTCCCATCCCACATAAGAGCTTTTCATGAAGATATCGAGTTCTTTTGTGGTGTTTGGGGAGGACACGATGCCTACCAGTAACACAGAGCAGAAGATCCGACGGGACAATCAGACCGCCATTTATTATTATTTAAATATCAGATTGAGGGCTCAGATAATTAACCTTTCACTAAAGCAGCAGCTCGAGTGATATTTGTGGAGAAGACTTGATCAAAATCTCCCGCAGATGATTTCTTCTCCTCACTTTATCTGTTTTTTTATTTCCACTTTTTAATCAAACTGTCCTCACACACCCACTCATGCCATTTAGTGGGATATAGAGCAATATGGCCTCTTCAGCACACTTGTGTGGGAGTATCACCGGGAAAAATACTTCCATCTGTCACGGCGCACAGGCGCTTCCATGCGCCGTAGACGGGAAAATACCGCGCGTGTGTATTCCTTCCTGAAGTAGTCTCCGGAAGAGCGGGGCGGGAGTGAGCGGAGGCCAGGCCTCACGGGGGAAGAGCGGGCGCCGGTGATGAATGGCGGACAACCGAGCTCCTCATTTGTTTTCCGGCTCCCAGCGGCCGCAGCGGCCACTGCGAGTGGGAATCGGACGCCTTCCAGCCATCCTGTTATCCCGCTGTGGGCTCGCCCAGTGACACCAGCAGACACCAACACAAACTTATTAAGAGTTATTTGTGCCACGCACAACAGGGATAATGATGTCAGGCCGGCGTGTAATTCCAAATGAGCTTTGGTCTGGCGGAGGGGCGAAGGAAAGCGGCGGACGATCTGGCGCTGCGTCGGGGGCTGGATGATGTTTCCATGGCGAGTGACAAACACTCCTTATTAGGTGTTTTTTATCTGGACTGTGAATGTAAGAGGATACACCTAGGAAGAAGGTGCATGAAGGCCACTGTAGACTGGACCAGAATGCACAAAGCTCTGTTGGTTTTGATAGCTGAGGACCTTCTCCATGCAACACGAGAGTCCACACCCTAGACCAAAACTTAACTTCTGTAACGAAGTTCTTCTGCCCCGTTTACAGTTTCTATTCATCTGTAAACTTGGATGTACTATTAATTTTTGGTTTTTTTTGCATAAATTAATAATATAAATTGATAAATTGGTAATTCCATTTCATGTTTATTTGCCGTTAGTGGCTGTTACTGAAAGTCAAGACAGACAAAGTCATTGAGGAGTTGCTGGAAGATGTAGCTGGTTATCTGGTTAGTTCTGGCATTAGCTGTTGTTCTTCCTTTGGGTCCTTTTTACAAGTGAAATGTCAGTCAGTTGCCATGTGCTGAGCGCGGTCGCTTTACATTAATATTACATTATCGTGATAATTTCTCAGCTCACCTGAACATTAATGTTACATTATCAGTACAGACAGATACTTTGAACTGCGCCCCTGCGCCCCAGTACTAAACGGTGTCCCTCAGAATATCAAACTTCATTATAAAAATGTATTATACCATCAAATAGCACATCCATACATTTGCATGGGTTTTTTATATGGGTTGTACGGTAACCATTAGCCGTTAATTAAGAAAATGTTCTAGATTACGTTTATCAATATTACTACTGACTTTTGAAATAATGAAATTATGAATGAATTTATCGCCAACCCACAGCCTCGGTGCCTCGGTCCTCCACAATAATTTACCCACTTTGACATGCAAACCCCAGTAAAATTTTGTAAGACAACTTCAGATGAATTTCCCATCAGCTGCTCAGTATAATGTACCGCAAGCATGGGCCCAACTCCATCTGTGCGCCGCTATGCCGTCATGCCATGTGGCTAGTGTGGATGCTGGGAAAATGTTTGTTTATGTGAGGCTGTCAGAGATGAAGAACTCCTCAGCTGCGGATGCCATGTCCCCGCCAGACATTTTGAGGAAGGGGACTGCGTTTCTAAACTCTCCTGTACCCAACGGCAGCAGCTGATCGGACTAGCGCGGCATGCCGGCCACTATAATGAGGCCGGTGTACGTACTGGGGTAGAATCTGGACATGTTGATGTGAACAGTGGGGTTTTTATGTTTTTTTTTTTGGTTTATTCCCCAGCACTGTCGGCCAGCGAGACGCTTCTAAACGTGCGAGTATTACAAATAACGTTGGGAGGGATGTTGATATTTGATTTTGATATTGACTGTGGAAATGTTGAAAGGCATTTTGAGAAAGAAACAGAACATAACAATATTCAAATGTCCTGTGGCATCTAAACAAAAAGCCTTAAATGTGCATAAATCTATAATTAATAAATATTGCAATGAAAACCACAACCAGAACTTCAAATATACCCAACCCAATATTTCATCTATTTTCCCCTGTTTGGAGAAGGTAGTGGGATTAGGTCTTCACCAACCCTCAGCATTTTCTTCTCGATGATCCTAACTGAGGTCAGGGTCATGCTGGCACACAGCTTTTCCTCTTTTCTTTATTTAGTCGTTTGACTATTCCAGATTTACTGCAGCTTGTTAGTTGAGGTCAGTCTGTCACGTTTAGACCCTGTGGCATGTGACAATTCCACTCTAGTCCACTGCAACTGCTCACCATGGGTTTGCTGTTCCTTAAACCTGTCAGATCTTAAGGTGTTTCACATACATCACGGTGAAATGGCATGTGAAATGAGCTTCAATGTTTGCTTTCATGAAAAACGCCCTTCATCTTCCCACCCAACCCTTGAGTTGTGACTTGCACAGAATCCCTGTGGTTCTCTTATATTTACCGCTTGTTTTGTGATCTCCTCCCAGACGAGCTTTCTCCTCATCCTGTCATTAATCCTGGAGCAGGAGTCTGACCATAAGGGGACCTGAGGGTCCCATACGTGCTCCATGGGCCTGTAGCCTTACCATTAGGGGCCTGTTTACACTGAAAAATAAAAAAGTGGAGTTAAACAAGACAGTGATGCTGGACAGTTCTGCTGAAACTAATCAAGCCCACTTGCATTTTCTTTTTGAAAATCCAGAGTATACCGGAGCTCTGTCTAGTGTGCGCAGAACATGCTTCACAGCTCTTCAGATGTGATACACTTAACACCTCAAAACACCTCCTGGAGTCCAGAGGTGATAAATTGTTCTGTACAAGTTCTTCATTTTCAGTGTAAAGGTTAAAAAAAAAAAGTGCAAGAAAGAAAAAAAAGTTTTAAGATGTCTTAACAAACTAAGCTAAATGAAAAACATCCCACTAAAATATCTTATGTTACGCTGTAATGGTATTGGTAATGGTAAAACACCAAAAAAAACCTTATTATATCCTAGTCAACATTTTAATATGTGGTTTGCATTCTTTTATTCAATTGATCGACCGAATTGTTCAAAATGTTTAAAGAGAACATTTGGATTATGAAAAGATAGATTAAAACAGGAATAAATAGATAATGATAACATTAAAACTAGACTGTGGTGGGTTAGCGCCCCGTGCCGGATGGCCCAGAATGGGCTCTGTCAGGAGCGACCCTGCTAAGGAACAAGTAATTTTACATTTTTATCATTTTATGTTCAACCCACAGTTTGCGACTACGTGGTTTCAAGAAATCGTGATGAGATGTTCCATTCCCAAATGACTTAACGTTCGGAAACATGCAAGCAAAGTGACGACTGTGAGATTCCAGGAAAAGGGATTGCTGCAGTGCTTCAGCTGACCGCACTCGCAGGCGTAACAGTTATTCAGTGTCCTGAATATCATGAAGTGTTACACTTATTTAATGTCTCACCAGTCCACCCTGCAGTCGGAAGCCTAACTTCACACAAACCTGATTGTCTTCCACCTTTTATAAATAAACCATTTTATTAATAAGACAGTCTTCGTCCTGCATGTCACGGAAAAAGTGAGACGGCCTGTTCCGCCGGTGGAAGGGGAATGGGCGAGGTCAGCAGTGGCTCGGAGCGTCACACCATCCGAATGAGGGACTAATTTACAGCGACACAGGTTAGAGGTTCCTTCTTCCTCTGCTCTGTGTCCTGAAGACACGTTCGTTTTCTTCGAGAGGAGGGTGGGAGGGTGGAGCGTTAATAAGTTCCCCGCTCTGCTGCCTCGACGCTTCATTTGCATTTCAGGGGCAGGTAGGAAAGTTCGGAGACGTCTGTGCTGCTGGGGTCTTCAACTCCCTCTGGCTTCTCTTGTCATGAAAATATGGTGCCCTGCACAAATGGCCTACTTCTTTCACTCAGTCAGCCGCTGCTGCTGAGAAATCAGCTCCACGACGCAGGCATGCGGTCAAAAGTCAAGAACATCACTCTCTGCTCTGCAACAGGGAAATCACTTTTTGCATGTAAAAGTGTGTGTGTGTGTGTGTGTGTGTGTGTATATATATATATATTTATTATTATTATTATTTTTTTTTTCTCTCTCGCTCCATCTCGACTGGGTTCAGGTCCGGTGACTGTGGAGGTCAGGTCTCCACTTTTTGTTAAGTACATAACTCCACATGTGTTCTTTCATAGTTTTGATGCCTTCAGTGAGAATCTACCAACGTAAATGGTCATGAAAATAATTGAATGAGAAAGTGTGTCCAAACTTTTGGCCTGTATTGTATATAAACAGAAAAGTGAGAGAGAAACATACATATACAACTCCTAACTATACAGTGTCTTCTGCATCCTAAACCACTATAGATTCATGTATGTATCTACATCTTATGAATGATTATAAGGGTTTTTGGTTTTATAGTTCTGGGGATTGAAAACAGTATCCAGGACGGATAAGAATGAAACATTTTGGTTTATCAAGTACTGAATTCAGTCTTTGGAATTTGTTCAGTGATTCAGTATTTATGATATACTAAGCACAAACTCAAAAAATCTATTCTGTGGTTTTTATGACCATTTTAAAACACACAAAGCTGGGACCTGGAATCAAAACCAAAACCAAAAACAATGAGTCCACTGTGCTGCCCACTGAGCCACTGTGTGTGGACCATGTCACTGGTCAAACTGGTTCACAGTGGAGTTGTGCTCATCATAAATATGTCCATCCTGTTTTAAACTGCAATAAAAATGTATTTATTTTATGCCCATGTTTTATTATACAAAAGAAAAAATACTAGTTTAGCTTTTACCTTATGTTATTTACTTACATAGTTCGTCAGACATATGAAAGTGAAGTGATTGACATTGTGAATCACCGCAGCACAGCACACAGTGACACAAAGAAATACGTCCTCAGCTTTTAACCATCACCCTTGGTTAGCAGGGTGGGGACAGTACTTTTTTCAATGCCACCTCAGCACCTTGGGATTTGAACCGGCAACCTTCAGATTACAACCTTCCACTTCCTTACCCGCTAGGCTACCACTTTCCCTTAAATGTCCACATTAGAAACAGACGTTGTAAATGATCTGATGAAAAAATGCAAAGAATAAAATTTAATTACCACAAAACATGAAGCTGGTTTGCCCCTGCAATTCACTTTACATTTCTGCATCTGTTTCTTGTTACTTATTTAAATTGTTGGTGAAATGAGTCCCTGATTTGTGGTATGAAAATGAAGCAGTTTCTAACTCAATTAAGAAGTTCTTCAAAGGGATTCATACGAAACATCTAGCAAATTTTCAGCAACCAGGCTTGAATCATGCACTGAACGGTGCTTTTGGTTTTAACTCGTTGGCTTCCAGAAACAGACACCATTTCCAAAACCTTCTACCCCACCCACCCACCCACCCATTACCATCATGTTAGTATTCCAAGAAGAATATGATAATGTGAACTATAAAACAGTCAATAGCCAACAGAGCAGTGTCATTTGCACAATTCAACATTTTACCCAAACGTGATCTTGGCAGCAGTCATCTATCAACGTGGCTGCAAAGAAAAGGAAAAAGATGAAGATCACATGATCAAAAATGTATTTTCAGACACAGTCTATAAATGCAAAGTGTTCTGGCTTATTTGCCCAAGTGCTGGTGGGCTTTGGGGGAAAGGGGTCAAGATATAATAAATTGGGATGGCAAATTGGGATGGCAAATTTCTGCCTTACCCTGCACAAGGGGGGTTCGTGGCGGAATCCTGCGAGATAAAGTCGCATTGGCAAAGAGCTAAATGATTTATAGATAAGGGCTGGATGGTAGTCCTGAGAATTGGAGGAGCGTGATTATTCCACGAGGACAGAGTGAACTATTTAACGCGTCCAATCCCTAAACACGGTGAGGATGGAATGAAAGTGAACGAGGAGCTGCTTGAAAGTCACAAGAACGTTAACACTTCGAAATCTGATGTAAGCCGGGTTCAACCCCAGTTATTCAAAGAGAATTATTAAGTGTTTTTAATTCATTTTGAGCAAAGTGATTTCTGTTTTCTGTAAATGTGTTTAAAGAAGACGATGTATGCCTGCTAGGACGTGTTTTTTAGTTTTCAAAGTTCTTGATGCCCATTGTATTATTTGGTAATAAAGTAAATTCTTTGCTGTGACTTTTCCACTTTTGTACGAATATTTTAATGGCAGGATTATAGAACACAATAGAATTGTCCTCAAATTAAGTTTTGTACGTTTTCTTCTTATGCTCTTTTTATTTCCTTTTTGTTCTCTGTCAAAACCGAAGATAGTAAATTTTGTTGCTTCTGAATATCTGAACAGCGATTAAGCCTCCGACTCACCACTGTTCTAAATGTACAATGTGGGAGTGTGTGTGTGTGTCTGCAGAGTGCTAACATTCCACACTCTGGCGTGCATTAAAGGCTTTAGAGGAAGTTTCTGCTTTTCCTCTATACCTCAATGCAAATGTCCATATTTGGATGCTGAAGAATGCCTCAGATCCTTTGTAATTTTTGTCATTCTCTTCTGGTTTGTGGTTTGATGCTGCGGGGAACACAATCATTTTGCGTTTATTTTTCCCTTCATTATTGCATTACTTTCTGTGAAGGTACATAAACTCGTCTCATCATGGAACAAAGAGCCATTCTGAACCAACACCAATATCATTTCAGTCCACAAATGTCTTTTGAGTGGCTGTGCAGGAGCAATTTTATTTTACGAGAGATTTAATGAAATGATGAGGGCAATGGGGGGAATAAAAGTTACTCTAAATGCAAACGGAACGGTTGTTTTTTTATTTGGACAATCCAACAAAACTTGGATCTCATAATCTAAATTAAAGTTCTCCACAACATAATTTTCCATTTAATTTCTGTACATTTGCTAATAGTTTTTTTTATTTAGTTGATTTGTCTAGGACATGGATGCTCCTCACCGGATGCCCGCCTTCCTCTGCACACCGGCAGTGGTGGCCTAGAGGTTAAGGAAGCGGCCCCCTAATCAGAAGGTTGCCGGTTCGGCAAAGCACCACCCCCACACACACAGTCCCCACACACGTGCCTGTCATGGCTGCCCACTGCTCACCAAGGGCGATGGTTAAAAGCAGAGGACACATTTTGTTGTGTCACCGTGTGCTGTGCTGCAGTGTTTGACAATGACAATCACAATTCACACGGATCAAGACTAGCCTGGCCAGCGCCGCACTGGTCCCTTCACCCTTGTCATTAATATGCATGGCGTCTGAACCGGAGCGAAATTGGGGTACAGGAAGGAAGGGGGTATAAACAACCGTACTCGAAACGTGGGAAATTCTCCGAAGGCCAGAACACACTGGTGGCCTGGTAATTATTCAACATCAGGACAGATTAAGAACAAGAGAGGATGCAGAGCGCCGGGGTGAGAGTGAACGTTCCCAGCCATGCTTTTGTGTGTCAGGTAAAAATAAATAGAATGAGAAGACTAAAATTAAACGCCCAAAGCGTGAACTTGGCAGGAGTAAAAATCTTTTGACTTTAAGAAGCAAGAGAAAGGAACTTTTGAAATATCATTCCACCACGATCTTTGTTTTTAGCAGCACAGAGAAGCATAATGACAGCATAATGACATTCTGGGCCCAGCCCTCCCTGTCCCCAGGATGAAACTAATCAGCACAGTTCTGCTGATGAACGGTACGGCAAACGCTCCTTACACAAAGGTGAATCGCTTCCGAGCCGACAATTATTCCCTGCGGGGGGGTTAACAGCCAAAAAAATGCTTATTTACAACATTTCCCGCGTAGTCTCGGCTAGATTAGGTGGCAAATGACACCAGGAATCGATAAGTTGTGCCCCCGTGAGAGCACTTCGTCAAGATAACGGGGCCGAAGTGAGTCGCGCCACTGAGAGTCCTTTTCACTGTAATAACAGCCTTCAGAATGGAAGCCAGTCGCACCGCTGCGTGGAAACTTTTGTATCGAAATCAGCCGGCTGAAATGGACAGAAGCCAAACTCTGTCCCTCATCGGCGCCTCATATATCTGAGACGTCAACTGCAATAACGTCATCATCAGCATCAGGCCTCAAACGGCAAGCCGCATCCCATAGTAGGACGTTTCTAATGAAAATATCCATTTCTGTGGATTGTTAACAGACCAGGGTCTGCTGGGTGAACGTTGATAGACTTGTTATATAATTTTGTTGTGTACCTGTGTAGGGATATACGCCCATTTATTTAAGCTCATAAAACAGAAGTAACGAGAAGATAGAAAAGCTTTTTAAAGGAGATCATAGCCCTACAAAATGAGGAACTGTGTAAAGAGTTAACAGGAACGCTGGAAGGTAAAACCCTGCCTGACAGAAAAAGGCTTTTTGGACCACAATGTGCGGTTGGAGGGGGAAAAACAGGATGCGGAATTCCAGGTGGGAAAAAAAACAACTATTGCGGGTGGAGAATGGCTGTGAGAGCAGGAATGGGTGGAGGAATTCGGCCAGTGGAACAGAGACATTGGTGGGGAAAATGTTTGGAAGCGAACATGACATGGTGACACTCACAGTACAGCGGGACAGCAGTCTGAACCTCACCTCATATATAATCCGGCACCTCGAGAACCAAGAACCCCGGCAAATTCTGCGTCTTTACTCCAAAGTAAACGTGCCCTGGCTGTCACTTTGCAGGCCTCCCGCCTTCGTGGTTTATTGTGCGACGTCCCCATGTTGCAGATCAGGGTCTCCTCCGTTCAAACGGCCAGGACAGAGACAGGCTTTCATGTTTGCCGCACCGTCCAGACATACCTGCAAATTGTTTAATTAACGGTACTTCTACTTTGGGCTGGAATGCATTTTACGACGTGGTGATGCTGCTCTTTTGTGTTTGTTTTCATCTGCTACCTTAAAAAAAGAGGTGCTATATCTCAATAACATCAACCTGATGAAATAAAGGTCAAAAAGTATGGACGGTATAAAGAATGTGAATGGTGGGGACGTAAATAATCCACATGAGACTATGATTCTCTTGTTTTCAATAACGACTGCAGCATGCACTCTATGCACTGTCAAGTTATTTTGAACATTGTGATGGGTGGTGTGTGGTGGTGAAACCAGAAGTCCCAGGTTCAAACCCCACTTACTACCATTGTGTCCCTGAGCAAGACACTTAACCCTGAGTGTGTCCAGGAGGGGACAGTCCCTGTAAATACTGATTGTATGTATTGGGTAGTAGTGGGGTACTCGACAACTGCTCAGTATCCACACCCCTGGGTTAGGTTGGGCATAATGCCTTCTAACGGCACACTTTACAGCGTCCAGTCTCACACGTTTGGGCTGCGATATTAACCCCGGTAAAGACAGACAAGCTGGTTTAATTACCAGCCGGTGGTTTGAATCTTTGCGGTGCGGGTAGAAGCAGGGTCGGTGCTGCTTCATCACCGTATAAATGAGACTTTAGTGCCAGTGGGCTGAGGGCTTCTTTTAAACAGGAAAATGGATATTGAAAAGCATGATGTCACTCATGAAGCCCTTATGGAAAAATTAATAACACAACACACATATATACATATTTATTGGACAGACACAATCTATGCGAGAACGACTAGACGTTGCTGATCCTCGGTCTAGAACACGCTCTATAATTATAAACCCATTTGAGGAATTGAAAGGACCCAAGTGAACCGGGCCCACTGCGCTGATGCAGGGCACCATGGAATTAAAGGCCAGCTTTGACAAATGCCATCAAACCACTGTGGGCGCACACGCACGCACGCACACACACACACACACACACACAGACACACACTCATCAAAGCCTCTCACTGACAAGGAGAACTATGCACCCTTAATATTTAGCCGCACTATTGTTTAGCACAAATCCCTCTCTGCAGAACCGACCTGCCGCATTTCTGAAACAAATTGAATTTTTGTCTGGCAAGGTTAACGCAACATTTACAAGGCAAACAACCCAGGTGGATGTCAGAGGAAAATCTATAGAGGGGGGAGATATGGAAGCCGGGCAGTCGGCGCAAAGGTTAGAGAGCTCATTAAAAGACACCCCCCTCCTCACATCCATTCAATGACAGGATGGCTTACAAGGTCAGAATAATGATTTGAATCGGGCAGCACCCATATTTAATGTTTGGTGTGTAAATGCCGCTTATTTCAGTGTGACTGGTCAACAGTTATAGAGACCCTCCCCATGCGATGACCCTTTTAAGATGGGGATCTAGTTTCACATTAGGCTTAATGTGCCTTTACGGAAAACTTGGCTCTGCTCACACAATCAAAAATTCATCCAAGTACATACATTCATATACCTAATATCTATGGTACCTAGAAATTAGGGTTGTTTTGTTAATGAATTATTGACACATTTTGTAATGAATCAAAAAAGCTAAAGCTTGCTATAATGCATACATAAACTATGATGGCGTTTGGGAATCAGATGGAGATGTCAGATGTCTTGGAATCCACATATCTTCAATATGGCCTCAAAGCACAAATCATCTGTCCGTGTTCATCTTTATCTCCATCTTCATCTCGACCTTAGGTCCGACCCACCCGTGAAGTAAACAAAACTGAGCTGTTAATCTCATTAACACGTGAAAAACGAATAGATTAATTTCAAAGCTAGACATATGATTAGAAAGTTAGTTATTAACTAATTATTGTTTATTACATTGAAATGCTATATTTATTTGTAACAAATGTGTCTGGGTTACACCACATTTATATAAATCACACTATTCTCAATAGATATTCCTTCATACTAAATAACACAATATTCCCCATTAACCGTGTGAAATTGTGGCTTTAGTAGGAAAACCATTAGGTGAAAAGCAAATGCATACTCAAAGCTAGCCACACTCATTCAATTTGTCCCGTAATGGCACCGCTGCTTGTCTTTGCTTTACCGGGGGGACCCATTTACATTCACATCGCAGGTCCAACTCCACTGTGTCTCTAATTGCCTCTAAATTTAGCAGGCCGAGCCTGCTCCAACTACGGAGTGAGTGAGAGGACGGGAGCACAGGGCCATTACAGATGGGGCGAGGGTGGAGAACGGGACCCTTAGTAGGGACCCGAGAATGCAAATGACTTCCCGACGCCAAGGACATTTTCATATCGGGGGAGACGAAACGTATTCAGCCGCCAGGAAGCTGTCTGAGGATCACACATGCTGTCTGAGGACGCAGGCGACCCAAACACACTCCAAGTTATTCAGACCGCTTTAGTCTCTTCACTGCGCAACGGCACATTTCATCTTAATCTAGGCTTCGTTTTATCCGAGCGGCGTTGGGCTACGCCGGCTGGAGGACGGAGCCGCCATTTAACCGAATGTCATTAGGCTTCAGAAAGGGCTCCGCGAATTAAGCCCAGGGTGTCCTCACGCGCCGCTTTTTCTCCAGATCAGTGCTAGAGAGCTGCACTAAAAGGTTTATGACTCCTTCATAGGGTGCAGAAAATCGGGGAGATTTGGGTGCTCGAGTGCAGCTTTAAAATAAAAATACAGAAAAGTACGTCAGCGAAAGTTTCCTGCCCAGAAATTAAGCCCTGTGGTGCAGTTAAGAGCATCTTGACAGAGTGGAATTTCGTCCCTGCAAAGGAATCGGAATTTCACTTTGATGTTAATTTTTATTAAACACATCCTATAGCATGTTTCCCCCCCTTGCAGAAAACGTCTGGAAATGACCCATTGAGGCCTGGAAGGGCGTAAGAGCTGGAAAAGTTGTGGAATTTCAGACAGGGGCCAGACTGCATCTTTTAGACGTAGCCCGACGCAACAGCGTAAAAGTGCGATTTATTTCTATCTACTGTTCCAGCAGAACCAGCAAAGGCAACCCAGGCAGTCTGGAGATTGTGTCGGCGTAGCCCAGCGAGCAGGCAAATCCTCGGCGCGCCGCGCAGGCGAGCGATAAGCCATCTCGGCAGAGACCCGGCGAGTGGAGGGGATGAAGCCGCGGGGAGCCGAAGCTCCCAGGCAGATCATTTCATGAAGTAAAGAGAACACTACGGATTCTGATTGCAACCCGGATCAAAACTAAGCCACGGGAGCAGACAGGCGGGAAAAAAAAAATAACCTTCCCCACGTGTGCGCGTACGGTTACTTCAATTTCATATTTATTTGCATACACGGGAAAACATTTGAGAGCATAAAAACACACAATGAGAAGAGCTTGATTCTACATACACACAAAACAAAATAAAAAACACAGAAGACTGGTCTCTTCCAGATCGTGGAACGGTGACGCAGTCACCTTCAAACGGCCTCTAATCGTCTTGGAAGAGGGCGTCCAAATCTTCCATTTCCTCCGCGTTTTGCCGTGACGCGCCGAGGCCTTTACTGGCTGCAGCCTCCCTGTGAGGCGTCTCCGGCTCCCTCTTCACGTCCTTGCCGTCGCCCAGCACCTTCTGACTTTCCATGAAGTACTGATTGGGGTGATTGAGGGAGAATCCGGAATCTTCAATCTTCCAGAGAGAGAGAGAGAGAGAGAGAGAGTATGGTTAATAATGTAAATGCAGCTGCAGATTCTGTGTACCCCACATTCACAAGTTGCCTGATGCATGACCTGCCCCCCTGAAATAAATCATACTTCCCTGCGCATATTCAACACAAAGACAGAGAGATCAGGGGGAAGGGTGGGGTGTTTAAGCGGCGAACGCTGCAATTCATTACCCGCAAATCTATTCCAGGAACGCTGCTTTACAGTGGAAGCGAACTTTGGCATGTTGTGGATGACAAATGGAAAAACCGCATAAACATGAAACAATCTGGAGTGAGTGGGTATGGGAATTGCAGGCAGCCTAATTTCCAAAGCCTCTGGCCGCGTGAGGGTCTCGTCAGTTCGGTGGAGCCGGTGGTTGCCATTTCATTACTCTTTCTATTATTTGATTTATTGCCCTTGTGTAAATATTTCATCAGCGAAGTATTACATTCTGACCTTTAATAAATGCTGCCGGAGAGGGAGGAACGGCGCCCATCTATCTGTTCTAACTCACAGGTCTGGAACCAGGTGGGACATGTGGCAGTGATTAAAGTCTCTCAGGCATGGATGGGAGAGTTGCCGTGCCGACCAGGACAGTGGCATCTCTGATGAGAGGCTGAAGCGAGGAGGAGGAGGAGGAGGAGGAGGGAGGCCTAGGCTGCTTCCTCCAATTCAAGCGGCTGTGCTTTATTGTAGGCATTAATGTCACAAATGCTCCGTAACACAGTCGGCATAAAAAAATATGGTAAAAATACGAGCTACGGACGCTTAATCTTTCCAAAGCGTTTAGATGGTGTTTATCACATCACCAATCTCGTTCTACTATAACAGATAGGGGAATTATAGATCGGTTCCACACCCCTGCTTAAGGCCATTCATCAGCAGAGCTGACCCCCTTCGCTGCAGGCTTTTCACTGGAATGCAAACATCAGCCGTTTAAGGCTGAATCAATGGCCGAGCACAAGCGTGGACCGCAGCGCCGTGCCACAACACAACAGGTGATAAAGCAGGCTTATTGCACAAATAAATTTAAATAGCACAAGTGATTATTGGCTTTTACAGCCCCTCATGCACTGTGTATGGACCTTTAATAGTCCTGACGATAAAAGGCTGAAAAAGGTGTAATGATGGGTCATCTGTACAAATTAACTTTACTTTGACTGGAACATTCAAAGCCCTCCGGCCTGAGGGAAGCCTCAGCAATGTTCTGCGGCTGAATTGGCCCTCAAACTGGCCCGTTTAATTAGTTTTTAGCTCATCAATCCATAAGACGCTCAAGGTCGTGCAAAGCGCTTGTTGTATGAAACATACTCTCTTCTCATAAAAAGCATGCATGCGTCAACATCATACACCGAGCAAGTAACTTAATCAATGTGATGTGGTTTTAAGCGGTGGTCGTAGCCTAGTGGGTACGACACTCGCCTACGAACCAGAAGACCACAAAAAGTCACGGGTTCAAACCCCACTTACTACCATTAACCCTGCGTTTCTCCAGGGGGGGACTGTCCCTGTCACTACTGACTGTAAGCAGTGTATGGTGACGTTAATTTGCTCTGTAGCACCTTGGCGGTGCGGTATTCAAACTTTTTGATTACGGGGCCACTTCCTTCCTAGGCAACCATTGTCTCAATTTATCGTCACGCCTCTACCAATGACAGGACCAGTACAAAAGGTGTCTGTAGTCCCTTGGTGCAGACCTGGACTTGAACCGGCCACCGGCTACTTCTGATAAATGCCATAAATATTATTTCTCATGTGGTGGGTGTGTCCCTGTCCTCGAGCAATATTCACGCCACTGTGAATTAGGTGGTTATTGAAGGTGACTGAGTGCATGCATTTGGTTTTACGGTAAGTTAAGGACGGATTCCATTTTATTGTGCAACATCTGCAAGTGGACATAAATAAATGCACTGCTTGCCATGGGCCAGCGCTGTGGAATGAACAGTATACCATCATATCTGTTCAAACAGCACATGTTAAAATGCTCTCTCACGTCATGCTTTATAATAAAAATATTTCCAGGTTTTGTTGCTAAGCAACTTAGTTTATTTAGCAAAGGAGCTTGTCATGTTATGCTGTGACGGGTAAAACAGGCATAATAAAGCGGACGTAATATCTTCAGAGATCAGCACTCTTTACTTGTCTCTCAGCCAGCAATTAAATGAATCCCAACGTTATCTTTAAAATCGCGTACTATCGTGGCAGTGACAAGCATCTGAAAAGTCAGCATCTCTTTCATACGGACTACTTTCTTCTATTTGAGTTTCAACCGTCGCCTTGGAGATACTGTAGTGCTTGCCTGTGCACACACTTCCATCCCAAATCTGTCACTTCAGCTGCAGCGAAAGTGGGCGAGACAGGGCACATGTCATACGAGCTAATCCTGACTGACATCTCTCTGGATTATTACTTCCTCGGAGGAAAAACACGCTCACAGCCATGGTGCTGCTTAGAATATGAGAAATACTGAAGTGTGGAGGATAAAAATAAACACACATCCGCAGAAGTCATCACTCACTCGTTCATTTATGTTTTCTGATGTCTCTGCCTTGCGAGAGGAGAAAAAAAAAAAATCCTCCTTATTTTTTGAAGGATTGACTCAACACATAAAAAGCGATGTCTGCAGCCTCGGTGGTGAGTTCGCATAATGAAGCTCAACTGTAAAGAGATTTATCATGGCAAGAAAGGTTTACAATAGCTCACCCCACATCAATTTCTCCCCTCCCACTCTAAATAGGGACTGAATATTAATAACCTTGAAGGTGACAGCAAGTGCTGATCCAAAAGGTCCCCAGTAAAAAGCACTAGATCAAATAAATGAAATATTCATAGGGGAGTAAATTAATCTAAAGTGCCATAATAAACGCGTAAAAATTAAGCATGTCCGACAGCTCCTGATGGATGTGATGGCAGTGCCCCGGCCCTCCAGAGTCTTTGTGCATGAGTTGCCAGGCCGTCCCCAAGCACACAAAGGCAGCCCCAATTACATCCGGCCACAAATGAAAGGTGTCCTTACGTTGTGTGTCAACTCAAAGTACTTCTGGCAGGCCAGCTGATAGTGCATTCCCTTCACCAGCTCCAAAATCTGCAGCGGAGAGAGAGAGAGAAGGAGAAAAAGAGGTGGAGGGGGGATCCATTGGTTAAAACATGGAGAAGGATAACATCATTTTTCCATTAGTGATGAACAGCAGTCAGCGCAATAACTGCTACATATGATGAGTTTTTTTTTTTTTAGGTGTTCTGGATTACTTGTTATATTTTATATAAATAAATAAATACAAATACGTATACATACATATAATACAATAAATCTATTAATTTGTTGTGGCACCCTTAGCACCAACAACTGCAAACAAGCATTTGCACTAATTGGCAATGAGTCGTCTGAGGAGGAAATATTTATATTAAAACAAATTTGAGAGTTTCCAAGCATGAATGATGTTTTTTCTATTCAAACTTTAAGATGACAGACAGCTCTCATACAACCACTTCCACATTCTGCATAATTTAAAGCCCTCCTGTCAATATGTAACATCCCATAATCCTCCCAATCTCCTTCATTTCCCTCACGGTATTACACCGGTAATACCCCTTTTCTATGGGCACCGCATCTCCAGTATGTACACACACCGCAGGACCAGGGTTTGCTACCAAACCACATGTTCACATCATACACATGAATGTTATTAAATTTGTATTTATGTATTTTAATTTAATTGTACTTTAGTCGGAGGCTCAGTTTTAATATTAACATCACTTTGTAAACCTATTGTTTACCCGTGACCCAGAAAAAGACTTGCCATCCAGAACGGTTTGGATATTTTAGGCGGAGTGGGGGTAAAAGCTTCAGTTCTCTTGACTCCATTAAAAGAAAGTGACTCCATGTAAATGCACCTCCAGCTTCATGTCTCAAAGGGCCACGGTGAATTAATTGACACACAGCCCGCGGGGAGCTTGTATTACAATCAGTCTCTATAGGTACTGGCACTTGACTAATTACACAGTAAGCGCCGGCTCGGGGGAGAGAGAAGTGGAGAGAAAATAACCCCGACCCCTCAGCAGAACACCATAATGGGGTGAGGTCACGCCCCACCAATAAATCTGAACCTCGCAAGATATGATTAGGGGGTTAGAATTCCACTGGAAAGAACCAGACGAACAAAGACTAAGACTTAAAATCAAATTAATGCTCTGTCTTTACATCAATTAGCAGCAATTAACACGAGAAAAACATACAAAAGGTATAATCAAAACCTGACGTTTCTTCATGGTTTCCGACAAAAGCAATGATTATTGTGTCTCACCCACAAAGATTTACTGGAAATGTAAATATTTGGGTATTTAAATTTTTTAAAAGACTCATATCTGTTTGTATAAAAAGTACATGAACAGTAACAGCAGCTTTGTACTGTGCCTTATATGTACTGTGCAACATACTACAAAATCTTTCATTTAAAATAGGCTTTAGTTACATAAAATTCCTCAATAGCCTCATAACGAGTGTGGCTCGCTGGATTGAAAACCCTCTGGAAAACAGTTGTGAGTGTTGAGAGTATTGCTTCATTTCATAAAAATGAAGTAATGACATTTACAGTTTACTTATACTGACCTGAACTGGGATCATATACAATCTTGGTTTTAGATGATTGTACATAGTGTTTTATATGTAAAGCTCTCAAGTATAAATGATGATTATACACCTTTGGGTGGTCATGACCAGATATAGAAGGGAATTGGAGTGTGTGAGTGTGTGTGTGTCTGTCTAATTCTAATTCATTAGTGTTGTTTTATGCAACAAAGGGCTGATTTAGAGGAAGTTTCAAGGTTTTGAGACCCATATATTGTGTATCATGATATAAACCCAGCCAATGGGGACAGTGTCTTTCTTTGTGCCAGTCCCAAGGCTGGGTAAGCAGGACATCCTGTGTACAACTTTTGCAAAGTCCGCTGTGGTGACCCCGAATGAGAGCTGCCAAAAATTGTGTATCATGAAAAGAAAAAGAAAAAAAAAAAAAAAAATTGCTTAATGATTTTTAGCCATATTGCACAGCCCTAGCATCATATAGATCCTAAATATGTATGTATATTAAGTTCACCCGGCACCCATACCTACACATTCTGACTGAGTATCCATTAAAATGAATTAAAAGTCAGGGTGCTAATTAGCCAAATCAGTCTAAAAAGGAGCCTTCTGCCTTCAGCTGGTTCAAATAAAGCTTTGTTTTATTACGGTGCTCATTTTGCATTGAACCATGTGCCCTTCTGCACAGTTCGATTTCATGAACAGTCAGAGCTGCTATACTGGCACTTCAGGTTTAATTGCAGCTGGGGAACCGAACCTCAGGAGTTTTGTTGAGTTTTGTTTTTTCCACCCTTTCTTGCTGCAAGAGTCTCAGTTCTTGGTGGCTGGCCTTGCTACTCTCCTTTGTCACCTTCTCTTTTATTCCCACCCCCCTGAGCGAGCCGGGCGAATGAGAGCCCGGGCATTACGCGTGTTAATCACTTCCCGGCTCATACCTGCTTCTTACACCGGAGCTTTTTTTAATTAAGCGATGCAGTTGGCCACGGCTTGGCTACAACCACTCGGAGGGAGAGACGCCATGTGGAGCCCATTCCGCCCGCAGGAGCTCGCACTCCTCAAAACTCTCAAAAAAAAGGGGTGGCTGGCAAAATTATGAATTTAATTTGATTAGAGATGTGCTGCCCCAGGGCGGACAGTCTAACTACATTAGCGCTCCATCCACTTCTACTTGCCACATCTGTGTGGTCTCGTCCAGCGGTCAGAGGAAGGGGAACAAAAAAAAATTAATGAGGGAGAGAAGAAAAATTGTTGCTCTGCTGAGATAGTCAAGTCTGTATGTGACCTTTTTAGGTCTTGCTGTGACACATGAGGGGAAAACTAAAAAAACAAAAAAAGACATGTTGCACAGATTTCTTTTTAAAGCAAACAACATGGAGGTAGTTTTATGTAATATAAAGGAATATATAGGGAAGTTCTTGCATAAAAGACGTGGTGCCTGTGGTCACAAGGCTATTACAACACAGATCATGTTTGTGACGTGTGCGGATGGCAACGTGACTGTGTGTTACAAGTCAGCAGAAAATAAAGTCACGTATTGAGAGGAGGAGGTTTAAGTCATGCAGACAGAGGAAGCTGGGTGCCTGAGAGCTGTCAATCATACCTTGAGCCTCGTTCCCATCTTCTATCTGTCAAAAATAATTATATACCAAAAAAAAAAAAAAAAAAAAAAAGGCCTGTTTGGGTAGCGAGTTCACACGAAAATGATTACTAGCAAGCAGTGCTTTCTTGTTTGGATTTGTTTAGTTCTATAAATCCTAAAGTCATGTGCTGATCCTCATCATGGCCAACCAGCACCAATGGACCTGGAGGACTGGTGCACATGAATTCGAGGTAGAAATTTCAACAAACATGAATATTGAGTCGAAGGTTTTTTTTTAACGAGATTTTGAAGAAAATTTTTTAAAAAATTAAAAAGACCATCGGCAGGAATGTGACAATAGAAGCTTTTACATTAAACAAGGTCCGTGGTAGAGTTCTTGAGACAAGGAGACACCTGCATGATTCAAATCCCACAATGATTCATAAAACGTCAAACAGTGCATGTGGATAGGATATCTGTATCTGTGCGTAGCCCATAAATAACTTCAACAGCGCAATGGTTCCTCTGGCTTGCCTGGCCAGACCCACCTGATTGATGGCACTGGGGGACAGCTTGTAGGACTGCAGTTTCTGCTTCAGCAGCTCTGGGTCACTGTGGCGGAATGGGCATCCTGTGCAGAGGAGTTAATGAGAAGAGAAGCAGGCGGAAGACGTGGGGGAGCGAAACCCCCGTCTTTAATAAACTCACATGCAACATTTGAAATCAATGAACGTTTCGCAGCATCCTGTTTTATTAAAATGGCACGACTCAGAAGCGCGTCACCTTGGGGACGATTTACAGTAGGTGACAGAAAGGCTCATTACATCTGTGAATAACCCATCCGTCCCCACCTATGACTCACCGTGATAGTCGCCCTGGCTGGGTGGGTTTGATAAAATCACCTTCATGCAACTGTAGGGGGTGTAGTCTGTGCGCTTGCCTTCCTTCCCGAACATGTGGCGGACGCTGTAGGCGTATGCTTTGTCAAACTGGGGGGGGAGAGAGAGAGAGAGAAAGAGAGAGAGAGAGAGAGAGAGAGAGAGAGAGAGAGAGAGATTGAGCCGGGTGGCGAATGAGGATGAGGGCAGTGGGGAGGAATAGAGGTTGGGGGTGAAAACAGAGACGTTGTCGTACATCATGTTGGATGTGGCAGGGTGTTTTCCGCTATGAAAGATAGAGCTATTAGCAGGAACCTGCTGTAGAGGTGCCGCCAAACTCCAGACAGCTGTGACTGGATTATGAATAACAGAGACAATTTCTTCCGCAAATCTCCCTCTCCTCACCACAACGCTCCATAATGAGAACACTGCATACAAGACACGTAATTCACTGCTTCTAATTTGTTCTACCACACCATAATTATGATTGTTCGCGAGTTATCGATATCTTGAGGAAGAGAAATCACCCCGTTGTTGGTGTTGTCATTATTCTGCCACCCACAACAGGATCTTTGATTAATGGCTGATTTATCAACAGGGTTTAAATGGGAGGAGCATGATTATGTTTGACAGCTTGTTACTTCCTCATTCTGGACTGACGCCCATTAATACATTGTAAAGTGGAGCACCTTTTGGAAAATAGAGCCCATTGTGTAACCGTACACACAGAAAAAGGTGAGATTATCAGGATTTTTGACTAACGGAACCTTTTATCCCTCTGCCTTGAGCCTCTTTCAGTTAAATGTCAGTGCACTGCAGCGCTGACACTATGTGATGAGTCCATGGGGTGCTGGATATGAGGGCCAGTCCACGAATGAGAAATCAGCCGCAGGTTCCAGCGCCACACTAACCGACTGTGTGACTTAAAATCCTGAGATCACCATTTTTTCTGACAACTCATCAGCAGGCACTTGCCTAGACACTTTTACATAATGGGAACAAAACCGGAAAAAACAGCTCTGTAGCAAAGACTGACTGATTAAGGGATTATTAATGCATTGCTGCTAGTAAACTGATTTCAGAAAAGTCACAGTTGAATTCTGTTAAATATTGGGATCAAAATTCTCCTAGACCCGAATAAAAATGAAATATGCATAATGATGACTAAACGTTGTAAACAGGTGCAGTTTTAGGATGGTGATGCTATTGTAGACTAAAATATTTATATAAAAAAAAACAAAAAAAAAAACAATAAAATGACTGACTCAAGTACTTATAAAGTACTCAACAGTACAAAGGTAAAACGTAGTACTGCAGAGGAGCAGGCATCTTTGGGAAGTTGTATCAAGACCTTGTATAAATGTTGTGTTAATACAACAGTAAAGGAATAGAGACTTGAATATCTGATGAATGTATTCCATATGAGCTGGGAAAAACAAAGCAGAGGTAAATAAAAGAAGCTCTATTTGCCATTTGGGGGCAACAAAGTGAAGTGAAAGTGAAGTGACAGCACACAGTGACACACAACAAAATATGGTCTTTTTTTTTTTTTTTGTCTTTTTTTTTTTTAACCATCACCCCTGGTGAGCAGTGGGCAGCCATGAAAGGTGCCCAGGGAGCAGTGTGTGGGGACCTGGCGTGTGGGGACAAAGTTGAAATTTGTTGAACTTTGACTGCTGTGCTCAGTGACATATTTTCGCTTGACCAATATAATCAAAGCAGGCGAGTGTTCTTCCTGCCACTTTGAAACACACACACACAAAGCGGCAATGGAGGCAAAGTTGATCTAACAGTCTCGGAGTGACCAGAGATCTACAACACAACAGGAGTCTTAGCAGGAGTTTAGAAAGCCACACATTTTGTGAGCGCGGCTCTGCTACAGTCGTCTGAAAGTGGCTTTAGATTTTCTCCAATGAGAAAAAATAGTCTGTGTTCTGTCCACGCTCACCTGACACCATAGACGTCTGAACCAGGCATTTTTCTGCCATTTGTGGCTTCAGGTTGTAATGGGTTTTTGGTCTGTGTGTAGTGGAGGAAACTCTGGTGAAGCATTCAGAGAAAGAGAATCTCACTGCTGTGGGTTTTCAATCATGCGCTCTGCAGCAGGACAGGGGCAGACGACTAACTCTGCCAACAGCATAGTGATGTACTACCAGTATAACAACTGTTACAAGGTGAACAGTGACATTGTCATCATGTGACAATGTAGAAAATGTATGGGCTGCATCGTGATGCATCGATATTGAGGCATTGATAATCAAAATTGAATCGCTAGACCAGTGAAGGTTCACACCTCTACCGATTACGGGTCTGCTTCATAACCCACTAGGACAAGACTACCCTAATTCAAGTCCAAGAAGTAAAAGCCCTCCCCAGAAAAGGTTCGCAGGGGTGTATAGGGTGATTCTCTAGAAAATGAAACCAAAATGCTTTAAAAAAAAAAAAAGATTCTGTAATATTTGCACTTTTAATTGTCCTAATATTTAAGATGGGTAACTCAAATAATGTGGAACATCACTCAATGTATTTAAAAAAAACTGAAAGTTTTGCAGACATTTGAAAAACTGTGACCTCTCACAATGTAAAATTACAAAAAAATTATTATCATAACTAAGACGTTCACAGTTACATTTATATATGTTATATTGAATAGTGCATCAGGCTTAATTAAAATATTAATGCAATGCACCACATTTTAACTCTTACTACTGGCTCTTACTTACTCTTACTTCCATCTACCGGAATCAAATTCCTTGTATGTGCTTGCACTTACTTGGCCAATAAATACGATTCTGATCATATGTTAAACTTAACAGCACTCGTGTAGCTTTTATACCAGTGACGTTGTACCGTGCATCACACAATCTTGGTCATTTTAACTGCATATATTAGTATTGCATAAATATTATTTTATTGAAGTGTTGCAGTTTTGATATCCATTATAAATGCAAAGTTTTGTCTGAAAGCTTATAGAGTGCACAGAATTTTATTGTGGAAGTTCATTTTAACATGTGAGACTAGTATTCTGTGTCTCGTATCATACATTACATACATCTCACACTTGTTCATAATACTGAATACTAGTAACTTGTATTATCAAAATGTCCCGTGCATCACGAAGGTTTTAAAAAAAAAAAAAAAAACTTTTGGTTAAACATGTCACCTGTTCAAATTTGACAACACCAGTTCTATCCAAATAGGTCAAAACACCACAGAAATTGATACAATTCCAATTCCCCAATTGTAAGGATTACAAAGTACAGATATCCAGGATAAAATGTGAGTAATTAATGCAAAAGATAAGTAAAGGAGACCTGATGTTCAAAGAATTACAATGTACTAAGACTAATTCATGCTCTGGGTGTTGAACATTAGTTCTGAACGTTGCCTGATAATTAATTCTATTAATCAACCTTCTGGGGGTTTCTTTGAATGCTGTTGTAACTGACACAGAATTTTGGTGTTTTGATCTCCATGAGATGGGTACATCCTTCCATGACCATCTGTGAGTGTTTTTACATTGGGGTGGGGCATGGCATGTTTGCATCCTCTGCTATTACACTAATCAATTTGATCTCACTGCCATGACCTTGGCATCTCTACAAATCTCCACCTCACAATGATACGGTTTAAATGCAGTAGTGTCTTCAAACTCCACATTTCAAAGTCATTAAAAAGTGGTCATAACACCTCAAAAACTTTACAAGGTGACGATCTCCACAGCTGCAATAAAAGAGAAGCAGTAAAAATACTCCTTTCACGACAGTATATTCATTACATGGCACTTCTAAGGATTTAGGAACCCATTTGCGGTTTAAAGATCACAACCTACTGCATTAAAATATGGCTTGAGACACAGTTGAAGCTGCATGCAGAAAATTTATTCGCTGGCGCTGGCTTCTGCTATTAATTTAATTACCCTGCACACATATTCATGGAGCAGGCTCTGTATAAAATAAATAAATACATAAAGGAAGGATCAAACCCTCATGATCAAACATTACAAAAACCCCATATACAGCATCACAGCCAGGCGAATATTCAGTGTTTACATACTCTACATAATTAATAAAATATACAGGACTACACCTAGCCCACATTTCTGCCAAAACAAACGAATGTGATCAAAAGCCCTCGGTATGAAGCACACATCACTTTCGTTTCCCCCCTCGCTCGCTCTACGCTGTAGTGTCTCTGCGGGCTTAAGAAGCAGGAGCGACGCCAGGCCTGAATAATTACACCGAGGAGGCCGTCTCTGCGGAGGAACCAGACAGCCATTCATTCCTCCAGTCCCTCAGCCAGGCAGCGCTGTCACACGCAGTCACAGTCACGCTTCCCTCCCATGCTCAGATTATTATCATGCTACTAATTACGGTATTAATGTCAACAGCCTTATCCATAATGTATGCAAATGTGAGGCGGAGGTTTCATACCCCGTCTGCACTAAATTAGAGGGAACTGTTGTGCTACAGCCAAGAAAAGCTCCAGAGGAGCATCGTTAGAGTCCTCCAGTGTCTCATTTCTTTCAAAATCTCGATTTGAGCAAACCCATCTGCTCACTCGAAGCGTTTGGATAAAGTCTTCTGATAATACGCTTAATTCACAGGTCTTTCCCTCTATTCTGACCATTCAAACACAGTAAACTGCAAATAGTCTTAAACTAATCAAATAACACATTACTGACATTCAATACTGCTGCAGTAGGAGGGTCACAGGAGACCAGGGAGATGCTTATTAATGCACTCTGCAGACAGAAAGCAGACTGCGCTCAGCCTACACAGTGGGATTAGGTCTAACGCAATACCCCACAAACCGCCAGAGATAAAAAGACAAGCGTGCATTACACATCGAACCTAGATCCCAACAATTTCACTATATCTTCAAAGAGAGGAGCACATATGGTCAGCAGACTGGTTTATCCCCTTCTCCAGAGAATAAAGCCGTGTACATGGACAGATATCTCTAGTCAAGATTGGCATGCTGACTGCTTAGAACCTTAACAGAAGATAATGAAAGACAAGTGAGACTCTGGAAGACAGCAGAGTGAAGTACTCCAATTTTGTCTTCAAACATCAAAAGGGCAGACAGCAGAGTTCAAAACGTCACTAAACGGCACAGCCGAAACATTAACAAACGGTACTACAAGGAAACCAAGATGGGTGCCTTGAATATCAACATCATCCATCATAGAGAATCTGGTTTCACCAGAAGCTGGACAAGAAGACATGAGAGGAGTCAATCTTCTCTTCCTTAGGATTCTGAAGGTATAGATTTGGGTCAGGTTTCTGAGGTTACAGATCCAGTGCAGTTCACTTTAAAATCAATTGCAGACATGGTCAGTGGTGTCCAACTAGCGTATTTGAAAAAGTTTGCTGGATGTTTTTCTTTATGTTGGGGAAAAACGTGACATGGATGCACGATGTGGGTCTACATAAATAGCTTTTTACAGTTACTTTTTTTGTGGTGCCAATATTCAAGATGCAGTAGCACATACTGGGCCCTGCAGGGGTGTCATGGGACTAATTTAGCCCATCAGAAAACAACATTGTCTACTTACTTTGGGAAAATATATTTTTCTTATATTGTTAGTAAGTTTTGTGGCTTGCAACCAGTGCAAAAAGTAAACGAGAAACATCAAATGAAAAATGGCCAATTGAATAATGCTTCAAACGTACATTGCATTAAAAAGCATGATCATTTCTGTGCACTTCTTTTTTTGATAATTAGGCTAATTATTATATGCATACTCTATGAATTACAGACAGACAGAACTGTCTGTCAGAGAAAATTATGCCTGTATTAATTAGATCACTGTCCGTCAAAGTAACTCAAAGTTCTAATTTAGAATTCATTAAAACGTGGCAATTCAGACTCACAAGATGATTAAAAACTGAACAAAAGATGGCCACCTCAGCTGAAAGTGTATTTCCTGCAGTCAATGATGACAGGAGACCGAGCCTGCTCACTTACCACAGCGGCAAGAGACCGAAATCCCTGAAAGAGACGGGCCCATCTTCGCTTTATCTGTGGAGGTGTTCATGCAAATACGGACGCTCCCCTGGCACACTGGAGCCCTCTAATGAGTTTCACCCCAAGGCACCCCACTTTGTAGACACTCAATCAAAATGATTGTTAATAGTGTCCGCATAGTCAGAATGTAAAGCATGGGGCCAGGGCTCCCGCGCGCCATCCTGCTCGCCCTACATAAAAACACCCAAAGTTGAAGACAAGTCAGGACATTGATATGGAGTTCAGCTACAGAGCAGAGCGCGGTGTAACGCTAATGAGGGATTTTGGAGGACAGGATATCCCAAGGGTAATGAGAAGGGCAAAGGGTCTCCATAATTTATTTACAGCAGAACCCACTTCGCACTTTAATCTATAATGTAACACAAATCTGAATCAGAAATCATTGGCGAACATTGCTTAATACTTGGTGTGTGTGTGGTCCAAGATGCACGCCTCTCCTTGGCCGCTGAACAGTAAAAGTAAACAGTGATCCCACACTCATTATTTTTATTAAAAATAAAAAATCTTAATATGTGAGAAATGTGATTTTTAGAAATTAGACATTTTAGGAAACATTCCACACTGTTCCATGACACGTTGTAGACAAACAGCTAGACCAGAGACAGACCGATTTCACTATAACCACAAAAAACAACGTTTCACGCTAAGGTTGATAATCATAAACCTGTTAAAATGTTAAAAAGTGTATTATCGTGATTGCATAGGACCATTATTATAAATTGTTAGCAGAATTCTTCTATTTGTTTTTGTATGAGATAAAAGTAAACCGATAACAAGACCCTGCAGTTTTTCACCAATGTCTTAAACATGTACTTAAAATATGGTGAACTTACATGGCCACAATATCAGGAAAAAAAAAAAAAAAAAAAAAAAGAGATAAAAAAATTTTTTTATGATTGACTGAGCTCTACACCCTGCACACCTGCATAGGACCCCGGTCTGAGGGGCGGTTTTGCCATCAGCACAGGAATGCTAATGGCCCTTTTTCTGCAGCCTGTGACACACTGCCATTCCTGATAGAACACATACATCACTCAAGAGCCTTGAACCGCCAACCTGGCTAACTGTGGAAACCTCCG
Source organism: Denticeps clupeoides (assembly GCF_900700375.1). Lineage (NCBI taxonomy): Eukaryota > Metazoa > Chordata > Actinopteri > Clupeiformes > Denticipitidae > Denticeps > Denticeps clupeoides. Next base: position 6,182,635 of record NC_041714.1, read on the forward strand.
GCACGGAACAAAAGCTCAGTCTGGCGCGCACGGGCCATGCAGGTCACACCTGAGAGCGCAGACAGAGGCGGCTCAGCCACCCTGGAAATGGGGCACTTTTCAGACTGGCGGTGCATGACTACTTCAGAATGCATTTGCCGGGGAATGACCTTAAACGCGAGGTATGGTCTGGGAGCAAAGTGGGGAAGGAGGAACCACAAACATCACAGATTCATTTTGAGTCAGTTAAAGTGGCTTAGCAGTAGTGAAGGCAAGAAAAGCTCTTTGAACTGCAGCTTGTTCCTTGCGAGCCAGTGTGGCATGGCAAATGTTCGTCACTTAAGACCACTGAAGAAGTCTTTGAAGTCCAAGAGGCACTCAGACACAGACATAGGACATTAGTGCCACTGCATACAGTAATCACACAGCTTTAATGTTTCAAAATGGGAGGGGCTCAAGGTGACAACTGACAGCTCTGACTCACACAGAAATTAGAGCAAGCAGCGTTGCCAGACTGTTTCAGCCCAAAAAGTGTCTAAAAATGCACCAACACACACACACACACACAAAAACTATCTGATGAGCATTTATCTGCTATAAATACGTAAGAACAGATTTCCTCAAAAACCTTTGGACAGGCAAACTTAGACAACAGATAACTGACAACCTGACTGTTGCACAGCAAAGTTTGGAGCATAAATCTCATACTGTTATTAATATTAACTGCTGCTGTGTCTTATAAATCAGGGTAGGTGTAGTTCCCATTGTTAATATAATCAATATTCTAGGAATTACAAATAAAGTACTTAAATAGACCCATCTTACTGTCTGACAATTCATTGTGAAAAGCACGAGACAAAATGCTTTCTAGTAACTGCAACTGTACTTCAGTTAGTGTTTAAAATGTATATAGTATTCTTGAAATATATCGTTTGTGCGTTTAGAGATAAAACAGCTGAAACAAATAGCATTCCATGGCATACTTGTTTTCTCTCAATTGTATGTTAGAACAAAATCCGGTTTCTTAATCCAATTCTTCAAAATGAATTTAGCAGTGAATTAATATATGTGCGTGTATAAGTGTGTGTGTGTGTGTGTGTGTGTGTGTGTGTGTGTGTGTTAACACAAAAGCACTACTCCTCAGGCATATCAAATCTGTCCATTAGTGAATTCTTTGCATCTAGCTGAGAAAGAACGAATAATTAAATAAATATTTAAATATATATTACAAATCTCACGACACAAAACATCAACTCAAAACAGATATTAAAATGTTGATCATAACTGTTTAAATCTGTTGCTTCAAAAGTCTAACCTAACAATAGCTGCCATGCAAGATACTAGTGTGAATGCAAAGACTACAGGAAGTTGATGGAACAGTCTGATTACTCTAGAGTAAACAACCACCCTTTATGTAAAATGATCACAGCCATAAAACTAATTTCACAGCGGGGCAGTGGTTAAGGAAGTGGCTCTGCAATCAGAAGGTTGCCGGTTCGAATCCTGATCCACCATGGGGCCGCTGGGGTGCCGCTGAGTAAAGCACCGTCGCCACACACTGCTCCCCGGGCGCCTGTCATGGCTGCCCACTGCTCACAAAGAGTGATGGTTAAAAGCAGAGGACATGTTTCGTTGTGTGTGCTGTGCTGCAGTGTTTCACAATAACAATCAGTTCACACTAGTATAATGTTTTTGTTCATTTGATTTAGAACAGCTCTTTTGTTTTCCAACAAATTCATGTAATTCAATATAAAATAGTCCATGTATTGCAAATACATCTGTTTTTTTAGCAACTGAACCACAGCATCTTCCACAGAGAATGTGCTGGGAAGGTGTTCATGGTGGAGAAAATAAAATTCTCATACAGAACGTCATTTCTTGTACCACTGCAACAAAAAATAAACTGGAAAAAACAAATATAAAAGAGTGGAAAACAAGATAACGGTAATTAAAGGCAAAATGAAAGGGTGCCACATTTCCTACTGAACGGTGAAGAGGGGGAAACAAGCTGATTGGAATATTGTCACCTCAAGTCTACTGAGGATTTAGGAAAGTCAATAATAAAACCGAAAGTTTAGAGTGTAACTGGGCGCACCTTGTCAGCATCTACTTTGCCTTTAATGAACTCCGACCTCCAGAACTGCAGCGCCTGTTCCAGGGAGAGGCCGATGCCCTTGAGGAAGAGGCCGTATTGCATACGCCCGCCATGCCGCAGGTGGTGGTTCTCCCTCAGAGACTTGTGGAGCTGCCTCATGCATAGAGGGAAGGACTTGGTGGAAAGCTGTAAAAAGAGAGGATCAAATGTCAATTCAATAATCAAAGGACCAATGTGGAGTACGGACTAGAGTACATATCTTGTATATCAGGTCACGACTGGGAAAAAAAAAAAAAAAAAAAAAAAAAAACTAAACAAAAAAACAGTGTTCATTAGAATTTGCAATGGAACAGTGGTGAGTAATAAACTAATACGAATAAGCAAGGTAAAACTAAAGTGGTGGCCTAGCGGTTAAGGAAGCGGCCCCGTAATCAGAAGGTTGCTGGTTCAAATCCCGATCCGCCAAGGTGCCACTGAGCAAAGCACCGTCCCCACACACTGCTCCCCGGGGGCCTGTCATGGCTGCCCACTGCTCACCAAGGGTGATGGTTAAATAGAGCATTTTTTTCAAAGTAACATATAAAAGCTGAAGTGAGAATGTGCTTATTCTGGACAGTCTTCTTCAAAATGGGTTTGCATTTTCAGTCTTGAATGCATGAGGCTTCCTGTTCAAGGGAGTTGACAAACACATTTTTGGGTTTCTGCCTTACCAGACAATTTGTTTATTTATTTGATTCTTCATTAAAGTAAATTTTTCAGTTATTTGATTCAATTGCCATGATTCAATTTTTCTACATAGTCACATAATATCCCTACACGATTTTAGTAAAATATTTAATTGTTTTAATTGTTTAAACACATGGCAACATCAGAATAATCAATAGAACATTTCCAGTACTTTGCACATAGCTACAGAAATTTTATTTGAGTAGGGTTTTTGTTTAGCATTTCCTTATGAATCTAATTAACTTCCTCAAGTGCTGAAAATAAGCATAAGAATTATTTCTGGCTGAAGATTATTTTCCTGCACCTCAAATTGACCTTTCCCTGGAATAGACGTGCATTATATTGCACAGTCGCAATATACACAGTTTATATACACTGCCTGTGATGGGCTGCATAACATCTATACTAAAGCACGGCATTAGTCAGGCTGTTAAATCTCAATCTGAAATCAATTCACTGCTCAGATCTATATACAGAGTTATGTTTGTAGCATACCATTTGTGTTTAATTGCTGTTTAACTACAGGCTATTATATGTCCACATATGCATGTTAAATTGCTCTGTTCTGAAACATGAACAGCCTTATTGGGAGGAGTATAAACTTGGAGCCTTCGGCACCTAACCTGACAAACGGCACACGTCTATAGCCGGTATTGATCGAAATCCCTGGCTGTGAAAATCTGAAGTGCATACTTACAGGATCAATTTGCTCCAAAGAAATCTTCCCCACGTTTTTCTGTATGCTGTAATCTTGACCCACATAGGCATGACTGTGAGAGGAAGGAGGAGAGTGTGTTTCAATTTTTATATGAATAATTAGAGGACATTTTCAAATTAGTTACATCAAAAAGGAACTACAGAGTGAACAAGGTACTTGTCATAATAATGAAGATCAGGCTATTCAGCTGTCATCACACTGGTGAGAAGTGACATGGGACGTTTTCTAGCAGCCAACCAGAACGCACTTAATTCAGTACAACAGCATCTGGTTTAAAGGTCAGCTCAATTTGCATGGTTTGAGACTCTGCCAGTTGTGGTTTCAAATGAAGTTCACCAATCCCTGCTTTGACCGAACAGCGGGTTGGTGAAAAGAGAACAATTCAACCAGAGGGCCAATAAAGCCAACAAGCGCATAAGGTCGAGGCATTGCAAAAAAAAACAAAACACCAGAACGTCCCACAGCACCATATCCTATTAAAACGCCCTTGTCTGGGCTTTAACAAAAGGAAAAAAAAAAATGCCCGGTGGCCCTGTGGTGTATCCCACCCCAAAGGTGGCGGTGGCAGTGGCACTTATCTCCAGATGCAGGGTAGATGCACAGCTGTGAAAAACACAAATGAGCTAATAGCGGTGCTGGTTTAATCTTGCTGAGACATGTTGTCCTGAGGACCAACTCGAAGGCCTTCCCAGAGGAACAAATGAAGAATGGCAGAATGAAGGAACTATGTAAATGAGTTTACAGCTGAATGTATTAATTTAATGAAACACCACGTCTGAGCGGTCATGATAATTGTCATGACCTGTCGATGTCATGAACAGCTTCCCCATGTTTTTGATAGGGTGGAGCATTAGACTATTACCATATTGATTCATAATTTGGAACATTCATATTGTCAGATTTGAATTTATTTGTCAATATATTGTGAATATCAGGGCATTATTAGTTAATCAACTATTGAAACATCACGTCAGATAGAAACAAAAATTGTTCCACGATTCATGCTGATTTAGAACCTCTAACCAGAGAGTACACTTGTGAGTACAAATAATTTAAACAACCTCATTTAGTTTTTTGTAATTTTGCAATTTCTAATCCAACTAATTGATTACTAATCCAACTGAGGCAACGACCAGTCAACCATCAAAATGAAATGCTCTGCTTTCAACATCATTCTGTACCAGCTCATGTCCACTTGTCGGTGAATCCTTTTACTCCACAGCTTTATTTCTCAACCAGCAGCTCCACCCGCTATTTCAGGGATGTCTGTGCTCATATCAACAACAAGGGCGGATGGCAGAACGGCAAGATCACAATGAATAATACAACAGGAGCGAGAGTGAACATCACTGACGCCAATTACCTCAGGTGGCTCAGGAGAGGTTGGAGTCGCTCATCAGACTGCACCGCTGGTAGAGATCTTGCAGTCAGCTGAAAAGAAAGAGGAATTAAAGGAAAAAATTCATACGTACACACACACATGCATATGGACATACAGTTATTGGCTCATATTTATGCATTTCAGACACCATATTATGATGCATAATCCTTACAAACGCTCCAAACTCCTAACAAGGCTGCACACTTGTTACCCAAATGTTGAACAGTTCTTAAAAAAAAAAAAAAAAAAGCCAGGAACAGCCGAAAATCAATAAAGAAAAGAATCAATACAAAGGCTTTGGTGAAAGTGAAGATAAAAACGTATTTCAGCACTATTTTCAAGGAAATTAAAGCATATCCAGGCCATTCCCGAGGAGGAAAAATTAAGCCAATAAGTATTTCCACCTCAAAGACATTAATCAAGTCCACAGCAAGGGTGGCAGAAAATCTGTTAACTGAAGCAAAGTGGAGACAATGATGAAGGATGTGGTCTGAGCGTGGTCAAACTATTACAGCAGGGACAGATTGGACGCTGCGCAGAGCTGGCAGCCAGCTTCCTGCTCGGGCGTTCGCTCCGTCCACCTCCAGAGCTCGATAAAGACTGTACTCACTCAGGAACACAGCACCGCACCCTAATGCAGCACAAAATGTAGATGCCGCCCCCAGGCCCGAAAAAGAGCACAGGATTGCGCTGATGATACATAATCATAATAATATAATCTAATATAATAACATATTATTATTATTATTAGGGCTGTATAGTGACAAAAAAACTGAATTAATTCACTTTTTTTTTTTTTGCAAGAATTTAAAATCAAAATCAATTGTTAATGACTAATTTTTCACTGTCAGCATGGCTGAAAAAAAGATAATGTCTCTAGTTGTGAACTTTTACTGGTCTCACAATTTGATTTGATTACAATTATCAATGCCTCGATTATTGTTGCATCACAAGGCATCCCATACATTTTCTACATAGTCACATAATGTTTTCAAATACAAGAGTTAAGGCGCTGTATACAGGTCAGGCCGCCACATTCGCAACCAGTACTACTTTTTAACGATAATTTATATGTCGCTGCCAGTAAATCACAAAGCAACGTCATGATATAAATCAATTATGTTGTGCACTGCATCAATTCAGAAGTCCACATCTGCATTGATTATTAATAATCGCCCCTAGTCCAGACACAGCAGGTTTACCACGGACACGGCAGAAGAGTTGCTCCTGCCTTTGAGTGCCTTATGTAAAAGCACATAAAAAAAAAAAAAAAAAAAAAAAAAAAAAAAAGGCAGGAACTGAATGAGTCCAAAATTGCTCCACTGTCCATATCCTTATTCATTAAATATTTATATATTACTCAGAGTGACTAATGCATTCATTTTGACAGCCCTAATAGACTCAGTGTTATTCAAAAAAAATTATTAAATTTAAAAAATGTAAATGTACACTGCTCAAAAAAAGGGTGGATGGACCGAGACATGATGTCCTAGATGTGCTCAATTGGACTCAGGTCTGAAGAACAGGCGGGCCAGTCCACAGCATCAATGCCTTCATCTTATAGGAACTGCTGACACTCCAGCCACATGAGGTCCAGCATTGTCTTGCATTAGGAGGAACCAGGGCCAACCGCACCAGCATATGGTCTCACAAGGGTTCTGAGGAGCCCAGCATATGGTCTCACAAGGGTTCTGAGGAGCATCTCGGTTCCTAATGGCAGTCAGGCTACCTCTGGCGAGCACATGGAGGGCTGTGCGACCCCCCCCAAAGAAATGCCACCCCACACCATTACTGACCCACTGCCAAACCGGTCATGCTGGAGGATGTTCTCCGTGGTGTCTCCAGACTCTGTCACGTCTGTCACGTGCTCACTGTGAACCAGCTTTCATCTGTGAAGAGCACAGGGCAACAGTGGCGTTCTTGGTGTTCTCAGGTAAATGCCAAACGTGCTGCATGGCGTTTGGCTGTAAGCACTCATACCATCCCCATAAAGTCTGTTTCTGAACAACTGAGCGGACACATGCACATTTGTGGTCTGCTGGAGGTCATTTTTCAGTGCTCCTCCTGTTCCTCCTTGTTCAAAGACAGAGGTAGCGGTCCTGCTGCTGGATTGTTGACCTCCTACGGCCTCCTCCACGTCTCCTGATGTACTGGCCTGTCTCCTGGTAGCGCCTCCATGCTCTGGACACAACTCTTGACAGACACAGCAAACCTTCTTGCCACAGCTGCACTACCTGAGCCACTTGTGTTGGTTGTATGTCTCATGCTACCACTAGAGTGAAAGCACCACCAGCATTCAAAAGTGACCAAAAAGCATAGGAACTGAGAAGTGGTCCGTGGTTTTTTGTCAATCAGTCTTGCATCTTAAGTGGACAGTTTGATTTTACAGAAGTGTGATTGCCTTGGAGTTACACTGTGCTGTATTTATTTTTTTTAAATGAACATTTTCACACCCAGTACAGAGACAGGAAAAAAGGGTCAGCACATGAAATCCAGTCAGATAGCTAGCAGCTTTCAATTTCACGCTCATTTAATGATGTCCTCTCGCTGTCCTCGACAATGCGGGAATGCAACTACAATGGTGAGGGAGCGGTCATAGTGGCCCTGAGCGGCGATGCTGGTGATCTGGACACTCTCCAGGAAATCAAAGCCCGACGGAAATAATCCTGCTCTAATCCGTCCCCAAATGTATAGCACACAATGTCTTAAGGAAATCTGTCAATTTCCATGGCAACCACTCACTTCTCAATAATGGCTATTTGCATTTAACTTAAGCCTGATTTTTACGACATCTACTCTTGTTAAATATCCCATGGCGGTTTACCGAATTCATATTGCAGGGTTCATAATGCAACATTCTATCGAACATTTTCAACTGTGCCATGAGATGTGTGGACTGACAGCCAGTACTTCTCGGTACTAGACCGTCTCCATTATTAAATAAACTGCCTGATTGCATGGGATGAACCCTTTTAATTTAATTAAAAGAGAGCAGGTGAATTACGTTTGTTTTCATAATTTTATTTACCTAAAAAAGGATAACTTACATATATGCTATATTCATTACAATTTTAAATATTTTTGCTTTTGTGGCAGACTATAACACATAACAATCAGAAGTATCTCAAATAATTAATCAATTACCTATGATCTATCAAAAAAATATGTTCAGTTTTAGTCAGTACATGGAATATGGCAGAATCTCACAACTGATATGAAGGTATGCGGATAATAAACATTTCTCCAAGCTGGTTCTGTGAATTGATTCTTATGACTAATACTTTTAAATAAAATGCACCAATATATTGACTATTGGATTATCACAGTGTGAAGTCATCTTCCTCTTGTTGACAGAGACATCAGCGTCTCGATAAGCAATCACAAGCAAGAGAATTGAGTTGACAAGATTAACTCTGTGGAACCACTGAAGGGTATCTGGTCAACAAAGATACGGGAAGGAGCTGAGATGAGGTGAGATGCTCTGGCCACTCGGGGAGATTATCGGAGCGCAGAGTAATTCAGCCTCGGAACATTGATTATAAAAAGGTTCAACAGAGGAGTGCACCCTGAAAGCAGCTTTGCCTCTTTTGTAGTGTTTTACCTTTTTATTAAAAAGACAATTCAGACGGGTAAATAAAAGAAGGAATGGAAAGAAATATGAATCAACTAATCCTGAGTCACTTCATTTATCGCCCACCCACCACCATACAAAAGCACATAATCACATTCCTGCATAAAGATGGGTGTATAAATATTTTAAAACGCCACCCTGCCTCAAGTGTATGTAACAATTGCAGTTCCGGAATTTGAACTGAAGGGTTTTTTTTTTTTTTTTTAACTCCATTGTGAGGGTAAAGGCGAGGAAGGGGCAGAGTGGCATTTCACAGATGACTGGTGCCCACTGGGACAGAGTGCAGCTGCCTGGTGGCATTTCACCTCCACATATAAGAGAGCCAGGAAACACCTTCCCATAATACCACACTGCAGTTGAGAGAACGCAGGGCTGCCACATAATGTACAGTCAAAAATGATGACATTACAGCAGTTACTTCAATGTTAATAATCATAAATTGTATTATATATATTTTACACACACACACACACACACACACACACATATACATACACAGACATAAAAGAAATTTACACCTCTCATATTGTATTACACCAAAATAATTTAGCCATTTAAGCTGTATTGAAATCCCATGACTTTTCACTGACTTTCATGACCATATGTTCTGTGCAGATGTGAAGAAAAATTAAAGTCAAATTTATCAGAAAACTTTTCAACAAAACCGATGACAAATGTAACTTAAATGACAACGTTTCTTCCTCCAAGTTCGTGCAGTCCAAGCCCGAGTAAAATGGACTCAATCAGGTTCGGTCGTAAATCATCGGCTGTAATTTACATGAATTTCAAAAGGAGACACATGGCTGCGGAATATGATTCCAAAACTTTTCAAGGCCTGGAAAATTCTCATTTCAAATTCCATGACTTTTCCAGGTTTTTAATGACCGTAGGTACCCTGAGTTAACTGTGAACTGAGGCAAAGAACAGGGTTGTGGGAAGAAAATAACATACTACAAACAAAAACTTTTACTTGAAAGTGAAGTGATTGTCATTGTGAAACACTGCAGGACACCACACGGTGACACAATGAAATGTGTCCTCTGCTTTTAACCCACCATCCTTGGTGATCAATGGGCAGCCATAGCAGGCGCCTGGGGACCAGTGTGTGGGGACGGTGCTTTGCTTAGTGGCACCTCGGCGGCTTGGGATTCGAACCGGCAACCTTCTGATTACGAGGCCACTTCCCTAACTGCTAGGCCACCACTGCCCCGACTACAGAGCCGCTGTTCACCATACACTTCCTACCCAAACACATATTATTGTATACAGTCAATAGCTATAGTTTCATTCAGTCATTACTTAAACCTTATGGGTTTATAATGGGAATTGTATTGGTAGAAGCCCTCAATCAGTTTTCTTCTGCACTTGTGAACATTCATGATCCCAAAGGCACAACATCTCCCTCCAGCAAAAAGCAAATGGATTCAAACTCACTTGTTTCTGTGCATTTCAATGAGTGAAGAGACAGTGATAGCGGCGGAACGAAGACCTTGATAAATGTTGTGTTGTGTCCAAAGTCCCAGGCCAAGCTGCGGCACTTAGGAAAACCAAATAAATCACCCCCTTTCAGACATTCCGTGCATTTGAGGTCATTTGAGTACCTCATTCCGCGATGTGAAGCACAAAGCCTAAAGTTATAGCTCACGTTCTGAAATGGAAATGAACCTGTCTGCACAATCTGGAGGTTTCCATAAAAGCTGACAAACCAAGCCAGCTGAAGCAAGAGCTTAGAACACATAAAAACAAGAAACAAAGCTGTACTACCTTCCACAAACACAGCATTTTACAGACATTTTGGGGAAACCTGAGTTGCACAATCCTGCTTTTAAATAAAAAATAAATAATAATTTATATTAAAAATAACAAATACATGTGTTCTCTTATGGGCAGACTCACTTGGCATCTTCCTATCGGACACGCCCACTCCACCAGGTGGTGCAACAATGAGCCCCGCCTCGTTCTCTTCAGGCCTGCTGCACACGTCTTCACCCCTACCCTCCCGGCGTTCATCTTCTGGAATCTCTGCCCACTGTGCTGCCGATGCATGTTCCTCTGCCAGTTGAGCAAGCTCCTACATGTTTACTGGGTTACACTGTCTTCTGCTTTGGCCCATCCTTCCTAGCAGTGCTTTTTCAATGCGTTTGCGCCTTTGGCCCCTCCAGATTACTCAGCAATCGTGGCACTTTGTAGAGAGATGTCGAGCGAGTCGGCAGAATGATAAAACTGAGGTTGCAACCGTGACCTATGACAGAGAAGACTGGGACTAAATTAACTCAGGAAATAATTATTCCATTTAATTAGTGAGCGAAGGCAAAAAAATATTTATAATATTTTCCCAAACTTCAGGAGCATTTGCCATAAATCACAGGACTGGCCATCAGAATGCTTGGATTAAAATTCTGATAATCAGCTTTTTATTACTTATTAGTAAACTACATTTAACCACTGAATTACTTCAACCAGCTGTAGCAACGCTACCCCTGTAATACAGCAGGATATAATACAAACCTTTACAAACCCACAACATTTGCTGCTTCAGTGTTCTTGGATCTCTTTGTCAGTTGTTTCTGTGGTGTATTGAAGTTTAATTACAAGCATTATATAGTTTCAAAGGCTTTTATTGACAATTACATCAAGTTTATGCAAAGAGTGAATATTTGCAGTGTTGGCCCAAATCCTGACTGATGGTGACCCATTCCTTCGTAATCCGTGATTGGAGTTTGTCAGACTTTGTGGATTTTTGTTTGTCCGCCCGCCACAGATTCTCAATTGGATTAAGATCGGGGTTTCCTGGCCATGGACCCTAAATTTCAGTGTTTTGTTCCCTGAGCCACTTAGTTATCCCTTATCCGTATGGCACGGTGCTCCATCATGCTGGAAAAGGAGTTGTTCCTCACCAAACTGTTCTTGGGTGGTTGGGAGAAGTTGCTGTCGGAGGAAGTTTTGGTACCATTCCTTATTCATGGCCATGTTCTTAGTTAAAAAAAAAAAAACTGAGTGAGCCCACACCCTTGGATGAGAAGCAGCCCCACACATGAATGGTCTCAGGATGCTTTACTGTCGGCACGACATAGGACTGATGGTAGAGTCACCTTTTCTTCTCCAGACGACATCCTTTTTCCAGATGCCCCCAACACCAGGTCGTCCTCCAAAAGGCTTCGTCTCACTGATGCACTCACACCTGCCTGCTGCCATACCCGAGCAAGCTCTGCACTGGTGGAACCCCGATACTGCAGTAGAATCATCTTTAGGAGACGTTCCTGCCGCTTTGGTGGACTTTCTTGGGCAAAGATGGTTGAAATGGTTGATTTAGGTGCAATCTTAGTAGCAGCAATATCCTTGCCAGTGAAGCTCTTTATATGCAATGCAACGATGACTGCACATGTTTCCTTGCAGGTAACCAGAGGAAGAACAATGATTTCAAGCCTCACCCTCATTTTAAAGCCTGTTCTAACTCAGTCAGCAGGACTGAATGATCTCCAGCCTTGTGCTCATCAACACTCTCACTTGTGTTAATGAGAGGATCACTGAAATGATCTCAGCAGGTCCTTTTGTTGCAGGGCTGACAGTGGAAATGGGACTAAGTTCATTTTCATGGCAAAGAGGGACACGTACCAACCGTTACATAACAAAGCGACCACAGCAGCTTGGACCAGTCTGCTCAGTTCTTCTGTATATACGACTGTTACAAGGTGAGCGCGGACAATGAATACAGGTTTTCTGCTCATTGTAGCAAATCAGCGCATCCACACAGGTGTACAAGACCTTAACTCCTTTATCTGAAAACAGCATATAACAATGTAAACAATTTATGGGATGCATCAACTGTGAATGTTCACACCTCTAGTACACAGGTTATTATTGTGCCTAAATGTCCCTTGTTTTTAACTTAAACACCAAGGCATGTCGACAAGCAATCTGCAAAGAAACAAATTTGTGTTTTTCATCATGTTAAGGATGCCTGCAGCAGGAACAGGAATAGCGATGCCTCGGTCACAGTCCCCAGACATCTCCTTCAGGAGAATCTCCTCATCTGCCAGAGCAGCCAATCCCCTCCTTACGGGCTCTTGATGTGGCCTGTCCATCAGAGTTTCTGTGTATAGGTCTGATAAACAGTTTCTACCTGCGCCCTACACCTCAGCGTCTGCACAACAATGGCAGTGTCTTGGACACTCATTAATCACAATGGCTGACAGGGAGCAAAATAAACCTTCAACTTTTCAAGATGGCTTTCTATTAAGGGAGGCCCAGCAGTGAAAACAAGAGCCATCCTGCCATCCCCCCTGAAGAGCCAGCCAGCCAGCCATCCATCCATCCACCGAGGACTGGCAAGAAGTGTCAACTTGACTCCCAGACTGACAGCTCCAATTGGTTCGTAGATATCTTTTTTTTTCTGTAAATTTCTCAATTGTAAGATTCAATTAACACAGTGGTTCTTTACAAAGGAGGCTTTTTTATTTCTAATGTGAATGTTTTTTTTTCTCCCACTGTCAATATTGCAGTAAAACATACAGCATGTGAGGATATTAATTATAGAGAAAATAACAACACACACTGCATTTTTAAAAAAACGCTGCACAATAAATCTCCTGTAGGGCCCTGTGAAATCAGTTTTATTTTTTCCTAACTTCAGTTTCTTTCCTTTTTATTTCTTCTGCATTCCATGTTTTCCCATTATAGACATAAAAACGATGTGATTATTTAGTGAGTGGGGGAAAAATAACCTGCAATATGACAAATCACATTTAATCACACACTTCAACAAAGTGCTTTGGCATTTACTCTTTGCTTTTGTACACAATTTTGTGCATTTCATGCAAAGAACTTTTTCACAATATTAGACATTCTTCCTTTTATAAAATAAAAGTGCTTCACATTTGACAAACATAAATGAACATTGTGGACTTCTTTCAAAAGTTGTTGTTCTTCAGAGTCATAAAAAAATAAATCGCATGCGCGGACCCAATCGGATATGCACTGGCAGCCTCTACGCTATCGCGGACCGTGAGTTTACATTGCGTTGGTGTGCAAATGTCCCGCCTCAACCGGAAACTATACACAATTCCTCGATTTATAGCGGACGCTGCATCGCGGAAATCATAGGACCCTTGAGAACCATCATTCAGGCAATATGCTCTAGACCAGGGGTCTGAGGAGCTGACATGACATCTCTTTAAAACACCTAATTGCAAACTGAAACACATTTTACAATGTTTTACTAAAATTAAGCATCAACCACAAAATTGAGGCCATTGCAAAAAAAGATTCTAAAACCGTTTCATAACCTTGCAGGGCATCCTGTGTTCAGCAAAGTTCAGCCATTTTGGAGCAACAAGACCAGGGTTTAGACAGAGTTGTGAAATAAAGTTTTGTTTTCAGCTTGATATAAAAGTTAATCTACCCGACACAGAAAATGAAGCTAGAAGATTCCTTGTGGAGTCTGTACTGGCGGCACAGGGCTACTGATGTTTAGCATTCTCATCACAATGGCTCTCTAGTGGCCAGCGCCCTTAACATCACAGCCCTTAAGTGGGCAACATCAAATGAACCATGAATGATTTGCAGAGGTTCTTTAGCGGGGCTTGTGTGGAGGACTTCAGCTGGATGATTCTTTTCCAGCCTGAACATGGCAGGAGGCGGTGAGTCACGTCTCAAAAACCCCACTCTACTGCCAACAGACGTCTATGATCCCAACCCAGGATGAGTACAATGCATCCTTCCAGTTGCAGCCATGGCAACTTATTCCTTTTGTGCCTTCTTCAGAAGGGTGAAGCCTGGCAATTTAATTTATTCCCCTGTATATTTATTTCCCTGTGATTTCAAACACACAAAAAAAATAAAAAAAGATTAGTTTGTACTCAGCTGAAAGCTTTCATCATCAGACACTTAAAGGGAGCAGCACAAGCACGCCGCAGTATTAATCAGTGGACTTTGTGAGGATACACGCTTCTGTCCGCACTTTTCTTTGCTTTATAATTTATCTACTCTGGTTGCCGTGAAGCGTACTGAATGAAGCACTGATCGATGTATAGAATTTTCAATGATGCTCTCCTGCCGCGCACAGTCTCCGACTTCTGGTTTACCACTAGGAGCAAGGAAAGTGATTTCACACCTAAATAACATATACTTTCAAATACAATTACTTATTTAAAGCCGGCAGGCACACTGGGTGGGCTTTAAAGTGCAATAGAATTCCCTTTTACTTACAATCTGCATTAAAATAATTACGGCCTGTTTAAGGCCCCAAGAGATGTTCTAAAACCAATTAGTCTTGTCCGTTAATTACTGCTCTCAGCCGTCTAAGAGACGAAAGAAGGACAAATGATACCAAGTGACCTACTACTGACAGTTCACAAAAAAATAAAAATAAGAATGGAAAACATCTCGTCTCAAGTGTCAGGTGACATTTTTCACCATGGAGATTGATTTCCACGTTACTCCCTGGAAACTGTTTTGAGTGTCATAAGTCTCCTTCCCCAGACGGATTTATAGAGGGCTCGGGTACAAGAAGATTGACACATTTCATTTTCCTCTGCCACTAGATTTTCGGAATGTCACTGGCTACAGAGTGCCTGGCTGGCATATGTTTCCATTTGCCAAGATGGATTAGCACCAGGCCAGAGATGCAGAACTTGTCGTCTCCTGCTGTCTGTTCTCTCTAAGGGGCAGCGGTGGCCTAGCGCGTAAGGAAGCGGCCCCGTAATCAGAAGGTTGCCGGTTCCAATCCCGAGCTGCCAAGGTGCCACTGAGCAAAGCACTGTCCCCACACGCTGCTCCCCGGGCGCCTGTCATGGCTGCCCACTACTCATTAAGGTGATGGTTAAAAGCAGAGGACACATCCGTAGTGTCATTGTGTGCTGTTCTGCGCTGAATCACTTGACATGATATTTACTCTGCTAATTTATTTTAAAAAGGCAGCCTTTTCAGAGCAGAGGTGGATGAATGCTGAATTATGGCTGATAAAAGCTGCACGCCGGGGGGACCCAGCAGCATTTCAATACAGCAGCACACAACAATTGCCACAAAGAAAAAATGCCCCATGTGTCACAATCGGAGGTTTTTTGTGCCGCTGTCTGCAAGGCCCATCTGCCGGGGTCACCTTCCTCTCGCTGGCTATCTACAGCTGTCGGTACAGCTGTGACATGTATGAGGACAGACTCAGATTTTATATACATGTTCACACACGTATACTTAAACCCATTCAGATCGAACACTCAATTTACTCGTGCAAGTGGAGAATAGTCTGTAATGGTCCGCCTTGCAAACCCAGCAGAAACACTGTAGACACTTTAGTTTAGGACAGGAAGCAATCAGCTGTGGAAGATCGAAAGGACCAATACCCGAAGGCTTGCGGGTTCAAATCCCGAAGCGCCAAGGTGCCGCTGAGGTCCCATGGATCAAGGTTGCCATGGTAATGTGTTTAAATACAGAGCACCCATTTCTCTGTGTCATCGTGTGTTGTGCTGTTTCACAATGACCAAAACAATCGCTTTTTAAAAGGAAAATTGGAAAACTAGAATAAGACAGTGGGGCAGTGGTGGCCTAGCGGTTAAGGAAGCGGCCCCGTAATCAGAAGGTTGCCGGTTCGAATCCCGATCTGCCAAGGTACCACTGAGCAAAGCACCGTCCCCACACACTGCTCCCCGGGCGCCTGTCATGGCTGCCCACTGCTCACTCAGGGTGATGGGTTAAATGCAGAGGGCAAATTTCACTGTGTGCACTGTGTGCTGTGTATCATGTGACAATCACTTCACTTAATTTACTTTAGAAATCATTAGCCGGATCTCAGGATTAATCTCATCAAAAGAACTGAAGGAACCTATGATGACACGTTACAGAAATACCCAGAGCAAACGCTGCATTATGCAGCGTGTGTTGTGCAGAAGTTCTGGCAATGAGAACAAAAAAATTAATAAAAAGCTGCTAACAGGTTCACGATCGGCAGGAGCATTTCAGCAGCACCCTACACACCCTGAACAATGTCCTCCAAGATCAACTCCGGATTGCGGGTTTTACTGAGATCCACAAAATTTAATTAAAACATTCAATCAAGCAACGGGTGGTTATAAAGAGGTCTCTGTTCCCTTAGCAGTCAGATTTTTTTATGATTCCCCCGTATCATCCCGCCGTTTTAATACCTCTCGTTACAATAGCAATTAAGTCCTCCTCTTCCACATTGTTTACAGTGGGTTTCTAATTTGAATTTTAGAGGTCACAAGCCTCAAAGTGACAAGTTGCCACCGCTGTCGCTAAGGATTATTAAAGCCAGCTACTCCAGAACACATTTACAGCTCAGTCGAGCTCTTTTGTGAGTTCTGCCCATGGAATCAGTCCAGGTAGAAAATGTTTAATTAAGGAAATGATGGGTGAAGAAACAGATTTACTGGCGTGTCGCTCCACACTGCTTCACATTTGCATGCTGAAATTGCACTTGTCCTCCTGCAAGGGAACCAGCACCAAAAAACACACAGACCCGTGCTCCGTTCATCAGATATGCCATGTCATCACAAAAGCAAACACGCTCTGGGCCCACCTTCACCTGAACAGCGAGCAGATCTGCCAGCTTCCTGAGAACAGTGAGACAGCAGAGCTTCATTCTGCCCGACGACAAAAGAAGAGCCAATAAATTGAAACAGAAGCGGCCTCCTTGTGAATAACATCGCATGAGAGGACAGAAGCCCGTTTCATGGCCACTTTCACAGCAAATGATGCACTGGGTTCTAATAATATCAGGGAGAGCTGAAGCAAAGTCGGCAGATCCCGGTGGAGCACGATCCCTGTGGGTCGCAGCCCAGCACCAAACAGAGATGGCCGAAACCGGTTATAGGGCCACCGCTAAATTACGCAAGAGTAAACGCTACCGATTCCAAAATGTAACACAAGCCCGTACTTCAGGGATGATGAATGGGAAGACTGGGAGAATCTAGATCACTTTATGGCTATGTTTTACACATGACTACATATCCATACACACCCACTCTGGATGCACCTATTTTGAAGAATCCAATGCAAGAAACATATTTAATATTTTTGTAGCAGGAGAAAGTGTTTGATTAGTCTGCATTTTCTTTTTTATTTTTACCTTCATTGCTGCTTTGTTCACTATTGTCATCATCAATAGCTGCTTGATGAGATGCTCATTAACATTCAGGACAGTAGTCCAACTTAACGTGGTGAAGAGATGACAAGAGTGTGAAATGCATTATTAATAGCCCTCTATCTTCAGTTTTGTTCCACAATTAAAAAAAATAAATAAAAATACAAGAGCCATATATGATCAAGAACAATAATAATTGATTCATTGACAGCTGCTCTGTTTAAATGCAGAGTAGTTATGTAATAGAGTTAATATCCGCACTTGCTGTGTGTTTGCAGCTGAATAATAAATTATATTCTAATTAGGATTAAAACTGCTTCATTTGTAAACTAGCTCAACAGGCCCCGCTGCTGTGGTTTAATGGTCATCATAATGGCGGAACTTCGACATCAGACAAATCAATTAAAGATGCAGACGAATACGAGTGTTTGCAATTTTGAATCTATCAATAAAAGAAAATAATAAATACATTTTAAGAAATAAATAAATGTAAAATCGCAATTATAATTCAACAACTATTTAATACATTTCATCAGAAAAGCAAAGAAACTTCCTTGCCCTTGTTACTTTTTGAGGGAAAATGCTAAATGTTAACCATCTGAATGATACCACAGTCGTTCAAGACCTCCGACCTCAGGCCAGGAAAAACCTGCAAGCTGGCCACCTCTTTTTCCTCTTCCTTGGGGCACAAGAATCCTGAGAAGCGCATGAAAACCAGTTTCTCTTTGTTCAGTCGCTGAACGGCGGTTCAGCTCTCCCCAATCCAACATGACTGGGAGCAGAATTTTCCCATCGCCTGCCCCCTAAACCACCTAAAACAGAGGCCAGTGCAAGCTGGAAGAACTTCTCACCCAAAACCAACAGAACTTTGGAACAGCTTCAACCAGAACAACTAGAGAAGCCATGAAAATCCCAACAAAGAACCAAAGAAACGCATGCGTATGACGCAGTGAAGGTATATATTACTCATCATCATGACTATACTTAGCATGATGATACTTATTGCTTTATAATATTATAAACAAAGCTTCCCAGAACACAGTGTACTGATGAGACCTGCAGGAGCTACATCTAAAACAAAGAACCTGGCACTGGGACTCAGCGCTATGGGGGATGTACTGATAACAAACATCATTTTATAAAATTATGAGGTGATGCCAGCGTTTAAAGCCCAAATTTACCAAATTGATGCTTATTTTGCTTTGCAGTTATTTATTCCCCGAGCCTACATAATTAAACAATAAGGGAAAAATGTATCGCCTCAGCCCACTTCACCCACTGCTCTCCAGTGCCACCTATTGGATGTTCTCTGAAACTGCAACGGGTCAGCATGTCTACAGTCATGCAACAAATTGACATTATATTCAGCTTATATTCACCTGAGAAAGTGAGAGAATTTGTGGAGCTATTCTAGGTTGTGGCTCTGGCTCAGGCACAATTCTAGTAAGCAGGTTTTGGACCAGCGACTTCATGGCAATCTGGGTCATAGACCAGAATATCATCCACTACCCCACTATTTCAAATTCGTCCAGGACACATCTGATGAAAAAAAAAAAAAAGAATTGATCAACGTGGTCCATGAATGACGAGGCCTACAGACGAGACGTGTGCAACGGATGAGAACTTCTGCGACACATTACGGTTGTCTATCCGTAGCCCAGAACAGGCCATGGCCAAGTCACAGCATTACCAACAGAGTAAACGTATTTTAAACATAATAAACCTTAGCGGTGCCTGCACAGAACGTGTCTGGACGTGGGAGAGTTAACACTCGGAAGCACCTCATCAGCTACACTGCCAGGGAAGAGTCTGGTTGTTGGCACCCGACATCAGTTGATTAAAGCAATTAAGTGATTAGCAAGCCGCTGATTAGTCATCTGAATTGTGCAAACAGTGCAGGGCGCAGTCCATAAAAATGAAATTAAAACGACCCGATTCAACACAAGCCACAAAGACGGCTGTCAAAACCCGCTGCACAAGTTTGAAACAGTCAGAATTCAGCGGTCGCCTAGCAACTAGTACAACTTCCTCCGGTAGAACTTGGCAGAGCGAGTATTCCACACACTCCTTCTGAAGCATTTCTAAAATAAGACCTTCTATGTTAATCATATACACTTTTTCCACACAGTATTTTACACACACACACACACACACACACACATTTTAGGATCTCTATTTTCTTCCTAATTGCCTGAACTTTAGTTTAATGCCCATGATTTCTAGGACCTTTTATCTAGATATGAGTTTCTACATTTATTGCTTGCAGGTGACCTTAAAAAAAAATAATAATTTAGATGTGTACTGGGCAAACGTATGAAACAAGACTGACTTTCATATGAAAACTCGTCCTGCCCGTCAATTTAACGAGGACAACACAGCGTTGAGCTGTGGACAGCAGCAGGAGCGGACCCAGCCTAAAGGCCGTGTGGGCAGATGTAGACAGCAGAATGGCAAAAATCATTTTTCCAATCCATCATGCTTTACTCTCAGCGCCGTCCACCGCCTGGAACCCGGCGGTTCCGCGGTGCAATCTCCGAGACCCCTCAGCCTACGCAGTGCTCTCTACCCCCACGTTCCAGATCCAGACGTCTCTCTTTTCACCGGGCAGGTTATTATTCACACTCAAGGCAAATTGCCATGCACTGCAGACATTTCAATTGCTTCCCCCTGCACGACAAACACGAAACCTGCTCTTTGAACCGCTGGCTTGAAATTTAATTACGAGGCCAAAAAAAGGTTCAAAAGATACATTTTAATCTAAGCTTTTGAAATTCTGGAACTTGAAGGCCATTCAGGAAGCACCAGACCCACCGTGAGCACCGTAACCACTCATGAGATTTCAGTTCCACGCTGGTTTGTGTCCCCAGAGGGAACTCTGACACCACTACGAGCAAGCTTTAATTTGGAACATTCATGCAATAAGTCTGTGAATCTCCATATGGTGCAAATGAATGTTTACCCAGCACTGGTGACAAAGGATTAAAGCACTTTATGACTTTCAAATCGTAATGAATAAATGGCTGAGACAGAAAGAGACTCTTCAAAGAGTGCGTGTGGATTTTACAAATTGCAAGGCAAATTAATTGTATGTTTACCCTGTTATTTTCTTGCCTCTAGAGGACCTGAGAAGTGTTTGCGTGTGTGAGCAAGAGAGAGAGAGAAAGAGGAACTAAGAACAAAAGCTATAAAACTAATTATTCTGGGGGAAAAAAAAAATGAGGTTACCTACCGCCAGGGCTTTAGAGAGTCTCGTGCGGAAATCATTCAGGACGATGGCTATAATATCCTGGTGAGGAATGTAGGCATAGCCACCCTTGAGGAAGACCTTCCTCGTCCGTACCAAATCAAGGGCGTCCTGAAACGGGACCTGGTCCACGAATAAAGAGGATGAGAAGAAAAGGTCACTGACCCACTCACAGATTTCAGCTTCTGGAAATGATGCCAGTGAGTTATGCTGCTCAACTTACTTTGTAGAAATCCTGCTCCATCACTGTTGCTCCACTGACAGCATAGCTGGAGCTGACCAGTTTGTCAACCAATGCCTTTTTCTGCTCCATACTAACCTATCAGGGTTACATATACATACAAATATGCATAAAAATACTGATACACAAGAGCAAAAAAATAAATAAATAAATAAATAAATAAAAAAAGTGAACAGGACCACAAGCGAAAGAACTTGCTCAAAATCAATAAAGTAGTAGTGATCACATTTTTTTTTATAAATAAATGGCACTAACAACTCCCAGCTATTGTTTAAAATATCCTGATAAATGCTGCAAATGTAAAAATCAATTAACGTTTACAGTTTGCGTTTGATTAATACAATAGAAATTGTACAATGCAAAATCCGTTCATCATCTGTAATTGCTCATTTACAGAAACGAGTTGAGGTGATTGTACAGGTCACTATAAATGTGTGCTCATGATCTATGGGCTCTAGAGGTACATGCGACTAAAAAACGTCGCATCGGTGAGACAAATTGTTCGGGCGTGTCCGTGTTGTGTTCTAAACCAATCAAAGATTGTGAAGAGCAGGACCCACCTCTCACTGGCCCTGGTACACATATTCCTGTTCTCACCCGAGCCCGACAAGTGCAGCTTTTTAAAATCCCGAACCAGACATTTACTGTGGACGACATTCTGGCCAATAACCTTTGCACGCAGTACGAGTCAGTTTTCATGGTCAGTTTTTTTTTCCTCCACACTTTAGACTAGTGTCCGTCTCAGCTTCCATTTTTTTAACGCTAATCAAAATTAATCATGTGATTGCACAATTACCACCTGAACAAGAGTAAAATGATGTGTGATACATGCTGTGATAAATGTACTGGCCCAGATTTCCCTCTCCTGGTGCCTTTCAGCAACAGACAGCAGCAAACAGATAGTCAGGCCGAGATGATAATTACATTCAAGCCCTAAAAACACTTGCACTTTTCTTAAAAGCGATTAAGATGAACATCATGCCAACAATAACCAAACTCACATGGGGCATGTACACTGTGCAGTTGTGGCCTAGCAGCTAAGGCCATAATTGTAAGATTGCGGGTTCAAATACCAAACCACCAAGGTGCCACAGAGCTAGGTTCCCACACACAGTTCCCTGGGGCCCATCCCCCCCCCTTCACAAAGTTAGTGCTTCATTTTGATTTTTTGTTGATGCTGTAGCACCACCTGCTGATGCGAACATGAACAACATCTACACATATATGCTTCAGGGTACAGACATTTGGCTTACTTTGTGCATACAGTATACCATATCGGGCTGTAGGATTTCATTTAAGAAAATTTGGAAAAAGATTGCTTTTGTTAATATTTTATTAAAAAGTAAGTTGAAAAATATATACAACTTCCCGTTTTCTTTTACCGTGTCATACTGCAGATTATTTTGATGAAGGAATTCAGTCTTGGATTTGGAAGTAAGGCCACTGAAGCGGAATCGGAAGAGATCCATCTCTTGCTGTATGAACCAACGTCTTAAGTCCTCACTGCAAAAAAAAATGTAAAAAAAAAAATATATATATATATAATATATAGTTATTCCTAGGTTTAAAAAATAAAAAATAAAAAAGCACAAGCAGTCATACAGTTATTCAAATGATCCTCTTTTGAGTTCTGTGATGTTGCAAAATATGAGCTGTGGTATTGAGCTTTTCAATGTCAACCTGTTTTTTTGCTAATCTATGTGGATCTTTACTGGTAGAATGACATGTCACACCAACTGCAGAGAGACACCTTAATGGAATAGAACAAGGAAACAAGTGTTCTAAGCTTTAGAGCAATATGTGAGTGCTAACCACATTACAGATTTTGCTTCTGCAAATACATTTCAGAGCATATTCACTGCGAGAAATACTGCTGTGAAAGTAATGTGATATTTTAAAAATAAGAATCTGAAAACCATTTGAAAAATAAGCATCTGATTGTGAAATGAGAAATGACTTTTAATGCTTTTAAAGCCCTTTCAAATACGTACGTTTGGCAATATGCAAGGCGGAGGATGAAGTGGGAGATGTGGTCCTTCCTCCGTTTCTCATACTCAGTCTGTTCTTTCTTGTCATCCTAGAACATTTTTGGGAGAGAGTTTGCATAAACACGGTGATTTAAACAACTATGCAGCAAAAAGGCCACATCTCAAATGCCATAAGGTCTGTTCAGCAATCGCTTTGAGATGAGTGGAAAAAACAGACAGTAAGTACTTACAGCCTCTGCCTTGTGGGGGAAGTTCAGGTTGGAGAATTCACTATAGAGCTTCTTTGTGTACTGATCGGACGTTTTCACGTAGCTTACTCCCAGATTCTCCACTGTTTTCAGCACTAAAACATAAAACAGAAGAGCACGTCACGGGGCGAAGACAGCGACCACACGAGCGGCATCCGCCTGGTGATGCAGTGAACGGACGCCCCGGTGAACGAAGCAACCGCAGGCCGCGAAGGACCGACGACGAGCGTGACACTTACATTTCAAACGCTCAAACGCGAACGTTTCGAACTCAGCCAGCGAGATGTTCTCGGCGGGCGGCCGTCCGTAGAACTGGAGGCAGTGGCCGTACAGCCCGTCCTGGGGCTGGCTGACGAGCCTCCTTCTCCGGGAAAACTGCATGGCGAGTCCGGAGAGAGAACCGTGCAGCGGGCGGCAGCAAGACTAAACAACAAAACAACCGGTTCATTCCACTGGCTGGAGGAAACAAGCGTTAGCTTGTTAGCTCCTTAGCTCCCGTTCGAAACAACAGTTACGCCCTTACGAAGCTTAATGAATAATGCAGAATTACATGAAGGAGAGTATTTTACGAACATGCTTATAATGTAAAAGTATTAACAATTACCGCTGTTCTCAATGCCGCGGAGCTGTTTCCAAAACGCGCTGTTCTTCCTGGACAGAATAACCCGCCAAATGGTCGAGCCAATCAGAGAGCGCGGGAGAAGGGCGAACGTTGTTGGGGGCCAATCAGATTCGACGTTGAGGCGGAGCTGGGTCGCATCGGGAAATTGATTGGCCGCGTCGAGTCACGTGCAGAACTGTCCGGCGGCAAATTGGTACACAGCGTGGAGCTTCTTCTTCCTAACAGAACACCACCTGTCCTGCACACGCGTGTTTTATTTGAAACGTCGCTCGATTCACAACGTACGTTCTACGTCAGCAATATCGGCATTTATATTTACACCGTCGGCGTGGTGTCTGCTTATGTCCCCATATATGTGTGTATATAGGTTCAGTACTGCGTACATACCCAGTCAATAAACTTGTTAAAGTTTACTTCGTTTGTATTGATGCGTTCTTTTCCGTTAGTTACTGTAACTATTATAATAAAAAGTTCCTCCTTTTGTGTGTATGAGATCATCCAGGACTGCATAATCTGCATTAAATCGCCACTGCAGTTTCGAAACACAGCGTGTTTAGCGACGGGAAGCGTCGGTATTTTTGAACATAATGTAACTATAGCCACAGCAACACTTGAGAAACACTTGTGATTGAGAGACTGACTATTATACGACTCGTTATGCGCTCATGTGTTACTTTTGGGTACATCTAGCTAAAGGCAAATACTAATTTTTGGCGATTTGGTCCACGGCCGCTGGTCATGGCTGCCCACTGCGCACCAAGGATAATGGTTAAAAGCAGAGGACACATTTCGTTGTGTGCACCGTGTGCTGTGCTGCAGTGTT
The DNA here is from genome assembly GCF_900700375.1 of Denticeps clupeoides. Classification (NCBI taxonomy): domain Eukaryota; kingdom Metazoa; phylum Chordata; class Actinopteri; order Clupeiformes; family Denticipitidae; genus Denticeps; species Denticeps clupeoides. The sequence goes on from NC_041714.1 coordinate 6,207,428, forward strand.
TTACAATGGCAATCACTTTCAATTTAGAGCTTTACTTTACTTTACTTTACTTTATTTGGCAGACGCTTTTATCCAAAGCGACTTACAATGGGAAGACACCAGCAATTCTCGTTCGATTTCTATAGAATATCAAGTATACAAACTAAGAGCCCTGATAAGGCTTAGACTTGTCATTGAAGAACATGCTCGGAGAGTGTTGGGTGCTAGACTAAGAAAAATTATAATGTATTTATACATTTTGTATTTGTTTGTTCAATGTGTACGCATGTGTATGTGTTAAATTTGTCTGTAATATTTTTGGAATAAGAGGGTTTTCACCTTCTTCTTAAAAGTGGTGATAGTCTCGGCTAGTCGTGTGGAGGAGGGCAGGTTGTTCCACCAGCCAGGGACAACAACGGAGAACAGACATGATTGGAATCGGAGACCCCGTGAAGAAGGAATTTTTAGTCTCCTTTCGTTTGCTGATCTGAGAGAGCGTGCAGGAGTGTATCTAGGTAGTAGTGTGTTGATGTAGGAGGGCGCAGTTCCATTTACAGCCCTGTAGGCAAGCATCAAGGATTTGAACTCAATGCGAGCAGCTACCGGGAGCCAGTGGAGGGAGGTAAGAAGAGGTGTAACATGGGTGTATTTTGGCTGATTGAAGATGAGACGGGCTGCCATATTTTGGATCATCTGGAGTGGTTTTATGGTGACTGCAGAGGCTCCAGCCAGGAGAGAGTTACAGTAGTCGAGTTTGGAGATGACCATTGCCTGGAAGAGGAGCTGCGTAGCCTGTTGTGAGAGAAAAGGCCGAATCTTGCGAATGTTGTAGAGAGTGAACCTGCAGGATCTGGAGATCGCAGCAACATGATGGTTCAAACTCAGTTTGTTATCTATCCAAACCCCAAGGCTTTTTGCAGATGCCGTGGGTGTTAACAATAGCGATCCAATTTGAATTGAAAGGTTTTGCTGAGGAGAATTGTTGCCCGGAAAGATCAGAATCTCGGTTTTGGATAGGTTGAGTTGGAGGTGTCGCTCAGACATCCATGCCGATATGTCTGAGAGGCAGGCCGAAATTTTTGTTGCTATAGTAGCATCTTCTGGTGGGAATGACAGATAGAGCTGGGTGTCATCAGCATAAGAGTGATAGGAGAAGCCATGTGATTGGATGATGTGACCAAGTGAGCGAGTGTATATTGAGAATAGAAGGGGGCCAAGGACAGAGCCTTGTGGAACCCCTGTGGTTACCCTAGAGAGGACAGATGTCTCACCTCCCCATGATACCTTGAAGGACCTGTCGTAGAGATAAGAGGTGAACCAATCTAGTACGGTTCCTGTGACTCCTAAATCAGAGAGTGTGGTGAGAAGAATTTCGTGGTTAACTGTATTGAAGGCAGCAGATAGATCAAGTAGGACAAGGACAGATGATCTGCGGGCAGCTCTTGCAGCACGAAGGTCATCCATCATTGCCAGGAGGGAGGTTTCAGTAGAATGCCCTTTCCTGAAACCAGACTGAAAAGGGTCAAGAAGATCATGCTTGTGGAGAAATGAGGAAAGTTGAGCCAGGACTGCTCTTTCAAGAATTTTTGAAAGAAAAGGAAGGTTGGAGACTGGGCGGTAGATATCCAGTAGAGATGGGTTTAATGTGGGTTTTTTGAGCAGGGGAGTAATGACAGCCTGTTTGAAAGCAGTGGGAAATGTTCCTGTTGTGAGTGAGGAGTTTAAGACGTGTGTCAGAGCAGATACTATGGTGGGCTGTATGGACTGAAGGAGGTGTGAGGGGATTGGATCCAGAGAGCAGGTGGTGGGGTGACTAGACTGGAGAAATTTAGACACGTCTGATTCAAAGAGGGGAGTAAAGGAAGACAGATTCCTGGTTTCAGAGGTAACAGCAGGACGGGGTCTGGGGTTAGGTGGTGAGAATTGTTTGCTAATGTCAGCCACCTTTTCTGTGAAGAAGGTGGCGAAGTCTTCAGATGAGAGAGAAGTGGAGGGGGGAGGGGGTGGAGGATTCAGGAGACGGTTGAAAGTCGAGAAAAGTTTTCGAGAGTCATTGCAGTTGTTTACTTTGTCCTGGAAGTATCTGGTCTTTGCTGTAGTTACAGCAGCAGAGAAGGACTTTAGGAGAGATTGATACTTATTAAGTTGAAGCGGGCACTTGGATTTCCTCCACTGCCTTTCAGCTGCTCTAAGGTGGGACCTGTGGCGGCGAACCTCGTCAGAGATCCACGGTGAGGGTGGAGTCGCACGTGTTGGTTTTGAGGTTAGAGGGCAGAGTCTCTCGAGGCAAGATGTTAGTGTGGAGAAAAGGATGTCTGTAGCACGGTTAGTGTCGTGAATAGAGAGGATGTCTAGGGGGGAGAGCTCAGAGGAGACAGCGGAAGACAATTGAGTAGGGCAGAGGGTACGGAGATTACGGCGAAATTGTGTTAAGTGTGAGGTGGGTGTGGTGCGTGCCAGGGGGATAGTCTGAAGTGAATAAAAGAGTGATCGGATAGATGTAGAGGAACGACAGAAGTGTTGGCTGTGGAGCTAATCTTCACTTAACCCCATATAACTGTGTCCATGTCTAAATGCATTTTATGGGTTTCTCTCATGAACGTGCTACATTTTAATCAGACTTTATCTTTTAACCAATCATAAAGCTCGACTGAAAATGTGCGCTGGGTGCGTGTCTTTGTGCTTTTATTTTGAAGCGTTCCAGCCCCTGCTCGCCGAATGCGCAACCCGTGACGTTTCATGCCACCCGTTTCATGTTGCCAGGTGCGCTCGTTGCGTCCACTAATCACTTCAGTTCGGTTTTATTACATTTTATTTCTCTGGTCGCCCTTTTGAATTGACAATCGCGGGTCTTTGTTTTCCAAGCAGACGCACGCGGCTTCAGAACAGGTGGCATGCTGTGGTCGCGTCGAAGTGGATTTTTTAAATATTCAAATAGAAAAATATATATCAAAGTTCAGCATCTGCCACGCACGAAAATGTGTTGAATGTTTATTTCTGTGAACGCGACCTGGCAACACAGATCTCCGTTCCTGTAACCAGGGCGGTATTGATAACGCTGTTTGGATGTCTGTGTCGAACTACAGAACCGAGCCGTAATTTCCGTGACCAAAATGCGAGCGACGTCGTGACGTCCGTGCGAGGAAACGAACCGGACGGTCTGCCTCCGAGCGCAGCGGGCAGGCACCGTCGTCGGGAGGCCGGACCCAGCGTGGCGACTCCTCCGTCTCTCCCCCCCAGATGGACGCGGCGCGGCGCGGCGGGTGAGGGGACCTCTCCGTGCGAGCCCGTCGTTGTTCGGGGGCGCTGCGTGGGTGAATGAGCAGCGGTGCGGGTTTTGTTATCTAGCGGGTCGTGCGGGAGGAGCCCGCCGAAGGTACAACAAGTGGCGTTCTTACAAGCCCGAGTCCCGCCGCGTACGTGCGTGGTTCTGAACGCGTGTGCCGATGTAATATTCCGCCGATCTCTGCCCGGATCTGGTTACCCGCTGTAATCCTAGCTGCCCTCCCCCCGTTCTTCGTGCCTGTCCCGGTTTGCACATTTTGAATCCACTCTGAGGCGCGTGAAAGCGTACAGATGTAATCACGTGATGACCTGGCAAGCGTTCCGCTGATGGGACTAAAAAAAGTTTCGCACTGGACCGATATTAACATTTACGGCATTCATCAGACATTTACATTTACAGCATTTATCAGACGCCCTTATCCAGAGCGACTTACAATCAGTAGTTACAGGGACAGTCCCCCCTGGAGACACTTAATTGTCCTGCTCAGGGACACAATGGTAGTAAGTGGGGTTTGAACCTGGGTTCCCTGTGGTAGTAGCCTAACCCTATTCTAGTCTGGATTCCTGGACACGTTTGTTTCGATTCAAAGTTGCATGAACGTTTTGATGAGATCTTTCGGAGATGATGGGAATGATGATGCGATTCTCAGTGGGGTTGAAGGCCAGTCCATGTGTGAAAATGATGCCTCGCATGCTCCCTGAACCCCTCTTTCCCAATTTGAGCGTGGTGAACCCATCTTGTAATCGGCCCGGCCCATCGGGGAAGAAGAAATTCACTGATGGAATATCCACCTCCTCTCTGCAACAGCTGGGCCTCAGTGACGTGGGGCGGCTCTGACTTTGTTAAATCCAGGTGGTGACTTTTTATTATTCTTTTTTTTTGGACTGGCAGTATATCTGCATGTTTAGTAGCAGCAGTCACAGTTTTGCAGAAGGACTGTAGTGATGGCAGCTTCTGTTCTGTGCAAGGTTGTGCCGAACTCACGTGGCCTGGTTGTGTTTGCATGAATTGTGGCATTTTGAAATCCTGGAGGGATAATTTAACGTCGTGCGTTACATTTGTCCTCTTAATACAAAAAAAGGTGAAAGTGAAGTGATTGTCATTGCGAGACACTGCAGCACAGCACACGGTGACGCAACAAGACGTGTCCTCTGCTTTTAAACCATCACCCTTGGTGAGCAGTGGGCAGCCATGACAGGCGCCCGGGGAGCAGTGTGTGGCGTGCTTTGGGATTCGAACCGGCAACCTTCCGCTTCATTAACCGCTAGGCCACCACTGCGCCTGTGCTTAAATCTACTCATTTCCTCATTAAAAGCTGCTCAGTCTGAAAAGAATCCAGACTCTTTGCTACACGCCGGTTTTGTCAGAATTCCTGCTGAGTGGTTCTCCCCCCCCTAGTTTATCCTTGACCATCTGGAATGTTGTGACATAAGCCCTGGAAAGAGTGCAGTGTGGACCACGCCTGCTTTATTGGAAGCGAGGACGGCGGTGGGACCCTGTGAGTCAAACGATATCATCCGTCTTGCGTTGGACAAGTTGGAGAGTAGCTGTTGTGAAGCACCACCACCCGGTTTCAGAAGAAAAGTGTTCCTAACACTGGTCATAAAGGAACTTCAGCATCATCTCGCGCACAAAATTTCCCTTTTTAATGTCCTTCTCCCCTCTCCCCCTGTCCCATTAGACAAATACAAGAGTGAAGTGACTAAACCAAGCGAAGAAGGAGGAGCCAGGCAAGCTGTCGGCGAAGTCGCCAGACTCTGCAGCCATGTTGGAAGAGGATATGGAGGTGGCCATCAAAGTGGTCGTGGTGGGCAATGGAGCCGTGGGGAAATCCAGCATGATTCAGCGCTACTGTAAGGGCATCTTTACCAAGGACTACAAGAAGACAATCGGAGTGGACTTCCTTGAACGGCAGATCATGTAAGACCGTGTTCTTTAACCATTTTCTCAGCAAAATGTTCTCCAAATATATAAGTCGGCAGACTTTCCTTTTTTTAACATAACTAGTGGATTTGGAATGTGAATCATGACATCATTAAAGGTCCCGTGACATAATTTTTTTTGCTTTTATATCAGTCTTACTTAGTGTCCCCTAATACTGTATCTGAAATCTCTTTCCGAAATTCAGCCATGGTGCAGAATTACAGCCATTATTGTCCAGTCCCACAATGAGATTTCCCAGGACGCACCGCTTCGGGGTCTTTAAATGCTAATGGGGCGGAGAGAGGCGGGACGAGGTGGAAATGACATCAACAACAATGTTTGGCTCAGACAGGAAGTCGTGTCGCCGTTTTTACAGAAAGGAAATACATCCAATCACAGAGAAACTGCGGCGCTTTTCAAGCATGGCGGTCGATGGAGTTACCGTTTTGAGGGGAGGGTGGGAAAGTGTCTGGGTGGACAATGCATGAGAAATGTGAGGTAACCTTTCCCCTTATTACGACACAAGGGGACAAATTCCAGATCCGACCGTCTGAGCTGCCGCTCTCTGAACGGTGAAGCAGGGTGGAAAAAGAACACTTTACACCTATCGCCATTTCCAGCCACTGCAGGACCATAGACAGGCTGAGGGAACTCGTATTAATGTTAAATCATCTCACAAAGGGGCCTTTTCATAATAGGGGACATTTTAAAAGAATGTTTGAGTTTCTGGGGTGACCATTCAATATGAAGTAGGTTAAGCAGTAAAACAGAACTACGGATGGGCTCGTCATTAAAATTCCGTGGCATCACATACGGTTGCTTGACCATACGTTTGTTGACCTCGCCCTCTCAGGGTGAACGATGAGGACGTCCGACTGATGCTGTGGGACACTGCTGGCCAGGAAGAGTTTGATGCCATTACAAAGGCGTATTACAGAGGTGAGACGAGCGCAGGGAATCACATTTTAATAATGCGCAGTGCTCCTCGCGTGCGTAATGAGGTTGATTGGCGCGATTTCCAGATGGATGGTTTCCGGTAGCTTCGCAGCTTACAGTCGATCGTTTTGATTGATGTGCTCTTCAGGTGCCCAGGCGTGCGTCTTGGTCTTCTCCACCACAGACAGGGAGTCTTTCGAAGCCATCAGCAGCTGGAGAGAAAAGGTGGAAATGGAGGTTGGGGACATTCCTACTGTTTTGGTGCAGAACAAAATTGACCTGCTGGACGAGACGGCGATAAAAAAGTAAGATCCGTGCCTTGCGCAGCATTGTGTCCTGAAATAGGTCTGACTATAGGTAATAAAATCAATAATTACACTTTGAATGCACAGTGCTCCTCTGTCATTACAGTGAGGAGGCCGAGGGCCTTGCCAAAAGGTTGAAGTTGCGGTTTTACCGGACGTCAGTCAAGGAGGACCTCAACGTCAATGAAGGTAACCGATTCAGTCGATCACACGCGCTTCCGAGCTAATACGGTCCCTGATACAGCGCCGTGTTCTCCATTTCATGCTCCTTTCACTGTTATTTCAAAGTTTGAACGTAAAGTTGTACAAACCGACCTGAATTCAGTCCGAAATCGGCCAGTTTTATTGCATCTTTAACCAGTGTGGATGTTTTCGGCTCTACTAAGATAACCAAGCTTTTAAAGTGTCGTTTGTACATTTTCCCCGTAACGGCCCTCTCTACATGAATGCACATAATCTATTCGGACATTTCCAGCTACTGTAGACATCTACAATGTCTGGACATGTTATTTTCGACAAAACAATGATTTATCTATCAATAATGAGGCCGTTCATTAATGACCATAAACTGTCGAATGGCAGTGTACGTCAGTGATTCTTAAATGATTAGTGGTGGACGGAGATGACCTTTAACCACGTTTCTTTTTTCTTCTAGTTTTCAAATATCTTGCTGAAAAGTATCTTCAGAGACTCAAACAACAAACTGCTGAGGAACCGGAAGTTATTCATACCACAAGCAATAAAATTGGTAAAAACTACTCGCACTTTATCATAATCGTCATTAAACTAATTTAATCAACATTGAGGAAATGTCGAACTTTTCTGGGGATTACGTTAAATGTTAAAGAACATAAGGACTAATTAAAAACCTTCTTAACACTTGTCATATATCTGCTCCGCAGGCGTCTTCAACACTACAAGCGGAAGCCACCTAAGCCAGAACAATCAAAATGGACGCGAGGTAATCCACCTGAGACCAAACAAGCAGCGCACCAAGAGGAACAAAAACCCTTTCGGCGGATGCCGGCTGCTTTAGCGCCCAGACGCTGCCGGTTGAGGAAGGAGAAGCCTTGTGGGGCTGCAGAGCTGCGCATATGATAAGTCGTGTTAAATGTGTTTAATCTAGCGAAGGCTAGCACTGATTGTAGTTACTTGCATGGTTGTGGGGGGGCTTCCGCATTAGAGACTGGTTTGGAGCCGTCTCAGTTGGGCTCGGCACGTTACTCTGTCCCCCACCAGCAGGACTCATACCAGCAGCGTTTGTAATACATGACGTCCGAATAGCAGTGTAGATTATACAAAGTTGTGCATTACTTTATATGGTGTAGAGCAGGGTAACATTCTTACACACTAATGGGATTTAAGGACATGGTTTTATTCATTTTCCTCCTTAAAAATTGCCATTTGTGCATTTGACTGTTTCATCTGTGCAATATATTTGTACTGATAGGTTTCAAGGGCTAATTGCCATAAACTTTGAGCAGAGTGTTGGCCGAAGCCCTGTTAAGTGTTTAAAGTTGTACGCAACCGAGGGGTGACTTTGTTCACATATGACTAGACAGGTGACACTACAGCGACTCCAGACATGTATTTATGGCATTTATCAGATGCCCTTATCCAGAGTGACTAACAATCAGTGATGTGACACACACTACTACTACTACTACTACCACCCCCCAGCACCAAAGATCACAAGGAGCATGTACACCCTGACACACTCTTCAAAGTTTACTGCGGTTAGCCTTTTCAGACTTTCCCAGAATGTAAATGGTGTCCAAGAAGTACGTAAAAAAAATATATATATATATATATATAGTGATGAAACACCATTTATTTCTTTTCAAGAGGTATTTTTATACAGATATTTATGGTTTTGCTTAAATACATGAGTAGCCTAAAACAAAATTCTATACAATTAGTGCCAAAATGTTTTTCATCAATTGAACAAATGATAAGAAAATAGAACTATATATTAGATTTTAATCATAAATAACAAGAACTACAGAGAGGTCTTGTATCTCATAATGATTTTAAGATACTAATTTGAATCCAGGAGCGCGGACGCAGCTTGGCGCTGTCGCTTTTGGCAACTGGCTTGTTGAAGTGCACTGTTCTTATGCAAATGCTTATGCAAATTGGCATTAGGTAGTTTGCTTTAAACGAGAATCTCGACGATCGCTTTCGGAAGGACTCGCTAGGCCGCCTCTCGTTTGTTTGATTCATTCCGGTGGTACTGAGCAGCCGGCGCGGCGCGGCTTCGTTCAGGGAGCACATACTTTGCACAATGAGGGGAAGGATGTGCTGATGCAGACTTGCTGCTGCTCACGTTTCCCCGCCCCCTGCCCGCATTTTGGATTTTGATCAGTAGTGAGGAACAAATATTAATGCTGCTTTCAGGCGGCCTTTTAAAATTATGGACCATCTTGCCTGTATTCTCTTCAGTTGCTGTCAAATCCACAGGAGTGCTTCACTTATCATACAAGACAAGCACATTTACACAGATCTAACCGTTTTATTTAGTAATTAATCTCATCGTTTATGGAATTTGGTTCATCTTGGTTATTGTGGCATCGTCTTGAAGCAGTGCATGCTTGCCTTATTGTCCCCCCGCCTTTTCTCTACAGGTCTGCAGTGCTTATGTGGCTGCTTTATTTTTAACACACCATTTCCCCGCCATCTTGAGTTTCTAGTAAAGAATTGAAATGTGTGTTCAAATTTTAAGAACTGTAATTAAAGGTTTGTTATTATTGAGATTTGTCATTAAAGACTAACTGAACAAATGAAATTAACAAGTGTGGCGTCCTAAATGAAGAGGAAATCCAGGGGTTATACAGCAATATAGAATAGTCCAATATGTAGGGGAAAATATCATATTGTTGACCTACAAACATCAACTTGAACATTTAACTATACTCCATACATACACTCTACATTTTACATTTATTTTAGACATTAACTAGACCTACTGGTCAGACACTGGCATAACTCCACAACCCAGGACTGATTCTTGTCAGAATGTACAGCATTGTTAATGCATTCTTGGGAAAGGAAGCAGGAGTTTTTCCCCTTTTTTGTAGCTACTGTTTATTTTTCTCTCTGCGCTCACTGATTCTCACTGTGGCGACTGGAAATTAACTCCACATTTAATATGGTTTTACAAATTAGGCAACAAATACAAGACAAATCCAAACTTCAAACTTTACTTTATTCTTAAACAGTAAGAAAAAGTACATCGCTAAAAGGACTCTTAGATTCACATATGAGCATTAGTGTGGTTAAAACAGGAGGAAATGTGGACTGCGAAGGGGCCACGCCCTGGGTGGAGCGTATCCCACTCATGCGAGGGTCACTTCACGCCTACAAGGGAGATTTCCATTCTCTACACCCCGTCTCTAATAGGATCCTTCACATTCACAGTAAGAACAGAGCTTGTAATGTCACTGTAGTGGAATGTAAACACACCATACAGGCCGGGGTCTGATCTAAACGCGGAGAGTGGCGTTTCTATACATGCATTAGCAGAGTGAGGAAAGGTATACAGCTTTACATCGTGTAACTCTGTACCTCTTGCAGAAAGCGATCAGGGAGGGGTGTGGCTGTGTTCTGAAGAGGGGGCGGGGCACATAATCACTCACTCACAGAACGGCTTAGTCCAACTCAGGGTCACCGCACACACACTCACACCTGCGGGTAATTTAGGGTCGCCACTCCACCTGTAGTGTACATGCCTTTTGGGTGGTGGGAGGAAACCGGAGAGCTTGGTGGAGACCCGCACTAACGCGGGAAGATCATGCAAACTACACACACTATGGACCCGTAGGCCGGATGGTGCACGTAACACGTAGACAACATGGATGCGTCTCCACTGCCTTCGGTCGTCTAGAAATGAAACCAAAATCTATCCGACATGCGGGCTAATTAGCAGCCAGAGTCTAAGCAGTAGAAATCGCTTCATTTACTAGTCAACGTTTCGAGTTTTTAAAAATGTATTTCTACAGGAAAACGCGTTGAGCCGGACATGAGGTGGTGGTCGTGATGTTAGTGGTGTGATTTCCCCGCTTTCTTCACACCGTCCATGGTTGTGAGCGGTGTGGGGGCCCGATAGACAGAGACGGAGTAACTCAGTCCTGCTCCTGGACCACCACGAGACAGAAGGACGACCTCGGACCTCCAACACTAATGAAGGTGTGGCTGGAGCAGGACAGAAATAATTAAAGAACTGCCAGACATGATAATTAAGACATCGGACGGAATCTGGTGTCAGTCCAGACAACAGCGATGGTTTGATAATCGGGGCGATTAATTTCCATTCTCACTCTCTGACCCTTCAGCTTTCTGGCGATCCATAATCTTGATGGTTTTTCCCGCGTTGTCCACGTTGCGGATCAGATTTTCGAGCCTCCTCTTGATCTTCTTCTGGTCCTCCAAGGCGCAGCTGATCACGAGACTCTGGAACTTCTGGTCCACGGGCACGTCCGACGCGTCCGTCACGCAGGCGGCGTGCAGCGCCATCAGCCGCCTCCTGGCGTCCTCCATGTCGTCCAGCACCTTGGCCGCGATCTCGTCCACCAGCGCGGTGGCCTGGTGCAGGGCGTCCCGCTGCTGGCGGCTGCGGACGGTGTCCACCGACACCTGGACGGTCAGGGTGCGACCCAGCAGGCGCTCGGCGGTCAGGCTGAGCTCCTCCCGCTCCCCTGCGACGCAGAGCCACGGTCACGTCACCAAACACAGCAGGAGAGCCGGCGAGACGCTTCATAACGCGTCCTTACCGTCGCAGATGGTGCGCATTTCCTGGCTGTTCTGGATGGACTGGATCATCTCCAGCAGACACTCCTTCTCCTGCTCCATGGCGGCGGCCGCGTCCCTCAGCGCCTCCACCCTGTGGACAGAGAGGCCAGCAGATCCGCTCGTCACACACACTTTCCCGAGTACAAGTGTCGCTTTACACGCGCACGGTGACCGGGCGTCCTCTTCCCCCCGGACGCGTGCTCAAACTTTACTTTACCTCGTTTCGAGTTGATCCAGACTCTCCAGCAGGCGCCCGGACCGGTCGGCCATGGACAGGGTCCGGGTGAACATGCCGCCCCGGGGGGCCTCGTTCATCCTGGCGTGGATCCGGGCCTGAGCCATGCTGCTTCTCCCGTCTAGCGGCGTCCCACCACGGAACATTCCCAAACAAGGGCGGCCAGACCCGGCCGAGAACGCCCGCCCCCCAACCGAGACCCGCCCCTCGCTGCCGGGACCGGCCCGCCCCTCGCTGCCTGACCCGGCCGAGAACGCCCCGCCCCTCGCTGCCAGACCCGGCCGAGAACGCCCCGCCCCCCACCGAGACCCACCCCTCGCTGCCAGACCCGGCCCCGCCCCCCGCGACCCGGTATCAGATTTACACAGAAGAAACGCAGCTCGTTCTTTACATTTTTATCTTTATTGAAGGTAACAATGTTACATACAAGCAAACAGGTTAAATTATTAGAAACACACACCAAAAAAATAAATCGCCGCATTTTGAGGTTAGAATTCTTGTAAGCTTCTTTTCATAGCTGCTTCCATTTCTGGAAAAAAAAAAAAAAAAAAAAGACGCATTACTTGCCTTCAGTCCACATTTCAGCTTCCACAATTTCAAAGGTTCGACTTGTTTAAAGATCTAAGACATCTGATGCCAGATGTACAATGGGGGAAGTGAGTCTCGGTTCTAAATTTACCAACTGAAGGGTCAATCAATCAATCAATCAATCAATAGTAACATGAGTTCTGCCTGCCTCAGAATGAGCTTTATTTACTGCACCAGAATGTAGGGATCGGGCAGCATTCTTTATCTATATTGAACATGAAAACTAAGAGCGCTCTGAGGAAAATCTGGAGGAATTCTGCGCTCTGTCGGTTTGGTAGGGGGTTCTGTAGTTCAACAAAGTGAAGGATGAACAATGACGAAAATAACCAGGCACACCGAATCTTTCGAGAAAAGGTACCCTGTCATGTACCACGATTCACGTGGACTTGCTCAGCAAATACAGCATTTCCAAAATGTTACCAGCCTTGAAATTCCCAACACTTCACCCACGTGGTTAAGGAAAAGAGGGAACAAACTCCTGTGAGTTGACTGTGACGTTATTTCAACATACCTACAAAACCAGTCTCTGCGTGCGGAAAGCTGGCAGAAAGAAATGCCAGATGAATTGATGCCGCCCATTCAGGAGGGGACAGAAAATAAGATCTTTTTAAATAAAATTTAAAAATGAATCAACTCGATACCAACCCATGTCGAACTCGGTGGGCTTTTTCGCCTCTTCAGCACTTAAGGCCAGGGCGTAATTCAAGTCTTCGTCAAAGTGATCTGCAAAAGGAGGAAGCTGCGTGTGAGTCGCTTCTGAGGAACCACGTTCCATCTGCTACAGTGAAAACCAGCAAGTTATGGGCAGATCCACCACCTTCGCCTCCTGAGGTCTTCTGTGCCTCATCCGATTCCACAGTCAGGACTTGCTTGACATCCGCAAACTCTGGAGCAAGAGTGGAAGATGCTTTAATTAAAAAAAAATTATAAATCACACTCATACCAACAATGAGAGATATTTTTACGTCATGTATCCGAAGTAAACGCGTTTTACTGCTGTATTCACAGAATTCCTGAAGACCTTCATCACAACTGACAGGAGGTAAGAATCCAGCTTTGTTTTAGTGGGTCTGAGAAACCTTTTGAAGTGTACAATATTTCACCTCTTAACCTTTAATGTCCATCTATTTCATAAAGTATAAACAGTTATAGCTTTTATGAACACTATGTACAGGAATTACTAATAAAAAAAAAATAAAAAATTTTTTTTTTACTGCTTATATTTGTTTGGTTCACCGTGTGACGTTAATGGAACGTTTGCTTTATCATCAGAGCTAACTGTGTGACGGTTATTTTATTTCTTTATTTTTTTATATCTTATGACGTGTCCCTGACGAGTTCAACGCGCCTTATAGTATAACCGGGTCAAATTGATACGTCATACCAGGGCATACAAATGAGAATATGAATATGATTATGAACTGGCTCTCAGAGCTGCCAACTGTAGACTTGCCGTTCTGCTGTGAGGACATCTCCTCAGCTTTGGGCGTCTCGGCGGTGCCAGCGCCGCTCCGGGAACTCCCGCAGGGCTCCAGGGGGCAGTGGCGGGCGTGGTAGTGGGCGTGGAAGGCCGGCACGTCCGGGTGCTCCTCGGCGCAGGCGCCGCACGTGACGCTGAAGGCCCCGGGCCGCTGCAGGGGCCCGTGCTTGGTGTGCACGTGCGCTTTGATCTGGGAGTAGGACGGCACGCGCTCCTGGCACGCGCCGCAGGAGTAGCTGCAGCGGCCCTCGCGGCCCAGGGCCTTCATGCAGCCGGTGAACACGGCCTTCCGTTGGTCCCTGGCCATCTCCGCGGCCATGCAGGGACAGCGGCCGCCGCCGGGCTGGTCCTCCGCGCCGCCGGGCTGGTCCTCCGCGCCGCCGGGCTGGTCCTCCGCGCCGCCGGGCTGGTCCTCCGCGGCGCCGGCGTCCAGGCGGCAGTAGTCGGTGGCGTGCAGGCTGCGGTAGTGGCGCAGGAACTCCCGCTCGGTGTCGTACTGCATGCCGTCGCACAGGCCGCAGAAGTAGCGGGTGGCGAGCCGGCCCTCGTGCTCGTTCCAGCAGTGGCGGCGCAGCGTGTCCTCCTTGAAGAACTTCTGCGGGCAGTGCGGGCAGGCGAAGCGCTGGAAGCTGTGGCCGCCCACCTCGCCGCAGTGCCGCTTCACGGCCGCCTCCGAGTCGAAGAGCTCGGCGCACATGCGGCACAGCCACCTCTCCTGCCGCCGGGGGGCGGCCGCCACCGCGCTCGGCTCCCGGCTGGTGGACGCTTTGTCCCGCAGAGGAGCCGCCACGTCCTCTCTTTCCTGGTAGAAGGTGTGGCCCTCGTGTGCCACGCCGACATGGGACATGATGTCCTCCAAGCGTGGCATGTCCACCTGGCACTTTCTGCAGTGGAAGAGGATGTTGGAGAGGTGGGCGCCACCGTGAAAGCGGCTCATGTGCAAGTTGGCGATGGACGACTCGCCCATCAGTTTGCCGCAGACGCCGCACTTGTGGAAGACCTGGTTTGCCGCGTGAAGGTGCTTCCTGGCCAGGGCTTCCTCGGAGAAGCGCAGCCCGCACTCACAGAACCAGGCCGCCGCTGAAGAGCGGCCAGGCTCGGCAGGACGGTCCGGGTCACCCAGCCTCTGCCTCTTGGCCAGCGGGCCGAGAGGATCGCTGCTCCACTGCGCTGAAGTGCTGGACGCCTCCCCGCCCCCGGGGGGCGGCGCTGCCGATTTCACCCTCCGCATTTCCTGGTAATTACTGTAGAGAAGGATGGCTTTCTTCATGGTGCTGAAGAGCTCCACCTCATGCTGGGTGGCCTGACGGTGCCGCTCCATCTGTCCTTGGTCGTGGAAGACCTTGGGGCACAGGGAGCAGTGACCCTGTATGGCCAACTGCTGCATGACCTCAGCCACGGTCTTCTCCGCCTCAGCTATGGCACTTGCCTGTCGGCAGTGTACGCTGACAACCAACGTGCGGGAATGAAAGGGAAAAATCACGTTGTTATAAAAGAAAACTATTGAACTCAAGTCCGTACTGAAGAAAATCAACTTATTTCCCTGATGCTTTAAACCAGGACTTGGCAGTTATATAATATATACTAATATTTACAGCATTTATCAGCATTAACTTAGCCAGTGACTTAAAAAAGGGAAAGTGAAGTGATTGTCATTGTGATACACTGCAGCACAGCACACGGTGACACAACGAAACGTGTCCTCTGCTTTTAACCATTACTCTTGGTGAGCAGTGGGCAGCCATGACAGGCGCCCGGGGAGCAGTGTGTGGGGACGGTGCTTTGCTCAGTGGCACCTCAGAAGATCGGCAAATGTATGATTAACAGGACAGTTTCCTTATATGCTTATCTGACCCCTGTCCCTGCCCCTTACAAATCAGTAGTTTCAGAGACAGTCCGCCTGGAGAGACTCAAGACTTAAGTGTGTTTCTCAGGGACACAATGGTAGTAAGTGGGATTTGAACCTGGGTCTTCTGGTTAAGGGGTGAGTGTGTTACCCACTAGACTACCATCCACGGTCTTGTGTGTATAGTGTTTCTATTGGATGCAGGTCTGTGGACTGCCCCTGTGATGATGGGTCGCTACAGAGCAGCGTTACCGGCTGTACTGGAGCATCTATCAAAGAAATTTACTTTTATTTTGAGTTTGAACAATTTGAAAAGTACATTAGGTGAATGTAACTGCTGAAGCGCCATTTTCTTAAAATAAACGCATTTTGTCGCAGTGTAGCGGTTTACTGGCCAGCAAGCTGCTCATTGAGGTTTTGGAAAGGTCATTACATTTTTCAAAAGGCTCCTCAATCTTCCACATTTATATTGATCCCAAGACCAATTTAGGTATCTCAGTAGCATATTGTAAATAAATAAGTAAATAAAAAGTCACCTGAAGTGCGCTCGCGCCTCCATGTGTGAGGTGAGTATTTTTTTGCACTGCGAGCATCTGACGCAGAATCCCACCTCCTTACAAAGAGCGATGAGACGGTTCTTGGCGTATCGGGTGATCGGAATGGGAACGGCCTCTTTTCTCGAATCTGGCATCGGAACAAGACAGTGAGAACCAGAAATTAATCACTCTCCCTGCTACTTGGCACCGGCACTAAATGACAGGAAAGATTGCGTACCGCTGATTCTGATGGACTCGGTGAAGTGGCTCTTGGCTGACATGTGCTGGAGACACTCATCCCTGATGTTGAAGAGGAGGTAGCAGGCGGGGCATGCATAGCACACTATTAACTGGCAGGTCTGAGAACTCGCGTGGCCACCGGGGTCAGGCAAAGACACCTGCAGTGACCGCATTCCAGTCAAAAGTCATCCCACTCCAGTCAAATGGGCAGACATAGAGTACCGGGACTATGTTGTACAGCTGCTTTATCCATAGATTGATAAGACAGATCATATAAGCTATGCAAATCCATGACAACTGCACCAAACCTTTGACTCCAGGTGACCTTTCCATTCGTCTTTGGTGCGAAAGTGCTGACCACAAGCAATGCAAGCGAACAGGACAGACTGGCTTCCTTTTAGCCTGATGGTGGGGTCACAAGGCGAGTGGTCAAACCTTAAAGAGAGAAGAAAAAAAAACAATTAGAAGTACAATGACTTGACGTAGAAGCACTTCACTACGCTCGACTGACCCGACCTTTTCAGATGACCCTCTAAAAGGGGTGCGTTATCGTAAACACGGCCACAGTTGAGGACTGGACACGTTTTGGGAGAGGAATTCAAAGACTCCGGAGGGGCAGATCTGCGTCTCCAGCCTGCACCGCTGTAAATACCTCCCGGTCTAGGCCCTGTAAAATACACCAGTCGTTTAGGATTACGTCTTATAGGCCATACGTTAAAAAAAGTTATTACTGGCTTTGCCGTTAAGATGTTTATTTCCGCACAAGAAAAATGCTTGATGTTTTGCCACATTAAATAATGCATATGATTCATTTAGTGATTTCCAGTGTGACATTACCTGGCATCTTTAACCACATGTCCACACATCGCTTTGCATCGTAGTGGTCGCGATTTGTACGACTGAAGGCCAGTTCTTGGCATCCATGAGCTTGTTGAGAAATCAACCTTTCCTGGAATGGAAAAAAAAAACTGCCTTTGAATAGCGTTTCTCAGCATCTGGGTGAGCAATTAATTCAACAATAAATAGGAAACGTAATTGCAACGTTTTCTATAAGACCCTGAAGGCTTTGCACTTGTCCGCTCGCTCTTGTTTTTCCACAGCAACCTGTCGGGCCAATCGGTCCAGCGTGGAGGCGACCTGAGCCTTCTGCTTGTCGATCTGGTCTTCAATCTTGCAAAGCAAAAACACACAAGAAGACGTCACACGGCCTCAGGGACTGAGTCTGATCTGGCCACGTCCCACGCAAATTTACTCACAGTTTCAGAGACGGTGGATGCCCTGTCCCCATCATCACTGGACAAATCGATGTACTCCAGTACCGGGCGCAGGGGACCTTCCTGCACATCAAACATGGGAACACCACGGGTTGGACCGCTATTTAGTAGGTTGATTGGAATCTGAATGGATCACCATTGCGATCACACCAACTTTCATTCTACTCCAACATGGAGCTTATCAACAACAACAAAAACTCACACATATAAACTGGACATCATCGTCCTCCACAACCTCCACGACGTCTGAAGACGACATTGGACGTTCTTCCTGCGTTTGAAGATGTAATATCACGGTGAATAGCTCATCGCAGCCACTGGCTATCTGGCCAAAACCGTCCAGAGTTTTCCCCCCGAAACGAATTCCCAAGCTTCACGCTCAATAACAGGAAGCGTCAGGCTCGCACAACACTGTGGCGAATCAGTGCAGCTGCTGCTTCGGGGGAAAATGGCCACAAAAACCCAGAGAACCTCGACAGCGCGCAACACGGTCTCTCGGCAGCGAGTAACTGAACGTAAAACCCCGCACAGACCGACATGCGGTCCGGTTAAAACGCGGAAACGCGCTGTCAGAGTCAACAGCCGCTCTTCACCGCTGTCGGCGCTGACGGCGACGCCGCATGTCTGCCCCCTGCTGGGCGGGAGTGGAACCACGTGACGGCAGCGGGCGTTCTTCAGCCAAAAAAATATAAAACACGTTCATCATTCAACCCTCGTGTTGACTTGTGTGACTTTTTTTTGTATGCCATACATTTGTCTTACTTTCACATAATTGCCAGAAAATGACATGTTTTTTGTGCTTTTTTTTATTTGTAGCAACCTGTGGTCTTCCCGGTTACATTTTGACGCTGCCAGTTTTACTACACCGACAGGATGGAGGATGGGTGGGTGAGGTGCAAGCAGTTTAGTGCCAACCCTGATGTGACAGTGGACGAGCATCTGGTCCCATTCAGAGGTCTATGTGGATTCAAACAACATATGCCAATTAAACCTGGCAAGTATGGCATCAAAATCTGGGCAGCCTGTGATGCCCAGACAAGGAACTTGAGGAACCTGGACTGGGAACTCGTGACATCTGCCAGGTCCTTCCCTGCACACTGCCAGCTTGGTCATGGACGTCCAGCAGGACACATCGACCTCAGCAACTGCAACATTTCTGCCTCAAATCATAACCACATTGAAAAGAATTCAGAATGTTTGACAAAATCATAACCATTTTATAAATGGTCAGTTATAACCAAAAAATATGTTTAAAGCTGTATGTTAATATTTACATGTTAAATATATATTAATGTATATATTAAAAATATAAAATATATGTCAATATGCAACGTTTGGACACACCTTCTCATTTACATTGGTAGATTCTCAAAGGGGCCAGCAAGTGCTAAACACCTCTGGGAACTCCTTCAAGACTGTTGGAAAAGCATTTCAGGTGACGACCTCTTGAAGCTCATCGAGAGAATGCCAAGAGTGTGCAAAGCAGTAATCAGAGCAAAGAAACTAGAATATAAAACATGTTTTCAGTTGTGGGGGGACGGTGCTTGGCTCACTGGCACCTCAGTGGAACCTTGGCGGATTGGGATTCGAACCGGCAAACTTCTGATTATGGGCCCGCTTCCTTAACCACTAGGCCATCACTGCCCCCCAAAAAACCAGGGGAGAGCGCAAACGTCCCCCACTACCAGAAATTATGCAGTCGAGATTCCCACTCATGTGTATGTGTGTGTGTGTGTGTATATATATACATATGTAAAAATATATATATGTTAATATATTGGAAACAACTTCACTAAAATGTGAAACAACATTTCATCCCTTGCGCCGGGTAAATTGTCACTGGTAGGTGACAGGTGTGAATATTTGCTGTCATTCCAAAAATGTAAATGGTTTCAATGCAATATCCTGACTAAACATTAACATACACCAGTCACTGATATTCTGCCTCTTTTCATAACCATATTGAAAGTAATTCAGAGTGATTGCTTCTTTCTTTGCTAAAAAAGTTAGGTGTGATTGTATGTAAAGGATCTATAACACCGCTGATTTTTTTGTTAGTATAAAATATATGTTCGTATTTTGGAAACAAGTGGTGGTTAGTTACATGAGGCTCAGACCTCATGGGTGTATGCTCTCCACGGGGCAGTGGTGAAGATTGCCGGTTCGAATCCTGATCCGCCAAGGTGCCACTGAGGTGCCACTGAGCAAAGCACCGTCCCCCCACACACTGCTCCCCGGGTGCCTGTCATGGCTGCCCACTGCTCACTCAGGGTGATGGGTTAAATGCAGAGGACAAATTTCACTGTGTGCCCCGTGTGCTGTGCTGCTGTGTATCACATGTGACAATCACTTCACTTCACTTCACATGCTCACAAAGGCGTAACCTCTGTCTGTAGGTGTGTGTGTGTGCCCCCTGTGGTGAGCGGGGGCCCTGCCCTGCTCCCAGTGTCACCGGGGTGGGCTCCAGAAGCCGCGACCCTGAGTGAGACTAAGCGGATATGGAGAGCGTTCTTAGAAGGAAATTATTTGAGCTAGAAGCACATTAAAGGTACAGGTTATTCCTAAAATAACATCTTCCAGTCATACAGCCTGCCATGAGCAATTTGGTGAGATACGAGTGGAGCAAGTGACATTCTTGCAGAGCCCAAAAGGTATAAAAGAACTCCAACGATGTTGTTCATTGTCTCCTCATCTTGTACAGTTGTACTTTAATTCATCCAAAGTTTATCATAAACAGAGCAAATTAGAATGCATTTATTTGAGGCCTGTGCTACGGTTTGTGTGTATGTCAGCTGAAAATGGAGTCCTTTAGGACTTGCTTCCAGAAAACCATCTTGAGATGATGAAGACCAGAAAGGGTGAACATGAAGTGTTTCATTAACCAATACGTTCTTGTTTACTTTGTCAGCAGGAATTTAATGTCTCACCATAAAATTCATATTTACTACATATACACAGAATGCCGTTTGTTGTAAAGAATTCCGAAAGTGTGTTTTTTACTTTTAATAGTCATACAAAACAAAGAAAAAGAAATAATTATTACAAGTATTTTCACATAAACCAAGTCAGCATGTTTAAAATTTTTTATTGATTGTAACTTAATCATGTTATAAGAACATAACTATTAATCACACTGACCATTCGGCATTATCATAACTCATAATTTCATCAGAACGTCAGGGAATGCAATGACAGTGGACATGCTCTTAGTCTACATCTTGAACCACGTCCCTTTACAGAACAGTACAGAACATCTGATCGTTTTGGAATTCAGAAATGGATTACACACATATCTTTGGCAAACACATTGTGAGATGCTTCGAACAGAAGGTAACACGGTTTAAATCTGTCAGGTGGAATTTAAACAGCCTTTCGGGCGGGACCCCTGAAAGACCTACAATGCGTGATGGTAAAGAAGCTCCCTTTTAATTCCTGGACTGGAGACAAGATCTTCTCGGCAGCACGGAGGCTATAACAGAAGCGGCACAGGCACTTGAAAGACATTTCCATGGACAGACAACCGTGTACAGTCATGCAATACAATTACAGCCAATTTGGCTTGGAGGTAACGACTAACATACTGCTTTAAGCATGGTACACACAATTCCGGCCCCCCCCCCCCGCCCCTCTCCACACTCGATGCTGACGCAGGAACCACAGAACTAAAAGGGAACTGCCTTTAGCATCAGAGGATATATGTACACAGTTTGTAATAGAGTCATATATAAATATACACATCTTTCCAGTTTCTTTTTTCACTTTGCTCTAACTGTCAAGCTTGTCCACAATTTTTGCGGACGAAGGCAAAGCCATCCAGTTTGCATAAACACTATCATTGGCATATCTTGTAAAGACAGGATTAGTGGCATCAAGTCTGTTGAGCGGTACCGGGCTCTTCTCTGGCCAGTTGGGGTATGACATGCCTAAAAACGAGAACAGATCATTTTTCTGCGAGGACAATGAAAAGAATGCAGAGTGCAGACAGTAAGGCTCTCAAAAGGAACTCTGAACTACTCGGCACGGTCGAAGCAAGCGCTCCGAGCGGCGGGTTTGAAAAAAAAAGTTGCTTCTGACAAGATGGGTGGCACTGCACTGTTGATGCAATGGATTGATTGGTGACAACAATGTAGAAAGGCATTGTGTGTTAGAATCTATTTACCTATCCTGGAATAGCCCCAATGTCTTCCCAATACATTTTTTTTTTTTTGGAAGACTGCTTAGAGAAATGGCTTCGCGGTTCATATTATTGCTGCATACGTTTAGGCCATCGCCTACCAATTAATTGTCAGGATTATTAAGACTGTGGTTTAAAAAGGCATTCGCGTTTCTGGATTGCAGTCGAGTTCTGATGAAAAGCCTTACTGTTTCTCTAGTCAGTAATGCAGGAAAACACCTATATACTTTCATATGTACAAAAACGGTACAGAAATCACAAGACAGTTGGTCTATTTAGGACCTGGTTCAAATGTATGGCCACTCATTTAGACTAGCAATGTTTTGGAATTAAATGAAATATAAAATATTATGGGAAAATGTTGAGGAAAAGATTGACACAGCTATTGACATATGCAAATAAAATAAATAATGAGTGTGGGTAACAATTTCTTGAAACGCAACAATAGTTTCTGATTTAAAAAAAAAATCTTTTTCACCTTTGCCTGATTAAACTTCAAGTACATGAGAAGCAGGCCCGTATTAAAATTCGTTCACACGTAACGACAGCCAAAAGATTTGTGTAAAAGAATTTGTGTCCGGGATCACCAGTAAGCATGCCACTATCACAGCTATTGTCAGCCAATGACAGACTGCCAAAAAGACGGCGTGTGTACATTAGAATCGAGTAAATGCATGGGAAATTCTACCATAGAGCTTGTTTTCAATCCAAGTGGAGGGGAGGGTTCGAGGGAGTGGGGCGTTATTACAGTCCACTAAGGGTGTGTCCTCTTCAGAGAGGGCGTCGTCATATAGGAGGGAGTCGGCTGGCGTGGAAGCTGCCAGGTCCAGGTAGTCCTTGCAGAGGAGGTAAAAAACACGGTCAGCCACAGCTGCACAAGACTAAAAATCCTGTACTTCTGTACTAAGAAGCTCATCGTGGACATTAAATTTAAAAATGATGTCGAATTAAGCCTGAAGTCACCGTTCCCCGAACTATCCAGATGGATGCTCACGATAGCTTACATGGACCTGAGTAGAGCACAGTAAGACACCAGACGCTAGCTTCCTACGCTCTTACTCTGCTCTTCACCATCAGCTTTTCCAGCTCTTTGCTTATTTCTGAGAATGTCGGCCTCTTGTCTGCTTCTTGTTTCCAGCATCGCAGCATCAGATTGTACCTGCGAATGGACAAACTAGGTTGACATTGGAAACAAAGTGCTATATTAACTAGATAAAAAAAAAAATTGATTCAAAATAGATAAACCGGCTGAACAATAAACGAATTGAACATGGGAAATTCTGCAAGCAGACAAAAAAAGAAAAAAAAAAGTTCATACATTTCATCAGTGCAGTTTTCTGGCTTCTCCATACGATATCCCGTCTTCAGGAGGTTGAAGAGACGCTCTGGAGCAATGCCTGGGTAGGGGTTTCCTCCCAGCGTGACGATCTCCCACAGCAACACACCGAATGACCAGCTACCCGAGGACATAAATAAATAAATGTCACCGATGCCAGCTAATCGCGTTTATTACTCTTAGAAAAAAACTCCTACAGAGAAGCACAATAGAGCATACTTACACATCACTTTGGGTTGTGTAAATGTGGTCAAACAAAGACTCTATCGCCATCCATTTAACTGGAATACGTCCCTAATTAAGGAAAATAAATCCTTCTCATCAGATGTAAATCAATGTATTTCTAATACAAGTTACACTAATACATCTGAATTCATTACAATAAGAAAGCATGGGCATCGCCTGTTACCTTGCTTCTCTTTACATACGAATCTTCCTCATAAACATCCCTGGACAATCCGAAGTCCGAAATTTTCATCTTTCGTCCTTCTGCAACCAAGACATTTCTGGCAGCAAGATCTCTGTGAACAAGCTATCAAAAAAAAAAAAAATCATCGTAAAAGCCTCCCGACACGGACACCAAATCTGTGTAATTACAGCATTCATGTAGAATTTCCTTGTTTTATTGAACAATGATTATATGTGTATCTACAGAGAGACTCTGTTATCCTATTGATATGTGAGCAACAGTGCAATATTGTTCTCCAACTGTAGACTTTTGCTTATAGGAGATCATTCATTAGTTTAAAGAGTTGCTCTCAATTCAAATAAATAGTGTTTCACACACTTTTAGACAGTCCCTTCCTGAACAATTTCACGTTTAATGTTGGGAAAATCAAAAACCTTTAATTACTTTCACTACTGACTAAAACGTTTGTACGGTACTGTATGTGTATGTGTGTGTGTATATACGCATGATCCAACACAGCAGCATGTACCTTCATTTCGGCCAGGTACTGCATGCCCCGAGAGATCTGCCAGGCGAATGAGATGAGGTCTCCCATGGTCAGTGCCCTCTCGTCCGGGTTCTCCAGGTAGCTGGAGTTCCGATTGGCATCGCTGCCCATGTAACTGGGCCGGACCTTCCGGCTCTCCCGCAGGAAGTTACGCAGAGACCCGTACTTCGCATATTCCACTATCAGATAGAGTGGACCTGAAGGAGGACTCCAGTGGTGTCAACAATCTGGTAAAGTAAATCCACATTTCTATTTCTAAATAAGGACGCTGAAACATCAGACGTACCATCTTGGCTGCAGGCTCCATACATTTTTATGACATGAGGATGGTTAACCTGCTTAAGTAAGGTGAATTCTGACAAAAGGTCACGCAGTTCACTATGAGAGGCGTTTTCTGTAAGGAGAAACGAAGGGATGATAAAGACAACTCAGGGTAGATCAGACAATGTCACAGAGAGAAAAATTTTTTACCTTTAAGCATCTTAACTGCAACCGTGGTATATCCTGCTTTCCCTTTAAGGCGGAAGGCTGTTGCTTTGACAACCTTTCCAAACTCTCCTTCCCCGAGAGTTTTTCCCAACACAAGATTCTTACGTGGAAATTCCCACTTTGGATCCTCCTATTGACAAGCACAGCAAACTATTTATTAAACTTTGATTAAACTAATATTAAATATTAACAGCAGTAAAACTGAGCAGCCTGACAGTAGCCAAGGGCCTAAAAAATGACGTCGCCATATTTTTCAACTATTCCATGATAAACAATATACATCATGATACTTTTAGATTTCCTCCGAATCACTGTATAAATGTCACGTGGTATTTGTCCACCTTAAGAACATCTCTGTCTGTCTACCTAAGGTCTCATTCATGCATATTGCAGTGGTTTGCTGTTTGATCTTCCCAGTAAAGACCAACATGTCACCACTAAACTCATTATCCACCTGCACTGGCTTCCTGATGAATCCAGAAGCCTCCTCCTTACATACAAATCCCTCCATGACCTGGCCCTTCTGACGTCTGGAAAAAACCTTCTACCTTGTTCAAGCCGTTTGACCTTGGGTCTCTAAAAGGCCTTGACAGGCATTATAAAATGTTATGCTTATTGTTGTTAATGGATGAGAGATATTAAGATGAAATGTGCAATACTACAAATGTCCAGGAGGAGGCAGACCGGCACATGACTCCACCAGTCCTTTACACCTCTGGACATCGAGCCTCTCCATGCATTAACGGAATTTCAGGACGTCCTAAAGAACAGATAACATGATGAATCCTCACCGGTATTTTGAAGGTGTCGATGGCAACCTGGTTCTCCATAGAGTCTAGCGAGGCGCGCCGGACGTTGCCAGAGTAGCTGATGGGGTAGGACTGCGCCGGCCGGCGGAAGGTCATCTCGGCCGAGGCAATGGGGGTCTTGGGGGACGTTTTGTGGTAGCGGCGGATGAAGTAGGAGGACAGCAGGACGGAGATGATGAAGGACAGCAGCAGGGCGGTGGCGATGACGGTCTTACAGACGTCATTACATATGGCCACTGAAGGACACAGAGCAGAGGTCAGGGCCATCTCCTGAATATGAAATACGTTCTAGTAATAAACTGTCTGGTCAAACTGTTACACCGGTAAACCGAAAGCCGTGAACAGTGCTTTTGTAGCTCAAATTGAACACTGCACACACTTTGAGTGACTAAATATATTTGAAGACACACTTAAAAAATAAGTTATGTAATTTTATATTAAGGTAACCAAATGTACCCAACTACATTCACACAACTATATTATTTTTTTATTTCCTTATTATGTCCTATTAATTACAGGCAAATTAAATTGAGTATTTCAAACTCAAGCCAATTTAGAGCAAAACAGTGATTTGTGATGAGGTTTAATTTGGACACATTTACATTTAGAGCATTTATCAGACACCCTGATCCAGAGTGACTTACAATCAGTAGTTACAGGGACAGTCCCCTCTGGAGACACTCAGGGTTAAGGGTCTTTCTCAGGGACACAATGGTAGTAAGTGGGATTTGACACAAAATTAGGTCTGAGGCTGGACTGTGTGCAGTAAGTAAATCTGAGGAATGCTGCATTTCTGAACTGTTCAAGCAGCCCTGTATTTATACTAATAAACCAGAAACGGTTTATATTATCACTAAGGTTGTTATAGCAGTATAAGAGGAGACGCTCACCACCCATCACAGTGCAATCCTCAACTTCAATGCTTTAATAAATGTATGTTTTAGAGGCCAAAATGCCGGCTATTTAATGTAATATGGCTGCGATTTACATTGTAAAACAAAACCGAAGACTCAAAACTATGAAGTATCACATAGTAGTAGCCCAGCGGGTAAGACACTCGCCATGAACCAGAGGTCCCAGGTTTTTCCCTCACTCAGTATTTTTAAATCAATATATAATATATTTAACATGAATATATATTTAAAAAGCGTCTCATGAGATATCCAAAGATCTCACACTTTCACACGTTCACTTTCACCACACTCTTCTGAACAGGAATTGGGGTGACTGAGCTTTCGCAATTTCAGCTCTGAAATTTTGGAAGACTCCATAGGCACCATCAACTCCAACTTTCAAGTCTTGACATAAAAGTCATTTTTTTCCATAAATTCTTGTATGTTTGTTTACTTTTTGTACAGGACATTAGTATGACACTGCATTGCTCTATAAATAAATTGATTGATCTTCCATGAATACTATGTACAATATGCTAAATATAAGATGCAATTTTTAATATATTATACTAGTATCCACATAAATTGAATCCCCTCACCTTTTATGTCTTCTGGTTCACAAAAACACCTGTCGGGGACACAATAGCAGGTACCATGGCCAGCTTTAATTCCGTACATTGAGCCAGTTTCATGACCTCCAATGATAGGCACCCCTGAAAGCCACATCAACATAGTCATATGCAAGCAAATTAGCACATATTAATTATGAGTTATACGTAACAATAAGAATGTACTGTTATACATTTCAATGAATAATTATGGAGAAATATAAATTACTTGCACAATCCTGGGGACAGATTGTCCTGTCTTTCCTTTCAACTGCATCACAGAAGCGATCTGGACATGTCCGCAGGTCTGGCGAGCAGGTGGAGTAATTTACTGAGATCCCTGAGGGAGCAAGAGAGACTTTTGTTGGTCACACAAACAGTTCTGCCAATAATGGATAATGCTTGCCAATTAGACATAATAAAAACGAGAACTCTGGAACCTTTCTCTGAGCCTTGCCGCCACTGGCAGAGCCCTGTTGCAGTTCCAAGACCCTGGTAGGTCTCGCATTCAGCACGACCCTTCTTCTCAGCACAGGATAAGATGCGCGAGTCCACAGGTTTACTTGCTAAGCAACGAAAAACAATAAGAAATGAAATCATTTGTAAGAGACAGACACTGGACATCAGATAATCAAGTCTGTCACCGCACTGTAAGTTCCCATATTCCCTCTAATTAGACAAATGCGTCCCCTAAAGACAGGATCTGTGTCTGGAACGTGGGGAAGGAAAGGAGCAAACACACATTAAACAGGGATAAATGACAAATGACAGCAGAAGGACAGCACGTGGCTGGGATGCACTTATACTAATAATAACAGACGACAATAATCAATAAAATTGCGGATTTTGGGGCAGTCTCCTCTCAGCATCAAGATCTCACTAGTCCGGGAGTGTCAGCGAAGACGAAAATGACAGGTTTGACTTTTCATATTGAGACTCACCTTCGCCCTCAAACACAATGACCAGCAGGGTCTTGGCCTGCAGCTGCTGCTGCTGCTCCTGAGCCACTAAGGTGAACTGCAGCTCCTGGCACTCCGGCCGCTGAAGCACGTCCGAGTCGTTCAAGTACAGCCTGCCGGAAGCGGCCCTCAAGCTCTGGGTTACGACGACCGCTGCGTAGCAGGACTGCAAGTCCGCAGAGGCGTTCCTGTCCAGGGGTACGAGCTGGTATTCCACCTCAATTCCTTCAAACTTCAAACAGTTGTCCACGCAAACTTGACCAACCTGGAACATCCGGATTGTATCCATCATTAAACAGCACAGTATGGCAGAAGAACCAGCATGGCTGGGAGTGGGTAGCGCTGCCACGCCTGCCCTACGCAGTAAACGCGTGTACCAGCGATTATAGAGACGCCGGCAAAAATAAAACACTGAACAGTTCCATTTATTCTTTTACACTAAGGGTGCCTCCATGGAGGAAGGTGAGGGACAATCATTTCCAATTGATCATTTTTATAAATTTAGGCTGTTTGTTTTTCTGCAGTTTTGGATGCAAAATAATTCAGTGTCAGTACTTACGCTTTAATGGCAGATTTTGTCTTTATTTGTTTATATTGTTTACATTTTACATTTTTTTTTACATTTCGAGCAAGTGGACACAGTTGTAGTAAGTGGGATTTGAACCTGGGTCTTCTGGTTCATAGGCTAGTGTGTTACCCACTAGGCTACTACCACACTGCATTCATATCAATTAGGTCAAATGATCAATTACGTCAAAAATGAAATCAACTTATAGTTATTTAAACTTAGAAATAAGGTTATCTGTAATGTAAAAACTACATTTTAAATGTGTAGGAGCTGCAATTTGTTATGTAATTTTAATTTTACATTGATGCCTTTGAACCGTTTCAAGTGCAGCCTTATACAGACATGAAAAAACTAAAGAGCATGGACCTCCTGCACACTGGCCCCCAATCTTCATTTACGAAGGTCAGTAAAATACCTGGGCATATGTTGACGCTCTCCTGGACACGGTAAAGAAGTACGTGACGTTGGTGAAGTGGATTGGCACCGGCAGAACGGTGACATTGAAGTGCAGCATCACGGTCCCATTCGGACCTGTGTATGTGGTGTCCTTGACCAGATAATCTATCTGGAAGGATCGCTTTTCACTCACAGACAGGTTCTTGTTGAGGATCAGCTCTGGAAAGGTACACAACAGCAAACCTCGAACAATTTGTACATGAAATAATGCAGTTATTATAATAGAGAGAAATGCCTCTATTACAGACTAAACATGGCAGCTCTTTCCATGAAATGACATTTAGGCTCATTTCTAATCTTCCTGACTACATAACAGGCCCAGCCACTTCCTCAGATCATTTCTCTAGGGCACCTGCATGTCGCCACCAACAAGACCCTGCAGAAATGTGTCTTGGTTTCAACTCTGTCTTGGCATTAAGAGCTTGAAACCAAGGCAACTACATGTCAACAGACCTATAGACATTTTGAACGGTGCAGCCACAGGCTAAGCCATTAATAGATGATATATAGTCCGGTAAAAAGATGAAGATTTATGATGGGCTCAGAACTTACTAAACTCATGGACGGTGCCGCGCACATTTCCAAAGATGGCCTTTTCCTCTCTGAAGGAGTGGGCAACCGTGAATGTGTCTTTCACCCAGGTATCGTTGGTGACGATGGTGCCCAGCAGCTTGTTCTGGATTAAGTGTTTGGGGTACACTGGCGTTGTGTCCCTATCATAGACGAGCACATTTCCAAAAACAGTACCCTGCAAACACACGAGAAAATAATGGTTGAACACAATAGTAAAATATATATATATTATATATATATATTATATTGTATACACACACACACACACACACACACACACACACCCTCTACATTTATTAAAAGATCAAGTTTTAGTAAAAGTATCAATGCAACTTGTTTGGCATTAATAAAGACCATAAATAAAACAGGACTTATTTGCATTTCTTCCTTCACTGCTTCAACTAACTGTCTAGCAATTTTCAAAAATATAATTTTTTTTAAATGAAAGTAGTTTGGGAAAAAACCTGCATGCGACTGAACTCCACCACCACGTTCTCAGTGTCTGAGAAGGGAATGTACGGTGCACTGTCATCTTCATCGTAGATGTTGACATGCATGGGCAGGAAGAGCTTGTGTTCGGTGTCTCCAGTGTCCACCGTGCAGATAATCTGCATGTGGTACACCTCCCTCTCTTCGCGGTCGACGGGTCCCGTCACCATCAGCTCGGACGTGGCGTTGTTCACAGCGAATGGCACTGCTTCATCTACGGTGAAAAGAGGGAACACTGGTCACTGCTTGCTGGGAATGAGGTCAGGCCTAAATGCAGCAGGTTTTATTCTTTTACAAATTAGTATTTAGAGGGTATTGTGGGTAATAAATGCTCTGCATACAACACATCATATACAAAAAGACCAGATTTGGGTGACACAATATTATTATGAGACAATAATGAACGTGATTCAAAAACGTGGTTTTATTAACATGGTTCCAGTTCATTATGGAAGTGGGTACAACTTTTTTTTATTCCACGTCTCCAAAATTTGATACGTTTTTTTACACTTTTATTTTACAAAAGAAAGCAGTGTAATATTGTGAAATAGTTCTTTGCATGATATGCACATGTTATTTACATGTAAATGGTACATGTAATACAAAAGCAAACAGTAAATGTTAAACAGTGATGAAATGTGATTTCTATTGCTGGTTATTTTTTCCCACCCACTCCATAATCACATAGTCTTTAAGTGAAGAAATATGTTTATAACAAAAATCATGGAAGTCAGAAGAATTAAAATGGGCAAAAAGGAATGTATGAATTTACCTGCGTAGCAAAGCCTATTAAGTAATGGTAATAATATTAATAATGATCCCATGAGGCCACTGCGGCACGCCCT
Organism: Denticeps clupeoides; assembly: GCF_900700375.1. Taxonomy (NCBI): domain Eukaryota; kingdom Metazoa; phylum Chordata; class Actinopteri; order Clupeiformes; family Denticipitidae; genus Denticeps; species Denticeps clupeoides. The sequence continues at coordinate 6,237,999 of NC_041714.1, forward strand.
CTATTCCCCCTCCACTACGGCAAGTCATCAGGGCGTTTGTAAAGGGTTAGTAGGCTACATTCAGAGCCTGACTGCTTTGGGAGTAAATCGGAGTATCTCACACGTGACATCCACACCATGCAGGTTGCTTTAGAATAGTAGAATGTATTCATTATATATATTTATCTTAAACAACAATACAAATTGCACGGTCATCAGCACCAAACAGAAATGAAATTGTGGCCTCCCACGTAATTAAATCTTCATTTGTAAATATAAGGATATATGCATATATGGATACAGAAAACTGAGTTGAGATACCTGCGTCCACGCCATACGTGATGGTGTAGTTGGAGCAGACGTCGGACAGGCTCAGGCGTCTCAGCTGGTGCAGCGCCCCGGCCAGGCGGTTCTCGGTAATGTGAGGAGCCACTTCCCTCAGCGGAAAGCAGAGCCGCTCCGGCTTCATCTGGCCACACGGGGGCAATGTGGCATTCTCCAGGGTCACCGTGATCGACACCGAAGGCCACATGTGGCAATCCGGCTCCCGCATCCTGCTCGCTACGGCCACCAGCGCAAGCTTTTTCGTCGCACCAAACGGATTTTTGTCTGCAAAAAGATAAAAAATACAATTGACTCTATACGTAGACGTAAAGCTCAACAATAACTCGTAATATGCTGCACATTTTGAATCCTAATCTCTACATTACATCAGTACATGCTGTTTTATGAAACTCACCAACTGTGGCAAAGTCATTCCACTCCAGGGTTTTGGTCAGGGAGAGTAAACCCGTTGTCTCGTTCATGTGAAACCACGAGGCGTACAGAGGGGGTCTACTCGCTCGCCAGCACAGGTAGAAGTGGGGCCACTCGGATTCCGTCTCCCGCATGGAATGAATCTGTACAACGGGCGTCCCTGCAGGCTGCCCGATGTAAATCCTTTCAGAATATTCATAATGTGGGAAGTAGAGACCCAATGAACCTACAAAGTGGAAAAAAAAAACAACACAGGTTAGTTGTCACTTGTGATACACAGCAGCACAGCACACGGTGCACACAGTGAAATTTGTCCTCTGCATTTAACCCATCAACCTTGGTGAGCAGTGGGCAGCCATGACAGGCGCCCGGGGAGCAGTGTGTGGGGACGGTGCTTTGCTCAGTAGTATTCGAACCTTCTGATTGCGGCGCCGCCTCCTTAACCGCTAGGCCACCAGCTGCTACGTACACTGCACATGCAAAAATGACGCCACATGTCCTCGCCACGGCTCTGCTGTCTCAGGACTAAAACCGGCATTTGTGAGAATACCCGAGCTTGGTTAGATCACTGACCACCAACGTCCGATGGATCTCATTTCATTCCCATGAAATGTTACACAGATTTGCAGTCACCCTCTGAATCCTGGAGTAAAAAAGCCCCACGTGAGTGCTCTGAACGTCCTCAAATCAGAAACATTAGAAGACATTTATGCTTATGAAAAACCACGGAGCGATTCAATTCATTTCAATAGCACTAAATCTTCAGGCCTAACGCCGACGGCGCAGAGGCGGCGGAGAGGGCGTCGCACAGGTCAGCAATTTCCCTGAAATATGTCTGGGTGTTAAATCAACAGAGATTGGAGGGGGGGGGGGGGGGGGGGGGGGGGGGGGGGGGGGGGGGGGGGGGGGGGGTCGTATGACAGTGACACGCCTCTTCTAATGAATCTCTCGCGCGGTCAATAACACGCGGTTTCCGCTTCTCCTTGGCTTCACCTTGGGATGTTTAATAAGGGAGGATAACGTAATACCGCGAAGGAATGAATCATTACCTGCACGCCACTGTGTACAGTGGCAGGGGGGGGGGGGGGGGGGGGGCGGTAATCTATAAAGCACCAGAACAGCGCCGGCGTGTTTTACCGGAAAATGGAGATGCAAGTGTTTGGCCTGTAATTATATCCCCGTTGTGTTCCTGTCCGCCGATGGTGGGCGGCCATTTGGGGAACGCACTAATGTCATTAGCAAGCAGCGAAACTAGATTTGCTATTTCTGTTGGTGCAGTCGAAGCCCGGGCTCTGCTTTCAGACGCTGATTTAATTTCACCGCGCTTGGATGACAGGAGGTCGGACTGATGGATAAAATGCGGCCGGCCTTCCTGAGAGATGGAGATACCCCCCCCCCCCATAATTAAAAGGCCCAGCAGCCAAAAACAAACAGGTTACGTCCCTCGGCTCACCGCTTCATAATGCCGACATAAAAGATTTGGGGGAATATTTTGAGGGTGTTGGTGGTAACCATCACCCTTGGTGAGCAGTGGGCAGCCATGACAGGCGCCCGGGGACGGTGGCACCTTCCGATTACGGGCCCTTACCCGCCAGGCCACCACTGCCCCGGTAGTGGCTGGCGGACGTGGTCTGATGGCGAGAAGAGAGGAGAAATGGGATAGAATGCAGGGTGCCGGACTTTTTCTAGTTCTGGAGGATTTGTGGGTGCCTCGGCGCATTTTTTGGACAACTGCGTCCCTGAATTTACAGAGCGTTGGGTGTGTGAGAGATAACTAGCAAGCAGTAGCTACTCATTTCTACGTTTATTTCTGTGAACCCTGATGAGACACTAAATACTATAACGGCTCTTTAAAGCAGAACTTCTGTTCATTATGATGGCACCCCCGCAGTAGCTACCACTCTTAAAATGTTGTTTTATTTCTTCCTCTTCATCAGAACGTCCATAACAAGGTTTCGTTTGACTGTTAAACACGTAACTTGCACTTTCTCTGGCCACACAGCTCTCAAGCTGAAAAAAGGAGGAAAGAAATATTCCAGAGGGGGGAAAATCTCCATGCAACCGGATGGAATCAGCAGCTTTGCGGACCCCGTTGATACGGGGTGTTGTTTCAGACTGGCTGGGAGCGGGAGTTGGGGGGGAACCCTGCCATCACACCCACTACCGGGAACGTGGCCAATTGAATTTCCAGGGGTGCAGAGGCTGGGAGTCTGTGGTGAGTCACTGCTGAGAGTCAAACTTTGAGCCCCATCTCTGGAAATGATAATCGCAGGCCTCAATGGGAATACCACTTGCCCACCAGCAAAGGTTTTGGTTTAATTACAGCTGTGTGTGTGTGTGTGTGTGTGTGTGTGTGTGTATGTGTGTGTGTCACAGAGGCCTGTAGAGTCTTTGAAAGTATGTCTTGGTCTTAGTTCTGTGGAAATTGAATATGACGGTCATCAGATTGGTCTTCTGTCGAGTTTCTGGTGGACCTACGGTTTTAACAATGTGATCCTGTAATTGGCCCAATCACCTTTTTATTACTACTGTCTTAGTTTTATCTGTCTAAAGCTGCATAATCTAATATTGTTGTGTTGACTCTATAACAGACCGTACCCCAATCTTGAAATATAATCGATACTAGCTCTACAAGGACACAACAAATACAGGTAAAACCCTCAAAAACATCTGGAAAGAGCTATTACCCCATTTGCATTATGGAACACTGGCACCTTTTTAAACTGCACCACTCAGAAATATATTTCTTTCCAACTGTCTCACTACACATCACTGCTCTGTTTCATTTTTAATTATGAAATTTCTTAAAAATACTGCAGTAAGTGCTGCAGTAAACCATAACCTGTCCAACAGGGTTCCATCATTCAAAGCGATGCACCATACCAGTTTAAGAAGTGGAGGTTCATTACTCTCCAGCATCACGTACTGACTACTGCAGTCCTGTGAGTTTGTGTTTAAAGTCCGTCAGTAGAAATGTTCTCTGCTTTGACCTCCCACAATTGCTCAATGGATTATGACTGCAAACACTATGATGCAGTCTGAACGTATTGATTTCAGCTTTCAGGCATATCAAAGAATCAGCACTGAGGCTTTACAGTAACCTATGGTACTAAATCAATTAGGCAGTGGGACAGAGAGACAGAGTTTTATCTCTCACAAGCAGCACATCAGCTATCTGGCATATCGATGGACGAGCACTCGGGGTTACAGGAACCCGTGTTTAATCACAGTTGCAACTGTCTCGTGTTTTAGGCATCATGGATCGCTTTCCTGGGCCTAGACCAAAGAGACAAGACTAAAAATGCTTTTAGTCTAGGACTACTCTTGTTCCATGAATGGGAAAGTTACCTGAAAAATTGTCATGTATTCCATCAACAGGTACAATTCTAAAAAAAAATGCAGATATGCGTAAGAGGCCGCTGTCCAGGGACAAAGATAATTAGCTCGATATATGGGCCCTCTGCGAGATTTACCATCGATGACATCATGTGATGGTGGAGCCTGAGTGCTTTCTTCTCCAGCTCACGCCTGTGGTCAGTGAGTCCGAGCGTTTTTATACCCGCAGAAGGACACTGCTAATGCCACCACCGTTCAGCGATACTTGATACAACTTCTTCCCCATCTAATAATAAAATACATCAAATCCATTATTCTTGAATGAAATATCAGGCTTTCGAAATAGCTGCATGACAGTTCTACTGTGTTTTGGCATAATTTCCTGCTGAAAACAGGGACTTAATATTCTAAACGCTATATATTTCCCACATTGATCAATCAATTGATAAATTTCAGTAAAAAAAACAAAAAAATATATACTATATATATACTAAAACCTAGAGGTAAACCACAAACACGACTTCAAACCTGGGACATGATGACATGGAGCACTAGTAAAGATGTAAAATTCAAATTCTAATTTTATTTGTCACATACACAGTCATACACGGTATGATATGCAGTGAAATGCATTAGCGACTGCTACAGACCACAGTATTGCAAATATTGCAAGTATCCAGTGAACCAATATGCAAATATTGCAAACATAACCAAATATTACGCTTTTATGTTTTTAACATAAAATATGTGTAACAGGTAGGGTGAAGGTGTGCAAATGTGTAAAGTGAAAGTAAAGTAAAATAAAAGTGAAAGTGCTGGAGTGTATTAGTGTTCTGTCCCGTGCAGTGTTGTGGTGGAGAGCTCGTATAGCCTGCGGGAAGAAGCTCCTCTCAAAAAGCAGCTGGATACTTGTGTACTTGCCTTGAGAACTTAATGAGGAGATTGAAGGAACGTCCGCCAGTACGGTTTCGTTCCAGCCCACGTGGCTTCACAAGCTGCCCTGCTCGCTAATTAAGGTAGGGCTGGTTCCGCAGCGGTTCTCACCGTCCATAAAACGTACAAATATTTCTCTAATAATTCGCTTCAGGCATAAACAATTTCTTTTAGAAGCAACGTCAAATGACAAAAGTACCAAGCTAACCCAGGTCCGCCCAGCTCGTAATTTATTAAATACACCCTTATTATTGAAATATTTTTACCTTCTAAATCATGTCCAATTTTACATTTATTCTACTCCTTCAGCAGCCGTAATTGAACACAGTTTGGAACGTTTTTGTAATGTTCTGCATGGACATGACAGTAAATTAAGTTTGTTGTTGAGAAGGTTTGCAAAAATTCTTGCCCTAAAGGGATGCCTGGCCTGAAAAGGCCTGAGAACCGTTGCCCTAAATCACCACAGTGACATCAAAATACCGCATTATATGCAGTACTACAGCTAAGACCAAAACGTTCTGGAGTATTTTCATGCCATATCTCTAGAGCTAAATAAAACAAGTTATTAGTTAGTCTAATTCTGCCGCCCCCTCAAGATGCACAGCCTCTGCTAATAGAAACCAGGCCATCAGCACGAGGAACGGTCACTGCAGGGAAGGTGCACTTGTTGAGGAGTTGGATTCATTCCAAAATGCCTATGCAGTAAATCAGGAGTTCTCAACGTTTTTCTTTCCAGACAGAGATGCGTCTTGATTTCAGACTTTACATGAATAACGTACAAATTCCGCTCTAACAGTGGCTTTCGTTTCCCACTGTGCCTGGGACCGTATCTGTTATAGTCATCAGGCTCTTTCCCCCGTTCCACCTATGGCTTCCTACGGCCGCACCCGGCGAGTGGAAAAGTGTCCTTGATTAAACCGGCACAGAAAGACCCCCCTGCCCTTTCAGCGAAGGTCAGCAAACAACGAGTTTGTCACTAATAACAATCCACCGGGGCGGTCACTGGCTAATCAATTTCGATGCTAATCAACCGTCAAGTGCAATATTTCCGAATGACAAGTCAAGCCGTTACACTTTACATATCAATATACATTATTTACCAAGATATGCAGAGTATTAAGCAAACAAGAAAATAATAACTTTATATAATGCATCCGTGCTGACATATAACAGTATTATGTTATTACATAGCTCAAAGTTATAAAAAAAAAAGGTTTTGAAAACACTGTGTGTAATTATGGAAATAACACAGCAATAACACTGTCCTCCAGTCCACCACTGTCAAGTGTCCTTCGCCTCACAATTTATAATACAGTAATGGGAATCATTATTGTGGCTTCATGCAGCGGTTTAATTAACTAAATGGCCACCAATTACCACATAACTCAGTGGGAGGGAGTTGTTATGGTTCATAATGGTTAAAAATCCTTCCAAGCGGTTTGTCCACATTACAACCAAGACAAATGTGACCACTGAATCGTAGTTTGAGCAAGCAATATATCCATATTTAGGCAAATGAAACAATTAATATTGAAAGAAAGTCTTGGTTTCTCAAATTAACCAGTTGAGACTGGTACCATCTCACTGCCTCTGCTACAGGTACGTCATAATGGCACGAGATATTATGTGAGCATCAATCATCACCGCAAAGCGCAATCAAATTTTCCAGCAAAGTGGACAGGGCTCACAAAAGCTACAGCAATTTTCATCAGTCATCAAGAAATTACATTTCGGCTCTCCGCTGGGATCCGCTGGAGCATCAGAATTGGGTTTAGGTTTCCCTCTGGAATCGGCTGGGACATGGCAGCATGCACGGACGAGGCCATTAAGCATTGCGGGCCTCCCGATGCCGCCATTATGCCGGCCTGTTATCATCCACCCCCTTCTGTGTTTTTCCAAATTCCCTCTCATGCAAATGCATTAATATCTCGGCGTGCCGGCTGCCTGCGGCACCTGCTGCGCTTTCACATTCCTGCTGCTTGCTTACAATGGGCCAGCAGTTGATATTACATGGACCAGTGAGACCGAGAATTGCACCAAGCGCTGCCATTTCCATCCCAGAGTGTTTTGTGCTGAATATGCTGCGAAGAAATCTGTCCCGATGACGTGATCATACTTCATCTTGACGCCTCGCCGAGCTCAGTAACTGATGAATTTCATGGTTTAAAAAATGGCAATGCTGCAGTTTTCCATCTAAAACTGACCTCATGGCACCGCTTGTTCCGGCGTGCTGGTAAACGCTGCCTCTCCCTTCACGCCGTGATAGGGACCGAGGCTTTTGTACTGTACATGACTGGTCAGACACACCATGCATCACTGGCCCGTGGAGCGTAATGAGTAAAGACCCATGTAGGAAAAAAGCGAGCCCCAAATGCCCTCGGGCCCTAATTTCAATCAATGTCGTCTTGTCTCGTCACTGAGGCAAATTAGATTCTTCCAGCGCATGTACCAGAAATGTGAATCCGGGCCGGGTACCATTGTTGGGTACCATCGGCAGCATGTAACCCGATTTGGGAGCAGTCAAGGTGCCCTGAGCATTTAAAATCATATTAGCATGCTGACCAGCATTATCATTACTTATAACTTCATTGATGGGACATATTGACCCATTTATTCATGTTACACCTTGACATTTATTGACATGATTATAAAACAGTAACAAAATAGCAATTCATTATTTAATTAATCATTAGAATTAATTAAAAATTACAAGACAATAATTAGGACTATAACAATTTTTAAAGAAGAAAATAATGTGTCATCTTTTTAAAAGATTGGTCTGTTAAGGAAAATATTTTAAGTCCTATATTTTTGAAGACACATTGGAAGTGGAATAAAACCTTGGAGGAAGCACATTATCAGATAGCTTTTACCATGGTTTCCTATATATTTACTGCATTCTGATGAAGATGATAAGAGATCTACTGGCAATTTATCGCAAGATTTATAATCTCTCCATGTGCAATTCAAGATGCAGCCTTAACCAAATCATGTAATGTAATATATGGCCAAATCAAATAGGCTCGTGCATCAAATGAGATATATTGGTCTGGCCTGCCTCACGGTCCATGGGCCGCTGATGAAAATGATTGCACTAATGCAAGGAGGAAGCCAAGCTCGGTCCGCGAAAGCTGCTTCCACTGCAGTGGCAGTTGATGGGAGCAGATTACCACTCGGCTGAAGGTGCTTCCAGGGCTGGAGGTCACCGGCGGGCCCACAGAGAAGGGTAACGGGGTCAGGTCTGCCCATACACAGATCAATGTGTTACTTCCTAAACAAGGGCACCAGTAAACTCCTGAGGTGACCTGGCGGCGATAATGATAATCAACACAGGGGCAGGGAGGTCATAAATGTCACTGACAGGAAGACTGGAGATGACTGTGCTATTCTACAACAACGATGTAAATCAGAAAATGAGCAGTTTGCATAAAGGTAGTGAATGGTGTATTTTACTAGGCCTCACTGAAAGACTTTTCAGAAGCACAGTCATACAGACATATCAGTGAAGAATAAGAAAAAGAAAAACGGAGACATTTGAGTTTATTCTGAAGAAAGCGCACATTCGAAATCCTGGATCCTTATGCAGACAGCATTAGTGTGCAGCCCATACGTGACTGATCATCCTGACAAACTCCCAATTTCCTCAGGTTAATGAACCAGGCCAGAAATGGAAATACAGGCTGTGGCCTGTGGCTGACTGTGTTAAGGCTGATCATTTAAAAAGAGAGAAAAAAAAGCCGGTGTTCCACAGACATTTGTATTTTGAAGCAAAGAATTTCCAGTCCCAGCGCTCACCACAAACACTTCATGTATAACCATATGCACGTATAACTCATTACAGCTCCTTACAGGCTTTAAAGGTCGGAATTTTCCATTTTTTTCAATCAATCTGCAAAAACATAGGTTAAAATTAACATATGAATGCACAATTTTGTAATAAACACCAGGGTAAAACTAACAACAGACAGCCATTCCGTACGATCATACCTCATAAATACATAACTGTCACGATGACTGGACATGGTGTGGAAGAAGGATGCATATGCACGACATCACGAAACGTGTTTAATACATGGAGGACAGGACAAGGGAAACATCACCAAACAATGACCCGACGGTGAACAGACACAAAAAGGGCAGTTTTATACAAATTATACACAGGTGAACACAATCAGGAAACATAATAACACAGGACTAACATGCTGGACCGGATCACGACAGTAACATTTGTTCTTTTCAGATTGTATCACATATTCTTTCTGTGACAATTGGGCCAATTTCAGCAACCTGCAACTAATTTAGATGAAATAAAGCATGGCCATTTCATTTATTAACACAGACAAAGGTAAAAACTGCACGGGACTGAATTTAAACGTGCATGGGACGCGTGTAAACGCATGCGTATAGGTGTCGGTGGCATTTCTGCGTGTCTCTTTAAGAGACCAGCCGCCCCTGTGTGTCCTGCCATTGAAAGTCCTCGGCATCTGTCATTTTAATGGCTCTGGTTTCACGAATGTGAAATTTAACGTGCTGCGCAGGCAGAGCCGCAGACGAACGTCCGTCACCTTCTGTTTGCCAGGGTCCAGATTAGAAGCTACCAAGCATGATGCAGACAGGGTCAGACGAGAGCTTTCGAGGCGATGCGGGATGCAGAGCACAACCGATATAAACTGACAAAGTCCCCACATGAAACGTGAAAGGGCAGCGCAATAAAAGCCGAACCCTGCCGCCTCCCCATCATCCATCTCAAACACAAACACTGTCATAAAAGAGAGCAGCTCCGTTTAGCGGCCGAGCGGCCCGTGCCTTTAATGAGGGGCGTAGGGGCTCATCCGTTATCAGAATGGCGTGCGCTATTATTTTACTGCCAGCGCTTTCCCCCCAGAAGACAAACACTCCATGTTTGCCCAGAGCCCGCAGCACCTGGCCAACACCTGCCCTCTGGCCGCCACGCCTTCCACAGGGAGGCCCGAACTCGTCCTCCGCGGCCCAAAAGTTCGGGCCGGTGCCTTTCCTGATATATTGTGCTGTTTCAAGGTCAGCAATCACGTTTAATGGTATTCGTGACAATGGTCGTCAGAATGTCACAATTCCAAGTGTCCCTCAAAAGAAGGTGGATGAACCTGGATTTGCACTGATGTGTTCCTCACAGCTTTCCTATTTCATTTTATTGTAATACCTTGATCTATAAGCTGAGCATTTCTTTTCGATTGCTTTGTTTAAAATGTGAACTTTCTTCTTCCTCCTCTTCTTCCTCCTGCAGGCCCAGATCCCAGAATAACAGGGGACGGTCGCCTGTGGCGTTAAGCTGCAACTTTATATATATAGTCGGGGGGACAGGGAAGGGATCAGAGCAGGAATACCGGCGGGAATTTTCTTATTGTCTGTCTGTCTGTCTGTCTTTAAAAATAAAACGCAGAATTAGATCGCGACCGTGGCGGGTTTCCAAAAAACGAACGAAGGTCAGACGACGGACATTCCCATCTCCTCCAGACACGCCGATTAAATACGAAAAACTATTAAAACCGAATACGACGTACGAGGGGGAAATAGTTACGAATCCCTAGCACGAGTAAATAATGATCAACTCATACGCAATTAATGCCGCGGGTGCATTAAAGACAGGTTTTAATTAATAAGGAGCTATAAAGTTATTCCGCCCAACCCGCCCAGACTCCGGACTGGAAACTCCACGCAGGCACGAGTGCAATGAAGACACGTTCCTCCGAATGAAAAGAATAAACGACGAGCACGTTCCTCCGAATGAAAAGAATAAATCGCGACCTCGTGGAAACGCGCCTGGTGACCAGAAGGACGCGCGTCCGGGACGCGATCCTGTGGTGTGTGGTGTGGATGGTAATTAAACAAAAGAAAAAGAAGAAGAATCGTGGATTCGTTAAGAGGAGAGAAGCGAGCAGAATTCCTACCTTCCCACTGGAGCAGCGCGACCAGGACTCGAACTCCCCAAAACACACCGCGGCGCGCCTCTCCCATGCTGGGCGACCATAGGCGCGCAAAATCCCCACCGAGTAAAAAAAAAAAAAAAAAAAAGACAACCAGCAGACAAACAGATAAAAAAAAAAAAGAGAATCTCTCCAGAAACGTGTCCTCAGCCCGGCTGTCCCATGGATGAAGGGAGATGCGGGGGACGCGGGGGACGCGGGGGGACGAGTCGCGATAATATCCCGGCACTGGATGGATTTTCCGCCTTTTCCGCCGCAGTCGAGCGCTCACACCGGAGGGCGCGACATTTCTGCCGCGTTCGTGCCAACTTTTTGACAATCGTGGCGGACCCACGCCCACCTGCCCCGTAGGAGGGGGTCACGTGACTGGTTGTGGGTGGCCTTTTATTACAAGCCCTAATTCCCATAACAAGGGGTTCATGTAAACCCTCAGTGCCGGAGGATTTTACCGTGATTAGAACGAGAATATATAATTTTATGTTCAGAACCAATGTGTGACCTGAGTTGTGACCTTTACCGTTTCCTTTTTAGGTCGCTTGCACGGTGGTGATGGAAGTTCATACCTGGTCAGAAAATAGTACTACAGCATGTTGCCATTAAAGGACATGCTTGTCCCAATACCTTTTTTTACTGCGATGTCCAACTTTCCTAGAATTGTTGCGTAAGGTGTGGTGGGTTGTGGCACGCTTTCATACTGGCCTCTCTGTACAGCAGACAACAGACGGTGTTTTACGTCCTCACAGGAGAATTTCATCACAGCATTGATTTAATTTTGTTGCAGGCAAGGGGCTGCAACTGTTGCATGTATTACTTTACCAGCACATCACAAGTGCACGTTGTAGTTGCATATAGAAATGTCCACTTTTCAGATTTGGTGCATTAAAAAGGGTCAGAACTCCAGTCCAGATGTTGTTCATGTTGTAGCTGGAAATGTCTATCAATGATGGAATATCTGCATACATGTAGAGATGAAATGTGTCAATAGACAGATAGATAGCCAGACTTGAATGGTAACCTGTGTTGCGTATCTCAGTTTTGCTGTATGCTCCCTTGCTTCAGTGCATTAATCATGTCAGATATACTGTATATGCGTAGCCATGGATATGCACATGTGTTATTTACCTGTGCAGCACAAAAAGCTTTCACTCTGAATTTGGACTGGAAAGATATTAACTTTAATAAAAATGACAGTTAGTTACAAAAATTACAGTTACAGCGTTTGAGGCATTTTTTATTTGTAATTCATATAGATCCAGTAAGATTGCCATACAGTGACATGCCTTTTAAAATAAAGCCCATAATTGAATAATTATTGCATTTTGCTAAATTTACGATAAAAAGAATGTGCTGAATCATATATATATACACACACACACACACACATACACACAACTGGTAGGTTAGCAACAGACACCTATACACACATACTCTTTTTTTTTACAAAAGAGAAGTATTTTCTTCATGTACATTTTACATTTGTATAATTGCATTCCTCCTACATTTCATGTGCAGCTTGTACACAAGCCAATAATAGCCTCAATGGCAGCAGCACAGTACATTTAATTCCGAGCCGAGGTCTGTCTTGGCCTGACAGTGATGGCTGTGTCTGAGCCAGTCCATGTCTGGGCTCCTCTCCTCTCTGACCGCCTGATTGCTCCAGTTTCGGTGCTTGGTGCCAACTGTGATACATTACCTTGCCTTCAGCTCAGGCCACTGGTCCATCAAGCCACAGTCACTCCAATCATCACCTTTAAAGCAGAGCATCTAGCCGTGAGGCGGCGAGCAACGAACCGGCATTGGGACCTCGACCATACAGCTCAATAGAATTTTAGCGTTGATCTAATAATCCGAGACTGAAGAAAGTCTTGTTCTTGTCCTGATACAAATGAGGCCATGCACTGGCTGAAGAATTCAAATTAAGCTGTATTTCCATACACCTTAAACCAGTTAATTGTACCAGTCAAATGTCTGTATAATACAGACATTATATATTTAATGGATATTATAGCACAGACACCGATACTCTCTACTGATTCATATCCGCTGTGCGTAGCCCACTGGGGTTTTTGTTTACATAGCTGAACACAAAGAGGCCATATCCCGGCCTAAAAGGTGCATATTAACAAAGATCATGTTACTCTATGTGAGACATGCACTGGCATGCACTCCATTTTGAGACATATGGTCAGTGTAAATCAATAAGCACCAGCCAGTGCACTGGTGGAACCACGACTTAAGTGACCACACTTCTGTCTGTTTCTTCGGGTTTGAAGTCATGTGTCCAGGCCAGAAGTGTGTGTGTGTGTGGTCTGAAACATCCACATCCACACAGCTGCAAAATAAATTTTGTTAACCCAACTTTTACAGATATGTCCATTTCGCAAACACAGATTCTAAGCTTTCACTGAACTTGCTTCTGCCAAAATGGGTGAGTTGGGTGACAGTGAACAAAAAGCAAAGACAGAAATGTCATAATTAATTTATTTTAAATATGTAAACATACACACAGCTACTACTGTAAATTATTATGAACAAATTTCTTATACTATTAGGTAGGAGAGCTGAATAGAGTTCATCAAAGGCTCAACCTTGTTGGATAGATGATTTCTCTAATAGCTTAAACATTTAATTTTGGAGAATGAATTGCACACATCAGAATACTTAATAACTGCCTCCAAATGGAAGTAGAACAATCCATAAATTCATTGTGCTCTGTTTGGGATATTTCCTTCCTTTTTGGGATTGCTTTTAATGCATCTTTACAAATCAGTGTGAGTGAGGGCTGGGTCATTTCATGCTGTTCTGGTTATTATAGGGACGGGCCTTAATAGCCACACTCTCCAGTGAGGAGTCCAGCTTGACCCCCATTAAAGCACTGTCACTCGAGGAGCAGATGGTCGCTCTGCTCTTTCGGCACCGCAGGGGAGTGGCCATGACAACAGATTCATAATGGCCACCTAGGAGCGGAAGAATCAGTCTTTCTAATTTGTTAAGTACCACTTCAGTGTATTTGATTTAATCACCACGTTCAGCCCTAACATGGCAGACACCAAATAAAAAGGTGTCCCGGGCCCATTATAAATCAGACCATTGTGGATGGCTATTTGCTAATTAAGGTGCAAACTCTACCAGATTCCATGCTCCGACACATAGACTACATGAGCACGGCCGAGGGCTGGAACGTTTTCAGATTTTCAGGAAAAACCGTTTCCGGTATAGGAAATACGCTATGAGCACCCAGAGGAACGTTGCCCACAGGTTCTGGAAGAGCAGTTCCCAGTGACTGTCCTGACAGCGCATCTCCCAGCTGAATGGGAAGTAGGCACCGAGGAGAGAATGGCCGATGTACACAAAGATGGAGTTCATGCCTGCAAGCGACAGCATCATAAGATTTTATAGACAGCACTTCTAATTCATGCTTCGAATTTAATTACATATGTGAAGATATGTGTCTCTGACTCCTGAGTCCTGAGTCAGGTAGAAGGTACTTGTATTAGGTTTGTGATAAAAACACAATAAACTACCTGCATATTTCTCCCTGAACTCGTTAAGAAGGAATCAAGTGGTGTTGAGAAGGTCCGGATGAGGAAACAATGTTGCATTTGTATTCCCTGTGGATTTAACTGTTTCATCTACTTCTTTATAATCATGTCCATTTGCCTAGTGTATTTGTCATCTGATCCCATTGATCACATCTGTGCGTTGTTTTACTACCTGGGTATATAAATGGCTGACCACCCCACCAGCCCTTGATGTCCACAATGAAGAACATCACACCAAGCAAGAGGAAGGAAAAACAGCCCATGCAGGTCACATAGGACAAGGACCTGCAGAGAAAACAAACTTTTAATATCATTTAGAAAAAGCAGTGAATCTGAGGGTTCCAAAAATTCTATTCATTTATGTATCTTGCATTATTTAACAAAACGGAAGACTGAAATAACATACATGAGGTTATTTAATAAAAAAGTTGGTGGTAAAAGGTAAAAAGTTGAAGATTTTGCTGTGTTTTTACTGTGTTATTACTGTGATGGTAGCATTTCACACTCTTGTCTTCTCTCCACCACCTTAAGTTGGACAATGGGGACAGTTTCCAACAGTCCTGAAGGTTTATGTTGAACACTCGCTCATCATTCACTCATGTTAATGAGCATATCATCAAGCGGCTTTTAATGACGTCATGAGCAAAGCAGCCATTAAAATAGCATTAATCAAACACTTTCTCCTGCTACAAAAATGTTAAATCTGTTTCTTGGTGTGGATTCTTCAAATGGCTCCATCTTAGTCTATGCGTGTGTGTGTATGTTGATATGTATATTTATATCACAAATCATGCATTTTAAGAGCAATATGTTACAATCCCAGCATGCACTTTAAGAATGCAACATTTTTTGTAGTCTGACCGAGAGTGAGTAACCTGTGATTTGCATAAGGCATGAAAACCGATAACTAATGTCCCGCGTCTGCGTTGGACCGTAAGAAGCATGAGCATCCAAAGTGAATCCCTGGCACCTGCTGCTGCACGCCCAGCCAGCAAGCCTTGTCCCTGTCTGTTCCTAAGTGCAAGGATGTTTAATGCAATATTATCTAATGTAAAATGGCCACGTCCCAGAGCTCTCCGGCAGGCATCTTTTATTTAATCTGAAGCGGGGCCAGGAAGGACTCTTGCCTGGGAGTTAATTACTTTTAGGAAAGGAGACAGCCACTCAAACCTGAGAGTTCAATAACCTGCTGGGCACGATGAGCTGTCCATTAAGCCCCGGCAGGTAATGGTTTCGGGGTAA
Source organism: Denticeps clupeoides (assembly GCF_900700375.1). Classification (NCBI taxonomy): domain Eukaryota; kingdom Metazoa; phylum Chordata; class Actinopteri; order Clupeiformes; family Denticipitidae; genus Denticeps; species Denticeps clupeoides. Next base: position 6,253,750 of record NC_041714.1, read on the forward strand.
ACGGGAGTGCAGTAAACTCTTTTTTCCCCCCCCATGCCATAGAAGCAAGTGTATGTGGAAGCTTTGAGGCCGCGTGGTTTATTATGAGCACAATAAAATAAGCAAAGAGAATGTACAAGGCAACCACAACAGACAATTTAATATTAATTTACCACGTCTGGATCACACATGCTTGTGTTTTTGAGCAGCCACACCCACATTTGCAACAATGGCTTCACGCCAAGGTGACATGCGAGAGTGTCAGCGCTCGTGACATGATTTGGTGGGTGTGGGCAATGAGGGCAATATAAAGCACCTCCTTCCCGATTGGCCAGTCCCGTTCAAGGATGCGTCCCGCTGGTGGTTATTTACTGCGGCCCGTTGCTGTTAGAGGTAAGTAAACGCGTGTTTTAGCGGGCCATGATTTGTGCCTTCTGGAAACTCATCCTCTCCTTTCTGGGGAAAGTGGCTGGATTTAGAGGGTCAGGAAGCACTCACCAAAGGTTTTTATTGACAGGTATAAATCCTTCGTCCCGCGTGCACTTACACAGGATGGCTGCAGAGGTTCCCTGAGGGTGGAGACCAAACAGATTTCCAAATCAATGCCGCGCAATAATGCAGGCACTTCTGAACCCCAAGAACCAAGAGTTTGCAGATTAAGTGAATGTTCATCACTTGGACCACTTAAGATTTTATTGGCCACAGACAACAGACACACACCAACCTTGATAAACCTGCAAACAGAACTGTTCACACATTTTCCGAGTTGAAGAAGAGGAGAAGTGTTAAACTGGTTCCTTCAAAAGAGAATATCCCATTACTGTTCATTTTGAGGAAGAAGACAGATCAGTATCCAAACATGCTAGTTTGGGGGGGTATCTGTCATTTGTATAGATGACAGAATCAATGATGTGGACATAGCCTGGCCGGGTTAAGATTGAGTCTCCAGGCTACGCAAGCAGGATGTGGGACAACCGCTGGTATCTAGGCCAGTCGCTCAATTTCAATCTCTGACTGCCAAGTGCTGATCGTTGAACTGTAATTATCCCGGCCCTCGATTTATTGGGACGCCTGGACGCAGCATCCTGGCAAAAAAAATTCTCAGGGCGAACTGAATTCTTCTGAACTTGTCCAGATGTCCTCCTGAAATACTCAGATCGTGGCTTTACATGGCAGTAAATATACACACATATGCTACACAAAGAAATTAATGAATAAATAAATAGCTAGATTTAACGGATAAAAAAATTAACGGATAAATTAATGTATTTTAATGTTTTTGAGCCAAACACATTAAAAACCCTCCAATAATTTACAAAATTATAAAACAAGCAAAGGAACAGCCACTTTTATAGTTATCTTACTCCAAAAGTATTGTTTGACACTGCCAGTTAAAATATATAACGTTTGAACAACAACTTTACTCCCCTCTCACGACTGCCGTTCCACCACGGGTCCTACAGGGGGCGTGCGGGCGCCCAAGAGGACAGCCACTCAGAAGCAATGACTCAAGCGAACTTACTGTTCTTTGACTACCCTCCTGGATTATCCTTGCCTGTCTCTTGCTTGCCCTGGATGTTGCCGATTGACCGCTCCGCCCCCGACTACTCTTTCATCTCGCCCTCTGACCCACACCGGAGACAACTTTGAAGCACTTCTCCACATCTTTTTGTTTATTTACAGTGTCTCTCGTGTAAATATTCAGTCCTCCAGGTAGCTGGGGGAGGGACAGCCTGCTGCAATGCCTGTTGAAAATTGTTGTAGTCTGCCGGTGTGAGTAGTAGTCTTTCTGTGAACCGGCAGATGCAAAACTGGAATTTAATATCGATACCAGTGCTAACTGATATCGAAATTGAGAATACATTTTAGTATCGATTAGTATCTGAAAATTATAATTTTTTATAAAATTACTGTGTACTTCATGTATATGCCTGAGTTGAGAATAAATCACCAAACCTAGTCTAAAAGCACATCTTTGACCGAATCAGGCTATGCGGTTTCAGTGTCTGTAGCTTTAAATGAGGAGGAGAGAGGCGGGACGGGGAGGAGAGCGGCCTATAGAAATGAGTGAGCATTTGCAGAAATTACGTCATCAACACTTTCTGTTGGGCGCAAACAGGAAGTCGTATTGGCCTTTTTCTAGAAGAAAAATGTTTTCAACCCACTGGTTCTTTGTAATCTTGCCGATCTCTGAATGGTGAAGCAGAATGGCCAAAGCACTCATTACACCTATCACCATTTCTAGCCATTGCAGGACAGGCTAGGGGAACTCGTATTAATGTTAAATTATCTCACAAAGTCACATTTTGTCATAATAGGTGACCATTAAAAGAGTAAGATTTAGTCATGGGGTGATTTCTGATGAAAAATCAGGTAGTATATAAGAATACACAAATCCCCTCCTGTCAGCAGACTCGTAACAAACATCTCACACATGTGGAGTTATGTTCTTAACAAAAAAAGGTGAAATATCTGAAAACATGTTTTATATTCTAGTTTCTTTGCTCTGATTACTGCTTTACACACTCTTGGCATTCTCTCGATGAGCTTCAAGAGGTCGTCACCTGAAACGGTTTTCCAACAGTCTTGAAGGAGTTCCCAGAGGTGTTTAGCACTTGTTGGCCCCTTTGCCTTCACTCTGCGGTCCAGCTCACCCCAAACCATCTGGATTGGGTTCAGGTCCGGTGACTGTGGAGGCCAGATCTCCACTTTTTGTTAAGTACATAACTCCACATGTGTTCATTCATAGTTTTGATGCCTTCAGTGAGAATCTACCAACGTAAATGGTCATGAAAATAAAGAAAACACATTGAATGAGAAGGTGTGTCCAAACCTTTGGCCTGTACTGTATATATTAAACAGTTATGCTAAGGTATCCTGGTTATCAATAATTCTTACATTTTCTATGAACAAACAGGTCTTTAAGAACACAGAACATAAAATAGATTTGTATTGATATTTGTCTTGATATTGTATAGGGTGGTAGTAGCCTAGTAACACACTCGCCTGTGAACCAGGAGACCCAGGTTCAAATCCCACTTACTAACATTGTGTCCCTGAGCAAGACACTTAACCTTAAGTTGCTCCAGGGGGTCTGTCCCTGTAGCTACTGATTGTAAGTCGCTCTGGATAATGGCATCTGATAAATGCTGTAAATTTAAATATTAGTTAAATTATGAACTAATAGCTGTGCCTACAACATGTTGATTTCTATTAACTCTACATTGACTTTATATCTATATATTGGTATAGAATAACAAAACAGGGTGGATTGGTAACAGGTTAGCATGCTAATGTCACTAAATATCGTCTCTCAATATCTCACACATTCAACCAGTTCACACACTTGCATATCTAGAATGTCACAGACTGAGATTTAATGCCCATCAACATGTCCTTTTGCAGAGAATTGATGGATGAGTTTTTACTTTTTCCTTCTTGTCCGTAATAGCCACTCAACCAATCACAAATTCACATTTGATCCTGCTGCAAGCACATTATTACATGAACATGCACAATGCTGGAGTGCAAACAAGGTTGATGCTGAAGAGAAAGATCCAGTGTAAGTGGTAGGTAACTTACCTCAGATCAAACAAATTAATTCTACCTTATCTGCCACCAGCATCTTCAGCTGAAAAATACGGCTTATACTTATACTAACTAAGATTCTGTAATAAGAATGATCTTTCCAGATAAATGCTGGCGCATTGTTTGAAGCATAGTACAGACGTCAGTGTCAATACTCCAGGGAATCTACCAGGGTTCCATGGGCATTATGTTCACTGAACCCAGAAAAGTTAAATAAAAAAAAAAAGCCTTTCTGAGACCCTTTGCATTATCATGAGATATAAACTGCATAAAACCATTTTTATACTATCTGATAAAACTGTTTAGTGATAAATCCCACTAGTTACCACTAGTTGTATGTGAGAATTTTTTTTTAATGCAAAAGGTAGAAGACAAGCATTAGATAGTATAGATTTAGTGGTAAATCCCTCAATGGTCATTTGTTTGTTTTTTTCTGGATGTGATATACATTTTTATTCCATAGTCCATGAAGCAGTTCTGAATACAAATTGAAATGTGACATTTACAAAAAATCTTAGAATTGGAAATCATGAATATCTATGCGATGGCTAATTTACACATGGCTTAATGGACATTCATAGAGGGTCATGTAGAGACAGATAACAAAGTGTAAGATAGGAATTGGACTCCCAATGCAGAGCATGATGTTTGTTATCGCCCTAAGTATTAAATACGATATAAACGCAAAAACAGAATTGCAAATTATTATTTTTTTTTTTCTAAGAAAGGCTAAACATTAGACTTTTCTGTCTATTATTTCTTGGTTCAGGCATTAAAGGGTTAAATATTAATGCATTCTGGTGTTCAATAATTCTTATATTTCCTATGAACATACAGGTCATATTGATCTAATATCTCTGAGAAGTTTAATGCCAACGTACCAGATTTCATCTAACATATGTTATGCTGTTTTTGTTGTTTTATTTTATGTTGAAGGAAGTAAAATGGTCTGGGTAGAAGCAGCTCTTCCCATGGGAAGATACCCCAGTGGCTTCTCATATTCCGATGCACGTATTAGCTTTATACTGCTTTGTTTGAGGGACCACCCAATCTGAACAGCAACCCGATGCAATGGCACAATGGTTATAAAACAAAAAGCTTATCTTTACATCAGCATGAAGGCACCAGAAAATTGTCTGATATCTCCCAAGGTGCCAGTTGTGTGCCTGAGTGGCCTGAGTGTTTAGAATATGTGAATGTGCTGAAACAAAGATTGTTTACCACTACAGCAAATGCAGCATGGGTAAGTGGAGAGGAGAACATGATCTGTTCATCTGATCGTTTATATATTTTCGCATTACTCTCTTGTATATTGAGGCCATTATGAACATGGAAGCAATGAGAGTTATCCGGTCCGGTCCCACTGGGTAGCATTATACATCTTTCTGGCTGGAACCAAAACCCACCATCAAGCAAGGAAGCAGTAAAACATGGTCACAGAGTCACAATACATGGTCGTGGTACATGGTCACAGAGTGAGGACCAGGACAATGTCACTCATAAGAAACTCCACCACAGCACATAATTAACAACTCCAGAGTGCTAACATTCAATAATGAATGTATTACTACAGTGTAATTACTGTGCTATGACAAAGTGTGATGTGAAGTAAAGTATGGTGGGGGGGGGCATTTCAAATGTGTTAAATGATATTATATTATATTACATTACATTACATTATATTATATTATATTATATTATATTATATTATATTATATTATATTGCACCAGCATATTTGCCCCAAGGTGCAATTTTTTTTTTAAGAGTTTTAGTGGGCAAGAGAATCAAATAATAGACATGGTTTGACGTCCGGGGACCGCTAGGTGCCCACAACAGGACGCCATGCACCTGATTGGGGAGTTCTGATTGATCAGAGCTGAGAACAAGCCGGCCTGATCAGTCAGGGCTCCTTAAAAAGAGAGAGAGAGAGAGACGCTGGAGGACGCGGCTACACTGATGTGGACACTGGAATCCTTACCGATTGCATTTGCTTTTCAGTTTCTGGTCTTCATACCACGCACCTTTGGGTTTGTTTGAGTTCATGTTTGTATTCCTTATTATAAATCTGACCTGTACAAAGCATGCAATTGAAGGTATGAACCATGTCAACTTACCAAAATGACAGCCCAAATCAGAAAGCGAGTCAGAATACTGAGGTTCCTCAGACGAAAAACAAGAATTATTTTTCCTGCCTGTTAAAAAAACAATACATTTACTTTTTAGTGAAGAAAACTGAGTTTTTCCAGTTAATTTCAGACTGATGCACACTCATGTGGTAGTTCTGAAGCATTTCCTTGCTTTATTGACAGACAAGTCTCCCCCAGGTACACTGCTCTGGGTGTGGTGGGTACAGTAATTGGTCGGCAGCGGATGTGAGCGGAGCGTCCCTGACAAAGCGTTCATGTTTCCTGGATCCTGCTCCGGCAGATGTGGTGGCCAAGTCTCAGCGATGACGAATATGTTGCAGCCGTGAACATTAGCTCGGCAGCCACAGATGGGGGTGGGCGACACCTGGCATGTCCTCAAAGCCGCGTTGACTGAGGAGCTCACCACTAACGTTTTTTTCTGCCCTCCTACTGGGAATGAAACAATGTGTACGAAGCCGGGCGCTGAAGAGGGCCGCGCTCAGCACAGTGTCCACATCAATGTGTGTGAACCTCTAAAAAGTCTTGAGTCAAAGACACAGACACCCGTCCTTGTCTTTTCAATGTTCTCAGCATCAGAGATTGGGTACAGCTGTGTGTGTGTGTGTGTGTGTGTGTGTGTGTAGCTGGCAAAGTGACCCTGAGAAAGACAGCATGTCAACACATCACAGCACATTTACTTTCCTTGGGCTTACGAGACTATGACCTTCACTGGGTCTGTTACAGTAATAATGTAAATCTGAAACCTTTTGTATTTCTCTTTGAGGTGTAAAACTTGTCTGGTTTTGTACTTGTCTGTAAATGATATCATGATCTAACATATAATAACATTATCAACATGATCGCCAATTGCATTCCAGCTTTACCTGCATGCCCATGAATCCCATGATAATGGAGTTTATTGTTCCCAGAACACCTTCAGGGTCAAAGGGCACTGTTGTATGGTACAATGTCTTAAGGAAAAATGCACATATAATCAGATATTTGTTATCTCAGTTAATAAATGAAAAAGAATAACTAGTTGTATGGCTCACCTTGCATGTGGGATAGTGGTATATATGATTTCCTAATATCCATCTGTCAATGTATCCTGCAGCACCTCCAGTGCAGTTTGGGTACAGGCCACCATCTCCAATACCACCAGCACCTAAATAGCCACTGTTAAAAGATCAAAAGGTTCAGGCCAGCTAGAACAGTTCAGCCATAGAAAGCCATTATTATTTAAACATTTTGGGAAGGTCACAATTCAGGTTGTTTTTCAATGAAAATTAACCTGGAACTGCAAGTGTTTCAAGAATGTAGTCTATATCAATCAAATCAAAACACATCTTTTTCAGATAAAATTCTTGCCGATACATCACATTGAAAAAATATAAATGGTTGAAAACATCACCACAAATGTAATCATATATGCTGCTGTAGTACAATAAAAAACAGATATATTTGTGTGTGTTTGTGTGCATGCCTGTGTGTGTTCTTTTTCCTTGTGTAATCCAGACCACATTTGAGTGTGCCATTTTATATAGCATGAGATGTCATGTATTCTGAATGTGTAGTGCTGGTACAACCCATCCCTGGTTAAATGTTCCAGTGCAGTTCAGATTAGTAGTTTGACCGAAATGAAAGTTTTACTGCGTTACTGAACTTTTATAGCATTATTCAGTGGCAGAATTTAAATCAGTGAAGCTGCTGCAGGCTCGGCTGATCCGGACAGGATGGAGGACCGGGGCATTAATGAATGGCTGGAACAAAGCAAAAAAAGGGGGGAAAGGAAGAGTGACTAAGATGGATCCTCTGCCCCTTCCTTCTCTTATTGCACATGACAGACTGAGATTGGCTAATTATTCCCACTGTAGCATCCAACACAAACCCATAAATCATGAGAAGGGACTGAGAAGACCTGTACCAAATGTGCTCCTTCACACACACAAAAAGCCCATATATCCCTCCATGACAATTAGATAACACCAGCTTTCTTCTGCACTATGGAAAACAGCTCAGTTACATTGATGCTGCCACATGATTACGTATTAAAGGGAGCTCATGTTTTCCAAACTTTTATCAGAACAGATCAATCATCTGATTCTGGCTGGTGAAGAATGTCAGAAAGCAGTAAAAAGGTCAGCTGGAAGGAGCCCTACACCACGAAAGCAACTTACGTTGGACAGTTGGGAACTGGCAGCAGAAAGGTGAGACACAGCCAAACCATCTCCAGGATGATGATGAAAACCCATTCTGGCCAGTACAAAACCACATCCTGAATGGGGTTCCACCAGTGATGCTGCAACAACAAATGCACTTTTACTAGAATCGCCAATGGAAACCTTGGTTGCAGCGACTCAGATGCGACACATCAACAGAGAACAAGCATCTGTCTAACTGCAGTGTTGACAAATGTCTCACACCCCAACAATACCCGGTCAGCAGTGATGCACTGAATTAATGAATGAATGGACGGACGGACGGATGGATGGATGAATGAATTGTCTAGTGGGTGGATGCAGTTTAAAGAAAGCAGCAGATGAGGTTCAGCCTGCATCTGTACAAGATCAGATAAAGCCAGTCTGTGTAAATTCTGCATATACACTGAACTGTATATTGATGTCCTGTAATTTGAGGCTGAGGTTATGTTTATTACAGTTCTGTTGGTATACATACACAATGTAATATTATAATCCCTGCCAGCCTGAAAATAGAAAATAAAACATTCAACATTGAATTGAAATGATTTGTCAAGTCATTACTTGTCCAACCACATGCATTGTCTCTGTATGGTGCGGTATACGTCTGAATTTGATGCTCACCTCCTTTAGAGGAATTTCAGCATGTGCTGAGAAGGTCTGCATCAGGGCCAGGACAAAGTAGGTGAAGCCCAAATGTTGCAGGACCCCTGGTATACGTAGCCAGGACAACGATACTGTAATACAACGACACAGATGATTGGTCATTCATGTACCATACCATATTTCTACATTTTTCTATTTTACTTTCGAAGACAACAGTGATTATGAAAAAAAATATTCCCATGTTATTGTAATTTTCTACAAGCCACTTGATAGAATCGTGTGCACAGAGTTTAACTGTAAATAAGTATCCTAGACTGTTCATCTGCACTGTTCAACATGTCATAACAACACATGGAGCATATATAGCGGCATTATTACTGTAATTATTAGTATTAGATTGTGCCAGGATCAGAGCTGGTGAACTGTCTGTTGTTATTATGAGCTGTCATGACAGCCCATAAACAACCGCAGTCTAGCACAGGAAGAGACCACGACCATCTATCTGAAAGCACCTAAAGATCCTCCTACAGGGGTGGCGGTGGAAATAGGAGGAGGTGAAGCTAACAGGCTCCCCTTTTTATGGTCAGTAAAAAAAAAAATCTGGACAAGAGAGCAGGAAGGACGGATAACAAAGTGAGCCATCGGCTGTGTGTGTGTGTGTGTGTGTGGAGGTACAGGAAGATTGATGGTAATCTCCACATTAGTTAATTGAAAACCTTTTTGTTTCACATACTGTACAGTAGGAGTGTGAGGAACAATATAACAGCGATCATTGATCCAACAAATCAAATAAAAATGTCACCTCTCTTCAGGACAGAAGAAGGACATTTTAATGAGTAATGGCAGATGCCACTTCCAAACACAGGTTACGCTTTTTAAAGAAGAACCTTCCCATTACTCATGGCGCTGAGATAAAAAAAAAAAATCAATCAGTCAGACTTTGATTTGATTTTTAGGATTATACAAAGAACATATGCTTAAATAGTAAAAAAATTACATTGAGCGCTAGTGGCTGGTTTTATCTTTAACATAAAGTGACAGGAAACTGGCTCAAGGAGGATTCAGTGCCATCTTGGCTGTTGCCGAGCCTGGATATGTATAAACATCTTGACTAATGTACTGTTGGCTGTTATGCCGCCTTGTACTTTATCAGGCTAAAGCTGCCAAAATTGCCTCTTTTTGATACAGCAACAGCAGCACAGTACACAGTACAGCCCACTTTTGCATTTGCATAAGACACAAAGATGTTCCTTTGTGAAAATGTTCCTGCACAAAGAAAACATGCATTTTGCAGCAAAACTGCAAAGTTCAGTGTACATTTACCCCATGAAATGGAAACATATGTGAATGTCGGTAAAAGTGTGCCATCTGAACATTGGTTGCAGCTCACAGGATGAGGCCAAGAAATTGCAAATGGCTGACATCTGAACGTAAACAGCACTCACATCAGCTCCGGAAATATTAACTAAATTTGCCTATTGTGAGTAATACACGCTTGTGTCTCAGTGCCCCATGGTCTGAATGAGGAAAAAAGCAGGGATGAGGGCCAGGAGGGAGGTCTGCAGTGAAAAGATGAGTTGTATTTTGCAATTCCAAAAACTATTATGCTTTGTTTCCTAAATACTATAACTTTTTTTCTAAATTAAAAGAACCATTGAAAACAATATACATGGATGTATAATAACATTTACATTTCTGGCATTTATCAGACTCCCTTATCCAGAGCGACTTACAATCTGTAGTGACAGGGACAGTCCCCCTAGAGCAATTTAGGGTTAAGTTTTTTGCTCAGGTACACAAGAGTAGTATGTGTCCTAGTTGAACCTGTAACTTTCTGGTCGTTAGGATCATAGACAGGTATCTTACCCACTAGGCTACTACCACACGGAAAAACGTCTTCATTATCTTAATTATAGGCCCTGTAATATAAAGCTAATTGAGGATGCCAGGTGCTGAATAAAGATGTTCCAACTACTGCAATCACTTATTCGTGGCTTTCAAATCAGGATTACAAAGTGTAACTTGATTTAAGAGACTAGAGCCAGTGTTTAGTATTGTATATTCTGGGCTAATGCTGAAAAAAAGGCTGAAATAAGATGGCGGCCTCTATGGAAGCCACTCACTTCTCTGTGGACAACTCTTCTTCTCTTTTCCTCCCTCAGACCTACATGCTGCTTCCAAAATCTCTACAAAATCTTGGATGGCAGACCATCACCTCAAACTCAATCCCACCAAAACTGAACTAATATACATTCCAGCATATACATTCTGATCTTCAACCTTCGCAAATTCTCCCACACCACCCCTCTGCTACATTCCCTCCACTGGCTCCCAGTAGCTGCACGCATCAGGTTCAAAATACTGATGCTGGCCTACAAAGCCAAACATGGAGTAGCACCATCCTACCTCACAGCCCTTATAACACCTCACACTGCACCTCGTAATCTCCGCGCCTCCAGTACTGCTCGCCTGGTCCCCCCATCTCTGAAGGTAAAAGGAAGACATTCATCTAGACTCTTCTCTGTCTTGGTCCCTCGGTGGTGGAATGAACTTCCCCTCGAGGTCAGAACAGCTCAGTCACTGAGCATTTTCAAACGGCAGCTCAAGACATTCCTCTTTAAAGAATATTTAGATGAACTTGTAACCTTCTTATTGTCTGACTTATGTATTGAATCTGAATCTGCTAAATGCCTTAAATGTAAATGACATTAGGGGTCCATTTATAGCGTATTATACCCTGCCAATTAAACTCAAAATGAAAACATTGATACTATATTTCATTTCAGACATCAGATTTGCATATATATTACACAGCGCACCATTAACAACTGTTTGTGGCCTCACATGGTTGTGCACACTAAACAGTAAGGTCTAAAGATATAGGTTAAAGTGTGAAAGCCCCGCCCATTTCAGGCTGTGCATGGGCATAGGGACAGGTTGACATATCGACGACCCAGCGAATCCCACAATGCATTGCTTGAGCAAGAGTTTTCCTCCAGTTAATTAACAGAATGGATACAATCCTACAAATCTTCAGGTATGTAGGTAAATCATCGCGTGCATCCATGCCATGGCCTGGGGGCGTCTTCCTTTTATTCCACTTGACTGTTTAGCAGCAACTATCAAACAGCCAGGGAACAGGAAATCAATTTGCAAATGGTGAGTCTCAAGAGATTATTGACTGGAACACCACACCAGATAGCAATCCTTCAACAGAGAGCTGTGGTTCAGCACTATCAATTACATTTTTAGAACACAGACACTGGCCTCATACTATCACTTTTGGAGCAAAAAACTGTGAATGCGTGAAAATGTGGCATAAACCAATCCAATCTACCCTGCTGTTTTACCATAGCATACCATAGCAGGGCAGTATGGATCGGAAGACCACAAAGTCACAGGTTCAAACAATATTCAATACTGTAAATGTAAATAACCAATGTTAGAACTACTAGTAGCAAGATAGGCTTGAATACTAAATACCCTGTCAACATTTTCATGTTTGCTTTTGTTGATATTACCAGATTAAACCCACGCCAACGCAAAGTCTAGGCCTCCACTACAAAATGGCCAATTCTGACAACATTGGCACTATCTATGTTTGCCCTTTACACAAGAAAATATGTAATGTGCAGTTGCCTTGTAAGACAGACAGATCATAGTTCACATAATTGTGACTTTAACTCTCTACATAACAGTGATAATTTAGATTCAATGGGACACAAGTAAAGTCAGTGTGTAGATAAAGCATACGCACAGAGTCCATCTCTCGGGCCGTAGTTCAGAAAACAGAAGCCAATGAGCGTCAGGACCACGGTTCGCCAGGTGACTTTCCGCAGGAGCTGAAGGCGGCCCACAGCCCTCCTGCGCATGGACGTGAACGCCAGCACTACTGAGGTCCCAATTATGAAGACAAACCTGAGGCGTGGGAAGCAGATACGATCACATTCACTAGCATCACAATGATCCACGTCGTAATTCAAGGGTTCACTTCAAAACAGAACTAATGGCTTTGTACTTTGAAAGGTTTGTACCTAGACTGTACTCAAAAGCCCTTTGTCTTATATTAGCCCACTTATGTTTTCCCCATTTTTTTTTCAGGTCAGCATTCCTGTACATTGACATGAACAATAATAATTCCGTATTGACTGATTAAATGCAGGATGGCAGCTCACCAAGGCATCACAAGATCAGCCACTGTAAGTCCTGTAATGCAATCACAGAGGGAGGGAAACGGAGATTATTCAGAGAAACAAATCGTTTTCAGCTATTTTTGTCAGTCAGAAGTAAAAAAAAATTAATTTCCACAGGAAGTCTGGACAAACAGAGACCCCAGGCAGATGGATGGGCTGATTCCAGAATGAACAAATGATTATAACAGTTGTGTATCCGACAATGCAAAGATTTATTTTTTAAAAACTGTCTGAAGCAAGTAATAAAAAGAGGCGTGCCCTCAAACCATGACTCTCTGATTAGGCTTCGATTTTTAGACGGTGAGTGATTTATACATTTCCCAAGTTCCAAGACAATGGAGGCCTGGCAGTAATATGAAAACCAGTCAGCTCCTCTGTATGATCAATATAGTTCTGCTGATGTGATGAAGAGGCCATTATGAAGCTCAAATTGAGCTCATTTTGAGGAGATGCTCTTTGTAACAGTCACCATTAAATTTAAACACACCACACCATCTAGTTCTTATGAAGATTATTAGTGATATTGACCTTAACAACAGATGCGTAGTCTGATCTCAGTAAGTAATTGCATTGTACTCTCCCTTATCATTGCAGTCTACAGTATAAAACCATACACTGGTGAACAAAACAGAGCACTGCACTTTATTCTAGTGAGATAAGGACCACACACACACACTTATCTTATGTGCTCCAGATGGAGATGGTGATGAGCTGCTATGCCCAGTACATGTTCATTCACTTTATTCACTGCCAGACTCACTAATAGGGTCTTATTGCTTATAACACAGAGGATAATACTTTTTAAAATTGATGTCAGCAGTAGGGCCTGAAACAGAGAAAATATGTCTTTGGTTCTCAACTAAGCAAAGTAGATTTTTAGGTTTTATGTATTTTCAGCAGAATGGAACACACACTGAAAATTGTACTCAGTAATAATGAGTTTGCAAAAGTACCTTTATCACATCCACCATTCAGTAAAAGCAGCATTCTGCAATTCATTTTTTTCTTAATTTCAGCTCCATTTTTTGTTACAAGAAAAAAATATTTATTATTGAATTAAATCAAACTACAGCGAGAAAAAGTGAAGGCTGTGGGCAGACTGAAAAAATCTGTACTGATTTTACTCATTTATAAAGATGTGTTGGCTCACATGTGACAGACAAAAATCTTACTGTACATTACCATTCCAGGGAGCATGCTGAAAAAACCAGTACCCTCCTCCACCGTAGTTCACAAACACCATGACCGTAAGAGAGAACCTGCAAAGTAGTAGGAAGACCATGTGAGATCAGCAGGCCTGCTTTAGGATGAAATAAATAAACAAAGCTGCACACTCAGCATACGACACAATGCCTAAATGACTCAAAATTTACTGCCAAAAGCAGATCCCAACAAAAGAGTGAGGGGAATTAAGGTTTAACTCGTGTACGACTTTTAAAAAGGTGGTGAATTGTGGACAGTGTTTCTGGAATACCAGATTATATTGAGAAATACCAAATTATGTTGGATTCTGAGATATAGGGACCGAGCTGAGGTCTGTTTATTACATCGTATTTTTGGGTTTGCTAGCCTCCTCTGGGGGAAATCTGCAGGTAAAGACATCAGTCTGCTAATCCTGTTTGGCATGGCAAACTCTGTTATTCTATTATTAGCAAATTAAAAAAAACCTAATAATTTTTACTAATACATGCTCATTTCAAAATGGATCAATGTCTTGTCAATAACACAGACCGAAAACAATGTGACTGAACCACAGAGATACTTCATTGTGAGCTTTCAAAAATGACCTAATTTATGACTGGCTCTAACCTGTCTGTGAGAAATATTACTCCATGGCTGTCTAAAGTATAAAAAAATTATGCATTCTCTGTTGGCTCTTAGCATCAACGTATGTTTAAATAGTCTAAAAACAGGTCATTAATTCATTCATACACTTGCTTTCAACGCAGGAAGAAACTGTAGTAAATATGCATCGGTCAGATGATCTGAATGCCACTGATTATTTGCCCGGGGGTGGGATGGGCGGTATTAGGCATATGTTTTGAGCAGAAATAATTGGCAAGTGTAAGTGATTTGAGTTATAGCAAGTTTGCTATGTGAATTGCTATGAGCAGATGTTGAGCTACGGTAGCCCTAACCTACTGAAAAAGTGAATGTGCTTCCAATAGGAAGGTGTCAGAACACATTGGTTCATCACTGGTCAGGGTGTCCTGTGTCCTCCTTCAACAGGCATGGGAGTATCAGACAGTGGTTAGTGTTCTGCTGGGAAACCTTGGGTACAGTACCCCCTAAACATTGACATGGCCTCCAGATTCTACAGACCTAAATCCAACTGAGCTTCTGTGGGATGTTCTGCAGAAAAATTCTAAACCATGGAGGCACCAGCACAAAACTTGGGGGACTTAAATGATCTGCAACTTAGAACGCAATTCACACTGATATACACTCATATTAGGTAGGTGGTCATGATGTTATGGCTGGTTGCGCATATCAACTTGACACCCATTCAATCTTCAGTGTCTCCCACCGGCCAGCTGTCAGACGTCCACATTACAGATCAGCAGGGTGTGGGTGGGGCAGGTTTTAATATATATTGCAGGAGGAAATGCAGTCTAAGCATTATGAATCACTCCGGAAATGAACGCTTGTCCTCTGGATCTCCTCGCGTGAAACTGCTGACTAAACCCCTCTGTGCAATTTATTATAAGAGTTATAATTTCACAGGGTGCGCTGCGGTCCACAGTCAATGCAGCAAAAAAACATTTTTGTAAATGTCTAGAAAAATGCAGAAAGCAGAGGGACAGTTGACCTGGGAAATGTACATTGCACTGCTGGAAAGCTGCTCCCAGCACGGTTTCATCATCACCATCCCTTGCTAGTTTCTTATGAATCGTGCTAAGTTGCGTTTAAGTGTGGAACAGGAGGGAAACAGTCTTGTGAATATACCGCCAGACAAAGGCCTCTGTGTCTGCCCACGGCCCGTCCTCTTTTTTGTTCAACTAAATTCAATTAAGAGATACAACAGAAACCATTATGGCTCCTTTTAGGCCTGACCTGCTGATACAAGATTTTAATCATCTCGAAGGACGGTCAAATCTCAGCAAAGCCTGAAGTACGCGCACACACACACATTCACAAGTTTGTGTCTATGCATCTGTGAGGACCTAAAATTAAAGAAACTACATGTATATAAATATATTACTAGCTGTATAAAGAAGAAAAAATATGTTACTAGCTGTATGTAGAAGCCTAAACCTCAGTCTACCTCTAAACTTAACCAAATGCAATTTTTTCCTAAATACACAGGGGACCCGCTAAATGGTCTTACCTTTAGACTTAAATTTCAATGCTTCTGAGGATATTTGGCAGTCTCTAAGACATTTAAACACACACTCTCTTTTGAACTGCAGCCATTAGTTTCTATAGCAACACAGGCTATTACTAATTCAATCTCCAGATGCAGGTTGAGCATGTGATTGCAATAAAGCAGCTTATTGTTAATCTTTTAATTAAAATCTTTTGCTTTATGATCACGACCAGTGACCTGAGTGTTGCATAAGAACAAACACATGCCGTTTTTCATTGCAAAGCAAAAAAAAGCGGCTAATAAAAAAGTTAAGGTCTTAACATAATCAGACTTTTCTTTATGTTGACATCTATGGTAATAATGTTAATAATGTTAATGTTAAGGGGCAGTGGTGGCCTAGATTGGGGCAGTGGTGGCCTAGCGGTTACGGAAGCAGCCCCATAATCAGAAGGTTGCCGGTTCGAATCGTGATACACCAAGGTACCACTGAGGAGCCACTGAGCAAAGCACCGTCCCCACACACTGCTCCCCGGGCGCCTGTCATGGCTGCCCACTGCTCACTAAGAGTGATGGGTTAAAAGCAAATTTCACTGTGTGCACCGTGTGCTGTGCTGCTGTGTATCACAATGACAATCACTTCACTTTAAAGTCAGAGCGTTATTTGCTATTTAAAAAAAAAGTGCTGGACATGTATCTCCATTTCAATAAAGTATGACTACATTTCAAAGTCAAATGTTTTTACTCAACTACATTATACAAAATCATTATACAAAAAATATGAGTGACTTTGTGGTGACTAAAATATAAAACTAAGTAAACTGTGACACCAAGGCAGCCCTGGGCTGGCCAGGTGCTGCCAGTCACATGCACACAAGCTTTCTAATCACCCCCAGTTTCTGCTTGTTTGGCATGGGCAATACGCAAGTTCCTATTAAAATAATACTGGTTGGGCCAGGGATTAATGTTATTTTTTCAAATTCTGTAATTTCATGTCCATATGGTTCAGTCTCATGGAAGTTGTTTTGCTTCAATGTTACAAAAATTATAATATGACATTACAAACATAATAAATTAAGGGACTTAAATTAAGGGGGGGACATTTACTTTAGATGGCTTCCACCATTGGTCAAAAATTTGTTTGGCCAAAACTTATGATTCTTTCATGCAGAGTAGGAAAAGTTCTTTCTATTGTTCCATTTTCCAAGAGTATTAATCTATAAAGACTCCTGTGAGCACCACACTCCTCAGTCTGAATTTCTTCTGAATGCCACCATTGCTTACTCATGACACACTGTGATCAGTGGTGGTATTCACAAGTTTAAAAGCTGACACAATACTAAAATCTGCACCGACAAACAGATGCCCGCGCAGCTGGATGGCAGTTGATAGATGCTGATATCCACTTAAAAAATTAATTGACATTATAAATGAGTGACACTGCATTAGTCACCCATGGGCCTGAGTCAGGAATTGTTCAGCAACCATTTTTACAATTACCATGAGTGCATTCATATAAAAGATCGTTAATTTGTGGAACAGTATTTCAGTTTCTATATATTTTTGTACCCGTGGCGACAAACATTCTCCATTAGGTAAAAATTAATCAGCTTCCATCATCATCATCAAAAGTTTCATGCATCCTCCTTGAAAATAAAAAAAACTTAAAAGAGCTTAATTCAACAGACTCATCGTTACATGAAGAGTGTTGGGAAAGATACCAAAATGGTCCCCCAATGTTTTGCCATTAATGAAGTGATGGGGAAGAGATTAACTGTTATATGGACATGGGTCAGGTTTATTATTTTAATATTTTAGGCATCTAAGTTTAGTGACACATGGGGCCTTGAGCCTTTATTGTACCACCAGTTCCATAAGAAGATCGAAACACACAATGCATTAAATGTGGTAATTATCTTATCATGTTCTCATACTTTGTCTCTGTGAGGAAAAGTGTGAATTAAAGTTTTCAATTAGATCCAATCGGACCTTACCAATAATTATTTTTTTTCCACGGACTAATGGCAGGATATTATCGTGGATTTCAGTTCACAATCGCATCAGACTAGTATTAGCTGAAGAGGAGTCATTGTTGTTGGTGATACAGATTTTTGCCCTGACCATGAACATGCATATTAAATTAGCCAACTCTGGTCAATTATTAGAGTTGAAGAGTCACTAAACAGATATTCAGGACCTGAAGGTCAATTTGCAGGTGTATTTATTGTATGTGGTTGGGATCTTGTGAGATGGCAAATTTTCCTGAATGTGCACACAGTATGCTTATCAAAGGGCTTCTAAATTCATAATCAATTTGATAATTGTTGTAGTACAATATTTATTTTTTATGAATAACGATAGGTTGAGATTTCTGTAAAGAGAAGGCTAGCTAGAAGTTATCCTGGTTGCATCAGAGACAAGGTTTGAGGTCTGCTTTCTTCCGAGGTTGTTTGTGTTGACCACTTGTATGTAGATAAGGAATGGTGTTCTAGAGAAAGAGACTGTGATTCATTGTGACAGTAAAACCAGCGTTTCCAACATGTGAGGTGAATAGTTTTGAATAGTGGGTGGTCCGGCATCATCATGATGTATGTCCCTTACGTATTTGGCAAAAGAGTAAAACCATGAAGTGATGTGAGGAAGAACTGATGTAATATATATTTCGTAGTTTCTATTCAATGAGGAACCATGCCAAGCCTTGTGGATATGTGCTGATATGTTGGCTGTATTATTACATCATTATTATTTGGTAAGCAGGAGGTCAGCCCCACAATGGCTTCCTGTTTCAAGAGACGTGTGCTTGGTGTTTGCCCCCAAGCCACAATTAGGGGTGCTGGGACACGAGATTAAATCACATCACTCCTGGCCAACAGGACTCCACTGTTCCAAACCACAGACGCAGAAGATATTAGAAATGATGCCTAAGGCGACTGGCCGATAACAATAGCTCAAGTGACCGGGCGACCAAACGGTGACCTTCTGTAATCTTTGGCTGTATGATCCATGCCATAAACAATGGGCACTTTCTAGACCATAAAGTAATGAAAAAAAGATGATGCCAGGAAATATTTGCTCCTTCTGAATCGCACATTTTACCCTCTAAAGGTGTCCAGAGACTTCAGCCGTGATGATCTTTGGGTGGTTGCACCATTTTCAGTAGGGTTTATCTCATCGTCCTGTACAAACATATAACAAGAAGCATAATGCATATATAAAAGCTGGTGCTGGTGAAGGATTTATCTGTTTTATGGTGCCTATATACATTACATACTATATACAGCAAATACGTAAATAATCTTAGTACATATATCTCTGAACAGTCCTTAACTTGCAGTGTGGCACAAATTGAATTACCCTGAACCGCTTTATCAAATACACTGCTTAGTCTGAACCCGGGAATGCATTTTATTGCCTAGCTTCAAACTGGACTTCACTGGCTAGTTTGATTACCCTGGACTGCAGCCCTATACACAGGCACTCTGCAGAACCAGAGCAGGAAGGCTCTTGTACTAATTCTACATGATGGATCGTTCTGCCACCATGGCACCATATGGGAGATGAGGACGTCTTCCTCTGGGAAATGAGACAGAACTTTTGCACAGACATTTCAGACATTTCAGAAATGAAATTCAGCCAAACAGTCCACACAACAGTTGATTTAGGCTGCTGCTGTTGACAGAGGTTTATAGCAAATATGGCCCTGCTGAATTTCTGCTATAAACACCACTTGGTATTTCCAATTTAGAGAGAAATGGTTTATTGGTATATTATGGTATATTACTGTCATGATAATCAGTGAATTAAATCTAAATTGAGCTTCTTCAAAAAATTTAGTTGCATTTCACTTGTTGCAAAAACACACACATCTCTTCTCTCAGTGTTAGCCATAACTAGCTTTTTCATTGTACTTACATTTCCTACAGATGGTTCTCGAAGACAAAAGTGAATTTTCCTGATTAATCTGTTGTAAAGAGACAGCAATGATTGCCAAATGAAATTAAAAATGAACATGCACTTGTTGGAATGTAATTAAACACATTTAACATTGTACATAATTAAACATACCATACCAGTTAAAAGTTTTAGAACACCCAAATTTTTCATTGAAATTCAAGCAGTTCAAGTCCAATGAATAGTTTGAAATGGTGAAAAGGTAAGAGGTGAATTGCTTTGAAGTTAAAAAAGGGTAAGGTTGTACCCAATACCCTCATCAGCATTATTGGAAGAGTATTGTATGGCAGAAAGTAGCGTGTTATAATAAATGGCGAGTAAAAGACAATTAACAATGTATAGAGAGACTGTCATCACAATTAAAAGTGTAGGTCTCTTCACCATCAAAATGCGCTCAGACTGATATGAAGAAGTCTGGGAGACACAAAACACAAAGCAAGGAATAAGAGGCTTGCTTGGGCCACGAAACACCACCAGTGGACTCCTGAGGACTGGTGTTATGGACTGGTGAATCTAAATTTGAAATCTTTGGTTTATCATGCAGGATATTTGAATGCTGTTCCTCAGTGTATGACATACACTGTTAAAGATGGAGGAGGAACATCTTACACAATGTTGTCCAGTTATCTCCTGTTTACCTGTTCATTATACACACGTTTGACTTTTCTCCTATAGAGATAACCTGTACAGTATTTAAGCTTTAGTTTTAGTTAGTATAGTTAAGTGTAGTGTATATACGTAAATGTCATGATCCGGTCCGGCAGGGGCGACTCCGGGTCTGGAGTTTGGACCGGAGTTAGTCCTGTGTTATTATGTTTCCTGATTGTTATCACCTGTGTATGAGTGTATAAAGCTACCCTGTTCATATTTCCCTTGTCTTGTCATCCATGTATTAAACCCCCATTTTGTGGCGTTGTGCGTATGCATCCTTCTTCCACGTCATGTCCAGTCATTGTGACAGAATGACCCAACCAGGTTTGGATGCAGCTGACGCCGCCCCACTGAGATCCAAGGAGCTGTGGTTCGTCGGGAGGACACCTGCCCCATTGTTCCATGTCTAGTGGTGGTCCAACGTTCCGTGTATGGGCTTCGCCCAACGCTGCAGTCTCCCCCATGGTAGAGCCGTGCTTTGGCCTGGGCCGGAAGCCATCAGTGCAGGACAGCCACCACTCTTCCTTATGGACTTCCTCCTCCCCTTTCATGGACCATTTTGGATGGCACACCGGGCGTCGTGCCTAGGAGGGAGGGTAATGTCATGATCCGGTTTGGCAAGGTTTCATGTTCGTCCTGTGAAATGTTTCCTGATTGTTATCACCTGTGTATGAGTGTATAAAGCTGCCCTGTTCGTGTCTGTTTGCCGTCAGGTCATTGTTTGGTGATGTTTCCCTTGTCTTGTCATCCATGTATTAAATGCCCATTTCGTGGCGTCGTGCGTTGTGCGAATGCCCCATTTCCACGGCATCTTGAATCTTGAACTGTGCTGCTCTCAAGCTGATCCAGGGACTTGATCCTGAACCAAACAAGTAACTAAACAAGTTCTACTGCACCATGCACCACCCTAGTTGGTCAGGAGTTCATCCCAAAGCAAGATAATGACCCAAAAGTCCAGACTATGCCAGAACTACCTCATGACAAAACATGTAGTGTTCAGCAAAGTCTCTGGGCTTAAGCCCCATTGAAATGGTTTGCAACACAACACAAGAATGCCAGAGTGTTTTAGTCAACAGTTTAAAATATTTTTTTGTTAATTTGTTCTATGCTTTCATGTCAGACACTGAACTGCTTGAATAAAAATGTTGGAGTTCAAAAATTTTGATCAATAGTATACACTGTAAATGTAGATGGCTACCTAGATAGAAATGGTGCCAAGGCCCAAAGGAGGCTGACGAGCCCCAAAAGAAGAAATGCAGTCAGGAGAGCTGCAGTCAAAAAGGTAAAACACAGACACATCAAAAGCTCAACTGATTTTACTACACAATACAAAGACATGGAACGGCTGATCAAGGGGCTGAGCATCTATCAAAATGCTCATTGACAATAAGCACAAATCAAGGGATGCAGATCAGCACATTATCACTGGTTAGTCGTAGTTTCATTAACAGCAGGACAATATCCTGTGGCATGATATTGTTTGTTACACCCCACTGCTTGGCGTATTTTTTCCACCCCCCATGCAGTGTCACAGGGGAGCTCTCAAGGAGCCAACCATCCCCTCTTATGTAACTCAAAACTATTCCAAAGGCATGCAATCAATCTGTGAAATCCTAGTCATTGCGGTCTGAAGTATATCCTCTCAGGTCACGTGGTAAGCGTCCCTGACTGAGAACACGTGGGCTTCCAGGAGGCGACCATAGAACTCTCGCTGGGAATGAAATGTTAGATTGGTGATGCTCACAAAAACTGTGGCAGTCTTTAAAACTATTCAACAAATGTACATGTCCAATGGGGTCACCAACACCACTGAACAGAATGTTACCTAATTTAACTCAATATTTGCGTAAGTTCATGGTGAGATTGTAATGATATCCTTAATTTGATTTCTGAAAATCACACCAAAGTATAAAAGTTGGGTCAAACGGTTAAAAACATTGCAGTGATATATTATCTGTGTTATGTGTAAGGACATTGTTCTTGTCGTGTTTTCATATGTCACCTGCATATGAAATTTGTAGATTTTTTTTTCGTAACACATGAAATAGTAATCAGGTTTTTTTATTATTAATAATGAGAACAGCTTTTCATGGTGAAAGACTGTGCACAATGTGCACCATGCACCGGACACCAGGTTCAATCCACCATAGTGTGACAGGACAAGTGGAGGCAGGGTATGGAAAAACAAACAAAGGAAAAGGTCACTAAACCAGTTGACACACAAGAACCTTCTGCCACAATGAGAACATGGTGAGCAGCTGGTCTGTGTGTCAACATTAAAGATATATTAGTTTCGGTATTAACATTTGAAATTACTGTCCCTACATTCTGAATAAATAGCTTGTTAGGTATGGAGGGCTATGAGTGGCAAAATAAAATAGCTAAATACATCAATAATTGAATAATAAAATGTGTAATAAGTGTGTAATAATTAATTCAAAACTAAATGAATTATAAAAATTAGAAACTAGAAATTTGATTAGTTCAAATGTGTCATATTGAAAAAAAATCCAATTTATTTAGTCTGGGTGCATTCAATGGGGCTAATGATGATCTAGTCTGTGTCCATTCATGAGGGCTACCAATCAAGATATTGGTCACAGATACATTTGCATCCCATAATCCTGAAAACTCTGCAGGAAAATAAATCATGAATGGTAGTCATGTTGGAAAGGACTCAACTTCAGACCAAACCAATCATCAGTACAAGCTCAGGCTAGATGAGCATTAGTTCTGCCCACTTACTTTGAAGGGTCACTGAATGTGCTCAAATAAAATTAATTGAGAAATATTTAAATATAACACGTTTAATTAATTAATAATGTATCTAAAAATTCATGTCATATTGAATTCATTAATAATGTTTTAATTTCCCATTTTAAACAGTTCATGAATTATTTTATTATTTAATTTTGCAGCCGCTTTAAACACATCTGGAGCACATCTGTGTTATAGATGGTTGATGTATTTTGATTCACAGGGGCTGGTGGTCAGGGCACTCATCCCAGCTACAGCAGCAGTGGTCAGTCCTATGGCCACGCTAACTAAATGCACAGGTCAGCTTCCTGCTGAGCCCCTGAGTCCGAGCCAGCGTTGATTACCAGACCCATTACTTAAGCTGTGAAAGCCCTTTGGAGCCTGAATATAATCACCAGACAGCGAGACTAATGGACGCTCATCATACTATGGGGATTCTAGACACACTGGCCATATATCTGACAGATAATGGCTACTTTGACTTAAAAGTACAATCTACAACATAATCTGCTCTATTGCAAAGCAGGGTCCACATTACGGACGAGAGGCGCTTTTCAAAATCCCATTATGCCCTAATCCACCTCGCTCCCTTAATGTGTTTCCCACTAGGGCTCCTCATGGGGCAGCCTCCACAACAAACAGAAAAGCTTTTCTTTTTGGCCCCCACAAGAAAGACTAGCTCATCTGATCAATACTGTGCACCCAGCCCTTGGGAGAGGAACGAGGCTCTTCTCCAGGTTGCCAACAGACAATTTATAAAAATTTTAATAAAAAAAAAAACTGTTGTTCAATGTTAATGCTCTCACAAAGAGATGATACATTTATTTTGTGAATATATACTCACGCCAGTAAGCATTGTGTGGCTTCTTTTCCACAGAGAGTATACACCCTGAGCCGCTATCCTCTGGTGTTTGTGACTCTTTGACCCATAGAGAATAATGTCCAGCTTCCTTGAACATTTCACTAAACCTGGGGAAAGAAATTAAAAGGCATCGTGTATCACTCAGGGTTTATAAAAATTCATAATAATAATGACCAGGGTGTCCCGTGGCATTCAAATGGATATTTTTTATTCATGGTCATGTCTTCCCATATTTGTTGATGTTGGTGGGGAATTAAGTCAGAGGGAGAAGAAGCTCTTGAGGGACACCTGGAGGCGCTCTGCAGATGGTGCACTGTTTTTGCATTCATCCCCAAATTGTACTTTACAAGCCTTCATTGATTGGTTCTGCAGATGAGACGCTGGCGTGTGTGTGTGTGTGTGCGTGTGTGTGTGTGTGTGAGGGAAAATCAATAACGGTTCGGTTTGGTTAGGAACCTTGCCATTGATCTCTACAGGCCTTTGACTAGATTCTAACTACAGGATAGGGAAAACAGCACTTGGTTTAGTGAAACCAGATATTTTGAGATATATTTTTTATGGCTTCTGATTAAAGTTAGAATGGTTTGATTAAAAGATCTGTTGCTGTACACATCATGGTTTCCAAGGAAAGCGGTTCTTTTCGTCATTATTGGAGTGTCAGCTTGCATTAACCCGAAAAGGGCATGGAATCAATACCAAGGTCTCTGCAGAGTGGCAGCACTCGGGGCAGCTGGACAGGTTGCGGTAATGCCCTTAACTATGGTAAATGGCCAGTAGGGTTATAGTGTGACCCAAAGTCCGTATTTTCAGGTCAGTGTCGAGGCTGTTTCGGCGTCACATCAACTGATCCGTGATCGATTCCTCTTAGAAAAGGCTTTCATCAGACCGAGGATCTAAACACACAGTTAAAAAGTTAAAAACAGAGTACATTACCTACACAGTGTGTCGTTCCCAGATTCATGCTGCACGTTCAGTGTGAGTGTGAAAATTGTGCTCACTGTTACCGATGCGTTGCTATGGCCATCTTTAACAAAGACAAGAGGCTGGTACAGGCACTACAGGGCAGCAGACAGGTTTTATAAGAATCTCTCAATTTTAGATTTCATATTTTGCAACACTTATTTAAAAAGGCAATATGTGTTTAAAGGTTGAAGTACCTTGTAGCAGTAGTCAGAGACATAGAGAACTCTGATGCCTCCTATCAGTTGGTTGTGTACAGTAAGTAAGGCTTCATCCATTTTCAGTGCGTGTTCTGAGAAACCGAAACACAAAGATTATGTTGTTATGTTGTTCTTCATTTGATTTCTATGCATTAAGTATAACGTCTCTTTCGGGTGTCTACAACACCAACTATCATTTCTGTAGGATCATACATCAGTCTCTTAAAATTGTGTTCTAAGCCCTTTCCCATTTCCCCCAAAATCATACAACACTCAAGCAATTAACACAATCTGGAATAATATAATCTGTATTTTACAAAACACTCATATTCACGATTGTCTTCCTATTCTCATGGTTTGCGCTCACCAGACGTTTCTTCACAAAGCCCACAAAGTGCAAAAACAAGCACCGGGAACACGTTTCTCAGGACTCCAGCTGCCATTTCTGCACACTGCAGACCGGCTGAGTTTATGATGTGCAGTTATATAAACTGAGTTCAAAGTGTATTGTGGGGAGAGAATAAACTTTATTGCATGACACACAGCCTGTGACCTGTCAACTGCATGGCTGAAGGTAGCTTTCGTTCTTCGTAGTTCTGTAGACTTCAAGAAATCCTTCATAAGGCTAACCTATTTACAATTCATTCTTATGTGCTTATTAGATGTGTGTTTCAGAAATAAAGGTGTTAATGAAGGCCAATTTCTGCTGCTGCGGCTGAATACAGTGGACCTCTGTTGAGCTTAATTATTGATCGCCACTTCCTTTACTCTTCTGGGGCTGCGGCTTACTTCCTCAGATGCATTCTTTGATGTTTGAGCGATCCGCTCGGGTGCAGAAACTCAATTACTTTTACTTTTACAAATTGTCCCTCACTCAATGCACAGTCAGTGAAATGAGCAATTGGATTGGGTGAGATAAATCACAGCCAACAGCTCTGAAACCAAGGGCCCTCAATGTTGCACAGCATTCTAGGGAATCTAGAAAATTTTATCAAAGCATTTCGCATTTACTATGTCATATAAACACATACACACACACACACAGACACATATATATATAAAGTAAATGCGAAATGCTTTGATAAAATTTTCTATACACACACACATATACATATATAAAAGCCAGAAGAAAAAAACATATATGTATGTATATATATATATATGTATATACATATATACATACATATATATTTTTTTCTTCTGGCTTTTGTAGGCATGAGCCCCGCCTCGACCATTTCTTTTCATTCAGGCACGTCTCAGGACAGCCCCGGCTGTGTGGTCCTCGGGATGAATTGCAGCTGCCTGCACTGGCAGGTCTCAGTCAGCGGAACCGAGGCAGGAGCAGTGAGGATCTCGGTGGCCCAGACAACAGCTTCAACCATGGTATGGTATGGACATCACTGACTGCCACACATTTACAGGAAATGAATTCTAGTGTGGTAATAATGCTTCATGCATGGATTGTGTATCATTTGCAATGTTCTGGTTAGATATGCATATGTACACATTTGTATTATATTACATTTCGATTTATAAATGGTAATTGTGTGTTTGCTTGTGTGCATGAGAAGCCGAGAGGAGACAACTACAACAACGCCTGCGATTTGTAAGCCCCGAGAGACATTAGTAGGCATGTAACGGATTAACTTGTTGCTATGGTGCCTGCTGAAGTCACTGAGCTTTATCAGCAGTGGGGGCTTCATTGTGACATTTGTTTTGTGCTGCTTTTTTCCGCCCAAAGGGCAGATTAGTGCCTAAAGGGACAAAGGCACTAAAGGGACAACCTGGTCCTTTCCTTTTAAACTTTAACCTGAACGTATTTGAACATATTTACACCTATGACAAAAGTGTAAAAGTATTGTTTGTGGAAAAAAAAATTCAACAAAACATGACATAATGAGAAGTAATCCAGTTTATTCAATTAAAATTATGATCAAAATAATGCTTTATTCTCTTAAATGTGCTCTGTCTTGACGTGCCTTCCTTTTTAAATGTTCTGGTGTGGCATCTTTAATATAACATCACTAAAGAACAACATGCCCTTCTGCTCTTGTGAGAATCATGTGAGAACGAGCAGCAGGAATGTCACTGAAGTGACCAGCAGAACAGTAAAGCCTCTTAAAAGTGAAGGATAGGAGGCATCATTGGTTCCAGATGCAGCTTTCTACAACCAATCACAGTGGCTCTTTCAGACGCTGCCCCTCTCATTTTGTTTTAGTTTTTTTTTTTTTTTTAATAGCATTTTCAAGTAAACAGCTACAGCGTTTAACTCGCACAGTATGTAGTTTTAAAAATTATACGTTTAAAATGTGTCAGGATAGGGGTGGTCGTAGCCTAGTGTGTAATACACTCGCCTATGAACCAGAAGACCACAAAGTCACAAATTCAATCCCCACTTACTACCATTGTGTCCCTGAGATTGACCTTTAACCCAGAATGTGACCAGGGGGGGCTGTCCCTCTAACTGTGTCTGATAAATGCTGTAAATGTAAATTCAATCAGTTATTATGAGCAATTTAAATTTTTTTTAGGCTGGTAAAATTCAGATCTTGAGTCCTGAGCAGAGAGAACAATGGCTTTCAACACTGCATAATGGTGGACAGTGGGTGGAGGTGGTTGGCAGAGATGCCATCTACAAGGAGTTCATCTTTAAAGACTTCAACCAGGTGGATAAAGACAGATGTAGATGGATGTTTCCTGTATTTTTTTGTAGTTGTGTTTTATATTTATACCATTTCGTCTGTCAGGCTTTTGGCTTCATGTCTCGAGTAGCACTGCAGGCTGAGAAGATGGATCATCACCCTGAGTGGTTTAATGTCTACAACAAGGTAGTTAGCATTTGTATGTACATTTTTGTATATTAAGTCCATAATACTCAAGGCTTTCGTATTAATGAATGGTTCTCATGTTCCGCTAAGGTCCAGATCACTCTGAGCACACACGAATGTGGGGGACTGTCGCAACGTGACATCGATTTGGCAAACTTCATAGACCAGATGTCTGTTTTCTGAGAGGCAAAAGTCGACAGACAGTGTGGCCACTGCTCTCCTGACCACTGGTAACTTTTATGAAAAGAGGGTGTTTCAAAATGCCTTTTTTAAATGGATTAAAAAAAAAAAAAAAGCACAGTTCCTGTTCTGCTGCATATATGACCTGAAACCACCTGTGGCTGCTCAAAACAAAGTAATTAATTGGAAGTAATTGGTTAAAATGTATTTTTGATTAAATGCCAGTAAATAGATTGTCAGGCAGTTCTTTTATAGGACACAAACAACATTTGTTAACTACTTCCCATGCAGCTCTATTTGTGAATGGTATTAAGTGATTAATTGCAGTTAATCATTTTACTTTAGTAGTTTTGACTGCCTTAGATTTCTTTAGAAAATTTTGCCCAAAAAGGTTTCGGAACGGGACCATTGCCAGCTGAACTCTGGAGCAGAAATCCTACCCCGTATACTGTAAACCTGAACTTCAAAGTTCCAGTCTACAAACTGGAACACCTTCACTAGTTTGTGTGGTGGCACAAAAGTATTATAGTAAGTCCAATTTCCCCTGGCCTCAGATTCCATTTTTTAAAAACTACTGTATATTAGAAATGATGTGCCTTAGTTCTATGTAATGTCACATTATTGTGCCTGTGAAATGAGATCTGTTGTGATTTATTTTTTACTTGTATGAAAGCAAAATAAAAATTCTACACATGTTTCAGTCTTCCTTTCTTCAATCAAATAAATGACATTCAGTCCCAACTGGCCTTCCTGTCAAAAACCCCACGGTGAAACCTGGACTTTGCTGTACTCGCTGAGGAGAAAGTTCCAGCTGGAGGTTTACACACACACATGCTCTTTAAAGGTTGTGTTGTTGGATCAAGCTTCCTGTGTGGAGATGGTATATTTTTGGACCAATTGTTTTAATCTTGTGCCTTCAAGGTGTTTCCCTGCCCTGAAAAATAAGCCAGTGCAGTGCCAGTGGGAACCACAAGAACATCTGTAAAGCCCAGAAAAGCATTTGTTTCCAAAAAAACCTTTAATGACTTAAAAGGAACAAACAATTACATATCAAATAGCGCAGAACTGGTCTGGTAAAGCACTATTCCTGAGGTGGATCTTTACCCATACATACTGTTAGCCCTAGAGCGAACACCAATTCATGGCTAAGGAAGGCAAACGGGTGAATGCTGTGCTACTGCTATGCATGTGCTGTTAAAACCTGCAGATCTATAGCGGGTATGGCCTTTCTTTTCCAGGAGTATAAGGTGCTTCAGACAGATAGGGTTGCATTTAATCTTTGCATAGGGGAAATGTCTGGTTAGTTGAAATGCGTTCAAAGACAAAACTGGAGGTTATTGAAAGAGCTGTTTGCTTAAAAATAATAATACATTATGGACTCCCTGTAGTCTTCACTAGTCAAGATTTCTTTCAGTGGTATGAAACCATCGCCTGCCGAAGCCATAACATCAGTGTTACGGTTAACAAATAAAATGCCACTCAAAAACAAAAACCGAAAATACTGAAATGTGATATTACATTAGTGATGGATAAAATGTACATATATATATTTACACACACACACAGTGGTTGCAAATTATAATTAATGCTTAAAAAAATAAGGCCTAGCATCATGATTCAGTGGTACTGTGATGTTACGTCCTTAAAATCAACCTACAACATTTTTTTAATAATAAATTCCCTTTATGGCTGCAGATAAAAAAAAAAACAACTCAGACTCAGACAATAGCCCACTGCATTGGTTTTTCAGCTAAAAGGGAGCGTGGTAAAAAATCAATTATTGCAGAGATCATGACAAGTTAATGCCAAAAGATTTTAGCAAAGCCGGCTATAAGCAAAACCATTAAAAATGCTTCGGCAAGTGGAATAAAGGCTTCAAATGAAATAAAAAATGTTTAGGGGTTGTGTGATTGGTAGAGTCTACTGTGCTTAGCTTCAGTGCAGTGAGGTAGTTAGTAGAGCCGAGTTGATCGCCACAGGCGCGTTAGACCACAGAAAACCGTTACAGGGTTTAGATTCAGCAGCACCATGGAGCAAAGTGATGATCAGTCAACTTCACCGAGCCAGGTGTGGTGGTACTGCACTGAATTATTACATATTTATACCCTGTGAAGCAGGAGTGGTTAAAAATTAGGTAGTGGGTCATATGAAAAGGCAACAAGATTCACTTTAACCAGATTGTACAAGAAGTCAAAGGTGTGAGGTCTACCTGGACGGCTTTTTTGTACTAAACCTGATGGTCTGGGCCGAAGTGTTTGCAGGATGAGGTATCAGGAATTAATTAATTCATTCATTCATTCACGGTCTAGCAGAACCCTGAAATCTCTAAACAACTGAATCTTAAAGAGGTTTCAGTCACACTGAACTGTGCTTTCAAGACACTGGCCATTAGGAGACAGTGGATTTAAAAACAGGCAGGGGTTAAGGGCGAATGTTTCTATGGGAGAAAACCAAAATGTGCCCATCTGAACTACTCGAGACTATCAGTGGGCTTTGCCGTTCATATGGTTGTTGTGGGCTTTGGGAGCCTCTGTGCTGTAAAGGCAGTCCAGAAAACCACAAGAGACCTCCTTCACCATCGACCGGTCAGGGATGGACTGGGCCATGCCGTAGATTGCTCCCTACAAGAACAAAAAATGTAAAAAAAAAAATAAATAAAAAAATCATGCATCTGGAAGGGTGGTCATCTTACATTCACAGCCCTGGTAAAAAATGCCATGCAGGTTAATCTTGCCAAATATGATATTTTTTAACAAGTTTCTTTTAATTACTCTGGAAAACTGGGGCCCACTAATATTTGTGCCAATACAGTACAAGTAAAATCCAGTGGCATAAAGCCCTAACATCACCCAAAAACATGCATCAATATCTCGTACCATCCCTGTGGTTTTCTCCTTTGGATTCTTCATGATGATGGCCACCTGCTCCTTCACATCGCTGATGAACTGCTCAGCGACCCCAGGCTTGGTGTGCAGCACTGTGACACAGATGTGAATGCTGTGGAGCACAAGCGCAGTTCACAGTATCACCTCATCTGAGCTACCAGGAATACATGTATGGCTTTCTGTTGACTGAGTAATTTAAGGGTTAATGTAGAGTTTGGCGATTATTTTGGAGTTGCTTTCAATAAAAAGACTGTAGTAGCTACAGCTTTGAGATTTCATTCTGATAGACTAAACAGCCTCTTAAAAGCCACAAAATCCAGCTTGTCCCAGCACTAACTGCACTTCTGAGTTACTGAAAACATCTCAGAGCATTTAACATCACCAAATGAAAAGCATGAACTATTCTTTTGATTTTATCTGAGTACTTAGAATAGAAAACAATTGCCTGATTTGAGCAGGAATTTCAGACGTACCTGGATGGGAACTGCAGGGTGTTCAGATTCCATCCCTTTGATGTAAGAGCATTGGACAAGCGGAAGATGTCGAAGACATCTGACGCTATCGCCACCACAGACACCTCAGGCTTCCCTAATACATAGACGCCCTCTACTTTACGGATCCTGACAACCGGACAGAAGCTCGATAATATCAGTTGTAAATAAAGATTGAACCAGACCAAAAGCAGACGAGCAGACTCACCCTGCTTCAATAGTGCGTGAAGTCTGAATGATCTTCCTGGTGGTTTCTACATAGCCATTCTCACCCATGTACATCATGGTGGCCCAACAAGCAGCGATGATGCCCCCGGGTCTGGAGCCAGCCACAGACGGGGACGCATAGATACCCCCCTGCCAATCGGGGGCAACGAAGAACTGGTAATGGCGATAGGTCTTGTTTCTGTAGAGCACCACTGATGAGCCTTTTGGGGCATAGCCATACTAAAAATGAAGAGCAAATTAGGCCAATAAAAATCACTGGCGATATTCAGATTGATTAGAATGCCCAGAACCCACTTCACTTGCCTTATGCGTGTCTGCTGAAATGCTGGTCACCCCTTTGACACGGAAGTCAAATGGCGCAAGTGCTAATTTTGCTTTATCCATGAAGACGATCAGGAATCCACCCAGACAGGCATCCACGTGCAAGGGGATGTTGTACTTTTCAGCAAGCTGCAGTAGGGACATTAATATTAAAGTAATTAATAAATTAGATAAGATATTTCAACACACAACTACAAGAATATAAAATATATATATTTTAGACAGCCAGCATTAAATAGCAAGGCCTGAGAAATATTAGTCACCATTCCAGTATGCTGAATTACATACAGTGTATAATCACTACACAGTGTAATCAAGAACTGTAATCAACACTGTAATCAATGATTTTTCAAAATGTTATTACATGAAAACATTTGATGCACTTAAATTTAACAGACTGTTATAATGTTATAGTCTTTAGAAAAATGTTGTTAAGCCACAAAGGCTTGGAAAGGATGCAGACAATCTGTGAGTGTTGTGGTAAAGACATGGGGTGGTTATTGGGACAAAAGTTTCATATCCATAACATTACACCAGTCACTTAGGATTTCTACTTTTTTTCTCGTAAATCTTAACGGTCTGTAGTGTAGATACTAACGTAGAACTAACGTAGAACAGTTGTACCAGATGACGCTTGCACACAGAATCTTTTTCCTTGAAATATAAAACCCAAGAGCACAAGAAACAAAAGACTGTGGTCACCTTTCCAACTTCCTCAATGGGGTCCATTGCTCCGTGGGGAAACCCAGGAGCAGAGCAAACCAGCATGGCTGTGTTCCTACTGATGGCCCGCTTCATAGCCTTGAGCAGAAAAATTACGAACAACGTAATGTGATTTCACTAACTATTTAACACTAAAACATTTAACAATTCTATTTTATATTATTGCTAATTTCTCTCTCAATCATGTTAGGCAAAAAAAACAACATTCAGTCAGTAGGACTAATATTTTACCAAGTAACACAAAGATTTTGACTTTAAATGGAATGTCAACACACAGTATTTACCTTAACATCTACTTTCATGGTCTTCTTATCCAAAGGTACATGGATGAGCTTCATCCCAAAGTAATGTGCTGCCTTTTCAAAGGCGGCGTGCACACTGAGGGGCGCAATGCTATATTTATAAAAAAATAATAATTATGATCTTCAAATAGATTAATGTTATTAATAAGCTATATTTTAAATAATAAATACACATAATTATAAATTAATTTGACAGTAGGTTGCATAGCCTATTCTGCTGCAATATATAATTAACAGAATCAACAGGTTTGGGCTTTTGCCACGTTTTTGACAATTTGGGCTTACATTTCAGGGTGCTTGATCCCCCTTTCATAGGCCATATCCCTGTATGCCTTGCAGGCCATCAGAATGCTCTCGGTTCCTCCTGATGTCACCTGGAGGAAAGACCCAGGAGGCTTTACTGAAATAAGGCTTCATTTATTACATAATTAAGTGTTGTGGTGACTACTGACTGTGCCACATGACTCCGGTCCGCCATTGAAGAGATTGCATGTCATGCGCACCACCTCTGCCTCCATCTTGCGAACTCCAGGAAAGAGATCCGGGTGGAGAGGATTAGTCCAGGCAAAGTCGCCATACACCTGACAGACAATAAAGAAAACGTAAAAAAAAACTTTTATTAAAGTGGTGGCGAGAATGGGGATTACAGAAATCACTGCAGCAGTACCTTGACCAGGAGCTGTGTGAGCGTCTCGTCCCCCCAGTACACGGCACCAGACACCCGGCCTTTCTCCCAGTCAACTTCAGCTGATCAACAGAGAATTCGACAACGCACAGAGCGCTTTGAGGGTTTAACACACACCAGCTGGAATTGACAATGAGGCAGACTGTAGCCACGCTGCAGCCGCGCCACCGGACCTGTGACAAACTGTGCCATGTACTGATTTTAATTAATCACATATTAAGTCACTTCTTGTACCGGGACACTGCCATAGCCATTTCCCCACAACAACTGTACCTGGCAGCACATCATTCAATTACAACAAACATACAACATATAAATGCAGCCAAATCACCACGGTCCATCTCAATTGAAATATTCTACTTCTGCTCACTCAGAGACTGGTACTCTCGGATGCATTCCAGGACCTGCTTCTGGCTGAGGCCTTGGGCTGGAAGGTGCTTGGCGTAGCTCATACCCTCTTTCAACGTGCACAGACTGACAGACATGTGATCCAGAGCCTTGTTCAGCTGCGCCTGGATCTGTCAAAAGAGATGAGGATGAGACGAGAGGCTGAGGATTCAGTTTTAAGCCAATAACAAAGTTTTTTTTTTTTTTTTTTTTATTTATAAAAAAAGAAGTCACATTTTGGCAAATGTATTAAACGTCAGAAGAAATAAAAATATAGAAAGACAATACAGCATTTTCACAGGTCCTTATTCATGATTTTCAAGTAATGTCAAGTAACCAGTGCTTTCTTTTCTGATAAAAGTAAAGCAGGCCACATAATAACATTTATAACAGGTCTAGTCAGTAATAAATCAGTGAGTGTAAGACTATTTCGAACATGTACATTTCAATACAGATCTGCATAATGTCCCAGCACTCCTCAATTCAAGTCTAACTTCAATTGTATTCAGCAAAACGTTACCAAACACGAAATGCTATTCAACAGCAGGGGAAAAAAAACAGAAATGAAACGCTGAAGCCAGATAAGGGCCGAGTTATTGTCTGGAAGACAACGTCCTGAAGTAACCCTGCCTTTATCACATGGTTGTGATGTAAACCGGGAGAAAGGTTTCTGCTCACTCTCTCCCCGCCTCAAGCAATCGTGTTTCCAGGCGTTACTTAACAAAGAGGGCAAGAGTGAAGCACGTACAGTTGAGCCAACAAACGGTATTTTCCTGACGAGTCTGAAGCACTGCTTCTTCATTCTTGACGTCAGACCTGCGAATTGAGGAACAGGAGCACAGACGGGTCAGACACGTCAACTTTTCCTGCACTCAGCATCTTACGAAAACTGACAACCACTGTTATCGCGAGGGCTCGGGTTTCTTCTCAGTCTAAGGGGACGCGTTGTACAAATGGTGCAGAATCCACTGGTTATCTGGACCATAAACGCGCCTGTTATCAGGATAGTTATTTAATTCAGTTATAAAGATTCCCTGATTGAGCGAATTCAGCATCAAAAATATAAAAAGCCAGTTGACTATGTGGATCATTGGGATTGAGCCCCAATACCGCACCCGTACTCAATTTTTCAACTTTGTTTAAAAGACACCTTGCACTAGTAAGTAATAGCGCAGGGGACACATTCACTGATGTCTCTGGATAAACTACAACTCTAAATCTGATACAGGGTTCGAGAACTTGTGCCCTCTGTGTTCACAAGGCATCACCAGCAACGGCGCTCAAGGTGAACTCTGACCTAATGTAGTGATATCTGAGATCAGAATGTGCCCAGTTCCATTCAAGACTTTTACATTTACCACGAGCGTGGCAGATACCCGGATGTGGTTTTTGTCATGGCTGCATCAGGTGGTGACGGGCATTTCATACAACTGAAGAGCGGACCCGGCCCCTCGGCTGTAAGAAGAATCTCAAATTGTTGTTACTGATACATAAAGAGCTGAATAAAATATTTTACAGCAATATACAGTGGTGGCCTGGCGGGAAGGAAATGGACCCGTAATCAGAAGGTTGCCGGTTCGAGATGACCTGTGACCCTACACAAGCTTAGGCTTCCTAGCCAAATTTGCCAAACCCACACGGCCCAAAAGTCTGTACTTGATGCAATTAGAAAGAAACACGGCCTACTGCCAATGCCGGTTTTGGGTTTTTTTCCAGGTTCAGGGGTGGGTTTCTCATTAGCAGGTGGGACAAGGTACTTACTCTCTTGCTGAAACAGAAACCCTTTGACCCAAACAGCACCCAGAGTGGATAGAACCGTGGCTGTGATGATCTGCCACGGCTCCAGGCCGGCGCACGCAGAGTTGGCCCGGCGGCGCCCTTCCTCCACGTAGAGGAGGATCATCTCCTTGTACACATCCAAGGCCCCCTACAAGACCAGAGGAGAGATCTGTATCATCACACCTCACAATCCGCCGCACAACATCCTACACGGCAGCGTGTGTAAGTGACCGCTGTGAACACAGTTGGCACGTAGGACGGCCGAAAGCGAACCTTGGTTTACGGATCCCTTCTGTGAGCCAGCACAACTCCGGTGAAGCTCAGCTTGCTATCAGCCAATGGCAGCAGTTTACGACCGAGCAGCGGTGAATGATAACAACGAAGGTGACGTTCCACACGCAGAAGTGCAGATCACAGATTAAATAACCAAAGGTCCTGATAGCTACAGCGATCATGACAAGGCACATGTGACATAACCACTCGAAGCAGTCAATTCATCTCCAGGTGAAGTGAATCCATTCGGCTGTGGAGAAGAACTCTGGCAGGTTTGGCCAGGTTTTTCAAGTGGATCGGCAAGTTTACAGGGTCGGGCAGCACGGATAATTCATGCTGAAGCGGATGCAGGCTCTGAACGGCCTCCATCAAACGGGTGTGAACAGAGACAAGGGATCGGGCCGCGTCCCCTTCCATCAGCCATAAAGCGCTGAGATTACGCGGCGACGTGCGGGCACGGGGCGAGACGTGCGGCCGTGCTGATGCTGCGTTTTCCGTATTCTCCGTGGAGAAGGCCTTTGTTGTCAAAAGAAAAGAGACGAAATGAGATCTGATCTGCCGCGACTCTCCAGTCGTCCACACGCCGTGGGAAAACGGATTTCTTGATGAACATCTCAGATGAACTTGCGGGTGCTGAACTTGCAGATGTTCCTCAGGAGCCGGTCCCAAAGTCTCTCCAGTAAGACCGATGTGGTCGACTGGTCCTCTTCCATTGGGCACCATTTAAAAACCATCTTCCTGCGAGATTGGGTCGAACAGGAAGGCTGATGGTGTATATTTGAAATACGATTTCCTTATTCATACTGCTTAATGCACAATAAAGAGTGCGCGTTGTCACCCTGCGCGGGGACTTGGGATTCATTATGACCCGAATGTGACCTGATGGTCATTATTCGCGACAAAAGCAGCATCCGACACGTTCACTCAGCGAAGTCAATAAAAAGGAATCTCTGGATTTCATACCAGCGTACATGACCAGCCGCCTCCAAAAGCCTGAAATAAAAGAGAAAACGCTGTAAATCTCCTCACTCACCCAGTAGTCCATGTCCATGGTCAAATCCCGGAACAAAGAATATCTCCTCCGCTGTCCAGTGAACTTTGTGGAACTCAGAGAGTCGCTCCTCCGCGGCTTTGTCGGACTTTCTTTGTGGCCGAGCCACTCGCTGTCATGACACAATCACAGACACAAGCTTGTATCAGGAAGTGACCAGAAGGTAAAAAGCAGCCTATGGCGACTCGTGGGCGTGTGACATGTGCGCGGCGTGCGCATGCGCAGAGCGCTACGTGCTCCGGATCGACCTTTTCGCGGAGGAAACGGTGGGACGTGAATATATAGATCTGCACACGGCGCACGGAGCGACGCTCAGGGACGAAGCGCCCTCGTTTTATTTGCACGGAGATCCGTGGATCGGGATCACATTAAGGGCACGCGTTTCAAAATAAAAGTTGTGTGGGACGTTGTTGACGAAATAGTGCATAATAAGTACTACAATTAAGAATTAATTCTGCGTATTGTTTCTATTTTAATGCAAGGCGTGTATACACACTTACACACACACACACACACACTACTCACAATAAGTTTGAGATATTGTGAGAGACTTAGTGGATGTCATGCGGTGTTTGTGTCACATCAGAAATTTTTGGGATAGGGGGGCAATTGTATTGGGGTGATAGACACACCTAATTTTGTGTTCTCCATGTAAAGGTCTCATTGTGTACAGATGTGCCTTATATTGGGGCCAATACCAAAAGACAACCTTTCTCAATGTGGCATCAATTTCAACATTCTGTGGGTATAAAAAGCTGGTATTGTCAGTAAGTCATTCCAAGTTCATCATTCAAACAGCCATGAACACACAACATCACTTAAAGGACAAGCAGTGTCACCTGGCCATGGCACGCCTTCGGTCTGAAGCAGGCAGTCAGATGTTGCTCATGAACTTGGTGCGTCTCAAAGTGTCATCAGCAGACTTGCATCAGGATACAGAACTACTGGCAGAGTTCATGACAGACCGCTATGATGACCAGAACCTAAGGTGCACTCAGACGTTGTTATGCAACTACCACAGTGGCAGGCCCGTTTACGAAATGCGAGGGTTCTAGGGTTTCCAGAGAAATTTTTTAAAACCAGCTTCACTTGGCTTCAATGCGAGATGACTGTTGCAGACACCGCCGTGAACATTTGCAGTGGGCACAAGACCATGTGACCAGGACAATGCAGCAGTGGTCATGCAGAGTGTCGGGCCACCTTGCACAGAAATGATGGCGGTCAGAATTGCATGACAAGGCAAGGTGAGCGATACGCTGATGTCAACATGGTCCCAAGGGTGGAGGAGGTGCAACAGTCTGGGCAGGCATCACCAGTCAGCGCAAATGTGCCTGGTTATTGTACATTGTGCTCAGTCACTCCACGTTCTTACCTCATAGACATCATAGAATTGTCAGCTCGACTTCAGGAAGTTGGAGAGCCTCATATGGTATGTCCATCATACCCTGACCTGAACCCCACAGAGCACGTCTGGTACCAGTTGAAGCAGAGACTGAATGATCGTGCCCCACCCCCACGTGACCTGGCAGAACTGCGTGTAGCACTCGTGTAATTATCACGAGGCTAGTGAGGAGCATGAGACGTCACTGTCAAGCTGTCATTGCAGCAAATGGTGGAAACACCCACTACTGACATTGTCAGTTTTCATTATTTGGGGCTATCCCTGTTATTGTCTACATTTTTGGGGTAATTAAACTAATGAAAATGGTGTTTCTTCTTTAGTCATATCAAACTGAACTTTTACTTTTTTAATTAAAATTCAGAGCAAATAGGAAATCACTAACTTAAGTGTGCTAACACTAATGTGATTACTGTGTATAAATGTCTGCGGTAGAGTGATAGTAGAGAGGTGTGGAATGTGTTGAACATGTCACTGACATGAAACCTGTTATGAGCCAGACTGGCCACCTGAGGGAGTCAGTGTGCAAGGTTTTATGTAAAGTTTTTTTAACACTACACACGGATCCCAATACATGTCATGCCATGTTCCTCAAATCTGAATATATTTTTAAACAGCCCTCTGTTATCAAGTAAGACCATTGCCGTGAAGTAGCGAAAGGATGCAACAACACGCATTTTAATGATATTCAGTGCCAGGCATTCTGATTGGTCTGCAGCCACCAAACACATCAAACTATGATACAGATCAGTGTCATTCCCATTCAAAACTCATCAAGGTCATCAAGTGATTATCTTGTTACAACGGGTGGCATCATGTGGGATGTATGACAGGTGAAATTGAAGTGAAAGGTGACTATTTGTCCTATGCTGATCTACAGCATTCGGCACTCAGTGTACACAATGAAAAGTGTCCTCTGTGTTTAACCCATCTCCAATTGTGAGCAGTCCTGAAAGGTGCCCGAGGAGCAGTGTCAGGGGACGGCGCATTGCCCGAGGTGACCTCAGTGGCACCTTGAGCTTAGTGGTTCGAACCTATGAACCTTCTGTCCACCTCCTTAACCACTAGGTCGCCACTGATGGAGTAGCTAAGCCAATTGACAATCATCTTGAAAAGGTGTGAGAAGGGATGATTTTTTTAGGATGTGTGGCAAATGAATAAATTAATTTTAATGACTCTAAATGAAAAGGTCAGTTGGAATTCCCAAATGACGTTTGAATAAGCTACGTATTTGAAGTTAAATGATATAAAAATATTAAAATATAAACTATGCTTAACATAGTGAAGATCTTATTTGAGAAACATCCCCTCCACTCTTCCTCTTTATGATGAAATGGAGGTATATTTATGATAAAAGGTGATTATAAAATGGAGATATTTGTGAGAGCTGTTACACTTCGCAGCAGTGCGGGATGCAAAAAATATATATATTTTTTATTTTGGTCAAATAGGTGAGTTCTTCGCCACATGACGTCACCAGCTATTCGATTCTGAACCAGAGTCTAAAAACGTTGGACCTTACAAAAGAGAAGAATGAAAAGTAACTGGATTCACGTGGGTGACCCCCGAATGCACAAAGAAAACAGACGTTTGCGGCTAGGCTACTTTCCATTCACTTATGGTATAATTGGAGAATTTAGTCATCAAAAGCATATGCGTTGGAGCACAATGCCCCGCCTTTCAAAAGGACCCCGGCAGCACGTTAAAAGCGCATTATTTGGCGTATAAAGTGCACGCGGAGGTCGTCCTGGCCGCGGTGCGCACACCTCTCCAAAAGCGCACACGTCTCCAAGAGCGCACGTCCTACTCCAGAAAAGCGCCGGCATTGTTGGGCTTTGCACGAGAGGTGTACATATGGCATCCGGGTTGCAATTAAATGTTTCGAAGTTGTTTTTGTTCCCCTCTGGGCGAACTTTCCCTTTTCTTCTTTATGTGCAGCTCTTTTCCTCGTCTGAACAAGAGGGAAGAATTCAATAGCTCGTCTGCCCGTTCGGAACAAATGGATGGCAACAATCTGGTCAGCGAGTTTTGGTCTTTGATTGCCCTCTTCAAATGTCCTTCAAACAAAAAAGCTGAGGATGAAAATAAAGCCCCACCTGGTACTCGTGTTTGCTAAAATAATACGAACTAGATTTCGCTTAATAAATAATTACACGAGATTGTAAAGTGAAGCAGTAAAGGAAGTATTAATCACGGGGCTCGGGCCACGTATCACCTGCTCCCAGGTCGGTCCGCTTTATTGTTAAATGTTGTTAAATCACTTTCGGATATCTGCCATTTCCACAGCAACTGCTCGCCAGTGTTTGCCCATACTTTGCATAACAAGCAGGATATTACCAAGAAGCTGATAAAAAAAAAATGTGGGGACAGGTCTGACAGTCGAAGTCGCACCTGTCCGCGACGGCCGAATATGGATTTGGCATCGGTGCTTATTTGTAAAGCGGCACGATTGGGTTTACTTTGGGACCGTTTCGAGCCTTTTATAACAGCAAGACAACACCCCATATCTCTCGGCCATATTTGTACGTTTTATTGAAAGCATATGGCCGTCACGTGCCCCCCCAAAACACATATTTAGTTAAAATAGTCGAGAGGTTCCTCGGCGGCAAACACGGAGGTGGTAAAGTGGCCTTCTGTAATAAACGCGGACGGCGCAGTTCTATCAAGATCTCGGGTGAAGAGCAAACCTTCCCTTCCTGTTTTTTTTTTTTTTTAAAGACACTTGGACGCTGATTGAGAGGGGAAAAAAACGCGCACGTCCCCTCCTCTCTCCAACGGCGAGCTCCGGAGCGCACGCACAGCCCACCCACTGGCAGCCGCCACGCACACGTTCTCGCGTGTAGTCTGAAACGCGCAAAGTGGGTTTTTTTTTGTTGTTGTTAAAGAAATCACTCAGATGAATCCCAAAAAAGAGACTCCACGAAAGCCCCCTCACCCCGACGACACGGCCACTTTGCGCACGTCGGTACCGTTAACGTGGCAACGTTTTGTAAAACCGCACGGTTGTGATCGCGTTTAGGATGCTTGATTTTATTCACGCGTTAAAACGTTTGGAAGAAAGCGGTCGTTGTCGATAACGCCGCCCCGTACCAGGAGCAGCAACACGCGAAATAACCTCCTGCGCACTGGAGACCCGCGCAAGGTGTCCAAGGTGTCCAAGTGTCCGGTGCGTTACAAAATCACACAAAACTAGCCACGCGGTATTGTTCTTCTTATTATAATGACCGTTGTTCGTTAAGGTGTGTCTGCTAAGCAAAAAAAAAAAATCGAGCTGAGGGTAAAGAAGTAAAATATATGTAGTATATTGACACACCCGGCCGCGGCCCAGAACGCACGATTGGCGAGGGACGCTTTTACACCTTTGACTGTAATAAGGCTGTAAGTTAATAAAAAACTAATGTCGAGGGCACTGAACGCTGCTCTCAGCGTTTCGGAAGACGTTTCCCGAACGCTGATTGGCCGCTCCTCAGCCGCGCCAAGGCTCGGATGCGACATAAAGGTGACAGTGCGGGGCAGGAATAAGAGGAGCTGGATCTGGGACGAGCAGAATCGGGCCATCTGCGGGGAAGCTGCGGGGAAA
This sequence comes from Denticeps clupeoides, assembly GCF_900700375.1. Classification (NCBI taxonomy): domain Eukaryota; kingdom Metazoa; phylum Chordata; class Actinopteri; order Clupeiformes; family Denticipitidae; genus Denticeps; species Denticeps clupeoides. The sequence goes on from NC_041714.1 coordinate 6,296,238, forward strand.
GCGACATTTGGAGGTGAGAAGGAAGGTTTCATTCCACACCCCTTCGTCCATGGCAGCACATATTTTCACTGGAAAATGATTTATTTAGTTTTAGTTTTTTATGTTAACTGCTGTTTTTATCTGTTTCATTTTGGTCGTTAATATTTATAGTGTTTTAGGATAAAAGGTTAAAGTTGAAGTAATTAAAGACGCGCCCCGACCGCCCTGATTGGCTGTTTAATTCCCGCTCGGAATCCCGTTAACTGGAAAGTAAAGCAGCACGTCTAACTCTCCTGACCCTCCTGACCCTTTCCAGCAGGGAGAAGGATGTCGCCCGCCAGCTGCCCACCGCCACGCTTCCCGTCCAGGACGCCGCGTTCGTGGCTCAGGCGGGCGAGTCGGCGCGTAAAGGCGAACGACAGGGAGCGGCACCGCATGCACAACCTGAACTCGGCCATGGACGCGCTGCGGAGCGTCCTGCCCACCTCACCGGACGAGGGCAAGCTCACCAAAATCGAGACCCTGAGATTCGCCCACAATTACATCTGGGCGCTGACGGAGACCCTGAGGATGGAGGAGCACGCGTGGCTCTCCAAGGCCTTCCCGAGTGGCCAGGAGCAGACCCAGGAGGCGCACGGCGACGGCGCCTTCAGCACCCAGCCTGCTTCCCTCCGCCGCTTCTCCCAGGACGCAGAAGGCCAGATGTGGTTCCAGATGCTGGACTGTAATTTCGACCTTGAAATATAACCGGTGACGTTACCAGATCCTGAGAAATGTTTGAAAACGTCTCACAAAAAAAATCCCCAAACTATTTAATAGCAGAGCGAAGAATAACGTCACAGTTAATTGAATTATGAATCCTGCTGCTAATGAGTTACACTGTTGATGCAATGCGTCGGTCCGCCAGTAGGTGGGGATGTTTCACCACTTTCCAAACGTAACCCCATGCCAGTACTCCTGATTCTGGAATGATTATTGGGAAATAACTTATTGGGAAAACAGGCCTAGTGGCATATCCAATAAGATGACATCGGCTGCGATCATGGGTCTGTTGGTGGGGGCAGTGGTGGCCTAGCGGTTAAGGAAGAGGCCCCGTAATCAGAAGGTTGCCGGTTCGAATCCTGTTCCACCAAGGTGCCACAAAGCACCGTCCCCACACACTGCCCCCCCCGGCGCCTTTCATGGCTGCCCACTGCTCACGAGGTGTGATGGTTAAAAGCAGAGGACACGTTTCGCTATGTCACTGTGTGCTTCTCTTTTGTACAGTCTATTTCTTTGTGACATTTTGCATGTATTTACAGTCACTCTTGTATCTGTACATAATGTTTATAGATTCAAATTAAAAGTTTATTTCATTGTTTATACCATACCTCCCTCAATCCTTCCTTTCCTACATTACTAACCCAGGCCATGGCTGCCAGATCAGAGATTTAACACATTTATCAATAATCAAGCTTTTGTTGTATTCACATCTTGGAAATGTTATAAATAACATTGCGCAACTTAACTAAAAATGTGAGGTGTAACAAAGTTGATATTTATTTAGTTGATACTGATTAGATATGCAATCCGAATATAGATTGTAAATGTAACATTTGCCTCCATGACTGTGCACATATTTCATTTTGGAATTGCACAACGCACAGCTCATGATGCGTCACACCCCTGCTTGGTCCAAGTCTCATCAGATGTGAGCTGTAAAGATTATTCGGGTGTGGTTAACATGACAGGAAGTGAAAAATCTGCTCTCCAGGAAGAAATGGCCACACTGAACACAAAGCAGCGGTTTGACTTTAAAAAATATACTTTATTCAGTCATTCTGTGTTTATAAAGTGGTAAAAATTTTGATGGAAAAAATACAAAGATGGATGACAAGAATGACCTGATCTGCATATAATGTTGGTTTGGTATTTTAACTTACCTAATCCAGTTATAGTAGTTTGAATATATATATTTATTTTTTTCCATTACTTGCACTTCTCTGAACGTGCCATTGCACTGAAACACAATGTTGCATATTAAAATGCTAACTTGTAACTAAAGGCAGTATCAATTCATACAGTTTTGATGTTTAAGGCATTGTCACCCAATACCAGTAAGGTGAAAAAGCAGCACAGAGGCTTGAGGTGGCCTCGCTCTGGAATGTTGTCGATGCTGGAATGCTGACGTGATCCCTGATCCCTTTAACCTCAGCTGTGGCCTGGATACGACAGCGGGCGATTGGGCTACTTGGGAAAGACGGTGACCACGTCGTAGCCCTCGGGTGGCGTCATCCGCTCACGCGCATGCTTTTCGCAGTAGATCTTGTCTTCCACAAAAAAATGCCCCTTTTGTTTGAGGTTGACCTGGCAGTCTGTGCAGGTATAGCACTCAGGGTGGCGGAATTTGTCCCGCAGCTTCACCACCATCCCCCTTGTCAGCAGAAAAAAAAAAAGGATCAATACAAAGCCAATCTCTTGATAAACATTTAAACAATGATTTTTTTTTTTTTATTATTACTATTATTGTCATCTAAGTGTGCCTGCTGGGTTAAAGAAGACCGAATTCATTCATTGACCAGTTTACCCATAAAGCGATAATCATCATTGACGTGCCAACCGAGCGTGTGATTATTTCATTTTAGCCAATCTGGATATGCATGGAAACATAAAACACACAATGGCATATGAAAAGACCCACAGCAAAGATGAATAAGGATTCTTTCTGGATAAACCCACCGCAAGCCTGACATTCTTGCGCTTGTTCCAGTTTGCACTGGCAAACCATGTGCAATTACATACCACAAGTACAGCAGTGTGGCTTTGCTTGTTTCCAGAGGTCAGGCTCAGGGCAGCGTGTCTGTGTAAAAGCGCCGCTCGGGCATGCACATTTGGAATTAGACGCACTGTTCATGTTTACAGCGCTAAAGTTATTTTTGCACCCTTTTAACTGCCGCAATATTGAATGGCACTAGTCAAAGAAAACTATGTTCCGGACCAGGGTCAGCTTTCCTCTGATGTGGACAAGAGTTCTGCCTAATAATCAATATTTTACACAGAAGCTCTATAAGGGACTGATAGAAAAACATTCCCATCATTTTACAGTGGTTGGAAGAAGTCAAGAGTGTGAAATGCAGTCATCACAGCAAAAGGTACGCTGCTTCAAAGAGCCTCAACCCTTTTATTTCAATGCTTGTTTACTACATAATCTTTTGTGTTTTATTTCATAGTTTTGTTCTTCAATATAAAAATGGTCTGAAAAAGAACGACCCATAAATGACATTTCCATTTATCAGACGCCCTTATCCAAACCGGCTAAGAATCAGCAGTGGCATGGACAGTCCCCCTGTTGCCTTGCTCGGGGACACAGTGGTGGTAAGTGGGGTACCAAGTCTTATAGGTTCCACAGTGGAACCAATATTGCACCGCTGATAAACATCCGCACAAATCCAGCCCAGGGTGTTGGGGGGGGGGGGGGGGGGGGGGGGGTGACATGGAACAAGCACGTCGGCACCCCTTTCAAAGCGCCTCTGAAGTCTTAACACGCCATAATCAGGAGTTAACAAGACAGCAGCTGTTGTCTTGTTGGCACCACGAGCCCTGCAGCATAACTGGATATCGGTCGGATGAAGTGGCGTGACAGCTGCAGAGCATCAGAACCAAAAGGAGGCGCAAAAAAAAATAAATAAAAATAATAATCTCAGCAGCCCTTGTTGAACCATAAAAGGTTCAAGGTGGTTTAAGGTCCCTAGAGAGCATAAAACAACCATAACTTTGTTCTGCCACACACTGCCGAACCAGCTCTGACCAGACAAGGTGTGGACTCCACTACACCTCTGGGGATGTCCTGTGGGATCTGGCACCCTGCAGCACAGTACACGGTGAGCATCACCCTTGGCGAACAGTGGGCAGCCATGAAAGGCACCCAGGGAGCAGTGTGTGGGGACGGTGCTTTGCTCAGTGGCGCCTTGGTGGTTCGACATTTGAACCCGCAATGTTCCGATTACGAGTCTGTTTCCTTACCCACTAGGCCACCAACACGGATATTAGCAGCAGATCCTTTAGGTCTCAAAGGCTGTGAATAGAACCTCCATGGATCTACCAGATGCTTGTTAAGATTGACATCTGGGGCATTTGAAGGCCAAGCAAACACCTTCAGCTCTTTGCAATGTTCCTCTAAGGAGTCAAGACTCATTTTGTCCAGAGTGCACTGCAAATAGAGGTCACAGCCATCAGGGAATACTTCTATTATTAAGGATTATGTATATGTGGCTTGCATGTCAAAGTTTCCCTGCAGAACATTAGCCAGAGCCTCTGCCAGCTTGTCTTCTTTCATGGTGCAACCGGCTGCCATTTTTTCCACAGGCAAACAATTCACATGCACTCAACGGTCCACATGAAGGGGGTGATCGTAGCCTAGTGGGTAACACGCTGTCCCTGTAACTACTGATTTTATGTCGCTCTGGATAAGGGTGCCATAATGTAAAAATGGAAATGTATTAATTAGCCTGAGTGTCCATGCTTTGGTCTTAGTTAGTATATAGTATAGCATACCCTACCGCACTTGCCATTTCGGAGATGATCGAAGATGACCAAAAATCCTATGGCTTTACATATGCAAGTCAATGTTGATAATGAATGGGGGGAAAAAAAAAGATACTTACACAATCCCTGATCCACATTTATCACAGACTGACAACTTTTCAGCATTGCCTACAGAAGCCCCAATTTTTGTGGTTGGGGGCTTCACACTCCTGAACCCTGATGGTTTGTCAGAGTCCCCTGAGGTCGTAAAAAGGGTCTTCAGTTAGTAATCAGATCATAATCACCAAATAGGGTCATCATAAATTATTCTTTTGGTGAAAGACTTCTTTAAAATTATTATATATAGTAGGGGTGTGTATTGGCAAGGATCTCACAATACTATACACATCATGACATGATTATATCATGACACATTTTGATACTGTACATATTGAGTTCACTGAAAATGTAAAAACAGCACTGGAATACAAGATGCTGTGATTGGCCTGTCATGTTTTGCGATTTCACTCTGCCTGAAACATCAAGCACCCAGATGTACAGCGCCATCTACAGGAGTGGAGTTGTAGTTGCATACTGATTCTCACTAAAAACTACGTTTGCATACAAAAATATTGATATTTGAAGTCCCTGTATCGAGATAATATGACCACGTATAATATTGCAATATATTGCTCTTTCGATAATTTCTAATACCCCTAAAACATAGTACACGGGCAAATATACAATGCAAGAAATGATCAAGGTAGAGAATCGTTCAAATGTCTGGGTCTCAGGAGAATACGTTATGCAGAGGATATACATGAGCACACACATACCAGACTCCAGAATCTCCTGCAGCACTTTGAAGGAGGCAGACTGCCGAGGAGGCTCATCCGACTCTTGATTCTCCTGAAGCATTTTGTACACTTCAGAATTAGCAGCTAGCGCTGGCTTTTCGCCCGTCTTTGAAGAATCTGGACTGGAAAAGGACACAGAGTGACATAATGAGCCAACAAAAGATCTCAACCTGCACTAGTTGATAAGAGATAAGCACAAAAGTCTACATTCCATTCCAGTTCCCACTTTTGTAACTTCGGCGCTGGTATGAACAAGGCCCAAAGGTACTTGGGGGCCTGAACGCCCCACCATAAGACTGAAGAAGGTTACAAGAAAAAATAATAATCTGGAGTACCACCAACGTTCCGAAATTTAACTCAACTGGCAAGCTGAAAACTGGTTCCAGCGCTGGTTCGTGTGTACAATAAACAGCACAACTACCGGTTGCGTGTCTACAACAACGGAAAAGGCCGTTTCAGGAGCACATCCACTTACACGCTGCTGGGCTCACCGGAGGAGGACAAGGTTTTGATGTCGTCCACGGCGGTGTTGAAACTCTTGATGTTTTCGGAGGAGTAGAGGCCGGCGGGGCTGTTGTACTGACTGGTGACCACCTTGGGTCCGCCGGTGGCGAACGGGAGAGCACTGCGGTTGTGTGCAGAGCCCACGTGTCTCACCTCCTAGAAGACCGCAGGGACACGAGTTTCATGACCGCGACACCCTGTTTTTTTTTTTTTTTTTTTAACAAGCTCGGAAAAGGTCGTTTTAAAATGTGCAGTAATGATGCGCATGCGGTCGGTAACGAATCACGTGACAAAGAAAATACATTAGCGGTGAGACTCAAACGATGAGCCTAAACAAAAGTGATCAGAACAAGGAGTGGAAAGCTACCATCTTTCAAATGACAGAAAGCAAAGTTTCGCAAACTGAGATTCTACATTTAGAAAGGCATTAAAATATAATCAGGGCGCATTTTATTGTTATTATTATTATTATTATAATTTCTTTTTTTTTAAAATATTCCAGTCTGTACACATGCCGTGTCTGCCTGGACAAGCTCACACGCTTCCTGCTCTCTCCCACTTTGACCCAACTCTTCCTTTCTGGCCCACAGGAACTCCCTGTGGCGTCACGGCTTGGCTGATAAACCTCTGGTCTCCTAGGAAAGTTCTTGTTGGGATAAACACGGTGACCTCAGCGCCGGCAGCTCGCAGCCAAGCCTTTATTTGTTTTAAAGTCCGCGAGTTTCTGCTGCAGGGGACGCAGCTTTCACAGCGCAAATGGGAACGGAGAATAAAAGCAATAAAACTTTATGAGAACCAGTACCTGTGGTTCTGTTGCCAGGTTCATCTTGTATGGATGGCTCTTGCCTTCTTCAGATGAAAGTGGGGACCACATTTTGGATTCAGACCTAGAACGTGACGCACATTTGCTAATGCATTACATACACAACAAAAATGTCTGCGGAAGGGTTGGACCGAGCAGAAAGTACGATTTTCATTCCAGTCCATTTCATTTCTCTGGCCAATAAACCTGGCTTCAGATCGCACACAGACAGTCTGGAGGTGTTCCGGTGTTTGATCGTTCCATCCTACTTATTGAAACGTCCCACCAAAGGCAACTGCGCATGCACGCGGTTTTCAAAGTTCAGTTGGAGCAATTAAAGGAAAAGACGGCAAGTACTTGTGTTTCTGAGCTAGCAGAACAATACCAGTGTTTTCTGGACAACAAAGTGTCATAATTAATATTCAAACAGGTAAAACACTGGTGGTCGGACAACCCGGCTGGTGTTTCTGAGCTATAACAACAAACTACTTGTGGTTTATGGACAGTATAATTGTATAATTATTATAGAAACAAGTTGCACATTGCATTTGTACAGCTTGCAGGAAGTGTGTGTGTGTGTGTGTGTGTGTGTGTGTGTGTATATATATATATATGCGCGCGCATGCTCGGGTAGGAAATTCTGACAAGGTAGGACAATCCGACAGAACACCGGTGCAGATGGACACGGGACAGGACAGAGGTCTGCAGAGTACAGTAGAAGGAGTCCTACCTGTCAATAGAAAGCGCCATTTCGTGAACGCAGCCTTTAATCTTGTTCTGGGCCTCCAGGTGGGTCATGCCCTCTGTCGGGTCCCCGTCAATGGCCAGGATCACGTCCCCGATGCACAGGTTGGCCTGGGCGGCTTTACTTCCTGGGGTCACCTGCAGAGCAGGTCGCCCACGTTTAATCGCCCCGCCGCAGCGTTTTTTTTTGTTACAGTTACAGTAAAGCGTTACGTGTAGCACACGACGCTACAAACATGGACGTCGCGGCGCGGAGCGGCCAGGCGCCGGACCTTCTCTCACTCACCCGGGAGATGGCGAGCGGCTGCTCGAAGTCCCTGCCGCCGACGAGCCGAAAGCCCCACGGCCCGGGACCTTCCAGAAGAACGCGGAGCGGCATGGCGGCTGCAGGAGAGGCAGGAGGGAGACGGGCGTTTCCCGGCCGCAGATAAGAGCCGCGCTCCGCGCTTCGTTTCGGGGCGCAGCGTTACGTCACCAGATGATATGCAAGCTTACCATTTATGGAAGAGCCAAAAAGTCCCAGGATGTGGAATGCGCCGCTCCCCACAAAGTTGTGTTTTCCACGAACACGTAGAGCACTTACTGGGCGTATCCAGAGGGACTCAGTAGTGCCAGGGACAGTCCCACAGGCGACACTCGGGGTTAAAGGTCATGCTCAGGGACACGATGGTAGTAAGTGGGGTTTGAACCTGTCACTTTGCGCTCTTCTGGTGCCCGCTGGCCTGCCACCACCCCAACATTACTCTAATTTTACTGTAACTTCAGCAATCGTTATTTCTGAGCGCTATTCGTGTCGTTTGCTTTCTATTTTGAAAGTATTTTGAATAATCAGTGGCGATTTCATCAAACCAAACCGCACCCTGAAACTCCGAATGGCACCAACTGGTCACAGATTTTGGTTTGACTTTAATAGAAACATGAATAAAATAAATCTCTCTGAACCCCTTGAACTTGAACAGTTGTATCATCACCTCTTGATGCAGGAGGATGTTAATTGCCATGAATCATCATCATCATCATCGTACAGCTCCACATGTCTGCTGTTTAATTACAGTGGTGTAATCGAGAGAAAAAAAGACAAAGTGATATGCTTTAATGTAGTTTATTAAATATTGCATAATATTGAAATCACAGCAGTAAATATTGTTTAATTTAATGTAACTGTAACAGCACCGCAAATTGAAGCAAACAAAGAAAAACTGCAATGTGCGCCTCAGCCAACTGAAGTTCACACAACTCTCGTAGGTAACCATGTACAGAGAGAGACATTAACACACATTTCAGCCTTCAGTGTTAGGGGCGTTAACACATCTTCACACTCACTGCTACAGCGTGATGAAGAAACGAAAGCGTCTTTCAGCATGACGCGCTTTCTATGAAAATCGGAAAACAAACGAGGCACAACCGAATGAACCAGATTTGCGACATAAGGCATAAAAAGTCTGGAGTTCCTGGTCAGCATCATGAGAAACCCAACATTTTTAGACTGTGCTCAACAAGGCCCACGCTGTGCTTTGCCAAACATTCCTTCAAAGTCCTGCAAATATAGTTGAATTCATAGAGCTTCTTGTGACAAAATTCACTTGCATTCTCATTTTTATAATACATATTTACACTTCATAGGCCAGGCTAATAAATGCTATACTCGTTATTTCATGCCGTGGGTACTGAATGGAACTACATACACGAAAGGTCCAATAGTCCACACTCATACATTCACACAAGAAACAGTTTGTGGAGTGAGAAGACCTCCTGACCTTCAAGGATCTTTTAAATAATAAAGTTTGTTTAGTGTTATGGCAGGATTTTCTGTGCAGGAAGGTATGGCCCAGACAAACTTGACATTCAGCACATACAGTCAAACAATCTGTAAATCATGACAATTATTCAAAATAAAATATATAAAGACCCAAAGGGCTGTGACACAGTGAATCTATGTCTTAAAAGGCCAAGATCCTATGGCTTGTTGAACATCTACAGTTAACCACAAAAGGCGAGGAGTAGGGCATGTATGCAATACAAGGCGTGTCACCAACATCGACTAGCAAAGCATGTGTGACTCAGCAAAGGTCTTCCTCAAACAGAACGAAGAAAAACAAAGGCTGCTACCAGGATAAACGCGTCCATGCTAGAGCATTCAGCAGGCCGTCGCTCAAAATGCGATGGAAGTGCAGGCGCATGATCGATAAAACGGATAAACTACTGGGAGTCTGGTTAAAAAAAAAATTACCTTTTAATTTGCAAGATATATAACACATTTTAATTCATATTTCTAGTGATTCCACCTTGTCTGTAATTTCCGGAAGATGTAACAGACAAACCAAACAAATATCACATAAACATGTCAGAAACATACTGATCTGTTATGATGCCCAGATAACAATAATGCGGGATTTTAATTACAACCATTGCTTTATTGGCACCAGGTCATCGTAATTATGCATCGGTGTGGATTGGAAATAACCTTTAAACTGATGGCAATAAAACTGAGTGTGATGAATAATGTTTATGAGTAATTGTTAATTGACCACCCTCTAGTCTGCATGCTGCCATGAGCTTTCCTCATTCTTGACCTCAATTTTATTTCCCCTCTTTTTTGAGAGTCTCATATGTCCACTGAGAAGTTAGGATAATGAAGACTGGAGTAAGGCCGTCACATTCGTACCAGTCACCAGCCAATTAGGACATCAGCTCTGCAGGAAAACACTGTTCCTATATCCTTCCACTCTTTGGTTCAGCTATATATTAAATGTGTTATGGAATTATGTGATCATATGTAAAGAAGAAAAAAAACGTAACCTACTGCACAGCTTCAAGGAGCAATGTTCCGGCAAGTCAGATATTCCAGCATTTACGCCCGTCATATTTAAATGGCATTGCCAAAGAAATCAAGACTCTTTAGTTTTTTATACATTACATTCTGTTAAGAGGAAATATAAAAGACCACGCACTCCACAGAGCCTGTCCATCTTCATGAACTGAACCGTCGTAAGAAATAAGTGCTACGAGGAAAGGCTGCTTTTTTACTTCATTTTTTTAATAATTTGGTTTAAAACAACCCACAGCACCTGGTCTTTTGAAATGATATTTTAATAACAATAATACTTCTGTCAGAAATTGTTGGGCATAAATCTAATTATTACAATGCAGAATCCTATATGTGCTGATTTCAAGGTTAATGATTGCACTTATATTGAATTTTGCTGCCTGTAAAATTCCTATTAAATCATACCACTGAGCAGAAAGACACTTTTCGATTTAAACATCGGCTTTAAACGTCTCGGCTTTAATATTATCAAGTGTGCACCTTCACACAGAGCTCATCACTTGCCTGTCGTGTCTGACCAAACACTACCATTTACCTGCTTTCCTTTGGAAATACATATTAATGTTAATTATCCCCAACACCTTTAAATTGTAACAGTGCATACATTAAAGCAAAGTGTAGGTGTTTTTGCTTGGGAACTACATAAAAAACAAAGCTTGTGAGAAATGTCATGGTTCATTTCAGTCTTAAATGTTTCCCTCCAAATATAATACTGACAAACGGTTAACTGAACTCTACTGGTTCTACCGCCTCAGCCTTTCATATCTATTCCAATCACATAGAAATCATCATTGAAAAACTCATTTTAAAATTTTCAACTGTAGACACAATTCAGCAAGTGAGAATTCAGAGGTGGGCAGGATGAACTATACGGTGCTACGGTAGTTTAGACCCACGCCAGCTATCTGGATTTTTAGTCCCACTCTGTACTGGTCTGATTCAAAGCTGAATCACGATCGTGTTGCACGAGAGAACTGTATAATGCTGCAGATTGTGTGATCCATCTTCAGCATTTCAGTAGCAACTACCCTAAAATATTGATGCAGCAGCATTTAGGGTTGAATACAATCAAGCTACTAAATGAGCAACTTAGTTTGTGAGTTGGCAACAGGCAAAGACGTTGCGTGACTGAATCCTGCCCATCTATGAGTATGATTGTTATGAATGTTCCTCATGCAGTTCCTCAGATCTCCTTCTGTACTTTTAGTGATCTTAAAATGCCATTATTTCATTGGGATCATTGGTTTTATACTACAAGCACATCATGTTTATCATACTAGTACGGTATGTACTTTAAGACATGCTAAACCTTTACGAAAATGTGTCTCATACTGGGGCCACACGGTGTAAGCTGTTTACGTTAAAGTTGTGTGTTCGTGACGTGTATTTGAATGTGATGATAGTAGTGAATACTTTCCACACACACATGCCTCAGACCTTACTGACCACATACGCAGACACATGTATTCACCTGGCTGGCCAATAATCCTCAAAAAAGGAGCAAGAAAAAAAACTCGAAGCGCATTGGTAAACTATGTACCAAACTCAACAGGCAGCCTCGGTATCATTCTAGAAGCATCTCGGACTATACAAAAATAAAAATTAAAAATGAAACAAAAAAAAAAACACATTTTTCTTTTTTTTTTTTTTTTTTTTTTTACAAATTGACAGGCTTCACGTAGTTTCCCGGGAAAGTGCCAAACTGTTTCGTCCTCTTTGAGGTACCTACAAAAACAAAAAGAGGAAATTAAGGAAACGAACACTCGATGCCAGGAAATGATGAGAAGGGCACTTGCATCACAGATGCTTGCACTTGCATCTCCAACACCACAGATTTTATTGACGTTCATGCAGTTCAATGTCTCATTGTAGCAGCTCTATTTGGTTTAAGTCTGGAGACTGTGTTGGCCATCTTGTTCCTTTTTTCATAAGGTACTTCTGACCATCTCTTGACCATCTCAACCTCTGACCTCTTGCAGACAGAGTGGTTTTTAAGTAATCAACCCATTTTTTTCCACGGGCCTTTTTGTATAATTCTGAAATGTACATTCAAAAATCAAAAACTTTTGACAGTTGCTTCTACAAATTTCATGGTCTTATTGAGATCTGAGTATCATCTCATCTGTAGAAATAATTTTAGTCCAGCTGGTACAACATGTAATGTGAAATATGACAATACTAGCACCTTAACAAATTGTATCTCTGTCTCATATTTTCTACCGCTCAACAAAAGCATGCATTTCCATCACATACGGCTCCTGACACCCCCATGAGTTAATAAATAAATTTACATCTGTGCCCCTCGACATAGCGTGGAGCATCCACAAGATGCGGCGCCGTAATTCCCTGGCCACAGCCTGACACGCGTAATACTCGAGTGTGGAAATTGATCAGACAGCATGTGACACATACCAACAAACCAGCCATCATCACACTTCTCCATGACACTGACGAGGTCACCTTCCTGCAGCTCCAGCTCATCTTCGTTCTGTGGCACGTAGCTGTATAGGGCCTGGAAACTGCAGTCAGCAAAGCACATGTAAAACGTTAAACAAATGCTTTTGCCATTGATCTATTTAAATAAATCTAGGCATAAATCCTAAAATGTTTTAGTGTACTCATAATAATATATTGTGCTGCTAGAAAATATTACAACTACAATCACATTACAAAATCTCCTGTAATCGTCCACTATTTTGAAGTGATTAAAGTTAAAAATGTGCAAAACTGTGCAATACAGATGGCAGCATTGCGCATGTGAAGATGCTTTATGTCCATGGGGTAAAATTAGGGTATAAGCCAGTACAGAGAACTTTAGTCAACATGTAAACACATTATAACATGTAATGCACAATGCACTCATTCCACTGGCATACTGTATATACTCACATTCCGCAGCTGAGGCGTCTGGGCTCGGGGCTGCTGCTGTGGGACTGTGGTTGCTGGGAAATGATGAGAGAGTGTTTACTGGGGTGGGGCGGCAGTCTGTGTCTAGAGTCAAAGGGGCGCGACAGCGTGCTGCAGTACCTCACCGAGGTCTCTGCAATATTCATGATCTCGTTACAGACCGCCTCCTGGTGGGCAGGAGGAATAAGTATTCAGGCCCATGAGATCGAGTCAGTCACGGGCGGAGGGAAGAAGGTGTGAGGAGAAGAAGGGTGGGTGGAGGAGTTAGCATGGGGCAGATAAGGAAGTAGGAGAAGGAGGAGGATCCAGGTGAGTAACAGGGCAGAAATGGGGATCCGTTAGCGCCGACAGCGGCAGGAAAACCAGGAAGAGGAGGTGGGTGGAATCCAGATGCATGGAAAAGTAAGAGACCAGAATGAGTGCATACAGATAAAAAGGGAGATATTAGTTCCAACTCATTAATCCATGTCATGCACATTAAATTCACATTAAAGAGTCGGCTGGAAGGTTATCCGGTTATCCGGAAGGAGAAAGTAGAGGACAGTAGAGGAGACAGTTTATGAAAGCCCACCACATCATGGACACCTCATATCCTACTATGTAGCCTAAACTGAACCAAATTGGCTTTTGAGTAATTATACTATTTAGTCAACTGTCTATTTCATTTACTCTGATTCAAGAGATGGACAAGGGAAGAGACTTTGAGAATGTAGATATCACTGATGATCTATCTATCTAATAATTTTGAACACTGCAAAAAAAAGTCCAGTGACATCAGTCTATGCTTTTTCTGCAGCTAAAAACAGCCAAATGTGGTCTTTACCGTGAAGGAGTTTGCGTTCATGTTGTTGTCCTGGATGTCGAACAGCATGACTGGACTCCGGGAGCTCCGGCCCTGATAGTCACTATCGTTTCTTAAGGGCTGTCGGGAGCACAGGAACAAAGAATCAGTTGACTCTTCCGTTTGATGAGACAAACTGCTGTCTGCTTTCTGTGCAAACTGTGCAAAAAGGGGTTAGTGCTGGATCAAACGATAAGGGCTGTGAATTTTACCCCACAATTATATAAACATTTCACATGGGACTGTTCCAGGACATTAGGAAGCACTCAGAGTAATTTAAATGTCTTATTATTTCCCTTACTGCCATTACTAGTCACACGGCCAAACTCTTACCTGGAAACAAACATTCATCAAAAATTCATCAAAACACAATTTTAAAGGGTCTGTTTTGTTTGTCAATGCATATCTGAAAAAACATTAGCCTTAAAATTTGCCACACATCATGCAGCATATGAATACGCAAACTTCCCTGTATATGTCAAATATGTGTGCAAGTAAACATGCATTTTTAGTTTGACAACATTTAAACTGTTTTTTTTTGCAAAAGCAAAGCAACCGGTAAATACATAATGACCAAAAAAATAAATGAATATGCATGAAAAAAATGAATACGTACATGGAAATATTGAAAGTTACTTTTGCTTTTGCACAGTGAAATCTGCCCTTTCTGCCTCCAGAGTGAAAGCTTCATAACAAATGAGTGAACACCAGCCATAAATACTGAAAGTTCAGAGGTGATTAATCCATTTCCGATTATTAGGGATGGAGCTGCTGGAGGTGACTCCCTGTTACTGCACACAGTGAGATGCAGCACTTCACACCATGCAGAAGGTACCTCTGCCGGGCTACTGGGCCAGCTTCCCCGGCCCTCGCGCGCCACGGCCTGGCTGCTCTCTGCCTCTAGAAGTTCTCTGTCCAGGGGACTGGCCCCCATCAGCCATCCCTCCAGCCCAGCCCCACCACAGGGGCTCAGGCTGCGGGAGAGACGAGGGGAGGGTGGGGACAGGAAGTCCTCACCCTGGGGTGGGGTGAAGGTGAGGAACGGTGTTGCGGAGCTCGGGCGGGGCGGATAGGGTGGGGGAAGGGGAGAGGCAGATGGGGAGGCCATGGGGGAGACACAGTAGGGGCTGCCGCTGATAGGTGGCACGGGGCTGACTGACTGGGAAGGAGGCAGGTACTCGCCCCAGCGGTAGGAAGAGGAGGGCAGCGGGGGGAGGGGAGGTGTGGGGGCGGTCGGCGGGCTGGCCCCTCCCACCGTGAGAGAGATCCATTCACTGGAGACCGCACGGACCTCTGGGGAGACTGAACGGCTGGGGGAGCGCGGGAGGGGCAGGGGGGCGGTCGTGAGCCGGTTACGACTCGGCTTGCAATCAGAACAAGAAAGAATGAGAAAGGAAAAAAGAAATGAGGATGGATGGAGAGAGTGGGATTTAGGAATATGAGCAGAAGGGTAAACAATAGAAAATGGGGAAAAAAAAATGTTTCATTTCACAACAGATGTCAGCCTGTCATGTCAGGGTCTCACCTGCGGAGAGGCTGTAGCGCTGCGGTGGGGAGACTGGCTGAGGGGGGGGTCTGGGTAGTCCACCCCATTCTTCACACGCGGCCTTCTGTGCACCTCCACATAGGTCACAGGGAAGATACCCTGGCGGTTGGTGCCAGAGATTTTGCCCTCGTACCAGTTCTCATCCACCCTGCGAATGAGCGTGATCCGCTCCCCCTGCAGGCCAACACAACAATTACGTCAACAAGTTACGTTGCAACAATTTAAGGAGGATGCCTGTCAATAACAAAAAATATTCACATTTATATTGTATCATATTGATGCTGACATGCCAGTTGCCAGATGTAGTGCATTAGCCAGGTAGTCTGATTGATGTTAACTAAGTGTAAAAAATGTGTCAATTCAAACCAAGTCAGTCACTTGGAAAAAAAGTGAAGTGATTGTCCCTTGTGATACACAGCAGCACAGCACACGGTGCACACAGTGAAATTTGCCCTCTGCATTTAACCCATCACACTTAGTGAGCAGTGGGCAGTCGCCCGGGGGGCAGTGTGTGGGGACGGTGCTTTGCTAGTGGGTAACACACTCGCCTATGAACCAGAAGACCCAGGTTCAAATCCCACTTACTACCATTGTGTCCCTGAGCAAGACACTTAACCCTAAGTTGCTCCAGGGGGGGACTGTCCCTGTAACTACTGATTGTAAGTCACTCCGGATAAGGGCGTCTGATAAATGCTGTAAATGTAAATTTACAGTGGCACCTCAGAATAATCTTTCTAACCAATCAGACTAACCTTTCTGAAAGACATCTCGACTACGGTATCACCGTTGAAGTTGAAGCGGGCGATGGCCTCCCCATACTCCAGAACTTGCACTGGAGCACTTTTCTTTGGCTGGGCTTTTTCTGTGGGAGGAAGGAGCTGCGGGAAACAGCAGTAGAGACTGTGAGTGCATTTACTTCATATGAAGATATACCTGTTTGTGTTGCGTTGTTACCCGTCATTTCAAATCACAATGCCATTCATGCACTTGACATGCCCTACAGATTTAGTCGACAGAGAGCTCTAACCTCGACATAGCTCCTGGGAAAGATCCCTACGCGGCCGTGGTGCTCTCCTTCATACCAGTTCTGGTCCACCTGTCGATATATGTACACAATGTCTCCCTTTTGAAACGGCAATTCCCTGACAAAGGAGGTTCCGGGGGAAAATATAACAAGGTTTGTTAGCTATTTCATAAAAAAAACAAAAAAAAACATCTTATTTTAACACATGATACACACACAGTAAGTAAGTACAAGTAAGTAATTCCATGATTGAAATAAACCTTTAATCTATCAGCCAACAGCTCTGTTATTAATCATGTAAAAATGTATCATGAATTCATAATGAATTAATCATTAACTTACTTTAGTGTCTCAGCTTTAAAATCGAACCTGGCCAGGGCTGGTGTTCTCTGCAAGGGGAAGAGCAGCTCATTCTTAATTGACAGTAGAACTTGACAATATTCCTATTCCTGCACTCATAATTAATATATTCATATATTTAAACTGTAAACAATCATTTTTGTAGTGAGGATTTCTAAAGATGTACTTCTCATTAAGAATTTAGCTACCAGTATAGCAGCAGTCTATTAGACTAGTACTGGATATTTATGTATCACCATATGAACACTGTAGGACTATTTATTTCACCGGCAGCTTTAAAGTCTTCAATGTCATTAGCTTCTAAAGGGTCCCCAGAGGACCTGGAGCCCTAATCAGCTTCCTACCACTTCATAACAAGGCAAAGCATTTTGCCCTTTGCCTCGTAACCCCCAGAGGAGTACGACTAAGAATGTCAATTATGAATATAATATTTCATTATCGGGTTCGCAGCATTAGCATGTAGAGCCCGCAGACCTGGCGTTCCAGTGTCTCTGAGCCCCATTTAGAATCTGAGCTCACCCACTTGTGAGCATTGCCCTTTAATCCCCCGTGCACTGAGGATATTCCAGCAATGGCAGCAATTACATGTCGGTGGCTGTGTTTCTGTCAGTCATCCGGGCTTGCCAGCTACTGTGCAGTCTGCTCATAAAAAGTGGAGACTGTCACCAAGCAGAGTGAGTGATGTCCAGATCTCTGTTATAAAAAACACTGAACTATTTTTGGGTTAAAGATTTCTTCTGAGTTGTGTAATTAGCCTCATGTCTAAGGAGTTTTTTCCCTTTGAAAACCCTGATTTGTGCATGTGCAATGATTTCCTTTGATTTATGCCGACGATTAATTTATTTGTTCCTATTTTTATATTCCCACAGCCCAGCAAGACAAACAACACACCTCTATTCCAGATTTCCTTTTCTCTGAGTCTTTTATAGTTAGTAGGTCACCAAATCGGTCATTCGTGATAAACTGGTGGTGGGTCAGCACAATGCCAGCGTGTCGCCGTGCTGCAATGTCAGCCTCTTCCTGTTCACGCTTTAACCTCCTCTGTTCTTCCAGAATTTTCTTAAAAAAAAAAACAAAAAACACAGAATTCTCTGCCTTTAACTTAAAATAGAATAATCATGTTAATCAAGCCTACAATGCAACACAGACCTCTCCATAGATAGTTCATATCAAATATAGTATTCATGTCTGTAGTGCCCAGCAGCAATAGACAGGCCGACTCACCTCTTTGTCCCCATATCTCCTCTGGGCCACGTCATCTGGGTGCTCCGCCTGACTCAGTGGATGCGAGGAGTCCGAATCTGTTTAGAACAGAGGTTTCAGCGTATCCATTAGTCAGAACGGAACTACGGTAAACTGAGACTAAAAGTAATGACTCATTGCGCACATGCTGACAAATGCCTCCGGCTGTACAGGCTGACAAAAATAACGCATGATAGACAGGTTGACCATGCATGTGAAAAACAAGAAGCTGGAATATGATGGCTAGCCCGAGTCTGAGATGCCACAGAAAAATGAATCAAAATAATAATTAATATATTTTACAAAAGAATAAGCCATGTTGTGTTTAACTCTAGACCAGCACAACCAAGTGAAACAAAAAAATCAATTGATATATAAACACAATGACACATAAATGTAATATTGGATGAGTTTATCCACTGTAATGAAAGCAAATTCTGGGAGGCGTTGTGAATGCACAATGCCAACCACACATTACAACAAATAATGCAAGAAGAAGACTAGGAATTTGCATTCATTATGTTTGATAAACAATATCACATATTTGTTGTAGAAAATAAGGGAACAGCAGACACATGAATGAGAAAGTATAGTTGTGTAGTGGATTGTTTGCGTCTGAAACAGATTATACTGCATCTTTAAAAACCATCATCATAACAAGTATTTCAAAACTCTGAGGGTGAGGGTGTGGGCATCATGATTTCAATTTTCCACTCATCTATTACATCAGATTTAGAAGTATTCCCATCTCCGGCACTCTGGAGACACAAGCAGTGGGAGGTTTTAAAATGTCGACCAGGCAGTTTGTGGGAAAAAAAAAAAAACACACAACACATAAAGCACTGAATGATCATCAATGGTCTTCATGACAGATTGTGCCAAACAGAAGATCTTTAAAAGATGAGACACCACGAGACTACCAACCACCAACCACAGACATGGATTTAGCACTGCCACTTATGAAGTGAGATGGTGGTTCATGGGGGAATTATGTCACAGAGCACACACAAGGTCTCACACGCCACAGCAAACTGAGATGGAGCATCACGGAGCTACTGACTGCAGAAGACAGAGTGAGCAGGAGGAGGTCAGAGGAGAAGATGTCCATAGGCATGCTGGTGCGTATGTTTGTGTGTATGAAAGGAGATAACATGAGCATCTCAAGATAGCAACCTCTAGGGTGAGTGGTCTCCTCTGTCACATGGTTCTTGTTGTCGTCAGTGCTCTCATCGTCGGCAAGGATGTCACCGTTGGATTCTTCCAGCGGGGAGCCCTCGCCGTTGCTCAGCCTCTCCAGCACCTCCAGTGAAGAGAGCCGCTGAGGGATGAGGGGCTTTGCCTCCATTGCCCTGGTGGCAGAGAAGGCTCCCGCCTTCCGGCCCAGCTGGGTCTGCAGTGACTTTCGGAGGCGGAAGGGCGCTGGGCCCATGAGGAGCAGGTTGGCCGGGAGGGCCTGCTTTCGCTCCAACTTGCCCTGCAGGGCGTTGGCCTGCTGCCTCTCGTGCCGGCGAATGGTGGTGAAGCGGGTGTAGGAGGCCGGGCAGGAGCCTTTACACTTGCTGGGCTTAAGGTGGAGATGAAGGGGTGAGAGGCTGTGGTGGTGGTGTTGGTGGTGATGGGGGTGAGAGGGGTCTGGCACACAGGATTCATCACAGGAGGAGCTCCCGCTTGGAGCGTTGCTCATGGAAACACTCTCCATCTCGGTCCCCGAGTGAGACTCCGCCCTTGCGGTGCTGCTGCTGTGTTCAGAGGATCCCACACCCTCACTGCCAGAGAGCGAGGACTCCTCGCCCTGCGTCTTGGACTCCACATCCACCAGAGCGCAGTCTACCGAGGGCTCCGCCTTTGGGACCACCAGCGACTCTGCTGACAGAGCAGAGGTCAGGTAACAGGTGGGGGCGGGGCTGTGACAGGGGCTGGCGCTGCTGTGCAGTGTGGGTAAAGATGCTGATCGCGTTGGGGGGACTGCGCCGGAGCGCTGGATGATCCGTTCAAACTCAGTCACACGGAACAACACAGCATCACGAGGGACACTGCCGCCACCGTCGTCACCCTCACCCTTCTCTGATGACCCCGACCCCCTCGTTTTCTCAAAGAGCGAGGCCAGGCTCCGCACGCTGCCGTGTGGGCTGGACCCCAGTGAGCTTGGCCGCTGAATCTGGTGCATATTCCGATAAAGCATGGAAAATTCCGGTGTGCTCCTCCGGTTTGTGGCTGTCTGGGCAATACCTGCGTTCTTCCTGTGACGCACTCTGCTCTCGAGCGGCCTGTTGGTGTTCAGCTCTGCATTCTGGTCCATCTCCTTAGCATCAGCTGTATTCTCTTCCACACCTCCGTTGCTGGTGCCGTTGGGCTCCCTGTAGAGCTCCTCACAGCTCAGTGCCTTCCCATGGCCGGAGGCCTCAGCCCTCCTTTCCAGGTTCTCACCAGCAGGGGGCAGCAGCTTGGGCTTGAACTTTGAGGGAAGGATCTGGGGAATGCAAGCTTTGGCAGCAGACAAGGGCTTTTTACCCTTACACTGGTGACCTAGTGCATTACTGGCAAGAACCGATTGACTATTTACAGAAGAGCAGGGTGAAATTACATAGCCATTCCCACCTTTATAATCCACTGGGCAAGCATGCAGGACAACAGAACAAAGAGCATATTAGATTATGGTAAAGCGGCAGAACACATTAAACACATAATGACACACACATGTATTCACCAAAGGGCCAGTGCCCAGTAAAGTCTTTATTCCTGCTACCAAGGCACCAAAAAATACTTCAAAAACTACATCTGAAACAATAAGCAATTGAAAAATATTAGGGGGAGGGAACGTTAAGTGATGAAAGTCAGTTCCACATACAAAAGCATATAGTAGCTACAATAATCTGTAATATGAAAACAATAAATGAATGCAAATGAATGCCAGAATACATTTGATTCAATTTGAATACATTTGTGGACAAAAATACAAATAATTCAAATGCATGTTCACCATTCAAAAACGATGATTAATGAAAATGGAGAGAAATGATGTGTATAATAATAACCTGTTTGTGCTTTACATCTGAAAAATCTCACACTACAGCTGGTTAATTTGCTGGTTACGTTTCTTTGAATTATTTGTTTTTGACAAGCTAAGCTAATGCTAGTTAATACACATGAAAACTTTGGAAAACTACAGTCTCACATCTAAACACAAATCATAGAATATTTAGTCACAAGACCACAGATCTTACTAGGTCAATATTTATAAGAATGCTTCTCTGTTTCCCATTTCTAATTGTTGCTGACTGCAACTATGAAAACTATGGTTTTCACTTGATTATGACTGTTTATTTGTGCATGTTATCCGGTTAAGAACAAAAGATCTGTATTTTCAGGTTTCAGCAGAAATCCCATTGCCAAGAGAGAAGTGTTTTATCAGTTCACGATAAGCTACTAATCCAACATAATTGTGGTAAAGCTGCATGAATGCTAACACCACACAGTATTTCTTTTAGCTTCTTTCAGTTGTGTATAGCTTCCTTAAACCAGGTAAATCCTCATGCTATCTTTCCAGGCCAAAGAAACCAAAAAACTGTCAAGACAGCTGTTTTAAGAATTTTACCCCATCAACCCACGTCTAGCCAGCCAGAGGCAGCTTTCTAGTAAAAATAAAAACACGCGCGCCGTAAATTCCACTGGTGTTTACCACTCCTGCATTCTTTCTTCAGCAATATATATATATATATATATATATATATATATAGTTTATGTATGCCAGTATAGGGCTGGTAAATACTACTGTTTTTTGTTTTAGGGTTTAAATGTAATGTTAAGTGTGTGATATGTGAAACATGATTACATGAGCAGCATGCAATATCTTCTGGTGACATTTCTAGGCATGTAAGATGTAAGCAACCAAAACCAAAGCCATTGTTGGTTCTTTTTCCTCTATATAGTGCTATAGTGGCTGCTAAAATTAGGACCACAATGTTCCTTTAGAGCATCTCATTCAGACTTCTTTTTACTTCCAACTTTATGTCTTCAAAGTCCATTATGCAAAGCAAGCCATACGGTTTGGTTACTGTATAGTCCTGTTTAATAAGGCCAAGCCATAACAACTGTACTGACCAGATCTATCCCAGAGGACCTTTCAAAGAGATGAATGCTCATCCATCCTGTGACCCATAACCCACATGTGCAAGCATTCCATCCTCTGACCTCACTTTGACAGCTGACTTCCTCATGCCTGACCCCCCCATGTGTGTGCGTGTTTTTCCAGCTTGTTTATCTCACCCCTGCCCATGCCTCAGCACAACTGACTGAAAACCTGACCCTCCCAATCACAACGCCCCCCTCTCCCCCTTTTCCTCACCCTTTCTGCTCCCCCATTGGCCAGAAGATCAGACTTTGCTGACTGGAAAACTGGAAAGCATGATGCATAATCCTGATATACAATGTTCGTGTTCATGATAATGATATAGAGATGATAGTATGACATACTTCCCACCCAAATCTGGTTCCCTTAAATACCCAGTGGAGCCCGATCCCAAAGCTCTTAAAGCCTATACCCATTTCAGCTGTAGACAGACAGACACAAACATACAAGTGAGCCCATCCGCTGTCTGATCCTGTCTTACACAAGGGAACCCACAGGGTACAGCCTAATTTTGCACCACTGGCCGACTAGGATCTAAGCTGGGGCGAGACAGGCATGATGTATTTATAAAAATGGGGGGGCACAAACAAAAACGGTAAGACAAATGAGCACTGGCATGACATCCTAAAAACAGGTGATGTCTGGACAGGCTGACGGATGGGGTTAAAAGGACAGGACACGGATCTGATCTCTCACAGCTTTTATTTTTAGATAGAGAGAAATTGAAAAGTTCCTAATTTCTGTCCACTGAGATCCCAGCCGTTCCCCGCGGACGAGGCAGGGGACAGACACAGCTTGCTGAGTGAACGGTACGGGGAGGGACGGTACCTTTGGATGAGGAGGAGCTGCCGTGGCGTTTGTTGAGGGCCCGCAGACCCTGGAGAGGGATGTCACCGCCCTCCAGGACACTTTTGTAAATGTGACGGTCGCATTCTGGAGCAGCAGGGTCACTTGCGGACGACCCGCCGTCCTTCTGGTTCTCGCCATGGCCCGGTTTACAGGAGGAGCTGTTGAACCGGGAGAGATGGGACAGCAGCATTACAATAAACAGAAGCTCAACGCTCCGAGGGTTATCTGCGTGGATTTTCACTGTACAATAAATGAACAGAAACCAAACACCAGCTTTTTTAACATGAATCTAATCAGTAAAGCCTGGGCTGGGAAGGCATTATCCTCGAAAAAAAAAGAATTTTGTCAAATTTCAGTCTGGTCACTTCTTAGAAAGGCAATGTCAAAGCACACCACACGCCTGGTATGCAGGAATTCAGCGGCGAGAAGCAGCAGGAGTCGTGTTAACCCTTATCTTTGACTTCAAGAGAGGCCAACTTAGCCACAGGCTAAAAATATTAAGCACTTCCATATGTGGGATCTGGTGCTACGCACCTGTACTTTGCCTCCCTTTCGACTTCAGAAACAACGTGGATCAAAAAACTTAAATTAAGAAAAGATTTCTGATGAATATACCATAGGTCTGCAAGTCTAAGATTCTAAATTGGTACATTTAGAATATGGTTTAAAGGGGATGACAAACCTTCGGTCATTCTCCACTTTTGAAACCAACTGCAAATCGGAGATTCAGAGTCAAGTGTTTCCCAATTTACCATTCTTTTTAACCCATTAACTCAAACGTCCCTAATATTCGATTAAAAAAGAACAGTGCAGAGAGATGAGCATGGATGAACAGAAAAATGAACAGACCTTTAATTGATAACAAAACATTTGCTGACATATACTGCTCCATGAGTGCTCCTGAGTGTGTTCTGGCTCTAAATGCATGGCTGCTGGAGAAGCACTTGCGAAAGCTGCAACCGCGCCCAGCAGCCAAGATCTCCTGGAATTCTTTTCCCATACAGTAGTTTATTCAGTCCACTGATTGTGGAAAAGTATTTATAGCGTGAGGCCAGCGCACACTACCCTTTTATATGGCAGGATACGTACTTTAGCAATTTGAGACACGTGTTCTGCTGAAGTTACTGTTTGTGTGTTGAGCACAAGGTCTGTCAGCTTGCTAACATCTAACTCTATTTTCTTCAGGTTTGATGGAGAATATTCCATTAACGGCCAGTCCTCGGAATAAGTCCATCCAGGGAAGGAACTTGTGGCATTAACGCTGGCCACTTGCATGGCGTTTGTGTTTCAGCAACTGGAAATGATCTGACCAGTATTGTCTCACCAGCTGAATCTGGCATGTACCGGCCACAGTGGATGAGGATAAGGCCTGGCCCGCCCACGATGGTTAATGACAACTATCATAGTGAGCGCTCATCAATTAACAAAGTAGTCTGTGGCATGTTCCACAGCGTGTGGAAAGAAAGGACAATGGATCAGAGGAGTTGTGTCTCCATTGTTCTCCCATAAGCAGTGACAAGAACAGCCGTCTGGTGTAGAACAGGAAAAGGGAATTACACGATTCTTCAAAACAATGGAACTCCCCTGAAAGGAAAGCATCCTTCCAAAAAAAACACCCTCAAACAGATGTTCTTACCGCTTTTAACCAGAATATATGCATCTATTACATAACTCTTCATTTAAATATATCTTTAGGAAAAATCAATAAACGTAACAGCTCACAATTAAACAGTTAATTACAACAGGACTTCTGAGAGCTAGAATTGCAGATTGTGTGCTGGAATCTCATTTAGCTAATGAGAACTGGTCCAGTTGGGAGGAGCAAATGTTAATAGTCTGCACACAAAAAAAAAATTTTCACGTGGTTTTAACCACTCCTCCAGAAAGAACCAATTAAGCCCGCAAAAGATTTTCATGGCATGCCTCATTTCACAGATATGAATAACTGATGTCATCAAGAGACAGTAAAGGTGGCCAACATGGCAACACAAATATTTTTGTAACGCTGCTAATTGGAAATGACATTGGCACCCAGTGGCATTCTCCTGAACCCCCAGAGGGACTTGGTGAGGAAACTGCAAGAATGGCTATACGGTTCTGTCTGGGACTTGCATTAAACAAAAACAGTCATTCTAAATCTGCAAAGATGTTAACAATGAGCTTAGGCGGCTCTGATGGAAAGGTTTCTCAGTGTTTCCATTTTAACTCCGTAATAGAATGAACAATTTTCCCACCTACGTACACACACACAGAGGCAAATGGGAGTCAACCGAGCAGTATGGGAGGAACGGATTGCCCTTATCTTTCGGCAAAAGACATCCAGGGTTTTATTTTCAGATGGTTTCAGCATGGAATTTATCACAGCATGCTGCCCATGCCCCTACCGCCAATTCCAGCCCTCCATCTGAGACACTCGCTCACAGGCATGCGTGTTCACATGCTCACACACACACACACACACACACACTCGCACACCAGACAGGCTGTTTCAGCACTCACTCACATCAGGGAACTGGGGTCCCCTCCTCCCCACGAAGGGGGAAAACGCGGGGTGATTCACAGAGAGGGAAAAAATGTCTGACAGCTACAAAAATACACCCCAATCGGCAAACCAGCACAACACCGCAAGTCAAACTGGATTACAAAAGCATGGTTGGAGGAGTAAGAACATGGACTTACTATTTCTGTAGGTCAGATGATGTTTCCAACGGGCTGAAAGTAGGGGCACTCTGCAACAAACCAAACAAAGAAGTCATTGATAAAAATCCTCGGGAATGGTCTCTTCCAGTTAGAAATAGACTAGGCTCTCTCCACTCGAGCAGCTCCACTCCACGCAAAGCGCTGGACTTTTAGCTCCGTAGCCTCTTAGCCTCCGTGGACGAAGCCTGACATGGAGCGAGTGTTTTGGCCCATATGCAAGTCAGAAAAAACAAGCGGCTAGTGAAGGGGAGGAGCCGGAGGAGGAGGTGGAGGAGAGAAGGAATTGGGAAGGGGGGGGGTGGCTCTGTGAGAGGGGGCGCCATGCGAGGAGGTGGCTGTCAGAGGCTCGACCAATGAGCTCGCGTCTCCGGCACACAGAGGCTCTCTTCTTTGTCTGGTATTGAGTCACACTCATTACCAGCCGACAAGACCAGGGGACAATTAACCAGCTGGTATGGGAAGCAGGCCACATGCCATAGACGACATGCAAAACACACACACACACACACACACACACACACACACACATCATATACCATGCGAGGCTATCGTGAAACACACACACATATGTTGCACATACACGCCACTGAAGCAGTCACACATTTCCCGGACCATAAACAGTCACACGCACGGCCGTGACAATTGTCACATGGCCGCGCACGCTTCCGTGTCGGAGCAAAGCTTATTGGGAGGCACGGCGCTTATTTCGAGGCAGCAACTAAACTCCAAAACACCAGGAGAGCCATTTGCCCGTGGCCACACGCTCCCCCTTGCATTTTGAATGGTTTAGAGGCAGCTAATTTTAGGCCACTGTTTCTGTTGCCTTTTGCCACACAGACGTCACGGTGGGTAAAAATATAACGGGATGGGGGGGGGTCTATGAATACAAGAGCAAGTGTTGTTTGCAAATAAGATTGCACAATCCCGGACCGGATGGTTGGTGCCGGCTCCTCTGAGGAGGGCTCTGTCCATCTGGCCGGCGCCCACCCCTGCGAGGGGAGAGCAGAAAGGCATGGCTCCACCACAACATGCCTTTCCAGCAGGGTGCATTATTAATAATCTTTGATGACGAACGCCTATCTTTATAAGAGCAGAATTTCAGCCTGGCTAGGAGACGGCTATTTATATAGGCTAATGTTCCAGAGCAGAACTGGACCCCTGAAGAAAAAAAAAGGGGTCACACTTTTTATCCCCGCCCCTCCATTATGGCCCAGGCCTTCCTCACAGATCGTATCTTGTGAGCTTGACTGCAATGGTGTCCCACAATGCACATGGTGGTTAATTGAGCTTGCCGCTTGAAAAGAAAGCTCTCTGCAGCTAACTCAAACTGAAGGGGCCGTGGCAACACGAAGCGTCTACAAACTGCAGGCAGATCTTGTAAACCACAGATCCCACGATGGAACGAATCCCATCCAGATGCAGCTTTGGGTGACAATATTCTCACAAATGGGTGTAAACTGGTAGGTACTCGTGGTCAAAATGACACCCCACCCTTCCCTTGCCTCCCTTCCCTCCCTTCCCTCGCCTCCTGGGTTTAAAGGCTTTTAGGCGATCACGCCGTCTAATAGATGACAGCCAATTAGCTCCCCGGAAATGGAATATTCCAGAATGTCACCTTCAAGGTGATTCCGTCGGCGAATGTAACAGATGAGGGATCGTCCCACTCGCCATTGTGTCAGCAAAGCCCTGAAAATTCCTTTCCATTGACGGGTCACTGGAATAGTGTGTTAATAATGTTTGCCCATTTTCATACGCCTGTTTCCTAACAGGTGTTGGAAATGACTCAAGGAAATTTACTACTTTCCAGGTGTATAAATAACCTTACAGAGCAGGTCATCTGCCCTCCAGAAATGGAACCAACCAGAAGTCATTCCCCCTCAAAGCCGAGGATAATTTGGCGCACCCTGAGATAAACTGAGGCTGCCTCCCCTATAATATCAATATTCTTCCACTGTTTGAAGTGCAGGGACAGGAACGGTAAACATGACAGACATGACAGAAAACTGGGGGTGTAATATAACACACAGTGTGACCCCCCCCCCCCAACATGTCTCCTGTGCATTTGCCGGCAGGGAAGGCTCAAACGGAAAACTATGTGTCCCGCGTGACTGTGGTTTGAAGAGTGTCGTCATTGGGCTACTTCACTTTAGTCCGTCACATGAGTCATATGAGGCAAAGCCGGAAGTGACGTGGCCTGGGTGTTGATCTCCAGCCTGATCTACAGCAGTTAAAAACTATTTACAAATCAGACAGAAACGAGATTATGAGATTAACAGACACGGATCCTGACGTTATGCAAATATGGAGTCATTAGGGTGGTAGTAGCCTAGTGGGTAACACACTCGCCTATGAACCAGAAGACCCGGGTTCGAGTCCCACGTACTACCATTGTGTCCCTGAGCAAGACACTTAACCCTAAGTTGCTCCAGGGGGGGACTGTCCCTGTAACTACTGATTGTAAGTCGCTCTGGATAAGGGCGTCTGATAAATGCTGTAAATGTAAATGTAAATTTTGAGGAGTAGCTGCCAAAATATCCCAAACACTCTTTCCACAATATGAAATGGAGCAACGATTTTCAATAATTCAATCATCAGACAGATGCATTCCCATGGACACATTCTGGAGCACATTGTAGAGGCAAACCCCATAGCAACAATGGGCTAGTAGGTCAGGCAGCAGAAGGCAGCTCTGCTTCCCTCCAGTGGAAATGCTCTTACTGCACACTTCCTGCTCATCAATCTCAACTAATAAAAAAAATGACACAGACATGTAAATGTGAGCCGTCTGGCATAGCCTTGAGCGTGGGGTGGTCGTAACATGACTTACAGCTACCGAATGGGACCACAGGCCCCCTGAAAGTTGAGAGCACATAACTCCTACGTCCTTGCGAATGCGTCGGTCCGTGAGGAATTCCTGGTTACCTCACAGATGGCGCAGTCGTCGGGACGCGGTGAAACAGCCTTTAAAGGGCTTTTAAGTTGGGAAGTGAATGTCGCTTCAACTATCAGACCACAGGCACATATCGGGCACTCAGACTACAGCTCGAGGCGCAGCTCAGAACGGGTGGGGAGTGTCAAGCATTCCTTCCAGGGTCTGGGGTAAAAATGCAGCTGCATGATCTCATGCAGAGCCGTCCTCGCTAGAACCATCTCAGCGGATGAAGGGTGGGCCTGTCCTCTACTAGGGACGGAAGAAGGAGGAATGTCTGCTGATGGTCTTGTGTAGCGATGCCATGCAAAGTAATTACTACCAACTACAGTGCCTCTACGTTGCGCCCCCAAGATGGACGCTACACCGCTGCATGTAAAGACAGTGACCTTGCACCGTGTTTCTGGGACGCACCCTCATAGCAAATGCGCTAGTTACTCATGGGTGCTGATTTGATGACATGGGGCGACAGGCACGGCGCCTCGGTAGGCATACTTGTGAGAAGCATTCCTATAGCACTGAATGTACATACAGAGCCAACAATCGGTCTGGCTGGCCACCGGCCCAGGTACAGTAGATGCACCTCGGAGGGGTGAAAAGTCCGACCCCGACTCCGGTGACGAGGGGAATAAGAGGTTGCACAATGGCATACGACTTCAGAGGCATACCTTTTATATTTTGGAAGGTCTCCAAACACAATGCACTTTTAAGAGCTACTGAATGTTTATTTAATGATGAATGGAGGAACATGGCCAAGACTGACGAGGAATTTAGATCCTGTGTTCCCTCTAGTGCACCGAACCACGGCTTCCAGGCTCTGAGAACTATTCAGTTATAACCTTGTACCCCTAACAGTAAACCCGTAGAAAGCTTTTTAGCCACTGGTGGCAGGTTTGGTGCTGCTTCGTGTCTGTACCTTTCATGTAAAGACTGCAGAGTTCTCACCAGTAGAATCTGTCATACCATACTTACGATTATTAAGATTTATCCATGTTTGGGATTTTTAAATTGGTTTTATACTTGAAGTAGTCCTTCAAAGTTTGATGTTTGAATGTTTTTTTAATAAATTGAATAAAATGTTCCTTTTTTGGGGGAGTGTTTAACATGGTTGTTATTTAGCTGTTTCTGTATTGGGCTGGATTTAGTGACAATATTACATGATATGAAACAAGGCGTATCTACTGTTGTCCATCATGCTATACTACTATTTACCAGGCAAAGTGATCCAACCCTGAGCTACTGATCTACTGTGTATCTACTGCATGTGCCTACTCAGATGTGGACATTCCTGATGATTCATTGGCTGGATTATGTCTACGCCACAGGATGCACTTGTTTCCTGACAGCTGGTTGCGGTCAATCCACCCCAGTAAAATCCCCCAATCCTCATCCTACATGACTGGCACAAGGTCAGTGTCACTCACTTACACACTGACACAGCTCTTTCCAGGTGGCACCTTTTTTACAAGACGTTTCCACTTTAAATCTGTCTGTCCTCTAATAGGCCATGACACCTGGTTTTGAGTTATAGATTGAGAGGCTGGGCAGGCTGGTGATGAACCTTGTTGAGTTTTACAGCAGACATTACAGCAACACTGTCTGAAGAATAAGGGGGGAAATAATTGTGCACTGTATTGCATTGCAGATGACCAAGGTATAGGTATTTCTTTAACTGTTTGCTTTAATTTCCTACATTACAGACAACTTTGCCACTGGTCTGACACAGTTCCGTTTTGTTTAAAGTGTACAGAAGTGTTGTTTTCGTTGATGAAATTTATGACGCAATATCTTCATCAATGAACTTTCATGACACGACAGAACTATAACGAAATATATCATATATATTCATGATATATTATTCATGTAATATATCATGAATAAAAATAAGAATAAAGGTGGTCTGCATATTAAAATTAATACAAAATTCTCTTATTTTAAAAATGTTGTTATTTCCTCTTGTTTAATCGTGTTATTATTTTTATGCATTTATTATTTTTTTCTGTTTCCTGTGTCTCCCATCCGGTGACACAGATGACATCACATAGGCAATTTTGGCATATTTCAGGATACTTGTGGTGGTTTAGCAGGTGGCTGGGACAAAATGACAAAGCGACCATTCCTTACAATGAGGTGAAAGTGATTGTGATTGTCATTGTGATAAACTGCAGCACAGCACATGATGACACAACTGAAATCCACATCGGTATTGTTTACTTTACTTTACTTTACTTTATTTAGCAGACGCTTTTATCCAAAGCGACTTACAAGAGGAAGACACCAGCAATTGTCATTCGATTTCTATAGAATATTGAGTTTACAAACTAAGAGCCCTGATAAGGTATTCGAACCGGCAACCTTCTGATTACGGGGCTGCTTCCTTAACTGCTAGGCCACCACTGCCACCACTGCCCCATGAAATGAAGTGGAAAAGAAAGCAGAATGTTTGGTCGAAAAACATGGAACAAATCAGAGCGTCTTCCTTGTCTGGAGTGGATGTAGAGTATTCTTGGTAACAACAATATAATAATAAGATAAGGTTTGACTAAAAGAAAATATATTTTTTTGTCTGTTCTATTAGGTTCTTGTACAATATTGATGGGGTTAAATAGAATTGCATTACTACAAAAAGAGACTAAAATACCATTTTCATTGACTAAAAATTCAATGTCCTCAGTTTCTGTTGATTAAAACTAGAATAAAATAGTCATGGACAATTCATGGATAGTTCAAGGATAAATAAAACTAAAATGTTCAGACTTTTAGTCTGACGTATGGACATGCGTAAGACTAATAATTAAAAAATAATGACAGCTTGACGCAAACACTAGACTAAAACTGAATTAATACAGGCCACCAAAAATTTGTTAAATGTTCAATTTCTATTGTAATTTTTCAGCCTCTCCCTTGAGTTTAAAAATGCATTCGTTAAA
The DNA here is from genome assembly GCF_900700375.1 of Denticeps clupeoides. Taxonomy (NCBI): domain Eukaryota; kingdom Metazoa; phylum Chordata; class Actinopteri; order Clupeiformes; family Denticipitidae; genus Denticeps; species Denticeps clupeoides. Next base: position 6,327,911 of record NC_041714.1, read on the forward strand.
TATGCAAACTATCTATATTTTTCAATGTATATTTATTGCATATGCCAATGGTAGCACTGTCATGCATTCCAAATATCTTGCTATTTCAGTTGTGTCTACATCAGGACTGCTCCTAACAGTCTTCCTTTCCTTCACACTGGCCTGATAGAAGCCAATGGCATGTGACGTCATTTGAAACAGAAGCATGGAAACACCTGAATACTCTGTTTTTGGATCATAGGCTCTCGTGATTGGAAGGGTGAGCAAGTCTATGTTTGTATTGTGAATCACCAATCACATAGTTTGAACTCTCAGTGGGGGGTCTGTGTGTTAAATTAATCCAGTGGCCAAATGTAAAGGATCACTGCAGAACCAAGAAAGGACTAATCAGATTGGATGGATTTCATTTGTAAAAGATATTATACTGCTGAATGCACCTCAAATGGCTGAACATAGTCTTAGACAAATAGTCAGCATTCTTAATGCAAAATATGCTGCATAAATAAGTCATATTACAACATGCAGAAAATTTGCAATATGAACATAAAATGAGACGGGCAAGAGACAGAAACGGGATGAATGAAATGATCAAGGACTTGAAAAAAGGGAGCAGGGGATGACACGGACATTGTTTAGGCTGCTGAGTAGAGATGTTACGACATGCATTACAGTAAAACCACTGTCACTTGGACACAAACTTACCACTTTTCCAAACTCCATCTCTGAAAAGAACCTATACCAAGGCTCATTTTCTAAATCTACATCTTCCGGGCTTAAGTCCTGAGGCTACAAGGAGTGTGGCAACAAGAGAAGGAAAGGAGGACAAAGAGAGAAAACACAGTTTCAGCACAGAATTTACAGACAAATGAGGCTGAGTGAGATAATGATGGGCAGCTTCCTGCATCATCACGAGCATGTTAACATCGCCGGGTGGGGGAGCAAAGTAGAGATGAATGTAATTACTTTTAGTCATGTGACTTTCAGTTAGCAGGTCTGGCATTTGTCAGATGTCATCTGGCCTCTTTCCTCTGTTCTTTTTTTCTTTGTGGAGGTGAAAATGCGGACGTGTACTCATCCCAATGCATTTGACTGTATTAACAACTGTTAGCAATTATAAAAGTAATAATATGCATGTCAATACACACTACAGGACTATACACAGTGTAGGACAGAAAAAGAAATGTAACTGGTTTTCCACACCAGCTGTATGTTCATTCACTCTGCATGAGGCTGAGAATCTGCTGTGATAAACGTTCAGGGGTCTCGTCCACTCAAGTACAGTTACAAAATATCTTGCTTCAGTAATTACATTACTGTACAATCAGTCACTTACATTTCATTTAGGTATTTAAAATCTTTCCAACTAATAACATTTTGTCCATCTATAATGTACGTTTAATGCAAGAGTGAGGGCAAACTATAATAACATATATGCTTTATTAGCCGAGCTCTTGATTTCCTTCTTCAGCGACAAGAGAAACTGATGTACAGTATCCTGCCATGGTTATTTTGTGGCAAAATTACAGCGTTATGTCATCAGGCAGCCATCAGGGCCGCGGCTGCCCTGGAAGAACTGGAGGAGGGACAGCTGGAGGTGTCAACATACACCGGAGCCCTGATTCGGTTCCCTTCGCCACAACGCATTCATCGCGGCGCCAGCTCCGCTCCCCGGGTTCTTCATGTCTGAACAGGCGAACAGGAGCTCGGATACGTCACCACTGTCAAACCAGAATATTCAGCAAAACGCGGCCGGCTGATTGATGGGGTCTGTGGCCTAATGGCAGCGAACAAGCGGCGCTTCGGAAACACACCCACACACTCAGCCTCAGCAGCGGCGCTTTCCACGTCAGCTGAGCGACCCGGCATGCTCGGCTCGCAGACACACATCATCATGCAGCGAAGGAGAAAGCCAGAAGGCGGCGGGGGTACCGTTCTCTCCTGCCGCAGCACGGACGATTTCCCCGGCTCGTACTCGAAGATGCTCCTGGGCTCAGCGCGGTACTTCCTGGTGTCTACCTTCTTGTCAGGGGGTTCCCAGTCATTCCTGCAGGGGTGTCGGAGAGACGAGGAGGAAGGGGGGGAGGCAAAGAAAGATTCTTATTGAAGAGAGTCTCCATGGCAACAGTTTTTTAGGATGATGTCCCCATCAATGCGACTGTGATTCATCTCTCCTTTCCTTCCTTCATTCCTTCCTTCCTTCCTCTTCCCTTTACTTCTATTTTACTAATGAGCCCATCTTATTTTCCCACTTCCCTTCTGTGAGCTGTCACCCTTTGACCCCCAGCCCTACAGCCTCCTCAGAAGCAGGCAGACCATTCATAAAGCACCAGGCAGACCATCTGCTGCTTCACAGCCCCCATTTATCCCCCTTCACCTGTCCTTTCTCATCCCTCCTTACATTCACTCCTGCTGAGAATATGGGCAAATGTCTTAACAAGCAGTCAAAAGGAACACACACACACACACACACACACACACACACCTTTTGGTTGCAGGTTTGAGGGAAGACGTCCGGGCTGGCACGGGGAGCTTCCCTCGGGGGTCGGAGGAGCCCACGTCTACTGCACTCTTGGAACGAGGAACGCTCGTCGCTGCAAAAGCCACCAGTCCGTGTTAGACAGGACCACGTGACATGCAATCGCATGTTCAATCGCAATTTCAAATCTATACAAGTCACACTCACCATCTTCCGAATAAACGTAGTACGAGGGCGTGTCATCTGAAAGAAGGTCAGAGGTCAACGACTAACACCTCGCAGGGTTCCTCTTACACTCAGAAATGAACTGTAATTACATGCACGTCACTAAAACACCAGAAGAGCACATAAAAAGGTGAGAATGGCGCGGATTAGCATGCCATGCGTAGCAGCCATTAGCAGCTGATCAGCTTGTTTACATGTGCAGCGAGGCCAGCAGGTGTCACTCGAGGAGCCGCCCGACGTCTCCTGTTACAAGCGCATGTCGCAGCAGCAGCAGCCGACGCTATCGCTGTCATTATATAAGTCTGCCCATTAATTATGTGACCGGCGCTGTGCACTCAATTCTCAAGGATCAAATAGTGTAGATTTTTTTATATATTGTACTCTCGTCCCTTATTTTATATTTTATGCATGTAGTCATAGATGACATCTCCAAGCTCCAAATGAAAATACCATGTACAATATATGTAATAACAGATAACAAAGGTGATAACACATGATAATAAAAGGTGTCGTACCCTGTCTAGGCACTTTATAATTGTGAAAAACTGTGCCAAGTATAGTCTCAAGCACACATTATGACATTACAACATCTATTTGGAAAAGATGTTAGGATGTTCTGATGCATTTAACAAAAAACTAGGTGCACAGAACAGATGCTAAATATTCTGTTGTTTACAGCAGACTGAAAGGTTCAAACCAAACTTGGTGTGATTAGTCAGACAATTATTTGCTACTAAGAGTGCTACTCTTATTAATTTATCATTTAAAAAGAACATACAGGGCATGGGTACAGAAGGGGCACTGGATGGCATATGGATTGGTTTCCAGAAGAAGGTCTTTAGGTCTGTAATTACTGATGCAATAATAGAACGTGCCAGAGCCAAAAGGTTCGATCTGGAGTGTTGCGATGCTGACAGTGCATTAGCCTTGCTACTCTACATAGATTTACTGCACACCTATCTGAATTAAATATAGGGCCTCTGAACACAAAGGAACTGTATTTCTTTCAACCACAACTTTGGACTGATTCAGTTTTTTCATTAGTTAATCAATATTTTATCAATATTTAATAAAGTGTTATTAAAATGTCATATACCGACATCACATATATACAATTATTAAAATATTATATATATGTAAAGAAGTAATGTGGAAGTATTCAACATGACTTCTCTCACAAAGACTTTGCTCTTGTGAGTTTAAAATACAAGGGCGCCACCTAGTGTTGATAAAACATATATTTCTATGTGACGACTTCATCAGTCACATAAAATATAATGTACCCTCATCTAATAAAATCACACACACATATACATTTTGTGCCATGTCCTGCCACAGGTCAGCTCTCCTCCCAGCCCTCTGCTTCTGCAGGGGTCCTGCACGTCTCGAATGTTAATGGACTGGGCCAGGGAGCTGCCGGGAATTATAGATGAGGGTTATCGGGTTAAAGTGGCAGGAGCAGCTACTGTTCACTCTGGCCGGTACCTCTGGTTCTCAGCGGCCTGTCATTGGTTTCTGGGAAAACGTAGGTGGGGCGATACGGGTTTTCCTCAACCGGTTCTGAGTGAGACGTTCAAGAGAAGGACAGAACACACACTGACAAAGATTGACAGGCATGCGAAGCTCATACACGTACACACTTGAACTATGCATACTCACACACACACACACACACACACACACACACATACAGGAGTTGGACAAAAGAGGGTGCAAACGTGGGAAATATAGTTGTGGCTTACCTGCAACTCTGTGGATCTGCTTGAACATGTTTTTATACCAATCCTTCGATTTCTCTGTGTTCTGAGAAATGAAACGGTACGTTTTAACGGTCACCTATTACATTTTTTTCGTTTTTTTATATAGGTCTTAGCGGTCCTCTAATTTTGTATCTGACATCTCTTTCCGAAATTCAGCCATGGTGCAGAATTACAGCCATTATTATCTAGTCACACAATGAGATTTCCCAGGAGGCGACATTTCGGTGTCTGTAGCTTTAAATGCTAATGAGGAGGAGAGAGGTGGGACGAGGAGGAGAGCGGCCTATAGGAGTCGAGAGGGCGTTCGCGGAAATTACATCTTCAACACCATTCACCAAAAACAATGTTGGCCGCAGACAGGACGTCATGTCAGCATTTTTCCAGAAAACAATAAATGAACCCACTGGTTCTTCAGGGTCTTGTGTGATGGAACTGCATCCAATCACAGAGAAACTTTTCAAGCCATGATGGTAGTTATCATTTTTTAGGGGAGGGGTGGGAAATTCTCTGGATGAGAAAGGGGAGGTAACCTTGCCCCATGATAGGTGACCATTAAAGCAACAAATGCAACTGCAATGATTTTAATGTTGCTCCTGAGGGTTTCATACCCGAACAGGGGGCCTGGGTTGCTCCAGCGGGTTGATGAGCGGAGAGTACAGGGACAGCCTTTTGCTGTCCATATCAGTCACTTGGCTGTGGGGGGTTTCAGTCAAGACTCTTCCTGAAGACTCGTGTACTCTTTTATCTGCACAATTTCCCTTCTCTTGCAATGGATCTGAAAAAAAACCCCACAATGGCAAAAAAAAAATATTAAGTCAGACTTAGAAAATGATCATGGAATTTAATGTTACTTTAGCAATAGGTTGATTTTTAAGGGTGTAAACAGAATAATAATAAAACATTTCTGTGACAATGGACTCTGCTAACATTAACCAACAGGACCCCAAAAGGACAGCCAGCATGTAAAAAGGATGACCTTTCATAGACATATAACTTTACACTAAGATCTATTTGACTCCAAAGCAAATTAAGATTCCACAAGATAGAAAACCAATACTGCACCACAGAACTGTCATTCATAAAACAGTAAAGTGAACTCATTGACTCTTGACTCATGTTTTAAATAAGCACCCAAATGGATCCTACAGAACAGCTCACGCCTGTGGCAAACACAGCTATGCTTCTGGTTTGAATTAATTTTTGTATATTTATTTTAAAGCCCACACAACCCTGCCTGTGGGAACGCATTTTTGGTGCCACTCCCAAGCCCGGGTAAATGGGGATGGTTGCATCAGGAAGGGTGTAAAACTCTTGGTTGATTGTGTGGACAACCCCACAGGTTGATCTTCTTTGGCAGCCCTTAATGGGATTTAAATCCACCACCCTTAGTGAGCAGTGGGGACCCGGGGACCAGTGTGTGGGGACGGTGCGTCGGTTAAGGTGACCTCGGTGGCACCTTGATGGTTCAGGATTTGAACCCGCAACCCTTCGGTTTTGAGTCTGCTTTGGATTTTAACCCGCTAGGCTACTACTGCCCCCTGAAAATTGAATGTGGAAGTAACCACACAGCTGCTTGTGCAGGACACAAGCAAAAATAAGCAAAAGCAATAGTCTGTATAGTTCCAATGCAGTGACCCAGTACATAAGTAACAGTATTTTATAGCAAGTCTTGTGTCTATTAGAGTTTACTTACCACACATGTTGCAAATCAAAGTCAACAGTTTTGCAAAGTCTTAGAACAACAGCCAATTACAACAAATCGCATTAATCGCAGATAAGTAGAAATGAAGGCTTTTCTTGTTTGTGTTACAATCCTTGATAGTACTGAGATGCTTCACATGGCTATACTGCAGCCCTTAGTGTGTTAGCGTCACCGTCTACATTGGGTTGAAGGAATTTTAGTTTCATAGTTCATAGTTGCATAGAGGATTTGAACTTGGCTGGATACGAATTTCATAAGAACAGCCTTCTCTGTTCTTCTCTGACGCATTTCAGAGAGGGTGAAGTTCAAAGAAAGGGAAACCAAAATGGACACTTTTGTGATGGAAGCAGAAAAGAAAGAAATCTGAAAAAAACAAGAGGCCAGAGCACTTGGTGATGGAAATTCTATGGAACATAAATATTTAAAGTCTGAAAGCTTTAGCGATGGGGCTGCACTTAACTCCAAAGAAACAGACCTTCAAGACAAGTCAATATATCCATTTTTCCTTCACAGCAACACTGAAGATCAAAATGGGACTCAAATGGGGACAGAAAGCAAATACAAAAATGTATAAATCAATACAAAAATGTATAAATACATTATAATTTTTCTAGCACCTAACAATCTCCGAGCATGCTCTTCACTGACAAGTCTAAGCCTTATCAGGGCTCTTAGTTTGTAAACTCAATATTCTATAGAAATCGAACGAGAATTGCTGGTGTCTTCCTCTTGTAAGTCGCTTTGGATAAAAGCGTCTGCTAAATAAAGTAAAGTAAAGTAAAGTAAAGCCCAGGTCTCTTCAAACTACAAACTATGCAAAAACATTAGTAATGCACTATTAATGTATACAATGTCATTTAGAATCACTAATATGTCCTGGTTTTGTCACGAAATTAAAAACTACCATGATATTTCAGCATCTGATATAAATAGCAACATGGAATTAAAACATATTCAACGTTTTGATGTCTGCTGTTACCCTACGGCATTGCGCCAACGTGCATTAAGAAAGTTGCCACGGGGCAAGAACAAGTGTACCAGAGTGTGCCCCACCTCGGCCGTGCTGAACCAGGACGATGGTGGGGTTGACTCCGATGGCCTTGGCAGACGCCGGTGGATCTGGTGGAGAGTGGGGTTTTGTGCTGACTACTGACTCGCTCTGCCGAACAGAAGGAATCAGCGCTCAACCCCGAGAAATGACAATCGTTTCATTAAAAACGCGAACGGAAAGATTCTTCAAACGAACCTTTGGTTGTTTGTTGCTGACGCGCGGCGAGTGGACGCCAGGGCTGTCATAGTCATCCTCGGCCGAAGCCGTTTCCGAGGTGTCCCCGTTCACCGCGCCAAGCCAGGCACCTGTAATGCACCCATAACCGCTCGCCTCAGAAGAGCTGCTCCTCAGTAATCCCGCATCCGCGAATTCGGGGGAAAAGGGAGCCACCTTCACTTGGCCAACGTCGTGTTTGTTGTCACCGCCCCGAGAAACCCGGGAGGGTGGAAAAACACTCGGCCTTCAATTAAACCCGACCCGTTATCAACTTCTGCCAGTGCCGAGCGCTTCCCACAAAGCCTCGGCAATGGAGAGACATGCTAATTTCCCGGGAGGAGAAAAAAAGATTCTCTCGCAATCGGTGAACTTTGTCTTAGGAACAAGGTCCCCATTCAGGCCACTGTAAGGGGTGTTTGTTCCAGTGGCCTTTTTCTTCGGGCACAACAACAATTCAACCATCTCCCCGCAAGGCCTGGCCACGCTCCAAAGCGGCTCCAATGCCGGGGTCGTAACAAGCGGGGCCACATTCAGTGGGGTTTAGAGTTCCACTGTACAGTGTGTGGGCTTTGGAAACAAGAGGGATCTTTGACAAGTTCATCGTTAACTGCACAGGATTCCTGCGACCAAATAAATCACATAAGCCGAGCACAACAGGCCTCCGGTGATTTATTTCACACCCTGTCGATCTATGGCACGGTTTTATAGTGACTGTGGGCACAAATCGTATTTTCCCCACCATGTATCATAACATCAGAGCAACCATCAGAAATTCTGGTTTTATGGTGTGTGGCCTTGGTTTCTCATGAATATGATTCTTTCATGAGAAACCACGTGAAGTGAGTTTTGTCCATGTACAGCGGTATTAAACAGTACTGAAGTGATGTGAAGCACAGCACATGGTGCACACAGTGAAATTTGTCCTCTGCGTTTAACCCATCACCCTGAGTGAGCAGTGGGCAGCCATGACAGGCGCCCGGGGAGCAGTGTTTGGGGACGGTGCTTTGCTCAGTGGCACCTCAGTGGCACCTTTGCGGATCGGCATTCGAACCGGCAACCTTCTGATTAGGGGGCCGCTTCCTTAACCGCTAGGCCACCACTGCCCCAGAGAAATCACCATGGAGATGCCGGGATTGAACCCGGTACCTCATCCATGTACTGATATTTAGTGCATCTCTACCGTCCACGATTTTACTTGCACCACAGGGCGACTCACCTTTGGCAGTGTCCCCAGCAGGCTCTTGGCTGATACAGTCTTCATCATCGATGTGGACGAGTGTGGCCCGGAGCGTAACAGCCCCCTTGCCTTTACACACACGAGTGGGGTCCAACTCTGTAACCAGGGTGAAAACCGCCCTCAGTATTACATCTGGGCTTTTTGAGGGGGGGTTGGACAAGATTGCCATGTTGCACAGAATCCGCCACGGGGGACTAAATTTGCGTTAATTTCAGCACAGTGAAAGTCTGGAGGAATTTGCTTTTTACACCCATTTAGGTTAACTGGTTGCAAACATCGTAAAGAGGTTCAATGCTCACCGGTGGGCATCAGGTCAGGTGAACTCTTCATGCTGGTCACAGGAGTTATTCTCACTGCTGCAACTGTGCGAGGTCCAGAGGAGGACAGCGGGACTACAGAGGACAAGACACAGTGGAAACAGCTAGGATCAAACGGCAGGTCCACCTTACTCTTTACTTATTGCAGTTATCTCCAAAAGGGGGAAGTATTGCAAGAATTTCCCACTGAGGCTGTTTTTTTTTATCATTTGGAGATTTAAGATCATCCAATCAGGATGCAAGTATTGAATCACATGATCACCTTCTGAGATTTTCAACAAATTTGAACAAAGTGTCTGTGTGTGTGTGTGTGTGTGTGTGTGTGTGTGTGTAAATGTATTTATTTATTTATTTGTTTGTTTGTTTATTTACATTAATCACCTTTCCACAGTGTGTGAATGGGATTTACATGACAAGCTGGTGGTTCTGCTACAGAAATTCAGCAAATGGAATAGAGGCTAATAAACATTTTTAATAAATGTAAAGCATGAACATTATTGAGAGAATAATGAGGTTATTTAGCCTTACAAATGGTAACATAATGGCGAGTGAGATGAAGATCCATCTATAAAGCGTCTGTCTACCTGGCAGTGGACATGAATGGACATGAGCCTGTATGGCTTTTACAAAATTCTAAATTATAGTAGGGGACCATGTCAAAAGGAGTTTTCTGGCAGCAGAATTTTAAATAAGACCGTGATCGGTGTCTCAGCTGCTTTGTGGAGATACAGAGAGTGTCCTACAAGCCAGCCGGAGACGGATGAGCAGAGAGCAATAACAGAGAAGTTCAGTGATGTTTGACACAGAAGACAGATGGTAGGAAGGATGGAAAGAACAGACAGTGACGGTGGGACGCTGCTGAAACAATGGTTCCGTCAGGGGCCTGAGGACAGTAGGTGCCCAGTGTGCCACCTCATATTCATCACGAAGCCTAAACAATAGAGTTACACAGTGTTGCACTACAGTTCCACATTATTAGGAACTATGTGCCATTCCTTCTCAGTAACTTTCTCCAAAGACGATATTTTCCTGTGAATGAGGAATGAAGGGACGAGTGAAGTGAAGAGAATGTGCCACACTTACTGTGGGGTGGGTCAGCTCTCACAGTGCCCTCTGCAGGAGAGCCCTAGAACATAGCATGACAAGAAAATGACTTTTGTGGTATTCTCTTATGTTACAAGCACTCTCTTATTAAAGAAAGTCATTGTCACAGTGTGTGTGTGTGTGTGTGTGTGTGTGTGTGTGTGTGCACCATAAATTGCAAGTCATTGCAACCCTGACCCAGTTAAGTCCATGGACACAGAAGCAATTTATAAAATGTACATAAGATGAACGAACGACAGAAACGATTGAATCAAGTTCAGTTGAATCAACTAAACTTTATCCAATCGATATTTTGCAGTGTGAGTGTGAGAAGCCCAGAGCTGAGGAGAGCATCCATGCACATAAAGGGAAGTTACACTTGCATCCAGATAATGAAAAAAGCATCACACCACTGCTTCCATTTGACACTGTAATGCGATCCAGGCTGTTGAGGCAGCAAGATGGGAAGGAGGGAAGGAACACAAGAAGAAGAAGAAAACAGGTTGGCTGGGTGAGACACAAAGAGATCTTCACAGAATGATTATATTATATGTGGCTCTGCACGTTAATAACACGGCATCACTGTGATAGTGTTAAACTGCTGATAATGAACTGCTTTGTGGTTTAGAAATGGGACATTCTTCAACCCTCTGTCTGCCAGTTAGGTTTGGTAAAGCCAAACACAATCTGGGCAAAGTACTTTTTTTCAAAGTGATGGATTTGGGGTGCAGTAACTTTTATTTGTGGCGCAAAACTCTACAAGTGGGCCCAACTGCAGTCTGATATCTCCCAGTTACAAACAGACTGTTGCAAAATCATGCAAATTATGCAGGTAAATCAAACTAACATGCCAATAACGTCACAACCAAGAGTTTTCATAATGACACAAATACCGTTTTTCACAAAGTTTGCTGCTTCCGTTTTACTATGCCAATTTGCATATACTCCAGAATGTTATGAAGAATGATTAGAATTTCGCCCCAGAACACAGCCATGAATAAAGAATGGTACCAAAACATCCTCCGACAGTAACTTCTCCCAACCATCCAAGAACAGTTTGGTGAAGAATAACGCCTTTTCCAGCATGATGGAGCACCGTGCCATAAGAACAAAGTGAGAACTAAAGTGGTTCGGGGAACAAAACACTGAAACACTAGGACAAACTAAAAACCACAAATTCTGACAAACTCCAAGCACGGATTATGAAGGAACACTGCAAATATTGACTCTTTGCATAAACTTGATGTACATATGACATATATACATATATAATATATATATAACATATATAATGCTTGTAATTAAGCTTCTATACACCACAGAAACAACTGACAAAGAGATCTAAGGACACTGAAGCAGCAAACGTTGTTAAAAAAACAGTATTTGTGTCATTCTCAAAACTTTTGGCCAGGACCTACACCTAGGTCTTCAGAACTGAAGATATGAAAAAGGCTATGAGAAGTCTAGGCTCAAAACAGAAAAACCTGTTCCCATGGGAAGCAGAGCAGATGCCACCAAGGAATACCTGGATGGAAGTTTATCAGAAAGTCTATTAATGATTTACAGAACACAGCCTACCGTGGTTAATAACTACAAAGTGAACTGAGGGTAAAGAAGGTAGAATACAAACACACTGTCATACATTCCACTTTTGCACACAGTCATGCACACACCAACGGGGGCAACAGGGGCAACGTGGAAATCCCTGCACCATGACGCCGCTACATAAAGTGTGTTACTCCGAGGTAAAACCTGGGAACGCTGACTTCCCATTCTAATGCCTGGAAAGATTCACCACTTCTCTCTTCAAATGGTCACAGAAGAGTGGAAAAAAAGAAACTGAGGAAGAGTGAGAGTTAACTCAAATCCAGCACTGTGCGTGTGTGAGTGTGTGCGTGTGTGCGTGCATGTGTGTGTGTGCGTGTGTGTAAGAGAGAGAGAGAGACACGCAGCAAGAAAGAGATCAAAGCATGAAAACATTAGCTAATCCAGAGCACATTACTGGAGCATGTCATCTTAAGAAGCTTCCTAGAAAATCAAAGGGGAATAAAGAATGAAAAGAAGGGGATGCCACATCTCCACTTCATTTTGCCTTATAATTTAACAAAGTGCCCATTTTATTTATTTATTTATTTATTCCTTCATTCAAGCAAAGTGCAGACAAATGAACACAGAGGAGCACAAATCTCAGGGAGCCAGTATTAAGAAGGCTTGGATTCCTGATTATAAATATGTACATTTCTAATTGCCAATTACAGTATAATTTTTAATGAACCTGTATAAATTTGAATAGGATTCTGTAGATACAGTTGTTTCCTACCGATTATTTATTCTCTAAAACAGAAAACAGATTCAAAGCCAGTTTTCCTGCTTCACGCCACTGTTTGACCTATATTACTTAAGTAAGTGGAAGTGATTGTCACTTGTGATACACAGCAGCACAGCACACAGTGCACACAGTGAAATTTGTCCTCTGCATTTAACCCATCACCCTGAGTGAGCAGTGGGCAGCCATGACAGGCGCCCGGGGAGCAGTGTGTGGGGACAGTGCTTTGCTCAGTGGCACCTCAGTGGTACCTTGGCAGATCGGGATTCGAACCGGCAACCTTCTGATTACAGGGCCGCTTCCTTAACCACTAGGCCACCACTGCCCTAGCAGTAAGGTTCCTAACGCCGAAAAAGAATTATTCTTGGACTATCACTTGATTTACACAACGGTCTTGTGTGGAGCTGTCGAATAGATTAATCTGTGTTTCCAGATACTGTTAAAGGCAGGGGGACCCACAGAACTTCTCAGTAGCTTCTCTGCCTCAACAAGAGCCAAATGAAAGAAAACTGAGAATGAAGTTTATCTGAGGCACACTACTGTGCAAAAGTTTTAGTCAGTAGTGAAACTTCCAACAGTAAACCTGACATTGTTTAGAACTATTTAAAAATGTAAAACACACTAATAATAATAATACATTTAAAATGTGGAAGTGTCCACAATTTTCATGTTGATATGTAGAGATGTGCCAGAAGAACTCGGGGTCGGTCGCTAATATCTGATAAATGCTGTTAATGTAATATTTGATAGAGTCCTACAAATTATAGGAGATACTATCCAGATGAAGGACAATAGCATCTCTTACTCTATACAAATCATGTCAAATTACAGATATTCTGCAATAAACAGTTTAGATAAATCAATATTTGATCGATTCTTGATATTGGGGGGGTCTGTTTTCAGTGGTTTGTATTGTTGCTTTTTCCTGTAGGTCACATAATGAAGGTCAGCAGAGATCTTGGTGCACATCATTACGACTCCTGATCTAAAAATGACCTGTTCCCTAAACCAGTTTTTATGTTTGTCACGGTGGCAGGGTAAACATCACCGAGGTGCAGAGGTGAAAACCATCGAGAATCAAGTGAACACAGGACGATCATGAAACCTGGACCCGGAGTATCCCCTTCCGGACCGGATCCTGACCATGTCTGAAAAATAACACCTCACCTCTGTAGAGCAGCTCCAGCCAAGGTAAACAAGAGCCCTGCATAAACTACAAAGTACACATTTCTCAGCATTTCTTGCTGTCCTACATTTTTGCAGATGCAAAAAAAAAAAAAAAAAAAACTGTTCTGCATTCTTTGCACATCTCCGCTACTGGAAAACAGTGCTGGTCATATACTGCATTTATCCTCAGTGTAGCCATTGCCATTTGTCTTGTCTTGTTCAGTCGTGTTGTTCCTGTTAGGACTTTTGTTCTGTCTTGTGCAGTTCTGTGGTTCTCTCGTGTTGCACCGTGGCCCCAGAGGAACATTGTTCCCGTTTTACTATGTACTGTGTGCATGTTACCGCACATGGCACATCCAGCTCAGGGAGACACAAGGCTTCCAGCAGCTTACACGGTGAAAATGCTTCTCATTTATCTGTCGAGATAATCAAGGGTGTCTCTGATTCCAAATGGAGGGGATTTCATAGTTCATTAAGCCAAAGTCAGCTGCCTAGCAACCAGCCGTGTTTCCTGTCAGGACCATCAACAAGAACTCATGGAGGTGGAGGACTGGCATTACATGTTCGGAATGATGCTAGGTCCAAAGCTCTTAAAGGTTCACAACCGAAACAACCAGCTCATCAAGCCAACACAAATAGGGACCGAAGACAACTATCGTTAATATAAACTACTTAAAGTACATCCTGGAAGGCAGTGGGAAATTCCCGAAAGAGTATTTTCTCTTACCTGACACCCACTGTCTTCAGAATCCCAAATTCCAGGGAAGACCCTGACAGAAACACCCCGCATTATTATTATAGGGGAGTAGACGAGGAGGATGTACTCCAACATTCCCAGCCTCCCTTTCTACTCTTCCCAGGGTCCGTCCTTGACCCGGCCGCAGTGGTGGGTCTGGCAGCTTTCACCACCAACCATCCCCAGATGGGTCTGTCAACACCTGCCACCTGGGAATGTGGCACCCACTCACCACAGCCCAGCCACGATGCTCTACCCACCCAGCCCGGCCCCGCCCGGCCCTGCCCTGCCCTGCCCTGCCCAGCCATGCCAGTCCGGCAGGAATGGCAACGTCTCTGAGGTCACACCTCAAACATGCATGCGGGGACCGGGGAGAGAGATGGGCCTGAGGGAGGATAAGTGCTCAGCCAGCTCTGAGATACAGAGAAGCAGAATTTCATCGCAGGCCATCTGGGTAGCTGACATTTTCACGGCATGGTGGCACATCATCGTCAGCTGCAGGAAAAGAAGCGGCAGAGTAAAAACGTCACCCTCGTGCCACATTTTGAATCTATTAACATTAGTCTGCTAATGATGTAGTGACGTGACGTTTTTCATCACTACTGTGTTTGGGTTTTTTAGGCCGGTCCACAAATCTTGGCTCACAATGACACAATGGACCTACAGTTTAGCATGATGCTGCTCTTTATCTTGATAAAAGGTACATCAAATTAACATCAGCGGTTCTCACAAGTGGTAAACTGACGAAATCTGCTTTGATTTGTTAATTATTCATAACCTTACTGGATCGGGCTGGGTGATGAGAGAAAATAGCTGTAGCTGTAATAGACACTTGAGAAAGGGCCGTGGATTTTGTGTCTTCAATCAGTAAGCCCCCAAAATTTCAGTGCGGAGAATTGATTTACTTCATTTTATACCCGTTTATTTATATGTTTTTTAACTTGACAGTTAATAACTGGAGGTTTCAGATGATTAAAAATATGAACTAATTACTCACACAATAACAAATAATTCTTATGTCTAAAGCTTGTGGTGTACAGTTTTAAATTGTGCATATTAATTGTTTTTTTATTGGTTATTGGCATCATCTCCTTTACTGTCCATCTCCATCTTTATGTAGTGACTAAATATGACTAAGATGAATTTTGAATTTGTGTCATAGGTCAGAACCCACACAGGAAGTAAACAAAATACAGCTGTGTTAATTACATTCATTTAAGTTAACCATTTAAATATTCATAATTTAATCACATCAATTAAGATCATTTCATAATACTTAATACAGAATACTAATAACACTTTTATTTGTGGTGTGATGACTTTCCATAATTTTAAAGCACTTCCCAGAGGGATAACTGTGCATCCATCAATAAGCCACTGAAGACTTAACTTCTCTGGATGATAAACACCCATAAAGACCTGAGGTCACGTCTGGCGCATCTGTGCCAGTCTGAGGGGTGTTTTCACCCAAAAGTCTCTCATCTGCCAGGACAGAGCGACATTCAGACAGGACAGAACAGTCCGATTTCAACCTAAATCCCTGACAATGTGGTTTCGCGGCACAGCTCAGACCTTTTCGTATCATATCCGTTTCAGGAACGGGGAACTCGAACCCAAAATCACAGCAGCACATAAGTCCCACTTAGAAGATATCTGCTGAGGTTTATGTGAAAAGTCTAAAACCGTACCTGGACAACACGCACACACAGACGACAAGAGCTCTCACACACTAGCAGTAAGGGGAGGGAGGGTGGGGGCGTTACGTAACTTTTGCTTTGTCAACAAAAGACAGAGGAGGTGGAGAGACTGGCCAGCACTCAAGCGGGATGGAGGCAAAAAAGCTCCAAACATGGCTCGGAGCTGCCAGAGTGTAGCAGGCCGACCCCCCCTTTCCGTTCAGAAGACCCCATCTTTAGCGTAAACACTACAGGCAGAAGTCCTGGACGGGAGCCTGCGGCACACAAGCCATCCGACGCTCAAGGGCAGCAGATTTAAACAACCCCGCCGCATAAAAGGAAATGTATGCAACCTGGCCATTTTCTGCAGCCATATTTGACATGTGCATCTTTCCAGCGCACCGTGATCACGTTTCAGCGCGGTGTGTGATCCGCGAGGGTGTGCCACAGTCTCCCGTTGTCAGCGCGTCGCTGCGCCCTGTCCACTGACTGTGATAACGGTGAAGGCGGTGAACGAGCGGAGCTAAAACCAGCGGTGCTTACTTATAGACCGCACCAAAAACGCACTACAAAGATCAAAAATCCTTGAGCTGGTGTGCTGGTGTGAGTGTGATTCTCACGAAAGTTGGTGTAATCTTACAATACTAGTACACTGAGCGGATTGTAATCTTAATATTACCATTTTAGAATCACTTCACTACTTTTTTTCATGGCAAGTGATATATTACACTACACTGCAGAACATTAGCACCGATGCTCTACTTTAAATGTCATTGTGGCCTCAGAAACACGGATGCAAAATGTCTTTTGGATGCTCTCTCCTCCATCTAACCCTATCTCAACATCTTGCTCCATGACACTGACCTCTTACACGTCCTCCCCTACCACGTCCTTCTTCTTCTCTTCTGGAACTCAGCATTCTTCAACCCACACCTCGCCTATCTCACCTAATGACCGGCACTGTCCCTCTAGTATAATCATCTCTAGTTCTGTCCATCTTCATCCCTCTCAGAGACAATCACCTTTTCTTTTATAATTACCATTCACCAATTACATACATTTTATTCTGGTTTAATGGGTTAATGTGGTGTGCTAATGTACACAAGGTGACTATCAGCACCTTCAAGCGAAGAGCTGGATTTATCACAGGGAAAGCGTTCGAGCTCCAGCACTCTGAGAAGAAGGGTTCAGACCACTGCTGTCCATGACAGGATGCAGTGCCGAACAGGGGAGAGACGCCTGGCACATGGACGTTGGTCCTGCGCCCAGAGATCACATGGCCATTTTTAGCTGGCCAGACCATCACGGGCCGACGGGGCCTTCACAGCAACTGTCGGAAGAATGTCTCACTGACAACACCGAGTAGCCAATCTCGGACTGACACTTGTGCTGAAAGGAATTCTGGAAGTCTGGAGGGCACCGGGAACCATCTTTAATCACAGCAATGCTACAGTGGAATTTGCTCAAATCGCCAAACACGACTGAAAGAAAAGACGAGACGAGATATCATTTACAGCTTAAAGAACTCCACCCTGCTCTGCGTTCTGCACGCAAGCCAGACTGCTCTGTTCACCAATGCAGTTGCCTGAACTTCAAGTTACACAAGATCATTAGGCGCCTACAATTTTAAACTCATTAAAAAGTACATTCTGGGTGACAGAAAGAGTTACACAGCATTTTAAAAAAGTGACCATGGACAGAACTACCAAGCAGTTCTTTGTCGTTTTATTCATGTAAATCGTGAAAACGTACGGTGTGGCACAGTGCTTAGTTCCAGTTCAAAAATGGTGCCTTTAATGGATAGAATTAGTATTTTATCCTCTAGAAACATTGATCTTAATCAATCAGTTTGATGAGAGTCTTTAGCACAGGGAGTAACTTAATCTGACTGTGAAGCTTCTCCAAATCGGATCCGCATTCACAGACCTGGAAACAGCGCTGGGATAATCCAGACATTTGGAGTGCTGTCCTATCACGGGTCTCTATGGTAGTATCACAGAGCGCTCCAAATCTCCTCCATAAGTAATGGCTCCAACTCCTAATGGCCCATTTAAAGAATGCCAGGGAGTCTTGGCCGGCCGTTCTGAACTCAACACTACAATGCATGCCCACACATAATGCAGTCCTTTTTTCTCAGCCGTATTTGATTGGCATAAATGCAAGAGTTCCATAAGACCCAGAGTGAAATAAACACTAATTACTCAGCACAAAATGGTCTTGCATCCCCTACACAAGGGGAAAAGGTTACTGGCTGAGGGCCGAACAAGAACTGATCTGACTGCCAAGCAGAGCTACTGAAATTTGCTAAAGCTGCAAGAGGTGAAATCTGTCATCAAGCACCAAATTGAACCGTAAATTGTCCACTCGCTCCCGTGTTTACCCAGACGCATTAGCATACGCTTTTGTGCTCTCAGACCTTGAAAAGCGCAACAGTGACAGACGTACGCTTGAAGCACTGTGCACACGTGTTCTGGCCAATGAGAGCCACCACAGGAGAGAGTGTCGAGGTTGCCAAGCAACTTGGGGTAACATTAACGCAATGAGGAGAGATGGGGGGGGAATTGCGTCTCCTAGAGAAATGTCAGGCTCTGCAAAAAAAACTCTCCACAATCAGTGCAGGGTTTAGAGTGAAACTAATGTTCCATAACGCTAAGCATCCAAGAGCAGCGACTCTAGTATTATTCAATTCTTTCATTTTAATAAAGCTCTTCCAATCTAAAAATATATGCTATAATACATTAAAACAATGTACATTTTCTTCGTGGGACAAAATGCATCTATACTATACAGAACAAGGCTTGATGTTGTATCACAATACTCAGTATTAATTTTTCGATGGTGAAATTTGATGGACCTTCGTACAGGCACTTACAGGCCAAATGAAAAGTTCACTGGAAAGCCATGGACATATGAATGGGTGCTCTCTTTGCTGAGCTCCAAAACATGCAGAGAGCCTCTGGTGCCGCTGCCAAAAAAGAAGAGTCATTCCGGTATGCCATGCCTTCCCTTTCCAAGGAGGTATTGGGATATACTGTTCCCGAGAGCAGTACCTTGGCAGAATTGCAGGGGCTGTGTTAGTGAGCAGGCTAGAAACTGATTCTGAATTTCAGCAGCTAGTCTTTTCACGCAGGCGACATTTGTGGAAGGAAAGGTTACGTAGGAATATGTAGGAGTCGTCTGGGACGGTGTTTCTAAATAAAATCGTGAGTATATAAGTCTTGGCTCATACACATTGTGTTTAATCTGGAATCACCAACAATACTACACATGACGTTACAGCACCATTCTGATTGCTACTGCTCAAAATTATCTGAAAAATTCAGTCAATGGAGTTGTTTTCAGTTTGTTACAGAATATCTAACCTTTGACCACGCTGACAGTTGTCAGGTCCATAAACAGCTCGATGAAGGCCTCTAACCACCTTTATATCAAGCTATAATGGAAGAGGGGCTGATCAATGATTGAAAGAAAATCACCATAGCTCCATGTCATGTTTCCCCTGGATTCCTCTCGTTCAAGTCAGTACCAGACACAGGTACTGTAATGTGATTCTACGCACAGCTTATAAATTATTAACAAGCTAACACAAATTATTCATCCAACCTGGGACTTTTAAAAAGACTAACATTTGAATCATGGTCAAATGTAAAAGTACAGGTCATTGCAAATGTTGCAGTGACGGCATTTTGCACAATGGAACTGCAATGACAGTCATGAAAACCGCAGAGAAGCAGCGAAAGCGTTGAACAGGACAGCAGTGTGTAGCACTGACACTTTTCAGCTGGTCACAGAGTAGTCTAGGACTTCAAAAAGTGAACTTCGAGACCAAGGCCTTCAAAAAAAAAAATCCCAATGGTTACAGGCGGTCATTCTAACTAAAGAGCCCCGTCCCATACACAACAATGTTAATGTGCATGGCCAGGACTGAAATGGGCAAGATCCGGGTCCGACGGTAACACTGCGAACCGGACGCGACGTACGCACAGCGTGCTCCTTCAAGGCTTTTTGCAGATAGGGAGTCTATTTCTGTCATTCTTTCACACATCGTGCTGGATGCCTCCCCCAAAAGCATACAGCAAGTCCTGTTCCACTTTTTTTTTTTTTTTTTATATCAGAGGCCCAGATAACACATGTTTTTTTTAGTCCGGGACGGTTGACAACACTGTTAAGGACAATGCAAAAGGTACATTCATAAAAACGACTGGCACAGTGAATGAAACCCCCCCCCAAAGCTACCTTAAATTAGTCTGAATTACAAAACAATGATACACTTTAAATGCGCTGCAACAGGGCCCCGCTCGCAGCCCCGTGTAATATTCACGCACGACCCTATAATAACGTGTCGCGCAGGACGCGGTGTACCGTTACCCTCCAGAAATGCCCGCTGCGCGTCCAAACGCCTCCTGTCGCCTCGCCGCAGCGCGGCACAGGACTGTCTACCTTCAGCTCCCCGAATCACGCATCACGCATCACGCATCACGCATCACGCGCGTCATCTGAG
The DNA here is from genome assembly GCF_900700375.1 of Denticeps clupeoides. Classification (NCBI taxonomy): domain Eukaryota; kingdom Metazoa; phylum Chordata; class Actinopteri; order Clupeiformes; family Denticipitidae; genus Denticeps; species Denticeps clupeoides. Next base: position 6,348,363 of record NC_041714.1, read on the forward strand.
CCCTGCGTCCGCGGGACGTTTCCAGCGGCGGGACGGGACGGGACGCCAGGCTCACCTCGGAAAGGAAGCGGTCCAGGGTTCCCCGAGGTGCAATGACCGAGAGGCTGCCGCTCCTCTCCTGTCCTCCTGTCCCCCTCTCCTCCTCCTGTCCTCTCCGCGCACCACACCACACCCCTCGGTGAGGAGGACCGGGAGGCGTGGCGCAGCTCCAGCATCTCCAGACTGGCGTTAAATGAGACGCAGTGTTGTCTTCTTCTGGATTTTAAGCCTGTCCCATTTCGTAGGAAAGTTTCATTTTAAGACGTATATGAGGATTCAACATACTATAGAGGTCTGCTGTGTTAGCATCAGGCTTTTTTGACCCAGCTTTAAGTATGATTAATATAATAAATTACTCTGTCACTTTCCATAACCGCTTAGTCCCGGGACACTGGGCACAGGGAGGGGGCAGGGACAGAGACCCACACAGGGCTGTCTCACACACACACACACACACACACACACACACACACGCAGTTGGGATTTGAACTCCAAACCTCTGAGGTGTGAGTCCGCGTTACAAACTGACATGCCACTCCGAGGCCCTTATAACTAGTGATGATGTTATTAATTGAATACAGTTTAAAAGTATTTCTCGGACACAGCTTATATGTGGAGTAATGCCAAGTATTGGGGGACACTGAGGAGGGTCCCTTGGGGTTTCTAGCCATGCAGCACATGTTCCAGAAGGCAGCCTGATGATGTAGCTTACGCCAAGTGCTCCCCCTGGGGGGAGCTATGGGGTTGTGGCAGCTCAGATGTGCTCAGAAGGTTTAATGATAAGAGCGTTATAAGAGCCTCACCATTGAAGAAGTTCAGTTAGCAGGACTGAAGGTAGTTAGATTTTATCATGTCCATGTTAGGTTTTATTGTAGGAAATATCTTCTGAAGTCAAAGTATATAACATTTACATTTACGGAATTTATCAGACACCCTTATCCAGAGCGACTTACAATCAGTAGTTACAGGGACAGTCCCCCCTGGAGACACTCAGGGTTAAGTGTCTTGCTCAGGGACACAATGGTAGAAAGTGGGGTTTGAACCTGGGACTTCTGGTTCATGGTGTGTGTGTTACTATCTAAGCTACTACCATCCTGATACATAACATTCCAGATATTCCGGGGCAGGGGTGGTCTAACAGTTAAGGAAACGGACCCGTAATCAGAAGGTTGATGGTTCAAATCCCGAACTGCCAAGGTTAAACTGATGTGCTGAGCAAAGCGCCGTCCCCACACACTGCTCCCCGGGCGCCTGTCCTGGCTGCCCACTGCTCACCAAGGGTGATGGTAAAATGCAGAAGACACATTTCGTTGTTTCACTGTGTGCTGTGCTGCAGTGTTTCACACCAAGGATTTCTGCTATTCAGTTCCCTTGTTGCTTTTGACTTTAATCCACCCTGAATTAAAAGCACCACGTTCCAGAGGAACGTTATTTTATTTCACTATGTACTGTGTAACACGTATGTTGCTGAAATGACAATAAAATCAACTTCAACTTCAAACATGACTTAACGAAACTGAAATGTGTCACTTGGTGGCGCTGTTCAAGCATGAATAGATAAATTATGCTTTTAGCGGAGGCAGCAACTGGGTGGACACCTTCATCTGGATCATCATTCAGGATCATCACATACCAGTGCACTTATCTTCCACTAATCTTCTTATATTGCAGAACAATTTTATTTGCATGGGTGCAATTTTATTTGTATGGGTGGTAGAAGCCTAGTGGGTGACACACTCGCCTATGAACCAGAAGCCCCAGGTTCAAATCCCGCTTACTACCACTGTGTCCCTGAGCAAGACACTTAACCCTAAATTGCTACAGGGGGGACTGTCCCTGTAATTATAGATTGTAAGTCACTCTGGATAAGTGCGTCTGATAAATGCTGTGAATGCATGTTTTATTATTAAAACCAAGCAAACAGGTGAAATTCTACCAAACAATTGCATAGTGTAATTATATAATGCCTAAAATGTATTAATGTAAAAAACATAAAACAACCAAAAAAAAAATGGTTTCATTTAATCTAAATAAATATAATTGATTGGACAGAAACTGATCAGGAATGTTTTATCCTGGGTTCATGAAAGGCAACCAACAAACATTTTCATGTAATCAATACACATTAACTGCACTATATATCTTTAGATGATATATATAGATGATATTGGTATGATTTTTCACTCGCAGATATTAGTTTATACAAACTGTGATAAAAACACACAGTCGAAATCATCTGGTATCTGGTATTTCTCTGAACAGTAAGATGCAAGAGATACAAATGAGATGAGTTCTAAACGTATTAAATAGATGAAAGTTTTTTTTTCTTTACACCTCTCAACACCCCACTCAAATCAGTTCAGTATAAATAACTCTTCTATGTAACAAGCTGTAAATGGCCAGACGGAAAAATAAAAATAAACGTCCCAGACAACACTTCGGCCCATCCGCCTCGCCGTGCTCCGGGCCATGTAAGGCCTTCTGGAGGAAGTGGCCCTCGCAGCCTCAAAAGCGAGTTTCTGCCGCATGTTCCTCACCGCGTGGCTCTTCGGGCGGAGTCAGAGATCCGGGGCGTGAGACCGGCAGCCGTCACCTGGCTCTGCGTGGTATGGGCGGAGGAGGTGTGGGCCGCTGGGGAGGCGTCTGGGGCAGGATGCGAGCGGGGCTCTGCATGAAGCGCTCGTCTTGCACGCTGCGGGGGAACGTGAGAGACAGTTAACAGCCATCTTAAGGCGCTCACGGGCGCTTATCTTTCAGTTCATCTGGCAGGCTGAGGACCGAACCCTTCCTGCTAAGGCAGCCAGGCACTCGCACTCAGATGTTATCTCAGAAGGGGCCTGTTTTATAAAAAAATACCCCACTTGGTGGAGGTACAGTAGCATTACCATATACGTAGAGGCGAGGTTTGTGGTTAAAAAACTGAAATCGGCCCTTTTTCAGAGTACGTCGCTAATCAGCACAGCACATCTACCACGACTACGATGGCAGGCTGCGATCCTGTTGAAATCCTGAACCGCCAAGGTGCTACTGAGGTGCCACCACCCACTGCTCCCCGGGCGCCTCTCATGGCTGCACACTGCTCACCAAGTTAAAAGCAGAGGACGCATTTCGTTGTGTCACCGTGTGCTGTGCTGCAGTGTTTCACAATGACATTCACTTCACTTTTTAATGGGCCAAAGCCTAATTTGGACCATGAATCAAGCCTGATCAACCAAGATCAGCACAGATTAATCGTATTTATTTCCTACGTAGGACTGTCATGGTTTGGCTAATGTGTGCATATGAGTACGTTTATGTATTGTCGTTTTAACATTTATAAAAATGATGATTGTGAGAGGACATGTTTACTGTGACGTCACACCCTTTGCTAGTTTTGCCACAGTGGCGGAAACTCGGGGTGGATGGCCGCTTGGCTGTGTGGGGGGCCGTGAGTGGTAGGGGCATATTTCCTCTCATCTGTGTCACTTCCTGTACGGCCCGCTGCACGTCTGGAAGCCACGTTCACCGGATCGCTCTCCGCACGGCAAAAATGGAACAGAAAACAATGATGCTAGTCTGACGCTCAGTGTTGCGTTCCAGAGATGCTAAAGGAGAACAAGCGAGGAGAGCGGAGCGGGAGGTCTCCTACCATTCTGGGAAACGTGGCGGGACCCTGGGTGGTGGGAGCACCGGTGGAACCTCGGGGTGCCGGGCCGGTCGAGGGGGGAGGGGCCCTAAATCTGGATTGTCCTGCAGTAACCACAGGCACAGCAGAAAGTGTGTCAAAGTGAAGGCCGCATGGCAGTGTGTGTCTTCTTTAGTTCATGGCGTTACCTCGAATTCCCCTTCCGCGCTGCTGTAGCTGACGTTGCTCAGGGTGCTCAGCCGGTTGCTCTCGGCACCTGCGGGTGGAGCAGAAATGCAGCATCACCGACCGTCTCTCCGCGAATGACGGAACGTCTCACGTCGGGACACGAGGAAAAAGAGACTGAGAGATCTCACTGGAGTTGCTGGAGGTGCTGCCTGTCTGCCAGGTCCCCCTCTGAACGGGTCTGGAACTGGGAGGATGTGGAGGGGCCGCCACCCGCGGGGACGACTCGTACACGGAGCACTCGATGCTCATGTCCCACAGGAGGTTCCTCTGCATGGGGGCCGTAATCTCCAGGTCTTTAAAACATATGACACGTTATAATCCCAGCCAATATTTCACTATAAAGTTGAACGAATGAATAGATACCATCTCCTGACGTCCTCCCTCTTTCTTTATGCCGTCGAGTGATACTGTCACGCAGGCGTTGCAAGCTGTCCTGAACCAAGGAATAAAAATGAACCCCAGTAATATTCATTTATGTTAAAACTGCACACCGTGGATCATTAAGCTCAGATAATGTTTGCGATTGTTCTAAATATGAAATGTTGTCTATAGAAGATTTGACACAACTGGAAATCTTTACTAAAGTATTTCCATTTTACCTAAATATTGTTCTCTTTACATTCTGCAAAGTCTGTCGTTCAATTTTCTATGTAGGGGGAATGGGGAACATAACCAGTCAAAACTAAGCAGTAAGTTCCTGGCTAAAAATTAGTGAACATAGAAATATGTAAATGTATGCATTTGGCATTTGCTTTTGTGCAATATTGCAAAGGAAAACTAATTCAAATTCCAAGTAATTTCCAGATTTATCTACGTGTTCTGTTCTCATTTTGTGATTTCATAGCCGCTTGGGTCTATGTCATGGAATTTTATTTCCCTTCAATGTTTCATACAAAATATTGATTTATTGTATTCATTTGATAAAAAATTGTATGATATCATTGCAGTCATTAGAGTGCTCTTACAAAAATGAAAATATGACATTACATCCATAATAAATCATGGTACTTTAACTTTTGGTACTTCTGTATATTTAAAAGCAAGTGGACGTTTAAATGGGAGAACTGCAGTGATACTTTACTGTACAATTCTCTCCGTGCACTACAGCTACCCACACACTTCTTCTCCAAGTATTTGTTAAAATTTTCATTCTTTCGTCATCCTGCATGCCACAATATTAAACATGGGAACACACAGTCAACATGAACATAACCCATTCATTCCTTTTCATTCTAATATTTGTCCAAAAATTGCTGGTGGTTTTACACATTCTGTACTGGTGTTTTTGAGGATTTGTTCACTGAAGGTCTCTCTTTAAGGTTGATGCATTACGCAGCTGGGTTGCAAGATTATGTAGCTGTTTATGGCAACTAAAAGCTTTGGAATTTCATGGCATCAGATTTTAAAAAATCAGAGAGCTTGTTTGCTTTCGATCTAAAGTTTATTGTCATCTGTCTTTGTACCTGTTGAACTCGCAGGGAATTGGTTTTTCTATCCTGCCATGCCTTAAATTCCTGCACAGCCTCATTTATGGTTATGGAGCCCATCTTGACCTTCTCCTGTAAAGCTATGAGCTGCATCTGGCCAGGGGTCTTTGCGATTGACGACTGCTCTTGGCTAGCATGGGGTGGTCTGTTCCTCTCCATATTCACTGGCAATGATAAAGACAGAAGCCCAGTGATGCAAATGTAGATGTGGCGGATGCTTCAAATGCAAACAGTATAGTCTAATAGTCTAATTTACGTTCCTGTAAAACGATTCTTTGCACGGTAATGCATAAGATAGCGTAATACATAAAATTCACATTACCTTGGGAATACTGCTCATCTTTTTTCGAAAACACTGCAAAACAAAACCATAATGGTAGCATTGCAATTCTATTAGTCAAACAGTGTTGATGAGCAAATGAGAAAATGTAACATTTGGTGAAATGAAGAAGAAATAATCTAGCCTGATTCTTCCCACAGACAACTAGAGGTACAGTACAAAACCCTGGAGCATAAGAAGACTGTGTAGGTCCCCTACTTCTCAATCCAGACTTCATTCCAGGCTTCAAGGCCCATCTACCCTACTACGGAGCCCAACCACATGATCATCATGGCTTGATCAGGCACTCACATGTTGTCAAGTGTGTTAGTACTGCTAATTTTTTCCCACCAAAAAATGCAGTTTTGTGCATGAAATTCTTGAAAGATTGCGAACTATACAAATCACACACTGTACCTTTAAGACACCGGTTCATCGTACTTATGATAGAAAACCATACCTCGTGATATGTAGGTTTCCTTTTCCTCTGTTTCAGGGGGCCTTGCTGGTCTGGGGATGGGTGCTGGAGGCCGGTTTATTTTGACCGGAACACAGTTATGTGGACTCTCGTCTACAAAGTCATAGATCTGTTCATTTAAACAAAGGTTGTATGGATCTTCTTTGTCATCTGGGTTTGGATACTCTAATGCATCGTCCTCGTGTCCGCCATGTGGGTTATATTCATCCGACTGGTTTGACCTTGTTGAATATTGTGTAGTTTTCACTTTTTGAAGAGCAGAGGGGAAAGTGTCAGGTTTTGGTGACATAATTGTTTTTTTCCATTTCCCAGTTGCCATTTTCAACCCCTTTAATCAAATGGCTGTATGAGTCACGGTCACTTTGAGGTTACAGAAATAAACTTTTTATGCAGCCTGGGCTGAGGGCCGTAGGAGTTTATCTCACAATCAATACACGGCGCACATTTTGCTCTTTGGTTCATATGAAAAATAAGTTCACTGCCAAAACCAAGGCTTGTCTGAGGACAAAAATGACTTTTTCAGTTGAGGTTTTACCTTCAAAGAAACTTCGCAGCATCGCCTCCTCAGAGTTGCATGTTTTCTCCATATAGGCATCTAGGGGAATAGAACATTTACAATTTGTTTTGTTATATTTATCTTATCGTGAATAGCCTGATGCCATCTAATGTCCAAACCCCCGAAAGTGATTTACATAAGCCGTCCTCAGGTATTAGTTCCCTCATTGACTCATAGATGTCCTCGGTGAGAGAGTATTTTCTGTCACTGTCCTGTGACGTGTTGCTCATGGGCTCGTACACATCTGCAACATCTGGTGCAGGGAATTCTTGGACGTCAGTCTTTTCTATATCTGACATCTCCTGGAATAGAAAAAAGTTATTCAATTGTGCAGGAACAATTGCATTCTCAAGGCAGAGTACAGCTCCTTTTTGGATACCATGAACATAAAAATCATGTGCAGAAAAATGCCACTGGCTTTTATCTAGAGAATTGATAAAGTATCTGTGGACAACTACTCATGTTTTTCTTCTGGCCGAAAGCCTATTAATGTTTGTCTGAACTAAAAATAATTACCCTGTTTCATCTGTAGTTCTACATCAACAAGGAGTTAATTCAGCTTTTAAACATCCATGTTAACTCTCTAAAAAACATTCACAATGATAAAATGTAAAGAATCCACACAAACACACAGCCATACACTACTCTCTATTACAATCCCAGCATCCAGTTGTGCCATTAAATGCGCTAATTTGGTCCCAATTTCCTTACCGAATTCCCTAATGCGTGTTTAACATGTTCAAATGCAAACTGGAAAGAGTCTTAATGTATATGCTGCACACACAGATATCTATTTGAAATGTGCAATTTTAAATATGTACTTCTATACAACATTTTTTTTGTCATTGAAATTAACATATTTTAGGAGATCTTGGAGGAACAACTCACTACATGGTCGTCCATCATTTGTCGTAATGTTAAGAAGCCGCTCTTTTGGGCCAGGCTGTTGGGGTATTCCCCATCCCTGTTAGCCACACTGTATGCCTGTAGTGCGCCTGGACACTGCAGCAGCACCTTGGTCAGTTTCTCCAGGCCATATTTGGCAGCAAAGTGAAGCAGAGTGGGAAGCTCTTCATTTCGCTGACCTGCAAGAAACATGTTTATGAATAAACGTCTTGTTTATGAATTTAAATATCTGTGTGTGAGATATAATTCTCATTTCTGAAAGAACAAATTTGATTACCTATTCACTACAAGCTGCTCATTACATTAACACAGTAAATGAAATATGTCCTATTCTAAGAAGTAATGGTACGGTGAATTGTAAAGGAAAAAGATCATACTGGTTGACATGTTGTCTTTTTCGACTTGACTGTTTCCAAACACCTTAAGTCCGTTTGCTGGCATCCGTGATTCCAGCGACTCAGTTAGCAAATCGTCCAGAGCTTCAGTAGCGTTGTACGTGATGTTAAAAGCCTAAACGGCCAACGGTAGCACAGAGCAGCAGGCTGTTATCATCACATTGAATGACACTTTTCTGAATTGTGAGCTTATAATGAAAAGTGTCATATCGCTCCTTCAAGTCATTATTTGATATAATCCGAACTACCTGACATATAAACTGCAAGGGATCCGACGCTTTTCGGAGAAAGTAGTTCAGTTCCTCCATGGCGGTGTAGTACAACAGAGGGGCTGAGCAAACAGCCAGCTGCTTGCTATACAGTGTCAGTGTAACTTCTCCTGCTGGCATGTCTGGTGGGGGGGGGGGGTTCAAAAGAGTTATGCAAATGCAAATGCAAGTGAAGCAGGAAAATGAGAAGTGGCATTGAAGTGGAGAGACAAGTTCCTGTGTGCTGCCGTGAAACAAAGAGCACATACCTGGTGACCTGAAGCTAATGGTGTACTCATTTACCGGGTTCCCGGGTATGAGCTTTGATGTGGAATCTTCCGAAGAAACCTCAATTTGAACATTTTCAGGATCATCCAACTTTTTGGACAAAATCATGTAAACCAGTTCCTGTGTCTAAAGCGAAAAAGAGGAACACTTGTGTCCAAAAATATCACTCACATTTGAAAAAAATATTGTCCGTGTTGCACTGAAGTAGTTGATTGTCATACCTCTACAGACTAAACATCTAGACATATACTTGTTTACTTCCTTACGTGGTTAATTGGTTATAGAAATGAACCAAGATTCATTGATTAAAATAACCTGGTGCTTACCCCACACAATATTCTGCTGGGCTGTACAGTAAGACAGTCTTGGCTTGTGGAAGGCATCTCTTCATACTGGTTCGTTATTGGCGGCACATCATCCTCATCCATGGGTGCTTCTGGAGGCGCGAGTTCCTCTGTCATTCCTTCAGTGGTGGTAGACCTGCTCGGGGACTCTGGCCAAACCTGGATACCTTCTTCGCACTCAGCGCCTGTACGCACAGAGCCTCGTTCAAACCGCCAAAAAACCCTGTTTAAGGTTGATTGAGTACATGCACTCGTCATTCAAATGAGAGTTCATGTACTGTTATGAGAATAAGGAAGCATGGATGTTTTTTTTTATCCAAATGATTGCTACATACTGCCAAAAAGTGCAAGGGACTGGGCAGATGGTTCAGTTTTAAATGGCTCATGCTTATTACTAATAGATCCATGAACCATAGAAATTTCTTTTTTGGACTACAGTGAGTGAGGTTGAATTTTTGTCTACCACACATTAATGTCAATTTTAAATATTAGCAATCTATAATTATTTTTTAAAATAAATATGAGATATCGAATCAACAGATCCTAGGACATGTAGTTTTATCAATTAATAAAACATTGCCTTGAACAAATGCTTTAGTTTTCATGAGGATATGGATTTGTCTGTTTTGGTGTTTTTTGACTTAGCTAAAGCTTTCTACCCATCTTACTGCTCCAATTTTAATAATAAATAATTCGGCATTCGTATGTCTTGATTACCATTAGAGGCGAACGAATGACACCCGCACTATGTGTTGGTCCAAAGTCAATTTCCAACTATGGTTTATTTTTATCAAATTACTTGCTGACAAGGAATGTGGACTTCATTCAACTGAATTCTGATTATAATTATTAATTAATAGAAACATATCTGAATTAATATATAGCCAATGCAGGTGGCAGTAGTCTAGTGGGTAACACAACCGCCTGTGAACCAGAAGATCACAAAGTTGTAGGTTCAAACTCCACTTACTGGTTTGACTTACTGGTTGTAAATCACTCTGGACGTAAATGTAATCAATTCATCCACACACTTTGCACCCACTGCAAACTTTAAAAAATGTGCTTAACTTACCACAGACTATGCACTCTAGTATCGTGGAAACATAAAGGCTTGGTTCATCCTCTGCATGCAATTTTCTCCAACTGTCCCAGTGTTCAAAATATTCCATCATAATGTTACACTCTGAGACGCCACACAGAAATGCCACCACTTTGTGTGGTGGGCAAAGAAGACCTTGAAAAGTGTGGAGGACTTCAAGATCACTCTGGAGGTCCAGGAATACAGGCGTGACCAGGAGCAGAACACATTTGGTGTCACAGAAGACTGTGAGGTCACATTCCCAGAATGGAGCTTCTTCATCTACCACCTGCAGGATTATGGAGTTCTTTGCAAATTTATGCGATGCCTCCAATATCTTCAGCAAATACTCAGCCCAGGCCTCTGCCTCGGCAGTGAAAACTATCATCACCTCAGCCATGTCTGAAGATCCTGCATAAGAAGAGCCAACAAAACAGTCATGAGTTGTATTCATATCTAAATGGTTCCCCTTTTAGTGTCGTATTTTATCTTAACATATAAAATCAATTTTGTAAGAACACAGAGAACATATGCCAAAAGTGAAAAAGAAAAACCATCAACAATCAACACGCATGAAAAAAAATTATATTTATACTTTTTAATACTCTTTATTTATTACTTCCATTGGAAAAGCATGAATTTATGTAAAATGATAATATACGTTCTGTATATGTTTCCACTATATAATTACTAGGTTCAGCCTTAATAGGACACACTACCATTTAGGCATCTGTCAGTGGTGAAAGCCCCATCATTTGGTTATTGGTGTATGAGTATCCATACACTTTTGCTAAAGAGAGACCCAAATTAGGCATTTTTATTAACTTCCAGATGCCAGTATGCAAAAAGATTACAGAATGCTTGCTTTGTACTAACACATAACTTAGTAAAAAGGGATCTGTAAAGGCATTTGGTCAGGCACATTGCGGTTAATTTTCACAATTTCATTTAATGCATGTTTTTACATTAATAAACTGATAACCTGAAACCACAGAAACGTCACTTCCATTAAATTTACAACATCATATACTGTCATCATACCCAGAAAAACTACAAACAGGATTAATTAAACTATTCAAGTCGTTACGGTGCAGTAGAAAACACTGAGAATACAGAGGACACAGACTAAACTCGCCATACCAGGTTTGTCTCAGTGCGGATTTTAGAATGAATAGGACAGTTGTCTGGAGTTGACCTTGCAGACAACTAAATAATCAATATCGGCATTTGTTTCCAAAAGGCAGCAGGACACTCTTTTTGAAGTAGAATTTCTCCAGGGTGAGGTAATGATGTTTCCAGCTCAGCAGTGGAACTTTGCAGGTTTATCAGGTTCATTGTCATTAAACCAGTTTATGGGTTTAAAATTCTGGCTGTAGTTAGCAGCTTCTTCTTCTTCTTATTATTATTATTATATGCAGGAGAAGCAGTAATAAATGAATATTAGTACTAATAGTATTCTTTTGATTAGTGTTGCTGTCATTGTTATTATGTTAATACATTTTATTCAACTCATTGAATTTAATATGCAAAGACAACAGGAAATTACGAGTCACAATTCACTTCCTTCCTCAGTAAAGGCAGTCAGTGGTGTGGTTATGGCTGTAATGTAACTGTAAATATAATGCCCTGAAAGCAGAAGCCAATTAAACCTGGGCTCAGAAATGAAAGTATAAAATATATGTTTAATTATTTATATATGAAATATATATATTATATATTTAGTCCAGCATCAGGAGCTCTCTGAGGCTACATGACAGCAATCAGTAAAGTTAGGTTGTGTTCTGCACTTTTGCCAGAACACATTAGTAAAATTATTACATGAATAAAATTCAGAAGGGAGGGATAACAGATACTCACTAGAAGCTGAAGGTTGTGCATCCAAAACAAAGTGCCAATCTCTCATTCGCTAGTGAGCTTTAATGTGCAAGTTTGCTCCTGGTTTTGTGTCGATCGTCGCTTGACAGCCCAACCAGCGTGAATTTTTTTTCTCAGCTCGTCACCCTGAATGTATTATAAGTAACAGTTCATTTCCTGATGCTCGCTGACGAGCGTCACTTCCTAAAAACGCATGAGAAGTGTCTGTCAGCGCGAGAGTGTGTTCACCTCTGTTCAAATGAGGGCCCTGGACCTGAGGTCACACCATTCGCAAACGGGAACCACTTCAAAAACCGGTGATGTGGCCCAAGTGCATCTGCAACTGCAGGCTTCATACATATACAATAATGAAAGCTTCACATAAATAACCATTTTGTTTCATTCACGTCATCAATATGAATTAAATGTACATGCGGAATTGCATTTGTGTGCAAATACATGTTTAAACCATTCAGGGTTTTTTTTCCACTTACAAAGTTGGCAACTGTGTTTTTTTTTTTTATACAATAAAGTGCTAGTCTGCATGACAAAAGCAGCAGATATAAAGGGGTGATGTGCTCAGTGCAATGGAAGCACAGGGAACGTGACGACTGGTTTGTGCTGACATGAGGGCCTGTGTCATTTCAATGACAAAGCACTGGCGTGTGGCCCTTTCCACCAGCACATAAAAAGCTTCAGCGCCGGGTTGGTTCTTGCCTGTTGATCTCCAACTTCGCAATGAGCAAGGTAAGAGGCTGCATTTAATGTCAGTGCCCCTCCCCAGTAGAAGCACAGATAGTACAGATAGTCACACACACACACACACACACACGTCAAATTTGTGAACTGAATCCAAAGCAATTTTGAAATGCTTCCTAAAACACATTTGCGATTCAACACTTTTAGTTTCTAGTTTCAACCTTAAAAATCCATTATTAAAAAGCAATTACTATTTCCTCTGCACCAAAAACCAGATCCTAGTATAATTTAACAACTGTCTCCAATCAGATCATCTTCTACGAGGGCAGGAACTTCGAGGGCCGCCACTTCCAGTGCAGCAGCGACTGCGCCGACACACACTCCCACTTCTCCCGCTGCAACTCCATCCGCGTGGACAGTGGCTGCTGGGTGGCCTACGAGAAGCCCAACTATGGCGGCTACCAGTACATCCTGAGCCGCGGGAAGTATCCCGACCATCACCGCTGGGCGGGCTTCAACAACTGCATCCGCTCTTGCCGCATGATTCCTGCCGTAAGACAACATCTAGTCTGTGTCTGTCAGAAACGAGGGTCTCTTGGCAGGCTGTTGGGAATATTGGATAAGTACTTATTGTAAATCAATGGCCATGGTGGGCAGCTAAACTGCATTTTTTGTTCGGGGGGGGGGGGGGGGGGGGGTTTACCCTCATTTAGCACAGTCTCTCTGGCCATCACCACACAGTTCTTGGCTTGAATCGGGAGTGGTGCGGGGCTGGTACCCTCCAGGATCATGGTGTAATGACCCACTGGTGTAATGAGTGGCCACTTCAGTGACCTTTTCCTATCAATTGCATTATTCCGCAGTATTCTGGAAACTACCGGCTGAAAATGTTTGAGAGATCCAGCTTCAGTGGGAAGGTGATGGAACTGGCCGACGACTGTCCCAGCCTTCAGGAACGCTTCCAAGCGCGAGAGATCTCCTCCTGCAACGTGATGGACGGCTACTGGATCCTCTACGAGCACCCGCACTACCGGGGGCGCCAGTACATCCTGCGCCCGGGGGAGTACAGAGACCACGTTACCTGGGGCAGCGGAACCCCCAGCTTCGGCTCTGTCCGCCGCATCACCGAGCTGAAACAGTAAAGCACAGCAATCAAGCGTAAACTGCGGGACCTACATGCAGTTGTCTTCCTGTGGACAGCAGCGTCAGGCATCGCCGAGACGCTGAAAGGACGAAGCTTATTGACTGCATAGAAAAAATGTTGTATGCGTATGTTTCAGGCACAAAATTGATAATCATCTTTCAAAGTTAATGTTTCCTTTGTGTAGCAAATTAGACCAACGCTTGTGTTCTCAGACAAACAGACAGCTGCATGGCTTACTCAATACAGCTCAAATACAGCTCACAGCTATATGGACTCACACATTCAAAGACACAACATGTGAGACATATATTTATTATTTAGAGCCATAATATTTTTTTACCATGGGGTTACATTAGGATGGACCAGGCAGACTGCAATGCAAAAAAGGTTTGTGTGGTCATCATCCACATTTGTGTATTTGCAGTAAATGATCTGCAAAACATATTTTACTCATAATTCATATTTCAATACAAATAACCAGCATCTAACCACAAAAAAAGCAACAATAGCCAGATTACTCCAGGTATTATTTTATAACCTATTAAGGTGCAATGATGCAATAAAGAGAATTAAAACTTGTTTTGTACTGATATAGTGATGTGCACAAAGACAGGGCTTTTGAAGTTTCTGGCTGCTATAATAATTGTAAAAAATAAAATAATTGTAAATTGTGAATGTAACATTACAGTAATTCTGTATTATACTGTACATTAAAGCACATGTAGGAGAGGGTTAACACCACATGACCACATTAGCAGATGAACATTTAAATCAGTTGAACACTTGATGAGATAATGATTGTGGCAGTGGTGGCCTAGCAGGTAAGGAATTGGACTCATAACCGAAAGGTTGCAGGTTCGACCAAGGTGCCACTGAGGTTCCATTGATCAAGGCACCGTCCCTGGGAGCCTTTTATGGCTGCCCACTGCTCACTAAGGGTGATGGTTAAAAGCAGAGGACACATTTCATTGTGTCACCATGTGCTGTGCTGCAGTGTTTCACAATGACAATCACTTCACAGCCCATTCCAGTCAACCAACAGTGAGGCATCTGTCTCTCTGGGAGCAGAATCTTCTGGGATGACCATTCTGACATTGGTCAGTCAATGACTCAGTGAACATTTGCTCATGGTCCCCTGAGTCAGCAGGTCACAAGAAGTTCTAGAACACTGAGTTGACATTTTCCACCACCAACAAAGCAGCAAAAATGGCACAGATCTATGACAAAAATAATTCCTTCATGACTCAAGATCTGTTGCTCCTGGTTTCCAGACCCTCTCATGAAGGCTAAGATCAAATGTAGAGGCTGTTGCAGGACACTTGAGCTAAAATAATAAATACTATAATGTTGTGCTCACAGTGCATTGGTTACTCTACAAATAATGTTTTTTTTTTAAAGTTCATTTTATTAATCTTTTTCTGTGCAGTAATAGTTGAGGTGAGAAAGAGAACTAGAGCAAGACTCCATGAGACTGAAAGAATTGTGCATCAGACAACATATGCAAAAATAATCTTACATGCCTGGCATTTGAATAAAGCCAATTTACAGTCAGAATATTCTGCATGAACATGTTTTTGTACTATATACCCAACAGACAGATCCTCTCTGCTGCAATCAACAAAACATCAGCACCTAGAGGAGGGATCACAGGCCAGAGCCAAAGCCAGCTGTGCATCCCAGTGTAATGGAGAGTAAAAAAGGGCAGGATCAACATGCACAACGCTGACGTAGACCAATCAGCCAATCTGCGTATGTATGTATCGCCTTGTATATTTCTTTTCACTTCGAAATGATAGAGCTGCAGTGCAGAAATCTTTGCACATCAAGGTATACAGTACCTCATTCACTCACTGTCCATAACCCATTCATCCAGACTTGGCTTCAACCCAGATTTAAACTGACATAATAAAAAGAAATAAAATGAACTGGCCATTTTGAAATGCTTCCATCCACTTCGCCCTGATCTAATAAAGTGGTTCGCATTTCAAACACGTTTAATACCACATTACCATATCTGATGCAAGCCTGCAACCTCAAACGTACAGTTGGGTTTTTTCCTTTTCCTGTTCGAGGGCAAAAAGAAACACGCAGATCAGACAGATTCACATCCAGCAATCGCACTGCTGAAAGTGCATTTATTCTAAAAAACTAGTAGCTAATAACTCACACATTTTTAATAACTAATAACTCACATCACATTTTATGAAAAGCCCCACCAACTCCAGTTTTGTTCTCCATAATTTTAAAATGATCAAATACCTTTTTCTGGCATCAATGTCACAAGAAATGTATGTATGCACTTGGGAGTGGGAGCACTTTAAACATCACATATATGTTAAACTTCCAGATCTGCATGTTTGTTGAACAAGACTATATTCTTTACTTGAATATTGGGGCAGTGGTTGCCTAGCGGTTAAGGAAGCGGCCCCGTAATCAGCACCATGTGCTGTGCTGCAGAGTATCACAATGACAATCACTTCACTTCATCTTTGAGAGCTCAGTCCACTGAAATGTCTACATTTTACTCAGAGTCTGCCTCTCGATACCTGTTTTTGTGCTTCCAGGAGCCAGTGTTATCTGTAATTGGCACCCTTGGAAAACTCATAAGAAAAACAAGTATAAAGTCAAAAAATACTCTGTGGCAAGGCACAGATGTGATATTTCAGTTTTTCTTTCTTAATAAATCTGCAAAAATGTCAACAATTATGTGCTTTTCTGTCAATATGGGTGCTTTTAGCAAATGGCTACAACATAATAAAGAGTTACACATGTCCGTACCCACTGTGTGTTTGTTTTGCTCGTATCTTTTGAGGAATTGAGAAAATAAAGATTAGAGGCCAAATTTAGCAAATTTAGAGGCAAAACATGAAATGATTCAAGTTCCCTGAAATAATAATCATCATTATGA
Organism: Denticeps clupeoides; assembly: GCF_900700375.1. NCBI lineage: Eukaryota > Metazoa > Chordata > Actinopteri > Clupeiformes > Denticipitidae > Denticeps > Denticeps clupeoides. The sequence continues at coordinate 6,364,959 of NC_041714.1, forward strand.
GACTCGTTTTTTTTTAATCCCATTTCTGTATTTTTAATACAATTTAATGCAACAAGTATTTGTACAAAATTTTTTTAACATTTTAAACAAGAGGCACCCATTTGCCCAACATAACAGCAGCCATCAGTGTTTAAAGCACCTACAACATCATGTTGTTGTTATAGAGATTAGCCCTTCTTTCAGTGTTTCAACATCATGAGCTAATGGTGAATTTTTTTTACGGTATCCAGAACTAGGAGTACAGAAATACAAAAGTGGATCTGGACAGGATCTGTGATGTAACAATGACCGAGATTCCAGTTTATTGTGGGTAACGTATATGATGACTTGTGGGAAGATAAGATCTCGATGCCAGTTCAAGCGACCCACTGTCTGGCCCACCTCACCTGGCACCATGAAGGGCGTGTTGAGACAATGAAAACAGACTATGATGCCATATCACATAATATGGTAATAATACAGCCCTTATATTCAGCTTTCTTATCTACCACCTTGAAAGGTTAAAAACAAACAATTCTTTGCTAAACGCCATATTTTATGAATAGTAAATGAAATGTGAATGGGGAAGAAGCGGCACCTCTCTGAAATCTGTGCTGAAGATAGCTGTGCCGCGCTGTGGTTCAGAGGGACATGTCTAGCCAAATGAAGGATTTTGCCCATGGCTCATAAATGAAACGGACACTCTGGCAGTTGACTGCATTACAAAAATGGAGGGGGGGGGTGATTCGAAGTCAACTACAGGATTAAAAAAAAAAAAGCTGTGTGCAAGATACCAAACTTTTAAAAAGTTTCACGACTGATGGTATGGTAGAACAGGCAATTTTTGTTTCAGTATCTGCTACCTCGGCTGTACTCAGGTGACGAAATTGTTACCCTTCATAACGTGTGCAATAATTTATGGGAAAAATACCACCAGGCTACATTTTACCATGCACGGAACAAAATGGATGCGAAGTATGACAGCATACAGCAGTACAGACCCTGACGAAACATGAGGCTGCATCCTTACGAAAGAAAAACACATAATGTACTACTTCTCCGGTTTTTATTTGCCGCAGGTGAGGATATTACCCATACGTATCGATTCAAATGTGAATGTGTAGAAATCCTCTCACAGGTATCCCTGATCAGACTGGTAGCCGATGCTTTCCCCTTCTGCGGGCCTGACGTCCATGCCCGCAGCAGGCAGGACAACGACGGGACGCTCCTGCTGTGAGACCAGCAGGTCAATCACGCGTTCCTGGAGATTGTTGGTGGCATCGATGCTCTCTCCTACCCTGTGCTGGATCCTGACCAGCTCCTCAGTCACGTCGGCTGCGCCCTCTGCCTTTGCTGCCAGGCAGTTGGCAATGCGGGCCACATTTTTGTTGGTCTCACAGACCTCCAGGTAGAGGAGCCGGTTCTGGCGGCCCAGAGAGCGGAAGCCCTCGCGGATGGCGGCAGTGTGCTCCCGGTGAGCTTTCAAAAGTTGCTGTTCAAAGGGGCTTAAGGACGCGAACCTTGCGGGAAACCCTACCGTCCTCCGGCCTGAGAACATGCTGACCTTCGGGCCATGTGAGGGCGCAACGTTGCCGCTTAACCCTGTAGAGCTGCCAGGTTCAGCCTCGTCTTGAAGATCTTCTTCACTGCCATATCTGATCTGGTGTGAAAGTGGCATAGGAGTGGGAGGTCCAGTGTCTAAAGTTGTGGAGAAGTGCGTCTGAGAGTTTTTCTGGGATAGGAGCTCTTGGACTGTAGCTTGCTGGACATCGGTGCTCTGCTGGCTTGTCACTGGTCCATCAGCACTTTCGCCAAGAAACATGACTGTGTGAAAAAGTAAAATCCAACATGAGATTATAAATCTGAGGACTCGGATTACATAATATGACAGATCAAACTGGAGTTTTTCTGCTCGTGAACCATAATCTGATTCATTAAAGGTGGAGAAGACCTCATTAATGCTTCTGAGCTAAGAACTGGCAAGCATGGCAACCGTTCAGTGATCTGCAGAATGTTCTCCTGTTGTATTTCAAAACCGCTGATCATCCTTGACCCCTTCTTGACCACACAAACTGCTGAAGCTGTTAATACCATAGTTGTAGGTTTAGCACAAAATGTCTCAGTTAGGCCCAGTCCAGAATTTGGTACAAATCAGAAAGGAAGGTACTTTGTCTGCTGGTAACTGGCTGCCTGTCGCTGGTTTGTTCCATAAGCTGCACATAGCTAAAGGGACCTGCTGTTTCACAGCACGGCATGTGACCGGCCTAACAGGCACAATCCAGATCTGGGTAACTTCAAATGAAAACAACCACAACCAAAACCCCTTTGAGGTTCCAGTTTCCACTTGCTTCCTGTTTATGTGTCTAAAAAGCCCTCCGTTAGTGTGGAAGGTGGCAAGCCGAATGCTGATAGAGGCTGCATTCTCTCACCAATATTTCAAAGCTAAGACACAACAGGCACAATGCAGAAAAACTGGTACATGCATTATTAATGCAAAGAATCGACAAATGTAATGCTCTACTTATTGGATGCCTAGCATCCTCGCTCAGTAAACTCCAACAAAATCAAAGGGCCGCTGCAAGCATTCTAACTGGAACGAGAAGATCTGAGCACATCACAGCGATTCTGTCCTCACCGCTTTGGCTATTGGTAAAATTTCACATAAACTATAAATTCTTTTATTAACAAGCTGAACACAGACTGGTCCCTGATTACCTAAGTGACTTGTTAACAGAGTTCTGCCCAACAGGAGAACTCTAGATCCTGGTTCCTAGCAATGAGCTGGTCACATGACGTAGCAGCATGAAATGTACCAGAGGGCCATCAACGCTGGCTACAGTTCCAGGGATCTTAAAATGGACCAGAGAGGGGTCCCTCTCTGACTTGCTCCTTCCCAAAGTTTATCCCTTTTTTTGCATGTGTAGTTTTTCCTTGTGTGCAGAAAGTGGCCTGTATGGCCTGTCAAAAGTCCATGGAGACACACTTTATGTTATTTAAGGTTATATAAGAAATGCATGTTGTTGTTGGGTCCCCTGGGATTCGTTGCCCTTCTGAGGCTGCATCATCAAGCTGGGGCATGTCCAGAACATACGAGTCAGACTTTCTGTATCCAAGTGACATTCGTGTATATTATATATAACTACATTTACAGCATTTATCAGACGCCCTTATCCAGAGTGACTTACAATCAGTAGTTACAGGCACAGTCCCCCTGAAGACACTCGGGGTTAAGTGGGGTTTCAACCTGTGACTTTGTGCTCTAGGCTGCTATCCCCATATATACTGCAGCTGACTAAGCTTTGCGGTAATGAATGTAGTGGAGTACACCGGACGGTCATGCACAGATTGTACTGTTTGAGAAGCCTTAGTACCAAACCATCACCTGTTGAAAGACTGCATGCAGATGTATTTTCCTCCTCCATCTTTACAGCGGCCGTTCCCATCAGGTCACTCGGTTTGCCGTCTTCACGGTGATCTGCAGGAACAGTGGAGGCGGAGGGGCTGTCAAGGTTAAGGTTCCGTCGGACTTCCACCACTTTCTCCCTTGTTCTCCGCTTTAGGTCCTGCCAGCGTCGCTTCACGTCGTTGATGGAACGCTGCAAGCCCGAAGCGGCGCTGACGCGCTCCGCAATTGTGAACCAAATCCTGTACTTCTCGCGAGTGGTGAGAAGATTCCCCTGGCTGAACAGCACATCGCCCTGCTTTGTCACCTCGGTAATTAGGACGTCTAACTCTGCAGGGGTGAATTTGTGTTTGCGAAATCTTGGCAAGGACATTATTTCATCGGGACTGAAAGAGACGGAAAAAAACAGTTTCTGTTATACCTCCGCTGAACGTCTTTTCGCTGGTTTCTTTCAGAACTTTACGAACTATTGGCTACGATTAAGATAATTACAAATTTAGGCCCTGGTACATTAGGTACGTAGTTCGTTTCACACCTGTCCTCAGCATCATGAGCGAGCTCCTTGGTTTCCCGTGATGCTTGGCGCATGGCCCTCTGCCTGACTGACTTCAATGTAACACAATGGCTCTGAAAATGACAACAAGTGTCAGCATATCTCAGGTAGTGTATCAAAGAATGGCTGAGAAATATCTGGAAATGTTGTTAATGCGACATTCACATTCATAGGGTCACCGACATCAAGATGCAATAATATACAGGTGCTGTGCTACCTCACATTAAGAACCATAGAGAAACGTTACATCTTTTGTTTCTGAGGTGAAATTGCTTCATCTATGATCCTGCTGTTCCTTAGCAACAGTTTATCATGTTATGGACAAGGATACTGTGACCCCACCCCCCAGAATTCCCCCGAGCCAATCAAAATGCAAGGCTGTACCTAACTCTGGGGGACAAAACAGGATCCGGCTGCATTTTTGCAATATTTTACCCCCATACATATGCCTTGTGTTGCTATTATTTAGAAACATATTATGATGAACATGACAGGGTGGTAGTAGCCTAGTGGGTAAGACACTTGCCTGTGAACCAGGAGATCCAGGTTCAAATCCCACTTACTACCATTGTGTCCCTGAGCAAGACACTTAACCTTAAGTTGCTTCAGGGGGGACTGTCCCTGTAACTACTGATTGTAAGTCGCTCTGGATAAGGGCGTCTGATAAATAATGTAAATGTAATGTAAATGACAATTGTCTCGGTTTATATTATTTTATATAAACTATTATATAATAGTTTATAATATTTTGTATACAATAATAAATAATAATGATAATTTTCCTGAAGTTAAAATGTTTTAGAACATTCTGTCACTCTGAGCCTTACCTTAAGCTCTGCATACAATGCGGGGTGATGCTCCCGTAAGTGCACAAACAAATTTGACGTGTTCCCACCTTTTGTTTTGACTCTTCTGGAACATGCTTTGCATATTGGATATTCGTCATCAACTATTTCTCCGCACTGGTTCTTCTGGAAGCCAAAGTAGCGTCCCCATATGGGAGATTTGATTCTTGGCCTTTGGGGAGGATAGAGCTCTTGGGGAAACTCCATTGGGGTGTCCACTTCAGACTTGCATAACTGTAGAAGAGCACACAAGTGCAAGGAGTTTGGGTTTACTTACAAGGAAGAAAGTGAAGCCTTTCAATAGAAACTCAACTCAAAAAAAAACACAAACCGCATTGAAATAAAAGTCAGTTGTGAAGGTGATTTCATATGCATTTGCCACATATCAATATCATGCTATATGATTAAATGAAAATATTTGAAAAAACAACCTTTTGTGAGAAGCGAGCTTATTTCAGTAGCTGGCCAATTCTGTGCCTGAAATTTCTAACTGCATTAATAAATTATACCGCGGTTATAACATGGTGGATTAAACTGCTAAACTGGCAGGTTTGTGACTTCGTATTCAGCTCAAGCTGGAGCTCAGCCCCCCGGCGCGCCGTCTCCTGCACCCCTTACCCCTCCTCACCTTCTGTCGGTGGCCGGGGGGTCTCCCCTTTTATTTGGTGGTAATCAAAGCGACCAGGCGCACGTAACGCACAAAAGCTCCTGAATTAAAACAGACGGCTGTTGCAATCAGCAGTAGTGAAAGTCGAAGAAGGTCATTTGAAACGCCTACCTTCCTACTGGCCTTTTATTAAACGCTTTTGCGCGCTGCGCTGCTGCGGCTCTGGCCGGATTCTTCATGCCCTTTACGCACAGTTGCCACAGTAACGTGCGCAGCCTGCGCTGCGCATGCGCGGTGTTGCTCGCAAGCTTCTGGTTTGTGTGGAAGTTGACGTTTGTGGCAGCCAGATGCGTCGTAAGAACACATCATTGCACACCCTACATGTGAAACCTAGAATTACATTAATAAATGTTTCATGTTTGCTTAATAACGTTGTTTCAAATAACTTTCTGCCTGATCCGTCAAGCTCATTAATCAAAGTACTCACAGTTCTGGGTTCTGTAGGCTTAATCTAAATTATAATGTGTGTGTATTACAGATATGACGTTCAAAGCAACACAATAAGATAAGATAAGATAAATCTTTATTGTCATTGTCACTTCTCTAGGAGCAATTAAATTTAAGGTGCAGTCGACTCAGTGAAGTGATTGTCATTGTGAAACACTGCAGCACAGCACAACAAAATGTGTCCTCTGCTTTTAACCATCACCCTGAGTGAGCAGTGAGCAGCCATGACAGGCGCCCAGGGAGCAGTGTGTGGGGATGGTGCTATGCTCAGTGGCACCTTGGCAGCTCAGGATTCAAACTGGCAACCTTCTGATTACAGGGCCGCTTCCTTAACCGCTAGGCCACCACTGCCCCAAATGTGAGGCATAAAGGTATAAGAAAGACTTAAATAACAAACACATAAAATAGTAGTAAACATAATATATACAAATTACACAGGAAAAAATATATAGATACAAAAAATATGCAAAAATACAAATTGCACTGGATTTTTGTTGCATATTGTGTGAAGATATTGCACATTACTTCGTATAGTATGGTGGTATTGCACATTTTATGGAGATAACAGTTATATGGATAACAGTTCAGTTCATTGCTCTGGCGATGACTGGGGTGTAATGAGTCCTGTGACATGTCTATTGCTTTTTCACGGCATGGTGAGGTGTAATTTTGTTCCAGGGTTGGGAGGGGGCAGCGAATATTTTTTTTCTGCTGACCTGGTGACCTTGTGGAGTGCCTTCCTTTCTGTGGAAGTGCAGCTGCCGTACCACACACAGTCCGTACATAAGAACACTTTCTATGGAAAAGTATTTGAGTATGTTAATAGGCCAAAGGGTAAAGATAATTAGAAACTATATCTCGTGTGTTGTGTGTTTTTTGCACAAACGTATGCAGGATTTTAAAATAATTGACAAGTGACAATGGAGCTAGGAGCTGAGCTAGGAGCCATTGTGTCCCTGAGCAAGACACGTAACCCTGAGTGTCTCCAGGGGACTCTCTGGATAAGGGCGTCTGATAAATGCTCTATATGTAAAAATAATGTATAAAAATGTATCAGCTGTACCAGAAGCCGCCGCCAGGGGGCCTCAGTGGCGCTTCGTCTCCATTGTGCCAGTAAACAGTGGAGCTGTCACTTTCCAACATGGCGTCCCCTGGCAGTCGGGAGTGGAGGGCCGTGTGCGACAAGTTTCGCGACGCCCAGAACCTCTCCGACGTCGAGTCCAGAAAGGACCCCGAGAACGAGCCGTTCCGCTCCAAGTACAAAGCCCGCGAGCTGCTGCGGGAGATCCACGGCGCGCTGAAAGCGTTCGGCGGCGGCGGCGGCGAGGACGACGACACGGACGCCGATGGCGACGGCGACGCGGGATCGGCGTTTGGGAGAGGCTGGCCTGGAGATTCCGAACGCGGAATGCGGGCTGCCCGACTCGGGGTGGTTGAGTACTGCCTGGGCGTGAACCACGTGGAGACCGAGGAGCTGTCGGCCGGGGAGGAGCACCTCATGAACTGCCTGAAACTGCTCCACAAATTCAGCGTGACAGACAGCAACGTCTCGCTGTCCATCCAGGTCCGGGTACGCGCGTCCGTCTGATAAATACATCCGTTCTCAGGACCGTCCGCGTCCCTGCCGACTGGTAAATGTCAGTGTGAATTGGTGTGATTTGCTAGAACCAGCTCGGGATCCTGTGGGCTGGCAGAGACGAGACGGAAAAAGCTCAGGGATTCTTGGAGACCGCAGAAGCGATATACGCCTATTACATGAAGGAGGTGAGATGAACTCCGTCATTAGCAGCAAACATCTAGAAACGCAACTGATGTACGTGAGTACTGCATGGGTGTTAGAACCTGATAAATGTATTATTCAGCACTGGGCCGCAGTTGGGTGTTACGTTGGGGGCGTGGCCGAGTTCAGGCTTTTCTGCAGAAATTATAGCATAATTTCGAGGAGGTGAGATAACAATCTTGAGATCCACCCTGAGATCTTGAGATAACAACTTGTTATTTTTGATCTTATTTTTTTAAATTAGTTAGGTTTGAGCGTTCTTGGGCAAACTCACTGCCCAAGACACACACAGATTTTTATATATATATATATATATATATGAGAGAGATCTGTTATTATGGCCCAGCGATAGGAAGCGCTGATAACTACAGGTCCCATAATGCAGTGCTTCAGTTGCCTTGTTGATTTTTTACACCGCAGCTGAATCTGTACAGGAGCAGTTTGGGTTGTGAAGCAGCTCGAATTTCTTTTTTTCGTGCTTTAAAGTCAGCAGAGCACCGCACAAACTCATCGCCCTTACGCTTGCACGAGTAAAAAGACATGAATCGGCGTAAGGCAATATCTTTTCAAATCGCCTGCACTGTTGAAAAAACATGGGTCTTGTGTACAATTTTGAGATTTTTTTTCGTTTTGTGAAATTCCATGTCTACTTCAAACTTCCATAATGTTTTACATGTAAGGTGTCTTTTAAAGGGCCTGAAATTAACTTCTGTTCTAGCCTCGTGCATTTTGTTTATGTAAATGTCATACAGCAAAGACTTTTTGCTTGGTTTTGGTTATAGGCTGGTCAGCCACCAATGGACCTGACTGATTTCTTTGTGCTCGAGGAAGATCAGTTGTCTCAACAGGAGAAAACCAAACGGTGAGCATCCATGTAGCTCTGCCCTGCTGCAGCAGTTCTCGGTTAATAACTGTACTAATTTCCCTGCGTGAATCTCTTGTCACAGGTTTGAGATGGCCTACACCCATACTATGTACTACCTCGCTCAAGTGTACAAAAATGTGCAGCAGTATGAACGAGCCGGACAGTACTGCCACAGCACTCTACAGAGACAGCTGCAGTTCAACCAGTTTGAACCCATGGAGTGGGCCATTAATGCAGCCACACTGTCCCAATATTACATCACTAAGGTTAATCTCTTCATTTTTTAAAAAGCATACTCATGGTTCTAGGTATGTTTTGGTATTAAAAAATAGATTTTTTTCGAACCCTGCTCACAGCTACTGTAACATTAAACGAGACATGACAAGCAATCTTACATCAATGTAATGCCTGTATCAAAGTATGATTTAGACTGTGTTATTGTCATTAGGCTACTATTTATACATTTGTGCTTTATATACATAATAAAATTTAGTTTTAGCTTTGATTATATGTAGTTGGCTATATTATGTAGAAATAATCAGTCAGTAATTATTAATTATTTTCATAATGATCATCATTAAAACTATTTTTAAGGTAATGGTAAAAGCATCACATATGTGTGTTTATAATTGGAACGATTTATTTCAATCATTAAAGTTTCGATTTCTGCTGTGCTACTTCACAAAGTTAACTTGACATGGTCACAGTTACACGGATTTCCTTGCAGAGCCGCTTCATGGAGGGTCGACACTGTTTGGCTGCTGCTGGTGTCATTGCAGATCTGGCAGGAGAGGTTCCTTCAGAGGCGGCGGCTCAAGAAAGTAAGCGAAGGGGGTTTGTAACCAGCACTGTACTTGTGTAGGCACCAGTATAAACAGCAATGTTTCTTTCCTAGATGAGGCTGAATATGAAAAACGGGAACAGCTGCGCCAGAAGAGGGCAGACATTGCAAGATGTTGGATCAAATATTGCCTCAACCTGCTACAGGATGCCAAGAAACTGTTGGAGGTTAATCTGTAAACCACAAAATGCATAAACATACTAAGCAGTGTCCAACTTAATCTACACTGATGATTAGTTTTTACACACTCCGTGGAACTGTAGAAATACGTTTTTCCTCCATAATTAGCATTCTGCACACGCATGACACAATGTGCCAGGATAGTTCATTGTTGTGCATTAACAAGTAGTGTAAGGAATTATAATATCCAAAACAGTAACAATATTAAAGTAACTAATGAATGTAATGCTACACGATGCAGTTTTTATTTATTATAATGCATGCAATGTAGATTAGGAATTTACTTCCTCGGTTTTGTAAAGTGGTACTGTCGTTATACGCAGTGCATACAATGAAATGTGTCCTCTGCATTTAACCCATCACCCCTAGTAAACAGTGGGCAGCCCGGGGAGCAGTGTGTGGGGACGGAACCTTGCACAGTGGCTTCTTTACGGTTCAGAGTTTGAATCTTTTGGATACAAGTCCATTTCCTTACCCACAAGGCCACCACTGCCCCTGTGCAGTTTTATTGTTGAAACAAAAGAGGCTGTTACAATAATAAGTGATGTAAATAATAATTTCTGGTACAAAATTAAATGAATATTAACTTTATCGCTAATGTATTAGCAACTTGCCCAGTGCTGGCCTTCATATTCAGATTTGAATCTGAAGTTCTGTCATAATGCTGAACCCTACCCTTTTCCTGCAGGACAACATTGGTGAGCTTGACCCAGATCGACAAGCCGAGATGAAGCGAGCGAGGCGAAATGAAGAGGAGGAGAAGGAGCAAGGTCGAAAGAGTGCAGTACTATTTGGTTCAAGTGACACTTTTGATTCCATCTGTGCCCTGGAGGAGAAAGTGAGCTGCACCTTCCCACTGGAGTTTGAGGAAGCCCGTGCCATTTTCCTGGTGGGCCAGGAGTACGTAAACCAGGCCAAGGAATACTTTCAAATGGACGGCCATGTCACTGACCACATTGAGATCCTTCAGGACCACAGTGCCCTTTTTAAAGTGCTAGCCTTTTTTGAGGAGGACTTGGAGCGGCGCTGCAAAATGCACAAGCGGAGGGTGGACATGCTGGAGCCCATTTGCAAGGATCTCAATGCCCATCACTACCTTCTGGTCTGCCGGCAGCTCCAGTTTGAGCTGGCTGAGGCCTACAATGAAATGATGAACCTGAAGCTGTCTTTGGCTGACAGGCAGGATGACCTGGATGCACACACTGTCAAGAAGTTCAACTTCCTGTGTGCTTCCTCCATCAAGTACTACCAAATGTTCCTTGATTCCTTGCGTTCCCCTGATGGCAAGTTTCCAGATCAACTGGAAAATGACGTTCTACGGCCGGCACTGGTGGCCAAGTTTTGCGTGGCTCGGCTCCAGTCCAAAATCATAACCACCAGTCTTTCTGTGCAGCTGGAGAACCTAAACCGTTCATTGGAAGACTACAGCTTCGTGGTGCAGTACTGCGAACAGCACCCTGAAGCCAAGAACGCTGCCGAGACGGAGCTAGAACTGAGTGAAGAAATGTTGACCCTTCTGCCATTAAAGATTAACCGAATCCAAGCCAAGATGGCTACATCCAACTAAGCCCTCCGTACGTCTCCCTGTAACGAAGCCCACCGTACGTCTCCCTGTAACGAAGCCCACCGTACGTCTCCATGTAACAAAGCCCTCCGTACGTCTCCCTGTAACGAAGCCCACAGTTCGTCTCCCTGTAACGAAGCCCACCGTTCGTCTCCCTGTAACGAAGCCCACCGTACGTCTCCCTGTAACATAGCCCTCCGTACGTCTCCCTGTAACGAAGCCCTCCGTACGTTTCCCTGTAACGAAGCCCACAGTTAGTCTCCCAGTAACGAAGCCCACAGTTCGTCTCCCAGTAACGAAGCCCACAGTTCGTCTCCCAGTAACGAAGCCCACAGTTCGTCTCCCAGTAACGAAGCCCTCTGTACGTCTCCCTGTAACGAAGCCCTCCGTACGTCTCCCTGTAACATAGCCCACCGTACGTCTCCCTGTAACGAAGCCCTCCGTACGTCTCCCTGTAACATAGCCCACCGTACGTCTCCCTGTAACGAAGCCCACAGTTCGTCTCCCAGTAACAAAGGCCACCGTTCGTCTCCCTGTAACGAAGCCCACCGTTCGTCTCCCTGTAACGAAGCCCACCGTTCGTCTCCCTGTAACGAAGCCCACCGTTCGTCTCCCTGTAACGAAGCCCACCGTTCGTCTCCCTGTAACGAAGCCCACCGTTCGTCTCCCTGTAACGAAGCCCACCGTTCGTCTCCCTGTAACGAAGCCCACCGTTCGTCTCCCTGTAACGAAGCCCACCGTACGTCTCCCTGTAACGAAGCCCTCCGTACTATTTTAGCTGCTAAAAGGGAGACATCCTTCACTACAGTTATGCATGCACTCTAATGTCATTGTTTTGGATCCACTTGCATTACGGAATATATATGTGTTGGCACAATGTTCCTGTTGCTCCCGTTGCTTCATATAAAAATAAAGCTATAACAAATAACCATGAAAAATCTTTGCCATCATTTTATGAATTATTTTATAATATTTCAGGTTTGACCAATAGCACAGTAAGTGAAGGAAAGGAACACCATTCGAACTTAAACAGTTATCATTATTAGGAAAGGCGAGGTGATGCCGTCATTTTTTATTCTCCTTAAACTTGTACCTTAAACTAGAGCCATGAGACATATATCAAGTTTTAGGTTTGATATAGCAGAGTTGTCCTGAAGGAAATACCAGGTTATAACAGTGTTGTGCTGCGTTACTGCCGGCCTTTTTGATCAACATTATGTATTAATTTTGTCATGTATTAATGGATTGTGGTTAATCGGCAGGGGAATATCATCATACATCAGACAACTTGATCTAATTTCAGAGCCCTTCAGGTTTTCATAGTCTATCAACTTCTGAGTAATAAAGAATAGATGAAGTCAGTGCATGCATTTCAGACTTGATCCACTTAAGGTTGAGTAGTGCAGTGGTTAACTCGCGAAAGGAAGCGGCTCCGTAATCAGAAGGTTGTCGGTTCAAATCCCGAACTGCCAAGGTGCCACTGAGCAAAGCACCGTCCCCACACACTGCTCCCCAGGCGCCTGTCATGGCTGCCCACTGCTCACCAAGGGTGATGGTTAAAAGCAGGGGATACATTTTGCTGTGTCACCGTGTGTATCACAATCACTTCATTTTCACTTAATTTCTGTTTCAACCATGCGTCTTGGTTTGAATTATGACAGGAGAGTACATTTTTTTGTGTTATGCTGGGTACTTTCTGTAGGTGGTAACGTACATATAACGAAAGCTTTTCTCCAGAGTGCCTTATCAGAAAATGAAAATGGAAAATAAAAGATAAATATAGGATGCTGTGGCCGTTGGTTTCTGTCAGAGAAGTTCAATCTCAGCCTGAGTGTCTTTCGTTTCATGTGTGGAACTATATATAACTATATGAGGAGCATTAGTCGTACTAGAAATTAAAGCTCACTGATGCTCCTTAATAGTTCGAAATATTTATCCTTGTTGCTAAACAAATGAACAATATGAGCCGCATTTTTTTTCCGGTCTCCCGTGACTGGGTCACGGGTCAGACATTCCCACACAAAATTACATACTGCCATTCTCTGCGGTCATTGTTTATCGTCACACTCAAATTGTAGGGCCACATTCCACATGGCCATTCTTTGTCAGGATGTCGACATCTTCAGGCAAGCAGAAACAATGAAAAGCACAGACTAGCTTTATTGTACTGTACATTGATATACTCTCGCATAATAATACTACTACGCGACTGCTTCACACTGCTACACACAAACTAAATCCTGCAAATAAATAATAAGACCAGGTTTCCAATTTGGTGTGATGCAGTGGTGCAAAAAAACTGAAGTATTAAGTCTATAAGCGCCTGAATACACTTGTATAGTGTAAAATGAAAATAAGTTAATAGGTGCTTGGAGAGACTACGCTTTCTGTCATTCTAGCAAATTCTGTCCAGCCATTTGGTAAGATACTTTCTGCAGGTCGGGGCTGTGTCCAGTGATCAAGGCAGGACAGAACGCTCGTCCATCACAGGACGAATGCACCCGAGTCTACTGAACTAGGTTTGCCTAAGCTGCACGCCTATCTAGTGCCGGGGGAAAATATAGCGCATGAACACAGGGACCACAGGCAAACTCCACCCAGAGAGCACCCATTTTGGGAGTCATACCCAGGAAATGCGAACTTCTACGTAACTGCAGGTCCCTGCTGATATTTGCCTAATTTTAACATTTGCCGCTGTAGATTTAATTTTTTCAATAAAGAACAGATTTTTTCTATCATTACCTTACACCGAGTGCATAACTGTACATGCATGACTAACATGATGTGCAGAAGGCTGCCTGTTGGTGCTGCTGTAGGTGAACAACCCTAATTTTTCATTTACAGTTGTGTTCGATCAGTTGACTGGAAAGGAACTATGGGTAAATTGGGTAAATTGCTAGACATTTTGGAGCAAAAGGGAAATGTGAAATTCAAAGGAAAAAAGGGAAGTAAAGTGATGCAAACTTCATAATAAATGAACATTTCGTTAGTCGTTACATTAATCACTTGTGTCTGTGTGCATGACCATCAGTCACAGCAAAAATGCAGAACAGAGAATGATTATTAGCAGCCAGTAAAATGTGTTTAAAATATTCATAAATAAATATGATCATAAAGACGTTGGCTAAACTGTATATAATCTATTCCCTGTCTCATGTTTGTTTTTTGGTTGATTTTCACTTCATTCGTAACCGAAGTAGGCAATTCAGATGGCATTTACAGTACAGTAAACTTCATTTATGAATTGTCAACAGTAGTTATTGTATACAATATATAGATGCTTACATATTTTTGTTTTATTAGGAATTTTTGTATGAAGGTTTTGAATTTGGCACAAAGCTCAAAAAGGGACCATCTGGCAGAGGTTTCAAACAATAATTGCTGTTATGAACAGCATATATACAATTAATAACAAACAAACATATATATATATATGTGTGTGTGTGTGTGTGTGTGTGTGTTTTTATTAATTGTAAAACATGATCTAAGGAAACTGGAGCTGAAATTGGTTTTGAATGAACGACACTACCAGTCAAACGTTTGGACGCACCTACTTTACATTATGGCTCTTGCATTATTTACATTATAGAGCTGTAGACCCAGGACTATGAAATAACACACATGCTTTTGCTGTGATGGCAGCATCTCACATCTCCTCCAGACAACGTGGACGGTTTCCGACAGGTTTAAATGTGTGTTCCAACAGTCCTGAAGGTGTGAAAAATGTTATCAGGATACAGGTTTTTTAGTCAGATTTCTTGGGAAAATTAAATACTTTGTATGGGATGGCACAATGCCAACAAAATGCAATTATTCTGAGTCACTGCCCCTCCCTGCCAGTTCCTGTGAACTGCACTACGTTGATAACAAGAGTGGAAGGAGGTCTGAGTTTGATGGTGAGAAGTGCTGGGCATTGGCGGAGAATCCTGTGGTTTAAATGAGCTCAATGTCATCTTGACCAGGGCACAAGGACTGCCAATGAGAGAAGACCCACTGAGAAAAGTCTCTAAAAGCTGATAAACCTGGAAGGAAGAGAGATTCCCGATGGACACCCACTGTAAAGCAGGGCTGGTTCATCGTGGTGGAGTGGGTCCAAGGAGACAAAGCCTCACTAATGAGGCAAATTAAATCTGCTAGTAAAATATCTTCCTAGTATGTTGGAAGGGCATTGGAGGACATTCAGCAGAAGTTAGCAATTTTCACCATGATCTTCTGTAGGTACTGTACAGGCCATAATACAGATTTATCACAATTATTGCCATGAACCAGGCAAAAGGCACCAGGCACATATTTGTTACACAAATGTTCAGTAATTACAATGTGCTTCAGTATTTAGTATTAAACTGCTAGATTCTGCATAGGGTCAATAATATCATGGTGCCGCTGGTGTTAGGAAATCACTCCTACACCAGACACAGCAAACACATTGGGAACCGGGCAAGGCTTTGATGTGGTTGGTAAAAGGGTGACACGTTCTCTCCATTTTGCCTCCAGTGTGTTTGCATTTGTGAAGTAAGAAGCTCGCCCCTACCGGATTTCCACTCCCACAGCCCAGCACAATGGGCCTTCCTTTTACCGCAATATTCTGCTCACAGCCATTGCCAATATGACCGTGTTGGTATATTCAATATAACACAGTGTCAGTGAGCGGGGGAAAAAGAAGGAGCATTGAGGGGAAGCAACGCTCATGATAAAACCAC
Organism: Denticeps clupeoides; assembly: GCF_900700375.1. Taxonomy (NCBI): domain Eukaryota; kingdom Metazoa; phylum Chordata; class Actinopteri; order Clupeiformes; family Denticipitidae; genus Denticeps; species Denticeps clupeoides. The sequence goes on from NC_041714.1 coordinate 6,380,783, forward strand.
CACGGATACACCAAAGCAACGAAAGGTCGGGATGGTGAACATGCTGGACAGCACAGATAAGTTCTTACGATGATTTGACCCATTAAGCATTAGACAGTTTATCCGAGCTGGGCGCTTTTGCACAGGGAGACCACTGTCATTTCCTGTTGGAAGATGTGCGCTCGGTACAACCATTTCCTGTTATATATAACAGACTATCATTTGAAAACAAGTGCTGATGATGCAGAAATAGCTCAGACCAACATTCACACTCATAGGAGGCCCGAACGTTGCATTAACAATTGTATAATGCAAATAAAGCAAGTAATCGCTCAGGTTCGTTTCTCATGGAGAACGCCCCAGACGTGCTGCTTCTTCGCACCTTCGTTTAGGTCCCGCATGTAGGTCAGTGTGGAGTGCAGAGCAGATGCAGCGCGGATGGCTTCACGGTCAATAAAATCCTGCACACTATTATTCTCCAAAGCACAGGGCCCGCTAAATTACTGTTTTCAACAGACGCCTCGCCAAGCCGAGGTTTGGCCCTGCGCGAGCTCCCGGAGATGAAGACGCAAAGCTCTTCTGGCGCGTGCGATTTACGGCGCTGACCTCCTCTGCATTGCGCAGGCAAACGTTACGCGCAAGTAGCTGCACCGTGGGAACGCAGAAAGCATTATTAACCAGCTGCCGCGTGGAAAAGGCGAAATGAGCATCTGTTCTGTTTCACTGGGCTCAAGAAAAATAAAAATGTGCAATCTTATAAGATATTTAAGCCGATTCTATGTCACAGAGTGCAAAAATAAAACGAGCTCTTCAGCCAAACCACTTGCTCGTGCTAGACCATAAGATCATACGGTTCGTTGGAGTGCTCTGCCAAGCCAGACTCTAGAACCGGGACAATAAAATATGCGGCAAATGTCAAAACATCAGAGACCCTCCGCCTGACACGTTACGTACGTATATTTTCACCAAATTGTTTGCAAAAGGGTTTACGGCTTTCACGTCCTTTGTTGGTAATATTTCCTTTGATTTAGCTGACAGTATACCGTGCAACGTCTCAGACGTGGAGGCCTGTGCTGACTCGGCACTATTTGCAGCACATGAACATTTTTTTTTTGCAGACTCAGGCTGAGCCTACTGTGCGGCTAAATCATTCAATTTTAGCGATGCAACGATCTAAATTCATTAACAACGCCGTTTCAATGTTGCATTTTCTGAAAGGATAGGGTTCAGTTTAATGTCCATCTAACAGATGCTGCAAGATGCTATAACACCTCAGTAAGCTCTCAGTACCAGGACACAGTGTCTCACTGTTCACTCTCGCCGAGGAGGACATCTGTCCAGAGATCGGCAGGACAGGCGGAAAACCTGGCAACATTTAATATAAGTCAAGTCAAGTCAAGTCAGCTTTATTGTCAATTCTGCCACATGTACAGGACATGCAGAGAATTGAAATTACGTTACTCTCTGACCCATACAAGTAACATTAAATACAAAAACAGTAACAGTAACATTGAATACAAAGTATAAATACAATTTAAAAAAAAAAAAAAAAAACCTTCTTAGTTTCGTCAGTAACCGGCGGTACGAAGGACGTCGTTTTGACAGTTTCACAATCAAGAATTTGGAAATTCAGTAGAAACTGGAATGAGAGTGATTCACACACAAAAACTAGTTTTTTTTTTTTTTTCCCATTTTGCAATACAGAATCCACCCAGACTCTGTGACTGTGGACAGCCATGCCAGGTAGGCCCGGAAACCACGACCACTGGCACCAACTCTGATGCACGTGGAAAGAATTTTCCACAGAATATTCCTGCGTATATATCACACATGCTTCTGTACATGAGTATTATGACAATTCTGATTATAACTAAAAAAAATTGCTACGTCTATTTTAGTTGTGGTTTGGTGTGAGATCATGGCGAGTTTTACGCCAGTCGAGTTTTCTCCTGTGGGCGGTGGGGCTGTAGGTGAACACATATGAACATTGCTGTGGAGCAATTCACGAAAGAACGTGAGCGCATGGGTACTTGTATCAGTGAAAGATCCATGTCTTTTTTTAGTGGACTTTATTGCTCCTACTCTACACTGAAGAGTGGGAGTTCCTGAAAAGTCATATGATGCGATCTTATTCATTCCCACCTGCTCTCTCTCTCTCTCACGTCACCTGCCACGTGCTAGAGGGAGATATCGATCGATCGTTGTAAACGATCCGCATCGCGTCCCCTCCGTCACTGTCACCGTCGGTGACAGTAGAAGATGAGAATGTGCGGATGTAGAACTTCTGGCCAGGAGCGGTAGGCAGACTTCAGGAAACGGTGACGCACATGGGCAGGGTCTTCGGCGGGCGTTATTATAGCGGAGTCTTCAGCCTCTCGCCTCCGTCCGTCCGTCCGATCGTTCGTTCGTTCGTTCGTTTGCTCGCTCGTTCTGTCCTTTCTGCGATTTGCGTGGCGATGGCTCGCGTGGCGAGATGGATGATGCTGGCCGTCTTCTGTTTCCTGGGGAATTACGCCCTCGGTAAGCTGCTCGAGTTCCACTTTTAACCGGGGAGAAAAAAACCAGGTGTAGTCATGACTGAATCTCGTTTCCAGGATTCCAGTGGCAATAAAAGTTTTGTGTCACGTGAGAGATGAACTTTTTTTTGTTCATGGTTCCGAGCTGGACATTTTCCTGCTTGCGCGTCAGTAACTTTGTAACATCTTGAAATTTCCCATGTACACACACACACACACTTTCAATTCTGTAACCGTGAAACCGGTTCTTTAAATTGTAAATGAAAAGTGAGGCTGCATCGTGACACGTGTTGCTGTGTGGATGGTTCCAGGGGCCCCGACCAGAGGCAGGTATATGGGGTTGAGGTGTCGTCCCCACGGGGGCCAGGCCAACTGTAAAGAAGAGATGGGCCCGCTGATCGATGTGGACCAACAGACCCTTAAGAAGCTCCCAAGGTCAGCTGGACGGGGGGGGGGGGGGGGGGGACATGGGGATTTAATTTTTTTTCCAAATGACCTGATTGATCATGATTATCATTACTCGGAATTGCAGCATTCTTTTTCTCTCGTTCCAACGCATAACTTCGGTTGTGCAATTTCCTGAAATCTGAAATATCAGCAGATAACCCAGGGGTTTGTCGAAATGCTGAATTGTACGCCTTCTTGAGAAACAGAAGGCTGTTCTGAAAGTGACGGATTAGTGATTTCTCAGACACATCATTTCTTTTTTAATGTCAGACTTTTAAAACATAAAAAAAAAACGGTGACGTAATGCAACTTGTTTTCTGCCCATAACAACGTAACTGGCAGGCTTCATCGTGAGGGGAAAATGTGCAACAGGCCACTTCCTCTTTAGAGCGTTCACACAGAGACATTAGTGGAACGTTCCTTCAGAGACGTTTAACGGCAAAATTGATCTGATCCCTTTTCCTCCGAAATGTCCGGACATGACTTCAATACATGCGTAGAACTGAATCTGTTCATCAACTGCAATATTATTTACTAATAGCATTAATGTTCGTCTGAACAGTAGACGCGACATTTTTCAGATTCGATTTCAGATTATGGTACGAAGCTGAACAGTAGCTGTAAAAGGATCAAGAATCTAAAGAACAGGGGCCAGTTCTGTTATTCGTGGCGTCCTTCGGCTTTCATTTTTTCCAAGCAGCGTACTGTGAGGTGGAGGCCTGAGAAAAATTGCAGGAAGGCCTGTAGAGGATGTGGACTCACCCCTGAATTGCCCTGTGCTTCTGTTGTTCGTTCAGGGATCCAAGCGACCTCCGCTTCAGGTCGTACGAGCTGTCGGGCGATGGGTCTGGATACGAACAATTTCAGGCGGACCAGGGTGCCCGGCGGTTTACGGACGAGCCTATGGACGTTGCCGTGAACGAGCAAGAGAGTTCAGGAATGGAGGGAAGCGTCGATGTTGATCACTCAAATTACATCTACACTGAGCACCAGGCGGCCCCGCACGCTGAAGACAAATCCTTGGAAGATAACAGTATTCTTTAACCCGGTCAACCTGACTGTCCTTTGGAATTCCCTCAGGATCAGATCCAAAGTATAAAGTCTCCTATTCCCCTTTTGTGCCGCCTGAAATCACTGTCTAATCACTAATTCAGCAGTCTGATGCTATGATGCAAAAAAAAGTCTTATCTGATGTACAGTAAAGTACTTTACCTTTTATATATATATATATATTACAGGTCCACACATCCACAGTTAGGAGTTTGTTCAGAGTGCACTTTCCAAAATATAAAGTTCTGTTGATTTCTATTGTATTTGTCCAACCGGCTGCTTTCTTGTCTGTAAACGTAGGTGGTTGTGTTCTCGTTTTGAGTGTGCTGTTCCATGTAGTGTTTTTTTAATTTTTTTTATTTTTTGAGGCACATACTTGCTTCAGTATAGTTAATGTCAAGTTAGATCAATACAATAAAAATGTGAGCAGTATGTTTTGGATTCACATTATAATTGCATCTAGCTGAAATTACGATGCTTCCTGCTCCAATTTTATTTCCTCTACAATAAATTATCATGATATTAAAAATGATTGACAGAAGCTTTTCTGTTGGTAAAATGAGTTGTCGGTTGTACTGAAATGGACCTGTTGAGTGTATCGGTGGCTGTGAAAATACCATGTTATTGCTCTCTTCAAAAAGACGCGAGGTTACTGCACACCACAGGCAGGCCTCTGCTTCCTGTCAACATGGGTGTCAACACAAGCAGTTATTTTCTTAACCGTTGTCCATGTTGCGCGTTTCCTTCTGCAAAGTAAAATTATCATCACGTTCAAGACTATTATGTAAGTAAACGTGGGGGTTAAGACATTAAGATGTCTTAACATAAACCGTATCACGCATTGTATAATGTGTTCATATGTCTTCATAGATTGGCCTCTCAGGCAGCCTCTCTTAAACCAATCACTTCCCACAATGCACACACCAGCCTTTTCATGAGTAACATGCAGTCAGTAATTACTTTTTTTTTATTATTATTGCATGTCTGTTGACATGCCTAAAGCAGCATGTTCCGTTTCAGACCATATTTTAGTGTTATGCTGCACTGTATTCTGTGTTAATAATCCTTACACTTAAATGCATATCTGTGTGTTGTTTGTGTTCTGGCATATGATTTTAATTAAATTGGTCGTCTTCATTTGGATTTTGTTCACCTGTGTTTGTTTGTGCGACATATAACAGGAACCCCTTAAACTTTAAATTGTTATTCTTCTTCTCATCCTTCTTCTTTTTTTTATAATTGTTATGTTGGTTGATCTAATTTTACTCTTTATTTTTATCATTTCTTTAGAAATAGCTTCGTCCATAAACAAAGTATTAAAGAACCGGCATCACAGACCCGAGCAGTGTGGAACTTTTATTTTGACAGCTGTGGCGGTCTCTGTTGTGGCGTTGCGCGTTTCACAGTCAGAATAATTGTAATGTTTGTAAAAGCTTCTTTCTGTGCATAAAATTGCCATAAAAGCCATTTGAGATTTGAGTGGAAATATCCTTGCCAGCTACTTTTAACAGTACTGTGTCTTTTTCAGCCTAAAGAGATTACATGACGTTTTCCACCATCACATGATCAAACATTACATACTTTCTAACATTGTAGTGGGTGAAGCTGGACACAGCACAACTAGTACAAAACGATACACAGATGATAATAACAATATGAGTAGTAGCATTAGTATGTTGCTATTATTATTTTTCATTGTCATAATTCTTGTCATTCAACATATTCTTAGCTTTTAAAAATAAAGTGAACGTTTTTGCCCCCCCCTTAACGCAGAACTGAAATAAAAGGACTTTTAATTTGAAACGTGAGCTCTCCTGTGATGACAGTTTCTGGCTTCACCCTCGATGGAATTGCGGCTCCATCAGCTGGGCTTTGGACACACGGCGGTAGTTCGGGCTGCGTTCTCGGGTTGAAATGGTGAGTATCCGGCCGGCCCAGAGCCCGGGTTTACTGTCGCACACGCCCGTCCCGGGCGGACGCCGCCGTTTCGCCCGCGGAGCTCGGGAGCGCTTTAAACGTGCGGCTCGTCGCGCTAGCATGGCCGCCCGCTGGCCTGCTATTTAGAAGCGGCTCCAGGCCCGTGGTGGCCGAGGTGGCCCTCACAACAACGCCCAGCTTGGGGACGGTCAGAGCAGGAAGCTTTATAACCAGCCCTGCTGGTCCGAGTTTAAACGGGAGAGCATGTAAACTTTCCCCAGTAAAGTAGTGCATGTCTGTACACAGTTTAGTAAAGAAGTTGCACCAGAAACAGGACGTTTTGTTTCATCCTTACTCAGTGTAATTAATTATTGTAAGTTCATATTCTTGTTGAGTTTGAAATAAAAGTTACTGTATGTACACAGTCGCGCATCTCCATGCTGTATGAATATTCAGCGTTGCTGTCCTCCTCAGAGTTTCCTCGGAGGTCTGTTCGGCCCGGTGTGTGAAATCGACGTGGTGCTGAACGATGCGGAGACCAGGAAGACGGTGGAGCTCAAGAGCGAGGACGGCAAGGTGGAGAAGCACTACCTGTTCTACGACGGGGAGTCCGTCTCGGGGAAGGTGGGTGTCCCCGTCCTCGGCCTGTCACCCTCGGCCCGGTCGCGTGTGCGGCGTTGATGCACGAGCCGTGTTCTTTTTTTGTCCCACCATAGGTCAACATCAACGTGAAACAGACGGGAAAGAGACTCGAGCACCAGGGCATCCGGATTGAGTTTGTTGGCCAGATTGGTGAGTGTTTTTGGCTGTGCATTTGAATTACGGAGTGTTTAATTACGTATTCGTATGCATTTTGTATGGATCAGAGCAACCTTTTCTTTCTCTCCCGGCTCACGGCTTTAGTGCTGATTCTTTAACCTTTTTCCAGCCGTGTTATTGTGCTTCATTATGGATCTGAGGATCTCACATCAGAGGGAAAAGCTTAGCAGAACATGTGGTGGTCATGTGACAACAGTCATGCTCTGCACGGCACAGTGCGGATGACTAAAGCGTTCGTTCTGCAATAGTCCGTTTCGCAATATGCTACTTTACTTGTTCTCGTTAATTTGCCAGATTTTTTGTGCCTCTGGCCGGCCACTCGTTTCGGTGTCTGACTGCGTCGCCTGTCTGCTGCTGTCTTCCCAGAGCTGTTCAATGACAAAAGCAACACGCATGAGTTTGTGAACCTTGTGAAGGAGCTGGCCCTCCCCGGGGAGTTAGCCCAGAACCGAAGCTACGACTTTGAGTTCATGCAGGTGGAGAAACCCTATGAATCCTACGTTGGAGCAAATGTAAGGCTGAGGTAGGGGTTGGTTTCTGATGTTCCTCGAAGTTGCTGTAAACTCTGACCAGATTTGGCCACTGTCAAAAAGACCCCCACACTTACAAATCCGGCTACTACCGTTATACTCAATGTTGCCCCCAGTGGGACTTCTGTGAATTTTGGTGACATGAATAAACGTAAATGCGTTATCGGCATGTCTGTCCTCTTTCTCCAGTGAGACCATTTCATTCACGTTTTTCATATTCTGTGTTACGACGCAGGTATTTCCTCAAAGTGACCATTGTCAGAAGACTGTCGGACTTGGTGAAAGAGTATGATCTTATCGTGCACCAGCTGGCCACCTATCCTGATGTGAACAACTCCATCAAGATGGAAGTGGGCATCGAGGACTGCCTACACATCGAATTTGAATATAACAAGTCGAAGTAAGCCCAACATCGACAGTAGCGTTCAATAATAATCTCAGTAATAAACCTTCTCAGGCACTGACTCACTGCTGAGCGACAACTGTTTTGATTCTGTGGTCAGATATCATTTGAAAGATGTCATTGTGGGCAAAATCTACTTCCTGCTGGTGAGAATCAAGATTCAGCACATGGAACTTCAGCTGATTAAGAAAGAGATGACGGGAATTGGTGAGTTCTCTGCACCAAATTCACGTTTACTGTTACTGGAGATGAGACCTGCAGCCAAAAAGAGAGCGAGAGGGCCTTTATGGGCATGTTATGCCTTTCATGGCAGGACATGTTAGATGTAAATCAGGATCAAGTGGGATGAGCGAACTCCAAAATATCACGTTTGCAATGTATCGTTTTTTTCCACATTTATGTTTTAGGCCCCAGTACAACTACAGAGACCGAGACGGTGGCCAAGTATGAGATTATGGATGGAGCCCCAGTGAAAGGCAAGTCCTACACAGTGAAGAAGAGCAAAGGCATTATTACAAATGAGAGATGTTTCAGGTTTTTTTTTTTTTTTTTTTTTTTTTAATTGTTCACTAGGGGCACTGTTCTAATTTGAGGATCGTTGTGTCAGTTTACATTATAAAAAGCACTGAACACACACATTGGTTGATTGGTTTCTGGTCTAATGTACAAATATTGGGAGTATTTTGTCAACATTGTAGTACTGAAAACTTTCACATTTTGTAATGTTCTCATATCCTGTTGCATAGTTATCTGTACGATTAACATAATGAATTGCATTTGCATACTTGGACATCACCGTATTTGAATTGGGGGCAGTGGTGGCCTAGCGTGTAAGAAAATGGACCCGTAATCGGAAGGTTGCCGGTTTGAATCCCGTTAAGGTGCCACCGAGCAAAGCACCGTCCCTACACACTGCTCCCCGGGCGCCTGTCATGGCTGCCCACTGCTCACTAAGAGTGAGGGTTAAACGCAGAGGACAGGTTTTGTTGTGTCACCGTGTGCTGTGCTTCACAATGACAATCACTTAATTATTTTTCACTTATTTTAATAACATTACATATTGGTATAAATATGATACAATAAAAGAGGGAAAGACCTTGTTCCGATTCTGCATAACATATATTTTACTGTGCTGTTCCTTCTTAACAGGAGAGTCCATTCCTATTCGTCTGTTTCTGGCCGGTTATGACCTCACGGCCACCATGCGGGATGTAAATAAAAAGTTCTCAGTGCGCTACTTCCTGAACCTGGTGCTGGTGGATGAAGAGGACAGGAGATACTTTAAACAGCAGGTACCAGCAGTGACTATGTGCCCTATTGACATTTCCTTTATTTATAAACACACACAGACAAGCACTCTTTGCAAAAAGAGACTCGAGTTAAGGGTTGGAAGTGTTGTGACATTTGTGTTCATATAAACAGGAAATAGTTTTGTGGAGAAAGGCTCCCGAAAAACTGAGGAAACGCAACTTTCACCAGCGCTACGAGTCTCCTGAGGCCCGTCCGACAGTTCCTGCAGAGCAGCCTGAGATGTGAGGGCAGGGTGGGACGACCTGGCCACTGCCAGGGCCACACTAATCAGCTGACATTCATTTCAACGGAGGGACTGAAGAATGACCTCGGAATGGCTGCCACCCTTCCTTACAGATTGCGGTGATGGGCTCCTTCTTTGCTTGAATGGGCTACCGTCTTCTTTGCCGTCCACAAAAGGCTGTCTTTAGCATTATGAGGAACGTTTTACTTTTGTCACACATACTAGTCAACACTGGAACCAAAAAAAAAAAAAAAAAAAAAAGACCATAGAATCATATAGCACATTTTGGGCTTAGGCCTTTTTTTCTTTGACAAATTAAAAGTTATGCAAATTGATTGCCAGATGTGGTGTAGACAAGATGGCATACCAAACGCATTTCAGAAAGCATCCCTGTGCATGCATTAATTCACTGTCACACGATGGTTATGACTACGTTTTTGTTTTGCTCTGGGTTTCCAACATTTCAATAAGTGCAATATAGGCATTTTGCTTCGGAGGTGCCATATTTGCAGATTACTCTAAAATTTACTAGATTTTCTAATTTGTAAATCCCAGTTTGCCCCATTCCTTTATAAATATGTAAATTAATTTACTGTATGGTTTTATGAGAAGCTCTGGATTAATCTTCAGTAATGGTTAGAGGTTGAATTTGAATTGTTCCATGTATTTAAGGGTTATCCTGCCATTAGCTTAGTTCGAGGTCCTTTGTTGTAGCTACTGAAATTAATTTTTTAGCTGCAATGATGCTTTTAAATGTGGTAAATTTCGGAACACCACCAAAAAAATCCCCGAAATGTCACATCTTGACCTACCTTGTTTGTAGGTTACTGTCCAATTACAATCAAATTGTCTTGCCAAATAACTGTTGTAGCATGTTGACCTACTTTCTACAGCTTGATTTATCTTTTTTTTTTTTTTTTTTGCACAACTTGTAAATATCCAGCCACATACTATTTATCATCTGTCAAATAAAAATGCAAATTTATAATCATGCTCTTTTGTGGATCTGAATTTTGTTTTGTCCTGCAGGAAATGCAGTAGGATATTAACATATGATCAGTTCATCTTAACATGCATTTTGGTTAGAGAGTATTTCAATATTTGAAAGCTCTGCTAACTAATAAACCAGCCTCAAGTCTGTTAAAGATTACAGTGGGGTATTCAGTCGCTTTGGATAAAAGTGTCTGCCAAGTAAAGTAAAGTGGTAGAAATCACAGTGGTGCAAGAGAACTCTGTGTCGGACAGGGTGGTCTGCAGTATGCGGTCCCCACCGGGAATGGTTCTGGCAACGTTCCTATTCACCATCTTCACTCACAGGGGCAGTGGTGGCCTAGCGGTTAAGGAAGCGGCCCCGTAATCAGAAGGTTGCCGGTTCGAATCCCGATCCGCCAAGCTACCACTGAGGTGCCACTGAGCAAAGCACCGTCCCCACACACTGCTCCCCGGGCGCCGGTCATGGCTGCCCACTGCTCACTCAGGGTGATGGGTTAAATGCAGAGGACAAATTTCACTGTGTGCACCGTGTGCTGTGCTGCTGTGTATCACATGTGACAATCACTTCACTTTAAAGCTCCACCACCTGCTTCCCACAGAAGTTCTTTGATGAGTCTGCAAAAGTCAGACTCATTGCGAATGGTGACGACAGGGAGTTCAGAGAACTGGCCCAGGACTTTGTGGTGCCAGCAGAACTACCTCCAGATCATCACTGAAAAGACCAGCAGGCACAAGCATCTTCAACTACAGCCACTATACAGTAAATCCAGGGTATGGACATTGAGGCTGTAGAGAACTACACTGGACTGGACTCACTCTGATGCTCTCTGCAGGAAAGGGCAGAGCAGGCTGTACCTGTTGTGGAGGCTCAGGTCTTTTGGGGTAAAGGGTCCACTCAGTCATTTTATGACTGATCTTGACCTCAGCCATTTTTATGGTATGGTCTGCTGGAGTAGCATCTCTGCAGGGGACAGGAAGAGACTGAACAGGCTGATCCGGGGGGCCAGCTCTATTCTAGGATGTCCTCTGGACCCAGTGGAGGTGGTGAGTGACAGGAGAATGGGGGGTAAATTTTCATCCCCGTTGGACAACATGTTTATTTGTATAGTAAAGTTTTTATATCATACTGTCGGCATAGTCTTTATGCTATTTATTTTTTGCTGCTCTTATCTTGCATATTATAAAATATTAAATTATTACATATATTGTCGCAGTCTCAGTGGATGGATGGATCATTTAATTTAATTAATGTATTGATTCATTCACCAACTCATGTATGCATTCATTGGTTTGTTATACATTTGTGCAATGTTTCCCTAATTACACTTGCAATATTAATGTCGTAAACATGTTGAGACACTTGTTAAGTAGACTCACCTGCAATTGTTTATTTTAGTGCCACCAACTCGCGTTGACCTCTGAAAACGCTAATTTGTAAAAAAAAAAAAAAAAAAAAAAAAAAAACATTTGGCGTAGTTTACACGGATGTGGCAACATATCTACGTACCGGGGGCGGAGCCATCTGTCCATCTAAAAACAGAGACCTAAATACATGCCTTGACCTCATCCGACAAAGATTAGTTACACGTTCGAACTATGTATTTCATTCATTTTAGTTTGGCACAAAGCATATCTCGTATCCAAAAAGCTAGTTTGGTATAAAGTACGTATTTAGCTTGTTGCTAATTTCATCAGGCATGGCATTGAACACCTTGACGAACAGGGGTCCTTCTGCACGTTTTCGAGGCGGCGTGGAGTGTACCGTTGACCGTCCTTTGCCTCGGTTCTGTACTTCGTTCATTAACACGCGGCGTTGAAAGCGTGTAATTATGCTTCTTCGGCCGCGCATGTCGATGTTGAGTTAACGAAGCGCTCAGCCGGGCAGCATGTCCCTTCGCCGCTGCTTTCTCCTGCTTTCTCGCCTGCCGGTCCCGCGCCGAGCGTGCGCCATCCGCCGCGCCGCGTCCTCCGGCAGCTCGTCTCGCCCCCCCGACACGTCCCTGTTTGTGCCACTCTCGGTCAGAAGTGAGACGTCCCGTGACGGCGACATTGGACTCGAGCTTTCACAGGCCCTGGACAAAAGTAAGATCCTCCTCCTTCTCTCCAGAGCTTCTCTGCTGTTGTTGCGCGTCTCGCGAGAATAACGCGCCCCGTCGGCTTTGCCAGGTGAGATCCTGAAAGCGCTGAACCGGTTCTACAAGAGGAAAGAGATCCAGAAGGTGGCGGCCGAGCAAGGTCTTGATGGTGAGCGGAGACGCGCCGATTCGCCGTCTTCCTTGTGAGATCCGTGCTGCTGTTTGACTGCTGTGTGTGTGTTTGTTTGTGTTGCAGCACGCCTTTTCCACCAGGCCTTCATCAGCTTCCGGAAATATGTGCTGGAGATGCCTTCTCTGGGCGCAGAGCTGCACATTATTCTCAATGACATTTGCTGTGGAGCTGGTGAGTGCTTCCTGCCACTCTCACACTTCTTCTTTGGTAGTAGCCTAGTGGGTGAGACACAGGTTCGTTGTGTCCCTGAGCATGACCTTCAACCCCGAGTGTATCCAGGGGGACTGTCCCTGTCACTACTGATTATAAGGTGCTCTGGATAAGGCCGTCTGATAGATGCCACAAATGTAAATGAGTCTGTCACGTGTGTCAGTTGGACCCAGGATCCTTCGTTATTTCATCAGACTGCTGTGCTGCTTTTTACAGGACATATCGATGACATTTATCCGTACTTCATCAGGCACGCCAAACAGATCTTTCCCATGCTGGACTGCATGGAGGATCTAAGAAAGATCAGCGATCTACGTGTTCCGGCTAACTGGTATGTGATGCAGCTCTTACGGTGTCTTCATATTTCAGAAGATATTGGTCTTTTTTGCCATTTGCACCCAAGTGCTTCATTTTGTTTTCCTTTGATCACCCCTTGAATAGACTTTGGTGGACTGGGGGATATGCCCTTATAGTTCCATTGGACTTCCAAAGCATTCAGTTCCTGTGATTGGCCTATTCTAGCAGTTTTATTTTCTTTCTACGAAACCAAAAGAGTTGTTTCCTTTTAACAGCCCCACACCGTGATGTTCCCTCTTTCTAGCCTCACTGTTTCATTATGGTGTTTTGGGGATGCGGGTGGTGTGTGGTGACTTGTCATACAGCGTAGATATATATACACTAGATGCCGCGTTTAACCAGGCGTCTATGGGAGTGAATGCCTCAACAGGGCCACCATCTCTCCTTTTAAACGTCTATCAGGGCCAATAATACAGAATTAAAGGACCAAATACTGGCAAATTTTAGAAGTGATTTTTATTGTCATGGTTCGTTTCAAATGTCAAACGTGTATTTACGATTAAATTGCCGCAATTAAATTGAGAAACGTTTTTTGAAAACAGCATCATTTTATGCCCAAAAATTTTCATATCTTTTTGTTTTTATTTCATTCGAAATAAACCTAAAGTACACTCCTAGTAAATGCAGAACAATACAAATACAAACACTAAAAAAAGGGCAGCAATGTTTGCTGAAAGACCCTGACAGTCTTCATGATGGACCCTGTATCCTTTACCACTCATACATTTATATTTAGACGTTTATCCACAGCAACTGGCTTTTGTATGTATTTGTAGGGAACTACAGACAATGAGCTGTACACAATACATTTTTCAGACACTGTATGACGCTCAGAGTAAGCAAGTGGCCTTCTGCCGGCATGATTAAATCTTGCTGCTTGTTACTGTTGGGGTACGTCCCGCTGTTTTGGTTTGGTGCTGTTTGGGTAAATGGGGGATTACACGGATGTGGCAACATATCTACATACTGGGGGTGGAGCCATCTGTAGTCTAAAAACAGAGACCTAAATACATGCCTTGACCTCATCCGACAAAGATTAGTTACGTTCGAACTATGTATTTTGTTCATTTTAGTTTGGCATGAAGCATATCTCGCATCTTTCGTTAAAACTAGTTTGGTATAAAGTACGCATTTAGCTTGTTGCTAATTTCATCAGGCATGGCATTGAAGACCTTGATGAACAGGGGTCCTTCTGCACGTTTTCGAGGCAGCGTGGAGTGTACCGTTGACCGTCCTTTGCCTCAGTTCTGTGCTTCGTTCATTAACACGTGGCGTTGAAAGCGTGTAATTATGCTTCTTCGGCCACGCATGTCGATGTTGAGTTAACAAAGCACTCAACCCTTTCATATTCATTCACTAGGATAAATCAAATTGATATTCTTTTGAGTGATTTTTATAGTTGATTCTTAGCATAATTCCTAATGGAAGGAGTCCATAGTTTATCATGAATGTATTACACATGACACTGAGGCGTATTCAGTCCATAAAAATCTCACTCACAGCTCTTATTTGTGCTTGATTGTCAGTATCCCCTGTGTTTTCTATTCCTGTTCCTTTCCTTCAGGTATCCTGAAGCAAGAGCTATTCAACGAAAGGTGGTCTTCCATGCTGGCCCTACAAACAGCGGGAAGACCTATCATGCAATCCAGAGATACCTGGCTGCCAAATCGGGCATCTACTGTGGCCCACTGAAGCTCCTTGCTCATGAAATCTTTGAAAAGAGCAACAGCGCAGTAAGATGCTGCAGCCTGTGTACAGTTTATATATAGATATAGTGTGTGTGTGTGTGTGTGTGTGTGTGTGTGTGTGTGTGTGTGTGTGTGTGTGTGAAAAGTGTGCATGTTGTTTTTTTTAACTGCTAAAAACACATAATTGTAATTCATGTGTTTATGTGCCTCAACAAGAATTGTTTCATATCCTGTAGAACATCTTTCTTCCTGATTGCATAATTACAGTATGTCTGTACAAGTTTTTTTTCCATAAACTAACCATAGGATTTCTCCGCAGGGTGTGCCGTGTGATTTGGTGACTGGGGAGGAGAGAACCTTTGTGGACCCAGAAGGACGACAGTCCAGCCATGTAGCCTGCACCATTGAAATGTGCAGCGTCACTACTCCATGTCAGTACCTGGATGTTTTACTTTTTACTCTTTGCTGTGTTTGTGGATGATATTGATGGTATGGTATGGAAACAAGCACTTTCTCTCTTTGCCTCTGCACAGATGAAGTTGCTGTTATCGATGAAATTCAGATGATCAAAGATCTTGCACGAGGCTGGGCTTGGACACGAGCACTTTTAGGTCTGTCGCTGCTGCTGAGTTCCTCAGTGCATTGAGCCATGTTGTCAAGATGAATGGTCTTAATGATTGAGAACTGGGTAACGATTACAATGCCTATTTATCTTCACTGTCAGGTCTCTGTGCCGAGGAGATTCATGTCTGTGGTGAGGCAGCCGCCGTCAATTTTGTTAGAGAGCTCATGTTCAGCACAGGCGAGGAGATGGAGGTGAGTCTGAAAGGGAGAAGGAATGCACTGTTAGTGGCGCGCAGGGCTGGCCTAGCGGGTTAGGAAGCGGACTCGTTACCAAAGGGTTGCGGTTTCAAATCCCGAACCGCCAAGGTGCCACTGAGGTGCCAATGATCAAAGCACCGGAGCAGATCCCCACACACTGCTCCCCGGGCGCCTGTCATGGCTGCCCACTGCTCACCAAGGGTGATGGTTAAAAGCAGAGGACACATTTCGTTGTGTCACTGTGTGCTGTGACTCTTAAGACTCAGCCTTATGACTCTTACTCAGGTTCATAACTACGAGAGGCTGACTCCATTCTCAGTGTTGGACCATGCGGTGGTGTCCCTGGACAACCTGAGGCCCGGAGACTGCATTGTGTGCTTCAGCAAAAACGACATCTATTCAATCAGCCGTCAGATAGAGGTGCGAGGGCTGGAGTGCGCGGTAATCTACGGCAGCCTCCCGCCCGGTGAGTACCAAGCCCACACACACACACACACACTTCCTTCCCAGCACACAGAATCTTCCAGCACATACCTCAGCGGCCTGGGAGATCCTGCTGGTTATATTCAGTATTTTTGGGATTTGCCTCTTCATTCCAGCTAAACCAAACCCATTAAATTAAAATTGAGTCTTATTCAGCCTATGCTGAGGCTCTTTTCAGCAACTGGTTTTTATCCCTCTTTTGGAAGGCACTTCGAACATCCATCTGCTTGTCTGTGGGAATTTGGGTTAAATTTATCCTCGCACACAGTGCATGTCTTCCGTTATGAGATGCTGAATGATAATTGGGAGGCATCTGTCTGCATTTTTATTGTAAATGATCCTGCCTCTGCCTCTCATAATAATGATATGAACCTACGTTGATGTCAACAGGCACCAAGTTATCACAAGCCAAAAAGTTCAATGACCCTGATGACCCCTGCAAGATTCTGGTTGCAACAGATGCCATAGGGATGGGCTTAAACCTGTATGTTAAGACACATGCACTCCACCCCATTGACCATTTAATACAGACAGACAGACAGACAGACAAAATCAAGAATTAGAATACGTTCACATCTGTTTCCTAAAGGTCACATTCATATTTTCTTATTCAGATCTCTATCCTATTATGATGTCTGTTATATTTGGTGTAAATAGGTATAATTCTTTTAGATATTCTTCCTCATTCATTTTTTTATACTTTACAGATTTTCAGATTTAGTGTTTCATTTTGTTTAAGTAAAGATGATTAAACATTCATTGTCTTTGTGTTTTGCCAGGAGCATCAGGCGGATCATCTTTAATTCTCTGGTGAAACCCACTGTGAATGAGAAGGGGGAGAAGGAGATGGACACCATCTCCACCTCACAGGCCCTGCAGATTGCCGGCCGCGCCGGGCGATTTAGCTCTGTATTCAAGGAGGGCCAGGTCACCACCATGCACCACGATGACCTGCCCGTTCTTAAAGAGATTCTGCAGCATCCAGTCGACCCCATTGAGGTGGGTGCTGAACTCTCACTGCCATAGTAAACCAACAGGCACGTTATGAAACCTTAATAAACAAAAACTAGAACTTTTGCATCAGTTGGTTTCTGTTTATTTTGGAATTCTCAAATATATATATATTTCTTTCTAGAGACTGAGACAAACCCTTTAATTTATGTAATTTAATGGCTTTTCTTAAGCCAACACTGTCTGCAACATGGCAAACTATTGTATATAAAAAGCTGGATTTACCAAATTCCAGTCAAATGAAAACGCAGAAGCAGTCGCTGTGAGATGTCAGGCTGGAATTACGGGGAAAACCCACGCCGGCAGCTGTTTCAGCTCAACTGTTGCATGTTTGCTCTGAGTTGTGTTGAATTTGCAGAGCGCAGGGCTGCATCCCACTGCGGAGCAGATCGAGATGTTCGCCTACCACCTTCCTGATGCCACGCTTTCCAATCTGATTGTGAGAGTCCACATTAATCATTACATTAGTTGCTTTTTTTTCTTCAACAACACAATGGTTAGCAACACTGTACTATCATCTTGTAGGACATATTTGTCAGCCTCTCGCAAGTGGACGGCCTTTATTTTGTCTGCAACATCGATGACTTCAAGTTCTTGGCTGACATGATTCAGCACATCCCGTTGAATCTGCGCTCGCGATACGTTTTCTGCACAGCCCCAATCAACAAGAAGCAGCCATTTGTTTGCACATCATTCCTTAAGGTACATACTGCAGTGTGGTTTATATCAGATTTAGCTAAATAATTAATTATTGTAGATTTGCTGGGATCCAAGGAGGCACTTACAATTGCATATTGTGTGTATGTAAATACATACAAAGTGTCATTGTTCTATGATCATTTATCTATACTGGAAATGGTACAGTATTAATGATCCCAGTGAAACAGAGCAAGGACGTATTTACTAGAAACTTCAAAGCTCTTGTTCTGGATATAGGCGTCTACCAGAAGCCTTAAATATTAAATGTAAGATATAATTGCTCATGGATGCAACCTTCTACAAGAAGTGTACATTGACCAGTCATATGAAACCTGGCAAATGAATTCCTGAATCTGCCTTAACCCCCGGATGTAAACCCATGAATCAGGCTTCCTCTCTGTTTCAGTTGTGTCTGTCAGCGTCCTTGGTGCTGGCAGCTGAGTAACCCGCTCGATAAGGTTTACAGCTGCTCATGTTGTTTGGGCCCTTTAACAGTTTGCTCGGCAGTTCAGTCGGGACGAACCTCTGACCTTTGACTGGGTGTGTCGTCACATCAACTGGCCCCTGGTCACACCCAGAAACATCAAGGACCTGGTTCATCTGGAGGCTGTCCACGATGTTCTTGATCTCTATCTTTGGCTCAGGTAAGCTTCCTTTTTTTTTTTTATAATTTTTTTTATTACATTGTATTGGCTAGTTTGAGTTTCCGTTAAATTCTTATCTCCTTTTGCTAATTAAACTTCCTTCTCTTTCTATGCAAGCTATCGCTTCATGGACATGTTTCCAGATGCAAACCTTGTCCGTGAGGTACAGCAGGAACTGGACCACATTATCCAGCAGGGCGTTCGGAACATCACACGCCTGATACGCGCCTCAGAAGCACAGGCCCCGCTTCCAGGAACAGGAAAAAATGGAGATGCTGCTGGCATACAGCACCGGAGCCGGGGATCCGGCATCCAAGGCCCATCATCCAGCAGGGCTCGAGGGAACAAGACCCTGGGCAGAGCGAGCGGATCGCTGGGCTCCAGACTGGTTCAGGAGGGCCTGCTGACCCCTGAGCTGCTGGACCAGCTGAGGAGTGAGTGGTCCCAAGGCCGCAGCCTAAATGACCCTAAACCAACTCCCGAGAATCTCAATAAAACACAAGGGGGCAAGAAGAAGAA
Organism: Denticeps clupeoides; assembly: GCF_900700375.1. Lineage (NCBI taxonomy): Eukaryota > Metazoa > Chordata > Actinopteri > Clupeiformes > Denticipitidae > Denticeps > Denticeps clupeoides. The sequence goes on from NC_041714.1 coordinate 6,399,672, forward strand.
GCTGAAGAAGAAGTGATTCATCCACAGATGGACACTGTTGTTTCATAGGACTGTATGTATGTACGTAGATGTTTTTATATCTGTTTTATTAAAAGGACTATAAAGCTGAATTTCAACACTGATTTCTAAGAAATGTACAAATCTTTTCAGCTTCAAATAAAGGAGTATTCAAAATGACTGCCCGTAGTAGGAGGAATATTGAATTATAGTTGAAGTTGAGCTTAATTGTCATTTCCACTACATTTGATAGTACATAGTGAAACGTAGCACCAGGCCTCTGGAAAAACATGTAACATTTAAACAGTCACAGACAGTGCAACAGTAATCTCAACTTTAAATCAAATAACACGTAGACAAAGAATAGACAGCGCTAAAAGACTAAATGAATAATGAAGTGCCAAAAAAGAGCAAATGCTGCTGTAATAGAAATAGAATAGAGCTATATACAGTACATAAGGAGTAAAGTATGTGTATCTCTTCAAAGAGGAAAGTCCCTGAGTGTTGGATGGAGCTGTTGCAGAGTCTGCCAGTGAGGGCCAGAATGCTTTGGTCCCTTTTTCCGGATGGTAAGAGGGTGAAGATGCAGCGTGTGTTGTCAATGTCTGTAATGGAGGGAGGATCTTCTCAGCTGTCCTCAATATCTGCTGTAGGGCCTTGCGGTCTGATGCAGTGCAGTTCCCCAACCAGACAGCGATGCAGCTGGTCAGAATGCTCTCAGTAGTCCCTAATTCTTGCAGTATTAATGAAATAAAACCTCAATTATAAAACTTGTGAGAAGTGATGTAACTGTTCCATTAGCCAGATCCTCTTGGGGGCCATACCTCTGGTTTTGTAAGCCACTTAAGATATTACTAAAGCAGAAAGAAATAATGTTTATTCTTATCAAAATGAGTACAAATCTCTTTTTTTCCCTCCCTATCAATAGATCCTGGTTTAATAATTACATGTTTGTATAAACATCTGCATTATGTAATAAAATGAACTTGCTTAAAATGGCTTTATTGATACTTGTTGCAATGGCACAAGTCGTTTTCCATCTTTAATTCTCCAGTGATGCATCTTTACCCTGCAGGTCATGGGAGGAATGATATGTAAGTCTGTACAGGTCTGTCATGCTGTAGATCTTCTTAATTTTCCAGCCTTCTTCAAACAATCTTGGTTATGTGCCAATGCCTGTGGCAAATTCAGACTCAGACTGATCTGAAATGGAAGTGTGATGATCATGTGGGGTTTCCAAACCAGCCTCTGTCTAGAATGCTCAGCTTGGTCATCATGGTTCATCTGAGTATGCTGCCAAAATCCAGCATGTTAGAGGAGGCAATTTTAAAACCACTGTGATGTAATGTGGCCATGTATCTGTCACCTTGACCCCTGACACTCGTGGCCAATTATAGTATCTGAGCTGATGGTTGCATCATCCGGTCACTCTCTTTGTTTGCTAAAGCAACACTGTGTTAAATACACACCAGTTTCCATGGTGCCACCGGCCATCCCGATCCTCCAGGGCCACCAGACAGTGCCATTAATCACTAGAGCAACCGCGGCTGAACTGAGATCCTCGTTTCTGTGCATTGTGGCAGTCTGCTGTAAAGTCATCAGTGGATAACGTAATCATTCACACTTGCTTTCTTTATGAGATAATTCCTGGTGTTACCATGTAGTTGGCCTTCAGGGATTAGTTGCAAGGAATGTGTTTAGAATGGACTGAAAAGGCTGGAATGTGGTGGCGAATGCTCATGAACAATGAGCTCTGTTTATTAAAAAGTAGAATGTAGCTACTGTATTTGCCCGTGTAATAAAAGGACAATTCAGTGAGGAGACATACGTGCTCCATGCGTATCTGTAGTCTTTTATTGGAATGGTTTTAAAGAATATTTTCTCACATCACTGGAACCCATTGTCTCCTGTTGTCTGACTCCTGCAGCTTGCTGTTTTTGTAGTCCCTGCCGTCCCGAAGGAAAGTCCACTAGCTGGCCTGCAGCCAGAGCGCATTGCTAAGGGAGATCTGAGAGTTGAGGGCCGAGAAGGAAGCTGCGCTATTAATTATTGAACCAGAGGCGGCGGGGTGGGCAGCGGCTTAACTCGGTCAAAAGCTTCTCCAGCAGCAAGATCTTGGGCTTCAGTAGGAGCTGGAGCCCCAGTCGCTCCCTGCTTTTCTGCGATTACCGGCAGCTTCGGAGGCACCACCGGCCAACATGTTTGCGGTTCACTTGCTCTCGTTTTACTTTTCAAAGCTACAGGAGGACCAGATCAAAAAGGTGAAGTGTTGCTAGTTTTCCCATGTTAAACTGGTGAAATTGGGTAAAATAGCTCTTTAAAAAAAGAATAATACAACCGATCTCATTTTTACGTAATGTGTCTTTGCTTCTTTGATTATTAAAATGTTATTCATTTGATATTGCTGAACAATGCACAAGTTTTAGACTAGACTCACAGCACAAATTTCTTCATATTTAACTGTGCTTTGACAAGTGGTGTCAAATTATGCCAAATACACCAGACAACGTCTCTCTCCCCACCAACAGTGTCTTTTCATGGATGAATGGAAAGTCGCTCTGCATTTCTTTAATCTCCTGAATGGTTTTGTTGGCAAAGCCTCCTTGGTGGATGTGAGTCCACCTCAAATGGCTGCTTAAAGAATCATTAACTCTTCTTTCTGATTGAACCTGTCTGTTTTATGGCCTTTCACTCCGTTAACTCGCATTTCGCCACTAATGGTAGACTAATGGTAGCCTCTTTCATTTGAGATTCATATATTTCTCGTGACCAGCTTCCAAATGTTCTTATTTCCACATCAGCTTTCCCCGTAATCTGCGGTTTATCACGGTCTGCCTCTGGTTTCATGTTGAAGAACAGGAAACTGTGCAAGGCCAAAGAGTTACTGATTGCTGGTCTCTCTGTTGAAATCGTCTCAGTCCTACACTCTGATCAGTCCACTCTTTATGTAGATACTGTTTCAGGTCTGGTGCCACGTCTGGTGATGAACGTATTTCCCAAGAACGTACACCAAAGATCGGGCAGGGGCATCCTCGCCTGGCAGAGCTTCAGCTTCCTATTTTTAGAAGCCATTGCGCTAACACAAACTTTGATAGCCTCTGATGACCTTTATGGTCCCGAACGATTTTTTTTTCCCTGTTCAAGGCCCTGTGCACAATGACTATTTAGGTCTGACAAAGGCCCTACAGAATGAGCGTCTCACTCTGTATTGGTTTCCTATGGAAAGGTGGACAGGTTTTTGTACGCAATGCGTCTCTCCGATGACCAGCTGGTGGACGTTTCAACCCGTTTCCGTGTGGAGATGGAGAAGGGCTTGTCCTGCGAGAGTAATGCCACAGCTGCTGTGAAGATGCTGCCCACCCACGTGCGATCCACTCCAGACGGCTCAGGTGGTGTCCCAGTCTCACACCCAGCATCTCATACAGACCATTTCATCCAAGTCCAACACATTTACATGAAGGGTTATTAATGAATCATCAAACCACCTATTAGTAGAAATCTAATCACTAATTTTAGATCATTCTGATGTCAACAGTTTACATTTACAGCATTTACCAGACGCCCTTATCCAGAGCGACTTACAATCAGTAGTGACAGGGACAGTCTCCCTCTGGAGACACTTAGCGTCTTGCTCAGGGATACAATGGTAGTTTGTGGGGTTTGAACCTGGGACTTTGTGGTCTTCTGGGTCATCATGAATGACTTTACACTTTAATAATACACTAGAAGTCAAAGGTTTGGACACACCTACTCTGTGGAGGTTATGGAGACTAAGATTGAGCCATTTTAAAGAATCCAATGCAAGAAACATATTTAGTATTTGTCATATCAGGAGAAAGTGAAGTATTTTTGTTTTTCAGAGTCGCCTCTTTTTACCTTCTTGGCGGCTTTGTTTACTATTGTCGACATCAAACGGGGCTTGATGAGATGCTCATTAACATGAGTGAATGATAAGAAAGTATTTAGCATAAACATTCAGGACTGCCGGAAACCGTCCCCGCTGTCCAACTTAAGGTGGTGGAGCGAAGACAAGAGTGTGAAATGGTGCCATCACAGTAAAAACTCCCCGATTTGGAAGGAGACACAAATATATAACCTTTTGCCTTGTTTGTGATTTTATTTCATAGTCCTGTGTTCCATGATGTAAAAAATGCACAACCCATAAATGGGTAGGTGGGTCCAAACTTTTGACTCATGGTATACGTCACTGCTTATACCCTGTCTGTAGAAAAAGGGGAGTTCCTGGCACTCGACCTGGGGGGATCCAGATTTAAAGTACTTCAGGTGAAGGTGTCTGAGAATGGGAAGAGGAAGGTGGAGATGGAGAGCGAGACCTACCCTATTCCAGACGAGATCTTCAACGGTAGAGGAACAGATGTGAGTCATTGAACCACTGATGCACAAAGGATCTTCTAGCAATTAAATAATCAAGTACATCAGTATTAGAAGAATTTGATTATCCTTCGTAATGAGTTGTTGAGACATGGATCAATCAAATTACCTCTGTTTTTTTTTTTGGTTCTCAATAGTTTTTGATCTATTTTTTGCAGCTTTTCAGTCATGTTGCAGAATGCCTGAAAGATTTCATGGAAAAAAAGAACATGAACCAGAAGAAGAAGCCCCTTGGCTTTACTTTCTCTTTCCCATGTGCTCAGTCCAAGCTGGATGAGGTAAGGGCATTCACGTCCTAGCATATAATATACTGTCCCCAATTTGTACACAAACACCAATGTATACATTTTCATATTGAAAACATGTGACAGTCATCATAATCATCATCTCTTTTTTTAGGGTGTGTTGCTTTCTTGGTCAAAGAACTTCAAATCCAGAGGCGTCCAGGGCACAAATGTGGTCCATTCCTTAAGACAGGCCATCAGGAGAGTGGGGGTGAGCGATCATTCAGTGTGGGACTTTATTAACCCAATATTACAGGATAATCAGCAATCTTACAGAATCAGATTAAAATGTGCATCATTTACTGGATAAAAAAGCCAATGGAATGTGTATGACTAGGATATTGATGTGGACGTCCTGGCCCTTGTCAATGACACTGTTGGCACCATGATGACTTGCGGCTATGATGACCATCACTGTGAAGTTGGTGTCATCGTAGGTGAGAATCCAGTTTGGCCAAATGAAACGTAAAGTGTTTGAGGTTTCTGAGAAACCTCAGAGGTTTCAGCTTCATTCCAAAGTGCTCTTCTGCTCTAGGCACAGGCACCAATGCCTGCTACATGGAGGAGATGAGACACATTGACCTGGTGGAGGGGGATGAAGGCAGGATGTGCATCAACACAGAATGGGGAGCCTTCGGCGACGACGGGACGCTCGATGACTTTGTCACTAGTTTTGACAAGGAGATTGACGCTGCTTCCATCAACCCTGGGAAGCAACTGTGAGCAGCTTTCTGTTAAAGATCTGAAGAGGCACTCTTCTCTCAGGGCTGATGATTTGTCAGGAGAATCATCATCATCCATGGTCCCGGACCCATGTGTCTGCTTGCTCTGCCTCACAGGTTTGAGAAGATGGTGAGCGGGATGTATATGGGGGAGCTGGTGAGACTCATCCTGCTGAAAATGGCCAAAAAGGGCTTGTTGTTTGGAGGCATGGTGTCTGACGCTCTGAGAACTAAAGGAAAACTTCAGACCAAGCACATCTGCTCAATTGAAGAGTGAGACGTGATCTTTTTCTAGCAGTCTGGCAGTAAGGCCGGAATTTGGGATTAATGCTGGTGTGACGTTTTCAGGTATAAGAACGGACTGAGTAATACAAAGGGGATTCTGACTGAACTGGGGCTGCGGCCTTCAGACGATGACTGCATCGCCGTCCAGCACGTCTGCACCATCGTGTCCTTCAGGTCGGCCAACCTCTGCGCAGCCGCCTTGGCAGCCATCCTCACGCGCATCCGGGAAAACAGGAAGGTGAAGACTCTGAGGACGACAGTAGGAGTGGACGGAACTGTCTACAGGACACATCCACAGTAGGTTCTTTACGCAGCTGTACTACATCTGTTTAATGTAAAAGTAAAAGCACAGTCCCACTTGCCTGAATAACGCAACACAAAATTTGTATCCTCAACAACAAAATAAATTGGATTTCTTGAGTTCATCCACTTTCGGACCCCAACGGCATTTTCAAATATTGGGAAATATTGTAAGACGACTGCTTCCAAGTTATCTGCGTGTTGGAGACCCACTCAGACCCCTTTCCTGCTGTGTAATTATTCCTGACAAGCAGAAGACGTATTTTTATGATATTTTTAGAACCAGGCAAGGAGCTTGTCGCCATGATTGACAGCTCTTGCTGGGATGTGGCACAGCGTCCACCTCCCCCATTTCTCCTCCTTTTCCTCTGTTACGGTCATCTCGTCCTCACAGTCACCACAAGAACAAACGTGCTGACAGGACATTGGTGAACTAGTGAGGATGTGCTGGTTTAACATAACATGTAATCTGGAAACAATGATGTGATGTAATTCATTCAGTTCTCAGTTTTTCTTCTTTAGTTGGTCATAGCTCTGTTTGTCTAAACAGCCAAAGCATTTTTTTCTTTTGATGCTTATTAGAAATGCGGAAAGCCACGTTATGGCAAAATATAGAAATGTAATGTGTTTGAAAAAGAGAGATGAATTGGATGACAACCACTGACCGGGATAGTTTTGGGTTCTCTCAGGTATTCTAAGAGGCTCCATAAGGTGGTTCGCCGCCTGGTGCCCGACTGCCACGTCCGCTTCGTGCTGTCGGAGAGTGGCAGCGGTAAAGGTGCGGCCATGGTGACGGCGGTGGCACAGCGGCTCCTGTCTCAGCGGAAACAGGTCGACGACACGCTGGCCCACTTCAGCCTGAACCGGGATCAGCTTCGGGTGGTGCGTGACAAGATGAGGGTGGAGCTGGAGAGGGGGCTGAGGAAGGACTCACACAGCTCCGCCTCCGTCAAAATGCTGCCTGCCTTTGTGTTTCAGACCCCAGATGGAACAGGTGACATGAACAGGATTCTAGTTTATAGTATGGTAATATGCATTATTATGAGTATATGGCTCAACCAAGTTAAAATGCATGACATTAAGCATCTAATATATGTCATTTACTCAGGAGACACTTTTATTGACCATTATGACTTGAATCTTCTTTATTCTTAGATCAAGAAGGCATATTATTGCACGATATTGTACAATGATCGCATATACAGATCTCCAGTTCACCATGGTGGTTTTTCATTACAGAGAGAGGAAAGTACCTGGCTTTAGACCTTGGGGGGACCAACTTCCGGGTGTTGGTAGTCAAGATCAGGAGTGGCATTCGGAAGTCTGTGCGCATGTACAACAAGATCTATGCCATCCCACACGAGATAATGCAGGGCACTGGTGAAGAGGTGTGTTCCCTCTCACTGGCCGCTAGTTCATGCTTCTGTAATTATTTTTCATTATATTCCACTCGTTTTATGTGTACCATCTCATTCTTTGCATTCAGAAATTACATGTACACAAAAACATAATAATTCCAAAACTCCAATGTCAGTGTGTTATCTGTATAAAGTGCAACTGGGAGCCAGAAATGTTGCTGATTGATAGGGGATCAAATACTTTTTTCATTCATGACAATATAAAATAATGTCTAACTTTTTTGAACTACATTAGTTTTTTATGCTTCTGCCATTGAAATGTCTTTGTTAGTAGGCAAATTTACTAAATCTACAGGGCATTTAATATTTAGGGGATTAAAAAAGCCTGGTTTTGTACATCAGATTTGGTCAGTAATATTTCCAGGTCAATTGTAGTCCCATTAGAGCAGGACTACCACTACACCTACATGTAATGTAAGGTTTTATTGTGTAAAATTCTATTATCATGAAAAATGTATTCATTTATTGGGCTTGTGCTCATGTTTTCTTGAACCAGCTGTTTGATCATATTGTTCACTGTATCTCGGATTTCCTGGACTATATGGGGATGAAAAACACTCGTCTGCCCCTCGGATTTACCTTTTCTTTCCCCTGCAGACAGACTGGAATTGATAAGGTAAAGTAATGTTTATAATATATTTAATGATTTGGTCATATTTACATTTTAGCTGTTTTCAGTGAAAGTGACACACACACACACACACACACACACACACACACACACACACACACTCCATTGTGGTCTTTCCTTCCGCAGGGAAGTTTGGTTAGCTGGACCAAGGGTTTCAAAGCAACAGATTGTGAGGACCATGATGTTGTGGACATGCTGAGAGATGCCATCAAACGTCGAAATGTGAGCCTGTAGCTTCGCATGTATTTACGTATAAAAAAAATGTAATGACATGCACTATCAAATTTATATCCATACTGTTTTTTAGGAATTTGATCTGGACATTGTTGCTGTGGTGAACGACACTGTCGGCACAATGATGACATGTGCATATGAAGATTCGAAATGTGAGATCGGGCTCATTGCTGGTATGTCACCTAAGCAACATGTTTTAGTTTGCTTGTGCTGTTAAATGTAGGTCATCTGAAAAAAAACTTTAAAGAAATTGAATTTCTTAATTTCAATTTAACATCTTAAAATTAATTCTATTTGTTAAATATTACATTTTCTCTATAGCTGTACTATGTTAATGCACAAGTATTCCCATTTCTGTGGGACACTCGCAGTCTCTCTCATACTGTTCTCTGCTGTTTCAGGGACAGGCAGTAACGTGTGCTACATGGAGGACATGCGGAATATTGAGACAGTGGAAGGAGATGAAGGACAGATGTGTGTGAATACAGAGTGGGGTGGATTTGGAGAGAATGGCTGCATTGAGGACATCAGGACCAAGTTTGATAGGGAAGTGGATGAGGGATCACTGAACAGTGGAAAACAACGGTGAGTGAATAACATTCCCGAAATACACCTTTTTAGAATAAAAAGCTGATTGGTGGTCCCAGGGCACTGAGTACAGGCCCTGCCCCTTCCTGAATACCTGCACCAGTGTTCCGGGTCCGGTCTTGCCATCTGTCCGTCACTGTGTGTGTACATGGAATGAGAGTGATTATGTGGTGGTGTCAGGTAGGGCTGCATGATATGGTATAAACTTCATATATTGAACCATAGACGGTAGACGGTATATATTGTGGTATAATATAATTTGATAAGTAAATTAAAATGTAACTGATCTTGAAATGGTAACATGTGTCCATAGCAAAGGCACTGCAGCATATAGTAAATATAGTATAATAAATATTTTTTTAATATACATTTTAAGATTAATATACATTTACACATACATTAACATATAGCATAACCGTATACCAGATATAACAATATCTGGGCGATTCTACTGACAGAGGACTTTCTGTCACACCTGTAATGCCAGTGAAATACCAGGTATTTGTATGATGCAAGTAATTACATAAATTAATTTCTGTATTCAGCTGTAGAGTTTACATAAAAAATATTGTCAGAAAATATTTAAATAATACTATGCTTTTTCATATTTTATCATGCAGTCACTCCAAGATTCCAAGATTTTATTTAATGATTTTTCAATTCAAAATTATTCTTTTGCACATGGCACCAAACTGGTCAGGAGCACCCCTGGTCATTTCCATGTGCGCTGTCTGTACCTGACCGGTACCACTTGACCGATCGGTTCCAGGCCTGCGTACTCATAACAAGCCAGCATGTTATGGCCTAAACCTAAACCTAACCCTACTCCTAAACCTAACCCTAACCGTAAGCCCGGAAGTGGGCAGCGCACCGTGACCAGCAGATTACTGACAGAATGAAGGCTTGTTTCATTTCATTTTATTGTGTCTGCAGTAAATAAACTCTTAAACCCTTGCACTCTAAAGTTAAGGAATACTAGTCATTTTAATGGCATTTAAGGCCTCATTTTTTTCATACTTGCAATTAGGATTTTTTAAGGATCCATGGAAACCCTGCCGTGCACTATGTGCTCTCGCCCAAAACTAATGTCTCGTGCTGCAAGTAGGCGTGGTTTCACGCAGGTGATGCAACTTTGTCTTTTTGTTTTTGAGGAGTAGATATTTTTGCAGTAAATAAATCTCTTCCATTGGCCATATTTATATCGCATACTGTTTACACCACACAGTACTAGTGTCTGGTGTGAGTCTGTGGGGCAGGGCAGGTCTGGTGACTCAGGTCACATGCTTTTAGTGAAGGTTGTGTGTTGTTTTGAGATGTTGTGAGAGTGTCCCCCGTGTGAGAGAGCCTTATCCACTTTCCACTTCCCCTGTAGTAGATCCCTATATGTTTGTTTGTCTTGTATTATAATAATGTAGTTTTTGACAAAGTACTTGCACCTGGGTCCTCCCCTGCCTTGGTGTCGTGACACATACTGTGTGTGATTGAAGTGAAAGTGAAGAGATTGTCATTGTGAAACACTGCAGCACAGCACACGGTGACACAATGAAAAGTGTCCTCTGCTTTTAACCATCACTCTTGGTGAGCAGTAGGCAGCCATGACAGGTGCCCGGGGACCAGTATGTGGGGACGGTACTTTACTCAGTGGCACCTTGGCGGATCGGGAGTTGAACCGGCAACCTTCTGATTACGGGGCGGTTAATGATGTCTGTTAAGAGAGTCCCACAGTTACTGTTACTGACCTTTATCTGGTAACAACAGTATGAGTAGAAGTGCTGCCCTTTCCTGAACCTTCACAGCTTGTATTTTCTGAATGTTGCTCAAGGTAACCACTAGAGGGCGACACAATACTACTGCAAATGCATTTCAATGGTTTCTGTGTAACAGAAAACAAAAACAGTATAACAGTATGTGCTGTTATGGTAAAATGTTCATGTTTACTGCAGGTTTGAGAAGATGACCAGTGGCATGTACCTAGGGGAGATTGTTCGGCAGATTCTCATTGACTTGACAAAACGGGGACTGCTCTTCCGTGGCCGCATCACTGAGCCTTTGAAGACAAGGGGCATCTTTGAGACCAAGTTCCTCTCACAGATTGAGAGGTTCATATCTACATACACTTTAATCATAGCACTAATGCATCTCCAGTCCCTGGGTTCGTATGAATGAGCTGAACGGATCTCCTTTCCCCCCAGTGACCGGCTGGCCTTACTGCAGGTCCGGTGCATCCTGCAGCAACTGGGCCTGGACAGCACGTGTGACGACAGCATCATAGTGAAGGAGGTGTGTGGCGCTGTGTCTCATCGTGCTGCCCAGCTCTGTGGAGCCGGAATGGCCGCCATTGTGGAAAAGATCCGAGAGAACCGGGGACTGGAGCACCTGGAAATCACAGTGGGCGTGGACGGGACTCTGTACAAGCTCCACCCACAGTAAGTAACACACATTCTCCAACACACTCATCAAAGTGTGATTTCTGAATACTCTGCTCTATTTCTGCTAACAGATCCACCCATATGTTCTATAGAGCTCTTTTATAGGTGAAAATACAGATGTTGCACTCGCTTTCCATATAATTCCCTGTTCTTCCCTGATTTGGACAAATTACATCTGACAGCATAATTTTAGTTTTCTCTAGTATTATTTAAGCCTTAACAGTTCTAAGCACTACATAACTACATACTATTTGGGTTGACAAATAGCATAAGACCATTTTATTGGTTGTTGAGGTAATTGCATGTTCCAGTTGAAAGATTCAGCTTCTTTAAATGGAAGTAGGTTTGCATTTTGTAAACCCGTGTTTTTTTTTCTTTTTTCGATTGCAGCTTCTCCAGGGTTCTGAAGGACACTGTCAGAGATCTGGCTCCCAAGTGCACGGTGAGCTTCGTCCTGTCGGAGGATGGCAGCGGGAAAGGGGCGGCGCTCATCACTGCAGTGGCCCGCCGCTACTGTGGCGGGGCACAGCAACAAGTTAACTGAGGCCACTTGGGCCTCTCAGGACTTTTTGATGGACTTTGCCAAAATTTCCTCATCTCTGTTCCTGTACATTTGCACTGTATTTCTGAGAAATGAATGTATTTTAATAGAGTTATGGGAACTCATGGTTTTATCAGGGAAATTTAAAACATTAATTGAATATGATTATTAATTTATACCAGTGTAGCCTATTAATATCAGTGTTTATATATATATTTTTTTTACATGTTGATTTTCTTTCCTTTCTACTTGCCACTGTAAAATTGGAATTATGGGTAGGAGTCAGTAAATGAGCTCTATGTATGCCTGTATTGAGAACAACTGTGCCTTTGTCAGTTCTACACAGTTGAAGAGGTCAACTAACCGGCATGAAACGGTTGGATAGTTAGGAATCTCTCATTGCACAGAAAAACAATACAACTTTGGTATTTTATTGAAAAGTATTGGAATTTGTAAATTTTGTTTGACCTCATACTTCATACATACCTTTCCTCGGATTCATTCTTTTTAGGTTTATTTGGAAAATATTGGTGATGATGACCTTTTATTTTTCAAAATATGACATTTTTGTTTCAATAAAATCAATACAGTGTGTAAAATATTTAAAGCAGTCTAATTCTTCAATCTTTGTAAAATTAGTTTAAGAACATGACTGCACATACTCCAGCAGACCCAGCACAGCTAACCCACATCAGGACAGCCTAAAGGAAGGGGTGGTCCAGAGGGGACAGGCGTGTACGGGACACAAAGGAGGCACATAATAAACACACATATTTCCATAGACCCTGGGGATGACCTGCAAGTGTAAGGGGCTTGACCCTGAGGACCTGCCGAACGTGCTCTGAAGTCCGTTTGTATTAGTGCTGGTGACAATCGTCAGATGGTAGGTGGAGCTGGTAGGCTGAAACTCCTCCCACAAAGTCAGCCTAAAAGAGACAGGGACACAAAATACAGCCAGCCACACAAAACATGTTGGAGGATACGTCCAGGGACATTACGGGACAGAGCACAGTCGTGGAGCGGGTGGAAAATTTACTCACCATAATCCACTCTGGTCCTAATACAGACACACCAGCCTTGGCTAGCGGGCGAGGGAATGAAACATGGACTGATCATGTGTCTGTGGTGATTTGCACCCTGACACATTATTGTGTGATATCACATACACACGCAGACAATAAAGAAAGGCACTGAATAATTATTAATCCATTTCAGTTGACCGATATATTATTAACCTATTATTATTATTGTTGTTGTTGTTTTTATTGTTATGTTATATGTGTATATGCATAGCTTCTTCATTGCAAATGGTTTATGTCATCATGCGAGGAAAACATTTTAGATGTATGTTATAACTGGACCCTAATTATGAAGAACATAATTTTTTTATACCATTGTTTCGGTTTAAGTGGTATCTGTTAACTTTTTGCTTTATGATGAAAATGCCACTGTTTCATTACGAAATCCGACAAAGAGGTCAGCACAGGCTCTCCAGGCCGCTGCTGCAGCCACCGTTTGATTATGTAAGATCGCTCGAGCAAATCCAGTCAAATCCAATCTGTAGAAGCAAGTGGGTCTGACTGACTTTGAGATTTCCTAATCTGCTAGTGGACAGCGTTCTGTCAGACATGGAGGGCGATGTGGGGATTGAGGCGTTACCACACGTACGTAACTCTGGGGGGTGAATGGAAGGCTGGGTGGGTCGAGGCGTTTTAATGTTTTTAAAACTGGCTGCATTTTGGTCACTTAGGTGGAGTAAGACTTTCAGAATTACACGTAAATACTTACCAAATAGAAAAAAAGTGTAATTTAATGACTTTTTTTTTGTAGAATAAAATTTGTAGGGGGGTGACCTTAATGAGATTAAAGAACTTTTTGTGTTATACACCAGCAATGTTGCCTCATTTGATACATATAATTGTAGTGGCGCAGGGTAAAATATGTAATATATGTTAGTAATTATGGTTATGGATGTGAATATGAATATGAATGAAGCGTGAGGTATGTGTGTGTGTGTGTGTGTGTGTGCATTCAGTGGTGTGTCAGTAGAGGGCGCTACACCTAGTGCATTTCCACTCATTATGCAGCATGGAGCTGCTCATGCTTCATCTCAGGGTAAATTGTCCTGCTCAGGGACTCCATGGTTGTCAGCGGGGTCAAATCTTGACCTTCGTGGTCCATCTTTTACACTCTGCACTTCGTGACTGTAGACAGAGACAGGTCTCCTTTCCTTCTTCGACTGTGTCGGGGTAGATCAGTTCCTTATCTGTCACATCCACCCGCTACTAAGACGAGTCCAAAAGCGGAAGCATGTTGATGGCCAGCAGTAAAACAGCTCATGTCAGTATTACCAGTGAGATACTGTATTTGCATGCTGGGTTGGGCTCCAGAAACACATTCAGCAACCCAGGACCGCATGGTCTCTAGGTCTTGCTGATCAGGTCAGACCAAGATTCGTTCGACTGAACTACTCATACCTAGAGGCCATATTAATTAAAATGTTATATGTAGAAGGCGTGTGTGCCATGCAGATTCTGGAGGTTCGAAGGACGTAATCTGTCATTTGACACTGATCTTATTTTTAGTGGCCTTCATTTTTTTTCTTTACTTCATGTCCTTGTAATGTTTCTTCTTGAAGAACACGGGGACTGATGTCACTCGGTTTATGCCGATGATTCATGATTTAGTGTAAATGTCTCCACATTTCCTTCTTCCTGATGCAATGAACAGACCTTACTGAAAAGCACCCCTGTCACCCTCACTCGGGCTCCTCCCCCCCCACGGAGGAGGGGTCTTTACGTCAGCATGATGTACGTGCCCCTCTCCTCATCAGCTGCATGGCAGGCAGCATGAGCAACAATGGCGTCTCCTCCCATTTCCTCAGGGAGAGCGGGGGAAGTCAGCGACTACGTGAGACAGGGTTTCAGGTCCGGGCGGGTGGGGTGCGTGGGTGAAGGGTAGAATTCGTCAGCTGTTCTCAGGCCCGAGGCCCTGCTCTGCCCGGCTGAGCCAATCGGCGAGCAGGAAGTGGGCAGGGCTTAAGCCAGTCCCCAATCCCTCCCCTCTGCATCTCATGTGAGTGTATTACACACAGCCTGACTTCCTGAGAGAGAGGAGAGACCTTCATCGCCACTTGGTCTAGAAGTTCCTGCACGGCGACGCCTTCCAGGGCTCTAAGACTGGGCTGGGACTGTTTCTCACGCTGAGACGGACGCGAGGACCTTCCTCTCTTGCTTTTTTTTTCGGATCTTTCCTCTCATTCCACCACATCAGTGGAGCAGGATGATAGCAGCACAGCTCCTGGCCTACTACTTCACAGAGCTGAAGGATGACCAGGTCAAGAAGGTGAGTAGCCCATGTCTCACCTGTCCCGGCCCCGCCGCTCTCCCAAAAATAGGAGAGCTTTGTAGCCCGAAAGCTCTGTGACACCCATGGGACAACAGGTGACATGTGCCGGTGTTTTGGGCTTATGAGGGGATCGGATGCTGTTGCGCCTTGAGGGCCTTTGAGTTTGGGGTGTACGGGTATCATCACCCTCCTGCGTCCCAGCACGCCAGGGGACCGGTCAGGGCACCATCACAGGCCGCTGCAGTGTCCTTGAAAGCAGGATGTCAGCATGCGGCCGCATGGACGCCGGGTCCTGCTGGGTTTTCCGCGACTGCTACGGCAGAGAGAGCGAGTATGAAGTTGGGGGGACGGGGGGGGGGGGTGGGTAACGGGGGGGTGTCTCAGCACAAAGCGTGACCAGGAGTCCGGTTTCAGTAGCCGAGCGGCTTTGCCCCGCCCCACGCTGCTGGTAGGCCCGGCTGTAGCCGTCGCCCCTGCGTATTTCTGAAAGGGAGGAATGCAAACATGGGACTTTTTAAGTGTGTGTGTGCGTGTGTGTGTGAAGGGAGGGAAGGAGAGGGCACGTTTTTCACTGCTACTTCCTGTTTCACCTCAGATCTGAGACGGTTCGGCGGGATTAGCACAGGGAGGACTTCCCTGTTCCCACCGCCATCAGAAAGCTGCGTGGTTACTCGTAAAAGGTTTATGGCTCACCCACGTTGCAGCGTCCATCTTTACCAGCTTGTCATGGTTCTCGCATTATTATAAATGGATCTATATTGTACTGGAGTACTGAAATTAAAACGGCTCGTGGCTCTCGGTGGGAGGCCTGCACCAGCGGCAGCGGCTGGGGGGAGGAGTGACGTCACCATGACAGCGGCGGCGATGGACGTGCACAGAGACCGCTGGTGCCTTTTAGAGCAGATTTAACGGAGACAAAAGGAGGCAAGAATGGCTGAAGCTCAGAGTTCACACACCGGCTCAGCCTGGTAGTTTTAACTGGGAGATCATTTCATGCTCTTTTAATATAAAGCACAGAAAAGTTTAAGTTGTAAAATTCTACATTATTACATTAAGTTTACATTTATATTCAAGGACATTTGTGACAGAGATTTTTAAGGAAGTTCAGATTTCCAACTAAATATTTGTAATTAATTATACACGGAATGTCTACAGAACCCACAGTAGAACGTTTTTTTTTTTTTTTTTACCTCAGTCTGGCCTGATGAAATGCTGCAAAATGCTGGGTCATTAAACTGCACCTTTCTGTTATAAGCAGTTATAAACTGTGCAATGGCCATAAACAGGACAGTCTAATCGGTTCTGAGAAGTATTTGATGTTGGTTCTGTGTTAGTCATTCCAGTACAATGGAGGGTTAGACTGTATATCTCATCGCTGGGCTCGTTCCATCGCATTCTTCTGCTTTGCCATTCGGCATCAGGGTTCCTCGCCAGCAACTCGGTCACTGCCCAGTGAGGATGGTTTTTATTTTTTCTCCCCTCCTCTGTACAGAGGGCATGCACAGAAGAGAGGAGCTGGAGCACAATGCCAGTGCCAGGACACGTTTTGCTCTCAGCGTTTCGAGATGCAGGGGACATCTGAGGTTTTTCTTGTCTTTCCCCTCCAACATGTCTTTCCCCTTTTCAAACATGGTCGCTTCAATCAAATACTTTTTATCGCAAGTTATCACAAGGCTCGTTCCTGAAGAACTGTGATGAACACAGATATCTAACGGTTTTGCTGCATTTTTTTTTTTGTTTCCAGATTGACAAGTATCTCTACTCCATGCGTTTCTCCGATGAGACCCTCTTGGAAATCATGAGCCGCTTCCGCAGGGAGCTGGAGAAGGGTCTGTCCCAAGACACAAACCCCACAGCTACTGTCAAGATGTTGCCGACCTTTGTGAGGTCCATTCCTGATGGGACAGGTAAGCGATAAGACTTTCTACTTCCTTGTACACTGCCAATCAGAAGTTTGGACACACCTACTCATTTATGAGCAGGCCTTGCATTTTTTACATTATAGAACAAAACTGAAGACACAGACCTATGAAATAAAAGTAAAAAGTCAAGGCAAAAAGTTTCTCTCGTATCTCCAAATTAGGGAGCTTTTTCTGTGATGGCAGAAATTCACACACTTGACTTCTCTTCACCACCTTAAGTTAGACGGGGACGGTTCCCAACTGTCCTGAAGGTTTCTGCTGAACACGTTCTTATCGTTCACTCATGGTAATCAGCATCTCATGAAGCAGCTTTTGATGAGGACAATAGTGAACAAAGCCGCCATGAAGGTAAAAAGAGGCCACCATTTCATCAAACATACTTCACTTTCTCCTGATACAACAAATACAAAATATTTTTTTTGCATTGGATTCTTCAAAATGGCTCCATCTTAGTCTCCATAACCTCCACAGAATCAAACTTTTGACTGGTTGTGTAAATTAAATTCAACTTTAAAATCTCAGGTTGCCATAGAACATATACATGAACTACATTAACTACAGTCGGGTTGGGGCATGTGCTAGAAATTGCATTTTATGAAATTATGTTGCTGAATATTAATCAAATTACTATTATTTAAAAATGATTTCAGATTCCAAGGGTTCCATTTTAAATTCCATGACAGGGTTATCTATGTAAACAGTTAGAATGAAAGAATATGCAGGTTAAAAATGTGATTTCCATGCTGTTGTGTCAACATGGTGAAATCGGCTTTGCTCCAGCATGTCCTCCACATTCTCCACATTTCATCATAGAGGAGGCAGGTTCTCCAGGTGTGTTTTACACTACTGCACCGCAGCATGTGTGCTGTTTCTTACGACAACAGTTTTGTTTCATCTTTGCATAAGTTGTGATGACACGGATGTAAGACAAATCCTTTCAATGTTCAAAGTTGTTCTGTGCAACTCCCGTTTGGTGCATCTCATATCCTTCCTCAGGCTAACCACAGTACGCCATTGTTTCTACAGCCCACTCTCAACAGATAATGTGTGAGGTCAGTAAAACAGGACAGAGCTTTTCACTCTGAATGAACTCAGCTAGAAATGCGTGAGTGTGCGGAGAGATGCTCCAGCTTCCCAACTATACAAGCATAACCTTTGATATTTGCTTCACATT
This sequence comes from Denticeps clupeoides, assembly GCF_900700375.1. Lineage (NCBI taxonomy): Eukaryota > Metazoa > Chordata > Actinopteri > Clupeiformes > Denticipitidae > Denticeps > Denticeps clupeoides. Next base: position 6,417,937 of record NC_041714.1, read on the forward strand.
GTTTCACGTTCTTGTGCAGTTATAGTTTCTAAATAAAGACATGGCCTTTAGATCAGGCTTAGATGACCTTCTGCGATGGGCACTGCTGTTAAAGAAAGCACATTTACACATGCACACTCCACGTGTGTTCATTCATAGTTTTGATGCCTTCAGTGAGAATCTACCAATGTAAATGGAATGAAAATAAAGAAAACACATTGAATGAGAAGGTGTGTCCATAATTTTGGCCTGTACTGTGTATCTTTACCTATTCTTAATAATAACAACAATAATACCATCAAAACACAATAATGCTTATTATTATATATTTATTATATAAAGAACGTGCTGCCATGGAGACTACCATAGAGGTTTGTGTAAACTATTTAACTGTGATGTTAACCAAAATGAGTTTTGCTTTGTTTACAGTTATAAAAGTTTTATTTCTAGTACACCGCTACCTGTACACATCAAATCGGTGTCAACAACATTAACATTGTCTGGTCAGGTCCATGTATCCCATAAAGCCAGGCTCTAGTCGTGTTGTTGGAGCTGCAGAATGATGCTGTGGTGATACGTGGTCACTTTATCTTGTGTAAATGGTGACTTTGTATATTTAAAAAATTCCCAAGTCCTGCTTCCAGTGCTTTTTTTGTCTTTGGCTTGTTCACATTCCTGATTCCATTCCTAATGCCTGGAATTCTGCAAGGGATGAGGGGGAGTCATTTGGTTACTTTTCCGGTCTGTCCTCGCCAACAGAAACCCCAAAACTGCATGTTGTACACCCCTACTGCTGCAGGTTACACGTTTATCAGTCCAAACTTCTCACACACACCTTCCCTTTCATCAAATGATGAAGTGTGTACATATTTAATCAACTTTTATTCATGGTGAAAATTATTGATATTCCAGTTCAATGGGGTCAGGGCCTTTTGATGTGGCTCAGTGACAGGTCTTGGCCACTGGGCAGGGACTGATATGACTGATTTAACACTGATATGAAGTGTTGGCTGGGTCAATAGCCCAGAGTGCATTTCAGGGCAGTGGGTGCAGCTGCTGGGTGCTTGCAGCTACACCAGGAAAACCTGTTTCTGAGGAGCCGTGTCTTTTCTCGCATCTTTTGTTCAGAGCTGGGAAAGGGGGCAGGGAACACAAACGTAGTAGAGCACAAAAAGGATAACAAAAATGTGACAAAGCACACACAATTGGTCAGTTAGCAAACGGAGGTTGTAACTATGTTAAATACAGATGGTGCTGAGTGTGAAAAGTAACATGCAGGCACTTGTGCAGAACTCACTCACACAGATACGCTGTTCTCTGGACCATTGTGAGATAATCCCATAAATATATACACTAGATGTCACGTTGAATGGGGCGTCTATGGGAATAAATGAGCCAATAGAGTCGCCATCTTGGGATGGTGTAGTGCTCCTTTAAAATGAATGAACGTCTATCAGGGCCACGGTGGAATACTGAATTAAAGCACCATTAACTGGAAAATTCTTGTATTTATGACCACGCCACAAATAAATTGACAGAGAGGTTTTCTGAAAACAGCATAATTTTATGTTCAAAATGTAATCTGCATATGTGTATTTTTTAAGTACACTCCCAGTACGTGCAGAAAAATACAAATACAATCACCACAAAAAAGGGCAGCAATGTTCGCTGAAAGACCCTGACAGTCTTCATGATGGACCCTGTATCCTTTACCACTCATACATTTATATTTTCACGTTTATCCAAAGCAACCGGTTTTTGTATGGATTTGTTGAGAACTACAGACAATGAGCTGTACACAATACAGACAAGAAAAATACTTTATTTTTTATATTCAATATGAAGGATGAACATCTATTGGAAAAAATAACTAAAGACAGGGCAGGTCCACACACAGATGCATCTTGTATAGATATTTACAGGTGTCAGAACCGAAGCTGTGCCTTTCCTGTACGCTGAGATTTAAAAGACAACTGTAACATCTGGTCTGTACGTTTACATTTACATTTACAGCATTTATCAGATGCCCTTATCCAGAGCGACTTACAATCAGTAGTTACAGGACAGTCCCCCCCTGGAGACACTCAGGGTTAAGTGTCTTGCTCAGGGACACAATGGTAGTAAGTGGGATTTGAACCTGGGTCTTCTGGTTCATAGGCTAGTTACCCACTAGGATACTACCACCCCTACCCACTACCACATGAGTAACATATTTTTTTTCAAACATAAAATTTTATAATATACAAGATGATAAAATAAAATCATACTTATGAAATGTTATGCCTTGATCCTTCGCTATTACAGCCATACGTGGCGCAAACGTCAAAGGATGTGGCGTAGTTCTTAATCACCAGTCTGGGAGCGGCTCTCTAAACACTGGTGACAGTCCATGTGATGGATTGTAAAGTTAACTGAGAAGATAAGCAGGCTTTTCCTGGCAAAAGTCAGAGACATTTGTTGGGTGTTAAGAAGCATTTTAAATGAAGGAACAGGACAGATTCATCAGCCAGCAGCATTTTCTGCTGTCTCACATATAACATTCACTAAACAACAAAGTGATTTATTCCCATTTTCACGTTTTCTCAAGTTGCAAGAATCGTATCCAACTGTACAACTCCTGTAAAAGCGGCACCTGATTTGATGTTTTCATGTATTTAGTAACTCTGGTCAACCTGGGACATTCAGTTTTAATTTAAGGGGTTCTTAATTCTGCTTTTATTACTGCATGTATTTGTCCAAATATAACTGCATTTGATGAACAAATGATCATCTGCATTCTATTCACCACAGAAAAGGGTGACTTTATAGCCCTGGATCTGGGTGGATCGAACTTCCGTATCCTGCGTGTGAAGGTGTCTCATGAGAAAAAGCAGACAGTGCAGATGGAGACCGAGATCTATGACACACCAGAGGACATCATTCACGGCAGTGGAACCAGGGTACCTACAGATACTCTTTCATTGTATAACTCTCAGGGTTGTCTATGCGTTCTCTGTACGGAATTTAGGTTTATTTTCATCTTCCTCTGTTCTGATGCAGCTGTTCGACCATGTTGCTGAATGCCTGGGTGACTTCATGGAGAAGCACAAAATTAAGGACAAAAAGCTTCCCGTTGGGTTCACTTTCTCCTTCCCTTGTGCACAAACCAAACTGGACGAGGCAAGGCTGAGGCTCACCAGCTACCCTGCACACAGCCACCAGCTCCACACCGCATCACATTCGTGATGTCAACAAAACTTGTCTGCTCTGTGCACTTTTAGGGCATCTTGCTCACGTGGACCAAACGTTTTAAAGCAAGTGGGGTGGAGGGGATGGATGTTGTCAAGCTTCTGAACAAAGCCATAAAAAAACGCGGGGTGAGATTCAGCACATTGACGACAACTCATTACTTAAACAGATGTGGATACTTGTGATAGTTGTGGCACCCACAGTGGTCCAGCAACTGGTCTACAGTTGCTGCATTAATAATAAAGTTCTATTTGTATGATTCTAAATGCATGATTTGTTAATATTTTCTTAGGACTATGAAGCTGATATCATGGCTGTGGTGAATGACACAGTTGGAACCATGATGACGTGTGGATTTGACGACCATCGCTGTGAAGTTGGGATAATTATTGGTAATCTCAAGGGCCTTAATTTTAAAGCACTATAATGCACTGTGTACAGTACATGGGGAGTGTTTGGAAATGTGTTCAGGACTCACAAACAGACAAAAACACATAAAACAGACAAAATTATCTGACTATTATTTAAATCCTGCAAATGCTCAACACAGTTGAATATTAACCAGGCTCCTCAGTTTTCCACAATAACTGAGGTTGGTGAATGTAGCCCATTGTTTTCGTGTGTGAGTATGAAACTGAAGCCTTAACATTAGTTGCCAGGCCAGTTCTCAAATCTGACCTCGACAATAACAGTGTGTGTGTGTGTGTGTGTGTGTGTTTAGGCACCGGCACAAATGCATGTTACATGGAGGAAATGCGCCACATTGAACTGGTGGAAGGAGACGAGGGCAGGATGTGCATCAACACTGAATGGGGCGCCTTTGGAGATGATGGAATGCTGGAGGACATTCGAACGGACTTTGACAGAGACATTGACAGAGGATCACTCAACCCCGGCAAACAGCTGTAAGCCCTGCGCACGGCCATCAAATAGGTTAATCAGGGTTTTAACACACGCTGCCTGTGCCTGCGGGTATTAAAGGATGCCGTGATACTGAAGTGCAAACTGACTCGTGAAGACACTTTGGCTTTTGCATGTGCTTTGTCCCTGAGAGTTGACAACTGTCTCCCGTTTGGCCAGGTTTGAGAAGATGGTGAGTGGGATGTACATGGGTGAGCTGGTGAGGCTCATTCTAGTAAAGATGGCCAGAGAAGGACTGCTGTTTGAGGGAAGGATAACCCCAGAACTTCTAACCAAAGGGAAATTTGAGACAAAGCACATTTCCGCCATTGAGAAGTATGTTGCCTTCAAATTCAATTTCTGTGATTCATAATAATTATCCCTGTCTTCATAAATGCTTGATGGAAGGAAAGACAACTGCTAAATGCTTATGAACTATGATCATGGAGCTACAATATGTTTGGGAAACTGGTTATTGGTTATTTCTGATATTGTATTGCTCTTTACTTGTTTTTGTTCTTATTTATACGTAAATGTGTGTGTTGGATGAGCACTATAGATCTTTGTCAGTATTAGTACTGTAGTACTAGCAGTGCTTACATAATTGCATGTTTACCCACTCATCCAGGAGCAAAGAGGGGTTGTCCAAAGCCAAGGAGATTTTGGCTCGTTTAGGCGTGGAGCCATCCGCAGACGACTGCATTGCTGTTCAGCATGTCTGCGCCATCGTCTCTTTCCGCTCGGCCAGCCTTGTAGCTGCAACGCTGGCAGCCATTCTCACTCGCTTGAAGGACAACAAGCATGTCCCACGCCTGAAAACCACAGTGGGCATCGATGGCTCCCTCTACAAGATGCACCCACAGTGCGTATGGTGCCTCATGGGTGGTGTAGTTGCAGTGGCGTTTGCAGGAATATCCTTGATTTACTCTTCTTTGCCTGTCTGTCTCTTAGGTACGCTCGGCGTCTGCACAAAACCGTTCGCCGGCTGGTACCAGAATGCGATGTCCGCTTCCTTCTCTCGGAAAGTGGCAGCGGCAAAGGGGCTGCCATGGTGACTGCCTGGGCCTACAGGCTGGCGGACCAGACGCGGCAGATCGCGGAGACCCTGGCTCAGTTCAAACTCAGCAAAGAGCAGCTGCTGGAGGTGAAGAGGAGGATGAAGGTGGAGATCGAGAACGGCCTGAAGAAGGACACCCAGGACAAAGCCACCGTCAAGATGCTGCCCACCTACGTGCGCCAGACGCCGGACGGGACAGGTATTCTATAGAACATTATAGAACATTTCCACGTGATACCTGATCGGAAGTGGGAAGAGTAGCCAAACATTTAACTCAGGTATGAGTAGCGTTACACCAATATAATTAAAACTCAAGTAAAAAAATGACTCAAGTAAGAGTACAAAGTACGTAGCGATAATTGCTAGAACCAATGGCGCCATCTAGCTGCCAAAAATAAAGCATATAAATGGTTTAAAAAATTAACGAGTCGAGTGTTGCCCAACGTAGTGAAGTACCGTTCCTTATTCACAAATGGACTCAAGTAAAAGTAAAAAGTAGTGCATTGTAAACCTACTCTTAGAAGTACTTTTTTTTCCCCAAAAGTTACTTAAGTAAATTGAACTAATTACTACCCACCTCTGTACCTGATCTTCCCAGAACTAAAAAACGTTGATGTCTTAAAGCTAATTGTGTAAAGTAAAATTATAACTGTTTTGTTTAATGTTCTTTAGAAAATGGAGATTTCCTGGCCTTGGATCTGGGCGGCACAAATTTTAGGGTGCTGCTTGTCAAGATCCGGAGTGGCAAGAGGAGAAGTGTGGAGATGCACAACAAAATCTACGCCATTCCTCAGGAGATCATGCAGGGAACGGGCGAGGAGGTGAGAGCATGGAGGTGTAGGCACTGAATAAATGACTTCAGATTTATTCTTTTTAATGGCTGCCGTTTTTGTGCTGTAGCTCTTTGATCACATTGTGCACTGCATTTCGGATTTCCTGGACTACATGGGGATGAAGAACGCTCGCTTGCCTCTGGGATTCACCTTCTCCTTCCCCTGCAAGCAAACTAGTCTGGATGCTGTGAGTTGAATGTGGTGGATTACGTGTCCATACTAATCATTTTTCCATGGAATTTTTTTATTTAGTGTCATCATTTTAGCATCGAGACAAGTTCATGACTTTTTCCTGGTGCTTCAGGGCATCCTTGTGAATTGGACAAAAGGCTTCAAGGCCACCGACTGTGAGGGGGAGGATGTTGTCGGACTGCTGAGGGAGGGAATTAAAAGGACAGAGGTGAGTCAGTGATCACAGTAACATCGAAAGATATCACGAGGCCTCTTCACCTGCCTTGTGTTCGCGTTTCGTGACCAATCTCAGAGACTGAAGTCTTCCGTTTGTCACATGTCATTTGCAGGAGTTTGATTTAGACGTTGTGGCCATTGTGAACGACACAGTGGGAACGATGATGACATGTGCCTATGAAGAGTCGACGTGTGAGGTTGGTCTAATTGCAGGTCAGTTTCTGACTTTAAGCTGAGTAAAACCTTCATTTGAGAACTTTTATAGCTTATTTCAATTTTTAACTTAAGTTTCGATTGTTTGGGTTGGGTTTAGCTATTTAGCTGTTACATCCCATCTTCAAACTGGTTCATGTTTAGAATGGAGCTTGTTCGATAGTCGAATGTAGTCCTCAGAATTTACATTAATACAAGAAAGAAACATTTTTAATTTTATTTGGGCATGCAGCAAATTGACGGTCGAGGTCTTAAACTATCTAGGATGAGGATAATGACCTGTCAGTCATCAGGCTCCACCCATTTATGAAGACATCATTAAAGAGTGTGTTGTGGGTGACAGAAAGTCACATGAAAATCATTGCCCTGTTTTAGGTACTGGCAGTAATGCTTGCTATATGGAGGAAATGAGGAACATTGAGACTGTGGAAGGAGATGAGGGCCGGATGTGTGTGAACATGGAGTGGGGCGCATTTGGAGACAATGACTGTCTAGATGACATCAGGACAGAATATGACAGAGCCGTGGATGACTTCTCACTCAACGCTGGCAAACAAAGGTGTGAAATGTATTTATTGTTGAATATTAATGGTTTGGTAGATGCATCCTAACAATGGTAAGAATCTTTTTTTGTGTCTGTCAGGTATGAGAAGATGATCAGTGGCATGTACCTGGGGGAAATTGTGCGAAACATTCTGATTGACTTGACAAAGCGAGGCTTCCTCTTCCGTGGACAGATTTCAGAGACACTGAAAACACGGGGAATCTTTGAAACCAAGTTCCTTTCTCAAATAGAAAGGTAAGTATTCCTCAAATCAAATTCAAACTTCCATTCACTGTTGACATGAACCATTAAAAGTCTTTTTCATCACCCCAGTGACCGGCTGGCGTTACTGCAAGTGAGGTCCATCCTGCAGCATCTGGGTCTGGACAGCACATGTGATGACAGCATCATAGTAAAGGAGGTGTGTGGAACCGTGTCCCACCGCGCTGCCCAGCTCTGTGGAGCCGGAATGGCCGCTGTGGTCGACAAGATCCGTGAGAACCGAGGTCTGGACCAACTGAACATCACAGTGGGGGTGGACGGGACCCTTTACAAGCTTCATCCGCAGTGAGTTGATAAATGCTGCCGCTGGTTTACAGTGTGCTGGAATAGATTGTGGATCATTAAAAGTCAGCAAAGCATTATGGAGAAAAGTGAAAATTCAACAAAATTCAACATGCATTTCCTAACGGAAGCATAAAATCTGTTTACTCGGCAGCTTCTCCAAGATCATGCACCAGACTGTAAAAGAGCTGGCACCCAAGTGCAACGTGAACTTCCTGCTCTCGGAAGACGGCAGCGGAAAGGGCGCGGCCCTCATCACCGCTGTAGGGTGTCGTTTGCGTGAGGTGGAAAAGAAGAGCTGAGCTCAAGTGAAGAAATGTATCCTCCATCTGCAAACCAAGACTTCCCCCTTCCATCCTCCTCCCATCACCACTCCAGTCTGGGCAGGACACTCCTGCACTTTCCTTCATGTCTTTGGATCCCGTCATCGCATCATCCTCATGTCTGTTAAGTTGCTGTGTGTGTGTGTGTGTGTGTGTGTGTTGGGGAAAGGGTAATGTGTGTAAGGATCAGAATATACTCTGTGATCTGCTGTGTTGAAATACCACTGTAAACATTTTTATGGATGTACAGTAATAGCAAAAGGGAATATGTTTAAACTCCAAATATCTAAAAAAAAGCCTTTGACCTACTATGTACATTATTTATTTTATTTTTGTATTTTATGCTTTTATTGGGATGACGGAGTGTTGCTTTCAGAGATCAGAGGTGCTCAGCATCATGTGCTGCAGAAGAATGTATGTATGTAAAGTTGCTTAGATGCTCTTTAGCTGCTCTGAAGGCACATTACAGAGATCTATGAAAAAAATGCAATCTGCAATCAAATATGTCGCACAACTTACTGTAGAAGCTTTAATAAAGGAGGTATGTCCAGAACTAAATGTATACTTGACAGGACACGTGTCTAACCTTAGTCATTGTCCATCATATGCAGTGCAGCTACCTAGTCTAATTATGTTGTTTTTTCCTCATAATTATTGTGATCAAAATTCAAAACTACAAAACTCAGGTTGATTCAAACATCTTATAGAACATTTTCTCATATGTTTCCTGCTTAAATTACCATATAGTTACCAAAATATAAACACCTTTTTTGTGTGGCTTCTTCCCATCGCTTGCTTGTCTGTGTATTTCCTGTAGCCATATGGCTAAAAACACAAAGGTGCAAACGATTCACACCTCATTGGCTGATGCTTTGGCCTTCTTCATGTACCACATCTTAAAAGTTTCATATAAAGTTTCTCAGTTATGGACTGTGGCGCATGCTCTGGTTAATTATGACGCTGAACAACTCTACATATAATAAATTAATGACTTTCACATGGTGATTTATTTGTAGTCCAGTTCCTTGCAGATCCCAGCAATCCCAGATAGAAAAGCTGATTGAGAAAATCGATAGATTGATGAATGGAAATGCAACAACTAAACTGTTTGCACGCGAAATCACAATTATAGAAAGGTGTGTTCATACTTTAATAGTAGTAGTACTAGTGTAGTACCATATTCTTAGTGTAACATGTCATAATATAAAGTAAATGGCAGTGTTATGTTCCTAATGTTTAAACAATGCAAGCTTCAAAGAGACTTTTTCTGTCCCTGATGCAGTAAAGACCAAATCCCAGTTTTGCTAGACCATAAACCTAACAGTGAACTCTCCATTACTGGGGTCTACAAGGGTCTACAAAACAAGAACATCAAATGACACTTAGCTTTGGTCTAGATGCTTCTCAGTATGTTCTGGGTAAGACTTTCATGAAAATATTCCACAATTCTTAAACTGTAGATAAAAAGTAAAATATGTCAGGTAATTATGATGACCAAATACAGCTGCATAATGATAATCTTTTACAAAAAAATGCATGTGGAGGCTATATCACAATGTCAAAATGGATTAATATCAATGTACATAATCACAATATAATTCTGTTAACAATACATCTCCCATGAAAGAAAGAGTGATGGGCTGGTGATGACCCTGGGTTGTGCTGCCATTTATTTCTAGGTTAAATAAATAAATATTGAAAGTTACTTTTTCAGCAACCACACTTCAGACCTAATATATATATATATTACACTGAAATATGCCATTTGGGGACATAACAACACTAAGACTAAGTGCTCTTGCCATAGGAGAACCATAAATCAATGCTCCTTGAGTGGGGTCCTCAAACAGGACCTGGTGAAAGTGGGTATTTGAGGTACAGTTTGTGCCCTTTCACCTCCTGCATGTCTTCAGGCTTTAATTAGCTTGGAGATGGTGTCCTCGTGTTCGCTGCCCTTGTGGACCCCCACACTGGTGTCCTCTGTGCGGTAGCTGCGGGTTGTACGGAAGGTCCGCATGTGCTGCAGCTCCATGCTGTCCTCCTCGGAGACCTTGACAAACGGGCACCAGCGAAATGCCCGTCGGAATCCCGAACGAAATCTGAAGGGAATATAGATATAGGAACTCACTTCCTACGTCTGTTACCACTTATATTTTAATGTATTTGATTATATAGGGTTCTGGGGGGTTTCCTTCTTAAACATTTGAATATTAATTAGCATGGCGCAATCAAGAAGTGCTTCAGCTCCAGGATTGTATAAGAATATTTGCCCACTTGACTAGTCAGCCAAACAGAATGGGGCTAATCACGCAACCAACCTTTGGTTCAGGCAGCAGTAGATGATGGGGTTGTACATGGTGGAACTCATGGCCAGCCAGAAGATAGCCAGATACACCTGTTGGATGTATTGTTCATTGTAGATTTCCTTACTGAAGCTGCCCAGGATGAAGTAGACGTGGTAGGGCAGCCAGCAGAAGGTGAAGGTCACCACCACCACGATCATCATCTTCACCACCTGGTTCAGGGTATTAACGGTATATAAAATAAACTACAAATACAGTTATCCTTTCGGCATATTGATATTTTGGCCAGTCACCTTGCGTTTGGCCCGCATCTGATTCTGGTAGTGTTCAGAGGCTTCACCCGGAATCTCGCTGCCCCACAGCCTGTATCCGACTAAACTGTAGGTCACCAACATCACCAGCAAGGGGAGCAAGTAGATCAGGACGATCACGGCCGTCTGGTATCTGAGGGGCGTGTTGTACGGATGCAATCTCACAACAGAAGTGACATTTTCATCAAAAAGGTCCATGTCAAATGACGCAATACAGTGACATAGTTAACGTAAGCATTAATGAAAGCAACTTGGCTAAGGCAAAAAAAAACTTTATTTATTAATAATTACTGTATAAATTAATATTAATTTATTAAAACGAATCACAGTGATTAATGCTTTAATCCATACAGCCCCAACTGATTTAGCAGTTTACTGCAGAATTTCTTAATGAATTATGTAGTTATTTCTTTTTTAAATGTGACATGTATTAGGAAACACACAGACGTCTCCACAGAGCTGTTATCCTGACATTCTCTAAGCGCCACTCAAGCATTGTGTTCCATCTGCACATCTTTATTCTTACGGAGAAAGCCGACCTCATAGCGGTTTCTAAAAATCAAATGAAATGATTTTTCAATTTTCATTAATAATTTGTCTGTTTTGCACTGTATAGAACCTTTGTGTACAATTCCTGTGTTAGTATACAGGGAAGATTCATAAAAATATTTCCAAACATGGCAGGCGTATTACATGAGCTGGTGCGTCCCTCCATAGTCGTCCGGCCACTGCACCAGGCACACGGTGCGATAGGAGTAGGACTTGGTGCCGGCATAGAAGCACTGAGGGAACGCCAGGGCGAACGCCAGAGCCCAGATCAGCGCTATCACTGCCTTGGTAGATGTGGACGACAGCCTGGGTTTGAGCGGGTGGATGATGGCCATGTATCTGTGCGGGGGGAGGGATTATAACCTATTCAAATTTGCATAAATGGATAATGGATTATAATAAAAAGTATGAGGAATGATTCGTGAAAGTCAGTCGGCTGGTGTGAATTCAGAACATTACAGCGCAATGTACCAACTTTTAATAAAAAAAGTAGTTTCCAAAGCATGACCTCCAGAGTTTCATCGCTGCATCGCGAAAAAAAACCCACTTGTACACACACTGTGACGCACAATGCTGCTCTTTATCAAGCATTTCTGGTCAGGGAGCTCTTTTATCACAGAAACAGCAGTTGGCAAAGTGGTTTGGATGATATACTCACTGGGCATTGTGCTGTGGCAGATTACAAATCTTTTTTTTTTTGGCATGCATCCTAAATGTTAATACCACACATTTGGTGTTTTAATATTTTTCCTTCCATACAGGGTGCGTGCGAATGCTTTACTTCACCTGTCAACTGCAATCGCCGCCATGGAATAAATGCTGGAGAACATGGCAGTGATGGGGAAGAAGTTCTGGAACCTGCAGTATCCCAGGCCGAAGTACCAGTCGTTGTGCAGCGCGTAGACGAAGTTGAAGACGGTGTTGAAGGCCGCCATGGACGCGTCGGAAAACGCCAGGTTGACGATGAAGAAGTTGGTGACCGTCCGCATCCTCTTGTGCGCCATGATGATCCAGATGACGGTAACGTTGCCGATGACGGACACGACGACGATGAGCGAGTAGGCGATCGCCCACAGCGCCACTTGCCAGTCCGGCTGGGCGAACACGTTGGTGCTGGTGTCGTTGCCATCCTCCTCCTCCTCGTACACGAGGCTCGTGGCCAGGAAAGGGGTCGGGGTCGCATCCATGTCTGCGTCTGTCAGCTCTCGGGGATCGCTGAGTAATTGATTGTCATTTTTGGGGACGGAGCGGCATCCGCGTCCAGATGGATTGCGCGTCGGTCCGGCGAGGGGGTCAGCCCCCAGTGGAAGGTTCCCCGGGGATACTTTATATGTCTTTCTGCTCGTCCTGTCAAAGAAAGACCGAAAAAAGAAAAGAAAAGGACAGGCAGGCATCCGTCTGTGTCTGGAGAGCTTTGGCGACGTCCCTTTAGAAGAATGTGCGGCGCGCTTTTGGGGAGGGGGGGTGTGTCCGCTCCGCAAACGTGACGTTGCAGACAGATGAATCGAACCATTACCTTCCTTTCCTCGGCCGACTGTCATTATTAAAAAGATAATAATAAATGCCGCTGTGTCGGATTTTCCGAACTTGTCGCCTGTACTGGAGGACGCGTGGCGCATCGCACGTCTGGAGTTTACAGCGTGTGCAGGTACAGGGTTTTATAAAAGTGCAAGTGCACCCTGGTTGCCATGAAGACATGGAAAGGTGCAGGCTGTTCTGGCCACCAGTTCACTCATTTACACTCAAAATACAGGCCTGTCCCTGAACACTTTAATTGTTTCATGTTTCAACAAGCAAATGCATGAAGCATGAAAAAAAATAAATAAAAATAAAGCCAAACCCATGACGTAAAAAGTAAATGTATATTTAACAATGAAATAAAATCCAGAACAGCCATAACATTATGACCAGAAAGAGAAGAGCTCTGACCAGTCAAGGCATAGACTCCACTAGACCCATGCCACTAGTTATGCTGACTAGTCCTGTAAGGTGTGAACGTTATCGTGCTGAAAGAGGGTTCTGTCTTCAGGCAATACCATCTCCATGAAAAGTGAAGTGATTGTCACATGTGATACACAGCAGCACAGCACACGGTGCACACAGTGAAATTTGTCCTCTGCATTTAACCCATCACCCTGAGTGAGCAGTGGGCAGCCATGACAGGCCCCCGGGAGCAGTGTGTGGGGACGGTGCTTTACTCAGTGGCACCTCAGTGGTACCATGGCGGTTCAGGATTTGAACCAGCAACCACTTCCTTAACCGTTAGGCCACCATGATGCAAAAGACCAGAAGATTCATCAGACCAGAACTGCTTCACAGTTGTAGGTACGATGGGAGGAGCTTCTATCCTCAGGCTATAAGGCTTCTTACTCAAGACATGCAACTGCACTTAACCCCGCACCTCCATAAACCTGTCAGCACAGGTGAATTGGATATTTTATTCATCTGCTGCTGTGTCCTAATTATCAATAATATACCACTTTACACTCTCCTGTGCACAGCAGTAGCAGTTCTCATTTATCTCACAAGAAAAGTTCATCTTACATTGTTTATCGTATTTATATTACTTTTTATTGCAGCATTTTTCTTTCTTTAATTGAATCTAATGGTCCTGTTTGTAATTTGCACAGTCTTGTGAGGTGCATTTCTCTGCATGACAAATAAATAATCTTCCGTCTTCGATCTGGGTGCTTTCTGCAGTGGAGATGGGTCACCATGGGCGTCCAGACTGACATCAAACTCAACAGCTCTGTGCGTTCTGAAACGTTCTATCAAAACAAGCATGAACTTTTTCAGTAATTTGACCTACAGGCTTAACATATGCAGAACCTCAGACCAGGTCCAGACCATTACAAACCGGGATCATCCTACAACAGCAGCAGTTTTGGGGATGCTATGGCCTTGCCATCTACCATCCCAATACGTCACTCAAATCCCTACACTTGTCCATTATTTCATGCTTCCAACACAAATCCATGAACAAAATGAACTGCTGTGTTATTTAAATTCACCCATCATTATATTATGGCTGATATACCTTTACATACATAATTTGTGTATTTTTTTGCAGTCATGGAGTGTATATCAGACATTCTGTTGACATTAGTGCGGTATGAACAAAACAACGTTTCTCCGTAACCTGGTGCTACATTTAACATTTAAACACATTTACATACTGACATAAAGTGCATCAACGAACCGGCTGCATAAAGTGCAAACATGGGACACAGGCAGTGCAAGAATAACAGAATGACAACATAGACAGCGCTAAAAACCAGCGAAACAAGTCGTGAAGGTGCAGAGTAACAATGCACAACTACTGCTGTAATAGAAATGTAAATGAGAGATGGGCTGATGTCTTTACATCCACCGAATCTCACTGACTGGACAGCGCTGCATTTAAAACTGGATTGGTGCATTTAAAATGCATAATTGGTGTAACACTGGCTATATCTGTTAGGTGAAAGTGCACGACTGACTTCCGATTGAAGGCTGCGCCAACCCTGTGGGACCAAGAGGAGGACACAGTTTGTCTCGCTCTCATTCTCTCTTTCATAAGTGCCAGATTCCTCTGTGTCGGCTCACTTGAACAAAACCTTCGGCCTGTTTCGTATAAATACACGAGGCTAGAACGAGAACATGCCTACTTCAACCAGCCATGGACTATACAAGCTAGTACTTTAACTATAACAGAAAGAACAAAGGTGAGGACTGTGGTGACGTTTCTATGACATCTGTGCTTTTGTGACTTGCATCATGTTATGCCACAGAGATATAATGCCGACTAGGAATGGCGGTATTCAGTATTCTAAGCACAGAGACCAGGAATAGACCAGGCCACTTTATTAGGTACACTGATTACCATGTGTGACACGGACACCCTCTCCACTGTGTTCAGAATGTTCAGTATGTCCTGAATGGAGCTGAAAAGCATCAGGTAGTTCCTCCATATTCGGCAGCCTCGCATTCATGCAGCTCCACTTCATCCTGAAGATGAGATATTGCTTTGTGATCTGGGGGCTGTGCGGGACCCCGTTGTGGCCGTGGAACCAGCAGGAGAGGCCTTTCCAAGTTCTTAAGGCTGCAATGTGATCCGTGGTGAGATCATGTGAGACCTGATCCATTTTGGCTGTGACCTGTTTAAGGTTTGAGCAGAGGCGTAACGGTGAACCTGTCATCGTCTCTGTGCGGCTGTTGAGGAAGCTTCTATGAAAAGTCTGTCAGATTAATACACAGACGATCTGAGTACTAGTGGTTACAGGCAACCATCTTGGAACAGAACCATACAAACAATCTGTTTTACAGTCTGCATTGTAAAATTGTGTAATTGACACTAGAATTTAATTTAGAATTAACGTGTAATATGAAAATAATACGTAGTTTTTAAGTGGCCCAATAGTATTAGAGTAAAAGTTATTGAATTTTGTTGGAATAAAGGGATAAAATCAAGAAGGATTAAAATGTTCCAAGAGCTCAAATGGGTGGTAGTGGTGGTAGTAGCCTAGTGGGTATCACACTCACCTAAGAACCAGAAGACCTGGGTTCACATTGTTACCAATGTGTCCCTGAGCAAGACACTTAACCCTGAGTGTCTCCAGGGGGACTGTCCCTGTAACTACTGATTGTAAGTCGCCCTGGATAAGGGCGTCTGATAAATGCTGTAAATGTAAATGACTTAAGCACATTTATTGAATATGAATAAGTTATGTTAATCTACCTCCAGCCCTAATTAGCCTTAGGTGTTACTTAATGGCCTAATAATGAGTGGGGCAAAGTGTGAAGATTTGTGGGGTTGGAACAACTTCCTGGCAGGTGTTGAAAGTGGAAGTGAAGTGATTGTGATACACAACTGTGGTGAAACATGGCCTAGTGGGTAACACACTTACCTATTAACCAGAAGACCCAGATTCGAACCCCACCCTAAGCAGGACACCCTGAGTGTCTCCGGGGGCGGGGACTGTCCTCTGTAACTACTGATTGTAAGTCGCTCTGGATAAGTGCGTCTGATAAAAATGCCGTAGATGTGAATAAG
Organism: Denticeps clupeoides; assembly: GCF_900700375.1. Taxonomy (NCBI): domain Eukaryota; kingdom Metazoa; phylum Chordata; class Actinopteri; order Clupeiformes; family Denticipitidae; genus Denticeps; species Denticeps clupeoides. The sequence goes on from NC_041714.1 coordinate 6,434,181, forward strand.
TTGTTGTATTGACCAGTGAAAAGTGTGGCACGATCAGGGTATTGAAGCAGGTAAAAGATTAGAATGGAAGAGGAACGATGGAAGTTGTTCATCCACCTCTCACATGTGGGACATTGACTCCTCATTTCACATTAATTCATAAAATTTTTATATGTATATATTTATTTTAAATATATGTATATATCAGCAAATAATCCTGAGTAAAACGTGGCCGGGACATGAAGTGTTTTTTTCCCCGCAGGTGAGGAGGGCTGAACCAGGAAGTGTCCCGGTCCGGCCCACGACGCGCTCGCCAGACATGACGGAGGTTCGCTACTGCGAGAGGTGCTCGTACCTCTTCCTCAAGTTCAGCCTCATCTTCTACGCCACCATTTTCTGGGTGAGTCGGGCTCCCCGTCGGACTGTTTGTTTTGCGCTCCGGCGGCGGCGCGTCCCCGCGTCCCGGCGTCCCCGCGTCCCGGCGTCCCGGCGTCCCCGCGTCCCGGCGTCCCCGCGTCCCGGCGTCCCCGCGTCCCGGCAGACGGAGACGGTCGCACGCGCGGGTTGGGTCCCAACGCGACGCTTTTCTTTTGGGACGGACGGGGTTTCAGGGTTTTTTTTTTTTTTATTTGACGTTTTGACCTGTTGACGCGAGGACTGCGGTTGAGGCGAGACCACACCCACGCGCGCGTTATTACTATTGTTATTGTTCTCGTTATGATTATTATTATTATTCAGCGCGCTTACACCGATGTAACATGTTCGTTCACGAACATTATTTCAAATCATTTCTAATAAAGATGTATTTTATACCACAGACCAGAATAACGTGACTATTAAAACACTGCTAACATGCTGGTGTGTGGCATGTCGAATAAGATTTGGAAAAAAGAACAAATGCTCTCTTAAAGCCCCGCTCAGAACTTTAATACAGGAGTAAAACCAGTTGGAAGCCTAAAAATAGAAAAAAATCACACAGCATTGTGACATCTGCGCTCACAATTTTCACCCTAGGGGGGGTCTAAACAATAAAAAAAAATAATAATAATTATGATGCCGGGGCATGCAGATGCTCTGAGTGACAGTAAATTATTTTATTTTTACAATGTGTGGTGAAAATAGTGGATCCATTTTAGACTGAAGACGCAATTAAGGTTTTGAACATCTCAGCCCCGTTAAAGGGCGTACATCGTAGCTGTACTTCTTTGGGCACCATGTGTACTAGCTGGTTCTACTTCATAGGCCCTGGTTTCCTGTAAACTAACCTCAGACGGTGGGCAGCTCCATTAACAACATTTCTTTGAAGCTGACTTCTCGGTTTGAGGCTGATAATACAATCTGTGTTCAAATATGGAATATAATAAAAAGGTTACCAGTGTCTCTGCTCAGGCGGCGTTCCATTTCGGAGCCGATAAACAGATGCTGCGATAAAAGGCATTAAACATTAACGTAAATGTGTGTTGAGAATGCCAGGGTCTGGTGAAACTAGTTGCCTACACTCGTTCTTTTCTTATGCTGCCTTCTGCAACGTGAACTTTCAACTCATGGTGTAGAGTGTTCAGACAGTTGGACGTGCCTTTTTTCTGCCAATTAAAAACAGTCTTATTGCATTTCAAAAGCCAACATCTGATGCATCCTGTCAGTGTAAAGCACACTTCTCTGTTCATGTTTTAATCTGCTTTTTAGATGTTTGTCAGCCAGGTTTTCAGGTCCTCTGAAAGTAAAGAGCAGAACGCATTTAATTGTAAAGTTTGATAATAAAAAAATTCTGCTTTTCAAGCCAAAAACCTCTACATGAACAGCCATGAGCTGCATATCATTTCAGGGACATCATTTAGCGTTTCACCCTGTGATTCTTTATTTATGAAAGTGCTTCAGCCTAATGCTCATACATTTACATGCCAGCGCCTTTCAGTTCTCTCGATCCACCTACCGCTGTTGAAAATCAGAGTAAAATGGCTTGTCTGAACCCTATTAAGCTTTAATTTGGCAGTAAACAAAGAGCTATAATAGAACAACGATTGTATTAACACCCGGTTGTAAGATACAAGAACTTAAAATGGCCTCACTGCACACACACACACACACACACACACAAAGAGTCAGAGCTAAAACAGGCTTGAACATGTCCAGGCCCATCACAGCAAACATAAACAGACCCTGTCAGAGCAGCAGGCGCCTGCGCATGTGGAAGCACCAAGCTGCTGCTCCTGTTGCCAGAAGATCCAGCGCCTCGGCGATCATCCGTTTCGGTTGCTGTTGTTGACCTGAGAATCACAGCCACAGCCCGTCTTTATTTTTCTCCTCTGAGTCGTGCCGAATGCCACACAGCGACTGTAATATCATTAAGGCGTGGAGCCGCTCCTGGGGGGTCTCCACGTCTCCTGACGGAGGAGATCAGGAGAAGGCCAAACAAAGCCGCATGTCAGCATGCTGGCCGTGTTTGCATGGGATTCATTTCAGCCTGAATGTCAGCCACTCTTCCGATCGGCTCAGCAGGAACATTAAGATCTTAGAGATTTGAAAAGACGGCTAATGTTTTAGTAATTAGAAAATTTTCATATGAAAGAAATAAACGGCAAACTAAATATGCAATTATGAAAATTGTAGTATGCGGGCTTAGGGTAATTGTGACATTTTTAAGTGATGACTTCAACATCATGTTTTATTATTGGAAGAAGAACAGTAGTTCTAGAACGTAGTAGTAGAATGTTTGTATAAAGGTTAGAACTGGAACAGACTGAAGATGTTAGTATCGTGCGCCGTGCACGTGCCTTTGCTGGTCTGAGATTGACGCTGTCGTCTTCTTCACATCCGTCACTTTGCATATTTAAATAGAGAACATCCCTGCCCTCGTCATTGTACCAACGCTCCGTGTCTCGAGCCAGAGGACAATTGCGCTAGTGAACATCAGACAGCTCAGCAGGATCATAGCATAATCCTACATAGAGTCGAAAGCAAAAGTTTACAAATACACTGTATAAAAAGTGTATGTATGTAAAGTGTATGTAAAAAAGAAGCTTTCAGTCATTCAGTTCAAAGGCAATTCTACCAAATACTGAGCAAATGTATATAAAATTTTAACTGGAGAAAGTAATAAAAAAATCTCTCACACATTATTTGGACATTTGGCAAATAGAAAGTCAGACGTTTCTCACTAACGTCTTTTAAGTTCATTATGCAAGTGGGCACAACTTGCATTTCAGGTCTCCTCAATGTTTATTTATGTTGAGGTCAAACGTGAAGCACTTTATTTTACAAAAGGAAGAATATGTAAATTATTTGGGAAAAATTTTGGGAAACTGGTGGTCTCTCTCTTCCTTGGATTCGGTGAACGGGTCACCACAGTGTTTTCAGTGAGTGAAAACCTCCTATTGTGTTCGTGTGCTCTTCGCCTCATTTTGCCATTACGCTGATACCAAAGCTAGCGACACGCCACCACCGGATTTAGCTCCAGGAGCTTTTGTGGAACCCTGATCTTACCACGGATAACATAGATCACAAATTCACCTTTTTAACAACAGTTTATCTAGGAGCAAAGTGTCTTTGATGAGCTGCACCCAAAACCCATCCATGATTCAACTCGAGAATAAATCCACCCCGTTTGAACCATGCATAATGCTGTGGAAACAGTGGATGTGGTCCCACAGTAAATGTGCTTGGATCGCCGTTTCGGGCCTGGGATTGGTTGTTCGAGTGAGCTTAATTGTGTTGACTTGCACATGGTCTGTATTGATGTCTGACAATCAGGCATGCGTAAGTGTCACAGCTGTTCAGCCATATTTTTGTCCCAGGGTATGTTGTCCCTGGCGTCCATTCAGTGTTTTAATCCTTTGATTCCTACGTGATCTATTTGCGTTCCTCAATCAAAGCCCATAGTTGATAGCGATTCATAGATTGAATCGCTCAGAAATGATTAATATTATCGCATTACCCAGACGTGCGATAGCTTTAAACAGATATTTAATTATATGTCATGCAATTAATTATACATCCATTGGTAGCAACTTCAAATGCTGCATACATTTTTCACATTCGATTTCAGCATCCTTCCTTTAATTTCAACATTCATTCTGGAGTTGACTTTAAGAGTATATATATAGATATATATATAGCAGTGGATTTTGGTTAGTTTCTTATAGTCATGGCAGTGTTAACTGTATGCAGTGTTAGCTAACAGCCGATTAACAGCGATTGAGACAAAGGGAACATTTCCCCACCATTCCAGACCATTGCAGTATAATGAACTAGGGAAAAATTCTATCAAAGAGTAATCTTATCAGCTACTGGCGGCATGAGAAAATACAAGAGGAAGTGAAGAGAGAGGAGAACGTGAGCGGGGTCTCTGTGTGTATTAGCTGAAAATGGAAGTGAAATTGAGCCCAGTTTAGAGGAATGGTGCGGGACTGGCTCATGCAGAGGCAGGTCATATAGGACCGTATTGGGGTGATGAGGCAGCAAGGCAGAAACAGTGGTCTGTCTAGTACAGTAGCCCCAATCAGGCATTACAGACTGAAGCCTATCGTGAGGGTATTTATTGATGCATTTTTCAATAACTTCCTCATCCAGTCCAGTGGCTGTCAGATCCAGTCTGGAGGGAACCACCATTAATGGTTTGTGGTGGTTTATAATCATTGAGCATTTCCTGAATTTACTCAGAACCAAACAATAAAGTGAGCCGCCGTCTGATGAATTATAATTTTTTATGGCATATATTTATATTGATCATACAGTATTGCTCTGCAGATGTGAGGAAGGGCAGCAGTGAGCCGAAAGAGGTCTAATGTGTAGGGGCTCTGGGTGCGGTGCAAAAAGCATAATGTCTCGTAATTCCAGTGCATTAGCAGGGAAATCTCATCACACCAAGAGGGGTTATAATTATCACTGACCTGTTTGGTTATTAATAATTCAGCTGGTCCATCATTGTCGCAGCGATGCATTAATGCTAACGTAAATGACAAATGTGTTAATGTCATCAGCCAGCTAATGCATCATCATCATGGGGCAAATGTAATGGAAGCTTATGTGTTTAATGGTTTAATGTCAGTCTTTCTTCATAAATATACAGAACTATAAACAAAAGGTTTTAGGCAGGTGTGAAAGTGCGATAAACTAAGATTTCAAAATGAGAGTGTAAAGAAAATTCAGGAGAATTTGGCTTTGACTTCAAAAGAGCATTGATTGTTCTAGGTGTACTTGCGCGTAGTTTTTGAGGGAAGGTTGTTCCAAAATCACAGATTTTATTGTGCCCATGTGACCAATGTTGCTGATTGCTTAGATGGATGAATGCATGAACTAAAGCCAAGTCGTTTCTCACTAAAGTCGTTTCTCACTAAAGACGTTTCTCACTAAAGTCTTTTAAAACCAGTTTCAAGGGGTGAAGTACTAAAATACTCGATTGTCCCTATGACTGCAGTATATCAGATACTCACATCTCACAGTACATTTTGTTATTGCTTATTCAAACTCATATTTGTAGGGCCCTATCATTTCCGGCATGCAGAAACTTTAAAATATGGAAGTGTTAATACTTCATGTTTCTGGCCCACTACACGTGTTTCTGGTTGAGGAGGGACACCAACGCAGTGTGAACTCGCGGCCGGCGATGGCGAAGAGGCTCTCAGTGTCGAATTCGAACCACTTGCCCAATCGGTTCCACGCATGCGCGCCCATACGCAATGTTTAGGCTTGGCTCTTTTGTAAGAACATATGTGACGACCACTTACAGTCAATCACTCATATCAGAAAGAGAGAAAAGAAGCAAACTAGCGTGAGCCGCTCAGGCCAGCAAATAAACCAGCTAATTCAAAATGTGGTTTTATTATCATGGTTCCAGTTCAAGTGGGCACAACTTTTTTGTATTTCAGGTCTCCTCAATGTTTATTTATGTTGAGGTCAAACGTGAAGTGCTTTATTTTACAAAAGGAAGAATGTGTAAAATTGACAAATAGTTCTTTGCATGAAATACGTATGTTGAACAATGATTAAATGTGATTTGTCATATTTTGTCAGGTTATTTTTTCTCCACCCACTAAATATTCACAGATTTTAGGTCAATAAATATGTTTCTAACAGAAAAAAATGGAATTCAGAAGAATGAAAATGGAAAAAAACGTTATTTAGGAAAAAATTTAACTGATTTCATAGGGCTTTACATATTTCAGAATCAGAAAACTTGATTAATCCCAAAGGAAATTGCTTATTTGAATGTGTATGTGCTACACATTTACTAATGAACATGTTTTTATACTGTCTTTCTTTCTTTAGCTGATTGGAGGCTTGGTTCTCGCCATCGGCATTTACGCTGAGGTAGAGCGTCAGCGCTATAAAACCCTGGAAGGTGTGTTCCTCGCTCCAGCTATCATTCTTATTGTTCTGGGAGTGGTGATGTTCATAGTGTCCTTCATTGGTGTGCTGGCATCCCTGAGAGACAACCTGACTCTGCTCAAAGTGGTGAGTAGTTCTGGAACACCGTACTGTTGAGAGAGCTGGAATGTTGCAGTTTTTCGATTTTTCCCATCAGTACTTAAGACAAGGACAGAATCAGATATTATACAGAACTGTTTAAATGTTGTCATTCATAGCAAATCACTAGCAATAGCTAGTTCCATTCATATAATAATCAATATCAATAAATAGTACAGTTTATCACGTTTTTCTGCGATTGTGAGCTATGTAATGTGAATATCCTGGGATCCTTTGTCAGAATAAAAGATCAGAAAGAACGGTGGTATAAACGATGGTTTTTCAGTGCAATGTTAAAAAAATCTCTGTAAAAAATCTCCACATTGAGACATTAGGTTGTAATGTCATAGGAAAAGACTGATTTAGAAACTGTATGGTTTTTATTTTTTTCTGTTTTATGTGCACATGGATACATAAAAAAAAAAGTGGAAATGAAGTATTGCAAAAGGTGTTGTGAGCGATCTAGTATGTCATGTCATTTTATGACAGCACGACCGATAACGCACGTTTATATGCACTTGAATAAGTTCTGCTTTTATTTTTTTATTTTTTATTTTTTCGTAGACCATTTATAATGTTCAGAACATACTAATTTGAAACATCACTTAATATTTTTAGACATCTTATTTTAGATTGTTATTTAGTCAGTACACTGTTCATTTTAATATTCAATTGTCTTTTTGATCATTGATACAGTATTAATAATAAAATGCAGAATATGCACTGCTCCAAAATATTAAGGTAATATTTAAACAACACAATGTCAAAGTCAAATCAAATTCAAATTTGTCACATGCAGTGAAATGCTTTTTGCGACTGCTACAGACCACAGTATTGCAAATGTTGCAAGTATACAATGAACCAAATATGGTGCGGGATTAAATATTACACTTTTACGTCTTTAACATAAAATATGTGTAACTGGTAGGGTGAAGGTGTGCAAATGAGTGAAAGACAATGTTTAAAAAAAAAAAAAGATCAGTAAAGTAAAAAAGCGCAAAGATTTTGTGCAAAGTGATTTTGTGCAAAGTGATTGTGTGCAAAGAGTCCAGAGTGATTGAAGGTGAAAGTGCTGGAGTTCTAGGTACTGTTGTTGTTGAGAGCTTGGACAGCCTGCGGGAAGAAGCTCCTCCTCATTCTCTCTGTGTTGGACTTCAGGGAGCGAAAGCGCTTCCCTGATCGCAGCAGAGAGAAGAGTCCATTGTTGGGGTGGCTGAGGTCCTTCACTATCTTCCTGGCCCTGGTACAGCACCGTTTGCTGTAGATAGATTGAAGGTCAGGGAGCTTGGTACGGATGATTCGTTCAGCTGATCGAACCACCCTCTGTAGGGCTCGCCTGACCTTCATGGTGCTGTTCCCGAACCAGGTTGAGATATTTCCCGTCAGGATGCTCTCTATCTCAACCTGGTTTGGGAACAGCACCATGCAGGACAGGCGATGTAACTCCAAGTCAGTCACACTTCTGTAAAATCAAACTGTCCACTTAGGAAGCAACACTGATTGTCAATCAATTTTACTTGCTGTTGTGCAAATGGAATAGGCAACAGGTATAAATTTATAGCGAATTATAAAGACATCCCCAATAAAGGCGTGGTCCTGCAGGTGGTGACCACGGACCACTTCTTAGTTCCTATGCTATCTGCCTGATCTTTTGTGCACTTTGAATGCTGGTGGTGCTTTCACTCTAGTGGTAGCATGAGACATACAACCAACATAAGTGGCTCAGGTATTGCAGCTCATCCAGGATGGAACTTCAATGCAAGCTGTGGCAAGAAGGTTTGCTGTGTCTGTCAGCGTAGTGTCTAGAGCATGCAGGCAATACCAGGAGACAGGCCAGTACATCAGGAGACGTGTACGAGGCCGTAGGAGGGCAAAAATTCAGCAGCAGGACCCACCGCTACCTCCACCTTTGTACAAGGAGGAACAGGAGGAGCACTGCCAGAGCCCTGCAAAATGACCAGCAGACCACAAATGTGCATGTTTCTGCTCAAATTCTTCACTGGCACCCTGTGCTCTACACAGATGAAAGCAGGTTCACACTGATCACATGTGACAGACGATGGTGAACGTTCTGCTGCCTGCAACATCCTCCAACATGGCCGGTTTTGCAGTGGGTCAGTAATGGTGTTGGTTGCACAGCCCTCCATGTGCTCACCAGAGGTAGCCTGTCTGCCATTAGGAACTGAGATGAGATCAGAACCCTTGTGAGACCATATGCTGGTGCGGTTGGCCCTGGATTCCTCCTAATGCAAGACAATGCTGGACCTCATGTGCCTGGAGCGTGTCAGCAGTTCCTGTAAGATGAAGGCATTGATGCTATGGACTGGCCTGCCCGTTCCCCAGACCCTGAAACAAATCTGGGACATCATGTCACGCTGCATCCACCAACACCACTTTGCACCACAGACTGTCCAGGAGTTGCCTGATGCTTTAGTCCAGGTCTGGGAGGAGATCCCTCAGGAGATCATCCACCACCTCATCAGGAGCATGACCAGGCATTGTAGGGTGGTCATACAGCCATGTGGAGGCCACACACACTACTGAGCCTCATTTTGACTTATGTGTAAAGGACATCAAAGTTTGGTCAGCCTGTAGTGTGTTTTTTCCACTTTAATTTTGAGTGTGACTCCAAATCCAGACCTCCATGGGTTGATTTCCATTGATAATTTTTGTGTGATTTTGTTGTCAGCACATTCAAATATATATATAAAAAAACTAAGTATTTTACAAGAATATTTAATTCATTAGGATTAGACATCTAGGATTAGACATCTGTCTTACCTTTTATTTATTTATTTTCTGACTGGTGTGTATTACAGAAAAAAATAGATATTGTCACCAAAAGGTTAAAAATGTTTCAAATGATGTCTTGAGTTTTTTTATAAGCTCAGACACCATTGATCCCGTCATACCACCTTGTTGTTTATCCTGGACCTGCCTGTTGGTTTTCGGTTAAATTGCATCCTGTCATGTCCTTGTGACAGCTGGGCTGGAACTGGAGAGTGCGGGCAAAAGCAAACCAAATCAGTGAAATGAGGAAGAGACTCAGCTCCAAAGGTGCTTGTATCCTGGATCCCTTGGAAACCATAAAAAGCCACAGCTCTGACTTCCAAATCCATTAAGGGGAAGGTTTGTTATTAAAGTTACATGGAACGGCAGACCATTTCAGTGGCCAATAAACACATTTCTCCATAGAATCAATAACGCCTTCTTTATTACAATTTCATACTTGGTAATGTAATTCGTCTCACCAGCATCTGTGCTTTTGCAGGTGCTCTTATTCATCATAAGAGTTGAAAAATTGGGCTCGATGTGTGAAACATGTAGAACTCTGTTTTTTATTTTAGTCTTGTGCTCAATCCAGGCTGCTTTAAAGCACAGGAAGCTATTGATCGCACTGACTCTGTTATGGATACAGGATAGCATCTGGTTTACAAGCCACACAGTCACTTCCACCCCTGGAAGGCATCAGTTATTGGCCATTAATGTTTTACATGGTTCATAAAAGCTGTTTTTGTTATAATGACATTTGTAAAGACTGTTGAATTGTGTTTGATTAATTTTGAAATGAGCAATTAAACCTTTGTACGTTTTCTTGCAGTTCCTCTACACCCTGCTTTTCTGTCTGATTCTGGAGCTGACCGGTGGGGTTGTGGCGCTTCTGTTCAGAAACCAGGTGAATGCAGTTTCAGTGCTTGAAAGTATGAACTGTGATGGCAACCAATGCTGCGGTGTGCAGATCGCCTAGGAAACAAAGTGCTTTCAGTATGGAATGACCCCACTCAGCAAATCGTCTGCTGCACTGGTTTTAGAGCGATTCAGGATAGCCCAGACTCTGTATAGCTGGGGAAGGGTCCACAGATAGGAAATGGCAAAAGTCTGCCTGGAAACATGGATTGGTCCGAGGTTCATAGCAGCACTATGTAACATATGCCAATGGCAGCGTTTTGGCCATTTTTAATCACTATGAAAATGCGGACGGATTCCAACAAATAAAACGGAATGCATTGTAAAATGCAGAATTGTATACAATTTGCATTTCTGGCTGCTGCAGCCCACTACACATGTTTCCACTTGAGGTGGGACTTTCACACCCCAATGCAATGAATGTGCAGTCAGCGATGGCGACGACGCTGTCAGTGCTGAATTCGTACCACTCGTCCGATCGGCTCCGCGCATGCGCAACGTCTAGGCTTGGTTTGTCCTCAGAAAACTACGGAATTCGACTCTTAGTGCAAAGTTTAGAGCGAATCAATACCCAAACAATGTGACGACCACTTACAGTCAATAACTTATAATATCAGAAACAGAGGAAAGAAGCAAACTAGCGTGAGCCCCTTACGCCAGCAAACAAATCAGCAGATTCAAATCTTGATTATATTACCCACTCCAAACCCACTCGATAATAACAGTTTTTTAGGTGAATAAATACGTTTATAACAGAAAACATGGAATTCAGAAGGATTCAAATGGAAAAACAGAAGTTAGGAAAAAATAAAAACGGATTTCATAGGGCGCTATATACTCAAGTCAACTGTCTAGATGGATCACTTGAAGCCAGACTGTCCCTTGTTTCAGTGCTCGTTGCTCTTATTTTAACAGTCTTATTTAAAGGCTGTAAATTGCGATTGAGCTCAACAGCTTGGGGTTGGTGTGCTCTCCCACAGACACATAGGAGCACGAAGATGCAGTCTTAGAAAATCACACAATCACACATTTTTAGAATGTTAGCTAAACTTACCGCAAGGGAGGGGAAACATTTGCTTTCAAACTAAATTGCTCGCCAAATTTTGTGGGTCAATGATCAACAATGAATAATTCATGTTAGGCCTGGCTGGACCTGTCAGCCTGTGTGAGTTCAGATGTTTTTAATGTGGGACTAAAATATTCTGTAATAATTTTGCCTGTAACCTGGCACCTGCACCTTGTTTGGTTGAGATCTTTATATTCTTCCTTCGTCTCCAACAGTGCATATTTCCTGAGCGCACAGACACAGAAAGTGCAGCTTGTGTGCAAAAAAAATCTCATTATGTCCCACTTTTTGTCACATCTCACCCTATTTTAAAAAAGCCTGGCCACCAGGTCACATTTGGATGTTGAAATAGATGTATTCATAGTTGGGGTCCTAGTAAACCGGAATTGATCTCTTCATCGATGGTAACTTGAAAGCACGTTGTAAGTCGCTCTGGATAAGGGCGTCTGCCAAATGCCGTAAATGTAAATGTTGAAACCGAAACTGTATGTGGACTGCAACGGTGGGCCTTGTGTGTATCACCACTCCATTCTTGTCACCTCTGAGGAACAGTTTTGTCCCTATGTTACAGAGAATAATCAAGTGGTGTGATTATTACCACATGGCCATTAATGTAGTATTGCTTGCATGCTTTTGTTTTGCAGACGATGAAGGTACTGAATAAAAGCATTCGTAAAGGCATGGTAAATTACTACGATGACTTAGACTTCAAAAACATAATGGACTTTGTTCAAAGAAAGGTAAGTTGCGGTTTTGTATCTACACTGAGCTTATCAAAATTATACTAGTAAACATTAAATGTATAAAATCCCCAAAAGGCACCCAATAGAGTGATCAAAACTCTGTATAATCCTGTATGCTATATAGAGCTGTAATCAATCCTGTACATCTTCGTACTCGGCTTCTATCATTTTAGTCGGGTGGGGTCAGGACCCGGACATGGGGTGAGGGGATGCAGCCTCCATTTGCGTGGGGGAGGATGATCACGTTGGCAGCACCACGGGGAAAAATGGAGATGCGATGGATGTAGCAAGTTGCACTGTCATGTGGCACAACCAACGAACCAGCGGGCACCGCCAACGTTTTTATGCCGGTCCTCCTCGGTGGCCACGTGTCCGCCCGCACACCAGGGATGTGTGATTTCCTTTTCCATATGATACCATGTCAAATTCGGTGATGATGATCCGATACTGATATGTACTACAAAAACTAAATGAAAATCGAAATTTAAATTTTATGCTATGTGCATGTCCAGCCCTGCTGTGGGATTTTCGGGGGGGGGTCACCCGGCAGGCAGGGGGGGTCTTCGTGGAATAACGGCTGGGAACCACTGGTCTTGATGGCATTTATAAATTATGAGTGATATCACAATCATCTTTGAATCTTTGTTAAATTTTCTTTCAATCTCGATAAATATTCAGATGAACATTTTCTGCAGAAGATTCATTTGTAAACTGAAAACCAATGAGAGCTGATTTGATGTGTTAATTTTATTACAATCCTAACCTTGAATCTTAAGAGACTTAAGAGATTTGATTTCATTGTGTTTAGTGTGTGTTTATGTGCGTATCAGAAACAGTCCCAGTGCTTGACTCTTGCCATTTCAGATGATTGAACGTTCTGCTGCATCTCATTGTGTGTTTGTGAAATTATTGTGAAGCCTGTGCATTAATTATTTGCAAATGAATGCACACATTGTACTCGATCTTTTCAGGAAATGCACATTAGGTATTCATAGTTGTCATTTAAATACTGCTGCCACTGTGTCATTCACAGGTCTAAAATGAAGTCATTACTTGATACTCAAAATGCTGCTAATGTTAATCTCATTTACATTTGCACACAGCACTGTTACGTGGTGTCGTACTCCACTTGACTTCCTCATTTTGGAAGAACACCAGACAGTAGTGAGAGGGATTTGGAGTTGATTCTGTTGCGCATGACCCACAGCCCCTTAATGTGCTGTTGAGGACAGTTGGCCTATTAATGCCCGGGCCCTCACCACAGTTCTAGCTTGTCTGATCTGATGACTGATGAAACCCACCCAGTGGATTGTGTGCCTGGTCTTTGTCTGTGGTCCTCTCAGTGTCACAGATCTTTACCAAACGTCTTTCCTTTTTACAGAAAAGCATGACACTATGATGTATTAATTACAAATTAATAAGCACTCATTTTGTACATTATTCACTCTCTCTGTTATTCTCAATATTCATTTAACTGCCACCGTGCAGCCCATGCATCATTCAAAATGCATAAATGTATGAATAAATAAGGGAATTTCTTAATTTTCTACAAAAGAAACATTTTGACCAAAATTGTGTAAAAGACAAAGTAATATATTTAAATATATATTTTCCTGTTTTTCCAGGAACTTTTTTTTTCTTCCCAGAACTGGTTAATTATTTAAATAATTAATGACCCTGGCATATAAAAAAACATTCATTGCTTTCTTCAAAAGATAAGAATTCATGAAGCTACATTGTATTTATACAGAAAGCAGTTCGGATTGGGTATATACTCACAGTAGATTGCAGTGAATAATAAAACTTGACATTTAGACAAAGCTGATGTTTATAAGGGTGCTAAAGTACATTTTCACGCGCACTTGGGAAAAAAAAATTCTTCTTGTCATTATTTTTTATTACGCATCATTTTTAAAATTCACAGTTCATGTGCTGTGGGAGTCAGGAATTCACCGACTGGAAGGTGAACATGTACCACAACTGCTCGGCTCCTGGCCCACTGGCATGTGGAGTACCTTATACCTGCTGTCTGAAGAGTAAGGTAGGCGTGGCTGTGTTTTATGTGCAAACATTTCTGTTGTTGGAGGACCAGTTTTTCTTGTTGTTTTGGGTGCAGATAGCCATGCTTGTGTTTTTGGAGTGAGTGTGGAATTTAGATTTGATGTCAACGGTCTTCATGTGGGTTAATGAAGCGGCCCCGTAATCAGAAGGTTGCTGGTTCGAATCCCGATCTGCCAAGGTGCCACTGAGGTGCCAGTAAGCCAAGCACCGTCCCCACACACTGCTCCCCGGGCGCCTGTCATGGCTGCCCACTGCTCACTCAGGGTGATGGGTTAAATGCAGGGGACAAATTTCATTGTGTTCACATTGTGTGCATCGTGTGCTGTGCTGCTGTGTATCACAAGTGACAATCACTTCACTTTCACTCATTTGAATTATAGGTTCAAGTAAGTCCCATGAAGAGGCCTAGTTTGCCCAGCTGTAATATTTTCAATTCATTTTATTTTATTCATCTTATTTTACCATAAATCTGCATCTTCCCATTTATCAATTCCAATGGTTAATACTTCTGCTTTTAACATGATTTGAAATGTGATTAAGGACAAAGCATGTTCATTGTAATGATAATCTCTTTTCTTCACATTCTCTTGTTGTACTTATGCTCTACTAAAAGCAAATGATGTAGTGATTTGATATATATGTTTTAAATTTTAGCATCACTTCCTGCAGTTTATCCCTGTCTTAGATTTTCTTAAAGTTGGAGGCATTTACAGTGGATTGAACAGCTACCAAAAACTGCCTAACTCTCAAACCTACGAGTAGGATCCACAATGTTTAATGTTAAAACTAATCTGAGTGCTTTATTAGATGTACAAATAAATGAATGAAACTAAACATATGGGAAACAGCCAGAGCTTCAGGATGATATCAGCTCCCTGCAGCCACTCCTCACCGCGTGTCCATGATCTATCAAATATATTCAAGGTTCAGGCCCTGTCAGAAAATCCTGCTTTATTATTATGTGTGGAATGCAGAACACTTGATATAGAGAAGGGAATGTCATTTTGCATTCATTGTAACTCTTGAACATAACATCTTTCAAGGGCCTTTTTATTGCATTTTCTGATTGCCTGATTCCATTGCTTATTTTTATTTTTTTAGATTTCATTCCAAAACTTTTTTTTTTTTTGGCCATTCATATTGCTCATGAACTTTTTTTTTTTTACGTGCGGCTGCCAGGTTATTCCTCATAGAACAGAGCCGATCCCAGTAAGCAGATCCCAGGCCAGCAGATTCAGGCTAAAAAATAAATGAGCATGGCTTTTGACAAGCCGCTGCTTCCCCCCAGTGTTTGGTAATTGTTTGGTAATGTCTGTGAAAGTGACTCACACTGAGTTGAATGCACTGTTTGGTTGCTGAATGACTCTGTTTAAGACTCTGTTTAAGGCTGTCGCATGAATAAATAATTGTGATGCTGCCTCACCCAGCTCACCCTGTCTGACCAGCGAGGAGCTTGCTCCACTGGCGGCATGTCTGCAAATTCCTGTTTTTCATCACAAATAAGAAAAATGTATTTGTTACTATGTAAAGTGTGCATAGATGCAGAGCCATGTAGTTTGATTATAAAATGTTCATTCAGAATCCTGTTTATAGCTGAGTGTATAATGTAGGAGGAGTCTTAAAAACACTGATTATTATCATTGTCAAAAGGATAATGGCCATAGAGCCAAACACCTCCTTTTACAAAATGGGCTTAAGTCGACTATAAGGGTGGCTGTTAGATTTTAATTTTATAAATAGTGATGTTCTAAAAAAGTTTAGTTTATATAAATGAGACCTTCTGGTATTTAAAAAGGCAGTCAACAATGTGATGCCATCCTTTCATCCTCAAAAGCTTCAACAGGGCAACACCCACACACTCTCACACACGCAGACACACACAGCGGGGCCAATTTAGCCACACTAGTTCACCTAACCACAAGCTGGGAACCAGCAGCACCCACCACTGCTCCTCTCTGGTTACCTGATTATTATTCCCTTTTCTTGTAGCCCTCTGACGTTGATAACACCTTGTGCGGGCATGATGTACTGAATGAAAAGGTAAGGCTACAGTTTTCAAAACGATTAAAAATAAGGACTTTTATTATTGCATCGTATTTCACCAAAGTTTCCACTATACTTTTGCATTACTACCGAAATTAATCAACTTTATTTTTGCTTGAAAGCAAGTTAAGCCCTACTTGTTTCATTATTGTATTCAGTTTCACCAGACAATTCAAAGCATTTGAAGGATTGTACTCTGTCCTTTATTCTAACTCTATGCAGTGCTGCTGAAAGCGGCCTATTTGATCTATTTAGCATCTTTTGTTCCTGTTCAGTTTCAGCGGCATGATGTGGACTCTCTTGTCTACGTACGAGGCTGCACTGATGCCGTCTTCATCTGGCTACAGGATAACTATAAGATCATGGCTGGGCTGTTGCTTGGTATCTTACTACCCCAGGTAATGTTGTATAAATGTGGTATATCTAAAGATAGATCAGATATATTACAATGTTAAATATTTTCTTCTCAAAAATAACATTTACCCTATAATAAATGCTTGTTAAATGTATTGTATATTGTATGTGCACTGTGATAATGAAACAGGAATATTGAAGTCGGTTGTGGTGCAAGTCCAGTGAATCCAGCTCAGCACGGTGTCAGGGCATCTGTATGCCATCTATAGCCCAGAAAAGGTTGGATCATGGAATATTAATGATCTGAAGCAGAAAAGGGAATAAAGCACAGACTGGTTTCTGTAGACAAAATTCCATATTTTAGAATGGCAGAATGTCAGTCCGGGCTCTGACCTACATTCCATTGATACGCTGATGATTTGTAGTGGGAAAATCAAGCAACACACCCTGAACGGTAATGGTTTTGCACAATTTATCAAATTTTAATCATGATCACGATTATGGCTGCCGAGTAAACTTCTCTGTTCTCACACTTCTCTGATGATACAATGCCGGACTTTTGCACCTCGTACGGCTATAATAACGAGTGAACGAATAACCAATGCATACATTTCATAAGTAAGACTTTATTTTACCGAAATTTTGTGTTCAACAAACAATGTTATTCATGTTACAGACCAGAGCATCTGTCTGCCCACCCCCACACCATTATTTTTTCCCTTCCCACTCAATAATCACATAGCTTTTAGTTGACTAAATATGTTTATAATGGAAAACATGGAATTGAGAGAATTATTAAAATTAAATGTATTTCATAGGGCGCTATATATTGTGTAGTTAGTTCTTGGCAAATCTATACAAAATGCCTGTTTTACCTGCCCTGTCTATATTTATATATTTCTTTTTTGTAAGCAAGTAAATTGATGTTAATTTTTCATAGTGACCTGCCTTCGGTCATCCCTAAGCTAGAAAATGTTGACATGCTGGTTTTTATCAGCAAAAATAGGAAAGCTTCTTTACTTACTGTTTGTTTAAAATAGAAAGTGCAATAAAATGTGTTTAATACCGAATAATAATGATTAATAATCGTGATTGCAATATTGATTGGGATTATCATTTTGGCCATAATTGTGCAGCACAGGTCTGACCAGAACAGAGAACACAATTCTTTTTTTGAACAACCCTGATATTACCTGCACCCAATGATTTGTGGTATGAAGTCACTAAAACCTAGACATGCATGCTATGTAAGGCAGTGGTGGCCTTGCAGGAAGGGAAGTGTTCAAATCGCGAATAGTCAAAGGTCCCCTTGATCAAGGTACGTCCCCACACACTGCTCCCCTGGCACATTTCATGGTTGCCCACTGCTCACAAAAATGGTGATGGGTGAAATGCAGAGAATGGACAGAGTTCAGCGCTTGCTGTGTATTTGTGGAAATTACAGCACAACACCATTCACTATTGTTTGGTGCACCTTGTGATGACATAAAGGGACAAATTCCAGATCCGACTATCTGAGCTGCCACTCTCTGAACGGCGAAGCAGACTGGCCAACGCACTCTTTACACCCATCACCATTTCTAGCCACTGCAGGACAGGCTAGGACAGGGGTCTCAAACTCACAGCCCACAGGCCACTTGTGGCCAATGGGATGATATGGTCCACAAATTTTTTTTTATTCAATGAAAGTTATCTTAGGAATTTCTAAGTTTTCAATTATAAAAAATGCTGAAAAGAGGGTAAAATTCTATGTGTACTGATTTTTTAAGTAACTCCCCTGGTCCGAATAACTGGTTTCTTTTTTGTGCAAGCAGAGAAACATTTCACAACAACAATGGATGTGAAATGGAATGGCCATCAAAGAATTACTACTTCTTACTGTGTTTGAATAATGCATGGATGCATTGGATTAGAGTTGGATGAAATCAATTTAAACAGTATTGGATTCGGCATCCTATGGATTATATTTTGTTTTTCCATCAATTGAATGGGCTGATTCGTTTAAAAGTTGAGGCCGATTTGATCGTCACAATCCATGCGGATGATGATTCTACAAATTAACTATCAGTTTAATGACCTACACTGATGTTCCATTGACAATGTCATCAAGAGGTGTGGACCTTTAATATGGTCACTCAACTGTGGCTCCTATCTGCCATCCCGCTTCGGAGTCCCACCTGGAACCGACCCACCACGGTTATAAAGTCAATACGACATCAGTGTGGCTAGGACATACTGCTGAATCCATTCTACTACATAAATGTATCCCCTGGTTTTTGTTTAATAATTACATAATGGTGTCTCACTGCCCCGGTGAATAATGAGCAGTCGCCTTTTGTTGTTCTCACTATCCCGGTACTTTCTAAGTAAATGTCATGATATTCATGCAATAATAAAAGACATGAACATCAAGCACAAAAAGGACTATGTTTGCTGTAAAATCGGAACTAACCAAAGAAGATGTAGGCAAGAGAAGCCATGTTCAGAATAACCATTAATGTTCTTCACGATTAAGGAAGCGGCCCCATAATCACAGGTTTGCTGGTTCGAATCCTGATCTGCCATGATGCCACTGAGCAAATCACCATCCCCACACACTGCTCCCCGGGCGCCTGTCATGGCTGCCCACTGCTCACCAAGGGTGATGGTTAAAAGCAGAGGACACTTTTCACTGTGTCACCGTGTGCTGTGCTGCAGTGTTTCACAATGACAATCACTTCACTTTCCCTTTATGTTGAGAAGTACCAATTGGAAACAGAAAGAGTAATGACATTTGAGAAGATTAGATTTTTCGGGGGGGGAATACCCAACCTCACACAGACTTGGTCTCCTGCGGCTTCCAGCAAATTTGAGTTTGAGACCCCTGGGCTAGAGGAACTCATATTAATGTTAAATAATATCACAAAGCGAAATTTTCATGTCAGGGGACCTTTAAATGTGCGCGCAGATGTGTAGAATTCTGTGGACACGTGAACACCACCTGAAGGACTACTGGAGCAGTGGAAGAAGACAAGTCCCATTTTCTTCATCCACGTGTGTGTAGCTAATCTGAGGGAGACGTGTCTGTGTTCTGCCGCATTCGTGCAGATATTACATTCATATGCACCACCTACCTGAACAGTCTCGACGAGTCCGGGCTGTTTGCTGACAGGGGCATGTGGTCGTGATTTTATGTCTGATTGACACCTAGCAGGTTTATTCACTTGGCTGCAAACATTCAAATCAAGGGACTTTCTTTCTGTGTCCACATCTTATCTTAAAAGTCACTCACATAGACATCAGTTACGATGCTCTGTCTGCCGCCGAACTCTCACGGTGAAATAGCTCTGTTGAGATGCAGAAGAGTGATTATTGAGAAGAAAAGGAATCAAAAAAGGATCCTGTCTGTCAAAAATGCTAAAAGCAGCATGTAATTGTCCTGTCATTGTAGTGGTGCTTTTCTGTTGATGTATTTATTTGGACGGAGAGACTCGTCAACAGCAAGCATTACTTTTGTTAACTGTGTTGCGTGTTTTAGTAGTATTACCTTTGCATGAAAACAGCAAAATTTGCATGAATTTGGAAACTTGATGGTTTTTCTATGATTATCCTCTACAGCAGGTGCGCCTGCATATTTAGTAAAATCATTTTTCTCTGTTCAGAAATTGCTGAGTGAACCTCAACACAACACATCCAGGCTGACCTCTGGCAGATGTGCATTACCATGTAGGCTTTTGTGCAGCTTTTTAAAGTGGAACAGTTTCATTTGGTATGCACAGAATAAGCAGCTTCAGGGCACAACACAAAACCAGATGGAATTATGTAGGAGAGATTCCAAAGTGAACAAAGGAGGCCATGTACAGGTGTCTGTAGGCTTTTAGTATATCAGTAAATGTAAAGTATTAGGCTTTGTACTGATGCCTTTTTCATGCATATACAGTACATGACAAAAGTTTAGACACACATCAATGTGTTTTCTTTATTTTCATGACCATTTACATTGGTAGGTTATCACTGAATGCATCTCTCGATGAGCTTCAAGAGGTCGTCACCTGAAATGGTTTTCCAACAGTCTTGAAGGAGTTCCCAGAGGTGTTTAGCACTTGTTGGCCCCTTTGCCTTCACTCTGCGGTCCAGCTCACCCCAAACCATCTCGACTGGGTTCAGGTTCGGTGACTGTGGAGACCAGGTCTCCACTTTTTGTTAAGTACATAACTCCACATGTGTTCATTCATAGTTTTGATGCCTTCAATGAGAATCTACCAATTAAATAGTCATGAACATAAAGAAAACACATTGAATGAGAAGGTGTGTCCAAATGTTTGGCCTGTACTGTATAATCAGATAAGTGGGAATAAATAAACAGACAATGTCTAACTTTGAAGTAACAAAGGCTTATGAGCAGTCAAAATGAACAACTGATGACGGCGCATGTGCAAATGGACTACTGACTACTGAACTGAAAAGGTTTACTGAACGAATCGGGGAGTGCACATATTGCATTTACTGATTTAATATGGCTTTTTCTTTCACTTTTCTGCCTGGTTTGTCATGATAATATAGAAATATGAGCAGGTGCAACCCCATTGTCCTGCACATTTTCAGCCTTTCTGAAACTGATAATGATCTGACTGTCCAGGCCAGCAGGACCACCAGTGCCAAAAGGACAGCTGACCTTTCCTGAAGTCAGCTGCCCAACATTTTTCTTCAAACATTTCTCCTCCCTTTATCCCAGACATGAACATTAGTTCACAAGTCTTATCACTGAGGTACCATATTGGACAAGCAGAGAATTTCAAACAACATTTTTCTTTTTTTGCATTTCAATGATAGCAGTGATGCTGCAGCCTAGTTTTCACACTTGGACAAAAATGAGATGAAATCATAAGAATTTGGTGTTAGGAGTGTAGGGAACGGATAGGAACGGGGGAGGTGGAACATTACACTACACATCCATGTATTGATTGGAGGGGGGTTACATCATCAAGCACAAAGAAGTGTGAATGAGAGTTCTAAGGCATCAATATAATAAAATCATCAAAACGTTTCAGAAATATTTACACATGAACCAAAAATGGCTCCCCAACTCTAAGGTACAGATAACTAGTTTCATAACAAGTGAAACTAGCATTCACTTCTCATTTCTCGCTGTTTTTTTTCTGTAAATCCTAAAGATATGAATGCTGCGACAAAAGCAAACATTTCCCAAGTGCTACATGTTTTTTTTTAGTTCTGGGAACTAAACCTTAAATGTCTCAGATGTATGGAGTCTGTCTGCAGGTGCAGGCCCTTCGTGCCCATGTCTTGCAGATCATATAAGTTTTGAGTTCAAAGGGTTTCTGACGTTCTGGCGTGTTTTGATGTAGTGACCGATGTTGTTCTGTATGTGCGCAGTTCTTCGGGGTCATCTTCACGTGGCTCTACATCACTCGAGTGGAAGACGCCATTGAAGAATTTGGCAACTACCAGGATGGACTGCTTGAGGACAACACCAGGGAGGTCAAGAGGCACAGCAAACTGGCCAAGAGCTGTAAATGTATGCCACTGTTTGACTGAGACTGGACTCTTGAAAGCGATACTGTCTTAGTGGGACCAGACCAAAGTGTCCCGTTGTCCGTCCTGTGAGATTTCTGCACTCGTATCCATTAACAGGGTTTCAGCAGATTACAAAAACGGTGTTAAGATCGTTAACAAAATTGGAAAATTGTTTCCTGCATTAACTTGAACTTCAAAATGTGATTTAATTAAGTTCTCCTCCTTGTTAATCTTCAAAAGAAAGATTTTTTTTTATCTTGATTTTGTCCATTTAATTTGATTAGTTTAATTAGTGTTCAAACAAGAAGTAACTTTTTAAGAACTAGACTACATTTTATTAGTGTTTTCATTGTCTGAAGAATTTTAAAAATTCTGCCTCCTCTAAAAAGGAATTCTGCAGCTTGCTTCAGATCAGCCAATTAATCCCATGTTCCCTGCTTTAAAAAATCAGAGAGAGAAAAAAATATTTTTCATTGCACTTGCCATAATTATTTTGGTACCCTTAGTGCTTTGCCCTTGAAGCATTATTCATTATTACATTTAATTATGACCTGGTCTGAAACATTCTGTTCGACTGGACAATTTCCTGTCCTGATGGGGCCATGTGACCCTGCCCTGACCTGTGCAGAAATTAACACACAGGCTGTCTGTTGAGAAATTTATATAATACTCACCAGAAATGATATCCTGTGCTCTAACAGAAATAAGTGTGCCTGTACATAATCTTACTGAATCCCCCAACCCCGCGGTTTCCTTGATGAGATTCTGGAAAATGTTGGCAGATCTCTCTCTATAGACCTCTTTAAGCCTGTTTCAGTGAAAGGGTACGAGAAGCACGTATGAGCATGATTATAAGTATCAATATTTTGCAGTGGTTTAGCAAAATCACTTTTTAAATAACAGGTGATGTATGCTATATTAAATATGGTTTCTTTCTGAATTGTGTATTTTTAGTGTCTGTGAAAGAGATGTGAGTGAACATCTGCATTTTGCTATATTGTTATGCCTTTATCATGAAGACTGGCCTGCTGAATAAATAAATGATGTTTACAGTGAATTGTGGGTAAGCTTCTTTAGTGGATTTTCTCATTCCTCTCCCCTTCCCGCTGGTTTCTCTTTGCATGGGGGCTGTGCTACTGTAAATATTTTACAAAATGAGCATTATGTAATTGCTTGTTTTCTTCTATTTTATTTATTTTATTTTGTCCACAGTTAATATCCATGATATCAAGGTAGGTTTGCACTTAAACTGTCCCTGTAACTACTGATTGTAAGTCGCTCTTTATAAAGTACTCTAGTATACGGGGGTCTTTTAAAGGTACTTGTACTTTACATTTACATTTACATTTACAGCATTTATCAGACGCCCTTATCCAGAGCGACTTACAATCAGACTTACAATCTTTCGAAACCCCCCCCATCCTAGATGCACGAACCCATGCAAAGTTTCTCACAACAGGACTGTCTCATACTGCGTGCTGAAGTGCTCTGTTTGAGAATTGCACCAAAACGGTGCAGTAGCAGGTAAGGGTACACATTGTGGGATAGATTAAATGGTCAGTGAATGGCCAGATTTGATGTATTATGAGTTTTTTCCCACTCACTTTTCCTTTTGATGACTAATTGGCTCACCTAGGCTCATGTACACCGTGGCTTCCCAGCAGAACGCCTGCCAATGCTGGTAGCAATACTGAATACTGGGAAAGGCAAGTGTACATTTTCAGTCAGAAAGCTGTTGCTAGTGGTGAGACGGCAGTGATGCAAACAGTTGTCGAATGTTCTGCAACTATTTGTGCTTTGTCCTTTAAGTAGGTGCTGACATTTTCATCCGGCTGCTCAAGTCACTTACTCCAGACATCACACTTACCACTGAAGAGCTGATCTCTTTACAATTAAATATGGCCTCACTGAAACATCGGAACAGGGCTACTGCAGAAACTCCTGGGGCGAAAGAGTAATTGATACTTCATCTTTAATATGTAAAGACCTTGTTTTTTTTCTCTTCCTTCGAAACTCCAAATTGTGCTTGGGTTGCATGACATAATGGCTTCTGGATGTGCTGCATGGAATAACAGACAGGAATGTCTTCCATATCCGCCTCTTTCCTCTGGGAAAAGATCTGCTTCCTCCATACATATGTGCCCCTTTCTTTACAGTACAATGTACAATATGCAATGTACCAAGAAACACTAATGTCTGCGCTCTGGAAGTGTTTCAGATGAAGAAAGCAACAAAAAATCTTCATACTTCATACAGTATCAAACTTTATTCAACTTTAAAAAGGTTTCACGTGATGTTGAAATTTAATACAGATTTGAAATCTCTAATCCTCGATTCACATGAATCCCAGTGCTTGTTCTAGTCCTGGTGCGTCAGAGTCTCTAATGTTTTGTTTATTCACTCGGACTCATTTGTTTTTTTTTTTGGCTCAGCCTGTCTTCATGCATAAAAGTCCAGTGTTCCGGCAATGTTCCCAAGGACCATAGAAAATATCATCTCAGTTAAGGCATTAGATCAGGTCAAACTTTCTACGGTGAGTACCACTTTCAAAACTGTCTATCTCTCCAAGTACATAAACCAGACATTGACCTTTACACAGGAGGCAGTGAATATTATTTACTTGAAATTTATATATTATTGAATGTCATTCACTGTCAGTACTTCACTGTACAAAAACTTCACAGCACCTTTACATACAACAGTTTGAGAACCAAGGCACTGGCCAATTTGAGGTGTTAAATGAACAGTGTATAGAATATCCACATACAGTACAAAAACACTTTGTCCTGCATGCTTGGTCATTTCCATACATTAATTGTCTTCATATATGTTGGTTTTCTCCCTCACTCCCTTAACAATGCACTCCCTGCATTGTTAATGTTCTATTATGTTCTATTTCTGTTTGTGTGTGTTTTTCCTTTGTGTGCCATTTTCATTTTGTTTGTTTAAGTGTAGGTTATTTTAACATGTTGCGCGTTCGCACCTTGTGCCTTTCACCCCATGGCATGATAGAATGCAAAACCAACCAGAGACGCAGCCAACTTAGACGGCGTAACTGGTGGAGCTCGAGGAAGACTGATTCGAGCCACTTTGACCCTTGCAACTTCACCACACCATGGGAGAGGTCCTTCCAATGGGCGTGGTTTTAGGAGGACAAGACCACAGACAACAACAATAAAGAGGAGGCAGCTGGGCAATTTTCCTTATTTTTATTAAAATAACCTACATTTACATTTCATGTCATGCATTTTCGCCTCATCCCTTTCATGACACTATTTATTTATTAATTGTGTCATGCCTTTCATACAATTAATCTATTTTTAAATGATTATCTACAATATATTTTTTTGCTTCTGATGGCCTTGAGCTATAATTTAGTTATGCATGCAGTTTAGCATATGGAGCATCTTCACCAATTACATCTTAGGTCATGCACACACCCCGTGTCTTCCACATTTTCAGATACCTAGAAATACAGGCATCTACCAACACTTTTTCCTCTTCCTTAGCTACTGTTGCTATGGTGATTAAGCAAACTGCCATGTATATCTGTGGTTTTCACCATATCAGCTGCTTGAAATCAAATTTCAGGAATCAGAGTTTGAAATATCAGAGAGGTAGATGGAAAGATCTGAAGTATGAATTTAAGGGAAAAACTTTCATAATGCATTGTTTGATGGTGGGCTATAAATGAGAGGAGAGGTCTCACCTCTCCCAATGCAAGAATCAGGCACCCTGAGATGTGGCAATTAATGTGCATAAATAATATCAATGTTCATGCACAGTGGGGGTTAGAGTTTAGTTTTGTTATCAGGATAGAACCAACCACACGTCCAGGTCATTCTACTGAACCTGCACAATCATGTTTCAAGAAACTAACAAATATAATCATTTAATACGTTTAATTTTAAATCAAATTTAAGTATCCAAAAATCACTACTCATCTATACATCCCATATGATGTTTGTATTTTTACAAAAAATACATTTTTATTTATTTACCTACTTATTTCTTCATTTTTTTTAGTTTTTTTTTTTTGTGTGTGTGTTCTCCACTGTAACTACATGAATTACAGTAATAGTAAGAGGGGGCAGTTTGCTAATAATAAATTAATTTTACTTCAGATCATGATTAACTGAGCATTATAATTGCTGATTTCTAGATATTACTATATATTTCTGTTTTAGTAAACTGTTTTTGCCTGATATTTTAATTATCTGTCTAGCATGTATTTACTTTTCATTCAGTCTTTTTGGTTATGAAATAAACTTTCAGTCAGGTGCCTGGTAGGTGAGCAACATTCAATTTGCTTCTGATATCTTTTCGATTCTATGTTTCCATCTTATTGTGTGCTGCTCACAGACACTGCATGTGGGTTTTAGCTCAGCTGTGCGCCTCAGTGACAGAGTGGGGCCGGGCTTAAGCAAAGATTGCAAAGCGTATCTCCCACATCATGCCATTCCAATTAAATTGGCTCTTACAGCTTGCTATCGACTGGGCCCCCTTCTCCTCTCCTCTTACGGAATAGGGCACATTAATGAAGCCCTCTCACCAGGTAACAGGATATGAGAATCAACCCCCTTTGACTTGTGTTGGTCCCCCCACCATGAGGGTGTGGAGAGGAGGACGTTCACTGTTTCACACACAACCAAACAAAGCATACAAACAGTGCTTTTATTTACAGCGAGCTAACAGGTACAATAAAACAGCGGACTCAGGACAGCTAACCAACATCAGTATAGCCTAAAGGAATGGATTGTCCAGCGGGGATAACTCAAACACGCACAAACACGTGGAGCCTGAGGACCGCCCCAAAAGCGTAAGGGCCTAGCAGACCCTGGGGACCTACTGAACACCATACGAAGTCTCTTTATATAGGTGGATGTGACCAATAGGCAGATGGTAGGTGGAGCTGGTAGGCTTCAACTCCTCCCACAAAGTAAACCTAAAAGAGACAGGCCACAAAACACAGCCAGTCACACGTGGGAGCATACGTCCAGGGACTGTGTTAAATGACATCATTAATCGTAGCTTCCTTCATTGTCCTTTTAGCCACAGCTATGACCAAAAGGACCTCTCCTGAACCACCAGCACCACTTGCACTTCCTGGCCCCAGCCATCCTGACCACCTTCTATAGGGACACTACTGAGAGCATCCTGACCCATTGGAAATGGAAATACCTCTGATTGTGCAGACAGCAGAGCGCATCACTGGCACCTTTCTCCCTGGCCTGCTGCCTCCATAAGAAAACCAGCGTTGTGATTGGCCACTGATGTCCATGTACAGTTCCCTCCCATCTAGAAAATGAGTCCACAGCATCAGGAGCAGAACTTCCAGACTGTATAATTGCTCCTGTACACCAGCACCCTCCCACACTGGACCATTTTGCCCCCCATTTGCACGCCATCTTCTGTAACAGTCTACTGATGGTATATTTTGAATGGTATATTGCACTGATACTGTAGTACTTGACCAGAATTTACACTTACACAGAAATTACTTACACTTACACTATTACTCTAACTGCACTGTGCATATTCACAAAAATAATACATAAAACATTTTTGATATATTATTATAAAGTGATGTGATCCACAAATAATTAGGAAATGACCCACAACGGCGCAAAGCCCATTTCAAATGCTTTTTATATGATTTTAGGCAACACAAGGTAAATACATATTTGTGGATAATGATGGATTTTATTTTCTACGGATCTACTGCGGTACAACTTGGATAAAGTTCTACAAATGCACAGGAAGAAAGTTGCAAATGTGACAGGATCCACAAATCAACAGGAAAGGATCCACAAATGTGCATAGTGCTTTTCACATGTATAAAACACTCTGTATTTTAGCATATATGCTTTATAAAAAATATAGATTTGTGGATACACAAATATTTGTGATGCACAACTTTTACTTTGGGATTATCTTTTGTGAGTTACAAATAATAATGTCCATTAATATCTTTCGTAGTTTTGCTTTCTATAAAGTGAAAGTGAAGTCATTGTGAAACACTGCAGCACAGCACACGGTGACACAACAAAATGTATCCTCTGCTTTTAACCATCACCCTTGGATGACACGTCATCCTTTTACATTCACTGGTTTAAAAGAGGGCCCTTGCAGATCTCAGGACATCTCGGTTTTCATAGGCGAATGCCAGGGGTGTCCAAGGACCATCTTTGTTTGCTTCAGGAAGTGTCTGTGCCTGAATTGGATATCCATTTGCAAATCTTCAATCTTAGCTAAGGTGATGGAACACATGGTTGCTACACAACTTTCTTCAAGGCAATTCACAGTATGAGTCTTTTATTCTGGTGTTTGTACACAGCACAGCACTGAGATGCCTCTGCTTCATGTAATTAGTTACTTTTTCTGGTTCACTTAATATTCTTCTTCTGAATCCTCCTATCACATCTCTGGCTGTTCCCTTCAATGGTTCACATCATATCAACTTTCTAATAGACAACAGATTGGAGTACTGTGTCACATGGTGTCCCTCAGGGTCCCGTCCTTGGGCCATTACTCTTTCAACATCGTTGGGTCAGATTATTCACAGTCATGGTATCTTTCTCCACTTTTTCTCCCGATTGTGGTGACCTGGGTCAGTAGTGGCCTTGCTTCTCTGGGAAACAGTTGATTTTCAAAACAAATGAACATTTAATTAAACAAAGAATTTAAACACTTTTACCAATCACCAAAACACTTTTACAAATAGTGAGCGGCACAAAACAAAAGGTAGTGATGAGTAGTTGGTAGGTATGATTGACAAGAAATGTGTGTGTTTGCAAGGTGAAGTAAAGTGAGCCTGATGTTTTGTGGGGATTATTTTTGCCAACTGGCCTGCTTTTCCTGTTTGTTTTTTTTGGCCAGTGTTTCCTGTGTTTTAGACTTTTACAAATCACCAAAACAAATGAACAAATACGAAGAATATGGAAAGGGTCCTCAAGCAGTAATCTCTCTGCCCCTGTCAGGATTGACGGCACCTGGACACATCACCAGTGTCCAATCTGTGGCTCCGCCCATCTGCAGTGATGGCATTTTCGTGGATTCAGTCATGAACTTGATTTTCGTTTGTGAACCTGTTTCTGTTTAGAGTTCTGGCAACCCCCACACGCCTGCGGGTTTGTTTCTGTTTTCCCCTGTGTTTAATGATGTGAGCGAAACCAGGAAATGGCAACAGAGGCGTTCCGCCAGCAGAGGGATGGGCCGGCTCCAGGCAGAATGGCCAGAGTAGTGCCCGTGGGAGCTGATCCCGCCCTGGGTCCGGGATGTCAGCAGGGTGGATGACCCTCGGGACCACTGGTGGGAGGAAACGGATGACGAAAGCGACGATGACGTGGATTGGTGGGCGGTCGGGGCCGGGATGGCTCCGCCCATCATGCACATCCGTGATCGTCGCAACATCCGTGATAACCCACATGACTTCCGGGGGTACGATGAGAGTGACGAAGACGTAAAGTGGGCGGTTGGCTCTGCCCATCGTCCCTCCTAGAGGTGTGAGTACAGCGAGGAGGAAGATGGTGGAGCAGGGCGACGGGAGGTCGCGAGTCAGCAACTGCGCTGCCGGGACTGCCTCGCGGGGAATCTACCCATACAGCTCAGGTCGTGAACCCACCTTTCCTCTGCCCGGACGTTCCCCAGCTGAACGGCAGCGCAGCACCAGTGCCCCCGCCTGCTGTAGTGGACGTCCCCTCCAAGCCACACACCCACCACCATCTCAACCGACACACCCAGCCCCGTGTGGGACATCCCTCTGGTCCCAGGACCCTTTAGTGGAGCAGCAGGTACATGCCAGTCATTTATAACATCCTGTGGTGTGCACTTTGCTGCTCTTCCCTCCCTTTCAGACGTGGAGAGGATCACCACCATCCTCACGTGGCTGACTGGGTCGGCATGGGGCTGGGGCGCAGCCCTGTGGCAGCAAGGAGAGATGGACAGAATGAGTTTTCGGGGCTTCCTGCAGAGACTGAGGGCATAGTTCGATCAACCAGAACCTGAGTCAGGGATCAAGCTTTGCCCCACCACCACATCCAGCGCCATTCATGATCCAGTACAAGAAGACCCAGCACTGGCAGGCGGCGAGAAGGTCTCGCCTCCCGAGATCCTGGCTGTGTCCCCTGAGGAGGTCCCAGAGAGCCCAGAGAGGGAGCCAGACGACCCTCTCTTCTGTCTGTGTGCATCTGAGTGGCTGTTTTCTGCAGCAGGCAACATAGCCTCAAAGAAAAGAGCAAGTCTGAGCCCGGAGCATGTGGACATTCTCACATTTTTTATTTTTGCATTGCAATGCAAAGTGTGAACAAAAGTGTGAGAGTTTGTAAGTGTGTCCGTCTGCGAGTGGGTGTCTGCAGTGTAGTGTAGAGAACAAGTTCTGACATTCAAACAAATCCTGTTAAAAAGCTTACATATTTGGCAGATGTAAAGTATACATGTGTATGGTTTTGTGTTAATCCATTTTTATTTTATTTTATTATTATTATAAAATATTAACAGCTCAAGTAGCAAGATGTTTGTGCATTTTTTAAAGATTTTAGTTGAAAAGAGTTGGAAATGAATGCTTTTCGTATCCGATTGATTAAAAAAAAATCGACAGATTAACCGATTATTAAAATAATCGTTAGTTGCAGCCCAGACCCAGATGGTTTTATGAGTGCAAATACTGAGGACCTGAGGTAACCAGCAGAGTTGGAGAACTTTGTCTCGCACCCAGTACCAATTGAACACTTCATTGGCATAACAAATAATCAAACCAGATCAGACTTGTGGTTTACATTTACATTTATGGAAATTAGGAAACGCACTTAACCAGAGTGACTTAAAGTCAGTATTTACTACGAAATGCTTGTGAACATGTTATTCAGCATATATTCATCAGCTTTAATGTACTACCTCAATACTACATCATAATACAGAATACATAATACATACATAATACATAATACATAACTGGACTGCAATAATCTCTATATGCCATCCACCTGGTACCTGCCAGTGGATCACCAGCTTCCTGACAGACAGGAAGCAGCAAGTGAGGCTGGGGGAGATCACTTCTGGAACACGGCCCCTCAGTACTGGTGCCCCTCAAGGATGTGTCCTCTCCCCACTGCTCTTCTCCCTGTACACCAACGACTGCACCTCCAGAAACTCAACTGTAAAACTCCTGAAGTTTGCAGACGACACCACCGTCATTGGGCTCATCCAGGATGGTGATGAGTCTGCATACCGACAGGAAGTTGAGCGGTTGGTACTCTGGTGCAGTCAACACAACCTGGAGCTGAACAAGCTCAAGACTGTGGAGATGACGGTAAACTTCAGGAGACATCCCTCAACATTGTTCCCCCTCACTATATCAGACAGCCCGGTGTCTATTGTGGAGACCTTCAAGTTCCTGGACCTGAAGTGGTAGACAAACATCTCCTCCATCCTCAAAAAGACCCAACAGAGGATGTACTTCCTGAGGCAACTGGGGATGTACAGTCTTCCAC
Organism: Denticeps clupeoides; assembly: GCF_900700375.1. Lineage (NCBI taxonomy): Eukaryota > Metazoa > Chordata > Actinopteri > Clupeiformes > Denticipitidae > Denticeps > Denticeps clupeoides. The sequence goes on from NC_041714.1 coordinate 6,465,584, forward strand.
AGGAGCTGCTGATCCAGTTCTACACTGCGGTCATTGAGTGTGTCCTGTGCTCCTCCATCACCGCCTGGTATGGAGCAGCCACTAAAAGAGACAGGATCAGGCTGCAGCGGACTGTACGGACAGCAGAAAGGATCACCGGTGACCCCGAAAATCATCTCAGACCCCTCACACCCTGGTCACAGGCTCTTTGACCTGCTGCCCTCTGGCAGATGTTATAGAAGCCTGCAGACCAGGACCAGCCGACACAGGAACAGCTTCTTCCCCCTCGCCATCTCCCTCCTAAACAGCTGATACTGTAAATCCCCTCCATCATTGCACAATGCACTTTATGTTCACTTGTATATAAGATGTATTTTTTTTTTATAATTTTTTTTTTATTTTATTATTTTTTTTATTTATTATTTATTTATTCATAAAAAGTAGATATAGTTATTTATAAATCACAAACAAATCCACAACTTGTACAATAACACCACATCCTTGCACATTGTTGTTGTTGTTGATGTTGTTTTTTCCTACACTGTACTTGAGAGACACCATCTACCGGAATCAAATTCCTTGTATGTGCTTGGACTTACTTGGCCAATAAATACGATTCTGATTCTGATTCTGATTTTCTGGATAAATCTCCCTGAACATCCCAGGGTTATCCAGTGCTGACCAGAGGATGGGTTCCCCTTTCTCTCAAGGATTCTTCCTTTTTCCTTGCCACTGCTCACTAGAGTGTCACGTCCATGCGGGCATGACGAGGCGGGTGAACGGAGAGGTGGACGAAGAGTGACGAGGAGACGAGGAATGAAGGACGCTTTCACCTGACATCACGAAACAGGGGTTTTAATGGTGAATCACAAGACAGGGGAGACATCCGAGACGTAGACACTGGTGAACATGGAACATAACTTCAAAGACCTGACAGCGGACAGAAACGAACAGGGCAGCTTTATTCAATTAACACAGGTGAAAACGATTAGGGAACATTACACATGACAACGGATCCCGGACCGGAGTAACCCCCATTTCGGACCGGATCGTGACACTAGAGGTCTTGACCACTGCTCTACTGTGAGGCATTTGTACATTGTAAAAAGTGCTTTATAAATAAAATGGGATTTATAGTATAAACTGTAGTTTCTCCTAACCAAGAGCCGTCAAAAGAGTCAACGATGCAGTATCAGTACAGTGAAAGATTACATGAATGAGCAGATGATGGACCTTATTATAATTTAAATGGAATATCCAATAGATATGCAAATCCTGGATGTGAAAGAGCATCTTTCATTAAACCGTCATTATATCTGGGTCAGGCATGTAACATGAGGTCGAGTGTCTGGCAATGTCAGGAGCCAGCATGCAAACATTTTCAGTCACTTGAGACGCTCACACACATTAGCATTCGTCACGCCCTGCAACAATCAGAAATAATGAAGGCATGCTCTCCTCACAACCATGGACAAGTGCAAGAGGAACAAAATGAGCCGTCGTGATACTGATTGATTCTCTCTTTCGTTACCCATGTCCGATTGGCTGCATTCTGCATGCAAAGAAGCCACAGGAGAGGGCGTGCAACGAATTACGAGGTAATCAGAGGTGGTTTCAGGGAGTCACATTTGGAGAGCTCTTTGAACTCCATCAAATGTGACTTCACATCACTGTGCCAGCTGGCCTGGCCTCATCGGAACTGTGAGGACGCACTGAGAGTTCAGATGACCAAGTCCCTGCTGCTATTAATGCATGCAGAACTGTATTTACATTTCTAATGCAGTTATGTGACCATAACCTTCTGCGGGAGATGAATTACATGTTGGGAAAATCAACAGTTTATTACATGCAATGAAAATGATGAGAAAATAATACACTGCCAGCTCATACATGTATAAATATTCACACACGGGACTTTTTTCCCAAGCTTCGCGACTATTGAACAACTATTGGAAATATTCGTAAGACCTACAGATTATGCAGCAATTTTTGTATGACATGATATGACTGTGAATATAGATTCACAGATGAGGTGCTAGTAACGTCAGACACAAAGTGTGGCTCCAGACTCCACAACCATGTTAAACACCGCCCTCTTGTGGAAATAACACGTTGAAGAGGACGTGTGTCACTTATTAAAATGTAATACATCTGCCAAGATTTCCTGTCAAGTGAATCAGGAAACCATGTAGAATTTTATTTGTTTTTAATGCTGCTTATCAAATGGAACAAAATGTTATTATTAATATTGTTGTTGTTTATAAAAACAATTATTCTGTGCTAAATATTGCATCAAATACCATTTTTTATTTCAAATGAATATTTTCTCTGCACCACAGAGATATGATGAGAATGCCATTTCCTGAACTTCCTGAACCCTCCATTCACTGCAGCCGAGCACCGATTGGCTGCCTGACACGGACCCCTTTCCGCTACGCCACGCTCAGCACTCCACTCTGTGTCAGCCTGAGGCTCCTCCCCCAGCGACCCCTCGCTTCTGCATCCCACCCACTGTGTCGCCGTTCCACCCGGCGATATCCCGTCTCTGCTGCACCGTACAGGGATGCGGGGCCTCCTGGCCAAACACAGCTGAATCATCCTCCGCCCGATTCTGGCTCAAGCCAAAGCAAGGTACGGTTTTTCATTATTGTCACGTTGGTCCGGTCATCACCCAGGACAGGGCAGTTGGGGGCAACACCAGAAACAAACAGCACTTCCCACCCTCGTGTCTGAAGCTTAATAAAGCGTAATAAAGTGTTTCTGCTGAGCCACCATGCATGCTAGCCTCTGGCCATGTGAGGGCTTTTCCCCCCTCTGAAGCGAGCGAGGCAGGAAATCACAGTCATATGATACAGGCCGGTGGAGTTAATCAGCAGACGGACTGCGTCGGGCGTGGAAGTAGTAGCTGGAAGGCTGGTTTAATGCTCTGCACTCTGCCCTTTGGCAAATATGGTAAGTTTTCTTTTTTGTGTTTGATGAATTACGATCGTATTCATGTCATTTCTGCACATTTCAGTTGGGTTTTCGGTTTAGGTGAGACAGAGTTAATCATTGAACAGGGTCAAGAATGCATTGACTTCTGAATACCTGCAATGTGATGTTTTCTTTCACCCCGAGCAACTCAACATGTATTTGGTAAATCACCTCACTTTTGCCGTGATGGTGAGGCGCAGAAGAAAATAACCCCTTCTGACAACATTCACCGGTCTGTGCTGGTGACAGCGGCCTTGTTTTGCTGCTGCAGTCCAGACTGTCGCCTACAGGTGGTGGAGGAGGTGAACAGTGAACAGTGAGGTGGACCTTTGACCAACTTTACCCGGATCTGCGCCGATGTACACCTCTCCGAGCCTCCACCGCTGGGACGGTGACAGCATGGAACATCTGGCATACAGCCATGGTACGTCACGAAGCATCACATGCCTCCATACTGGAGCCTGTTAATTGTTTTTTAATGATCAATCCTACTGGTGTAATTTAATTTCCCACTTCACTGTTTTATGTGTGTACGTTATGACAAGACAGGGCCTACAACGCTTCACTGGTATTTAATTCGCTCCCGAGGAGAAAGCTCTGCGGCTCTCCTGCCACACGCCGGCAGGCCGCCAGGGGGCAGCAGAGGCCGCCGCTCGGCAGCAGGGTGACGTAGCGCCGCCGCTTCTCCGCTTTTGTGTCCCCGGGGCGTTTCGACGCCGCCCCTCGGTCGCAGTAGGACTCGGGGAGAGCGGCGGGTAAACAGCTCTGCTCCGCGCCGGGAGGGGGGAAAAGACCGTCTCGTTCCGAACCACGCGTCGCCGCGTTCGGGAGCTCGACGCCGTAGACGCGCGCAGGATGTAGGTAGCCGGGCCCGGAAGAGGGGAATCTCCCCGGACAGGGTGGCTTCGGACCCGGCGTTGTTAATGAGCGCCACCCGGGACCCTCCCGCCCCGCTCGCTGTCAGGTGAAACACCGTCGCCAGGCTTTTCCGCGATGGCCGCGGCCGCGGAGCACGACTTCAGCTTGGCCGAGGCGGAGGGCAGCAAGGAGAAGGCGCAGGTCTTCGGCATCCTCCGGCTGCAGGAGGACAGGTCTGGCGGGGAGAAGGCGCTCGGTGCCGGTGCCGCCGCCGCCTCCAGCAGCAGCAGCAGCAGCAGCAACACGAAGTCCGGGGATGGGAGGTGGCAGGCGCCGATATTCGCCCTGGCGAGGAAAGCGTCCGAAACCTTCTCGGGGAGCATCCATGTGCTCCCCAAGGTGGCGGAGCACAAAAGCGCCGCTTTCCCGGAGGACTGGGGCGGCAGGGGTGAGTTGGGCGGCGGTGACGTGGGGACGGGCCGCCTGGGATGACGTCATGCCACCTTCACATTTCATTTGCAATTATCGTTGCGATCAATTGACGATTTGTGTTGCCCTTTGTAGTTATTCCACTGGCAGGGTCTGATTTAGTCCGCATGGTGTTCGAGGGATTGCTCTACCAGGGCTGACATTAAAATAATAGCTTGTCCCCACCCATCCCCGGCTGATGCTGTCACCATGTGACCAGTGTGTCCCCTGACTCTGCTGTGTGATTGGTCTACAACACAAAAAAATACTAAAAAATCAGGCACAGCACCAGCAAAAAAATCTTTTATTTTTTCTCATTTTTTCCCCAATCTTGTTGTATTGTAAAAAAAAAAATCCTCCGTTTTAGGTTCATGTCGTCGTGCTGTAATCCTGCTTCTGCTTTTCTCGGTGAACATGGCCACAGGGACAGGACATGATCAGTGTGAATCGCTGCCACGCCATGTTGTGCACTCTCTGCACCCCGCCCCACCAGTCCCCCTTCCTCAGACCCACTCGGTGTATTTACAGCAGGATTTACATTCATTCGTGCTTTCGGTATAACTGTCTTGTTGTCTCTGTCCAGTGACAGTAAGGGTTGCATGAAACAGGAAATTCTGTAGTTTGACTGTACAGTGTTTCACCGGCGCGTGTTTAATGGTTTAATTTGTTTCTTGATTCATTCAGATTTGGAGCCAAAATTCCCCGCACCACAGAGGCTGATAGCTTGGAGGAAATTAATTTGTGCCAGTCAGGAGCCCCAATATGACAGACATTTACAAAACCGCATGCAGATCCAGTACACCGAACTTAGAAAGACCCCACAATTTTGGAAGCCCGGCATCTCCCGATTATCAGTAGCAGGTCCCTGACGCCAGCAAAATATCTACAATGTCCTGGGAACGTTGTAACGAGACAAACATTACAAGATTATAGCCTTACATTTTGTTGACAAAACATTCAAGCAAAAGGAAATATATATTTTTTTCATTTGCATTTTTTAGGGCCTTATAAGTTACATTACACATGTAACTTACTACATATTAGAGGTGCGAACCTTCGCTGTCTTCATGATTCGATTCGATTACGAATACCATGTCATCAGTTCGAAGTCGCAGTGCATCCCCTCGATTTTTGTACATTACTTCACATTATGTTTTCAAATAATATCAGTGGGATGAGACGAGATACAGCCACCAGCGGGACAACTTTCTAACAAGGTTTTTAACAAGCAACGTCATTATGATATAATTCGATCACTGCATCGATGCAGAATCATTCACCACTGCATCACGATGCCTTGATTATGAGATTCATTTGTCAGTGCACAGTGGGGTTTGTTTTGGTCAAATTAGACATTAGGCTTGTTAACGTCATAAGTAGTGTACCACTGTATACCAGGCTGCTTTCATGATGTGTGTCTTGTTCGTTCCATTCCAGCCTACCAAGACCCCATGGCGGTTGAACGTGCCAATCTACTGAACATGGCCAAGCTGAGCATCAAGGGTCTGATCGAGTCCGCTCTGAGTTTTGGCCGCACTTTGGACTCCGATTATCCCCCGCTTCAGCAGTTCTTCGTGGTCATGGAGCACTGCCTTAAACATGGCCTGAAAGGTATTTTTCATGCTTTGAAAAAGGCTTGTGTGTAGGGAGGGTCTAATACTTGGCCAATGTGTGTTATTCAGTTTGACAAGAATTTATAACGTGTTTTTCCTTCTCAGATTGCTGATATAATAAGTAATAAAACATACAGTGGGTTGCAAAAGTATTCAGCCCCCTTGAACTTCTCCACATTTTGTCACATTACAGCCACAAACATGAATCTATTTTATTGGAATTCCAAGTGAAAGACCAATACAAAGTGGTGTACACTTGCGAAGTGGAACAAAAATCATACATGATTCCAAACATCTTTTACACTTAAGTAGGGCTGCACGATTTGGGGAAAAAGACATATTGCAATTATTGAGATCAATATTGCGATATGCGATTGCGATATGATAAAGGGCACTTGCTTGTATATCAATGAAAAGTTGCATACAAATTACTAATAGTTAAATGTTTAATTTCAAAACATACAAACTACTTATAACAACTTGAAATGCCCAGTGCTTTCAAAATACAATATTCTACTAAATTAAATAATCACAAAAAAGTATTTACTTAAAAAAAACATTACTGTCGAACGACAAACCCTGGTAAGGCTAAACAACTGTTTTGATTATATTTGGATATTATAAAATCCCGTATTATAGTTCTTACGTTGAACCAAAACGTTGTTTGGAGGCTGACTTAAACACAGGGATGCATAGCTTTGCTAGCTGTTCCCTCCATAGACATGTATATGCTTCACGCCACAGCAGTGCCTATCGCAATATGGCGGCGACGTTGACGTACGTGTACCCATATGTTATCTGAGTCACGAGTCTAAGGTCTCCATTGAACCGAATCGAAAGTCATGTGACCAAACACGTCACATTTAAATTGCAGCTTTTTGCGTTCATGTAATCGCACAGACTGACATCGCGATTATGATTGCGATTAGATTAATCGTGCAGCACTACACATAACTAACTGAAAAGCGGGGTAAGTGCATAATTATTCAGCCTTCTTTGGTCTGAGTGCAGTCAGTTGCCCATAGACATGCCTGATGAGTGCTAATGACTAAATTTACATTTACATTTACAGCATTTATCAGACGCCCTTATCCAGAGCGACTTACAATCAGTATTTTACAGGGACAGTCCCCCTGGAGCAACTTAAGGTTAAGTGTCTTGCTCAGGGACACAATGGTAGTAAGTGGGATTTGAACCCGGGTCTTCTGGTTCACAGGCGAGTGTCTTACCCACTAGGCTACTACCAGTGCACCTGTGTGTAATCTAATGTCAGTACAAATACAGCTGCTCTGTGATGGCCTCAGAGGTTGTTTAAGAGAACATTGGTAGCAACAACACCATGAGATCCAAAGAACGTACCAGACAGGTAAAGGATAAAGTTATTGAGAAATTTAAAGCAGGTTTAGGCAACAAAAAGATTTACCAAGCCTTGAACATCCCACGGAGCACTTTTCAAACGATCATTCAGAAATAGAAGAAGTATGGCACAACTGTAAATCTACCAAGACAAGGCCTAAATCCAATCAAGAATCTGTGGCAGGATCTGAAAAACTACTGTTCACAAATGCTGTCCATCTAATCTGACTGATCTGGAGCTGATTGGCAAAGAAGAATGGGCAAGAATTTCAGTCTCTGGATGTGCAAAGCTGGTAGAGACATACCCTAAAAGACTTTGTATTGGTCTTTCACTTGGAATTCCAATATGATAGATTCATGTTTGTGGCTGTATTGTGACAAAATGTGGAAAAAGGGGGGCAGAATACTTTTGCAACCTACTGTATATGCAGGTTTTAGCCCTGATGCTGTTGTGTTTATCTGTGGTTACCATGCAGAATTGCATATATTTATGGTTGGGGCCAAGTCATGATAAATAACCTGAAAGCGACTCACACACCATGAAAAAATTAAGTAAACTAGCAGCAGCAGTGGGGACAATAGACAGCTTCGCACTCAGCTCTCTATAGTCGTGACCAAAAGTTTTGTGAATGATACAAATACTGGTTTTCACAAAGTTTGCTGCTTCCATTTTTTATTATGACAATTCGCATATACTCCAGAATGTTATGAAGAGTCATCAGATGAATTGGGGGGGACCCGTCCAAGAACAGTTTGGTGAAGAACACTCCAGCATGATGGAGCACCGTGCCATAAGGCCAAAGTGAGAACTAAGTGGCTCAGGGACCAAAACGAATTGCAGGCAAATTGCAGAGGTCTTGAAAAAAGGGCCAACACTGCAAATATGGACTCTTTGTAATGTAACTGTCAATAAAAGCCTTTGAAACTAAAATGCTTGTAATTATACTTCAACACTCCACAGTATTTGTGTCATTCTCCAAACTTTTGACCACGACTGTACTTCTTCATTCTGGCTGATTTGAAGTCATTACTTCACACACCCAGGTGTGTAACACAGTAACTACAGAATAAGGTTGCAGATTAATGTACAGAATAATGTTGCAGGAACCTCAAGTTCCTGGTTCTCCTCTCCTGTAACACTTATTATTCCACCCTGTTCCAAACTATGAGCTCCAGTGTCTCAAGTGGGTTTGCCTTTTAATTGTCTTCCTTAGTGAAGAAGTCATTTCTTGGCTACAACAAGTCTCTGTGGGGGCCGCTGGAGCTGGTGGAGAAGCTCTGTCCTGAAGCAGGAGAGATTGCTGCCAGCGTCAGAGATCTCCCAGGACTCAAGTATGTTCTCTTTTGTTGTTTTTTTTTTCTTTTGGTTTATAACAGTACTGTCCCCTGCGATTCTTGTGTCTGGCCCAGTGAACTTGTTTTATGTTGGGAAGGTCACCTGGTTCATGAAGAACGTTACAGTTCCTCCTTGGCTTCTCAGTACAGACTCGCTCTGAAAGAGGAAGTGCTTTGAAATCACAGAGGAGGCTCAGCACTTAGTGACTCTGATGGACACGTTTCCATTTGATGGCATTAGTGCTCCAGCAAATCTCTGGTGCTTTTGTTTGATCCGCTAATTTGCAATCTACTTATCATGCATTTCCCATTGATTCAGCCATATTAACCGTATTCTGCCTATTCACACCATCCTGCCTATTCACACAGGCCATCCTCATTCAGGTGCTGAAATATTAATACTCACTCAACATTGGAGTAGAATTCGTCCTAAAATGTGCTGTATATGTGTTTCTTGTTCCATGCCAGGACCCCTCTGGGAAGAGCGAGAGCCTGGCTGCGTCTGGCACTCATGCAGAAGAGACTCGCAGATTACCTGCGTTGTCTGATAACCAGGAAGGACCTCCTGAGGTAACGGGTGGATACAGGGCCAAAGACCGCGTTGCTCTTCTTTACGTGAACTGCGAATGAAGGGAAATGAGACCTAGACAGGAAGTGGTTTCAGAGTCTGGTCCGACATCTGCACTCTGACCAGGGTCCTCCTGTATTTCTATTCTGATTATTATAACCGTTACAGTCATTTACGTTCCTTTCGTTTACACCTTCTATATTAATGATGTGCTATATTAACAGGCAGACACTGTGCTTCATATTTATCTGAGTGTGTCTTGAGTGTGTTGGGGGTTTGTGTGTGACAGCGAGTTCTACGAGAGCTCTGCCGTGATGCTGGAGGAGGAGGGCGCCGTCATCGTCGGGCTTCTGGTCGGACTCAATGTGATTGATGCAAACCTGTGTGTGAAGGGAGAAGACCTAGACACACAGGTTAGTGGCCGCCTTTTCACTCACAGGACACTGCGGGTGGAGATCGCAGTGTGTGGAGATCAGTTTGCTTTTTCAGCGTTTTTTTTTTAAATGTTTTTTTCCTCCCCAGCTCCTTGAGTCAGGTTTTTGCAGGAAGCACGGCTCAGAGGTTGTGTTGTGTAACACGCTGACATGCCATAATCCAATGTAGTGAGGATGGATGTGTAAATGTGTGTAATTAATGTTTAGTAAATGTCAAGTCGTTTGATGCAGTCATCTCGCAGACCTAGCTGAGGAATGTTGTTAGCTAGCGGATGGTGTTTCAGATGGCCTTTAGTGGTGTGAACCGTCACTGGTCTCACGATTCGATTTGATCACTATTATCAATGCGGCCCCGTAATCAGAAGGTTGGCAGTTCGAATCCTGATCCGCCAAGGTGCCACTGAGGTGCCACTGAGTAAAGCACCGTCCCCACACACTGCTCCCCGGGCGCCTGTCATGGCTGCCCACTGCTCACTCAGGGTGATGGGTTAAATGCAGAGGACAAATTTCAGTGTGTGCACCGTGTGCTGTGCTGCTGTGTAAAACATGTGACAATCACTTCACTTCACTTCTATCACATCTATTCACATCACAATTTGCTACAATGAGCGCTCACCTGACGGCAGAAAAGGCGCCGAGAGAAGAGCGGGACTGTAGCAGCGTTGGAGGGCTGTGGGGATGCAGCAGCGGTAGTAGAGTGGGGGTGCAGCCGTCCAACACAGGGAAACAGTTTGTGGGCTCTTTTGGCCATAGGAGAGCTGCATGAAGAAGCGGGGCTGGGTGCTTGGGTTTCCATGGAGTAGCTGTAGGAGAACACGGCAGGCTGGAGAATAGTCGGGCAAAAATGGTTGGTACCAGAAGACAAAAGCTGTAGGATCGTCTGGGGCGTGAAAAGTCATGAAATAAATACTTCCCGGTTTGACATGGGTCCCGCCTGCTTCCGGGTCGGTTGCATGGGGTGAGCGTGCACGCCCCTGTGGGCCTGGAGCTGGGGTGGCAGCCGTGACAGGACTTCCCCCTCTAGACCTGGTGCCAGATGGGCCGGGCGCTGCAGGATGGGTGTCATGGAATTCCTGGAGGAGAGAGGGATCCAGGATGTCACGACAGGGAACCCAGGATCGGTCCCCCGGGCCAGCGGACCATGAAGGTTAGGGTGCCATGCACCAGGCGAGGAGGGGGAGGCTGCGGGGTTTAGGACAGGAGAGGTGAGAGCCTTCCGCAGAGTTTTGGCTGAGATTGGCACTGGGAGGCCCCTGGTGGCGACCCCCATAGGATAACTCGGGTGGTACAGCAAGGCACGCTGCTGGTCCACCCATCACCTCATGGCCTCCGCACTCCGACCCAAGGACCGATGAACCAAGGCCCAGGTCTGTTGCAGCTCGCCAACGCACTGATTGACGACCAGAACCGGACGCTCGGTGGTGTCGATTGGATAACAGGTGTATTGGTGACCCGTGGACGGCTTGAAGGGTGAGTGGAGGTCCACATGATGTCCACTGGAGGTCCATAGTGGCGCACCACTTCACGAATCATGATAGAAGCTGTCTCGGCGGCTGTGGAGTGTCTTGGCAGAGACAAAGTTTGCAGTCTTTGAGAAACAGTCCACCAGTACCAGAACCATAGTCTTCCCCATAGTCTGGGGCAGTGGTGGCCTAGCAGTTAAGGAAGCGACCCCGTAATCAGAAGGTTGCCGGTTCGAATCCCGGTCCGCCAAGGTACCACTGAACAAAGCACCGTCCCCACACACTGCTCCCCGGGCGCCTGTCATGGCTGCCCGCTGCTCACCAACGGTGATGGTTAAAAGCAGAGGACACATTTTGTTGTGTTAACGTGTGCTGTGATGCAGTGTTTCACAAGGACTTCACTTTCCCTTGTCAGAGAGGCATGCCGGTTACAAATTCCATGGAGACGTGTGACCATGGCCTGTGGGGCCGAGAGAGTGGCAGGAGGGGACCTTGGGACCTGTGTGCAGCACAGACGGTGCAGGCTGCCACAAATTCTGTGATGTTAGTCGGCAAACCTGGCCACCAAAAAAACATGCTGGATCAATGCCTGGATGCGATGTCATCCGGGGTGTTTGGCCAGGGTGTCATTATGTCCCCACTGGAGAGCATGGGGCCAGAAGGTAGCCGGCATGTAGGTGTGACTGGAGACCACTTCCTACAGGAGGGTCCACGATACGGGGGCCGGGATATAAGAAGCAGGAATGATTGGGTCCGGGGTTTGGTCTTCATTCTCCTGGTTGTGCTGACATGACAGAGCGTGCGGCCATGTAAACTACTGTTCAGTGACAGCCATGTAAATTAATGGCTGTTCAGTGATTTGGATATTAAAAAGAAATAATAGGAGTGTCATGCAATACTTTTATTTTGTTTTACACAGGTTGGTGTTATTGACTTCTCCATGTACCTGAAGAATGACATTGATGACTACAGAAGTGAAGAGAGGTAATGTAACCATGGATCTTTGAATTTTCATAGATGAAAATTACAGTATTTATTTATTAATATTCTGGGACAGCAGGTAGTATGCAAATGTAATTTTACTCTGACCTTTTTCAATAGAAATGGACAAATAGCCGCTATTTTGGACCAAAAAAACTATGTTGAAGAACTGAACAGGCAACTTAAGTAAGTGACATTTTTTTGATGCACAAAACTTAAAATAGCCTCTAATGCTCTATTAGATACTCTACAGCTATATGTTGACATTTTATCTGTATTCATATGTAGTGGGTATGGAAAGTATTCAGACCATCTTAAATTCTTCCCTCTTCAGCCATTTGCTAAAATCATTTAAGCACATTTTTACTATTATTAATAAACACAATGCACCCCATATTGACAGAGAAACACAGAATTGTTGACATTTTAGCAGATTTATTAACAAAGAAAAACTGAATATTACAATATCATAAGTATTCAGACCCTTTGCTGCGACACTCATATATTTCTTCTGATCATCCGTGAGATGGTTCTACACCTTCATTTGAGTCCAGCTGTGTATGATTATACTGTTTGGAATTGATCAGGAAAGCCACACCCCTGTATATATACAGGGAGTGCAGAATTATTAGGTTGTATTTTTGAGGAATAATTTTATTATTGAACAACAACCATGTTCTCAATGAACCCAAAAAAACTCATTAATATCAAAGCTGAATGTTTTTGGAAGTAGTTTTTAGTTTGTTTTTATTTTTAGCTATTTTAGGGGGATATCTGTGTGTGCAGGTGACTATTACTATGCATAATTATTAGGCAACCTAACAAAAAACAAATATATACCCATTTCAATTATTTATTTTTACCAGTGAAACCAATATAACATCTCCACATTCACAAATATACATTTCTGACATTCAAAAACAAAACAAAAACAAATCAGCGACCACTATAGCCACCTTTCTTTGCAAGGACACTCAAAAGCCTGCCATCCATGGATTCTGTCAGTGTTTTGATCTGTTCACCATCAACATTGCGTGCAGCAGCAACCACAGCCTCCCAGACACTGTTCAGAGAGGTGTACTGTTTTCCCTCCTTGTAAATCTGTAAATGTGTAAATGTGCCCTTATTACACCCCGCACTGCACCTCGTTTACTCCGAGCCTCCAGTACTGCTCGCCTGGTCCCTCCATCTCTGAAGGTAAAAGGAAAACATTCATCTAGACTCTTCTCCGTCTTGGCCCCTCGGTGGTGGAATGAACTTCCCCTCGAGGTCAGAACAGCTCAGTCACTGAGCACCTTCAAACGACAGCTCAAGACCTTCCTCTTTAAAGAATATTTTAGATTAAATTGTAATTTTCTTGTTGTCGAACTTTGTGTACAGAATCTACAACAGAGTGAATTAAATAGATGTATTCATAGTTGGGGTCCTAGTGAACCGGAATTGATCTCTTCATCGATGGTAACTTGAAAGCACGTTGTAAGTCGCTCTGGATAAGGGCGTCTGCCAAATGCCGTAAATGTAAATGTAAATCTCACATTTGATGATGGACCACAGGTTCTCAATGGGGTTCAGATCAGGTGAACAAGGAGGCCATGTCATTAGTTTTTCTTCTTTTATACCCTTTCTTGCCAGCCACGCTGTGGAGTACTTGGACGCGTGTGATGCATGAAAATCATGTTTTTCTCGAAGGATGCAGACTTCTTCCTGTACCACTGCTTGAAGAAGGTGTCTTCCAGAAACTGGCAGTAGGACTGGGAGTTGAGCTTGACTCCATCCTCAACCCGAAAAGGCCCCACAAGCTCATCTTTGATGATACCAGCCCAAACCAGTACTCCACCTCCACCTTGCTGGCGTCTGAGTCGGACTGGAGCTCTCTGCCCTTTACCAATCCAGCCACGGGCCCATCCATCTGGCCCATCAAGACTCACTCTCATTTCATCAGTCCATAAAACCGTAGAAAAATCCGTCTTGAGATATTTCTTGACGTCTTGATGTTTCAGCTTGTGTGTCTTGTTCAGTGGTAGTCGTCTTTCAGCCTTTCTTACCTTGGCCATGTCTCTGAGTATTGCACACCTTGTGCTTTTGGGCACTCCAGTGATGTTGCAGCTCTGAAATATGGCCAAACTGGTGGCAAGTGGCATCTTGGCAGCTGTACGCTTGACTTCTCAGTTCATGGGCAGTTATTTTGCGCCTTGGTTTTTCCACACGCTTCTTGCGACCCTGTTGACTATTTTGAATGAAACGCTTGATTGTTCAATGATCACGCATCAGAAGCTTTGCAATTTTAAGAGTGCTGCATCCCTCTGCAAGATATCTCCCTATTTTTGACTTTTCTGAGCCTGTCAAGTCCTTCTTTTGACCCATTTTGCCAAAGGAAAGGAAGTTGCCTAATAATTATGCACACCTGATATAGGGTGTTGATGTCCTTAGACCACACCCCTTCTCATTACAGAGATGCACATCACCTAATATGCTTAATTGGTAGTAGGCTTTCGAGCCTATACAGCTTGGAGTAAGACAACATGCATGAAGAGGATGATGAGGACAAAATACTCATTTGCCTAATAATTCTGCACTCCCTGTATATGACCTTACAGCTCACAAAGCAGGTCAGAGCAAATGAGAATCATAAGGTCAAAGGAACTGCCTGAAGAGCTCAGAGACAGAAGTGTGGTCGACGGAGGCCACCTGCCCAATACAGTCCAGATAGTGAAGCATGGTGGTGGCAGCAAAAGATGAATTCTGCCAAGTACAGGGATATCCTGGACAAAAAACTTCTCCAGAGTGCTCGGGACCTCATACTGGGCCAAAGGTTTATCTTCCAACAAGACAATGACCCTAAGCACACAGCTAAAATAACAAAGGAGTGGCTTCACAACAACGCTGTGACTGTTCTTGAATGGCCCAACCTGAGCCCTGACTTAAACCTTACTTAAACATCTCTGGAGAGATGTAAAAATGGTTGTCCACCACGGATCTGCAAGGAGGAATGGCAGAGGATCCCCAAATCCAGGTGTGAAATACTGTACATTTAACAGTTTAAAACTGTGTACATCAATGAGGAGAAGAGTGAAACATTTAAGTGGGTCTGAATACTATCCGTAACCACTGTAAACTTGATGTGTAAGTTTGCTTATGTATGGACTGTTGCCTGAGATGAGCAGTGAGGTATTTTGAATTCAGATTTCTGTCAGATTGATATTCAACGATGTTGTTATGGAATTTTCACAGTTCATCAGTGCAAGGTTTGCAAGGACGAGTTGACTCTCTGGAGAAGTCCAACTCTAAACTCATTGAGGAGGTGAGAACTCAAGAGGACTAAGTAGGACTACGAATGAATGTTAGTGATGGCTTGACTCTTTGTTGACCAGTGGATCCCGTGTTCTAGCTTGCCATTGCCAAAAACAACATCATTAAACTTCAGGAAGAGAACCACCAGCTTCGCTCTGAAAACTCAGTCATTGTGATGAAAGCCCAACAACGTCTTGAGGTACGGTGTGTTTTCATTCTTTTGTGAAACTGATATTTTAACTGAAAACCTCATGTGGTATAGGAGAGTAAAAGACATTTCTTCAAAGTTCATATGAAACAGCAGTATAATAGAAAACTAAAAAGTTGGTATCTGTAATTCCTGTATTCAGTTTGGATGGAGTAGTGAGGGGTGGATAATTGGTGGATGGATGAATTTACATGTTATGTATTCAGGCAACCCAGGGTGACGTGGATGTTGAGCTGAACACGTATAAGCAGTCCAGACAGGGCCTGGATGAGATGTACAACGAGGCTCGAAGGCAACTGAGAGAGGAGTGTCAACTACGGCAGGTCAGGACTACAAATTTGCTGAAACTATTCTAGAGTGCAGCAGACAAGATAAAATGTGCACGTCTAGAAAAAAAAGAATAAATTCTAAACCTAATTCTAAATCTTCGTAATAAAAAAGATGGGCTTTTCGTGTTTGTGAAATTGTCAAGAATGAAATCTCTGTCTAAACACACACACACACACACACACACACACACACACTGCTGCCAGGCTGGAGTAAAAATAAGTGTCAGATTCTACATGCACTTCAGGAATTGGGTGGATCAGACTTTGGCTTGCAGGGACTGCCTTCACAAGATTAATTAGCAGAGAGGCCTTTTCAGTTCATTACTTTCCTTTTTCAGCAACATGCAAGATGTTCCACCAGACTTTATAAAAGTATTACACATTATGTTACTAATTTTGCTGCAGGATGTAGAGAATGAACTGGTGGTGCAGGTGAGCATGAAGCAAGAGATGGAGATGGCCATGAAGCTTTTGGAGAAAGACATCCACGAAAAGCAGGACACCCTCATCGGCCTCCGACACCAATTGGATGAGGTCAAAGCCATTAATGTGGAGATGTACCAGAAAATGCAGGTATAACCAACCTTATTCGAGTGGATGTGCCACAGTCTGTTTTCTGGAATTCACATTATTAATTTGTAAGATCTGCACGTTTTATTGTATTGAGAATGTTGTAAATAATAACTTAACTCAACTTAAACCATGAAGGGATTGAAGGACTCTGGCCAGTCATCTTTACGTCTGCATTTTGAATGAACATTATGCCATATGGCAGAGAACAAATCTCTGTTACCATAGCAAAGTGCTGAAAGAGCAGCAAGTCTGGGTCCAGAACAGGGCGTTTCTTTCAACAAAAGTTACATTCGGTATAAGCAGGATAATCCACTTCAACAAGGTGTCCATCAATGGATTCTGATAAATTTCTCTCACTCTGTATGGTGTGCATATACCTCATATAATACAGAAATATGCGCTTGTTTGTCTCCAGGGGCAAATCCATTTATTAAAAAACATATTACGTTCAGGACGCATTCGCTGACCTATTGTTTGTGTCGTATCAACAGTCCTCTGACGACAGCTTGAAACAGAAGAATGAAATGATTGCACGACTAGAAGAGAAGACCAATCAGATTACAGCAACAATGAAGCAGCTAGAACAGAGGTGAGAGCTTTACTGCTAGACGTCATTTTACATTTAATTTGTTAATCTGGAACATGCCTTATATGTCCGTTTGCGAGATTTTGGCATGTACTTTTTGCAATTCCTTTGCATGTCCGTATTGGTAGGTTTGGCCGTGAAGCATCTGCTTTAGCGCTTTGTGTTTCTCGTGTGAAGTGGTCCCACCAGAACCTTGTCATGTTTCAGTCAACATGGACCCATCCCTCCCTGTCTTTGTCATTGCTTTATCGCCATCTTACCTGGACTGTTTCTATGACTGCATTGCTGAACAGTTTCTTATGGCTTTTGACATGGGAATTCACTGATATTTACACCCTCTTTCCCTTTTTGTTCTTCCCTTTTTTTCCCCCCTTTTTCCATCTTCTCTCCTCCAATTCATCTCTCGTGTCTCAACACTCGACCCTCCTTCCCACCCCTGATATACCTGCTGCGTCCCCGCAGCGATAAAGATCTGCTGAGTCAGACGAGAACCCTCGCCATGTCTTTCGTAAAATGTGCCAGCACCGATACTGAGCACCAGTACAAGCTCGTCAAAGACATTTCCTTCTGAGTCCTAACATTCACTCGTCCTCTGTCAAGCTGTTGTTAACATGCAGTACGTTGTAGACGTTACGGGTTGGCTGTACTCTGGATCTTCGCTTTCCTACTCCCTGAAATGGCCTTCTTTTTTGGGACTCGTCAGTTTCCATGGCCTGTGGAGCTTTTATAGAATCTGTGACTATTGTGGTACTGTAACATTAATAAAACAAGCATAAAAAAATACAATTTCAAAATATCTGTTGGACTACACACTGATAATTAATATAAATGTGTGTCTTTTAACATGTTGGCCAATAAAGTTTGATGTTTTGAATCGAATTAAGTGGTGTCTTTTGTGAAGCTCTGACAAAATTCGGACTCGCACAATGCCAGTTTGTCCCTTCAACTTGTCTGGCTGGGTGTCTGCTACTTCTCTCCTGTCTGGCTTCTCCTTTTCCCCCATTTTTGGTTTCTGTCGTTGGTTTACATTTCACCCCCCCACCACCACCATGTCCCCTTGTGATGGGATCCCTCGTTTTACCCATTCGGTTTGAATTACACCAGATTACAGGAGGCCGAGAAGGACCGTAGCCAGGCCGAAGACGGCATGCGGAAGTTCAAGCAGCACTTTGCCAGCAAAGTGGACGGTGTTCTGAAACAAATCACCCAGAGGGAGAAGCAGATGTGAGTGTTTCAATAAGACAAGTCTTTTCTGATATTAACGCTGCCATAAATATTCAAATGAACCCGTTCTTCTATTCTCAGGCTGCAGATAGAGACAGATCTGAAAATTGAACGCGAGTGGCGACAGACCTTACAAAACGATCTGGAAAAGGAACAGAAGACTGTTCTTCAGCTGCGAACAGAAGCCCAGCAAATAATCGGACTCAAAAAAGTAAACCTTCCTTCTTTTTTTAGTTCTAAACATCATTTTATTTATCTCATAGGACATCATTACTAGCAATTTTGAAAGGATCACACTGTACTTTGAGACTCCTACATTGTAGCTGTCCTTGTGTAGACACAATAACCATCATGTCTAGTTAACAATGGTCCTTTTGAAAGAACCTACCTTGGATAGCTGACATGGACTAGCTGATCTATATTGTGATAGGTGGGATGTTTTGTTTGTGTGTGTGCGTGTGTGTGTGTGTGTGTGTGTGTGTGTGTAGGAGTTTCACAGGTTGCAGGATGAGAACAGGCAGCTTAAAGGCGTTTGTGAGGAGCAGGAAAAAGCACTGGAGGAGCTCGGCTACAAACTCAGCGAGTAAATATTTGCTGTCCCATTCTCTCACTGTCATTGTTGTAACACAGTTGTTAAATGTGCAAATTAAATTATGCATCATGCTTATTAAATCATATTTCCAGATCCAAATTGAAGATTGAAGACATCAAAGAAGCAAATAAAGCTCTTCAGGTAGCTCTTCTGACATGAAAACATTCCTTGTGTTGATGGTGTTCATGTTTTGAGTATAACTAGTAAGCCTGGAATCAAGCCTTTTTCTTCCATTGATTATCAGGAAATGTTCCTGATTATTATTGGTATACATGGATGGAAATAAAAAGGTGTACAATCCACCAACCACTAACTTATAATTCACAGTGGCATTTTACTGTCATACGAGGAAGCACCAGTAGATGGAGCTGCCTGTCTGTGATGATGCTTAATAACACACAAGGCATATAGATTGTATTTCACACCGTTGTGGTCTCCGAAAGCCATTGTTCCAGAAGATCAGCTGAATTAATAGTAAAATAGTATGCATATTATTAATCAAGCTGAAATGTTTCAAATTTAAATGTTCAGATATTGATGTGTCATCTATATACCAGTATGAATGACATCCCTAGTAACTAGGCAAGTTAAATTAGACTGTATTGGTCCCTTTAATTATTCCTTAGTGAATATATTTCTTGCTTTCACTTTTGGTTATTTGCATGTGGTTTGGATGTTTAAATTAGCTTCAAGCTCTCACCAATCTATTTCAGGGTGGCCAGGTGTGGCTGAAGGACAAGGATGCCACACACTGTAAACTGTGTGACAAGGAGTTCTCCATTTCAAGAAGAAAGGTTGGCCACAAGTAGAAAGCAGAAGTAAAACTGATCTTGTATTCAGTGCATTATTTTACAGAACAGATCAGACATACCATTATAAAGAATTGTACATATTCATTAAGTTTCTGAATTGTACATAAGTTTCTGAATTGTACATATTCATTAAGATTATATTATTCAAATCATACAAACATGATACTGACTTTTCCTAACGTGACAGTTACTTAATGTAGAACACATGCATCTAATGCAATGCAGATATTCATTAAAGTAGATTTAACTTATTCTTTTTTTTCCTTTTTCTGGAGAAGCTGTACAGGCAATTGGCAGACACACCCCTTTATTAGAAGCTCCAGTTCAGATGCACCATCAGGGCCATTTTGTTCCTGTTCTACTGGTTTTGATTCACTGTTTTTCATTCCGACAGCACCACTGCAGGAACTGTGGTGAGATTTTCTGCAACGCTTGCTCAGACAACGAGCTGCCCCTTCCTGCCTCGCCAAAGCCTGTAAGAGTGTGCGACACGTGCCACGCCCTTCTGCTCCAGCGCTGCTCCTCCACTGCCACCTAGGGGACAGGAGGAAATGGGAGGCGTTCTTACACTACACACCTGTGAAGAGCTGTGTAGAGCATGCAGTATAGCTCTATAGCAGGACCACTGCCGCGATGGAAACGTTCCAGAGCTGAAGTATACCTCTCTCTGTTGAGGATGAACACACAAATTCTCATTACTTTATGTGTAATGAAGGTCAGAATGGAGGGTTTTCAGTATGAGTTGGTTGTTATTAATGCTCAGTATTCACTTGTGCCTAAAGGTGTAAGCAGCCAAAATGTGTGTGACATTTCAGCAACATTTCCATTGTGGGATGGAAAGTAAAAATGTATTATTATCTACGGCCGTCAGCGTTAATGTGTAAATCGCCATGATTCATCAGGAAACCTGAACTTAATAATATTATTGTCGCAAATTTTGAAGACAATGGAGGACACAAGTACAATCTTGACCTTTATTATAAATATAGATGGACTTGAAGAGGGATTGAAAGCAAAAGTGGCATCATTTTTCAGAGGAGAATGTTATATGCCCAGCCATCTTTATTTAACAAAGAAACATTCCCCACTAGATCGTCCACATTCTTACTAAATGAACCAGTAAATAAAGTAAGTGTGAACCATGTGATGAATTTTCACTAGCATCAGGTAGTACAGTATTTCTTAAATATTGAAAATTGTGGACTAGTTTGATTTTGTACACCACCCTAGCCTCTTGAACGCTGAAGCGTGTTCCACAGTGAATTTCTCCACATCATTACTCATTGGCCTTGGCCTTTTCTAAATTCACAACTGCGTGGTCAGACATGAATGTATACATTTTTTTATGTAGGCAATTTCAAATTGTCCTGATCAGAATATCCTGTTTCTGATGCATGCCTATAAGAGCATTTAGGGAGGAGGGAATGTTGAGAGCTTTATAGGCATCTGTGCTGCTTGAATTGCCTTGTTTTTGTCCACAGAATTGTCTGTCTGTCAGATCCTTCAAAGGAATCTTTTGAAAAAAGCATTATATGAGTGCTACAAGCGACCTGACAAGGAGCGGGCTGACTATGAGTTCTTCGTAGTGCGATCTGTCCCACAATTCATTTCCTCCCAGCTTTTACACTGCACTGTATCAACAGAAAGGCTTTGTTCAGAGTCACGGCCTATAATAACGCAGAAAGGCCGAACACAACGGTTGTATGTGTCAACAGGTAGAAATACAGGATATGTACAGTACAGGCCAAATGTTTGGACACACCTTCTCATTCAATGTGTTTTCTTTATTTTCATGACCATTTACATTGGTAGAGGTCGCCACCTGAAATGCTTTTCCAACAGTCTTGAAGGAGTTCCCAGAGGTGTTTAGCACTTGTTGGCCCCTTTGCCTTCACTCTGCGGTCCAGCTCACCCCAAACCATCTGGATTGGGTTCAGGTCCGGTGACTGTGGAGGTCAGGTCTCCACTTTTTGTTAAGTACATAACTCCACATGTGTTCATTCATAGTTTTGATGCCTTCAGTGAGAATCTACCAACGTAAATGGTCATGAAAATAAAGAAAATGCATTGAATGAGAAGGTGTGTCCAAACCTTTGGCCTGTACTGTACATGTGTGTATACATGGTTTAGTTCATAATGCAAAAGTTACAGCCGGATATGGTATAATTGCCATCTCTTTAACACCCTCTGCAGGATCCTGCCCCCCGAATTCAGACGTAACCATTTTCACTTTTACTTCTGCTTTGAGCTGCCCTGTGGCGACACTCTCCTTGCTTTTTCTGCTGTGTGTGTGTTTTCGTTCCTCTGCATTATTAGGGAAGCTGCATGTGCCGGTTCACTCCTCTACTGTTAAAGGTACAAGGTTTGGACACCATCAAAAAATGGGGGTTCCACCCCTATCAATAACAATGAATTTTCTGCAGTGTGAAAGCGGCGTGGATAGACAGACGGTGACACGCGCCATTATGTTCTGTTTATTATAACAGTATTGGTTACGTCCACAGTGAATATGAACCATGCAGACGTGATAAAACAAAGCTCTGCTGTCTCAGCACAAGTCGCACTACGGGCACACTTGACTCTAGTACATTTTTTTTCTAGTAAAATTTTTCAAGATTTTGCCGGACTAACTTCATGAAATACCTGTAGTCAGCATATCAGTGATGTAGAAAGCAAAGCCCCCATCTTTCTAATGTTACACCATGTTTCTCACCGCATGTCAGAGACAACGGAAGCGCTACTTACGCTTTTCTCCCTCCATCCTTGCCAGAAGTTAAGGATCCTGCACATTTTCAGTCAAGTAAAAACGGAATTATCGAACCCATTGGCTCCGGCTCTCGGATCGGTTTCCTTCTAGTTTTTAGAGTGGTACCAGTCTCATTTAATCCATGTTCATCTTTTTTCTTTTGTTTCTTTTTACAATTTCATAGTGAGAATGTCAGAAAGCCAGCTGTATTATTCGTGTATTTCTTCATTTCCAGCTAACAAAAGGCAGGGTTGTAGGCATTCTGCTGTGGATGCGGATCCCGGCAGACAATAATCTTGTACAAAATGGAAAATTATACAATGCACTTTGAACCAACTTCCAAACTATCAAACCAACGCCACAGGATTTGTATTTGAGAGAATGTTTCAAGGTTGTGTGATTGTATTTTTGGACATGAATATGAATCCAGGGGTTGTATATATATTTGTGTATTTATTTTCTATGCATGCCAAGGCAAGGAATTTGCTATATATAGTATACGACACCCACTGTTAGGGAATGTTTTTGATGTAAATATGTTGGTAGCGTCTGTGTAATTCGGTATATATCAATGTGCCACATTCTCTTGACTTATTAAGAATATTTGAATACAACGACCATTACCACGGATGAAGCAAGAGTCTTAATCGCCGTTGTGGTCGACAGAAACCTCTTGTGAACAGGTCACATCAGCAGTACGACGTAGTATCCACTGCATGCACAGACATGGTGCTGCCGAACCATGTAGAGGCTGCTTCTGAAACCCAGCGTCTATCAGAACGGAGCTCTGTATACAGTCCTGGGCAAAAGTTTTGCTGTTTCAGTGTTTTTTTTCTGTCAGTTGTGTGGTGGTATTGAAGTCAATATTTGCAGTATCGCCGTTCGCCCTGCCATGCTGTCAATTTCCTTCTGGGCCGAGTCCTGACTGTTGGCAACCAATTCTTTCAGTGCTTGGAGATTGTCCGAAAATGTGGCTTTGCATTTGTCCACCTGCCTGTTGAGGATTGACCACAAGTTCTCAATTGGATTATGGTGTGGGGAGTTTCTTGGCCATGGAGCTGCACACACGAATGGTCTCGGAATATTTTACTGTCGGCACGAGACAGGACTGATGGCAACGCTCACCTTTTCTTCTCCGGACAATTATCTTTCCAGACGTCCAAAACCATTGGAAAGGGGCTTCATCAGAAAGAATGACTTGTCTCCAGTCCTTAGCAGTCCAATCCCTGTACATTTTGTAGAATATCATTATGTCCTTCTTGGAGAGAAGTGGCTTCTTTGCTGCCCTTCTGGACACTAGGCCATCCACCAATGCCTGCCTGCTGCCATTCCTGAGCAAGCTCTGCACTGGTGGCACCCTGAACCTTGTTCATGGGCAGTGGTGGGCTAGCGGGTAAGGACACATACACATAATAGGAAGGTTGCAGGTTTGAATCCTGAGCCACTGCCCACACAGCTCCCCGGGCGTCTTTCATGGCTGCTCCCTCAGAGGATGGGTTACATACAGAGACCATATTTCATGGGGGCTGTGGATTACTTTCACAATGATTTCAAGCATCACCCTCCTTTTAAAGCATCCAATATGGTTTTTTTTTGTTTTTTTTGATTAAGTTCATTTTCATGGCAAAGAGGGACTTTGCAATTCATTTAATCATTCATAACATTCTGGAGTATATGGAAATTGCAATCAACTGAAGCAGTAAACTTTGTGAAAAGCAACATGGGAATAAACCATACAAAAGCAAAAAATGTATAATTAATTAACATCCAACACTCCATAGGTTTTATATAAAATTTAATAAGTAAAATGTACAATAGCTGGTTAATCTATGCAACATCTCAAATATATATATATATATATATATATATTATTTTTTTTTAATCCCAGTCTTTGAGACTGGAAAATATTCTAAGTAGATATTTTTATGAACAAGTGAAAACATCCAAATACAAAACAATTCTTCCATGAAACATCATCGTCTTCAGAACATTCCCCTCAGCCCACTGGCTCTTGAACCAATGCTGCCAGAACTGCTGTAGAAACCACCACCACCACCACGAGCTAGGAGCAAAACATTCACAATTCACTGATACAATATGCAAAATGACAGTACTTCAGATCTTTACAGTGATACAGACCCATGTCAGATGCTCCACTTGAAGTTGAGTTTAAGAAGAGCTCGATGTAACGGTGATCTATAAAGAAAAAAGCAAGATGTCCAGACATTACTTACATATGATATTCATCCATTGCAAATAATGGGTTCTGTCTTCCAACATGCATAAAACTAAATTAACAGAAAAAGTGATAGGTATGGTAGATATGTGGTCACCACTGATGTCCCTGCATTTCAGATTTTTACCAGTGCTGTAAAAGAAAAAAAAAAAAAAAAGACGACATACGCATGTGATTCTTGTCCTTTGACATTGCTGACACTGCATCTTCATGTGAGGCAAACTCGACATCAGCCTCCCCGGTGGACTTGCCGCTGGGACTCACATCAATGTGAATTCGCAATGGATGCAGTGGGCCAAAGAACTGTTGAGGGAGGAGCAAAAAAAACATGACCAACCCTAACACAAGACACCAAGTAAATAATCATCCAAAGACAGCTAGCCCCACATTTGCAATGTCCGCTTCAGTAGCTCGGAATGGAAGGCCCCTCATGTGTACAAAATGTCCGCTGTGGAAGCCTGAAACTCCGTCGCCACTGTAGCCATGGCTGCTCACGCCTGCTGCAATCAATAACGGACAGAAAGAAAAACGTCACTAGGCGATGGAAAGCAAAGCCATCCAAGAGGAAACACTCATCAGAAGTTAAAAAGCGATCAGAAAAAACGTGCACCTCTCCCTCTGTCCCCACGTGGACGCTCCTCAAACATGCCATTCCCAAAAGAGTAGTTGTTGAAGCCATTGTAGCCGTCAAAGTTGCCATAGCCTGTAGAAAACGACATCTTACATCTTCTAGAGCAAGTAAACAGCAGCTGCAGTTATTTCCATTTTCTTAGCACTGCATATCTGAAAAGAGGTCGAGCCAGATACATCTGAACGAACAGTAGTGAGAGGTGCATGATGTATAACTGTGACGAGTAAACGTTTGCCTGGCCAAAACACTCACTTTTCTTTCCTACTTTGCAGTACTTTTAATGCAAATATATGAAGAGACATTTGGACTATTTTAACCTCATTGGAAGCATACCGCCACTGTAGCCGCCACCACCGCGCATCTGCTCCATGACGCCACCTCCTCGCCCCTGCGCGGGAGTGAAGAAGCCACCACGATTCATCATGGGCCGGTCATACGGCCCCGGTCGCTGTGCCATCATCCTCCTGGGAACCTCATAGTATGCACGAATCTCGTTCCGGCTGCTCTTGAAAATCTCTATGTACCTGAAGTTGGTCCAATGCAGACATAATGAGGGCTGAGGCTGGCACGGCTATAAATATTCACAATCAATTTAATAATTAGGTGAACTACTACTTTGGCAGTGAAGGAGGAAAAGTGAACAGACTACTTTGCTGCATTTGCTGCAATAAGGCTTCATAAGTTCTAATAATGCATTGTCACAAGACAAAAGGGATAAGTGACTCGTCCCTTTGAAATAAGCCTCATTAAATTATTCAGCAGCACATATAAGCCCACAATTTACAAAAAAGCTCTGAATGAATTAAGAACTGCACCCCATGCCCTTATGTTGATAAAGAATTGTAATAAAATTACACAAAGAGCAATGCCAAAGTGTGGCAGAATGTGTCTTTTTACATCATTGTGCTGAAGCAGAAAGGTGCATATCCCACCCACCCCAGCCCCTGTAGTAAGTGAGAGCATAGTCCAGCCCAGCCCCGCCTTGCTGGCCCCACCTGTGCCCTATTCTTTCCTTGTGTTTCCCCAGTGCTTTTTCTGCTATCTCCTTTGAGGCAAACTGCACGAAGGCTTCCCCTGTGCTTCTCCCCTGGTAGTCCATCGGCAATGTTATCCCATTTGGCACGATTTTCAACCCTTTAACCCAAGGACAAATAACCCCCACAAGGGGAGACATGTTAAAAAAATAATAACGCAACATTACCCCAACCCCCGCCACCAACTTTTTGCAAAATATTGCTGATTAGCGTTAAAGCATTTAAAGACCTAAAAACACTCATCAATGTGTTTGCTAAATACCATATACAAGACATACAATTTCTGGCTAACTGAACAATAGAAATTCTACCAATTATTAAGTGTTAAAACAGTGTGATCATGACAAAAGAGCTCCCAGAATGCATTAGGCCAATATACCTGTCCAAACATCCACTCCTCATGTACTTACTTGCAAACTGCTCATTTACTCAAACCATCTGAAACGGCTGAGAAGAGGAGAACGCAAACGCACGTGTACCTGCGAAGAACTGCACAATCTCCTCCTTGCTACAGCCAAAGGGCAGGCCCCGGAGCCGCAGCATGCAGCCACTGGAGCTGTCATAGTCTGTGGGACCACAGCGCTTTAGCACCCAGTCCATCTCACTGCGGTTGGACTTGAACACTGTGAGGACAGCAGTTGGAATTAAAGAGGTTATCACTTCTCTCTGTTGAAGCTACAGATTGAGCATACAAAATATTTTAATACCAACCATGCCATTACATCTATTGGACTGTTGTATCGGATACCATGCACCCTCTCCTTTTTTCATTTGTGTGCAGAAAGGGTCAATGTGCAGGGGGGTGTCAACAGTAGAGCCCCAGAATTAGGACACAGGTTTGTTTACCCTCCTGTGGATTCTCTACTAGTGAAGAATTATATGTGAACATATTTTATTGTAAAACCTGATGCGGAATTTATCCAGGTAAACATATATAGGGCTTTGTGCTTTTCTTGTTCATCTCCCATGACATGTACTCCAGTATCAACACCCATCCTTCAACCCGAGGATCACCCCAGTGTAAATGAATACACTTTAACCTGTGCGTGTGAAACTGTACACATCAGAAATGCAAGACAGAAGTTTACAGCGGTGATGATCAAACACCTGCATGTGTCAAATTTGGAAGCTGAGGGATATTATATAACTAAAACCAAAAAGCACTACACAATGGACATTTGCAGCCTTCATTTCACCTCTGGTCATAATTAAGGCACATTCATAACGCCACAGACCTACCTTCAATATAACGATGGCCCATGTACTTGCGGTCTTTTGCTAACGCTTTCTTAAAATCTTCAGTTGTTTTGAGCTCTACAAAAGCTTCTCCGCTTGGTCTGCCCTCTTTGGAAAATGTGAAGCAGACCCCATTCACTTTCCCCACAATGTCACAGTCTGGAAGAAGAGAAGATTATATTGGGAAGGGGGGGAGCAGCCACAAAGTCACAGGTTCAAACCCTACTTACTACCAACCCTGAGTGTCTCCACGGGGACTGGAGACGACTGTAAATACTGGTTGTAGACCCTTCTGGATAAGGTCGTCTGATAAATGCCAACAAGGCCTTCCTTCCTGACTTTTAGAATGGTGGTAAACAAGCAAACTATGCATTCAGCAGCTCTAAAGTAATAGATGCATTGTCATAAGTTCTGGAAGTGGCATAATATTTCAAACTGTGAAGGCAATTTGTTCTCCAAATTGTACGAGATTATTTTATGAGATTATACTCAACATACTCAGAACGGGGGGGAAAAAAAGGAGATTATATGGATCCATGGAAACTAATTTAGGAGTAAATCCGTGTATTCTCCCACATTCCGGACAGTACTCACCCGAGAAAAAGGAGGACACTTCTTCCTGCGTACACGACCATGGCAGCCCTCGAATCCGCACCACATACCCCTCATCGTGAGACATGCTTACCTACAAAGGACAATGTCTGGAAATAAGACCAAAACATTAATGCAGATGAAATATCCTTGCTTTTAAACTCCTGCCACTTTTTTATTACACGCCAAAATAACATCTTGGAGAAAGAATGAGCTTTCGTTCAATTCCACATGACACCAATGAGCCAGTTGATCTACAGCGTAATTAATTTCAAGAAAATGTCACTTTCCTAGTGGCCTTGATGGCCTGGAAACCCGCACCTGCTTGTTGCTTTGAAACACCTATCGTCGCCGCTCAGGTTTATGGCTTCGACATCGAATATTTTTTTTTTTTTTTTTTTTTAAATCACGCAACGATAAAAAAAAATGCAATATTCAATGCTTCAAAACTTCTGCTGGCGGCCTTTCGTATTTGTAAGATGGCCACGGCCCCTGAACCGGACGAACACCTTCGGCAGGTCAGCGGTGAAGCGCCACCGGGACTCGACTCCCGTTCGTGTTGGATAAGCGGCTGGGCGGCTGGTTACGACGCCCAGACGGGGAGTTACGCCGCGGAGTGAGTCCGCACACGACGCCGCGCCGCCGGCTACGCGTCCCGTCTGACAGCAGGAACCAGGAAACGGCTAGCCGCGTCCGCTAGCAGAGAGGACGCCGAATACAGCGCCCCAACGCCGAGGCGCCACACGCGTCTCCACGTACGTGGACATTAAAGTGTCCAGCCGAGCAGTGCTGTAGGCGCGATCCACGCACAGGCGCCGTCAAATACAATTAACAAGAAGAAGGAGACCAGGCTCACCGTCCGCCGCCTTCTGTGCTCCGGCAGGAAGCTGTAAACATCGCGAGATTTCCGGTGATCCGGATCATTCGAGTCGATTCTTCTTTAAGATCCGATTCTTGGTTCCGTCCTTGCTCTTTAAAGTACAGTTCGAATAATTCTAGCATTCTAACAATACTTAGGCAATAATAACACGTCAGCAATCGTGTTTCATTCTTCAGACGCTCAAATAGAACATGACACGCCACTTGTTGAAAGTTGGAACAGAGCCGTCAGAGCGCTGTTTCTTTAAGCGGCACATGTTGATCGCGTCATGAAGCCTACAGCTGACCAGGTTCGCGAATAAAATCAACTCTCGTTTAGCTTTCTTTTAACTCTCTACACTTTCCAGTCAGCAATGGACATACCGATTTTTATAGTTGACGCATTTACCAGTTCACCTTTCAAAGGCAACCCTGCGGCCGTCTGCCTTTTGCCGAGTGTAAGTAAATAAATCAGTCTAATAAGCGTGTAACTTCGCCCATCAATATATGTCACTTGTTTCTTAAAGCCTTTGCAGGATGACCTGTACCAGAAAATTGCTGCTGAGATGAACTTGTCAGAAACGGCCTTCGTAATTTGCCTCCAATCAAGTCTCAGTGCAGGTTGGAATACAGTGTGTTCTCAGATCTAATGGAAAGTGCAGCAACTTTTGTTTCAATTAAACTGAATGCAAAGTGATTATTGTCATGTGCAGTATCTCACAAACGTGAGTACACCCCACCCATTTTTGGAAATATTTTTATTATATCTTTCCTTGGATGAACACTGGAGATATGTCTGATTTATACCATGTGTCAGTGTACAGTGTAAATCTACTGTCCCCTCAAAACAACCCACGGGCATTAACGTCTAAACCACTGGCAACAAAAGTGAAGACATTATTAAGGGAGAATGTCCAAATTGTGCCCAAAGTGTCAGTATTCTGTGTGGCCGCCATTATTTTCCACACGTTGCCACTGGAATCCGCTTTACCGTGTTTGGAATTCAGCACAGTTTCTGCTTCAGGATGTCACAGAACATGTTGAGCTTCACGATCAGCCCCAATCCATGACACTCACACCATCATGCTTGACTTGTCTTTGTTCTCTTTGTACTTTCAAATATGCTTGATGCCATCTGAACCAAATAATAGTATGTTTATCTTGGTCTCATCAGACCACAGGACATGATTCCAATATCCATGTTTTTAGTCTGCTAGTCTTCATCCTTCTTCATCTTCAGAAGAATCTTCCTTTAGGGATGACAGGCATGCGGACCAGTTTGATGCAGTGTGTGGCGTATGGTCTGAGCCTGATCCTTTCGATGGAGCAATAATGACAGCACTCATATGTCTATTTTCAGAAGATGACCTCTGGATATGACCTCTTTGGTCGACCCTGGTGAGGCCTGTTCTGAGTGGAACCTGTCCGGTTAAACTGCTGACTAATTGGACACTATTTGGACATTTTCCCTTAGGGGTGAACTCGCAGTTTAGACATTAATGTCTGTGTGTTTTAGTTATTTTAATTTTACACTGATTTTACAAGCTGTACACTGACTACATTCCATTGTATCAAAGTGTCATGTGAGTGTTTTGTAAGATACTGTGTATATAAAAAGAAATATAGGGTACTTTTGGATTCCTTGTAAAAACAGTGAATTAGGTATGAACGTGCATTAATACACACAATTTATGTGCTTTGATAGGGACACATTTTGCCCTGCGTTGGTTCACTCCGATAAATGAAATAGTCCTATGTGGACATGCGACCCTGGCCTCAGCAGCAGTGTTGTTTTACCACAAAAGTAAGAGCGTACATCACTTTTACATCACAGAAACACGTAGTGTTTCCCCATCATGTTGGAGTTTAGAATTTGTCTGTTTTGACTGCTTTCACAGAAAACCCCAACCCAGCAGTGGTGTTTCAGACGCTGAGTGGGGATCTGTGCGTTCGCCAGAATGGAGAGTCCCTAGTGATGGATTTCCCTCTGAACAAGCCCATTGCTCAGGTAAGAAATGCGACTGTGGCCAGCGTAAATGCTCACTTTTAAACCTAACGCCACCTTCTGAATTTTAATAGGATCAACGTGAATTTGCAGAACTTTGCAAGGTAAATATTCTTACTTGTATTTTAAAATGTTTTATTATATTCTGCTAATGTTCACTTCTTGTGTAGTGTATAAATCTTGTATAATTCTTAAAATGTGCATACTACAGGCTGCTTTAGGAGATTTGCCTGTAGAAGATGTGTGCTATTGTGCAAAAACCAAAAACCTACTCGTACACCTTGATGACACATGTGACAGGTAAATAAATGTTGGGGGGAAAAAGAAGTAATGTGAACTGAGAGGAGGAAAATCCTGCTGTACTCGTGGCATTTTATCCAAATGGGTTAGTCTCAAGACCCCCTAGCATATCGGAGGGAAATGCTGCTTCCCTCATCTTTTTCTTCAGAAAGAATACTTTGATACTGTGAACGGTTCTACACTCAGGGTACTACACTTTTTTCTTTTTTTTTAAATATAATCAAATTCAGTTTCCTTCTCAGTGGAAGTTTGTGGTTTTAATGTGACAAAATGTGGAAAAGTTCAAGGGGTGTGAATACTTTATCAAGATAAATTATTAATTGGAACAATCTGAGTTGTTTTTTCAAAATTCTTGACGTTTAGGTCAGTGCTTACATCAATCAGACCAGATCCGGAGAAGATGCTGCACTGCGATAGCAGTGGGAACATCAAAGGCATCGTTGTCACCATAAAAGGAGATAGAACATCCCCACCCACCTATGACTTTTTCTCCAGGTACTTTGCTCCCTGGCATGGAGTTACAGAAGATCCAGTTACAGGTAAATACTGGTTCTTTGCGTTCATATGGTTGAGGGGAAAAATTGCTTATTTAAGAAATGAACACACCTACTGTCATGTTCTGTTTGCAGGATCTACACACACCATTCTTGCTGCTTACTGGTCAAAGAAACTAGGCAAACAGAAGATGCTAGGTAATAAAATGCTTTAGAGGTGGTAATGTTAACACTCTTTATCAATAACTCATGGTGTTAAGGGTTGGCCAAAATATTCAAAAAAGTGATGGTTAAATGCTGAATACATTCTCTTACAGTACAAAAGTATTCAGAATACTTTTAAGGGGCAGTGGTTGCCTAACTGGTAATTAAGCAGGTGCCACTGAGCAAAGTACCATCCCCACACTGCTCCCCGGGCGCCAGTCATGGCCCGTCAAGGTGATGGGATAAATGCAGAGGACATATATCATTGTGTCACAGTGTGCTGTGCTGCAGTGTTTCTCAGTGACAATCACTTCACTTTCAAATATTATGCAGAGCTGTGAATTATAATTTTTTTCTACAATACATCTGGAAGGTAATTTTTTAGCATATATTAGCATATACAATGCATGCGCAAAGTGTTCACAGCATATCACTTTTTCCACATACAACACCCCATAATGACAACATTACTTGTGGTTTTGGCAAATTTGTTAAAAATAAAAGAAATGACATGTATTCACAGCCTTTGCTCAATACTTTGTTGATGCACCTTTAGCAGCAATTACAGTCTTTTTGAATATGATGCCACAAGCTTGGGACACCTAGCTGTGGCCAGTTTGGCACATTCCTCTTCGCAGCACCTCTCAAGCTCCATCAGGTTGGATGGGAAGCATTGGTGCACAGCCAATTTAAGATCTCTCCAGAGATGTTCAATTGGATTCAAGTCTGGGCTATGGCTGGGCTGCTCAAGGACTTTTACAGAGTTGTCCTGAAGCCACTCCTTTGATATCTTGGCTGTGTGCTTACGGTTGTTGTCATGCCGAGAGATGAACTGTCGCCCCAGTCTGAGTTTAAGAGCACTCTGGAGCAGGTTTTCATCCAGGATGTGTCTGTACATTGCTGCAGTTGTGATTCCTGATTAGTCTCCCTGTTCCTGCCTTTCCAAATCATGTCCTATTAACAGTTGTTTCACAGTTGGGCTCCAATGACGCTGCAGAAACATCTCTAGGATGAGCAGGGGTATCATGAGGCACCTGAACTCAATTTTGAGTTTCATAGCAAAGGCTGTGAATACTTATGTACAGTACAGGTCATGACCATTTACATTGGTAGATTATCACTGAAGGCATCAAAACTATGAATGAACACATGTGGAGTTATGTACTTAACAAAAAGTGGAGACCTGGCCTCCACAGTCACTGGACCTGAACCCAATCCAGCTGGTTTGGGGTGAGCTGGACCCCAGAGTGAAGGCAAAGGGGTCAACAAGTGCTAAACACCTCTGGGAACTCCTTCAAGACTGTTGGAAAACCATTTCAGGTGATGACCTCTTGAAGCTCATAGAGAGAATGCCAACAATGTGCAAAGCAGTAATCAGAGCAAAGGGTGGATATTTTGAAGAAACTAGAATTTAAAACATGTTTTCAGTTATTTCACCTTTTTTTGTTAAGTACATAACTCCACATGTGTTCATTCGTGGTTTTGATGCCTTCAGTGAGAATCTACCAACGTAAATGGTCATGAAAATAAAGAAAACACATTGAATGAGAAGGTGTCCAAACTTTTGGCCTGTACTGTATATGTGCTTTCTCAGTTTCTTCTTCTTATTATTATTATATTATTATTAATATTATTTTCTTATTTATTACAAAATGTGTAACATAACAAAATATGGTAAAATGTGAATACTTTGCGGTTGCATTGTATATGAATAAAATATCAGTATGAATACGGTTTATTCTTAACTGTGAAAGAACACACTGATTGGCCCAAAGACGGGCTAACATTAATTTTTCCTAATTTGACTTGTATGGCCATTACTTATTGAAACTAACACTAATTACATAAAAAGAGCTCCTCTGTAAACTGTTTTACTGATGCTTCCTTGTTATTTCTGCATAACAGCATATCAGTGCTCAAAGCGTGGAGGAGAGCTGGAAGTGGAAATAAAGGGTGATAGAGTGGATATCACAGGCCAAGCTGTAATTGTCCTCCAAGGGACACTGCTTCTGTAAACCCAAGGGACAAGACAAGAGACAAACAGCAGCAGAGCTCTGTGGTTTTTTTTTCCATTCACTTACTGTTTCTTACTTACTTCCTGACTGCTGTTTTTCACTGATGTTAAAACCACATGTGGCAAAATAAACGTGATATTGACTTTTTGCAAGGCCCATACTGATTGTATTACTCTAAAAGAACAGTTTCCACCTTTTGCATGAGACGTCAATGAGCTGTTACTGAGGTGGAATAAGCAGATTTGGAAGTGGAGTCCTGCACTTTCATTTATCTGGGCTTGGGACCAACACCAAGAAATGCAGAGTTACATGCTTCCTCAGCGGCCAAATGTCACCAAGAATTGAAAAGGGGAAGTACACAAAGTCCATTCTTGTTTTTTCAAAAATGTAAAAATTTGCTAAATTAAGATAGCAAAAACGGGGTATAGGTGAGACCACAAATTGCGATGGCACAACAAGCTGTTTTCTAACCTCTTAAGAGTTGAAACTGTAAATGCTGCTGAGCATGAAAATCACTTCAAATGGTGACTGGGTCTTTAAAAAATGGTGACCGAGTTTAAAGTCCAAGAGTCGCTCCTGACAGATAAAACAACCAGAAGACCTCAAATCACAACCCAAGCATTTCACAGTATTTCATACTTATTTTTTAAAGGGCACATCTCCATGGAAGTACCAATATATTTTGTGGATGCATTCACTAATTTACCTTTTAAAGGCAATCCTGCAGCGGTGTGTTTATTACAACATGTAAGTCTTCAGTTGGCTTTAACTTTAACTGTGTGTGCACATTGTGTTGCATAATGATAAAATAACATGATATTTGATATTTGAAGGCATTGCAGGATGAGATGTACCAAAAGATAGCTGCTGAAATTAACCTGTCAGAAACGGCCTTTGTTATTCCTCTCAAATCATCAGACTTCACTTCAGGTTGGTTTATGTCTATTTATGTGTCAGCATATGAACAGGTCTTCTTGTTAATACATTAATTATTGTCAGCATACTTACTAAAGTCATTCCATTTCATGAGACTTCTTGCTTTTACTTAATTTCTGTCATATCTCATCTTTTACTCCACTAAAGTGTGCTAAATCTGGTGTTCCTTTTTATTTGGATCAAAATGGTTCAAATTAATTGGCTGCAAGTTCCAGTCTTTGTGAGAACATATCTGACTTATCCAAACATATCCACAAATGCAATTTATACAAACTCTAGTTCCTATTAGAGTCAACCTGAATCGGCCAGATATAATCGGCCACGGGCAGTGGTGGCCAAGTGGTTAAGGAAGCGTGTATCACAATGACAATCACTTCACTATCACCTACATAAGCAGATTGCAAAGTAAGTCATTTATGCAACCATGTTTCGTCATAACTGCATGTTTTTTATTTCATAACAACTTGATTCTGTCTAATGGAAATGGTTTCCCTTCAATGTTTTGTGATCATTTGTTTCAATTTTTATTTTATTTTAATTATTCTCTGTATTATATTTTCTTTATATGAAAGTTTTAAGGGAGGACGTCAGCATTTTACTGTGGAATTTTTTTGTGCAGTACATGATTTGTGTGCAGTACATGAAATTGAATAGATACAGAAGTACATTTTACTATAAACTCTTACTTGTGTGTTTGCCATGTAAATACATTAACCTCTTGTCTGCCCCTTTCATTCAGAAATCTTTTTCTGAACATTTTGGTAAATACAAGCTAATTTTACTCGATGTGTTAGTCATTATAGCAACCTGGCCAAACTATCAAATTTGATCACGTGGGCTAGAATAGAGACAGTGATATTTGCATTAATATTCATTGACATTTTTTCTTGGTGTCCACTGTCATCTAGTGGTTAGGTGCTGAAATGTTAAAATAAATGACCTAGACTAGTATACCCGTCACAAAGTTTTCATTCCAACCAGCACAGTTTGCAACTGGCAGCAATAATTACTAACTAGGCTGCTAGGAAGAACATTTTCTGCTCTGTCTGCCTCAAATCTTCTGAGTGAGCTTTTTACTCAGCGTTGGAACACTGCCGATTTGGTTGGAAAGGTGACATCAACACTGATCAAACCCAGGGATGAAACATGAGGTTGATATCAATTAAGAATGCGTGATGGTAGAAGATTTTTTATTTATTTTTTTTACCACAGAAGCCCGTTTTGCCCTGCGGTGGTTTACCCCAACAAATGAAGTGCCTCTATGTGGACATGCCACTCTGGCCTCAGCAGCAGTGCTGTTTTACCTGAGAAGTAAGGTCCTACCATGTACAAAACACAGTTTCACATCAAATCATTTACTCATACTGAGGATACCTCATTGTCTTCATGTCTGGCCTTACAATACTACGGTCACAGAGAACATCAACCCAGCCGTGGTGTTTGAGACCCTCAGTGGGGATCTGTGCGTTCGTCAGAATGGAGAATCCCTAGTGATGGATTTCCCTCTAAACAAGCCCATTCCCCTGGTAAAACAATTATTTTTCCTATTCCATTATTCCGACAACTAACTAATGCAGTCTCACACTTCAACAGGATCCGCATGAATTTACAAACCTAATTCAGGTAAGTAAGCATTTCACAGGTCATAAAAAAAACTATTTCCAAAAAGATTTAAGAAAATGATATATTTTAAATGTACAGGTTGCTTTAGGTGATTTGGTGCCTCAGGATGTACGCTACTGTCATGCAACAAAAAAGTTGCTGGTGCGCCTTGCTGACACATGTGACAGGTAACTTGTCACATGGCTGGAATTGACATTCTTTGTCATTTAAACCCAAAAATTCTAATAACAAAAAAAAAACAGACACACAAGAGGAAATTGTGACCACAGTATGAAGAAGTGACATTAATAATGCGTTTAATGTTGATTCTTCTGCAGGTCAGTGCTCACATCACTGAAACCAGACCCAGAGAAGTTGCTGCGCACCGAGAGCAGAGGAAAAATCACAAGTCTGATCGTCACCATGAAAGGAGCTCCCACATGCCAGCCCGGCTATGATTTCTACTCCAGGAACTTTGCACCCTGGAATGGAATTCCAGAAGATCCAGTGACTGGTATGCTGATATAAAGTAATATTATAAATGAACTGGTTCAGAAAAGAAGTTTTCTGCCCTTCATCTCCAGGATCTGCTCATACTGTACTGGCAGGCTACTGGGCAGAGGAACTGGGGAAGCAGAAGATGCTAGGTAATTTTAAAATTATGTTAAATTATATTAAATTATGTTCAGTGGGCCTAGTCATTTCAAGCCATTAAATGAAGGTTTCAATCTGAAAATCAAGATTAATCAGTAATTTATTCAAGGCATAAACACAAAGTTGAAAGGTCACACAGTATCATATTTTATCAATGAAGTGCTCCATTTCACCACTATTTTTAACTCTTCCAATAAAACTCCACATTTTACATCTTCACAACCTACTTGATTTGTTCATTATGAATATTTATATTCCATATTAGCTGAGCTGCAATGTTTTGATTTTACAAGTTGTAAAGTACAGTGTGAAATAAAATAATACAGATTAATGGTTTCTCAAAACCCGTTTCACAGCATATCAATGCTCCAAGCGTGGAGGAGAGCTTGAGCTGGAAATTAAGGGCGACAGAGTGGATATTTCTGGCCGAGCTGTGGTGGTCCTCCAGGGGACGCTCACACCCTAAACCTGATGGACAGAAGTCAACGTGTCTGAACGGACATCTGGTGTCAAACCTGCCACTAATGTCATGACGTCCTACAGTGTTCAAAGAAAACGATTACTTAAAAAAATAAAACCTCACATAGCTATCAAAACGGCTTTATTTTATATTGCAAATACATAAAACACATAAAACACTGAACAATAAAATGTAAGAAAGTAAAATCTGTGCTTGGTGTTACTGTGGTAAATTCGTTCAACACTTATTCCAGTCAGTAAAATTATGTCCTTGTATGGTTTTTGAGGTGTCAAAAAGAAGTGAGGTGAAACACCAGTACATAATTTTCCTTCTGGTACCCAGAGGTCAGAGGTGAGCTGAGGGCAGTACCTCATGGGCAGCTGGTGGCAGTTGAAATATGTGATTTTTTTTGGTAAAGGACAAAAACCAGCAAGAAATAACATTTATAGCACATGCAGAACTACTGTAAACTGCTTACATTTTCATTTTTTGATTATTGCCACATAAAAAAAACTATCTTGAACATTTAAATATATTTTTAAAGCAGTGCGGTTCAGACTCACCATAATAATAGTAATAACAATAAAAAGGATATCATGTTCTCTTGCTCCAGGTGGGTGAGAAGCTTCAGGAGGGGGGAGTAGAGGCGGAGGGCAGTGGAGGAACCAATCATCAGAAGCTTGTGCTTGGCTCTGGTAATGGCCACGTTCAACCTCCTCCAGTCCTTCAGCAGCTCGCCCAGCTAGAGAGAGGGGTGAAAGGCTTAAAAATGCAACAGCAAGGAAAACAATAAAATAAAACCGGGCTGATGGAAATCTGGTAATTACTAAATATCACAATATAATCATGTAATTAGATTAATTAATTTCACAGAAAACATTACAGTAATATCGCAATCGTGAAGATCTACCATTACTTGTCTTGGGTAATAGCAGCTACTTCATCTTGTAATACAATACAAATAACACCACAGAAGTCCATTTCTGATCATAGTAAACATTTTGGAAAATAATAAACTTATACATTACAATAGTTCAGGACCATTACAGTATGCAGCAATAAATATATTCCAACAGACAAGCTGTCCTTTGATGCAAGTACAATAACCAGAGTGCGGCGCTCACATTGGCCTCCATGTTACTTCTGACGAAAGACACGATGATGACACTCTTGTCACGGCCCTGGTACTTGTCCACGGTGTTGACCTCCACTGAGCGGTACGCAGGGGCTTCCAGCAGCCCAGAGATGGCCTTGAGCTGCTGCCGATATGGAGCGATTACGCCAATGTCCACAGCCTTACAGCCAGCCTGCAAAATCATCGGAACAAATAAGCTCCTATTAACCAACTAAAACATCACCGGCCACTTCTGCCAGTGAAAGCAGAACCTACAGACCACGGTTCGAATCAGGGACATGCTAAACGCTCATCCAGGGCACACACACCATTCACACCCCTTTCACTCACACCTATGGCGAATTTAAAGCTGCCAATCTATCTAGTTTGCATGTTGTTGAGCAGCGGGAGGAAGCCGGAAAACCCAGAGGAAACCCGCAACCACATGGGGAGAGCGTGGAAACTCCTCAAACACAAACCTGGAGCCCGGATTCACTGCTGCGACCGTGTGAGGCCATGACGCTAACTGCAGCAGCATCATTCGGCTCCCATTAGTTAATTATATTTTATTAAAGTCAGACATAATCCTCACTTTGACCAGCAGGCTGACGACTGCATGAACCAGAACTGCTTCGGTGTGGTTACTGATGCCTCCTTTCTCCACTGTTTCTATTGCAGGAACCTGGAAAAGTCGTGAGAAATGCTGTGTATTACAAGGCAGTCTTCCTAATTGCAAACAGGATGATTAAGCTGGCAGCTTTTAGGTAGCCTACCAAGAAAACTAATAAAAATTCATCTTTGTAATTCTGGTTTTGGTCTATTTCAATATTTGAGTTTCAGGTGACACTGATAGCAACAGTGAACGTGACCTTTGACACCTATTGTAGGCCTGTAGTCAGTGTGGCTAAAAATGATTTAAGAGACCTTGCTTGTGTCCAAAAAGCAGACAGAGTTGAGGGGATCCAGGGCAGCGTGGATCCAGGCGGAGTATTCCTCCTGGCCCACACAGAGCTCCAGCTCTCTCTCCACACTGGCCTGGGATGGGAGCTGCAGCACAGCACTAGCCGTCCGCTCCGAACCGCACTCCAGCTTGCCCTCGTACATCAGCGTGTTGCTCAGCGACATGATCTTACTGCAGCACAGAAACCAGAGGAGTTTAACACTTTATAAAAAAAAAAAAGTCCATTTAATACATTAGGACTATTTCAACAAGATAAAAATGGCATGAATGCTTTGAGACAAGCTAACCTGTTCATTCTGTACTGCACATTTAGTTGGACCACAGCACTTGAGTGTCGCTCCAAACGCTTAAACAAACTCTCGTCCATACCCAGCGTCCTGAGCACATACAAAAAAAAATAAAAATCGAACCTACAAGCGGCTTTTCGACTGACCGATGATACACTAGTAATCCAGATTGGCTGTAGACCACCAACCTGGCCTCGGCATTCTGGACAATAGGGGGAAGCTGCTGATGGTCTCCAACCAGGACGAACCGCTGGGCGTAGAAGAGTGGCCCCAGGCAAACGGGCTGACTGATCTGAGACGCCTCATCCACAATGCAGAAGTCAAAGTGTCTGCGGGTAAAGATGGGGTGTTTCACACCCATGCAGGTGGTGGCTACAACCAGCTACAGGGAGAAAGGAGAGCAAGTTAGGGGATGGTATTTAAGTCTGTAACCATTCATTCACACACACATCAAAACTTAAAAGGCCAGGTTTAGAAGATTTACCACACCTCTTTACTATAGAGATGCTCCAGCTCAGCAAGCGTCTTAAGGCCTTTGGCCCGACATTGCTCCTCAGTGAAGGGGAGCACATCCGGGTGCACCTTCTGAGCTCGGCCCAGTCGGAGAAACCCAATCTTAAACTTCTTCAGCTTCAGCAGGATATTGTCAACGGCGGAGTGTGTGTAACTGGTGAGCAGCACGCTGAAGCCGCAGGCATGCAGGATCCGAACCTGAGCGACAGACAGGCCGTTTCAAGATGGGGCACATAACAAATGAAAACTGACGAGGAACCATCGTTCTTCTTCATTCTGAAACACGAACAACTGAAATGTGTCTCACCAGCGTGCATATCGTGGTGGTTTTGCCTGTGCCGGGCATTCCCACGATGAGTGTGTAATCTTTCGAGAGCAGCACTTTTTTCATGGCCTGTTTCTGAGGTTTGTTGAGACCTGCAATGTGGTTAGTGCTCTTGATCAATTTAAAAATATTATTTTCATATTTCAAAGGACAAAATTGGAGAGAAAATTGTTTGATGACTACTATGTAATACATTACATTAATTTATTAGACTAGCAGGTGGGGAATATCACTGAATCATGATGAATTCTGCTTTAATGAAACCAATTCATTATTTATATATATAATATTGTGTTTATTGACAAGACAATTATACAAAACCAGTGAACCTTTGGAATTACAATAAAAAAAAAAAAAAAACTTTCTTTACCTTTAAGGATGTTGGCAACAGTGTCCTTGGCATTGCGAGGCAGGACGCTGCTCAGGCTGTCAATAAACTGAGGAGCCCTGAACTCCACAATCAGCTCCCGTAACCTCTGACTGCAGGAACAGACATCAAATGAAACAATACTTTGATCTGGATGTTTTATGGTCTGTTAAATTACAGCCATAGTTGCTGCAGAAAAGCATGGTTAAAACGGAGGAAACTGAAAAGGAAAAGGGCTCATTTTGGTTTCGTAATGAGTCAGTTTACACTGAACAAAGTGAAAGTGAAGTGATTGTCATTGTGATACACAGCACACGGTGACAACGAAATGTGTCCTCTTGCTTTTAACCATCACCCTTGGTGAGAAATGGGCAGCCATGACAGGTGCGGGGACAGGTGTGTGGGGACGGTACTTTTCTCAGTGGCACCTCAGTGGCAACTTGGCAGATCGGGATTCAAACAGGCAACCTTCTGATTACGGGGCCGCTTCCTAAACCGCTCGGGCCACTGCTAGGCCACCACTGCCCAACCACAGAAGGTTGCCAATTCGAAGTCACTGAGGTGCCACAGAGCAAAGCACCGTCCCCACACACTGCACCTGTCATGGCTGCCCACTGCTCACCAAGCAGAGGGCACATTTCGTTGTGTCACTGTGTGCTGTGCTGCAGTGTTTCACAATGACAATCACATCACTTTCACTATATTTTTACACTCACCTTGTCGGGGAATTTTCCATCAGCTTTGAAAGGTTTCCGACGTGGGTGGACAATCCACCTGCACCTTCGTCCTGGTCCAAACGGAAAACCACGCTGGCAGGGTATTTTGAGAGGTCCCTATAATTGCATAAGGCATACTTA
Organism: Denticeps clupeoides; assembly: GCF_900700375.1. Classification (NCBI taxonomy): domain Eukaryota; kingdom Metazoa; phylum Chordata; class Actinopteri; order Clupeiformes; family Denticipitidae; genus Denticeps; species Denticeps clupeoides. The sequence continues at coordinate 6,507,653 of NC_041714.1, forward strand.
CACTGAAGGCCAAAAACCACCAAAATATATACTAGTCATACATATATACATAGAAATATCCATAAAAGTAGATTTTGAAATAAATACTGAACAACAAGCTCTCCTTACCGGTCTAAAGAGCATGTAACCGCATCACTGGTCATTTCGGTCACGTAACCAGCCGCCACACCTATTAGTCTGACGTCCTGTCCACTGACCACAACTCTGTCACCGACTATTAAACCAGTCAAAGCTTGGATTCCACCTTGACGTTTAAAGTGATGGAGGAAGACATCGTCTGCAAGTGCAGCCACTTCACCAGTTCTCTTCATGTTGGCCATACAGCTGCCACTTTTCTCCCTAGAAACATACATGTAAATGCATCATTCTCCAGCAGCACACAGTTGTTTCCTCGGTTGAGGAAGAAAGGAGACGCAGGTCACCTGTCCTGGGCAGACTGGAGCCAGATGTTGCGCCGGCTCCCCTTGTTCTCCATGGTTCGGGCCTCCAGGGTGCAGAGCAGGAGCCAGCGGCTGAAGTACTGGAGGTGAAGCTGGTTCAGGTGTTGACTCTCCTGCTCCAGGAAGGGAGGCTGGGGCTCAGCTGATGAGCTGTGTGCTACTGGGACCCGCTCCATCGCCCTGCAAGGAAAGAAAACCGGAGAGGGTGCACACATAATTAGTTGCTGTTCAGCATTACCACTATTTGTTTGAATTGGGTTCATTGTACATGTTGAGTGTAGACTCTCTGATGATGTGATAAAGAAATTAAATAGTATAATAAATTAAAGTGTAATGGTTAATAAATCAAAACAGAAGTAGACCTCTTCAACTCTGCTGCAGTGGAATACAATACTGTCCAAATATCAAACCAGAGATTTTAACTTGACAAATCCCTATCAAAACAACACTGATTTACCAAAACTTATTTTGACTGTGTAGATTGTATGGTCTTGTATTGTTCTCCCTCTGTGTAATTTTGCTTGTAGGAGATAATTCATTAGTTGATAGAGACCAATTAAGTTTGTTTCACTAGTGTCTAAAACCTCTGCACAGTACTGCATATGGTTAGTATTTGAGGATGATCCTCAATGTGTCACATCCCATTTCTTTTGCCATTTGTGGTCGTGTAAACAGTATGAGCCAGGGTGACCACTAAAGTAATGTTTTTCATCCAATATAAAAAGTTAATTAAGATAATTGTTATTCTGAAGTGATACCAACTTGTTGTAGAGGGCACAGTTCCTCATTTGCGGGCAGAACTTGCAGGCCTGGCTATCGAAAATGACAGCAGGCAGTGGTGCCAAGCGTGTTGTTCCTCCTTCCACCTTCTCCAGATTATTGCCAAGGTGATGAGCCAGCAGGTTCCGTAGCTTTAGCAGTTCTAGTATCGGAGAATAAATAGCATAGAATGCACGTGAGATGCGCAAAAGTGTATAAGCGTAGAAGCACAATGGTCTTCTGAAACCTACCTCTTCTGTCCATGTGGTTTCCGACTACAGGATGCAGGTTGCCGGTCTTGAGGTAAAGGAGAAATCCAGTTTCAGCATCACAGCGCCTCTCCAGGCCCATCAGCGTGTACAGTATGACCTGGAGAAAGGTTTCAAGATAAATCAAAACTTCTGCTGATATTTGAACATAAAATATTGTTTTCCAAAAAGGTCCAATAACATGAAAATGTGAGTTTGTGTGATTATTTAACATTAATACGAGTTCCCTGAGCCTGTCTACAGTCCTGCAGTGGCTAGAAATGGGCAATAGGTGTAAAGAGTGCTTTGGCCATTCTGCTTCACCGATCAGAGCGGAGCATTGCAGTTGCTCAGTGATTAAATGTAAAAATGACCACACACGTCACACGAGTTTTATTTAAAAATTTTTCTAGAAAAACACAGACATGACTTTCTGCCTGCGGCAAACACTGTGGTTGCTGAGTGGTGTTGATGACGTCATTTCGTGAGAACCAGCTCACTTCTCATTAGCATTTAAAGCTACAGACACCGAGATGGCGCGTTGTGGGACTGGATCAAAGTGGCTGTAATTCTGCACCACGGCTAAAAACAGACCTAAGATATAGTATTAGGGGACAGATTAGACAGATATAAAAGCAGATTGTTCACGTACGTCATGGGACCGTTGAATGACAGAGGAATTGTGCTGATACCTGGCTACGGTGCTCAATGGAGTTGGACTCCTTCCCTGTTTTTAGCTCCAGGGGCACGACTTTGTCCACATGTGAACGGTCTCGCCGATGGATCCGCACTCCTGCCGTCACGTCAATCTTTCCCTTCAGACCAAAACGTGGGGACCAGATGTTCTCTTCTATGTCCACAAAGTCATTGACTGTCACAGTGCAGACACTGTCCTGTCGGTTCATGGGGCCATCGCTTGGTCTAATTTAGCAAGACAACAGCATTTAAGAGCAGAATGCCTGAAACAGTCATTTAATTTTGTCTTATTCAATTTAATTAGTAAGATATATGATATATGGGTGCTAAGGGGCTTCACACTGCACAGATATACCAACATTTATATCAGTAGACAACATGCAAAAGAAACTACATTCTGATGAATAAACTCATTTGACGGAACGCTTTTGGAAGCTTTGGTTTATGTGGAGATGTGGAATGAATTACTCACAATTTAAGGGTCATCTGCTTGTTCCCAGCATGAGGGGACGTATTGAGATAATCTCTTGCCCAGTCTGATAGCGAGGTCAGGTATTCCCCCATTTCATCTTTCATGGCCTCCTGAGTCAGATTTAAAGTGTACCTGAGGTCACAAATAAACATATATTTAATAAAATCACAGTAGTCTGGCAACATGAGGTCATATAAAACTTTAGGAAACAAATATATTCCACCACAATCGGTCACTAAAAAGCAAACCTATTAAACTGATATTGTTCACGGATTTTATTGTCAAATTATTGTTCAGTTCTCACATTTGGCCCAAGTAGTTTGGACTGTGCAGTGCATTTGAGGCAAGTTGCTCTAATTTCTCCTGGGAAAAGTCCATGGACAAGGCAGCCTTCTGAAAGATCTCATGAACTATGGTACCGTTCAGCATGTGCTTGGAGCCTCCTTCAAAATTCTGGGAAAAGAAGATTTTTACCCTCGTTAAAAACCAATTGTTGCCTCCTGTAGCCAGTATGGGTTTTTAAATATGATGCAGTAAACACAAAAAAGATAGACAACACACAATATATTATAAAAAAAAAATTTAAAAGGGTTTTTAAGCACTTCGGATGTAAGCAACATAGACAAACCAACCTTAAACATCTCTCCCAGCACAGCACGTCGCATGCAGCGAATACTGCTGGCTATGCTTGTGCCAGATATGAGTAAATCTGGCAGCAAGACCAGGAATCCAAAATCCCTGTTCATCACCCACGTACCAGCAACACACTTGCCCTCCAAGTGAACAACGTCTCCCACAGAAACTGGTGTGGACACCCTGATGGTTGTAAAAAACTATTAGTTACGTCATTTCAGGATGGATGGATTGAAGGATAGATAAATACTGTACACATTTCATATGATATATTTATTTATACATGACCAAAAAAATTACCAGTCATCTTGTAAGATGCATTTCTCTGTGGGTTCTGAGGTCTTGGAGGAGGTTAGAATCAGAAGTTTTTCCAGATATCCTTTTGGTCCCACCTTTTCCTGAACATCTAGTACCCAGTAACGGTTGTGTATTCCGGTAGCCAGCATGACATGGTCAGGAATGCGTTTGGTTTTCCTAGCAAGGCAAATATAACATTTCAGAAACAGATATAAGAATCTTTTTATTGTAACACACAATACACACACACATCCATAAACACACACCTATGGAGAAATTAGATTTGCAATACCACTTCAATCTGTTACTGTTCCGTTACACGGTGCAATGAGCAATCTATGCACAATGCACTTCAGCAGTAAATTTCTTACGATGTATAATGTTCTTACTGAACATAGATATCTTGCTTGCATTATAGCATGCATACATTCTTCATCCTTTATTCTATTGTATTTCTATAACTATTACTTAAGTATGCACGGTTAAAACAGAGCGGTTCAGGATCCGTTTCACTGCGTATTGTATTGATTTAACTATGCATGTGACAAAAAGAAATCTTCAAACTTATCATATCACAAGCTGATCAATATATAATTTTTATAAAAAAGTTTAATTGATTTAAAAGCATTCTTACACAGACTGTTTGGGTTTAGCTTCTGTAAAGTTTGGCTCCATTTTATCATCAAACCAGCAGTCATCCAGCTCATCCTCCACACTGAAGGGTTCTATCCAATCAGGCCCTCTGTCTGGTCCCTGACACTCCTCTTCACCCTGGGATCTGTTCTTGAGACATGATGAACTTGCTTGGGCAGCATCTGTCTCACACTTACAGGACACCACAAGCTCAGAGTCGTGAAGATCTTGGAGGATATCATCCGATTTCAAATCTGTGATGCGGGTGAAGTTTCTGCCACTCTGTCCGCTCCAGTCAGGCTGTTGTGGACACTTGATGTCTGATCTCTTAGTTTTAGCCAGTACACCCGAGGAGCGTCGAACCTCTTCAAGGCATTCACTGAGACTTTTAGCACATGACAGCTCGGAATCCATCACCAGTTCTTTGCGAGGCCTTTTCACAGAAAGGGGTCTGAGCCGCTTGGATTTCTGGCCATCCTCAGGAGAGAGCATGCGTCTCTTCACCGACCCGCCATGTGCGTGTTCTCTCTGCGGATACGAAGGGTCCATGGCAGAAGGGCCTTCATTCTTCAGGGGCTTCATCGGCATCCGGACAACAAGCTTGCCTCTGACTCCAAAGCCTTTTGACTGAGGGCTGCGGCAGACCGGTGAACGTGATGCGTCGGTGAGGAGACCGGAGGGCTTACGCGGCTTGATGAGGCTGTCAGGCGTCTCTGGGACAACGTTGGGATCTGGAGAGGAGCAGAGGTTCTCCCAATCTTTCATACAGTCTGCAGTCTCTTCAGAATTTAATGACGCGCTCTTCATGGACATTGCCCTCACCTAACAGAGAAAAATACAGCGCTGCTGAATATATATTTCTTTACGACCAGACATTTATTCAGGCACTTAGGTAAATGTACCAAACTGAAAAATCATGTTTCTGTCTTATTGACATTCAGCATGATGGTCAGCGCACTGTTGTGGGACACGAAAAACTGGATAAAAATGGTGATGTCCTAGCAGATCCTCTAAGTCTAAGTGATCAATACACGACGATCTGATTCTAATGGTGACAATCAAGTCTGTAAAGTTTCCATCTGTATCACTGAGGAAAAAAACTCACCTTTGGCGAGAAGAAAGCGTTGATTTTCCCGTGATGGCTGTTGCTCATCTGTCGACATTTACATGTGTTGTCATTTAATCAGTAACAGTGCCACTTTATTGTCGCATTATTTTTAATACCCACCACATTCTTCTGTATTTTAGCTTTCAACATGCTGGACCCTGGGGACAATCGCAGTTTATCGTCGCCTTCACCTCATCGCAGACGTGAAATCGTGGCATTGTCACCATTTCGGATCATGGGAAACTGCTCACGCCGCGCGGCACCATTTTCGAATTTGGGGGCCGGAAGTGTGCGTCACGGGGAGGAGGAAGGGGCGGGACCTCCGCCTCCCGCTCTCAGCGCAGCGGCAGGTGGAGAAAATGGCCAGTTCCAGTTCCAGTTCCATTTCCAGTTCCAGGGCGGTCTGGGTCGCGCTCAAGAGACTCGACCGAGACGGTCAGTGGGGTGAAGCCCAGGGAACGTTTTCTCTTACCGTCTCCGTGAAGCTTTTTTCGACGCAACAGCAGAATATTTATCGTGGTTTCCATAGAAACCGGTATTTACTATGCATAAAATAAAAAATTGAATTTAGAGACAGTGATAATATAATAAACATGTTTTTTAGTGAGAAGGTGTTACTGACGTCGAATTGTTTTATCATTTTTATTTAAAAGAAAATTATTTCAATCAACAATCCCTTTTATAAGGGATGCAGTTTTATTTCTCGACATTTTCATCACACGCACAACAACCATAATAACAGTTTTGATTTTAACTATAATAAAAGGTATTATTGGTGTTGTTGTGCAGCCCATCTCCATCTGAGCATTTAAATAAATGTCTTCTAGATGAAAGCGTAATTGCACTGAAGCAGGTGAGCATACCCCACGAAGCAGAAGTGGATAAAGTTAAAAAGGTATCATACACAATAAGCAATTCTATGTCTTTATAATTATTTCATTACAATTTAATGAATTAATTACACTAGTATGCTAGTAAGACTATGTTAGTAATACGCATGATTGCTGTCTGTCTTGTCTAGCTCGCTCTCTTTTGCTCTTCGTTTATAAACGAAGTATTCAAGGAAAATTACTTTACTTTTCTATTTTTTAGGTTCTGACTCAGTCTTTTGGGCTGGTTTCCCGTGTTACTCTGAAGGTATTTGGAAATGCACATCATCTAATAAAGTACAGTATCAATATAATACAGGATAATAAGCAGTATACAGTATGCAATAACATATTTCCCACAAACAAAATGCAGATAAGAAACAGCCAAGGCTCCTTAATACCTTTAAACAGCCAAATACCCGACAACACCAAACAAAGGTAAACCCATTTACCAGTGGCTTTTGTGATAGTTGATTACTTTCTACTTAATTCATTCATTTTGATCTCTAGGCCTCATGTTCTAGAAGTTGCAAAGACCTTTCAGCACGGTACGGCACAATTATGCAGTATGCTATGCTATCGATCGCTGATAATTCATACATTGACAATTTTCTGTAAATATAAGTTACTCCGCAGCCTCGAATCTTTGCTATGACTGTAATAAACAGAAGCTTGAAGTCAAGACTTCAGAGTGTTGTGAAGCGGGTAAGGGAAGTTTTATATCTAGTTGTTTTATTAAACCCATTTCCATTCCTTAATGATCTTTTGTTTATTAGTGCACTCTTTTAATTGCTCAGATTGAAAGACTTGAGGAACTTCCACAGATTCAATTAAAACAACATGAAAAGATGAGCAAGGTACTAATTAATTCATTTTTTATTAACTGAGACATGTCAATGTTTTATGTCAATAAAAATGAAAATATTTCATTTTCTAGGACATTGAATTACTAAACCAAAAGTTAATATTTCTCCATAAAAGAATGAAGGTAAGACAATGGTCTAATCTGCAAAGAAAAAATTATTGCCATCCTCATATTTTTTCCCTCTTCATTCTAGATTGCAGAATCCCACTGCTGGAAAGGCACAATTTCACAGCCTCCTCTTTGGTAGACAAATGATTTCCAAACTTGTCTGATTTGCAACTTCTAAACTAGCTAAAGTCTTGATTTACAACCTTTGGAAATTGAAAAGCATTCCATGGGGTTTGCAACAGATTCATTTTTTGAACCCATTACTTAATTGATGGAAACATAAAAGCAGATTGTAATTTGCTCAGGATAAGGTCATCTGCCAATGCCATAAATGTAAGTGAAATAATCTGAATAGCGAAGTGAATAAAATGTATTTTTCCAATACATTATTCATGATTCAATGCATGAATTGTTCCTACTAATATTTGAACTTTTGCCCTTAAACCCAAGAGACGTATTTACCCCAACGTCATTCTACTTCAGTCATTTCAAGTTGGTTACAATAAAGGCAAAACAGACATCTTTGTTAACATTTGTTTTATTCTTTAAAAAAAAAAAACTCATTGGAGCAGATGCTGTTTATAACTCACAAAGATGCTGGAAAAAGTACCAAAATATATATTCCAAAATTCCTTGTATATAAACCTTACTCAAATGTGTGTAAGCCAAGAAAACAAAATATGGAGTATTACATGGAGCTACCGTTCCTTGAGCTTTTTTCCTTGACCACGTTCACCTCTCAACAGTGATATCTACTGGAACAGCAGGCATCCCTCCATTTTAAGGCATTGCCAGCATTAGGACTGACATAGCTAGCTCATGAACAAGAACCATCAGATCAGCAGTTCCCAACTCCGCTCATACAGTCCCAAACTTCCATGGCAGCTGAGAACATGCAGTTCAAAATGTGGACTTGAAAACACTATTATATTGACCCAGTCCCCCCCCAAAACAGGAATGTTTGATGTCGCTCTAAATGTGAATTCATTATGTATACATCTTAATGGGGAGTCAAATGCCCACATTTATGAGAATCAATAAAACAAGTAGACAATCTTTTTGTGACATTCTTTAAAAAATGTATTTAGCATTATTCTGATGTCCAAAGTCGCACAACTTATCCCACAACTTAAAAAAAAAAAAAAAAAAAAAAAGTGATTGGTATAATGGGGGAAAATATATACATGAAAAGGGACAAATACCTAAGAATTTGTGATTTACATACTACCTGAATCGAGCCAACTCATTACCTTGGCTGGGTTGCTGCTATGTGCATCCAAAAATGATGGACATGTTGAAATGAGAGAGATAGGCAAAATAAAAAAAAAATGTAGATTGGCTAGTTGACATGTTCTTGGGACAAACTAAAATAAACTCCATATGCAGCAAACATGGTCTTTAAAAGTTTCCATAAAAGGAGAGGGAGATTTAAATTCCAAGAAACACCGAGCGCTACTCAGTTTTGGATTTTTTACTGTCACTGCCATTTTCTTCTGCATCTTCTGGCTTCCTTTTCTTACAAGCTTCTGGCTGTGGGGAGAAGGTGACGATGACGCAAGTCATGTTGTCACAACCAGTGCCATCTCCAGATGTGTCTGGTGCCAGGCAGTGATCAAGGAGCTTGAAAAGAGAAAGTTATGTTAGTCTCCCAGAGAAAGCAACAAACTACATGGACAGACAGAAACACACTTGAAAAAAGTCCATGGAAAAAAAACAAAATCTACCAGATCACCAGTTACAGGAAATAAACCACTAAATAAATTAGTTTGATAACTCATCAATACATCTTAAAGACATAAATCTAAACAATTCCCAGAACATGTAGGGGTTTGCACTTTTCTAAATAATAGCATCATGTTGTATATGTCTTGTACACGACTAGGATCTTATTGGAAGACAACATATTGGAGATTATTTACTTCTCTAAAAGTAACAAATACAAACCTCTTCAACAATGGATGACAGCGATCTGGCCTCCCCATCTTTAGGCTTCATCCGCTCGCTGACAAAATCTATGACTTCTTGACTGCTCATGACATTCCTATGTATATAAAAAAAGGAGGGGGTGCATTCATTATTAAAATCAATAAAAATAAGTCTTGGTCATTTTTTTTGACTACCAATTTAGAATTATGTAGAGAACTACTGCATTTCAACACACCAGATTCCATCGCATGCAAGCACCATGAAGTCATGTTCTTCATTGAGTGTCAGCACTTTGACGTCAGGCAGTGCTGAGATCATCTGTTCCTCTGGTGGCAGAGCCTTGTTTCGCTTGTAGAAGTGGTCTCCTGCAAAGCATGAAACTTTTTTTTTTTTTTTTATTTGCCCCCCACACACACCTGAACATGTCAAAATGAAAGCCTCTAATACTCTGACACAACATGCTGCATGAGTTTACCAATGGCCCTGGAGAGGTTGAGTCCACCATTAACCCTGCCGTCCATGGTCACTTTTCCTCCAGCGTTCTTTATTCTGGTGAGCTCCACCTCGTCCTCGGGTTTGTGATCATACGACATGTCGAACGCCTTGCCTCTCTCAGACACAACACATCGAGAATCTCCAGCGTTGGCAACAATCAGCTGCTTTCCCCGGATGAGCGCAACAACGGCCGTGGTGCCGCTATCTGAACCAGGCTGAAAGAAGAGGAGGGGAAAAAGCCACAAGGTCCCGTAAGTTCCAAAAGTACACGTTACAGAAAAAAATGATCTACAACCAGAAAGTTGTTGAATATCAGCACAACTACAAGATGAAGAGCAGCTTATTAGATGATCATTTCACCCAAACAAGGAAAGATTTGACGACCACCACTGACTTAACCCGCAATCATCCTGCTATGCCAATTTAAACCCAACAAAAGTTTATGATAATTAAAATGAATAAAAATTAGTCATGGTTAATTTTTTTCAACTACCAATTTAGAATTATGTAGAGGTTCTCTAATTTAGATCAGGCTATGTTCATACATTGTCCCTGCAGTAAAGCTGATGAAATTGGATGGGCTCGCGAAATAGTTTAATCTACTATGTCTACCCACACATAGAAGGAGCATTAGCTCAGAAATCAACAAACAGCAGTTATCAACTAAAATTACAAACTGGTCCAGACCTCTTCTTTACCATCCATGCCAGGTAAGCACATCTCCTCTTCCTCATCTTCAGAGTCATCTTCATCTAGCTCCTCTGTGTCATCCTCTTCATCATTTTCACTGGTGTATTCACCCTCATCCTCCTCACTACAATCCTACAAGTTAAATAGTTCATTAAATAAGACAATTCTGGAGTCTTTTTTTATATATATAAAAAGGTACACTACCTCATCACTTTCTTCACCCTCATCCTCTCCATCTTCCGATTCCTCGCTGTCTTCAAAGAACTTGGATTTGGTGCTTCCCTGAGGCTCTGATGCGGAGGAGGAACAGGAAGGGCCAGCATCTCCAGTCAGCCCCCCCTCACTGTCCCCTTTGCCGACTTTACTGGACCCTGATGCAGAACCGGAGGAATCTACCATTGCTGCTCTCCTACAGGCCCGAAGTTTTGAACCGCCCACTTTTTCACCAGACTCCCCTGGCTTGGCTTTGCTGTTAGTGATCGGCTGAGAAGCCTCCTGCTCAGTCTCTCCATTAATGCCCTTCTCAGGTTTCTCATCATCATCTGGGCCTTTGGTGGCATCGCTGGATGTCCTCTTAGCATGCTTGGCAGCATTCTGGCCAAAGCGGGTGAGCAACTCCTCAATGGTCATGGTGGCTTCCTCATGCAACAGAGCAGCTTCTTCATTGTCCACTACAAAAGACAGTCAGTTAGTCTGAAACTGGAATAGTCAGCAAGGTATACTGAATAATATGAATGCCATAAACAGGAGGCTCACATACAATTGTGGAGACACTTTTTCAGGGGGGGGGAAGAAAACTACTCACAGTCATCTTCATCTGCCACCTTTTCATTAGTAGTGTCATCCTGCGGGCGGCCAGCTATTTGAGCAAGCTCCTTGATTGCATCTTCTGTTGTTATTTGAGAGTCGATGGTAAGGAAAGAGCCCTCCAGAGCCTAAAGTCGGGTGATAAACAGAACACTGAAAACACATGAACATATGAAATCTTTTGGGCAACTCAAACCAAGCAGGTTTTTTTTTTTACCTTCTGTAGTTTCCCTTCTTTGTATGCTTTCTGCTCCTTGATTATTTCTGGCAAATACTTTGAACAATACAAAGCAACTTCTTCACCTAAAAATAAAATGGAAGGAAGTCATGTTATAACGACATACAACCCTCTTCAATATATGAAGTGCTCACAACACAAAATTAATGTGGAGTTATATCAGGTGGTAGTAGCCTAGTGGGTAACACACTCGCCTATGAACTAAAAGACCCAGGTTCAAATCCCACTTACTACCATTGTGTCCCTGAGCAAGACACTTAACCCTGAGTGTCTCCATGGGTCCCTGTCCCTGTAACTACTGATTGTAAATCGCTCTGGATAAAGGTGTCTGATAGTGACATTGGTGAATTTAAAATCACACTGTCTGAACCTTGCAGCTTCAGTTCTGCATTTTAGTCCAATCATTTTGTTAGAATGGACACAAAAGTGTAAAATTTCTTTACATACTTGTCGACCCTGTCCTTTAAAAAAATAAAATATTTTTTTAAAAAAAGGTCTGCAGTCTTGTAAAATGCGTGTAAAAAATGTGTGTAAAATGCGTCTCATGCTGGGTGATATGAAACCAGAATTAACAAGTGTGGCTTCACTTGAGCCCACCAACTTGAAACACGCTCAGTTTCTGGTGTTAGAATGAATAAGTTGGGGGGTGGGCAACACTTACCGCCATGTCCGTCATAGACCGCAAACATGGCCGTTTCACAGTCCAGGTTCGGAATACAGTTGTGAGCGTCCTGTAAAAAACACATTTCAGCGACGAACACAACCCCGACTAGCCGGCTGCAGCGCGCCGTGGCTAGTTAGCATCGTGAGCACGTAAATTAACACGGAGACTAAAGTCCGGCATGCGGGTTGTGATTTATAACTAACCGGCTAGCACAGCATTAACCTTCAACCAGGTGGTTAATAAGGAGCCAGGTCGTCGTTGGTTTTTACCTCCATGGAAATGCGCCAGCCCTGCATGGCCGCGAAGCCGTAGCCCAGGCTGCCGTTCCCGCCGTCCGCGGTGGACTTCACAGTGTTGGGCTGCGACAAGTAAGTCCCCATGGCAGAACAATACCTCTGCGGCTCAGGCGGATCTTCCACGGAGCGGGAGCTGGTCGGACGACGGAGGGGAAGGGTGTCTGCGCAGGTTAGCCTAGGTGAAGAGCGCCCACGGGCATTTCCCCGAAGCGGCGCCGTGAGAAGATGCGCGGAGCCCGTCCGTTTATTCCGCTCTGTAGCCTAGCAGCTAACACGGCCGGGGCGGAAGGCGAGTCTTCCTGAAAGCGGCAGCCGGTCAGACAGGTCCCCGTTCAAAAGCAGCGAGCAAAATATCACGGAGGGTCCCGGAACGTCGTGGTCCCGCCGCCGGGAGATTAATTAAATCCGGGAAAACCGATCAACACGTGCAGAGGCACCATAATCAACACTCAGTCGAAGCGGAAACGCGGTGTTAAGAGAAGGTACGTGTGCGAGTACGGCAGCCGCAAAGGGCCTTAACAGATCAATTACAAAACGCAAAAACTGTTGCGCATGCGTATTCTGAAGAATCCTGTTTTTAGATTTCCTGTCTTTTTTTATACGGTATTACCTGTTTTATTGAAGGTGAAACTACTGTGCAGCACACCAATATATTAATCACATACATTTTGCATTGGCAAAAGAATTAAATACACCATATAATTTAAAGTGACGTGACATGTCACTTAAAGACATATTCTGGAATATTCTTTAGAATCTGTGTTTATGCAATTCACATACATATCTGTGTCATCTGTGCAGAAAAGATTGGTGTCAAGAGAAACACCAATGTGTGAAAGCCATCAGAATAAAATAATCACAGTGGACACAACCGCTGTAGCACCTCCCCTGTAGTTGTAGGTTGAACCCTCACCTCCTATGAATAACTTCAGCCCCTGAGGCAAGATCTTGCAAGGGGCTCCATTTTTGAATCCCGATCTGCCAAGGCTCCACTGAGGTGCCACTGAGCAAAGCACCGTCCCCAAACACTGCTCCCCGGCGCCTGTCATGGCTGCCCACTGGTGATTTAAGTGGTGATTTAAGTGGAACCCACAGTGTAGCCTACTGGCCCTGAACAACTGGGCATTGCACTCATCATAGGAGTGGTTTTGTTGGCATGAAGGGTTGCTTTGGTGGTAGGTTCTGTATCACTGTCATGCTGTAAGCTACACGTCGTCAGTATTCTGGCTAAGGGACAGGGGTTCTTGTCCAAGATTTTATGGTATATGGTCCCATCTACTGACCCTCAATGCAATGAAAATGTCCAGTACCCTTAGTACAAAATAGTACAGTGCATAATGTTTCCCTCTCCATGCTTGACTGTGGGGACGATGATCCTTGGGTCATACTCAGCATTTCACTTCCTCCAACTCAAAGTGGTTTGCATGCCAAATAAATAGATTTTGGTCTCCTCTGACCACAGAAATGTCTCTGAACCACTGAATCCTCTTAGATGTTCAATGTACACCTTGAGCAGGGGGACCTTGAAGCGCTGCAACATTTAATTTATTCCAGTGTAGCTAGTTAGCCGTGGTGACTGTGCTCCCAGTGGCTTCAAGCACCTCATTTACATTTACATTTACGCCATTTGGCAGACGCCCTTATCCAGAGCAACTTACAACATGCTTAGGTTACCATCGATGAAGAGATCAATTCTGGTTCACTAGGACCCCAACTATGAATACATCTATTTTATTCACTCTGTTGTAGATTCTGTACACAAAGTTCGACAACAAGAAAATTACAATTTAATCTAAATGTTCTTTAAAGAGGAAGGTCTTGAGCTGTCGTTTGAAGGTGCTCAGTGACTGAGCTGTTCTGACCTCGAGGGGAAGTTCATTCCGCCACCGAGGGGCCAAGACGGAGAAGGGTCTAGATGAATGTTTTCCTTTAACCTTCAGAGATGGAGGGACCAGGCGAGCAGTACTGGAGGCTCGGAGTAAACGAGGTGCAGTGCGAACCTGTAGTTGTAGGTTGAACCCTCACCTCCTATGAATAACTTCACCCCCTGAGGCAAGATCTTGAAAGGGGCTCCATTTTTGAATAGTTGCACCAAGAGTTGTCACCCTGCTTGTAGCCCGGCCCGGTGCAGGTCTACAATCTTGTCTGCTGGGGGCAGTGGTAGCCTAGTGGTTAAGGAAGCGGCCCTGTAATCAGAAGGTTGCCAGTTCGAATCATAATTCGCTAATGACGATGGTTAAAACAGACATCATTCTAAACACGGCGGCTCCTCAGGGATGTGTGCTGAGCCCCCTTCTCTTCACTCTGCTGACCCATGACTGCACTCTGTCACTCTGCTCCAACCTCTTCATCAGGTTTGCAGATGACACGACTGTGGTGGGTCTCATTAATAACAGGGATGAGTCTAACTACAGAAGCGAGGTGAGCCGCCTGGCCACGTGGTGCGGAGACAACAATCTCTCTCTGACTTCAGGAGAGGAAATACTCAGCATGCTCCTCTGACCATCAACGGTGCATCTGTGGAGAGAGTGAGCAGCACCAAGTTCCTGGGTGTGCACATCACTGAGGATCTCTCCTGGACAAATAACACCACTGCACTGGCCAAGAAAGCACAGCAACGTCTCTACTTCCTCCGCAAACTAAGAAGAGCAAGAGCACCAGCCCCCATCATGTACACATTCTACCGAGGAACCATCGAGAGCATCCTGTCTAGCTGCATCACTGTGTGGTTTGGAGCCTGCAATGCGTCCTGCCATAAAACTCTCCAACGCATAGTCAGAGCAGCTGAGAGAATCATCGGTGTCCCTCTCCCCTCCCTCCAAGACATCTACAGCACACGCCTCACCAAGAAAGCCCTCTGCGTAGCAGCCGATCCCACCCATCCAATGCAAACCTTCTTCAGCCTGCTGCCATCAGGGAGGAGACTGCGGAGTCTCCAGGCCAGGTCCAGCAGACTAAAGGACAGCTTCACCCATCAGGCTGTCAGGAAGCTCAACTCTCTCCCTGCTCTGCCCCCACTCCCCCCACTCCCCTCTTCTGCTCCACAAACTTTCTGAATTCTAACACACACACACACACACACACACACAAACTGACCATGCGCCAGTCTCTCTGTGCAGCATTGGTCTACCAACTACCTCACTTTGTCACTTTTACCTTTGTATTTAATGTTATTTTTGTATTTAATGTTACTGTTTGTATTTAATGTTACTTGTATGCACCATGGGTCTGAGAGTAACGCAATTTCAATTCTCTGTATGTCCTATACATGTGGCAGAATTATTGTCATAAAGCTGACTTTGACTTTGAAAAGTAGAGGACACATTTCGCTGTGTATCACAATAACAATCACTTCACTTTCACTTTTCCTTTGACACCTCTTTGGAATTACCCCTCGTTGTGGAGAGGTTGTAATTGAAGACATTGATTCTGTGTCGAGGTGTGTTTCATTCAGGAATTGAGTCTGTAATTGAATGACTGATAGACTGAAATGAGCAGTAATTCTGTCAGGGTTGTAGAAGTTCAAATACTCACTTAGTATATATGAAAAGTGTGCACAGTTTTTCCCCACTTTTTGTGATGTTTAACATGATCTCTAATGTGTACAATTCAATGCAATAAAGTCTTTGGGTTCCAACCTGTCATGATTTAAAGAGACTCCTCCCGCTTTCTATTTCTGTTCCCATTGGTATACAATCCTGGTGATCAATTAAAAAGACTGATTAACCCCAAATAAAGTTGAGCTGTTCTAGTAGGATTTTTCTGACATTTACTTAGTTGCTGTTATAGAAGAAGCCATGACACCCCCGACACACACACACACACACACACACACACACACACACACACACACACACACAGAGCATCTTAAACATTATTTTAATCAGTTTAGTCTGTGTGCTGGGTTGTGAATAGTAAAAATGTGACAACAATGGGAATGCTCAAGATTACCAAAGCAGTGGTTGTGAAGAATCTGCCAAAGCCTGAACGTTTAGTACAGGTTAAATTTTGCAAATGCAATATTATCAGCTGAACACAAGAGGGAGACACAGACCTGAAACTAACGTTACAAAGTTGTGTGCATTTGTATTAGCAGAACTTATTCTTTCACCAGTATAGGAACAACATTAGTACCATTTGTACTGATTATTATTAATATTAATATTACATTCTTAAATTGAATAATATTGAATATAAGCTGATATGATTACTCTATTCCTTTACTAGAGTAAAATACCGCCTCTACTTTTTTATTGTGGAATAGTATGTGTGAACAATAGAAAAGGCTTTTTAAAGGCAACTCATTTTCATACATTGCTTGCTTTCTTTTCTCTTTCGAGATGCAAACGGCGGGTGCAGGATCACAGTGTGATATTTATGCATGTTCAGCTATTAAAATATTCTCAGAATTCTGCAATTGGCCTTAAGATTTTACTAACTCTGTGAATGCAGCAATTTGAAAGGAAAGGGCACAACTGGTGTCCCGTGCAATATTAAGAGATTATTGTATAAGATTATTGCCTTCGATTAAACGAACGTGCCATCTTCCAAAGAGAAATTTGCCATGTCCCTGTATGGCAAAAATCTCCTGGGGAGGGGGGTTGCCTGAAAAATGGGGGTCCCTGCTGTGATTGACGTTTCGAAAGGAGCTCGTCCAGATGGAGAGGTGTGAGAACTGTTCTTTGAGCAATAGAAGCTCGAGGGCGGAGGGGGGGATGGGACGACTGGAGTCACCACTTCAACTGCTGACTCACATGAGCCTTTTGTCTGGGCTGCGCCAGCTGATGGGTATAAACACAGAGCGCATGGCTCTAGTGTGGGATCGACGTGGCACGTTCGCTGCTAAACAATCCACAATACAAAACAATACTGGCCGAGCCCAAGGCAATTACACCTCCAGCAGTAAAAAGAAATGGGGCCTTGAGTCACCAAACTCACTTCAAACTTACCATGTAACCATAAAAACTTCACAAGCACTTGCAAATACCAGGGGGACTTTATTTTTGTCATCATTCGCATGCCCAGAGCGAAGTTTATTTCGAAATGGAAGTAGGACTAGAAATGGGAAACAGTTCCCGCTTCTCACACTCTCTCTCCTCACCCTCTATTCTCTTTTTCCACTTGATGTGAGCAACTGATGACCCGCTGATGGTTGTTCCCCCCGGGGGATTAAGGCTTCTGAATCTATGGCTAAGGGACGTTGCCATCTGCCACCGGGCACATTCACATAGCCAGCAGAAGGCTGTGTCATTTGTTTATTTAAATGGAGAACTTAACTTTCCCAGGACAGTATGACCCCGCCAGCCCCCCGAGCAGAAATA
Organism: Denticeps clupeoides; assembly: GCF_900700375.1. Lineage (NCBI taxonomy): Eukaryota > Metazoa > Chordata > Actinopteri > Clupeiformes > Denticipitidae > Denticeps > Denticeps clupeoides. The sequence goes on from NC_041714.1 coordinate 6,525,218, forward strand.
CTGTCTGCATGTGAGTTGGCACTGTGGAAGAATGAGGTGAATTTTAAGCATGGCGTGGTGATGCATTTTTTCACACAATGATGGATATCCTGTGGACAATATGGCAGCCAATAAAGGGGCAGAAAGTGTTTGGTGGGATTCTCAGGGATGGGGGAGTGATGGGATTTTGTGTTGGATGGAAATCATTCTGGATTTCACAATGGGAAATTATACTGTTGAGTTGTGGAATTTTATCCAGACTCTGCCTCACTAGACCTTGTTAATTTTATATATATACACACACACACACACACACACACACACACACACACTATAATTTTGAGGAATACTATCTTTTGAATCTCTGTATAAATCACAATGAAGGGAAGACCACATAAGCCTGATATATTTAGATTAAATTGTAATTTTTTTGTTGTCGAACTTTGTGTACAGAATCTACAACAGAGTGAATAAAAAGATGTATTCATAGTTGGGGTCCTAGTGAACCGGAATTGATCTCTTCATCGATGGTAACTTGAAAGCACGTTGTAAGTCGCTCTGGATAAGGGCGTCTGCCAAATGCCGTAAATGTAAATGTATATTTCAGGTTTTGCACATTACTTTATTTTTATTATTGCAAAACACTTACAGAGGAATCTAAAGGAGTTTAATGTGTGCATTTTCAAAGTGTAAGAAGTTCCAATTAAGAGCAAATAAAGAAAGTGGTATAAGGTTTATGTTTGCATGATCAACGTGAACATTTTTCCTGTGAATTCTAGACGTCTGCAAATGGTGTGAAATGTCAGTCCGTCATTGTTTCTTTCTCTGTTCTCTGACCTGGAGTGGCAGCTTCCAGATAAGGACTGGCTTGCAAGGAGATTAAAAAGTGACAGTCGGGAGTGTCCTGGCATCAGCTCGCGTGTGAGGTTGAGATTGCTCGGGAACTTTGACAGCCTCGTCCCATCATCCATGTCAAGCGTCACTTGTTTCGTCAGGAAAGTGAGGCTTGCCATTTGGAACAAATGTGGAGGGAAGTGGAGCTGAGGAGCAGGTTTGACACTTCTCTCTCGGGTGTGGAACGGCGTCTTTAATAAGTTTGCTTTCTCACCTCGGACGCAGGTTGGCTGCGGCGGAGGAAAGTAACAGATGTCCGATGACAGGTCAGATGTTTGTCCGCATTCCGGAGCATCCACCTCCATCTGCTCACACCATGACAAGGAAAGCTCTTTTCCAGCATCACAGGCCCGGGAACTCTCTAAGGAGCTGCATCAGTGCGAGGACGTGCAGGATTTACGAGGCCACCTCTCACTCTTTTCCACCCCGTTTATGTTTTTCTTGCTGTCACTTCTTCTGGCTGCGCTTTGTTTGTTGAGAGAGTCCGTGGCGTCACAGGACCTGGTGGCTCAGAAGAAGCCTCCGTGGCCCCCAGTGAATGTAACTGCGAATCATGCTAACTCAATTACAGGAGCAAATAGTCCAACCGGCTTGCAAAAAGCAGATGTGATAAATCTCATCCATCTTCTGCTGTCTCATTCTGTGTGCCGTTTCCCACACTTTATAGAGTGTTTCTTTCAGACCGTCAAGGGTTCTTCACGTTCCTGAATGAAGTGGCCGTCGTTTTGCTACGGTTTTCTGCTAGACCCTGACTTTCTCTCAGCCACCCCCCTACAAAATCTGTCATTATCTTATCTTAATCATTTTATATATTTTATTTCTACTGTTTTTTAACAGGAAAGGCTGCCCATTTCCCAGGATACACTTTTCTGGCCGTTCCTATTCCAATACATGGGTATCAGACAAGTGATTAACCTTTGATTTAATTTGATTTATTTTTGTATTAAAATTATAAGAAATTGGACAGGTTTGCATTGATGAAAAAAGAATAATTAAAAGTGGCCATAGATGATTTCCATGAAATGAATGAAGTCAGTTACTCATCAAACAGTACTATTTCTAAAAGGTGTTATGACCTGTCTGCATACCTGGATTAAGGGCTTCGCTGTCATTAGAGGACCAATATTTGTTTAGGGAAGATGTGATTGAGGACAAAGGGATTACAGGAGGAATAAAGATAAAGCGACAGGCCCTCTGTGACCTGACTTTATCTTTCAAAGTGATGCAAAAATGGCAATATCCTTTCAGATGTGTTACAAATTAATCTTAAAATTCTCTAATATTGTGTTTCTGGATTCACTGGACTTTCAAGTGGGTGACATGTCCATAGCATTTCTCTGAGTGTGTGTGCGTGTGTGTGTGTGTGTGTGTGTGTGTGAATGTTTAACGCATGCACCAGTGAATGAGCTCACCAGTGACAGTTAACAGGGTTCTAGTCCCGTCACCAGTACGTCTTGCAGCGAGGTGCTAATTCTAATCAAACCCCAAAGCCCTTTGATCTGCAGTGTCCCACCTCTCCTCCCCACGCGGTTCCACGCAGACAGCCCCTACCTTTCCTTCCCACACTGTATCTGTACGAGCCCACTTCCTATTCATCATCTCTGCTTTGACACATGGGCTCATTAATGGCCCACAGGAGACCACTGTGTCTGTGTGTGTGTGGATCAGCACACTGGTGTGAAGCCGAATCTCAGTCCCCCCTCTACACTAATAGCGGATCTCACCCTGGTGCTGTCTGTTATCACAGAAACCTGACACCCATGGACAGGAGGGTGCGGGCTTTAGCCTGGCCTTGCTAACACTCACAGGTTACAACAGCATACAGGCACTTACGCTGTTGTACTTATTGCACTTCCCGGGAGGTTGTTGCACATATTCTTCTCAACTTCTCATCTTTAGCATGTTTTCATTTATTTAAAGATCACTCTGAACCAACACAGATTTGTTTTCGTTCTGTGCATGCATAGATTATAGACTAAGAAGTCTCGACAGATTGAAATGGGATCCACACATACAGGCATTTAGATGAAATGCGAGACAAACTCTGTTTCTTAAGCCAGCCATGAGCCTCAGGTTTGCTCATCCCCGTTACGTGGCGTGTTGTGTAGGCTGGTCGGAATGTGACCCTTGATGCAATCCCTAGAATATTTTTTTTTTCTTTTTAACACACGCACAAGACACATGAGGCGTGAAAAGCTGCTTTTTCTCTGCTTTACATCTGATTACTATGGTGTAAAATTGAATTACTCATTACAATGCACAAAGCACGCCGAAGGATGTCTTTTCCCACACGCCCAGAAGGGGAGGGGCGCTGCAAGCTGAAAGCAGACACCAGCTTGTGGGAAAAGCGACATAATTTAATCACATCACTGAAAGGAGCAAATGCCATTTTTTTCTCATGGAGCGATCTATAGAAGTAAAACTAGTTAATGCATTAACTAGTTAACATAAAGGGAAAGAAAGATGCAAATGTTGACTTTATTAGGTTTTGAAGGCTTTATCCAAGTGTGGATAAACTGATGGCCAAAAGCCAAAAAAAGCACAAAAGAAGTAGAAGCAAGCTGAAAAGAGGATAAGATGCAAATATTTTCAGGACCATACTTCAGTCTATTCATAACCATCCATTAGAAAAGTGCAGTGCTCTCCTCTTTCTTCATCAGCTGCCGCTGTTTTATCAGCCTGGTTCAAGAGGAATAATGAGCTCAGCATCTTTAGCACATACCACATTCTGACAGAATGGGTGACAAACTTATCAGAGGAGGAAATAGGTGCTGTGGGGGGTACAGGGTCAATGGTTGTCTAAAAACACAGACAGGGGAGGGGCACAACCATGCACAGTGGTTAAAACCATGTTTGGTACACTTCAATACACTCAAAACAGGAAATCTGCCAATTCCAGGATTCTATAAAAAAGCAAGTCTAAAATTGTTTCATTTCTGGTTATGCAGCTGAAGTCTCCTTGTTGGTCCCCATCATAGGCATTTTGTTTATTTAAAAAAAAACTATGTAATGTTTGTGGGGAAGGTTTAGAAGATGTCTTATTCACTCAGGTGTCTGTGTCCTCTGCCCACCCCCCTGTGAAGTGGGAGCTCAGTGGGCCATTTGTAGAATGGAGATTGTCCTGAGGTGAGAACGGTGGTCATTCAGACGAGGAAGACATCGGGGGGGCTTCCTCACACCTACGTACGCATTTAACAACACTTCATTCATGAAATTTTGCATAGATAGATAGATAGATAGAGCATACATGGTACACACATTGTGGACAAAGCAGACATACACGTGGGGGAACATGGAGGAACTTAATGTGAAACGACACCTTTGGCCTTCACACTTAATGAAATTTGTCACGTTTGCTTATATGTACAAACATGTGGAATTTTCCAAGTTGGTCTATTATCACCCAGCTGCTTTATTAGAGTCCATATTAGAGCTCCCTACAGAACAAACCTCGGCCTGGGGCTCCACCCTGGTGGAGCTAAAAGGCCACCAGTGCTCACGGGACGCCGGTTGACACAGCGATGTGAAGGGAAGCCCTTGCGTATTATCAAAGGCACAGGATCATGTCACTTACTTGCCTACTGGCCGGCCAGTTTACTGCTCAGTTGCCGGCCCTCATCTGCAGAATGCACCGTGTCGGACGCTGTATGACGGGGCTTCGGTCTCGCGCTTAGAGGGAGAAGAGTTATTGCTCTGACTGTAAGAGTGGAGGTGGGGCGTTGTCATCAGCAGTGATATTTTACCACTGCCATGACAGTTACGATCTGCAAAAAACCCACACATGCTCAGCTACGCCGTAGAAGGTGAATGCAGGTCAGGGGAAGGACCTTGTCACCTCTGTGCAGCAACGGCAGTCTTAGAAGCACAACTTGCAGCTTATTAAAAGTAGGGTGGTAGACAAGTGGCCAATAAACTGTCACCAACCAGCTGAACCACAAAGTCAGAAGTTCAATATCCCACTTTGTTACCACGGTGCCTGAAAACAAGACACTTAACTATATGTTGGTCCAGAGTGACAAGCCCTATAATTAATGAAGTAGAGACTCTAGGTGTGAGTGTGACATGAACATGTATAAGGTATCAGAATAATGTTCTTGGGAATGAACCTTAATCATTTATTTATTTAAAGGGGGAAAATCAATCAATCTGTATAGCTAGCTATTACTTCTCCTATGAGTAAATAGAGTGAAAAAAATTGGGTGTGTTACTACCAACTGAATATACTGAAAAAAGAAAAGCAGTGTATCACATGCTAGAACAATGTGAGAATGTGAGAAAGCTCTGTTTTGCGCTTTTTAATCTTTGTAATGAATTCACGTAGCAGGACTAACTGGGGATTTATCATTAAGTGTAAATAAAGGAGGCGTTTGATACTGACTATTAACAAACCTGAGTGCATGACAAATAGATACATTTCCATTTCCAGTTTTATTTGTTTGCCCATCTGCAGCATTTTAGATAACGTTATCTAATGTCACAAAGCTGCTTCTTTTCAAGGTCTTGCCCAAAGTCAAAGCTTTCCTTCAAATTGTCTTGATCCCAGGTGGTCAACAGACAATGACCTGATCTGCCCCGAAAAACCTCTCCTGACACACCTTGCACATTTGTTTAGAGCAGCTGCATGTATGAAACGGTTTGCTCTTAATATTATCCTAATAACCTATCTTGAAATGTCGACCAACAATCAGCATTTTGCTCTGCTGGAAATGTAAAATTGTGATTCCGCAAAGGCGCAATTTCTCAATTGCTCTGAAATTTTTACGAAGGGAAATGGCACAGATCACCACCTTAGTTTCCTGTGAGAGGCCAGATCTGAGCCCCAAAAAAGTCTTTTAAATTAGCATAACTAAAGTTACAGAAAGAGAGAGTCACCGAGTCTGTTCCATGCACTCTCACATACTCTCACCTCTCTCACCTCTCAGGCATCCTGAGCAATGGGCCCAAAGATCAAGGCAACACCTCCATTCAGAGTTAAATAGTCAGGCCATGTGAATCGCGGACAGTGCTAAAGCAGCATCAAAGCTATTTATGGGTGTTCAGGGCAGGATCAAAGGCAGGTCTTGCGGATAACGGCCAGGGTCTCCCCCAGTGATTTATCGTGCAGGGACCCATGGGAGTGCCACCTGAGGCCTCTACAGAGAGATGCTGTGGCATGTCACCCCCGCCTCGCCTTCTTAACCTCCAGGTCTTCATGCATGTAATTGACATTAGTGCGGAGGAAGTGCCTGGAACATCTACAGGTGCCATCTGTGTGGAATTAAAGCGTTCACAGCTACTAAGTGCTTCCCATCCCTGGTGTGGAAGGAAGTGAAGTTTTCCACGGAAAAACAGCAAGGGGAAATCGAGTCAGTGGGAAAAAGGGGTGGGTGGGCAGTAGCTACTTCCAGCAGCTTTCGTCTGTGTAATTTTCACTGGATTCAGCTCCTCTGTGCTGGAAAGGGTGGCGTCTCCTGGTCTTACAGTTTTTCTCCATTGGTTTGGCTCATTTCTTGAAACAGAAATTACAAAACTATAAGATAAACTGGCCAAACAGTCTTACGGTTCTGTGCAACATTAGAGCTCACAAGCAAAAGTCCATATCTCACCCAAAACTGTTCACACAGGCTTCAAAACTAGATTCCTTTTCCATATGAATTGTCAGTACCATCAAAATTTCAAAGATCTTTCTCAATTGCTTTGGCTCATTTGCATTCACTAAATAGTCGGTGCCCCCAAAATGCATCGTCCCTTTGGCATTGTGCAAGGACTGCTAGTCAAAATGGCTGGATGTTTTGTCACTGAGGAAGAAGTCTAGCTAACAGAATACAAATATGTATAAAAGTGAAAAATACACAGCACTGTACAGTAAGAAGGGCTGTGGTGGCCGTGCGGCTGAGGAAGAGGACCCATAATCAGTTGGTGGTTCGAATGCGAACTGCCATGGTGCCACCGAGCAAAGCACCATCTCCACAGACTGCTCCCCGGGCGCCTGTCATGGCTGCCCACTGCTCCGTCAGCGGATGGTTTACAGTAAATGCAGAGGACACATTTCACTGCGAGCACTGGCTGTTGCTTCAAGAAATTTGTATATGGTGTTCATTTATTGTGTTCTTGACTAATTTTGACAATATTCGGCATATGACTTACACAATATTTTGGGGAGAAAAACAACTAGAGTGAGAATGAACTAATAATTTAGATCAGCAAGAACTATTTATTTGGAAAATGTGCTAAATGGGGACTCGTTGTGCTGACTGTAGCCTACTTGTACATAGCCATATGCAACGATGAACTGAGACACTCAAGACATGTACTAAGACACTTTCAATGTGATGAAATCAATGAGAAATGCCATTCTGTTGTGAACAATTGCAAGGAAATGTGTGGAAATGTGTTATCTTGAGAATGTAATTTCTGTGTCAAGAAATGAGCCAAACCGATGGAGAAAAACTGTAACTACAAAGCCACACGCTCTTTTGACTTCAGCTCTTCACTGGCCTGGCTTAAGATGTGTTAAATGATCACAGGACCTGTTGGACCTGCAACCCTCCCAGCTTGTTCCAGATGGTCTCTGTGTGTGTTTGTGTGTGTGTTTGGCGTAGTGAGTGCAGTATAGCAATGTCCCCTCCAAACACTCCAGAAACATAATAAGGGATAATGACTAAGGAAAAGGGCCACCGATTCCTATTTGGAGTAGCATAAATCTCCCGCACTTGAAAGCAGTGGGAATTATTATCATTTTGCCTATGTCATTAAGAGTAATTGGAGGTTCAGGGTGGGAAAGAGGCTACATTCCATGTCCTCTGCAAAAATCCTCCAGGAATCTTCATGCTCTGGTTTTCGCACTGTGGAAGGACAGCATAGTTTCGTCATGACATCCAAAACACCCCAAAATACACTTAAATGTGCGGGTGTCACAGTCTGGTGCCTTAGACTGGATTTTCAGCATTACAAGCGAGTGTGCTTAAAAACATCTTGTGGAGCGTGATTTCTGAAAATATGAAAGAAGGTGAAGTGAATCTCAAACATGGCACACGGTGACGCCACAAAATGTGCCCTCTGCTTTTAACCGTCACCCTTGGTGAGCAGCGGGCAGCCATGACAGGCGCCCGGGGACCAGCGTGTGGGGACGGTGCATTGCTCAGTGGCACCTCAGTGCTACCTTCCGATTACGGGTCCGTTTCCTTACGCGCTAGGCCACCGCTGCCCCTTCAGATGATTAGGTCATGAAAAAAAAAACACTGATATTGTTTGAACTATTTCTACTTGCCTTTTGTGAAAAAGCTCATTAGCTCTCTGTTCGCATGGCTTTGTAGTAGGCAAGTCCTGAGATCCACCAGCAATGGTGGGGCGCGTCAGCGCCCCCTTTGCCCTCTATTCTTGTGTGGCAGACCTCGAGTCATTGAAGGGATGCCATTTCTAAACACTGGCACCTAAATATAGCGTTTTTTTCTTCTAAGCCTTCCTGTTAGGAGAGGAGCTATTAAAATCCAGAATGTTGGGGGAAGACAAAGAAAAGACCAAATTGAAAGTACACGAAAGTGACTATTGAAAGGCCCTGTTTGCAGCCCACTTCTGTATTTGAATCATCAGCTGAAAGCTCACTTGTAATGGCAGGGGCGCGGTCTGGGCTCTTATGCCACCAGAATCCCGACCACCACACGCAGCCGGTCGTGTTTTTCGATTTCTCGCTTACTCGTTTGTTTTCTCCAGAGAGGCACAGCAGTGGTGACTGGACTTGCAGGCTCCAGTAAATCACATGCCTCCCACACTTAGTTCTGAACTCGCCAGGAGAACGTACGTCGGCCGCTGTGGCCACTTTATAAACCATTGCAGCCAGGGTAGCGGTGGGGAGAGGGATGTTTTATGGTGCCAGAGAAAACGAAAACCACACACTCATGCTTGCATTCGCTATGGGTGTTCATGTCTGCTGAATGCAAAATTCTCTTTTGAGGGCTTCAAGGAAAGTGAATTTGCAATAAATAAATAAGACACTTGTGCAGTTGTTAAATATCTTTTATTCTTTCTAATTACACAGTATTACGCAAAAACAAAGGCCCTCTACTGTTACAATAGCACAGTAACTCATGAATGTTCCTAGCATATGGTCACCAGGGCTCTGCAGACCGGTGGGCATTTCTTCAAAATCTTCTGACTCCTGGAGCATTTACTTCAACCCCAGTCTGACAGCTACAGTCAAGCTGAAAGGGAAACGGCCAGACAGTATCTAAAGTCCCCGGGATTCTGTTTCATCTGCCATTGATGACCCCCTCCCCCTTTTTTTGTCGGAGGACTCCTGTCCCCTTTGTGGATCAGGTGAACCAGAGAGCTTGTGAATAACAACAATGACCCTGCACACCAGCCTGAGAGCCAGACAGCAGCCCAGCAATGGGTTCCTCAATGGGAACAGCCTTCAGTTGGAAACCCTACAGTTGGTCAATCCCCTCGAGAGTCATTCACAGTTGAATGAGGTTGGGAGAAAGAGTGGGCATTCCGTTGGAAAAGGCAACCTGATGCCTTTACACAGCATAGTGCCATTTGCTAGATCTTTATCTAACTTCAGATAATATTGATAAGGATATTGGGCAAACTGGGAATTTCATTGTTCTTAAAGCATTGAATTTCATTTCCGTATGAGTTTGAAAAGATACATCTTTTAGTCAATAGCCACAGTCAACCCCAGGAACAAGATCCTTACTCAAATAATACTGGAAACATAATTTCACAGACATTCTGGAAAGGGACAAATCCATTCCAAATCAAAAATGTTAAAATTCTGCATTTTTGGTAAACTTTAAAATCAGATATTTAATTTATGGAATTTTGACATCATTTCGGCATCTGAAATGCTGGTATTGCCAGCACAGGCGTAACAGCGATGCCACTCCAGTCTATGAACCACCACCACCACAACAACAACAACAACAACAAAAAGGTGGGAGAAAGGGGTCAGCTCTCCCAGGAAATGTTTGTAGGGCTATTGCAATGAAAGGCCCTATCACCCCGGCAACAGGATCACTTCATCAGTTGAGCGGGTGAACAGATGGTGGGTGTGCAGCATGCAGCATATGTTCCAATGAGCAGTGGCCACTGCCACAAATGGAGGGTGGGGAGGGAGGCTGGCAGTGAAACATAACCTGACATTTCCTCCTCATTTGACACTGCTTTGTTGCGTACCACAAAAAGAGATTAGGCCCAAGTGGTGAATAGCGACAGAGGGGGGGAGAGGCATATTAAAATCTCTTTAAAGGCAAATTACTGTCCGCTCGCCACATCTCACCAGAGCCTTGGCCGAGATGGACCTGCCATATTTCACTGGGCTGCCTGGGAAAGAGGCGTGCCGGCGTGCCTGTACCTGCTGAAATATGGGCTATATTCCCTTCCACGGCTCCGCTCTGAGAGATTTATGGAAGTAGGTTGAATCAGATCACTGTTCTCAAGAGCAACAGGTCCTTCAAGAGCATGACGACTACTAAATTCATTATTAAGTAAATACATTGACCAGGATTAGTATACACTGTAAAATGAAATGCTCAGCTGAAGCATTGTCATATATGTAGTGAGGATGTGGCAATCCAACTACAAACCCATGAGGCCTGAAATGGGATTTATGTTTCATCAATACAGAAAACTGCAGACCTTAGAAAGAACCGCAAAAATAATGCTGCATATTTGTTTTAGCTCTGAATTAGCCCTTTCATTTCCAGTAATCAAACCCTCACACTCAGGCATTATAAGGACTGCAGCCTGAATAAATTGCCTGTAACATGCTGAACATGGTCTGATGCTCACGTAACTCAATTTTTTGGTTGCACCAGGAAGCAATTAGAACAATTCTTTGGAAACACTGAAGCAATTTGAACCCTGAAACAGCTTTATGCTTTGACACAAAGATCCATAGTTGACTTCTCCAAGGGGGCTATTATAGAAAACACATTTGACAATATATAATTACCATAATTACCACCACAATTTCAAGAAAATACTACAGTCTTCTATTCTGATCATTTAAGCAACTTTAAATAACACATATTATGCAGGATCAAAACTGCAACACTGCAAGCATAAAGACAGTTGACACCCCAAAACAAAAACTGGGAATGAACAATTCTTGTGTCACTGCGGCTTCCCCTTTTTTCCCCCTGTTCTGGCACATGATAATCTTGTCTCCCCAATGCACCCCCCCCTCCCACATTCAACCGGCACAACAAACCCCAAACTCAAACCAGCACCCCGCCAGGCTTTCATTTCTTCAAGGAAAGCAAGTGGAGAGAGAGCGAGCGAGCTCGATAATCGTCGGCTCTGAACCGCCGAACCCCCTCCCCCCCATGGCCCATCCTCTATTGAAGAAGCCGGGACGAGAGCGAGCCAAAGGCTGGCTTCGTGCTGCCGCTCCTCCCCTTAGACAGGCGGAGCCCGATCGGACAGAACCCCCGTCCCCACCCGCTACAGGGACACGGCCGACTGCATCCCATCCCACACCAGCCCCCCTCCACAACTGGCTCTATTGACTGTGACCACAGCACCATGGGCAGAGTTTCTATATTTACCATTAAAACACACTGCTCCATAATCACAACTGATATTTGTGACTTTTATAGTGTTGTTTTTCTCCATCTGTCTTTAAAAGGAGCTGACTGGGGAGTCTATTTTTCTAAGGGTCAAGGTTTAGACCAGAACTGGATCCTGGTGACTTCGTCCTCCTTTGCAAAGTGTAAAAAAATGATGTAATATTTCTGGTGCATTTTCTTTAAATGAGTTTTCCATGGTTAGGCTCCCAGCACCAGAATGGCATCCAAACAGACCAGAAATCCTGCAATGTTTCTCCTGTTTGGGCCACTTCCTTTGGGCTCCTCCAGAGACTCCCGACTGTCAGGCTCTGCAAAGCAATCTCACAACTTCAGAGCAACTGGACACACATCGAGCAGCACGGCAAGCATGTAAGACATAAGATTATTACAGCTCACTGAATATTCAAAAGTAGCCCATCCCGGCACGTGCCTCAGGAAGCTTGACTTTATTGTCACCAATCAACATTGCCCAGTGTTGAGAAGGGGAAAAGATGTCATTTAACCCCGACAACCACATTGTTTTTCTCACAGAAAGTTTTTTTTTTAACTGAGTGACCTCTGAACAGGATTATTTACAGAAAGGCAGAAGGAACTTGGTTAGTGCTCTTGTTTGGTTTATTTTTGATTCTTCAGAAGAAGGGCTCATGTCAATGGAAAATGCATTTCTCACATCATAACACACAGATGTCATTCTAGGCTAAACCAAAAAATATCTAAATACTGCACAAATATTCCCCATATTTGTACGTCAACATAACCTTGGGCAAGTATGACCATCACAATAAGTTGCAAACCCCTCATCCACTGTCAATAAACACATAAGGTAACATCAGGGTTGCAAGTATCACAGCCATCCTGCAGGGCACAGACACACACCTTGGAGATGCAAACTATGTAGTTAACAAATACACTGCACCCAGAAAATATTCACAGCACTTCACTTTTTCCACATTGTCATGTTATGACTTGGAATTCCAATTTGGAATAAATTAATATAACACACAATGCCCCATAACAACAAAATGAAACAACAATTTATGAAAACAATTATTACCAGCTAAGCACCTGGACAATGGTGGTATGGAGGTGACCAAGAACTCCAGGAACCTTTCAGGAAACCATCAATTTCTGTTCCCTCCACCAAAGGTAGAAAGGCCAGATGGAAACTACTTCTCAGTAAAAAGCACAAGAAAGGCTGCCTGGAGGACTCTCAGACCATGAGAGACACTTGGCCAGTCCAACCTTACAGTGAAGCAAGGTGGTGGCAGCATAATGTTGTCAGCGTGTTTTCCAAAAGCAGGAACTGAGAGATGAGTTGAAGGGAAGATGAAGGCAGCAATGAAGATCATTGATGATAACCTGTTACAAAGCACATTGAAAACCTGTGACAAAAGTCCCTGAATGGGTCAGCCAGAGCACAGACCTGATCGACCTCGATAGGTTCTAAAAGAAAAATGGGGGAAATGCCCAAAAAAGCCTACAGCATCAACCTCAAAAAGACTTCAACTAAGTATTGCACAAAGGATGTGACTTTAATTTTTTTGTTATTTTAATTTTATTGTTTTTATAAAGCAACACACACACCAAAGGAAAAAACCCCACCCACCCCAGATGTCACCTTTAAGGAAGCAAACAGGATAAAAAAAATACATTTGCAAAGGTTTCAAGCAAACTTTGTCATTAGAAGGTATTCATTCATTTTGGTTTAAGCATTTAAAGTAACAAAATGTGGAACAATTGAAGAGCCGTCAATGCACAATGTATATAAATCTCAAATAAACTGCTAAAACAAAACAATATGCAATAACAGGAGACATATGATCTTGGTGGTCAAGGACGGTCAGGCCTGGGATTGTGCTGTGGCCACCTATAAGAAATAAGAAATAGAAATTAACCTATGGCATCATTAGCATGTCCCAAAACATTGTTCTATCACACATTACCTTGGCGCAAGGTGATACTTCCCTCTGTTGGGATGCCTTGTACTTGTCTTGTACTGATGTTCTAAGAAAAAGAAAGGACATTTTATAAGTGATTCAGTTCCATTCCAAAAATAATGAATTCATTTCAACAGGGTGATATTTGAACTTTAAATTAGTTTTTGCTCCAGGAATATTTCAGGATGAAGTTGTCAACAGAATATTCCCTTCTATTCCCTTCAATTCTAAGTTCTCTTTAAATATGGGTTCACAAGAATTATAATGAAGAGTAATTTAAAGGATTGCTGTGTAGGCATATTATTTCTTTTTTAAAGAATTAAGCAAGATACTGCTTTAATAATTCAAATTCAAACCTCGAGGAATCTGCAACTAGACTGCGGTTAGCCACTTGGCAGTGGCTGCTCTGCTTCCAGTTAGAGTACCTTGCACATAGATAGGGGGCCTTCTGCTATACTGGCTATTGTTTTGCAGTGACGACCCACAATGCCCTGGGGTACCAGAGTAATGGGGTCTTCTGTCCTTCCAGAAATCTTCCTTGTTTGTGGGTCCCCCTGAGGAAATGAAACAAATATGTTTAAATGCCGTTTTAATTATAGGTTTCAGACCTCTCTGTATAAAAAATCACGATGGAAATGAAACATTAAGCATATCTGAAAACACAAACCATACAATTCTCCGCGGCTCAAGCACCGCCACCATCTACCCACGGGACCAAGGCTGTGATTACCAGTTAAGTTACAGTTATAAATTAAAAACATACTTTTTTTGTATGCAAGTCAACTTGAGCAAAATATGGGTGTCATTTTTCATTATCAGTTCACCCTGTCTATAACACAGAGCCATCATCAGACAGAGCTCTCATAACCAGTTCTGATCTTCCCCTCTCTCAATAAAGTTTAAGGGGGGGTGGTGAAATTGCATTTTTTTTTTTTCTACCCAAGTGGAACTGATACTATGATTGTGGCAGACTATTTTCTAATCATGCTGTCAGCACATAATTCCAACACTAGTCAAACACATTCAATGGTGAAATGCTGTGCTTGCCATGTGGGTAAATGGAAACCTAAAAGTGGGCAGTAATAAAAGTATTCTAGTTCTACGCCAAAGCAGGCCTAACACTCTACAAATAAACTGACAATCATAAACCGGCTTGTTGACAAAGTCGGCCAAAAACTGATAACGAATGACGAATACATAATTACTTATGAGGCTAAACAAAAAGGTAAACAACAAGGCCTTTAGTGCTAAAATGTCAAGACACATATCATGTGCTGCACAATATCAGGATAAAGAAAACCCAGATGGATCCAATTTTGCAGTTAGGGTTCTTTTAATCTCAAGACAGAACCACAGAACACTGGATGCCAGTTGAAAGGAAAAGGGGTTTGAGGAGTTTGTAACGGCCCCCACGTTGTAATTTTGTTGTCTTGTTATGTTACTTAATATAGTTCACTTCCTATAAAAAGTAACCCTGAATTATTCTTGTTATGACAAAGCATCCCGTGGATCCAAAATTATCTGCCACCGGAACGTTCCGAGTGCCAGGACCCAGCTGGATTTCATTATGCCGTCTGCTGCGTATTGTTGTTCCACAAAGGGGCACCAACTCCCTTACTTTGTTTAGAATATATTCTAAAGTATTATTCTTTATCTCTGATTCATAACATATGGATAATAATGATAAGTGCTGCAATGTGTGGCAAAGCCACTGGAATCTGAGAGGAGACAGACTATTTTAGCCATGTCTGCACATTGGAGAGGCTATCGGTAAATATTGAACCTTGAACAACAGCAGTCATGAAGTGACCGGTGGAGCAGCTCTAATATCAGAACTGCAATGCATGTAGTGCAATTGTGTTTTGTTGTATGTATAGTTGTTTGTATTGGCCTGTCTTAATTTTAGTTTTAGTCTAGTCTTTACGTGCAGCCTATCTTTTAGTCTTCATTAGTTAAGTCATTATTGTTACCTTATAGACTAAAGATTAGTTTACATCCATTCCAGAGACGAAAGACGCTTTGTTCCATGTTTTTTGACCACAAATTCTGTTGTCTTTTCCACTTCATTGTAGAGAAAGTGCATTCAAAGATCACTTTGTCATTTTCTCCCAGTCATCTATTCACCCATCAGCAGTATCCTGAAATCGAATTAATGCCGTGATTGCGGAAGTGACGTCTTCAGTGCAACCAGATGGCCGATACAGGAAACAGAAGCCACGATATAATAACAGGGTTAAACGAGAGGGAATAACGGTTTAGTATAATTATTATCTTGTAAACCATATTTAGTCTCGTTTTTATTCTTCACACTATATATTCCATTATAGTTATAGTCACAAGACTATTTGGAACCGGTTCTTCAAGGTACATAAGAGCAGCTTCACATCCATAGTATAGCTAAATGGAGGCTGGCAAACCTTGGACCTTAACCTTAAAAGCATGTGTGAAGAACAAAGAGCTGAGCTGGTCTCACCAGGCCGAGTGTTCTGTGGGGAACTCTGCATGGTTCTACCACAGCTTGTGCACGCTTCAAGAACCAGATCTCTGAGGGACTGGAACTGGGATATCCAGGAGGCCTGCAGAGTGTCAAGCAAAGATTCAACCAACACAACATTTACTGCAAATACGAACAAATAAGACCCCCCGGCGGCACCAGCATATATTACCTAATATGAATTAGACGTTATCACAATAACCATGTCAAATTAGAACTGCGTAACACATTCATTCATGCACAATATTCCAGTAAAACATCAGAAAAACTTGTGACCTAAGTGAACTTAAGGGCGTTACCAAGCGTTGTTAGGGGTTGCTTCCGATTCAATTCATCTTCGGTTGCTAACAATTCAAGAAACCTGAAGCACATTTCACTGAGTCTATAAACTCACATTCCCTTCCAAAAGGTCTTCTGGGGTAGAGCTGCAGTGAGCCATCAGGTATTTGGAATGGAAGAGGAGGCCATCAAAAGTCCTCCATGGCATCAGGTCCTCCATATTGAAGGGGGAACCACAGGCGCTGTTGGCCGCCACCAGGTGGGTGAGGCCACGTATGAACAGAGACCCCAACTGCACCGCCCTGGGGTCCACGTGGGAGACCTGATTGGGAAAAAGGGTTGCAAATAGGTTGGGAAAGGATTGGCTCTCGCCCCTTAATTTACAGGGTTGACATAATGGCCACTGTGCCTTGGAAAAAAACACTGATGGGACACCTAACGAAACGAAACCTGTGAACATTGTTGTTGGAAGCCTATGAAAGGGCTCGGTTAATGCAGAGGGACAGGTAGAGACGCAGGCTGCAACCTGTAGTTGAAAGCTCACCTGTCGAGAACGGGGAATGGGGCAGATGTTCCCCCAGCAGTGTTTACCCTCTGGCCCCGGCCACCCCGCCCCACCCCACCCCCCCTCCTCCCCAGACGGCCTGATTAGGGCCTTGTGACACACAATCGAAAAGACCGGCCTGCCACCTGCTCCTCACTCAAACACAGCTTAAACCAAAGCAAACAAAAGGCCGGAGAGGGAGAGAGATAAAGCTCTCAGGCCAGGCTGCCGGCCTCGCAGGCGTGTGGCCTCGGAGACACAGGACACTGGCTCGTCTTCAGGATCCGGGCGCTATCTCGGAGACCAAATAAAGCCTCCAAAGGAGCCATTATTGAGGGTCCACATTACAGCGGGCTCTCCGGGGTGCGATAAGGGAATGACGTTTCATTTACAAATCTTGCTAATGAATTTCCAGACCCGGCCGAGTCTGGGTTCATATTATCATCCTTTTCAGACAACAGAGGGGGGGGGGCTGCGGTGGCAGCCACTAGTTCCCCAAAACATAAACAAAGACAATTCCACCATCCACAAGTCAGCAGGGCAAGTTGTGGCCCTCAGGCTACAGCATTTCTGCAAAGCAGTCTTCCATCAGACCTGGATCTCAGCTCTTAGGAATACATGAAATCAGCACTTTGCATGACTTTGACATTTAGTCTTTTTTTTTGTCACTAAAAGTGCACTCAACAATGACAGTTTTTAACACACCTTAGTCACATACTGATCCCTTCTGGGTTGGCTGTCAGTAGCACTTTTAGCGTCTGATGTCGTCAGACTGTTTTGATCTATTATGACTATTAATACTCACATGAAATTCCAGTGGGTTTCTACCGACATTGCATGTGTTTATTAAGCCCCAACAGGCTTCTTGTCAGAGAGTCAACAGACATTAAACTAATATAATATCTGTGATTTGTCCTGCGTTGTGTCTTACAGTGTTACAGCGCACGATTATCAGCACGCCGCCCTACTGCAGAGGCATTCGCACCCATCCTCACTCACATTCCCTCACTGTGAAGAGGGGACAGGGAGGGAGATTAGGGAGCGGTATCAGGAGCTCCCTGGAGTCTCCCGCCATCTGTCTCTCTGTCCCAACCGCCCCTCTGCCCTCCCCGACCCCCCCGTACTCCTCCTCTTCTGAGATTTCAGGCAGATGTGACAGTATCACTCCTGACGGGAGCCAACGATCCCGTATCCGACAGGTGCTTCCAGCCGCCCCGCGGCACAAGGGAGGCAGACAAGCTTCACACACTTTAATCTGGCCAGCAGCAGGCTGTCGCCACTGCACCCGACCCTAACACACACACACACACTCTCCACCCCTTCCCCCATCCAGCCCACTCGACACCTGCTGCTGCTGTGCTCTCAGTAAACACACACACACACAGGCTACTGAAATACAATCATTCTGGACTCAATGACTGTATAAACAGAGCCACGCAATCTCAGAGACGCCTGTTGCGTACATATAAACATGAAAAGCACTGACACTTACACCTTGTTCTTCTGGACCCTTGGAAAGGAATGAGAGGGCGTAATGAATAGACGGTTCTAAGTCTCAGCTTTATCTTTCCTTTACAAAATCATAGACGATGTTCTCGATACGACTTTACTGTCCTGTCTAGGAACCCTCCATGACATGTTGTCTGCTGGTCCCGCATCCCACGGCATGAACTCCACAACACACAGGCGCTCTCACAGTGCAGCACAAAGCTGACAAAAGCAGAGCTGCTGCTTCCAGACACCCGAAGGCACTGTAAATCAGGAGGTGGCTTGCTGGATGTCTCTCACGGGGCTCTAATTTGTCCTATCATCCATTATCTCTGCCGTAGGGAGCACTATCAATCCGGGCACTGCAAAACCACAGGCCGCCCTTGGTGGCGGCATCTGAAATAGCGTGCATAGCAGGTTTAAATTAGACTGAGAGCTGAAATAGCCCTGTGGTCACCGTCAGGGACGGCGCGGAGCCCGCCGCCAGAGCATCGCACTCAGGTTCAGACCACAATTAGAGCAGTTTTTGGGGAGGAACACTGCAAAGCGCCCAAAATTATCACCATGGCTTTTCCATTTCCACAGTGACTTGCAAACGGCATGAAGAATGAAGTGCTTTTCTCGTGTAAAAAGAAAATGGGCAGCTTAATTCTGCACTCAAACCAACTGTTGTTGCGCTGGCCTGGCTGGAAATCAAACCCTTTCCCAAATGATGTCCACTGGCGTTGCATGTTTCTTAATGTTTTTTTCTTTTAAAACGATTCAGAAAGAAAACGTAAAATCATATCCCATTTCAAAAAGAAAAGTAAAAAAAACCTTAAAGGCATGGAATTACATTTTATTTAGTAAATAAGCATGATCGGTACTACTAATGATAAATTGTGTATTCATCAAATTCCAGATATAAACATCACAAAATTACTTTTTTGATTATAAGCTGCAATGATGATAAAAACCATGTTAGGTAGTGTTAAGTAATGTTGTCGTCTTGCAACAACCATTAATAAATATCAAAATAACAGATCTGAGGTTGTGCTTGGCCTACAATCTCAATATTCCAGTGCCAGTATCTTATTGTATACCGCACCTTCTCATGCACAATTACTTAGAAAATACTCACCAGTGTGTAAAAGTCTTTTAATCTGCCATATAATAACCTATTATGCATGAAAGATTTGGGTTTTCTTGGGGTGGTGAGATGTGCAGTGAGAGTGAAGAAGACTCACTCTGGATTGCTGCAGCTCAGTGTGGGATTTGAACTTGATGCAGACGGCCTGGCTGAGATAGGCATTTAAGTCTTCTAGGACAAGCTGCCTCACCTACAACACAAACAGCGTTGTAACTCTGTAAACGTTGTGCATATGAGGTTGTTGACAAAAGAACTGAATGTCTCTAGAAAGGCCTCAGGGTGATGTCACTGTCAACAGTTAACTTTTTACACTGGCCTTGTATCAGTCTTAACATGACTGCTGCTGAGTATAGGATAATACTTTTGCAAAACGGCCACAGCCATGGAGCAAAAAAATAGCAAAAAAGTTAACAGAGCGAACAGAGGCTTCATGGCATTTTTGTTAATTTAGTAATTTGTAAGTCATCTGACCTTGAAATCTACTGCTAAATGAGTTTATCTAATCTACTGAGCTCACCTGTAAGGCCATATAAGTGACAAGACAAAATACAGCCATCAGGGGGCCATCTAGACGGTAAAAATCTTTATCATATCTCTCCAGGTCGAGAAGAGCCATAAAGGTGGACAAACTCAGACGTCTTGATTCAGGGTCGTTGTTAAACCACAGGACCTTTAAATCTGGCCTTCCTGCTGTATGTCAAGTAATGGAGATTATTAGTAAAGATACGCCAACTGAAAGACATGATGACAAATGTTAGCATAAATGACATCACACAGACAACAAATTTTAATTTCGAGATACAGTACAGGCCAAAAGTTTGGACACATCTTCTCATTCAAAGTGGGGTGAGCTGGACCGCAGAGTGACGGCAAAGGGGCCAACAAGTGCTAAACACCTCTGGGAACTCCTTCAAGACTGTTGGAAAAGCATTTCAGGTGACGACCTCTTGAAGCTCATCGAGAGAATGCCAAGAGTGTGCAAAGCAAGCAAGGAAACTAGAATATAAAACATGTTTTCAGTTATTTCACCTTTTTTTGTTAAGTACATAACTCCACATGTGTTCATTCATAGTTTTGATGCCTTCAGTGAGAATCTACCAATGTAAATGGTCATGAAAATAAAGAAAACACATTGAATGAGAAGGTGTGTCCAAACTTTTGGCCTGTACTGTATGTCGACAAACTTTGACTTCATACCTGAGACTGTGAAAGGCTTGGGGGATATAATTCTAGGTTCTTTCAAAGAGTTCCCAGGGAACACAAACCACTCCTTTACAAAAATCTCACTAGAACGGTCTGTGAAAAAGAATGATGGGAAAATAGAATATCAATATATTCCTTCCTACCTGAACATCATTATTTCTTATAGTACTTGATGAAACAATCAATACATTTTTTTCTGTCTGGCTCATTTCGTTGTGTCACCTTGAAAGTTGCGGGCAACTTTTTATTTTTTATTATTATTATATTTGGCAGATGTAAAGCATACATATGGGTGTTTTTTTTGGGGGGTTAGTCCATTTTCATTTTTTTATTATTATAACAGCTCAAGGAGCTACATCTTTGCACACTTTCTAAATATTTTAGAGCTGTTTTTGAATAAAGGTTTGGAAATGAATGCTTTTCTTGTTTTTTAGCCGATTCTCTGATTAATAAAAAAAATAGACAAATTAATCGATTCTTAAAAATAATAGTGAAAGTGAAATGATTGTGAAACACTGCAGCAGCAACGGTGACACAACAAAATGTGTCCTTTGCATTTAACCATCACCCACGGCAACCACTGGACCCAAGTTGCTGAATAGAATAAAGTGCACTGTGGCATTGTTCTTATCTGCTGCAAATGAGCATTCATGGAGAGAAAACAGGTTATGCAGGGCTACCTGATGGTGGTTGTAAAAGAAGGCCATAGATGTTCTCTCTGATCGGCTGAAATACTAGAGCTTGAGGGGGGAGCTGACTGTTCTCTTCATCCTCAAATGTGTTGCTGCATTCTACCGCTCCATCAAAGAGTAAATTGTACACCATAATACATTCAGCACCCATGTGCTTTTGTTTGGCAGCCTGTTAAAAAATGTAATGTAATTCGATTAAAAGTTATAATATGGATTGCAGTACGTTTATGTATAAACAAACGGTCCCATTTTATACCTGCAATACATCAACATTCACAAACTTCTCCATTACACAGACTTTAGGTGATGACAGCTGGAAGTTGGCCCATGGGAAGCTTTGACCAGGAAGTACATATGACTGCATTCCTTTCAGCACAAGGTCTCTGACAGAGTCGCACAGCGGCAGACAGGCGGCTGCCCCGAGTGCACTGAAACCACGCACAAAATCCGCCAGGGCAAAGACTTTTTCACCCCAATTTCCCAGGCCCTTTTCCCGATAGGCGCGGATGGCATTGCTGTGGACGTGTTTCAGCTTCGAGACAGGAACCGTGTCGTTTCCGAGAACGCACGCCAGCACGGGCAGGTCCGTTTGCTGGAGCTGGAGGATGCCGCACAGCTTCTCTCGAGAGAACAGCACGGTGGTCATCGTGGCTAACGAGAGTTTGGCGACCGACAGGTAGGGCGCCGTGTTGTATATGAGGAAGTCCGAGTCTTGAGCAAGAATGCCCATGCAGTTATGGGCGTTGGCGTAGCTGGCGATCTCATAGTCGCCTTCCTGGACGGAACACCTGACCTCCTGCCCAAGATCCTTCAGGGCGAACTGGGAGAAGGTGGCCAGTGCGGGGGGAATTAGAAACATGTCCCGGCCGGGCTGCTGCCCGTGACACCTGATGTGCTTGAATACTTTGGCCACGTCCTTGTTGACGCTGAGGCGTCGCCGCACCCACTCGGGGCGCTTGCGCTCCTCTACCGTCCCGTCAAAGAAAAACACGAGGCGAATGCCCGCTGCCGAAAAGGCAGCGCAAAACCCCTCCAGAGCACGCACGTACTCCTTCCACTGTCCGCCGTGCACCCACGCCGAGCAGCCGTACCAGTGGCGCAGGCACGCCATGCCGTCCACGGCCAGCGTGGGCGCGCCGCCGTGGCGAGATTTCCTGTGATCTGCGGCCATCTGTCTGAGATCAACATTCACGCACGTCTCGGGGCAGCAGGTCTCCGTGAAATTGCTCAGTCCACGAACACCCATCGTGTGTGCACTTTACAGCTCCATCATCAATCAAGAATGCAATCTATATTGGTGTTAGCATCAGCTAAACTGAGGAAGCCGCGTCTCATGAGCTCACAAGGCAGCGACGTCGTGTGTTAATAATGTTTTCTGCTGCTGCAGCTCATGTACGGAACGACTGGACAAAACGACCTTCACGTTTTCTTCGTACTGTTACAACGAACGCAAACATTATCATCCCAAGCAAGGAGCTCCGCTCACGTCCGCCTCAACGCAGCAACACTCCTAACCCGGAAGTAGTACCTTGGACTCGTATCATTCTCGCGATAGTTTAATGTGAATTGGTGAATGTAGTCCAACCTAAAGATGAACCGAAGAAAGATAAAATGATGTATTAATCGTGTTTGTGTTAAGTATGTGAATGAGATGTGTAAATCAATTTTCTCAGAATGTTTTTTTTTAACAATTATTATTTATTGTCACTATGAATTAATCAATTATTGTTGTTATTATTATTAAAATGTACTGTTCTTTATTTTATTTTACGCTAATCAGTGTATAATGTAAAGTTAAGCGTTTGCATTTCATAAAATGTAATTAACAAAATACTTCAAATAAATCATTTTAATGTTAATATCAGCATATTCATTAATTTGGTACGTTCGGATCACGGAGCTCAAGCTTCCGTCGTTGTCATTGTTCTAATTGCAGCCCAGAGCTTTGGGGTCACAGTATTGATTCCTGTGTCCCCTGGAGGCTGAGCGTTTTTCACACGAACAATAGCGCCCGAGGGAAGGGCCAGATGTTCTCTGGAGGACGTCGGCACGCGACTGAGGCATTCAGTCCCCATCTCCGAGTCCCAGATGCGACCCCGGCGACACACGAGGCACGTGGTCCGGCCGCTGATCTGTACGCCACCTTTATTATAGTAAAACGCAAACCTTTCTCCTAAAATTCGTTTTTTTTGTGTTTGTTTCAACATTCGATTCCACAGTTTGCACCGTTTCGTTCATCCGAATGTAATGGAATCCGGGTGGAGCAGGTGTGCGTGTTTTGCGTCGCCGTTCGGCTGCGACGGGAAGAATCGCTGAACCGATTCCCACGAACCGAAGCAAACTCGACTTCCAGCTTCCCGAACCATATGGCCATCACCATACCGTTGCAGGTTCTTTACATGCTTCCACTTCAATTTGGCTGAAGGCTGAGCGATGCGTGGCCGAACAGTGGAGACATGCAGTTGAAGTGGGTGGGTGGGTGCGGGGGGGGACCACGCCATTTGGTTGGGAGCAGATGGTTGGCTTGGGGGGCTATCCGCATCTGAAGGCGTGTCGTGCCCTTCAGAGAGAATCCCCAAGGGCTCCCCCCGTCCCATCCTTGTATTCCAAATCAATGAAAATTAAAGCGCGAAGAAAAGATGAATAGTCCGAGCTCGAGTCCCCCCTTTGTTCGGCGCAGCTACTGGTGGGCAGGAGTTAAAGTACAACAGCCCCCTATAGAAACACTTAAGTTAAACAGTCTCTCCATAGTCCACCTCGTGAAAGCGGGAGGAGGACGAGAAGGGGGGGGGGCTTTCTGCTTGATTTAACCAGGACAGAATCGCGTGGCATAAATTTCGCCGTGAAAAGAACGCGCGGCGCACAGTGGCCGTGGATCCGGGCCACGTGATCACGCCTCTCGGCCGCACTGGAGAAATGCGCGCCGCGTCCGCGTGAAGAATCGGCCGGGGTGTGGCCGCTGACGGGCGCCCGTGGACGTGGAAGAGCGCTGTTCGCGGTGTCGCGGGGGATCCGCCCCATAAACACGGGATGGGATTTACCGTGGAACGCGTCAACAGGTGGTGCAGTGGCAGCAGCATCTTCGGTGGGGTTCTAAACGTGGTTAATAACGGGGCAGACATACATATAGGATCGTACCGAACTACGCACATCAATTCGAGTTCTGCTCTTTTTCATTGAATAAAACATTCGAATCACGTGGGGCTGTTCGTTTAAGCCGGCATTGTCGGGAGCCGGAGTGCGTGTAGAAAACACCAAACATCCAAACGCCGGTACATTCCTCCAAAATGAAAGTTCCGTTTCAATTAACGTCCTAATGAAGACCACCCGTCACACACACACACACACACACACACACACACAGATGAATGGGGGCTATGTAAATTTACATCAGAACAATCCTGGCAACAAGCCCACGCGAGAGAAAGTCGAGAGAGAGATGGAGAGAGAGAGAGGGGAAGAGAGCGATGGAGAGAGAGAGAGAAAGGGATGGGGAGCGCTGGCGCGTCACATAAAAAAAGTTTTGTTGGTTTTTATGAAAATGTGCCCAAACAAAAAAGTTGTTGAAACAAGGTCCTCGCGATAACCGCTGCATTATTCTGATGGTGTGTGTGTGTGTGTGTGTGTGTGTGTGTGTGTGAGGGGAGCCGCCGCTCCCCCGTACATTGTGAGAGGAGCAGGTGCTGAGCGCATTACCATACAGCTGAGAAGCTCATTCTTCCCCCCACACAATAACACAGGGCCTTAATGACAGCCACGCGAGCGACACACACCAGCGCGGCATATCTGCACACACACACACACACACACACGCACACACCCGACTGCAGCACGCCCGGGGCGGCGGCGTAAAACGGATTTTAAAGACGTCAGGAGACGCGCGCAGGAATTTAATATCCCAACTCCGGCTGTAACGTTCCTCAAGTTGTCCTTATTAATGCAGCGTCCCCGTTTTACGCACGACGTGTATTAAAATAACTATCAAGCAATAAAATAAGGTCATGATTATGACGTTTTAAACTCTCGCTAACGGGACACAGGGGACGTTTATGTTGAACAGCAACACGGCTGCGGCTGCGCTGCGTAAAGTTGCGCACTCGTTACTCGGTCACAAGGGACCGTCTCCAAAGTGCGCACGGTTACCTGCATGCGCCAATTCCGCAACAAGTGCCGTCCGCGGAAACAAAAAAAAAACGAGATAAAGAGGCCGTATACCAACATCACCCGACAGGACGAGTTGTCTTTTTAAAACACCTTTTTGCTTTTGGTCTTTTATCCGCTGAACACGCAACGCAGTGTCTCGTACGTGACGCGCCCGTGGGGACCGTGACGTTTCGTTTTCGTTGCGCGCGTATTACTGTCGAGTCACGGAGTGACCGCGATGCGCTCCTGAAGTTCTAATGTCACCAAAAAAAAATCATTTTCTCTCTCTCTCTCTCTCTCTAGTATGCAAATGGGGGTTTGGGCTACAAGGAAGAGTTGCACATTTTACAGCTCAGTGACCATTTGGCGATCTTTTGAGTGTGGGGGTGTCGGGGAGGTGTGTGTGTGTGCGAGTGTGTGTGTGGGGGGGGTGTCCCTTTGTGACAGCTCGAGACAGACTGGGGGTGTAGGGGATGGGGGGGTGGGGGGGCAGAGCTCATTTGCATGTCATTACCCTAGCGGCCGCGGCCTGTATATAACCGGCGACGCGCTGCTCGGGACCTCAGACGCACGCACGTTTCGGAGCGGGAAGCAGTGCCAGAAACCGAGGGGGTCGAGTAACGCAGCGCACGACCCGCCCCGCGGCCGTGGAAACTCACAGAAGCCTGGATTTATCCACCAACCGAGGAATTGCGTTTTCTGGCGTTTTGGGGGACTTTTTGCGCATCTTTTTCTCGCTGTTGGGGATTACACTCTTGAGAAAGGACCTAAGCGACTCACGCCAGCATCTAAACAGAAGCCACTGGCAGAAGACGCAAGCTGAACACGTACCGAGAAGCCAGCCAGAGAGTTGTGTGACTTTGATGAAGGCGACCTTCCTCTCCATGACTGTTTGAGCTCTGGGACACTCTGATCTGGTCTGGTGTGGTCTGGTCCGGGCTCTTGCTGAAGAACATCCACCATGGGACGCCAGGCGCTTCTGCTAGCTGTCACCTTGTGCGTGATCACATGTCAGGTAAGGCGTTTCCTCTACTCTGACACATCGTGGTTTTTATTTTATTTTATTTTAATTTCCAACCGTATAAATAAAAACGCGTTTTTTTTTTCCCTCCAGGCATCGTGTTCTGGGGTTTTCGAGCTGAAGTTGCAAGAGTTCCTGAACAAGAAAGGCGTGACGGGGAACACGAACTGCTGCAGAGCAGGATCCGGGGCTGCCGGCGTCCAGCAGTGCGAGTGCAAGACGTTTTTTCGCGTCTGCCTGAAGCACTACCAGGCCAACGTGTCCCCGGAGCCCCCCTGCACCTACGGGGGCGCGGTGACCCCCGTGCTGGGCTCCAACTCCTTCCAGATCCCCGAGATCGTGTCGGAGGACTCGTTCACCAACCCGATCCGGTTCCCCTTCGGCTTCACGTGGCCGGTGAGTGGCTTCGCGTCCCCGATGTTGGTTTGAAGTGGGACAGATGTTCCAGGGGTGAGGATCCCCACCTCTCCGGCAGGCAGCGCAGCGTGAAATTCCGCACAGTAGCCCGCGAAGTGCGAACACGGGGGTGGGATGGGCGACGTCACACTGTGTTATTTGCACGATAAGAGTCATTTCTGGCGTTGTGATTGGCCTGTGCTTTTTTGGGGGCTACAGGGGACCTTCTCGCTCATCATCGAAGCTCTTCACACCGACTCCAGCGACGACCTCTCCACAGGTGAGCAGGAACCCGGTCGCGGGGGGGTGTGTGTGAGGGTTTTTTATTTTTATTTCTCGCTTCATCAACTGACGCGTCACTTTCACAGAAAACCCCGAGCGGCTGGTCAGCCGCGTCACGACGCAGCGCCACCTCGCCGTGGGCGAGGACTGGTCCCACGACCTCCAGACCGGGGGCAGGACCGAGCTCAAGTACGCCTACCGCTTTGTGTGCGACGACCACTACTACGGCGAGGGCTGCTCGGTCCTGTGCCGCCCCCGAGACGACGCCTTCGGCCACTTCTCCTGCGGGGACCGCGGCGACATCATCTGCAACTCCGGCTGGAAGGGCCAGTACTGCACGGAACGTGAGTTTACGCGCTTTGACCGCACGGAAACGTCGGCGCGGCAACAGGCGTTTATTTCTTTTTCTTTTTTTTTTTCCCCTTTTTTATTACTCGCATCACACGTGCGCCGCAGATTAAACGCGCCGCCTGATTGGCTGGCTGGCAGCGCGCTCGGCGCTGATTGGCTGAGCGCGGCGCGCCATTGTTGGGGACCGGGCAGCTGCCGAGTGAAGGGAGACAATGGAGCAGCTGTCCTGCGCTGGCACCGTGTATACCAGCTGTCCACTCTTATCCGCGCCGCCGGGACGGGACGGGGAGGGGAAAAAAGAGGGGACTTTCTGACCCACAGTTAGGAGGAAAAAGGAGCTTTTGTGTTTTTTTTTTTTTTTTTGGGTGGGGGGGGGCTTTTGTGCAGGAGTAACTGGGTAAGCAGAATGCCCTTGCCCCTGGTGATGAGGGGAAGAAGGGGAGAGAAAAAACTTTCCAAGAGAGCGCTAATAGGTCCGGAATAATTCAGCGAGCGGCTCGACACAAAAGGTCCAGCAGATTAAACAAACGGCCAAATCACTGAGTTAATGTGAGAACGCGCTTTGTGTTCACAGCAATTTGCCTTCCGGGGTGTGATGAAGAACACGGGTTCTGTGACAAGCCCGGTGAATGCAAGTAAGTATCCGAGCACTTCTGGAAGTTCTCTGTCCTTGGGAACGTTGATATGAATCATGTAAATTTATACAAATGCACATTTTTAACCATATTAATATTTTTTCTGGTTTCCTTTAGGTGCAGGGTGGGCTTCAGTGGCAAATACTGCGACGACTGCATCCGTTACCCTGGCTGCCTGCATGGCACCTGCCAGCAGCCGTGGCAGTGCAACTGCCAGGAAGGCTGGGGAGGCCTGTTCTGCAACCAAGGTGAGGCACATGGTCTACTCACACCCACAATGTGAATGTAACACCAGTTTTTTAACATCATTCACAAAAGTCAGTGCAGTTACATTTATTCACAAAGTGATAAACCTGCATTTACAAACGCTGTTTTTTTTTTGTCTCCAAAGTTTACAGCCAATCACATCAACTGATGTTTGAGAGTTTGGTCTCTTGGAAGGAATTGCGAAAACACAAGTTTCATAAAAGTCAGGAAAAAAGTCATCCTCCAGTGTTTTGTTGTGGTAGTAACTGTGCTGTCCCCGTCCGTCCGTCACATGTCAACACAGACAGCCTGGTGTCTGGACAAACCCTGGATACAAGAACACGATCTGAAGTTCTCTGAACAGGTTAACCGCATCATCCGACCGCAACAAGGTGAAAAGGGAAGCTCAAGCGCAGCTACTGTCTGCTACGAGTGTCCATCACCAGACCCCTTTATATGGACACCACATGACATGAGCGAGAAACCGTGTTGCTACCACAGCTAAACACTGGCTGATTCGCATTATATTTATAAATTCATTTGATGAAACCAAGAGACCACGACAATGCACAAAACTCTCGAACATCCATTGATGTGATTGGCAGTTGATGTGGTTTGTAAATGCCGGTTTATCAGCTTGCGATTAAATGCAACTGCACTGACATTAGTGCATCACGTAAATAATTTTTGCGTCGAGAAATTATATTTGTGAATCGTGTTACATTTGTTGCTGAATCATCAAATATATTTGAACGGTGTGATGTTTTTTTTTTTTTTTACGAAACGAGACTAATTCAAGACTTGCCGCGAATGTTTCAGACCTGAACTACTGCACTCACCATAAACCCTGCATGAATGGAGCCACTTGTACCAACACTGGACAGGGCAGCTACACCTGCTCCTGCAAACCGGGCTTCACCGGGGCCAGCTGCGAGATCGAAGTCAACGAATGTGTCGACAGCCCGTGCAGGAACGGCGGAAGCTGCACTGTACGCACAGTTTGTTTCTACTGATGAAACGTCTCAAAGACGAGAACTCTATTAGATGAATTCATTTACGCAATTCATAGGGTTACCTGCACGATGGCTTCTAAACACACGGCTTTTCCGTCTCACCAGGACATGGAAAACACCTACAGCTGCGCCTGCCCGCCCGGCTACTACGGCAAGAACTGCGAGCTGAGCGCCATGAGCTGCGCCGACGGGCCGTGCTTCAACGGTGGCCGCTGCGCGGACAACCCTGAGGGGGGGTACTTCTGCCAGTGCCCCGCGGGCTACGCCGGGTTCACCTGCGAGAAGAAGATCGACCACTGCAGCTCCGACCCCTGCTCCAACGGTGAGTGTGAACCTCGACGCGCCTGCGGACGCAACCCCGGACGTTTCCGCTCACGCTTCTTTTGAAACGCTTCTTCTCCAGGCGCCCAGTGCTTGGACCTGGTGGATTCATATTTGTGCCAGTGCCCGGACGGCTTCGCCGGGGACCACTGCGACGACAACGTCAACGAGTGTGCCGGCTTCCCCTGCCAGAACGGTGGCACGTGTCAAGATGGACTCGGTGACTACACCTGCACCTGCCCGCCCGGCTACGCCGGCAAAAACTGCAGCTCCCCGGTGAGCAAATGTGCGCACAGCCCCTGCCACAATGGGGCCACGTGCCACGAGCGGGACGGACGCTACGTTTGTGCCTGCGTCCCGGGCTACGGGGGACTAAACTGCCAGTTCTTGCTGCCCGAGCAGCCCAACGGACAGGCTGCGGTCGAAGGGCCCGACATGCGGTCCTCCGGCAAGGAAGGCGGCGGCGACGACTCCTTCCCCTGGACCGCCGTCTGCGCCGGGATTATTCTGGTGCTGCTGCTCCTGCTGGGCAGCGCCGTGCTGGTGGTCTTTGTCCGCGTGAAGCTGCAGCAGAGGAGCCAGTATCCGGAGGGCCACGGCGAGAGCGAGACCATGAACAACCTCGCCAACAACTGCGGCCGCGACAAGGACGTGTCGGTGAGCGTGATCGGCACCCACCAGGTGAAGAACACGAACAAGAAGGTGGACTTCCACGGCGACGGCACCGAGAAGAACGGCTACAAGTCCCGCTACTCGTCTGTGGATTACAATCTGGTGCACGAGCTCAAGCCGGAGGAGACGCGTGGGAAGGACGAGAAGTGTGAGGCGAGAGGAGAAGCCAAGTGCGAGGCTCCTGACTGCGAACCAGACGACAAACAACGGAAGCGTTTAAAAAGGTAAACGTTGCGTTGCATCGGCGCTGATCTGGGACCTGTTAGCACGCGGCGGTTTGGGAGAAAAACTCATTTCCCCTCTTTCACTTTTTGCAGCGACGCTTCGGAAAAGAAACGTCCAGATTCCACGTGCAAGGACACAAAGTACCAGTCCGTGTACGTCATATCTGACCAGAAAGATGAATGTATAATTGCAACTGAGGTGAGTTTCACGAGCAGCCCGTCAAAAAAAAACCTCGGTCCTGTCTACACAAAACAAAAACTCAAACTGTCCCCTCTTGTCCTCTTCAGGTGTAACGCTCGCTCGCTCTACAGGAGGTTTTACTCCGACAGAATGCTGCTGAAACCAGAGGGAACGTTTCCCTTGCGTGGCTGCTGCTGTGGAACTAAGATGTTGACTATGATACTCAGAATGAGCTGGATCTCAACTGAAGTAAGCACAGTGACTGCAGATGTTGGCTGTTGGGCCATACTGGCTCCTGCTTCCCCGTGTTTTCCGTTGTCCAGGACACGTGCATACAGTACATGGATGTGATGCGCGCCCTGGAAGGAGAGTTACCTCATTGCACTATGGAGGGTTGCTTTTTTTAATAAATGAGTAAATGTATTTAACATGCATATATTAGTGGAAGTATGTGTATAATAAGTATGCACTGACTGCAGTGTGTAATTGTGCTGTCCTCAGATCCGTTCCCTTGGTTTGGAGAGGAAAAAAAAAAAACACTGCCTTTTGAATATGTTCAATTACCATTTTTGTGTTATTTTTTTATATTGCATACTTTTTTATTTAAATATCATTTGTTTTATATATGTTTGTGAATGTTTTGTGGAATTCAGTTTGTTGTAATTTAATTTCTTCCTCATATTGTATAATGTATATAAGGCACTTCAGGTCAATGTGACTGTTTTCCATAAATGTATTTAAGAACCATTGTACAGATTGTATGGGTATTGTTTTTATAACTGTTGCTCATGAAGGAAATCATCTAAATATTTTTCCAAATAAATAATGTATGAATCAATGAACATCGCGTCACTCCATTTCTGTCCAGCGAAATGTTCTAAATGTTAGCAGCAGAGCCTGTTGATTCGCGGCTTGCTTGGACTGGGACTTCTGAGCTCCAATCTGGTCTCATTCAACAGGCCTCCGACTCCCTTCTGTACCCCAGTAAGTGAGACAAAGACACACCCGGTAATCACAAATTACAACCTTCGTCTTGATGGTGGGTTATTTTTGGTCACGACAGAGCCCTTTGGAAAATGGGGTTGGGATGTTTAAAGCCATGGTTAAAGTCGTCAAGTTGCAGAGATCAACATAGTCATTTAATGGCGGAGAGGTGACCATTTCTAGACAAGAAAAAAAAAAGTTCTCCTATGGTTTACCAACTGAACTCCATTATCCTTCCAGAAACCCCCAAAAAGACAAACAGACATTGAAATGTTCTGCATATCACATAGATCTAAAGTCCCTGTGAGTGTGTTTTTTGCAACAGTTGTTGTAGGTTGGCCTCATGATGTCATACGTGAGGTCCCGTCTCTCAGATTACGTCCAGTGGAAGAAAATCCAGCATGAGGACAGCTGAGTGGTGCCTTGGGTAACACATTCGTTTGCAGCTGCCAAAAGACACACACACACACACAGACACACGCACGGGTACCCAACAGAGGTAGCGAGGAGAGCCGCGTAAAATGGATGAGAAGCCACACAAGAGTCCTGTGGCTTGCGACAAATTGAAAAGTGGGCTGTATTTACGGGCCTAAGATGAAACAGATGCTCGCGTTCTCTCTAAATACCGCTGATTGTTTTCACAGCGAAGTTTCAAGTCTATTAGTATTCCGAATGCTGCCTGACGCAATTCTGGAGAATTTCACATCACCTCCCCTCCTGGCCAACGCCGGGTACCGACGGACGGCCAGTCAGCTCCAGGCAGCTGTGAACAAATATACAAACAGTTTAAGGAGCGCTTGTGGAAAGACATGCCGGCACTTTTAACCAAGTCAGGCTGACCAGCGATGACATTATGGATCGGCACCTTAGTGGTAAACACTACTTTGAAAAAACCTTGCAGTATTTCAAATGAACTGTGTAATAAATTAAATAATGGAATTGAAGTTTGGTTAAAAAAAAGTGGGTTAGACCCACTTTTGGACACCGAAATGATCTCAGTTTTCAAACGGAGAGGAGTGAAAGAGTTCATGTGTGGAAGCAGGCAGAATATAGCGGCTCCGATGGACAACGGTGAAAAGTATTTGCTTGTATTACACAACTGTCGGACAGTTGTTTTCACATACCATGCTAAGCTTTTAACTTAACTTTTTTCCCGCACACAATAGCTTTTCGCTGAGTTGGAAAATATCAGGAGACAGGCCTAAAGCAGCCTTTTGTTTCTTGATTCAGTGTAGGCCCGTTTCGCTGCTCCACATCCAAATGCAAATATCTTCTTTTTAATCTTTCCTTTTCAGTGGCGTGTCTGCAATTGAACAACGGTCGGCATTGATGTCCATGTTTAAAAGGTAGCGGCTTTTACACAAAAGGGCCAACAAACACTTTTGCAGTCATTTTATTTCAAATATGCGGGCGGCCCACATCCGGCAAGTTCTCTTTTGCCCCCTTTTTTTGACTTTCTGTATCCAAAACAGGTGGCGATTAACTGCGATTTGAAGTTTTGTTTATTGCCACACAACCACAGCATCTAAAATCTCTTTTCCACATCTCAGAAACAGAGAGACTGTGAGAATACAAAGACTGAAACTCAAAAATGTGCAATTATTCTCTCATTGCTGATTCTGTATGGAAATTGTTAAAAGATTTTACATAAATGTCAATTCCCAGGATTCCTCACACATGTGACTGCATGTAGGAATTACATCTCTTTTAAAGCTGAAAATCTTTCTGCTTTCCGTATTTTCGACCGTTTCTTCCGTTACTGCGAAATATAATGGGGACGGTCTGACTGAAGGGCCGTAAACAGGTGCATTTTGTTGTACCAATAAGTGCCAATCCGTTTGACAGGATCACAGAGGGATACAGGCTCACTCATCCTTAGAATTTGCCGTTGCTATTCATTCTTTGTGGGATCGATCCAACAATATGTTTGTAATTTGGTGCAATGCCAAGAGTTTGTGTGGCCATTCTATTATTCAAAGGGCTTTTCCCAAGCCCGAGCAATCACCATCTGAAGCAAAGCATTCTTTCAGCCCAAAGTGTGTTGGTGGTTTCGAAATCAAAGATAAAGTGAAGGATAAATGTCGAAAAAGAAATGTTACATTTATTTAGCAAATGAAAGAGGACGGGAAATACCATCAAAGAGACAAATAAAAGTCATTGTAAACTAGAAATAAACTCTGCATCATAATCTATGGTATGAGTGTTCCATTTCCAGTGGTTAAGTGCATTAATATACAGCGAAGAAAGTAAACCGATAATTGTTTGCAGTGATCAACTGTGATAGCAGGAATCGTTTCTCTGTCTGTATTTGTTTTTCATTTTGCCTTTTTGGACCATCGTTCGCGACAACACCGCACATTTCCAACGAAACTATATTAACATGACAACAGAAGACTTATAACCAAGCCTGCTTGTTTAAGTGTTTCACCTTCATGGCTTGATTAGTCTTGTCACAGATTGTTACCCCTTTCCCCTTCTTCTCTTTCTTCTTTTCTTTCATCCCTTTTCTTCGTTGAAATCTGAGTGCGAAAGCTAGCCCTCTGTCTGTGTGCGCGCCCTTACTTCTGCATGGATTAGTCAGTATGAAGCTGTTTTCTGCTGCCAGGCCCCTCAATGGCGAGTAAAATTTTGCAATTGTGGTTGTGTGATTGTGACAGATTGTGGCGAGAGGAAAACACGTTGAAAAGAAAAGGGACCCCGCTCCTGCAGTGACCCACCCTTTGTTCCTCCATAGTGGTCACCTGTCACTACCCACAATGCCCTGGCCATCCCCCTTTCAACCGCTGCAACCTGGACCCTTAGATCTCCCTCAACGGGCTAAAGACAGGATTTAGGGCTATGCCAGGGAAGTCTTGGGAAACAAAACTATTTCACGCTGAACAATTACCGGGACACAAAAGGGATAGTGGTGGGTGTAAAAGCTGGCATGTCATCATGATCTGTGCAACACACACACACACACACACACACACAGCCCCACAAAAGGGAATACTGTTGACACAACACTCGCTGCCAGTCCCAACTGTGCACTGTTAAACACAGAGAGTCACACACCATTCACACGAGGCTCTACAGGCAACAGAAGACATTAACACATGAAAGCCGTTCCATCAGCATAACGCTTTGTGTGTAGCAATGAAAACTAATGAAAAACAAAAATAAAGACATGACTGGATATATGACTTTAGGATTATGCATTTATATATATGACCATGTGCACATTTCATTTCAAACAAACGAGAAACCAACAAGTACAACTTAATTATTTTGTGGGGACTCTCTGAATAAGAGGAAATCTGACCTCTATTTTACTTACAATGCGAATGATTTAAAATATCATCTGAAAAGTTGAATACAGGTAATGATTTAAATTTAAACTTTTTTAAACTGTTAACGTTAAGCTGAAACTAGTCTGAAATTTGTAACATAAGGCCAGTGTTTGGTTAGCTTTGTAGCTAACATGAAGGAACTGGTATATGTCTGCATCCAGACATATACACATATGGGTTTTCAATTTAACCTCAACACAACCTTAACCATCAGCACTGACAATATTTTTAAATGATGTAGCTGCAGCACGAGGCAAACACAGACAGGTATATGTAGGGAATACGTTATGAGTATCTTATTGATGCCAAATGGCATAATTAGCAAATTTATTATAGAGTAGTAGGTTCAATTCACTCCACTTTCTTTGTAGCAGTCCTAGAATTTTACTTGAGACAACTAATAGCCTTAATTTCTTTTTGGATTGTTCAGGGGATGCTGCACTTTGGAGTTTAGTCGTCACTTGTGCTATTTTTCGCCTGCTGATAGTTAGACTTTTTAGACTATATAATCACTTTTTAAAGGATTAATAGACGAGCAGAGACGAATTGTAGCTCTGTATGAGCATCTGTAGAATTTTTGCATGAACGTTTCTTATTGGCACAAGCTGTTCTTTGAAGGAAGTGTCACTCCTACATAGATGAAAAGGTGGACATGAAGGTCTGGAATGCCTTTCCAGAATGCACATGGTTTTCCCATCAGCCACATGCTGCACAGACTCTAGAACCAGGTGGGATATGAGTTTTCAATTTAACCCCAACACACACTGAGTGCATAGGTCACCTCACAATGCTGTGTCACTGACCTTAATTATATTGACATGCAAGCAAAAAAACATCAGGTTGACCACACAAACTGGTCACAAATTACAGTGCGTCCAGAAAGTATTCACAGCGCACATTTAGTTATATTACAGTCCTATTCCAAAAAGGATTAAATTAATTTTTTCTCTGAATTCTACACACAACACTCCATAATGACAATGTGAAAAAAACTACTTGTGTGAGGTTTTGGAAAATGTATTAAAAATGTAAAAAAATCTGAGCACAGATTGAGCTCAGGTGCCCCCTGATTCACCTGATCATCCTTGAGATGTTTCTGCAGCTTAATTGAAGTTCACCTGTGGAACAAACAGTTGATTGGACCTGATTTGGAAAGGCACACACGGGTATACATAAGGTCCCAAAGTTGACAGATCATGTCAGAGCACAATCCAAGTCAAAGGAATTGTCTCAAAGCACACGACTATCTCAAGACACAAATCTGGGGAAGGTTATAGAAAAACATTCTGCTGCCCGAAGGTCACTCTGAATGGTGAGCTTCAGAGGTCCTCAGTGGACAGATGAGAACCTTCTAGAGGGACAACCATCTCTGCAGCAATCCACCAATCAGGCCTGTATGGTAGGGTGGCCAGATGGAAGCCACTCCTTAGTAAAAGGCACATGGCAGCTCACCTGGAGTTTGCCAAAAGGCACCTGAAGGTCTCTTGGACTATGACAAACAAAACCAGGCCTCACTCATCCCCAGGCCAATACTGTGTGCAATGTGTGCTGTGTGATGGTGGTGGCAGCATCACGGTGTGGGATGTTTTTCAGCTGCAGGAGTGGCTTCAGGACAACTCTGTGAATGTCCTTGAACGGCCCAGCCAGAGCCCAGACTTGACTCCCATTGAAAATCTCTGGAGAGATCTGAAAAAATGGCTGTGTACTGACACTTCCCATCCAGCCTGGTGAAGCTTGACAGGTGCTGCCTGAGCAAAACTGTGAATACATGTGTTTTACAAAGGGTTTTCTCGGTTTTTAGATTTAATAAGACTGAATAAGACTGTAACTTAACAAAATGTGGAAAAAGTGTAAATACTATCCAAATGCACTGTATAAAGTTTAGTTGAATAGTTCACACAACAGCAGAGTGTGTGGGACACAAAACCAATAGATGACAAAGCACAGAACAAACACTTGACTATATAAAGTGGGGTAAAAAGTATTTGGCAGCCACCATTTGTGCAATTTTTACCATAGTTACACTGTGAGAGACATAATATAAAAAAGATGTTTAATGAATTTATTTGAATATGGTGCAGAAGT
Organism: Denticeps clupeoides; assembly: GCF_900700375.1. Classification (NCBI taxonomy): domain Eukaryota; kingdom Metazoa; phylum Chordata; class Actinopteri; order Clupeiformes; family Denticipitidae; genus Denticeps; species Denticeps clupeoides. The sequence continues at coordinate 6,562,290 of NC_041714.1, forward strand.
ATTTGGTCAATAGTAAAGACTCACCTCGATACTTGGTGGGCAGTGATAGAGGTCAAACGTTTACTGTAGTGGGTAGAGCTTCTCATGAGCTGTGATGTTTAGGGGCATAGATTCTCTATTAGATTGAAAATTTGACTCATGTCCTTTTTATTAAAAGAAAGTTAGTCAAACCCACAATTGCTAATTCTTAACTAGTCTGAAGAAGGGCAGTTTTAACCCTTCAGCACAATTTTTTTTCTAATAATCAACAAAGATTTTAAAGTGACAGTATTGCATTAATGAATATAATGTTCCATTGGAATTCAAGACTAATTGTTACAGATAAAGTTCTTCTCTACATGTATGCAGGTGTTCCATTCATTAACGCCCATTCCATTCTACCATAGTCATTAACAATATGAATGTCCCAATATGTGTGTGTGTGTGTGTGTGTGTGTTAAAAAAAGGCTTTCATCAAAAAAAAGGCTTTGGGGTTGTAAAAGAGGTTGCCTGCATCACCTAGTTTGTTACACAGAAAGAAACCATTTTGCTGTTAATTAGCGTGAGGTTGTAATAACACCATGAGGCCAAATGTCCCGACGGAATTCACCCCATGAGTTTATAGAAAGCTCTATTGCTACCACACACAGGTATAGTGGAAAGACTTCCTGACCTTCCCACTTCCCTCCCACAAGTGCCCCTTGACTTGCCAGGGAGGGACCACCCAGTCTGGAGGTGACAGTGCACCTCAGGTCCCAGGGACCATCAATCATATCCGCTCACATCTTGAAAAGTACCCAAAGAGCTCTTGACTGATGTGACTCTGGGTTGACATAAACTCGCTGATCCGAAGAGCAGGAGCTTTTTCTCCTTTGTCCTCTAAACACACGCTGCCGCTGGTTCTTTTCGGGCTCTTCTCTTGTCCATTCCTGAAACAGACAGCTACTCTTTGAGAAAAACTCTACTCAGTCAAATGCTTGTTCACACCGCCTACAGTACGCCTTTCTAAAGCTCCCACACGAACAAAGGCATAATTGTATGTATTATGCTAATTGTTGTATTATCTTTATTATGTATTTACACACAATTACAGTGAGACACGTTTAGTTAAATGTGGTAAAATAATTATAAAAAAATTATACAAATTACTTACACAACTATTTTTTGGATGGGCATATTTCATTATCTTGACAGCAAACGTTCGCCTCTTTGTCAAGTGTTTTCCATGAGAGTGGTTGGGCAAGATCTCTTTGTGGCGTGACATAAATATTAGGCTTTTATGTCCTCGGAGGGGTTTACAAGCCTGCCGCCACTCTGAGGGAGGAACCAGTGGCAGCAAAGAACAGACACCAAGCAAAGTTTATTATTAACATCTGCTGGGTCGTCCTCACCGAGCCCCATGGTGGGCTTTTCTGTTGTGACACTGCCGACATTGTGAAGAGTTACAAGTAGCTCTCTGGGGTCCAAATCCCTTTTCAGTGAGTCCCTACCCCTCCTCGCCTCTCCCAGAAAGGGTGTCTCGGAAATCACACCAGCTGACAGATACACACACAAGGGATAGCACCCCTTGGGCCAACCTCAAAATTCAGTATTTCATAAAGTTCTGCAATGTAGTTGTACAACACCGTCACAGATGCGTTTAAGTAGCAGCCATTTTGGTTATCAGTTTTGTTAAAAATACCCCTATCTTAAAGAACGTACATGAGAAACAGGAGAGCGGGGAGGACTGGGTGATGGCAAAAAGGAGCATGGCAATAACTTCCTGTGCATCGTGGGAACCGCCTGTGGCAGACAATGATTGAATTCACAATGGCGCACACAAAGGCCACCTTTGGGAGAAACCATATCCCACAGGCATGCTGGGAAAAGGGAGCAATAGCAGCAGATGTTGTCAGAACCATCAGCAACAGATGCCTTTTAGCCAAGCATTCAGCCAGGGCAAGCCAAACACGCAGCCAACCCCGGCCAAAAGAAACGCCTTCCAGAAGAATGGGCAAGAAATTATGGAGGTGCACAAAAATGTCTAAAGAGCGCAATAAATTGCTCTGCCTAGGCCAATTCTTTTGACATTTTCCAAATTGCACTGCTCTTTCAACTGCATTGAGATGATTGCAAAATGTTTATTTTACACACAAATGCTCATGATCATGTGTTTCTGGGAGTGTGAACATTGTGTTTTAAGTGCGCCTCATCTGGCCTACGTTTCAGAACCCCCTTCAGTCCACGTCTGCTCTAATGCAAGGTTACTTTCAGTCGGCCTCTCAAAGGTCTTCCTTCAAGTAATCGGTCACGCATCATGACAGAGATATGAGGAAACCTTCACAATGCGGACATCCCTGACTTCAGGGCAGGACCGCATCAATCTACCAACCAGTGGTAAAAAAGCAAATAAGCATTCAGACCCTTTTCCCCACAAACAGCCTATTGTGCCCAAATGAATGTGAGGACGTAATTTTAAAAGAGTGTGTGCAAATGAGAAGGCCCTGAACATGGCCTGTGTCCTTGGCCATCCAATGGCCGAGGCTGATTTCGCTCTGCTTGTTGTGGTCGTTGTGCTCCCATTGGCCCAGGTGGATTGTGGTCAGTGTGTTGAGGGCACCAGGCCACGGCAAGCAGCTGCCAGGCTCAAAGCAGGCATAGGATTCCGAGTTCACTGTGAAAATGCAGTGGCCTTTGGTGACCCGAGAAGGTCGCAGGACACAGATCCTTGATCCCAGGAGTCTTAATCAACACTGATGCAAAGTGGCTGAAAAACACCATAAATTAGGGGCTCTGGGTCATAAAACCTCTGGGCCTATAGATACACAGCACCTTGCTGTGCCGACTCTCATGTCCTGAGGCTGGGGCTGTCGGGGGTGGCTTGCCGCTCTGCTGTTTTCCGTTGAGAAGGTGGGAGTGGGGCGAAGACCCTTTGAGAGAGCCTGCCTGGTGGGGTGTGTGTGTGAGAATGAATGAGTGGAGTGACACCTGATTAATGACCACAAATTGTGAATGCTGCATTCTCTTCAGATGAATGATCATGGTTCCCAATGGCAGATGGGGAAAAAGTCAGGGTAGAGGCGCTAGTGGTGCGTCAGTGAATGAAAACCCACTGGCCGGAGGAACGGGAGGGGGCTGGTTCACCGTTATCATGTGAGACAGGCATAAAGGGCGGGACGGCAGGACGGATATTTTCCTCATGGTGACCTCGCTGCAAACTGTGACAAAATCTTCTCCTGTCAGTGTTCTGTTGGTCTTTTTTTTTTTGTCGTTTGGTTGAATCACACGATGGCATGTGGTAAATACTGCCGTAATGTTTCACCAGGCTATGGCTTTGATTCAGGCAAGGGAGGTGTTAGCACCGAGGGGATGGCAGAAAATGGCAGAAATGGCAGGAAGCGTGATATATATACTCGTGTGTGTGAACGGCTACGTCCTCCAGCTCAGATTTGCACCGATCGAACTGAATTCCTTCGCAGTGCGCTGCAATGTCACATGGGGGAAGTGCGGTTCAGCAGCGTCCGGCCCCGGTTCTCACCCCTCCCCTCTGTGTGTTTTGGTTACAGGCCGGCCCGGCGCAACAGCAGGAGCAGGAGCAGGGTCGGCAGGCCGCACGGCAGTCGCAGCGGACAGATGGTAGGCACCAGCCATTAATAGGACAACCAGCATTGCTGCGCTCTTGCCCTGGTAACTGCCGGCCTGTGATGGCATTTTCTCATCCAACACCCCCCCTTCCACCAACCACCCACAAACAGACACATGCTTACACACACACACACACACACACACACACATGCTACGTCAGTCCCTCAGGCTGTCTAGCACTTCTCTAGCATATGCAAATTAACAGACAGAGCGAGCCTGCTTTCATCTGAATATGAATAGGGAGCGAGTGAGAAGAGGAGGGTGATGGAGAGGGACAGAGATAGAGAAAGCCCCCCCTCCCCCAAAAGCCCCCACCCGCCCACCACTCCCCCGGCAGACTTCATTATAAAAACAAAACTCAGACAAGACACAATCCCAGTGATTAAAACAATGACACATACATCCTCTATTATTCCCCTGCTGCCTTTCCCCCTGAATGGTCAGCATTATTCTAACAATAATAAATGTTATTTCAGTCGCTGCCACTGAGCAGTTCACTAAAGACTCATCATGAACAGAGGTTCTCTCCTGGAAGGTATTGACACTCCCAAAAGATATTATGCAGATGCTACTCTGATGCCCTTCTTGACCTCAGTGAGCTCATGTGTGAGTCAGGAATGACAGGGATGTGGATGGGACACACACGCACTCACACTCACACTCACACACTCATCACCATTTTTTGGGACAAGTGGGACAAAAGTAAAAACACGATGTTAATTTCCACTAAGACACATTATATGTTCTTGATACAGTGTGTGTCTACATCACACCGTGTGTCCCTACCTACATGTGGACTTCATCAGGGGTTCATGGTATATGGTACATTCCATTTTATCAAAGTAACTGAATACTGAATAGATTTACCAATAATAAGAAAAGAAAACAGCATTCTAAATATTGCCTTGTTCAATGTAACGGGTTGAATATAAAAAAAAGGTAAAAATAACACAGACACAACAGTAGAAGGTGTTGCATCCTATGAACAACAGGGATTAATGATGAATAATAACATAGTGAATGAATACACCAGTTATAACAAGCGACTCAAAATGAACCAATAATTGATAAATTATGAATTTTATCTCAAAGTATTAATTAAATTCTTATAAAATAAATATTATCGATATAATTTATAAATTTAGCAACCATTTTGACAACAGTTCACTGTGAGAAACATTGCAATGTGTAACACTAACACTAACATGTCTTGAAACTACATTTCCACCAAAGGCCATCTAAGGTCATTAAAATTACATTGTATTAACAATGCCTTTTCCTGTCAGGGTTAAATGTTCATAAATCTTTAAACATGAAACAAAATATTAGTTCTTCCTCTCAGACAGTAAGTGTCGGGTAAAACGGCTCCCGCTTTGGAAAATCCATTTGTAGCTATGCAACCTCCAATGCAGTTGAGGCTGAAGTCTCCCTCCCCGTATGGTCTGATAGGACAGCGTTTAAGGCAAACATCAATACTTCCTGTGGTGGTAGAATAACACAGAGTTGCTGATTAAGAAAGCACTTGCTGAAAAAGACTAGCTGCTCTGCGCTTGCAGGAAACTGTGCCTGCTTCCTCCCCAGGGTCCCTGAACACAGTAAAAACAAGGCCCAGATTTCGGGGTGGATTAGGAGATTATCACTTTGCTGCCATCACCCTGTGGGCCATATTTTCATGATCATTTGACAGTTCTAAAGACATGGATAGATAGACGCTTTTATTGTCACTCTACAAGTACAGCAAGATAACGTTTGAAGCCAACCAGAGGAGGCACATTTAAACTAGCGGTTTTCAACAAAGATAAATCTCGAATATTTACAATTTATAGTGAGCAGAAAAGTCACATGAGTGTCTTATCATGGATTTATTTGGAGTGTTGTGGCTTTTTGAGAACCTTTTAATAACATACACTGACAAGTTATACATACCTCAAAGGGATGCACATTTTGGACTGTGGAACCACAACAACACTGCCATGCAATGTCTGACTGCAGGGTCCCACACATAAATCACAATCTAATGTTCAGATTTGATCATAAACTGACCATTAAAAACATGGGTGACAAACAGGTGTATTTAATAAAATGTCATCAGCTCATGTACAGTCATGGACAGTAATGAGATAAATGTATATTTTCATGTACACTACACTACTTTTTTATGGAGACTAAGATGGGGCCATTTTGAAGAATCCATTGCAAGAAACATATTTAGTATTTGGAGTATCAGGAGAAAGTGAAATATGTTCGATGAATCTGTTTTTTCAGAGTTGCCTCGTTTTACCTTGGTGAGCAGTGGGCAGCCATGGCAGGCACCTGGTGAGGTACAGTGGTACAGCGTGTGGGGACTGTACCTTGCTCAGTGCCACCTCAAGGCAAGACCTTTAAGCAAGATTAATCAAGCGTTAATCTTACAGAACTGATAATCGGACAATTGCAACCAGAATAACGAATGGTACTTTTGATAGTGTATATTGAAAGCAAATAGTTTCTTTAAAAAATTTAAGGGGAGGATTTTCCTTGGGTAATGTTTTTATATTTTATAATTTTATAAACTTCTTCTACCACTGCTCAGGGCTAATTGAACTGGTCACTGTGAACTGGTATCCCACACACAGCCAGAGCCACCAGTTCACACTTGACCACGAGGCAACCACATTGCAGTGAAGGAGGCTGCCGAGGTGTTTGTCTCCCAAGGGACCTCTGCTCGCTGTCAGGAGGAATGAATGTTACGAAAGTTGGTGCCGGGGTCCGGCCAGCAGCACTGAAAGGGGGCCCACTCTGCCTCTCAGCCTTAATTGACACTGGCGCTGCGGCGAGGGTGCAGCGCAATGCCCAGGTTTTGTCACTTGTGAGACTTAATTTGTACAAGAATAAGCCCAAGTCAGGGGTCAGTCAGTCGGGGAGCCAACCTGCTGACAGGTTGACCATTCACTGGGGCCTAATGAGAGCACCGCGCCAAGAGAACGGAACAAAGGCGGACGGATTACATGCACTCGTTTGTTGACTGGAATCAATAACACCGGCCAGTCGCATTCGACAATCTAACCCAGTTCTCGGCACACACACACACACACACGCATTAAAAAAACTTTATTCCTTTCTGTTAACATCACTCCTTGGAACTGTTGTCTCTCTTTCTCTCTCTTTAACAGAAATGTTAATATATGACTTAATCTAACACTGGTAAGAACACAAACACTCTGTTCCAAATATTTAGGCATGGTGACTCGCGTGTGTGTGTGTGTGTGTGTGTGTGTGTGTGTATACACTGATTCCTCTGGAATGCTTGAGATATTGTTCATGCTGATGAGGGGTGGGCGGGCGTTTTACTGAGGAAGCGCATCGGGGACGTAGAGGAAGCCCCGGCCAGTATCCGCCCTCTATCTGCTGCCGAGGGAAGGGGAAAAAGAAATGCTAATATAAACACAGCGAGGCACAGCCGTAAAAACGGCCGTCTGGCTGATCCTTACACAATGTAAAGAGTGTTTACTCCCCGACCTGCGCTCGCTGACAGATCACCACTTCTTCAAGTGACATCAAAATGCTTAAACATGAACTTTGCTTAGTTTCTAATTGAGAAACAAGGACACGTGCTACAAGGCTCCAGTGAAGTCCTCCACTACAAAACAGCTCGCAGATATGTCTGAGGATGGTTTTGTCCTGCTCAGAAGGCAGGAATGTCACAAAAACACTTTTCCTGGTTGTAAGAGAGAAAGGACTCTTTAAGGACTCTTGTTTTGCTGTAGTTTTATCTTTTTCTGTGAATTTGTATTGTAATTTCATCTTTCTCTTTGTGCTTCTTACAGAACAGAAATGAATGAACTTTCCTAGCAAGACAACATAAATCTTTGCACAGATTTGTTTTCCTGTAAACTTTATTGAGCCATAAATATTCTGCAAATCCACTGGTGGACATTTCACGCCAAAGATCCACAACATGCAGATTCACAGTCTATAAAGGCATCACTCCATAAATCACAGATACAGGAACAGTTCTGAAAGCAAACAGACGAGGCCTTCACTCGGGGATCGGCCTGCTGATTAAAAAGAGAGATATTGGCGCGGCTCATCAGGGACGGGGTCGCTTTGTTCAGTTGGTTTTTTTTTTATTATTCTTTCTCCAGCGTTAACAAACGAGCCAAGAGGTAACCAATACAGGTCGGGAGTGGCGGTGATGTGTGGGGTCGAGGCAGTCGCACGTCCCTCTTGGATTTGTCACACATGCGAGGAACTTCCTCTCTCTCTGATGGTATGCAGCGTTCGAGAAGAGTTCACATACCGCTGGAGTCCTCTGTAAACTTTGGGTAGTGACAAAAACTGTTTTTGTCCCTTGCTTAACTTGTCGTTTCCTATTTTCACTTGTTCAGGAAATCCAAAACTGGGTACATACATAAATACACAAAAAACATCTTCATTCACTGCTAATCCTTGTTTCATTACTGCAGATCATATAAGCTAATATAATTTATTGTCAATTTTAGATGTCAGTTTAACCATTACACCATGGTCCTCAAACAATTTGAGTAATACGTAATACTTATTCCATCACAGTAATGGAATTGATTCAGGACACATTAACTAACCGATACAGGAGAAAACTACAGAGAATCAAAAACGTCATTTCTTCACTTTAATGCAACTGCACATTTTCACTGCTACAAACATCTGAACTAGGTCAACAAATTTAAATTATAATCGTCTGGCAAATTCTTGAAGAGCATTGGCAATCGTTGCTGCTGTGTATAGGAACAGGTTTCTTGCCTTCATCTAGGAGGGAACATCAGTGACTCCCACGGGGGGAATTTTCAGTGAAGTCTGATTGCAAAAAAAAAGCCAGCATCATTAAGCAGGTCAGATGCACAGTGAAAGGGTTAATCCAAATTACAAAAGAGCACTAATGTACACCTAGATGCAAGAAGCTAAACAAGATGTAAAGAACTTTGAAGATGTCTGTAATCTCTAATCACACTTTTCTAGACTTTCTAGACTAGTTTCTCCCTCACAATCCCACTGTCTAACATAGATACTTGCCTTTAAAACATGTACTCTATTCTAATACAGGTGCATAAATACTGGATAGATATTGGAACTAACAATGTGGCCTAACACCTCCAAGATTGGAGTACATGCTCTCCCCATATTTACTCCGGGTTCTCCAGTTTCTTCCTGCAGTCCAAAGGTATGCACAAAAGGTAAATTGGAGACTGTGAATTGTCTGAAGTTTTGTGTCTGTGTGCACCCTGCGGTGGGCTGGCATCCCTTCCCTGCACCCAGTGTCCTGGTATTGTGAAATATTGTTGGATGATTTAGAGATTCTTCACTTTTGGTTAAAGTAGGTGTACTGAGATCAGATGAGCCATCCACTGCCCTGTAATCAGCAAGCTAAACAAGCTGAAGGACCTGCTTCCCATGATGAAGAGTTCTGGCATGAGATACACCATCATAAAAGATGATGGACTGCTTCTAATTGTTCAGGATTAACTGAAGCCAAGAAGACATGATTACATTTTATTCTCAATTTTAGAATATTTTGGTATTCAGTCACCTAAAGTCAATATCATTACATTGCATGTATTATTACAAGGGAGTTGCAGGGACAGTCCTCTAGTCTGGTTCAAAGGCAAGTTTATTAGCCATGAGGTTTAACCCACCCAGAACCAGAACTGGATGAGGTTCTCTGATGATGGCTTCAATTACAAATCATCAAAACCATTTTCATCCTTCCAGCACCATTATTTCAAGAGTTACATTTACTGACAGAATCTGTATTGCATGAGAATGTGCAAATCACTGACAATTAACCCCCCAAGGACCTAAAACACACATAGACATTTTTTCCTTCACTCCATACTTCCCCTGCCCGATGCTTTGACTCAGACACAAAAAGACAGACCCCTTCCTTCATGTCCTTTAAATAACAAACTAGCATCCATTGTCGGCCTTCGTCACTGGTGCTAATGTGTGCTGATAGACCAGACACTACAGAAGGAAGGACTCCATCACTAGAGAGTGACTGTAAAGCATGATTAGTCAGGAACAAGACTGTTTCCTTGGAATCCGTGCCCATTTCCTATTTGAATGTGCACAGAGTCTTTCTTTCTCCAGCCATTTCCCTCCCATATCCTGCGACCACCCTTTTCCAGTCCAACTCATTCCTGACTTAACTGTTTCAACACCCCAAAGGAAGTGGAATGGAAATGGCGGACAAATTTGCTGGGGCCCACTCCTGATTTCTCCAGCATTTTGTCCAGTCATCACTTTGGAAATGACCACTGACTCAGTCTGCTATACCAATATAAAACTCAGAAAACAGCTTTCACTGAACATGCCATTTTATAAATGATGAATGTGTACGAGAGTGAGCACCATTCAGACGTCACCTCCATACAGCTCTGCACATGTATGCTCTAAAAAACAGGCTTGAATGTATTAGACATTGAGGCACAATGACTTTTGGATTTTATGCATGAGATTGTCTGCAGGCATGGATTGGATTGGGCAGCCAGTACAGATCATGCGCCCAGAATAGCTAGTTGTACAGACACACCTGCTGAACCCAGTTCATGTGAGCATGTGAATCAGATTTATGAACAAATAGATGTAGACTAAGAGGAAAAGATTGCTCATATATTAAAAACAGGAAAATATGAGACTAAAATAGTTCATTATTGGACCCGAAGTCAGTTCAAAATGAATAGCAAAATCCTGAATGAACTTGTAACCAAAACAATCAGGACAAACTTTCTGGCCCCGTGTTCAGAGTTCCACTTGTTGACAACAAGCAATGTGGGGCAGGCTGGGAAAAAAAATGTGGAGCAAGCCCCCACATGAGGTCGGTGTGGGTTTATCAAGTGGAAAGTTTAATGAAGTAGCCAGCGAGGGAATGGCCGGGGACAGTCCTCCATGCACAGATGGCCCTTTGTACCTCCTGACACCTGCCAGCTGCTTGGTCTTCAAAATGATGGTGCTAAGGGGGAGGGTGGATGTGTGTGAGGGGAGGGAGCAGGCAGACCCCAGGCTTCTAAGCTGCCTACAGTGGCTGGGGGCTGGGGTTGACCCCTTGACCCCTGGTGTCAGACGAGGCCAGTGAATGTTTTCTCTCCTGCCAGTGGGTCTCAGGGTTCTTGTCTGAGGGCCTAGGTGCTCCATGGCCTCTAACTACTGCTCTGCCCTGGGAGTTTGTCTCACAGTGGTCAGCCTAGCTACAGCGGACAAAGATTTCAATGGCCACCAATATTGTTTGGCGTGCCCTGGCCTGAATGTTGTCATTGTCCCCTCAGAAAATTAGCAAATGTCTGAGAGGTCAAAATTAAATTTCGGACCAGCATAGCTTGCCTTTGGGGTCAGTTTTGGGAACCTAATCTAAGACTACATTGGCCTCAAGAAAAGGGGAGGTATGGAAAAAAAAGTAAATTCAATTGATCACCAGTATATGTTAGGTGTTCGAAAAGTAGCTTAGTTCTGCTTTTAAACTTTAAAAGCTAATAGCCATTCATACACAGGCACCAGATGTCAGACTGTCCTTTAAAATGTGTTAAAATTTGAGAAACAACAAACAAAAAAATTTGAAAAAATGTTAGAATTTTATTTGTTGCTGCATTTATAGTTCCAAATTGCATTTAATCCTCGAGAAATCAATATATACAGTCTCTGAGATCAAGTTAATTACATTTAAAATCACATCTGAATAGGTTTGTATGTTGTTTTCAACTCACTTGAGCCACTGCACCTTACAGAGAGTTTGGTGGCCATTGATGTTTGGTTAAGGTCTGGCAACTGTCATCAGCATGATGAATTACTATTTATGTGGTCACTTATGTAATTACAGGTAGAAGAGTCTGCTTTCTCAACTGGCAACTTGGTTTTTCAGTCAATTAGGTTAATTATGGTACTCTTAGTTGCCCTCTGAAATGTTGTATTTTGCATCTTAGGTACCTCATGGTGGTGGCAGCAGGGACTGGCAGACTGGTCACAATTGAGGGCATGTTGAATGGCGATACGCTCAATGGAAATATGTTCCACGGCACTCAGGACCTCAGGCTGGCTCAAAGGTTCACTTGCCCAAGTTTAGGGACAACATAGTCCTAGAGTGGCCCAGAGAGAGACCAGAAAATGTCTGTCCCAATAACTACCTGACTGAGCTTGAGAAGATTTGCAAACACAAAAAAAAGTTGGCAAAGCTTGTTGGTTCACACCCAAAAAGACTGCAATTACTACCAAAGGTGCTTCTTATAAGTAAAGGGCCTGAATATTTATATTAATGTAATAGTTCAGTTTTTCCTTTCTAATAATATATAGAGGACTTTACACAGTAGCATCAGACCAATCATAACCAAATTGAAACTGTATGTAAAAATGTATAAATACATTATAATTTTTCTTTGTCTAGCACCTAACAATCTCTGAGCATGCTCCTTGCTGACAAGTCTGAGCCTTATCAGGGCTCTTAGTTTGTAAACTCAATATTCTATAGAAATCGAACGAGAATTGCTGGTGTCTTCCTCTTGTAAGTCGCTTTGGATAAAAAAGCATCTGCTAAACAAAGTAAAGTATGTCAGACAATTTATATTGACAGGGGACAACATCTCGTTTTAGGTGCATGTGCGTTATTCCCACAAGGCACCAGGACGCAGTATGGGAAGAAGACAAGCAGCCAGAAATGGCGTCATGCTCACAGCACCGTTCTGTTGGGAAAACCTGAGGCCTGCCGTTCATTTGGATTATTCACTCATAGCAATAGTGCCCAGTTCCATCTTATCATTGTTGAGTATTTCAGTTTATTCTGAAATAAAGCTGCAGCAAATGATGACAAAAGACCTTAGCAAATTACACTCACACAAAGGAATTAAGCCAAAATATTCCAGTGTAAAGAATAAGTCAGAACTGTCATAACTGACATATGAACCCAATCCCACCATCTGGGTCACGTCAAGACATGACGTCTAACTAACCGGCTTCTGGCATCTTTCTGTGTGCCGGTGCGCTGCGTGCAGGTCAGGTTTCAGTGCACGCTGCCTGACCTGGTGGCAGGTTCGAAAGAGCGCAGGCTCTACTGAGGATGTTAGCGTGCAGCAGGATGATGAGACAGAGTCAGTAAACACCGGCTACTTCAGTTACCGTACGGCCCGGACAAGGCCCAGCAACCCACAGCTGTCATGTCTGAGTAACGGAGGATTATAAAATGTGGGAAAGGCACAACTCTAACAAACTATTTTTTTTAAGTAAAAAAAAAAAAACTGAAACTAATAATTCTTTGTGAGTTCTTTCTATTGTACACACTTCATCACAAAAAGAGCAAAAGATCAGCACACCGCCCATCGGCTTTAAGGTCACTAATGCCATCGGCTCCTTTTCACCACGGTCTGAAAAGGCGAGGGCATTCCTCTATTTGGAACGGCCCAGAAGTGCTGCTGTGACTTCAGAGTGACAGCTGGCTGGCTGCATCCCTTCCTGCAGAACCCATCATCTCCTCCCTGCCGGCCGCGAGTAAATGAGCACTCCAAGGGGTCAAAGGTAGCGCTCCCTTTCCCAAGAGTCCACCCAGCCAGAACAACCCTCCCATGAAACAGGAAGGGAGGGCATCGTCCATATGTTGTCTTCACTCACAGGGAACATGCCCGTGACCAGGCAGTCTCATTTTTTTTTTTTTTTTTTTTTTTTTGGAATCGAGGGACAGTGAATTAGGGGGAGAAGGCTCCTAGAGAAAAGTCAAAATGAGCTGTAAAATCTCCCCCTCCCCCTACTGCCACCAACCATTACAAAGATGAGAAATGGGATCGCGGGGGTCAGATCAAAAGCCTGCTCACCCTTTCACTTCCTGAGAAGTTACCACTTAAAAAAAAAAAAAAAAGGATCAGTATCATGTCAGCAATACTTTACATTCATCCGCTCTAAAAGCCATAAAAGTCCCACAAAGTTCAAGCCCACGCTTACAACTACCACTGTGCCCCTGAGCAACACATACCTAACCCCATGATGTTCTGGGGGATGTTGGTCCTACAAGAGGACAGCATCAGGCCACATTTACATAACTCCAATGGCAGTGCCATAACAATGGCAGTACCGAGTCAACCCAGCACCTGCAACGAGGGGACAAATACTTTCATAAAAAAAAAATAAAAAAATGAAGAGCTGATCACATTCAGTGTTAAGCTGAACATCTGTAGGCCTTTCTGCTGAAGTGAAGCATCTGCGGGCCGACGCTGGTCACATGTCCACACAGCCGGTGCCACACTACACCAGTGAGTGTATGCAGCTGGACAGCAACTGGAGCCAGCTGTCCTACCCTGTCTGCACGTTGGGGTCAGCGCTTTGTTGTCAGCCAGTTAGCAAGACGTCCTTTTTGATTTGAGAGTCAATGTCCTAAAAAAAAAAATAATAATCACACAGTCTCCGCTCACACTGGTGCATCATAAAATGCCAGAAAATATGGCAACCGCCCGAAACAAATAAACCCGTCCTCCCGTCCAACAGGGCAGATGAATTATTAACCTGTGGCTTTACGGGAGGCCACATCTTTTGTGGTGACAGACACAGACTAACAGCGACGTGAACCACTCTCTCCTTTACCTGGTTCATCCGACACCCTTCAGCTAACCGTCCCAACCGCAGCCAGGCCAGGTGGAACAATGGTGAAAGGTGGTCACCACAAAAGCGTGGACTGTGCTGAAAGGGGACAGAGCGGAGTGCTCTCATTGTGGCCGGACAACAGGTGTCAGGCCGGTGCCCTGGGCCTTCGGTCCGCTGCATTGAAATATGCATGAGATGGCCCACTGCCTTGCTGCTGTCAGCGTGGCTCGGCCGTCTGGCAGCGGGGAGGAGTGTTGCACCCCAATGCTTCGCTTGCTGCTGCTTGAACAAGGAGGGCCTTTCATTTTGACCTTGTAATGAGTTTAAATATTCCATGAGTTCTGCCGTTTTAATAATTGATGCACAATGCCACCACACAAGCAGCAGGGCTGGCCCGGACCTCAGGGGAAGAGGGTGCGAGCGAGATGATGCATGGGAAAACAGGCTTCTGGGAGGTTCCCAGAAATTAGGAACCGAACAGAGAGCACCAGCTGTCCATGCCGTTGTGGCCCGTTTTCTGGACGGCCAATTCATTACTTCTGGTTTATTGGACAACGCTCACCATCAGCTCACCTGTCTTTGACCAAAGGCATCTAATACATACATGCGAACTAATTTAATACATAGTTATTTATGACATTTTTGAAAATAGTGTATTGTAATGTATCTAATAGATTTGAATCACCAAATTTAAAGAAATTAAAATATGCACATTGCAATATAATTTAGTTCCTTACAATTTTTACACTGAATATATATATTTTGTTTTTTACACTGAACTAGGTCTTAAAACCAACCCAAAATAATTTAATGCTCTTTTTTTGTGAAGGAAATAGCCAGAAGTGACTTCGAGGATCTTTCTGAGAAAATGGCATTTGATCGCCATCTAGAGGCACATTCAAAAACAATCAGGTCAAGCACATCTCCAGTATTGAAGAGTTTATGGAAAGTTGCATCAAAATGATTATTTAACCTGGGCCAAACATAGTTCTAAACGTATAGCAAAAATACCATTAATTCAGTACATTCCAGTTCAATCCAACTTTATTTATACAGGACTTGAAAATAATAAGGTTAATGGTGCTTAAAACATTTGAATAATTGAGACATCATTTCAGATTCATTTATGCTTTGACATTTAGGTCAGTGAAGTGTGTAACAACTGGGTCGTTGTACTAAGTTTCCAACAACAAACACCAGCTGTTGAACGTAGCACCGTGGTCTTATCAACTCTGGCAAGCTTCACACACATGCCTCCACCTGAGAGCATGTCTCTTCTGGAGCCATTATCCTACACACACACACACACACACACACAGAGCTATCACATATCAGGGCCCTTCACACGTCTGTCAGCCAACGCGTCCACGTGCCATCTGCCGCATTACCTCACCGGCACAGCCACAGCCCAGGGACCAGAAAGAGAAAGTAACTGGATACCTCTGATTGGTGCCTGAGGGCCGCCAGTCAGTCATGGCGCAGGGCCCTGTGCATCGCAGGTGACTCACCCAGACCACTTAGGCAGGATGATGTTGAGCATAAATGGAGGACGTCTTGTTGTTTTCACCATTGGAACACAAAGTGCTGGATCAGTAAAAGACATTTGGGGTCAGTTTACGGTTCGAGGATTGTGCCTAGTCCTTTTATGGAAAGCGTCACTGAACTGACCATGAGCAAGAAATTGGTGTGTTTCTTGCATTAAAATGTCATGATATGAGCTGTGTTATGGAAAAAAATATCAATTTACATGATTTGGAAGTTTAGTTTTTTATTGTACAAATGTTTCAATAGCAAAACATAAAAAAGTAACAAAAAGGAGCCACAAGAGAGATCAAACAGTGAGAAAATCCATATATCCAGTTCTAAAACCATTTCATAGGTTATACCATACAGTCATGTTGACTACTTAGGAGTCTTTTTAGGCGTCTTTGAACCTTTCTTCTTTGGGGTTGAAAACTCCTTGTTACAACAATCACATACCCAGCAACCTATATTTAAAAAAAAGAGGAGAGATTAGTTAATGTTTATCAAGTGTAAGATGACACACAGATCTCTAAATATACTTCCAGTTCAAGTGTATTGCTTAATTATTCATTAGTTTTGAGTGGAACCATTGCGATCAAGACTGGATCATGAACGGAGGATACTACAGGATGGAAGCAAGCAGAAGCAGTAAATAATAAAACTCGAAGCTTTCATCAGTCTGGTGCGCAAAAAAAAAAAAAAAACATTAGACAGCTGGTGGAAGGTGGAAAATGCGAATAGGTGAAGACCCTTACCCAAAGGAATGGAGTCCATTCCCACACAGAACGTATGGAATCCACGGTCACACTTGTCGCAGAACATCATCTCTTCCTCGTGGTGGGGCTGTTCGCACACCGAGCATGTCTTACACTCCATGCACTGCCAGCGGTAGGTCTTGATGAGGGCCACCAGCTCTGTGCTCATGTCCAGACACGATGGGTGACCTATGAGGGGCATACAAACGTTGGTATGGACACAAATGCACCAATTGTTCGTTCACCAGGCATGTTAAATGAAATAAAACATAAATAATCCCCATTAATACAATCCACAGAAAATAAACAATCTCTTTCTAAAATGTATTAAAACACATGAAAGGGAATCAAGTGGCTCTTGTTTGAAGGTGCGACTCACCGCTGTTTCTGCACTGGGAGCAGTGTATTAGCGCTTCAGGTTTTCCTTTCTTGTTGGACTCCTTACCCTTCTGGCATATGCCACATATAGCATTGGGAATGACCTTAGGCTGGAAGGGCAGAACAACGCTATAAATCCATGGCAACAAGGTCAGGTAAACCATGTGACTCATGGATAAACTCAGGTCCTCTCAGTAAAAGACCAGGATTTTATGGGGAGGAGGGGTATTTTATCTGGTAAATGGTTCACAACACTAAAATTAAAAACATTAGCAGGATTTCCCTTGACACATTCAAAACTTTATAACAGAAAACTTTATACCACAAAGATTGCAACTGATCAAAAGAAATCAGAAGAAATGCAGTTTGTCATTATGTTCACAGTCAAACACTGCACATGAATACTTTTTTGGAAATGTTGAGAGAATACATATCCAGGGAACTCCTATAAAAACAAAGAAATGAATTAATCTGCCAAAATCCTGCACTCCCAGCAGTGCAAGTGTGTCGATGCCGTAACATGGAGTGCATATATTTCATTTGTTCAGTGCTCACAAATTAATAAACCTCAGTTGTCAATCTAAATTTCCAGCGGTTTTATTGAAGTATGTAACCGTGATACACCCTTCAGACATTTATCACATGACAAGTCTTGACTTCGGAAAGGAAACATGAGGTGAAAAGGAAGCTGGAACGAATGAAAGGAGCAAAGATAGATAGAAAGCACGAACAAGAAGGAAATAAACTTTCCAAATGTAAAGATATGACATGGACTACCAAACATTTTGATCAATTAAGTGCTAAAATGTTTCAGAACCAGTAGAATAAACAGGAGTTATAAAAGACAGCTGAAAATGTATTCTTATACATTATAGGTCTCTGTAAATTGTACCGTGTAGCTACACATTAGACAAACAATAGAAAATGAAACATCAGAGCGCCGTGAAAGCTTTAAGACCCTGTGACAAGCATCAGTGCAACACAAAATGTTTATAAACAGTACAATTTTTGACAGTCTTTATAAAATGTTTTACAAAGAACCAGAAATTTTCTTTCATTTTCTTGTTTGTTCTTCTTTAACAATTATAAGAGATTTAGCGCTTCCTAAAGACTTAAAGGGGAGGGGATAAACACACATTACCTTTGGCACCACACTATTAGACTCATATCAACTTTCAAAAAATAAAATATTTTGATATGCTGGTGACTTTAATAACTCTTCAGCTTTACGCCTAATTAGACACTGTTCATTTAAAACCACAACTAATAAATTAGAAATTAAAAAGAAAACTGGATGCAAAACAAGAGGAAAACCCAACTGCAACTGAGAAGCTTAGGCCAGGGTAAATGGCAAAAATTAAAGCAAGAGCCAAACAAAGAGCTGGCAGGGTAAATAGTAAGTCAGCTTTCTTGAAGCACCATTACTGATGGTGAGTGTCATAAAATCGCTGCATTTCACTCTGAAGAGCACAATGTGTGTGTTAGACGTAAAACTAGCCGTACTGCACTTAAAGCATTATTTCCTGTGTATTGCCACAAAGTCTTTCACATAAAAGATAAAAGTTAGTGCTTAAAGTAGCGCTAGGCGCTTCTTATTTTGCGGGCGGGGGGGTTAAATCTAGCAGCCATACGTACCTGCTTACTTGCCTTTTAGTTCTACCGACAAGGGAGCAGCTGAGAGGTATTTAAAACATTCAATGTAGATACTTGTGTGAGTGTGTGAGACGTGCACAAAAATCCTGTTGTTTAAACCATTCCAGAGAAGGGAAGAGGGGGCAAAAGTTACTGCTTATTGCTCCAAACGTTTATGCCCAGAACAGCGTGATCCCTCCTCACCTGAGTGGACATTCCAGAAACTGAGTGTCAAAAAGTAAGGTCCACAGATGAACAAGTTCAGCTTGAGAAGCTACAGTCATCTGAAGGAGTGTGAGTGTGTGAGTGCATGAGATGAGTTCACGCTGAGACACATCGGATGTCTCTGCTGAAGTGCTGAGAAGGTGAGAAGGGGACTGGACAAAACAAAGAAAAAAGGGGAAGAAAAGTGCTGTCGAAGAAAAAAAAAATATATAGATAGATATTTATCAGGGGCTTTTTTCTTCTACCTTGTACCCAGGGACAGATTTGAGGGGACGTGGGGTGGTGTCTTTGCCCTGGCCTGTGGCACGGTCCTTGGTTTTGCCTTTGGAAAGGACACTGCTGTCCTGGCTCTCCCCATCGGAGGTGTTCCCAGAGGAGCTGTCCTGAATACAAGACATATTTTCATCATGTGTAAAGTGCTGAGGTTATCTTTCCTCCAAGATAATGATACCAATTAGAGGTTTGCCATAATATGAAAAGTGGTAAAAAAAGTGGTATGTTAACTGGTTTATAGCTAACAGTTCCTTAACAACACAATTAGCATCATGTGATCTGCTAAAGGTCTGAATGTTTGATGGAAAAAAAATGCATTTAGTAAATGTGGCATATGGCCAGAGGTTCTTACAGAGGAACCTTTGTTTTTCTTCCCATCGTCTGCTTTGATGTCCTCTGCTTCATCAGAGTCCCCATCACTGTCTGGTGCAGGCAGCTCGGGATCCAGCGGAGGCTCATAAAGAGCTGTGTTCAATGGCAGGTAGCGCAGCTCGTTCGGGGAGTACCTGCAGCAAATTATTTCACAAAGGAAAGCGAATAAATTGTTCACATATTCAAAAAATTGACTGGCGGTATATTTTCTGATTATTGTAGTTTTAATAGCTCAGTGTTGGCTATTCTAAAGTTTGTTGCATTGCAGTTAGAGATGTTGAATTTTATTATAGCAACAAGATAAAAGCACAAGAACATTATTCCAGTTCATGTAGATAGATTATCTGTAAACAAACATTCCCCAGCAATTTTACATATACATAAATCCATGAATATAAACCAATCATGACAAACATTTAAATTACACTTTACATTTGACATTACCGTGTGTTGAAAAAGCACAGCTTTGAAATAGCACCTTTTATAATAGTCCTGAAATTGACCAGGTATGAGAGCCACAGGGTAAGGGCCTGTCTTTGTACGCTCTGGGGGAAGGACTTTGTATTTGCCTTGAGGAACCTGGATAATCTGGTTGTAAGCAAAAAAAAAATTGGGTCAAATCTGCCCATGACAGAGAAAGACTTGAGTGACGAGTGAAGCTCCTTACATGAGTTTGAAGGTCAAAATAGGCTCTTCGCTCCTCCATCCTTTCTCTGTTGAAGTTACTATTAAATTCTGCTGCTTTCTTAGCAGCTTTCTTGATGTATTCTGGAACTTTGCTAGCTTCAACCTTTTGAGGGTTCTGCTGCTGCATTTGCTAGAGAAAGAAGAGATTAAATCATTCAGCACTAATTATATTAATTATATGAACCTCAGGTTGTACATAACAATTACTGTGCTGTATTGGTCAACGTTTGTTTCCAAATCATCAAAGCTGGTTCAGGAGTTTCGCAGTTTATGCACTATATATGAATTTGAACCCAAAAAGCAGTGCACTGCGTAGTATTTTTTTTTTTTTATTAGAAAATGATGATCCACCACATAAATAGTACCAGAAATGAGTGCTCATGGAAATATTTTTTTATGATAAGGGCGTTTTATTTGGTTGTTCCTGGACAGAGGTCTTGGTCATTAAATTTCCTTCTAAAGTTATAAACATTTATAAACATTTTATACAACACATACACTAATCAAGCCTGTTTCACCACACATTTGCCACAATTGGCAAAATACAACCCCCTAATTTAGCATGCAGAGTATGGGACGAAGACCACTTACAACACTGAGAGTACTCACTGAGTACTCTTTAGTTATCCTCTGGCGTTCCCGTTCCTGAAGGATGACAGAATATTCTGCATGTTTAGCTGGATACTCCTTAATCATCAAGTCAATGACCTCATCACTTCTCAGAGCCGTAAGACCTATGAAATAACATGAGCACACTAAAATAAACTTACAGATGTCATGAGCATGACAGACTAATCATTAAAACAAAGGACATTTGTTATTTTCATATGGTTAATTAAGGAAAATTATTCTCACCCAAGGTGCACTGTGTCTCTGTGATGACGTTCTGCTCCCTTAGATACAGCTTCTCCTTGTGAGAGAGGTCCCTTCTTTCCAAATCTACATGTAAAGGCATAGATACAAAAAAGTACCCCAAAACACTTTTAAAAAAACTTAAACGCCACTGTCAATTCAAGATGGTTGTTCTCAATATTGAGGAATAGACGAAAAACACACACACACAAACCTGGATATTTCCGCTTGAAAGATGTGACCACTAAATATTCACTGACTTGCTCTTGCAACATGTAGTATTCTCCTGTATCATCCGGAGGCCACTTGTACTCTGTCAAGTTCTCTGCTGGAAAATATGTAGGCCTTCAAGGGTAAAGAAAAGCATCACATTAAACTACAGTACCAAGTGGGTAAAACAGAAAGATGGTAATAAAAAGATTGCGGGTCCTGTAATCAGCCTAGAAAAAAAAATACCCGAGCTCCTGGCTAGAAGTATCACAGCTTCGGGAGCTATCTCCTGAGCCCATGCGACGTCTCTTGGTGGCCTGACTTCCATCATTGGAGATCTCCTCTGTGTCATCCTGGAAAATCATCACAGTTAAATCATCAATTCTTATACTAACAGTCAGCATGGACATGGGAATCACATATCAAAACACTTCTGTCAATATGAAATGTTACTTGTAAAATGATGTAAACGAGGTGTAATGATACCTGACAACATGTAAGCATGGATGTAAAATTTTGAAATGTTTTAACATTACACCGGTTCATATCATTTGTGTAATATATATTTACTACTATGATGTGTATGTATGCATTTACCTTTTACTTACTATAAACAACAATGCTAACATGCTAAACGCATACAGTAAACGGTCTATAGTTCATTTTTGTAAAGCCACCAAGGTCCAAAAATGCTGGCGCTTTCCTAAACCAAATCACGGATGATATAATGTATATAAAGTTATATATTGTATATAACGTTAAGAAGCATAATCGCTTGATTTCCATAGTTATAGTATAAATATGATGCATTACATGCAAAATATAACGCATTTGCATTACTAATTTGTTGGTTAGCTAACCTTTTTTAGATATTTGGGCTAGTTATTAAACTAAACAATAAAGATTAGACTGGGTAATAAAGGTTAGCTGGGTTATATGGTGGGAAGGTCCAGCTCGGCGATGAACCGAAGAGCGTAAACACTCAGTGGCTAGCTGGCTAACGCTAGCGACAGGCGCAACGAAGTGATTGTCGGGGCGGCGCACGGGAGTCAAACGTCGGCTTTTCTGCACCGCGTGTCCGCTGCGACCGCAGCCAGCCTCTGCCGGACCGTCCTTACCCGCAGGGACTGAGTGCCGGGCGTTGCAGGACTACTGTCGCACTGTCTGGGAGAAAGCACTGTTGCCATTTTGATACGCCGCTACTGGTTTCTTCGTTGCCTGGCATACGTCCAGCGGCAGCGGCGCACTACCGCCCCCTACTGGGCTGGAAGGGCACCCGGTCATTGCTCAAACTGCAAACAATCTGATTGATTGGGAGGTACTTTTGTGTTTTGTTTATTCAGATAAAAAAATACAAGACTGAGAAGTAAAAAGTTTTACTTGAAAGTTCACTTTGAACCAATGTGCGGGATCTGTCGAGGAGGATGAGAGAAGAGTTTCTATCGGTTGGTTTGACAACTGCGGTCTGGAACGCAGGTGGAAGCGAAAGATGATGCGCACAGTGAAGTTCAGGTAAATTGAGATTACTTCCCCCCTTTTCACTGAAGGATTTGTCATTAACGGTATTTATCATTAACATCTTCAGATACATTTTATTTCTGAAGACACTATGATAAAAATGTATAGACGACAGGCCCACTTATTGTGGAACCAACCGTATGGTGGTTCTCCTGAGGTGTGTGTCTTCCTAATGTAAAGATATATTTGATATGATATATTTGACGGAATGCTGGAAGAAGTGATTAAAGTCACCCCCCACTCATCCGTCCTTTATTTTATATATATATATATAGTATAATAGTATAGTGTATGTGTGTGTGTGTGTGTGTGTGTGTATGTATGTATGTATGTATGTATGTGTGTGTGTGTGTGTGTGTGTATATATATATATATATATATGGTATAATAGTATTTTTAGTTAAAATAAGTTTAGTAAAAAAAATATTTATATTTAATTTGAGGGAGAGAGAATAGCATTTGCAGATATATATATATCTTCAGGACTCATGTCACTGGAACATGCCCCAGAAAAGCCAAGGTCACTGGGAAGACAGTGGTCATCACTGGTGCCAATACAGGAATGGGGAAGGAGACTGCCCGCGAGCTGGCCAAGAGAGGTAGGGGGTCAACAGACCACACCCACCCTGAGCCATGACCCGCCATGCACACCGCCATGGTTACCCTCTGTGCTGTGTCCTACCAGGGGGCAGGGTCATTATGGAGTGTCGAGACATGGTGAAAAGTTAGGTGGCTGCTCGGGAGATCAGGGGGCAGACGGTAAAACCCACATGTCTATGCCAGACACATCAACCATGTCCTGTCAGCAAACAGCCCATGCTCAGATCCACTCAAGGACACAGACACGTGCCAACTGAAAACCCGTGCTTGTTTCTTGTAGAGGAAGAGGGAGTGGACGTGTTGATAAATGATGCTTTGTCCCGCTGGGAAGACAGGGGATGGCTTTGGCATGCAATTCAGGCTCAACTACCTTGGTTGGTGACTAATTCTAAATCTGATTTCTGTACAATGCACTTAACACAACCAGGGCTGTGATTTTCAAAATTTCCGTTGCGTAGGTCATTTCCTGTTGACCCACAGGAAATGTCCTCCTGGATAAGCTGATGAACTATGCTCCTAGCGCAATCACCAATCTCTCATCCATGGCTCAATTTATTGGCGAGCTGGGTTCTCATGACTTGATCTGTAAGATATTAAAAACCAAATACAATACGTGTATCTCTGATCAATATTTTTTTGTTGTTTTTTTATTATCTTGTAGGTACAAAGGCCACACATCCAGGTGTGGTTGCTACAGCATTGGGGAGAAACACCGGTCTGCACCAGTCCCAGTTTCATAAAGGATGTTTGTGTTCATGAGATGGAAGTTTTACATTTACATTTACAGCATTTACCAGACGCCCTTATCCAGAGCGACTTACAATCAATAGTTACAGGGACAGTCCCCCCAACATAATATACAGTTGAAACCAGATATTTTCATACACGTTTACATACAGATTTTTTTGCATTTGTTTATTGTCAGAATATTTATGTATTTTTTATCACTTTCATACAAAGTATACAGTCACTATATCTTTAAAAAGAACGAAAAGTATAGGTTAGGTTGATTGAAAGGTTAGATAGGTTAATTGATTCCATTTGAGTTCACTAATGGCATATCTGTGGATTTCAGTGATTGTGGGGACCAAGACGGAGAAGAGTCTAGATGAATGTCTTCCTTTTACCTTCAGAGATGGAGGGACCAGGTGAGCAGTACTGGAGGCTCGGAGATTACGAGGTGCAGTGCGAGGTGTAATAATGGCTGTGAGGTAGGATGGTGCTACTCCATGTTTGTCTTTCTAGGCCAGCATCAGTATTTTGAATCTGATGCGTGCAGCTACTGGGAGCCAGTGGAGGGAACGTAGCAGAGGGGCGGTGTGGGAGAATTTGAAGATCAGTCATGCTGCTACATTTTGTATTTTTGGCATTCAGAGGTAGACCACCTAGAAGGGAGTTACAGTAATCCAGTCGTGAGATTACTAAGAACTGAACCAGTATCTGGGTGGCCTGTGTTGACAGATAAGAACGGATTTGTCTGATATTATAGAGGAGGAATCTACATGAGCGGGAAAGACTGGTGATGTGAGTCGAGAAGGAGAGTTGGTTGTCTATATTTACTCCACCATGACAATATGGGAAAATCTTTTCAAGAGTATAGAATTGTGGACCTCGACAATTCTATGTGTGGCTCATCCTTTGGTGCGATTTCCAGATGCCTGACGGTCCCATGTTCATCAATTCAGACAATCATATTCAAGTATAAAAACATTTTCAACCATCATGCCACTCAGGAAGGAGGTAGATTCTGGTGTGAAAAACCCTAGGACAACAGCAAAAGACCTTGTGAAGGTGCTGACTGAAACTGGGAAGGCGGTGTCCTTATTTACAGTAAAACGAGTCCTGTACCATCATGAGATCAAAGGTTACTCTGGGAGGAGAAAGCCATTATCTAAAAAAAAAAAAGACAGACTACAGTTTGAAATTGCGAATGGGAACAAAAATCTTAATTTCCAGTTTATATATATATCAAGGGAAAATATATACATATATATATATATATCAAGGGAAAATATATACATATATATATATATCAAGGGAAAATATATACATATATATATATCAAGGGAAAATATATACATATATATATATATCAAGGGAAAAGGAAGAAGCTTTGAAGCCTCAGAACACCATCCCAACTGTGAAGTATAGGGCTGGTAGTATAATGTTGTTGGTTTGTTTGCAGAAGGAGTTGGTGCACTTCACAAAATATACAGCATTATGAGGAAAAACATCTGAAAACATCCAAAGTCAAAGGCCAGGAAGTTAAAGCTTGTGTGCAAATGGGTCTTCCAAATGTACAATGACCCCAAGCATACCTGCAAATTAGTTAGAAAGTGGCCGAGGGACAACAAAGCCAAGGTATTGGCATGGGCGTCACAATGTCAATGGCACTGAAAAGGAGAGGGCGAGCAAGAAGGCCTGAAAACCTGACCCAGTCACACCAGTTCTGTCAAGAGGACTGGGCCAAAATTCCAGCAAACTAGTGTAAAAAGCTTGAAGAAGGCAATTCTAGGAAGTGTTTGTACATTTTTTTCTGAAGTGTAAAGAAATCAACTGTAGATACCATCACCTGCAGATTGTTGACTTCATTCAATTTTGGAAAGGACCAAAAGTCACTTCTTATCAGATGTTAACAAGAACCAAACATTTTACATTTCACCTTGTATTTGTCCATGAAATCCATGCGTCTATGATTCTGATTATGCCTAGACTGTTAATGCATCCATCCATCTGCACTCTTCCTTCTGACTGTGCGGCCTGATGTAGGTTGGAGTATATCTGTTAAATTATTATCATAATAAGTGTCATAAAATCACATACAAGACATTAGTCTGTTCAAATTGTTGGCTTCAGCAAAACAGAATTCAATGCAATATGATTCCAACACATTTTCGTCATAATGTTCCAAATGAAAACCTGCTTTGAGGTGTGTATCAAGTTGAACAAAACCAAGAGGCCAATGACAAACAAGCTCTTGTGAAACACAAGTAATGCAAATGCAAAACACTGGGATCAATTAAAGTATGACAGTTATATATTTAAATATATTGTATATACTAATTGTTTTTCTATGCACTACTCATACCCTTATTTAACAGCGGTTCGATGTGTTTTCATTTGACCAGCAGGTGTCACTCTATTCAACACAGTTGGCTGGAAGGTCATCTTGCCATCACTACAGGGAGTGCAGAATTATTAGGCAAGTTGTATTTTTGAGGAATAATTTTATTATTGAACCACCATGTTCTCAATGAACCCAAAAAAAACTCATATCAAAGCTGAATGTTTTTGGAAGTAGTTTTTAGTTTGTTTTTATTTTTAGCTATTTTAGGGGGATATCTGCGTGTGCAGGTGACTATTACTGTGCATAATTATTAGGCAACTTAACAAAAAACAAATATATACCCATTTCAATTATTTATTTTTACCAGTGAAACCAATATAACATCTCCACATTCACAAATATACATTTCTGACATTCAAAAACAAAACAACAACAAATCAGCGACCAATATAGCCACCTTTCTTTGCAAGGATACTCAAAAGCCTGCCATCCATGGATTCTGTCAGTGTTTTGATCTGTTCACCATCAACATTGCGTGCAGCAGCAACCACAGCCTCCCAGACACTGTTCAGAGAGGTGTACTGTTTTCCCTCCTTGTAAATCTCACATTTGATGATGGACCACAGGTTCTCAATGGGGTTCAGATCAGGTGAACAAGGAGGCCATGTCATTAGTTTTTCTTTTTTTACACCCTTTCTTGCCAGCCACGGTGTGGAGTACTTGGACGCGTGTGATGGAGCATTGTCCTGCATGAAAATCATGTTTTTCTTGAAGGATGCAGACTTCCTGTACCACTGCTTGAAGAAGGTGTCTTCCAGAAACTGGCAGTAGGACTGGGAGTTGAGCTTGACTCCATCCTCAACCCGAAAAGGCCCCACAAGCTCATCTTTCATGATACCAGCCAAACCAGTACTCCACCTCCACCTTGCTGGCGTCTGAGTCGGACTGGAGCTCTCTGCCCTTTACCAATCCAGCCACGGGCCCATCCATCTGGCCCATCAAGACTCACTCTCATTTCATCAGTCCATAAAACCTTAGAAAAATCAGTCTTGAGATATTTCTTGACGTCATGACGTTTCAGCTTGTGTGTCTTGTTCAGTGGTTGTTCTTGTTTCAGCCTTTCTTACCTTGGCCATGTCTCTGAGTATTGCACACCTTGTGCTTTTGGGCACTCCAGTGATGTTGCAGCTCTGAAATATGGCCAAACTGGTGGCAAGTGGCATCTTGGCAGCTGCACGCTTGACTTTCACAGTTAATGGGCAGTTATTTTGCGCCTTGGTTTTTCCACACGCTTCTTGTGACCCTGTTGACTATTTTGAATGAAACGCTTGATTGTTCGATGATCACGCTTCAGAAGCTTTGCAATATTAAGAGTGCTGCATCCCTCTGCAAGATATCTCACTATTTTGGACATTTCTGAGCCTGTCAAGTCCTTCTTTTGACCCATTTTGCCAAAGGAAAGGAAGTTGCCTAATAATTATGCACACCTGATATAGGGTGTTGATGTCATTAGACCACACCCCTTCTCATTACAGAGATGCACATCACCTAATATGCTTAATTGGTAGTAGGCTTTCGAGCCTATACAGCTTGGAGTATGACAGCATGCATGAAGAGGATGATGTGGACAAAATACTCATTTGCCTAATAATTCTGCACTCCCTGTAGTGCGTGTGATTTGTATCACAAGTGACAATCACTTCACTTTTAAATGACTTTTTACAGGCCTTTTTAAATACACCTTGGCCCGATTGTTCAAAAGGTAATCCAGTGGGATTTCGGGGTCTTGAAAATGGATTGTTGAAAGAGGAAAGAAGGCTTATGAAACCTTTATTGTCATCTCTTCTATATATTGTGCAGATATACAGAGAGACGAGAAGACGTGGCTCCAGTTTACAGTGCGACAAAAAAGTAGACAACAAAAAAAACAGAAAATTAGATCACCTAATTAAATCCAATCCAACACTCAAAAAAATTGGATCAATTTGATCCAGAAAATCAGGATTATCACGATACAGATGGGGGATTCAGTGTGAATTTCAGGCAGATGATATATAATATATTTGTATTTTGCACTAGGACAGTGGCAGTGACAATAAAGCAATAAGACATGGAGCCATTAGGGGTGCTAAAATCCCTGTGAAATCTGTACTCAAACTAAATTTTACAGCTCTAAACCAAAAAGATCTACTGTCCATTGTATTTTAATATTTTTCTATTTCAATGAGAATCTGGCTTTATAAATATAACAAAATTTGTTATGTGTGGTGTTTTCTGATTCTTCATATTTGCAGGATCATGACCTGATGACCTATTATATATATTACATTTTATATTACTCATATTTCTGTTTGGCCAGGTGAGAGACAATGTGTGTCCCTGTTCCAAATTGTGAAAGTGAAGGGATTGTCATTGTTTTACACAGCACATGGTGACACAATGAAATGTGTCGTCTGCATTTAACCTTGTATCACCCTTAGTGAGCAGTGGGCAGCCATGACGGGCGCCTGGGAAGCAGTGTGTGGGTACCTTGGCAGTTCAGGATTCGAACCTGCAACCTTCTGATTATGAGGCCATGTTTGTGTCAAATATGTAATTGAGACTGTGTCTGTAATATTACCTTTGTCATGTCAGTTATCTCATGCTGTAAACGAAAAAGCTTGCAGCTTTGTAAGCCTTCCCAGTTAATTCATATTGTATTGATATGCAAAAGGTGTGCTAGCACAGTGTGTTTTAAGAGCATTAATGCTATCAAGGGATTAGCACTAATGCTAATCCATTGATAAAACACCAATAAACCACCAAATGACCCAGTTCTGCTAGATTTGCATTCATGCATAATGCATAGAAGCAGCATTAGTTGTTCTCCAAACCGAAATCCCTCAAGATCAGAGCAGATTTTACTGGCAAGGGTCAAGTGCCCTCTAAAAATAGTGTGGATTCATAATTTTTTCAATTTTGGCTATTTTATGTAAAACCGTTTATGCCCGGATGCACGACCATGTCTGTTGGAGACCATGGCAAATAGAGATTGTTTTAGTCATCCCCACTTCCCCTTTTCTCTGCTCGCACACTGAATAGTCATCATTACAAATGTTTTAATGACAATGACAACATGACAAAGGTTGCTTCGCCCTTCCCAGTGTAGCAGAGCGCTTTTTACTTGAACATGCGTGAAGAAGTTCTGGACCTTTTCTTTTAAAATAGGTATCTATTCTTCTACTTGTGTGACCAGTGTTCTTGTGCCACAGAGGAACCAGTAGAGTCTGGGCTTTCCCAGGACGTCATGCTGCAGAATTCCCACAGGGGAACTCCTAAGAAGTCACATCATGTGCCACAGGGACACGTGCAGCTATGAAGAGGAACCACAACCAATTCCTACATCCTACAAGTTGAGGAAATGTCAGAGAATAAAATGATGGACAGACTGCTCAGTTTTTTTTTTATTTAAAGCAATCGGTTTCTTTCATTATTTCATTATTCACCCAAGAAAATACTGACTAAATGACATTGCTGATCTCTGAACCAGATACTTTGCAGTTAAAAGAAGGAGATTTTTCATTTCTGTAGATTCTTACAGATTAGAGGTTTTGTGAGCAAACACTTTAGATCTTTACATTCACCAGCTAAAAATGCTGCAGATGAAATTCTTGCTCTGGACCCCTTTATGAGAGGCAATATATGAAAGTGAAAGTGAAGTGATTGTCACACGTGATACACAGCAGCACAGCACACAGTGAAATTTGTCCTCTGCATTTAACCCATCACCCTGAGTGAGCAGTGGGCAGCCATGACAGGCTTTGCTCAGTGGCACCTCAGTGGTAACTTGGCAGATCGGGATTCAAACCAGCAACCTTCTGATTACGGGGGCCCCTTCCTTAACCACTAGGCCACCACTGCCCCCCAGTATATCAAAATGATATACTCTCATCCAGAACATTTATTCACCCTCATGGGAGAAAACTAAAGTGGCATGGGAACAGGATCTTAACATTTAACCAGTTTAAAGCACTACATCGTCTACACTACTCATTAGATAAGCTAGCAAAAATGTTTCCTAATACCAGCTCTGAGTGCCTATGTTTCACCAAGGGCCAGTTATTTTAGGCCACATGTTCTGGACCTGCCAGTCATTGTACAATTTCTGGGAAAATATTTGCATAGTCTTGTCATCTTTATGTAATAGAACGATTGAACCTACACCATACATTTCTATTTTTGGGGTCCCCCCTCCAGATATAATTCTTACAATATCTCAAGCCAAGGCGGTAGCTTTTTGCCTCATTAATGGCCAGAAGACTTATTCTTCTTATTTGGAAATCAGACAAGCCCCCCTCTTTCAATGGTTGGATTAAGGAAATGCTCTCCATGTTGCAGTTGGAAAAACTGCGATGCAATCGTCAGGAAAAGGAGATATGGTCACCATTTATTGATTATGTTAAATCATCCAGTTTAAGTCCAGCATAGACATGTCATTTCTTAATGCATATACAAACTAAAATACTACAACACTGAGAGGAGACTCCCTTCCCTTTTTTTTTATTATTTAGTTTTTTTTGTTTTTTTTTGCTTTTCTTATTTATTTATTTATTTCTCTTCCTGCTGTTTGATGGGTGGGAATGAGGGTGGTGGGTGGATATTGGTCAACAGCTGCTATTTGTTTGTTGTTGAAAAATTGAAAATCACAAATAAAGCATAAAAAATGTTTTATGAGTTCACATGCATGTCACTTTTTACTGTTGATCATAACTCTGCTTTACAATCAGAAACTGCTGCAGCAAGTACATTTTCATAAAGCAAAACACTACACTTAGTGTAGTGCAGTAAAACCTAGAGGACAGGCCTGAAGACCCCACTGGACCTCTGACAAGACCAGGACCACACAGACCATGTTTCACGACTACATGACTACATTGCTCGTGTGAGGCGGCCTCCGATTGGCTGATTGGTCGTTAGACAGTGCTCATTGCACCGTTATCAGGGGTCCGCTGTAAGTGGGTGTGGGGATGCTGCCATCTTACACAGGAATTCTTATCTTCTTTTAACTCCCCCACCCCTGGGAACATTTCATCAACGAATTGTGGCCTTGAGTATGTTCTTCTCATTCGCTTTTATTTGTAGTCCTTGTTTTTTTTTAAAAGTCATTGTTGTGAGATTTGGGTTCAAAAAGATTATAGTTTATTATTTTAGTTTATTATTTAACAAATAACAATGCTCATTATTTAAACATTAAAAGATATTCCCATGACCCCATCTGGAATGTCTTTTTGGGGAGGCAGGAAGCAGCGCAGTTCCTTTTTCTTTATGCAAGTATGCAACTTAAAAGATTGTGAATGTAGGTTGTGTCCCGACAGGTTCTTTCCACTGAGCTGCTCAATAGAAGAGTTATCAGCTGACTGGCTGTAACACACAGCAGTTTTTGTTTGGTGTTTCCGATCTCATGACCGTTCCAAAAACGAACCTGATGCACTAGTTATTTCATCTCAAATTGCTGCAATTGCTGCCTTAAACCAGGTTGAATTATTTACAGAGAGTGTGAACATCTCTCAGAAGGCCAGGAGGAGTTAACACTGAGACACGTGGCAGGTTGAACTATTAACGGTGTTGTAACGTTTTACTGATTCTGGTATCTCTTGTGGAAGTCAGCTGCTGATCACCCCGTTCTAAAGGCTGCAGGTTGCGTTCTCCCTGCTGCAGCGCTGCATGTGACGGACTGTCTGAACTGTGGCCCAGAACGCAGCAGGTTCACAGTGTTCCATTCTGTTCCTAACCGCATGCCTATGAAACAAAATGTACATGGAAAACAAGGAGATATCTAGAGAGAGAACAGGACTGGCGTTTATAAAACAATGGGCATTTGTCCAAAAACCTACATCATAAAACACATTTATATAATTTATTTACTCAAAAGGTAGCACACTTTCTCTCACGTCTGAGGTTCAAAGTTCAGGGGTCACTGCAGTGTGTGTACCTGCCCCAGGCAAAAGTGGCCGTGTCAACACAACCTGCAGCAATGCACTCCCCTACTGCAAATAAAGAACCCACAGAATATTTGACTTGTATTTATTAGACATTGTACAGGTATCATAGCAGAGAACTTAAGCAAAAGCAGCAAAGTAGTTAGTGCTGCAGTGTTAGTGTGGACCGTGCTGAACGTGGTGTGGAAACAAACAGGGCTTGGAAAAGTCAGCCATTAGACAACGTTCTAGCAGGACAAGATTCTGAAGGATCAGTAATGAAGGATCACTACTGAGATATTTTCACAGTCGCATGCCCAACATGACCAACATACCTAGGGTCCCTCTATTAAAAAACAAAAGTGAAGTGGTATGAACAGAATTCCATGTGCATCTGGATATCTGAGTTTACTAAAAAGTTATTAAAATTAAAAAGAAAAAAAAAAAGCATTACACATTGTGAGGTTGTAAATGTCATTTATAGATTCTAACTGAATCACTAAAATCACAGAAATTATTTGCGTACTTATATAAATAAATATAGATTTTTAATATTTCTCTTTTCAGCCACAAACAAGAGCCAAGAATGGCATAAAAGCACCAATCCATACACAAATCTGGTCCATTCTGGTGACATCCACCCTGCTGTTTTTATGATCATGGGTGCTCCGATCGCAAGGACTTCAAAATCAACTCAAACTAAAATCCCATGACCAGCCCAATTTCTCCAGGTTCAAGATCAAGACTCGGGTGCCAGTCCATACACTCACAAGGTTGATAAGAGACAGAAAAATCAAGCGGCTCCCCAATCCCATGAGATTATTGAAGGTAAAGGCAGTTGAAGGCGTTGCATTTGTGCGATGAGCAGCAACCTGGTTATTTCCAAAAAAAAACGTCTAATCTGACGTCTTCACATCTGTAAGAGAGGAGAGTGGGGTGTTTTACCGAAGACTTACAACAGTGAATGGTCACAAACAGGAAAATAAAGGCAGCGTGCCGCGTTACCTGTATAGGAGTCTTGTGCAGCCACTTGTCTTTATCTGCTACTTTCATGCATGAGAACAGGTCGCACACGGTGGGCAGAGCCAGTCGCTCCTGAGGAACAGCAGGGGACATCAAATCAGTCCAAACACGCAACTAAAAAGATGGTACGCTACAGGACATCATTGCAGCAGACTGACCTGTGCTTGGGCTCGCTTGCGCAGGAGCCATTTGTCCTCCTCCGTCTCCTTGGTGGGGGTCTCCTCTATCTGTGGTTGACTGGATTTCTTCTCTGGCAGAACCCAGTACTCAGGCTGCAGGGAATTCTGGAAAGGGCTCTCGGACCCTTTAGTGGATTGAAGCTGGCTAGTTTTCTCCTCGCTGAGCGGTTGTGTGGTCATGCCAGGAGACATCCAGTTTGACAGGGAGGACATGGATGTGGCCATGGATGTCTTGCCAGGGTGTAGCCAAGCTTCCAAGATTGCCTGCACCTTCTGCTCTTGCTGTTGAAAGTGGTGGCCGGTGATGGAGGATTTGCTGACAGGAACGCCATTTTTGTCCCGCCCCTCTCTCTTTAGCAGCCACGCCCCCAGAGCCTCTCGACCGCAGTTGTCGTCACAGACACACTGGGTGAAGTTGGCGCAGGGCTCGTTGGCCTTACATACCTTTTCCACCTGTGCGGGCGTGGCGTTATAGAGCCACAGCTCGATGGGGGAGGCTGCGGGGCTGGCGGGATTGGGTGCCGGCGTAGCTGAGACGGGAGGAGTCTGCTTCAAGCACTTCAGCTTG
The DNA here is from genome assembly GCF_900700375.1 of Denticeps clupeoides. Taxonomy (NCBI): domain Eukaryota; kingdom Metazoa; phylum Chordata; class Actinopteri; order Clupeiformes; family Denticipitidae; genus Denticeps; species Denticeps clupeoides. Next base: position 6,596,282 of record NC_041714.1, read on the forward strand.
CCCAGGTTCTCGATCTCCACGGCTCTTTCGCGCGTGGCGCAACAAGAGCCACAGTCGGACTTAGGCAGCCAGTCACTGGAAGAGTAGGCCTCATGGAAGGGTTTGAGGACCTGCTTCCAGCGCTCAGCATCCGAGGCGGAGCTAAGCAAGGCAGGGCTGGCACAGGGTGCCGGAGTGATCAGCCAATCACTGAGATCCTCAGACATGCCTTCCTCCATCCGAGCCTGGCAGTTCTCAGTCGCCGGTTCCTCTTCGTCCATGACCAGGATGAATTCGGACTCGTCAATCTTCTCAATGGAGAAGGTGGATGTTGAGCTGCTGCTGCTATTGGATCGCTCCCTCACTGGTGCATTCTCCTTCATAACCCAGGCCTCCAGGTCTTTGAGCTGACCCCAGGCCTTCTGAAAGTCAAAGGGAACCAGGGGACAGCTAAGGAGCTGCAAAAGAGAAAGAGTATATTTTTAAAAGCCCTCATGACCCTACATTCATGATCCAATCATGATTAACCCTTATTACATCCCTGCATGACCTCTTCCTGCCCGCTCACATCTCACCTGCACTCGCTCTCTAGGAGCAATGAGCCAATCCCGCGGGTCCTTGCTAGACTGATATTCAACTGTGCCGCTTGTGACTGCTCTGTTTCCCAAAAGCCACTCAGCAAGAGGTGAGACCAGTTCAGGATCAACTTTCTGGAAGAAAATCAAACAGCGTTAGGTTGCACAGCCGGAAATTCCAGCCATTCTCATGCATGGAAGTCTGAGCATCGAAACAGATCAGAGTAAAGAGAGTAAACCTTGACAAACCTGCTTCTTAGCAGCTATAGGACAACTCTGTTCAAGCCACTCAGAGTTTGAGCGAGTTGAGGCATCCATCTGCTGAGAGATACATAGGACCTTTACTTTTCAAATAACAAAAAATGTCAAGTCAGAGTACTGAACTGTGCAGAAAATTTAAAATATGTAAAATAGAAATATTAAAAAAAAAAATACATCATTCATGTATGATGTCGTAACCTTCGTCCCATGAGTAACCTCCCATGCTAAAGTGTTGGTGTATTTAATTAGTCATAAAAACCACATGTTCAGCACAACCATTGTACAGTATCAATGACATGAATAAAACTTCAGTGACTTGGAACAACACTTCAAAAAAAACTTGGAGATTAGGATCCGCTGTTATTGAGAAGTAGTCCTCAACCCACTCCTCAGGGCAATGCAGTCAATGCATATAAATACAAAAAACGGACAGAGCCCAGAACCATAAAAAGTGAAGTAACCATTAAAATTACCATCAAAACTGATGTGAAAATTTACATACAGTACAGTTTTTCAGCACATAAAAGCCCTGGCTAATATGTTTATTAGCACTAAATTCTAAAGAAAAAGATTTTCAAACATTGTTAAGTTGTCTTGCACAACCCTGAGACTACACAAACAAAGAAGCTACCTGTGTAGTGATTGTCCCAAAGGAAGTGATGGCCTGCCGCAGGGAACGCACATCAGCCTGGAAGCTCATCTCCGGCGACTCTTCGGGACTGAGGTTCAGTGAGGAAAGTCTGTAGAGATGAAACAGAAGCTTTGGATTCAGCACTGGCTGCACTGTAATTCGACGATATGCAAGGCTATAATACAAATCATGCTTAGCTTGTCCTTTCATTAAACTCACCACGAAGCAACCACTGAAAATACGTACAGGAAGTAAAACCATATTGCATCACGAGTCACACTGCAGCCAACACACAGCCTACAGAGCCTGACTAACTCATGCAAGAACTTTGTGAGGTTATGATTGTTTTCTCATGCATGATGACTGGTGCACCCAAAATAAGTCCACACTTGCACAATAATCGCTATTTAGGGATAAGGGAACTGTACTTCTTTATCTGAAATAATCACAGGCTTGCACCATAAATGCATTCAAAGATTTAAGGGAACCTCTTGAATACCACACAGGGTGATAGTTTGACTCACTCATGACAGACTTGCAATCATTTTTAAGACACTAAATCCGGCAGACAATCCCACACAGAATAAAGCAAAGACACCAATGGACAAACCACAACAATAACCCTGTTCATGGGTGCGGGCCGTAAATAATAATTTGGCCAACATGTAAGATCTCTTACTTGTCCAGGCAGCTGGTGATCTGATTGGCCAGGTCGTTGCTGTTGGAGTTCTCCAGCTGATGGATGAGGATGTCGAACTGACCCCGAAGCTGCAAGACAAGCCAGCAGGAAAGGTCAGACTGAATATAAATAAAACAGACATCTGTTCACGCAGCGATGAGCCAGATCTTTGCTGAATTTATTTTTTTTAAAAGGGTCTGGCTGAAGTACAGTAACATTATATAGTGTGGGTCTTTTTACTTTAAACATGCTCTTAAACACAGGTCATGGGAGGTCCTGAATCCTTTTGAAACAATTGTCAGACCCTAAAAACCAATGTTTCCCCCAAACACAGTTCCGATTTGGCACAAAATAAAACTAATCCAGACAAAAACCTTGGACACCCTCTCACCAACAAGAAAGGTTGGAGCGAACGCAAGACTCACCCAGTAAAGCTGCTGGTTCTGCTGCTGTAAGGTCTCTACTTTCAGCTGCTCCACCAGGTCGATCTGCTCGCGCAGATACACCTCACGTGAGCGCAGGAACTCCAGGTGCCGACTGATGCAGCTGTGAAGCTGGGCCTTCACCTGCCGCAGAGGAGCATGGGAGTTTGGACATACAAACACTGGTTCTAAACTATTAGAACTGCTGTAGTTTTTAAAACTGAACTCTAAATGAACAGCACACTACAAAAAGTAGAGAAAAGAGAGTCTGAAGAGCTTCAAAGTCAAGAAACACCCCATTACCTGCTCTGCTGCTACAGTAACCAGAGTAGAGTAGAGTCTGAGAGGGTTCCACTCATCTCTCTTTATAAAGCCTGGAGAGCCAGGCACGTTGCTGAAGGAGCCTCACCTACTGGCCCCGCCCCATCCCCTCGACTGTACGCTCATAACCACATGAGCCAGGTGGGGGTAATAATAAACCGTGCCCAGGTCTCAGGATGGCACTGTTCTGACACCGTTTCCATCAACACACAACTGCGGTACTCCACCGCACTGGTATTTGTGGGGGTGGCACAGGGATGGTCACCCTGTCATTTCAACCGGCCCTATAATCACGTTCAGAACCACCAAATAAAGCCTTTACTGTTTAAAGTCGAGGACAATGGACTATGGTGCTGTTGTTAAAAAGATTTAATCACTTTACAGTCAAAAGAACACAGGTAGGTTTTAGAAAGAAAGCGCCTTCCAACTGAAGTGAACTGAAAACATAAAATGCCAGATGCATGGTCACAAAATCCATAGACCTTTCATTCCCCTTTTGAAATCCATCTAATACATACACAGGCCACAGACTAGTTGAGAAACACTTATCTGAACAGTGGTCATCAGCCATCCTACGCTCAATACGAGTCAACACGCAAAGAGGGTCAAACACCACAGTACATTGACCTTTTTATGTGATATCCACTCAACTGCATGTATGGTATTTTAAGAAATACTATTTAGTGTTAAATTACCATTGTTTTTGTGGCTGGTCGTATATTAAAATGTGTTTCCCCCTTTTCCTCTCTCTGTATATTTGTCCTCACCTCTCTGGAATTGTCTCGGAGCTGCACTTCTGCCTTCATGACACTGGCAATGGCCTCCTCTAGCTGGGATCGTGCCTGCAGGCACTGCCGCAGAGCAGTCTTGTCTCGGTCCTCAGTGGACATTCTGCGCGCACACACACACACACACACACACACACACACACAGACACAGAGGCGAGGTCAGGAACTGTGACAGGACACATTGACCACCAATATTAGCCCTTCAAATTCAATATCCAGTGAGTGAAGTGGTCACAAGCAGTTATTTCAGAAGACAGGAAATGACACTAGAGAGGAAATTAGGGGGAAATGCTGCAGCTGCAGACCAGGTGGCGAAAGAACACTTTCGTTTCGTCCTTCAGTCAGAATGTACGCCCTGGTCACAAACACAGATCAAGTGATCACGAGAGACCACGATGGGGTGGTTTCCGTATCCCCGGCTTAAGAATTCCTCTGTCACAGAAATACTTCCCTTTTATTTGTTCTCATGGTTGTGATTCAGCGCTCATTCAACATGAGACTTACGGTACGACAGGGGAAGTAACGTGAATATTGACTAATCTATAAACAGTACAATTTAATCAGGCTATGTATAACTGCATCACAAATACATTTTAGTTCGCTGATCCCATAACACAAATAGTGACAGCTGTCAACAAGCCACACTTGTGAAGCCAAACAGATGAGCAAAAATGGGCGCTGGTTCCACGAAAAGAATGAAATTAAACCGCCTGATGTTCCCATGCAAAACCAGCGATCAATGCTAGGCGTGAAATGCTAACACGGTGGGTTTAAATGGCCAAACGACGCAAGCAGGCGCCATTTGATAGCACTTATCGCTACAGCTTAACGCGTGTGCGCTCAGCACGATACCAGCACACGGAGGCATCGCTGGCACGACGGAACCGTGACGGCGCGACGCATGCGCAGTACCCCGGGGAATGCAATTCTGATGGGTGTGCTGATCTGTTAAAACACCCAGCCGAACTCGATGACCTCCGCGGCTTTAAACCACCGCGCCACAGCAGAACATGTGCATTAAGCCCTTGCCCGACGTCGTGGCGTTTTCGGGGGGACAGAAGACGGACTAACCGTAACATACAACCGAGCACTGTCGACTGCCAATATACCGAACCAAAATTTTACTCCCATTACTCCCAAAATTTTAGCCGAGTTCGCTTTTTCTTGGTCCTACCTCGTTTTCTAAGGAGTCAATCTTCCACTGGGCGGAGGAAACGCCGCGTCTCTCCTCACACGCAGTCGGCTTTCCCTTTTTGCTACTTTAAGGCGTGACGTCACGTATCGTAGGCGACGCCACCACCGCGAGCTCAGCTCTCACGTACACCATCCGCCCGACGCGGGGCCGCGCAGGGGGCGCAGCGCGCCACGACAGCGCATAATCTGTTTTCATACACTTCTTTGTATATTGTAACAATAGCTTTTTTTATATATAAAATGTATAATCTTTCACGCCTTTTCACTTTGTACAAAATAACTCGTTTGGATTGTATTTTGCATCATGGCCATGAATAAAGTTAGAAATAAAGATTATTTGAGAGCATTTTCAAAGTCATACCTGGTTTAAATTCAAAACTAAAAAGTCATCTTCATGTCAGAAAACGCACAGCCACATTGGGAAATGCAATAAACTGAAATGAACATTTATCAACCTGAAAAAGATAAACCTAATCATATATATATATATATATATATATATATATATATATTCGTATTCGTGTACATTTTAATAAATAAGTCATGAATATGAAAAAGTACAGTCATAAATCTAAAATGAATATTGTTTACGGAGTCATGGTCCACCGGAAAAAAGGACAAACATCCATAGTTGGTTATACTGAGATTATGGGTAGAATAAGGACATTTAAACTTGACTCATCAACGGCAGGAAAGCAAACATCAAATAATTAAAGCCGCGTGTAATTAAGCACGCGCTTGGTTGTTTATTGGCGGACTGTAAATCGATAAGTTATCAGTAAGTGGAAAGGCCGACGTGGTCGTACCCACCACACGGCCAATCGGAATGCAGATAAAGGTGGGCGAGGACCAGGCATGTTTTAAAACGACGTTCAGCACAACTTCAAACAGTACTTCTCAAATATTAATATTAATATTAAACATAAAGACATGTGATAAGTCATAGAAGCTAGGCTAACATATCTTATGTACGCTAACGAGAAAACAAGGCTGCTAATAAAACGCCGGCGTGCGCAGTCCATCCGTAAAAGCGCTACAACGTGAGGAACTTTGAGAACCAACCTAACGCGTTTGTTCACCAGCTTGATTTTAGCAGTCCGGACCGCCTCCTCGGAGTCCAGCGAGCGACCTTCTCCCACCGGAAACTGGGCCCGGCCGGCCGGCTCGCTCGGTGTAGTACGTGCGCAGACACGGAACCTCCGCACAGCGACAGGAACGCCTCCCATCTAAAATGGGCGTCCCCCATACGCTGTCGGATTGGCTGTGTTTGAAGTGGGCGTGTTTTCTTCTGCGCTACCAGATTGGCTGTGTGGTCGTCACGCGTCATCGCGCGAAAAGGAAAATACATAAAAATGGCGGCAGACGTGGTTGCTCAGGTTACCAGGGTGAGTAGGGTTTTTTTTTTTATTTTATTTGAGTTGTTGTCAATTTTATGTCGTTTTAATCGAATCCAACGTGCCCACACACTGCTCCCCGGTTGCCTTTCGTGGCTGCCCACTTCTCCTTCAGGGGATGGGTTAAATGCGCTGGGTGTTGTGCTGGGTCACGTCACAACTAATCACTTTCAATTATGCTGCAATATGTTAACTTGTGGATGTCCTGTTCTTTCTTATTTAGTTTCAATGTCTATCCATCTGTTTGAATTCTTCTCTTTACCTTTATAAGATTAACGATATTAACTAGTTGCGGATACTATGGGGTTACAGTTAATGTAACGCGATCTCAATCACGCTCTAGTTTATTTTTTGCAAATAAAATTTGGGGCTCCCGTCTAAAAGACAAGCAACTTCACTGAAACTTGATGCCAAAAGTTATAGATTATTAGACAAATTACTACTTGTGGCAAGAAAGTGTATTCTTATTAGATGGATAAAAAAATACTCACACAATGGTATAGAGAGATTTTTGCAGTTCTGCCTCATGAGAGGCTGGCGGCTGTGCTTAGGGATAATATAAATAGCTTTCAGAATGTATGGTCTCCCTTTTTAGATCACTTATCTCCAAATGTGAGAGAATGGTTTTGTGTGTCAATTAGGGTTTTGCGATGGTTATATTTTTATATCTATATAAAAAAAAAAATTATAAAGAATGGTCTTGGTTCTGTTGGTTTTTTTCGTGTGTGTATATGTGTGTTATAAATGACATGTTTCTTTTATGGTATTATTTAAATTCTTTTTTGTGTATTCTTTTTGTTTATAGACTTGTTTTTATTGCTTAAGTTGTTTCTGTATTTTTGAAGTGAAATTCAAGTCACAATACCTTAAAGTGATTGTACATCTCTCTGTAAATACTGAATAAAAAAAATTGGGATGCAAAATCTAAATGGTAAAAGTTAGTTGTTCAATTGTGATAGTTTTCCCCCCCGAAGTGCAAATGCTTATTGTGGCAGGATGTTTTTCTTTTTCCTGTATTTCCCCCAAAAGTGATACGTGCAAATATGTACAGGTAGAAAAAACAGACGTGTGCTACAACACTACACAGTCTCCCTTCAGTCTCAGCTGCCCTGGCTGAATGGTTCCTTGGGCCTAATACAGGGTTAACTCACCTGTAGCCCCTCCCCCTGGACTAAACCAACACTCCCCAAAAACAATATACAAGTGTTTTCATGATAAAATCATATAAAACACAATTACACACCCCAAAATATTTAAAATCACAGAAAATAAAAGTAACAAAAAAACACCTACACTCAAAACCCCAGTGATTGTATCCCCCATATACTCAATCAGCTCCAAACCAAAAAACCCTGGACGTGACCCCCAAACAGTAATAAGCCAAGATTTAATCATGCCTGCAGAAGGCCACTTGCTTGCTCTGAGCTCTGTGACTCTGTGACACTTATATTTCATAACTTAAGTACAGCCAATGAAGGAACATGAGAACAGGTGAAGATCTGGTCATATCTGGTGCTGCAGCAGTTTGAATGATCTATAACGTAGGACCAGTAGACCTAGAAGGAACAAGACAGCAGATGTCATTTAAGATTCTCACTACAGAGGGGACAAAATATTAGGTGAAGATGGAAGAAAGTGCCTGAAAAAAAAAAAAATGTGGATCAAGATGTTCCACGAATTCCTCACAGACTGAAAACTGCCAAGCAAAGTATTTCATTTCCTTCTCCATCTGCTTCTATTCGGATGCCTCCCACTTCTATAAAGACACAATCCTCGATTCCCTCAGTTCCTCTGATCCCTTTGTCTCCTACAATGTCAGCATCACACCCACCTTCACCATCTCCTGTTCCTTGGATCTCTCTGTCTACCATGTCCACATCAAGCCCATCTTCGGTCCTCAAGGTGCCTCAACACAAATCACACCCACCTTCATCATCTCCAGACACTCCTCCTACAAACGCAGCAACATGGCCATCGTCATCCTGTCCAGTTCATCAAATGCCTCTTGCTCAAACAAAGACAGCAACAGTGTCATCTTCATAGTCACGTCCCCGTCTAGGGGTTGGGAAATGTGACAACGAAGGAGAGTGATGTGTGAGGCGGGAATACACACATACCAGGCCAAAGTGAAGTATTGTGCTTTTATTTACAGTGAGGAGTGAACCACCAACCAAAACCTAGAGTGCTGTACATAACCCACAGGAGGAACAACACACCATAAAAGGAGAGACTATACAAATTCCACTACACTGACCACTAACACAGTGGCAACAAAGGCTCTTCTCTAACTCTTCAACACTCCAAAACTCTGCTCTCTATCCTCCTCCAGCTTCACAACAATGGGCCCCATCTGGTGGCTGGAGTTGTCCTTAACTGCTCCGGTCTGATGAGTTGATTGGCTGACTGATGATGAGGGAATAGGTAGGCGGAGCCATCAATTCCAATCTCCACCCAGCAGACACCCTAAATGGGAAACACACACCCCAAACCACTCTATGGCCCAAAGGACGTAACAATCATCTCCAGATCCTCATATCCCTATCACTTATACAAAGACAGCATCAAGAACACCTTGTTCTTCACCAGCCTCATTGTCAGCTGTTACATGCCTCTCCAAAAGTGAAAAATGTAAGATCCTAATTTGATTATTAGTAAAATTTGTTTAAAATAGAATAAGTTTAGCATTTGCTGATAGCTATTATAGCTATATACTGATTGCTATTACTCTTGGTCTTCCTTTCCTGGGTCTGTCCTCATGTGTGCCAGTTTCGTTGTAGTGCTTGATTGTTTTTGTGACTCCACTTGGGGACACAATTAATTTTTTGCAATTTTCAGGACTTACTCACCTTCATTTCTTAAAGTAATGATGGCCACTAGTTTTTCTTTAGTTAGCTGATTGGTTCTTGCCATAATATGAATTTTAATAGTTGTCCAATAGGGCTGTCGGCTGTGTAGTAACCTGACCTCTGCACAACACAACCGATGGTCCCAACCCCATTGATAAAGCAAGAAATTCCACGTATTAACCCTGATAAGGCACATCTGTGACATGAAAAACCATTTCAGGTGACGACCTCTTGAAGATCATCGAGAGAAAGCCAAGAGTGTGCAAAGCAGTATCCAGAGTAAAGGGCGGCTATTTTGAAGAAACTAGAATATAAAACATGTTTTCAGTTATTTCACCTTTTTTGTTAAGTACATAACTCCACATGTGTTCATTCATAGTTTTGATGCCTACAGTAAGAATCTAGCAATGTAAATGGTCATGAAAATAAAGAAAACACATTGAATGAGGTGTGTCTTTTGGCCTGTACTGTATGTATGTGTGTGTGTGTGTGTGTGTGTGTGTGTGTGTGTGTGTATATATATATATATATATATTAGTAGTAGTACTGAGGTCCTGACTTGCTGTATGCTTGCTTTAACAGGGGGGAACCATATATTCTAGGTATCAGGAAATTATGTTTATGCCCTATTATTTAAGATAAGAAGTATGGCAGTCTGAAAATCAATCAGGTAAATAATACATGTTTACATTTACGGCATTTATCAGACTAACTTATCCAGAGCGACTTACAATCAGTAGTTACAGGGACAGTCTCCCTGGAGCAATTTAGGGTTAAGTGTCTTGCTCAGGGACACAATGGACTCGAACCCAGGTCTTCTGGTTCATAGGCGAGTGTGTTACCCACTAGGCTACTACCACCATGTTGCTGATGTTGAATTGGTGTAGGGGCAGTTAAATCCTGGGTACCTGACAAAAGTGTTCCCTCTAATTTTAGGTTGGGTGACCAGACGTCAGATAAGATGATCATTTATTAGTCCCACAAGTTTACATTGTTTCAAATATTATCTGTAAAAAACAAAGACGCTTCAAATAAAGAGATTAAAAAAGGCAGAGAAAACGTCTAACGTTGCAAATCACGTCATGTTTTGAAATCAGCGCGCGGCAGGGTGAACATGGAGGAACTTAATTTCCCGTAACACCGGTTTACGGTGTTTTAATTCTGTATTCTTGGCCCTGATAGACGTTTAAAAGGAGCGCCGCCCCTCCCAAGATGGCGGCTATGTTGACGTATTCGCGTAAAACGCGGCATCTAGTCTATATATCTACGCCAACGGAGAACTAAACGTCTTTTTAGCTACAGCGATACGTAGTGGAATCATTTAGAAAAGAAATAAGAAAAATCATGAAAGAAAACGCAATGGAGAACTGTAAAAATGTAGCATGTTGAAAATCACCTTCTACATAAAGTGCGTAGGACGGTTGTCTACAATTCTTCAATTCTCGTACTTGCATTTCCGGGAAAATCATGTCTCGCGAGAGACGAGCGCATACGTCATCTGGCCACGCAGAACACTTCTGTGTCTGTGTGTGCGAACACAGAGCCAAACAGCGCCGTAGCCATTCGCCGAAAAGCTGCTTCTCGGTACTGTTTCTGCGCTGCATGCTCAGCTCGTCGACTGGCGTTTGGAGGTCTGGTGTGCAGCTTCTCTTTCACCAGCAGTCACTGAGCAGAGGAGGGAGAGAAAGATGTCGGCGTCGGAAGGGAACAAAAACACGGAACCCTGGGGCGGTTTTGATGACAATCTTATCCAGGTAACTAACTTAACACCTTGGCTAAATAATGATTCAGATGTCTGCGTTTCAAGATTTCGCTAACTATATGATGTTGGGACACGTGACTGCTAAGTTTTGTCACACGTCCCAACATCATTCAACACTGACTTATACCAAAAACACAGGAAGTATCTCTGCTGTTGCTGTGAAAACGTGGCCTTTCAGGTAATTATGTAAAAATGTCACGTTGGCATTATGATTACCTGCCACTTAGTAAGGTCATGTTTTGGTCACATCGCTCTACACTGGCAGCATACAAACAATCAGAACCAAGCATGATTTTCAGGCCAGCAGCATGTCCCACGCAAAGATTAGTCCTTACGTTACGTCCATGACTGTGTGTGTTTAGGGAACGGGGTCAGCCGTGATCGACATGGAAAATATGGATGACACCTCAGGGTCCAGTTTTGAGGACATGGGAGAGATGCACCAGCGGATGAAGGAAGAAGAGGAGGTGACAGCGGAGGCTGCAGCCACCGAGGAGGACAATGGAAATGACGGCGAGTTTCTGGGCATGAAAGGCTTGAAGGGTCAGCTGGGCAGACAGGTTGCTGATGAGGTCAGTCTCCAATTTACAGTATCTGTATAGTGTATAGCTCTTTACAAAAAAAAAAAAACAATACAGACATGTCTGTGTGAATATTTTATTTTCTGGTGCATGCTGTAATAAAATGGACTAGATAATGCCATAAAACTGTGTACATCCAGATGTTGGATTTGTATGTGTAAAGGTCTGGCAAGCTGGGAAGCGCCAGGCATCAAAGGCTTTCAACCTGTATGCCAACATAGACATCCTCCGGCCCTATTTTGATGTGGAACCTGTTCAAGTCAGGAACAGGTGAGAGGCTTGTGTTGGTTTCAATGCATTTGATTTCCACATGATTTCTACGTGTCTTCCTACATTCTTTTTTCTTTTTTTTTTTTATAGGCTGATTGAGTCAATGATTCCTATTCGGATGATCAACTTTCCACAAGTGAGTCTCTGTTTTAAATTTTAAAGGTCTATTGAGGTAACTTTTTAAAAACATGACCACATTGTGTTTGTGACGCTCAATATTTTCCTGTTTTATTTCAATTTCAAGAAAATTGCTGGAGAGTTGTATGGACCCTTAATGCTGGTGTTCACCCTGGTGGCCATCCTCCTGCATGGCATGAAAACTTCTGGAACGGTTATTGTAAGGAAAGCTTTGTGCACTATACGAGATGGGTGGGTACATAAAGTATTCAGAACTATAAAATTTTCACTCTGTTACTCAGCCATTTAGAAAATCATTAAAGTTATTAATTCATTAATGTACACACAGCACCCCATATTATATCTGATGTCCGTGTCTTCTGATCATCCTTGAGATGGTTCTACACCAGTCCAGCTGTGTTTGATTAAACTGATTGGACTCAATTAGGAAAGCCACACCCCTGTCTATATAAGACCTTTCCACTCACAATGCAGGTCAGAGCAAATGAGAATCACGAAGTCAAAGGAACTGCCTGAGGAGCTCAGAGACAGAATTGTGGCAAGGCACAGATCTGACCATGGATACAAAAAAAAGCTGCAAGGTTCCTAAGAACACAGTGGTCTCCATAATCCTTAAATGGAAGATGTTTGGGCCGACCAGAACCCTTCCTAGAACTGGCTGTCCGGTCAATGTTAGCTATCAGGGCAGAAGAGCCTTGGTGACAGAGGTAAAGAAGAGCCCAAAGATCACTGTCACTGACAAATGGCTGCAATATAACAAAGAATGAAAAATTTAAGGGGGTCTGAATACTTTCTGTACCCACTGTATTTTCGATCATTTTGATAAGTGGCTGCTTAGAATTTAAATTATATTAAAACTAAAATAGTATGTATTAGTAAGTTAAAAGTTTTCTGATTTCCATTAGAGAGAAGGCACACTGATGGGAACTGCGATCGGCACATGTTTTGGCTATTGGCTGGGAGTGTCATCTTTCATCTACTTCTTGGCTTATTTGTGTAATGCTCAGATCACCATGCTGCAGATGCTGTCGCTGTTGGTCAGTTACTCATTATTACTACCCTTAGTAATAAAGCATAATCCATATTTAATATTTATCCATAGGTTAAATGTAACAATTACATTTTTTTTTTTATTCTTTGGCTTCAGGGCTATGGTCTCTTCAGCCACTGTTTGATTCTCTTTATTACATACAACGTTCATTTCCACTCTCTGTTCTACATTCTCTGGCTTGTGATTGGTGGCCTGTCAACACTACGCATGGTAAGATACTGTAAAATTATGGTGTTATGGTATGAAAATAATAAGAATATTTTGTGTGTGCATAATACACACACATATAGAGAGACAGATGGGTGGTAGTAGCCTAGTGGGTAACACACTCACCTATGAACCAGAACTACCATTGAGCAAGATACGTAACCCTGAATGTCTCCAGGGGGGGACTGTCCCTGTAACTACTGATTGTAAGTCACCCTGGATAAGGGCGTCTGAAAAATGCTCTAAAGGTAAATGTAGAGAGAGAGAAAGGAAGAACTATATCTGCCCACTTGCAACTTTGAGATAATACAATATAAGTTTTATGGCATTGCCAGATTCATTGCATTGTGCTGTAGTTGGTCAAGGGCTCTAAAAAAGAAGGATTTGTTAATCACTAAAAGATGTGAGTTGTGCCAAAACTGTTTTTTGGGCTGTTATTGAACATTAAGCCAGGACCCAACAAATATTTAAAAAAATAGTTAATTATAAGACTAGCAATTGAAGTGTCAATCCCAGTATATGTAGACCTGTTTTGTGTCAACACCAGTGCAACACCACTAAGTAAGGGCTACCACCAAGCAAGTGACAGCATGAAGACCAGGGAATGCTAGACCGAGGAACTGTAGAGAAGTACACATCATTTTTAAAAAATGGACTGACAGACCAGGAAAGGATGGCATTAATCAGAGACCAACAGTAACCCTGAAGCAGCTTGGTGGCTCTACTGCTGAATTTGGAATAGTTGTCCATAGGACCAGAGATGGCCTTCATGAAGAGTGGCCAAGAAAACTATTGCTTACAAAAAAGGTAGACTGAAATCTGCTAAAAGGCATATTGGAGACTCCCCAAACGTGGTGCTGTAGAAAAATGAGACTTAAATAGAACTGGGATTCGGAAACTGGTCAGAATTGAAGGAAGGAAGGATGGCTGGTGCAAAATGTTGAGAAATTCTTGAGTGAAACCTCTTTGAGTCTTCCAGAGATTTGAGACTGGGACTGAAGTCCACCTTCCAGCAGGATAATGACCCTAAACACTTGAACATGAAATGACCCTAAGCTTCACTTTAAAGAGAAACAGACAAATGTCCTGGAATGGCCCAGTGAAAGCCCAGACCTCAATCCAATTGAGAATCTCTGGTATGATTTAATTATTACTGTACACAAGCGGCTCCCATCCAACTTGAAAGGTCTGGCACAGTTTTGCCATAAAACAGGCAAAAATACTAGTGTCTAGACCATCTCCAAGCATGTGGTAAAGTGGTAATTATGTGTAAATTCCAGGTTGTACAGATATAGAGATAGAAATAGAGTGATGAATAAATTTGCAAGGTACTATAGGTGTTTTAATTTTTACTCCATCAGGTGGCTGTGTTAATCTCACGGACTGTGGGCCAGACGCCTCGTCTCATCCTCTGTGGCACCATAGCTGCCCTTCACATGCTTTTCCTGCTCTATCTGCACTTTGCCTACCACAAAATCATTGAAGGTAATGCAGTGAATTGTGTTTTGAAACCATTAAAATCACAGATCTGCTCATATGTTACTAATATTTTACACTGCCCATTTATAATTTATAATTGCTCAAAGTATTGCTTAATTCTGCATGAAACTACTTGTTTAATTTGGTTTCTCTCTTCAGGAATCCTGGACACCTTGGAAGGGCCAAATGCTCCACCCATCCAACGAGTGGCTCGAGATTTGCCCAGTATAGTCAATGTTGTGAACGCTACGGTCAAGTCTCTGGCTGCAGCTGCCATGAACTCCCAGTGATTGTACAGCAAGGTGTGGATGAATGTGAAGACGCACCAGGTGGGAAACAAGAGGATGGCCATCCCCAAACCTTCTTATCTGTCAAAAGACGTTATTATGTTATGTACTGTGCATCTCATTTTATATGTTGGAAAACACTTTTTTTTCCCTCAGAGAATGGTTAAAATGCCCTCAGAAGACCTCAAGACAGTCCTGCCAACCGCATTCACTTTATAGACTTATATGGGGACTCCTGTTTTTACAACCCACGTGAAGTATTATTCAGAGAGAATAACAGTTACATGATATTTGTCAATTATTAAACGCTGTGTTTGGCATAGTAGTGCCATGAAAATGGCACTAATGATTACATTAAATGCCCTGTAATTGGCTTTGGACATGTCCCTTGAAAACCAGATACATCCAACTAAGCTAATTTTACCTATAATGCTCACCGCTGTGTGTTTTATGACAAAAAAGTCTTGGCAATTGTGAACCTGTCTCTTAATTCCTTATACTGGCCTTTATTGAATTTCGTCTTCGGACTAAATTTTAAAAAATCAGATGTTCCCCTTTCTATTTTAGGTTCCTTGTTTTTCACCAAATAATCCTTATGGTGGTGTTTTTTTTTTTTTTTTTTTTTTTTTATTTCCTGTACAGTACGTTTGATTTGCAGACAACTTTGAATGTTTGCAATGCATGAAGAAATTTCTTTAATGTTTTTTGAAGCACCATTTTAGTTCGGGAGGAACATAATTTTGGGACTGGGTTGTGCCTCATAAGTGCTCTCCCTCTTTCAGTCCTTTACTTATGAACTTTGTATTTATAGCATTATTGTACAGAAAAAAGATACAATATAAATAAACAGTAAAAGATGCAATTTTAGTGTGATCTACGTACATTAATAAATGCAATAAATCCATGTGGTATTTCTCAATTTTAGGGGCTCTGTGTGAAGACACATTCATTCTCGGTGGCACAGTTCTCTCATGATTTCAGAAACTAAATAGAGTGCCCTCAAAACATTTAAAATCCCTTTAATATCATTGCATGGTCATGAAAATGTCTTAAAAATCTGCCTTTGACTCCCTGAGATGTGTTGATGTGACATACCATGCAAATAAAAGCATTCTATATATTTTCTAAAAGATTTTACAAAAGGGTGACGAGATTAGCAAGGGCCAAACTGTGCCCACAGGCAGAAAATCCACAGCCACAGACGATGCCATCGCCCCCTGCATCTGACCCTCACCCACCTGGAAATTAAGGACACGTACGCATGAATGCTGTTCATAGACTTCAGTTCAGCATTCAACACCATCATTCCTCAGCACCTGGTCACGAAGCTGGGCCTGCTGGGCCTGAACACCTCCCTCTGCAACTGGATCTTGGACTTCCTGACTGAGAGACCTCAGTCTGTCCGGATCGGGAACAGCATCTCCAGCACCACCACACTGAGCACTGGAGCTCCTCAGGACTGTGTGCTCAGTCCAATGCTGTTCACCCTGCTGACCCACGACTGCAGCAATGCACAGCTCCAACCACATCATCAAGTTCGTCGATGACTAGATGAGAATCTCTCCTGGAATCTCAACAACAGCCAAGAAAGCCCAGCAGCATCTTTCCTTCCTGCAGATGCTGAGGAAAGCCCATCTCCCACAACCCATCCTCACCACCTTCTATAGAGGGACTATTGAGAGCATTCTGACCATCTCTGTCTGGTGTGGGAACTGCACCGTATCAGACCGCAAGACAGCGGATAATGAGGAGAGCTGAGAAGATCATTGAATCTCTCTTCCCTCCATAACCGACATTTACCACACACGCTGCATCAGGAAAGCCACCAGCATTGTGAAGGACTCTTCACCCTCCTGCCATCTAGAAAAAGGTACCGAAGCATTCGGGCCCTCACTGCCAGACTGTGCAACAGCGTCATCCCACAGGCCATCAGACACCTGAACACTTAGGGACAGGAATGACACCCACACAACAATTAAACAAATCGATACCTCATGATACAGACCTTTGGCTTCCTCTATTGCCCTAAAACTTACCATCCCCAAATGAAACCTTAGGATAAAACCTGCCTAACAACCAAAAGCACTATTCACACCTTCACACGGAATTAGTGATTATGTTCAGATACAATAGATACAATTCATATTGATGTGCGTATGCAAAAAGGAACTGACAAATTTACCATCCAGTGCATTAACATTTCTTCTGACTAAGGTAAAGGATTTTGTACTGCAGTTCAGATGACTCCCTGTAGTGTTTAATTCATCAAATAAATAGGATTTGAGTGATGTTGCAGTATGTTATATTGGGCTTTTTTCCCACTGCCCTTGTCACCTCATTTTGTGAGGCCATTTCAAATCCTTACTGAATTAGATTCAAATGTCATGGAGCTCCTTCATCTGCACATCAGTTCTTCCCGGAGTGGCTGTTCAAGCATCTCTTACACCATAATTTAATTTGCAGATAAGGAGAGGTGAGAGCCCTGACAACAACCTGCTGCTCAGTGTCAGCAAGACCAAGGAGCACACTGTGGATGACATTTTAATTGCATTAAAACTGTAATGCCAATTTGATTTGAGTCATTCCATTTTCAATTAGAATACAGGAAAAATATATTTCTTAATATGCAGTGAGTCAGAACAAAGTTTAATATGAAAAAAACATTGGATTGTATAATTATTTATTTCTTTTACCCATCCTCACCTGTTTAGGGGCTCCATACATTTGTGCCTGGTAACTTTTTCACTTCTGACAGTCGACCAAGTTAGTAACTAGTTACCAGGAAAAGTAACTTAATATTAACTTTCATGGCTTCCATTATATATATTTAACATTCAATAAGTGAAATGTCATGTCTGTATTTCCACTGTAAACACACTACTTTGAAACTTGCCATTACTGTGTGTCTCCTGTCTCCTGTCAGCCAGTCTCTGGTTGGCTTACCGTGAAGTTTAACTCAATTTTAGCCTTACTTTTACATTTTAGACATTTATCAGAGCAGCTTACAATCAGTATTTACAGGGACAGTCTACCTGGAGACACCCAGGGTTAAGTGTCTTGCTCAGGGACACAATGGGATTTGAATCTGGGACTTCTGGTTCATAGGCAAGTGTCTTACCCATTTTCAATTAAAAAGTAACAATTTCAAACAACAAACCTTTGCAATCAGTGTACCCTAAGAGTACACTGATAAGTCCTACCCTAAGAGGCTGACTTATCATATTCGTACATTTGACAGAAGAACCTACAGAAAAGTCAAGTCAAGTCAAGTCAACTTTATTGTCAATTCTGCCACATGTACAGGACATGCAGAGAATTGAAATTACGTTACTCTCTGACCCATAAAAATAACATTAAATACAAAAACAGTAACAGTAACGAATACAGAGTATAAATACAATTTAAAAAGAAAGGCACAATATACAATTTTAAAAACACCATGTACAAATAAGGGCACATGGTGGAGAGTGCAACATCAGGAGAGTGCAAAAACCAATAGTGCAACAGAGTTTTTAAGTTTAAAGTGACGAAGTGAAAGTGAGGTAGATGGCAGACCAGAGCTGCACAGAGTGACTGGTGCATGGTCAATTTGTGTGATTTAGAGTTCAGAAAGTTTGTGGAGCAGAAGAGGGGAGTGAGGGGAGTGGGGGCAGAGCCGGGAGGGAGTTGAGTTTCCTGACCGCCTGATGGGTGAAGCTGTCCTTCAGTCTGCTGGTCCTGGCCTGGAGACTCCGCAGTCTCCTCCCTGATGGCAGCAGGCTGAAGAAGGTTTGCATTGGATGGGTGGGATCGGCTGCTATGCCGAGGGCTTTCTTGGTGAGGCGTGTGCTGTAGATGTCTTGGAGGGAGGGGAGAGGGACACCGATGATTCTCTCAGCTGCTCTTACTGTGCGTTGGAGAGTTTTTTGACAGGACGCATTGCAGGCTCCAAACCACACAGTGATGCAGCTGGACAGGATGCTCTCGATGGTTCCTCGGTAGAATGTGTGCATGATGGGGGCTGGTGCTCTTGCTCTTCTTAGTTTGCGGAGGAAGTAAAGACGCTGCTGTGCTTTCTTGGCCAGTGCAGTGGTGTTTTTTGTCCAGGAGAGATCCTCGGTAATGTGCACACCCAGGAACTTGGTGCTGCTCACTCTCTCCACAGATGCACCGTTGATGGTCAGAGGAGCATGCTGAGTGTTTCCTCTCCTGAAGTCAACAACAATCTCTTTCGTCTTCTCCACATTCAGGGAGAGATTGTTGTCTCCGCACCACTTGGCCAGGCGGCTCACCTCGCTTCTGTAGTTAGACTCATCCCTGTTATTAATGAGTCCCACCACAGTCGTGTCATCCGCAAACTTGATGAAGAGGTTGGAGCAGTGTGACGGAGTGCAGTCGTGGGTCAGCAGAGTAAAGAGAAGGGGGCTCAGCACACATCCCTGAGGAGCCCCCGTGTTAAGGACGATGGTGCTGGATGTGCTACTGCCAACCCGTACTGCTTGTGGTCTTCCTGTGAGGAAGTCCAACAGCCAGTTACACAGTGAGGTGTTGAGCCCCAGCTGGATCAGTTTTTGTGTGAGCTGTTGTGGGATTATTGTGTTAAATGCTGAACTGAAGTCTATGAACAGCATTCGAACATATGAGTCTTTTTTGTCCAGATGTGTGAGTGTTGAGTGGAGTGCAGTTGAGATGGCATCATCGGTTGAGCGGTTGGGCCGATATGCAAACTGGAAGGGGTCCAGTGAGGGGGGGAGGGCAGACTTGCAAAAACATCAACCTCTAATATTACCTCTATTTAAAGTTGGACTACATATGCAATATTTAAAATGCCCAATTAGAAACAAAATAGCATGTTTGAAGGTCATGACTCTCTAGTTTAACAGGGTCAATGTGTACTGGCATAGTGGTTTGAAGTTCAACTGCATTATTTTGGTTAAACAGACACCATTGAAATTTCCATTTTATGCACCAAATTACAGGTGTGAGTAGAAAGTTAAACTGAGTGGTAATTTTACATTTACATTGGCATTTTGCATATTTCATTTTATATATTGCAGTACAGACTCTTCGTGCTCCTGCCATGTGGCTGGTGATACAGAAGCATCCAGGCCTGCACCAATATATTCAGTGTCAGGGTCCACTGGCAACTCATCAGGCTTCTTTCACAAAAATGTCCTGTTTACTTAATCGAGTTTTAGCTTGTTATAATAATGAGATATGGAGGATATATCTGTGGCTGTGTAAAACATAATCTGGTGTGTGTGTTAAGTGTTCCCAAGTTTGGCAAGCAGAATGCTTGAATTAAATCTATCTGCATGTTTGGTTCAGTAGTGCACAAGGTCTATTAGAGATTTTGTTTGTGACTGGAACAGAATAAACATGTGGAGTGGTCAGTGGGGCCTGCTGAGGGCCATTCCTTTCACATAACAAAATACTACTGTGCTGTGCATCGCAACCGTACAGTGTTCAAGTCTTCTGATACGTTGCTTGTTTAAGAAGGTCATGGGAGAATATGAGTCTGCAACAGGAGACAGGTTGCAGGTACAGGTGGTATGTGGAGCCACAACTTCTCTCATTACTTCCCAAGAGATGGCTGCCATGAATAAAGACGGTTTACACGGTCTCTAAAGAATGCTTTCTAATGATATATAATAAGTAATACAGGTTACAACAATGTATTACAGGTTACACAGATTACACATGTGTTGATATCGTTTATCCGTTAACAGTTTATTAACACTGTAATTACACAGACACATTGCACAAGGCGAATTATGAGTGCAGGCTGTTATGGCCTTCGATGTTCTGCGCCAGCTTGTATAAATTCTGCTTTTTGGGCTTGTTTGTTGTCCTGTGTGTCTGCTATATGAGGAATCTTGGAAAGTCGTGCACCTGTTCGCAGGTTTCGGTCGCGATCTGGCAACAGCAGCTGGCTCGCCAGACGGCCTGGCGCGTCTCCGCGGCGCGCTGCGGAGCTGGAACGCGGACTCGTGTTGTGGAGACGCTGTCTCGAAGCCTCCACCTTTCGCCAAGGACAGCGAGCCTTGATCAGCACCGGCTGGCGTCCGGTTTCTGCCGCACTGACCAGGTGACATTGAGAAGCCTGCGACCACAGCGCACCTGCAGCGGCGGACATTACTTTAGCCCCAGAAGCCAGACAGGCTTGGAAGTCATGAGGCTGCGCACCGTTTAGGTTACAAGGAGAAGATCGGATTGGAAGAAAAGGTCCACCAGCTAACGCTTTTAAGGCAATGCAGCTTATGTCTGGCCTTATGCTAATGCATTATTGAGCTGGGTAACTATTAGCCGGAGATGTGGGCAGATCTGTAGTATATACCTGTAGTATCTGCTACGGCAGAGTAAGTGTTGGCTAAAGGGAATTTTAAACGGAATATCACAACTTAAGCACGTTAGCCACGAATCGAACTTCATGTCTAGTGTTAAATACATTTACAGGGACCTCTCTACTGGGTTGCCTGGTTCGTAGTTTTCCCACTATATTCTGGTTTATTTTAGGTTTCAGGCGACCGATTTTGATTGACTAGTTTAAAATTGGACCAGATTAGATGTACACGTCTTATACTTGTTCGGGTTTTTATTTCATATGCTCGGTTTATAAATTAATCAGTAATTCCCCCCAAACCTGGCAACACTGTGTAGCCTTAAATTCGCTTATGAGAAAGATTATTAGCAGGCAGTGCAGTCCAGCAGTATGTAGACGTAACTGGAATTAAAGTGCAATAAGTAAATTGATCACCGAAACGTAACCTCGAACCCAAAGACAATGATGATTGCGTGAAGAAGTTATGTATAATAGAAAATGAGTGAGAAGTCCGCGTGACGTGGGCGTGGTTATTTCTCCGTTCGATATGCTCCCCGGGTCCATCCAGATCACCGGGGAGTCGCTTTCCGGTGCCGAAATAAAGGATATCTGCGACAGCCTGAAGGAGAACAGCGTGCGCCTGCTCTCCGTGAGGGGTTGCCAGCTCTCGGACAGGGACTTCGGCCGCGTGTGTCGCGGCGTGGCGGAGTCGCACTCCCTGGCGCAGCTCAACCTCAACCTGGGCGTCGTGTCGAGCATCGGCCGTACCAAGCAGCTCGCAGACGCGCTCAGAGCCAACAGATCCATCCAGACGCTCTTGTAAGTAAAGACTCGTGTGGACATTCAGTGGACGCGATTCGGCCCATATCTGGCAACCTGTAGGCATTTGAAAATGCCGCAATTTTGGTAAGGCATTGACGATGATGTAAGCGGTTGCCACTGATTGATTGGCTTCTGAATTAAATTTTAAACGTGATGGTTGCTGCCTAAATTTTCCTCCCTGTCTAGACCAGTGGTTCTCACGTTCCTAATTATAAGGCAGCCACAGAGCCAGAATGGCCCAATTAAAGGAAAATGACAAGTTGGATCTATCCCGGGAGATTATTTTGAGTAACATAAAAAAATCCCATGTCATCTGTGCATATTTCTTCTCTTTTGAAGCCTCCATGGAAGCCCCCTCCTAGATGCGGGTTTGGTTGCCCTAAACACAGCGCTGTCAACACACCCATCATTGGTCTCGCTGGACCTGGGTGACTGCATGCTGGGGGACGAGGCCGTCCGGCTGATATGTGGCATGCTGCCTCCTGATGGGGCCAAATCAGGTACATCGGCTACAGAACATCTCACTCCCTCCGCACTGAAGAATCAGCTCATTCACCAAGAAGCGAGGTCTTTAATCGTCTTGACAGCATCTGTCTTTCTTAATAAAGTACCTGGGTAGAAGAATCCAACTAATGATGAGGGCCACTTTTGAAAACTGCCACAGCAGTTGAATTGCGATGGTGGTGCTGTGCTGCTGTCATGTCTTATTTGCTGCTCCGACAGGTTTGAGGGAACTGACACTCAGTGCAAACCCGGCCATCAGTACCAATGGGTGGGCGCGGCTAGCGGTTGCCGTGGCACACAGCTCTCAGCTGAGGGTGTTGAACCTGGACTACAACCCACTGGGTGAGCAGCCGTCCCTGGAAGAAGTTAGTTAGTAGTTCTTCTGGATACAGCAAGTAGTAATGGCCCGTTTGTTGGCTTAAGGTGGTGCAAATGTGATAACAGGCACAGTAGAGATTTTATTCCATAAACAGACAATGCAAAGAATAAATGTACATTATGTAATTTATATAACACAGGTAAGCACTATATAGGACAGTGAATGGGGAGTGTTGATAGTTCACCTATCAGAATGTTAAAGAGCTTTGGCTCCTCCCTTTTTAAACTTTGCTTTTAAAGACATTATTAAAGTTCACCTTCTGCACACCAACAAAATGAGTGGATGGGTAGTTAGTTCCTCCCCTCATACATACAGATAACTATCAAGCAGTCACCTCTTGTTTGTTTCTTTCTGTAAATCCTGAAGACATTATCGATGTGACATTAGCAAACATTCCATATGTGCTGCATCTGTTGTAGCACCTTGAAAGGCAGGCCCTTTACATGATGGATAATTATCAGCATCAGTTCAATGTTCCTTACAAGGCATACCATGAAAATCTTTTCCTCCTGGCTCACAGTGATTTTCCCATTTTCTCTTTGGAATTTTAATCCTAGTAATATCATCAATATTACTTTGTACATTGAAGTTTCAGGGGTACATGTACATCTGAGTGAACTTCAGTTGGATACGGTGTAGATGGTGGATGAAACCACAGCCTCCACTAACAAAAATTGCTGCCAGCAATTTACAAGAAGCCGTTTTATCAACACCACTGAGTAACATGCAGTTTGATTTGTACAGTAATTACAGTAATTACAACTGATGCTTGGTGCCGGGTAAATGGGGAGGGTCGAGTCAGGAAGGCCAGGTCAGCTGTGACGATCAGCAGACGGGTTGATGCACTGTGGCGACCCCAAACGAGAATCGACAAAGTAGCATGATGAAGAGTACAAAAATTCACTGGTTAAGTGAAAGTGAAGTGATTGTCATTGTGAAACACTGCAGCACAGCACAAGGTGACACAACGAAAATGTGTCCTCTGCTTTTAACCATCACCCTGTGTGAGCAGTGAGCAGCCATGACTGGCGCCCGGGAGCAGTGTGTGGGGACGGTGCTTTGCTCAGTGGCACCTTGGCAGATTAGGATTCGAACCGGCAACCTTCTGATTACGGAGCCGCTTCCTTAACTGCTAGGCCACCGCTGTCCCCTTTGTTCGTTGATCTAGGCCATATTATAGCTTCCACAACACACTGCTTGGTTTTATCCAAGAACATTTTCATGCATAGGCTGGACATTTTGCTACGTTTTCTGGTTAGAATTGTCAGTCGATAATGATATTAATAATTCAATATAAATATTACAGTGAATATTTTACCAGTCTAAATACTGTTGCTAAAATGTAAATAGAGCACACAGCATTTTTAAACGCATTAAAAATTAATTGCAACATGAAAGCATATTGAGGTAAATGAACAAGTCTATGCTCCCCTTTTTAATAATTGAAGGATTTCGATGCAGAGTGTGCATTTAATGTGTTATCTGCGGAATCAGCTTGTGTTGAGGCTTGTAGGCAGCGTGTTCCACCACCGCAGAACAACCATCCTGCCCAGACCTGCACATGGCAGGATGGTCTAGCAGCGACAGCAATATGCCTTCATATCCATTTTATCAAGGATGAAAAGAAGAACATAACAACTGCAGTGCCAACCTGTTGTGTGGATATATAGGACTGTGCAAAGGTTTTAGGCAGGTTTTTAACCCATAGTAAAATTGTTCAAAAAGCAAAAAAAAAAAAAAAATATAGATGGGGGTTGGTCTCTCCCAACTCTACAGATGGAGAACAATATTCTATTGCTGCTCAGAGACCAATAGGACAACAGAGTCTCTTTGTCTACACACAGAATGCCAAGGAAATTTTGCAATATATACTTTAGGTAAATCAATATTTGATCAGTTTTTTTTATTTGTTAAATTATCAAAATTGCTTGCAGCATAGTTGAACAGTGGTTTTGTGTTTACTGGTTCATACTGGTGCACAGTACTGTAAGTATTTATAACTTTTACTACTGTATACAGTCATCTGGGTACATTCTTTATAACATATGGATATAAACATGTGGGACATCATGAGAAAATGCTGTCATTAGTTGTTCTTATTTTGTTTGCTTTTACTTCCAGGGGACCAGATCGCTGGCATGTTGGCAGTAGCGGTGGCGTCCAGCAGATCTCTGGAAGTTCTGGACTTGGAGGGAACAGGGTTGACCAACCAGTCAGCACAGGTAACCAGCTCAGACATATATAAATAAGTATAACAATTTAGATTTGTATTGAATAAATAAGAATACTTTTAGAGTTGGAATCCTTTTGTGATTATTCATAGGAACATATTATCCTTTTCGATATTGGGGCAACAATCAACATAAAACAAAACATATTTCATGTTTCACATATATAATAAGTTATTCAATTACATTATGAAATTAGGTTCACTAATTATAATAAATAAATAATACACACACATACAAAATATTTACACTACTTAAATCTAAATATATAGCAAATATTTTGTGTAATTTAGTCATTTTCCCTTTATTTTTGTCCACTTTATGGCACTAGATGAAATTGATTATTACATTTGTTTCATTACATTGTCCAAAGTGACGTAGATCAGTGTTTTGTAGTCCATATCTGTCCATAACGGAAACTGATCTGAGTCTGGAAGGTGACAATGCGTCACATGTTAATAATTAAAAAATTAAAACCGAACATTTTAATTAAACTATAAATATACATTAAGGGTCAGTTTCCCATTCATGGATGTTTTTCATTCAAAAGTGCTTTTAGTCTAGGACAAGGAAACTGACCCAAAGAATTCATGCATGTCCATTTTCTAGTATTTTCTATTGTCTGCTTGTGTCCACTGGGTGTTGCTGTTGTCCACAGAACCCATTAAGATGCTCAGTGGTCACATGGTCAGCCTCCTCCTGACAGTCTAATTACAGAATCTGTTCACTTTTCTTAAAGCAGCCACTGCAACCTTTTCATGTTCAAACAAATGAATGCGTCTCATCGAGTCCATGAAGGCTGACCGAGCAAACGCACCAAAGTCAAAGACGCCTGCCGCAGAGGCCACAGCTTTGATGTGGGGGGCAGCTCCTCCCTTTCTTCCTATGCGGTGCTGAACATAACCTTGAATGTGGTCTGAAATGCTCATTAGGGTGGAGCATATTAGCTATATTTTTTCACACTGAACACTCTTTCGCAGTATTGATACATTTTAAATTAATTTTTATTCAAGTTGTATTTTCATCTGTAGGAAATTAACTCAAAATCGATATAATTAACTGCAGTTCTAGGATACAGAACTGCAGTTCTACACAGAAGAGAATGAGAAACCCTTTGTCAGCTACATATGTAATTATTTGTTCTTAAATATTGTTCTTAATCAAACTATTTTAATGGAAACCAGTGTCATCAGACACGGTGCTCCACTCCTTGATCTGCGTGTGAAAGGAGTTTTGTCACCGGTTTTAGGAAATAGTACTTTCACACTAGTCACAAGGCTGCAGTAGCAATAGACTGGACGTTTGCCCTCGAATGTCATTTCTTCAGGGAGCCAGTGGAGTGGGGGGTGAGATGGAGTTACTCCATTGTTGGAGCTCGGTCATTGTGAGCTGCTGTAGAGGAGAGGGCAGTGCATTGTGCCCATAGTTGTTCTTCCCTTTCATGCCTTTCCAGTGTGCCAATACCAAAATTGAAATTTCAGAGAGAGTCACATAAACACTTTTTCCCCTCAACATACAGAACAGGCCAAAAGTTTGGACTTGATGTTCACTCATGCCTTCAGTGAGAATCTACCAATGTAAATGGTCATGAAAATAAAGAAAACACATTGAATGAGAAGGTGTGTCCAAGCCTGTACTGTATATCACTTGAAGGGTTGAACTTCTTGACCTCACTGCTACCCTGAACATCCCTGGGCCTCTTTGGGTCCATTTCATGCTAGTACCGCCTCTTCTACCTCTCTGTGTGCCAGATCTTCCTGGACATGGTGGAGAACTACCCCACCTGCCTGCGCGTACTGGTTCTGGCGGAGAACGCCATCAGCCCTGAGCTGCAGCAGCAGATATCAGACCTGCTGTCCGAGGGAGAGGAGGAGGACGACAAAGACGGCGAGGCCCACGGCAACGCCCAGTCGTCCAGGGAGAAGATTGCCTGGGTTCCCCACAGCAGTAAGGGCTAGAGCGGCCAACCAATCACTTGCCCTGTGTTCTGCTTCGAGGGCTGTGGGGGTTTTCTCTCTCTCTTGCTCTGAAACATTCCCTCTGCTGGTGTGACAGCCTCTGGAATGCCACTGCAGTAAAACCCTATTTATGCTGCTGCCGCCATTGCAGAGAAATTCGCCGAATATCACCTCTTTAACTCTAATGGCTTGGTTTTTAGCTAAGAGCTGTAGACCTAGAGGCTGTGGAATTGTCTTCTATGGTAAAGTTGAGTCGTTGTCTTAGCAATTGCATAGAAATCAAGAAAATATTGTATATTGTAGAGAATAATCAAGAGCGCATTTAAGAATCCAATTTCCATGCAGTTTTCACTCATTCTATTTATTTAATAGGTAACATATACAGAACCAAACCGTTTTCACGTCTTCCCAAGATATATATATATATATATAAAAAAGCAGCTGCTAAGAATAACAACTCCACTATACTGTGTGCTTGAAGAATGGCACAAAAAATACTCATCCACTGTCTTTGACCCTTCCAGACTCCAACACCCAGGTGGTTCTGGTGACATCAGGACTGGGTGACAGCCTATTGGCTGAGACTGAGTTGTGACAAGGGACACATCTACTGTTTTTTTTGTCATTTGCACTGCACAACCACGGCCAGAGCAAAGCCCACCAGTTAGTCGGCAACTCTCTGCATGACCTGTAGCACTTAGCAGAGGACTTTCCTGACGCTGGCACAATAACCTTGAACACCAAGTGACTTATTACACACGTATGACGTTAGTGATTGAATTATTTATTTCAAAGATCTTTATATGTACTTATTTAAATGTAATTAGTAAGAGTACGCTACGATAGGCTTGTTAGGGTTGTTGTGGTGGTCTGAGCTGTCAATAAAACTGTTTACAACTTTTTTAAAAAAGTCAATTTTTTGTCCATACAAATGAAGTAATCTTGCAAAATTATAATTTGCCATAAACTATAATGTCAATCACTTTAATTCCTAGGGTAACCACGCCTTCTTAGGATGTAATGCACCCTTTCTGGGTGAAAGCAAAAAATTGCAACGGGGCAGTGGTGTGCTAGCGGTTAAAGAAACGGTCCCGTAATCAGAAGGTTGCCAATCTGTCAAGGTGCCACTGAGGTGCCACTGAGCAAAGCACCATCCCCACACACTGCTCCCCGGACGCCTGTCATGGCTGCCCACTGCTCACTCAGGGTGATGGTTAAAAGCAGAGGACACGTTTTGTTGTGTCACCGTGTGCTGTGTTTCACAATCACTTCACTTTCAATTTATTGTAAATTATTGTTTCCAGTCAGGAATGTTATGTGGGAAAATGTATATATCAATATATGATGTATAAATATAAAAACTGACATTTTCATTGGGCATATTTCCCATTTGCTTGAGGGCTAATGGATATGCAGCTACAGTTTTGATTGAAACAGGATGATGGGCGGTGCTAAAGTGGAAGAGACCGCCAGCAGGGGCGCTACCCCTGTAAAGAATAAATATGTACACAAGGGTCAGGTTAATATCGTGCATGTTTTTATGATGATGGACCTGTCCAGGGTCTGTTAGTTATGTTGCTGGCAATGAGAGCAGGAGCAGAAACACACGGATGGATTGTAGCATAAATTAATCCATAAAAGCAGCATCTTTCCATTACTGCACTTATTCACATTATGAAATGAACACATTATGGCCCACAGCCATAGAAGGCATATCTGGGTTTCGAACTGAGTGCATTTCTGCTGGAAACCTCCATACAACATTTATTGTACTAAGTTTGTGAAGAAGCACCGTGGTCGGACTGCATACCTCTTTTTCTTTACAGGATTCGATTTCTGCTTCAGTAGAAGTGTGCATGCATGATAAAGGCCTGCAGCTGCTGCTGCATTGTGTCCCTGTGCTGCCTTTTCTTCTACTCCCATGTGCACTGGGCCTTGTTGATTAAGGTGCTTATTCCACAAAGGACAAGAAAGATCCGATTAAGCGCCTTTGTTTGCATCTCTACAGTTTCGTGCATTTCTTTCATTAAGCCGATTTTACCACACCGCAACGGTGACATACTTAAAAGGGAGTTTTCCTCCCTCTGAACATTTTATTTTCCATTTTTGCGGAGTGGGTTTAGAGCGCACCGCCATCATTGAATGGGACTTTGAAGACGGGGATGTTTGAACAAAGAGGGTGGATTGCGGGGGTAAAAAATTGGATTAACAGAAGGTTGAGTGTCCAACGTTCCACCTGCTGAGCTTCTCTCTCTATTCCAGCTGCGAACAGAAACCAGACATGAATGGAAGCGCTCTTTCTTCCTGGCTTGGTGTATCTAAGTGGCTGGTGAACTGTGAAGTTACCGACTATATAACAGTCCACCCCACCGTTGCCAGAGAGAGTACAGAGTTTTGAGTCAGTTCCAGTTAAAAAATAATGTTCAATTGTAGGTTGTTGTTCTTATTCTCATATATTCTATATAGAATGGATAAAGCATACAGGATTATTCTGAATTTTGATTACATTTCTAAAATCCCACTAGGTTAATGTTTACAGGTATAATTCTGGTAACCTCAGGGCAGATGAAAATATGCAGACCCCCTGTGATCTCTAAGGCCCCCAGGTTGGGAACCACTGGTTCAGAGTATTAATGTACGTTGGGTACAGAAAGTATTCAGATCCCCTCAAATTTTTCACTGTTTGTTAAATGACTAGCAAATGGTTGCAATATAAGTTAATTTTCCCCCTCAATAATGTCCACACAGCACCCCATATTGACAGAAAAACACGGAATTGTTGACATTTCTGCAGATTTATTAACAGAAAAATGAAATATGGAGAGACCTAAAATGGCTGCCCAGCAACGTTCACCATCCAACCTGCCAGAACTGGAGGGGATCTGTGAAACTTTCTCTTAAAGACCCATGGTTGTATTAGATCAAAAGGGAGCTTCTACTAAGTACTGAGCAAAGGAGTCTGAATACTTACGACCATGAGATATTTCAGTTTTCGTAATAATAAATCTGCAAAAACCTCAACAATTCCGTGTTTGTCAATATGGGGTGCTGTGTGTACATTAATGAGGAAATATGAACTTAAATGGTTTTAGCAAATGCCTGCAATATAACAAAGTGAAAAAAACCTAAGGGGGTCTGAATACTTTCTGTAGCCACTGTAAATCTTTTGACCCACCTTATTACAAACTAGAATACACAGAAAATACCTGATTGAGTTGCTGTAATTTAAACACAGTATAGTGTCCATTTTACAAACTTTAGTATAATATAAATTATAGTGGTTAAAACTGCCTGGATGTAATAGCATGTACTTGAATCATACATGCAAGGTTCTTGGTAACTGCATGGTATTGCACTGTATATGTAATGAAGTGTTAAAAAAAAAAAAAAAACCTTTTCCTGTTCAAATTTGTATTAAGGTTTCAGATCACAGCCAAGGGCAAAAACATGCTTCTGCAAGTCATTTGTTGGCCTTTTAGACTTCCCTGATGCTTTTAGCTTTACAACTCCACTCGCCATGTTCGCCATTGTGAATACAAGTCATTCCCTTAAATATTGAGAGACTCAGTGTTAGCTATGGAATAATCTTCAATAATCCTACCAGCAGGGGACAGGTTGCATGCAGCGAGTCGGAAATTCCCTCCACTGGAGCAAGAGAAAAGAAACATTTAAAGTTTAAAATAGCTTTATTTGTTTTAAAATATACATCAGTTTACAAATTCTGAAAATAAAATTAGTCGAGGAATAACAGTCCTTTTTTTTTAAAAGATTTTTTTTTAAGTCTGTATTTTGTTTTAAAGGGAGAAAGAAAAAAAAAAAAAAAAACTTTGCTTCAGCAAAGTCGAGCCTGAACGGAATCACCAGACACCACGTTGGAAGAATGACCGTGTGGGAGGGGGGATGTAAAAATGTTCATAGAAGAACCAGCGTGATACAATGACAGAAACACAGAAACCCAACACGCTGAACTCTGTTCCAAATGCCGGATCAGAAAAACCAACTTGCATAACATTCATTTACAGTCAACAAGAGATGCTCAACATTCGGTTTTTAATTCAGAAAAGAAGTGAGACAACAATGCCATTTTGAAATGAAAAGAAAATTATGGGAAATAAAATCTAGAAGGTAAAAAAAGGACTTTTCTTCTCCTTTTTGTCAAATCACACAGAACAGATTGGCTGGGTGCTGCAGACATTAAAACCTGAAATGAAGTAAGCGGGACTCAGACAGTTAGTCACAAAGTTACTCATCATTAACACATAGAGATGGAACCGTCTCACAGTGCATGATTGCAGGGAATTATGTACACGGACACGTATGATTACTGGGTACAAACAAGATTTTAAAAGTAATGAAAATAAACCAACAAATAGCTTAAATTTCAAACGATCAATTCTATCAATTAAATGAAAGGTAATATATTACTCTAACAAATCATTCTGCCTGGGAAACACTAATGTGTTTACGCATCTGTTGGTACGACAGACCAACAGTTATGAGCAGAACCTACGATAGGTGACCTTGGATTG
This sequence comes from Denticeps clupeoides, assembly GCF_900700375.1. NCBI lineage: Eukaryota > Metazoa > Chordata > Actinopteri > Clupeiformes > Denticipitidae > Denticeps > Denticeps clupeoides. Next base: position 6,627,868 of record NC_041714.1, read on the forward strand.
GGTAAAAAGGGGGAAGAAGTGATGTCTTCACTGATGTCTTCAATTATCTTCATGAAAGGAATTCATTAAACCTGCAGGAGACCAGATGTAAAGATCTATTTATATACACAGCACATTACAGTCCGCAGATCCCGGTTGCTTTTACTCCATTTTCCTTTTTTGCCCTCTCCTCCCTCTTGACTGCATGAAACCTCGTCTACATCACAGCCCACAAGATCGTGAAATATTTAAAAACGGCAATTTCCATCTTCAAGACCATGGCAGTCTAGTCTTATTTTAGAATGCAATAAAATATTAATTATTCAGACTTGGGGGCTTGTTAGACATCTATTAATTATGAGCTATAAGGACTACATTTAGTCCTAATGAAAAAAGATCAATACTACACACAGGGAGTTCACAAAAGGAAATTTGGACCAAAAGATGTGCCGATTTGCAGACAATGCATGATGGAAACCATTCTGTCACCATCTGTGGCCATTAGATGGACTAGGAGAAAACCTGGTTAAATTATTCAATGGCCCAGTCTGCTGCAGAAGAGCAGAAATAAATGGCAAATAAGTCCAAGACTTGACAGAAACGCAGCTGGACTGAAAATGGCTTCTTTTAGCCATCCAGTGGCCAAGTTCACAGCTTTCCTGATATGTTTTTGCATTGGCAGGTCGAAGAATTGTTTCTTGACTGCATTTTACATAGTGTTGTTCACACTGCACATTAAACAGGATTGCCTGAAACAGAGGATTCTACTTGTTAGCTCTACATTCTGCATGACAACGTATTAAAATATCTAGAAGGAAAATTCTTAATGGGGGAGGGCCACTGAAAAAATGAACGTAGCCTCATTACTAACACCATACATTTCAGCCTGCCAGGTGCAGTTGGGGACATTTGTATGCATTAGACAGGGATTTAAAAAAAAAAAAAAAAAAACTTAACTTAGACAGCAGAAAACAATGAGCACACACTAATGTTCCTACTGTTTGTTGGAGTGGACAACTATTGAGGACCCAAGGGGGCAGGGGGTGAGACAAACGGTTACTAAACATTCTGCATGTCCCCTATACACCACCAACAGTGAGAGTGAGAGAAGTGAACTGCAGTGAAGAAAAATCGCTGCATTAGTTGTGATTACATGTGTGATTGAACGCACAAAAAGGTATTACGTCAACTTCCACAGGACCGCTTTAACGTCGTAGGTCCGAAGCGAACATCAGCTGGCTAACACACAGTGGCGTAAACTGTTCAACAGCTGCACAAAAGTGGCACTGAAGTTACCGTTTGTGTCTCTGTAGATGCTTCGGATGTTACAGAAGAATATCTGTTACATCTTTAAAAAATGTCCAGAAAATTCTGAAGATTCATTATTTGATTGTTGTTTTAAAAAAAACATTTCAGTATTATTAGTTATGATATTTATTCAGATTTATCAGAGAGACATTTTCGTTGATTTTCTTTCCCGCAGTTGAGTTATCAATTATGAACTCTTCTCATCTGCATTAATGTATCAGCTGTGGCATAACAATAGATAACAGTACCTATACATACAGTGTTATATGAATGGCTAAAATGATATGCCACTGGTAATTAACTCAGATGGAAGGAAAGGAGGAAGAAGGAAGGGAGCTGATAATTATAATCCTGTGTTGGCGAGACATTAAAAATATTTAGTATGTAAAGGTGCCCAAGGAGGCAGCGAACTGCCAGCTTCTGAAGGAGGATGATCCCCTGGTGACCAAAGCACGCAGAATATTTGATTTGAGCTTCCTTTTGCTGAAATACCAAAACATAATGGCCCATTTTGATTAACAAATTGGATGATGAAAAAGTAAAATGAAAGATTGACTATCTGCTTCTCCAAACCAAATGAACCTTCACACATTTGTACAGTGTACCTGTGTACCCTTCAAAAATCCAAAACAAGGCAAACAAATATACTGTGAACATCATTCATTACCTCAGTTTTAATGTGAAAGATGGAAAAAATTCTGCAGCATGACAGCACAAGAATTAGTTCTCAAAAGGATCGCCACTTCCTGTTTAATTTAAAAGGGTGAGGTGGAAAAAACCCTCAGACTGTGAGAGCATTAGGCACTGTGAGGAATCAAGAGACGACCAAAAAGAAAAACCCCACCTCGGGTTGCCCCCACGCCAGACCAGATGCTGTGTGTTAGCCCTGACACAAGTCCCCTGGTCCTGCTCATCTGGAACGTTCCACGGAGTACCGCGGGGTCTACAATCTTCCCTTCCTACAAAAGCCACAGAATAAGATAACCACTCGTGGTGAAGTCTCTTGCTGCCAAGGTCCACTATACTGCCACACGTCCTAGCTGGATTACTGACAATAGAAGGAAAGGTTCCACTATGGCTATATCCTGGGGCATAATCTCACAAAAAAAAAAAAAAAACTGAGTGTCTCACAGGAAAACACAAAAATGGCCTCCACAGTGCAAGTTACACATCAACAAGAAACACTCTTTACTGCGAATTCAGCATCCTGGCCATTGAGGAGAGATGTGAGAGCCACATCATCATCAGTCCAGGAGGTTGCCGTGCTCTTGTGCTCTTGTGAGACTGTCCTTGCGATGGAGGTGGTGAACTCCCATGCGCTTGGGGCTCTTCAGGGGCCTAGATGAGCTTGAGGGGTGATGGTAGTTGGGCTTTTCCGAGTGTTCCTCCAGCCCTGTGAGAGCTCTTGGAGCAATCACAGGAAAGTCCTGGGGAAGAATATCCCGCTCTTCTGCAGAGCTCCCAGCAGAGCCAGTGTCCTCCTCAAATTCCTGCATCTTGACTGCCGCAGGGCTGGTTTCCAAGGTGACCGCTGTGTCACCGCTGGCACTGTCATCCCCCTCAAGTGGATCCAGTGACATCAGAAGTTGCTCGGTCTCCTCCCGTGAGAAATCCACACCATACTGCCCTCTTTTCCCTCTGAGGTCTGCCAAGCTTCCAGAGTCTGTATCGAGACTGGATTCCCGGCTAGCCGTCCAGCTCCGAGTGGAAGATCCCTCCTCACCATCTGAGTAGGCTCCTCGCAGAGTCTCCCTGTCAGGTCTGCCAGGTCCTTGTCCCTTGTTCCGGCTCCTGTGGAGGTCCTGTGCCGTTTCACTGGTGAAAGACGTGCGGTTGATCAGGGTGCTCTCAGAAGACGGTGCCATCTTCTCCACGAACATCCGCTGCCAATTAGCCAGGAGGTCCTCCTCGGAGCTGTCTGAGCTGGCGAAGGCGCTAGGGGGTTGAGGGGGACTGCTGAAGGGACTGGACTGGCTCGAGGGGGCATCGGTCTGTGGCGGAGTCGACGCCTGGCGTTGGCGGGACTGGTGGCTGCTGCCTCCGCCACCGGAAGAGGACGAGGCGGCCGATCGCCAGCCGCCGTCGGAAACCGCGGGGCTGCTGGGAGACGTTCGCTGCCGGTCGCTGGCCTCCTCTTCGCTTTGCACCAGGCTGAGGGAGATGGCTTGGCGCGTGGCGTACGTACAGTTAGGGAGCGGGCTGTTTTTGGGGATCTTCACCCGGTCGTCCGAGGTGAACTCGATCACCTTGCGGCAGGGGTACAGTGCGGTATTGTGTGGTGGAAGAGGTGCGGGGTACGGGTTCAGCTTTTCGAAAGAAGCTGCGGACTCTTCATCCACGCCGCCCTTGCCGTGGCACGTCCCATTGACATGCTGCTCCGGCCCAGCAGCTGCCTGCTGGGAGCGGGTGTGCCGCGGGCCTCCGTTTTCCCGCCCCGCACTCTCGTCCTGGGGCCCGGTCATGTCCACGTGGACGAACACATCCTCCGCCACGGGCCGTCCAGAGCTGCTGCAGGACTGAGCAGAGTTTAAGACCAGCGGCTCGGGCTTCTCTAGGACTCGGGCGATGACGGAGGTGGGAACAACATCGGCCGGGGTGAGACTCAGAGTGTCAGGATCCTGTCCATGGGCCCCGGCCCCGCTCTGACCAGTGTCGGGCAGAGTACTCTTCATGTGCTTGTTCACCATGTCCTGCAGTTCATAGGGAAGCTGGAACACAGATGAAAGAGAGAAAGACACAGGAAAAAACATGACAGCTTTCCACAAGCTTAACTGGCAGCTAGTTCAAATCATGGAAACATCCTGACGCTGTTCCCATGCACATTAAAGACAGACAACTTGCTGTTCTTCTGAAAATGGTTTCATGCAAACTGTTCAACAAACAAGGAAGAGTATGTTTTATTAAAGATCAGTACATCAAAGCCCTGGAAAGATTGGAAATGGTAACGTATGCTTCCCAGGAACAGCATGTGCATGCAAGTTTCAGTCCAGGATTCTGTGTGTCTCTGGGGCATCAGTAGATTCTTTCTCTCTCTCTCTCTCTCACACACACACACACACACACACACACACACACACACACACACACACACACACACACACACACACACACACACACACACACACACACACACACACACACACACACACACACACACACACACACACACACACACACACACAGGTTTAACCAGATACCCCATATATGGACACTGAGAAAATGATTGAAGGGGAAGTCAGAAACCCTGAGTAGACGAGCCCTTACAATGGCAATCTCAGTACTGATCAGAGGCCGGATGGAAAGTAATGTCCCCATGCGGTCACCCTTCTCTCAGGACACCAGATGTCTTTCTGGCCCATTCATCTGAATGGTACAGGAAAGAAAAGAAACGGCTCACCTCAAATGAGATTTCTAGTTGAAGAGAGGTGAAAAAGAAAAGAGAGAAAGAGAGAGAGAGAGCAAAGACAGGCATCTAGGGCCTTTGTCACAGTGATGCTTCGAGTGGCTGGTTGAGAGGCAGGGCCCAGCTATCGATTGGTGGAAAATGGGCAGGGATGTTAGTGATTCACAAGCCCCTGGCTGGCAGATTCCACAACGATCCTGTGGAGCACCTACCACCCACTAACCTCTTCACTTCCTGAAGCTGAGGTCAGATCAATGTGGCAGCTGATTCAAACCAGCGGCTCAAACTGCAGCTTTTGGGTTAGACAGCAACACGTCAGTTCTGACACACTAACACACGGACACCCCAGGTCCATTTCTCCCAAAGGCAAAGAGAAAACCAATCTGCCACAACATACCCAGTGAAGTGGGCAGAATTTCTCATTACGGTGCCGGGCAAGAACTGGGAAATATAATGCAGCAAATGAAGTGTCACTGCACGAACGTGGAGTAATGGGGAAGCTCTTGGTAAAAGTGCCACTGTCCATGACCGCAATGTCAGGAGGTGCAGTACCGCTTATTGTGTATACGGCTGCAAATCAGACTGGCCAGAGCAATCATGCTGTTCAGCTAAAGGGACAAGAGAACCCAGAGAGTAACACTGAACAATGGAAAAAGGTGGCTGGGTCACATTTTCCCGCTGTTTATCGTTATTTACAGTTATTGGTGTCACTACAAAAAAAATAATTAATTTGCTTTAATAACTAAAATGACTTGCAGAGGACTGAGTATTATGCTTCCAAACATGGCAAACAAATTTAGAAACCTGCATGGTGGAATTTCCTCAGGGACTGACGGAAACGCGGCAACCCAGAAAAAGGACCCTCTTCGATTTGACTGATATAAAGTGGTCCAGACATTTCCTACAGCACTTGAGGGCACAAATCATCTAGATGAGAAGTTCCAAGAAAGCACTACTATTCTATTCTGTTTCTTCACCCAACTTCAATCTCTGATATTTGGGCACTCCAGCCAGGAAAAGTAATAACAGAATGTAATTCCCTACACAGAGAGCATTTAAATGGTCTGAAATGTTAAAAGGGCTGTTTACTAAGGCTGTCCCTAAAAGAAGGATGTGTTTGTGCACCCAGGCAACGCCATGACCTCCTCTTCCCAATCTATTGTGGAACCGTGTTTGTCTACCTATGGATCTCAATTAGCATCACCCTCTGTGCTCTTGTAATGCTGGAGCTGCTGGTTCAGGAAAAAATGTCTTTACCTGTCTATGTCTGCTTGATTGTTGCAAACAGTTTAATGAGGGCATCTATTATTAGTTCACTGTTGGAAATGTTCTTTGTTTGAATCATATGAGAGGTGTGTTTTTTTCCATTATACTAGCTGAACAGGCCTTTCTTCAAGATCACTGTTATATAGTCTATTCAATGGAAATAAGATTATATGGGTTCTGTGCTGAATTAATAGGGATGAAAAGAATAGTGGGAGGAAATTATATTCTTTTTTTCTACCAGTCTTTTGCAGAAAATGTATTGACATTTAAATGAGTTAAAGGTAACAATTTCTTTTATGCATTTTTATCCAGCCCCACAAGCACAGAGGCAATGCTGCATACACAAGTGATGTGTGGCCTAGTCATCACAAGGCATCCTCCACACCAAGGATCAGGGCAGGCTGGATTTCCAAGATCAAGAACTACAGACCCTACACATTCAGAGACCTAAGTGATGATTCATTATATAGATAATCAATAAGATGCCTATTCATGAGAACAAAGCTGAACAGAAATCACTACGGTAGAGTCTCCTCCTCCTCCTTTCCCTTATCCACTACACTCTACTCCGCTTCTGAAACTGGATGGATGGCAATTATCAGACAAGTTGAATAAGGGGAGTTTTAGAGCCCTCCAGGACTGATGTTGGACATGATGAAAGCAATAAATCTGTGTTTTACAGTTTGCCATTTACTCTGCAGCAGTATATTTCATGAACACTGATGCTGTAAGCTCTGTATTGGAAAATCTAAAGTCTCTGTATCAATACTAATTAGAAAATATGAATTTTTACTGAACTACCAACGCAAGACAAAACAAATATATTTTTTTCACAATTATTTTATGTCCAGGCCTATACAGAACTATTATTTAAGAAAGCAAAAGCACAAGCAACCAAATTACACAAACGAGACATTTCTCATGTCAATGTCATTTAATGATACCAGCAGCGCTAGAGCAGGCAGCGAGGTGATGTGTGGATTCTTTAGCTTTCCCAGTGCTGGACAGGGATTACTGTTGATCAGGCAGTGAGACAAATTGTCCCTCACATTTCAGAGAACGTCTCCCACAGGGGAGGTTGGGAAAAGAAAAAAAAAAAAAAAAGTCAGAACCGTCTGGCCTCTGGAACATTATCAGTAATGGCTCCTTTTTCCCCTGAGGGAATGGCTGTCAGAGTCTTTCTGGAATACTCGACTGTAAATCTGGACGGCTGCATTTAAAAAAAAAAAAAAAACTACAAATGTGCTCCCACGCGTGCATACGCACACCCACGGCTCAGCCTTGAACACCGCATTAAAGCGCCCAGCGCATTCTTGGCTTTTTTTTTTTGTCCTCTCCCGCTCTCTATTCTCTTAATCTTTCTCTTTTTTTTTTTTTATCTAGACCTCTCTCGGTGAGGCACTCTGACGATCCTGTAAATAAGTTGCTGGTCCCATCATTTTCACTCCCTGCCTCTCTCCCCTTGTCCACACGCGTCACTGCAGAGGGCAAAAGACATTCAGAGTGTGGGCAGCTCCGTCGCATGAAAGGCTGCCAGTGACTGGGCCTGTAAGCAGGAGGAGGAGGGATGCATGGCAGCACAGGCGCTATATACTTACATCCGCAAACTTGTGGTTTCGGAAGTGGGACTTGTTGCACTTCAACAGCTGCACAGCCAAATTGCAGTCCTGCCGGTAGCGTTCCTGCAACAGACGGACGGGGGGAGGGAAAAAAAAAAGAAAAAGCAATTCCTCGAAATGCTCAAAGACACAAAAACCTTTCAGGAGACGACTGTCACAAGTTTTTTAGGTTTTTAAGAATAAAGGTCCCCCAAGCTGATGGTCTAAAAGACTACTTCTCCCCTCTGCCCGAGTCCTCTAAGGTGCAGTAGCTGTGAGGAGAACACATGCACTTTATTTCTTTCTTGTGAGGACGCAGCCTAATGTCTTGTCTCTTTAAACCACAGACGACATACGTTTAGTTCCTCCAGTTTGTTTATCGTGTTCTTTGAATCCAGCAGTTTGTTGGTCAGCTCCACGATCTCCTGGTCCATGGTCTTCTTGTCCCTCTCCACCTTGCGCAGCTGTGGGAGTAAAGTGGGTGTGACGTGAAACATTCAGTCAGTAGTCAGTCAGTAGCACTGCAGAGTATAGAACGCTGGCTTGAGGGAATAAATGGAACTGGGTGCTAATGGTGGAGTGGGCCGACATTTTAAACTAAATCACACACTAAGTAATTTGCCCAATTGAACAGCAATGAGGCCCAGCCATCTACAAAACGCTTCTAAGTCTGCTGAGCTAGCAAAGACAAGAAAAGTGAAAAGGGCAGAAGCAAGGAACAGAAAAAGAAAACCATTGAGAAGCTGAGGAGAGTGCAGGCATTTTGAAGGAGGGGTTAAAAGCCGCGGAGGAAGAGCACCAACTGTCCTACACAGCCACAGATCGATTTCATATTATGAAGCCACAGAGCGCTCTGCTAGAATCCCTTCATCAAGTCTCTCCATTCTTTCCCCAGTTTGACTCCATCCCCATAATGAATGTTGGTCAGAGGAGGAACGTAGCTACACTCCTGTTTCATCTGGCTGTGCTGTAAAGCAATGAGCTTCAGAACACAATTACTCCGATTCTGCAGTAACCCACACAGCATGCAGGTCTGCTGTGGAGACGGCCTTCATTAATGCACAGCTATTAAAATTCACACATTTTCTGTCCATGACGAGGAGTTCCAAACCAACATTTTCAGTTTTAAATACAGTCAGGAGCTGTCGAGAATGACCATGTAAGAGTAAAATCTAAAGTGATAGAATAACTCCAATCAAAAGCCAGGACTCCAGAATAAACCCAAAAAGGGGTTCTGGTCTAATACTTGGATCAGCTAGACCACGGTACATGAGGGAAAATGAAATTTGGTGTTTTCTTTGTGCAAATATGCAAAAGCCAAGCTCATGTGCTTGAAGGCTTCGATCCCAATTATAATAGCCGGGAGGATTCCGATGCTGGATGGACTAGAGGGAGCAGATCTGTGGTGAATATTTAAGCATTATTTACACCCCGCACACATACAAATGGAAATGGAGCAGCTCTCTCAAAACTGCAAGTATGGGGGTCTCTCTAAATAAACAGAAGTATCAGCTATTACCGCGGTCGCTTAAGACTGCGTTTTATTACCAGAAATTATCACCATAATGAAGATTGCTCCAGTTAAAATTTTACGACAGAAGATGTCAGGGGACATATGTTGTCAGATTGAGAAAAAGGTACTCTTGGGTATTGGTAATGGCCTCGGCATAAGCCTGAAGAGATACAGTGACGGGTGGAGTAGAAAATAAACAAGCAAAAGAGAAAAAATTTGAGTTGCCATGCCAATTATGAAACAATATTGCTTATAGAAGCCCTTCAGTTGGAGAGAATAAGTTGGAATGGTAAACAAACTAAAAATGAAAAATAACACAGTGAAATAAGAGCTTCTAATTGTTCTACTCTGCATTCAGGTCTGAGGAAGAGGCAAAGAAATATTCCATTTAGAAGACTTCTTTTTGCACTGTGTGGCAATTCAACGCAAAACATCAATGCATTTATTTGAATTGTGAAATAGATGTTAGAACCAATGAGACTGTGAATTCACTGCATCCTGCTACACAGCGGCCCTCTTCCTGCATGCAGCTCTAAACTTCCCAATCGCCCACACCAGACCTACGGAATCCACCCCTACAGCAAGCGCGGGAGAGCAGACGGCAGCAAGAACAGCAGGACTGGAAAAACAGAGGGAATGCTAAATACATAGTGAATAGAATGTGAACGCAACTGCGTAGACCCATGTTTGACTGATGGCAGCCTGATGGTGGAGATGGAAGTCATGAGGCAGCATGGAATACAGACAGAAGGGGGAGAAACAGGAGAAAGTGAAAGAATGATGTTCATTTCAACACAGTGATGAGCACAACAATGGCAGGTTGAATAATGAATGAACCAATCAAAAACAATAAAAGGCTTGGCGATTCCTGAACTTTTCTTTAAACAACAGTAAGTAAAGAACCTGATTCGGAGAGATTTAAAAAGCATATTTTGTACTTAAGGTTTTATTAAAACCACTTCAATTGCATATAAATTGCATTTATTTATAAATCATAATCTTAATAAAGTATTCAGTGGCTGCTGCATAATTAGTATACAGGCCAATATTCATAAAAGTTAAATAATCAGGGTACACTGTCTATTAAAATATATATATAATATACACACATGCACTAAGTAGACTGAAGGGAAATATGAGAGACAGCAGGGAATCCAAACAGGGATTTCCCAGAATCCTTGACAGCGGACATTTGCCTTCAGTAAGCATTGGCATGTGGTGACATTTTCAGCATCTACCATGGCACCACTGCCTCACACAAATGCAACAAAGCCATGTTTCCCTAAAAGCCACGCTGACATCCAGTAGTGCTCGGACTGAACTCCTTTCCTGGTGAAATGCACGTGGGGGTCACAATTAATGTCAGATTCCGTTTAAATTTTCCCCTTGCAAGGGAAAAATATTATAATTTATTTCACACAACAGCAGGTAAATGCTTGTGAAATCATGACCACAAAGAGACCATGCTCTAGTACATCACATTACACTTCCAACATCAAGTCACTTACGTTTGCTTTTCTAATTTGTATGTTTTCTGGTAATAAAAATCTGAGGGAGGACCCGCACTTTGGGTCTGTAGTGCAAATTACCGCCAAATGTGAGTGGCGAGAGAGATTCCATGTTCCTCGCTTGTACGTGTGTGGTTCTGAGATGCAGCACTCTCAGCAGGCAGAGTGTAAACTGAGCCGCAGGCCAAGGGACGGGTGAGAGGGCAACCAGCCTTGCTGCTCGTCAAATTTAAAAACTTCATGGGAAATCAATTTCATTGCAGGGGTAGAGACATGGCATGTTGCCTTCGATCTCATGTGATTGGATTCTGAGCAGAAAGAGCATAAGCGTGGGGGGCACGCACACCAACGAAGAGCCAAAAATGTTTCACTAGGCCCAGCGACACGTCAGAAAGTGGAGCCCGGTCCAGCTCGGCAGGTCCAATCAATGAGAGAGCTTTCTGTTTAAGTGTGGCAGGCCAAGTCCTACATTTCATCTATTTGTTATTCATTAAAGGATGCTGTGCTGACAAGCTACTCAGGAGGGAAGCTTGGAACGGGAACTTGGAACTGGCCTGCACTGCACAGCACTGCCGGGACAGCAAATACTGCACAGGCTCCGACTCCGGCGTGATGATAAATTTAAACACGTTTGGAGTGTTATATGCAGGAGCATAGAAGGAGTCTCCATCCCTGGTTGGTTAAAACCCTCATTAAAGTCACTCTGTGTGAAAGCCAACACACACACACACACACACACACACACACACACACACACTGCACAGACACACAGGCTGCAGAAGCGATCAAGAGCCGCTGGGGGGGGGGGCGGGGTAAGTCTGTGATCATATTCTACAGTCATTAATGCTCTCCGGCTGGCTCCAACATGATGTAATAGGCGCCCTGATCCTGCTGCAGTTTCAGATAAAGGCTCATAAACGACAAGAATGTCGGCATGTAGGAGTTGATCTCCTCGTCGCACCAACCTCACAACATGACCTATGAACACAAGTTTATGTCAAATAAAGCACTTTAACATTTAAACAGCTTTTTTTTTTACAAGCAGGTGTCACATGAGAAAAAATTGAGAGAGAAAGAAAACAAAAAAATGCCGACATTTTACAATAGCAGTAGAAATAGAAAAAAAAATTACCAGGGCATGAAGCTTCTCTTCCAGTTCCTGGTTGGCTCTCTGTGAGGAAGTATAGCTGTTCTGCAGTCTGTAAGACACACACACACACACACACACACACACACAGTCAGCATGCATTAAACTAACAGTGAATAATGTCCATCCGGTCCTTCCAGATGATACTTCCATAACAGGATCTGCTCAACTAACGTACCATTTGGAGAAATGCAAATAGGAGCATCAGCACCTTTAAACTGGGTTAAAACCTCATTCCAGACCAACGAGGCTTTAATCTATCTTAATTCCGAACCTGCTTCACAGCTGAGGTAGCGCACATGTCAAATAGGTAGGGTTAAAATGAGCTAAGAATAAAAATTTTAAAAATATACTGCAGGGTTAGACCAGGCAGGGCTACCGGACCACATGTTGTAGATGCTAAATCACTGAATACTGGGAACAGAGAGATGCTTCTGGTCCGGTCTTCTCATCATAATTTGTTGTTGTCAAATTTAGCTCTATACTCTCCCTCTACTTTAAGAACGGACCGTTTACCTGCTGCGTAATATATGCACAGAAAACCGAATGTTACTCATTTGGCAGATCAGACAATATTTTATTCTTTTTCCTCTTAGACGGTGTTGCTGTACAAGTCTGCAGAGGTTAGCAAAGCCATCACTCAACTGTCTTTATGCTCAGCACAAATTACAACGGTCAAAAGAAAAAGATCTTGAGTGCTAACAGTGCCTTTCGGGACAAAAGCCGTTATGACCGGCTGCTACCTACAACAATGTGGAATCAATCAGTCGAATGTTAGCAAGTGATTGAATAAAAGCCTGTGAATATTACTTTCTCTTGTAGCTTCACTGCGCAAAAGCTGTTTTTTAGGCCCATTTGTGTTCCTGCAAACAAAATAAAAATGTCTGCAACGCTACAAGGAACAGTGAAGCACTTTCCTCATCACAATCATCATCATCATTGTAGACACTCAAACTGATGCATTAAATTTAGTTAAGGTAATAATTTCAAAGTAGATCAAAGCACCACAAAAACCCAGCAGACTGAATGCAATACAAGCCATTAAATTTAAGAGAAATGTGAAAGTGAAGACACACTTCATTTAACAACAATGATGAGAAACTATACAGCACGAGCACAGAATCAGCACTTCTGTGTGCAGGGCATGGAAAAAAATAATCTCTCAAGGCCACAATATAAAGCAGCTGATGCAAAATACTGTATTCGCTTTGGACAGTTAAGATGATGTACTGCTCCATTCCACTCACTCAACGAAACGTGGAAATGTTTCAAAACCTATGGGACCTTAAGGTCAGAGGACTGATGATTTTAAAACGAAACGGTAATGACTGGTGTGAACATAAAGGGCTCAAAGCGTAAATTCTGCAATTTTGTTGGAACAAACGATTGTAATGACATACAAAATAATGATTCTGACAGCGTGATTTTATATATATATTTTTTGTTGCTGTGCCATTCCAGCAATATAAACACCAAGCACTGATACACTAGCAATGAATGTCCCAGGAGTGGTTTCTTATTGGTTTCTGCTGCATGTATAGCTGATTGTTCTGTTCTATCGGGACACACCCATGGACACAAACGATTGCAGTTTCATTTTATTTGACTGTTGCCCAGCACAGGTCACCAGTTGATGTGTAACACCGGCCGGCACATGCCACACCCATACAAAAGTTCTACTTTCCCATGACTTGCAGAGCTGTCCTAAAATGTGGAAATGAGCTCAGTTGGGAATTGTGCTCTACTGCTTTCCCTCAAAAACCCAAAACTGCAAGTGGCATTAATCTAAAATTGAATTGTGTCAACTTAAATTGAGTTAAGCTTTTTTTACAGATGAAGTTTCAATTTAATTGGAATTCACATTCAAATTACTACATTCAGATTAAGTTTCAAATATATTACATTCAAATTCAATTTCTAGTGGCACAAATACCAGCCAATAGCTGTGCTGGTATTTAAAAGCAGTCAGTGAAAAAAATGTAACTTTTATTGATTTTTGTACAAAACAACTTACATATGAGGACTAACATTCAGGCTTCTAGGTGTGATCACATTTTAAGGTGTATGTACTTTCAGATAAGAGTGAGTGAGTTCATATTTTGTATTTAAGTAAAGACTAAAGTGAAAAATTGAAAGTGTTTGATTTCTTTCACCAAAGCCCTAACTCTAGAATCAGAAACTAGGAAAATAATCCCATAAAGAAGGGGCAATTCCTACCACTTTTAAAAAAATAGATGTATACTCCTTCACGTCTAATAATTACGTGATGGATTTTTCATGAAGAGAATATCAATATCCAATGTATGCTTACAAACACCATCTGCTGAAGCTTCATTTCCCACTGGAGGCTGACTGAGGGCTGGGCTCTCCTACTCTCTCCACCCTCTCTAATCAATATCCTTTGATCAGGGAATGTTTGTAACAATTAGATTTTAATAAATTCATTTTTAACTAAAGTACGTTAAATAACGATCTTAGCCACCAAAGCCCAAACCTCCTGCATTGCCTGAATACTAAATGGAGACCTTAATTATAAACTCAATGATCATGTTTTACAAAAATAGAATTTAAATGGATGGATAAATTCTAAATAAACATAAGTAACTCACAGCTACACAGGCAACAAGGCAAGCCCTTGAAAGCAGTTACATAATTACTCTCTCAAATGATCAGATGCGACACACAGTGCTGTCTAATCATTAGCCAATTGTAATCCAATTAGAGCATTTTCTTTGACTAGATAGTGTGCAAATTCTGCATCAGCGGGAGTCTAAGTGATTAGAGGTGGGAATGCATCCTTGGGTCCTGGCTGTGATGACACACTCTGACTACTGTATAACAGCTCAGTACGTGAAGCATGCAAGCTAAATTATGAATATGGACACTAACAGGCCCTAAGCAAAGGGCTACACGCCCGAGGCTTGTTCACTAGCGTAAATCCTGAGGACGACTAGCGAACAGTCCTACTTCTAACTCAAGTGATAATATCTGATAAAAAAAAATTAACAAATGATAAATAAAAACACCCTTAATATGCTTAATCTGGAATTAAGGTATATTAAATGTAGTCAATAAAATGATGACTGATTCATCCATTAGGCTGCATGTTTTGTTAAATAATGGTCTGTGTGTTTGTTGGTGGTAAAGGAGCTCTTGAAACATTTCCATGCTGTCCGGCCAAGAGAGGTTCATTCTTTGTTGTTTATGAAAGCTGTTATGCGAAAAACACCAAGCAAAAGAATCAAAATTATTTTGAAATGAAAAATAACTAATATGACAGTAGTAATTTGTGACAGTCAGTACTTTGACTAGCAACAGAAAAATAAACAGCATCTGATTATACAAAATCACTCTGGAACGGTGGGAACAATTCTCCAACTACAAATAAGAGTAGAGATGTTGAAAAGACAGAGCCAGGGTCTTTGCTTAAAAAAAAAAATACAATTTAAAAATGCCATTTCAAAAATCCCCCTTTCAAATCCTCCAACTACAGTTATGTCCTTGATCAGCACAATTGTGCTCTAGACTGACTGACCATGAAATTATCCAATGTTGCTCAGGAATATAAAGGAAAAATGAAAGGAAGCCAGCCTTCACTGCCACTTCTTTCACCAGTCTTCAAATGCAGCTGTGGCTTCTTGATTATTAAATCATTTATTAATAAAATTAAATGAGTCACACAAATCAATATCCAAGAAATAAGAGATCAGTTGCCTAGCAACACATCAGTGAATGGAGGGAAAAAAAAGAAAACCTGAAAAGGTGAACTAAATTAACACATACCATTGTATTCTCACAAATGTATTTCAGTGCAACTCAAAATGTATGGGAGAGAATCGTATTTATTACCTATGCAAGGACCTGCTAGCCAAGGCAATCAGACAAATTGGTTCAGAAAAAGTTTGTCAGTGCCCACTATGGAATTTTTTAAAATTCAAATTTAGCTCAGAAATAGTTTAAAAATTTCAAATGTATATATTGGCTCTGGCTGCAGGTGTTTCTTTTTATTGGCTGGTTAAATTTAGTGGCTTCTGTATGAAGGAATACTCATAAAATGCCAGCAAGTCCACAGGAGAAGACTGCTGTTGTGATTGCCAAAAGCCCACTTGAAACTTTTAAGTGTTGAATTA
This sequence comes from Denticeps clupeoides, assembly GCF_900700375.1. NCBI lineage: Eukaryota > Metazoa > Chordata > Actinopteri > Clupeiformes > Denticipitidae > Denticeps > Denticeps clupeoides. The sequence goes on from NC_041714.1 coordinate 6,643,720, forward strand.
AAACTAATAAGTGCAACCAATCATATTTCTTTCATTATTTTTAAAATCTGTGAACTACATATCAAAATCACATACAAACATCAGAAACAAAACTGTTCCCACACACTGCTCCCCGGGCACCTTTCATGTGTGCCCTGTGTGCTGTGCTGCTCACAATCACTTCACTTTCACACCACCCTAGCCAAGAGGAAGACAACTATTTCATCACATTTTTTGGTTGATTGCTGTTATTTTTGGTGCTCTCTGCTGGTGCTGTTCTCCGTTCTGTCATGTTATCGTGGTTATCGTACTGCCCCTGTGTGAAAACCCACTGCGTGAAAGCTTGTTTACTGTTCTGCTGCAATTAATATGCTGATGTTAAATCATTATTTTTCTACTGGTCCTCTGGATCCGGTGTAATGAATTATACTATGAATATGTTAAGCGCATGGTCTTCATTGATAATAACCAATTATTTATTTATTTTAAATCACATTTAAATAGCCTTTTTTTCTGTTTTTCTGCATGCATCTTAGACTAGGTATGCTCCACATTGATTAGTCCTGTGCCTTTCTAGGACCATATTACTGAATACGAATCAGAATCAGAATCCCAAAGTCTCCTCACTTTATACGCCAGTATACTATACGTATTTCTACCTTCACCTGCAATTAAAATCAAGGCTGCTCGGCATGATTCGAACATTTTGCTCAGCTGGCTCACTGTGCCGAGAAACGATTGAATAAAGTGTTCAGTGGTTCCACATGCAGGATTTGGCGACTGATGTAACCCACATGGGTAGAGCAGCTGTGTATTCTATAGCTGGCTGTGTCTTCATTAGCCAGCTTTCATGGAGCATCTCATAGAATGTGAGAAGCTGTTTTTTCTGGACAGGGAAAATGTAATCCCAGAGGAGGGATGCTTCTATTGAAGCTATTTAATGAAGACTGTCATTACTTCTCGGCCGATTTACTCGTAACAGTCTCATGAACTCCTAGCATTTGATTTATTAAAAAAATAAAAATAAAAATCCACACAAGACCCTGCATCAAGGTTGTCAACTACATTTGTCTGAGGGCCAATGCTCTTCTAAAATACAATATATTAGTTGTATTTTATCTTGAGTCATATATTATTATTTGATAGATTAATTTTCCTTCAAAATTTGTGTTATTTCTTAGCCTTTGTCAATGTTAACACACTCATTTTACCTGTACTGCAGCAAGCCACTAGGGCGACTGTGATATTTTCGGTTTGTACTATTTATGAGTCATTTCCAATGGAGTTTTTTGATATGGGTGACATGGGCAATTGCCCAGGGTGGCATCGCGGATGTGGGTGGAATATTGGTGTGCCTGCTGCTGGCTGTGGAGCGAGGAGAGGGGGCGGCAGCATGTGATAACCAGCTGGGGGTGGCAGGACGTATAAACAAGCTAGGTCATTTACATGTGCGCTAGGTTATTTACACGGTTATTTAGTTTAGAGTCATTTGCAAATTTCCTTGAAATGAGTTGGAATATCTATAGGAAATGGTCATTGAAACAGTCATGTTCTCTTACATGAAACACAATTCAGGTCATTTTATTCAAAATGGAGGTAATATATGAACATTTTAAATAATTTCATAATGTTACCGCACAGAGGACTGCCCTATGCTAAACTGCTCCTCTTTTCCAAGACCAGCAGACAGTCTGGCGGCAGCATGTTAGGTGAACACCTCATCTCCAAGACTGCCCATGTCTCCTCAGGCATTTGGAAGGGGTTTGGATGGCAAGTCTGCGTAACCCAACTGATTTAATAGCATCTGTGGATGCCGCTCGCTCTGTGCATTAAAAAGTGTAATATTTTATTTTCGGCCAAAAGCTATACACAAGCAACACAACGGACCCACTTCATTTTGCAGTAAATGAGATGTAAATGACACCTTCATTGTGGCAGTGACGCCAGCCTGAGGGATGCTAGCAGGTAACAATAGCAGATATAAGCTACCAAACCAAAAACAATTAACCTTTAATAAATTCAGAGGAAAAAAAAAACAATAAAAGGTTTAATCAAGCTAAAATATTTGGTTTTTAGGCTATATCGTACAGCCCTAATTGCTTCTTTAATAAGTGCAAATGTTTTCAAGCTCTACTAAGACAGAAGGGTTTTCTAAGAATCAATGAAGCTTTTAAAGTGACAGACTTGCATTATTGAACGCAGAATTCCATAGGACTAATTGTTGCTGATAATTGCCGTTGCCACATTTATGCAGATATTCCTTTCATTAACAGCCACAACCAGTTGCCATTGACATTTAGAACATTAATTTGAGTTTTTTTTAAATAAACAAAACAGGGACAATTCTAAATGGTTTTGTACAATATATTACAATGGGATGGCAAGCTTGTATAAACCAGTCTCGGTTCCAGCTGTAATTTCATGACATCTAAACGCCTGCTGTGGCTCTCTGTCTCTAACACAAACACAGGCTCAACATGGCCCGAGGTCATTAGAATTAAAGTAAAAGCCAGGAGCATAATAAATCTAAAAGAACTCCTTAAAATCAATGACTTTGATCGTGATCATTAAAAATGGATTGCAAGGAGGCATTTAATTCATTTTTTCCCCCTTCCGTGTCCCAGATTTCAGGCATAGCTAGAGTCACACGCATTCTTGTACACGGTTTCCCGCCTGAATTTCAGAGCTGTGTGTCCAGAATTCAAAAGAATCCTTGTGTAAGTGTAAGAAAGTGTATTTTGTATGTGCAATTTAGTGGGCATCAAAAAAAAGAATAACCCTCCACTAGGTCAATCTGAGATTAAACTACACATTTTTTATATTTTTTTTAGGAATTAGTTTTGAGCTAATTCCTAAATGTTCAATATTTTATTAAGTGTCTCTGTGGTACCTGCGGAACTTGTCCCTCATCTTCTCCAGGTCATCTCGTGCACGGCTCATCTCTGCCTGCATGTAGTGACGGCTCGTCTCAAACTCCGCCTCCACGCCTTCCATCTTATGCGTGGTGTGCGTGAGTCGACGTCGTAGGTCTTCATTCTGCTGCTGGAGGATTCTAGGGGAGGAGATGGAGTTCATTCAGATAGAAGCACACACAAACACACACCTAAGAGCCACAAATCAACAAAGGACAATCAACAAATCAACTCTGTCCCCAGGGGCTGGACACCTTGCAGTGGTTATGCTCTAAACAAAGAGTGGAGCAAACGGCTGAATAATTAGCTTACGAATTGAGAAAACTGTACTCCTGTAGTGCTGTGAACAATAGTGAGATGCATACTACTCACAATCGGCTTACAGACAATACAGCAAACACACACACCCAAACACAGGCTGCTACAGCCTCAGATAACACTCAAGTCAGCTATCGATACAGGTTGAGATCGATCTGACCAATCAAATTTGAGACTGGCAAAATGGACAACTTAGGGTTAAGTGTCTTGCTCAGGGACACAATGGTAGTAAGTGGGATTTGAACCTGGGTCTTCTGGGTCATAGGCGAGTACTAGGCTACTACCATCCTACCACCTAGGTTTGGTTCATTTAATATTTTAATAATGATGATTACCTAGTTCACCATGATGACCACAGAGCATAAGCACCATGACACACATCATTATTAGGGGTATGTAACGATGCATAAGCGCCACCGCGTCTTCGCCATGACCTCAAAACAGCTGCCAAAATTTACAGTGTCTGGTTTTAAGCACTTGTGTTGTGCACTTAAGCTGTTGTGAGGGTCCATGTTGCTGCTTGGAGCCGTGTGCTTGGCGGCTGAAATAGCCTGTACCTGAGTGAAGTTTTTTTTTTTTTTTTTGGTTCTTTATATGAGTTATGTTTCTTGTCCTTTTATTTTTTGGGGATGTGTGCCATGATTTTTTTTTTTTTTTTACCCTCCAATGGCTGTGACCACCCATGGGAATCACCCTACATTTTGCCTCTCTGCTGTCTCATTCCATCAACCTCCAAGACCATCGACACCCTCGGTACACGCCAGGACTGGGTGATCGGGAATGTGATAAAAATTCAGGTCAATTACAATGACCGGCTTTGGGCAAATCAATCACACATGGCAAATTTACTGATTTCCTCCTCTGTTTCTGTTGTGACTGCATGCTCACACATAAATATTTTGTTGTGACATGACCCATTGTTGCCTCTACAGCGTACATATAAGTCTAAGGTCCCACCCACAAGAGAACGATTTGCTCTATAATGGGTTTAGTTTCTAAAAAAAAAAAATCTGCATTCACACAGGAGTGTTATCAGAAACGTTTTCGTCCACACGGAGACGCAGATGACTGCTCGAATGCTGTTTTAACCCCTGTCCACACCTGTAAGTGGCGCTGTAACTCCTCGTTCTCACGTCTTGTTTTGACTCTAGTTGTCTTCCGCAGAGTGTTAAGTGCCAGAACACGTCTCCAGCCTTGACTTTTCATTAGAGAGGATTTCTTGAAGTTGCTTTATGAAGTTCTGCAGCCGATGCAGCACAACCATGAACATGTACTGTATGATGCGTTTTGGGTTATAAGTCAGGTTGGAGGATAGACTGATACGTGCCGCAGAGCTGATGCGGAAATAAAGCCGCATTCCCAGGGCACCCCCCATGAGTTACGCAACACTAATACTTGTAATATTTAAATGCCTTTAAATACTTAATAATACCTTAACACACAAAAAAATCCCCTCTGCAGTCCACATGGACACGTGTAAAAGCGAAATTCACTCTGCAGCCAATTAAAAAAATTCAAAAGTTTCAGAGAAAAATGTTTCTGTGTGGACGGGACCTAAGGTACAGAGAGAGGTAAAGCTAGAAAAGTAGCTTGACCAAAATGAAAGCAGTGGAGGAAGTGATGACATCAACTGTGGGGCAATGCTTTGGTTTTGGCCATTATAGAACCGAAACTTTCACTAACTCAACAATTTGAAGAAAGTTCAGGTGTGTTATTATAGATTTATATATCAATACAGTTAAGTAATATTACTTTCTTTTAGATGTGAATAAAATTTACATCTTTTCTGTGGTTTCTTCAGGTTTTAATCCAGATGTTGTTAATCTGGCCACATCAGGGGGAAAAGAAATCAATTATTGTGGCGTCAGGAAAACATTTTTTGCCATTTCATCCGGTCCTTATTAGTGGTGATGAACTTAATGTCATAATCCAGTGGTTCTCAACCAGTGGGGACACTCTTGCAGGGGGTTTCACTCGTTGTTTGGATTCATCTGATCTATTTGCGCTGCTAAAATAGACCAAAACAGTCATTAATTCATCAAAAATGTAACTTAATATTAGTGACTTAATATTATTAAGTTGTTTGTTGAACTGTCATATGAAATCAGTGTCACATTTTCAAGGATCAGCGGGTGCTGCCGTGAGCCCCTCTCCCGTTCAAAAGCCCTGGGGGTTTTGAGTAGGTCAATTCTGCATCAGTGCAGTGCAGAACTTCATTGATTATATCATGACGTTGCGCAGCGGTTTTGTGGTGGCAGTATCTGTCATCTCACTGATGGCACTCACAGATGAGAATGGCGGAGAATTTAAATTCTTATTTTACAGTGAAAGCATCTCCCTGGTTTGAATTTGAAAAAAAATAAATAAATAACGTCATGTGATCCATAAAGATATACTAAAGAACCAATGACATCAAACTGAATCATGCAACCAGGGAAGGTTCACACCTTTAACTCTAATTACAGGATAGTTCAACTAAAAATGCATTAATATTGCATACAGTACCAAGTGCTGGACTATGTTTCATTCTGGAGCAGTCCAGTACTGGTTTACTGGTTCTCCATCCCTACAGACAAGTCTTAGGGTTTGGAAATGTGAAAGTGAAGTTTATTGTCTTTGTGAAACACAGCACAGCACACGGTGACACAACGAAAGTGTGTGGGGACAGAGCATAGATGCTACCACTGCTCCCCACAATGATGAAACAACCGGGGACAAGGATCCTGACCTCCCAGGCTGCCCACCACCGTGCTACACTATTCTGCCGCAGCAGACAGGCAGCGTAGTGGGGAAGCACCATCTGCTGTGTGCCACTGTCCCCAATTCCACTATTACACACACTTCTGCCAAGTCACAGCCAAGCAACACTCCTGCCACAGCGCATTAATTTGGCAGATGACTGCCAATTCTGATCAAATCATCTAAAGTACTCTGTGGGCATGTGTTGATTTAAGAACAACAAAAAAGAGAAAAATTCTGAAAACAAAAAAAGAAAATCCTGTTTGTGTTGTTCTGTACTATGTCAGCTGAAGCTTCAACTCACTACTGGAAATAAATCAGTGAGAACTCTGCTGACTTTATTAACCTTTGACCAAACCATCAGCTATGCTGTATGTCTGTCTGAAATACATTAGACAAATCTGCATGCACATCCTGAAAAAGGGAGAAATTATATTATCTTTAAAAAAAAAACGAAATTATTAAACATCCCCCAGTCTGACTCGGGCTCTTGGTGGCTCTGCCTCTGTTAGCTGACAGCAGGAGGGCTTTCCACATCGCAGACGTGGGACGATGCCAGGCAGGCAGGCAGGGAGTGGAGGCTGCAGGACACTGAAGAGAGACGCTGCCGTGAGATGCGGAATGATGACTGGGAGAAGCCTGCATGTACGAGGCGGAATGAAGAGACCGGGACAATGTTATCATCCTTACCCTCACTGTCATTTGAGAGGGTAGGGATACCGTGAAATAAATCTCACTCGTCCCCAGCTGACCACCCCATAAAGAGACCGGTGGGACCTTGCAGACAGCTATAACTGCCGTGAGGTGCTGACATTCCCAGGGAGACAAAGTCCTGCCCGGCTTCTCATTGTGTCCCATAGGCTCCAAAAGGCCGATACAAAGTCACAAAACTGAAAGCAAGAAGGGAGGAACCGCTATGCTTCATAAGATAAGGGCAGGGTTGGACTTTAGACAATATAAACATAAAGAGAAATACAGAAGTACTGGCTCTTAAACATAGTTTTTATACAGCACTTGAGCACTTAAACACCACAATGTAACACTGCTCAGGTACACTTAAACAACACCATGTAACTCAAAGTCAATCAAACTGTCCACTTAAGAAGCAACACTGATCGACAATCAATTTCTCATGCTGCTGTGCAAATGGAATAGACAACAGGAGGAAATTATCGGCAATTAGCAAGACATCCCCAATAAAGGCGTGGTTCTGCAGGTGATGACCACAGACCCCTTCTCAGTTCCTATGCTTTCTGGCTGATCTTTTGGTCACTTTTGAACGCTCGCCAGAGGTAGCCTGTCTGCCATTAGGAACCGAGATGAGATCTTCAGACCCCTTGTGAGACCATATGCTGGTGCGGTTGGCCCTGGGTTCCTCCTAATGCAAGACTCATGTGGCTGGAGTGAGTCAGCAGTCAGCTGCAAGACAAAGGAATTGATGGTATGGACTGGCCTGGCCGTTCCCCAGATCTGAGTCAAATTCACATCTGGGACATCATGTCACGCTGCATCCACCAATGCCACGTTGCACCCCAGACTGGGTTGATGCATGGGTTGATTCATTTGATTTCCACTGATAATATTGTTGTCAGCACATTCACGTATGTAAAGAACAAAGTATTTAATGAGAATTTTTCATTCATTCATATCTAGGGATGTCTTACTTTTGTCTTCCCTTTACTTTTTTGCACAATGTACTTAGGCAGGTGGGGTAACAATGTACTTAGAAAGTACTTTGCTACAGGTCGATAGCTAAATGGCATGTAAGATGCATCTAGAGGTCTTCTGTGCCTCCACAAGGATCAAGTGGCTGAAAGTGATCGCTCCTACAACAGGTTTCCCGAGTACAAACACATGGAGCCTAGCCTCTATTTCAGCAATTCTTGTGGCATCACACCACTAGTCAGACTTCTGTTTCCATGACAACAAACTGCATCGCAAATAAGCGGCTCTGGATAGCAATCCAAAAGATTGGTGTCGGTCAAACATATCCATAGCTCTCCCAAGCAAAGCCCATCCAAACCTATCTTCCCGTTCATGTCTGAGTGTCTGTTGGGTGGGGCTGGTTCCAGGAGAGCCCTATTTATGAAGCACTACAGGGGACGTAGCACATGGGAGGTGTTCACTAATCGCACATTAAAGACTGTCTCTAGGGTTTACAGAAAAAAACTGAGTAACAAAAAACTGCTTGATAGTTATCTGGATCTTGGAGAAGAGGAACTAACTACTCACATAGCCAGTTTTGTTTGAGTGCAATTGTATAACCGTGAAGAAGAATTTAAACCATTAAAATGAATTCTGAACAATTTCAACCTACCCCCATCAATATGTCACACACCCAAACAGTGAGTATAAGTGTGTGCACTGTAACCAGATATGTAAGTGCAAGGGCATGTTTCCTACATCACTAGTGTTTCCCTTCATTTTGTTTTGCTCTTAATGCCCCTTATTCACAGGTCATCAGCAACATGACCCCATCTTCAACAAAACAAAAAAAAAAAGGCCATTAATAAAAGTGGCATTTGGGTCTGTACAACACTCAAAATAAACCAAATTGTGAATTCAATAACAATCCATAATCTGTTTCACATGCAATTTAACACAGGTACAGGTCTGCAGTTGTGATGACTTAAGAAAAACTTTTACCAGTGAAACCAAATTTGTGCATGCCGAGGTAAATGCAGCACTTATCCAGAATCACATCAGAAGCCCTCACCTCAAAAAACATACCCCGGAGCTGTGAGTCCGTTTTGAAACAAAATGAATCAATGAGAGGGAGCACAGTGTGCAACTGCAGCTATAGAACCATATCAAGCAATTCTGTATGAATGAAGCAACAGCATGTGATAAGCAGCGTCTGAATAATTCTAATGTGCTACAGTAATATTGTATCTCAAATGTAAAACAGCACCACATTTTCTTTACTACAGTCCTTTGTTGCTCATAATTATGGAAAAATTTAATAATTGAAATTTCAAAGGCATTAGTTCTCATTCAAATAAGCTAAGCCAATTCAACATGCCTGAAATAAAACAGCTATAGACAAATTGTAAAAAATCCTTCAAAACAAAAAAAATTACCTTCCCCCCCATGCTGAATCTTGTCCAGTGCACTTGTCCAGTGCTACGTACTTCATACAGAAATATAGTGTGTTATAGTTAAGTGTAGTAGTGTATATTATGTGCTGCAACGTATCTGCATTGATCAACCCACCACCAACTACATATGGGTTGTGATTAAAGCACAATGCAAATGATTAAGTAATTTTCTGTTACTCAACTCTCAACAAAGAAGCGCTAATTAAATTTACTGTGCAATTTACAAAGCAAGACAATGACATTGACAGTCTTATTAAGCAGGAACATGCACAACCCTTCTCAACAGCTGGCCTATGAAATACTCTCAAAAGGAAAATGTAATCATTTGAATCTATTGAAAATTCTAAAATATGCTGAGAGAAAAAAGGCCATCCATACACACTAAAAAGAAAAGCAAAGAAGCTATCTGACAAACTGAGCTGCAGCTTAACACAACAAAATGAAAACTAAATAAAAATTACACCAGTTTCAGCAACAGATAATGCACCTTGTCATAAGTAAAATGGCTTTCATGCCAATCACATGTGCCACAAGAGATTTGAAATTATTTATTTGATTATTGGGCCACAGTGTATGAAATGTGCAATTTAAAATAGATCCTTCTGCCATAATCATTATTTAGTACAAATTACTGAAGAATATTTAGAACTGGATGGCCTACACCAGTGCAATTAAAATAGATCAAACCTTGCCATTAGTCTAGCACAGCTTTCCTTTGTAGGGCATGCCAAATGAAGTTACAACAGAAGCTTGAAAGAAGTAACAACCCGAATATGACCTAGGTATAGGCATGACCTAACCATTCAGCAGAGCATCTAGGCCAATCAATGTGATGCCTCTGTGATCTGTGGGAGAAGCAGCACACTCAGCTCCAGTTCATTTAGAGAAAAGGCTACATACTCAACCTTGTCTATATACACACACACACACACAGAGAGAAAATCCATTGCCTCATTACAGACTTTTGTATTTAGTCCAAATGAGAGTCAACAAGAAGAAATAAAGGGCCAAATATTGGCAAAGTCTGAGTCCCTGTGACCCACCCACTGAGGGCCATGTTCATGAGATTAAATCACATGTTTTATAATGTGATTTGCAAAGGATTATGCAACTGCATACTGTGGAACTGAATGAGTTTCATTTTAAATTCTAATGACCTTAAAAAAATACATAAATAAAAAACACACAAAAATATAACTGCTAAATATCTCAAGGGAGTGAACTGATAAGAAATAAAACTAAGCCCAGTCAATAAATGTTCAGGCTTAGCAGTAGATCATAACTGCAGGCAGAAGGTAGATTTGGAGCAGAGAAGAAAAAGTTGCAAGAGAGTAACCCACAAAATCCAGAAACCTGAGGAGAGGAACCAAGGCCGGGCTGATAAAATTTCTAAATCAGATTTTCTTCCATACTAAAGGCTACAACTGGGTAAACTGAAATTAAGTGTAAGTGTAAACCCTTCATTGACTCAAGCAACATCACACATGGATTTCTTCTCAATAAACTACCACCATAACATTATTCCAGGCAAGGGGAATAACACAGATCTTCTTACAATGGCACCCGGCAGTCAGTGGGATATATTCGTTTACAAATAACAAGCATAAGGATTAAAGTGACTTGTGATACTAAATACTGTGATACTGGGCCATAGCATCAGTGGCCACATTAAAGCAGGATAACACTCTGTTGGATGTGCTGTAAAAAGGACTAGTGATTGCCTAGTACCACAACACAGCTTAAATGTGTGTTCCTTAAATCTTCCCTGTAAAAAGGTTACATGTACAATTGCCAAACTGCACTGGCCACCAAAGCAGTGACCAGACAAGCCGAAGATCTCGGGCTTCAGGCCACCAAATGCTGAAATGTCGACAAGACCTCGCAGCAAAAAACTTCATGACTACCAACTCGGAGCCACCTTCCCTGATCAAGACAGCCCTGACTCACTTTCTAAAAATGTGCAACATTAATCTATGCAAAAGCCAAAGTTCGAATTAATTCAACAGCCATTAATGAGGAAAACAAGACTTCAAGGATGGGGAAAAACAACCAATATGACAAGGATACAGTGCACCATGACAAAGGAATAATACCTATCCTAGCAAAAGAGGATTACTTTGTCTTTGAATAGTACAATCCTTCATAAGGCAGAGTTCTCACTCCGTTTACCTTCATGCACACGTTGCTTTAGTTTGAAAAAGTTGATCTATTTCAACTGAGGGAAGGGGGGGTAGTAGCTTATGAACCAGCCTATGAACCAGAAGACTACGGAGTCACAGGTTCAAATCCCACTTCCTACCATTGTGTCCCTGAGCAAAACACTTAACTAGTGCTGCACGATTAATCTAATCGCAATGTCAGTCTGTGCGATTACATGAACACAAAAAGCTGCGATTTAAATGATTAGTACATGGAATGGATGGGGTATGTTGCCGATCCATTCTCTCAAAGTTTGCGAGCTGAGTGAAGTCTCACATCTCACGCCTCACATCTCAGTCGGATGTGACATGTTTGGTCACATGACTTTCGATTCAGAGACATGGTTAGACGACGCATGACGCGCTGCATCGTACGTCAACGTCACCGCCATATTGCGAGAGGCTCTGCTGTGGCGTGAAGCATATACATGTCTATGGAGAGAAGTGCATAAAAATGCCTCACTCTTGTGCTGCTTGGGGCTGTACAAACCGCTGTACGCTCCAAACCAGATCCTGGGGGATTACATTTCATAGGTAAAGCGGGACAATTGTTTTGAATATATTTGGCCATTATAAAATCCTGTTTTATAAGTCTTAACCTTAGCTATGCTAGCAAAGCTATGCATCCCTGTGTTCAAGTCAGCCTCCAAACAACGGTTTGGTTAAATGTAAGAACTATATTACGGGATTTTATAATGGCCAAATATAATCAAAACAGTTGTTTAGCCTTACCAGGGTTTGTCATTCGACAGTAATGTAAAGAGTTTTTTGTGATTATTTAATTTTGTAGAAGATTGTATTTTGAAAGCACTGGGCATTTCAGGTTGTTTGTATGTTTCACTTTGAAATTAAACATTTCACTATTAGTATGCGACTTTTCATTGATATACAAGCAAGTGTCCTTTATCATATCGCAATCGCATATCGCAATATTGAGCTCAATAATCGCAATATGTATTTTTCCCCAAATCGTGCAGCCCTACACTTAACCCTAAGTTGCTCCAGGGGGGGACTATCCCTGTAACTTCTGATTGTAAGTCGCTCTGGATAAGGGCGTCTGATAAATGCCCTAAATGTAAATGTAAATGGAAGGAAGGTGCATGAGCCCCATGCCTTCACAATAAATATTAGAAAGGACTAGCAAGGTTGTAATAACACAAACAGAAGAGGAACGCATCAACAAGGCGGCCAGCAATCCTGAGGCTTTAGCATATCTGACATCAAGGACAGTCAACACATGAAACACGAGAAAAAAAAACTTACTTAATCCTGTCGGCGTCTGATAAGGACTCCTGGAGGGAAATGAAGAGAGGGCAGCATTAGTTTGGATGGAATGATGATACCCTTTACATCAATGCCTTGTGAGACACCGGTTTCAATGTTTACTATTACAAAGTCTTTAATGGGGGACCAAAAAAAAAAAAAAAAAGGCAATTAAAAAAAACGGCAATTAAAAAAAAAATCCATACAAAACAGAAAGCTTGGCAGCACATTTCGGTTGTTCATGAAACCAAATGTCCACGTTTCTTCCACATAACTACTAAGAGTGGTCCCAAACAGCATTTTGAAATGGTATGCTCACTTCTTCGAATATACAGCTAAAGTCATGATCAAATACATTACATGATCATATTATTACACCAATGTGAAAACCTGACTATGGAAAAAGGGAAAGACTGATCTAGTTCTATTGCAAAGTTGCAGTACGACGTTGAGGCAGGGAGCTAAGAGTTAAACAGTGTGTGACAGGAGCAGAATTCTACATGATGTGCTCTTAGCAGAAAAGGCCAATAGGTATATCCCTTTTGGTGCTATGAAATCAATTTGACAGCGCTGTCACCCTGCCAAGCAAAGGGCCGTAATTCTGCAGCTCACTGCATGAATAAATGTTGGGGGTCAGTCGTCGGCTTACAGAACCATGGCAGCCATTTGAGTTGCATACTAATGTAAGACTTTGTACAGTGGACTCTGGACACAACGGTGGAATTTACAACTTGACATTTTCGGGGTGTTTTCACATATGACCCTCTTTAAAAGAACTCAGTCCTCTAGAAGTGGTTCAAAGAGTATAACATGTGATCTACCAACTAGAGCTGTGCAAAGATCCAACTATTAGAAGGTGAAATTATTGATAAAGTATTTAAATGTATTTATTATATACACATTACATTACATATACATATATAATATACTATTTATTCATATATTATGTGTGTGTTTTGTTTTTAGGCTAAATATAGATAAGTTCTTCCCATAAACACATAAATACCAGCGGGTTATGTGTTCATAATTCACATGTGAATAATGCTGTTCGTTTGGAATGCTTACTAATTGATCTTAACTTCAAGTGTGAAAGCATAGCGGATGCTTCTGCTTGCATAAATTGGACGACAGAACATTGTGCCAGTCAGTGTAATCAGACGCTGCATTTCTTGAGCGTACCCAAGCAATCTGGAATCTTCAGTACCATCAGAATGAATATGTAATAATTTTTATTTTATGGGAAGAAATGAGCTAAATGTCACTCATACAATGTACACCATATAGTGGGAAGAAGGGTTTAACGCCGCCTGCTCACCATACCTTGATCTGAGATAAAAAAGAAAAAGTCGTGGGCTGTGATGCGGGCGCTTTTTCCACCCCGGAGTGGGAGGTCGGCAGGCCACCCTTCGGTGGAAGTGATTTATCAATAACATCTTTACGGTGTGTCCTGTTATCCAACTGGCCGGGCTGGTGCAGGGTCCCTCTCCGGGTCCTGTCCTCCCATTCGGTTTCGCTGCTTTGGCAGGAATCCCCGCCTCCGCCCAAACGTACATAAACGTGGCCCTCAGCTTTAGGCCGAGCACCGTGGCGCTGAGGCTCTCGGTCGGGACTGTCCTTCCTCAGAGGAATGTGCCAGGTTTTGGGTCTGGCGTCCTTATCAAGCTCCTTCTCTGATCTTTTGGCGCGGTGGTGGGCCGCCCAGTTGTCCCACGGTCTCTTCTCCCCTTTCCTGTCCGCATGTGACTTGTGCTCGGGTGGCTGAGCAGCACTGGGCTGCTGGTTCTGGCCGCTCTTCTGAGCCCTGGAGCCTTCAGGGAGTTTGCCCCCAAGCATCTGCAGGCTGGCTGGACTCAGCACACGGAACGTAATTTCATCCAGGAACCTGGAGAATTTCACCTTCTCCTCAAGCATCTGGTTCTTCCATTCGGGTGGAGCATAGGTTGGAGAAGCAGAGGACACTGATGCAGCCTGTCCCAAAGGGGATGTCTTACCACGGTCTAAACTGCCACGGTCTGCGTCACGATCTAGTGAAGGATTCTTAGGTTTACGACTGCGTCCATGACTCTGTCCCAGCATCTCTGCTGATTTGGACTTGCGTAGAATGTCAGCAGGGCTCACACCTAACTGGTTAGGCTGCTTGAGGATGCCTTTTGGTGGGACGGGCTTCTTTGGTAAAGGGGGTGGCCTATGTACCAGGATCTCAGCCTTCTCCTTGAAGACCAGCGAGCGTTCCAGGCTTCGAGATGCTGAGGAAGATCTAACGCACTGCTGTGAGCCCTCAGAGGTTGGCAGGTCCTCATCGCCCGAGCAGACCAGCAGGTCCTCGCTGCGGCTCAGGAAACGGTTCAGGGTGGGGTGAGGCTTTGGGGGAAGGCTTGTGCCGACGGCCCCATGACTGAAGATCCGAGGAGGAGGCAGGACAGTGAGGTCCAGGCTAGACAGACTGGACACATCCAGCTCACTGTCTGAAGCCAGTGACCACGAGGAGGAGAAAAGCTTGGCATCAGACGGACTTGACGGGCATTTCGCCGGGCAGGGGTCCGTAAACCTGGTGCGTTGCAAAACGGGGGTGCTGGTATGGTTTCGGAGGCAAATTACCTGGCTGGGGTCGGGAGGGGTTGCAGGGCCGGTGGTTCCAGCAAGGTCCTCCCTGAAGACAGGCACACTGTGGCGGGTCTCGCGGTGCTGTGGTGGCGCCTTTCGGTATGGCTTCCTGGCTGGCCCGGCGCTACTCATTCTCAGCGCTCAGTGTCTCTCCATAAACTGTCCCCTTGTCCTTTTGTCCTGCCGAAGAGAGAACGGACCATCAGAAGGCACCAGCCCTGCTCCCTGCCCTGTGCAAAAGAACTATGGAGTTCTGTGGAGCTTCTTTCTCTCTCCTCACTACCCCCCAAAGCCACTGCGATGAAAAGAGCCGTTTAAATCGATAGGCTTTGATGAGAGCGGTAGCAACAGTGGGCAGCTGCCTAGTATCAGGCTTTCAGAGGGAAAGAGGGATGGGAGGAGGGGTGTGGTGGGGAAAGAGGGATGCCGCCACATCAAATAACCATCAAACATCTGTCAATGGCTGTGTTGTGTTAGAGAGTGCCTTTATGGAAGGGGAGGGGATATATATATATATAAATAAATAAAAACAAAACGGCCTCAGTCTGTGACTACACACACATCTGCCAAATGCAACTAGAGGCAAAACAGAAGTGAATCTGTTCACAAAACAGACCAGGCCGGGGGAATTAGGCAGGAAACAAATGAGGCACGGGAGGGCCGCGAAACCAAGTCTCCCCTCAAGCTAGCAATTGATTCCAGCAGGGGTGTGTTTCCAATATGCAAATTCGTTTGCCTCTGTCCACTCACTGACAGCATGAGCAGCATTAATCACAGCAGCTAAGCTCAAGAGTGCGGAAACTGGATGCACGGCCCATCAGTGTCGACGGTGTGATGGACTTTTGGAAGTTTTTCCTTGTTGCAATGTGTAAATTTCTCACCCAAATTCATGGCAATAACATTGTAGACAATATAAACACTTTAAATGAAAGATAAGATAAGATGCTGTGTGGGTTGATATTCACCACGGATCCAACTGAAAATGACCCAGTTAAGCATAAGGGAAAGACCAAGAACTGAATTTCAAATAAAACCCTTGAACCTCTCAAATACCGCCAACAAACTGGATTTGCATCTACATTTTTAGACTAACTGGAAGCAAATCTGATAGGAGCAAACTGCTTCCCAACACTGAGTCACTGTGCGGATTGCGTTTCCTGCAGGAGCCCAAGAATCTGACTGCAGATAAGACCGGAACGGCAGCCTGGTGGGTCAACACATGAGAGTTTCAGCAAGGTGCCTGACGCTTATGGTGGGGAAAGAATTTGACACCCTGCAGTCAGGCGAGAACACATGACCAACATCACGGGTCCTCATTGATCCCTCCTGGGTTTCCGGGGTCACGGCCAGCACCCTGCGTCTAATCCAATGGCATCCCCTCAATCATAGGCTATTATTTCAACGCCAGGAAGTACAGACTGCACAGGAATTAGTTGGTGCACCACTGCATTTTACTGTTGAAAAAAAGTGGGGGGGGATCAATCACTCCCTAGTTCTGCTGTTCATTTGCAGGGCTGGAAACACACGTGAGTGCGTGGAAGTTACCCAATCAAAACGTGTCTGGCTGGCAGGCTGCCCTCCTTATTGACGCAATGGGACAATTCCCCACTTTACAAAACTGGCTGAGTTCTACACCTACACCACAAACACAAAAGCACACACCAGGCAAATATGACTTTTATACAGATATAAACTGCAACTAAAAACTGAACTGCATGTTCCGCTTTGACAAATGTGACTCACTGAGCTGTGGCTTGTGAATGATTCATGATGCAAGTTAAACATTCATCCTTTCCTTCAAAAAGGACAAAAAGAATCCATGAGGGCCTTGGACTTTTTCTGTGCTTTCTTACTATGTGGAGTGGGTAGAAAGTGAAAGGTAGAAAGTGTGCGGGTCTCTAGCAGGAACGCACAATGAATGACTGAACATTGTAACATGGCACTGTGCTGCTCAGGCAGTATCACAAAGAACCGCATAATCAAGATTTCTGTATTTTGAACTGGGACTGACAGAAACGCATACAGGATTAAAAAGTCATTTTTTAACCTTTCAAAAACTTGCCATTTAAACATGGATGTGCACTTTTTATATTTGTACAACCCCCTATATAAATGTTCTCTGTGAATTGGTCACAGTAGCTCTGGGGCCAGTCTGGTTTTGGTTGTAAAACTCAGCAGCACGAGATATACTTCAGGGTTCGATTCCCGATCCTCCGAGGTGCCACTGAGCACCGTCCCCACACACTGCTCCCCGGGCGCCTTTCATGTGTGCCCACTGCTCACTTAGGGTGATGGGTTAAAAGCAGAGGACACATTTTATTGTATGCACCATTTGCTGTGCTGCAGTGTATCACAATGAATCACTTCACTTTCAGTTTTTGACAAAAAGTGCAGTATGGCCTGAAGAGACATGAAATAATTTTACACAAAGATCATAATATAAAAGTAATAGTAAAAGCTATTAAATAAATGTTAGCTTGTTTACTTTTACTGTAACATCCTGGCATCCTGACAAATCTCCGCTGTGGTGAAATCTCGTTCTGACGAGGAAAGCAGTGAAAGAGTTCAGTTGAAGTCAGTGACAGCTTTTCCGAGTCACCCAATTATCGAGCGAGCTCATTATCGAATTGCATGAACCACTGAAGGCAATTATTGGTAAAGGTAGAAATGTTGACATCTGTTAGAGAGCCTGGAACAGGAAATGTGCCAGTCTGTTGATGATCCTGCTGGAAGCGGTGTTACGCCGCAAAGTGATTGGCGAACGTGAATGGCTCGGTTCATGGCCTGACTAAACACTTTTAAACATAAACACAATTTGATCTATTTAATTTATAAGTAATGTTTTATATATTATTATAAGCAAAAAAACCCAAGCATAATGCTTTGCTGAAATATCAGTAAAAGATGTCACCTGAACTAAAATAAATGAATGAATAAATAAACCACCATAACAGTGTGCCGGTTTAGTACAAAAGTTAAATGGCAATTAACTCAGATATATTTTTACAGCATGTTTACATCGACACAGAACAAGGAAGACAAGTTGATAATCTGTTTTTCAAACTCACTGCCATTCAATTTTGTCTTTTTTTCCTTCTGAAGACTAACGGTGATGTGGACTCTTGAGGTGATGTTCAAACGACGAACAGGTTGTGGGAATTACTGCCTTGGAGTTGTAATCAAGTGGGTGATTGTGGCGTTTATCCATGCACAACCCTCCTCCACCCCAATCACGACATGCACCACCAGCATTCCGTTGCCAGGCCCTCACCTTCCTGTCAGCTCCCATTCCCCTTTCCTTAACTGGCACTGCAGGCCCACGCCGCAAGGCTGAGGCTTCAGTAAACATCAAGCCGGTGTGAAGGGAGGCAGCGAGTGTGTCATGCTGTTTAATGGACACCGCAGAGACCAGCTCTGCTGAAAAGAAACCAGCAGATTCACCACGGCTTGCAGCAAAAATTGGTCGAGGACAAAAACACGGGCAATTTTCCTTCAACTCCCAATTAATGTCTGGTGGAGTATCCTGCAGTGTGTGTTCTGGTATCAGATACGGATACTACCATGCATATTGCTCTAAAACCTCAACTGCAGCAATGAAATAGCGGTTCTGAAAAGCACATTTTTAATATAACATAAAAAGTAAAGTAAAGTGAAGTGATTGTCACACGTGATACACAGCAGCACAGCACAGTGCACACAGTGAAATTTGTCCTCTGCATTTAACC
The DNA here is from genome assembly GCF_900700375.1 of Denticeps clupeoides. Taxonomy (NCBI): domain Eukaryota; kingdom Metazoa; phylum Chordata; class Actinopteri; order Clupeiformes; family Denticipitidae; genus Denticeps; species Denticeps clupeoides. The sequence goes on from NC_041714.1 coordinate 6,662,556, forward strand.
CATCACCCTGAGTGAGCAGTGGGCAGCCATGACCGGCGCCCGGGGAGCAGTGTGTGGGGACGGTGCTTTGCTCAGTGGCACCTCAGTGGCACCTTGGCGGATCGGGATTTGAACCGGCAACCTTCTGATTACGGGGCCACTTCCTTAACCGCTAGGCCACCACTGCCCCGGTACGGAAACACATGGAACATAAAGTCATAACCACCCTGCCAGTTTTTAATTGTGCACAAATCAGACAAATGAATGTTTACAGGACAATTACAAACTTACCCAAACTAAGCTGGGTTTCAGTGATTCTTCATCCACAAGTCCAGGCCAATCTGCAAAAGACAAAATGTACAAAAGGTCACTATGATTTGGCTATTCGCCACCCAGGACAAATTCTGCTGGTTTTCCACATAAATTAGGATGGGAGCAGTTCAGCATTGTGGGGGAACTGGAACCGGACATTGGGCAGCCACCCCAGTTACATTCAACACTACCATTGAAATGTAACCGATTCCGGTTGCTCTAAATCAGCGTGCTTCTAATCGATTCCCTGATTCAGTTCCAAAGTGGTAAAAATAAATAAATAAAAAATAATAATAATATGCACTGGATGCACTGGAATATTAGAAACTTATTTATCTGAGTTTTGGACATCCAAAGCCACAAATGAACTGCATTTGTATGCTGTTATAGGTTTTACCCACAAATAGTTGTAACTATCTTGTTGTAAGTGTCCTTACAGATGACGCTTAGAAATTCTGGAAGTATCCAGCAACACTTATTCACGCAACAATCTAGAAAAAAAAATTAATAGTGATGAGAATGATAAGACTCCCAATCTAGAAACACCTAGAGGAAAATGTATAAGTGAGCATTTTTTCTGCCAAAAGCAGTAACTCACCAAAACTCAATCTCTTTTCTTCTGACATTTTTAAAATCCTATCCAAAGAAAGAACGAGTGTGCATCTGTCTTCAGTGTGCAGCATATAAACACTTTCCTTGCCCTTACAGCACAGCATCAACACATACAGCTCACTCGCCACCAGAAGCTGGGTTACTTTCACTTGCATAGCCAAACCAGACTTCCCAGACTGGTGGACGTTCACATTTATGGCATTTACCAGACGTACGTGGCTTACAATCAGTATTTACAAAGACAGTCCCCCTAGAGACATTCAGGGTTACGTGTCTTGCTCAGGGACACAATGGTTGTAAGTGGGGTTTGAACCTAGGTCTTCAGGTTCACACACGAGTGTCTTAACCACTACCACCCAGTGGTGGACCTCAAATGGTTGTGACTCCTTTTAATATTTTTAAGTTAGTGACTAAACAGATATAAGCGGCACCCATCAGGCTGAGGGCACAAGAGAGGAAGGTGGTGTTTTATTATTAACCAGCATCTGGGCATGGCAGAACAGAAGAGAGCGGAAGAGGGCTCTGTTTCTTCTTGTTTGGTTTCAGCTTTAATAATTTAATGAGGGTGAGGCGGCCATGGCTTACGAGACTGTGGATTTCACAAAGAAATAAAATAAATAAATATTTTTTTTTGGAAAAGGACTGTAGTCAGCTGCCAAAGCAGAAAACCACCGGTAAAGTAATATCCTGGCCTGTTCCGGTCAATGTCAGACCTGCCCTGGAGAAGACCTGATGAAGTTCACCTCTCCTTCCCACACAGCTTCCTCAACAACAGACTACAAGTGGGAGTTCCCAGACATGCATTTACATTAATGCATCTGCAAAGACTTGACATTTCCGCTCTAATTATACTACGAACACACTGCTTCATTGATTCCGACTATACTGCTGAAATTTATTCATTCCCATGATTTAAATGAGCTCAACTTATTTGGACTTTACATCCATGTTTAATATAATTTCACAACTGATTCACTGACTGGCCAGTTTCTTAATGACTAGATGGACCACGAGCCAATTACGGCTCCCAGAAATCCACCAAGCGACATGCGTACAGACAATATGTATCCAAATTAAAGGCAGAATGACGACCAAAAGTACATAAAAGATAAAAAGGGGGGGGGAGCCATAACAAAAACCCGGTGATTTCGAGAGAGAGAGAGGGGGTCTTTGTAAAACCGGACAGAAGGGCAGCGAGGGTGGGGTTATAGTACAGACAGAAAGCACCAAGGTCATGTAAAGTTACACAACGGCAAAAGAAAGCGAACAGCCCCTCACCTTAAGTGCGCATGCTGCAAGCTCCAGAGTCATCACCCCTAGTGCATCTCTCCAGTCGCCAGGGAAACTCAATCCAGCGCTCGCTACCTCCACCTCTCCAGTTACTCACCCTCCTCCTCCTGCCGCCGCAGCCGCTACTCTTGGCATGTGATCCTTGTGGCTAATGATGACCTGATACAAAAGAAGGCGGATGGAAAAACACAGCGCAGCGTCAGTGCTTTCAGCTGTCACTCAATGGCCAGCAGGGACGGGTCACAAGGCGAACGAAGCCTCACTTCTGGTGCAAGTGTCTAAGGCAGCCCCCTCCTTTACATTAACCTTCAGATATTGCACAGTACTAAGACCCAAACAATAGCCCCCCCGACAAATCCTGCTGTGCTCACCCCACAAGCCCTTGGATGCTAATTAAGGTGTTCCAGTAGAAAGAGGAAGGCCAGTTTAACACAAGAGAGCGGAAGATTCCTGTAGCATCACTGGACTGTGAAGGCTGGTCCAAAATGAGGGGAACAACTCACCGCCACAGACATTTTAAAACATACAGGTCATGAAGACGAGTCTGCTCTTATACATTTATTAAACTGTGCAGACCCATTCAAAGGGGACTAACAGGGATCCTACACAATTCTACTTCAGCCACACACATTATTTAAATGGGTAATGAATGGGTAAGATGGGTAGGTGATACTTTGATACTACTGAGCACAAATGACAGAAAATATCAGAGTGCAAAGAGCATGTTTCCTTCTTGATTTATCTATGTATTTATGTAATTCATTAGGTACTCGTTGCCAGTTCAGAAATAATGCCCTGTCACTTTTTTTTTTTTTTTTTTTTAAACTAATCTAGTAGAGGAAAGACAGAACTATTTTCTCCAGACTGTGAGGGACAGGGAGCTCCCTGGAGTGAAGCGATAGTCATAGTAAAACACAGCACAGCACACAGTGACACAACGAAATGTGTCCTCTGCGTGACCAGTGGGCAGCCATGACAGGCACCCAGGGAGCAGTGTGTGGGGACGGTACCTCATTGGCACCTTTCAACTGGCAACCTTCCGTTTACAGGTCCATTTCCCTACCCACTAGGAATCCTTGATTCTGTTTAAACATTTTGGGTCTTTGGACAATTGCAACTTTTACAAATTTCATACACTTGCAGCTGGAATTCTCTTCCTATGTCAGCTATTCTCAGTCCTCCACCTCCCTAGCTAGTCTATATCAAAGCACCAAAGGTTCATTTTACTTTGGACGGGACTGACCAATAGAGATTTTTATCCCTGATACTAATCTTGGAGAAAGTCAAATTCAATACTCTCTCATATTTTTCATGCTGTGTAAGAGCCCTGGAATGATTCATTCATTAGTTTACAGATGAGGTCAGTGGTGTGTCCCCGAGCGACCACAGCTGGTTAGGTTCCCTCCAACCAACAACCCTTTCTCACCCCTGCGAGCTGCTCAAGCGTCTGGTACACGATCCCTCAATTTGCATACAATAATGAAATAAGAACGAAGCGAGGCTCATGATTCTTTTAACCTGCCTTGGGAGAGCAATGCTGATTGAGCAGAACACACACACACACACACACACACACACACACACACACACACACACACACACACACCGGCCAGTCAATTTACACGGCTGCTTTAACAAATCCAGAGCGAGGGGCAAACAGATGCCCCCAAAACAGGAAGGTTCAGAGTGACATTATACAAAAGTCAAATATGCTACATGTCAAAGGTTGGTACCCAGGAGTCACAGCCTCAAAAGCCAATAGAATAAAAATGAGAATGTCAAAATAGGACGAAAAAAATTATAAAGCCATGCGTTGCTGCCTGCCATGAATGATGTGTTAATTATCATTTCACTAGTGCTAAATGGATTTACAGATGGAATGTAATAGACCTGTCAGTCAAAATATCCACAAACTGCTCACCTGACAGACTACCAGACATGTTTCAGTGGAACATTTCTATGGAAATCAGCAGCGATTATTTATTTAATAACAAATAAGCACTACATGCTCACTGCAGCAAAATGCCAATCCACAAAGTCCAGCTCCTTCCTGGCGTGTAAATGAAGACCTGACGGGCGGGGAGGTCCTGCACATGGAGCCAGCAGGAGGAAAAAAAAGGCTACTTTCCGTCTGGATGCAAAATCAGGCATCACGAGGGCTGAAAATGTGGTGCGGTTGTGGTGTGGTCCACTCTCATGCGAACTTCATGCATAACTCGCATCCAGATATTAATAAAAGATGCCACTGAAATAATCCATTAACACACGATGTATAAACAAAAGATGAATTTATCTTATAGGGCAGTACTAGGCAACAGTACTATGTGGGGGTCAAATGTGTCCTCAGAACTGACCTAAATAAAGAGAAAAGATGCAAGAAAGATACACGAAATTTAATGATACTTAATTACCTATTGACAGCTGTGGGTTTAAATCATTTAAAAATTAGGTTCTGGGTAACAAATAATTATACATAAACAAAAAATACTTTCTCTTCTTTGAACATCAATTTTGATACCAATTAGCTCTGGTATGGATACTTAAACAGTTTTGCATCTGTCAGATCATGGAAATCTGAAGCAGACTACATCAATTTTCAACAGGCATTGCAGCGGGCAGCCCCCCCCCCACTGCCCTTCAAGGAAGAGTTCTGTTTCTGCCAGCTATTGAACCGAGGATCTTTTGCGTGTTAACTACTACACTACAGAATCTTGTCGCTATCAAAGCAAGCAGCAGGACAAATTTAGCAAAGCCGAGTAGTATCAAACATACTATCAAGTAACAAGTACCATACTCAGACTTGGTATAGAGTTTGAAATTTCTGTATCGTGACAAGCCTAATGTATAATCTACTAATTATTAAAATAAATAATGTAATGATAACATTGAATTTCCACCCATTTTCCTGAAATAATGTAGACTGGCGGGCCAAATTACATAATGCATCTACTGTGACATTTTTTCATTAAACCTGTCTATTCTATTAATCTTATCACAAAGATTTTGTCAAACGATTGAATGTGTTCTCCAGCACATTCAATAGATTGGGGTTAATGTCTCTATGGTGGCCAATCCAGGTGTGAAAGTGATGTCTCATGCTCCCTGAACCATGCTTTCACAGGTAGAACCCTAGCAGCGGCGTCTTGCCCATGGAACAAAAAATGAATAAATCCACTGATGGTCAGTATATATTCAGTATATCCAGGTAGTCTTCTCCTGAAGCCAGACCTGACACCAATACAGTACCACCAATACAAGACTATTTCCCAACAACCTGTCCAGGGAACCAGTTTAAACCCAATTTTAGTCATTTCAGTAATCATCTGAGTTTATGTATATTATGTGACATTTTCCAAGATCATACTTCATCTGTTAACATTAAACAACATGTTGTCATATGAAACATATTAATTACTGCAGCAATTGTCCAAATCAAAGGGTCTTGACAATTTTCTCATTTAAATACAGGTGCTTGCATGCATGAGCTGCCATGTTCATTTGTGTTTGCACATTCATTACTTTACATTGTAACTATTTATTACAGTGAACACAATGAAAATACTGCCTACAGCCTCACTCCGTGGACACATACAGCACAAAATCCCCCCCAAAAAATCCAGTTTCCATGCAAATGAAGCCCAGTTCCAACCAACTTGCGTACACCGAATCCCTAACCCTGTCCCAGTGACACTGTTTTACACACAATCCCTGCACAGCACGGCCAAATCCTGTTTCACTGTGCAGTGCACTAATCCCATCATCCTCTGGAAGCACGCCACCAGCTTGCTCCACTTCGCCAGGTCACATGACACAGGTCAGGCAGGGCTGACACGAGCGTTACGCATTTTAAAAAGATTCGACAAAGTGAGTCTAGAAAGTCAGTGAGTCCATAGGTGGGAAGGAGGAGTGTGTGTGTTTGTGTGACCACTAGGCCACCATTGCCCCTCCCACTGTGGGTGTCAAGTCCTATCTCATCCAGTGCAAGCATGCACGTACGCACACACACACACACACACACACACACACACACACACACACACACACACACACACACAAAAAAAAACCTTGTCTGGCCCTTGAACATATGGCGTCAGGCAGAAGACTCTGACGGACAACAGCAATCTCTCTACACAGCAGCCAGCTCGACTGTCTTCCGCCTTGTGGGATGCCAGATGCCATTATAAAATCTTCAATTTTCCACACAAACAACATTTTCAAACCTAATGGAAGAGGGGTCTACATTAGACTCATGTTGCGCGCCTGCAGTCTTATCACAAGGCCACCTCTATGCCAGGTAAACCAGGTTGCTGCTGGTGGCTGAGCTGCACAGACGGGAGATGGCAAAGGTCAGGCGTGTGAATCGTGATCTGTGCTGCAGGACACGCAGAGAAGACGCAGTCTGCTGCATGCTAATGCTATTTTTGTAATGCCTGCCCTATTTAAAGATTATCAGTGACTTATACCTGAAAAGTTCTTTAGAAGATAATGAATAAGCGCAACATATGACTCAGAAACTGGACCAGCTTCAGAGACGAAAAGAATGAGAAAATAAAATCAATATACAAATGGGTGCAATGAATCAAAGCTGAATTTCCAAGAAAACCTTAAGGAACTAGAGGCGGGATTTACTTCCATCTAGTGAATGTGGAAAGAAGGAAAAAAAGATTTCTAATGAGGCCTGTTTGACATGCACCTCCTCTTTCACATTTTTACATACAGAAGAACATTTAATTCAGTGGCAATCATTAAAAGTGCATGTATTTAGCATTTGACTAAAGATGCACTGATTTGCTAGGATTATTTCTACGCAGTCGAAAACGCAAAGGTTTTAATCTAATTACAAGCCAATCCCAAGTTTAATGAATGAAAATGAAAAATAAAAATCGGCTAATGAAAATGACAAGGCACTTCAGACCGACCATGCTAACAGAAATGAAAAGACAGCAGCTCGGTCACTCAGACTCATTTTTCTGATCAAATTCATTAGCTTAATGCGGAGCGTCCCCCAACTGCGAGGATGGCTGAGTGCAGAACTTCTGGGGTATCGACTGAAACGCTCCAATACTACCAAACACAGAAAGATGAATTGTGTCAGTTCCGAATTCCAATACCCAAAACAGTAAATCGCTCCATCTGCCCATCACTAAACCCATAGAGAGATCTATAGTTGCTGCTGATTGGCTTTCGAACCGGACACCACAGAGGACACATGTCCTGAAAACTGAGATTGGCAGACGCATGGTGTCTTGTGTACTGGTGCATGATGATCATTAGGTTTGGTAGCACAGTCACATTTTCATACTAAAACATAATTTTGATTCATTTTGCCGCTGTTAATTATGCATGGATTCCAGTACACACAAATTGTGTGTGTATGTATATATAAATTCTGAATGACAGCCAGTCATAATGGCAGCAGTACCCCATTCACCAGATTTCAAGTGAAGCTGGTTTCCACTTCACCATCACACCATGCTGTACAGTGCTCCGCTGAATCAGGCAGCGCTCTCTGGAACCCTCTGCATAACCCAGATTTTGCCATTTATAGCTTGTGCTGTTGATCTGTCAGAAAAATTATAAAATAATTGTATAATTGCATATTGTAAGAAACCAACACAGTAAAGTGACAGGCCTACATATGCATTCCAAGAGTCTTTCAATACCTGTGTGTGCAATAAATTGAATTAAAATTTCATTTCTAAATAAATGAACGAATGGCATTCTTAATGCTTTAAGAACCATTAGGTTCTGCATAAGCCTAAAGACCAAATACTCGCAAAAATATATCTGAGAGGAACAGGGTGATCACCATGGTAAAGGCTAGGCAAGGACAAGTTTCTCAAATTCAAAAACAAATTACTGATCACACACAAACAGGACCTGTACGTTTACCACTACAAAATGACAGTGCCTAGCAAGTGATTGACAGACATCGTAAAAGAGGAGAGTTGCTTGGCAACGTCTCTTCCTCTCCAGGCACAGTTCGTCATAGATGTGCCAGTATAGAATTTTGCAGCAGCATACTATAGCAGCTCTCTCAAACAGAAAGAATCCAATTGCCCGGGCAAATCTGCATCACTCTCATTCCCTCGCTCTCTGCCCCACTATTCTGTCATTTTCACACCTTTCTCAGTGGGACAGATGAATAGACAGACCTGGATGCGGTGCTCATGAGAGGACATTGAAGACAGCCGCCTGCAGATCCATGCGATATACTTCAACGTGACCTAAGGTCACATGTGCTACAGCATAAAGAATGGCAGCGAGAGATAAAGCAAGGTATTCTGAGAGCAGCCTTGAATCCGTTGCATGATGTCGATCACGTTCCTCATTATCAGTCATCTAGCAGTGCTGTGCACTCTTTTAAAAAAAATTAGTCACCAGAGAGAAGCTAGTGGCTGCAAGAAGCAATTTTCCATCCTATTGATCACTTTCTAAACGCGCGCACACGCTCAGCCAAATCCTTCTCATTTTCGCCATAAAGTTCTGAACACACTAAATGTGTGGTTAAGAGGAGAAAGATGCCCCCCCCCTTTCTAATTACAACAAGCCTTTAACTCTTGCCCTTCTTGCTACTAGCTCGAAATGCATTTTATTTGACTCAAACTCTAGCACGGAGGTACAAATAAAAAAAAGAAAAAAAAGTTGGAAAGTAGTCATGATTGCCAACATAGCTTTTTCTAGTTATCACGCCACAAAACACAAAATTATTCTGAAAGTTATTTACTTTCACACATTATCTATCTATTATATTTCACACATTATCTATCTAACCATGTAATTATGCATGACCACAAGAACCCATTGAATATATGGCCAACAATTAATTGAAAGCCCTTTTCTTTTTGGCATCTATCATGGGATTTGACAACATTAAGGACATGGAGGTGTGTCATGATCAGCAGCGGATGAAAGTATGCTCAGTATGTGGAACGTCATTCTGCTTCTACATAAATTGACTACGGTTTGTCTAATGTAAAGCGATGCCATACCAAACACTCACGTTATATATTTACATTTACGGCATTTATCAGACGCCCTTAATCCAGAGTGATTTACAATCAGTATTTACAGGGACAGTCACCCTGGAGACACTCAGAGTTAAGTGTCTTGCTCAGGGCCACAATGGTAGTAAGGGGGGTTTGAACCTGGGTCTTCTGGTTCATAGATGAGTGTGTTACCCACAAGGCTACTACCACCCCTGGGTGGGGACATTTTCCTTTATTGAAAAGAAAGCGCGTCCGCAGCAACATTTGTCCTGCAAATGAATTAAAAAGGCCATACGAAGGGCCTTGAAGGTGAGACTGGAAGGTGACTTTGAAGCCACGGATTTGACTACACTAAGGACATGGAGGTTTGTCACGATCAGCAGCGGATGAAAGTATACTCAGTAGGTGAAACGCCAGCTACACTCTGCTGGAATAAATAAAGGCAGTGTCTGGATTTCTTAAACTAAATTCGAAATATACTTCCATTGTATGATGCAATGATGTTCTCCCAGGTTCTCCCCGCAGAAAATGATCGGTTTAATTTTTGCAATGCAGCAAGTGTTTATATTATGTCTCAATTAAATTTTACTATAAATTATTTCTGTATTGATGACACTGTAATTGTGTTTTTTAAATAAAATATCTGCAATTGAATTACACAGAGAAAAACCTGCAGAATTATAATACTGAAGTGCCACTGAGAATCACAATTCATACTGATTCCCATCCCTACTGACTGAAGTTTCTGCACATGTATAGGTGCAAGAGAGAAAAGAACAAAGGACGAATCTTCAATCAGAGGTCTGAACCGTGGGGTCAGAAGGTGTGAGGAAGCCCTGCATGCCAGGAGCTGACAGTCAGCACACGTATACACTCCTCCAGGCAGGCGCATGTACCTACACACCTGCAAACACACCGCTGCGATCTTTCACCAGCTGGAATTGCTCCGAGAGCTGAACAATTTCAATGGATATTCCCAACACACTTCATTTGCGGAATACTGAATACATATGCACATGCATTATTATTAAATTATTCATTTGATTGACCGTTGTAAATTATTGTTTTTGTTCTGCATTCCACGTTCGCTCAGGTAAGATAAACGTAAACAGAGGTTTTATTGGGACTGAATTATTGGCAAATTATATAACGGGGACAGTCATAAATAGCCGCTCCACTCCCAAATTTGTCCAGCTTAATTTATTTTCAAATGTTGATCTAGTAGATGTGACAGCAATTAAACCCTAAAGCGAGAGACTGCACGTTTTCCATTATTAAACATCTGTATATAGCCCATTTTTACATACTCCACAGATACAACTGCTGCTCACACATTCTTTCACTTTGGACTGACCTGATAATTCCAGTGGGTGACGGGTCTATAGGTACATCGCTAACGGTGCCTTTCAAACTCTTGACCAATTCCAGGAAATGTCAATCTTTAGGCAGAGAGACGATTAGCTTTTGATTGCCAATTAACATAATAAGAGTCATCACAAGGACGCTTGTTAAGGCTTACAATCAAACTCACTGCCTCTTTGCTTGAGCCAGAATCAACCAACACACACACCTCTTTGCGGTCCCCAGCAGTGCGCAATTCATTAGCTAAGCACCAAGTGCTCTGCCATTAGCCAGGAAATCAAACGCTGAGTGAGAAGTTCCCAGAAGTAATTCAGCCTCTGCGTCATCATCCCTCCAAGAAGTTACTGATAAAGCAACTGCAGTTGTGAAAGAAGTGAAAAACGCCACCTACTAGGCATCCGAGTACAAAGCCATCAGGGTCAATCAAAGACTCCATGCCACACTGCCTGTGCCAAGCAAATGTTGGAATCCATGATTTACACACACACACACACACACACACACACACACACACACACACACACACACACACACACACACACACACACACACACACACACACACACACACACACATAAAACAACAAGCGCTTGCATCGAAGTAGGTTTGCAACCGCTGGAGACCATCCCAGGAGATAAGTGAGGGCAGGAATTCACTCAGGACTAGATAACAACCTAATGTAGGCCACACACACACAATCAACTCACACACCTACAATTTAGGGTCACCAACTCACCAAGCATACATGCTAGAGGTTTGAACCTTTACTGGTCTCATGATTCCGTTCGAACACAATTATCAATGCATCACAATGCAACCCTTCAGTTTTTCTACATATGTCAGTGAGATGAGAGTTAAGATAAAGAGTTGAGGCCTCGTTCACACGAATGTCTGAACCAGTGGCATTCCGGTGAGTGCGGATAGAACACAGAACGTTTTTCAAAGCATCCATATGGGCATTCAGTACCATGCAATGAGTGAAGTGAAAGTGAAGTGATTGTCATTGTGAAACACTGCAGCACAGCACACGTTGCCAACGGAATGTGTCCACTGCTTTTAATTATCACCTTGGTGAGCAGTGGGCAGCCATGACAGGCGCCCGGGGAGCAGTGTGTGGGGACGGTGCTTTGCTCAGTGGCACCTCAGTGTCGGATCGGGATTCGAACCTTCTGATTACGGGTCCACTTCCTTAACCGCTAGGCCACCACTGCCCCTGAGAGGGCGATCATTTCGAACGATCATGTGCACAGGGCTGAACTCACATCAGGCAGCTACAGTCACTACCGGCACTACTGTTCAACGAGAAATTGAATACCACCACCGGAAAATCACCCAGCAACATCATCATCATCATATAACAGATTATGTTCTGCACTGCGTCGATGCAGAATCTTCCACGGCTGCATCGCGATGCATCAGTTTAGAGATTACGCCCAGAACACAGAAGGAGACCCGCACCACATGGAGAACATGCAAGCTCCACCATCCTTGGTGCAGTGCAGGGATTCAGAATGGTCCTAACAAGAGGGCCGCAGTGCAATACCGACTCACACCGATGTAAAAAGAAACACAAAGCCACTCAGGCAGCGAAAAAGAACCCGTTCAGAAATTCAGACTGTACTGCAAGATGGGTTTGACATCTGAACACGGCGCGCGACAAGCAGAGGGAGGTCGAAGGAACGGCACAGCCGAGCGGGCGTGTCCTGAGCACAGATGGTGCGGCCCTTTCGGGTGCAAAGCCATGTTTTCTCTCCCATTAACCTGCCTTCTGCACAATGCTGACCCAACACACGCACACGGCACCACCAAGACTCTCCGGGCCAGTTCCGCTCCTCCCGACAACTGGGCAGGTTTATCTTACAGCTCTTGCGAGAGGAGAAGCGATTTCATGCTTGACGCTCTCTGATAGAGCCGTTCAACAGATGCCGCAGCAGCTTGTGATGTAAGAGGCTCACGGCTTCAGCCGCCGATGCAGTCTGAAGAACTGGGAGGGGATGTAAACAAAGACGGAGATAAAAATCTGTCATTTCAAATGAACAACGTCACAAGGCTAATGTATTGGTTTTGACTGGGGTGGTTAAGAAATACAGCAGGAGGGGAGAATGAGTGAGAAACTAAAAAGCAGGTCAAAAAGAGGGATGAAAATTATTATAATTTTTTTTTTTTTTTAGAACCACTCGTGCTTAGGAACAAGTCATTTCAACAAAATGTAATAGCTGGGGTCCTAATGGGGACGCTCTATTCAAGACACCGATTTGAGATTAAAAACACCACAAGCAGGCGCCGCCCAGTTCCTGCCCACTTCCTGTCCTTCAGCTCAGCCAGGAAGTAGTCGTGACATGTTGATCTCTCTGGGGGGTACACAGACAGATACACACACACACACACACACGACTGGAGAGAAAAGCCACCAGGTTGGGTGTGGAGAGCTCAGAAGCCTGGAACTGAACTGTGAATGGTGACTTCAGCCAGCTGTCGAATTTTTACAGATCACACAGAACTAACATTTCAGTGGTGGGCACGGGTCAGAATGGACACCCCCTGACTGGTCCGCAGCAAACAACGAGTCAGTTTTGCAGATGCTACAGCCTGGATGTCCAACCAGAATAATTTGGTCCAGGTCAATCCTTTTTTCTGCTGATTTTCAGATCATAGAAAAAAATGTTAATTCAATGGAAAAAAACAAAGCGATGCATGCATACAAAAATCAGTTTCTTGGGGATACTCCAGGCCTCCTGTGGAGCTCTGATTTCCCAAAGACCCCCCAGGGATATTTTGCAGTCACTTCATATAGAAGTCTAAGGCTGAAAATCCCTCGGAGAAAATGCTGAAAATATTGGACATGTACGCTTCTAATCCAGATGAGAGAAGACATTTCTTTTCACCTCCTCTCCTTTATTACTTTCAGTCGATTTCTATCCTATACCCTGGGGTCAGGAGCAAATGCAATCCAACATGAGCTGGCCCATTCCGGAAAGCTGGGGCCCTATATGGGCAATCATAGCTAGATGTGGGAAGTAAACAAGGGTAAATAACAGATAAGTCATACATTTAATTAACAACCATGCTCTCTTCTGGGAAATCAAACACTAAATGCCAAGCTGGACTTTTCGTATCGATAAGGGGGACCTCTGAAACAGCCGGCATTTCAGTTTCCACAGTGACGATACAAAAAACCTCTTTCCCAGTGCAGTGTATAGCCATCCCACAAGTAACACTCTGTGTGTGTGTGTGTGTGTGTGTGTGTGTGTGTGTGTGTGTGTGTGTGTGTGTGTGTGTGTGTGTGTGTGCGCTTATGTCTTGCAACCGTGTGTATGCGCATTTGCTTGCGTGCTAAATAAATGTGCGTTAGACTTATTTAGCCTCCATCTGGTACACAATCCAGAACACAAAACAGAGCGTTACATACTGTTTATAAAGCACTGCTCTGAAAAAAGCATTTGCGGTATGTACGTAGTAGATATTACTGCCATTTAATACACCTTGCTCCGTTAATATCTCATGCTTCAACGCGTGTATGTGAAATTTCTTTTCTCTTTTAAAAACGAGTAGGCCTACATACAGGTGCGCTCTACAGTTCGGAATTTATGGTACATGGCTGCCTGCGTATGCCTGCGTGGAGGAAAAAAAAACGTCACAGCGGCAGACTTGGCAGCCCAGTCTGTGCCGGTGATGTGATTTGTAATCACTTTAGGTTTCTTTTGTCATGACTGCCCTCTGGCTCCCTGCTCAAGGCCCCTGGAATGGAGGGACTGTGCTGAGCCGGCCCTTTCAGACGCGATGATTCACAGTTATGGGTGGTGGAAGGTTGGCGGCTGTGGAGGCTGTAATGTGCACTTGGCACAATCACCATAATCACTTGCAACCCCAAGGAGAAAAAGGGGAAACAAAAGAGTGGAAGTCAGAGCGAAAGGTGAGTCAGACATCAGGATAACAGACAGGACCGTTCGACAACTGTACGAAACTATTTAAAGATCTAGATTTCTAGGTAGCATTAACACATGCGATTAACACACAGACACAAATATAGAAGGTCCTGGAAATATGAGAGCGCCTCTCTGAGGCATCCAGAAAACACAGAGGTCTTTGTGATGGGAGGACGTGGAAAAAAAGCTACCTGATCTTGGCTGATGTCTTCCAAACTGATAAGACATCTGACCCTGCAAAGGAGTACCACTGGTGGACACAAATTTCAGGACATTTATATACAAGGAGCAAACCACTAGTGGTTTACACCTTACTAATAAAACTTTTTTTAATCAGTTCTAATCTATTTGGTTAATCCTGTTTCAGATTAAAACCAAACACTGCACAGTTTTCCCTCATCGCATTAATGCAGTAATATCTGCATTCTGATTTGAAATATTAAACATAAAACGCAAAGGAGGACGAATGGATAGAAATAAAAAGACAAGAATGGATGGGACACGAGAGAAGTCTGGAAAGGGTTCAAGAATGCCCCTGAATAAGTTTGGCAGCTGGAAATAGGGCTATTACGGACCGGTGCTGCCATACAGACTCTCGGTCTGCACATAAGAAGCGGTCCACAGCCCTCAGGGCCCATGAGTCCTATTCAGATGACAAATATAGACACTCTTATATACCGCACACTCCTACAGCGTTTGGAAACAGGAAATTAATAAGAGAAAACACATACACACCTACAAAGCCCAAATCCCAAACAGAAGTCTTAAATTACAAAATGCAAAGCTAATATAGAGAACTCACCTCATAACCTACAGCATGATCTTCCCTAACCAACCGCCATCCCAGCGTCCATTATTTTACCAAAGACGACAAAGCCATCCAATGACATTATCTTGACATACATTTATTATTCCCATCCGGGGAGTTACGCTTTTTCAGCAGCTGGCATGAAATGGTTTTTGCTTTTATATCGGTCTTAGTTGTCCCCTAATACTTTATCTGAAGACTCTTTCTGAAATTCAGCCGTGGTGCAGAATTACAGACACTTTGCGATTCAGAGATCCAGTCCCACGATGAGATGCGTCGTTTCTGTGTCAGTAGCTAATCAGGAGGAGAGAGGCGGGACAAGGATGAAAGCTGCCTATAGAAGTTGAGGGGGTATCCACAGAAATGACGTCATCAACACCATTCACCAACCACAATGTTTGCCTCAGACAGGAAGCCTGCATTTTATTCCAGACACTGCTGCTCTCTACACCTTTTTGTGTCCACGTGTTCTGTGGTATGATGCTTCTGGAAGAGCTTTACTAAAATATTGCAAGTTTTGTGGAACATTTTGATGTATAAAGCACCTCCATAATGATGGAATTTCATTGTTGGCTCCCTCCATGTAATTACATGTGTGTACATTATAGCACATTCATAAAAACATCCTTCAATTAAACTGAATAAATGGTTTCCATGGATTGGCGCAGTGTCCCCGACCCCCAATCTAATTGTTACCTGTCGTTTATTGACCGATAACCGATATTCAGATCAGATCATCACTAGTCTAGACACGATTGTCTTTTAGCAGATCGGTAAAACCTACAGACTACAAGCATGTCACAGATAACTGGATTAATGCAAACAAAAAGCCTTAAGGACAGTGTGACACTGTGACAACGACAGCATGTGGTAAAAGGAAGAATTTGCACAAGAATTGAAATGAGGATTCCAAAGTCTATTTTGCTGGAATTGGGGCACAGTGGATGGGAAGCGACAAACACTGTGAGAACCGGCCATTATCAAGCTCTTTACAAATTCCCCACTAAACACAAAAACATTGAGAACCTTAAATGTACAAGAATACAACAAAATCACTGGCTTACAACATACAAAATGAAACGTCCAGCAAAGTCATACACAAAGTGGAAAGGAGCGAAATCTGACCTCACTTTGGCCTCTCTGAAGAACTATGTGGGCGGGGCCTTAATATTTGTATGAGCTTGACTGCCTGCTACTCATTTACTCCACAATGGCTCAAACCCGAGTTTTCAGGGTGATTCAATTTTGAATGAAAGGACCAAGAATTCTTCATTCAAGGGACTGAGAAAATTGACCAACAATTGTCAATATTTTCAATAAAAATATGTTGAGTTTTTCTGATTGTGCAAAATTATATTTCTAGTAGTACATTGAATCTCTGTATGTTAAAGAAATATGTGTAATGTTCATTTTATAACATTTGAGTCTGAAATTAGGAAACAATACTTAGATCACTTTTCAATAAATTGAAGGCTTAAACGCAATGGGAGCGATGGGGCTTTAGCTTCCCCACAATCATATGACTAAAAAACATCAAACTGTACAACCATCTCAAAATCAATAACCTTTATCTCCAATTACCAAATTCAAATAGATTCATATCAGATGTTGCACCAAGTTCCTTCATGTGAACTCACGTTGACTAGCAACTCATATTTTCCAGACTCCTACTGTATCCCTCTGGATCAGAGTTAATGCCAGAAAACAATCATGGATTTAGGCTCCCTGGAGGTAAATCAGAAATCTATGACATTTTGAAGTGAAAATTACCTTGTTAAATGGAACATTCGGTCACAGGGAGAGCATTTACTCAATATGCCAGAAAGCAGCAAAAACATAAGCAGTGAAGAAAGCACAAAGCGTGTCAATGAAATGTCCTTTTACCCTCACTTCTTTTGACATGTTATACTGTAGATAAATATGTACTGCTGGAAGGTGCCTCAGAAATCCAAAAAGGTTAGCGGAAGAAACACAGCCGCGGTACTGAAATCAGACATTTCTGCTGCGGACTGGGCTGCTGTGATCAAACTGCCTGGCATTTCCAGCTCGCTCCCTCAGGTCAAAGCCACAGATCTAATAAACAAATGTGCTCCAGTGTCCAGACAGCCGGTTTCCTCTCGCCTGCACCGGAGGGCACCGCTTATCTGGACCAGATCTATTGTGCTGGAGCACACAAGGCCACCGTGCTGATCTTCTCATTCTGCTCTGCAGGCTCCAGTTCTCAGCAGATTCTCGTGTTTGTGTTTACTTGTGTGATATATGCGATAGAGGCATGTACCGTAGGGGTGTTGAAACTAATCGTATAATCGACTTGGACGATATTGCAGTGAAGAACATAATCGATTGTGTTATAATGACTTTCTAGTTAAAAAGTAGTGCCGGTAGAGACTGCGGCGGCCTGATCTGAGTACAGCGTAGCTACTTTCTGCCACTTCAAAACACACACACACATGGAGCAGGAATAGAGGAAAAGCTGATCCTAACAGTCTCGGAGTGTCCAGAGATCTGCAACATGACATTATTGTCTTACCGAGAGTTTAGAAAGCCACACAGACATTTTTGCGTGTCACATTCAGCCTTAGATTTTCTCCAAAGACCAAAAAACAGTCTGTATTCAGTCCGCCCTCAGCTGGCGCCACGGACGTCGTTTTTGGCTTCAGTTTTAACAGGTTTGGGTCGGTGTGTAGTGGTGGAAACTCTGGTGAAACATGCAGAGAAAGGAGGCCTGCCGGGAAGAAAGAGAATTTCTCTCTCTGTTTATTATGTTTGCAGCACTTCAGTTCCTCCACAGCCGGGTAAACGTCAGTAACCGCTCGTACATGAGACAGGGACGTTAAATAAACCAAACTTTCTGCTTTTATGTAATATTAAAAAATAAAATAATAAAGGGACCGCAGGAGCTTGGACTGTTCTTCTGCTAAGTGGAGAGTCGATCTGCATCAGGACCATCAGCATAGTGATGCACTTTCACTGGACACCCTACAACTGGTTTATGTAACTGCTATGTGACATTTCTGAAAGAAGCTGACGTTGTTGACGTTTAGGGAAGTGGCTGATTTCATGAACGAGAATCAAAAGTAGATTTTTTTGCCAGTTGCTACAAATATCTGCTGAATGATTTGTAGCAGTATCAAGAAAAGTCCAACAAAATTTGCCGTTCACATTTAGCTTTTTTTTTTGTATATACATGGCGATTTTAACATTTGTGTACAATGTGTGTGTGTGTGTGTGTGTGTGTGTGTGTGTGTGTGTAGAGGTCACTGAAGCCAGTTACTGACTCGTCTCAACATTTCCTCTGCCACCAAGGCTCCTGTCCACACACTCATCACACACCTTCAGAGCACTAGTGGCTGCTTCATCTACACAAATGAAGAGTGACTAGCACGCTCTGACGAAGGACAGTTCCCACAACACCCATCTATCTCAATCTATTCCATCCGATTCTAACCATCTAGTATCCCACGTGGATAAGTGGACAATTACTGCTTATCGCCAGTGCACGCTGGACAACTTGCTATTAGGAGGCTGAAAAAGGCTGCAGCACCCAACCCTCAACAACCATGATCAGCAACGCTGAGCGGCCAGCAGCCGACCAACATCAACATCCAATCTTTAAGAAAAACGGCGTTACCGACTATACATTCCTATATACTATACATCTTCTGACGTTTCACTCTAAATCTGCTCATTTTGCACACGTTTGTCCTGTCCAGACCACTTCAAAGCATCTTATATGGTGTTCTCATTGTTTAGTGTACAGAAAGTTTTATATATATTTTCTCAGTCTGTATGGGTACGTATTTACAAAAATGGTCCTGTGTGAAACAGTATTTCAAGACACTGTGTATATGGTTGTACTGACTATAAATCGCTTGAATCCTGAATTACATTTTACAGCATTTATCAGAATTACCAACAACCCACACACGGCATAGTTCAATATTTCCCAAGAATATGAGCTGAGTCATCCTTTTACACCAGGAGTCTCTGCATTATAAAAATCTGGATCCCTCCATAATCCGGAAAAACAAGGTCTACGATAGGACCATTGAGTGGGATGACGGCAGTCTTGCTAGTGGCATCACAAGTGTTTGAATAAAAATGATGGTAATACGACATTTCACAAAGTTTGATGTGTGCTGATCTAAGACCAGTCTCAGTCCACGTTTGGTCCGTCTTCCCGCTCTGGGAATCAGAAAGCAAAAATCCTTATTATTCTAATAACCCCTATAATACTGCGTCTCCTCCATCTTCACTGCCGTATCGTGACTACATCACACGGGACGGGGCGCGGGGTTTTATGCAGGCAGGCCATAAACCAGCCCGTGGCAGAAGAGCACTTAGCGAAGGGTAATTAATTGTTTATCTCCAAAGGCGAATCTGTACTTAATGCTCGCTGCCCGGGTCTGTGTCCTGCTTTTAAACAAACGTTTGCAAGGAGGGTGGGGGTCGCATGGGACCACCGAGAGCGACTTGACTGTGACATGATTTATTTAAAGGCACTGAGAGCCATTTCAAGGTGCACACGTAAGGCACACGTGACGTCACTCGTCCAATCCATTTTAGGAGCAGAGACGAGCACCGGCGCCAGCTCGGCAAAATAAGACGGGATCGGCGACTTGGCTTGCAATCCCCAAAATAAATCGACCGATCAGAGGTGACTTCACCTGCGACATTGTCTGTAAAAACTATGGAAAATTGACAAAAATTAAGTGAGGCGCGTGCGGTGCCAACTTTGTCCCGTCGTTTGGAAAGGAGTTCCGGCGCCAGCCGATTCCCCGATAATAAACTCTCTGGAACGCAGGGGGACCAGGGCTGGCGACCGCGACGCGACACTTCCACGCGACAAGCCTCGTTTCATTCATTCTTTCCACGGCTGCTCGCATATGCAGGTGCGTCCGGAGAAACGTCGACACCCGCATGTCGCATGTCGTCTCGTCACCGTGCATTTCACACGCGGGCAAACCACGACACGACAAACGACAGATAAACCCACCAAGATGACGACCCAGTACAGCCTACCGGAGCGCAGAAAAAACAACAACAAAGAAATCTGTGGCGCCTTTCCGAGCCAACGCTTTATTCCTCGCGTAAAACGCACAGACCTGACGGCGGCCTTTAAACTAACTTTCCGGGGGAAACGGAGCGACTGTTACGCGGCGTCCTGGCCGCACTCACCTGCTGGCGAGGGGGACGCGGGGCTGAAGTAAACTTTAACCGTGAGAGAAAAAAAAAAAAAGATTCCGGCTGCGGTCCCGCCGCCTCTCTGGTTCTACGTTCCCCGGGAAAACGCCGCGCCGCGTCCGAGCGGCGCTCCTCCCAGCGCCGGGGCGCGGTCGCTGGCGGTCTGTGCTCGAGATTGGCCGCTTCCCGGCGAGAGATAAAGTTCATCTCCTCCTCTCCTCCTCGACCGCCATCTTCCCCGCGGGGCACGCCGGGTAATCCTCCGGAATCCCGGCGTCGTGCGCGCGCTGACGCGGGACCGGTCGGGACGGACAGCAGGTGGGATCGAGTTCCAGGTTAACTGGGTCACGTTCACGGAATGCATGCCAGATACGAGCTAGAATTAAGCGATCGTGTCATCATGACCGGTAATTATAGAATTAGATTATGCACGTTTTTTCTAATTGTTTACTGGCATTACAGACTGTATCCTGTTTATTCGCATTTTGATATGGGAACGCCCATTTACGCTGTCTCGTGCCTGGTTTTCATTCTCTCCCACCGTTCAACATGGTTTTGTGTGACACGTGCCACTGAAAACTGATAATTCTGATTCCCACACATTCACAGTCACTTCACTGCACGCTCATATTCATAATTTACTTTACATGTTTCTTCACTGCAACCTGTCCACAAATTCCTCCACTACTGCTGCAGCACCGCCCGCCCTCCGAAATATCTACCCCCCTCTACGCATTCTGCAAGATACAGCCTCACTACAATAAATGTATTTACGCTCTGTAAATAGTTCAACTCTTCTGCAGAGTCACCTGTTCTGCGCGAAAGGACAGTGCACTTGAATCTGCCCAACATCCCTCAGTATCGGGGTGTAGAGGGTGAACGTAATCCAGGAGCAGGCCTGGATACGGAAAGTCCTTCAAGCTCCTGTGTCTCATGGCCGTGAGCAGCAGATGGCACCCTGGTGTTCACCAGATCATACAGGAGTAGACAACCCAGATAAACACGGAGGCGTTGTTTCAAAGACCCCTCACTTTCATTGTGAGTATGGTATATATATATATATATATATATTTTTTTTTTGGGGTTTTTTTGGGAGGATGGGTTGAGAGAAGGACATGATTGTGGCAGTGACATTTGTTATTCAACTGGCATATATTTAAGAAGGACCGGATGAATTGTTTAATCTTGTGGGGGGTTTATTTATGAATATTGCTTCGAAACAGAAACAGAGGCTTTTCTGTTCAAAATGAAAACATGGGAAGGATTGTTATGTGACACGGTTGCATCACACTGTCCTCACCACAGAAGCGCCCACCACCCACGGTGCAGTTTGTACCTCTAAGTGTCGACCGATGGCACCGCCAAAAAAATCTGTGACATTAAACGTCTCACCAGCTGTGATCTTAACAATAAGATCACAGAGGCTGGACTGGGTTTTGGAGAACAACACGATCCCCGGGTCTGTCAGACCCCCTGATGGTGAACCCCCGAAATCAGGATCAGGAACACGTGCCGTTGATGGTGTCAGCGTGCGTTCGGCCTCATGCGCGAGCGACCTGCTGCTGCCTAGACAACGATTTGCATCTTCATGGTGACACAGGGTGGATCTAGACTGAGGGAACTAAATTAAAACTACAAAGTCGGTATGAAGCTTCCCCCCCCTTAACTCGCTGAGTGAGGCCGCTGGGTGCCATGGCAGCCTGTGTGTGTCTTCATCAGAAATCAACTAAATCCTCTGAAAGCCAGGCAGGCAGGGGTGACTGTGCACAACACAGGCTGCTCATCACTCTCACAGCGAGGTGGCCGAGGCGTGTGCCGTTTAAGAAGTGTAAAGTAATTGCACTAATGTTTGTTCATTCGTTTTTCACGTCACTGCAGATCATCTCTGAGCACAACAAATCCCAAAAATGGCCGTGGATCCGGATTAAGGCCCAAAGTATGATTTTGATGAAAACTTGTAAATAGGAGTTTGTGTAGACATCTCACAGATATTTCTGATGCACACCCTCAATAAATCAGCACAGCAAACAGCCGACCGATTGTCACTCATAGACAGGGGTTCATTTTTCCCCACGGTGAAGTTGGGGGAAGTTAGGGGCAGTGGTGGCCTACCGGTTAAGGAAGCGGCCCTGTATTCAGAAAGTTGCCGGTTCAAATCTCGATCCGCCATGGTGCCACTGAGCAAAGCACCGTGTGTTGGTTAAATTCAGTGGACACATTTCACTGTGTGCACCGTTTGCTGTGCTGCTGTGTATCACAATCACTTCACTTTATCTCTATCTTTATCTTGGACAGGCATTCAGACTCCTTAAAAACAAGTTCCGTCCAGGTAGCTTGTTCTGACGAGAATAAAAATGTATATTGCAGGCTGATCTGAATCACTTAAGGCAAGTTTGTGTGTTATTTTTTTTAAATGTGTAAAACGGTCACAGACATGCTCACAAATATTCCTCCTGACATTACAGTGACATCAGTCAATCGCATTTCTTTTGTAATGCTGTTTGGCATGTGTCCCGTTTCGCCATGTGGATAGTGCGATAAAACCAGGCCCGATGGGCTGAAGAACATATCCTCCACGGCCAGTGAACGTGTATGGAAAAGCTGGCATGAGTGAACACGCACCCCGAATCGATAGAGTTGGGGAGCCCTCTGACTTCGTGCGGGACCCATGCTGTGGGCCGTGATGAAAAATGCACCGTGTTTTCCTGTTGCTTTTTTTGGCAGGCCTGCGTGAACCTTGAGAAGCGTGCTTTACGCTCAGTCTCTTCAGCTCGTACCCGTGGTTTTTGGCCTGCAGCTATATTTGTTTTCTCAGGCTGCAAAGGGTTCCGGGCTGTTGGAAAACCCATTCGTGGCACAGCAGGAAAATCTGCCACTCTTCTGCTGGGGCGTAGCGTAGCGTGGAGGAGTATTCTTGCTAATGTGAGGAAGGGGAATGACAGCACCACCAGGCCCTGCTTCCTCTAGGGCACTGATGGAGTGGCATATGGCTCACAAATGAATTTTTTTTTTTTTTGAAAAAGGACGCTGGTGATGCAAAACTAGGATTAGCACCTAAATAACCCACTGTGCAGAATTCATTTTGGGTTTTTGCATTCTCAACACAAACCCACTGGCTGCATAGCATAACACACTCTTATGCATTCTTCAGACATTACTTTATTTTATCAATAGTTCATGTTGCTTTTTTTTTCTTCTTTAAAGCCTACACAAGATGGGCAGGAATGCTATTGGGTGACAATACCACACAAAGCCACAAGGGGAGGATAGGTGGCAGTGATCGAGTGTCGCTTTTTGCCATAATTCCACCCTTGTCACATCAAGTAAATGATTCAGGCACATACTGTTGCCACACATGCTGTGTGAAAGGCACCGATAAGCATACGGAGTACAGTGAAGAGGGGGAAAAACGCAACATTCCGCAGAATCCGTTCACCTTTAGATTCGTCAGTTTGAAGGTTTAAAAAAAAAAAAAGGCACACGTTGAAAGAAAGCCCATGCTGATGCTCCACTTGAAGTGGTAATGAAGTGAAAATTGTCTAATTACAGCCCTCTCATCTTCTCTGGCCATGACAAGTTTTCATTTTGCTACCTGGCTACTAATTAAAATTAATTGGCTGCACTTTCCAGTAACCCTTCCCAGCTTTAATTGCTTTTCCAATAAACAATATGTTTGCAAATGTCAGTGTGAAAATAACTGGTGCAGACAAGTAAGACCTGTGGCAATTTCCTATCATTTCAAAGTTCACAGCGTATTTGAAATATCAGCTTTTCCTTTCACCCCCTCGGGTCATGAAGAGCATGGCTGACTGGAAGCATCTCAAGCTGAGCGTGAAGAATCATCACAGCACATCAGAAGATGGCTGAACTTCTGGATACAGGCCTCCTAGCTCTGGTCCAGAGCAAAGACCTGAACACGGATGATTACTGAACTATTTCAGGCCAAATTAAAAATGATTTTCAACGGGCATCTAGAGAAGCATACTAATAAACGAGTCGTTTACCAGATTTATAAAAAGCCCCAGGCGAATATTCAAAATGCCCTCTTTCAATATTATGAAGACGGCAAGTGCTTTGCATAAGAAAATACCAAGAAAATATGCTCTGCTTAATTTTTGTGGAACCTTGAACACATAATCCACACAGGGACAGACAGTCACAGAACTGACTGACATTCCATCAAGGCTTTAGGTTGGAGAATTACTTTTTTCTTTAGAAGGATAGGAAATGAAATGTCAAATGTGGATACAATACCTAACCACAGAAAATAGAGGTAAAAATGAAATGCAGGTTTATAGTGCACATTCGCCAACATCTCTTATATGGGGGAAAAAGAAGGTGCTGGCTGAGTAGGTTGTCTCTACCAGCCCTTTGTTGGTTGTATGTAGTTATATCTGAGAACCCAAAGAATATGTTGGTGGTGGTGGCCTAGCGGTTAATGAAGCAGCCCCGTAATCTGAAGGTTGCCGGTTCGAATCCCGATCTGCCAAGGTGCCACTGAGGTGCCACTGAGCAAAGCACCGTCCCCACACACTGGTCCCCGGACGCCTGTCATGGCTGCCCACTGCTCACTCAGGGTGATGGGTTAAATGCAGAGGACAAATTTCACTGTGTGCACCGTGTGCTGTGTATCACATGTGACAATAACTTCTCTTTATATTATTGGCACCAGTCTTAGCGGTGTTAAATTATAGCCCACGATGTGCCTCAGGTCTGTGCGTGGGTATGAAACGTTGCAGGTAAAAGGTGCGTTATGCTGATGACCACCTATTAGACCAAGCTTGCCTGCGAAACCAAGCGTGAAGGCTTTACAAAAACAGCAGCACGGCTCTTAGTGTGTGATTGATTGATTGACTCGACCTTCACCGCAGCCATTATTCATGACTACTTAACAAGCGCCACGTCACTTGTTGCCGGTGGCCGCTGGTGATCGGCGATCCCTTCCGCAGCCTGGTGATTGTATGGGGGCAGCTGGTTCCTGAAGAATGACGTGGTTATTTTTACAAGCAACAATGACAGACAGGTCGATCCCATGCAGAACCGTTCAGCCGAACCCCCATGCAGCCTCATTAAATTCCACTTAGTTGTAGCAGCAGTACGCCCAGCTTGTCAAAGAAGAAGAAAGACAATACCCCGCCCGCCTCTCCTTTAACTTAACCCCGATCGCCTGAGAACAATGCGCTGTGGTGCATCTCCTCGTTTTTCAGCAATGAAAGCCACGGCAAACATGCCCATCGCTTCACAGAGTGACTTCCATCCCCAGCAGCTGCCGCGCTCATTCCTGCCCTGCCGTGGGTGTTATTTTGGGGACAGCATCTCCAGCACCACCGTTCTTTCTCAAAAGGTCCCTGCAACGCCAGAGTGACATGGCGGCTCATGTAAGCGTATAGGTGCATGTATCCTTGCTGCTAGTGTTTCAAGGGCTCTGTGTTGTTGTCGGCAGATGACAGCGTTGGTGTAAAAGTAATCTTGGGACACGGCAACTTCAAAGGCACCGAGTGGCGCATCCACACTTGAAATAGCGCCGCATTTCACCACCTTCATGAGTTGTACCATCATTCGCCACTCGGCCGGTAACATGGCCCACAAAACCAGCTGCTAAACACCCAGTCTGTGGCTGAACAACTTACAGAATAATGTCTTTATCATGCACCATACATGTGCAATGTAGCTTATGTCAGTTCTGCATGGTGCACTGAAAACATAACAATGCTATTTATACACTTTCATTTTTCCATTTCCATTCACTCACCTATGATGGGTTTGTCCCCTGTGCCCACCTGGTATGGGCTTTAGTACCAGTGACCCTTTTGTGAATTTAATGTATGGTGTGTGTGTGTGTGTGTGTGTGTGTGTGTGTGTGTGTGTGTATATATATATATATATATATATATATAGCCGTCCATCACTATTTTGCAATATTACAATATTGAAAAATGAAGTTGTGTGCAATAACACCCTTGTAAATTCTACACCTTTGTTATGTTTGAGAGATAATGTGACATGTCTGGTGACATGTCGGCATATGATAACTGTGCTCTGACAACTCATTTAAAATCCTTATGTATGGGCTTGATTGAACTCAGTAAAACAAACAATAAATGAATTGTGGCAGGTCCCTGTTCCTGTGATTGCACCGAACTTTTCCTGACCGCATGATTGATTTGTGGCATATTACAAGACCTCCGACCCCCCCACCCCACCCCATCATTCAGCCACTGTGTATCATATGTCTCGTCATTATAGACGCTCATCATATGCTGGTGACGCAGGCAGATCAGGGTGCCAAGACAGGATTGGGGGTGCTGAGGAGAACATTGTGAGCAGGGGGGTGACATATGCGAAGGAAACTGCAGGGCACCTCCCCACTTAGTTTACCTCACCTCAAAATCTAGCACTTTTCTAAAATAGCCAATGATATGTGTGTGTGTGTGTGTGTGTGTGTGTGTGTGTGTGTATATATATATATATATATATATATATATATATATATATGGGCCAACTTCAAGTGTCTGCCATGTCGACTGGCTGACAAGTGATTCTGAGTGAAAAGTGTCCTTGGTGTGAGGTAATGCTTGAGATGAAGCTGGTGGGGGGGTGACTTGTCATATACTATGTATACTGTACATACCAAATATCCCTTTCCAGTAACTGCGGATCGGAGAAGAGACGATTCAGACCTCATATGATTTAAGGACCACAGATGGTTACCAGATACATTAGTATAGAGCCAAACCTACACTGTTATGTAGCTGCGAAATTGTTTATGACATGCACCTGTCCAAAACTGTAACTCTGTATTGTGTCTACATGCGTTGTATCAACAGTGATTGGTCTATTTTATGCTTACATTTCCAGACTGGCATTGTCAACAGAGTCAACAGAGAAAATTCGATATTTTAAAAATATAAATAAAAAATGAAAATGTGAGTATTGCCAATCACTAGATTGCTGAAGCTCTGCTCTTTCTACACCAAGTCATGCTACTGTCTTGTTGTCAGTTAACCCGTTTCGTTGTTAAATATTGCCCCAATCTCAACTTCTTGAGACATGTTGTTGCCATCAAATAAAATTTAGCTAATAATTTTCGTAGAATAGTAAAATGTCTCACTTTCTTGTGAAGATATGGCTTTATCATATTTCCATTCTGTTTTATTTATTTTTTATACCAGATCCCATTTTTATAGGGTAGTTTATCTAAACCATTATATGTACACAATGGTGTACAATCAGTATCAAGATTTTATCTTATTGAGCAGATTTTCTTCTTCAGAGACTGATCAAGAGAATAGTGTTTCTAATTGTATGACATACAATAAGCACATAATCAGCAATGAAATATGCAGCATGGTAATGCTAGAACGTTGCCCGGGAGATGGTGTGACATAAGAAATGCGTGCTTGTGGTTTTATCTCTCTGCTCATTCATATCCCTAACAGTCACATTTGGAATCGCCATGTCACTCTCACTTGGTTATAGCTGGTATCACTCAACGCCGTGTGAAATGAGAGCCCTGATGTAGCTCAACGCTTACACCTACACATTAATGCAGTAAAATGTCTTCACTGCAAAATTAGCACTGCAGAGCTTCACTGCATGTTCTCATTACATAGTTTTCTCCCTGACTCATGTCACAAGTGTCATTAAACATCACCCAGTTTGATCAACTGCTAAAAATGAGCTGTGATGGAGACATGTTTTTGACAGCAATGAATACTGATAATGTATATTTTCAGTTTATCCAGTGAAGGATGAGGTAGAAAGAAACATAAGACACAGTCAAAGATTATAACTCTACCCTTGATCTGGAGGCAGCAGTATTCAAATCTGCCTCTGTTCGAGGCACAAGCCTGGGGATTGTATGATGGGGAAAACGTCTGCCTCAGAACACACAGATTGCATTTCACACTTCACTGAAATCAAGCTGCCTAACAAATTTCCCACGATGTCTCATCTGGTAAAGATAGCACCGTGGGACTGTGGGCAACGTCGGTAACTTTAGGGCACACTCTGATACTGCGTATCGAATGAATTGTAATGAAATTATGCACGTAATAGATGAAGTGATTATGATTTAGTATGTATAACAGAATGGACAGGCATTCTGGCATTGTACACTTGTAAAGGTACAATTTTATTCTGTTCTGTCTGTTTATTCAAAAAGTGCTATAAATAATTAGCCGGAGACAAGGAGACAGAAATATACATTTAGCATCTTGCTTCTTAATTTGGTTAATCTGCAGCAGGGCATGTATCAGAAGTCCACGTGAGGATGGATGTCTGCAGACCTGAGTCCTGTCCATTGTGAAAAGCTGCTACAACGAGCATGTGATAGTCAGAACTGCACAATTTTAAAAATGTAATCATGCATGTCATTTTGTGGCACCAAGATGCTGGACGGAGAACACCACATTGCAAAGATCATAAACGGTTTGAAGAACATGAAAAAAGAACATATTGCCCCGGTCAAAATCCAATAAGATATGCCAGGAGGAAAGTCTGCTCCATGTTAGCACCGCTTCCCAACTGACAGGATAGTACAGGACACCTTCAGAGTTTTTGGGGAGTCCACGCTTCAATGGATCATAGAGGTTCTGGTGGTGAAAGAAAGACCTTCACAATAATAACTGGGTGGTTTTAATCTTTTGGACATAATGTATATTTAGTGTGTGCCCCCATTGGGATATTATCTTACAATAATATTCATTGTCATGAAATAAA
Source organism: Denticeps clupeoides (assembly GCF_900700375.1). NCBI lineage: Eukaryota > Metazoa > Chordata > Actinopteri > Clupeiformes > Denticipitidae > Denticeps > Denticeps clupeoides. Next base: position 6,691,739 of record NC_041714.1, read on the forward strand.
AAATATCATGTTTAGCAAAGCAGTACATTAAGGCACTGATATGGTGGCCCTGTGGACTTACTGCACACAATTAGAAAATTGTCACCGTGAGCCATGACATCCCTGACAGCGTGTGAGGAATCTCATTTTGCTCTCTTTTCCTTTAGGATTTCTGCAAGCTTCTGTGTCAAGGTGACATAATTTCCATGATTGCCAGTCTCTTCTATTTTCTCCTCCTGCGGGAAGAATACTTCCAGTGACCCTCCGGCTGACATTGCAATGCAGCTCAATGTAAAACCACAGTCTTTGGGAGTTATCTGCTATTAGGCTGGTACCATTGCCAGAAATAGTTTTCCATGACATTTACTTTCTCTTTTAAGATCAATGGCCCAGAATTGAGCTGATAACAAAAGCTAGTTGCTTTTGCAACATGAATATTCTCATTGACAATGTTCCCAGTGTGACATGCATATAAAAGCCCGGAGAGTGTTGCTCAGCGATTGCACACATTCTACTTAGTGCATGTTAAAAACAGGACTCGGCTGAAACCCACAATTGGAGCTAGTTGTCAGGGGCGATGTACCTCACAGAATGAATTTTCATAGCTAAAATGCATTTGAATTGGCCAGTGCTATATTCTTTCAGTTTAACATGTTCATACTTGTTGTAATTGCCCTGATACCTGAGATCATGCACTTTCAGTCACCCTTTATGCTGACATTTGATACTTTAGGTGTATTTCTTTGTATTTGTGTCTTTAATGTATTTCTGGCAAAAGAATTTGAATGTACATTTTTTGTTTCAATCCTCTAAACCGCTCTCATTCCGGTTAAAATGGGGGCTTTCCCCCCAGGAGGAGGTTAAGCTCAGTTGAGAGGATGCCTAGTTCATACTTTTTCACCCATTTTTGAGCTAGTGGCTTGTCTGTTGATCACTTTGCTCTTTGGATTTATAATGCAGACCTTATGTGCATATGGGCTTTTGCAGTGGGGGCGTTGGGTGTCCAGACCTGCTAACATGAAATCTGTCCCCTGTCTTCTGCGTGTGTTGATTTCATACTGCTACTTCATGCCTCCTAGCTGCTAGACACACAGAACTCATCAATATTTCATCATAAAAAATGCAGTGTTTTGATCTTATGGGAAAGTTGTAAATAGTAAATGTTAACAACTGAACCCATCCTAAATTATAACACATCACAAAATGATAAACATTATGAGAATCATGCAGGAAAGGGCAGAAACGTGTTGATTGCTTCTGAAGATTAAAGAGTTTATTCTTCTTTCCAGGAAACTAAGAATTTGACATCACAAAACAACACAAAATGAATCTGCTGGTGTGAAAATGTCAAGCTCACACATCTTTATTAGCTGCAATATTTGAGGTCAAGTACACAACTCTTTATCAATTGCATCGTTTGACCTAATTGTGTTACCATGATGACTGAGATGTTCCTGTCACTCAAGCACTACACATCACTCCATAAGGCAAGATCTGGTGAAACCATAGATTTTTACCAACCTTTTACTTCTCACATCTCTCACATCTCACATCTCAATCTATAGAAACTCAATCTATAGTTACTAAAATCTGCACAAACATGTGAACCACATCGATTATCCTTTTTTGTTTTAAGACGATTGGAATGAAAGGTCCCCTATCATGAAAATTTTACTTTGTGAGATTATTTAACATTAATAGTTGCCCTAGCCTGTCTATGGTCCTGCAGTGGCTAGAAATGGTGATAGGTGTAAAGAGTGTTGTCATAAGGGGAAAGGCTACCTCCGGTTTCTCATTCCCACCCAGAGAATTTCAATCTCATTTTGTGTCTGGCTAAAAGTGGCTATATTTCTGCACCAAGGCTGAATTTTGGAAAGAAACTTTGGTATCAGGGGACCATTAAGACCATTATAAAAACAAAAAAGAAAGATCCACATCAAGTAGCTGAACCATCACTGGAGAGACCCTCACATTTGGGAAGCCTCGTGCCCCCTTGTGTTCCCCCATGGCTGTCAGCTGCACGCAGGTCAAGGCTGCGGTCGCTGCCCTGGAATGTTTGTTGTCCTCCGCCTGCGTAGCTCCGTGCCATTCTCATCCTAACATAAACACAAAGCACTCTGGGGCCAGGTGCTTGGGGGTGGAGTGGGAGTTGTTAAGTGGCACAATGCATTGAGGGAACCTTCGCCCACAGCATTCAACATGACTGCCATCGGAGCTTCTATACCTCGGCCAACCAACTTGGGGCCCATGACCCCAACAGGCAGTTACACAGCAGCTTTGTTCATGAAACGTGGCAACTCGAGGCCTTTCAACATCACCAGCAAGTCAGCGCGAGGTCAAATTCAGCTGTGACCTCTGCGCTGTTCGGGGTCAAGTTACAACTGGATGCACAGGCCTGCCCAGTCTTACAATCACGTTGCTTTTAACAGGGTGCAGCAGGAGGGCAGTGTCATTCCTGCCCACCCTAAAGTGACAGGAGAGGAGCATTCGAGCTATGGGGATGTTAATTCTGACTGCCTGCTTCCAGCACACAGGGGATGGAGGGTGTTAATTACCAGTCTGGGATCTCCTTACACTACAAATATCTGTAAAATGTGAGGGAAATAAAACATCAGATACAATATGCCTCCAAATCATCTCCCTCTCTTCCTCTTTTCTTGCATGTGGGGTACATTACCTGGACTTTGTGGAACAGCTGTTGTAGTTCAGCTGCTTGCAGCCTCTGTCTGTTGGGTTAGCACACAGAGCTCTGTGGTTTCACCTCTCCTGAAGGGCGTTTGGATGGACTAATGCACAATTTCAGTACCTCACGTAATTATGAATGCCCTGATAATGGACTAAATGAATGCCAACCTTGCACTGGCTCCTATTACACATTCATCTCACCTGGAAAGCCTCCTTGTGAATGAAAAAAATGGCTACATTTGTGGGGTGTCAGGGTTCGGTTAAAGCTCAGTGAGACATACTGTTTGTGTTTCAGGGCTATACAAGACATAAATGTTGCTGTTGTACAGGATTAAATCTGATGGCTTTGGGAGGAAGTACAGAAGACAAGATGACCTTTGTCAGTGGCCGCCAGCCACCGGGAGCTGCTGTCTAATCAGGGTTCACTTTAACGCTGCTGCAGACAAGTCATCCGACGAAGGAGAACCAGCTCACACACCTCCCTCTATCAGCACAGCAAGGCTGCAGGGAGGCTGAGTGACTCTGAGGGCAAGACCCGGAGTCGGGGCGCGTGGCCGGCTGAGTGGGTGTGAAGTGAGGGCACACGCGTGCGTGTGTGTGTGTGTGTGTTAGAGAGACTCTATGTCATCTGTCTGCAAGACGGGGTGGTAGAGGACAAGAGACGAGAAGAGAGGGGGAGCACCTTCTCTTCAGCCTGCAGTTCACCACACACCAAAATAACCCCACAGAGAGCAGGAGGCCGCTGGGTGCACACACACACACACACACACACACACACACTCTCACACACACACACTCAGGGGGCTGCTGGACACACTTCAAAGGCAGAGGAGCCCAACGTGGGTTGATAAGTCAGGACCAGGAAAAACACACTTAAACTTTTTGCTGGAATCACTGTCATTTTAAAGGACACAGAGGACATCCACACACACACAGGTAACATTTTAAAATTTTAACGTGTTTGGGAGGAAGTTCAGAAAAGTGCAGTAAGTTCTTTGCGTCTTAAATTCAGTTCACAGATTTAAGTTACAGATTAAAATGGAGCTGTTTTTTTGTTTTCGTGTCTAAAGAAGCTCATAGTGTGATGAACCGACAGCAGCAGTTTTCTGATAATAGTCTTCTTGATTTTAAACATTTTTGCCAGTATATTAATTGTGCGTGATGCACTTCAAAACTCAGAATTTTTCTAGGTCTGACTTAGTTCTGAGTTGCTGACTTCTATTGCACTACTGTGACTATACTGTGGAAGTGAAGCTAATAAACTGAGTTCGTAAATACCATGACTTCCCAATAAAATGGTGACAGGACCCATAACTGGTTTTCCCAGTCCTGCAGAATTGCTGCGCATAAGAAGATGCAAAGAAAGCTGGAGTTTTGTCTGGTGTGTGTGTGTGTGTGTAAGCTGGAGAGCAGAAGGAGAAGGAGTGAGAGAGCATATCAGTTGGTATACGGAAACAAAAGCGAATGCCAAGGTTCAATGTGTTTAAACAAGGAAAGTAAATTTAATGGCCTTCACTTTTATTTAGACTGAGATTTAGAGGATATACCCCACAAATAAATATGCTTAGGGTAAGCCTGTGATGGTGATGACGACTATTGCATTGACCAAGAGGTCTGGACAAGAAGAAAGTGCAATCTGTTCGAGGGGCATGTTCAGAAAGGCTTTTATCTTTTACCAGAACTGAGCCGTGTACATCGGCGCATACCCTGCTTCCTCCCGGGTGAGGAGGATTAAGGTTGAGTATGAATGGCTCGTGCATCGCTGTGTAGACAACTGTTTCCCCAGAGGCCATTGTTTCATTTTAGTAAACAGTGCCTAAATCACAGCTCTCTAGAAGAAGCCACATAGACGCTTATGGGGGAAATAACGGGTGTGGGATGGAGACCATCTCATGGAAAAAAGATGATCTGCAAAACATAGACGCTTATGGGGGAAATAACGGGTGTGGGATGGAGACCATCTCAGGGAAAAAAGATGATCTGCAAAACATAGACGCTTATGGGGGAAATAACGGGTGTGGGATGGAGACCATCTCATGGAAAAAAGATGATCTGCAAAACATAGACGCTTATGGGGGAAATAACGGGTGTGGGATGGAGACCATCTCAGGGAAAAAAGATGATCTGCAAAACATGGTGCGACTCGCACGACCATAAACCATGCATGTTCTGTGGATAACAATACCCCAAAATCGGTGTAACAGAGTTTCAACAAAGCAACGTTATTATGGCAGACAAGGATGCCGGCTTCTATTCTGTTTCTGAGGCGCCGTGGACGGGGAACCAGCAGGCTCCTTGTAAAGGGATTACGCGATTCGCACGCTTAAGTAGCTCGCCTGAACCATGCCTACACACAGGCCCACAGCTTGCTTTTATCTCTATTCTGCGGGGTGATATGCAGAGTGGTAACACAACTGGGTATCAGGTTTCTAGCATCTAATACATATATATAAAAAAAAAAGAAAAATAAACAGAAAGACAGCAAATCCCCCAGCCCAGAATTTATGCCAATTACCCAGACACCAAAGAGAGGCATTATAACCAGCGGGGGTCGGCTGGAAATCTGTCTGAAAGCACATGGCTGTCGCTGCTTTGGAACACTGAAAGTCTGTTAGTTTGCTTTTCTCCGACTGTTCCAGCTGCGGAATAATGATCAGTGTCTGTGCAAACTGCACTCCCTGCTCTTAGTTAATGACTTCTTGTTCTCTAATTGACTTCTGGCTGATTTCACTGTGAATAAAGAAGCCCTGAGATCATAAGAAGGATACAAGTCATACAATTTGGTATCACACACTCTAGAGCCACAGAGTTTTTGATTACACGCATAATTGCACGCAGTTGCACAATGCAGGAAATTGCACAATAATTAAAGAGGAAATTCTTTCCCATTTGGGCACAGCGGCCCAGACTTTTAAATCTATATGCAGAAAAAAATGTGCATGACCTTCTGCTTTTGTTCCTTCAGCTGGAAAAAAAGCATTTTGCTGTCATAGCTCTGCGAATGTCATAGCTTTTGCGAATGAGTAACCTTAGTTAAATTATTAGTAAATGTATAAAACCAGAGCTGAAGAGTGCAATTACAGAAATGGTAATATAGCTTTTAAACAACAACACTCTAATCTAAAGGCCGTGTCCTAAAATTGTCTGGTTGGACAACAGAGAAGATATTATGAAATGCGGGTGAAAGATCAAGTGGCAGAGATAACACAAATTTATTCACAATTCCATTCACAGCCACTCATTACTGTACACGCCAGACGCAGCTACCCTGAAAATGGGGGGCAGTGATTTTCCAGGCTTTACATTTCACATTAAACTGAATTAATGATGCTTTTTACCAGCTTTAACTTTAAGACAGGTGAGGACAGATGAAGTGAATCATTAATTTTCTTGTTACCGTGGCACTTGTCAGAGGGTGGGATATATATTAAGCAACAAGTGAATATTTTGCTCTTCAAGTTGATATGTTGGAAGCAGAAAAAATGGTTAGGATTTGATGGCTAGATGCCTGGCATAGTATCCTCAAAACTGTAGCTCTGGGATGTTCCTGGTGCATCCTATGAATCTGTGGTCCAAGGTAGGAAAAACTGGGTCATGGGTGGTCAGGACAAATCGATGCACATGTTGAGCTCAAGTAGAAATGCACAAAATACACAAATATACAATACACATCGCAGTGCGTTGTGTCGATCACGAAGAAGGTGTCATGGTCTCATGAACCTTACTCTCTTTTACACTATGAAGACGTAGGCGAGTTGGTGGAGGCAGTATGATGCTTTGAACAATGTTCTCCTGGGAAACCTTGGGTCCTGTGTTACTTTGACACATCCCACCTACCCAAACATTGCTGCTGACCAAGTACACTCCCTTGAGGAAACGGTATTCCCTTCTGGCAGCAGGATGATGTGCCTTGCACGTGGACAGGGGGGGGGGGGGGCAATAACGTTGGAGTCTGAACAGAAGTCCAGCACAGAAGAAGAAAAAATATTCAGTTTCAGCCAAGCGCCACCATTATGATGCACTGTGATGCACTGTGGATGTAAAGTGAAATCATTTGCAAGCTTTTAAACTGTTCCGTTGGATGAGAGCTGAGATGAGTTAGTCCTCAACCACAAGAACTTGAGATATTTGAAAAGAAGGAGAGGTTCTGGTCTACATAGCCTTTTGAAGTACTGAGGCAGATAACCTCACAACATACTACTTGACTCTTTCGTAACTGGCCCCCAAAACACAAGCATGCATGCGCATGTGCCGCCATACGGCGGGCGTGCCGTGGGCATGTAGGTGCCTGTAGGAGGGAGCTACGCGGCCCCTGATATTGTTGCGATAATCCCGAGAAAAATGATGCGCTTCCTGCACTCACCCTTGGTGCGGCGTGTGGGCACAACTGAGATTCCTGCTGCTGGAGAGGAGCTGTCGCTACAGCAACAGCCTTCCTGCACACCAGAACATGCTCCAGCCTTTCTGCTGCGTCTGAGGGGGAAACTTGTCCTTTGGCAGCGAAGAAGACTGGCGTCTCCACATGGCCGATGAGTCCGAACCCACTCCAGTTCTGGTGTCTGGGAGTCTGTCGTATAGGGTAATAGGAGACCATCTGTAAGTGGTTTAAAGACTGGTGTTAAAATGATGTGTATTATGCTGTACTGGTCTTGCTGGGATCTTCGGAACCTTGTGTAATCGGATATATGTTCTACAATATGTTCTATTGTTCATCGCGTTTGAAAGAATTTTTATCAAAAGTCTGTTGAAGACCTGGTGTGTGTGTGTGTGTATGTATGTGAGCAGAGCACTGGGCTTTGTGACTGTGTGTGCGTGGTGGTGGAGGTGACAGCAGCGCCTGTCTCTTTAAGAGCTGGTCTTTGGGCAGGTTGTATAGTGGAGAGAGGAGGTGGATCCCAGCCTGTTTTTTTTTTTTATTTTTTTTTTTATGTTGTCTCTGTTTCTCCAGCGGGCTTCTCTATCAACAAACCGAGCCTGGCCGCCAGCCTCCTCCTGTCTCCACTACAGAGCGTCTCTGTGCATCCGCACGCTGGGGTGTGTTAGTGTGTGTGGGTACCTGCACTCGCTCACCTGTGGACTCATTTCACCTTGCGGCCGCCTCTTTCCAGCTCAGGTGTGTGCCGTGTGTGTCTGTGACTTGCTGCATTGTACCTCAGTGATAATGGCTGTTTCGTGGGTCCTGTTCAGGATGGCTTGTTTCATTAGTGTCATTATTCAGGATGAAGAGAGGGCGAGTTGATGCTTTTCCTGAGCTTAGCTGATTCAAGTGCATATGCTCCATGTAAACAATGGCATATTTTTCCATCTATCTGCATGCACTTGTGTTGTGTATGATGCACAGCGGCACAGTGTCTGTGTACAGATGGCATACAAAGCAGCGAAACAAAGTGTCTGCAGATCAAAGCTACTCAGGGTTGAAATGATTGAAAACACAGCATGACGGGATGTTGCATTTCTGAATTTCCACTTTTTTTTTTATCTCGAACCCAATATGGAAGGAGCATAAACAACTGCAATGCTTCATGATGCTGGGTTCATTATAAAGACTGTTGTATGGGTGTATGGATCACTATGTATAGCTTGGGGGGTCTGAAAGGGGGGAGGTTGAGGAGCAGGGAACACAGATGAATTCATTTGGGTGATTTCATGACAAAAAGCCCTGATTAAACCCATGCCCCCCACCCTTCTCTCTGCGTCGCACCAAGAATATCACAGCAAGTCTCACTTTGGCTATTTTCTGAACAATGTGTCAAACTCAGTCATTCACACTCCCACTGAGCTGTGGAGGATTCAGTGCCAAGTGGGGCTAAAACAGGTCAGCTTTATAAAGCTCATCCTGCAAAATTTTTTCAAAGACTAATCACACTAAATACTTATAATTATAATGGCCTAGTTGTAATATAATGTTAGCTCAATATGCTGACTGCTGACAATTTGCACAATTTGACATGCTGTTTGTGTTACCATGAAGTGGTATTGTGGCTCCAAGAGTTTCCATCAGCAGTATGAAGCAGTTGTCACTGCAGCCACTGATGGTCTTGGAGAGCGACTGAGCGAGAAATGAAACAATCAACAATATTTTTAGATCGCAGAGTGCTAACTGTCAGCACTGGAAGCGAGTCGAAATGCAGGTGCTGATAATTGACATGGCATCCAGAGCATCAAGGACAATGGACAACAGCCATCTACTGCAGCGCAGCAGAAAGCCTCCTATTATGGAATTAAAACTGCACTCGTGTTTCACGTTCAAAGCATTACCCGAGTTCGTTCCCATTAACAGTTCCATTGTGCGCCATTATCTCAGCCAGGACCGGATGGGAAAGCAGACATTTGTGGCTCAGGAGCCAGCTTCTTTCCTGACAGCCGTCCTGACAGCAATCCAAGGGATGACAATCGGGAGATTGCTGGGAAATATATGACAGCTATGGCTGAAAACCACACCCTGCTTCTCCGTCACAGTCCGCATCGGTTCCCAGAGCTGGAAAGGTCACCCGGCTTTCCTGCTAATAGGAGGGGGAAAGCACCTGCATGTGGATATGTCATCCAGGATTGACCCAGATAGACATATCCATCTACATCGTATCAGAAAATCACCTTGGCTGACTTGCTAATCTTATTTCCTTATTGACAAATTTGTCATGTCCTTTCACCTCAGGGTACAAATCACAGACACTACTGTAAATATTAATTATATGTTTAATTGAATGAATGGATGAAAACAAATCAGGTTTCAACCAATTTTTCCACAGTTTAGTTTGGTTGCATCCTGCTGCATGCAGCCTTTGTGTAGAGGTAAAACAATGTTGTTTGGTGGCTTGTAAATGTCCACTATAAAAGATTCAGACACCTTTGTCAATTATTGAGGTTTAGCTGGTCTCCCACTCAGGTTTCCCTTAGTTTGAGTGCTGTGGAATGGGAGAGAAGAGTAAAAAGGGTATGTCTGGAAGAAGAACCATTGGAGTATGTTCCATGACAAATTTATTAATGGGGTGTATTGCGTCTGGCTTCATCCTTTTAATTTGGTATGTGCTGTGCGGTCTTCTACATCTATGATTCAGTTTACTGTAACTCCATATCAATGTCTTATACTGACACGCTTCTACTTTCTGACCCATTTCAGGAACTTGGCACCATGAGTCCCAGATTCTCATACACTCTCCTGTCATGGGTCAGCTTCCTGCTTCTCATACACAAGTGCACTGCGCAAGGTGAGATCCTTTTATTAACCAATGAAGCGGCGGTTCGCTGCTGAAAGGGGAACATTCCACAACAACCAGGGCTTTTACAAGTCAAGCTGCAGGAAAAGCAATCTGACTTTGACAGAATTCCAAGTTGGAGCAGAAGTGTACATGTTTCTTCGAGATCTGCAGGGACTGAAAGCAATTAAACAGTCCGATCCATCCACAACAGCACATCTGTTCATCAACTCTCTCCCTGAACCTGATGAGCAGCTAAGATGGTGTAAAAATCAAAAAGACACATCCCTGGTGTATTCAGCTGTTAAATTCCAGCCCACTCCAGGAATGTGATTAATGTCCGCCAGGATCCCCGAGGTGAAGAATGCAGGCTTAATGTGACAAGCGATTGTGTCAGGAGGTGTGTGACACGTGCGCGGCAGCCGTGTGTCCAGAGACCTGAGATCAGGGGTGAGTGGCACCGCACCTCCTTGGCTGACCTCCCTCCCCGCCAGAGTGACGCTGGACCCCCGCGGTGCCCCTGGGGCCGTTCCAGGGAGGGGGGCAGAAGGCGGCGGATCTACACTTGGCTGTCCTGCCTAAATATTTTTCTAACGGCGAAAGCAGCTGAGTGGATCTGGGGGATTGTATGATCGGTACTTTCACAGAGGGGTCTGCTTACAGCGGCCTCAGCTACTTCAGCCTCTACCTTCTGCCCACCCTCGTTTTTAGCCCCTTCTCCAAACTGGAGTTACTCTCTCTGGCAAGCACGCTTACACACAAACACACACACACACACATGGACCTAAGAGTGTGTGCTAGTGGCAGGTGTGAACCCCGTCTGATGGAGGAAACCCAAACCTACGAGTATGGCTGGCACCAGTTTGCTGGCTACGGCCACTTGCAGGGGGGCAGATAATGTTTCATGGCAGGAGTAAATTTAGATCCCCCTGCTTTTAACACACGGGCTTTCTTCCTCTTCCCCTATCTCTCTCATCCTCCACCCACTTCCAGCTCACCTATTCTCTCAAAGTCTAACCATCGACAGCAGGTGTTGCCAGATCACCCGTAACCACCTCCTAATTTACCAAGCATTAGCATAAAACGAGTAGTCCAAATTCTGTGTAAATATAGAAAGTACGTGAGCTGATGCCAGCACCATGTATGAGTCGGGACGAGATGGTGCTTTTATCTTTCCTCTGTCGATGTACGGAATGAGGTCCTTTCATCTCGATTCGTCTCTGTAAGAGTGCGTGTGTGCTGTGATTGAAGTGTTTCCCCCAGAGGATAGTGGAAGAGGCTTCCATGGCAAAGCAGAAGCAGGGCAGCACCTGTTCTCCTGTTAATAACCCTCTCCTTACAGCCACCGAGCCATTGTTGCCGCTGAAATCATCATCACGGCAAATTAGACGACCACCGCCCCAAAAATAAATATCACCTGGTCGAGAAGTGAATGCATTGTCAAAATGAGTCTTCACAAAACAACCAGTGTAGATTGTTTTACCATCTTACCATCGGGCATTGTATGCTTAATAGAGATCGCACTCCATTTGGCTTCAATTCAGACACCTGCCAGAAGGTCCACAAGCCGTCCATCAAACATGAATGCCTATGGTGCGGTCATTTCATTTGTTGAGGCTTTTGAATGCACACAAAGGGTGTGCCTGTTCTGTGCCACGGTCTACATAATTGGGCTGCTGGGGACGAGGAAGGCGGCCAGCCGAGGCCAGGCACACTCCGGGGACTGCCCTGCCAGTTCAGTTTTCCCTGGCTGGATTTCCATGGCTTGTTAAAGGAGCTTCAGGAATGGCAGGCAGTTAGGACGCTGTCCATGATTGGGCTACGGAGATCAGACAGATGCACGGGCCTCGTCACTCCGTCCACACTCGGTGGCGATCGCACTGCTGTGCCTGAAAGAGCTCTCGCTCGTTCACTTGTTCTTCCCAGCATGCCATGCTGCCCTGCTGCATTTAAAGTGCCCATTCGTAGCTCTGTCTACTTTCAGCCAATCTCTCACAAAGTCATCACTGGTACTTTTTCGTTTCCTTTGTTCTCACCCTCCCACCTCATTCAGAAATCTCATTTGCGTTTAAAAAAGCTAGTATGTGGTTCATCAGAGAGGTGGATTTTGGTGGGAAACTGCAATCCGTATGCAATTATTGTAAAAACACATTCATCCTTTATGAGATAACCAGAGCCTGCTTCTGTCACAACATATGCAACATTACTTTTATCCAAAGCTGATAACAGAATAGGACTAAAATTGCACCTTAAAGGGAATGAAAAGTGCAAACAAGTATAAGTTTAGATGTACACTTGCTTTCTGAATAGGTGAATCTACTAGACATTCTTGAAGCTAGAGAGTGTGGAGCTGCTGTGATCCATGAATGAGTAAAGTCTAGGCTGGGAGTCAACAATGCCAGATTGCTCCACAGAGAAAAACAGTTGTCTGGATGGAGCCTTTATAACCGAGATCAGGCAGATGGTCACTATCTAGGTGAGCATTAGTAACTCAGAACAAGGATAGCCTGATTGAGCCGGGTGGCATGTTGCGTGAGGAAGGACACACATGCATATCAGAGAAGGTTTGATGACCCCCCTCCTGCATGATAACAGCCAGGTTTCTGGCAGCCTTGATAGCAGGGAGAGATGAAGAGTAAAGATGACTGTTTGGCTGGTATGACTAAGAACACAGTTTTGGAGAGGTATAGTATAGACTCATGGTATCTTCTATTATCAATAGTCTCAGTCAGTACAAGTCTTTCTGTCTCCAGGAAAGGTGTGCTAGTCAAATATTGCACTAGTATTTTCTAGAGAATTTTCATTTCACTGGCTTTGTGTAATCAAATTGGGTCCAAATCAGGGCATTATTATGGTGCTCCAGCTCCGTTTTCGGATCCAGAGTTTTAAGTCGTCCCATCATGCCTTTTATGTTATGAAATCCCCTTTTGTTAAGGCATGCAATTGTGTCCACTTTTTACCTGCTTTGCCAGTGTGATTCATTTCTTAATTCATAGAATCATTCTCTTGTTGAAAGGATTACCACCAGTTCTAATTTTATTAAGATTACCTTTAGCACGTTTTCATTTGGAATATCTAAATCATTTACTACAAGCTGTGCGGTCTTTTGGCAGACTAATAGATGATGATCACACCACCTCACCAAAAATAAAACCAGACTTTTCTATGACACACATATTAATAGCCACCGTTTAAAAGATGATCAAATGTTTTAAACCGTTTGCTTGCTTATAATTATAGGGCCTATACCTCAAATGAATGTATAATTTGTTTCTTCAATTTCATTAATCCTTTATCATTTTGTCTTCATGGACTTTAACAAGAAAGTGTTTATTTTCATAAACCATGCCAGCCAGATCATATTCACAGTGGTGGCCTAGCGGGTAAGGAAGCAGACTCGTAATCGTAAGGTTGTGGGTTCAAATCCCAAACCACAAAGGTGCCACTGAAGTCCCCACACACTGCTCCTCAGGTTCCTGTCATGGCTGCCCACTGCTCACTAAGGTGATGCAGGGTTAAATAAGAGGACTCATTTCATTGTGTGCACCGTGTGCTGTGCTTGCTGTGTATTACAATGATGAAAAACAATCACTTCACTTTGTTTAGCTGGTGAATAGTTTAGGATGAATAGTTGTTATTTAATAGTTGATGAACAAGTTGAGCACAAAGTGCCCCATGTAGTACCATTGTGTCCCTGGGCAAGACACTTAACCCTCTTTCTGAAACTGTAAGGATAAATTGAGTAAAATGCTAAATTAACCTAATCTAATATGTGTAGAAGGCAAGTCAGTCAAAGCAGAGAGATGCTCCAAGATGATGGCACAGCAATGATGATGATGTACTTTTTATACAGGGGTGTTTAATATGATCCATAAGGGGCCAGAGTGTGTGGATTTTTTGGACAACTTCAAGGCCAGCTGTTCAAGCTCACGTGTGAAGACTTTGCAGCAAGAATCCTGCCATGTATTTATGAGATCGACAAAATATGATCTGTTGTTGTCTCAATGTGTATATATGGTTAAACATAGAAAAACACATCATTACAATCCTCCATTAAATTAGCTGAAGCCCCAGTTTGACCCCAATTCATTATGTCCCAGTAGGGGATTGTTTGTTCTGTACCACTCCGTCCTTTATAAGCACACCAGCCGGTGGCATGTTCCGATTCTCTTCGCACTTGGGTGCCTTAAAAGATGCTCCAGTGGCTTTTAGCATGTATGCTTTTAGCCATTCTGTTCTTAGTCAAAGGTATTTGCACTTTCCTAACACCAAAGCTATTAAATTATAAAAGGGGATTGTAGACACAACTACCATTTCTGTAGTCCCTCCTTTGTTTAGAACACACCAGCTAATCCTGGTGTCCCACAGCTGTTAGTGTTTAAAGGATTAGGCTATATGTTGTTTTCTGGGCCTCTCCATGACTCTCAGATAACAGTTAGTGCTCTTCAGCTGTTCCCGCGAAGGTAAGGGAGACCCATCAGCATTCGCAGCATCAAGGCCTGTAGCACTCACTCGGACACAAGGCTTCCAGAGGCTATGGGTCAATGGAAAATGCCGATCATTCCATATCAGATGACCCAAAGCAAACAAGTTGCTCCATAAGACAAACTCAGCTAGTGTTGCTCTGTGCTTGCGAACATCCAGAAATGCAAGACACGCTCCTGAGAACATTGGAATCCATAAAGGCCGAGCAACTGACCTTGGGGCTGAAGGTTTTTAAAAACTTAAGTCATGTATTAACAAATCCTTTTTAACCATTTCCAAGTAAACTTACATTTTTACATTAGAAAAAGCATGTAATTTTCTCGACAGGAAAACTGTTCTGTCACGAGCAAATGTAAATTCCAGTGATGTTCAGACAAATCTTGAGCAGGCGGAGGCCTGACCACATTCCTCATCTCCCCTTGCACGTGCCCCGCTTGCGCCACACGCGCAGAAGAGAGAGAGCCTGCCAGGCCTACCTCATTCACAGCAGAGGCTGTGACCAAGTTCCTGAATGAATCATCTTCACTAATTATGCATCATTCACGGAGTTCCCTGTCAATATCACCAGATGTGCACATGCACAAAGTCAAGCGCGCAAGTGCCATTTTCACTTTGCAATTTGTGAAAAAAATAGAAAAATTGCCATTCACATTTTGTTTATGGCTGATTTGGGTATTCACCCTGATCCTCAACTATTGAATTATTTCCTTAATAGTATAGTATCATCTGTGTTTCATTATAATTTTCACAAAATGAATAGTTTTTTAGATGCTGGTCCACAATGACTCACACAGAAATATTGGCGGGCACTCTGTTTGATCCCAGAATTGTATGATGCTTTATGCTTGTAGCGTTGAGCTTTTTGTTTGCAATGTTCTTGCCTGAAAATGCTTTTTTTCCCGCAGAAACGAACTGCACGTGCTACCAAGATAACGGGCGCTGTGATGACGTCACCGGGGAATGCAGGTGCATTTTTACTACAGCCGTCCACTGCCTCTCTATTTCAGTGTTTTTTCAGCCCCCTATTCGGCTTTCGTTCTTTTAAAAGAGCCAGCAGAGCCGCACCCCACCGCGGTTTCAGTCACAGTCGACTCAGAAACGCGGAGTTAAACTCCGGAGTTCCGTACAAAGTGCGCGACGCGCGCCCCCGCGCGGCTCACACGCGTCACTAAAAACCCCCCAAAACGAGGGAATAACAGCGCTCCGTGACAAGTTCCCCGCGTTTGAACCCACACTGCCACCGAACCGACGCTCCGAAACGAACACGTACGTTCTCGTTGTGTCCCAGGTGCGACCCCGGGTGGGCGGGGCCTCGCTGCGCGGACTGCGTGCGCACGCCCGGGTGCGTGCACGGCTCGTGCCACCAGCCGTGGCAGTGCACGTGCGACGCCGGCTGGACCGGCCGCTTCTGCGACAAAGGTGCGTGCGCCGTGCGACTTTTCTCGTGTTCTGTTGTCGTCATGTGTTTTATTTTATGTATTTATTTTATTCTGCCTTCATTTGCCCCCTCCTGCAGATATTCATTTCTGCGCCAAGCAGCAGCCGTGCAGGAACGGCGCCACCTGCGTGACCGACGAGTTCGGGGAATACTCGTGCCTCTGCCCTGCAGGCTTCCACGGAAGGAACTGCGAGTTCAAGGCCGGACCCTGCTACAACAAACGGTGAGACTCGGGGAGAGAGAAAACAGCTCCATGGGCCACAAAAGTGGGGTTTGAGTAGTTAACATTTGCATAAAATTGCTAATCGTAATTGCAATACGTATATCGTATTGCTATAATTAACATAATAGAGTAAAAGAAACATTCACGGTTGCACGTCAGTGTTCTGAAATCACGTGACACCAAAAAGGCCTCTGATAGCAAATCCCAGTATGCTTTTTGCTTTTGCCAATTATATGGAGAAAACCTCTCTATTTATTCACCCAAAATGTGTCCAGATTTATATGTAGTTGTCATTTGTTCAGATGCTGAAAATATGCCAGCTCACATACTTCTGTTGTGGCCCTGTGTTGAATTTCCCTCAGGGATTAATAAAGGATCTATCTACCCATCTATCTGTCATTAATTAACATAATTGAGTAGGGGTGGTAGTAGCCTAGTGGGTAACATGCTCGCCTATGAACCAGAAGACCCAAGTTCTGCAGAGCCCTGCAGTTTTGCTGTTCCGAGAGCGGCAGCACAGGTTCTCAGATCTGCAATTTGTCCACTTATGTCGTCATAAGGGGAAAGGTTACCTCTGGTTTATCATGCTTTTTTCACCCAGAGAATTTCCCACCTCCCATAAAAAAGTAATTCCACAGACCGTGCCAAGCATTGCAGTGAATTAGAAATTTTTATGGAAAAACGCTCTCCTCCTCGTCCCGCCTCTCTCCCCCTCATTAGCATTTAAAGCTACAAACACTGAAATGGCCGTACTGGGAAAATCTCATTGTGGGACTGGATCAAAGTGGCTCAAATTCTGCACTAAGGTATTAGGTGACCAATAAGACCGATATACAAGTAAAAAAAAAAATTCCTAATTGGGGATCTTTAAATTGCGTTTAATACTAATGTTATAAAATGTTAATTCTGAATGATCTCTTCTCATTGTGGTATATCTGTTCTCCCTACTTTAATAGGTCTCCATGTAAGAATGGAGGTCTGTGTGAGGACGATGGCGGCTACGCTCCTGAGCTCTCCTGCAGATGTTTAGCGGGTTTCACTGGGCTTCGCTGTGAGACCAATGTGGATGACTGCCTGCTTCTGCCCTGTGGTAATGGTGCCACCTGCCTGGATGGCATCAACCGCTTCTCCTGCCTGTGCCCAGCTGGCTTCACAGGCCGCTTCTGCACGGTCAACTTGGACGACTGTGCCGGTCAGCCTTGCCTGAATGGGGGCCGTTGTCTGGACGGCATCAACTCCTTTCACTGCCTCTGTCCGCAGGGCTTCACAGGGAGGACTTGTGAGGTGCTTCTCCCGGATAAGGAGACGGTAGAGAGCCCTGGCCCTGGGCGGAGCACCTTTGGCTGGAGTGGTGGAGGAGGCGGGAATCAGAGCAGACCCATCCCCAACACTCACCCACAGGGGACCACAGGGCAGCTTGTGAAAATATCACTGAAGGAGGTTGTGACCCAGCAAGGCCCAGCAGGACTCTCTGAAGAGCAGCTGGTGATCCTTCTGGTCCTCGGGGGCATGACATTGGCCGTGGTGGCACTGACTGCTGGATTTGTGTTACGTGGGCGCTGTCGGGACTGTCAAACCCCTCCAACGACCGCCAGATTACAGGCAAGCTGCCGAGCAGCCCAGGACCTGCAGCATCCCGCTCCTGCTGAGCAAGAGTGTAAGATCAGCTTTCTCCAGCCGCCCCCCTCCATAGAGCTGGTAAAGAAGAAACTCAACACTGAGGTCATCTAGCGGCCCCAACAGCCCTCAAGCTGGGTAACAGGCAGAAGCCACGTCCCCCTGTTCTGCTCACTAGTGAGTGGGAACAGCCAACTACAGAGCGAGAATCCTCACTGAACGTCTGAGCAATTACCATGGTGAAACCGCATAGTGAAATGTGAATGTGAGTCGTTGTGTTCGGCGTGGGCGGAGTCTTTGCTGCTCTTCATCAGTGATCATGTGGCTGATGTGATTTGATATCTTCAACCTCAGTGAAATATGCAGTGTAGTGTTGTAGAAATCCCATCGAAACGCACTCATGATGTACTGAATATTGGTTCTGTAGCAGTGATCTGTACCAAGGGACTTTTTTTTTTTTTTTTTTTTTTTTTTTTTTTTTTTTTTACCATGTACATATAATTTTTTATGTTTTTGTAAAACAAAATCAAACATGCTTGAATCATCAGTTGATTTTGCCACAAACATGTAATTGTGAATTATCTCCACAGTCCTTTTCTGTCATCTGTAAAATATTAATGTATGTAGTCTGGTACATACTTCACTGTGGAATCCACAAGCAGTATTATGATGCTGTAAATGTAATTTATTTGGGATATTGTAATTTGTCTTTTTGTTTTGGTTTTTATCTATTTTTGATACAGGTATTTGTGCATTAAAGTTTGTGAACTGCACTAGACGCTTCACCTTACAACTTGTTTACTCCCAACACCTCCAGCACTCACAGAGATGTCACAGGAAAGTGTCTCACACAGATCAGTTGCACACATGAAGATGCCAAACCGCCACCCAGATACCATGTTCTGCTCCACTGTTCCAACGCCGTTGCAATTATTTCCACTCCGCAGACCCAGTGTTGAGTAAAAGGACAGGTTCTCGACCTTGAAGCTGGAGTCTTCCATACCCTGAGAAAACGACAGCAGCCCCAAGAATACCCTGCAACTGGAGTCAAGACTTCCTGTGGGGCGGAGTGACAGCCAGTGTTGTTCCATATCATCATATAATTCTTTGGGAGGAAGCCGTGGGGTGATGCAGTTCAACATAACGACATAAATGATACACATGACCTCAACGTTACTGATGTTCCTTCCACAAAGTGTATCCCTTTCTTCGTTTATTTGGTTCATGCATGTACAGTGGATAGCATGAATGAGTACACCACCTTTCAAGATGAGAACTTGTAGAGGTTTGTTAGTGAATATGAAGCCAATTAGCAGCATTTGAATAAAATCAGCTTCTTTAGGATGGGATGATATTCAGTGCATCCAGAAAGTATTCACAGAGCATCACTTTTCCTACATTTTTTATAAATTTACAAATATAATTTTTTCCAAAATGGATTAAACGTATATTTTACCTCAGAATTCTACACACAACACCCCATAATGTGACAAAAATGACTTAATGTTTTGGCAAAAAGACTGAGAAGTCCCATATGCATAAGAACTTACAAGCTTGTCACACCTATCTTATGCCACCTGTGTTTGGCCCATTCTCTTTGCAGCACATCTCAAGCTCCATCAGGTTGGATGGGAAGCGTTGATTTAAGATTTCTCCAGAGATGTTCAATCGTATTCAAGTCTGAGCTCCTATGAAACCACTCCTTTGATATCTTGGCCGTGTGTTTAGGGCCTTTGTCCCGCTGAAAGATGAACCATTTAAAAGCGCTCTGGAGCAGGTTTTCATCCAGGATGTCTCTGTGCATTGCTGCAGTTCTTTCCCTCTATCCTGACTAGTCTCCCGGTTCCTGCAGCTGGAAAAAAATTGGTGGACTCTAAAGAAGCTGCAGAAACATGGCACAGGCTGTGAATACTTATGTACAAAAGTGTTTCATTGGGTTGATGTGATGGTTGCACTTTCTCTTCCCGTATTTTGCAGTCTGTGATGAAATCATGTCTGTGAATTCATAATCTTCACCATGCGTTTTGCATTCATTTTGTGCACTGTAGCTGGTTCTGAACCCAGCCGCTGGGGGCCATTGTTTTTGGTGCCAGTCCCAAGCCTGGGTAAACGGGGAGGGTTTCGTCAGGATGGCATCTGGTGTAAAACTTTTACCAAATGAATTATGCAGTCAGCCAGATCGGTTGATCCACTGTGGCGACCCCTAGCGGGTTAAGATGAAGGGAGATGATTGTAGCTAGTTCTGACCCAATATACTGTATTGGGAGATACACTCTCTAAAGGCTGTGCAATTGGGAAATTAGTTGAAAGGGGTGTGTTGTTTGTTGTCTGAGAATCTACTGCACCTACTGGTAACTTGTTTGCCATGTAGCAGTAAAAAGATATACTAAAAACCTGGATTATTCTGGTTAGTCACATTGCACTGCTATTATTTTGAACAATACTGTAAAGGCTACAAAATGACTGAAATTCACCTGCTGCCTTCTCTAGATCTCTGCAGATGGTTGATGCCCATGGGTCCATGGGAGTTTAGAGTTCATTCATAGAAACATGAATTAAACAAGAATTAAACCACCCTCTGTACAATTCAAACATATTTATTCAACATTCCAGATGCTTCTCTCCCAATGGCCTGTTCGGTTTCTGCCTGATCAGCCCCTGGACCACCTGTCAAACTACAGTGAGGTGAAACAAGCCTGAACCCATCTGAACACAGCATGAACCCAGCCAGTGCTTCACAGCTGGCAACATGTTAAGAGCAGGGACGGATTACGGACCTGGCCAGCGGGGCGGCTGCCCAGGGGCCCTTGGGGTGCAGGGGGCCCGTGGGGTCCCTAGCCCAAAACAATTTGCAACACAAACAGTTTTTTCACATTGGAGAACTTGCAATGCGTAAATCATGGGCAGAGACCTATCTTTTCCCATGGTAATAACCAGGCTGCTGAATAGAAATGGGATGATTAGCAAAAGTGCTTTGATTTAGAGCATGAATTGTATGACATTCAAACTGCATGATCATGGTCTATTTGTTGCACCTTATACCATCGTCAGATTTATACATGTCAACTTGCATCTGGCAAGCTAACGCCCGGCCACCTCTCAACTACATGAGCGCACATCTCCACAACATTCTGACAACCCACGTGTAAACCTGCTGTTTATCTAAGTTATTGGTTTATTAAATATGGTACGGGTGGTGGGTGGTATTTGTGATTTCGCACATTCTGGAATATTCAAACAAATAATGTTTGTTATGTATGATCTGGTTGTGCTACGTTGCTACCTGTCTCTATAAACAGAGATGGGTAACCTGGTGCTAACATTAACGTGAGGTAATGGCATTAAACTGTACTGATTATAATTTGAGATCCAACTTACTGTATCAACTTAAGCCACCTTCTTTTCACTTTTCCACGGTAAAAAGCGGCAAAAGATTTTGTCAACATCATTCTGCTTTTACAACACGGTACACTGCACTAGTTTGGACCCACAAGTGGCATGGTGACGTAGCAACTAGCCATCCCAGACAATACCTGCATTTTTTTTTTTTTGAGGGGGGGGCCTCACAAATGTTTTGCCCAGGGGCCACATGACCCATAATCAGTCCCTGGTTAAGAGTGCAGTTATCATGCTGACAAGCTGTACTCATTGTGCTTGGTTGTATTAATGGTGAATTATATCTTACCTCCCTCCACTGGCTCCCGGTAGCTGCTCGCATTGAGTTCAAATCCTTGATCCTCGCCTACAGGGCTGTAAATGGAACTGCGCCCTCCTACATCAACACACTACTACCTAGATACACTCCTGCACGCTCTCTCAGATCGGCAAACGAAAGGAGACTAAAAATTCCTTCTTCACAGGGTCTCCGATTCCAATCATGTCTGTTCTCCGTTGTTGTCCCTGGCTGGTGGAACAACCTGCCCTCCTCCACACGACTAGCCGAGACTATCACCACTTTTAAGAAGAAGGTGAAAACCCTCTTATTCCAAAAATATTACAGACAAATCTAACACATACACATGCGTACACATTGAACAAACAAATACAAAATGTATAAATACATTATAATTTTTCTTAGTCTAGCACCCAACACTCTCCGAGCATGTTCTTCAATGACAAGTCTGAGCCTTATCAGGGCTCTTAGTTTGTAAACTCGATATTCTATAGAAATCGAACGAGAATTGCTGGTGTCTTCCCATTGTAAGTCGCTTTGGATAAAAGCGTCTGCCAAATAAAGTAAAGTAAAGTAAAGTAAATATTGCACTGCATTAGAAAAATAATAGAGACAGTGAGTTTGGAGAAAAAAACCTATTTTAATGATATTTTCCCCTATGAGCATACAGAACCTCATACCCCTTTAGAAATGCTAAATCATTGGATTCTTTTGATGTACTGGGGTATCATCTACATCTACAACTGGCCCACATTCTGTTCAAATACAGCATTTGTTTACATATATTTGTCTAATAACAGAATAATAATGATATTATTACAGTACTTTATCGACACAGCAAAACCTTAACGTGACTTTCAAATACGTTCTAAGAGCAATGATAGAACATGGGAAAAGAAACATGAAAATGTAAAAAAAACATGTGAAAAAATTCTATAACTTTACATGAATACAGACAAGATGTGACATTTCTAAGCAGAGAAGTCTATCGTGTATGGTGATACAGGATTAAAACATGAAAAGGCACTAATCTCTGAGAGCACTGTAGTAAAACATTCCTCTGAGATAATTTTTTTGTTAGTCTTGACTGGATGATTCATCTTAATTATTGCTGAGGGCACTGAAATAATCCTTCAGTATCCCCTCCATCTGGTCTTCGGTGTATTCCTTAACAAGGAACAGAGAGCCATCTTCTGCACCTCTAACCATGGCTGATAGCACTGAAAAAAGACAAAGGGCGAAAGGTCAGAATTAAAAAACTGTCCTAGTCCTAGTTCCTCAAGTCAAGGATTCTGACTAGACATAACTGCTCCTGTCAAGTTTGACCCTTCAGAGCATTCAGACAACAGTAGAGCATGTGTGGTACTGGGGTACATGATTTAGTACTGCATACTAAAGTACTGCAGTTGTACTGGATTGTGTTTTGTGAACAACTAGGATAAACACATGGATCCAAGATGACATGTCCACCGCCAAAAAGTGTCTATAATGGGCATGTGAGCATCAGAACTAAAGAATCAAGTCAAGTTTATTTCTAGAACAGATTTACAGCAGTTGCTGTACAAAAAAGTATATACAAATACAGTGGGGCTAAAAAGTATTTGGCAGACACTGATTGTGCATGTTATCCTACTAAAAAAGATGAGAGGTCTGTACTTTTAATCATGGGTACACATTAAAAAAATCCCACACTGTAGGAACTCCCACTGTATGATTAAAAATGCATTTTTATAATGGTGCAGAAAAAATAAATATATTGCACCTACAAACAAGCAAGAATTCTGGCCCTCACAGACCTGTTACTTTTTCTTTAAGAAGCTCTTGTATCATCACTTGTTATCTGTATAAAAGACACCTGTCCACACCTTCAAACAATCAGACTCCAACCTCCACCATGGCCAAGACCAGAGAGCTGTCTAAGGACACCAGGGACATGACTGTACACCTGCACAAGACTGGGACGAGGCAATCTACAATAGGCAAGCAGCTTGGTGAGAAGAGATCAACTGTTGAAGAAATTATTAGAAAATGAAACCATTGATCATCTCCCTCACATGGGGCTCCATGCAAGATCTCACCTCGTTGGGTACAAAAGAAGGGAATTGAAGATATCTGGGACCACAGTGACAAAGGATACTATTACACTATGTCATCATGGATTAAACTCCTGCAAAAGTTCAACAGGCACCCATGTTTAAGCCAGCACATGTCCAGGCCTGTCTAAAGGATGATCCAGAGGAGAATGTAATGTGGTCAGATGAGACCAAAATAGAATTCATGTATGGATGGAGAAGAATGCTGTGTTGCATCCCAAGAACATCATAACGCACTGTGAAACATGGCGATGGAAACATCATGTTTTGGTGCTGCATTTCTGCAAAAGGGACAGGATGGCTGATCCAAATTAAGGAAAGGATGAATGGCACAACGTATTGTGAGATTTGAGGCAAAAACCTCCTTCCATCAGTGAGTGCATTGAAGATGAAACATGGCTGGATCTTCCAGCATGACAATGATCCCAGACACACCGCCCGTGCAACAAAGGAGTGGCTACGTAAAATGCATTACAATTTCTGCCGTGGCCGAGTCAGTCTTCAGACCTCAATCCCAAAACACCACAGCTTCTAAAGATCTACACGGAAGAATGCTATTAACAAAATACTTATTTTCATGACTGTTAAAGAAGGACCTACTCAATCTCCTCAGGGGTGGTGTTAATGTTTTGGTTGATAATAGGGACACATACAGTCCTTTCAGCTCTGTTACCATAGAATCTCCATTCAGCTCCATCCCTACTGTTACCAGTGCGGTCCTTTCTAAAATTTCTTTACCATTGTAGTTGTGATTGCACAGAAGCTGACTGATTTCCATTCAGGAACATTGCTGACCTAGCAGGTAAGGAAATGGACCCATAATCAGAAGGTTGTGGGTTTGAATTCAAACCGCCAAGGTGCCGCTGAGGTGCCACAGAGCAAGGCACCGTCCCCACTCACTGCTCCCCACACACTGCTCTTTGAGAGATTCGTCCAGGACACTCTCTGCCCCCTGAGTGAGGCCAGCACAAGGCCTACCAAGCCAAGAATGGAGTGGACGGCCATCACCTTCCTGATACACAGCGCCTAGAGCCATCTTGACAAGCTAAGTGCATGAGGATTACCTTCTTCCACTTCTCCAGCACCTTCAACACCATTCAGCCAGCCTGACTGGGGAGGAAAGTGTCTGCCATGCAGGTTCCTGCTCCCCTAGTTGAATGGATTTTGGACGACCTGACTGACAGGCCACAGTACGAGCGACTACACGGACTTGATTCTGACACGGTGCCGTGTACCATTCTATCACCGTTCCTCTGCAGGAAGCACACATCACGGAGGGCTTTCATCTGCAGACATTCTCAGATGACTCAGCAATACTCAGGTGTAAGGGTGGGGACGACTCAGAATACTCGAAGATCCCAATCTCCCGTCACTCCACTGTACAATAGACGGGAGGATGTGGAGACGTGGAGATTGTTCAGGACTACAAATGTCAGGTGGTAACTGACTCCATTGGCAGGGCGCAAAGGCTCTGTCATCCTGCTGAATAATGTGCTGTGCACATCCACAATAAACCAGACTGGTGTAAGAACTCTCCGGCCACTTAAAGGAGAGAACAAAGTAGGCTGTACTTCCTACGTAGACTCCAGAATTGATCACTTCATCGATGGTAACTTGAAAGCACGTTGTAAGTCTCTCTGGATAAGGACGTCTGCCAAATGCCGTAAATGTAAATGTGCCGTTCTCTATGCTGTAGTGTTCTGGGGTGGCAGCATGAAAGTGGCAGAGAGGAAGAGACTGAACAAACTGATTAATATGATTAATATATTATTTAATATGGATTATTAGCTATAACGTGTGTGATGCTCTCATTTATATTGCGTTTGTGGCTCAGCGTTTCCTGTCAAATTTGTGTGATGGCTGCCAAGATTAGACAAAATTGCAAGGTAGTGCTGAATTCACAGGACTTGGATGAATTTGTCTTAATTGTTGTAAGCCAGGCATCCTAGAGAGAGCTCACCTCGCCCAGATGAAGACCTGAAAAGACAGAGAATCTTCTTCTGCATGGCAACAGCCCGTCCCAGTTCATATCCCACTCCCAGCGATGGCTGCGTGACCTCGGCCACAACCACTAGAAACCAGATAAATACTGTTCACCAGGTTTGCATGGAATAAATGAACCCAAATGCAAGAGTCCTTGCTTACCGTCAGCCGAGTTCAACCAGTCTACATCTCGATCATGAATGGCCTTGTCTCCCAGTACCGCACCCTCACCTGCAGCAGCAATGCAAATGTCCAGAGGTTAGCATAAAAAAAAATGGAAGATATGACGCATTATACGGAACTACTCTTTATTTGAAATTAGGATTTCCATTATTTTATAGACTGTTTACCTCAAATATTCTGGACCCAGTAGGACACATTTCTACATTTGCTAACATGTATGGACACCCATGTCGCACAAAACCACTTTATTTCACAGACTGGGAGGGTATTCACCTCGCACCACTGTTCCCACATTCTGTTATGTTGCAGCCTTATTCCTAAAGGATAAAATGAAAATTTGTCCCCCTCAAAGTTCTACACACAACACCTTCTACGAAGAAACAACCAAAGTTAAATACTGACATAGAGTGCAAACAGGGGGGGCAGGCAAACTGGGCTACAATAAAGGGCAAACTTAAATAGATATAAATAGATAAAGGGTGACATAAAGCCAGAAGGGCACAAAGTGCCAGGTTCGAACCCCACTTCCTACCGCCGTGTCCCTGAAAAAGACCCCTGGGTGTCACCAGGGGGGACTGTCCCTGTCGCCGCTGTTGTTGTGCGTCCAAACGCGAGTGCATGCACCATGCAGCAACTTGCGTAAAGAGTAAAGGAATAAAAACGCGACTGCACCTTTTTCGGTGATTCTGCTTTCGCCCACGTGCTCGGTGAGAACTCTGCCGAACGCCTTTAAATGTTTTACAATCCTCTCGTACAGACGCACGTCGTCCCGGCCCCCGCGAATACTTCCACAAAAATAAATAAGCATTTTTTTTTCTTCAGGGGGGAAGGAAGGTTAGCGCATAGATCGGTGCCAAAATCGAAATGGTTTTAAATGGTTTACAGGGATTAAGTAGCTCGATGTAACAGGAAGTGCTATAGGTCAGGATGGCCGAGTAGCCTAAACGTCTGTGTGCAGGTCGCGGTCCCTACTGGTGCCGTGGGTTCGAATCTCACTTTTGATAGATAATCTTCTTTTCCTTCTCTTTACTACACACAGTTTCAAAAAGCTCTTTTGCAGTGTATTTTTAAAAAGCTGCAAGTCTGGATATCTGTGGGGATTCAAGCCTTGTGTTTACGTAAAAACATGATTTATTGGTCGTAGTAGCCTAGTGGGTAACACACTCGCCTATGAACCAGAACATCCAGGTTCAAATCCCGCTGACTACCATTGTGTCCCTGAGCAAGACACTTAACCCTGAGTGTCTCCAGAGGGACTGTCCCTGTAACTACTGCTTGCAAGTCGCTCTGGATAAGGGCGTCTGATAAATGCTGTAAATGGTGACGTCACCGCGCCCCTGGTGTCATTAGTTCATTAATGCAGCAGTTAAAGATTCGATAAACATTCAGATTTCATACAGACACGTCGAGGAAACATAAACCAAGCCATACTGATTGCAAACCAATGTAAACGACAACAAAGGGTTTGGTTTATGTAAGAAAATTATTCGATTCATAACGAATTCGCTTGAATGTTCTTTTATTTCCTCAGTATTTTCTAACGTGGCAGGTGCAGTACCGCCACCATCTGGACTGGAGTCTGAAGTACCATAAACGTGACTCGTGTTATTTAAATCAAACGCACTTGAATTACATATTTACATGAAGTTTACTCCTTATGTTTTCGTGTGCTCGTACATTTCTCGACATGTTATTAGATTATTATTCGCACGAATAGATTCATAGGGATCAAGAGCGTCACTTCCCCGCAGGAAGTAAACACTGGCGGGTTTCCTGCTGGGATTCCAGCTCAAGTTCGCCGTCCATCAGGTAAAATGTCGCGCTTTTATTTTCCAACTTGACAAACGACCAACGCAGGCAGCTGAGGCGCCGACCTGGTCGGAATTTGTTGTAGCCTAGCGGGTAACACGCTCCCCGGGGTTCGAACCCCTTTTACTACCACCGTGTCCCTTAACCCCGAGTGTCTCCAGGGGGACTGTCCCCGTCCCTGCTGCTTGTAAAGGCCGCTCTTTAAAACAGGACGGACTGGTCGCGCCCAGCGCTGCATGGAAGTTATGGGTCCCGAGCGAATCCTGCCGAACCCCGAGGAGGAGCTGGGACACGGCGCCGCGGCCGAGGCGTGGAGCGGCGAGGACGCGGAGGACGAGGACGACAACGGCGGATACTATTACCAGCCGCTGAACCAGGACCCGGAGGGGCCGAACGCGGCCTCCGCAGAGCAGCCGGAGGAGCAGGTCCAGGGGGTGCAGGATCGGATAGAGGTACAGGGGTACAGAGGCCGCTTCGTTCGGCGAGGTCGTGCCGGCGCTAATCGACTCGTTTCTGCAGGCGATGGGCCTGTTCCTGCCCCAGCCGCCTCCCCCGGACAGTGATGAGGAGGAGGAGGAGGACGCGGACGGAGCTGCCGCTTGGAGGAGTCAGGCCTCCATCCCCATGGATGCAGGTAATCAGCTTCTCGGGGATTTCTTGGATTTGGCAGTAAGGGTAAAAATCACTGGCACTTCAACTCCGTCATGATGAATTTATTTAGATGGTTCTGTCACGTTACCAAAACCAGGATTCCTGCGTCCATTAAAAACCTGGAACCGCCGTGGAATTTGACAAGAGAATTTTCCAGACCTTGAAAAATTTGGAATACAAAATAAACATATAAAGTTCTGGAAAAGTCATTGACACATGAATGCGTAACGTGAAGTAGACAGTTCCCCTAAGACGGTGTGAAAAACACTCCTGCAAAACCCAGCCGCTGTTGATGCATACGGTAAATGCGTCGGGAAAGGTGTCCGGCGTAAAATGACCTCCTGAATCTGCTCATTTTTGCGGACAACCATGATGGGAGAAGCCGAAGGAAGATGACTGTAGAGTATGTTGTTCCTCCGCCTCGCAGATCATGTGGAGCTGGTGAAGAGGACCATGGCGTCTGTGAACCTGCCCACGCTGGGCGTCCCTGCTTGGGCGCAGGACATCTCGGATGACCAGTGGAAGGCCATGGTGCAGCAGACGCTGCAGTCCTGGCAGGGTTCCGGCAGCCATCGGTTGGAGCGCAAGTGAATCCTGTGCCAACTACGTTACAGTGACTTTTATAACAAATAATTCACCACTAAATCTAATTTGAAATGTAAATTTGGTGCAGGGAGCGAGCGGTCCTCTGCATATTTCATCCCCGGTGTCTGTCCTTCCTTCTTCAGTCCAGTTAACCGCAGCATCGTAAGATGCACAACAAGAGTGAAACGACATCGTCTTTGTGCAAATGCATATTGAGCATTTGATTTGAGCAAATGATTTGGTAAAAAAAGCCGAGGAGCTGCGCTGTTTTGCTAAACCTAATTTCATTTGAAGTTTTTTAAAATGGTAAGTGGACCAAGGAAGCTCCTCTTCGTCTTTTGACCATTATATAACGGAAGTTGATCATGCTTTAATAGAGCTCTACATGCAGATTATTGATTCATGAATGAACAATTTAGAGTCTGGCTTTGATTTCAGTCCAGCGCTGATTATTTTATTAAGATGTCCCCCCTGCCCCCAAGCTATGAGAATCAAATGCACTGTCATGTCTAGTGTCATTTTTGATTTTGACTTTTATTTTGGTTCTGTACACACATGAACATCTGTACAAAATATGATTTTCATACTATGTAATGCTCTACGTAATTAAAGTACAACATATGTACATGTGACCTGGTAAGCATCTTAAGATTAGTGTCAGAACAGAGGTGGGTGGGGTGGGATACAGAGGGAGGGAGGAAGAGTGGGGTGGGTGTGGAGAGACCCTCATTTCTAATAATTCCCCTCTGCACGTTGGATGGACCCTGATACGGTCCTGGGACGGCGAGACCATTTCACCTGACGCCATGCGAATAGGAACACTAAGGTTGTCTAGCAAAACACATTCAATCAGCAACAGAGGAGGTCACAGCGCTCCTCTTTCATATGGCCTGAAGTAGTCTTTACACCCGTACACATCAAAAACACACTTCCTAAATCTGCATTAATCAAACTAAACCTCACATCCAAGGAGGACTTTTTTTTTTTCTTAATGATTTTAGTACAAAGAAAAAAAAAAAAAAAAGCAAAGCAACATGTATAACTGAAGGAGGTGTGGAGAATAGTGTGTGGTGGAGAGGGGATGCAACCCTAAGCAATGCACATCAAGATATACAGTACATAAATATTGCAACAATAACCACAGGCGCTTCTCTCCCATACAATGTGCCTCGATAGTTCATTGAATAACTTACTTCATAATGTTTATTAATAGATAGACTTTAATATTCCCATTAGGAGGATTGTATAGCGCTTTTTTCACATCACACAAGTGCATGTGATCTCCGACCCAACCCTAAGAATATTGCTTAGACGCTTACAAAAATTGAGCCACAAACTATGACTAAAAAAATTTGTATTTTTTTCCTTTTTTTATTGAGGTGAACGAGTTTTCCTGCGTTTTAACAGCAGACCCTTTCCTCAAGTGCAGAGATTCTTGAAATAACATTTAAGAAAGAAAGATGTAACACACAAAACAAAGGCCAGAGGGTGTGGGAGGGGGAATGATTTAAGAAGCTGGGGTGATTTCAATTGGAACGTGAAAAAATTAAAAAAAGAAAAAAGGCCATGCCAGGTTGCATGGTCCAGTCAAGATCCCGTCTTTCTTTTTTAAAATAGGGTTTTAAAGAGAAGGGAGATGAAATAATAAAAACTGCAACACCAGTGGTCACCAGATCGTGGCCCTGCTAGATCTAAGGCCATGTTTCTGTAATCTAAAGGTCACAGTTCATGATATGAAAATCCCAGACAAGCCGCCCCCTTTACATTGTTGTTGTTGTTAAGGTCAACCAACACAAAGCTGAGGAAACCAAACCATGCACAATGTAATGCATGACAATTTTTATTCTTCTGTTATCACTGGTGTCAGCAACAATGCTCACTCCTTGCCCTTAGCTACCATTATTTCAACAACCTACGAGCACAGAAGGCAGGATCTAAAGGATGTGGGCAGCTAAACATCACGTCATTCACAGAAAGTGGATCTGTGATGTGTAGTGTTCAACTGAATACCCCATTCGTGCCACAGTGCTCTAGGGAGACGGGCTGTCTGACGGAGAGAAAGCTGGTATGGAGGTGGAGAGGAACACTACATTCACAGAGAAAGAGAGAGCGAGAGAGTCCCATCATTCTTTTAACATTCAGAAGAGGCTCCGCTGCACGTGGAGGCTATCGGACAGAAAGGCATCATGATCCATGAACCAGTGGATCTTTAGAGTATCCTTCATTTCAACAGAAAGGAGGAGAAAGTGTGCCTATGCAGCGCAGCCAGAGAAGTTTGTGGTTGGGACACAACAGACAGGGCAGGAAAAGAACAAAAAAAATATATATATTCATACAACTAAGAAGTGTAATAAAACATTACTGTTCCACTGTTTGTCTTACCAAATGGTCACTCCAGTTTCTAGTGAGGTTCTAAAGGACTGTGTGCATGTGTGTGTGAGTGGATGTGTATGAATGTGATGTAGTTGCCCCTGCAGTTTAAACGGGGCTCTCCAGAAGGGAAGGGGTGGAAGAGGAAGAACTGGGACTGGCGAGGAGGAGCAGGGGTTTACAGCAGGCGACGCTGGGATGAGACGCAAGGAGGGCGGGGAAGGTGTGGTCAGAGAGCCTCCTGATTGGCCGTCAGATACTCCTCTGCTCGCTTGTGTGCCTCCAGGGCTTTGATAGTGTACACGTCCTGAGGCAGCTCTGACTTTCGTCGCATCAACACCTTGTCCTTCTTCATGTCCTTCATTCCCTGCAGACACACAAATATGAAAACTCATCAGCTTGAGTTTCTGTTTTTGGTTGAACAAACTTCTGGAATGTTTGGCTGTTTCCAATCTTTTGCCATGCATTTCCATTTTGAAGAAAAAGTTCTAGTCCCAGTCCAGTTCCTGCAGGTTCCTGTTAGGGCTGGGCAACATGGCATAAAATTCCTATTTATATATGTATATAGTTGAACAAGAAACCATAAACTAATATCCACCCCTGGTCATTTCCATGCGTCCAGTCAGTACCCCATCAGTACCACTTGCCTGATTGGTTCCGCGCCTGCGTGGTACAGGTTGGATACTGACATGCGCGCAGAAGTGAAAACTTGTTTAATTTTTATTTATTGGGTGGGCACTATTTTAAATGCCTTTAAACTAATTTTTTACGTTATTTAAGGCCTTATATTTTTGGAAGCTCTCGTCCTTGCTTGTGGGTGTGAAAAAATGAATTCCCTGTATGATACAACCACAAGTCAGTGTTGTGTGAGTATTTGATCTTTTTTCTATGAATTATTCAAAATGAAATTCTTTTGATACAGTATTTGTAATAAAGTGCACATATAATTATTTTTAATTACATGTGCACTAACATAAAGTACAGTTTGAAAAAAATATTTTGTGTCAATCTGTTGGCAGCTAATTCGGTTTTAAAATATATTATGAGAATGTGTTGTGAGTTGAACATATTTTGTCCATAGAGGGCAGTAAAAAGCTCACCCTCCAGATTCACAGTTAGTTAAACAGATTCAAAATGATTCAAAACTAAGTGGGAGTTACAAAAAAAACAATATATATATATATATGTGTGTGTGTATGTGTGTATATATATATATATATATATATATATATATATATATACACACACACACACACACACACACACACACACCACACACACACACACACACACATATATATATATATATATATATATATATATAAAGTATGTGCTGACAAAAATAATGGTGTTCTTCTAGTGTTCATGGGGGAAGGTGTTACCTGTGCAGCCTCAGACTCCACCGTCTTTTTCAGTAACTGGATGTCCTCAGCAGTAGGGGTCTCAGTCTCCATGGAGTACAGCGGCAACCCCCCGGAGAGCTCATTATACAGCATGTACTGCGCAGACACCACATGAGAACTGTAAACCCAAGTACATCACAAAGCAGTCCAGAGAGCGGTGAGAGAGAGAGAGACTGACCTCGTCCTGCGGGTGTCTGGGTTGAAGTGAAGGGTAAACCTTTGTACTCTACAGAAAGACAACAGAGTGAGAGATGAGTGTTCTCCATGTCTCACACACACAATAATTTTATTCTGGTTTAGCGCCCCCCCACATCAGCATCACAAGAGATGAAGTGTGTTAATTCTGATATTCGGGAACAAGAGCATCGGCAATGATTAATAATTAAGTGAGAGTGATCGACTGGAAAAGAAAATGAAAGTACCTGAGGGTTCTGCTTTGCCAGCTCCTCGATTTTATGCCAGATTTCTTCTCTTTCTTTCAGTTTGTACTTCTCCCTGAGTGGTGCATCAAATGCTTACATTAACTCCTGCATTAAAATGAACATTGTAATGCAATACTGCTCAATTTCACAGCAGTCCCTGATCACCCCGCTGCACATCCGTCCAGCCAACGGTCACTCACTTCTGTTTCTCAGCCTTATACTGCTGAGTGCAGTCATCAAACAGTTTCTGGTTCATCTCCATGAAGAGTTTGAGAGCGTTGTAGATCAGACCATGGATTGTTCTGAGGGGGGGAGAGTGGGACAGAGCAGTTTACCTAAATTTACTGTAAACTGTATTCTGTCATTTCAAGGGCCATTATATTGGATTCTCTCGAACGGTTCACAGATATTTGCATGTATTTGTTGTCAACTGACCAGTCCGCAGCTGTGCAGGACCCTACACAACAGCAGTGTGCCCTAACACCACTTCTTACTCAATTTGCACTGCAGTAGCGTTTCTATTGGATCAGACACTGTTTTTTCTTTCCTAGCACTTTACTACTGTCATGGCTGACCTGTGTATATGTTGATGGATATTATAAGGTAGACAGAAGTCATGCAAAGATCAACACAGCTTCACGCACAGAACATTTTTCTGTCCTGTCTTCAGGACAAACACTGATCCGAGAGAGAAATGTGAAAAGAGGGCGATTGTGTTTTTGTGTGTGTAGACAGGAGCACGGTGAGAGACGCACTTGTTCCAGTGGCTCTTGGAGTTCTTGTAGAGCGCTGGGAACATGATTGGCAGGATCTTGGCAGCATTGTCACTGATCAGACTCATGATGTACTCATTGTTCCAGTAGTACAGCGCTCTCTCAGCCACCTACACACAGCAGAAACGCACACAGTCAAGCAGGCAAACCCCCTCTCCATGTAGAAATAGCTGCATTTGCTTCCAGAAAAGCAACTCTGCCCCTTTGACACTGACACCCCACTGAAAAACTCTGTCCAATGTTTTCACACCATTCTTCCCACTAACAAGAGTGTGTGTAGAGGCCTAGTGGGTAACACACCTGCCAATGAACCAGAAGACCCCATGAGTAACCAATGTGCAACAGATTGTACCTGGAAGTGGGGGCTGGACACACACTTGGCCAGCTGTCTGAAGAGAGGCTCCATGACTTTGACAAACTCCGTTGGCTCAATGACATCTAGGATCTCTTCTAACTCGTTGAGGAACATCACCTCTTTAGGGCTGTGGGTCTTGGGCCAAAACTTCAGTAAACCCATAATCACCTGATGGAATAAGTTAAAGGTCACAAGGGCTTGTTTTATGCACCATACACACCTTCAAATACTCAAGTCCTTCCGCACAAGGAACAAACTGAAGCTCCAGGCATATTCAGACACTGTACAATGGACAACAGTAAGGAAGTTTATTATATTACTGACTGGCTCAGTGAGGCTGCTGTCTTTTTCCAAGAACTGCACCACACAGTAGGCCAGCTGCAGAGAGAAGAAGAAGGAAAAAGGACAATGATCCAGATGTTCTTCATCATTCATGTAGCCATATATCAAACCACTCCGAGGTACAAAGAAACCACTTTAAAAATGCTTTTCAATTTTATAGCAGCCATTCCAACACCAATACACCTTCAATCAACCACTGCTGTGAACAGGACTTAAATGAAAGCGTTCGTTTAGAAGGCTGTATATTTCCCACTTAATAAAGGATGATCTCATTTTATCATATTATAATCTTTAGTTGGTGGCTGTATATTCTATTGTATATATTTCATCGTTGAACAAATAAGAGAAATAATGAAATACTGAAGCAGTAATCGCTGCATTTCTTTTTAAACCAATGTATTTGTTATGATGCTTTGAAGCAAAGACACCAGAGGCAAAACACCAGATAGCTGGGTTACCTTAAGACAGAAGCCATCCTGTTGGTTAATCCTGACTTCAAGCTTAAGTTAATTGAGCTAACTGAGAAATCCTGTTTTTGTGGAACACCCCTCAGGCCCCCATAGCTGAAATTCACATTGTAGCAGCACCTGTGGATGATAAACGCTCAGAGACTTGACTTTGTGCAGAGGCAGCAGTACTCTGATCAGGAACATTTTGTGCTCCTCCTTCAGTGGTAGGGCAAACCCGTTAATTATGCTGCAGAGACCAAAGAGAGGCGGAGGAAAGACAATTTGTATTTAAAAACTTAAAAATATTTATTTATCTGTGATCACACACACTCACACACACACTCTCACCTCCCTAGGATTTCTAACAGCTCAGCAATGCCGTTGTGATGCTCAGTTTCGTATATAAATCTGAAAAAAATTAAAAGAACAAATCAGCCTTGACAGAGACGCGTCTCCAGCTCCTGCTTCAGGACTGTGAGAATCTGGGCTCTCACCTGTAGAATATGTTATTAATCTGGCGGCGGACGTAGGCCCTGAGGCCCAGGAATTTGCCATAGATCCTATGAAGGATAGTCTTTAGGAAGTCCCGCTCCCTTGGGTCTTCACTGTCAAAAAGCTCCAGGAGCTTTAAATAAATAAAAAAAAAGGCCCAAAATAAGTCACATTATTTCAAAAATATTGTTTTATGTGCATAAATTCCAGTTCATTTTTTTTTTTAAATTAATGACTACACTGATAAGTAATTACATCAACAAGTGAATTTCCCTGTCATGCTACTAACAATTAAGACTTCAACCATTGCATACAATAATGTTATATAATTAGCTTTTAATAGTATTGAGACCTGGACTCCATTAGACCTCTGAAGATGTGCTGTGGTATTTGGCACTGAGCAGTCATGAGCTGGTGCCTACATGGATCAGAGTTGCATTCCAGCACAAGTCTCAAACTAGTCGTGTTTGCAGTGTGGCAGGGAACATTCATCTGCTGAACTGCAATCTACTGGATCAGACAACACGAGACAGTTTGCACTCCATACGAGCATCAGTAAGCCCTGTCTGCCTGTGACCCTGTTGCTGGTTTACCAGTTTCCTTCCTATGACCACTTTTGCTAGATCCAGACCACTGAAAACCAGAAACAAGCCTCAAGAGATGTGGAGATGCTACCTCGCTATCTAGCCATTGCAATCTGATCCCTGTCAAAGCAACTCAGATCGCCACATTTTTTCCTGCTTCCAATCAATCAACTGGAAGGAGAAAATGTTCACTTGCATGCCTAATACATCCCACCCACTGCCAGGTTCTACTCTAAAAAGATACGGTCATATTCTTATTGCTGATTGGCATATATAATTCTGTTTTCCCTACAAACAGGCACCTCAAAAATAAGTTTGTTTACTTACAGACAAAACAAACTTTTGGTCAATGTACTTTTTGGCAATATTAGGCTGGAAATCAGGAGACTCCAAGAACCGTAAGAAAAACTCGTACACCAGCTGCAGGAGAAAGTAGAACAAAGATGATTAACGTGGCAGAAAAAAAAAAAACAATTGTAAATGATAAAAACACACAGGGAACCGCACAGATACCTGTAAGTGAGGCCAGGCTGCCTCTAGTGTTGGCTCATCCTCTTCAGGGTCAAACTCGGCCCCTGTGGGGTTGGAGGACGGGGGCAAGGTCCGGAAGAGGTTCACTGAAAACTGATCAGAGCACACAATTCAGCACAAACCAGACAAAGATTTCTTCATGTTATAGGACAAACCCTGCGTGTCTAGCCCAGTCTCTCTCGTGAGGCGTAGTTGGGGGAAAAAAAACAGAGCTGTGTGGGTACGTGGTAAAAACGCTGTTAAAAAGATCCAGGAGCTGATCAGAATCCCTGCACTGAATCTAACAGTGGTGAAATTATTAATGAATCATATTTATTAAGTACTGATGGTATTTGTAATGTATGTAATGAATGTAAAAGGCTTGAGTGGGCAGATTAAGCAGTCTGATCTGTCTATTCCAGTAAATCCTGAATACAGTCTTGATTTGTCTTATAAGACCAATTTCAGAACTTCAGTGCAGACTACTCAACATGGGATCACCCACTCTGTATAGACCGGTCAGGTTAGAATGCAAACAATCTGTGGGCAATATATTTTTTAAAATAAAAAGGCAGGTTATAGTAATGGCTGCTCCAAGGCATTTCACAAAAAAATACAGAAGACACTATCACTATTTATAGTTTCATTTATAATCCATTCACTACATTTTGAATAAAATGTTTCATAATGAACTACGAAAAAGAGAGGGATAGGGTAAGGGGGGAAAAAAAAAAAAAAAAAGAGACATGAAAACGCATATAAATTCTGTGCCATCACAAGGCTCTCTTTGTCCTCTTCACAAAACACGAGCCATAATGCACGGGTCTCTGACTTCATAAGAGCCCTGGTTGGCAGACACTGGGGTAAGGAGAGAGACGACAGGCAATGACGGCCGCAGCATGACCAGGACACACAACAGCAATTACCGCAATTTACGGCATATAAGCCGCTACTTTTTTCACGTGCTTTGAGAACTGTGGCTTTTACAACGATGCATCTGATTTATGGATTTTTATAGGCAAACTAACTTCCTGCCGCCAACACACTGAACCTCGTCATGTCAGACCAATTAAATTACTGAACCAATGATACAGTTTTGGCAAACTCACTCACACTTAATTCTTCAGATCAGCAATTTTGTGCTTCGTGCACAGACCCTAATCATGAAAAACACACAAGAAATGCATATAATCAACTTTCAAGTTAAAAGCTGATGAAGAAGCAATGTGAGTTCGAGAGCACAGGTGGACGATGGCGATACTGAGGAAGACTATTTTAGTGATGTTAAAAAGCACTGTTCTGAAAAAAGAATTTGTGCTTTTTATGTAGTTATGGATATTACCGGCAATAATTTAATAATTTTTTTTTTTTTATTTGTTAATGTCATGTTTCAACATGGACACTTGTGGCCTATAGACAAGTGTGGCTTCCTTTTCTTTTAAAAATCAGTAAGTGCAGCCTATATTCGGAATTTACAATACACACACACACAGTGAATGTGTGTATATACAAAAAGCAAAAATGGCACAGTACAAAAGCTGTGTGTTTACTGCGGTCCCCCATCAGGTGGAGAGGAAGAGCAGGTGTGTGCTGCTTGAATTGTGATGCCTAATTACCCATCACTCCCAGGATAAATGTATGCACCCATGGAGCGACAGTTTAGCTCCCACCAGTCACTGCAGTGCAGACAGAGACATGGCCAGGAGAGCGAGAAGGGGCTGGTGAGGTGACCTATCCTCCGGCAATAAATAATTATCTTGGGCTTCTGCTGGCAGCTTGGTGGGAGGCGGAGAGGTCTGGTCAGACATCATTACTGAGACACGCATAACGTAGATGACAGCAGGACAGCTCAAAAGATATGGCCACAGCTCACAATATACAGCTCACATTTTATGGTTTTACAGGACCATGACTATACGGGACATTTTTTTTGGTCATACATGGTCAAAAAAAAAAAAAAACTGATACAAAACAAATCTATACTAATGTGTTTAGTATTAGCAAAACTTATTTGGCTGCCAATGTGAGAGCTCTCATATGTTGGGAAATTGGATATCAAATGGAGCACCTCATACCTGCTATTGCTTGCAATTGAAATAGGCCTAACCCCATGCACCTCTCTCCCAGACCTCCTTCTTAAAGCTGCTGTGAGATTGACAAATGATTTAGTGGCTAACGCTCAGAGAATTTGGAATCAAGTTCAGAACTCGTGTAAACTCCAAGATACATCAGATCGTGCCTAGTGTTGTTTTTGTCAAAAAATTGTTTTGACTAGATATCAGCGAACCTTTAATAAGTGACTAAAGCAAGATGAGATGTAAATGCTGGTAATGTGATGATAACTATAACAAAATATATAATGTAATATTGTTGACAAAAAAAAAAAAAGACTAAATGGGGTTTGCAAATTAAAAACTATACTAAAATGTCTTTATTTTCATTGACTAAAACACTTCCCTTCATTTAATCGTGTTATTATTATGCAGTAGTTCTGTTTCCTGTGTCTCCAATTCAGTCCAATTCAGTCGCACAAAAGATGTCACTTCTGCAACACATTAATTCGATTTCAGGATGCTTGTGGTAGGTTATAGATATATAATGGTAGGTCAGCAGATGGCTGAGATAAGACGACGAAATGACCTTTGAACACACTTCCCTTCCAATAAAGTGGAAAAGAAAGCAGAATGTGTGGGTGGAAAAACCTGGGGAGAAACGCAGCAGATGGAATGGCTGTAGATTATCCTTGAGTCTATAAAGTAACAATTTGTAGCTAATCCCTAAATTTAGGGAGTTTTGGTGTTCTACATTTAAATGCTACTTTGATGTGTTTAACTTCAAATTTTCGCTGAACCCTGAAACAGCGTTATTAACTATTCATTATCATTCATTGACCATTATTGACCATAACAATAATCCAGTCTTGAAATACAAAATAAGAAGGCGGAATGTGTCCCCTTTTAAAAACGTGGTTAAGGGAACTTAAATTGAATACAACAATAATTAGAAAGAAACCCCATAGACATAAGTTTATGATAATTGCCACCCCTTTGTACATTTTCCACTTAAGTGTTACAACATAGTGATTGTGGGTTTGTTGTCTGTTTTTTTTTGTCACTTATGATAAAAAAAAAAAAAAAATTAAAACAATTTTAATTTTGTATGTAATTATGTATGCAATTTTGCATTTTTAGTATGAAACCAGTAGTAGGGCTGAACAAAACTATTTAATTGCAATTTATTTGACAGATATTGCAATTTGATTATCCTTTTTTTGCTAAGTCTGTTCAGTATTCACTATAATATGTGTATTAAAAACTGTAGCAGAACACCGTACATTGAAATATGAACTGTAGCAAAGTTCATATCGGTAGCAAACTTGCTTGCTTTTAAGTGGGTGTGGCTTTAACTTGGAACACATCTGATTGGTGAGAATGATTGTCTATCACACAGGGAGGTTAATGCAATGTGATTAACTGTGAACTTTGCCTGAACTTTGCTCTGCTGCACACCTCCTTCGACAGGAGGAACGGATTCTATCTGACGTCACTCTCCCCACGTACTCAGAAGCGGCCCTGTCTACCCCTGCTTTGCCCATTTGGCTGCACGCACACACCATTTGACACAATCACCACCACAGTGAGCCAACACCATCGCTGCAGCTGTATCTCTTCTGCCTGCATCCCCAACGCCCCAGAGTGTCACCAACACTCCAGTCTCTCACTCACTGACTGTCCAGCACCCCGCAGCATGTCTTCCCACAATAACCCTGGCATTAAGTGATTTTCAAATAGCATTTATTCAAATCATGATTCCGGTTAAAATGCAATCAACCATTCAGCCCTAGCCAGTAGCAAGCAAAGCACATAGTATTTCTTTGGAAATACTGCACTTATACTGTACTGTACCAGTGCAAAGGAGCCCCCAAAAAAACACTAAAAGCTTCATCATGCTTTCTGTCAGGTATTTCAGAGGTGAGGTTACTATACATCTCACTCCAGCTGAGACTCTCAGGAAGTGGCATATCCAAAAATATATTACCATTTATTCATGCATCACTGTGGAACAACACATTTGTTTAACTCATGATTAGTAACTAATGGTTCCTGGGTGTGTGTGGGTGTGTGTGGGTGTGTGTGTCCCCTCACCATAATAACAGCCTCAGGGTAGATGGACTCTGTCACCACATCGCGGTTGTGAGTGATGTATTCCACCATCTCGTTCAGGCCGGCACGCTTTACTTCCTTGTACTTGAGATCACTCAAGGGGTCTGTGACGAAGTCGAACAGGACGCAGCATTGCCGGAGCTTCTGAATGAACAACTCCTCACGATCAATCGGAGGGGCATCTGGGGGGGGAAAAAAAGTTTTTAAATGAATTAATTTCAATAAACAAGAGAATGTCATGAGAACAGGAATTCACTTGCTGTCAACAAATCAGACATGTCCAACAAGCAGGTCTGGGTCATCATGCCGTGCCCTCCGTATTGTTAAAAGGCTAAACAAATATTAGGGAATTTCATCTCCACAGCACTAGTCAATGTGATATGTACCGATTCCGGGACAATGTATTTTAATATGGAACCATTACATTTGATTCCTCTGCTTTTAACCCATTGCCTTGCTTTGCTTAAGGGGACCTCAGTG
The DNA here is from genome assembly GCF_900700375.1 of Denticeps clupeoides. NCBI lineage: Eukaryota > Metazoa > Chordata > Actinopteri > Clupeiformes > Denticipitidae > Denticeps > Denticeps clupeoides. Next base: position 6,732,682 of record NC_041714.1, read on the forward strand.
GCACCTTGGCGGTTCGCCTCCTTACCTGCTAGGCCACCACTGCCCACCAACACTATTTTTTTTTTTTTACAATTTTACAATCTTGTATTACATTCTTCTCCAAACATGATTAGGCAAGTTTGTTGTTCCCTCACAAGCCAACATTACTGCACTTGGGGAAGCGAGCGCTGCCTCTACGTGGGTTCATTTACCATCATGGTCATAACCAAGCAATCACCACACAACTGACTTTGTGTAACCTTTTTAGAGACCAGCTTTGGGGGTTTTATCCAAGTCATGCTCTTCTCTAGCTTTACTCTGCCGGCAACACAAGCTGTCTTTTTGCATTGTATGTAGGACAAAGCACATTAGTTGGGTTTAGTCAATCAGTCAGATGTTTGCTGTTGCTGTGCTGCCTGTGCAGAAGACACTACAACAGTCGAGTGTTTACGAGTATTTTTACTAGTTTTTACACATTGTACTTAGTATTTATACTGCACTCCAGTTTACAACTGTGACATTACAGTAGCAGAATGTTGCTCTTTGTAAGACCTACACTGTCTAGGGTTGTGTACTAGCAAGGATCTCACAAAACGATATACATAACGATACACGGGTCGCGATGCGATATATTCTACAGTTCACTGGAAAAAAATTTGTACACTATTTGTATACAAAAATATCGTCGTTTCATGTCCCTGTAACGATACAACATCACCACATTGCTACGGTGTTTCTAGAACAATTTCTAGAACCATCTAGAATTATTTTTAATGAACATCAGGTTCACACCATCAGGCTTCTGTGTGCATATGTCTGTAAACAGCTCTATATCAGTTCAGATGGATCTGGTTATTACATAAGCTCCTTTACAGATGAGAGGTGTCTGATCCTGAGAGTGTGGGATTTACAATGCGTAACAAAGCGACATGGCTTAACGTGGGACATTCGCCCCAAAGCAGTGTGCCTCCCGGTCAAGGACAGAGACAGAGGAACTGATCCGCTTTTGAGAAGCGGCAGCCACGGCACGACAACAAAAGGCCTTAGTCGATATTTTTGATAAATGTGGGTGTACGAGAATGCCAATTGACATCAGTAACACAAACTAACTTTAGAGAATTGTATTAGGACAGGGGACAAAAGGCAGCATAAAGCTATACAGTAAAGATGGAGCACAGGACAACAATAAGTGCACATACTGACCAAGGCGGGTCAATATTCCGAGCTACGTGGTTGAAAATAGCAGCTCAGGAAAATAACAAGGACCGGCTGAACTGGAACACACACAGTCGCAGCAGGAGGACGTTTGTGAAGTGATGGCCGTTCAGCTGCTGAACTAGAGAAGAAATGATGCCCTCTATCCTATTATTAGAAATTCAAATCCTAAATCCAAAGCAGCCCACATCCATCAGAATCCAGAGAGCCAGGCCCATACTGACACACACCTGCCAATTGTCCCACAGAGCACTGATCTTATTCAAGTCACACTTTTCAGCCCATCAATGAATGGAACATGTGTCCCTAGATGCCATCAACAAGCACCCCCAATCTATTTCCCACCTAATTAAAATGAAGAACACAGACAAGAAACAAAGTAGACACGGAATGGTAGCAGAATGAGTAAATCCTATCTTTCAAGGAGGCAGGAGGGATGATGGGAAATGGAGTTGGCACTCAACTGCTTCTGTCCGCCACTACTTCACTAGGAACGTAAGCTGATTACAGGTATAATCATGGTAAACAACACCAGTACTCTACAGCCCTGAATGACCTCACTCCCCGCTGCTTTATAGCTCATTATTTTCCTCCAGGGCTTACTGCGGCTGACCACTCGCTTTTCTTTCACTTTCAGCTGACGTACTGAAGACTGGCACAATGTGCAAGATGCAGAAACAGAAATAAACACATGACCCCTTAATACGAAGGGTGTACGAAAACATCTCACAGACATACGATGGGTTGTTCCAGACAAAAATCTAAATTGATCATATGACATATAAAACAGCATATTTTTTTGGTTTAATGATGCACCAAATATTCTCTATAGGAGAAAGATCTGAACTGCAGGCATATTCTGTGATGAAGTACGGCTGTTATAATAGCTGCAGTATCTTGTTTGGCATAGTCCTGCTGAAATACTTTTCAGCCAATAGCTGCCCCCGTACCAACTTGTTATTTCTGTTTGTTTTGTTAATACTAATACAATCAATATCATATCCACGTGATATGCAAATAAGCATGCCATTTGCATATGATTAGGATTGCAATAAAATGAAAAATGGAATTCACAATTATTTGCAAAAAATTATTTAGCCAAATCAAAATTATTTAGCTAAAGAATCAGATGGTATTTCATGACAGATTGCTACCATGTTTATGAGGTCCTTCACAGTTCCCTACAGCAGCAGTTCATTTGATCATACTGGCTGACAGTAATACAGTCAGAGCGCTGCTCTTATAATATTACATTTCAGTGGCGAATGAGAAAATGAGCAGGTTCTGCATTTGGGACACACACACACACACACACACACACACACACACAAAACAGACTGTGCAAAGCTTCCAATCTCTCTATTAGTGTGTGTGTGTGTGTGTGTGACCGTAGTGTTAGACTACTGACTCCACACTATTTCCACAAGATGGGGGGAAAAAGAAGAGAAAATTAATAAAGACACGAGGAGTTGTCAAGGCTGGCTTCAACAGGACAAAGAGCAACTACTGAAGTTCGGCGCGGCTCACAGGGTGACGCACTCATGCATTTTATGCATGTGAAAACACACGCACGCACACACACACACAGATCAAACACGAGGATACAAGGTTACAAAAAGGGAACATGAAAGAGACCACAAACTCGCCCATGGCCCATAATTAGTAGAGTTAATGCCATCGTTGTTTATCATGATGATATCAGAATAAGTTATTCTGTTGTCTTAATACCAGCGCACAACAGGAGTTTTGTCAGTACTATGAGTGTTCCTGGGAAAAGGGAGTTTAGCGATACAAGAACAAGTCAGTCAGTCACACGATTATTAGCTAGAATCTCTTAAGATTGGCCATTTGGGAGAAGGGGAGAAGAGGCACAGCCAAACAAACATGACTTGGGACAAGCATCGGAAAACAAGACCTTGAGGGGTCCTATCTTCAGAAATTCTGGCAAAATAAAACACAGATAGCAAAGCCTTAGTAAAAGGCAAACAATGTGTTTTTGGAGGGGCAGATCATAGAGGGCAATAACTCATTCCTCTAGATCTTTATGATGAAGCTTTCTGCTTTTTAAGGGGCTGTACAAATTTTGCCTTGGTTTTTTGTAAAAGTTGAAGTGTGCAAGCGACAGTCAGAGTTGAAGCATACAAAATACCAGGCCTACAGACGGGTCGTAATGACAGAAAAACGAAGATTTACTCAGATTAGTGCAGGGTGGTTGGCATTTCCCATGTGCTTGTGTGGCTTGCAAGAAAGCCAAATCAGATTCGAACTGCTGTAGTTGTAGACTACTATTATAATCTAAAAATAAATAGGGTGGTAGTAGCCTAGTGGATTAGACACACAGAGTCCCAGGTTCAAACCCCACTTACTACCATTGTGTCCCTGAGCAAGGCACTTATGTCCCTGTCACTACTGATTGTAGGTGACTCTGGATAAGGGTGTCTGGTAAATGCTGTAAATGTTAAAAATCACGTACCCCTGAGCTACTGTTGGTTTCAGTTTTTGTGCAATGTTTTAAAGACGGGCAGATACACTCACAACCGTGAATAATCTTGAAATTATCTGAACCTGAAAACACCAGTGGAAGCAGATGTGACTGAACCCATGGATTGGGATCATGTGTAGACAAAACTGGCCATTATGGAGTCTGAGCTTCAGGGGCTGTTGGATAATAACTATCACGGAGAAGGGGGGAGTTGCATGCTTGAGAGCAAATGAAAAAGGGATATTTTCATGCTCTTAAAATAGTTCATTCTTTGAATTTTTAATGTTCGGCTAATGTTAATTATTCTCAATCACTGCAACTCTGCAATTACAGAGCCACAGAATATTTGGCTGAATTATAGAGCTGCCTTGCATGCGCCTTGGTCAATAAAGATTAAGGCAAAACGCAGTTTAAAACACACTTTGGTGTTGCTGTAATTATTGGATTCAGTAACTGCAATAAGACAAAATAATTAAGTTAAATTTCTTCATTTAAAGCATTTATCTGCCTATTATTTTCAGACCCTGTTGAAAAATGCACTGATGAAATACTGAATTTATGAAATCAAGTCATACAAATCACCAAGTGAAAATACCAATGTCAAAAACAAACAAACTGAACAACCCACCCCACCCCCTGACATTTCAGATCTCAGACACCAGTCATTCACTACCAGATTACTGCCACTACCCATGCTTGTGGGGGTTATTAGAAAGCGTGTATCGGAGCACGCCCTAATCGCTGTACAGGGCGAGCTGAGCTGCGGCAAGGAGGGCCCGTCCTACTTCCAGCAGACACTCACACCGCTGATCCAATTACCCAGCAAGAGCGGTCATGTGCTCCCAGTAAGAGAGCACACTAGAACCCTGTCCCCAGGACAAGTGAGACAGCCAAAAAGCGAGAGATACCCCTTTTCGATCACTCTGGTTCCCATGCCGGTTCCCAATTTTGGAACCAGTGTCGGGCCAAAAAAAAAAAAAAAAAACGACACCACCAGGTCCTAAACTTTGCTGGTCTCAAAGATGGAATCCATGATGTAACAAGCGGTGGGCGGAGTAATCAGGCAGCTTTAGAAGAGAAAATGGCAGAGCTCCAAAGTCCGGTCACATAGAGTGCTAGGGCGGCACGATTTGGGGAAAAAGACATATTGCGATTATTGACATCAATATTGCGATATGCGATTGCGATATGATAGAGGACACTTGCTTGTATATCAATGAAAAGTCGCATACTAATAGTGAAATGTTTAATTTCAAAGTGAAACATACAAACTACTTATAACAACCTGAAATGCTTTCAAAATACAATATTACACAAAATTAAATAAATCACTAAAAACTATTTTACATTACTGTCGAACGACAAACCCTGGTAAGGCTAAACAACTGTTTGATTATATTTGGCCATTATAAAATCCCGTATTATAGTTCTTACGTTTAACCAAAACGTTGTTTGGAGGTTGACTTGAACTCAGGGATGCATAGCTTTGCTAGCTTAGCTAAGGTTAAGATTTGCAAACTGAGGTGAATTTCTTTAGGAAACCTTCAAAGTTTGAGAAAAGTTAACTAAACAGCTAAGAACAGTCTAAATAGTTAATGCCTACATTTAACCAAAACGTTGTTTGGAGGCTGACTTGAGCACAGGAATGCATAGCTTCGCTAGCTTAGCCTATCTTAGCTAAGGTTAAGACTTATAAAACGGGATTTTATAATGGCCAAATATATTCAAAACAATTGTCCCGCTTTACCTATGAAATGTAATCCACCGGGATCTGGTTTGGAGCGTACAGCGGTTTGTACAGCCCCAAGCAGCACAAGAGTGAGGCATTTTTATGCACTTCTCTCCATAGACATGTATATGCTTCACGCCACAGCAGAGCCTCTCGCAATATGGCGGCGACGATGACGTAAAATGCAGCGCATCATGCGGCGTCTAACCATATGTCTCTGAATCGAAAGTCATGTGACCAAACACGTCACATCCGACTGAAGTGAGACTTTAGTCAGCTCGCAAACTTTGAGAGAATGGATCGGATATGTTGCCGATCCAATCCATTTACTAATCATTTAAATTGCAGCTTTTTGCGTTCATGTAATCGCACAGACTGACATCGCAATTACGATTGCGATTAGATTAATCGTGCAGCACTATAGAGCACTGAAGAAATGAAAGCTCTAATGATATGGACTTCCACAGAAATTCAACAAAAGGATGATTCTCCATGATGCATGTATAATGGGTGTCAAAACTGTGCAACACTTCAATAAAACAATGTTTATGCAATACCAACATATGCAAATAAGTCGTCAGGAGGTTGCCGGTTTCGAATAGGTTAAAAAAAGCAGATGACACATTCCGTTGTGTCACCGTGTGCTGTGCTGCAGTGTATCACTTTCACTTTACTTTCAAGATAGTGTGATGCACGAGACAACAATGTCAATGGTCTGAAAGCTACATGAGTGCTGTTAGGTTTAACATATGATAGCCAGTACTAAGTTAAAATGTGGTGCATATGAATATTTGAATTAAGCCTGATGCACTATTCAATATAACATATATAAACTGAACTTTAAATGTCTTGGTTATGATAATAATTTGCTTTGAATTTCATTGAAATTAGTAAAAAATGAGAGGTAACCGTATATCAAATGTCTGCAAAACCTTCAGTGTTTTGAAACAGGGACAAAAAGAAGGGGCTGTGCAAAAGTGGCAGATATCTAAAAGATTACGATGTAATGGATTCAGTGCTGGAATTTCTTATTAGTGGGCGTGACCTGTGACTGTCATTATCATGCAGACCCAGACCAGTCCTGGGTTTGTTCCCAGTTCACCAGCTGAGCACCACTGTAGTCAAAATGAGGTGAGGGTGAGAGGGTGTGATAGAGAGAGAGAGAGAGAGAGAGAGGGGGGGGGGGGGGGTGTGAGGCCAGTGGAAAACTAAATTACAGGAGCTTTTAAATGGTATACAAACAGCACTAAAATATTACTTTACTACAACAAGCAGAACAAACACAATGTGCTTCAATGTTCTCTGAATCACAGTAGTTGAAATAAATGGCCAAGTTTGACCTTGTTTTTTGGAGGTGTTTTGGGTTCATTGTCCCAGGTTAACTGTGGTGGCAAGTGCTCACACATAGAACCCATCCAAAGTAATCGACACATAATAATAATCAGGCAAGTTCACCAGAATAAACAGGACTGATCCAACTAGCACCGCAGCTCTGAACCGTGACTTATGTAATGGTGCTTCCCTGTGCTCCACAGACAACCAGCTGACCCTCATCTCCCTGGTAACCACTGCGCTCCAGTGATGAGAGACAAACCTGCTTTGAAGCTCTCAGATGAAAAGATCTATGCTAATGTTATGCCTCCTTCAAACGAATAAGAAACAAAAGTTGTGGGTCATGAAGCAGACAAACCCACCATGGGAAGAACAGAAGGACAGAGAACGGATCTAAAAAGAATATTATAGTGTGTTACTTAGTGCACCAGAAAACGTGAGTGGGCAGGAGGACTCTTACCTTTGAGGGCGGGGAGCTTCTGCAGCTCGCGGTTCTTGCTGAGGTTGAAGCGTGACGAGCTCTGGCGGCGCTCCTTCTTGACAATCTGCGGCCCACCGGAGTACTTGATTTTGTTGAGCTGTGTTGGGGGCGGGGCGCTGTTGCTCGGACGTTTGCTGGCGGTCTGCTGCTGCTGGGCCTAGCGCACGAAATCGCCATGTTAGTGTGGCTCAGTTCAAATACACCTGCAGAATACAACCCCAAAAATCCACGATATCTTTCCAAACATCCTAAAAGGCATTCTCCATCTGACAATGAGAGAAAAGAAACTAATTAACTAACTAATTCTCTAAATTGCCAGTAGTCAACAAAACTAATTCTAATGATGCATTCCAATTTAACCCAAAAAGCCTTACACTGAATCGACGCAAATGCATACAGACGTTTCTCAATGCATTGCATGGGGCAGTGGTGGCCTTGCGGTTAAGGAAGCGCCCCCATAATCAGAAGGTTGCCGTTTCAAATCCTGATCCGCCAAGGTCCCACCTAGGTGCCACTGAGCAAAGCACTGTCCCCACACACTGCTCCCTGGGCACCTGTCTTGGGCCACTGCTCTCTAAGGGTGATGGGTTAAATGCAGAGGACACATTTCACTGTGTGCACCGTGTGCTGTGCTGGTGTGTATCACAATGACAATCACTTCACTTTCACTACTCTCAGCACTGCAACTATATGGATTGTGCTGTTGAAACGATGGCTTGTTTTCATCGTCCATTCTTTACATTACTGACAGCAGCAGACTGCATGTATCTGTCAGTGGTCCAATCAATTCAAGTATGTGCGAAAAACCCTGCACTGGCTATAGTGGTGTGGGGACAATAATCAACATAGCAATATATGATGCTCCATCCTCCAGTCGAACACTGATGAAGCGCTTGTATCCAGTGTCAGTTGGGTCACAACAAATGAAGAACACATGGAGGAGCGGTAAATCTTCCCACTAATGGACAGCCTGCACAGCAACAACTCATGCAGGAAGTCACAAAAGATCCCAGAAGGACATAAAACCAGCTAAGGTCAATGTTCATAACTAAACAATAACAGAAGACAACAATGATATTCATGGGAGAACCGGAGAGAAAAATAAATAAATCAAATAATAAATCTGCGCAGATCTCTAGAATTTTGGGATCACCATGTTCTGTGAACAAACAATACACACCCCATTATGTCTAAAACCTCAGGTCAACTTACCAAAACTGCAGGCAAAAATTTCTTGTAGCGAGCAAAATTTATACCATAAGTACAGTCCAAATCAACAGTCACTGATCTAGAGGGGGCTAATAAAAGTAAGATGTAGTACTAAGCAGCAACATTGGTTTGATATTTTAAATAATATGTTGGACCATTGTTTTTTTGCTGCTTTAATTTGCTGCTTTTTTAATTAACGCTCTGTGGTGAGAAGCATGGCCAATGTCTCCTGGTGTTCAAAGCACTCGCCCACGGAGTTCTGATTCTGAGCTTTGCAAGTCCAGACAAGCTAGGACATTAGCTCTCATAGGCCAAATAGCTCTCATAAAGATGTCCAGAATTCATATTTATTAGGTACCTAATAAATTGTGACATCTGCACAATGTTCACCACCATATCATAAATAAATAACAAGTACACTTCAAATAAATTATAACATTAGATCATATGCTAAATCCATGCTGTAGGGGAACTAGATTAGAGAACTATGTGATAATTGCTTTGATTGATACATGAACTGCTCTCTCAAAAATAATAAAATAAAATAAATAAATACCAATGCATAATGGACTTTCTTCCATTTGCAGTGCCGTGGCGATACATCATGGCAGTTCCTCAACCCGCTTCCATGCAGTTTTCAGTTTTGAGTCAAGCTAGACTATCGTGCACATGCATGGGAGGAAAATCTATTTTGCTGACTGACGTACATCTGACTTTACTATGACGGGTGGTGATTTGGTCAAAGACCAAAACAACAAATAATTCAGCTAGCAGCAAAATACATGCTGTGCACTTTACTATTTTGCAAATGAGATGCATGTTACCCCTTATCGCCATGGTCTTACATAAAAAGGCAGACAGGGCCGCTTGCGAAGTCTGGACAGGGAACTATAGAAGATTCCATTCCAGTTTTGAGTCCAGTTTGTACATGCAGGAATAGTTCATCTACCAAATCACATTATGTGGTCAGTGTTAAATCAAAATTTGATTTGTCATGGTTTTACCACGTCACGTAAAACCATGATTTGATTTTCTATAAGGTCATGTAAACCTACTGTAACTGCAATGCACTACAGGAGTTGCTGTAGGCAGCAATAACTGCATCTGAATGGAGAGGGAATGAGGGTGAACAGGGGAAAAACGTGAAACTGAAAAAATGACTATGGAACTCACGAGTATTTGAAAAGCATGACCCTGTAGCCACGATGTGCACTAGAGAACTTCCCGTCCCCACATTCACCAGCAACATTACTAGGTATGAAACGTGTTAAGATGACAATACATTTTTATTGTGTGATTATTTTTTGAATAACATATTTTTGTGTGTTTTACACTGATTAGGGCACTTAAAGACATGTGTTTTCATAATTTCTTCTCAAAATATGAAACAAAGAAGGGTTTTCGATATAGTAGTATAATTAGGATCATTTGTGTGTACAAACTCTTTGTTTATACACCAGGTCAAAAGTAAGGGGACTGTGAATAAATGAGATTTGTAGTTTATTTGTGAACATACTTGAAAACAAGGAAGAATAAGAGAGCAAGTTGTGAACTGGTGCATGATGTGGCCTGTTCCTGTGCGAACAGCCAGTGGTTGCATGAACATCGCTCACTCAAAATAGATGCAATCAATAGACTCCTCTGAGTGGAACATGACGCTATGACCACTCTTTCCTGTCATCAATAGCACTCTCTTAATCAGAACATCCTGAAAGCACACAACACAACAATGGTTCCTGGTGTCACAGGTTCTCTATATCTCGGTCAGTGGCCGTTTCCAACTTCACACCAGCGTTCAGCTGCATTCCTCCATCCCGACTCAGAACAGAGCAGATCCACTCTGGTTACTATGCACTACAGGATGTGTAAAACAAAGGCTAATAAGCAAGAGGCCTCAAGTGAAGTGAAAGTGAAGTGATTGTCATTGTGAAACCCTGCAGCACAGCATGAAACGTGTCCTCTGCTTTTAACAATCACCCTTAGTGAGCAGTGGGCAGGCACAACAGGTGCCCGGGAGCAGTGTGTGGGGACGGTGCTTTGCTCAGTGGCACCTAAGTGGCACTTTGGTAACTGTTAAACATTGTACTGGCATGTGTAGTTCAAAGGTTTACTGATAAATCACCTCGATCTATTAAAATGATTCGTTTATTCTGGACCGGAAGCCAGACCCTTACGACACAGAAAAGAAAATAATTGTGTACGTCCAAAAGCAATTAGATTACAAATCTGTGTGATATTGGCCATTTCTACAGCCTGACATATGACATGCATGCAAACACAAACACACACTCACACTTGCATGAGGATTTTGAAGGATTACCTCATCACTGTTTTCAGTTCCACTGTCCTTGCCACTGCTGACATTACTGGTTTTCGAGCTGCTTTTCGCAGATTTGCTTGGCTCCTGTAAACAACAAGTAAAGAGAAGGAAAACGTTTGCTGCATAATATGCATGACCCATCACCGGTCACCTGGCACTGCGCAGACAGACCAGGTATACAGGCTCTGTGGCTGCCATGGAGCTGAAATGAGTTCAGTTCATTCATTCGCAAAAGGAGAGACACGGGCAGGTCTCTGCCACGACGATGGGCCACGTTTAAAACGCGAACTCGGGAGCTTTATCAAGAACAGTCAGCCTCGGGTTATCTTATTTGAGGGGGGGTGGCAGTGAACTTGGGGGACCCTCCTCCTGATAACCATGCGTTTATATAACGTCACGTTAGCCCCCCACCTGGCTAACGCGCCGGGGCTCTGGGGAACCACTTCGTACCGCCCTTCGGGCGCTTCGGCAGAAAAACGCCCGTAACTCCAGCGGACTGTGACACGCTGGAATAAAAAACCCGCAGCCTTTCACCTCCCAGACCCGCCCAGGACTGACAGGATAAGCAGCTAGCCGCGAAACCTGGCTAAACCAAGCAGGTTAGCAGATAAGCTAGTCGGAGTAAATGAATGGTTAAAAAGTGAATAGTTGACCAGTCACGGAGGACGCTTAATAATACGCGGCCACCGGGCAATTTTCACGAACATTTAAAAAAAAAAAAAAAAAGCGATCATGGCGCAGCGGTAGCGCGGCACATCTGGGCAGCACCTTAGCCAAGGGCTGATATGGGCGAGAACGGAGCTTTCTGGACGCGTTGACGGCCAAGCTGGCTTAGGCCTTACGGAAAAACACTTCACACGGCTGCTGTCGGGCTTACTTTCCCCCCCGATCACGGATCTGCCGATCGCGGAGTGTAGAATATTCCGTGCAGACTCGCGCGATGACCTACTGCACGGCAACAAGTGGACGCGCGGCGAGGCGTAGCAATAGAAACGCAATCGGCACGTTACCTTTTCTTTTTTTGTTTTATTTGGCATTTTCGCAGATGCTGGCGTTTTTGTCCACGGTGACTCCGTGACCGACTTCCCCGGGACTCGAGCGCTCGCACTCCTCTTACCTCCAGCTCCCTGCGCCCGTCTAGGCCGCGATTAATTCCATTGGACGGTGACGCGTGACTCTGCCCAGCAACAGGCTTGTCGCCTGTTCCCATTGGCCCGGAAATTCACAGGGGCCGTCGCGCAACTACACGCAGTCCGAAAGGAGTGGGATGCTGATAGGGTGGCGCATGAGACGCCTGGGCACTTCGCAGCAGTCGAAAGGCCGTTGTTTATGAATGAAGCCATGACATGAAGTATCACTATAATTATATCGCCTCCATTCTGCCGCACCTTTGTCGGCGTGTCCAAGGTCCAGTAGAGTGAACTCAACACTGAGTTCGGATGTCACACAGCCCTCATCTGTCCTCTGGTGCATATGTGTGCCAGCAATTGAGTGATGTCTGTCAGTTACTCATAGACTACTTAGGAATTTGGAATGTAGTCTATGGTGAAGTTCACTTGAAGGCTAGCTGAAATACATCCTCAAATTGCCCAGGCAATGCTTTTGGGAGTATGTGTGTGAATGCAACTCACGAGGACCAAACATGTGAAGAAGCAAGGATTTATTTCCCAGGAGTCAACTCGAGTTCATTGGAATAGCACCTTCTGCTGGAGGCACCGTGCCTGTCCATGATGTAAACCAGCAGCCTCAGGCCTGCATTTCACTATACTCACTACATGTTTAAGTGTGTAAATACAGCATTGAAGGGCTTACTGTTACTATTCAGTCTAAACAGTGGCTGACAATGTGGCTACATTTAAACCAACCACTTAAATTACTCAAGAAATTTATAGCATTTATAATCCAGAGCGATTTACAATCAATAATGACAGGGACAGTCCACCTGGAGAAACTCAGGGTCTTGCTCAGGGACACAATGGTAGTAAGTGGGGTTTGAACCTGGGCCTTTGTGGAGAGTGCAACTAACATACAATATACAGATATCATATATGATTTGATACCCGTCACTACACTAGATGTGATATGATCACACTATACACTATTGATATCTTATCAGATTGTTTCCAAAGAAGTTCTTATATCTTGTGTGTGGACAAAGAAATGATGCACAATATGCTTTTATAAACAAAATATTTTATTAAAAAAGGCCATTTTTAAAAATAAAAAGCAGTCATGATGGACTATTACTATGACTTTTACTAACCAGGACCTAACAGCACTAGTCTAAAATTCTAAAGTTTTTTCATGGCAGAATAAAAGCAGCAGCTCACTTCTGTTTCTATAAATGTAGCACAGCCAGCTGTTTTACTTACCCTCAGTACTTAGTGGATCTTCAGATCTTCAGTGCACCGGCCTGTTCACCTGGCAGCCAATCAGGTTGAATTTGGGTTATATTATATTCCCCTTTATGCATCAGGGCTGCATAACCATATGTTAATCAAATTTAAAAATAAAAATCTACGAGTATATGGACAGTGTTTAACTCATATCTTCATAATAATATTATTTTGTGTAATGCGAGGTCTTTTAAATAAAAATACATTATATTCCATAGGTGGTGCCATGAGTGCCAAGGCTTCAATTACAGGATTATTAGATGGTAATGATCAGATGACGCCTATGGCATGATACATTTATTTGAGGGACTTTTTTTCCACTAGTCACACATCAAGCAGAAATGTCTAACTTAAAACAAAACATTGATAATACAGAAGCAGAATATATAATGATATCAAAAGAAGCAACAAACACTAACATTTTACAGTAGGCTTTCTTAATAGAATGAATGGTGGGGGTGAAAAATCATACAAAAACACATTTCCCTCAGTTTTGGTCCTTGCCACCTCAAGTCCTTACCATTATTTGTTCTCTTCTGAACTTGGATGCTGTCTGATCCTGTGTTTAAAAACGTTTCATTAATTTAAGCAGAACAGAAGTAAAATGTGGATCTGAAAAATTATTTTACCCCCAAAGTATTCAACATTACCTTTTTTTTTCTAAAACGTAAGGGAAGGCTAATGAAAGCAAGATCACGCACAGTATGTGGAGAAATCTGGCAGGCGGATGAAAGGAAACACTGTACCGGTGCTGACGATGAATGTCTTTCTTACTATGCTGCGACCACTCCATCCAGTACATTCTGTCCGTCAATCATCTCTAGCAAAAGCTTTAATCAGTTTTACAGTGGCTGTACAGGTTTAGTCATTCAAAGCTGAGCGCAGTAGCGACACCAGAAGCTCCAGGTGTTGTCCTCCTTAGACATCTTCAGTTTGTTCAAAATTGAACTCGAAAGTGTCCAAGCTCAGCTGCTCACTAAATGCACCCGGAGGTGGGCTGTTGGAGCTCATTATTATCTCCATGGCATCCTCCGCACACGGCCCCTCAACGTCCTCGCTGCTGAGCAGCTCCACGCTTTCAGAGCTGCTGTCCACGTTTGAGTTGCCTTGGGCTTTAGGAACCACGGCTGGCTTGATGGCAGCAGTGGGTGTTGCAGAGGTCCTGCCTCCACAGTAGAAGATGTCGAACAGGTCTTGTGCTTTTGCTGCAGCAAGACTGGACTTGGGCTTGTTCGATTTTGGCAGAGGGTCATTTAAATTCTTAAGTATTTGAGGAGGAGGACGGACCACGATGGACAGGTTTTGCTCACTCTCAGGCACTCCTGGGACAAGCACGTCTGGCTCCAGGCTCATCACACGCTCGGCAGGGTAAACTACTGGCTCTGGAGCAGGCTGAGCTTCTCTGGGCTTGCTGCATATTTTAGCTTCTGTCTGTGGCTGACCATCCACCATCGTGCCTGTTGTCGGACTAGAACTGGGGAGATCTTCCACCACTTTCAAAAGCACCTCCTGGCCCTCAAACGCTTTAGAGATCACGTCTGCTGACAAAACAGCATCTTTCTTTTCTTCGACCGGAGACTTGTCTGGAGCTTTAGCAGGAGTGACGCTCTGAGGTCTCATAGAAGGTGACACAGGTTTACTGGTAGTCTTCCTCAGTACCATTGCAGGGGGAGGCATGGTTGGCTGAGTCTTCTGAGGGTTATTAGAAGATGCCCAGGGAGTCTTACCAGACAATTTGATTGCAATGGATTTAGCTGCAGCTATGGACTTTGAAAACGCTTCAGCATCTTCTTCTTCTACTGCCTCATCCTCCTTAATATACTGAGCTGCCATCCTCTCAGCTTCCTTTTCTAGCAGGGTCTTCTGGGGTTTCTTCCAGCTGAACTTGCCAAATATGGATGTGCTCTTGTTGTGCTCCTCGTTCTTCTTGCGAAGTTTAGCCAGCATTGCAGGACTGGGGCCGCAGATGACTTTCGGAGGCTCCGCCGGCTTCTCAGGAGCTGGTGGCGCCTCCGCTTTACTGGTCTTCTTCTTTCCGTCTCTCTCCTCTATGCGGTGTGCAACCTTTTCCTCCTTCTGTTGGTACAACCATTCCTCTTTATTCCTTCTGAATTTTCCTTCAGCTCTGTCCCCTCTGTACTTGTCATTGTCCCTCTTACTGTACTTCTGTCGTTCATCGTCCTCTTCATTCTCTTCCCATTTACTTGAGTATTTTGTCTTTTTGTCTTCTTCCTCTCTCGGGTATTTGGTTCGTTTCATATCCCCACATCCAAATTTGCTTTTATCTTCAGATTTGCGGTCCTCTTCATCTGCAGCGTACTTGCTGTACCACTCGTCATCTCTCCGGCCGTATTTAAGCCGGGTTTCCTCCTCGTTGCAGGTGTATTTCAGTTTCCGTTCCTCCTCCTTACCATACCTTGGACGCTCCTCGTCCTCCTCCTTACTGTATCTGTGCCTCCGTTCTTCTTTGACATATTTTTGTCTCGGCTCTGTGTCTACTACACGTTTGATCTTTTCTTCATCCTTATCCTCCTTCACCCGTTTTTGTTCATCTTCTCGCACAACCTCCTCTTCATGTTTGCGTTTTTGCACCATGCGCTTACTTCGTCCTGCGCTGGCCTCTGAGCCCAAGGCCATTCCAGCCCGGCGATCCAGGTTTCGTCTCTGTTCATAGAGTGGGTTTTCAAAAATTTGTTTCTGGTAAAAAGACAGAAAAGGGATGCGATTCAATCCTCAACAAAGTCGGAATTTTGACAAGTTTTTAAAAATAGGATCATACCTTATAGTTCTCATTATGAGTATGGCTTGTGACATGTTCCTCAGCACAGATTGGATCCCCAAAAAACTCCCTGCACAGCTGGCAGTAAAATCCCCTCACCGCCATCAAAAACTCAGATCCTTCAAAAGCAAGAAGCATAATCCTTACATTAATGTGTCAAGAATATTTTTCTTTATCCTTTCATGGCTCTCATTGGAAGAACTGGCCCCCTCTGAAAGAAAATGAGCAAATACCCTAAACCTAAATCTACACATCACCTGCACATTTAAAATTTGAATTCATGTCAGATCTTTCACATACAGTTAAAATGAGCCTAAGGCTTTTGAAGAACAGGGCTCTTGTTCATTATGGGCACTTTCACACCTTAGTATGTTTGCTTCGGGTCATGTGTGATTGTGTAACACTATCATTTTCCTCTTGGTTCGGCTACCTTTCACACAGGGAAAAATCCAAGCGAACCAAAATGCGTCGCTAAAAATCATGCGAGAACATTCTCTCTGCTTATTGGTCAGACGTGTCGCCATGGGAACAACAAAAATAAACACAGGAAGTAGATCTTCTGTTGTGGACCACTACATGCTTGTGTGTACACCAAGGGGGAAATGAACTTGAGTTTGATTCAAGCGTATTAAAGCCTGCATTACGAGAAGATTATGAAACCATGACCCCCAGCTCTTGGATATGCAATACAGGCAAAAAGCTTGGTCTTAAAATGCTTCTCTTTTATATCATAAAAAGTGTCATTTAATGTGTGTGAAAGCTTTTTGATCTTCCCAACAGTAGTTTGTTCATGAAGAGAATATCTATCCAAAACTATAAATCACACAGCTAATATTTATTAAAAGGTGACAATTCCACAAGAACTGAGTCTACTGAACTGAGACTCAGAGAACAATAGGATCACAGAACAATGGAGACTTTATACAGGAAATTGGGAAATAAACAGTTTAGTAAACCAACATTTGATCCATGTTTGCTGCGGGATTTTTTGTTATGTTGCTCGCAGCTTAGGTAAACATGGATTTTATACTTTGCATGTATGTCTTCATGAGAGAATACACTTACCTTTAGCAGGCTTGGTGATCTCGCCTACATTCTGCTTTGTGCCATGGTTGGACGATTCTGAAGCCCATGGCCGATCATAAGGGTCCTGAGACTGTCAAACAAATACAAATCTTGAACAAGAGAAATGCAATGCCTAATCAACTTAAACACACACACACAATACGATATACACAATGTAACACACTCATTTGCCATTAATAGAAAACCTAAAACAGCACCAACCTTTCTGTGCATTTTGCTGTGCAAGTGCGTGAAAAAATCAAACATGGCGCCACAGGTGATGTTACAGTTTTTGCACCAGTGGTTCCCTGCATCATAGTACTCAAATTTCTCTTCAGCTACTGATGGTTTGGAAGCACTGTCGGGATCCTTTTGCTTTTCTGGAGATGTTCTTGATGTGGAAATGGGCACCTAATGCAGGAAGAGCAGATGTGACATTAGTTTTAAGCAAACATTTCACAATAATAAACGATCACTAAAGTTTGTCTTAGTCATAACATAATTTTTTTATTGTTTTAATCACCCTATTCATTTAAGGTTTCCAATGCAGTCTTACCTTTTCAATTTTTGGCCATCTGTGATCCATTCGTGAGGGAGTAAGTCAGGTTGAATTTTGACTGGGCAATGGTATTTTCAGTTTGTTTAAATGGAATTTCGAACCATACAAAGTAACTTGTTTCAATATTTTATATAAGAAAAATAATATAGTCGCCTCAGTGCAGTTAATCAAGTCAGTTTAATAAGATTCAATTTTCCATAACATTTTTTCTACCATTTTCTTACCTCCATGTCTAATAAGTATTCAATTGTTTTTTTTTTTTTTAAAGAGATACAATGTGTAAGTGCTTTTCTCAGAAGTGCCCAAAACATCCACTTATTCACTCTATAGAACACTTTAGTGGGAAACAGCCAAGCTAACATAAGCTAATTATGGCTGAACTCACTATGTGGTGGACAATATAGTGAATGACTGTATGTTTTGGGCATAGAACTAATACATTTTTTAATAATAAACAGGGACTCCCCCTAGTCCTATTTTTTTGTATAAAAGCCCCAACCAAAAGGGTCCTGTTTTCACTGTATTTACTGAATTTGTAACAGTGCTCAAGCCTGCATTTGCTGTGCTGGCTGTTTGATTTTTGGTCACATGGAACTGACTACCTATGAATAACCAGGCTGAATATCAGGACAGCTCTATTTCATTGTCCATTTATGTAGGACAGACTTAATTCTACTGTCTCTTAAGGTACTGTGAGACATTATTGACAATTACAGGTTAGAATTAATTGCTACACAATCTATTATATTTTATAAATAAATAAATATATATACATGTATAAATAAAGTTTTTGGAACATTTTACACTTTGTATTGTAAGACCCAAATTTATCTTAATTATTTTTATATTTATAGAATATTTCATTTGTTGTTTTCCACAATGTCAACCAAATTGAACTTGATCTAAATGCCCGATACAGTGTTTTTAAATCAGTATGTTACATATTTGCCCATATCAAAGCTAAAATGCAATGGATCACATGCAAATCTGGTCTTTCCATAAACAATGCTTGCAATTTGAAGTTTTGGGGGTCAGAACGATTTCATAATTATTGTAAAACAAAAAGTGGGTTAACTGAAAACTGTCCGTTCACTATCAATGTTGGACAGCCCTAAAACTGACATTTTCAAAAACTAAAATTATTACACACACACACACACACACACACACAAAAAAAAAAACGTACACTGAAATCTGACTGCCAACAAGACAAATTCAGCATTTGTGAAGATCACAGAATGCCAACATTATCAACTTGGGCACCACAAATACTGGCAAGGTTTTTGGAGAAATGGACAAAAATAAAAAGTGTAATGCAAAATATACACAAATATATTCAGAAAATGCATAGAAATTATATGTAAAATACAATTAGGGTGATTATTAAGAGAAGAAACATGTACAGTACAGACAAAATCAAAATTTCATTGATTCACTTATGATGTTTTTTTGGGTTTTTTTTTTACATAAACTTACCATAATAAGCACATCCTGTGAAAGAATTCATTAAATTAGGTTTTTTACCTAGTAGTAGGAATTCTACCTTAATAGAGGACGTGTTGGAGGGTTTGTGACTGGCAGCGGACTTGTCACTGCTGCGGCCTCGGTCCTGCTGCTTCTCAGAGGTTTCCTGATGGTCGTAATCCCCGGAGCTCCGGGATTCTCTCCGGGGCCGGTCACTACTGTGGAGGCCCAGGATCAGAGCCACCTTGTCCAGCTCAATAAACTTCTTCTCGGCTGCTTCGTGCTCAACCCGAAGGCTGGAGATCTGGGCCATGACATCTTCCTGGAGTCTGCTGAGCTCCATCAGCAAGGGGTCCTTGTGGCCATCCTTTTCACGTCGCTTCTTCCTCAGGAGCTCACCTATAAAAAAAAAAAAAAACAGGGGACTAGTTAACATTTACATTTACAGCATTTATCAGACGCCCTTATCCAGAGCGACTTACAATCAGTATTACAGGGACAGTCTCCCTGGAGCAATTTAGGGTTAAGTGTCTTGCTCAGGGACACAATGGTAATAAGTGGGATTCGAACCCGGGTCTTCTGGTTCATAGGTGAGTGTGTTACCCACTAGGCTACTACCACCCTAGTTAAAGTTGAAAGTACGGAATGGCAAAGCGGCCAAACTTCACTTACGAAGCGAGTTTTCTAAGTTAGTTGTGTAAAACGCCAGAATGCCGTTTAGATGTTAAATAAATACATAAATGACCAGTGTGATCAAGGGTGTGGGAAGGCCATGACGTGATGAATGTTTAATGCCGGATGCCCTCCAAAAAGAAGGCTTGGGTAGTATTAGGCAGGGGGGTAACATACAATTATTTTAGCAGATGAAATGAATAAAGAAAATAAATTAATGCAAGATTATTAAAATTATGTGTAAAATTATGTGAATTTTTGTGGGTGAGCACTAACCTAACCCCCTGCAAATTATGCCTAAGGATGACACTACGAAACCAACCCTGTCCATCACCTCTAGTGGGTGGCCCAGTCATTCACATATTTTTCTATATATGGCCCTCACAGAAAAGACATACCTTGCTGCTTCCGCAGGCGTTCCAGCTCCTTCAGGAGATAGTCTTTCTTCTTCAGTCGAGTCTCTCTCTCTTTCTTTAGATTTTCACGCTCTTCAAGGACCTTCAGATTATAGAAAGCCTTTATTTCACATTAATCTGCATACAAGAAAATCTGACTGAATCATTCAGTTTATCCGACAGGTTTTAGTTACCTTCTGTTTCTGCTTGGCATTATTTTTTGCTTCTAAAGCCCACCTGTCTGCATTGGAGTCTTCACTGCCTTTGATTTCCACCCTAGTTGATGCTAAAGAAGAAAAATGAAATGAAATCCGTAACAAGAACTGACAAGAACTGACTGCTTTGCAGAAGGGACTTACACATTTTATCAGCCTCTGTCATCCTGGAATCTTTACTCTCTGGTGCAAAAGGCTCAATGACTTTGAGGTAAGGGTGGTCCATGGCTGGCTGGGTACCGTACGAGTCCATGGGAAGTGGGGGGGGCATCATTCCAGGGCCTAGAGGTGGAGGTGGGTACATGGGCCATCCCTGCGGCATGAATGGCATGTAATTTCCATACTGATCGTACCCAGGGGGTGGGTAATTCGGAGGGGGCACCATCTGACGCGTCGGTGTCTGGGTATAGAGTGCCGAATGGGCACTGAGTTGTGGAACGGATGGAGGCATCGCTGGGGGAGGAATAGAAGTGTCTGCAGCACTCTTGGTCGCCGACTGCATCCTCAACCTGCTACCATCTTTGTCCGTCTTGGTCTCCTGGTGCCCCCGAGAACCATCGCCGTGGTGGTCTGGCGGTGGGCTGCGTTTTTTCTTGTGCCTGCGGCTCCAGTTATCGTCTCGGCTGCTGGCACCACTAGAGCTGCGGCTGGAGCTGCGTCTGCTGCTGCCCCTGCTGTGGCTCCTGTGCCCATCACTGCTGCTCGAGGAGCTCCGATGGTTGCGCTGTTTCTTCGTTTGCCGTGATGGAGGGGACCTCTGCGGCGGCTTTTTGCCATGCAACCGTTCCTGTGTCCTGGCAGCCATCTTGCTGATTTCTGACACATCAAGGTCAAGCCCGATGGTCTTCAGCAGGTCTTGAATCTTCTCGTACTCCTCTGGGCTTTGGCTCACCTTTAAGTCATTGCCTTCGACTGCTGGTAGAACCCTATCAACAGAGGACCGTTCCTGCTTCACAGCTCTCTCTGAGCGGCCCTCGGCCTGCTGTGGAACGCTCCTCTGAGGTACCAAAGGTTCGGTATGGCCCTGCAGATAGGATGAACCTGCAGCCTGGCTATCAAGATAGTGAGACCTCTCAGATCGAGCATCCCCATATACAGCCTGTTGCTGAGGCTTCTCTTCTTCTGCCTCATCCCCGTAGAGAAACTTCTCCTCATCCTCAATGTCGGAAATATGTTTCTTCTTCTCATCTGCTTTGCCAGGCATTTCTTCAGGCAGGCCCAGGAGTTTGCTGAAGCCACCAGCATTCTGACGAACCCTCTCGTGTGAGTAGAGGAATTCGCCGCTGCCACTTGTGCCTGACTGAATTTGGCTCAAGATTTCCTCGAACGGGTTTAGGGTGCTGGGGGCATTGCTCACTTTGGCAACCTGGTGACTTTCCAGCATCGATGCCAAGAGACCAGGCTCCAAACCTGATCTCAAAGCACTGAGGAGAGTTTCTGCTTCTTTGGAGAGTCCACTTCCTGGTTTTTCAACAGCAGTTTCCTTAGGAGAATCACTATTCTAGAAAGGGGAAATGATTGAAAAAGGTTCATTAGTAAGATAAAATGTAGATTAAAATGAACAGCTATAAAATTTCCATGACTCAGTACCTGGGTGGCCATAGGAGAGTCCGCCTCAGAATCCAGACGTTTCTTCAGAATGGACTTGGTTGGCATATTCATGATGTCTTCCAGCTCTTTGCGGCGTCGGGCCAGCTCAAGCTCCCTAAACTCATCCTTTGTTTTTGCAGTCCTGCCTCCATGGCTGCTGCTGCTGCTGCTCCTACTACTGCTGCTGCTGCTGCCGCTGCTGCTGCTACTGGCACTGCGACTCTGGCTCCGGCTTCTTCTTCGGCTTCTGGTATGGCTCCGCCCCCGGCTCCAGCTGCCGCTCCTGCTTCTGCTTCTACTACGAGGCCGGCTCTTGCTACGGGCCCGGCTCCTGGCCCTGCTGTGCGCTCGACTGCGGCCCCGGCTGCAGCTGCGCGCTCTGCTCCGGCTGCGACTGCGGAGGCAACTTTTGCTGCGACCCCTGTGTCGGTCATGGGAGCGGCTGCGTGACCGACCTCTGCTCCTGCCACGGCTGAAGCTGCGTCTCCTCGCAGCCCGGTCATCAGCACCATCATAGCTGCTCTTCCTGGGAGAATATGGGGGTTTGTAGTGTGGGTCTCCTGCATGGTAATCTCTGGAAAATCAGAGATGATCACAATTGATCATCTGAATTGATTGTGATGACAAATGATCACAATTTAACTTTGGTTAAGCACCAGGTTCCGGAGAAAGGTTGTTTTGTTTCACTATTTACTGTCTAACACATATATAGCTGAAATGACTTGGGATTCGAACCGGCAACCTTCTGATTATGCGCCCGCTTCCTTAACCGCTATGCCCCAAAGCTCAACTTCAACTGAAACCAAACATGTGTAGACTGCATTCCCACCTATGCCATTTTATCTTTAATAAGTTTCAATGAATAAGTTTATCTTAAATAGCTTCAATAAGTTTTATTACTTACTCAAAAAAAGAATAAGAAATGAGTTTAATGTAAGCAGCACTTATCAGGTGCAGTACCTGACAAAAGGCTCGGGAGCTCGAGATCCAGGCGGTCCTGTCAGTTCGTTTCCAACAGTGATCACTAAACTGTGATCAATGGGAAGACCTCCATGTGACGGAGATGGACTCATGCGACGCTTTGACACCAGAAAAAAAGAAGGTCAGTGGGAAGTAATGCTTTTCAGGGCGTTACTGAAATCATATTTAAATGCTCATAAAATACAACAAGTGACAACTGTTTCTATTAGAAATTCTCAATGTTCATGACAACTAGGCCCCGAAACCTTTTGGCTAAAGCTGCTTTAGAACGGGTTATTTGTCTGCAGGTGATAAAAACAGAATCCCACAGAACAATTCCGAACAACATTCAACGTTAATGTCTGCATTTCACCAACTCGTTGATTGTGAATCAAAATAACATCACATTTGTGTACATAAACCAGGAAAGTAATTCCTTGGCGAAAATAACCTCACTGAGATAACGAGAAAAAGGAGCGACAACGAACCTGTCACTTTATTTTATCGAGAATAAACTGCAGTCACCTGACTGTAATGGTCCCTCGGTGGAGGCCCGCCAGACCAGCCATCTCCACCGGGTCTGGGGCCACTTCCCGGCCCGGGGGAGGAGTACCTCCGATGCGGCGGTGAGCGGCGGTACGGGTCCGGGTGGTCTCGGTGGCCGTTCCTCCCTCGGTCCCTGTCGTCCCGGAATGGGGATCGAGGGAAGGGTCGGCCTGCACCAGGATGCGGACCACGAGACGGCGGGATAAACCCTTCGCGGCGCGGGGGCCTGCCGCGGTACATTGTGGAGCTTCAGCTGCGCGGTTTCCTCAAGGCGCCCTCTCACGTCAGTAGTAAAGTTTAATTGCGATTAATTCATTTTCCTTTCACTTTTTGCACAGAATTCTCTGTAGCAACAATAGCCTCCAACACTAAAAACGCATCATGTAGATTCTGCACGGTGATTGGTTCCCCGTAATTTCCGTATGCTGAGAACGGAAGTGACGTTTGAAGAAATATGGCGCTTTACGCTGTTCTGAGACCCGTTTTTGGATCAGTGTCACTGGGGTTGCCAACTTTCTCAACCTCAAATGAGGGACACTTTCTTGCAGGTGCGCGCGCAGGCAACTGAAACATTGCATTATGGGACCTGTAGTTTTCATATCGCTTCATATCGCCTGGGCATAATAAAAGACCTAAATAACGTGATCTGGCAGGATGAGTGTGACACCCCTGAAACTGCCTATTACTCACAGCAACGTCTGCATGAGTTTTGCCATCCTTACAGTAGTCTATTATTGGCTGACAAGCCTGTGATTGGAATATAGGATCGGAGCTGCCCGGAATTAACAAATCAAAATCACCCATAGTTCAGGATGTCCCAGACAATTCAGGATGGTTAGCAACCCTACCTGTGACTGCTAAGTTTTGTCACATATCCCAACATCATTCAACACTGACTCATACCAAAAATACAGGAAGTATTTCTGCTGTTGCTCTGAAAACATGGCCTTTCAGGTAATTATGCCACTTAGATTACCTGCCAATTAGTAAGGTTAAGTTTTGGTCATATTGCTCTAAATTGGCAGCATACAAACAATCAGAATCAACCATGATTGTCTGGTCAGCAGCATGTCTCAGTGGCTCACTGGGTTGTAAAACAGCAGGAAAACCCGACTTTACAACAAGTTTATTTATTACTGTCTTTATTGGGTTCTATGATGTAATAATGTGGAGTGACTGAGCCATGTACAATAACCAAATCTGTTTTGCGCTGACTGGTGATGCCTGCCCAGACTGTTGCACCTCCTCCACCAAAGCAATCCCTGGGTACCATGTTGACCTCAGCATATCGCTCACCTCGCCTACTCCAGCAACACCGATGACCATCATTACTGTGCAAGGTGACCAGACACTCTGCATGACCACTGCTGCATTGTCCAGGTCACATGTGCCCACTGCGAACATTCACGGCGGAGTCTTGGTGTCAGAGGAGTCACCTGCAACAGTCATCTGGTATTCATGCCAAAGCGGGGGAGTCGGTTGCAAATGGTTTGCCTGGAAACCCTAGTACCCCTCGCATCTCGCCTGCAGCTGTGTGGCAGTTGCATAATGATGTCTGAGTGCACAGGTCCTTAGGTTCTGGTCATCATTGCGGTCTGTCACTCGTGGGGCTCCACTCCTGGGTCTGTCATGAACTCTGCAAGTAGTTCTGTATCTTGAATCAAGTCTGCTGATGACACTTTCAGATGCACCAAGTTCATGAGCAACATCTGACTGCCTGCCACAGACCCGAAGGCGTGCCATGGCCAGTTGACGGTGCTCGTCCGTTAAGTGCTTTTACATTTACAGCATTTAACAGTTAAGTGATGTCGTGTGTTCATGGCTGTTTGAATGATGAACTTGGAACGACTGACAATACCAGCTTTTTATACCCACAGAATGTTGAAATTGATGCCACATTGAGAAAGGTTGTCTCTTGGTATTGGCCCCAATATAAGGCACATGTGTACACAATGAGACCATTACATGGAAAACACAAAATGAGGTGTGTCTATCACCCCAATACAATTGCCTCTCTATCCCAAAAATCTTCTTAAGTGAAACAAACACTGTATGTATGACATACGTCTCTCACAATATTCCTAACTTATTGTTAGTGTATGTGAAGAAAGAACAGCAAAGTACTGAAAGGACGTGCTTAAATATATATAGTACAGGTATAGTCGTATTGCAGGCTTCACATGCATTATGCTGAAAAGTATTGTAGCGTTGCCAGCCATTAGGGCTGGCCTGATTTGCATGAGGGCCGCCTCTGGGGTTAGCAAGGTTTACCCACCGTTAGGGTGAGTGTTGGGGGATTTAGTGGGCTGTTGCCTGATAGTGAGGAGCACCTGGAGCAGGCAGGGGGTGTACAGTTATTTTGAGTGAATGTCTCCCCTGTTATCCTGCTGTTAACCTCTTGTGCTGGTACCTGGATCCAAAGGTGCTAGCAAACAATAGCCTACTCTGAATTACTCCGCAGTGTCAGGTGTTTCTTCTCTCCCCATCACAGAACCCATTTCTACAGTGTGGTACTTTTTAATACTGCCCATACAAGCTGTACCAAAATAAATTCAGCAAAGGTATTACCTGGGGTCTCATTTGGTGATGTTATTCCATTCTAGAATTGAAAGAAATTATATTGTAATGAATATATTTGATGTGTTGAATTGGCCAGTGACACTTCTCTGACTTACGCATCCTCATCACTGCATTCCTCTGTCTGCATATGTACTTGTACTAGATTGGCTGACCCACACAAGTCAGATGCTGTATTTAACACGGTAACATGAGTATATCTAACATGGTAAAATGAGACCTACGAGTTATGAGTATTGCTGATACCAACATGAATTTTACTTGGTATGGGACTGAAAAGGACATCAGTGGTATAGCACATCCCTAATGGAAACTGGTTCTGTACAGATTCAGCTGCGTTCAGCAAGGCAACTGAATGGAGAAATCAAAAATCACCCACATTTTGTGATGTCACTAACAATCTGGGACCTCAAGTGTAATAAACATCCACAATTAATTATGATACTGTAATAATAATTTACACTAGGAGTAAAACTCCCCCCGGTTTTGTACACATTTTGTCTCTTGACGAGACAAAATTTTGAGTAAATACTGTAAACAGGAATGGAAAGTCACTACTGCAATTTTAAATAATGTTAATTAAAATTGTAATAGCAAACTGTTGCTGAACATTTAATATGTTTTTTTTTTTTATAGAAAAGAAACAGTCTGATTTGGGGAATCAGAATTGTGTTTATTGAGCAAGAATGAAAGAAAACGCATACAAGGAATTTGATTCCGCTCATGTCTCTCAAGCACAACAGTATAAAACTACAACAACATAAGCCAAATCTTATAAAAACAGAAAATACAATTACACAAATTACACCACAACTGTATATAAAGTGCAGCTGCAAGGTGTGTGAAAGTTCAGCTCTTTAGGAGGGAAAGAAACTGTCCCTGTGATGTCTGGTCCTTGGTCTGCAGACTTTTAGATTGTCTGCCAGATGCTAGCAGGTCAAAAAGCCTGTGCCCAGGGTGTGAGGGATCTGTTCTTGCAAAGGACATTGATGGAGGGCAAAGGGACACCGATGATCTTTTCTGCCATTCGTACAGTCTGTTCCTGTCCTGTTTGATGGCTGCTCCATACCAGACTGTGATGGAGGAGCACAGGATGGACTCAAGTAGAACTGGATCAGCAGCTCCTGTGGAAGACTGGACTTTCTCTGCTGGGTCTTATTGAGGATGGAGGAGATGTTGGTCTCCCACTTCTGGGTCTGGGAAATGGAGGCGCCCAGGAACTTGAAGCTTTCCACTGGAAATACTGGGCTGTCTGATATGGTGAGGGGATATCTTGCAAAATATTTAAGACTCCAGTATTTATTTGGGTACAGAGTGTCTACACTGGCTAAGGCGATACATGTGATGATGTTTAAACGACTCTACATAAGAGTTAGCTGCAGAGAAATCACACTAACATGTACACATTTTCATATGTAATGCATTTCAAGAATTTCTCACAAAGTCTTTCCCACTTAAGCATTGTTAGGGTCCCAGTTCAGATCAGAACGTCATGGTCCATCTTCTGCAGGATCTTCTTCATTTTGCCATATTCATGCCAAACAAAAGGCATCTAATTACACAATTTGCAGAACGATTATCCAGGACTGCTTAATCTACTCCTTGTGTGTCCTGCACATGTACATAAAATGTGGTTACAAAATACAATTTTTTTTCAATATTACCAATCAAAACTTAAATCAGCTAGAAACAAGCAGAAAGCATTAAACAATTAATGCTAGAACATGCTTCAACCTAGCTGCTTTCTTCTTGCTGTCGAGACAAGGATCCTGCCAAGACTTGCAGTGCACCCCAGGAAGTTCACGGCTGATCCTGAAGAACGATAAGGTGTCTCCCCGACTAAAAAGGCAAAGGCTATCCTATTTAAGATCATCAGATTTGTGAATGAAAAACAATAATTAACTAAGTAAAGCTTTATTATCATCCCATATACAAATGTCATCCTCCTGGACCATGGGCACAGCATACAACACAAAAGTAGCAGTTACCATGTTATCGTGCAAATGTAGCAGTTGTGCAGGTATTGCAGCACGAGCACAGTGTTCAACAGCTGTTTTGGGGTGGCAGCAAGGTGTGGAGTAGACATTTCAGCGTGTGAACGGGCAGCATGGCGTTCAGGAGCCGGACTGCTCTGGGGAAGAATGTATTGCACGGGGGCGACCAGTTGGCAGATTCATGGATGCAGCGGGAGGCGTAAATGTCCTGCAGGCCTGGTGAGGTGCACCTTCTTCAGAAGACAGAGAAAGCGCAGGTACTGCTGGACTATTTTTGACATGGATAAACATCTGCTTTGTTTATACAGCTCTCATCATTTTGTCCTCTATCTGAAGGCAAAAATGTCAATTTCACAACTGATACTTAGGCTTGTCAATAAATGTAGTTTAGTTGAATTAAAATGTTTACAAAAGAATAGGGGCAAATAGAGCATTTAACCAGATTCTCTCAAACAACAAAAAAATATTTTTATTGTTAACAAAGAGTTAATAATGTAAAGGACAAAAATAATCTGTGGAGAAGCATTTACTTACGTAAATGGAAAAGTAAAAAAAAAAAAAAAATCTAAATAAAACAAAAAGATAATATTTCATATCATATTACACCTAAAAGCATAAACATTAATCACGTCTGGGAAGAAATTCAGCCGTGAATATGATGACAAAAATACAAGAAAAGAAACATTCATTTCGCCTCACTTTCCCATTTCTCCAAAAAGTCCTGCAAATTTAAGTTGAATGTGTCAATTCCTCTGCCAGACAAGTGTATGCCATCTGGCCGGTAGAGTCCAGAACCATGGCCAAACATTATGTTGTCATGAGTCAGGGCCTTTCCACCCAGTTTCGCCACTGCGGTGTGCACTTTGTGGTTAATCATAGCACGAATGCTGTCCATCTCCTTGCAGACATCCTTTAAAAGGTCCACCCCATGTTTCCAGGAGCGTCTTGGGAGGATATCGGACCACACCAGCAGGCACTGAGGGAATATACTTCTCATGGATTCCAGATCTTTCTCGATGGACATCATAAGCTCCCCTGGGGAGCGCTTGTTGATATCATTACCACCCAAATGGATTATGAGCACATCTGGGTTAGGCCAGCTTCCCTTCAGCTGTAGGAGTTGGGGCAGGAGCTGGTCCCACGTCATGCCCTGGACACCCTTCCACCACACCCGCACACTGTTGGGGTCCATACCCAACTGCATGCCGATTTCAGGAGACTTTGCTCTTTTCTCAGCCCAGAACACCAGTGAGTGGCCGCAAATCCAGACATTCTTTACTTCTTGGCAGGTTACGCTTCCTGTAAGATTTGTGACAGCACAGTAGACCGCATTAGCTTCTGGTAATCTCAGCCAGGTTGACTGTGAATACTTTACTCTGAAGGCAGATGGCGCATTGGCTAAGAGAGCTGAGTCTGTGATTGGAGGGTTTCATCACTCACGTCTTCTACGGAGGAACAATCCAGCGATGATTTAACGAATACCACACATACATACAAACAGCATTCATTTTCTCAGCAGGTATAAAATATGAATTACAATGTCACAGTTCATTTGCAAAATATTTAACAAATATTACAAGACTTGTATATATACCCAAAGCCCCACAATTTCTTTTAAAAAACATTTAGTCCACAGTCTCACACAATCATTTCACTTCTCTGTATTGTGACTGTTGGTGAGCGGACCACCACAGATAAATATCACAAAAAAAGTTGCCACATTAAAAACCAGAGTGTGATAATAGCCAGCTTCCACTGCCAGCTATTATTTGCTTAGGTCTTCAGGTTTTCGTACTGAAATATCAGTATCATCATCTACTGAACGAACCCCAAAAGTTCCCAGCTGCTCTTATGTTCTATTTATTCTAAGTTTAAATGTAGTGGCATAAAGTCGACTTCATGTAGACTGTTTGCTGAAGACAGAGTTCAGGATTAAGCGTTTTTTGTGTATTGTGTGACACATTAGCGCTTCTGTGGCATCGGAGCAGATAAACCTTAGCTTTGGCACCTGTCCCTGGTTGACTTTCACTTGCTAACCTCTGAATACTGGGAACACAACAGAAACCAGGCCATTTTGAAAATGATCTAACCAAGTCCTCCACGATCACATTTTGGCCTTTGCCATTCATACCTTTAAACAGTGCCATTCTTCCTGCTCCCAACATATCTAATTCCAAACAACAAAGTGCCATTGAAACCAGATAACATTATCAATAAGAATTCAGAATGACATAACATTGGATGAATCACAAGAACTGAATTCAGACTAAAACACATGGGTTTAAATATATATACTAATCTATACTACCACTGAACAAAGCTAGCAATGCTACATGTAATTTCAAACCTGACTCAACAATGTGAATGAAGCTAGCAGTTCTGAGTATAGCCTAAATGCTTGCTTATCTAGCCACTAAGCTATCAGCCCCTGCCTTTAAGAACGCTGACTACCAGAATCATGCTCTGCATCCATTTTAGAACCCAGAGGCTGTTCTTTAACTCTCTACAGTACTACACGGATACCTGATGTGGACTCCTTGTTTCTCCCTCGGTTTCGCCAGGCCTCCATTTGTTGCTCTTTCTTCTGTTTCATCCTTTGATTGAACTGCTCCAGCTGTACAGTTAAGGACATGAGGCAAGAGACTCATAACTTCACAACTACCCGACTATACCAGCTCCATTTATTGAGGATAATGATAACCTACCCTTTTCTTCTGCTTTGCTTTTATGTCTTCCTCTGTTAAGGGACCAGACTGCTTTACTTGGATTTCCATCTGATCGCTTTCTGTCTCTTGGGTTTCATCATCAACTGGTACTGTGACATCTTTGTTTTTTACCTCAGTCACTGTTTCTATAACAGTGAGACATCGGCTTTTTACAGTGGGGAAAGATTGGAATGGCACTTGCTTAAAATTTTTAGTCTGCTGGTATGATGTCCCTGGAGGCATAAATGGATTGGACAACAAAATGCTGCCTGGGTAATTGCTGTGAAGACCTTTCTCATGGTAAGCAGATATAGGAGGAGGAATCTGTGGCGGTGGCACATGAGGAAAAATTGGTGGTGGCACAGTTGGTGGGCCATAAGGAAACCCAGGATATGGCCCAGGAGCAAGTGTAGGGGTAGGTGGAAACGTCTGCCCTGGCTGGTATGTGTAATATTGGGAAGACGTTCCCTGACCTAAATCAGGTGTAGAATAAGATCCATAAGCATAACCTAAATTCGGATATGTGTAGTCAGAGGAATGCTGTGTGCCCTCTGACACAGCAGAACTGGACAGGGTCTTTTGTGTGCTCTGTGGGTCAGGTGTGTTCTTGATGGTTCTAGTTAGAGTGTGGAGGTCCTTGTCCATGTTGTCATACAGCTCTCTGCTTTGGGCAGCATCTGAATAGCTCATATAGACTTGCCGTCTAGATTGTTTGGCTGGAGAGACTGAATGTAAACCTTCCGATTCAGACGAGGCTGTTCGACTACGGTGCCTGTCCACATGACTGGTGGGACTGTGGGATGAGTGTGGTGGCTTCACAGGTAGCTTCTTGCCATACAGCCGCTCCCTCGTTCTGTCTGCCAGCTGGCTGACCTCTGCTGTATCAAGGTTTAGGCCAATGGTCTGCAGAAGGCTCTGTAATTTGTCAAAATGCTGACTCTTCTCTTCCTTCGGATACTCATTAGATTCAACTGTGTGTGGAGATGGACTGACATGTCTCTCGTCTCTAGGCAGGCTCTCATATGGATTATAATCATCTTCAGCACCGGTTTTGCCATAGAGGTACTGTTCCTCCTCTTCAACTTTACTCTGCCTAAGAAACTGTTCTTCAACGTAAAGTCCATGCCTCATACTAACAAGGCGAGAGAAACCGCTGCCATCCTGCACAGCGCGTTCATGTGGCAGGAGGTCCTCTCTGTGGGTTTCATCTACAGGACTTATGACCCTTACCAAGGAAGCACGCTTACTCCGGCGCATCTCTTCTCCAGCCTCAAAGGGATCATAAATTTCATCCCTACATGACACTTCCTTAAACAACTCTACAACAGGGGCCGCCTCTTTTTTTGTATCCTTGACCAGAGAGGAGAGCACGTTGATATCCACTCCCTTGTTAAGAGTATTAAGAAAACGCTGCATTTGAGTAGACAGACAGTTTTTTGTCTCAGGAGCCTGATGCTGCACAGGAGTTGACTGGTGGTGTTTGGGTGGGCTTTGAGGTGACTGGCAGACAGGGGGCTTGACATAATGGGAGGACTTAGAACCACTTAATTCTTCCTTGGTATGATGAGGTGCAGACCAGTCTGAAGATGGGGTTGATTTGAAGTAAGACTGCTGAAGATCGGCTGATGGAAAAAGTGGCTTGCCATAAGGAATGGACATTTGGGGGGTCTGAGGGAGCTCTAAGCTTGTGGTTTCACCCTGGAGGGGGAAAAATAATTAGTCATTTTTCACACAGTCTTTGTGTTAAAATATTCCTGAGAACCTCAAAAATACACGCAGTTAACAGAAATTTTAAATGGAACAGACCTGAATCGTGGGGGTCATTTCAGGACGTTTCTTCAAAATCGACTTAATTGGCTGAAGCTCTGGTTTACCCATTTGCCGCCGTGCATTGGTCTGACGCACCCACTGCTTTGACATCTCTTCCTCTGATTCTGAATCCACATCAAACTCTTTTTTGGTCTCAACCAGAGGGGTCCTCCTTTTCTGCTCCATGGCAACGATAGCTCTTCTTCGAGCGATCAGCTCATTAAGCTCTTCTAGCTCTTTCTTCTTTCTTGCCAACTCCTCATCAACAAGGCTATTAAGCTGCGGTGGCTCAGTAGAGCTCAGCACCTCTGCATGCAGGGGGGCATAGGAACTCCTTGGTTCCTCAGGACTTCGGCTCTGTGCGCAACGCCCGTCTGTAGAATATCCACTCCGGTCCTGGCTTCTGCTCCTACTCCGACTGCGGCTATACCTTCGTCTGTATGACCGTTCCTTGCTCCTACTACGGGTTCCGGAATGTCTGCTGTAACCCTCCTTGCCCCTATATTTACTCTCTTGCCTTGAGGTGTAACTCTGATGGTGCAGGCTGCCCCTGTCGAGGCTTGGACTTCTGCTGCGACTGCGGCTATTATGTGGCCTGCTCCAATCATTCTCTCGACCAAAGTGACAGTCCACGTGACTCCGTTCCCCTCTGTTCCTGAACATCTTGAGCGGGTCTCCAGATGTCTTTTCCAAAGATGAAGACCTCAAACCGAGAGCATCCTGCTGTTCTTCAGCAAGCTCATTCACCTGTGAATCTCTGAATTAGGGATAGAAATTACCGAGAGATCTCTGTCAGTCATTCCCCGGTCTGATTATAACAGTTGTTTACAGATGCATGTTCATAAAAAAAAAAAAAAAAAAAAAAATCAACATAATCAACACAAGCCGCCCTGCCAAACTGCTAACAAATGAAAGATCTTGCAGTTAGGTCAATCCATCATTCACTCACACAGCATCTGGATCACCAGCGTCAACTTTGACCATCAAGTTCTCGACTTGTTCTTTGGGATCCCTCAGCAGTTTAATAGTCATCTTTTTCTGCAGGCATGTAGATGGTGAAAATATCATCAGTGTGAGTACAGATATGTGCGCCATCAAACGATGAAATTTCATATCCTAAAGAGATTTTATATAGCCAACCTTTTCTTTATTTGTTGCCCCTAAGCCATCTAATTTTGGCTCAGGCGATAACACGTTTTCAGTGAGCCTCTTGATCCTAATTGCTTGGTTTCCTGCCCCAGTTGCAGTATTCTGAGTACAATGGGAAAGAATCCATTTTACAGCCATTCTGAATATTGAAACATGCATATATTTGTAAATATTGTAGGTATGTTTATCCAAGGCAAATACAGAAATGTTCTAAATACACGTATCAGTAAGTTAATATTGCTGTGTAACGTTAAGTGTAGTATCATTTTCCCTTATGATACTAATGTAGAATTTCATTAAAAGTTTAATAAATTTAAATCAAAAACATACAGAAATGTTTGATATCATTAAGTCTTGATAGAAGACCTAATTGTTTGTTGTCTAAAGTACTGTGTACTAAAGTATAGTATACTATTCTAAAGGATTGTATAAGGTGACAAGACCAAGTACATTTGTGTGTAGCCCTCCTTTACTCTTCACTCAGTGGTCTCAAAGAACACTTTCCCCATCTCCTTATGACACTAAATGGAGCCACTGCAATTTTAGTTTAATAAATAGTATAAATGAACAAATGATTGAATGAACAGTCGAAAAGACCATCAAAAATGACCATCTGTTAACTTACTGGGACAATGGTGAACTCCACTTTCTCTGAGATGGTCAGCTTGTTTTCATCCATTACCTCACTCTGATCAAAGAACAAACGTGGATCCTGCAGACACTTGATGAATCCATATGATTCACCAAGGTCCATCACAACACCCTGACAGAAGAATGCACTACATTAAGCAAAAACAAATCTGTGTCCCAGACCACCAGGATTGCATCTCACAAAAGGAGAGAAAGATATCTTATTGAATGTTTTGCTATTACTGTATTATTGAGGTTCGGAAATCCTTGAACTCACGATCTTGCGCTGCTCGGTTGAGTCTGTATTGTGGAAGCTGTCTGACAGTATCTCTACATTGGTGGCACGTTCCACCTTGGTCTCACGGTTTGTTGAGATATTAAACTGAACCTTGTCTCCAACCAGCATGGTCACTTGTGATGTCAAGTCAGCCTTTTCAAAGGGCAGTTTCTTCATTGAACCATCGACAGTGGAAATCAAAAGGCCGAGAACGGGCTCTTTTTCTTCAGACGTCTAATAACGGGGGAAAAAAAGGTCCGTAATCTAATATGCAGCTATGTGAGCCAGAGTCACCACAGTAATCTCATTAACTAAAGGCTAAAATGTAATTTTCAAAAATTTATTTGTTTAATTGCCTCAGTGTAACAGTGTTTTTATTCTAAATATGAACTGAAAACCACAGTATACCACAAATAATAAATGTGACAAATTATTTCCCATACCTGTTCAATGGCCTTTGTTAAAGCTTTAATAATGGTTCCTTCATAATGTTCACTGCTTACATCCTCAAACACAACAGTTCTTTGAGGTAGAACTTCAGAGTTCACTGGCTTCCACTGGGAAACAGGAGAGAAAAACAAAAAACAAAAAAACTCATGAATAGTTTGCAGCCTCTTTGCAAATTACTTTTACCAGAAAAGTAAGGTAAGATTGTGTTAATAACTTCATTAAATAGAACAAGCATGCAAGTCTTGTGAACCATTAAGCAGTAATTAATTGGGTGCTCATCATTAGCTATCAGAACGATTCCTTACCTTTTCATTTTGTAGGGCTTTATGCTTTTCTTTGACCTCAGCCAGTTTGCTTTTTATCTTTGACCCAAAAGCCAAAGTTCCTGCGGGAAGCTTTGCCACTCGGATTGCCTTTTCAGCACCTTTGTCCTGCAGTGCACATATTTTGGAAAATAACTGATTATCCTATTTTAACCTTCAAAGTTTACTAATCTTCATATTTGCAAACACAAAATCGCAATGCATAATAAACATGCATAATAAGAATGTTCCATTAAGAACGCTATCATATGTGTTCTGTGCTGGAAACTCGACGTGCTTTACATACCATAATCACTGTGAACTCCACCTCATCCATGACAGCCAACTCTCCATCACCAATATTCTCATGCTGTAATGCCTCAAGGTCATTACGGTTTTGGGTTGTGATGGTCCAGGATGTGTTCTTGGTGTCTACAATCACACCCTGTCAGGACATGATGGTTTGTAACCAAGTTAACACCCACTGATGTCAAATACAACAGCCAGCTACAGTAAACTTTTTTTGCAGTGTCTCAAAAGATTACTGCATATTCATAATTCAGAAAGTAAACTTTCTTTATTCTCAATCACAAGTAAAAAGTGAAATTCCATACTGTCTCCAATATATGTAAACCTGAGAAACAAGACTAATTAAAAATGTGTTTTTTGTTTTTTAAAGCCCTGGTTTACATGAATCCTGTTGTATTTACTCACTGTCACGACTTAATATCCTAGCTATAAGGACGCCGTATTGTCCTGAAAGCTTGGCTTTGTCTTCTGTTAAAGCTGACTTTAATCTGAATGCTGACTCACCATCTCTCGTATCTCCTCAGTATACTGGAATGTCTCTGGGACCTTTGGTCGCACATTGGTAGCTCTTTTGGCTTGAGTAATGACATCCGTGACAATCTGGAAGTGTACATGGTCATTGTGGAGCAATGTGGCTTTGCAGTCGCAGCGTCTAAACTGAAACTCTGTATTCGACTCAAGAAACTTTGCCCGGACCAGCCCAGTTCTGGACTCCAATAGGGGGTTGTTGGCGCTCTGGACACAAACACAATTATTAAAGACTAATGGATTACAATGGAAATTCAGTTTCAAAGCATTTTTGAATATTAACTGAACCCCACACCTGATTAGCAATAAGGGACCTGGTAATAACACCAGAATGAATGGTGCTGTCAGTGTCCTCTGTCCCTCCGGGGGGCACAATCACATCTGTGCCACACTCAGAGTCCTGAAACATCACCAAAAAAAAATGCTCTCCGGTCTTGTCCCATTCAATGTTTCATGTCTCAGAAAGTTTGGGATTTAAGAAGTTCAACGCCCCACCTTGGTTGATTTGCAAGCTGTGAAATGTACTTTCACTCCAGGTAACAGGTGCTTAGGGTCTCCTAGAAAAGCTTCAAAGCTGAAGGAGAATTTCTTCAGGTCATCACGTTCAATCATTCCATGATTATTCTACAAAAGAAGGTAATATGTTTACACAGATGGTCTATCTGGATGAAAATGTTAGAAAATATTAGACTTACTCCAATAAATGTGATTACTCCCATGGAACGCCCGGGGGGTGGCCTATATAACAACAGAGACAAAACAGCTGGGATAAGACAGCATTAGAAATTATTATTTTACATATTAACATATATTCGTATATACATACTTTGCGGACTTTGCTTTCACCGGTTTGTACTTCTTCTG
Organism: Denticeps clupeoides; assembly: GCF_900700375.1. NCBI lineage: Eukaryota > Metazoa > Chordata > Actinopteri > Clupeiformes > Denticipitidae > Denticeps > Denticeps clupeoides. Next base: position 6,769,664 of record NC_041714.1, read on the forward strand.
TAATCTAGGCACCTCCGTCAGGGGCGGGTCCAGCTGTGAAGGAACTCTTGGAGGCCCAACAGTCTTAAAAACACAGCAAGACAAACATTCTGTAAATGTCAGCTGTATGAATCATGCTTGCCACTCATATTATGATTTGAAAACCATTTTCATTAACATTGCAACTTCTGCTTCCCAATCCTTTTTTTAAAAGGCCAGGATTCTTTTGTTAGGGCTTACAGCAGGATCAGACCATTCCGGCGGCTCCATCGGCCTGAGTCCAGGGTCCATCATATCTGGAGGTGGAGGTCCACTGAATCCCCTCCTGAAGCCTGGGTTGAACTGATCATTTAAAAAAATAAAACGTTTATTAAATTAAGGACTTTCACAAAAGTCTTCCACTTACTTTCAGTAAATCATTTAGTCCATGTGGGTCATGGGTGATGGAGCCCTGCCTGGGTCACGCAGCACAAGGTCCTCATTTTTTAAATAAGTGAGCCATTACATGCAGTCCTACTCCTCACTCCAGAAATGATCAAACATTTAATCAAACGTTTTTAGTCAAATAACAAGTAGAACCGTGCAGTTTTTATGGAATAGTTTAGTTAATAATCACAATATTCAAACTGATGAGCATGAAGATGTTCAGAACCACAAATGATCTAACAGTTTTATTAACACATAACCTGGACTAATGACGGCCACATCAACACGCCTGGTCTCGCCTCAAAATTACCTCATCTGCCCGCGGCCCGAAAGCTCCGCTCTCCCTAAACCCAAAGCCACGGTTGTCCATCGTCGGTCTAAGGTTGGGACCGCAAGCGGGCGGCCCTAAGCCGCGCTCCATCATCATCGGCACGCCGCAGCCGCGGTCCATGGGGGGGAAATCTCTGTTCAGCGGCGGCCCACGTTCATACTCCCTGGGCGGACCGCACATTTCGTATTCATAACCCTCCGGCACTCTTGGACCTGGAAACGGTCCCCTGTCGCCCAGCGGACGGAAACGGTCACCCACGTCGTACGGGTCCGCTGGCCTCACACCCGGCTGGAACGGCGGCATGGGCATGTGAGGGCCACGAACGTCCATAAATCCCGGCTCGGGGGGCCCGTAGGGTGGGAACGGTGGTCTCGGTGGTGGCATCCACGGTCCCTCCGAACAGGGAGGGCCGCCTGGACCCGGTGGAAAGCCAGGACCGTGGCCGTTCGGCGGTATATTACAGTTCCCACGGTTCCCACGACCTCGTGCCATTCTAGCTGCACGTCAACAGCAGTTCAAATTACTGACGCGCGCAAACTTTGTTCATGGTCGCGTATAAAACAAAAGAGAGAGATAGAAGTAGCGACGTACATTCCAACAAAACAACTCCGACCGAACGGCGTCTTTTCACGCCACTGCTAGCGGAATGCTACAGGCTAACGCGGGTGTACGCACTTCCTGTAACGCGCGTCAGAGGGGTTGCCAGATAACCGTCACACGCGAACTATTATCAATTCTGCAAACCAGATCGTAGACATGGAGAATGTCGCGGTTATCGTTCACTGACCACTGCTGCAAAAGATCTGACGTTTATTTAAATTGTTGCAATTTAAATGAGCCCTAAAATAACACCATAATATTTTTTTTAAGTATGAATATTTTTCAGGACCTGGCAACAACAAGTTCTTCTTCTCAAAGACAGAATGTCAGACTATGAATAGTGTAAATGGACCAAGTACTCTGCACACACATTTGGTTCCAGCCGTTAGTGTCTTTTAAGCAACACAGTACAATCCACTCCAAGATACAGCAGAGAGCAATATATTCAATATGCAATTAAAATCTTATTTACAGACATGGACCAAATACAAATGCTGAACAGGGAAATACAATATAAACACACAATGTCTTTCTGAACAAATAAACTGTCTTCATGGTTCTTTATGGTTTGCCTATTTCTCTGTTTCAGCTGAGCAGCTTTTTACCAGCACCAAGATATTCGAGCACATCACCCCAGTCTTAGATTCCTCGCACTGGCTCCCAATAAAAAAAAAAATCCTTTAAATGTCTAAATGGCCTTGTGCCTCAGTATCTGTCTGATTTGATCCAGCCATACACTCCTTCACACGCCCTTCGGTCAGCTGATCCTTCACTCCTAGTTGTTCCTAAAACAAGGAGAAAGCTGAGGGGTGACCGCAACTTTTCCTCCGCAGGGCCGAGACTATAGAATGCATTGCCATTGTGCATTAGGTAGGCAGAATGACTTCCCGCTTTTAAGAGTAGCCTTAAAACTCATCTTTTTTCCTTGGCTTTTAACTTGATTTGAGATGTTGGGTTTACTTTTATTACTTTTATCATTTGTCCAGTTTATCTATTTTATTTACTGTAATTGTATCATATGCTGATTTTTATCTGTGATTTTATCTATGCTTTGAATTGAATTCTGTACAGCACTTTGGTCGACTGTGTTATTTATAAAGTGCTTTAGAAATAAAATTGATTGATTGATTGAATTGCTGGGTGTGTTGGTGATTCCCTGTGGTATTTGGTTATATTCCCAGAGCCCCAAAGATGTCACAAACGCGGTCTTATGTTTATTTTCCTCCTGCATCTCAACATGATAATAGCCCAACTTGAGGTCTATAACAGAGAATCACTTTGACTGAAAAATCTTCTTCTATGTTTGGCAAAGTATACACATACATATTGATGGTCTGTCTGTTCAGTTCACAGTAATCTACACAAAATCTAATGTCACCATTCCTTTTCTTAGTGAAATGAAGTGAAGTTTTTTGTCATTTCAGCTACATACATGTTAGGCAGTACATAGTGAAACAAAACAATGTTTCTCAGGAACCTGGTGCTACATGTATCATTTAAACAATGAAACAAAGATACATACTGACATAAAGTGAATGTGTGACAGGCAAACTGGGCTACATAAAGTGCAAAAGGGGGGGCAGGGGTCACATGCAAGAATAACATTAAAAAAAAAAAGACAACAATGAGACAGACAGTGCTAAACTAGTGAAATTAATAATACATGTGCAAATACTGCTGTGCAAAATGGAACAGTGCAATAATAGAAAATATTACATATAGATAACATTATAATACAACTGAACTTGTGTGTGTGTGTCAGTCCACAGTGGAAAGTCCCAGAGGGTTCAGGTGTCTGATGGGATGAGGCTGTTGTATAGTGTGGCAGTGAGGGCCTTAACACTTTGGTTCATTTTTCCAGATAGCAGGAGGGTGAAGAGTGCATGTGAGGGGTGTGTGTAGTCCTTCATAATGCTGGTGGCTTTCAGGTGTGGTAAATATCTGTTATGGAGGAAAGAGAGACTTGAAAGATCACCATCTGCTGTAGGGTCTTTAACCACAAGATGTCACTGTCAGAAGTGCACAACGTAACAGTACCTGCTGGCTAAACAGTTGCCTGTTGTCTTGCTGTTGACCTCTTGTGCTGGCACCTGGTTCTAGAGGTGTTGGCAGAGTAAAAGGCTTCTCCTAACTATTCTACTGTGTCAAAAATCTCTCCTCTTCCATCACCAGGGGCAGTGGTGGTCTAGTGGTTAAGAAAGCGTACCGTCCCCACACACTGCTCCCCGGGCGCCTGTCATGGCTGCCCACTGCTCACTCAGGGTGATGGGTTAAATGCAGAGGACAAATTTCACTGTGTGCACTGTGCTGCTGTGTATCACTTTCACTAATCACTGAGCCCATTGCTACAATATATTGTAAAACTAGATTAACAATTGAAAGTAAGAAACTTTTTTTAATTCCATAACATACTAGACTGTTGTATAAGGTACTCAGTCATGTGGATTGTCAATATATAGGACAGGTTGACCGATGTTCTCGTATTTTTAAGTCATCATCTTGCGCTGCGTGACTGGGCGAGGGCCCGTTCAGCAGTGCTTGCAGTTTTAATTATTGTTGTTACTGAGGTTAACGTGATCAGTGCAGCGGTTTGTCACTGGAGAAGATATTGTGTCTCTGAATTCGTTTGATTGGCTGGACCCTGTGTCTCCGGCTCCTCCTTCTCCTCCTTCTCCTCCTCCACCTCCTCCACCAGCAGCGCTGCTGCCAGGCTTGAGGGTCCTGCTGGGGGAAGGGAAGAAGGGGAAAAACATACCGGAGGCAGGCGTCCGAGGAAGCGGTGGAGATGCGACTACGAAGCGGCTGACGCTTCCTCTTCTGTCGCGCCTTTAAAAACTTTCTTTTCTTTTGCTCGTTCATTTGACTCCAGTGGGGGGTGAACGCGCCTTTTTTCTGCCGGCGTTAATGTGAGGAGCGTCGGGAGGGATTTGGCCGCGGAGCGCCGCTGCAGTTCCAGCGGGCTGCGCCGACGAGGAGAGCCGCTCAGCCGCACAAATCCAGCCTGGTGCGTCGGCCTGTTACGCGCAACACCGACTCTGCAGCGCCGGTAAACCGCGTTTACTGTCCCCTACGACGGCCATCCGGGCCCGCCCGCAGGGTCCGGTCTGCCCCGCCAGCTCGGCCCCTGGCTGGGCTATTAGCCGCTACCGCTAGCAGGCTAGCGGCGCGAACGCCCCCCGGCGCAGGGTTCCCCGTCTTGACGGGACTCCTGTTAGCTCCTCGGCTAAGCAGCTGTCACTTTTCGCTCTTTGCTTTGGGGAATTTTGTCGGTGTATTTTGAGTAGCCAGGCCGCCCGCTGTCCCCGGCTAAGGTGCTTTATCCAGATGTGCAGGCTGTAGTCGCACCACAGCTGGAACATGGGCAAAACCCCGGCTATCACCGATAAACGCCCGCTGATACGACGAATGCGCCGATTCGGGGTGTTTAGGTTACCTCTATAAGCCCATTTATATATATATTTTCTTTTTCTGAATTGCTCGCTAGTTGCTCGTTTGCTGTAATTATGTGTCCGTCGTTGTCATCGTCGCTGGGTGACGGAAACCTGCCTCTGCTCTCATTTCCAGTCTTCAGCAGTATGTCTTTGAGAAGTTGAGGGTGGATTTATTTTCGCGATCGGAAGATACCGTGTCAGCTGCGGCCATGGTGAGTAATGGCAAATCTTTTTCTTTTTTGCTCACATGATCTCTGGAAACTTTACAGACTTTAGGCCGACTTTACCTTTTACCTCTATCAAAGTCGAGTCCTTCTGGGTCCCGGTTAGTTAGAATTTTATTGTTAGTTTGTATTTATGTTCGACTGTAGGTTTTGTGAGCAGCTTGGCATGTTTGGAGATGTTCATCTCGCTCGTTCATTACAGGAAGCATCTCTCGAAACCTGTCAGCTTGAACGGGGCCTTCAGATTTTCATGCCCTTGTGCTTATTTGACAGATTACGTTGCACCTACTTGACACTCTGTGGTCACCCGAGTGCCACCAGAGAGATTTGCACCAGTTGTTGAAACCAATCGCGTATTTGCATGCCACTGTTATCTAAAAGGCCATGTAGTGCGGGCCATGTGTATAGGAAAATTGTTCAGAGTTGCTTAAAGAAACACACACACACACAGACAAGTTTAACTGTTGTGGATTCACTCGCATGATTCAGACCTTACCATGCAGAGTAGAGATAAAAGTATGAGAAACGATATCTACATGACTTCTGTAACACTGTGTCTACCTTTGTACTGTTTTATTATGTCGACTAGTATCATTGCAAGAATTATTTCGAGGGGTGATAATCAGAGGGATGTAAGTGTTTGATGTATGCTTTATATAAATTACATAAAGTTAGGTGATTTTAGCCTTATGTTTTATTTTGCTGCTAAGTTAGTGAGATGGCCGTTACATCCCTCTTGTTGTCAATTCTTGATTTATTTCTTCATGTACTGCACGGTGCTCTTTAATGCTCAAATTTCTGAGGATATGGGGACAGTAGCAGATAGCCAAGAAACAGTGTTCACCTGTCTGTTCAGCTGAAATTGTCAGATCTGCTGATGACCCAGTCTGAAGGAAAGAATGTTAAAAACAAGAATCATATGTAGGTTGGATTCCTGAAGTGTTCCACATATTAAATATGCATGGTATTTGTGATTATAGCAAGAACGTAACCAAACTTAACCTTATAGTTGCACATCTCACTATGGAGTCAAGGGACTTTAAACCTTGACAGGAATATTGATATTTGATTTCTATTATATTAATATCACTTTTACTTAATCTTCCTACACATTGAGCCGGCCTTTCTAAATATACAAGTTGATTATTGAGTTAATAACAGCATGTGCATTCTAATATAATGCGGGTTTGAATATAGTGTTTCAGTGCTATTTTTGAATACTGCTTGATTGCCCGAGGTATCATTCAGTTCTCTGTATGTCTGAAACACCCTCTGCTGTGTCTCTCTTCTCATCCCTCTTTTTTTTTTTTAGATCATATGCAGGTCAAAATCCATAAATGTGGATTAGAAAACCTGTGCGTGTGAGTTGCAGAAATATTCATCACTAGGAACTGAGAATGTTGTTGTGTGTTGTGTTTGACTTTTTTCTCTCCTAACATTGCTTAATCTGCCTCTATAGTTACGCCACAAAATAATGTGAGCCTGGTCTTCCTACACATCTGAAGTTCGACATGAGTGAGGTTCAGGCCACAGTAGAGTTCTCTGTGGAGCTCCACAAGTTCTACAACGTGGATCTGTTCCAGAGAGGGTAAGTAAACCTCATTTTATATTTGTTGCCTTATATTTACTCAGGTTTATACTACTTTTAATTCTTTGACTTAGACCTGATATCTTTTGAAATCCTGAGTAATAGTTGAGTAATTGTAATCAAGTTTCTGTTAATGTTACAGCAGATGGTTGGATCCAAAACTAGCTGTAATACCATGGGCATATCTTATGACAAGTGCCCTGCCTGATCCCCCAGCCTGGGTCTCTATATAAGACTCCCATCGCCCTCCCAGCTAGCAGTTAAAAGCTATTCCCCCCTGTGACTACAATGTGGGTTACTCAGTGTTTCTTTGTATTTATTGCTTGATAATTGGCAGGTATGAAATCAGGCTGAAGAAATCCTCTGAAAGTGCTTTTTGTTTTGATACAGCTGACATCAGAGGAATAGTTAACAGACAAAGAGATGTTACCTTTGATGTGTACTTTGAAAAACTTTGATGTTTTTATTATTTTTAATTTTTAAAAAAAATTTTAATGGATCACCAAAATGCTCTCAATGAGCTATCAATTTCTTAATCTCTGTGCATAGTTTTATAAGTGGTTGCTGTATGCTTATAGATAAAACTTTATGTGAATATACTCCAATTAATGCTTGATTGTAGGAGTTGGATCAAAGACCTAAAGCTTTACAGAGAACATGTATCAAAACCAAACCCAGTTAGTCTTAATAATGTCAGGTGTCATTTTTGTTCATTCTAAATTAGAACAGGATCATATTTTTTGTACATTTTACAGTTCAGCATGTGGAATTTGGGCATGTATGAGCTTGCGGAAATGCCGCGGATCTTTGATCATGAACGCAAACACTCACAGCAATTCTCCACCTCAAAGTTATTAATAAGAATCAAGTAAAGCAGCCATGTTGCTCGTACCACAATGGACCCAAGGGAGCTGGATTGGGTCATATTATAGTGTAGCTAATACATGCTGAGTGCCTGCTTTAAAAAGCTTTGCCATTTATTATTCAGCAGTTCATGCACTAGTATGCTTATTCGCTGAAAGGTCACATTGCAATATAATTTTCTTTTGAATAGGGGAACATCTCGGAGGGAAATTGCTCAAGATGTTTCCTTTACGCCACTGGTTAATATCTGCAAAATATACAGAAGCAGAAATGAGACTGTGCCTTTAGAAACCTTTACCATGGCTTTGCTGCTCACAGCACAGCCTAGGCTTGGTGTATTGATTGGTCTTGATTATGGCATCAATAGAAAAAAAAGTGTAAAATATTCTAATGGGTTTAACTGTCTAGAAAAATGCATAGCCATTGTTTTTTAAGGGCCCGAAGCATCAACGTGCGTAGGACCCTATTGAAACCGATCGAAGTTGCAGTCATTTGCACATGCAATCTAGACCAAGCTTTACATGAATGTTGAGGGTGTGGTCCTAACTAAGTGTATGTATGAAGTGTCATGAATAGTCAAAGTGCCACCTAGTGGCAACAGGAAATGCCATATTTACATTTGCAGCATTTATCAGACGCCCTTATCCAGAGCGACTTACAATCAGTAAGGGACAGTCCCCCCCTGGAGCACAATGGTAGTAAGTGGGATTTGAACCTGGGTCTCCTGGTTCATAGGCGAGTGTGTTACCCACTAGGCTACTACCGCCATTTATGTTACTCTATGCTGCTTTGTTCCTCACAGTGTATTTTGCATATACCTGAAATTTGATTTAAATTTCATCATCAGCCTTGGGGATGATGAGTTTTCATTGTATGGCTTGACCGTGGAATTCCGGTGAATTTTGATGAGTCGCCATGGAAGAGAAAGTTGCTCTCATCTGCTTTTACAATGTGGAAAAATTCCCGTAACGCTCAAAGCGTCACTTGCTGATAACAGGAAATTATGTTTTTTACATCTATATATTGATCCACATGAGCGGATTAAATATGCCTGAGATTCGTTCTGGGGAGCCTTAAGATCTAGAGGAGGATGTTTTTGAGCTTTCATTCATTATGGCATCACAGTGAATTTGAATGGTTCGCCATGCAAAAGGAAGTTGCTGTCATTCGCATATACAACAATAATCTATAACAGAAACCCATCAACCGATCTGCACAAAACTTATTACGAATATGGCATGCTGTGGCCCGATCATCACTGGTTGCAATTTTAAAGTTACACTTGCATTTGCTCCCTATATGAATGATGTGAACGTTTGGGCAGTTGTTCCTATTTGGCTCAGTGCTGGATCCAAGAAGTAGTAGCCTAGTGGGTAACACACTCGCCTATGAACTAGAAGACCCAGGTTCAAATCCCACTTACTACCGTTGTGTCCCTGAACAAGACACTTAATCGTAAATTGCTCCAGGGGGGGACTGTCCCTGTAACTACTGATTGTAAGTCGCTCTGGATAAGGACGTCTGATAAATGCTGTAAATGTAATGTAAGAAAGGAAATGTTCATGTGGGCTTTTGTTTGGTGTCTTCAGGGATCGTGATTTAAGCTTACTCAGTGGAACATGTTTTGTTGACTTAATGACAGTGTCATGGTGCCAAAACAAGCTTCCCTGTGAATTAGCTGACTGGATGTCAAAAAGGACAGAAAAGCGCAAACCGATAACAGCATCATGTGAGCATATTGTGTGTTCTTGCATATAAAATGACAAAGCAGAAGCAGCTGTATGATCGATGTATCATGGGCTGAGGAAGAACCTATTTTAGTGGATATTCTTGACAGTTTCTCCTTCACTGTATATAGTATACAATCATGTAGATGTCAGTAGAGATGTCATGATTTCATGTCAAAAAACACAGTGAGCATTACAAACATGATCGGGTCACAATCTATTTTCATGGGACAAATTTAATGGAGAGCTGTCAAAATTTTCTTATCTGCATTCAAACATCTAGGGATGCTTTTTTGTATATAGATGCAATTGGGCATGTTCCCAGATATAATATCTTCAGGATTTACAGAAATAAACAGATATACAGACATGACTGCCTGCATGTCTCTTGGAGAGGAGGAACTAACAATCCACCCAGTCCTTTTTGTTGGTGTATAATTATTTCTGTCACAGCTCTCATGCAAACTATTTTCTCTTTCCGGACAAATTAAACCCACTCCTCTCAATACACCACCAAGCAAGTGTAGTGCAGCAACCATCTCCTTTCCTCCACCATTTCACTGTGTTCCTCACACTTCACCCATTTCACCGGAGGTTGTCGGTGTATATCACAAAAGAAAGAAAAAAATCTCCTCTTTAACTCACACGTTCTGCTTGGTGAAAAGTAGTGTTTCCGTAGGATTGCCAATTCAAACATCATCTGTAAATCTGTTGTCCATGTTGTCTGCTGTCATTAGATTTTACTGAGAAAGTCAACGTGATTCATGCCTAAAGAGTGACACCAAGAAACAATAAGTGGCTGCTTGTTCTTGTGAAGCTCTCAGAACGTGGCTCTGTGAATGGCGGGGATTATGGATTCTGTTTGCTGTTTGCAGTGGGTCTTCGCTAATGCATGTAGTTTCCTGCTGCAAGGCAGGGGGATCGATGCGTGTCATGCTGACACTCTTTAATGTTGCTTGTGATCTGACAGCATGACCCTCCCTGTGGACACAGCCACCTCATTACTCATTTAAAGCTGTCCATAATTTTTGCATTATGTTCTAATGACATCATTATTATTTTAGTAGTAGTGCTGAAAACGTAAGTCCTTTTATTGATCTTTTAAAAGTGTGCTATTGTTTTTTTTCCCCCTACTCTACAGGAGATACAATTACAATTCAATATTCTCTATTTCCTCTGAACTGATTCTGATTTCAGACTCCATGCTAGGATTAGAACATTCTGCGTACTTATTGGTATAATTGTGTCCTTTTCCTTTAATGGGACAGCCTGTTGGAATTGACCATTGTATTTTTATGATGCTCAAACAAATTGGTGTCAACTTTCTGAAAAATGTAATAAAATTGTAGCTTATGGAAAATTCCTGTATGGACTGAGCACAACCCCTGGCTCTTTTTTCAAAAGATACCAGCCATGGGCGTAAGTGAAAACAAACAGTGGTCCTGTTCACTTGTCTGAGTCAGCTGGAACACTTCCTGGTCCTTCCTGTTCTACATACTCTTTATGTGTTAGACAGTCCCCTTCTCATAAAGCAATATTTCTTTAAATCTGCACACAGACCTCATTTGTGTCCGTTTTTGTGTGTGCGCACTTCTCCCTTGCCACAGTCAGCTGGACCTCAGGTCACACAGCACCATATGCTGGACAGCACTGTACGCATGTGCACACAGACCAGACAACCAAATGTGTCTGGCATTTACCGACGAAACTTACAGACAGTGCGGCTTTATTCTCACTGGAAGAAGATTTAATAAATTACACACACACAAAAAAAATCACCTTCTTCTGCAATTTCCTGCATAAAAATACTGCATCGAGCAACATAGGCATTTAGTTGGGTTCAGGATGTGGATGCTGTAAGGTTTCCAGTTTGGAGAGAATGAAGCAGGTTCTGTTTTTTTTTTTTTTTTTTTTTTTCTGCTTTGTTCTGTCTTTTCGATCTGTCATGCTTGATTGTGCTCATGGCTCACTTGGCTATGTTTCTGTTGTCAGATTCTACCAGATCCGTGCCAGTATGAAGGTGCCGCCACGGGTCCCTCACAGAGTGGAGGCCAGTCTGCTCCGACCATCAGGTCAGTCCACCAGTGCACACACTCCACCAGTCTGCTTTTGCTTGGTATGGTTTGAGGGAATTTGTGGAGACACGAGACATGAAAATTAAGGCTGCACGGTATAAACAGTATTTGATATAAATTTTGGAGATATTTTGATTATACCGGCCTACTGCAAAAATGTCCGTTGTAACACCTGCACTACTTGCAGCACGAGCCACTAGTTTTGGCCGAGTTTCCAAAAAATACGACCTTAAATATTGTTAAAAATGACTAGTAATACTTAAATCTAAAAAGTATTGTAGACCCCAGAAATAAAAATTAAGGAAGCCTTTAATCTGTCAGTAATATACCGGTTTCTGCGCTCTTCCGGGTTTATTAAGTGAAGCATGCGTGTCAGTATCCAACTTGTATCACGCAGGCCATCATGCAAGTGGTACTGATTGGGTACTGACACCGCACAAGGAAATGACCAGGGGCATCCTAGCATGTTTGGTGCCCTCTGCAAAAAAGTCATTATGATTTTAAAAATCTTGGAGGGACAGCGTGATTAACAAGCATAGTATTATTTAAATATTTTCTGACTTTTTTTTTTTTTTTTTGTAACTCTACAGCTGAATAAAGAAAATCCTAAAATTTTATATAATCACTCACATCATATATATAACTGGCGTTTCACTGGCATTATGAGTGTGACAGAAAGTCCTCTTTCAGTAGAATCGCCCAGATATTGTTTTATCTGGTATACGGTTATGCTATATGTTAATGGATCTGTAAAAGGTTAATTATATGCTGCAGTGCCTTTGCTATGGACACGTTATCCTTTTAAAAACAATTGCATTTATATTTATATATCAATTCATATACCACAATATATTCCATCTATCATCTATGGTTTTTATATATCTATCTCTCTCTCAAATATCACCCCTGCATTACTAACGATTCAAGTAATGTGTATTCATGGTGGAATGGCAAAATTTGCCTTCTGTGCAAAACTATTGCAAGCAGAGAATTTCAATGTAAATGATCAGAGGTTTGTTGCACTATTTTGGTCACACTGCTAGAAATGTCCTTTCTGATGAGGATATGTTGATGGAGTGTTCAGTTTGTACCTGTGCTTTCTGTTTCAAGTGCAGAATAAAGGTTTGTTGTTGTTATTAGGGGAACTGGATTTGGGCCCTCATCTCCAAAGGTGTGTTGACCTCTAAAGATCCTGATTGGCAGCTTCATGAATGTTATTTAGGATTGTTGAGCATTAAGAGCTCAGTTGGCTGGTCATGTTGTTCCTTATGGCCTGGGGGGACGGTGTTTTAAACGGTTAAATGATCTTGCTCTGCCTGAATCTGATTCACGGTGCCCCAGGGCCACATACTGCGAACTCCTGAAACTCGTCTGTTGACTTTGAGCTTTGACAGACAAAACGTGCCACCCTGGCTATACTGTGACTCTCATCTGCTGCTGTTTGTGGAATGGCCCGAAACATGCACACCTGCCTCTCTCACGCTCTCTTTCCCTCGCTCTCTTTCTCCAGCATGTTTGTTTGCTGACTTGTTTTTTTTCAGAGAAATGTGACCAAACCCGAGCAGAAATGCGAGAGGCCTTTTGGGTCTGAAGTAGAGCAGAAGTAATGCGTGGTTAAAGAGATTTCTTAAGGAATGTTTGAGAGCTTTGTATGGTAATAGGTTTTGGGTGGAGTGAGTTACAGGACAAAGAATGTCTTATTAACGTCCCCATATATGACCCTATCAACGTCTTTAGATACAGACACCCTGTTTGGTGAATATGGGTGAGAGCAGTACCTCCATTATTGATTATTTTTCCCACATTGATTTCATCAAAGCCTCTCTACTGCACTGATTTCACAATGGATGCCCTCTTGTACACTTCATTTCATTCTCTTGTGCTTCATTTGTCCCATGGCACCAAGGTTTTTTGTGCAGTTTGACATTGAGCAAACAGTGATTTTTGTGGCTCTGGGTTTTAGTCTGTTTACCGATTACTTGTGAAAATTTTGGTGTTCAAACAGTCAGTCCATGTTTGGGATTAGGATTATATTAGTAGGCTGATACTGAATCGTGGTGACTGTGTCTGAAGGATTGTGCTATTAATTAGGACATTACGAGATGCACCAAACTGTGCAATTGTAATCAAAAACTTATTTGCCTTTTCCTGTGTCCAGGAACAGACTTGGCTTTCCCTGCAACCATTCAAGATGATGTAATCTGCAGTAAAACCTTTCAGATTCTATACAAAAATGAGGAGGTTGTAGTCAATGATGTGCTCGTATTCAAACTCATGATGCTGCTGGATGAGAAGAAGGTGAGTATAGAATTGAACTGGTCTGATGCTCACCTAGTGTACCTGTTGCATTTTTAACTGAGGGTCCTTTATTACATTCATAGGTAGAGGAATCACTAAATGAGATGGATTTTCAGTTGTCTCTGGATCTATTCTTCACTGATGGTGACTACTCGTACGTATTCCAGTGGGATGGTTAAACAGATGTATAGCGAGCAAGCTATATTTCCTAATTTCTTCCTTGTCCTGTTTACAGGCCAGAGGATCCCAGCTCTTTGCAGAGCATCAGCAGCCGAACTCTGCACTTGCACTTTAGCCTCCAGCGAGGTATTCACCAGCACATCAATGTCATGTTTGACTACTTCCACTTGTCTGTCATCTCTGTGGTCGTCCATGCCTCCCTGGTAGCCCTGCACCAGCCACTTATCAGGTCAGCTCACTAGACTAATGTAAGCCTATTTGTTTCCTGTAGCCATATTCAGTCCTTGTAGTGAAGTGTTGATTTGGTGTCAGTGATTGATATGACCTCTCACTTTTTTTGTTGATGCTTAGCTTCCCTCGACCTGTGAAAAGCACCTGGCTGAACCGGAATTCCCCCGCACAGAGCAAAGACTCGGTCATTCCTCCGCTGGAGTCTGTGGTGTTTGGCAGCAGTTATGTCAGGCACCTGTCCCCAGATGTAAGTTTCTAGTGGCACTGTTCCATAAACTCTGGCCATTGATTATTTTATGCATTGAGTGCATTGACCACTAGACAGTTAAAAATGACAAAGCCCTGCTGAATTGGCCTGTGGCTGGAAATGCAGACTTGCAGCCTGTAACTGACCGCTTAGAGTCCATTCCTCTAATAAATGTCCATACGTTTAACAAGATATTCTTTTTAAAAGCCTCTCAGGCTTTAGCTGAGCCTTTTAATGTGAACTGGGTTGATTGCTGTGATGTAACACTGCAGCAGAAACTGTAGTAAGTGAGAGGATGCACCATAGTCGTTCAAGAAGAGCTACAGCCCACGATTTTTCATACATAACAAAAGCTCTCTATAGATCCCAGGTCTAGATTGTAGGTGTGTACTGAGCCGCAGGGTTAAGCCTCTGAGAAGCAGTAAGCCCTTTGGACTTACGCCCAGCTACATTATCTGATCTCCAGGACAGACACCAGAGGTCACGTTTGAGTGGGCAGTTGAGAGAGGATATGGGAATAACAGGTTTATTCCTGTGGGTTCTGACTGCGGTTTTTAATCTCCTCTCTGCCAGGGAAAGACGTTTCTGGTGTCTGATCAGTGTCTGCAGCATGCTTGCAACCTCCACCAGACCTTGTGCGCCAGTCTACTGTTGGCTTATCAGGGCCTGTTCAGTTACTTCACAACGCTGACCAAGAACCTACCCTCCACTCACAGGATGGAGCAAGGTAATATGATCCGCCCAGAGGAAACAGATACCACAATATTACTTTACTTGATGTGACTGAAGAAGTGCCTGTGTAAAGTGACATGCCAAAATGTTGTGTGGAGCTGTTTTTGTTGTTTTTTTTGTTGCATCCAGTCATTGTGAACTGTCATATTTTTTCTGTATTATTGTTAATTGGTTTGGTTTTGTCAGGTTTTCTTGTCTACTTGTCTTGCCATATATGTACTAATCAATTAGGCTGTGTTTCGACACTCAAACATTAGTGAATCCAACTAAAATGAGCTGTATTAATAGAATAATTACATAACTATATTTTTATACAATTCTTAAAATACAGTTGTATTATTTGTGATGCAACCAAACACTGATAATTCTAATAAAATATAATAATAAAATATTAAACCAAAAATAACCATTAACAAGGCCTGTTGCAGGCATTTTATTAGAACTGATCTGCATGGCATTGAGGACAGGAAGGAAGCCAAGTTGAACTGTACCTATATGTGCAATCCCACCACTAGCCAAGCCCAGCATGCAAGTCCTTTATGAAAGAGTTCTCAGAAGACCTTACCCCAGAAGTCAAAGGCACGTCTACATAGGTATGTCCCCCTCAAATCAATCCCTGCAAATAAAAACGCCTTTCATTTTTCCCCCTTCATCGAGCACCTCGCCACCTTTCCTCCTCTTTATCTCCTTTCCAGCCATCTGGAATGAGTATTTCACGGTGAAGGAACTTCTTGGCCTCGTCTGTTTCTCCACTGCTTTTTTCCAGCCTTGAGCTGATGTATGTTTGCAGCCGGGGTGGCTCTTCTCTGTTATGCCTGTTCAATCTCTTTTCTTCCTCTAGTCCCACTGATGGACTAATGAAATGATTCTCTCAGCCACACTTCAGTATATATGCTAAGCACAGGACTGTGTGTTTGGAGGAGTTGTTGTTCATAAGGCCTTCTCTATGCTCTTTGTCTTATCAGAAAAGGTTGATGTAGAGGCCCGCCTGGCCGAGCTCTGTGAGCATGTCAAGGTATTTGTGACTACTTTATTTGTCTGTGATTTTGACTTCTCGTGTGCTGACACTGGTCAGAGGGAGTTGCTTTTACTTCCTCTTACATCAGTCAGGATTTTTATCAAAAATTGAAAAGATCTGAAATATATTTCCTATTTATTAAACATGCTTTGCTTTGCCTTTGAAGTCATTTCATGAAGAATATTAACAGCCTAGACTTTTCCTGACTGTGGCTGTGGTAGTAGATTCTTAAAGATGTCCTCACATTTCAAACCAGCAGCCTGTGATATAAAATCTCATCCTGCCATGTATGGGTGTGGACCTGCTCCTCTCAACACATTGGCATTCATTTTTGGTAACTTACTAAAAATGTAACTAATTATCATAATGCATACAGATTTCCTTGTTTTGCATCATCATGCAATGCAGATTTACATCAAGCTAAGTTATTTTCCCATTTAAATTGTCCCTTCAAATAATTGTAAATGTTCACAATATAAATGCACAGGGTTTTGTAAGGAGTGTTAATCTCAGATGTCTGTTTTGGTGCAGTGGTGCCCCCTGCTGGCTGACTGTATGTCTGTATGTGTGTCTACAGCAAAGAGCA
Organism: Denticeps clupeoides; assembly: GCF_900700375.1. Taxonomy (NCBI): domain Eukaryota; kingdom Metazoa; phylum Chordata; class Actinopteri; order Clupeiformes; family Denticipitidae; genus Denticeps; species Denticeps clupeoides. The sequence goes on from NC_041714.1 coordinate 6,786,201, forward strand.
GAGAGTCCTGATGAACTGGCGGAGCTGGTGAACATGAACCTGGCTCAGTTGTGCTCACTGCTCATGGCGCTATGGGGACAGTTCCTTGAGGTTGTGTCACTGCATGAGAGTGTTGCAGCTCTGTTGGCGCTGGAGCATCACACATTGCGAGTGAGTGATAGTAACCTATTGTCTCTTTTTAGGACTAAACTGTCACATGGATGTTCCCTTAACATGAATTTTGGTTTGGCTTGTTAAAAGGTTGGCCCAGGAATATTTGTGAGTGGTTTTACAGTGTGATTGTAAATTTTGTCTTTTGACCTTGTGGATTGGGTGGGCGATTTATATGATCTTGATGAATTATAAAATTCAGCTCGATCTCAGTGATCAGCTTTGGGCATCACAATCACAATAAAAATAGCAGAAATGAGCATATTGTGTGTATTTACATTTACTTTTAAAAGTAAAAGTATTTACTTTTAAATGGAGCCACACGGCTGCCAGACATCCCAAGTCTCCCGGTAGTTTCAAGAGTCGCCCACATATTGATAGCGGCTCCCTGATGCCAACAATTTAAAAGCAAAATTAGCAAAAAGATCAAGCACAGAAAAAAAGAAAAAAACATTTTACTGATGCGAGAAAAGCAGGGCTACGAAAAGTAAAATTTCGAAGATGCATCCGAATTAATTATGTTATCGTGTCTATTTGTCTTAATTTCTTTGAACCCATAATTTTGTTTTGCTTACAGCTCACTCTTCTATTCTCTCGCTGCTGGCTTTGCAGTTACACCACTCGCTTTCTCGTTTGCACTGTTGTGCTTGAGTTTTGACACAAACCTCTTGTGTGGCTTCCTGTCTTCTGCCATTAAACTAGTTTATGTACTAAACCATATATTTAGGTCAGAAGATTTGCTGAGGCTTTCTTTTGCTTGGAGCACCCAAGACAAAGTGCCCTTGCCTATCAGGAGTTGCAGTGAGTAAATTTCCCCCTTTTTACCTTTTATTCCAGTCTCCTGGTAGGTTGCTGATTTTAAGATGTTTGTCCACAGTGCTCACAGCCATCAGCAAATGACCGCAGCCATCAAGAGTTCCAGCTACTTCCTTTCTCTGCCTCCACTTCCTGTTGAATGTGCAGATCTCGATGGGGATGTTAACTGTTTGCCGATCATCTTTGAGGACCGATACCTTGAGTCAGTTACTGAAGGTCAGTAGTGTTACACGCCCTAATTAACCAAATAACTTCATACATGTTTCTCGCATTGTCTCCAGTTTGGTGTGTAAGCAATTTTTAAACCGCTAACAAGTTCAGTAATCAGATTGGTCTTTGTTCCTGTTGTTAGATCGTGATGGACCATGGCTCGGCCCACATAGCACCAGGAGTGGCTCAGTGTCGGGCAGGTCAGAGAAGCCTGGTACTAAAGACAGCGGTGCCAGTTCAGCAGGTTTAGCAAGCCCCAATCCACAGCACCGACATACAGCCCTGGCCACTACATGGCCTGAGAATAGCGAGCCACCTCTCAAGTCCAAAGCCAAGTCCATCAAACTGAAGAAGAATGTTAAGACTGAAAACTCAAAGAAGCTAATCAGACAGAGCTCCAAAGACTCTGTGATCCTTACAGGCTACAAGAACTTAAAGCATCCACACATGGAACCTCTGGCCAAGCCCAAAGAGGGTGATGCACAGGGAAGCCAGAGGGAGGAACTGGGGGATGTACATGGAGACAGCAGGAGTATCACCAAGTATTTTCAGGAGATTGATTCTATAAAGTATCTCACTGCTCAGCAGGCATCTAGTGCTCCCACAGAGGATGAATGCCAAGGGAGCATCAGCTGTCAGAAGGATGATTTCACCAACCTCCTGAGGTCTGGTGCAGAAGCCAGACCCCAGGCTGGCACTGGAGCAGTGGCCCCTGACAACAGAGCTCCACACGTATTAGAGCCACCACCGGACTCTGGAGTACGGCACATCAACGTCAAACCCAGCAGCAAAGACCCCTACCAGGGAGAGAATGTCACGGTCATTTTACCTTCCCAGATGGACATACCTGAGATCACCAAGACAGAGTGCTCAGCTACCAAACCTTCCCAGAGTGGCTGTGAAGTGGCCGCTGGAGGCATTCGGCTCCCCGATAGCGTCTTCCTGGTTTCTTCCTCTCGTCTGTCGGACTCTGGAATTGAGAGTGAGCCCAGCTCCACCACCCCTGGACCTCAGTCTGTTGTGGCACTTGGTGGCGTTGAGCTGGAATGGGACCCACAGATGGTGGAGAAGCCCTCGGTTTCCAGGCCCCTCCTGACAGGCCCCACCTCCAGAATGACCATGACTTCAGATGGTGGTCCAGAGACCACCAGTGTTGTTAGCGGAGTCCAGTCCTCCCTCACCTCTGTCAACTCCCTGCCCTCCGATGATGAGCCGATTGGGGATGCGATGGGCAGGAAGTCCAGCATTGTGGTTCAGGAGCAGAGCCTGGTGTTTTCTGGTGGGTCCGATTCTCATGTTAGTACCACTAATGCCCCAAGCAGAGCTACCATGTACCACCCCGTCCTGGCCGACCGTCACCACACAGTTCCTGCGCTCAGTGTTGGAGATGACGCGGTATTTAAGGACGATGTTTCATCCATCTCAGGAGTCACGACAGTTGTGACCACAGAGGTCCCAAGGGATCCCCACAAGGAACCCCCAGCAACTGGACAATCCAGCACCTCAACAACCAGCAGCACAGATTTGGTGAAACGTGGACTGGTTGAGAATTACTTTGGCTCTCGCTCCAGTAACGATGTATCGGAGATCAGTCCAGTGGAGACGTCATCGGTCACGCTGGACATCGTGGGTTCGGCCAACATAGCTGAGGAAGGAGAAGAAGAAGAGGAGGAGGAGGAAGAAGCAGATCATGAGATGATTGAGAACGGTTATTATGAGGAGAGCGACGGCCTGGCCTACATCAATGGAGTGTTGGAGGAGGGGAAGGCACTGGATGGTGCTGAGGAAGCGTGTGGAGCGGAGGCCAGGAGTCTTCTCTATGATAGCGTGGGACTGGAACACCTCCTGGAGCGTGGCACTTCCGCCTGCAGTCATCCCATCTGCTCAACTGTATCTGCCACAGTCATGCAGTGGTATGAGAGCACCCCTGAAGCGCACATGAAGGCGTAAGTCATCTCCTTTAGCAGCATGTGTCATTTATGTGTACCAATCTGAAGTAATATAATCTGCATTGTGTTGGTACAGTTTCACTAATTAATCTTTCAATGGCAAAAATGTGTGCTGTTATGTATTAATAATGTAAGATAAATGTGACCGCTCTTGCTGGTTGGGCATGGCCCAAGCACTCTACAGATAGACTGAGATCAAGCAGTGAAGTGGGGGGAGAAAAAAAAAAAACAGAAACAACAGTTTTGTAGAAATTTTTTATTTTTTTTAATCTGCATGGATTTTCTTTGTTTATATACTTTTTACACAACACAAATTGCTACAAAAATTGCTGTGTCCTTTTTAGTGGCAAATTTAAACTTTTTTTTGAATAACTCCAGGTTTGTCCAGGCGAAAGAGGAGCTAAAACAGCTGAAGCTTCCAGGTTTCCTGTATAGTGAGGTGAAAGAGCTGGCCTCCACCTTGCCCTACTTCAGCCTAGACGAAGATGAGAGCTGTGAGGAGGGCATTCACCTCATCGTCTGTGTGCATGGCCTTGATGGTATGCAGCACTCCCAACACGCACAGCTGTTACCTTACCTGATGCTCATATGTTAATACATTGGTGTGTGCAGATTCAGCAACTGCACACAAATATCTATGGGAATGTGAAATTAATATATTTTTTTAGCTTTGTAGAAATCAGGGAGCTTCTAAATTGCTCTGAAAAACGTTCATATTTCTTTTTTAAAAATACTGGCACATAAGATGTTAAAATGGCTTCATAAAGCACTTTTTTTCCCCGACACACAATTGTCCATGTATTTCCCAGAAACTTTTTATTCAACTAAGGACTTGATTTGTTTTGATTATTCTGTCATGGTGATACCTCCAGACCATTATTTTTCTACTTTATATCTTTACGCCTTTTTTTAACAGTAAGTGGGGTCTTGTTTTGGTTTAATTTAGAACAGAATGTCATGCATTGTATCCTTATTGAACCCTAGGCAACAGTGCTGACCTCCGGCTGGTGAAAACCTATCTGGAGTTGGGGTTACCTGGAGCTCGCATAGATTTCCTCATGTCTGAGCGCAATCAGGTAAACATGGATTGATGTACTGAAACAGTTGACGAGGTGGTTGATTTACATAAGCTGTATGCATTAGCATGTTTTTGTCTATGCTGTATACAGAATGACACATTTGCTGATTTTGAATCAATGACGGACCGGTTACTGGATGAAATTGTGCAGTATATTCAGATCTACAATCTCACCGTATCTAAAATCAGGCAAGTTATTGTGGTAGTGATAACTGTACCACAGCAACATTGGCTGTCTGGAACATTCTCAGTTTAGCGTTTGCTGGAACGCTGTTCTTCATCCTCTTCACATCCTCTTTGTCCCTCCACAGTTTTGTGGGCCACTCCCTGGGAAATCTGATTGTTCGCTCTGTCCTGACTCGGTCCAGGTTTAAGTGCTACCTAAACCGGCTTCACACATTCTTATCCTTGTCAGGCCCTCACTTGGGCACCCTCTACAACAGCTCTGCCCTGGTCAACACTGGTAAGTCTCAGTTAAAATAAAGGCAACAATAATGTTGGTGTATGAGGTGTCATCAAACTGTTCAAAAGTTTCGACCCATTTAGAAATGTACTTGTTTTTCCATGGAAAACAAAACAAACCCACATCTGCTGATGCACTAGATATTTGTCCAGATTTGAAGACTAATTGTAGCTGATAAAGTTCTTCTTTACATTTCCAGCTACATTAACCATGTCTGGACTGTGTTTTGACACATTTGATGTATTTTTTAAATGCATCAAAAATTGTTTCCCATCAAAAACTAGGACATTTCTAAATTACCCTACACTTTGAATTGTAGTGTATTGTATAGTGTATATTTGAATTGTAGTGACACATGTTGTATGTAATGCATGATTGGTCTATATTTTTTTTGTTAATCGAAAGTTTAAGTTTTAGGATTAGACTGTGTTTGAATCTGTGTGTGTGTTTATGTTGCCAGGACTGTGGTTCATGCAAAAGTGGAAGAAGTCCGGCTCACTGCTCCAGCTGACCTGTCGAGACCACACTGATCCTCGCCAAACTTTCCTCTACAAGCTCAGCAAGAAAGCAGGTTCAGCCTAAACTCTTTCACTGTTATTTTGTCATGAGCTGTTTCAGAACTTTTTATACTAACATCCAATCTGCCATGTTCCAGGCCTTCAGTTCTTCAGGAATGTTGTGCTGGTGGGTTCTTTGCAGGACCGTTATGTGCCCTATCACTCCGCTCGCATTGAGATGTGTAAGACAGCCTTAAAGGACAAGCAGACGGGTAGGACCTTTGAATAGTCTTCAGAACATTTTTCAATGAGGAAGGCAGCCAATTTGTTTCTGCTTGTTATGCCTCAAGATGAAAGCGGCTTTAGATTTTTCAATAGATCTTTCAATCTCCATTGAGCAGAAAAAGAGTCTGTGATTAGTCCGGGCTCAGCTGACACCACATATGTCTCAGTTCAGTAACCCCTCATACAGGGAGTGCAGAATTATTAGGCAAGTTGTATTTTTGAGGAATAATTTTATTATTGAACAACAACCATGTTCTCAATGAACCCAAAAAACTCATTAATTTCAAAGCTGAATGTTTTTGGAAGTAGTTTTTAGTTTTTTTTTTAGCTATATTAAGGGGATATCTGTGTGTGCAGGTGACCTATTACTGTGCATAATTATTAGGCAACTTAACAAAAAACAAATATATACCCATTTCAATTATTTCTTTTTACCAGTGAAACCAATATAACATCTCCACATTCACAAATATACATTTCTGACATTCAAAAACAAAAACAAAATCAGTGACCAATATAGCCACCTTTCTTTGCAAGGACACTCAAAAGCCTGCCATCCATGGATTCTGTCAGTGTTTTGATCTGTTGTGTGCAGCAGCAACCACAGCCTCCCAGACACTGTTCAGAGACGTGTACTGTTTTCCCTCCTTGTAAATTTCACATTTGATGATGGACCACAGGTTCTCAATGGGGTTCAGATCAGGTGAACAAGGAGGCCATGTCATTAGTTTTTCTTCTTTTATACCCTTTCTTGCAAGCCACGCTGTGGAGTACTTGGACGCGTGTGATGGAGCATTGTCCTGCATGAAAATCATGTTTTTCTTGAAGGATGCAGACTTCTTCCTGTACCACTGCTTGAAGAAGGTGTCTTCCAGAAACTGGCAGTAGGACTGGGAGTTGAGCTTGACTCCATCCTCAACCCGAAAAGGCCCCACAAGCTCATCTTTCATGATACCAGCCAAACCAGTACTCCACCTCCACCTTGCTGGCGTCTGAGTCGGACTGGAGCTCTCTGCCCTTTACCAATCCAGCCACGGGCCCATCCATCTGGCCCATCAAGACTCACTCTCATTTCATCAGTTCATAAAACCTTAGAAAAATCAGTCTTGAGATATTTCTTGGCCCAGTCTTGACGTTTCAGCTTGTGTTTCTTGTTCAGTGGTGGTCGTCTTTCAGCCTTTCTTACATTGGCCATGTCTCTGAGTATTGGACACCTTGTGCTTTTGGGCACTCCAGTGATGTTGCAGCTCTGAAATATGGCCAAACTGGTGGCAAGTGGCATCTTGGCAGCTGCACGCTTGACTTCTCAGTTCATGGGCAGTTATTTTGCACCTTGGTTTTTCCACACGCTTCTTGCGACCCTGTTGACTATTTTGAATGAAACGCTTGATTGTTCGATGATCACGCTTCAGAAGCTTTGCAATTTTAAGAGTGCTGCATCCCTCTGCAAGATATCTCACATTTTTGACTTTTCTGAGCCTGTCAAGTCCTTCTTTTGACCCATTTTGCCAAAAGAAAGGAAGTTGCCTAATAATTATGCACACCTGATATAGGGTGTTGATGTCATTAGACCACACCCCTTCTCATTACAGAGATGCACATCACCTAATATGCTCAATTGGTAGTAGGCTTTCGAGCCTATACAGCTTGGAGTAAGACAACATGCATTAAGAGGATGATGTGAACAAAATACTCATTTGCCTAATAATTCTGCACTCCCTGTACATGATATGGGGATGTTACATGTATCAAACGTTACTGCTTTTATTTAATACAAAATTAAATAATAAAGGGACCACAGAAGCTTGGACCAGTCTGCTTGGTTCCTCTGCTTGGTGCAGAGTCTGCATCAGGCAGACTACTAACTGCCAGGACTGGGGCAGACTATTAACTCAGCCCACAGCATACTGATTTAAAGGAAAACTACCACTATATACGACTGTTGCAAGAAAATCAGAATCGAATTGTGAGACCAGTGAAGTTTCACACTTCTTGTGTAGGCATGAATGTATAAGCTTAAACTGGCACACTGTGTTTTTTTTTTTTTTGAGACCCTGTGTCACATGTGCTCAGTGTGAACCTGCTTTCATCTGTGAAGAGCACAGGGCGCCAGTGGCAATTTTTTGCCAATTTTGGTATTGTCTGGCAAATGGCAAACGTGTTTGGCTGTAAGCACAACCTCCACCTGTGGATGTCGGCTCATACCACCTTCGTGGAGTCTGTTTCTGACCGCTTGAGCAGCCAGAAACAGACCCACTTGTGTGGGTTGTAGACTCCGTCTCATGCCACCACCAGAGTGAAAGCACCACCAGCATTCAAAAGTGACCAAAAGATCAGCCAGAAAGCATAGGAACTGAGAAGTGGTCCGTGCTCATCACCTGCAGAACCACGACTTGATTGGGGATGTCTTGCTAATTACCTATAATTTCCATCTATTTGCATAACAGCATGTACAGTTGATTGCCAATCAGACTTGCTTCCTAAGTGGACAGTTTGATTTTGAGCAGTGTATATATAGTGATACATTTTTTTTTCTATCTCCCCATTTCTTATCCACCAAAGAGTAGTCATACGCACCGCCACCTGGCCGAAACTGTGCGTTTTGCTTTAAGCATCGTTTCTGAAGGAGGTTCTTCTGTTTTCGACATGTTCATATGGCTTGTGTAGTGTGAGCAGTCATGTTGCATCTAAACATCAGGCGTACATAAATCATGAGCTTTTAGTGTATGCAGTGTATACCCGGTTTTAGAATTAAGCAGTGATTGAGAGTGAGGTGAGCGTTTGTGTGTGAGTGTTTGTAAAATATGTGAAATAATAATATACAGTACAGGCAAAAAGTTTGGACACCTTCTCATTCAATGTGTTTTCTTTATTTTCATGACCATTTACATTGATAGATCCTCACTGAAGGCATCAAAACTATGAATGAACACGTGGAGTTATGTACTTTGTTTTATATTCTAAAACAAAGTCATATTTTTTATATTCTAGTTTCTTCAAAAATCTGATTACTGCTTTGCACACTCTTGGCATTCTCTCGATGAGCTTCAAGAGGTCGTCACCAGAAATGGTTTTCCAACAGTCTTGAAGGAGTTCCCAGAGGTGTTTAGCACTTGTTGGCCCCTTTGCCTTCACTCTGCGGTCCAGCTCACCCCAAACCATCTGGATTGGGTTCAGGTCCGGTGACTGTGGAGGTCAGGTCTCCCCTTTTTGTTAAGTACATAACTCCACATGTGTTCATTCATAGTTTTGATGCCTTCAGTGAGAATCTACCAATGTAAATGGTCATGAAAATAAAGAAATCTCATTGAATGAGAAGGTGTGTCCAAACTTTTGGCCTGTACTGTATTTGAATATGAATATATTCCTTCTGGAAATGTCAGTCTTTAACATGCACTTTCCTTGTTTGTCTCAGGCCCAGTATATGCAGAAATGATAGAAAACCTACTGCTACCTGTGCTTCAGAACAAAGATTGTAACCTGGTGCGCTACGATGTGATTCACGCGCTGCCCAACACCGCCAACTCCCTGATTGGCAGGGCGGCACACATCGCCGTTCTGGACTCAGAGATTTTCCTGGAAAAGTTTTTCCTGGTTGCAGGCCTCAAGTTCTTTCAGTAGAGATAATACCTCACTACATTCAGACAAAAGACATTTCATTCTGATCATTTTTATGGTTATCAAGTATGAATCATGGTTGTGAGAGGCGAAATATGTCAGTGTTCTTTTGGTGTGATGGAATTTTCATTTTTAATACTGCCATTTTAAAAAATTATTTTAATGTACTGTCAGCATGAATATCGGACTTCTCTTTTTTTGTGGTATTTTAATGGTTTGTGTAAAAATGATATTTTACTGGTTTACTCCTACATTTATTTTCAAGTAACAATTTTATTTCTTAACTGGAGATGTAGCTGCTAAAAAATAATTTATTTGAGGGAGGTGAACCAAGTGTGCTCTCATTATCTCAGAGGAAACCCATTTCACTCGATTGTGTAAGAGGATTTTCTATGACACTTGTCATTTTTACTACTCACGTTTTTTACAATCGTTTTTTTACACTTGCAACGACAAAGGCTTCCAGATGGAGAATTGATTGTAGCTCATTAGCAGCATCCTCGGACCTGGTGCTCCGCAACACACTGCACAACACTAACCCGACCTGGTGTTGGGGAGAGAACCTCGACTTGGAGCAAGTTAACGTTTTTACTACAGGGGTTTTAAATATGAAATATTGGTTATCATGCTTGGGGTGATGTCAATTCAGCACAATACATTATTAATCCAAACTGTTTATGGAAAGTATTTATGTTTTGTTTTGGGGGGAAATTATTTATGCTTGTAAACAAAAATGTATTTTAAATAATAAAATCAATCTTTTTTGTCTGTCTAAATTGGTTTTGTATCATTGACTGCAGTCTTCTCCATTAAATGTACTGTATGCAAACAGTCTCGTCCACTCATTCATTTTGGCTTTGGAAATGAATTCTGAATTTTAGAACTGTTGGATGTTCACCACTTAAAAAGCATTTTTCTTAAAACGGTTATAAATTCAAAATAATTATATTTATTAATCGTAATGTTGTAATTATATTGGGGGTTATATTGGCTGGTCATGATCACCCTTAACACCCCCACAAATTTCACCTATCGAAGACACTACGGAAGGCACACATTTTTTACATCGGTCTTTGTGGTCCCCTAATACTTTATCTGAAGACATTTTCCAAAATTCAGCTGTGGTGCAAAATTACGGCCACTTTTATCCAGTCCCAAAATGAGATTTCAGTGTCTGTAACTTTAAATACTAATGAGGAGAGCGGCCTATAGTAGTTGAGGGGGCATTCGCATAAATTACATCATAAAAACCAATCACAAAGTTTGGTGCAGACAGGATTTCATGTAACCTTTCTTTCCAGATCCGACCATCTGAACGGTGAAGCAGAATGACCAAAGCACATTTTACACCTATCGTCATTTCTAGCCACTGCAGGACCATAGACAGGCTAGGGGAACTTGTGTGTGTGTGTATGTATATATATATGTTAAATAATCTCTCAAAGTGAAATTTTCATCCCAGGGGACCTTTAAGGAGAAGCGCAAACATTGCAACACGCCCAGTGCAGGCCATGTTCCTTCTGAAAGCAACTTTTTTCTAAAAAAGGTCACTGTTCAGTTTGCATTCACCTGTCTCCACGGATGTCTGAACCATGTGTTTTTCTGCCGTTTGTGGTGTGGACGGAACATATGTAGACACATATGTAGCACATCTGTACAAAACTCGGAACACACACAAAACGCACACTGCCCAACACTCCCCATGTGCATATGTCACAGTGTTCACATCCAACTCTAGAGGTTGTCTTGTCGCTTGATTCGTTGTGCCTCAGAGAGGACAAACAGAAGCAGTGGCAGACGGTGGTACAAGAATATGGTGGTGCACTAGTGATGACAGCCTAATTGAGGTGAATTGAACACCATGTGTGTTTGACTGTAACTATGTTTTAAACTGAATGTGATCATTTCCAATGTGTTTGGGATTTGTTTCTGCATTAGCAGAATTAACATAAGGCCTAAGTGAACAGACGTTGTTTTCAGGTTAGTCTTAAACACTGAAACTGTGTCTGACGCTCAGACGCTCGAGACTGGAAAGATTTCCACAACATGAGTTCCAAACACTGACCGGCAAGCTGTTTCACAACTGAGGAGCGAGATCTTTCATGTTATCCCTGCAATGACTTTCTGTACATTGGGTATCAACACTCAATTACGGGGCATGTGGTGGATCATAAATAACAAAGTTCACTCAGGTACCACAGAGCGAGCCCATGCAGTCCTGTATAGCTTAATAATATGATTTTGTAGTTGTCATTGTCGTCTTCCTCCACTTATCCGGGTCTGGTTTGCGGGGGCAGCATCCCAAATAGGGAATCCCGGACAGCCCTCTTCCCAGCCACCTCCACCAGCTCCTCCAGCAGGACCCCAAGGCGTTCCCAGACCAGACTGGAGATATAATTTCTCCAGCATGTCCTGGGTCAACCCGGGGGGCTCTGGTTCCTCCTTGGAATGGTGGGATTGAGGAGCTCCTCAAAGTATTCCTTCTACCGCCCGACTATAGCCCCAATCGACGTCAGCAGCTCCCCATCCCCACTTTAAACAGTGTGAGCGAGTTCCTGAGGTGTCGGATGGTTTGCCAGAAGATTTTGCCTCGGTGACTGCCAATGCTGCATCCTGTTTGGCCATCCGGTACATGTCTGCTGCTTCTGGAGACATGCCGTGTAGGCCTCCTTCTTCAGCCTAACTGCTCCCCTAACCTCTGGTGTCCACCAGCAGGTACAGGGGTTACCACCACAACTGGCACCGGCCACCTAGTGACAACAGCTAGCAACAGCCGCCTCAACAATTGCAGAATGGAACAAGGTCCATTTGGACTCAATGTCCCCCACTGCTCTCAGGAATCTCAGGTCAAAGCTCTGCTGGAGGTTGGAATTGAAGACCATCTTGACAGGTTCTTCTGGCAGGCGTTCCCAGCAGACCCTCTGGGTCAGCCAGGTCTACATGGCATCTCCCCCTGCCACCACCACCAGTTGGTGATCAGTTGACAGCTCCACTTCTCTCTTCACCTGAGTGTCCAAAACATATGGTTACAGGTCAGATGATACGACTACAAAGTCAATCATCGACCTGTGACCAAGGCTGCCTTGGTACCAAGTGATGGGCATCCTTATGTTCAAACATGGTGTCCGTTATGGCCAAACTTTACTTTACTTTACTTTACTTTATTTAGCAGACGCTTTTATCCAAAGCGACTTACAAGAGGAAGACACCAGCAATTCTCGTTCGATTTCTATAGAATATTGAGTTTACAAACTAAGAGCCCTGATAAGGCTCAGACTTGTCAGCAAGGAGCATGCTCAGAGATTGTTAGGTGCTAGACGAAGAAAAATTATAATGTATTTATACATTTTTGTATTGTTTGTGCAATGTGTATGCATGTGCGTGTGTAAGTGTTAGATTTGTCTGTAATATTTTTGAACAAGAGGGTTTTCACCTGCTTCTTAAAAGTGGTGATAGTCTCGGCTAGTCGTGTGGAGGAGGGCAGGTTGTTCCACCAGCCAGGGACAACAACGGAGAACAGAGATGATTGGAATCGGAGACCCTGTGAAGAAGGAATTTTTAGTCTCCTTTCATTTGCTGAGAGCGTGCAGGAGTGTAGCTAGGTAGTATTGTGTTGATGTAGGAGGGCGCAGTTCCATTTACAGCCCTGTAGGCAGCATCAAGGATTTGAACTCAATGCGAACTCAAACTGCGGCTTACACAGAAGTTCAATAACGAAACACCACTTGAATTCAGATCTGGTTGGCCGTTCCTCCCAATCTTACCCTTCCAGGTCATGCTGTCATTGCCCACATGAGCGTTGAAGTCCCCCAGCAGGACAATGGAGTCCCCAGTCGGAGCACTAACTAGCACTCATCCCAGGGACTTCAAAAAGGGTCGTTACTCTGAGCTGTTATTTAGTGCATAAGCTCAAACAACAGCTAGGACCCTTTTCCCGACCCGAAGCCGCAGGGAAGCTACCCTCTTGTCCCCCGGGGTAAACCCCAACAAACAGGCTGAGAGTCTTGGGGCAAAAAAAAGCCAACCCCAGCCCGCCGCCTCTCACCCAGAGCAACTCCAGCAAAGGAGAGTGTCCAACCTCTCTCAAGGACTTGGGTTCCAAAGCCAATGCTATGTGTCGAGGTTGACTATATCTAGCCGGTACCACTCAACCTCTTCCACCAGCTCCTTCCCCACCAGAGAGGTGATGTTCCATGTCCCAATAGCCAGTTTCCTCGTCTGGCGATCGGACCACCAAAGCTCCCACCTCGGTCTGCCACCTGATCCACATTGCACCAGACCCTTCATGTACCTCCTGCAGGTGGTGGGTCCACAGTTGGATGAGCCTATGAATCTGGTTAGGGCTGGGCCCGGCCCAGGCGCTCCCTCACGGGCCCCAGGCCTGGCTCCAGGGTGGGACCCCGGTAACCCTCCGGGCCGGGTACACTGGCTCTTTGTTTTTCCTTCCATGAAAGGTCTCCTGAACTGAAATTGATTGATTGGTAGCCAGTGCAGCGAATGTAAGACCGGGCTGATGTGGTCGTATTTTCTGGTTTTAGTTAGAACTCTCACTTCGGCACTGAACTGGCTGGAGTTTACTCATGTACATAATAGGACAGTAGATACGGACAGTAATGCGTTGCAAAAATCAAATCTTGACTTAATATCATGCATTAAGATCATGTGTCTTAACTTTGCAATATTTCTAAAGCTATCTTGGTGATATTATCTACATCTGAATCAAATGAGAAACCTGTTTCAAAAAGGACACCAAGATCCTTTACTGAAGGAAATCTTCCTGGCTTGAACGTTTCTCCACTATCCACTCTTTGGAAAAATGTGACACGCTTCATGCAGCCGCAAGGGGCGCCAAGTCCCCACGCCACGCGAATGAGGGGAACAAAAGAGGAACAATCATTTCATGAAAGCGCCTGAAGGACTGCACAAGTGCTCGCCTGTGGAACACTTCATTTAAGCACCAAATATAAAAAGTGGTGACATGCTTATGGAACTGCTCCTTGGTGCAGACGACCTGGGTTCGAATCCTACCTGAGATGCATTCTCACTGCTTCCAAAACCAACAAAACTTTCAACCTTCACCAGATGTGTGCCACAACACTCAAAAAATAAACCAAAATAAAGTCTTTCAAAACGAAATATTCCTTTACAAACACTGTACCAACCATACAGGAAACAGCAAAAAGTCTCCACACATTGCGAGAAATAACAACTACGAAAATCTGGACACTAAACAGCGAGCGATTGGATATAAACAGAGAAGAGACTGAGGAGGCAGCATCCTCTGATGTAATTAAATCTGAGAAATGTATAAAATTAAAAACTGATCAGAACAGTATTATATTATCATATTACCCCGTGAAGAGAACATTTTAGTCTCATTTCATTTGCACATCTGAGAGGGTGTGCAGGAGTGTAGATAACTAATAGCCTGCTAATATAAGAGGGTGCACTTCCATTTATAGCCCTATAGGCAAGCATCAAAGATTTAAACTCAATGTGAGCAGCTACCAGGAGCCAGTGGAGAGAGATACAGGGGTTCCAGAGAAGGTTCAAACTCTGCAACATCTGCAACATCACCCAGGACAGAATCATCCAATTCTCATTCATAACAGCAAATGATGACATGGTGCCAGAACTGAAGGATTAAGGCAGCCTTAGAGACAAGGCAAGATGTAGTTGTTCCTCAGTCTTCCAGAAGAAAAATGAATGCAGCTGGAAATGCTTTGGTGAAGGCAGGTCAGTGCTGGAGACTGCAAGCTCAGGCTGAGGTAGGTGATGCTAACAGAAAAGCTAACACAATCTAACAGAAAAGTGGCGAGCCAGACTCTAACTCCGATTTCATCCAATCTCACTGCTGATGGTTACAAATCCATCGGCTGATTTCATCACATTATTTGGCGACTGGGACAGCAGAATGTGGATCTGCCGATCTGCCTTGTGGCTGTGCAGCAGCAGAGCTTATAGGAGGGCCATGGTGCTGCTGAACTGTGTATCAGACATACACAAAAAAAATCATGCAGGCAGCAAGAATAAACCAAAGCAGCATTGTACAATGGTGTAGATTAGGGAGTTGGACACTTGGAAGGGAAATTATGTTAAAATGCTTTTCATTGACTACAGTTCAGCATTTAACACAATAATCCCTTCCACACTCACCACCAAGCTGGAGCACCTGGGACTCAGTTCATCTCAGTTCGTCAGTGGATCTCCAACTTCCTAACCTAGAGACCACAGGCAGTAAGGATGGGCGGACATGTCTCAGCCTCCATCACCCTCAGCACTGGAGCCCCCCAGGGCTGTGTTTTGAGCCCCCTGCTCTACTCCCTGTACACCCATGACTGTACAGCCACTACTAACTCCACCACCATCATCAAGTTTGCTGACGACACTGTCGTGGTGGGTCTGATCTCCGACAACAACGAGACGCCTACCTGGAGGAGGTTGGAAATCTGGTGAACTGGAGCCAGAGGAACAATCTCCACCTGAACGTCAGCAAGACAAAGGAGTTAATAGTGGACTTCAGTACCAAGCAGGAGAGGACCTACCAGACCCCTGTCATCAACAGGAGCCCAGTGGAGAGAGTGGACAGCTTCCGTTACCTCGGTGTTAACATCACGCAGGACCTGTCATGGTCCTGTCACATCAACACCGTGGTGAAAAAGGCCCGGCAGCATCTTTACCACCTCAGACGCCTGAGAGACTTCAGACTGCCCTCCAAGGTGCTCAGGAACTTCTACTCCTGCACCATAGAGAGCATCCTGATGGGAAATATCTCAACCTGGTTCGGGAACAGCACCATGAAGGACAGGCGAGCCCTACAGAGGGTGGTTCGATCAGCTGAACGAATCATCCGTACCAAGCTCCCTGACCTTCAATCCATCTACAGCAAATGGTGCTGTACCAGGGCCAGGAACATAGTGAAGGACCTCAGCCACCCCAACAATGGACTCTTCTCTCTGCTGCGATCAGGGAAGCGCTTTCACTCCCGGAAGTCCAACACAGAGAGAATGAGGAGGAGCTTCTTCCCGCAGGCTGTCCGAGCTCTCAACAACAACAGTACCTAGAACTCCAGCACTTTCACTTTCACCTCCAATCACTCCCGACACTTTTTGCACAAAATCACTTTACACAAAATCACTCTGTGCTTTTTACTTTACTTTTTCTCTTTTCTTTAAACATTGTCTTTAACTCATTTGCACACCTTCACCCTACCAGTTACACATATTTTATGTTAAAGACGTAAAAGTGTAATATTTGGTTATGTTTGCAATATTTGCATATTGGTTCATTGTATACTTGCAACATTTGCAATACTGTGGTCTGTAGTAGTCACAAAAAGCATTTCACTGCATATCATACCGTGTATGACTGTGTATGTGAGAAATAAAATTCAAAATTTGAATCGGACAGCTTGTGAAATGCTTGATAATTAAGAATCATTTGGATGATGTGTGTACTGACAAGCTAGTCCAAAAGAGTACAGATAAGTGGTGCTTGTACTAAAACCTTGAAGTACTTCATCTGTATGTTTTACCTTGAACCAAGGTAATTCAGAAGATTGCCAGTTTGATTCCTGATCCGCCAAGGTGCCACTGAGGTGCCACTGAGTAAAGCACCATCCCCACACACTGCTCCCCGGGCGCCTGTCATGGCTGCCCTATTGCTCACTCAGGGTGATGGGTTAAATGTAGAGGACACATTTCACTGTGTGCACCGTGTGCTGTGTGACAATCACTTTCACTTTTCTAGAGGCAGTGGCAGGAGAAAGTTTTCAAACTTTCGAATCAGCGTCAACACTCGTAGTGGCCGGAAATATCTTGCAGAAGCAGATCAAAAGAAAAGTGTTTCTGGTCATCATTAGACAAAAAGGATTTCCCATAAAACCTTTATTGAATATGGTCACATCATGCAAAACTCAATTAAGCAAATTAACACATAATAAGAGAAAAGAAACAGTCATGTTGGGGAGAAAAACGAACAAAACAATGCCCAAATCGTCCTTACAAATTTCATGAGCTCATTAATATGCAAACAGAGTTCATATCTCCAGGTTCAGAGCTGCTGCATTATCTGAGCCACATTTATTAAGCAACACCCACCCAAAAATGACCATCAAATTATGATTCAATCAGGACAAACCCATTTGAAATGAAAAACCCAACATATCAAACTAGCAGACTGTATATATATCTGTACATCAACAGATACATGAAATGCTTAAGTTGACACCTCAATCCCAGCATTTGCTTGAGTTTAATCTGGATCTAAATTGAGGGCTGTGCGTTGGTGGATAATAAATATTAACCTGGTCATACTGCTGTGGGGAGCATAATCTCACCAAATAAAGGCAATTCTTTTTACACGCAAAAGGAACTGGCAGTCCAGTTCAGAATCATGATAACAAAGTTGTTTGAGTGTTTAAAGAGATGTAGAAAAATCCATGTTTTACCTGTTTATACACCATAATAAAAAGGGTAATGCAACATGCGTAAAGCTGTAATCCAAAATCAGGGAGGCGTGGGATTGGTTCTGACAGGAGAAATGTATCCATTTTTTAACTCAGTCTCAGGCATTTTACGGACGTGGTGGCAGTGAAGTCCGGTGTCCTCCTGCTGGACATGGCCAGGCACTGCGTGGCATCTAAGCTGGCAAGCTCAGCTTCTTCCCTTTCAGAACTAAAAATAAGAGGATATGAATGTCAGTGCTTCTCTGGACAAACATCGGCCAATTTTAAATCCAGCTAGGGTTGGGGAGTTTTAAATAAAACAATACTGCAATATATTGGGTCGTTTCACATTATGGACATAACCTAATGTAATCTAACCTAATAGAAGCCTTCAGTAAACATTTAAATTTAATTTCACTCAGCATTGGTATGTGAATATTGCATATCTGTAAAACAATGTTATTTTCAGTAGTCTAGTGTATTTGTGCATGTACTGTGTGAATTACAGTAGCTCTGTGGGAGAGTTGGGAACAGTGTCCAGATTGAGTTGGTGGCTGGAGAAGCTTCATTAAAAACTTAATTAAGCTCCATTTGTAATTACTCACAGTGCAGAATATATTTGGCTGGGGTGGTACTAGCCTAGTGGATACTAGCCACAAAGACCACAGTCACAGGTTCAAACCCCACTTACTACCATTGTGTCCCTGTCTGAGACACTTAACCCTGAGTGTCTCCAGGGGGACTGTCCCTGACTGGTTGTAAATATTTTTGGTTGAAAAAAAGTCTTCAAAATGACTGCAACCTTGGGAACAACACAGTACTCTTTTCCCCTTTTCATGTGTTCTTGTAATGTGCATCCGATAATGGGGTTTACAGTATTATCTTTTAATACTAATGAATATTTATGATACTTATTCTGCAAAGTTCTGCAATGCCCGACAATTCTGCTACATACATACCTTTTGTTACGTATAGATAGAAGAAGTCGCAATACAGGACTGTCTGCACCACGCCGGCTACAACAGCGATCAGGTCGAAGAAGCTCTCAAAGTAGAAACGCCAGATCCAGTTGATGAGGTAGAGGGCCCGGTAGAGCCCCAGGAAGAACAGGTAATGGGTAGTGATGGTTTCCGCCTCTCCCGTCTTACTGATTAAAAAGAGCTGCGGCAGGATGGCAACCGACTCCAGATAAATAGAGAACGTCCACAGGATCTGCAGCGAGGAAAAGGAAGACACAAAAATATTAATACTAATAGTAAAAGGAAGAGTCATTAAGATGTTGAATTACATAAGAAAATATGTGGAGAGGATGTCTGAAAAAAAAAATAAAAATTAAATCATAAAAGCAAAATGTGGTTTATACCAGAACTCCATGTGACAAAAAAAACTGCAAGCTTTAATAAAAAAATAAATAAATTTGTGTAACGTATTTCTAGACACCCGAAGATGCTTGACATAGTGGCCCATTTTATAGCAAACCTACCTCCTGAGGAGACAAGTCATGATTCACCAGAAACGACAGGCCACCAACAGGTACAATCAGGAACTCCACTCTGAAGGTGTCATGGTTACCATCATACGTGGCTTTGAACTTGGCATAGATGAGGTACACTGTGGCGTATGAGCCTCCGATGTAGATTATCTGCACAGAAACAAAAAACACAAATCTGTCAACGTGTAATTATCACGGAACCCTAAAGCACAGAGTTGGACAGACACAGAGCTGAAACTTGCTGAGCCTTTGGAGGTGTATGCAAATTGAGTGGTGAAGATGAGTTTTTGTATTAAACACTCATGCCAGACAAAACAGCATTACATTTAAAAGTGCATGGAAGGCAATTAAGCAAATCCATTGGCGATGAAAATGATTATTGATTATAAGCTCATTTTGATTGTGTAAATTAACCCTACACCTTACGCATGTCAGTGCACATCGGTCTATGTGCCTACGCAAACATGACCATTACATCAACTCGCACTTGATATTTGCCGACGTTAGAGCCCCGCCTAGCCTACGCCCAGTTTTAACGCCGGGCACCGCAACAGGCCATGGTAATAACTAGTCTGGCCTGAGTGGAGAAGAAGTTGCTGCCCAGAGACCTTATTCTGGTGTGGTGGGACACCATACCTTCATGGAGGTGTTGTAGAGAGAGATGAAAGAGGTGAAGAGGTCCAGGTAGCGTGTGGTGAACACCAGGGCGAACAGGATCTGGCTTTTCCCAGAGATGCCTGAAGCACAAGAATGCATTAGGTGAACATGATTTTGTTAATCCTAATTTAAACCCGCCACACACACATGAACAAAAGTGTATATGAGCGGCAGTGCATCTGATCGCCAGACAGGACCATCATATCCGCCTCCACGCCGCCTGCCACGTCACAACCAGAACGCGAAGCACGACACGCCGACCAATTGTCACTTTATGAATGGAAAAAATAAATGGACAAACTAATAAACTAAGTGCCTTGTTCTGAAAGTTTGTGCACTTCCACCCCGCTCCCGCTTGACGGGCTGCAGCGAAAGGATTAAATATCGCGATACTTCAATTACTTCGCGATACTACAGACACTTCTCACGGGAGGCACTTATTTAGACAACAGACGCGCACACGCAGCGGAGAGGAGCACAGGAGCAGAAACGGCGCACAGAGCCGGCCAGGTACCGCGGGCTGAGATTCCTGTCCGCCCCGCGGCGCCCACCTTCCGGCTGCGCTGACCCCCGACCCCCGCAGCACCCGGCAGGCGACCCCCAACTCACCCGCACACGACCTGCTCTTCCAGACCTTCACTAGCAGGATGATGATGGCCGCCAGATGCGACAGATCCCCGGCGAGCCGAAAGACGTTCATGTTGGCGCGGCGCGGGGGAGGAGAGGAGAGCAGAGCGCGGAGCACCGACTCTTCACGGCGCGGAAAGATGGCGAGGGCCGCGCGAGCGACGTGGCCCGCGCTGATCCGCCCCGCGCGCCGGGAGCGGCGCGCCGGAGCGGGGGGCGTGCCCGGCGCCGGGGGCGTGTCCTGCGCCGGAGCGGGGGGCGTGTCCTGCGCCGGAGCGGGGGGCGTTCCCGGCGAAAATATCTTAGAGGAGTCTAGAGCGCAATGTTAATGCGCAGGCGGCGTGTAGTGTTAAAAAGGCGACAAAAGCACATGTGAAATGAAAGCGCAAGTGGAGTTTGAGGCCACACATCCTGCTTTGTGTTTGCATGCTCAACCCGTGTTTCCACCTAGAGGCATGTACTTGTGGGTGATTCTCCCTGTACCTCCCTTCACACAAACACACACACACACACACACATAGCGGATGTAGAGTCACCAGTCCGCCTGGTGTTCATTCAACTGGTTGGTTGAGGGAAATCCGAGAATCTGGAGGAAGCCTGCATGAACAAAGGGAGCGTACACAAACTTCGTACACACAGAGCCGGATCTGAGCCCACGACCTTGGGAGGTATCCACAGCGCCGTGTCCTGTGCAAAATTTAAATGACTTGTTAATTTGCTTCGTACGTGGATTAAGCCTACTCCTAGACTAAAAGAGAATTTTAAGGAAGAAGCATTAGATTAGTCCATGAATGGGAAACCTACAGAAATAGGTATAGTATGTGGTCTTATCTGTTTGAAAATTCTGTCTGTGAATTAGGTCTTAAATATGTATTCTCAGGCAAAAAATATTGTATTGTGTTCCTTTAGCAACACCAACTGATTTGATGTCTCATTTTTGATAAGAAAGAATTGTTTTGTGCATCCAAAGACACCAAATTGTGAAAACTGTGCAGTCCATACATTGTTCATGTTGTATATGACTCTGGTCACTGGAAATGTTTGTCAATGGTGGACATACATGCACAGAGGAACTTTATTAGTGCAATGCTGTGTTCATTAACCCAAACCTGTCATGTTGACCCAAAGTATATTTTTAATTCTCTTAAATGTTCTATCCATTATTTTTAATTAACAGGCTAGGAAATATTTCTTTACTACAAGTGGATATGAAATCACTTCAGAACAGAATAATTGCTCAAGTTGGTAAATGTATATGCACAATTCTAAACACTTGTTTTGATGACAAACAAAAATCTCAAAATATACTTCATCGCTGCGTGTTCATGGTCTAATTTAACACTTTCTGAATGCAAAAGCAAATCTGCTCCTGTAACTTTCCTGGGAAAGACTTCAGTGAACAACAGTGCTCTGCTATGCTAACAAAGGCACAATAATAAATATCTTAAAAATCACAGTTTAGGAATGATACTTTGAACACCTCATATTTGACCTCATTGCTGAGCCTTTAGTACAAATACAGCATCATCCAGAACGTAGTAGTCTTTATACATGTCCCCCTCACACAGATATGGCAGCCGGGTCACTGCCTCCACCTCGAACCCAACTCTCAGGAACACCTCATTGGTCAAGTTGGTCACTTGCTCCTCCCACGTCTTGCCACTAATTTGCAAGTGTTCTTTAGGCCGCTCCCACCTTCCATCTGCGCGCAGAGAAATTGCAGCCATGAATTCAGTAGGAAGATCAGTACACTGCATAACAACTCAATTCACTGAAAGCCGCTTCCATTCTACTCACTCGTCTCCACCCAGGGGTGAAATGGCAGCACTGCAGCAAGGACGAGCCTCCCGGAGCCGGGAACCAAGGCACTCTTGATGTCCCTGAGTAGCTGCAGTGGCTGGTCACAGCGATCCAACAGGTTCAGACAGCTGATGATGTCGAACTGAAATCCCGTTCTCTGCCAGCTGTCAATATCCAGCAACCTATCAGCACGCACGCACAAAATTAACAGGTCAAGTCTGCCCTTCAAACTCATTTTTCAACATGCATCACAACACGAACAAATACGATCCCTGAGGACCTCGGGAAAGAGTTGTTGACGCTGCTCACAAGGATAAGAAAAATTGCAAACCTAAAGAGTTTGTACTCCACCACTTTGTAGTCAAGACAGAATGAGTCTTTGTTGACATCCAGAGGAGCGGTCGTCCCACAAAGACCACTACATGATTTGCAACATCTCTCTCGCGTTGTCAAATGTTTATGTTCATGAGCAGCAGACCACCAACACTGAACAACTATGGTGTGCATGGCAGGGTTGCCGGGAGAGAGCCACTGCTGTACAACATTTTGAATAATATCAGGTTGACAACCTAGAAGCCGAGTAAAATTTTGTATATGGATGAAATTCTTGCCGATTTCTAAAAAGACCTGATGACTTTGTTCAGCTCACCTGTATTTCCTCTTCTGGAGATGCCATTTCATGGGGGTGGACACCTCTGTGGCGTAGACCTCCTTAAAATGAGAGCCCATGACCTCAGTGACTCCTCCATCGCCTGCTCCCAGGTCCAGCAGTCGTTCTGCCTTCCAGTCAGGACCAATCTGGAGGAGGCGCCTAAACTGTTCAGCTGAGAACACGAACATGGAACCACGACCAAGGAACCTATCCAGGCCGAGAGAAGATGATTTATTAGGGCAGATAAACACAATTATATTTCAGGTCAAGATGAACAGTGGAGGAAGATGAACTTAAATAGTAAGTTTATGATAAAGATCTATTGAGACTAGATCACATTAATCCCAGAACACTCCAGAAGACCCAGGTTCAAATCTCACTTACTACCATTGTGTCCCTCAGCAAGACACTTAACCCTAAGTCCCCAGGGGGGACTGTCCCTGTAACTACTGATTGTAAGTGTAAAATGTAAATGTAAAAATGTAGCATTTAAATGTGAACATCTGGATGCCGCACTCATGGCCAAGACAGCAGAGCTCCTCACCCATTAATGGACGTGCGGGACAGAAGCGGGCTCAGCAGCGTGGAGAAGAACGAGTGGTAGAGCTGCGTGAAGAGCCAGCCGGACTTCTCCATGCTTCGCTTCAGGAACGCCTGGGTCTCCGCATCCAGGTGGCTCTGCAGATACGCCGGCCGCAGAGCCTCCCCCAGCATCTCAGGACAGCACTGGTACCACTGCGAGGCGGCGAGACAGTGGACAGTGCGTAAGGACGGACCAGACGCCCGGGTTCTGGTACAGCCGGAACACAAGCTGCACAAAATCCAACTCAGGAATCAGGAAAAGAAAGAAACTGCTGTAAAACGAGCCCGGATATGTTGTGTTGTCTACCACCAACTTTCATTTCCCTATCTACTCTCCAAAAGGTAGAACCATGTACAGATACAGTAAAAAAAACAAAAAAACAACGATGTTATCATTTTAAAACAGTGACACAAACTCTTCAATGCGGTTTCTGTTGCTAATGCTAGCTTTTATAGCGATAGTGTCACAATACCCGACAACAAACAACTCAGCGCTGCAAAGCCTTCAGAAATCGTGTTCTAAATCGTCTGACGTTATTAGAAACAAATCTTTACATTTCCGTCCCGCTGACGTTAAACCGTGTTGTCGAACTGTCGAAATTGTTTTTTTTTTTTTTTTTTCGTCCATTGGGCCTGATGTTTGACGCTAAAACACACCACGTCACCTCCCCGTCCTTTAATCGTTAACGCAGAGGCGCGATTAAAGCCCCCGGCCGCCCCCGACACGTCTCGCTGCGCGCCCTCTGACCTCTTGGCTTCCGCGTCCATGCGACTCGCCCTCGGCCACCATGTTCCAGAACAGAGTCCGGACCGCCGGGCCGCGCAGGCGACTCGCCGTCCACATCCTCCGAGCGAGCAGCAGCGTCGCGACGTACAGCGCCACCCAAGCGGCGAACAGCGCCGTCCTCATCCGCAGCGACATGCGACCTGGCGCAGGCGGGTCGACGCCGCCGACGCGAGCCGGCGCCGCGTTTTCAACGGGCGCATGGTGTTTGCGTAGCTCACGCCGAACAAACAGCGACACAAGCGGGGTTCTTTTTCATGGCCGCCTGGGCTTCGGCTGTTGGCGCCCCCTACCGGCCAAAACACCCGCTGTACACGGAGCAGCGTGACGTCACACACGCTCCCTTCGTCCCGGTTTCATTCTCCGTATTTTGCGGTCGGTGCACTTTTTTTATCTTACCCTTCACGTTTTCACACTCAGAACACTTACACGTAATGGGCGTATTGTATTGTGTATTGTGCATTTGTAAACGTAAATGTTTGGTGCATTTAAAAATACATAAACTGCGTGGAAACTCCACTGGACTGAATAAAGAAGCGATAAAAACAGGCAAAATTCACATTAACAGAGAATCTACTGCATTGGTAAATTTGGGTTCGACTGCATCATTATTTCAAGCTTTGTTAATGATTATTTATTATTCTTTTTTGTATGTTTTTTATAAATTCATTCTCTCAAAATGAGGTTTTCATACTAAAGCCCAATAAATGTAATATATATATTTTTAAAACTTGCTCCAGAGATTTATCATAATGGCCCATAATGGAATTATTGCTATTGGGCAAAAAAGAATGTAAAACAGAAAAGAGAGCAGATTATAGTAATAAACTATATTTACAAGTATTTTCAAATTCTGTAATGGTTAGTGTATCCATGTACATTCTGAAGATGTCTGTAACTGTGAATGTTACAAGAACAGAAGGTGAACTGACCACCACAAGGCGTAACGTTCAAGATGACACACATTTTTTTAAATAATAAAGATCACTTTTTATTCCCACAGAGTTAAGAGTCCTGTAACTGTGCGCCCATGCGGGCATGTCACAGTGTGTCCCCGGATTTAAAGGCAGCTATACACAGTTTACCCCACAGCTTCAATTTGGGCGAAGTCTGTATGCGGCTTTGGGTGACAAACAACTGTGAGCAGTTTCCCAAACAGAGATTAACACTAGCCGAAGATGTAAATGGACTTTTAATGCAGACTAACACAAATCTGTTTTCTCAGTAACAGTAAAAAAAAAAAAAAAAAAAAAACAGGATTACAGTGAATACACTGAAAACCCCGAAGGAAATTGCTCAGCAACACAGGTATTAAATTAGTTTTAACTTAATTCATGCACCCTGGATATTAATTTTAGTTTGTTGAAGGAGACATACAGATTAGTTGAATTAAATGTGAAGGAAGATCAGCGAATCCCCCCAGTTAGACATGTTCTTGCTGACAGAAGTGACCAAAAGACCAAATGCGACCCAAGGAGAGAAAATCAGGTATGTTGTTTATTCTCATTTATTCCTGTCATTATCTAATCTAACTGGTCATTATCAGTTTTATTTATTGTATTTTTCTAGCTTTTTACTTTATTTCAATAATCCATAGTAGTCTCTAAATAGCCTGTGTTTTGGAAAGCAATTTATTAACCTAGAATAACTCTCCGAATAAGTAAATTTATCTGCATAAAAACATATGATTCAGTAGTTGAGACCAACCCCCAGTTCTTGTAGAATATCAAATTAAATTATGGCCACTTTCACATTTTGATCATTATTATTAGTGTTTTACACTTTTAGGTAGTTCCTTCCCGAGCTATTCCAGAGTTACACAGTTAATTGTCTTCAGCCCCACTTCCACAAGGTGGCAGCAACAATGCATTCCAGGTTCATGTCCTGTCATTGGTAGAAACCACCATAAAACAAAACAATAATAAAAAGGCCTTTATTCTTTGAATATTTTACTCTCAGAACAAATTAGTCACAAAAATCACAATGTATTTAATCTGGAAGAATCAGACAAAGCAACGAATAATCCATTGGTGGAATCCTTTGGAAAATAAAGTCATCAGTATTGCAAATTTATGCATTTAAAAAAAAAAAAAAGCAGAAACATCGGAGGTGTTAATGGCTAAACCCTGATCTTGGTACAAGTGTACACACTGAAACCTCTACATATCCTGACAGTATATTTTTAATGTCGAGTTGGAATGCATGTGTGTGTGAGTGTATGGGTGTGCTGGCCGGTCCTGTGGTTGACACGTTAATCTCTAGTTCCCACAGGGACCGGGTGACAGGGTGAGGAAAGACCTCCTGAGAAAAAAACGCTGTATGGTGTTAGATTAGCCCTGTGTAGCCGCAGCACATTCTTTGTACAGTCTTAATATAAACATCAAGAACATTTCACTATAAACTGTGATATTATGGATGAAATAACTATAAACAGTGTGAAGGAATTAAAAATGAGGCATAATATGGGGTTTCTTGGTGCTAATTTAGATAATTATATCCTTCTTCAGTGTCCATGAGGGAATAATTCTACAAGAAACTGGAAGTTCTTAGGGACATATTACAATCAAACACACACAAAGACAAGAGCATTCTGACAATGATCTTCCACACAGCAGACAAAAACAGGGCAGCATTGCCATGTACCATTCCAGCACAAAGTTCCAGAAAAGGCCCATGAGACTTGAGGTCAGTCCCTGTTGCCTCGGTACGTAATGTTAGTGAAGGTGGAGGTAGCTCCCTTGTATAGAGGGTTGTGGCTCTGTGGAGGGGTGATGGTACAGTAAGATAAATTTTCAAAAAAAGTAATTCATTACTTAAAAAAAAAAAATGTGTATAATGTGTACATGGATTTAAATAAATGAAAAATATAACACTTGATGTTAACAAATAAAAAATATGTATATGTAACATTTAATATGTAATGTATAATTTGTAACACCAACAGAGTTTAAATATTTGAAACATTTTTAAATGTCACTAGGTATTGAGACATTTAAAAGGCACAATTGGTGAAAATTTTAAATAATTTGGGTGAGTGTGTAGTAAACATTGTTGGTGTTCCCGACACATCTCTCTGACTGAATCACAGGATTTCCTTAACACAAGTAGAATGTTCTCCAATGAAAAAGAAACTTTTTAAATAAGTCTTCTGTTTGTAAAGGGCATTAGCAGTGTCAGCGCTTTAAGCCAGATGGCTCATATGTGGGCACAGAGGAAAGCAATGTGACGGCAGGGGCAGACAGTAAATGCTAATTAGTGTTTCCTAATCTGCAACAAAGTTGGCCACAGGGTGTGGGTGGCATGTTTGTTGGCTTTGGGAAGAAACATCATGACCACAAAAAAAATTATTTTAATCCCAGCCTTCATAAAATGTCATAGTACAATAGGCCATAGATCACAGGCCTTCAAAACAGAACATGCAATAACATTACATTATTTTGAGACATTTCGTCAACAGCAGTATGACATCATAATTTCTAACATCCATCCCATAGTTAAGCACAACAGGTGGTAGCAGCTGTATTTTAATTAAGGTTATTTAAATTATTATGTAATTAATTATGAAACTTCTAACGTAACAGGCTAAAAAAATTGCCAAAAATATTCACATGAACCCTCAGCCCTACTTTTTTCATTGTATGTGGCTTATAGCAAAGTAAATGTACATGCATGGCAGCGTGTGAGAGTGTGTGCTGTGTGTCAGCCTGCACGTTTAAACTCACCGTGTCCCACTTGGCACGTGCTCGCTCTTCCTCAAACCGCGCAAACTCCCGCCTGTCGTGGATGGTGACCAGCAGCTTCCACATGAGCAGCGTGGCCAGGCCCAGGAACAGGATGGCCCCTACCACAGAGAGCAGAACCACCAGGACGTCGGGACCTTGAGGGCAGTCTGTTTGGAGGGGGTGGGGCAGAAACACGAATAGGTCTCTGATGCTAACATTCATCCATCTGCTTCACATATAAAAACCAGAATTGTAAGCATTGGGTATGCAGTGTGTTGGTCTTCTGGCAAGGTCTCTACTGGGCGACATGATATTTGGATGCTAACAGCAGTGTTGGGAAGATTGCTTTGGAAATGTTATTTGTTACAAATGAGTCACAGTTTATAAAAATGTAATAGTAGTGTAACTATTTCAATTACTGTGTGAAAGTAATGTAACTAATTATATATGATTACTTTTTTATTCTTTTTGTAAACTGAATGAATAGGTGCCACCAATGAATGAATGAATATTCTTAACTGTTAACCTTTTTGAAAGGTTGTATCCTGGCAGTGTTTACATTAGTACTTCTATTACAATTACAATTTTATTTGTAATAAAATTCTGTAACATTTACATTTACATTTACAGCATTTATCAGACGCCCTTATCCAGAGCGACTTACAATCAGTAGTTACAGGGACAGTCTCCCTGGAGCAATTTAGGGTTGAGTGTCTTGCTCAGGGACACAATGGTAGTAAGTGGGATTCGAACCCGGGTCTTCTGGTTCATAGGCGAGTGTATTACCCACTAGGCTCCTACCACCCTTACACAGTTACATGTAACTCGTTTCTCCCAAACATGGGTTAATTGCATGGTGACAGTGGACAGGTTTACGCAGACTGCCACATCTTCGGCATGGCTTTGGATTGTGCCCTGTCAGCGAGTTGCGTAGCAGCATATCGTTTCCTGCCGGGTTTTTACGAGGACTCTTCTTTTCATGTCGGAGGGAGGAGTGCGCTAAAGGAGCTTGCGCTGCAGGTGGGGCCAGTAAAGGGACAGACTCTCACTGTGATCCCTGTTTCCTACAGCTTCAAACAACCTGGGTCCTTAATGAGCACAAACATGCACGTACACACACAAACTCTCATATGACTGAGAAAGTATGTTTACTAGGAACAGAACTCTAGCAGACTCTACCAAGGATGCAACAATCCTGCAACTCAATATAGGCTATGTGATCTCACAATATTCTGGTATTTATAATCATAAATACAACAGTTTTTACTTTTAGATGTTAGATGTGACCATTATAGTGACGACAGACTCATATCTGGCTGGAATTTGTGCACAAATGGTGCATTATAAGTAATTATCCATGTGAACGACGTAAGATTGGGATTTACCAGCATATTCACAATATTAAAATGAATTATAATCAGATGTTCATAATCACAATACAATGACAATGTTACTGCTACAATGACAATCATTTTGTTGAAAACAAAGTTTCAATTTTTTAGGTATTAAGTAGTATAAAACGACAAATAACAAATTTACATCCACTGATTATAAGTATTGAGTCAATGCTTGAGAATTCTTGTTTAATATTTGTGTTAGTGTGTGTGTGTGTGTGTGTGTGTTCACCTGGTTCCTTGACCACAAAGAGGACTGACTGTCCGCTGGCCTCCTCATAGTACTGGAAACGCTCCACACAGTCGTTTTCGTCCTTGTAGGTGCAGTTCACTGCATTTTTGTCATGGAAAGCTGCACATGGCACAATGGCATCACTTACTGACGTCACCCATTCACTCATCGCTATTATCCGCTATGTCAAATTGTGACTTTTAATAAACAATATTAACACATAATATTAACGCCTAAAAAACACAAAAAAACACTAAAAATGTTGCACACATTATTGTCATCAAATTAGGTTAACAAATGACAGTGGAGTGCGGGAAGACATTTACATTTACAGCATTTATCAGACGCCCTTATCCAGAGCGACTTACAATCAGTAGTTACAGGGACAGTCCCCCCTGGAGCATCTTAGGGTTAAGTGTCTTGAACCTGGGTCTTCTGGTTCATAGGCGAGTGTGTTACACACTAGGCTACTACCACCCACTCACTATACACTAGAGGTTTGAATCATCACTGGTCTCAGAATTAGATTCGATTATGATTATCAATGCCTCGATATCAATGCATCACGATACATGCCTTAAATGTTCTACATGGTCACATGATGTTTTCAAACATCAGGTCTTGTACAGCTGTGTGGACACTTCATTTTGCTACAATGAACGGAAAAATGGTCTGTGCTCAGTCCATGCTCACCTGACGCCACGGATGTCCGATGCAGACGGTTTTCTGCCATTTGTGGCGTCAGGGGAGTGCGGACCGAACATAGACTGTTTTTCTGCACATTGGAAAAAATCTAAAGCCGCTTTCAGACTGAATACGCAGCTCCTGTTGTGGGGCTCAACGCAAAAAGTTTGCGTGGTTTTCTACACTCCTGGTAAACTGAGTGATCGGGGGAGAAAAGCCTTAGTCAGGGAGGTGACCAAGAACCCGATGGTAACTCTGTCAAAGGTCCGCTGTGGACAGAGGAGAACCTTCTAAAAGGACAACCACCTCTGCAGCAATCCATCAATCAGGCAGGTATGGTAGAGTTCCCAGACGGAAGCACTTGGTAGCCTGCCTGGAGTTTGTCCAAAGACACCTGAAGGACTCTCAGGCACTGCTTTAAAGCTACAGACTTATCGAGTATCTGAACCATAACCATGTGGGTTCACTACATCATTATATACTTATAACATCATGATTATAACTTTGTTCTTATTCTCACACTCACTCTCTAACTATGCATAACCACTTATTCCTGCAGGGTCGGGGCTACCGGAGTCATATCGGGTGGGGTGCCAGTCCATACGCAAAATACGCTCACACACACACCTATGGACAATTTTTTTTTTCAGGGAAAATTTCTAAATGACCCTAAACACTCCAGTGTGGATTCATTCACTCATAATAATTAATATAATATAATAATTTAAAATGCTAAAAACAAACTAAATGTGTTTTTTGGGATAATCCTTTAATCTTTTTTTAATCCAGGGCTCTACTTAAATGTTAATGTAAAACCCAAATGCAATAACTTACTCAGGTCATCCACGAGTCTGATCTCATCCCTGCAGATCCAGGCACATGATTCGTCTTCAAACAGCTTGCCCCGTTTAAAGTGCTTGCACTCAACACACTCTCTGTGTGACAGGAAGATGGAGATCAGTCAGTTGCAAAACAGCCACAAACGGTAACTAGGCAGGCGACACTGAGGACACCAGCTTAGGCGATGTCTGCACAGGGGTATGTGGTTCTCACTTCTTCATGGTGCAGGCGTCAGGGCATGTCGGGCACTTGTCACAGGTTGCGCCGTAGGCCCCGGGCTGGGTGCACTCGCAGGTGCCGCAAACACACTGGCCGCGCCCGCTACACAGCTGCATGTGCATGCTGGATGTGCAGGTGTCTGTGTGGGTGGAGCAGTTGCAGTTCTCCCCCTTCCAGCCAGGGTCGCACTGGCAGAACCCACAGGAACATGTGCCATGGCCTGAGGACGAATACAGATTCTATGGGAATTCCATATTTACATGACATTTCATAGATTTATGGCATTTATCAGACGCCCTTGTTCAAAGTGATTTACAATTTGTTGTGACAGGGACAGTCCCCCTACAGACACTCAGTGTTAAGTGTCTTGATCAAAGACACATTGGTAGCAAGAATGGTTTGTACCTGTGAGTTTGTGGTTTTCTGGTTTATAGGCGTGTGTTACCCACTAGGCAACTACCACCCCACCCCATTTAGAAGGTCGAAGAGACGATCTGGTCTTTTTTTTTTATAAACAGCACATGGCTGGGCAACACCCTGCAACCCGCTCCTGTCTTCCATCTGCTTTGTTTGACACTCTGTCTAGCCGATAATCCAGTAATTTCACTTTCGGCCCAGCGATAAAAACAATCATTCACAGTGTGTGTTTTGTGTCCGGAGGTTCCTGAGTTGAGGGGAAGTTGCAGTACAAGAATGTCAAGGCAAAAATGTGTGTTCCCACAATGACAGGACAGAACACCCCTTCTGCTGAGGTCGGGTATCAGAACACAAAAGCCTGGTGCCCAGTGAAACAGGAAGTGGAGGAAGATGACAGGCTCTAACCGAAGGAACACCGCCCCCCTGTTCTGCCCCGTCTCCTATAATATTAACCCTCTTCCATGAGGCTGTACTCTGACTCCACAGCACGGCCAGACTGCACAGAAAAACAAAAAACAACCCCCTTCGCCAGGGGCTATTTTTAGAACGGTGACATCATAGAACACCAGAGAACCAGGTGAAAGTGAAAAGTCTAGCTCTTTTCCGTCAAATGTGTAAATGTTTGAAGAAGATTAAAAATGATATAAACGGCTGGACAGGAAATTTATAGCCAATGCAACCCTCCCTGCTCTGTTGCAGAATGTCTTGGCTGGTAAACTTCGGAGATGCAGAAAACATCATAAAAGATAATTCCTCATGCATGAGGTCATGAAAGAGGGGTCTCATTTGGAGTGAATGCAAACTTGAGACCAGCTGAGCAGCACGAGCAGTTCCTACATCTGTTACCCCAAAAAGTTCATTCTCAAAACCTGCAATTTCCTTTTGTTATACAAATTTTCACTTCCATCAAATGAGAAAGATACTAATCATGAACGAGCCCATTGCAATTTTTTTAAAACTCGCCCAATTTCATTGCAAATCAAAAATGGCAAAAAGCACCACAAAATGCATTGCAATTCCTTACAACAGTTGATGTGTAATCAGCCACTTTATCCCCAAGAAAGACCAACTTAACCTCTGAAACCTTCACATTCCTGGTTCGTACCTGAGCACAGTTCCCCCTTGTAGCGGAGGCAGTTGAAGTCATCACACTCGCACATTTTGCCCCACACCTTGCCGAAGTCGCTGTTGTGACACACGCACTGACCGCAGACGCAGTCCCCCCGACCGCTGCACACGGCGCCGTTGCTGAGGCTGCCGCAGGTGTCCTGCTCAGCTGGGCTGTAGTCGCCCTCGGCGCACTCGCACAATGGCCCGAGGCGCCCGGCGTGGCACAGGCAGATCCCGCATTCGTAGGTCCCGTTGCCATAGTGACAGCCGGGGCTGTTGGGCTCGGCGCGTGCCTGGCACCTGCACTGGCACTCGAAGGCGACAGTGATCTCCAGGGTGTCCTTAAAGCCCACAGGCTTCAGTGTGAATGTCTTGGTCCTTTCTGCGGGGCAGCCCCTCATCCTCGCCTCTACGCTGAATGAGACCTGGGGGAATAACAGATCAGACTTTCGACATTTTAACCTGACTGAATCAACTGTAAAATTGGGTTTTATTTGTCTATAATCCACAGCCATCTCATATTTCTTCACGTTCTTCTCATTGGAAAAATAAGTCCTGGATATCCAAGAAAAGTTACAGATGAAACCTGGTTGTGACTTCTTCTCATTTGCAATTTGTGTATGTACTACAAGTTACTTAAGAAATGTTTCAATTCTTTTGCAAACATTATTAACATTGCATTTACATTTACATGTATGGCATTTATCAGACGCTCTTATCCAGAGCGACTTACAATCAGTAGTTACAGGGACAGTCCCCCCAGGAGCAATTTTAGGTTTAAGTGTCTTGCTCAGGGACACAATGGTAGTAAGTGGGATTTGAACCTGTGACTCTGTAGTCTTCTGGTTCATAGGCAAGTATGTTACCCACTAGGCTACTACCATCCCAAGCTGGTCTACCATCCCAAGCTGTTACATTGTACCATTGTTACTCTGAATGTAATTTGGAGACAGAAGGTAATAATTAATGGCTCAGTGCCCTAGCAGTCCAGTTAACCACCAGTTCACAGAAAACCCTACTAGAAGGTCCCATTCCCCACTGCCTGAAAACTGCAAGACTCAATCCTGATTTCCAGTGTTGCTCAGCGACAAACTTTTAACCAGTGACTTCCAACTTGGTGCTGGTGTGCCGGTCAAGTGACAGTTTAACCAGGGAACACGTGCAGTTTGTGTGCTTTGAGTTTCGGGAACAAGATGACTGTACGGACACATTCAGGGTGTGTGGCACAACTGAGACTGCACAGCCAGACACGGCCTGAACGGTCACGGCTGTGACTCACGCCTCCTGGACCATGAGGAGGAAATGGACACTCGCTCAGCAGCTACAGCAAGGGTGTGGCTAAACACTGGGCTATTGGCAGCCCCTATAAAGACGAGCAAAAAATGGTCCGAGGAAATCCAGAGGAGGGTAGAGAAACTATCCAATCATTTTGTAGGTGTTTAATTACTTGTGTTCCCTGAACACGATTTATAAGTTTAATGTATTGAAGGGAGCATGTTCCGACCGTCCAGAATGAGGAAGTGATGTCTGTTAGAAGTGTCAGTTCATTTAAGATTGAGTTAAGAGACACAAAAAATTACACCCCAAAAAAAAGTAGTTAGTTCTATTTATTAAACTCCTGAAGATGCATTTGCCCTTACACTAGCAAACAAGCATTAAGGTTTGGGGCACTATTTTAAAAATGGACTTAAACTTGGAATGTGGAGTGTTAAAATTGTTAAGTACAGAAAAGATCAAATTCTAGCCTGCTGTGTGTTATGAATGTATTGAGTGTTGTGAGTCTAGTGAGCATGAAGTTAGATGGGAGTATTGTGTGTATAAATGATAGAATTTAAGTGTTCATCAGAACAGTCCATATTTGGACTGTTTATTTGAACACCTTCCTTATTTGGTCACAATGTACCAGCTGGAATCTGAAGAATGGAAGGGAGCTGGTAGAGAAAAAGTCTGAAAATGGATGGGAGCGACAGTGCAGCTTACGGTCTCTCTGTTCAACACATTCTGGTGTGGTGTGACACTGTGTCATGAGCCGATTCAGGAGAGTTGAACATGGAAACAAAAATCGGCAGAAGATGGAGAATAGGGTCACTCACCGTGTCTCCTATTTTGAGGCCGGAGCAGGACCTGAGCCCTGGAATGACTTCTCCATTGAGGCAGGTAGCATTGAAGGACAGACTGAGCTCCTCTGGAACCCCATGCACCTCCAGCTCCACCTTGGACCGAATTTTCTAAATAAAATCAATGTAGAAATTAATCACACAGAGAAGTCCCTTCTTTTCATGTACAGAAATGCACCTGCCTATGAACTACAAGACCACCAAGACCACCATTAACTTAACCCTGAGTGGGACTTTCCCTGTCTACTGATTGTAAGTTGCTCTGGATAAGGGCGTCTGATAAAATGCTATGAATGTAAATATAAAAGGGATTTTTAGATTTATTCAGTGACTGATTGACAGCGGGTCTGCTCACTCACAGCATATGCATCGAGAATAAGCTGAATGACATTGCTGGAGTCATCAGACAAAATGCCCACTGTAGTGCCTGGAATGAGTTCACTGTAATTCTGAAAAAGAGAAAATAAGATTTATCAATATTTCCATCAGGTTCTTTCAGATTATGCATAAATGTTCTGTTGTATTTATTTCTCACACTTGCATTAACTTATAATGCAATAGCACATTTGCTAAAGACAGAGGTGATGAATCTACCTTGTAGAGAGGCTGCACAGGGTTGGTGACGGCGAAGATCAGGTTAATGTTGTTCTCAGACATCTTCTCTGTTATCAGTGCTAGGGAGGGGTAATCCTAAGAGAAACATCAGATTCCTCAAAACAATTAAATAACGACAACTGCACAAACTCTGTGATAAATGTTTCAGCGCAGCGGTCCTCTCCAGGCCACCCTGTCCACTGTAGCACCACGTCATGCCTTTTCTGCATGAAACAGTGGTGCAAATAGTGTAACAATGGTGTAAAAAGTAAATCATGACGCCGGACTCCTCCAACTCACAGCTTCTAGTCACAAAGAGAGCCTCTGAGTGTGTGATTACAGAAGACAGTGTGTGGTAAATAAGAGGAGTGTGATGAATGAAGGAATTAAACGCTGCGCTCACCAGGGTAGTGGACATGCTGTACATGTTGTCTGTCCCCATGTGGCACCGACCATCATTGGGCTGTACAATGCCAGCTAAGCGCCCATCCAAGGCTATGTGGGTCTTGGCATCGGTGGTAAAAACGAGTAGGTGAGAGGCTCCTGGCCGCCAACCGATCTTCTCCTGAGACGGAACAGTGGAACAGTTGAGCAGAATGCCATGTAGAGATTAAAGGCGCAATCTGTAAGACTTGGTCTCCTGCTGCCCCAAAATAATCCTGCTGATTCCAAATAAAAATCTCTCCTGGAAACAATGGAACACATCTGCATTAACTAGTTACTTTTGATGGGACCAAACACCCCAGCCTTCCAGTGAAATGCCAGGCCAGGCCATCATTGTACCTTTAAACTATGACCTTGGACTTGCTGGGATTGAAGAAACCTAGTGATGCTCTACTGGATTATGATCTGGAGATTTAAGGGGTCAAGTCAACTCTTGGTCAAGTCATGTTCTTCAACCTATTCCTGAGAAACAGCCACATTTATCCAAAAGAAATGAGGCTCCTCAGACCAGGCCACCTTCTTCCATTACTCCAAAGATCAGTTCTGCTTTCAGGGCACTCAATGGAGTACGTTGAAAAAGTACTGCTCTGTTAAGCAAAGCCAAGTTTGTACGAGTTACTGTGAGTGTTTACCAACCTTGCACACGGCAGCCTGAATGATAGCATCGAACCCTCCTTCAGGAGCATCTCTGTTGCGTGATACTATCTGCTTCCTCACCTCCTCTGTGAAACGGCTGACCTTCTCAGTCAAGGAGAGCACATGCTTGTAGCCAAACTGCGGCTCACACACACTTGGGATGCGGTTCATTCTGTGAAGTATGTGAGGGAAGGCGGGTGTAAGTCACGAAAGCTCCAGAGAAACACACATAAACTAAATCACAAGGCCTGTGGAGGCATTGTTACCCGCCTGACCAAAATTGTCAGGAGCCAATCTGCAGGTGGAGCATTGTCATTATTATCATTATTATTATTCATACTTGTCAGTTCCACCCAGTTATTTTCTGGTGCGCCGACATTCCGCTACGTGAACCCCGCGCGTGGGGAAACAGTGGTACGTGCGGGCACCCACATATCACCCGTGGATCAGCCTCTGTCAGGTACACTGGGAGTAGCGAGCCAGGGGTCAATCACTATTAGAGTTAGAGTTCCGTGGGGCTAGATGTTCATCACTGCAGTGGTTTCAATGTGTACATATTGTAAATAATATTGTAATATTGTAAATATTGCACTAATATTGGCTCCCCTGGGTTACTCAAGGCACCATCGGCACCGTAATCTCCAACATCCTTGTTCCCCCCTAACCCTCGCCCGGAGGGGGGAGTTTATAACAGGCAAGTTCCGTAAATATCTCCACATTGACGTTTTTTTCCAGGATAACATGATCTGCTCGTGTTTTCCAGTCTGAACTGAGTTCAGGAAGTCTGCATCCATTCAGCTCTGCATCTTTCTATTCTAAAGGCCACAGCCACAGCTTGTCACTTTCCTGTCATGATGGCATACTGTAATAATCATGATCAGCCTTCTCTGGCGTCTCTCACCCGTAGCAGGGGTTCTTCACGGCCTCTTCGGGCGAAATGTACATGTATGGGGACACCGGCTTGTCCACAAAGGCCCCAAAACCCATCTGCAGGTTGCTGGTAGTTCGGTTGATGGCTTTTGCGAGGTCGTTGCCGAGTGCTCGCAAGCTCCGAAGGTCATCGTTCATGGAGTAGGACAGGTCCATCAGGTAGTAGAGGTCCACAGGGTAGTCCTCCACCTGGCGCACCTTCACGGTGAAGCGCTTTGAGTCACCTGTGCACAGGAAGCACGGGGTGAAAAACAGCCTTATTCACATTAAGCAGGATACAAAAAGCCACAAATTTCATCAGTTTAATATTTATAAAACCGTCACCCGGCCTGAGAGTGACGCGCAGCCTCTGGGGTTGAATTTGGGTGATGTCGGTGGCACTGCCAGAGGCCTTGTTGCTGAGAGGCCGGTTCTCCTCAACAGCTACAGAACTCTTTGGGTTCTCCAGTGATCTTTCATCGCAGCCAGCAGCCTTGAGGTTCTTCTTATAGTCACAGCGAGAGACTCCCGACTTTCCCTTCCCAAAGCCCTTACGGGTCGCCACGCCACAGATTGCAAGTATAAAAATATATTAAAACAACGTTACAGAGACCTCCACATGACAAATAAAAACCTCAAATATGAACTCTCTTAGCTCAGTAACAATTTTTTCATCATATAAAAAATGTGCAACATTAGTTTAACGAAGCGGGTGTTGAACTGACCTCCTGAAAGCACCAGGCACAGGACGGATGCACGGCCAGGCACTGCTGACAGGTGCTGGCCCCACCAGACGTGCAGATGTTAGATGCTGGAATAAGATTTATTAATTATGCACATATGTGTGTGTGTGTGTGTAATAAACAGATCTGCATAAAACTGCATATTAAGCAGAGAAACTCTGCTGATTGATCAGAACGAGATTGAAAAACATGAATTCGGATATATCACACGCTTTATCCGTTACAAAAAGGTCCTTTTTGGATGAAATACTTTTACAACTTTTTTGCAGCCTGGTCAAGTCGCTTCTCAAAACCTTTGCAGAGTTAGGGTCCCTGTCGCAAGCACACGCGTACACACACACACACACAACCAAACGCGCCCGTGGGGACATTCATGCGTGAAACATCACTGGAGACCTTACCGAGCGCCCCGGAGAGCAGGAGGAAGAAGAAGCCGAGGCTGGAGCCTGCGCTCCGGCGCTCCATGTCTGCACCTCCGCGCACTAGGCTCGGCCCTCCCCTCCTCTAACCCCTCTCTCTCTCTCTCTCTCTCTGTCCGGAAACTCATTACACGAGAGATAAAGAGGGAGGGAGGGAGGGAGGGAGGGAGGGGACCGCTTTATACATCAGACCAACTGTCCTGATGTCTCGTCGCGGCCGCGTGTCTGCGGCTCTGTCGCCATCTGGCGGTTCAAGCGGAGACGGGCTTCTGTGTAAGCTGTCAAGTAAACGTCATCGCGTGTCATTTACATTTACATTTACAGCATTTATCAGACGCCCTTATCCAGAGCGACTTACAATCAGTATTACAGTATGACAGTCTCCCTGGAGCAATTTAGGGTTAAGTGTCTTGCTCAGGGACACAATGGTAGTAAGTGGGATTCGAACCCGGGTCTTCTGGTTCATAGGCGAGTGTGTTGCCCACTAGGCTACTACCACCCTACACCCTACACTACCACCCTACAGCCGTATTTATTTAGGTGGTGGGGAGCGACAGTAACATCCACTGCCACCCACTCTCCTCACCCAAGCCCATCATCATGATCTTCATTCACCATCCATTTCTCACCATCCCATCATCATGATCTTCAAACACCATCCATTTCTCCATAAGGACATATTCTTCCCCACTGCAGTTTTCCCAAATTGCCATTGGTCTCCATTTTATGATTTGCGTGCTGGTTGGAGCACCTGCCACACCTCCTACTCAGCTCCATTTCCTCTGGAGGTTCACACGGCCCCCGACGCAGCTCAGCCAACCTGCTTGACAGGAAATACGCGGTGCCAGGGGAGGGTTGAGGGTTAAGGCTACATCTTAAGCTCCATTGCCTGGTTTTATTAAATAAAAACGTATCCACTCTATTTTTGGTAATAAACCCGAAGCTGAAAATGTCATTTGTCTGCTGGGGAGACCAACCAAGAAGACCTCACCATACACACCAGTTTGTGTCACTCTGGATAACCCAGACTTGCATTGTGGCCTGGTGGTTGTGACATGGCACCCAGGTTTGTGAATCTCAGACCTTGTGTGTGTGTGAGGTTTTATAACCTTTTTTTTACATTTACACTTAAGGCATTTACCAGACGCCCTTATCCGGAGCACCTTACCATCAGTAGTTAAAGGGACACTCAGGGTTACGTGTCTTGCTCAGGGACACAACAAGAGGTAGTAGGTGGTAGTAGCTAGTGTTCTAGTTCTCGAGACCGGTCTTGGTCGCTTGTCTTGATCACGGATCTCGCACATACAAGAAAGTGTCCCTCATTTTGGGTTGATTCACCAGGCATCTGGAGAAAAAGCACCGTGAAAAGTAAGACGACTAACGACATGAACGTTGACAAGCTCTGTGTTCTCTGCGTCGTCAAGCTATGAGGAAAAAGTCCTACATCTGACAAAGAATGTTGTGTATGCACGTGCAGTACAGTCGTTTGTTCAGGAGGAGATGAGTTATTATGCTGTGTGCACAAGTTATTCAGTACTGTGGTCTGTGGGTTTAAGTTTAGGACGGTTATGTAATATTTCTAAAGCTACACTATAAAATAACTCTTTGGTCACTGCTTTTTTTTGGTAGGAATTCAAACAAATTCTTTTTCATGAGAAGCCGTCCATACACCCATTCATGCACACACAAAAAGGTTTTAACTTGTCATATGAATCAACGTGCCAAATATAATTATGGCCCTTTGAGAAGCGCTGTCTCCTGTGAAGTCTCCATTTATGCCTGTATGCTGACCACTCAGAATCTCGGCTAATATGATTCTACCTTTTTCTTTTTTTTGCTTTAAGGCCATTTTCTCTGCGCTTTGTGAACATCCATCTACAACCATGAATTTTCCCCAGACTTTGTGATTGTTCCTGGATGAAGTCGATAACACGACATACAGTAAGTCTGTGTGGTCCTTCTGCTGGCTGAGCCTGTTATCTTTCAGTATGAGCAAAAAATGAGTCTGGTGATTACAATCCCATGTCTATGTGCAAGAGCAGCAATACTTTCGCTGTGTGCTGGGCTGTGCTGTGTATCACTTCACTTTCATGAGATGTGTATATTTTATAGATGTATATGAATTTAGGGTAAATTATTTTATATACTTGTGTGCATACATTTTTTTCCAGATCATGGTACTTTAGGGGCTCTGTACACTGTTGTTAATTCGCTAACTGTGCCATCACTGAACCAGCACTATTTTACAAATTTGACTAATTTACTAGAATTAAATGTATTTAAGAGTGTCAGTGAACATTTGAGAGTCAATGTGTCTATTGTCTTCAATTCAAAGCAAGGGATCATTACATTACTTTCACTTCACTTCAGTTAAACAGTATTTATGTGAAAAAAAAGAAAAGTGAAAAGATGTGATACATAGCAGCACAGCACACGGTGCACACAGTGAAATTTGTCCTCTGCATTTAACCCATCACCCTGAGTGAGCAGTGGGCAGCCATGACAGGCGCCCGGGGAGCAGTGTGTGGGGACGGTGCTTTGCTCAGTTGCACCTCAGTGGTACCTTGGCAGATCGGGATTAGAACCGGCAACCTTCTGATTACGGGGCTGCTTCCTGATTGTAAGTAGCCCCTTGTGAAAAATCATTGATAAAATGAACTCAACTCTGAAAATGGATGCACAGGTTAACAATATTGTAAAATCATACACGTCTGACCAAACTCAAGCCAGTCCTTCCCAATCAAAATCTGGAAACAGTGATTTACACTTTCTTTATATCCCGCCTTGACTTCCGTAATTCATTGCTTTTTGGGATCAGGACAGACATCTCTAGCTCGCCTACAATTAGTACAAAATTCAACTGCACGTTTTCTCACTGGTACAAACAGGCGAGACCACATAACCCTGATCATAGCCTCACTACACTGGCCCCCTGTCTGTTTTAGAGTCCGTTTTAAAATTCTTAACTCTTTTAATATGTTGTCTTAAATATTTCTGTTTTATTCAACCCTTTGCTTAATTCAAATTGCTGCATGTTTCTCTTGTTTTAATTTGTTCTTAATTTTTTATGAACTTTTTTGTCCATGTCTGTCCTGTTCCTGGTAATTTAACTTATTTTTATTTTAATGTGTAGCACTTTGGTTGAAAACTTGTACTTGCTGAAAAGGTTTTCTTTTAAACCCTCATAGACATGTAATTTATGTTCAATATCACTTTTTCAAATTAACATTTGTTATATACTGTAGTCAGAAATGTTCTTGTCATTGGTGCTTCAACCTCTGCTGCATCCTTGAAATAAAGGCTGGTCTGAAGGGGCTCATCAAGTGTAAGACCACCCCTGTTCAGGACAGGATAAATAAAGTGGCGTGTTCCACATTTTCACAAGTTGCTTGAAGTCAACATGGAGCCTCAAGTCTTCCTCTTCATCCTACTGTCTACCTGTTTTTGTCAGGGTAAGTGAAAATCTGTGAGACTCGGTTTAAACATTAAAATTATTGCACATAAGGTATTATTTTTAACTAAATAACATGTTCTTTTTTAAAGCCTTACCAAGGGGCTCTAATGGATGGAAGTGTTTTTCGTGCATAAACAATAAGTGTGAAATTGCAGACTGCAAAGCTGATGAAGATCACTGCATAACCACAAAAACAAGTGTGTGAGATGTTTTATTGTCTAAAGCAACACACCCTAGAAGCCTTTACAAAGGTTCCCTATGATGTAATGTGAATGTTTTTTATTCGTTCTTGTCATTAGCTTTGAAGGCTGGACTGCAAATGGAAACGAAAGGATGTGCCTCCAGAATGACGTGTGAAGGGAAGTTACAGATTCCAGTGGGTCCCATCATTCCAAATGTGAAGTGCTGTAAGGGGAACCTGTGCAATGGAGCAGTCGGCCTCAGACAGAGTGCAGCATTCCTTCTGGTGTCTTTAATTCCAGTCTTTGTTTTCAACCGTGGCTGAACCACATACTGTCAGTAATCCTGCCAGTCATGTTTAGTGAAAAGACCACCTGTAATGTCTGACTGTTTTAATGCTCTCATAATGTAGAATATTGAGCTGTTACCTAGTGATTTTATCACATTAGACTAATAAGAATAACCTTGTGCTTTAACAAGCTTTTTTGTTTTTCTGCATGTTCTCTACATTTTGTGCTTTATAATAATAATAATTACTGTTATTAGTATCAGTCTTATTATTATTATTGTTAGTGGTAGTATTGTCATTTAATTTTTTTATTTTGAATTTTGTGTATTTAAATGGCTGTTTTTTTCTTATAGTAAATATAATCACACAATAACATTTCTGTCCTCCTGTGGTTTTTTTGCATGTTATATTATGCTTCTAGTATTCAGTTTTATCATCTTTTATTTGTCTGAGTCTTGATCTGCAGCTATCTCACCAAATTCCGTCAAGAGACTGATTTTGAAAAGATATACAGAATAAGACTCAAACAGTAAAAGAGTACAGAATGATATTTAGTGTGACAAAGAGCCAAATAAAGTGATGTGTGTAAGTTGCATTAACAAATGCCACAAAGAATCCACAATTTGACTGAGCATTGAACATAGGTGTAATTAAAACATTGGCACCGTGAGTTTAACATTTTTTTTATATTAGTGTTTTCCTGGAACACACCAAGGCAAAAACAGGAAACAGCTGCAATTTTTTCACACTGCAGGCCTTTCACTTGTTTCCTGTTGTCATGGATTTTATCTGTTTTGTCTGATTCACCAGTAATCTTAATTTCATTATGTCAAGAAATGCATTTCTTGTGTTGTACACATGTATTTATGAAGGGTGTGCATTATTTGGAAACAATGTTTTTCACTATGGGAATCTGACAAGGAATTTTTATTAAGACACTGAGCACAGATTTCATTCTGATCATTTTAAATCTTAATTCTAGTACATTTTAT
The DNA here is from genome assembly GCF_900700375.1 of Denticeps clupeoides. Lineage (NCBI taxonomy): Eukaryota > Metazoa > Chordata > Actinopteri > Clupeiformes > Denticipitidae > Denticeps > Denticeps clupeoides. Next base: position 6,829,702 of record NC_041714.1, read on the forward strand.
GCAGTTATGAATGCATTTGCATCATGCAGTTTCAACATATGCCATTCAAGTACTCAGTGTCTCTATCAAGGCATAGCCAGTCGTCCAGGGTACCAAATTTGCAGCTCGACCAACACTGTTTACTGTTTGTCTGCTGTGCCAAGTTTTTTAAGACTATTAACATGCTATTAACTCTGTCTCTCATGCAGCTGCCCCAAGTGACAGTTTGCTAATTCAGTTGCACATTGGGGTAGATTCATTGATGGAAGCATGCCACAGAATGCATCCAACTGAGTAAGATGGCCAGATCTCCACCATACTTTCTGCACTGTTCCAATCCAGTACTTCTCTGACTTATGTCTGCTGTTAATGCAATTACATTCAGTTACTTTGCTGTGTGCTGAAACAGTTTATTAATGTAGCCGACACCCTTAAATGTGCTAATAAGCAGCGTTAATTCACATTTTATCCTCAATCTTCAGTGATCTGCAGTTAGATTTATTAAAAGATTAAACAGAATACTCTGTTTATCACATATTATTAAAAATGTTTTGAACCACAACTTAAGAATCCAATATGCTATTTTTCATTTTAAATCTATTTGTTACTGTTTATTTCTGCAGTAATTTACACGGAGGTCAGGATTGTAGGATGTGGTTTTATGTGTGGAAATGCGTCAGTTCAGCTTTTCCTCATTTGATGAGACGTTAGGGGGCTTGTTTAAGAATTCCAGGCAGAGCATCCTGCTACACTTGGTTCTGTCCTGTCTGTGTTCCTTAATCTTCACTCTGTAGGCCATACAGACAGGTTTTGCAGATCCCAACTGTACTCTGTGTTGCAAAATATTAATGGGTAATTTAATCGATTATTTTATTTTTAAACATGGCAAAACTCATGCAAACGTTGCCGTGAGTTACAGAGAATTATCATGGCCCGGCGATATGTAGCACTGACGACACAAAGACCACAAGTCCCATAATGCAGTGCTTCAGAACGCGACCTTTACTCTGTAAAACGGAATCTGTACAGGAGCAGGTTCCACCGGGGATGTGCTGTGCCACCGATTTCCTTTTCGATCCTATATCAAGTAAAATTCTGATAGTCATAATTTAAATAAAATGTATTAAATATTTTGGAAAATTTAAATAAAAACTGCGGCGACGTGAAGGGGGCGGGGTGGGGTTAATACACACGGCAATACTGACATTTAAAAAAAACCATTCTGTTAATATCAGCCTAAAAGGGTCTGTATGTCCCAGTCTAAAGGAGGCGCTCGTCGCCGCCGCCGGCCGGCGGTGGCTCGGTGGTCAGTATTATTCCGGGCGGAACGAAGCGAGGTCGGGGGTGAAGGCAGGAGCGGCGACTCCAGCAAACCAGCTCAGTTCGGTCGGTCGCGTTTGTGTGGCTGGCGTCGAGTTTACCCGAAACTAACGCAGGACTCCGCTGCTCTTAATCTGCTAACAGGACGTGTTTGTGTAAACGCCTATTTCAATATGGATAATATGTGCGTGTCCAAAAACAACAAAGTTGGAGCATAGTCTTTCACTTCATGAATTAAGGTCTTCTTAATCTGCAAAAAAATGAAATGTTTTTTTTTTTTTTTTTGAGAAAAATTTCTATGTAGTACAGGTTGTATATAGTACATTTACAGCATTTATCAGACGCCCTTATCCAGAGCGACTTACAATCAGTAGTTACAGGGACTGTCCCCTTGGAGTTAAGTGTCAGGGTTAAGTGTCTTGCTCAGGGACACAATGGTAGTAAGTGGGATTTGAACCTGGGTCTTCTGGTTCATAGGCGAGTGTCTTACCCGCTAGGCTACTACCACATATGGTATAGTGGTATAGGGGTGGCTATAAACCAGAAGATCACCAAGTCACAGGTTCAAACTTACTGCCATTATACAGTACAGGCCAAACGTTTGGACACCTTGTCATTCAGTGTGTTTTCTTTATTTTCATGACCATTTACATTGGTAGATTGACAGCATCAAACTATGAATGAACACATGTGGAGTTGTGTACTTAACAAAAAAAGGTGAAATAACTGAAAACATGTTTTATATTCTAGTTTCTTTGCTCTGATTACTGCTTTGCACACTCTTGCCATTCTCTCGATGAGCTTCAAGAGGTCGTCACCTGAAATGGTTCTCCAACAGTCTTGAAGGAGTTCCCAGAGGTGTTTAGCACTTGTTGGCCCCTTTGCCTTCACTCTGCGGTCCAGCTCACCCCAAACCATCTCGGTTGGGTTCAGGTCCGGTGACTGTGGAGGTCAGGTCTCCACTTTTTGTTAAGTACATAACTCCACATGTGTTCATTCATAGTTTTGATGCCTTCTTCTTTTTTTTTAAAGGTTTAAATTTGTATTTAAAATTAAGACAAATAAGAACAGATGTAGCACAGTGCTCATTTTGTCAATGCACAGCTAAACAATATTCTAATTGTGGCCATTAATGTTAATGTTTACATTATGCCAAGTCGTCACATATAAAACAATGAATGGGAAATCTATTTGTAAACAAGCTAACGTTAACTAGATAAGTAATATTTTAATTGCTAATATGGCAGATTCATGTAAAATGACTTTGGTCTGAATGAGTCTGCGTCAACGACATTAAAGAGAATTGCATTATTTAAAGTGAATAGTAAAACTCACTACTTACTGGAGTAAATTGAGCCACAGTCACACACCTGATTCGTGTTTTTTTAATTGTCAGGTCTTCATACATAAGAATATGTGACATTTTAGAGCATTGCAAGTCACATCTCTGTACTTACAGCACTGAAGTGAAATGGCTCACCCAAAAACATGTACAGGGCATACTAATAAGAGAGGAGAAGGAAATTTTAGGCAAAATCTTAATTATGTAAATATTGTAAATACATAACACTTATCAAATATGCAAACACTTTTTAAACATTTCATGTTGTTCTTTTTTCTTACCATCAACATCAATCAACTGTCCTAAGAATTTACAGTGTTATGCAAGAAAAAAATACAACAACCATACTGCTAAATTTTGAAATGGTATGAAAACTCACAAACACACCACGGCAAGCAGAGCAAAAATATTGAAAAATCAATCACATAATTCTAGCAGATGCAAATTATGTTACACCTTCAAACACATATTGGACAGAAGTGCTACCAAATTAAATACATAGTTTTGATGCCTTCAGTGAGAATCTACCAATGTAAATGGTCATGAAAATAAAGAAAACACATTGAATGAGAAGGTGTGTCCAAACTTTTGGCCTGTACCATATATAAAAAAACAAATACCTGTGAACTAGGCATGGAGGGCAGTATATTTGTATTTAATTTCAAATAAAGGAGCACGGAATCCAGATTACAGTGGGTACAATCACTAGTTTTAAACTAGTTTACTAGTTTTCACCACTTCACTGTTGTTTTGTAAAATGCTCATTTGTGTCACTACCAAGCCAGGTATGTGTTAACATCTCAGTAGGTTTGTGTATATGCATTTAAAAAAGGCATTTATCAGATGCCCTTATCCAGAGCGATTTACAATCAGTAGTTACAGATTGTACATGGGCAATGGTGGCCTAGCGGATAAGGTGGCCTAGCCTTTGAGGTGCCACTGAGCAAAGCACCGTCCCCACACACTGCTCCCTGGGCGCCAGTCATGGCTGCTCACCAAGGGTGATGGTTAAAAGCAGAGGACACATTTAGTTGTGTCACTGTGTGCTGTGCTGTGTATCACAATGACAATCACTTCACTTTCACCTACAGGCACAGTCCCCCATGAGACACTCTGGGATAAGTCTTGCTGTCACAGTAGCACTTTGAACCTGCGACTTTGTGGTCTTTTGGTTCATTGGCAACCCAGAAAATGTAAAGGTCTTGAAAGATATGCACAAGGGTGCATTCTAGATAGCCATAGATAGAAAATACAAGGCAGTGTAATGCAGTGTAGTCAAACACAAGCCTTTTAAATAGGGCAGGTGTTCATATGCAGCTGATGGAAGTGAGCACTGTCAAAGTTATAAAGCAGGTTGGTGTCCTTGCTTGAGGTGAGATTAACTATTTCCATTTCTGACCATTCATGATCATATGTCATTTCTCGGTTCCTGTTGCATTTGCACTGTATTTTAGTTATTAGTGTATGTTTTTTGGTTGCTTTTTACTTAAGTTATGCATTTCCTGCACCCATGTTATATCACGCCTTTGTTACGACATGACAACACAGCATCGCGGGAAAGAATATGCTGTAGGAACAGTGGCATTTGAAACTTGGGGGGAAATTTATTTTTTAATGATCAAACATCTACTGTTTGCGGCAAACCCACAACCATACCAACATTTTGCATGAACAAGCCGTGCATTTCGTGTTATTCAGTGGGAAAATATACGTGACAATTAGCGACCTGGAGCCAAAACGTGATGTTTGTTATGTCCTCTGCAGCCCTACGGCGAGAAATGGTTGCGTCCGCCAGTGGCGCGAAATCTGTTGCGCACCCTGCCCGGCGCAGCCAAGTCTCTACCGCACGGGGAGCCGCGGACGGAACGCGTTCTTTTAAACGTCCACATCAGACACGTACGTCCGTATCTGTCGCGTCGATAACACGCGTGATTTAAACAGGCCGCTTTAGAAGCGCAGAAACAGCGTGGTTTAAACCCGACACGAGGTCGTGCCCGAGTTCGCCACCCGGCTTTCAGCAGAAACAGCAGCGGCAGCTACAGTGAACGGCAACAGGCGAGTCGATGAAAACACTACATTTGTTTGTGCGTGGGTGCTCGCTGAAACTTTGCCCACGAAGGCCAGACGTGCGCCGATGAGACGACGTCAGTCCTACGAAAGTAGAGTTTTTCTTGACCCTCTGCATTTCTTGTCAATTCTCCTTGTCGTCCCCCCCCCCTTTCTGTCCTGCAGCATGAAGGAAGAGGGCCGAAGCGTCTCCCCTCAGTGTCCCAAACCCAACGAGTCGGAGGAACCGGAGGGAACCATGCTGCAGGAGAGCCAGGCAGAAGGTGAGGAGCTTACCTCTAAGCTCTGTTTGAGTTTTTTTCATGCTCCCCCAACCAGTTCATTTCTTGCCATTACTGTAACTAAACACTTATCCCCCCCCCCTCTTTTTTTCATAATCGCCTTCATCTAAATGCCAGTGATGGATAATGTGATCACAAAGGAAATGGAAGAAGAGGAGAAGCATTTGCAGGAGGAAGGGGAGAGAAAGGAGCAGGAGATGATGGAGCAGGTGATGTATTATTATTATTATTATTTTTTTGGTAAAAAGTTTCCCCTCTCTTTCATGTTCACTTCTCATGAAATTAAAGCGTCATATTTTTCCATCTAGGCCAGACAGTCATTTCCCCAAGATTCAATGGACATGCGCTTTAAAAGACTTCAACACCTACTGAAGAAAAGCAACATCTATTCAAAGTTCCTGCTCACCAAGATGGAGCAGCAGCAAAAAGAGGTGTGTGTGTGCGCGCGTTAAGGCCGTGTGAAATCCCCGTCGGAGTGTTTAGAAAGCAGAACTGTAATTTCATACGTTGCATGGCGTCCGCGTGCCTCGTGAACACGTCTCCCCATTGTCTATTGACATGAACAGGAGAAAGCGAAAAAGGAGCGAATGGAGAAGAAGGCTCCGAAAGAAAATGTGAGTAGCGTTTTTTTTCAGCCGGAAGCTGTCACCGTGTCCCGCTGCTCTGGCCACTCCTTCAGCCAGGCCACACAATTCCGGCGCTTGTGCTGGATGTCAGATTAAATGTATAAAATGTGACTTCAGTTGCATGATTTCTGCCAGCTTTCCCGTCCATTTCCCATTTCCGCATGGTCATATTTCAAATTCAAATTTTATTTGTCACATACACAGTCATACACGGTATGATGTTTTTTGCGACTGCTACAGACCACAGTATTGCAAATGTTGCAAGTAAATAATGAACCAATATGCAAATATTGCAAACATAACCAAATATTACACTTTTACGTCTTTAACATAAAATATGTATAACTGGTAGGGTGAAGGTGTGCAAATGAGTTAGTTTTTTTTTTTTTTTTTTTTAAAGAAAAGAGAAAAAGAGCCATAAAAAAAAAAGAGCAGTAAGGTAAAAAGCGTCATTTTGTGCAAAGAGTCATTTTGCAAAGAGTCAGGTTCTGAATGTTGATTCGTAGGTCATGTAGGTCAATTTTCTCTGTTCAAAGTTCCTGCATGTGGCAGTTTCTGGTCATATAGGAGCGTGGTGAAGATAACACACCTTCCCACCATCACTTTGATCTTTTTTTGTGACTGAAGATTTTGTTTCACCGTTTGCTATTTTTCGGTTTGCAGGTCGGCGATAAAAAGGGTGATAAAGGTAAGCCAGGCCTTCTGATGCCGATGGCTTTTGTTTGGGTGAAATTGCTTTGACTGCATTCCTCATGGTGTGATGTGTTTTGCTCTCCTCCAGTTGAACGAAAAAAGCGAGGAAGAGAGGATGACTACAAAATTGCAGACGTCATGTCCAAAGAGGTAATACTAAACTTTCTGGCACGAAGTGTGTTCCTGTGCGCCGGCTTTTTCCTCATGTTCACTGACAGATTTCCTTTGATTCCAGGAAATCATGTCCAAGGCTAAGAAGGGTAAATTTGAGGAGGTAAGGCGGACTTTCATTTCATAATGATTATCATTTGAAATTTGTCAATAAGGAATGTTATTGGGGGGAGATTTAGGTGTTCAGCCAAGGGTTTTTATTTTCTTCATTAGAATATATGGATGGTCTTACAGTGTGGCACAACTTTTCTTTCCCTGGTATTTTCATTTCTGAAAGAGGTTTTTGTTCATTGATGGTATGTAGGTTGCAGTACACTTTATTTTCACTTAGAGCCCAAACCTCTATAACACCACCATTGTGCATCTGTAGATTTATGTTCTCTTCCTGTCTGAGCAGGAAGCGGGTCCTTCTAGTAAGAAACTGGAGGCTGAGGACATCGAGAAGCTGAGCGACACCAACGAAGACATCAAGAGCCGTCTGTCTGAGGCGGTGCGGGAGAACGCAAAGCACATGGTGGATCCACACCGGAAGATCAACGGGCAACCGGTGCCAGCCCAGCAGCCCCACCTCTTCACGGGAGGAGTCATGAGGTGGTACCAGGTGGAAGGCACCGAGTGGCTTCGGGTGAGGAGCAGCACCTTCTTCAGTGAAAGTGAAGTGACTGTTGTTGTGAAACACTGCAGCATAGCACATGGTGACATGCCAAAATGTGTCCTCTGCACTAGTGAAAGGTGCCCAGTGTGGATGGCATTTTGCTCAGTGGCACCTTGGTGGTTCGGGATTCTAACCAATTATGGGTTCATTTCCTTACCCGCTAAGCCACCACTGCCCCTTGTGTGTGTGTGTGTGTGTGTGTGTGTGTGTGTTTCAGGGAGGGGTGCATGAAAGATATGTTTGATTGTAGAGCAATATTGTTATGGTTAAAAACATCTCTTTGCACTTTGATATGACTCTTTTCCAAAACCTTATTGAATGTTCTCCGTTTGTCTTCGTGAGATGTGATTTGCTGATAAAATGTGTTGTGTCTCTGTGAACGTTAGATGCTGTGGGAGAACGGTATTAATGGCATACTGGCCGATGAGATGGGCCTGGGAAAGACAGTCCAGGTCATAGGACACATTGCCATGATGCTGGAGAAGAAGGTTCTTGGTCCTTACCTGGTGGTAGGACCTCTGTCCACTCTGCCAAACTGGATATCGGAGTTCAAACGTTTCACTCCAGATGTAAGTTTACTCCCACTTTCCAAGTACGTGTTTGGTGTCCATGTGTTTAAACTGTCCTCGTATCTCAGGTTATGTCATTGATATCTGCAAACCTCTGTGGTATGACACTAATCTGGGGTTTTGCTTCCTTAGGTGTCTGTGGTCCTTTACCATGGGAATATAATGGAGCGCCATAATCTAATAAAGAAGCTGCGTAAACCCCGGGGCCCCTTGCAGATGTGTCCTGTTGTTGTCACTTCCTTTGAGATTGCCATGAGGGACAGGAAGAAGCTCCAGGTACTCCTCGGTGGCTCTCTGCTGGATTGTCACATGCGTTCACCTTTGGTGGGAACAGTGTTGCTGATCAGCCTTCCCTTCGGCTTGCTAGACTAAATCCAGAAATGTACTTGCTGTCAGCTACAAATGCATATTCGTGCAGAGTTGCGTTGTTAACGCTTGTGCTGACATACTTGCGTCCATAATGTGTGTTCTCCTTACCAACAGGTGTCAGTGTTGAGGCCACGAACTAAATAAATGAATCTTAAAATCGTCATCTGTTGAGTGCAGATCTTGCAACACTGCCCCTATAAACTTACGCAGTTGTTGAATCCATATCTGTTCCGTTCATTTTTGAGTACATGCGCAAAAACCAACACAAAGAGCGCAGGATACAGGCCGCGGATGTATGTACGGACATGCGCATGTACTTAACAGCAAGTGTATTTCTTAAGAAGGAAAGGCAGAAATTATAAGTTTTAACACGACACTTTCCAAAATAGATGAATCAGTATCACTTCCTATTACAAAATGGGAGGCAGATCTATCAGTCAGCTGGGACCACAATTTCTGGCCTCAGATATGTTTAAAACACTTTAAACGGATAAGAAATCCCAGTTTACAAGTAATACAATACAAAATCTAGCATAGAGCGCACTATACAGGTCATCGGATGTACAGGATGGGTCTTACATCTTCTAACAACTGCTCACACTGTCAAGGTGATGCACCTGACAATTACATCCACGCTCTTTGGTTCTGTCCTCCTGTTCAGAAGTTCTGGCACAGAATTTTTGAAGACTTATCAAAGTGTCTTACATGTTCCATTCCAGCCTCTCCTTCAGTCTGCTTGTTAGGCGACCTAGATGGTGTCACAGCAGAGAAGAACATATTCCACATGGCTTTCACCGCCTTATGCATTACTAAGCAGACTGTCCTCATGAACTGGAAAAATAAAAATAATCTCAATGTCAACCAATATAGACATCGTTTGTTGGACCATATTAGTCTTGACACAGCTTCTGCCGCCACATTAGATCAATCTCTCTGGGCTCCTTTGATCGGCTCCATCACCTAGTGGGAATGGGGGGGTCACGGTTCTGTCCGGCTTTGGTTTGTGCTGTTGACATGGGGAGACACAAGTGTCTCGTGTGAAAACCAACTATAAAAAACTTTTCAATCTAGTATCAATCTATCTATACGTTTGCTGTGAGGAAAATGTTTTATTATTCTGGATCAAGGATAAGACTCCAACTATAAAATCTTGACACAATCTCATAATGGAATGTATGGCCATGGAATATATCACGTGTTTGACTCATTCTAAAGTGGAGTCTTTCCACATGACCTGGGAACCATTCTTCAGGTATTTAGATCTACCGGTCCAGGTTAATATACTTTAAGGTTTATAATTGGGGTGTGTGATTATTTCTCAGCATATACTTGTGGCCTCTCCTGACTTTATGGGGCAGGACTGTTCGGCAAAGGGGGTTTGCAGGAGCTTGCTTTCTGAGACAGTATATCTCTAGTTGTGTCATGACGGAGCTTTTTGTTTGTTTTTGTTTGTTCTTAATGAAAAACTTTAATTAAAATAAATAAGTTTAACATCATAGTAGTGATTAATGAACATGTGTGGTGTCCCAGCCACTGGATGGCGGTGGTGTGTATGCCTGTGTGGTTGGTAGTAAAAAAAAGTGCTGATATGAATAACGTCATTAGCACATAATATTACAATCATGGTAAATTTTCAGCACTCCAGACATTTGCTTTGTTTCTGGTGCAATCAAAATGCGCTCTTTTACCGCACAAGCCAGTGTAAAAACCCACAGGGTTCAGGTGAAGATCTTCAGTTCTATCTGCGCCTAATGCACCGGGCAAAAAAAAAAAAAAGTTTTCCGACCCCCGCGTTAGAGATAAAAATTGAGACGTTTGTTGGTTCTATTTCTGCAGATGTTCCACTGGAGGTTCCTGATCGTGGATGAAGGCCACAGAATAAAGAACATGAATTGCCGACTGGTGAGGGAACTGAAGAGTCTGCAGACTGACAACAAGCTGCTGCTGACTGGAACACCACTTCAGAACAACCTGGCTGAGCTGTGGTCCCTGCTGAACTTCCTCTTGCCTGACGTCTTTGATGACCTGAAAAGGTACAGGCAGATTTTTGTTCAATCTAAACAATGATAAAACATTAGTAATATGTTGGGAACATGTAATTCCATAAACAAGTTCAGTACATACCAGCTTGGTATTTTGGAATAAATTAAGGTTGGATGCCTAGATATTTTCATTACTCTTGACTCACCTTATTTCATTATTTTTATGTAGCTTTGTGTATGAAGTGGGTCATATAAAACTCAATGTGCCTTGCTATCAGGAACTATATTTTAATTGGGTTAACGTGATGAAGAAGACTGTGCTGTTTCTGAGAGGAAAAGGCCTCATTATTGCCTTTTCTTTGCTCCCACAGCTTCGAGTCGTGGTTTGACATCAACTCCTTTAGCTCAGATGCTGAGAACATCATAACAAGCAAGCGGGAGCAGGAGATTTTACACATGCTGCACCAGGTGAGGGCGCTGTGTATGCAGTTTCTCCTGGGCCGTGTAACTCCATTCCTTAACGTTTAACAGGGTGGTAGTAGCCTAGTGGGTAACACACTCACCTATGAACCAGAAGACCCGGGTTCGAATCCCACTTACTACCATTGTGTCCCTGAGCAAGACACTTAACCCTAAATTGCTCCAGGGAGACTGTCCCTGTAACTACTGATTGTAAGTCGCTCTGGTTAAGGGCGTCTGATAAATGATGTAAATGTAAACAGGCTTCTAGATTATGGTCCTTTTTAGTTATAAAAGAAAAACAAGCAATTAAAAAAATCTTCAAATATAGACATTTCATCGAAGGCCAAGGAATCCCAAATAATTGTCTTGTCTGAAATGGATTGAGTTTTCCACCTGAATATTTTTTTAATGAAAGTTTAAGTAAAGGCATTGATACCTAGATAAGGCAGGGAGGCTTTAGCAGTAGAAGTTTGGTCTACATCAGCTCAGATGCAATGCTGAGTAATGCTGACTCTGTCTCAGATATTGACTCCATTCCTGCTGAGGCGCCTGAAGTCCGACGTGACGCTGGAGGTCCCACCCAAGAAGGAAATTGTGATTTATGCCCCCCTCACACCACTACAGGAAGCATTGTACAAAGCTATCGCTGACAGATCTATTGCCAATATGTTGGGGCAGGACAAGGTACTGACTTAGCTTCGTTTGTTCTCGACAAATGCTTGGTTTTGATAAGGCAGTTTTTAAAATTGTGTTTTCTTGTGTGTGTCTTTCAGAAGGATTCAGTGGATACGGTGGCTCTAAGTTCCACTGGTCGACCCAGACGCAGGACCAGGAGGACTGTGGATTACTCTGAGGTCTCTGCTGGTACAGCCAGTGACTTGGAGAAATGCATAGACAAACTTCAGAAGGAAATGGATCTGAGGTCTGTCGCTCATAATTGTGTTTGCTACCCCATCATCCTTTTCTATGCAGTTCTGCAACACCTCTGTCCTTCAATGAAGAAAAATATGTGAATTAATGAGTTCAAACACATAACATAGATGCACATGTGTGCCTCACCTGGTCTTAGATATGTCGTGTGTCCATCAGATGACATAATGCTGCGGAAAAAACTGGACTTTCGAACTGTTTTTAGTGTACCTTTAATTCATTGAATAGTCATTGAATTGTTTTTTGCATGTTGTGTGTTTGTGACATTTTCTGTTTCTCTTTGCTTTAGTCCTTCAGAAATGGAGAATGTGCTATTGCCTCAGGATTCTCAAATCAATCTGAAGCTGCAGAACATCCTGATGATGCTCAAACGATGCTGTAACCATGCCTACCTCATCCAGTATCCGCTGAACCCCGCTACCGGGGAGTTTCGGGTCAGAAACTGTACAATGTTGGCACAAGTCGTGTTATTGTTTTTAGGTGTCAGAAAACCCAATGACCTTTGAAGTACATAAATCAATCTCTTTATGTAATTTCAAAAGAAAAAACAGTCTTGTTATCTATGTTAATTACTAAAATCTGTATTAATGCATTCTAACTGTGGAACAGTTGGCTCTTTGTTTGTTAAAAGAAATCTAGTGCAGTAAACCGTGTACTTATGTGATTGAATCATTATGAAAGCGTAGTTTTGTTGTCCTCAGATTGATGAAGAGCTGGTGAAGGCCTCTGGGAAATTCCTTGTTTTGGACCGAATGCTTCCTGAGCTGAAGAAGAGAGGCCACAAGGTGTGGAATTTGGAACAGGCCCATGGAGGGACCTTGAAGTTGTCATTTACTGCCACTCTGCGTTAACTGGCTTCTATTCAAACAGGTACTGATTTTTAGCCAGATGACATCTCTCTTGGACATTCTCATGGACTACTGTTATCTCCGGGATTACAAGTACAGCCGGTTGGATGGTAAAATGAAGATTGCTGAGAGGGATGAGAACGTAAGTAACTTGGACCTCCACTTGCTCACCTTCCTACTTTGTTTGCTACTGTAGTCTACTTTGCTACTATTCTCAAAAGAGAATAGTTAACATTTGGCATACTGATTTGACACCAGTTTTAAACTATAATGAATATATATATATTTTTAAATTAATAAATGGATCAAGCAGCAGAACCTAACGAATAAGTCTGCTCCACTTTGAATTATATCAAAATGTCTGATTTGTGAAAAAGTTCTTAACAATAATAGAGGTCTTAACAAAAATTGTACTTAAGTTAAATGCAGTCCTCCCATTTTGCAGATAAGGAAGTTCTCAGAGGACCCAGAAATTTTCCTCTTCCTGCTAAGCACACGAGCGGGTGGGCTGGGAATCAATCTCACCGCTGCTGACACGGTCATCATTTATGACAGTGACTGGGTACGTGCACATGAGTGAAATGCAATGTGTTTTCTGTTCAGTGAAAATGCACTACAGTGTGTGGGCATCATTTATCTCAATTCTTGTTACATCAGAATCCCCAGGCGGACCTGCAGGCCCAAGATCGCTGTCACCGGATTGGCCAGACCAAGCCTGTGCTTGTATACAGACTGATCACAGCCAACACCATAGACCAGAACATCCTGGAGCGAGCTTCTGCCAAACGGAAGCTGGAGAAAATGGTCATTCATAAGAGTACGTGCTGATTCTGCTCATAAATGTATACCAATCAACTGTATTCGAGAAATTTCCTATAATTAGTTGGATTTTGTTTGTGTAGGCACCTATAGTTTGTGTAAAGAGTTTATTTATTCATCCTCTTTCAGAAAAGTTTAAAGGTGGCGCAGCAGAACTCAAACAGGATAAGAATGCTCTGGATGCATCTGAGCTCCTGGAGTTACTGAAGTCCAGAGATTATGAGCGGTATTTATATTTATGCCATTTTTGCACACACAGCGTGGTGAACGTGACAGCAAGACAGGAAGATGGTTTGTTTTTCTTGTTTTTCAGTGCAGTGAAAAACACTAAAGGAAAAGTTATCAGCGATAAAGACCTGGAGTTCCTGTTGGACCGCAGTGATTTGATGGGTATGTGTTTGAATACCTGTTACTAAATGACAATTACGAAATGTACATATATCTCAAAGTGATTTGTGTCCTTTCAGACAAGGCCAAGAAGAAGAGGAGGAAGCAGCAGCAGGAGAAGGACGGGGTGTTCCGAGTGATTGAAACCGAGCAGGGCTCCGAGATCAGCCTCAGCTGAGGAGGAGCTTCCTCTTTGCCTTGACGTTCATCTCCGATCACTGAGCGCTGAACTGTTCACTTTGATTTGGAACTGCTGATCTGTAGTCAGGAGACTGATGACATTGTAGTTCTCAGCACTAAACATGTAGCTGATCTTTAAATAATCAACATTTACTTACACGTTTTTAGCTTTTGAGTCTGGCACTTGCTCTTTTCTTTTGTTTAGTTTTTTAAGACTGAAAAGATGTAAAAGTTTTGTCCAGGTATAAGTGTGCCTGAAATGTTCATATATATTTGTATATTTTTTTTCTATCTTTGCACTTTCCTGTCCTTTTGCATTTCATTGTTTTATGCATATTAAAAACAACTGACAGTTTCTGAACAAATAAGTCATGTAAAGCACTGTGTTATTCAAGTACAAAAAGAATTATAATTCTGCGGCACCACATGGACGAAGAAGGTGAAGAGAGTCGTGGTTCCATTTCACCCCAGTTAGCGCCGTGGCATAGAAATTGATGACTTGAACATAATGTATGGCCAACAGTAGCATGTAGTTCCTTTGCTTTGCCCCACCATCTTTTACTTTTGCCTGTTCTCCTGATCTGCTACACCAACCACTTGCATGTCCTCTCACCATGTCCATAATCACTGCTATAATTTTTTTGAATAATTTTCTCTCTTTACCCATTCCATCTTCTTGATTCGTGTTTTATTGTAGATTAATTGCCCGTCCAGACCTCATTATTACAACAGGCCATTCACAGTAAACAGTCTTACTGTTGCAGGGTGTAGCAATGTGGCTGTGTGTAACGCCTACAAGTGTCACTGGTCCAACATTTTATAACAAACACCCTGACATCCTGTTTCCAGCTTCTGCCAGTGTGCCTTATCACTCCTCTGTCATGAAATCCCTTGCTAAACAAATTTTCCACGAGTGTCACAAGCACAGGTTGATCTCTCGATGTTTGGCCCCAGTGTAACTGATCTAGCTTGTAGTTTTAAACCATATATAATTTTACAAACTTTTTTTATATAACAAAAATCAAACCATCACAGAGAAAGAAAGGATTAAAATAAACACAGGCTCAGGCAGATGTAATGAATAACGCATAAATTACAAAGAAGAAATGGCCACCAATTACACTTACTAGCAAGAGCAACAGGGTGATTGGGTGAGTTGCACTCTTCAAAGTAAGCAGGAAATTTGTCCCAGAAAGCAATTTTTAAATAGAATTCAACCTTAAGGACCTGATTTTTTTTTTGTATAAGTGTGATCATGTCAGTCAACCATCCGTCAAAAGAGGACTTCCATTACCTCTAAATCTTTTTTGGTAACTACGGTCCCCATCACCCAGGATCATTGAAAAGACAGGGTGAATGAGCAGAAGTTGAATATGGCAACATCCACTTCAAAATGAAATGGTTACAGGACTTTAAATTTATTTAGTCCAGGGCAGAACCCAATGGAATGGGACAAGGTGCCCTCTGCCACTAATACATCTTTCACATCGTGTTGAAACAAAGCGGTAGATGTTGACCTAGTGGTTAAGGAAGCGGCCACATAATCAGAGGGTTGCCGGTTCGAATCCCACAATCTGCCAAGTGTTCCACTGAGCAAAGTACCGTTCCCACACACTGCCTGTCATCGCTGCCCACTACTCACCAAGGGTGATGGTTAAAAGCAGAGGACACATTTCGTTGTGCTGTGCTTGAGTGTATCGCGATGACCGTCAATTCACTTTCTTTTTCCTTGTGATATGACACAACTTATATTAAGTAGTGTAAGCAATGTGCCCCCTTGAACTGGGGTCTAGAGTTAATGGATCAGCCCTGTACCATAAGCAAGCTGTTGTGCCAAGTAGCCTTAGGCAACCCGGTTCCCTATTCTTCACTTACCAAATTTTCAAAGTAGAAGCTACTGTCACACAATGTACAAATTTAGAGACAAGGTGCTTGTCAAAGAATGTGTTGTTAATCCAGTGTGTTCATCACAATGATGAAGTCTGGATTGTATATACTGTTTAATTTTGTAATGAAAGGTAATGAAAAAAGTCCTGAGTGAGTCAGCCAATTTTTAACCCCCAGCAGATTAAATATTGCAAATCTCCTCATGAGAAGATCCTCAAGAGAAGCTAGGCGTTTCTTTCTCCATAATGATAACTTTTACGTGGTTTACTTTACCTTTAATGTCAGACAAGAGTAGTGTACCAAGAGTGGAAATAATCTCTTCATTCATACAATTTCTATTAATTTGACCATTCATATTAGATTTTACAGCATGTATTTAACAAAAAGTAGATATACTGGATTAACCCAAAATGATTCAGATTGGGTGACCTCTGGCACATATCACACTAGTCCATTTTTTTTTCTTTTTAGTCATTCAAAACGTTTTGTTCATCAAATGTATTGTTCAGACACTTAGTTGCGTCTATGAAGACTGAGCAGAAATTGGGAGCATTCTTATCATTGGTGTATTGGATGCATTGGTGTATGTAAATTATGTATGTATGTACATTATGTAACAATGTCTGGGTCTTTGTACTTTCATCCTTACTCTTGGTCTATTAAATTAATACATTTGCTCCTGTGAAAAAAATCGGCAAACCTGTGATAAAATCTATGAACATATCTATACAGAGTGTGATTGAAGAAGAAGGATTGGCGCTGCACTGCCTTTGCTTGACCACTAAAGGGCGCCAACAGGTCACCATAATCAAATCCTGTTGCAGTTGTCCTCTTTTACTCTGCACGACTGCAGTGCACTCCATATATTATGCATATTTCAACATTGCAACATAGCATTGCAAAATGTGGCTTTAACTGGATAAACCAGAAAACAAAAATCTACTGCATTGGAATTCTTTTAAAGAAATACATGCAAAAATAACATTTTAATTAGTAATTGAATTAGAATTATTTGAGATTCCAGGATGAGTCTCAGAAGTGGGACAGCACTGGAGGAATAGTCCATTCAAAACAGAGTCTCCAAACAGACATGGGTACACCACTATATGCTTTTTCCTATATATGGATCTATATATGAATGGGTTCAATTGTCACCTTTGGGAGGCTTGTTACTGACTATTAAATGAATGACACGTTGGTGGCCTGTTTTCTGCTTCCACAAAATAAAAACTAGTTCATATGCATCCACAAATATTGACTGTACCAATCAAAGTAAAAATATAAGAGTACAATTTGTTTGTCAGCGTTGTTTTTCTTTTAGATGTCGAGTTTGTACACCCCAAAATTGTCCAAAATGACAGCAGCGTCTCTGTGAGGTGCGACTAAAATGGAAAATATTGCATGAAATATGTATTATTTGATTGCAGCCAGGGAAGTTTCGTGTAGCAGACATCGCAACAGCAATTGCATATTGTCCTTTCCCCCACCGTTTATTCCAGAATCTTCAGGCCACACGCGGATGAATGTCTGTGTTTTCGATGATCACCGGTCACCAAAGTGGTTTTCTGGCCCAAGTTTTTCCCTCCAGCCTTAAGCTCCTTGACACTTTTGCTCTCCGACAACACCCTCCCCCTCGCTGCAGTAAAAGCCATGTTGCACTGAAAATCCCGGCTCTTCTGATGAGGGACGCCACACTTGACAGGAGTGTCCCCTCCCCTGCCCAAGACAAAAGGCGGCAGGTCACGGGGCTGCATTCCCCTCGAGCCCAAATTTTCACAGGTATTCATGGGCTCCTCGTACGGGCCTGAGCGAGGTGAAGTGTTGTGGTGGAGCGCGCTGGGTATTGAATTTTCCACAGGCGCCGAGCGGTGCAGGGAAACGAGGGGGTTGAGACGAGATGCTGGGGCACGGCGACGCGGGACAAGATGCCCGCTAATGGCGGAGGGAAGGATGATTGCAAGAAAAATGAACTCCCTCGAAGGCAATGGATAGGTACGCCGCCACTGAGGGCCGGCCGGCGACAAGGGCAGCAGCAGGAGGGTGTGTGTTGTCGCATGTCCAATCTGACTTGCAATAGTGTTGGTGGCACTGCCGTAAAAACGGTATTTACCGAGATTACAATGCATGAACGCTGCAAGCCTTGACTTGAGGAAGTGCCTGCCCATGTCTGCTTCCTTGAGAAGGTTATTTAGCTAGAGACCCCGTGACCGGCATTAACAATAAATACACAATTCCATTTTCTTTAGTCTTCTTAGAGAATTCCAAAGCTCTACACATTAACCTAGAACTCGTTTGAAATCACTGAAGTTGATGGACAATATTAGTCCCTCGTAATCAATCTTTTTGTGAGCCTTTTATTAAGACAAAAGGAGCACTTATATTCATATTAAAGTCATACGATGTCGTTGTGTCTTTGAATAAAAGGATTTTATGACGAATAAAACCAGCCGGAAAGGAAGCCAGGCAGCTGTGTTCTCTGTTTAACCTACTGCTGACTGTGTTGTGTGTCTGGGAATTACGGGTGGATTAGCCCCGCTGAGAGTTGTGGCGATTACCTGCAGACAGTTCCCAGAATGCCACCCGGCGTGACCCTGGTCCAACCCCGGCGCTGCAGAGATGCTGCACCCTGCACCACACTTCGGTTGTTGCTCAAGCCCAGAGAATTGTGGCAAAATCAGACCAGTGTTGGCTTTTATTGTCTACTTAGATGGTGAGGTACGCTGGCCTCATCCCACTTTGGGTGCACTATGTGCAATCTAACAAAAAAATTTACGTGTGTAAAAATGTGGACTAAATGCCGTATCAAGACACTTTGATAATTAAAGAAATCGCAGTGTCTGTGAACACAGAACATCTAGTTAACAGGTAACAGGTATCAGTTTTTACATGCCGATGTCTGGTATAACATAAAAAAACAGAAAAATGTCACATATGGTGGAAATCGGTTTCTTAGGAAAACTCCTCTTCCCGCAACATGATTTCTTTACTGCAACTCTGCACACATTTCCCTGGATTCATTACAAGTACTGGGCCGGCTGCCCTAACCGGGAAACCTCGTGAACGACCATCGTCTATCGCTGGCGTTGGGTGGTCATGGGTCCCTTCCCCAATACTGCAGCGGGGTAATTCTGCAGCGGGGGCCGGGCTTTGCGCCTCGGCTTCTCCGCCGTGGACCTGAAATGGCGGACTGCATTCAGTTTCCAGCGCATAATAACTGTACTTAACCGCCACCTCACTCCCGTCGCGCTGGATTTTTCCTTTTTGATCTGTTGCCAGGCATTGAACCTGCTGTGGTCCCCCGGGCGTTTAAAACACGCCTGCTGGAGATGGGGTGAACAGGGGGGAGAGGGGGCTTTGTAAAGAGGTGGCGGAAGCATTAGTTGTGAGAAAACACTGAGTGATTTATGGCAGCTTCAGTAATTAGCCCCTAATGAGCTATTACACACAAGATAGTTCTCAAGTCGATGGATTCTCCGTCTCCCGCCCTCCGTCTCTATAAAAACCTGCATCCAGAAAGCCTTCAATTAGGGGCGGTTGGGGAAAAATGCTCCCCTATTAATGACATAAATGTAACCGGAACAGGAGAGGTATGACCATGAGTCCAGCACCAACACTATGACCATGTTTGGTCCTGCTATCCTACCGGTTTAGCCATGATATTAAATTAGGTGGCCATGAGCCGATTAAGTTTATCGTGGGATGTTTAGTCTTATTGCCATCCACGGCGTTGCTGGGGCAGGTTATTGTACGCTCTCCTTTTTTTCATTACGGCTGTGAGGATGTCCAGAGGACACGAGCTGGGGACTGAGCTGACAGGGGCCGTCCACATTCTGCACTTTAGGAACTCAGGACTCACTTCGGGTATTTGTGGACGGCATCTAAATTGTTCAAAAACCTATCGAGAGCGTTAAACGTTATGCGCCATATTATTTTACACGCAGTGAAAAGTGAGGCAAACAAAATGACTGATGATGAGATGCCCCCTGATGGGCTGAAGATCGCAGGTGGACCTTTAGAAAACTTTGCAAACTACGTCCCATCTCCCAGGAGGAGAAGCTTTGCATTTTCATCTGACACCGTTTTCATTTCAACAGACAGCACACCTTCTACGGCATCTACAGTCTCAGTGAGGTGCCTATATTCCACAACAGACAGATTACAGATGTTTGATGACATCATACTGATGACATCATACCATCAAACATGACACACCGAACTACTGTCAGTGTCTAGGCTTAATGTCAGACATACACTACTGTAAAATCATTTATTCATCAATTTTATAGACAAATATTAATCATGACTATTCACAGCCTAGTAATCCAATTGTTTCATTCAATAATACATAATACATAATACAATAATAGCTAGTGAAGACACATTTGGTTAAAAAAATCTAGTCCAACAATTAAGTCCAACTCCATAACTCAGGTGACTGCCACTGGCATGTGTGACAGTGGCCTCATGAGTCCACAGGCTGCCAATGTAGGACAGTTCAAAAGTTGACAGGTTGTCCTGAAAGGGTGTTTTTAAAACTCTGATATAGCATTTAAAGCTCCTCTCCAACCTCTGTTCTGGTTTGAAAGGTTTGACCCACACGTCACTCATGCACATCAGATAAAAAGACCTACTTAACCAGTGATCAGAACCCCAGACAGCTCATTTTTATTATTTTTTATTCTTTATTAATTTTCTTTATTCAGTACACACAAAAAACACATGGAATGGGGCTCTGACCTTGCCATTGATCTCTTGGAACTGAATCACTGACACAGGTATGTTTTATTTCAGACTAACTTTGAGAGGAGAGGAAATCAAATAAAGATCTTCACCATAAAACTATTTTGTAATAAATAATCTAAAATTGTATGCAGAATGTAAAAAAATAACTACTTGACTGTGAACTGAAATAAGCCTTGACATATTTTACTTATAATAATAGCATGAACTGGTGATCAGTAGATGAAAGGCATTGTGGGTGAGAAAGCATATAGATTTTCTTCGCAGGTATTATGGTCTCGATAGCAAATTATATGGAGTGGGATGCCAAATAATAAAGCAGGAAAACCTTTGAGGCCCTTCCTTTGTTTTATCTTTCTTGGTTAGTCAATGGTTAGTCAATGTTGGGCAAATGGTGGCTGAATACTGTAATGTAATACTGTAATACAGCATAAATGTATTCCGTAACGTATTCCATTACAGAACAAAAAGGAATCTATTCAGAATACTTTTAGAATACATACAAAATATGTTTTTAAAAGAATGTGCTGCATCTTTACTTTGAAACATTTCTTCATTTGCAATATTTATACCCTTGTAAGTGGGTGTAAATATTGCACGGGTTTTGTGACTACATTCAATAGCATAAGGGAGTGCTGTTTGGGATTTAGACCAAAATTCCTTACTTAATGCAGTTACGTATACATTGTAAAATGTAACATATCATAAATGAATTGTACAAAGTAACACAGACTGAATATAGATACTTATTCTTTCATAATTTGAATAAGTATCATTAACCCTGCTAATTCTTTAAATTGGCCATGCAAAGAATGCATTATTTCATGTCTCCAGAAGAAGGGCAGGTGCTGCGGTAAAATTCTGTGTAAATACCATGTTATTACATGTTAATGATGCAAATCAATTAAAATGCTTAATTAACCTGTTATGTATGTACATAAATGATGACATGCTATTATATTGCAGATGAGTATCTGGACCTCTGGTGCTGTAGAGTCTCTCTCTCTTTTCATGCTGCATTTTCCCAAGCCTGAGCAGAGCAGCGAATGCAGTAGAGCTTTCTCCCTTCTTCTCCAAAACCATTCTTTTCTTACCATCCTCTTACCTTTCTTAACAGCTTCCCCCAACCCTTTCCACTTCAGCGGGCCACCCCAAACACTCCGTGAATAAAGTTAGTGCAACACGCGGCCCTTCACGGCCTCCCAGCTCCACCGCACCTCACAGACGCACTCGTGGAATTGTTTGTTAATAGTCCAATTAGATAATTGCCATCTTTCACTCCTTTTCCTCTTTCTTTCTCATAAAGGGATGAATGGACGCTGGAGAAAGGGAGGGGTGGAGAAGAGCAAAGAGGGCCGGCGGGCCCCGCAAGGTGACAAGAAGGGCCCGGGCATGTTCTTTGCACGGGGGCCATTGGCTTGAATTGAATCATTGTAGCCTAATCAATGGTCTTATTGGATTACCAGCCACTGCTGCTCCCCGAGATTCTGTTGCACTGACAATGAAATAGCTGAGAGCGAGTGGGTGGGAGTCTAGTGTGTGTGTCTGTGAGTGTGTGTGTGTGTGTGTGTGTGGGAGAGGGACGGGGTAAGAAGGGGGGGGGGGGGGGCTCACTTAGCTTTGCTGAGTGTGAGTGTTTGGGGAGTTAAGGCAGAAGCTTTTGTGTCCCAGTTTCGGCTTTAGCCGATGTGTTCGTCCGAGGGCGATGGTTTCCAGCTGAAGGTGGGCGCTGAGGGTCCGATCGTTGCCGGACGGTGCATGCAGCCATCTCCTCTTCCTCCGTCTCCATTAGAAATTTCATCTGTTGTGGATTTTTTTGGGGTGTTTTTTTTTCACCACCGTCTCCATCACTCCGCCTCTGATTGTCTCTCTCTCTCACTCTCTCTCTCTCTCGCTGTCTTTTTCTGTCGCCCGCTCTGCCTCCTGCGGTTGAACCATAACGAGAGAGAGAGAGAGAGAGAGAGAGAGAGGGCTGCACATCAGTGAGGACTCCATAGTCACCAGCAAAGTGAGCCAGCGCGACCGGTGCGAGCAGCATTAGGCGGTTCTTCTCCAAAAATGCCTGGCCACACACCAAGGACCCGAGGATGAAGTGTCTGGGAACTTTTCTGGAAGTGGCATTCCTCAGTACATGTCGCATGTGTGTGTGTGCGTGTGTGTGCGTGTGTGTGCTGCTGCTGGGCTGTCGGGGAGGCTTTTTGTGCCAAACCGAGACCAATCATTTCACTTGATTCAGTAGCTGAGGGCTGAGTGATGGAGAGGGACGGAACGAGCGCACCCCTCCATTAGGGGCCAATGTTTTTTTTTTTTTTTTTTTTTTTTTTTTGCGTATTCATGAGGTTACGCAAATGTGGAGGCAGCAGAAAATTACCGTAATCAATTGAAACGGGGAGCGCGCATCCGTCCGTCCGTCCGTCCGTCCGTCGCCCTGATTATTTGGAGATCATCTATCCGCTTGATGTGCGGGTAACGAGGTGACAGGAGGGGGGACCTCAGTCGCCGTTCTCGTCGACGGTAAGTCCACGATCATTGGGCAAGTGAGGCTGGACAGCAGTAAATAGGGTGGTCTGGTGGAGCATTAGGTAGTTGACTCGGAGGCTGCGAGGGGCTGCGATACTGTCCCCGGGGAGGAAGAAGATCGATGAGAATGGACGTCCGGTACAATCAAGACACTGAGTCGGGGATGATGCTGAAGAATGGGCTGAAGGAGGGCAAGGACGGCAAGGACTCCCAGGGAAACCTTTCCAAAACGTTCCTGAAGGATCAGCAGGAGTCGGGGGCGACGGAGGGCTGTGAAAAAAGTCAGGGCAGCGCAGGAGACCCGGACTACTGCAGGAGAATCCTGGTGCGAGGTGAGAACACCCATCTTCGTTTTTATCCACTCGGGAATGGGCGAGTGAGGAAACCTCAGATCCACGGGAGGAATTTGCCGAGCCCGGTTAGAAAGTCAGCTCATTTCATAATCCAGGTTTTATTATTAGAACTGGTTTCTGTAACAACGTACAGATTTCAGAAAGCATGGTTCAACTTGTAAATTAATATTGGCAAAAACATTCCAGTGATTCTAATGCCTGAAAAAAACAACGCACATAATACATCTAATATGTTTTTAAAACTATCATAGAATGATAATATTATAATAGTTTTATAACATTCACATTCACATAAATCACATTCAAAGACTCATTCCCGCTTCATTGTTTGTCATAGCTCATAATCTAAAACCTTTACAAATCTTGTATTGGACTTTATTTATTTAGTATTTATCCAGTATAATTTTAAATATGTGAAGGTATAAAATTCAGAGCAGTATAAAAGGTATCTGCTTCTATTTGCCATTTCCTTATTTATGATTATTTGAAATGGTGAAATTGTAAATGTAGCACAAAGTGAACACACTTATTTCCCTGAATGCGACAAAGCGCCCAATGTCTGCATTTAATGTTTGATTTTACAGGATTGATTTAGTTACATTTAGTAACTGCAACAATAATTATAATAATCAAATAAAGAGCAATTTGTATGAACACAGCGAAAAGTCAATATTGACCAATTTGCTTTTACGTTTTTTGTGTGTGTTTTGGCCATGTTCTGTCTTAGAAAACAAAATACATTTACTTTGATTTATTTTTTGCTAATTTATTGTGCAATATTATTTAAAGAACAAATGTAATTAATCAGAAATTCACTTTTAATGAAGAAAATCTCCTTTCAATGTTTTAAATTATTTTAATAGTGAAGTCTGAAACAGAGGCATATAGAGATTGAATTCATCAAATTTCTGTGGTGTTTTACTTAATTTAATTAAACAAAATATAGAAAGAATATAATATTTTTTTAGCATATTATGCATACTTCATGTTTATGTACACATTTCTTAAATCATTGAATTCTATTATTTTTCATAAAGGTTTTAAATAATATATTAAAGGAGAAAAGACGGGTACAGATATACAGACTTTTTAATACAATTATTAATTTTGTATTCAAATGCCATACATTTTTGTTGTAAATATTTTATATTATTTTCTGAATTATTTCTTCAGAATTCTACATAAATACTATTTTTATTTTAATATTCTAATATTTAATTAAAGGCAAACTAAACTGGTCAACAAAACTGCATGTCTCCTACTAGAGAATACTCAAATAGTTCTTACACTTGTTTATTTCCAGATGCCAAAGGGTCCATCAGAGAGATCATTCTGCCGAAGGGGCTGGATCTGGACCGACCCAAACGCACCAGGACCTCCTTCACGGCAGAGCAGCTCTATCGCCTGGAGATGGAGTTCCAGAGGTGTCAGTATGTCGTGGGCAGAGAGCGAACCGAACTGGCCCGTCAGCTCAACCTGTCTGAAACTCAGGTAAAACACACACACACACACACACACACACTCTCAGACTGGGACCTCAGAGTGTTTGGGAGCTGTGTGTGTGAAAATGGCTTCTGTTGAAAATCAGCCACACTTCCTGTGTGCCAGAAAGCAATTTTAACCCATTTACCTGCAGAAAGCAGATTTGTGCTAACAGCAGTGTAAAAGTCAATGTGAATTGGTGTTGTGCTGAAATAATGCTGATACTTACTTAAACCCACACTTTAGATTTTTTTTTTCAACTTTCTGATGACTGATGACAGCTATAATCTGAGGTGTCTGGAGATTCTCTGCAATTTCCCTCTGTATCCGTGAGCAAGAAAATGCAGCCGCTGATGCGGTCGCTGTTTTATTTTCTTCAGGCTGCCAGAGAACAGACGACCCTGCTAATAATATTTTAACCTCCCATATATTTAAATACTTTTCTTTCCAATCCGTAACGTTCTCTGTAAAATAGCATGGCTCGACCCTGATCTAAGACGTTTGTTTGGGCGTATTTTAGATTTTGAGTCATCAGCCATGAAAAAAAAAAAAAAATGGCCTGGAAAAGCATTTTTTCACCTCGCACTCAGCCAAGAGGTCACGCAAAGGTCTGTGCGCGCTCACTGTGGTGAACTGTACGTGCCCCCGGCTCAGCCACGCGCTTGCGCGCTGCACGGCAGCTGGGATTACACATCCGCTTACAGCTCATGCAAACCGGCCAGACGTGTTGACGAGATACTAATGTGTGTGTGGGTATGCGGGCATGAATAACACTCGTGTCTGAAATTACAGGCAACAATCATTGCGAAATGTTTGATGACTATCGAATCATTGCCGTACTAGAGTTCCAACGTCGACGAAAGAAAACAAGAGAAAGAGGGTCAATCTACATTCATCAGAGGGACCGTTTCTGTTATAAATGTCAGTTTCTGTCCATTGCTTTTTACCGACATTATCGCTGCAGTGCTTTTTAGTTGTACCATATTCAGATATGATTAAATATGGCAAGATACTGAAGTCATTAGTTTTTTTTTTGCAGGTTATTTTGGTGAATTGTCCTTCAACATGCATGCACGTGAATGCGTTAAACGAGACTGTGGTATAGCTGAGCGGGTCGGTTTTTGTCACAGGGAGCATCATTCGTCAGTATTAATTGCCTCAGCTACTTGGTTGAATTAAATCTTTTTTCTTTTGCCCTGATGAAGTGGGCCCTAATGGCGGCATCGTAAAAAAAAAAAAAATTAACATTCCCCTTCAAAGTAACGGGGGGACATGGCACGTTCGTTTTGTCTGAAGTGTTCCGCACAATCAGTTTTGTTTGTGCCACGCAGCTCAGGAAGGCGTGGAGAGAAGGGCCGAAGGGAAACGCGCCCATTCAGGCCGCTGGGCGCTTGGCAATATTTATACGGGAGCTTGCTAATGTAGAGAGGGTGCAATAAATGGGGTTGCGGATGAGCGCTTACAATGGGGGGGGGGGGGGGGGGGGGGCATGATGACGGACTGATCAGACCCCCATTTACAGAGCTTTCTTGGGGGGGGGTCGCGTTTTCCAGTTGACCTACTAACCCATCTCACGGCATTTGCACGACTGGCCAAAAATGATCGCTTAACACACGACAAGCATCAGTGAACATTAAAAAAATTTTCACCACTATGTTTTCGTGTCTTTTTACATTTTTTTTATATAAACCCACATTTTTGCACCTACATAAATTGTCCCGCGAGTGTGAAAGCGCAGTGTTGATCATTCGTTATCAACTCGGATGCTTTTTTTTTTTCCGCATGTGGACCTGCCTGCTTTTCCAGTCGGCTGTTATTGCAGCCCGCTGTTGTGCTTCAAGTGTCTGATTGCTTTCCTTTTATCTCCCCGCAACGCTTTGTCTCGCAGTGACACTGCTGTAGGTTAAACTCGTTTTTTTTTTTTTTTTGCGCCTGTTCTTTCGCCTTGGCGAGGGGAGGCATTGTGTGGCGAGCAAGGTCTCAGCCATTTTCTGCTCCTTCTTTCACGTGCTGCTGAGAAAACAGCTACATTAAAACTCGCGCTCACCGCATCTGGCTTTATTATCTGGAACTTTATTGCCTCCGAGGTGCGGAGGGTTCGTGCTGCATAACCTGCCGACCACGTAACGCATTTCAGTGCCGAATTCAGTTGTTTAAATGTCGACTGCATGTGACTACAAGATGGCCCCGGCGCTGACCTAAGCCACCTTATGACTTATAAATGAAGTGCATGAGTCTTCTGATGACGCTTTGTATGCAGCACGGTGTGTGGAGAACAAAGGATGAGAATGATTGATCCTTTTTGTTTTTTATCTTGGCACAGACACACACCCACACAGTCTTTCTTTCTCTCCCTCCCTCTGCCTGCAGGTAAAAGTCTGGTTCCAGAACCGGCGCACCAAGCAGAAGAAGGACCAGGGCAAGGACTCGGAGCTGCGTTCGGTGGTCTCGGAGACGGCAGCCACCTGCAGCGTGCTGCGCCTGCTGGAGCAGGGCCGCCTGTTAACTCCGCCCGGCCTGCCGGGCCTGCTGCCCCACTGCGGCTCGGCCCTGCGCGGGCCCTCCATGGCCCTCACCGCCACCTCCAGCAGCTCTTCCACCCCCAACGGCAGCGGGAGCAGCGCCAGCAGCAGCACTGGCAGCAGCAGCAGCGCCAGCAGCACCGGGGTGGCGGGGAGCAGCCCGACCCAGCCCGCCGTCACCGGCTCAGGGACGTCGCTCGCGGGCCTCCAGGGCTCCACGGCCGGCGGCTCGCACCCACACCCCCATCACGGGCTGTTCGGCTTCCCCATGCCTGCGCTGCTGGGCTCGGTGGCCACGCGCATCTCCACCAGCCCTCTCGCCATGGCCGGCTCCCTGGCCGGAAACCTGCAGGAACTCTCGGCGCGCTACCTGAGCTCCTCCGCGTTCGAGCCTTACTCTCGAACCAATGGCAAAGAGGCCATGGACAAAAAGACCTTGGAATGACGCGGATTACTATTTTTTAAAAATCGTTTTTATCATGGCCTGGTTTTCCCTGTAAGGGGTTGGAATTTTGGACATTTCGTTCTCTCTATGTTTGTGAGCCTTTTCGTCTGTGTTGTTTGTGCCGTGCGCCTCATTTCTTCATCCTTCATGTAATCGTCTCGCTGCACACACATGATGCCTGTCTCTCATACACACACACACACACACACACACACACATCCACAAGACTTTTTAAAAAGCTTCAGCTTTTTGCACTAAGATCAAATCCTTGCATTCGGGCCGAACTGTTTTCAGAACCAATTTATCGTGAGAGGTCTGCATTACTATTATTTTTTGTATTTATTTTGGTACAACATTGCAAGGGTGAAATTAAAGCTATTCGATCCCATATTCTGGCAAAATGTCTATATTTAGAACAAATAAGAATGATTTTCCACAGAAAAAAATAAATAAATTATTGGCAGTAATAAGAAACCGTTCATAATTATAGTTTTTTTTTAAATAGACACTTTTTGTTATTAAATAAATGGTTTTGATAAAAATGACAGAAAGACAGACACCACTTTAAGCCAAAACAAACGAAGGAAATTGTCACACTGTACTGTAGTTTAACTGTTCTGTGTTGTTTTCTAAATGGTTTTTGTGAGGACTTTGCCCAGTACGATTTTTTTATAAACGCGTCTCAGATTTGTGACTTAAACGTCTTTATTATGCAGTATTCCACATCGCTGTCTGTGATAATGCTGAAAACTGTTGTCCTGGTTTCCATGTTAAGCTATAATCCGGAGACAAGCTTTGGGACCTCTGATAAGCTGCTCGCACAAGTTGGGACACCTCATTAATTGCTGGAGAGAGTAATGGATATTAATGGCGGAAGGTCTTCTGATTTTCCTTCACGGACATAACCACGGCGCTTCTGAAGTCAAACACTGTGAAAGATGTCACCAAGCAAACGGAGCTTAGTCAGATGAGGAAAAGAAATATCAAAGAGCATTGTCTTTTGGTTTTGGAGAAAAAAAACAGTACTTGTATAAAAACCAAGGAACATGAGAATTGTACAACACAACAAAAATGGCTATTTTATTGTAAATTATTCTTGTCTGTAAGTAATAGATGATTAGTATATTTGAAAATGCTGAAAGATTGAATGTATAGTTGAGGGTGGGGGTGAACCAGTCAAATCTCTTTGGTGCTGTTGTTGTTGAATATCTTGAACTTTGTGAAATGTGCTGCGCGTGTGGATATATAAATATATATTATATATGACTTCAAACATACCACAAACCCAGCTGAATGTCCTCTTCCTTTTTCTTCGTTTCCTCTCCTGCCATGTCAGTGTGAGTTGGTGTATGACGGTTCGTCTTATTCTGTCATGTGAGACTGACTGGGAGCATGAGGCTGTGTGTTAAAGAATATGTAACTGAACAATGGCATGGCCAGAAGGTATGAGAATCGTTTTTAAAAACTTAAATAGTCAAGTCACACTATTTATCAGACCGCCCTTGTTCTATGCCACCGTCCTTGCTGACCTGTCACCTACGGCCATCGCGCTGGAGACCTTCTCCGGCATTCCAGCTTGTTGGCTCCTGTGTGTGGCTACTCTGAAGCCCAAACTGTGAATGGCGCCGGCTGATCTTGTTACGTGGTTCCCTTGTTTTGACAGCTGAACAGTAGGCCAGCTTGTGAAACAAAAGCCAAAGGGGGTTCGAGCCCACTGAGAGGGGATTGAGTCGATAATGAAGCTAAAAAGACTTCCGCGCTCCCCAAAGATATGTTATGAAGGCAAAAAAATCATAATAATTAGGTAAACAATAAAAAGCAATGCACACAACGTTCAAAGGAATTCGTTTATTTTGAGACATGCAATTAACTTGAATTTAATTAATATTTGAAAGAAATTTGGACTGAGATTTTAAAAAATGGTTTCAGAATACTGACATGGATGGTTATTGTTGGTAAAAGGTTTCAAAAATGCCAGAAAGAAAAACATGTTGTCCTTGATCAAACTTTACTTTATATATATATATATATATATATATATATATATACACACACACACACACACACACACACACACACATATATATATATGTGTGTGTATATATATATATATGTGTGTGTGTGTATATATATATATGTGTGTGTGTGTGTGTGTGTGTGTGTGTAGTATTGGTTATCTCTCTCTCTCTCTCAATATCAATATTGTGAAATATTTTATGTGGAAATAATTAATAATGAAAAACTGTCCGAGCTATAATGGATAATTGAGAAGGTAGAAAACCTCTAAAGTAGTCTTCACCATGAAGATCCCAGATCATTTCTTCTGGCTTATAAGTGGATGTAAAGCAACAGTTTACATTTCTCCAGCCTTAATTTTACGTCTTCATTACACTCATGGCACATTTTCCTGCTTTAATACAGGACAGGTGTGGTTTCTAGTGAACACTGCACCTTGGGAACTTTAAGCTCTTCTAAAATATTCCAGTGGTCTTCATTGGTGGCTTCGTGTGTGTGTGTGTGTGTGTGTGTGTGTTTGACAGCAGGGTGTTTGTGCAGTGAAGGCTGAGAATCTTTTGTTTGGTAGATGGAGAATCTCACCTTCCCCACTGAGTCTTGGGAATCTCCCCAGAAAAAAAAAAAACAGTCACATCCCTCCTTTTCTGGACCCCCACCCACACACCCCCTCTTCACCCTCCTTCCAATTAGAGTGAAGGTCAGGGAGGCTTTGTAAGCAGGGGTGAGGGTGAGGGTGGAGTTGACGAGCAGGACATGGGGTAGGGGGGGGTCTGTGGCTTTGCCTGAGACCACCAACACATTTCTTCCATCACATGACCTGTCCTAAGACAGGAGGAGGAAGGGGGTGCGAGAGAAAGAGCGAGAGGCCGCATCCTGTCTGTTTTGTTGCGAGTCCATTGTGAAGTCTTTTGCTTTTATTTGTTTGTACATACATATGGTGATTAGAACACACAAGCAGTGCATCAAAAGCCCGTCACTCTCATGTTGCGCTGAACCTGACCCCGGAGTTTCCTGTCAATCTGCAAATCCCCAGGCGTTTTCAGGCTTTCCTAGAGGGCTGTGCGTCTGGCCGCCACAGACAGCACCGTATCCTCATTGAATAATTTATCCAATTATGCAGTGAATGGACTCAGCAAACAGCAATGCTACAGCCCATCACCTCCTGAGTATATTCATGCAGTGCTGAATGAATCAGTGAGTCAGTGTTCGGGCGATTGCTGAAGCCGTTAACGTTCATAAGTCTGAAATTCAGGTTCAACAAAAAGAGTGTTGGACTGGTGATCATTCACCAAAGCAGTCAATGTAAAAAACAAATGGATGTAGTGCATGGGGAAATATGTGCTAATTTCACATCAAGTGTGTCTTTGGGACTTACAGAAATAAACAGATATGAACAATGCTTGGGAATGCTCCCAAGTTATATGCATCTTTAAGATCAAAAACCCCTATTTCTGACACACAGAAAGTGCACGTTAATGATGGTTTTATAAATCGAATTTTTAAATGGGAGCAGTCTGTGTTCATTGATAGCTCTCACATATTCTTAATTCCTTATTAGGAACAACTGAAACCAATTATTTCCAATACATAGCTCCCTTCCTCCTCTGTATCACACCTGAATCAAAACCTCTGCTGAGATCATCTTGCAAACATAACTACTACCAGACCAAGCACGCAGATAGTTTTTTTTTTTGTTTTGATTGGCTAATGTGAACACTCTCCATGTGCAATATCTTTTAGAGAACCTCTGAAATATCCTGCTTAAGTTGTATATGCTGTATACGAGTCTATTCAGTACGCAAAAAGTTCGAGTTAAAATACACATTTGCAAAATTAATATAAATACAGATACATATAATGAGCGATTCTCTGGAAAAGGAAACCAAATTGTTAAAAAAAACTTTCTGCAATATTAAAAATTGTTAAAAAACCTTTCTGCACTTTAACTTGTCCTAATATTTAAGATGGATACAGTGGAACATAATTTAAATTCAATGTATTTAAAAAAACTGAACGTTTTGCAGACACTATTACCTCTCACATTGTAAATCTTTTTACTAATTTCAATGAATTTCAAAGCAAATTATTATAGCCCAGACATTCAAATTTCAGTTTCTATATGTTATATTGAATAGTGCATCAGGCTTAGTTAAAATATTCATTTAATGCATCACATACTACTGGCGATCATATGTTAAACTTGGAGCTGTGGTTATTTGCATAATTGATAAGGCTGAGGTTGATGCAACCCTCTGCGTTTATCCATTCGAGGGACTGCCACCAGAAAATACATGGTCACGTGCAGCCCCAGTGGCTGGGATTCAGGATGAAACACGTCCTTAAATTACGTTTGCCCATGTGATGTATTGATGGGAGCAAAGTAGTGCGCATGAGAGCCATCAATCATTTTAAACTCTGTTCTGAGATACAGAATTAATTACACAGCAACCGAAAGGGTAGTTTTTTTCTTTAAAATCATCTATTTATATAAATCCTGAAGACACGTGACCTGACACTAGTGAGTAAGGCCCTTGTTTAGTATGTAGTGCTGTGCTTAGTGCCATGTATTTTCAGAATGGCTTTACACTATAGTCATCCTATGCAATCAGGGTTCCTCTGCAGTATTAAGAACTTATTAAACATATACCAAGGCTTGAGAAGAGAATTCAAGTAACAAGGGAATACTGTCCGGGGGGTTCAATTATATTGTATTTACACAGCATCATTAGAATATAGGCTACAGAATGAATAAAGAGAACAAAAATATCTAAAACTGCTCTCAGAATGTATTTATTTACCAAAATGTGGTGTGTTAATTAACCTGTTGATTTACACCTTTATTTTACCGGGGCAGTGTGGGAATAGTGGTTAAGGAAGCGGCCCTGAAATCAGAATCCTGATCCGGCAAAGTGCCACTCATTTCATTGTGAGCACTGTGTGCTGTGCTGTGTTTCACAATGACAGTCACTTTACTTTGACTAATAAGACTTCATAGACTTCAAATAGGCTACTGATAACTGATAACTTCTGTGCCACTCTTTGTGCTCTATAAGTCTCATTTATTCTCAGATTGTTTCTGCACTTTTAGATGTGCTTTGGTACATTTTTGGTACATGACTGCTGAAAGAATCAGGAATCTGGTAATGCTGTGTGCTGCACAGCCAGGGTTGACAACTTTTCATGCCCAAATGCGGTACACTTTCTTGCAGGTGCGCACGCAGAGCAGCTGACCCCAAACATATTTTCCAAATGCATTTAACACAGTTATCAGTATCGCCAATACCAACCCTCGGTATCGGATCGAAAAGGAAATCAGTGGTATAGCGCATCCCCAGCAGAAACTGTTATCAGCACTTCATATCGCCGGGCCATAATAATAAGATCTACTATATAACGTGATGTTTGACACACACTGCTCCCCAGGCGCCTGTCATGGCTGCCCACTGTTCACTCAGGGTGATGGGTTAAATGCAGAGGACAAATTTCACTGTGTGCACCGTGTGCTGTGCTGCTGTGTATCACATGTGACAATCACTTCAGTTTCTTTCTTCTATTGGCCAACGAGGCTGTGATTGGAATATGGGACAGGAGCTGCAACTGGAAGGGACAAATCAAAATCACCCATATTTCGGGACGTCTCAGGCAATATGGGACCTTGGCAACCCTAAGCTCTTCTGTTGCGCTTCATTCCTGCATATGTACCCACCATGTTGTGTTGGCATGTCATTAAGACATTCTGATCTTTGTTATTTATGTGCATGACATTTCAGTTTGATATTAGGACCCTGTCAGTCAACATGTACAGCAGCAGAGACGTTATATATTGTGTTCTTCTCAACACGGTATCAGTCCCCAATGCACTTTCCCTTTCGATCAGTAACATTATTTAAAAAAAACACACATTGGACTCAGTCTTCCAGAACAATGAATATTCACAATTACCTTCCAATTGTGCACACGTTAAGTCATATCTCTTTAACTCGTGTGTGGGGGGAAAAATTATATTTTTAAAAGGGGGGCAGCACTCCTGTGGGTGGAAACTCTTGAGTGGCATTAATTTGCTATTTTTTGCATACTGTCTGAAACGTTTGGAAAGACACTCCAGAGCCTGGGAAAGAGGAGAATGCACTGTTGGCATCACCACACTGCTCACCCACTCCAAACTCTAGTGCTTCATCCTGCTGTCATATTTCAAATTAGAGGGCGGTGTGTATACGTGTGAGCGTGTGTGTATTTTGAGTGTGTGGTAAGGTAGGGGTAATTGTGAGGCAGTGTGTGTATGAACAGAAGTTAAATCTGAACATGTACCAACATCACGGAAAACCTCGAACCCATATAGATGTTCCCTTGAGTGAAGCTGGACCTTGAATCACCAGAAAAAAAGCAGCCATTATCTGACAGAGGCTTACCACTTTCCCTGTGCCATGCTTGACCCACAGCATAAAATGGTTTTAAGAAGCAGTGATGCTGTTCACGGAAAGTGGGTGGCACTCTGTGAGAATTGGACTAACCAACCAAAAAACAGTAAGAAAAAAATGTGTTAAGTGAAAGTGAAGAGATTGTGTCATTGTGATACACTGCAGCACAGCATACGGTGACACAACAAAATGTGTTCTCTGCTTTTGACCCATCACCCTTGGTGAGCAGTGGGCAGCCATGACAAGCGCCATCAACCGGATGGTAGTGGCCTAGTGGGTAACACACTCGCCTATGAACCAGAAGACCCGGGTTTGAATCCCACTTACTACCATTGTGTCCCTGAGCAAGACACTTAACCCTAAGTTGCTCCAGGAAGACTGTCCCTGTAATTACTGATTGTAAGTCGCTCTGGATAAGGGCGTCTGATAAATGCTGTAAATGTAAATGTAACCGTACCCTTCTGGCTAACTCTGGCTGCAGTGGAGCTCTGATCTGAAAGCAGCCACACTCACCTGTTATCTCTATCTAGTCAACACACTTTCTGAAGTTGAACGGTGGTTCAAAAACACCCAAAAGATAGCAGCATAATCTTGAGGGAAAAAAAAAAAGACTAAATATATTTATAGAACATTTTGTAATTATATTGTGAGCCTTTGGAAAACCCAATAACCATCTTTGTTAATGCTTTGGACTTCAGCATGCAATCAAATCAACACAGAGAAAGTCACCTTATATTGCTGTGGTGCTTGAAGCATTTCAAGTACCTGTAAAAAAAAAAAAAAAACATGGACCCTTCATTTGTGTGCACTATAATTTAAGTGGGCCTGCTGGTAGTAGCCTCACATAAAATGGCTTAAACTGCCGCTTTTGTACAAACCACATAAAAGAAGAAGTAATTCATTTGAACATGATCCATATTACCAAAATAGGCAGTGTTGCAGCTTTAAAAGGCAACATGGACATTTTAAGCCTCAGTGATTCATTTCAACAACCTCATGAGTACTTGCATCCGCAAATGTTATGGCTAAAGTTATGTAATGCTGGGATTTTCCAACGTGCATCATTCTTTCACATGATATAGGTCAAACTCAACAAAACCCTAAACGTCCTTCTCCACAGTCTCCTGGATTAAAAACGCCTCGCCCATAGGTTGCCAAGTCTGAGAGGACAAAACTGTCCAAAGATTAAAAAAAACTCGAACCCAAACTCAAACTTGACAAATTATTAGCTGCGCTATCATTCGCAGGCTATGCTGTATGTTTTTTTTTCATTACTGCAACAAAAGACGCCGACCTGGCAACTGTGAGTTCACGTCGTCCGCCATTTTTTTTTTTTTTCGTTTTCTCGCGAGAGCGCGCGTCCGCACCTCACCTCGGCTCGCCCCACTTCCGCCTCCTGTGTCATATGACTTTTGAGCGTTAATTGCCGTTAATTCTCCTGCACCTCCGGACGACATCACCATGGCGACACTGTTACAGAACCGGCCCGTGGACCTGAACGGGCCCGAAGCCGCGGCGCGGCAGCACTCCCGCGCGGTGACAAGAAACTACATCTCTCAACCGAGGCTGAGTACGTAGCCGGCGAGCGCTAGCACCCGGGCTAACAACAAGCCGACGCGAGGGCCCCGCGCTGGACTCCCGGGGTCCGAGCGGGACGCGGCAGACGAGGGCGACAGCTGCGCTCCGGAGACGGGCCGCCGAGGGGGCTCGGGCCTTTCCCCCCGCCGCGCAGCCGAGCTGCAGCGGCTCCGCTGGGGCCAGACATGGCCGCCGTGCGGATTAAACGCGTCGCCGAGCTAACGCGACCTTACTGTAACACAACACTGCAGAAGAGCGGTGCAGCGGTGGCTGTTGTACGCATGCTCGCACGCGTGGGTTTTATATATTTTTATTTTTTATTTGTACGACTCGTTCGTTGTAAGCTGTGTCGGTCCGAGCGTGTCGTCAGCTGCGCGCCGCTTACTCACGGGGACGTGATGGCGGGTCACGGGTTAATCGCCGCTCATGTGACCGGCACGGGGTTCGAGCCCTGTTCCCCATCCAGAAATCGCAGACCGATATTTTCACTATTGTTGAGGTTTCTAACAGTGTTTCACAATTTACATTTTTTTTAGCGGGGTGGGGGGTTGTAAATTAAATGTAATTGGTTTGAAAATAGTGTAATGCAGTGTAAATTGGTCTGTTGTGAAGATAAATATAACAATTTGAATGTTTTCTAATATCCAGTCATTATCCAGGCCCATAACAAGATATGTTGTTGTTACAGTACATTCCCGATAAATAATACACTATTAGCCGCTGTTCGCGTAAAGGCATACAGATGCACAGGACTTTTAATACTTAACTCCTGTGGGCCATTACTGATGAAATTCTGGATGTCCTCAATGAATGCAA
This sequence comes from Denticeps clupeoides, assembly GCF_900700375.1. Taxonomy (NCBI): domain Eukaryota; kingdom Metazoa; phylum Chordata; class Actinopteri; order Clupeiformes; family Denticipitidae; genus Denticeps; species Denticeps clupeoides. The sequence goes on from NC_041714.1 coordinate 6,866,159, forward strand.
AGAATTCCACAATTTAACCCATTTTATTTTAAATCGTATGGCTATTGGTGGTGCCCACCTTTTTGTTATTAACTCATTTTGCAATTTTTAGCCTGATATAAAATTCCTCAGAGCCACGAGTGCACAAAATAACCCTTTCACGTTTAACTTATTTTGCTCTTGTATGATCCTTGAACTGGCTGTAAGACTGGCCTTTATATAGTTCTCCAGCTAAACCTGTGCACATTAACCACCTGTGATTACTAAGTGCTGAAAAGTAAAAAATGACACTTGCTTGTTTCCATGTATTCTTTTTATTTTTTATTATTATATTAAGTTATCGCTAGCTGTCTGTGTAACAGCGCACCTCCATGCTTCTCCAAAGCCCCACTCCTTGTCGGTACCTCCGTTTAAATGAATTTCTGTGGTTTTTAACCATGTTTTAAATCCAAACATGGTTCTATTTATTGATTGTTGTGCCTGCATTGTTGGGCTTTTTTTTGTCTTTTTTCCAGAGCCCAGAGGTGAGGTAATATCCCCCATCTCTCCGTCTCGTTTGTTTCTTATTGATGTCGTTCGCGGCCTGGCCCCCTCTAGTTAATTTGCTGTTCTTAACTTGCCTGTTGCAGGAGATGGCCAGGTAGCGAGTGTCAAAGGAAAACATGGGCTAAAAGCCTTTTAGCAAACTAGAAAGAAATGACTTAATGGAGGAATAGGAGGCACATGAAAACAGAGGGGCTATGGTGGGGGTGTACCGCCGCGTAAAGCACCTCGGTGGTAGCTGTTAAAAAAAAAAAAAAAAAAAAAAAAAGGCCCGCACGCTGGCTCCATCTCCCCTCAGACCAAAACAAAGTAACTAGGGTGCTATATTTATACCTTATTTAACACAGTGATGGAAATAAAGATCTATCAGATCTATTGATCGGCATACCTCTATTTACCAACACTCATGTGGGTTATATATGGATATGTGTATAATAAAATAATGTGAGCTCCTTTAACGCTTGTGTCTGTGAAATTAAATCAAGGCACTTTTCTCAAACTAATTTACATCAGATGTCAGAAAAGTGAGGGAAGAAAACAAAAAGAGGGAAATCAACATCAAAGTCTTTTGTCCCACCATTCGTTTAGCATAATGCTTTTTGTTCTATTATCAGGCAAATCTAGACTGGGGGGACGAGTTATGAGATCCTGATATGACATCGTATTATATCAGTGTGGCAGAAAAAAAAGTGACACTCCGTGAATGGTGAAAAAAAGCCGCAGGGAGATTGTTTGAGGACACAAACAAATAGTGTGAGAATAGAGTGTAGTACAATGTAGCCCCGTCTGCACAAAGCCCGACTTTCTGTTGCAGGCTGCGCCCATTGTGCCTTAATCATGTCAGTTGCAACAAAGGCAATTAACCCAGTAGATGGCTGCCCATTGTTTTACATTTAAATAGACGTTAAAATGCGCTGAAAAGACATTGAATACAGTAAGTTGTCTTTTTTTTTTTTTTTTTTTTTCTTGCGAGGAAACAATTAACCATAATGACACGGTTGTAAACAAATCCTTCAGATGTCAGATGGAAAAATCCTTTTTATGAAAATTCTGCTTTATTTATTATACTGTTTCCTGTTACTAATTCTTTGTACATTTGTTAGTAATTAATCAGCTATCGTGGCATTGAAAGGAAGTGCTCGTGGTGGGCGTTTGAGTCTTTCTTCACACTGCGTGTCAAAAGGAAAGAAATAAAAGAAAAGTATATGGTGATGGGATGTCTGAAGCAGTCAGACATCTGTGAGCACCGAGACAGACATGAAACCTCATTGGTGAACGGTTTCATAATGAAATAGTTCAACTTTTGTACAGTTTATGTGCTGTATGTTCCTGGAGATGTACATGCCGCCTTCATTTTCTATAATAGTCATCTGTGGCGGTAAGACTTCTATACAGTCTTGACGAAGAGCAGTTACCAGACGTGTCCCCCAACAAATAGCTTTATTTTTCCTGTCCCCATCCTGTTCTGCCACTGTCTATTCAGACCCATTCTCACCGTGGTGACAGGAGTAAGTGCGCACACACACACACGTGTTTGGTTTACTCCTAGTGGCCTTCCGTCTTCTCCTTGTCATTCTGTCATATTTTTCCATATTCCTCCCTTCCCTCTGTCTCCGTCCACTGGTCTCCCTTTTCATCCTCTGCGAGTCCTGGTCATTTAGGATTTTCACACGGCTTCATGTGCAGCTTTTTAAATAGGATTTAAATTTGTCTACCAATTACAGCTCTTTTACCAAAACCCCCTGCCACCACCATAATGATAATTACGGTGATGAAAGTAGCCGTGTAGTTTTGCAGAGGTCTGTTAATGTCCGTTCTTATTCATGATACAGTCCTTATTATGCCCATTACATTTTTTAACATAACATCTGTGCTGCAATGAAATTGTGTGTCTGTGCTAATTCTCAATAAATTTTTATTGAAGTTCATGCTTCTAGTCCTTTCATGCTGTGCTGCAGCCGAGGGACATGTATGTCCTTTACCAGGACGACATGAACAGTATACGTCAGCTTTTAAATAATGCTTCCATTATTACATTTTCATATTTGGGATGTGTTCTATCTGGTGAAAAGCAATTAGTTTCTGTTAAGAACCCCCCCCCCCTACATCTGTGTGTGTGTGTGTGTGTGTGTATAACCATGTCATTGGATTTTGCTGGAGGCCGAATGATGAGGCAACTCCCTCTGTCTCTTTCTCTCTCTGAAAGTTGTTGGAAATGTGTTGGAATTCTCTTGCTCTCTCTGCGTTTCTTTCAGGCTCACTTGAATGGACTCTTTAGTATTTCACACCAAGGTGTCATTTAGGGTGCCAGGGGCAGGCTACCAAAACAGCTTCTGCTGCCGGATTACCACCAATTAACATCTCCCACCACAATGGGCCGTGGCAGGCAGAGCGGCCCAGCCGCTGACCCTACGAGTCATTGCATGCCAAGCCCACGGCCACTCTTGAGCCTGGAGAGGGTGGGGAGGGCTGGGCCGAGTTTTTCATGCCTAATGGGAAATGTTGCTACTTCATGTCTGCATTTTTCTTTTATTTACTCTAGATTTACTGTGGGGCTTTTGAAGGCCTCCACTTGGGCCTGTGTTTTTTTTGTTCTACTACACTGTATCATTTGTCTGATGTAATTAATATTTTAGTATCTTAACATGCCCCACAGATGGGCAGCGGCATGCATTTTTCTTCCCCCTCCGCAAAGAATATTTTCCTTGCAGGATGCTGGTCCATCTTCCTCTATAGTTTATTCCTTATGAGTGCAGTAATGGGAGATGCGCTAGCTGCATTTCAACCCTAATTTGCCTAATGCGGAACAAAGTACCTGCAAATGTCTTGAGCCGTGTTTGTGTTAAGATTCCAGATCTCAAATATTTTCCATTAGTGCCTTTGTGTGTGCTGTTTGAGGGATTTTTTTTAAAGAGGCTGATGTACAATTATACCGCAGCAATTTTCTGGCATCATAATTACTATCAGTCGTGGGTAAATAGACATATGTATCTCTTTTGAAACATATGGGCAATTTCTAGGGTAAGTGTAGCTATTAAATCCATTTATAAACATATCCAGCAGAAGCACATTCAGCAATTTGTCTGGGGGAGAAAAGGGTACTGAGAAAAGGCCTGTAATGTCTTGAAAAAATGATGGAATTTGCAAAAAGCATGTATTTTCTGTATTGGTTAAAAAAGATATGGCTGGCGTGGTGGGCATGTTGTTGGGAGTGTTTTTTTTCTCGGGGAGTAATAAGGGTAATTATGAAACTCTAAAGCTTTATTTTCCCATCACAGCAGGCCCTGCGCTTAACTACTGCTCTCCTGGATTGGATTGGGGTGGGGTGGGGTGCACCCGGGGTGGGGTGCATGGTGTATTTATTGTGGGCTGGGTTGTGAATTTTTGGTAAAATTCAGAACTACCATAGACTACTTCGATGTAATGCGGATGAGCTAATGCTAGCTAAAGGTTTCGAAAAATGCATTTGCAGTCGAATCAGAGGGCTTGGCTTGGCCCATGCCAAAGCATGGCATTTAAACGCCACAATCTGGTACATTTCCCTTCAGGATGTCAGATTAGTCTCGTACTTCACCATGTCTCATTCCAGTCATTTCTACTTTTCACATTTACTGTATTATAATTGAAATTATTATATGCTAATTGTGACATTATGTATTTTTTCTGCCAACTGTTGACTTTATTAAGGCCTTTTCTCTTATAAAGTATTTTTCTGCAGCACTGATTGAAAATTGGTCCCAATATTTCGATATGATTCATATTTTACTGAGACCCACGTGTGCGTGAAATGATGCGTGAATCACAAGCAAGTTTGTTATTCTCAGCGTTTCATAGGCTCTTATTACATAGGCCTTAACCTGGACTAATAATTGTCTCTTCTTCTGACTGACCATTGTTTGCAGCGTCCAAATGAGGCGGTTTGGACCAGCCATCTTTATTTTCTCTGTATGAGCTCTCTATCTCGCTGTGCCCCCCTCCCTCTCTCTCTCACTCTCTCACTCGCTCACACTTTTTCCTTTATCTGTTTCTCTCTCTCTTTCCGACTATTAGGGCTAAAATGCAGGTGTGTGTCTGCGAGTTTGTGTGTGGGAAATGGCGATTGTGCATTGATGGGTTATTTTGTTGGCTGCTGCCTAATTAGTAGCATAGTGGATGCCCCCTGCCGCTCTTTAGAGCAGCGCGTTAGCACCAGTACGCTCTCATTTCCTACTGCCTTTGATATTGGCCAAGAGACTGACTGTTCACACCGTTAAAAAAAAAAAAAAGAGGAACAGAAAGCCAGGGCCTTGATGGAAGACCCGCTGGAAACAATGGAGCCCCTGCGGACTCCCCTTTGCTCCTTCTCTCCTCCGTCTGCTAGAGACTGAACTGTTTTGTTCGTATTCACAGCAGATTGGTGTTTTTGTTGTTCGCTCATGGTCTAGCGTCCTTATCGCAATAATCTAATTTTCCCATTGTAATTATTAGCCTTCATTTTAATGTTGCTTTATGTTTTGTCATTTCAAGTGAAAACTATTTATCCTTCCTTTGGGACCTCAGGAGACATTCCCCTCTGCTTATGTGATTTTGCCTTACCTTGACATTTGGACATGAAAATGGAGGAGGGGGGGTAGCTCTGTAAAATCACACTGGAAAGGTCACAGCTCACAATTAGGTGGGTTGAGAGCCACTCATTTCCATGTGATTGTGGGCTTTCACAGTGAATTTCATGCATCTTTATATTTTTTAATATTGAATAGCCTCTGTGTGTTTGGCTTTCCATTCTGAACTTGGCCATGGAGGGTGTACAAAGACTGCACATTTATACTCCATCTGTAAGGCTGCCAGCCATGTATTTTTGTGAGTGTAAATGCATTGAACATTATGCAAAGTTGTTAAAACTGTTCGGTTCCAAATATTTCTGCTTCTCTCTGTGTGTTCCTTTATTAGCTTATTCCACCGTCTCTGGGGTCAATGGGCCACTTGTCATTTTGGACAATGTCAAGGTACAGAATCACTTGTTTTCTTAAAGGGTATCATACATGTGCCGTTTTCTTTTTTTTTTCTCTGGGGTCCATTGTACTGATTTTTTTTATGTTTAGTTCCCTAGATATGCTGAGATTGTCCACTTGACTTTGCCTGATGGCACCAGGAGGAGTGGGCAGGTGCTGGAGGTCATCGGCAGTAAGGCCGTTGTTCAGGTAAGCTCTGGACTTAGAGCCTCTCTGGCCTTGTTTATGCCGCCTTGTTATTGGGAAATGGCTAATTAAAGATTAAATGTCATCTGGACCTGACTAGGTGTTTGAGGGGACCTCTGGTATTGATGCCAAAAAGACGGCTTGTGAGTTTACAGGTGACATTCTTCGCACACCTGTATCGGAGGACATGCTGGGTAAGAGTGCACGTTCCCATAGTTTTAAATCATGTGATTGTCTAATATGATGTGCGCACCATACAAAATCTGTCCTGCAGGACGAGTGTTTAATGGCTCAGGAAAGCCAATTGACCGTGGACCCACTGTCCTTGCTGAGGATTACCTGGACATCATGGGTAAGATCATGAAATGGGTTAACTTTCTCCTGAAATTAAATTATATTTTAATAAAGTAAATATAAATAAAGTGAACTGATTGTCACACGTGATACACAGCAGTACAGCACACGGTGCACACAGTGAAATGTGTCCTCTGCATTTAACCCATCACCCTGGTGAGCAATGAGCAGCCATGACAGGTGCCCGGGGAGCAGTGTGTGGGGATGGTGCTTTGCTCAGTGGCACCTCAGTGGCACCTTGGCGGCTCGGGATTCGAACCGGCAACCTTCTGATTACGGGGCCGCTTCCTTAACCGCCAGGCCACCACTGCCCCTAATATATATGTATCCAATTGGAGTTAAAATTTTATATATATAGTATAACTTAAATTCTATCCTGAAGCCTTTCTGTGTAGCCAAGGTTTATTTTTTGACCTAAGATTTGAAATTTGTTCACAGGGCAGCCCATCAACCCCCAGTGTCGTATCTATCCTGAGGAGATGATCCAAACCGGTATCTCAGCCATCGATGGGATGAACAGCATTGCTCGTGGGCAGAAGATCCCCATCTTCTCAGCTGCTGGCCTGCCACATAATGAGGTATGCTGTATTCAGATGAATATCTAATACCGTAAGCTGATGTAAGTCTCTCAGTCTGTCTACAAACTCTGCAATGTTCAAAGTGTCGTCATGCTGTCAACAACCCAAAGAACATCGAGGATCATCAAGAGATCTGTTCTCATCATAATCTGACGGCCCAGCTTTCTCAAAAGCTATAGTTTCTCCGTCTGTTTTCTATACTCCTTTTGTACATGGAGGTATTACTGGACCACAGCTGATACCAAACAAAACACACAGATGCTGAATATAGTGAACACTCCCAATGTGTAATTTGTATGTAGGATCGGCTTTTTTCTTTTTTTTATCATTGCCCATCTTTCACCCAAATTCCATCCGAATCTTTATTTGTACCCATTAAATTCCAATTCACTTTGAGTCCTCAATAATATTAAGAACAAGGAGTATGTTATGGTTTTTGAGGAGGATATTTTTTTTTTTTTTTTTTAAACCTTGTCCACTGAATGTCCATCTGTTTTTATATGGTAACAGAAGGCTCAGGGAAAGTTGTAGTGCTGAAGAGCAGTACTCCAGCAGGCGCTGGAACAGGCAGCCATTGTGCCAGGGCTTTGTGCAGACAGGACATTCTCCTCACCAGCGGTCAGCTGGGCTTTGTGTACGTGCTGCTTCAGCGCCTCCCCCCATTCACACTCTACCTTCAGTCCCCTCATCGGCCTCATTCACGTCCTTCAGCAAACATTTGTTCACCAAAGCATCCCTGGGTTTTGTTCTACAGGAGACACTGGTTGTGGTCGGGGTGAAGGTAGAAGTGGGTGGCTGGGAGGGAGTGTGATTGAGACAGACAGAGGGGGTGGCTGGGTACTGAGAGATGGAGACAGAAGCTCTGAAATCTTGCTTTCTGAGCAAAGGCTTGGTAGAACCCTACAGACTAAAGTGGAAATGGTGGTTCCTGAAGCAGACTCAACCTAAAATAGCACAAAACTTGTATTATGGACACTGCTCAAAAAATTAACGAACGAATGAAATATTCTTATTAAATATTTTGTTCTTTACACAGTTGAATGTGCTGACAACAAAATCACACAAAAGTAGTCAATGGTAATCAACCCATGGAGATCAGGATTTGGAGTCACACTCAAAATTAAAGTGGAAAAACACACTACAGGCTGATCCAAAACAAGTTAAAATGAGGCTCAGTAATGTGTGTGGTCTCCATGTGCCTGTATGACCGCCCTACAATGCCTGGTCATGCTCCTGATAAGGTTGTGGATGGTCTCCTGAGGGATCTCCTCCCAGACCTGGACTAAAGCATCCACCAACTCCTGGACAGTCTGTGGTGCAACGTAGCGTTGGTGGATGGATCGAGACGTTATTTCAATGGCAACCGGACTTGCTTTGGATAACGTTCATTTCTTCACAGACTTGAGAATGGAATGGAAGGACGAAACATTGTCAAGAAACCAAAACAAGTCCAGTTGCCACTGAAATAACCTTTTTTGAGAACCATGAGCTCGATTACTGAGAATATTCACAGATATTTAGAGACACAATGTCCCAGATGAGCTCAATTGGATTTAGGTCTGGGGGACGGGCGGACCAGTCCATAACATCAATGTCTTGCAGGAACTGCTGACACACTCCAGCCACATGAGTTCTAGCATTGTCTTGCAGGGCCATCCACACCAGCATATGGTCTCACAATGGGTCTGATTATCTCATTTCGGTACCTAATGGCAGTGAGGCTACCTCGGGTGAGCACATGGAGGTCTCTGGGCCCGCCAAAATAATGCCACCCCACACCATTACTGATCCAATGCCACTCCTGATGTACTGGCCTGTCTCCTGGTATTGCCTGCATGCTCTGAACACTATTCTGACAGACACAGCAAACCTTCTTGCCACAGCTTGCATTGATTTGCCATCCTGGATGAGCTGCACTACCTGAGCCACTTGTGTGGGTTGTAGACTCTGTCTCATGATACCACTAGAGTGAAAGCACCGGCAGCATTCAAAAGTGACCAAAACATCAGCCAGAAGGCATAGGAACTGAGAAGTGGTCCGTGGTCACCACCTGCAGAACCACGCCTTAATTGGGGAGGTCTTGCTAATTGCCTGTAATTTTCAGTGTTGTCTATTCCATTTGCACAACAGCATGTGAAATTGATTGTCAATCAGTGTTGCTTCCTAAGTGGATAGTTTTATTTCACAGAAGTGTGATTGACTTGGAGTTACACTGTGTTGTTTTACATCTTTATTTTTTTGAGCAGTGCATTGTTTGTCCTCACCAGGACGTGGTGAAATTTTTCATGTTCTTGTGTTACTTTGCAGTCATTGGGGAGAGTGGAACCATAGGTTCCATGGACTAAATCCACTGCTGTGAGCCTGTGTGATCTATTAGTCTAATCAGTCTGTCAGGCCAGCCTGTGGTGTGAGTGGCGGAGGTTTGTCAGGGAAGGGGGCTACCTTGGGTGGGATGTTTAACGCTTGAGGTGGCTGTCCCCTCTGTAGCAGTCACCCAACTGCAAACTGACTCATTAGCACCCCCAACCCCCACCCGCCCTCTCCCAGCCTCCAAACATCAGACAATGCCTCCATCCCACCCAGCTCGCCTTAACCAGTGGCCATTGATATAGACACACACTGGCACTTGTTGATGTGTTTATTTTGATTTGTTGAGGCAGTCAGCACCGGAAGGAGAGTGTGGTCAGTGTGGACACCCTCCTTTTAATAATCGCCTTGTCACTAATAAGGCTCTAAACCACCCCCTGGATGACATCTTAAAAAAAAAAAAAAAAAAGCATTTGTTTCATTTAACAAATGTCACAAGGTCGTGGGCAGCTTTTTTCTGCGGTGCAGAACAGGTGTTCGAGGTCAAAGTTCACCACTGGGCCACTCTGCGGATCAGCACACACAGACCATTACATTAAGCAATAAGCGTGAAATTCCACACAGTTTATGCCAAAGCTCTGTGAAGTCAGTCATTCACACACTGCTTTTGTGTGCACGCACATAATTACAGGGGCAGGGGGTCATGTGCACAGGCACTTCCTGTTGTTGTCCATGTATAAATCGTAGTTGAATCAATAGACTGTCCCAAAAAAAGTGTCTTACATAATGCTGATGGGAGCACCTTGAAAAATTTAACATTTTGAAAACTGAGGCAAAGCTGTAGTTTTTCATTTTAGTTTTTTAATTTGACTTCTTCACAGACGTGGAAGGAGACTTTGCACAGGTTGTCTACTCTGTCACCAGAAAAAGCAGTTATATAATATATATTACATATATTGAGTATATATTATACTGTATATATTGTGTACCTATATATTTTTGCCACCAGGCTAGATGCATTTTGCCCCTTTTGTTGTATATTTTGGTTTTTGGTTTTGGTTTCATTACCTGTTTTGGTTTTTCTCTAGTGCAGCCCTGCTTACCTGTTAATGTCCAAGATTTTTTTCCCTTTTTAAAATTATTTTTATTAATTCTCCATCAGATTGCAGCTCAGATATGTCGTCAGGCTGGACTGGTGCAAAAATCCAAGGACACACTTGACTATAGTTCTGACAACTTTGCTATTGTCTTTGCTGCTATGGGGGTGAGTTGTGTGTGCTTTGTGTAAGCTTTCTTGTTATTTATTCAGACCAGTCATGTAGTGAAGTATTTTTGGTCATCAAATGACTGCTGTATATTTAAAACTAGTCTAACACTCTCCTTTAGCTAAAAATCAATGTGTCTGACCTTCTGGATCGTAGGGCCTGTTCAGCCCTTTTTAATACATTAATTAGATTAAAGATTTTTTTGTAACATGCATTGTTATAACAGTGCAACACACAGGGAAATGCATCCCAAACCACTCTGTTTTGACTGTGTTAAGGTAATAGTTTAAATAAATAGAATAAAAAAAATAGATTTAAGAAAAGAATAAAAGGAGAATTAGACTAGTAAAGTAGTAAAAAAAAGCAAGCAAGATATTTATGTTCAATAAGAACATAAGAAACATAGATCATGGGTAGTGGATATGTATTCTGCTAAAGTGCACTGTGCATAGACTGTGCAACTGTGTAACAGTAACAGATTGCTGTAGACAACAGTGAACATTCAGATGGTCTGGCTGTAAGGTGTGGTGGCATCTCCTCGTTCAGCATCCTTATGACCTGAGGATAGAAACTCCTCCTGAGTCTCTCAGTCCTGGCCATGATGCATCAAAGTCTTTTGCCCTATCATGTGTGCGATTTTGCCCAAATAAACTGGCTTACCTGATCCTCAGGTCAACATGGAAACCGCCAGATTCTTCAAGTCAGACTTTGAGGAAAATGGTTCTATGGACAATGTCTGTCTGTTCTTAAACCTGGCCAACGACCCAACGTGAGTCCACATACTCTCTTCTTTTCCCTTTTTCTTTCCTGCAAATGTCAAAATATGACACAGAATTATTAGCAAGTGGGTGTTCTTGGCTTGGTCAGTGTTCAATTTGTATAACGCATAGTGCTTTGAGTTACGCTCAAAAGATCTGTGTTATTTGAAATGAATGTCTTTCTTTGATCAAGGACATTGTCCAACTGCTTTGCTTTCCTGAAAAAAAAAACATGGGTGGACAAGGTCACAGTGACGGTTGGATATTATGCTGAGTTCTGTCCTATAGGGATAATTTGTCTTGATTTCAGTCTTTTCAGCTGTGGAAGCTGAGATTTGAATTTAACAGCAGGGGTTTTTGTTTAGTGTTTGAATGTGTGCGTTTTTTTTAGTTCTTTAACTTCTCCTTTCTGTGTACCTTCAGCATCGAGCGCATCATCACCCCACGCCTAGCCCTGACTACTGCTGAGTACCTGGCTTATCAGTGCGAGAAGCACGTCCTGGTCATTCTAACTGACATGAGCTCCTACGCTGAGGCTTTGAGAGAGGTAAATTGATATTTGCATATTTGTTTACACGCACTTCAATATTCATGTGTCCACCACCAGTTTTCAGAAAAGAATGAAGATCGTGGTAAAAAAGAAAACTTGAACTATTTTTTAATTATGACATTTTCTTTTAAAAATGCTTCCAAAAATCTTGGCACGACAGTCTTAATAGATCTACTTCGTGTTGTTCCTCTGGTTCTTCTGGCCTTTCCTTCTTCCACACCTATGGTAGTATCCATAATTTATTTAAACATTTTAAGCCTAGTTTATTCAACAGCAGATTGAATTCTGAACAGCGCCAAAGTGATTAACAAACAAGAGAATGAGGGCATTAGAACTCATCCTTTAACAAAGGATGGGTGACCTGCTCTTGACATTTTAAAACAGGCTTAGGTTTTAGCATTCTCAGCCACTCGTCTTCACGTTTCCATGCCTCCCCTGATAATCTCATCCAGTGTCCGATTCCATCAAGACCATACAGAATGCGAGAGATCTGGAAAGGACAGCTGCTAAGACACAAATGTTGCAAATTGGAAATAAAAGTCGCAGAGCCATGTAATCCTTTCAGTCTCCCGCGTTTGGGGGGGCAGCGCAAATCCACTGACAATAAGCATGAAACGTGAGCCGACGGAACTGTTTTCTCTTTCCTGTGTATGGATCAGACACCCGAGTGGGCAGACCCAGTGGCTTTGTTTTCTTTTTTATAATAAAAAAAAAAAACAGCAACTTGATGTTCTGGGCCTTTCTGGAAATACCTTAACTTCATTACTCTTCTGGCCTTTTAGGGTGGATAAAAGCTTTAAACCTGCTTTTTTCTGTGCTTTTTCTTCGGCTTTTTTATCTGGGGAATCTACCTCACCCCCTACTTTATGCCTATAATAATCCCTTTGTGTAGCTGAACATGTTTTGATGCTCCTGTGTGCTAACTGCACAAAACGTGTGTTTAAATAGCTTGCGCATGAAAGTACCGCTTTCCTTTTGCCATTGTGTTCTACATGACCTTGGAAATTCATGGGGCTCTTTTAATAAAGCCGGCCCCCAGGTGTGGTCTTGTGCCACTTTCCAATTGTGAATTGAGCCTCAAACCTTGTCTCTTGTTCCTGTCTTGTTACAGGTATCCGCCGCTCGTGAGGAGGTGCCTGGGCGTCGTGGTTTCCCCGGTTACATGTACACTGATTTGGCCACCATTTACGAGCGCGCCGGCCGAGTGGAGGGCAGGAATGGCTCCATCACACAGATCCCCATCCTCACCATGCCCAACGATGGTAATTTTCACACGCACACACGTTTGTATGTATGCATTGCCACTAAATAACACCCACACCTTTAGTCCATAATGTTACACCACTTGCTGAAACAGCGTAGCGTAGCGAGCGTGGAAATGTTTCAATGTTTCCTGTCTTGCAGACATCACTCATCCAATCCCTGATCTGACTGGTTACATCACAGAAGGGCAGGTTTATGTGGACCGCCAGCTGCACAACAGACAGGTGGGCACCTCTGGGTCAGGAGTTGGGGGGTTTGATGCAGTATAAGTTGTGTATAGTGGTACTTACCCGTGTCACTTATACCGTGGCAACGTTTAGAGTGCTGTGTGTGCCGTTTTAGAGTATGTACATGTTCAACCTCTCCATCTTTAGTGCCTCATAATGACTTTTTATTATTTACATAGAGAGCAAAAGTGAGAGCAGGAGAGGTGAGCTACTCCAGCTACTAACCTCTTGTAATTGTTTGTTTTTCCTCTACTTTGCAGATCTACCCACCTATCAACGTGCTTCCCTCTCTGTCTCGTCTGATGAAGTCTGCCATTGGTGAGGGTATGACCCGTAAGGACCATGCAGACGTCTCCAACCAGCTGGTAATACATCATCCAACTCTTATTGATCTGCTATGTCTGCTATGTGGTTTCATTCATTCTGTCACTGCTTTCTTTCTTTCTTTCTTGCTTTCTTGCTCTTTCCCTGTAGTATGCCTGCTATGCCATCGGAAAGGACGTGCAAGCCATGAAAGCTGTTGTAGGAGAAGAAGCCCTGACCTCTGATGACCTGCTCTACCTGGAGTTCCTTCAGAAGTTTGAGAAGAACTTCATTGCTCAGGGTACTCACTCCTTGCTACCTCAGAATTAATTGTGGTTTAATGAATGACTTTTGAGAGGTGCCATTCAGGAAATGTAAAACCTGGATGTCACCTTTACAACCTGAGCGTGTTTCTCATACAATATATAACAAATATATTGAGACAGAATACAGTCAGTCGTAATGCCGAGCTTTATGAATGTCTGTTAATGTGTTCTTTAACACCGTTTAGGCAGGTATGAATAGAGGGAATTTCAAAGCCAAAAGGTGAATAGGGGCGACATTCTTGATACTGTTACATCTCTCCATGAACCCTGCTACATTTGTTTTCCTGACTCTTTGCTCTTTAAAATAGAGCCTGCTCTGGCCATTGACAGCCTGGTACTCTTTAGATCTCTTTGAAGATTTCAAGGATCACGCGTTGAAATGTTTGCTGTGTTGTGAGGTTTTATCACAATGTAATGGCGATTAATGTCATATAGAAACAAGCTCATTCAGTAGGTACCTGTTAAGGTAACTTTTCTTCCCAGTCTGTGGAGACCCACATAGTGGGTGGATAAAAAAAAAAAATCCAATGTGTACATCATAATGTAATGGTTTTCATGCATAGTAATTTTTTTATTTTATTTTAAATGTTCAAACTATTAATATTATCACTACTGAATAAATACTATTCTGGACTGACATTGCATATGTTTACTGAAACATTGCTAATTCTTTGTGAACGCCTCCTAGGTCCGTATGACAACAGAACCGTCTTTGAGACCCTGGACATTGGCTGGCAGCTGCTGCGAATCTTCCCCAAAGAGATGCTGAAGCGAATCCCACAGAGCACACTAGCCGAGTTCTACCCTCGCGAGTCCGCAGCTCGTCACTGAAGCCAGCACTGTCTCCCTGACCCATGTCCCACAGTCCTCTGGGCTCTGGGACCCTCCGTACTCAGAGGAAGAGGCCACCATCTCTTGTTTTGTCAGTAGACTTGTGTGCCCATGTAAAGAATCCAACAATATATGTGTGTTTCCCCCCCCCCCGTCTTTAAAAGTTGTACAAGTGAAATAATACAATCACCTTATTTTATTAGTAGATGATGTGGTTATTCTAAGGATTTTTCCCTAGAAAAAGATTCAAATATTTTATTTAAAGGGAACTACATTTCTAAACGCTACACAGATGTGACATCTTCCAATGGATTCTGTGTTTCTTCACATATTTAAAAAAAACTGTGTACAAGACCATTGAATTGTAGAATACACAACATTATATAATATACAATCGGTGATTTATTAGATGATGCCCTTTCACAGTTACTTTCAGACTTTGCTGCCCCTTACCAGTGCAAAATGGCTGAAATTGTCAACGTTCCTTGTCTTCTGCAGGCTTATTGACCCCTTAGTGGTGACATTAAAGACTGGAAAGAATGCTAACCCCCCCCCCCCCTCTCTATCTCTCTCTTTTACGTGTCATGTATGGTGTGACACAGAACAACACTCAGCATTCCACTTTTTCCTCCTGTTCCTCATTCGAATGAATCCTGTCTCTATGATCAATCTTATTTCGTGTCATTAAATTATTAAATTATGCTATTGGTGTCACAACAGTCTGTGTCAGCTTTTCTTTGACTGCCATTAAATGTGGTTAATTAGTAAACCCGCTATTTAAATCTCTCCCTCGACCCGTGTGTGTGTGTGTGTGAGAGAGAGAGGAGGGCTGGGCGGGTCGCAGGTAAAGTCCAGGTACTTCCTGTTTCGGGACGATTCCTGCACTTTTCCACGCAAATGGCGACATCGGAGGAAAAGCGGATGGAGAACATTGCTAAATTATCCAGTCAAGGTATTCCGAACCGGGACGGGGCTCTGTGTGGTTACTGTAGCTGGAAAACCTGGGAAAAGTTTCTTGCCCGTTTCGAGCCCTTCTTCACAATCCGACCAGTCCTCTGGACGACTTTCCAGATGTTTCCATCGGAAATCAGGCCGGAGAACTGGCTTTAGGGAAGTAGAACCTCTTGTTCACGCAGCAAACCGCTACGCTGCCCCGTTGGCGTGGCATGGCCGAACGGGTGACGTTGTTTGGGGAACTTTGACTGCATAAAAGCCCTCGCCGTATGCGTGTATGGGCTTCGGCTGGCCTTTCGGACGGTTCGGCGCCGTGCGCGCGCGCTCTGGCCTGCGCGCACACGCGCAGGCGCGCCGCCGCTTTCGCCCGTCACGAGTGAGCGGGAAGGAGACGCGGCCATCCGAGACGCCCGACCGGCCGAGAAGTGAACCCTGCGGCGTGGCGCTGTCCCACTGAGAGACCGTAGGGAGTCCACAGGTCCATTTTCAGTATCTAGTCTCACTCCACACACACACACACACACACACACACACACACACACACACACGGGTCGCCGCGTGACTACTGGTGGTTTTTGTGGGTGATAGCAGCCTAGTGGGTAACACACCAGAAGACCCAGGTTCAAAGCCCACTTACTACCATTGTGTCCCTGAGCAAGACACTTAACCCTGTCCCTGTAACTACCGATTGAAAGTCGCTCTGGATAAGGGCGTCTGATAAATGCTGTAAACGTAAATGTTTTTCCCTTGAACCTCTTCAAAAAGGTACCAGGAATGCGAGGCCCTGCAGTGTTGGAGATGCTCTGAGCAAGTTCTCCCACGTCCCCAATCTTAGAATTTTTTTGTTCAAAAGTTTGAAGTACTCGTTTATGGGTGTTGCATTGGCCATGAAATAACTCACGATTAATAAACGAAAGAATAGCAAACAAGGCAGAAAGTTTGCGTCTCTCCAAATCAGGGAGCTTTTGCCGTGATGGCAGCATTCCACACTCTTGCCTTCTCTCCTCCACCTTAAGTTAGACAACGGTGATGGTTCCCAACAGTCCTGAAGATTAACCTTGTGCTGAAGACTTTCTTTTCATTCAATATAATGACCAGAGCAGCCATGATGGCAAAAGGACTGATCAGATTCATCAAATATGGTCTTATTCTTACTACAAAACTAAACTGGTTTCTTGCATTGGGTTCATCACAACGGCTCCATCTTAGTTTCCATAACCACCACATAGTAGGTGTGTTGAATTACTGTATGCATGCACTCGGTGATCAAAAATTTGCAAGTTGTGCTCTGACTGGTCAGATCGGAGAAGAAAAAACTCTTTACATTTCCAATGGCAGCCATTCCAGATCGGCAAAGCCTCAGATTGAGAGCTACTGCCATGGGACCTCCTATTTCACCCTGTTCTGACTGTTGCTTAAAACAATATAAACAGTAAAGCAATATTGTTGACCAGATAAGTGAAAAGAAATCATGACAACTGGACAGTTTGGACAGAGTTTTTTTTTAATATATCTGTATAATCTCAAACCATTAAATGAATTACTGTTCGTATAAGTGCTTTTGACTGTTCTGGCATCTAAAACTTGTTTTTCTTGAATATTTCATTATTCCTGGTCTCCCCAGCAGTGGCGCTTAATTTGCGTTTAAGGCAGAGTGCCTTCTTCATCACCAGTGGGTCTGTGGAATTTCGCCTGACTCTGTCTGACTGGGCTGTAAAAAAAAAAACGCAGTTTCCATGCGGGAGACGATTGTTTCCGCAGCCGTGCAGCAGTCGGTGTGGCGGGTGTACAGAATCTAGAATGATGTCTTACTGGAGGTCGTGTTTCTCCGCAGCTATCCAGCGGTATGAGGACCTGCAAAGAGAGAATGAAAGGACCAAGACACAGGTCAGTCTGTTTTATTCATGTTTCTCATGGATATGGATATTTGTTACCTTTCCCATTTACATTTGTGGAAGATTCTCGGTTCTGTATAATTGTGCATATTTTATAAAGTCAGATTTAATTAAATAATTTTTTGGACCATAGTAAGGTGGCTCAAAGTGGAATTAAAGTTCCTAAGTAGTTCCTCAGGAATTAATGCACATAGTTGTGGATTACAAGTATAATTTCTTGTCTTGCCTTTCAGTGTGTTCGCCTACAGACAGAGAGGGACGATGCGCTGAAGAAACTGCAAGACTTTGAGAGAGGTTCATACCATGTGACATTCCGTAACAGACACATTGCAAACACTTTGCCTTAAGCACACTACGGCCCGTTCTTCATCTCTTCCATAGATTTGTGAGGACCACATGTATACAAAGATAGGAATGAAAGGAACTAAATGAAGGAATGAAATTTCTTCCCTACTAAGATAATGTTATGTAATAACATTTAATTATACGTAATGATTAAGGACGTTTAAAGCCTTTATTTAGACTTAGCAATGTGTTGTTGTCTAAAGCATCTGATACGAAGCATTATGTTCCATGGAAACTGAGTCATCTTCCTGAATTCTAAAAAGCATAGGTAGCCTTAAAAACAAAACGTGGCTGTGCATACATAGATAGCAACTTGTAATAGCCATGATTATCTCCTTATTCTTTATTCTTACGCACGTCGGAAAACATCAGGCATATTGTGCAAGACATTTTTTTTTTATTTAAAACGTCATAAACGTCCTGTTGAAGAGACACAAAGCACACAGCTGATCATTCATACATTCAAGTGCAGCTGAACACTCATAAGTCCCAAAACACAAAAGACTCCAGCATGCTGCTAATGAATAGTGATGTTAACCTGAGCTGGTATGCTGGATTTCCATCAGCTCTGCTCGAGGGGCCACTGCATTTACCACTGCTGGTGTGAAGTAGGGTCACACACAAGTGGGAACCCTAGGATTCCCTCTTACTTGCATAGAAGTGAAGCCATTCAAGATTTCATCTTTTTTTTTTTTTTTCGTCCTAAAAACAAAAAAGCCCAACATTCAAAAGTCTCATGTCTTATGGACGAGAACGTGAGTTAAAAAGTAATAGAATTTCAGTGTGTCGGTTTGTACAAGGAGGAAGATGGATGTGAGAATTATAGTTTAGAACAGAGGCAGTTTCCACAGGAAACTCGAGATACTAGACAGCATTTGCGGGAACTTTGGATTGCAAAGCAAAGAGGATGTGAGTCAGTCACCATGTTTCCATACAGTCTAGTCCAGATGTAGTTGTTGCTCAAAAAGGCAATTTCATCAGACGTCTGTTCTTACTCCAGTATACAGTATATATGGGAGGGGAATCAATATGTCAGACTTTGCTTTGATAGGTGGTCATTTCAGCTTGGCTTACATCACAGTCCAAACAAACATAGCCAATTTAGTTGGTCCCGTGTTGAGCAGTCAATTGAATAGATTGTAAACGCTCCATTTTTCATTTCCATTTTAATTATTGCATGCATGTCAGATGCATGTTGTCCTTGTTTTACCAAAATTTAGCATGGTCATGGAATACAGCAACAGTTTGACATTTGCTATGCCAAACTGTCCTAGGCTCTCTGCACACGCACCACATTTCCTCTAATGTCTTTGACCTGGAAATAGAAATGTGGAGCGTGTGCAGAGTGCCTAGGACAGTTTGGGTCCAATGGACACAAGCAGGAGTAGGTTGACTCCGAACTGCATTGCCTGGATGTGTTAGTCTGAATTTTGAGAAGTTTAGTCAGACGTCTCCACCCCTCTGCCGGCCGGCTCCAGGCTTCACCTCAGACTTCTCTGCTCTTGCCATGATTCCTATTCCGGAGATGGTAAGGTTACTGTGTCCTGTCGCTTTGTCTCATTGGAGTTGTGGTTCTTAATCTGGATTTGCTTACATCACTTATTCCACTGACTGGAATAGGTTACAATTTGGGAACCATCACCAGAATGCCACCAGTGCAGAGAGCTGTGCACCTCCCTGCCCCGATTTTCCCCACCAGATTCATCCCCGTTTTCTACAGCTCTACAAGCCCCAGCAGCTCATTCTGATGAAAACAGATGATATGGTCGTGATAAAATTCTGCTCAATGTCAGTGATCGGCTTTGGCCATTCTACACAATCAAAATAAAAAGGGCAGAAATTAGCACCTTTGGTATGTGTACTTACATTTACCTTTAAATTGAGACAATATGGAAGCATCGCTTGCTGTAGGCCTACCACGTGACGTGCAGTTCACTGCGTAAAGCTAGCAAAGAGCGAAATGACTGAAAATGGAGCCGGGTTGGGGCTGTGGTAGCAATATTTCAACTAGCGTGAGTGGAAAATCCTGGCCGCATCCAGGTCTCAAAAAGAGGACAAATTTCCCAGGGAAAAGAAGATGACTGGTCACCCTATTGGTTTTGGTCAAAGCGGCGTGGGGCAAGTTTCAATCTGGCAAAATCAATAAAAATCGTAAAAAAAAAAAAACAAAAAAAGAAAGTATATCGTGATTTTTTTTTTTTGCCATGTCGCCCGGCTCTAATCTCTAAACTTTTTAGAGGAGTGATGGGTATACCCATTGTTTACCTGTGAGTAAAATAGAAGTAGTTCCCTTTTGTTTACCAGTTTTTAACATCTGTTAGTGAGTTTATGTGCTTGGAGAGAGTTTTTTTATGTTGTTATTGGCCTGCACTCCAGTTTTTAGAGAACAAAACCGCGTGACTGCAGGCATTAGTGAAGTGAAAGTGAAGTGATTGAAGTCATTGTGAAACGCTGCAGCACAGCACACGGTGTCGGAACGAAATATGCCCTCTGCTTTTAACCATCACCCTTGGTAAGCAGTGGGCAGCCATGACAGGCGCCCGGGGAGCAGTGTGTGGGGACGGCGCTTTGCTCAGTCGCACCTCAGTGGCACCTTGGCAGTTCGGGATTCGAACCGGCAACCTTCTGATCACGCTTGGCCACCGCTATTTAACAATGCGCGAAAATGTTTCTACAGGAATGTGCAAATGTGTGTGCTGCACAGGTACATAATTTTTGAAGTAGAACAAGCGAGGCGTGTGTCTGAATAAACTTGGCCTTTGCTCAGATTCTAGCATCTTCTTCGGCGCTAAACATGTATTGTGACTTCCACTTTAATAGAGACGCCCAAGCAAAGCCAGGCAGCTGCATATTAGGGCCTATTACGTGATTTCATAGCCCTCAGAAAATTGCTTCTATTCAAAACGAAACGGTGGGGGTTGGAGGAGGGGGGCGGGAGCGAGAGGGAGGGGTGGAGAAGACCCCAACACACAATCACGTCCTTTCAATTGACGATGGCAAGGTTGATGACAACACGGCCATTGTGTTTTAATGATAATACCACAGAGGCATCTGTCCCCCTCATCAAGTTCCCAGTTTAATTCACTGCTCTGTCGGTGGCGCTCGTGCCATTATGCGCCAGCGCTTCACTCCGCGAGTAATCACCCCCACCCCCCCCACCCCACCCCTCCCAGTCTTCACAGAAACAACGGGGGTGGGGGGGGGGTTCAAGATACCGAGATGTGGCACTGAAGTGGTGGGGGCTACAATTAAGACTGCCAGTTCTGACGTGTCGCAGGCCTCGACACCCCCCTGCTCGGGCGTTCCCAGCCCCCAGCGCAGTTTATTTACTATGCCCACCCGTAATTACAATTACCGTGTCATCTGGTGCGGGGCAGCGCTCACGCCATTGTGCAGAGGCGCGGGGAGCAGATCGCGCGCCCAGGAAAGTGGCAGCTAAGTGCTGCAGTCCCCGCCAACTGACAGCGGAAGGAAACTTTGATACGTTGATCAGGTTTTAATTAGATGCCGGAGGGAAGGGACGGGCGACGGAATGGCGCTAATTCCTGTTTTTCCTCCCAGGATCACAATGTCTAATTAGTTAAGTGGCAGTAAGCGCGCTCCCGCTCCTAGGAGCCATGTGATTACGGACACAAATAAATGTCAATGCTCTTCAGTGCTAAGTGCAGTGTAGCCCATCTCGCAGGAGTTGTTTTTGACCCCAAGTGTGCGAAAGTTTGAGTTTTCATTAACAAATTTGACTTTCCAGTAAAAATGCTCTTCGTTTTTTTTAATGCCAGTGTGTCTCGGAAGAAGTCACTGCTGAGGACATGATAACATGGCTTCACGGCAAACAAAAACGACTAAAGTGTTGCGATTCTGTGCTTGAATGTCCCTCAAGAAGTAAGCAGGAACTTTAGACCCAAGATGGTCTGAAGACTTTGCTGAGCTGCTTCATTAGGTTCAGGAGTAGCCGGCGTAAAGAAAGTTGGCTCCCAGCATTATTATGGCTTACGGCGTTCTGTGACGCGCTGACTGCCTGTGTTATGAACAGACGTGCTTTAATGGCAGAGATGACACCATGTCGTAATGCATCACCGAGGAGGTGCGCTCAAGGCCTGTTTTCCTCTGGTCCTCAGTGTCTCATAAGGTGATTGAGGAGGTGAACTGCATTCAAGAGAACCTGGAGATTGAGAAGACCTGCCGCCAGAGCGTGGAGGCGCTGGCCTCTAAGGTAACGCGAGTACTTCCTTCTTGTTTATTCTTTTTGTGAACGTGGAGATAGCCAATGAGTAATTAATGGTAATGTGATATTCCAGAAAGAGGGACATTTTTTCCTGTCCTGTAATGCCAGTCACAGGTGGATGGTCAGCTGTGTTGGTGAAAGTTTATGTTTGTTCTCCTGTTTCTTCGTTTCAACCATAAACGGGTATATTGCATGATGTGAGTTATTGCGTTTGCTATGTTTCTGATCAATGTATGATGAACATGTTTGCCATCCTGGTTCTGATGGCGTCTGTATCCCCTGCCTGGATCCTGGATTTCTTGCTCTGTGGTGAATGACAGATGTCCAGACATCATAAACACATCCAGAGAATGACATTTTTTTTTTTCTTTCTTTCTTCAATAATGCACACAATCGTCTGTGTCCACGGGGCATCTGGACAAAAGAGATGGCCAGTCCACCTGGGCTCCGGAGTGCATGTGGGGTTATTTGCAAAGGATTCTGGGTAGAAGCCAGTATTACGTTTTCGGAATCCTTCGCAGGGACTCTTTGCAGGTGTGAGGCGGCATCATCGTTTATGATGTCTGGAATGCTGGGTGAGCCAGAGACGACATTAGCCCTCGCCTCATCTCCACTGCGGACGAAGCGATCAGGGCATGATAGACCCGCGCCACTCGTCTTTTTGATGGACGGAGCTTAAGCGGAGGTTCGGCCTGATAACCACATAGGAAGAGGCAGATGAGAAAGCGCCTCGGTGGAGGGCAGGAGTGACGGATAGAAACTGTTGTCAAATTGAAAGAGGCAGGTGGGACGGGAGCGGGCGGGCGAGCAGCTGCAGCGCTGCCAGAGCGGCCGGGCCAACAGAGCGGCTGCACGTCGCAGATCACACTGCTACTCGGGAGGAGAAAATAAGGCTTTTCTCTTCCCCGCTCTTCTCCGCCGCTGCTGCCGTCCGGCGCAGCTGGCGAGTAGCAGAGTGTGAAAGTGGAACAAAGGCCTGTCTGTCTCTGCACATTTACACAAAGACACCATCAGCACTAATTAAACGAATTCTGCACGAAACACGAGTTAAAGTCTTCTGCTGGCTATGCCTGTAAAAAGGTCCTGTTGCACAGCGAAGTGCAAGTCTCCGGTGGTATGGATGGCTGGCATATTGAGTTAAGCGAGTAGAATATGAACTGGTCACCAGAAGACATCTCTTTCATATGTTAATGACAATTCCTTCAAGTGAAAGTGAAGTGATTGTCATTGCGTAGCACAGCACAGCACACGGTGACACAACGAAACGCGTCCTCTGCTTTGAACCATCACCCTTGGTGAGCAGTGGGCAGCCATGACGGTGCTTTGCTCAGTGGCAATGTTTCTCCGCACAGTTATGGGCCGACATAAACCCGGCTACATAAAGTGCAAACATGGGACACAGGCACTGCGAGAGTAACATTTAAGGCAAAACGAATGTAGACAACAAATAAAAGGGACAGTGAATGTGATGTAAGGTGCCAAATAAAAATACAAAGTTACTGCTATGCAAAATGGAACAGTGCAATAATAGAAAATACAGTCATCTGTGTGTGTTTGTGTGTGTATGTGTGCCAGTCCAGTCCCTGAGTGTTCAGGTGTCTGAAGACCTGTGGAAGGAAGCTGTTGCACAATCTGGCAACGTTTGGGTCCTGGACATGTCCAGGAGTTTGCAGCACTCCCTCTGGCATGCATCACAGCTTCTAAACACTTTTTGTATCCAAGAGTCTTTCAGGTCTTTGGGGATTTTCGCACATTCGATCCTCGTTAACGACGTCTTTATTTGCCAAGAGTAATTCTGATGGATTCATTCATTCATGTTGCATGAATGTCCACAGATTTTCAAAGATGTCTTGGCCAGGGGGGACTGTGAGAGACATGACAGAACATTCATCTTATGCCTCTTGAAGTTCTGCGTTGTAGATTTTGGTATTTATTCAAATCCATTTACCCTCTACCAAATGTTCCCCGAGCCACTGGCAGCAACACAAGGCCGAAGCATAATCCGTCCTCGCTGATACTAAATAGTTATTTTCCTTTTTTTCTCCAAACACACCTTTGCATATTGTGGCCAGAGGACGTTTCCAAAATGCATCATGCTTGTTTAAATATTGATTACTGCAGATGCAGGGCTTTGTAGGAGGCAGGAAATGTTTTCTTCTGCTGACTCCACCACATAGGTCAGAGCACCACCGCTCCACTCCAATGTCTTTCAGTCATTTTTGTAGGTCCCCCTGACCTCAGCTAGCCCTCCACGGTTCCCTTTAACCTTCTCGTGGCCTTCTCCTACTTTATGAGCATCAGTAAATTTTATTTAGACACAGGTCTGAGGGGTCTTAGAATTTATAGCTATTCATTTGCATTGAATAGCATAAAATCCTGAATACAAATATCCTGAATACCATATTAAAGTTTAAACCTTTTCAGTTCTTCTTTGTACTTAACTATTCACAGTAAACGACATTTTAATCAAAAGCGCTTTTACATGCCACAGCAATGAAGGAAAATGAAAGTTTCATTCTTTGCTTTTTGAATGCAGTGTGTCTGATTGATTGTAGGGACACTGAGGCTTGTAAAGGGTTGTGACTGTAGAACTGCTAAAAAGAGAATTTTCATCACAGAACGATGTGACGTGACTTTACAGAAGTTAAAGTGCTCACATAGCCAGGCAGAAGGAGACACAATGGCAATAAATCTGTTCAAAGTCAGCCATATAAGAGAAAACATGGAAAACCTATCTTATATATCCTGAATGTATTATAAGCTAAAGAGCAGAATATCTGCTACAAACAATGTTTATATTAACAAAGACTGGTTCAGAATCATTAGATTCAGATATGAATTGATATTCTTCCACTTGATGTTAATAAACTTTTATGTTATCATTAGGGTGTTAAAATGAACACGTTGATCACTACAAGATTGAGACTGACGGTGAAAAATGTTTAATTCAGATGATGCCTCTTTTGCATTACGGTGACAAACGGCTGGCACGGCGCTGAAACACAAGAGCAACATGATCTACCTGTGTCTGGGGGCAGTGGTGGCCTAGCGGTTAAGGAAGCGGCCCCATGATCAGAAGGTTGCAGGTTCGAATCCCGATCTGCCAAGGTGCCACTGAGGTGTCACTGAGCAAAGCACCGCCCCCACACACTGCTCCCCGGGCGCCTGTCATGGCTGCCCACTGCTCACTTAGGGTGATGGGTTAAATGCAGAGGACAAATTTCACTGTGTGCACCGTGTGCTGTGCTGCTGTGTGTCACATGTGACAATCACTTCACTTAACATATGTCTTCTTTTTCAGGCTCACCCAGACAGGTGGACATTTTAATAATAAAAATAATAAAAAATAATTAATTGCGATTCATTCATAGCATTTACATTTACATTTACAGCATTTATAGCAACATGTAAAATTAATCAGTTACATATGTTAGTGGATTGACAGCCATAATTTTAGTTTTTTAAGCACGTTTCTTAGACCCAGCCCTCAATAGGGAGGATCAGAGACAGACGTGCTGCTCATATTAAGGTTTTTTTTTTTTTTTTACTCAGAATCAGCTCATGTGCACAGGTCCATCCTCAGGACCAATTTCAATAGCAGAGCAGACTGTCATAACATTTTTTTTCTCGGCTGTCAACTTTGAAGTTATGTTGCAAAATTATAGTTTTGGTTCATGACAAATTTGCATTTAAATAGCCAAGATAATTTAGCTAGGTGTGACGTTTGTTTTTTAAACCTCAAATTTGTTAAATGGCCTCCTTTTTTTGTCATTTGATTTTCTCCTTAAATGCTATTTGTGGTTCTGTATGAAAAGCGGAGCTTTTTCTTTATAAGTTCCAGGGTTGTGAATTAAAAGGCGGTGTTCAGAGCAGCACGGTCGGACGCCCGCCTGTCAAATCAAAGTGCAATCTAAACACATGACATTTTGTTTTGATGTTTGATTTAAGATGATGAGGGGGCCGGGGCTTTGTAATGGTGACCTCTGTATAGAGAGCGCCGCTGCTCGTCTGCTGGCTCGTCTTGATTTGCCCGAGGGTGTAATTTTTTCACATCCGCTCTCATCAATAGTAGATTATTATCAAAGAGCCTGATTTTTTTTTATC
Organism: Denticeps clupeoides; assembly: GCF_900700375.1. Classification (NCBI taxonomy): domain Eukaryota; kingdom Metazoa; phylum Chordata; class Actinopteri; order Clupeiformes; family Denticipitidae; genus Denticeps; species Denticeps clupeoides. The sequence goes on from NC_041714.1 coordinate 6,892,143, forward strand.
TCAGTATTATTTTGTTGATTGCATTTTTTTTTATTTAAAAATGACAAATAGAAAAAAAGCAAAATGGCAGCAATCTTCTCTGACTTGGATGTCATTAATAAATGCCTCGATTAAGGATGGCTGGCTTCAGTGGCACTCTGGTTGAACCAGCCTTTCCTTGTGAAATATGCATAATTGAACATGCCTTTGCTTGGTCTTCGGGGGGCGTTCAGGCGTTCATCAGTTTTTACTTAGTGGATTCCTTAATTAACTTGTATGGCCGTTTCAAATTCAATAAGGTTATTTCAGGAGGGAAGAGTGACAGGTATATGAAAGTGTAAAGTGCATGTAGTGAATTAGGACTGCATATAGACGCATCTTTATGAAGAACTGTAATTGGGTTTAAAAGCAGACCCATGTTCCTCTGCAGTTCCGGCAGTCTCTTATTTCAGAATTTAGTGCTGTGGGAGTTTGTTGGTGTTTGACAGGGAGAAGTATGCTCACGTGATGGTTTGATGTCACAGCTGGGTTATAGACTGGTTATTTGTTCCATACTCCAGACGTCTTCCTTGCACCCTGTGGCAGATTTCGTAAACAATTTCATTGGATTCACCGGTGGCATGTATTTTATGTACAGTAAATTTAGTACACTACTCACAGTTCTGGAAACACTTAACACTGGTGGGAATGTCACCAAGACAGGCATGGTCACAGGACTGCTGCCAGCATTGCTGCAGAGGTTGTAGAGGTGGGGTGATCCCCACCCTTTCGCAAACAGGCCCATAGGCCAGTATTTTAACACGATAACAACCCCAAACACCTCCAAGATGACCACTGCCTTGCTAAATAAACTGAGGGTAAAGGTGCTGGACGGTCGTCATGGTGGAGTGGAAGTGCATACCAGTGGCAACCTGTGACGCTCTAGTGAATTCCATGGAGAAGACAGATAAGGCAATGCTGGCAATGACACAATTTGGATATTATTTTGAGAGGACAGAAAATTTATACTTTTTTTTACTAGATGTACACTGACTACTTTACATTCTATCATTTACATTTACAGCATGTTGCATACATCCAGAGCGACTAACATAAGTGCTTTAAAATAGCAATTATTGAAATCATTTACCTTTTTTACATAAGATGCCTTTAAATCAAAGTATTTCCTGAAAAGGAAGGTTTTTAGCTTGCATTTGAAGATCTTTAATGACTTATCTGTTCGAACAGTCTAGTGGAAGGTCATTCCACCAACAATGAGCCAAGGCATAGAAGAGTCTTGATCAAGGAGCGACAACCCGCATATCTGGAACCGCATGCGGCTCTTTTATCCTTACACTGAAGCTCCATGTGGCTATTGTTAACTGTCATCCCCCAACCTCACCACTCAACTGCAATCTTCAATATCAGATGATGTCCTGCCATCCAGGATATACCTGTACATCTGGTGGTGGAAAAGATAAGAAAGGTTTGCTGTTATCTGCATAACAGTAGTAGGATACTCCATGCAAGGATGACCTGTAAAGTGGTGTAAAGGGAGAACAGGAGAGGTCCAAGTACTGAGCCCTGTGAGACACCAGTAGAGAGCTTGCAGGGAGGAGATGTAGTCCCGTTCCTTGTCACCTCATAAGATCTGCCCTCCAGATAAGAAGCTGATACAGAGCTAATAATTTCAAAGCTCCTAAGTATGGGCAAGAGGGTATCAAAGTATCTTCAGTGTTGTCTAAACTAAAGATATAATGAAATATTTAGTTTTATGGGTCTGCTTTTAAACCCAATTACAGTTCTTCATAAAGATGTGTCTATATGCAGTCCTAATTCACTACATGCACTACACTTTCACCTGTCACTCTTCCCTCCTGAAATAACCTTATTGAATATCTACCACCCATGCCAGGTTCCACTGTAATATAAAGTGTTGTTGTCAAACTGTTATGGCTGATCAGTTTATGCCTCTGTTTTTTCTTATTTGAAATTTAGAAGAATTCTTATGATTGGCTCTACTCAGCATAAATGTGGCATCAAATTTGTTTTTAAAGCAGGTTTTCTAGCTAATTATACTTTTTTAAATGAACAGACAAGGCTCCTCACTGCTTATGGATTGAACTGATTTTATTGAGGTCAAGGTGCCGGTTTTCCTGCAGTCCATTTTCATTCCTTCTTCAGCTGAACTGCCAGAACAGGTCACTGAAGAGGAAGTCCATGCTGTACTTGGCCCAGCTTGGCCCTGAGGCTCTTACTGAGATCAAGCTGGAGGATGATGAGGATGAGGAAGCGGATGATGAACATGCCTGCACCTCCATCCACTGTCAGAAAGTTATTGCAGGTGTGTCCTTCCTCACTGGTTCTGAATTTAATATTAAAAATGACAATAATGTTTGCCTGAATGTGTTTTCTCTCTGCATGAGTTAGGGCTTCGAGAGAAGCTGGGACAGACACTGGAGGAAAAAAAGCACGTCAGCTCAGATCTGGAAGCAACAAGAGAGAACCTGTCCAAAACACGAGACGAGGCAAGAAACAAAGGAAACACGGAGTGGATAAGTCAAATGTGTAGCTTCTCTTTCAAAGCAACTCAAAACTGTCTGCAGGCCTCCACCAGTGGCAGTAGTTTGTCCACTTTTGTCACTTTGTCATCTCCCTCTCTTTTTGCATGTCAGCTGCTGACGGAGAAGCACGACAATACCATTTTGATAGCGGAGAACGTGGCACAAAAGAAGCTCTTGGCGAAATATAACAGAGGTGAGACCTAGAACTCACTCTGCAGCACAGTGTCACTAAGCTCAAGCAAAAATAAATAAATTAAGGCAATTCCCTTTCTACCGAACGTTCCTCATAACCGCAGCGCAGGAAGAGTCAAGTATATCCTGGACCTCCACGCTGCTTCTGACGAGAGGCCAGCACTAATGACAGTGCGGAGACATACAGGAGATAAACACACACACACACATATGGATGTGGCTCCATTCTCTGTCTCATTCTATTTGCCACACACACCTTTGACTCATTGTATTGAGCCGGCAGCCGCTTAAGCCTTCCTGTCTAATGTCTCAAGGATGTCATGGTCATATATTACAGCTCATTTTGACTTCAGTGGATTGTTGACCCGTAATGGTTTGGGTGGCAGGAGTGACTGTAGTGAACAATAGCTGTGGAGTGCCAGGGCAGATCTGAGGTCAGTTTTTGCTCATGGTTCCTAATGAACGTGGTTGAAGGGTAGACAGAAAGAAAGGAATCTTAGATCAGCACTCAGGCAAGAAAGTACCTTGTGTTTTATGAATCGATTTATTCTGAGCTCCTCAATGGCTTTGTCCTTGGGGCTGAATGCCTAGTTGATTCGGTTCTGAATGTTTAATTAATTTACTGTCTGAGGCGGTTGACTCTGTGCACCTCCAGCTGTCTGACAGCCGCATTGTGTACTGCTACGCCTTTTTGCTATTGCTATTTACCACAAATTGACACCATCTCACAATGTGTGTGACACCTCCATGATGTCTACTTCTTACAAATCTGGTCAGACAAGGCCATGAGACATGCAGAGGGTCCCTTGAAGGACATTAGTACAAATATTGTTTGTTTGTATGTCTATGTGGGTGTATATGCATTTGTTGTATTCAAATAAACCAATAGAAACTTAGAAGAAAAAAAAAGTTTTTTTTGGTTCCTAAGGTTAAAATCGAATAAATAAAAACATTTGTCATCTTGTCTGTGCGTGAATATGTTTTCTGCAGTGTCCCACTTCGCTGTGGAGGAGTTTGAGGTTCTAGAGGAGACCCTGCAGTTGGAGAAGGACCTTCGCTCTGAGGCTGAGAAATTTGCCCGGGAGGCAAGAGCCCCTCCCACCAAACACACACCACGCACCCACCATTGCTCACGTCTGCTGTTTTCCACTGCAGAAATGACCACATAAATAAGATCTTCATAACTTACATACACCTATATTTTGGTCACAATCAATCAATTGGCCTGTAGGTTAAATGATCATTAGCTTTTTTACTAGTCTTAGTATCATTATCTATAGGAACCCTGGTGTAGTCAAATGTAGTTATATTAATTTTACAGTTTCTAGTGGTATTCTTTCATATTCTGTCTACTTTATTCAGAAACATACTCATTCTTTCTTCCTAAGCTTTTACAGGAAAGTGCTGTAGCTAGTAAATGTTCAGTCTTACGTTTTAAATAAGATATAGAGATGATATGGTTTTCATTCAGGTCTATTGGTTGTAGCCTTTGAATGACATATTTAAAAAGTAAAAGTAAAACCTCCTAAACATATTTATGCAAATGAAAATATCACAAAAACATGGTACCAACCTTGTGGGGAAGGTTAGGTTGAGGATATAAGTGAAGAGCATGCTCTTCACTGACAAGTCTGAGCCTTATCAGGGCTCTTAGTTTGTAAACTCAATATTCTATAGAAATCAAACGAGAATTGCTGGTGTCTTCCTCTTGTAAGTCGCTTTGGATAAAAGCTTCTTCTAAATAATGTAAAGTAAATATAACTCTTAAATCATACTGTTAACCCTGCTAGATTCTGATGTGTACATCAATGCGAAATGCTTGTTTGCGCAGATGTTGGTGGAGCAGAAGAAGCTGAAGAGGCAGAGTCAGATCATTCTGCAGAGCGTGACACCCAATGAGACCCTGGAGCGAGCATTGCGGGAGGTGGCTCAACTCACCCATTCCCTGGAGAGCCAGAAGCTAATGCACCAGCAACAGGTCTGGCTGTGCCCGCAACATATTAGGTTCCCTCAACCTTTAAAGATACGAGTGAGCTTATGGTCAGGTTTGATTTCAAGAATATCTTGAAAATGTCGTCTGGACATTTGGAAAATTAAATAACTGAGTTCATTGGAACTGAACTAGAAGAATCTATTACCAGCATTTAAATTCAGAATACAGGGTATCTACTGAAAATGTTTTAATATATTAAACCCCCCAATTAGCAAATGTATTTTAGGCACAACAAATTATTTGATGACAGGTTACATGGGCTGTAGTATTAGAAACTACAACCTAGACCAATGTGGAACTGACAACTCATATAAACTTTACAACCCATTTGGAATTTATCAGCATGCAGTTAGATGCTTATTGCTGTAAAAGCAATTGCAAAGAGAAAGAGTCTTCTTAAGTACTTTATTTGCACATATTGCAACTAACACAGGCCTTTATTCAGTAATCTCACAACCTGTCAACCCCAGCGTAATACAGCATGCACCAGATCCACCACAACAGTAAGCAAACTCCAGGGTTTAGAGCAGAAGAGCATTTTACACACAAAACACCAGTCATACAATAGATAAACTGTTCCAATTTGGCAAACAGATATTTGCTTTGTGTGTACGTAGTTCTATTTGGGCAGTGATGGCCTAGCGGTTAAGGAAGCGGCCCCGTAATCAGAAGGTTGCCGGTTCGAATCCCGATCCACCAAGGTGCCACTGAGGTGCCACTGAGCAAAGCACCGTCCCCACACACTGCTCCCCGGGCGCCTGTCATGGCTGCCCACTGTTCACTCAGGGTGACGGGTTAAATGCAGAGGACAAAGTTCACTGTGTGCACCATGTGCTGTGCGGCTGTGTCACAAGTGACAATCACTTTCACTTCTCTTCACTATTTTTATTAGCGTGGATGCAAAATCTGTCTTAAATTTCATATTTCTTAGAGGCAACTTAGAAATTATTGAATTTCACTTAAGGAAATCTACAGATCACAACACTACACAGCAGCTGTCTGGCAGACGAGGGGTCCTGAAGTGGCAAACTTTATTTTATATACAAAATGGATGGTCATAAAATCATTCATAATTTATAATTCCACAACAAAGGCCTTAGAAAGACCTTGGGTCCGACAGTCCACAGCAAGTAAATTTCTGGCCATGCGATCTGCCATTGAGATGTACAGCACCCTGTCATGCCCAGAGACAATATTTGAGAGGAGAGACAGAAAAACATTGTAGTGGTCTTTGGGTTTGGTAATTACTCTTGGCAGTACTTACCGCAACAACCACCGGGTTTCAGGAAGCCAGAGAATCGCAGAGACTCAATTCAGGCAGATTCTAGCAATTATCATCGAGTGAGATCCCTGCTCTCTAGTGCAGAGGGCTAAAAAGGTGAGCCTGGCTTTCATTTTAAGAACAATTAACATATTATTAGAGGGTAGAGAAAACGCCGGCTGGCGCCATTCCACACCTACTTATCAACAATTATCACCGCAGGCGCTGCGTTCATTCGGGTCTTTGTAATGTCAGCTTGCTGTCACTGTATTTAATCTGTGTGTGTGTGTCTTTAGCATTAATTATTTATCGATTTGTTGATTAGATGTGAAGAATTTATCACTTGGAAGGTGAGTTGTAGAGGAAATTCTGACATTAGTTTTACAGGTTAGAAAATGATTGACTTCTGTAGTACTTTCGTGGATTTCGTGTACTCGCTGCTTAGCATGACCCCGCCCATAACACTTCTCAACTTAAAAGCTAGATGACATTAACATCAGTGGTCAGTGACAAATGGCAGAAAAAAATTGCAGACTGAGAGGAACAAGATTGTTGTTAGGTAGATCAATGTCCACGGGTCCCAAATTCTGTCTCTGGTGGTACTGGACCAATAAAGCTGCTAGAAGGTGGTAATTGTAAATGACACTTGATGAATGGCCTTGATTTCCGGGTGTTCACTGGGCAAAAATTTGACAATTTCTTCCATCCTTCCATATATCCTCAAATACCTGACAATAATTTCATACACTTTCACATACTTTCCTTTATACAATCTCACACACACACACACACACACACACACACAGATCCAGGAGATGGAGCAGAAGCTTCTTAGTGCCCCACTGCAGAAGGAGGTGGCAGCCCTGCAGCGGAAGGTGGAGCTTCTGGAGGAGGAAAAGAAGGAATATTGGGAGAGATGCACTAAGGCAGAAACAGATGCCAAGGACATGAGGTTCAGAGGTCAGTGGTCAACATTATTCTTTTACACAAGGTATGTCTCATTTTGGGTGTCACATCCTTGTAAGGTTGCATCTGACGACTGAATGAGTCACTGAATGTGTCACAAAGGCTCCTCTAAAGCAGCCCATGAAATTGTCCTTCTCCTGCTTGGCTGGCACTTAAGTATCACCAAGATGTGTGCCGATTTCTGCTGGTGATGCAAATATTAAATAGTCCATAGGCTAGAGCATCAAATTTAACAAATTTAGCATCCAGCCCCCAAAATGACACACCCACAGTCAATCATCAGAACATCCAGCCTCACTGAGGGCATCCATGCAATATAAGAAACATCACTTTGTAATACGCCAGAGAATTGTGCTCATATATGATGTCCAAGAGTATCAGTTTAATCTTTTAACCAAACAGGTCTTTTGACTGTGCCAAGGGGCCTTTAAGGGCCAGTGGTAGTCTAGCAGATAAGGAGGTGGACTCGTAACCGAAGGGCTGTGGGTTAAAATCCTGAGCCACCAGTGCCACTGAGGTCCCCTTGAGCAAGGTACCATTAAAACACAATTTTCCCCAGGTGCCTTTCATGGCTGCCTACTGCTCATTAAGGTGATGGCTAAATGCAGAGGACAGAAAAAAGTAACTCCACCAACCGTCATGGCTTCCAAACATGCAAAGCATTGCAGTTGCTTGGTGATTGGATGTAAGCGCAAATGTATTTTTTAATTTATGTCACATGAAACTCAGTGGGCTTATTACATTTTTTTCTGCGTCAATGCTGACACGACTTCCAGTCTGCATCAAACATTGTGGTTGCTGAATAGTGGTGATGACGTAATTTCCGAGAACGTCCCCTCAACTTCTGTAGGCTGCTCTCCTCCTCAATATCATATAAAGCTACACAATCTGAAACGGTGTATCCTGGGGAAATCTCATTGTGGGACTGGCTAAAAGTGGCTAAAGTTCTGTGCCAAGTCTGAATTTCGGAAAGATACTTCATATACTGTACAGTATTAGGAGACCACTAAGACCGATATAAAAGAAAAACTAATTTTCATGTCAGGGTACCTTATACCGTAGCATCCTTTATCATGGAGAAGTTTTAGTTTCTAAACTTCACTGGTTCACTGGAAGGGTCCCATGGAAATTAGAACCTTATGTGCTACCCTACATAACTTAAAATAAAATGTGATGCTGAAGTGGTCGAATGGCATCCCTACTTGCTTACAATTGTGAATTCCAACAGGCCCACAGGTGGTGTTGTAATAATAAATGGATGTTGGGGTGCCGTCAATATCTTCAGAATGTTTCCTTTTTCATGTCCGTTTCCGTGTCTGTACTTGTGTCATGTAGTGGAAGAGCTGAAGAAGAACCTGCAGCAGGCCAGTAACCCGGTCCCTGCTCCTGCACCTCCTCCACCCCCTCCTCCTCCACCACCCCCACCTCCGCCACCACCCCCAGGCCTGTCGCTTTCTTCCAATCCCCTCAGGTGAGACTTTCAGCATTCACCTCAAACTGAGATTTTGTCAAATTACTGAATTGACTATGTTAAACTCCCGAATGTGCAGTATTCTGCCTTTTTTTCAGATTAGTTCTAGCGTGTTCTTTTATATCAAACGAAACCAAGATCTCTTTGAAGCTTTTTTCTTTCTATATGCATACCTGCCTCTTCATCTCAAGCCTGCATTTAACATTTATCCTGCCTGTGCAACTGATTGCAGTCAGCAAGCTTGATAAAATTAAAATATGAAGCTTTTTTTAATCATCATGGTATTGGTTAATAATTTAATAAATACAATTAACATAAAATGCCAATGAATAGTCATTACTCTAATGTGACCAGATCCGTTATCCTATAATTTTCTTGATGTATAAAAAGTCATTTTTAGACAAAGTAATTATACTTTTTATATAATTTATTGTGTGTATATGTATAGTATTTTAAAATTATGTATATGTTCTAAATGTTCCCTATTACCATAATGGTATTTCACCTGGCTTCATAATAATAATTAATTGTCTCACCTTGTCATTCTGGATAATGCTATTTTAACATTGGAAAAAATCTCACTCACTCACTTTGCATAAGTCCTATTCATGATTGCATCTCTGGGCACCAAAACCATACATACACACTCAATATTAGGCAAGTACTTTGTACAAATATTTGTACAAAAAATTTAGTAAAAAGGAAAAGTATAAAAAAAATCAGTAAAATGAGGCAGATCATTTTTTGATATCAGTTTGACAGACTTTACTAGGTAGTGATGATAATAACAAGATATAATCTTGACTTGTCAAGTACTGAAGGCCATTCATCCCACTAGAAATGGTATGCCGCATGTTGCTGGTCAACCCCTCTGTAGGTTGAAGACCCTCTACTTCTTAAGACCACTTGGTGTATTTATTACTCAAAACTCTGGGGGAAAAAAGGGGATCAGAATGCATTTACTTAGCATTAGGAATTCTACATTCATTTTAATTAAGCCTATTGCCATTGAGAAACTAAGAAGGAAACATTTTCATTTCAAAAATAGCATAGAGTAAGACTTCATTCTGAACATTTCGACAGGAACAGCAGTTTAGTAGAAAAGAGCAAATACAGCAGAAGAGTTAACTGTGAATTATTCAATTTGAAAGGGTCTTTAGTTATTCCAGCATCATGCTTAAATTTTATCCATGTATGGTGTTTAAATTTTTGCAGGTCCAGTCAAGGGGTGGAGCCAAGTTATATGTTCTTCATGAGCCAAAATGAGCCAAAGTCAACAAAAGATCATAGTCCTAAATGACAATAATATGCAGAATTTGAATCACTTGGTAGACATTTAAATGGGATAATGATGAAACATCTCTCAATTGACAAAATTGTGAATGGAAGATTGGTCAGAATTCCTTCCTTCCAGACTGGTGGTCTGCATTATCATAATGTATTATTTCTGCTAGGGGGGGTCATACTAGGTTCTCAGATAAAAAGTGAACTTATTTTTTTCACAAAAGACTTTAATATATAAAGTGTGTAATGTTTAGTTATATTAAAAATACATCGTATTTGAGAAGGGGTAAACTGGGGAGCAGCTCTATTGATGGGCATGTAATCCTTTTTCCACCCTGGCAGCTCCCTCTTATCGATGTTACGGAAAAAGAAAGACCCCAGCACTGATATTCCTTTGGTGGCTCAAGATTCCGCAGTTAAAGACACAGCTAAGGACACAGTAAAGGACTCTGGTAAGATTTTGGATTTGTTGTGGTTTCTTCTTTTCTTTTTTTAGTGAAGAAGTACTGTGGTACTCGAGAATTCCATGTGCCAAGGATGTCCTGTGTAATGGCCATCCATCAGCCCCACCTCAGAAACAGTGGAAGGGCCAGTGAAGGACAAACACTAGCTGTTGCTGACATGCCAGGCATTCTCTTCAACCATTTGCAGCAACAATAAGCAAACCTTGAGCAGATTGGTTGCATGTTTGTGGCATTTATATAGTCCCACAATGCACCATGTAGCAGCCTTATTGTTTTGCCAGAGCTAGAATTGGGCCTTCAATGTGCCGTAGTACATTTTAAGATTATGGGGACCTTTTAACGTGTTATCCTTACTCTTCATGCACATGCGGTTCTTAACATTTGTTGGAATCTTTGTAAAAAATATAGGGAAACATTGAATGTGTTTATTTTCTGTTCTCCTGCACAACAAGACAAGCAAAAGTGGCTAGCAATGAGCACAATAAAAAAAGTCATTTACGATGCATGTCAAGTGGATTGCATCTCATAGTCCTTGTGACCTCTGGAAACAACGATAGGGAAGGTTACGCATGTGCAGAGATGCACACAATGTATGGCATGTTGCAGGAAGAATGGGGGGGGTCAGTGGATTTTTTCACGCCACAAGGTGCTTTTGTTTCTCACACAGTTTCTGTGAACTGGAGACAGATGTGTGTGTGTGTGTGTGTGTGTGTGTGTGTGTGAGTGTGTGAGTGTGTGAGAAAACACCGGGAGGTCTGGCACCAGCGATCATTCCACGGTCCCTTAGATCACACGTCTATTGAGTGTATTGACCCACATGATTTGCTGTTTAGCTGCTCGTGGTAATGAGCAGGTGTAGCGGCCACTGAGCGAGTGTTCAAGGGTTATCTGAAATGTGTGTGTGCTCAGAGAAAGATGTGAAGCAGCAGGCTGTGGATGAAATGATGGAGCGCATTAAGAAAGGCATCCGCCTCCGGCCCGTCGGACAGACACCCAGCAAGAGCAGACCTCCACAGGTAGAACCCACGCACGCACACATACACACTGTTCACACTGAACTAGAACTTGAAGCTTGTTTATTAGTATTGATGTCAATACTAACTTTTTGGTTCATTACTGTCAGAATGCCATGGCTGAGCTGGTCTGGAAGAACGAGGGGGCATGGCCAATTTAATGCGCTTATAGCCGTCTGAACGCTAATGTACTTCCTCTGTGTTTAACAGCGCGAGCGACTCCCCTCCAGCTCTGCCATCCAAGAGCTCAGAGGAATCCTGGTAAATCACTTGCAGTTTGGAATACACTCGCTTCGTTCTTTTTTTTTTGTGATATTTGCTAACCGTTGTGTACTCTGTGTGTGTGTCTGTGTGAGTGCAACAATGTGCAGAACACATTCAAGCAACCTGTCCAAGCTGAGCAGAATGAAGCTGGTCTACAAAGAACAAACGCACCCTCAGAGCTGGAGCGAGTGTTGCTTAGGCGACGAGGTGTGCTTCAGAATGCACAGGACAACAGTGAGACTCTTTTATGTTTACGATTTACACACACACACACACACACACACACACACACACACACACAGACTGCTGTGCATCTGTGCTAATCACCACCTTCTGTTTTTCTGTGATTTAGTGAAGAAGGACGCACACAACAACATTGAAATGTTGGCTGCAAAGCAAATAACACTGCTGAATGTTGCAAGTTCTTATAAACTGTTTTAGGCCAAATTTAATTTAATTTCAAATGTGTATCATTTCTTTCAGTACTTGGGCAGTCCACAAAACAGTTTTCTGTATAAATGATTTTGCATATGTAAAATTAGATGTATATACAACCTTTAAGGGGCTTCCCTACTACTTGTCTGGTTGTTTGGATAAGATTTCAGGTTTTGGTTAGGACAGGGTTTGGCTCCATCCTCTTCACTGTCTGTTTTATTTGCTGTGAGGAAGGAGAATGTGATAATGCTGCGCTGCTTATGATACCACTGCTTACAGTTGTCATAATGCCTTCCTATGGTGGCTAATAAGTTCTATCACTCACCGAGTGAGTTGATGAACATTTCTCCTCCCTGCACACAGAGCTTAGAGGGAACTGCGAGTGGCTGCCTTCTTGAAAACGACAGAAAACTTAATTGGGTGTTACGGATTGTCAGCACAGACCATTTAAATGGTTTAGAATAAGGATCTAGGTGTGACAGTAAATCGAAGCTTTCCTGGATATTTGCAAATATTAATTCAGTCACTGTTGATTTTACATATAAAGCTGTGTTTTAAGTCGTAAGTGTGTGTGTGTGTGTGTGTGTGTATATATATATATATATATTCGAACCGGCCGCTTCCAAGCGGTTAAGGAAGCAGCCGGTTCGAATCCTGAGCTGCCAAGGTGCCACTGAGCAAGGTACCGTCCCCACACACCCGGGCGCCTGTCATGGCTGCCCACTGCTCACAAAGGGTGATGGTTAAAAGCAGAGGACACATTTCATTGTGTCACCGTGTGCTGTGCTGTGTCACAATGACAATCACTTTACTTAATAAGATGATTTATTTAAGAGATTTATTTTTTTCTTCTTTTGTTTTTAGGTGAGGAAGTTTCATCCACAACACAGCAGTTCCCTAGTAGTGTTCTGGATGTGAGTCGGGTCAAGAAACAGCCCATGACAGAACAAGACTCCAAGAACCAAAACCTCCCAGGAGACACCAAACCTGACCAGTCCTCCAAAAACCACAAATCCTCAGTAGACTCAAAACCTAACCAGGGCCATAAATCTTAGCCGGTTCCACTTAGCTGTGAGTATAGCAACACATATCTCTCTCAATTAGGGCCTAAAGACTCATCTAACCAGTTTCTGATGAGGTTTGTCAGACTTTTATCTATTTGTGGTGAACCTGCTCTGTTGCCTCATCGTCAGGAACATCTTGTGCCAATACAAGTTCACATGGTCTCTCTCCATGAACCAACTCCACATCATAACCACTCCCACAGAATCAAAACACTGAAACAGACCCCACTGCAGGACTGTAAAGGCTATGGCCCTGTGCATGGTGGTTAATTGCTACTACTTCATTTCCTGTCCGACTGAAACAAATGTGCTAAATCTGGCCTGACGGCGAATGACCTTTTGCCACGTACGCAGAAAGAAGGAGCGCAGAACATTTCATCTGATGCAGGAAAAGTGAGCGAGAACTGATGATTGATCAGAGGCATCGGTGAAGATCAGCTTGACCTGTGAGTGAGTGGGCGAGAGAGCATGAGTTGGAGACAGAGTCTGTGCGGGATTAAGGCCCTTCATTGTGGTGAAATGAAATGCTTTGTCTGGCAACCTTAGGCTTTGTACAATTTTCCTTTTCCACCACAAGGCCCAAATTGTTGACTTGTTCTTTGTCAACATTGAACGGTACCACGGATCGGCACTAGCAGCCTTGAGCATTTGCCAAGTGTGTGTGTGTGCGTGTGCTCGTGTCTAGACCAGCATTATCCTTGTAGCCTTCTTGTATAATTACATGCTATCAGAAAGATCTTCTTTCAATTTCTGTAGCCCCTCTCGCCATTGTAGGATTTTCTTTTTTCCCTCTGCCTGACCCTAGTATCCTGTTCTCCAGCCTCAAATTACTGTTTTTAGTGGCGCTTGAAAACATGCTGATGCCATTAGGAGTCTTGAGGCGTTTAGAATTTGTGTTCAACTGTGTTCTGCGAATAGAGAGGTTATGAAGAGTCAGAGAAATTAATATATATTCTCTTTTGCTTTGTGCATACTTATTACATTTAGAAAAGCTTTCTTATTTTTTGGGACTATGGATTTTGTCAGTGTGAGAAATATGGGATAGACACATAAATAAATGACAGAGGCATTCATCAGAGTGTGTGAGGAGCAGAGATTTGGGCAGACACTTCATTGTCCATTGTGAGTCTGCAAGGCCAAATACACACAGCCCAGCAGGTATATTTTATCAAGTACTTTGCAAGTGAATCGCTCATTTCTCACAGAGGAAATGTGGAATTTTCTCCCAAAGACCAGACCAACCATGACAGTGCTGAAGCGATTAGCTAGACATTAATAAGGAGAGGATCTGTGTGAGGACACAATGAATAGACAGACTGAAATATTTATGCTGAATTGGAGGGACTGAGATGAACCAGTTTGCTTCACAGGATTCGAAACTGTCCAACTTATCAGGATTCCCTGTCAAAAAATAAAGTTGTTTCAACCAATCGCCACTGTACCACAAACTTACACAAAGTAATAAATAATTAGATGTATGTGTATAATTATAATATATATATGATAAGTGTATATATTTATATTATCAGAAAGATAAGGAGCATAACAGAGCTGCTGAACACAGGCCTACTCTGTGTGTGTGTGTGTGTGTGTGCGTGTAGGTGTGCATGCATAAAAGCTTTACAATGGTGTAAAGTGCCGTCTGTCTGGTCAGGGGGTTAATCTTTACGGATCCACCTCTCCACAGCTGACTGGCCAGGAGAGTGTGTGAATATGTGTGTAAGTGTGAATTTCCCCGGCCTTCACCCTCACCTGGGCGCCAGGTACGGCAACGGATGTCTTTGTAGCCACGCTGTTGGTCCTGCGTCTTTGTTGACGGCCCTAATGAGAGGCTTCGAGCCTCATTCAGCGCTGAGGTGCAATTTCCACTGCGGACTCATCAGGAAGAATGGCCACCAAATCCCTTAAGACGGCCCGGGGAAATTCAATTCTGCCCAATCTGCCCACTGAAGTGTGAACATGTCTGCTGGGGACTAGAGAGTACACACACACAGAAAGTGTGTAGGTGTGTTTGTGTGTGTCTGAGAGAGAGAGAGACAGTGTTGAGACAGTGAGATGTGAGACAGTGCTAACCGTAAGTGTGGAAGGGTTCCCAAGAGAATGGGACAGGAAGTGGTTCACTTTTGTTTATGTAAGTGTATACTGGCTTACAATCAGGATGTTGTGTAGATGTCACACAGAAGAGTGTGTAACTGTGGTTGGACTACAGTGGGTAGAAAATAGATGGCAAGTAATCAAAGTCAATGTCAATGGAGTAAAACAACTGAACTAATTAACCACAAGGCTTGTTCTAATTCACTTTTAACACCGTGGAAAAGAGACTGGGGGGGGTACTGAACGCGTTGAAAGTCAAACACCCCGCAGATGGTAAATAAAATGGAAATACACTTAAATGCAAACTGTTAATGTGTTTATGGCCCGATCCCATCTTTATTTAGGGATTGTCTCTGGTCTCTGCATCTGTACACAACACAACATATTTGGGAACCTTAACACATGGGTGCACACACACACACACACACACACACACACACAAACATCACTTTATTAAAGTCAAACTCCCCTTGTAATGTGATCTTGGACCCTACTACCGACCTTTATTAGTCAGCGGTGTAGAAGTAGACCTGCCTTATATTCTCATAAAAAAACTACATTTCTCATCACACACCCGCCTGCGGCTAGACCAGGCGAAAGCTCCGGAAAATTCCGGCCTGGTGCATCCAGGAATGATGACCGTTATCACGCCGCCTGTTATTTTGTGAGTTTTGCGTTCTTTGTGTGCACGTAAAAGCGCGTGTCGCCGGCGGTTCTGACACAGGATAAATGATTTGATCCTGTGGCTACCTCTGACATTGATTGGCAGGCAGTAAACACACACGTCAATCACGCGCAATTACCCAGAAATTGTGGCGTTCTCTCGCTCTCGTTTTTTTCCCCTTTCTTTCTCTTATTTTGCAACTGGACGTTTTTTTTTTTTTTTTAACCTGTCGATTGCCATTTGAATTGTATTGCCAGCCAGCCTGTACAATGCAGACATTTTTTTTCTCGCTCTCTTTCTGAAGGATCTTCAATTAGGAAGCTCCTTTTTAGTGCTTCTGTGTGGGGGAAACACTTAATTTAGCCTATTTTGTTAGTCATTTTGTTTATTTTGCGAACAGAGTGATTGCATTGTGGGGCGCCTGAGAGATTGGCGGTGGGGGGGTTTCACACCCCTGTGTCTTGGCTCAGTCACTGATTGGAGGTTTTGCTTTTTTTTTTTTTTTTTTTTTTTTTCCGTCCTCGCCCTCTCTCGCTCTCCACTGCACACCAGCACCTCTTTAAGGCTGGACTGGTGTAGGGGAGGAGTGGAAATTCAGGTCTGTGGTGACAGGTGTGTTGAGTTTGCGCGGTACGTTGTGTGTGTGTGTGTGTGTTGTTGTTGTTGTAATTGGAAACGTCACACACAATGGGACATTCAGCCGAACTGTCGGCTGCAGCAGAAGCATTTGAATAGCATTTTTGTATTTTCAACATATGACAAAAATGTATGAGAACATTTTCTAATGTTATAATATAACAGCGTGAAAGTGGTTTTCTCTGGAAACATATCGTAAATGAACCATATTTTATTTGATTGTGTGTGTTTGATTGCTTCTACCTATTTCATGAATAATAATAATTACTGAATGAATAATTTTAGTTAGAAATTAAGTTTTAAAAATGTGTAGGTGGGTGCGAGTGTGCCCTAGAAAGGGCTACAGTGCTGTCACTGTCTCAGACTGTCGCTCACTCTCTCTATCTCTCACACACACACACACACACACACACACTAACCCACTCAGATGCCGCAAATGCTGCATCCATGGACGACTGCCTGCTCTTGTGCCGAGGTGAAGTAATTGCTTCCGTTAGGAATTTCATTCTCCGCCTGCTTGGCGTTCCGAACAGGATGTGACACACTATCCAACACCTGTGAACAATGAGCTCACTTGTTAAGATTAGCTTGGATAGACAGACACACACACCATGTGAAAAGGGTCTTTCTGAACTTTTCCCTGTTCAGACTTAACAGCCTTTTTGTTCTCTTTCATTTTAAAGTTAGTAAAATCCTACACAAACAAATCCATTCAGAGCTCTTTACACTCATCCAGTATCACGAGCCACTGGCCAGGACATGAACATTTTTGTCTTTATTTTGCAGAAAAATTGCTAAAAGGAGTGGAATGAAGCGAGTGAATCCTGCATCAGAGAGGAAATCACAGCAGTGACCACGAGTACATTTTCTTTAAAAAGAACACGACACAACAAAATTTTAAATCAAAATGCGTAGAATGAAAGAAAATGTCAAGTCAAACATGTTCAGTATATTCCAGGTACAGTGTTTCAAATTTGTAAATAAAACCGCGTGTACAGATGAAGCAACATATTCAGTGGTGCTGCAGTTATGCTTCTTCTGTTCGCAACATGCAAATTAAACAAACATTTGTGCGAATGGACTGAATTGTGGGTTGAGTTGTGCGCGCTCTCCGTCCTTCTTCCAGTGCTACGTGTTTGGCTGCTCGTCTGATTTGCCGGTGAATAAAGGGAGCGTTAGCTTTCTTGAGCCTGAAAACCGCAAACAAACACATAAATAAATCCAAGCTGAATGGAATTGTGTCGAAAAAAGGTTCCAGTGAAAGGCCATTGTAAACAGCGTGAACAGATCAATGCTCGCTTAACGCATTACGGCTGCGGAAGACTAAAAATACATAACGTCGCTCACAAAAAGGAAACTCGACAATTGTACAGTCGCCGGCTGCATGGCTTTTCGTCGAATGGGAAGCGACAACTGTCTCTTCGGAGGCTATAATTAGATGACCAATTAACCGAACCAAGGTAGAGCATTTTTTTTTGTTTAGTTTCACTTTTTTTTGTCCCTTTCTTTAAACTATAGCCTTTTCTTCCATCTCCTTGTGATTCCTGACACACACTTTTCTTTCATGAGAGACAGAAAGAAGGGAGAGATGTTCTCACCAGTGGAACCATTTCTGTCTGTGTGCTGCAATGCTTTGTCTGCCGTCCCTTTTTCTATCCACCGACTCAAAAAGATCTCAAGAAAAAAAAAAAGCCTTACCCTGGATCCCCTGCTGGGCCGATTCTTCTTCAACACAAACCAGCCGGTTCCATTTGGCCAGACGCTCTCCGCCCATCACACCTCCCACTTTCACAAACCTGACGCCCAGTCCGACAGCCTGACGAGTGGAGACAAACACACACACACACAAAGACAATTTAAATACCAACACACATTCCAGACTATATATATGCCAGTCCTATTAAAATAGGTGCATAATCTATACAGTAATATTACAGTAACCACAGATGTAAGTGAAAATGGCCCTCACCAAATCAACTACGCAGTCATCACATGTCTCTGCTCTGGACAGCCCTAAAATGCTCTCCGTGCCTGAAACAGTGTGGAGAAATGCAGAGTTGTTATACTACGCACCCACCGGCGGTTCTCCCTGCTCATTAAAAAAAAGCCTTGGGCAGTAACTGAGTTGTCCGTGGCGTGACCTGATGTAATTAACGGCACCGGGATGTATAATCCAGTCAATTTCCAGCTCAGACCAGTGACATCGATCCTAGGTCCCTATTCAGACCCGGCTGCTCTGCAGTGACTCAAGCTTGTCTTTCATATGTGATACATTTTTGTGGTCGAAGTTTCTTGCCTGGAATATATATTTAATAAATGTAATTTGTTTAATTTAACTCCTAAACCGCGACTATAATAACTGTACTAATGCTAAATGCCCTTAATATGAAGACTTGCACACTTGCAGTGATTCACTGCAACATAATGGTATGTTAAGGTGAGGTAAGTGCAGTATTCATGGGATTTTTGGTAGATATGCCTATGCCACCAGTGCTGAGATGGTAATCCAGTTATTTCATTGATCACCAATTTCAACAGACGATAGACTTGAACTGTTGAGTTCAGATGGCACAGCAAGCTCAACGTCTTGCATCATCAATATGCACGTTTGAAAAGGTGGATTATGGGAATGTTCCAGTCTCCCTCTGACCTCTGTATTGTGGGGTGGTGTGGAGCAGGTCAGTTATAGTTGTTTCATTGCTGTGTTTCAGGACAACGCCTGTCACCCCTGGCAAAATTAGCTTCTTATCCGCACGCCAGGAGAGTGGATGGGACTGAAATGCCATTTCAGCTAAAAGGCCACATGATGACCCAATCCTAGCGTGCAGACTCTCCCACTGTTCTACGTCCTGTGGGTAGAGTTACATGGGTAAGAATGTAAGCCCAATAAGATGAGGTACAAGAAAATAAAAATCCAGACACCTTCTGCGTTTAGAAATAGAAATAATAGGCAGGTTGCTGCCAATAAAAAAATATCTTCTAGCTTCGACTAACAGTTGACATTCCCCAAAAAAATACTACACTGAAATACCTAAAATTATAATTGCACCTTTAAATTGAATTTTAAATTTCCATTACAAACATATACCCAGAAAATATGTCAATATGGAAAATAAAAACAAAACACGTGCATGAGGTGGTATTTCAGGAGAATGGAACAAATTGGAGCATTGCATTTTTCATTAAAACATGGTCTGGATGGACTCTAACCTCCCAGAAATCCTACAGAAATTGCCACACTCACATATCCATATATAGCTGTGTACAACACATCGGTATCACTGTTTATTAGAATTAGAAATAAACCAAAATCTATGGAGTTCTGACTATCTTATTTCCATGATTCTCTGGAATGACATTTTGCATGAGGAGAAAATTTTCCTTAATTTTGCATTTACATTTACAGCATTTATTTTGCACAAGTTTTGCACAAATTTGTAATGGACATTTAACTTGAATCACTACTATGTTAAAAAAGTGGCCCCACATCTGAATGATACAAGCACACGTTGGTCAGAATCTGGGATAGTTGGGGTCGCCAGCATCACACTGCACAACATTTATTAGGAGCAGCTGTCTTTTCAAAGGGTCTTCTCTGGTCTGGTCATGTGCATTTGATATGGTAGACGAATGGGCCATACCTCTTTTCGAAAAGGGTCAATCAGCGCAGCAATGGCAGGATATTTTACAGTCAAAGATTCATATACATCAACTAATTCATCAGGAGTCTTGCCTGCTCCAGTCACCACACTGTACTTTCCTTTAGCCTGCCAAAAGACAAAAGCCTTGGATGCTTAACATGTGCCTGGTCTGGACATGCACGTGGACTTCAGTCTAGGCACAGCACAAAGCACAAGCTTTCACTTACGTAGTCCATTATCTTGTCAGCTGCACAGTTTAGGGCTAAATGTATGTCTTTGCCCAGAGCCAGGCTGAGGTTGCTGGATGCTTGGGTGATTAGGTCTAATGGTTGCTCAAGACGATCATATGGCACCAGCAAAGCCCCGCAGTCCGACACAGCAGTAGTCAAAGGCTAGTCAAGAGAGAGGAATGCTGGGAATGTTGATGGCATTTCATATTAACTCATGGATTCACACATAAACACATCAAATGCTCTGCTGTGAATGAAAAATATGGTGCTCACATTCTTGAGGAGTTTCAAACCTATCAAATAGATCTGACAGTGACAAAGCCGAACCATAAAATGTAAGATTTATCCTTCAGACCAATATTTTTTAATAGCTATTCTAAAGCGTAACCTTCTTACCCCTGTTTGTGAAGCAATGCTCAGGATTCCCTTCATCTCATTCTGAAGATCAAGGACCATGGATATAGTCTGAAAAAAGCAGCAGAACAGTTGCTAGGCTGGTTCTGAAGCTCCTCACGCGTCAAACTGCGCCTCTGATATGACACATGCATCAATGTGTTGCTAATGATCCGCTCATCTTAATCGGGCATTAACGGGAAGATGTTCTGCCAGTTGGGCTTTTAACATCCACACTGTGCTAAGCTGTGCCATTTTACATCCAGTCCAGAAGAGGTGGTGAGTGTTTGCGTTTGACCTTATTGACCTTTGCTTACGGCTTCTTACTGCTCAGAAAGTGAGTGAATGAGCCTCCTGAAAGACTGAAGGCACTAAATGGCAGATCCCAAAGAAGCGACTCTGTTTGAACTGTACTTGTTTTATTGTTTGCCCAGCAGCGGGGATGACAATGATTTCTTCCATGAGGTTGAGTTTTCCAGGCGATGCTTTGCCACAGCTCAACACAGTCACCATAGGGACAGGCATGTGACTGTCACTCAGGGTCTATAAACACAACAGAAAAGACTGTCAGTCATCCTGCAGCTCATCACCGATTAAATATTACAGTCCTACCCAATCCCAAAATTACTCAAAATGTGCAAATATCTTTCTACATGCCCAATGGACAGAAAAGCAATAGAAAAAAATGTTTCTCATAAACATAATGACAGTCAAGACAATTAGAGGCATTATTTCAGTCACTGAAAGCTAATGTTTGTATACTTTTTTATTGAGTAGGAAAATATTGCAACAGAAGCAGGATTATCAAATTTCTGTGCAAATGTCACAAAAATCACAAAAAGTCAAATGAACCAAAATATTGTTAAACTAAATCTATGACAACTTAAATGACAATGTTTCTTCCTCCAAGTTTGCTCAGCCTGAGCCCCAGTAAAATGTACCCCATCATGTCAGGCATTAAAAGGAGACGCGGCTGTGGAGGTGCTGGAATATGAAAGCAACACACGCACAACCACGTGACGTGGTTCACTACGTAAAGCCAGCAAAGATACTATAGGCCTGCGCTAGTTTTCAACGTTGTGGTAGTAAAACGTAGGAAAGCGTTCCTCGTGCAGTCTTACGGGTTCTATGTGCTTCGTTATACATATATGTGTCAATCAGATTTCAATGACTTTTCCATAACTTCATATGGTTATTTCAAATTACAAAACTTTTCAAGGCCTGCAAAAATTCTCTTTTCAAATTCCATGACCGTAGGAACCCTGCAGAAGGCGTAAGAACACTGTGTGCTGTTTATGGTGTTGGTGTTAAACGGTACCCACGTACATGCTCATTTCGTAGCATTCTGATGTGTTTATAGAGAGGAATGTCCTTCGCCAAGGCAGCACATTTAGCTACAGCCAGAGACACGGCACCAATTGCCACACTCCCGGCCAGCGAGGGAACACGAGGCTCCATGGGAGGAACTGGTTTCTCCAAAGCACTCCCCTTCTTACCTAGAGACACACTGATTAAATGTCATTGGCTGAGGATGGCAGGGTCTTTCAGGACTTCCCCGGCCTGCTGCACGGCCCTCTGGGAGGCGTAGTTGTTTGCTGAGGGCTCTGGAAGTGCTGTGCACTGGAGTGATTTCTTCACACCCCGTGTATGTAACATACTTCTGTGCCACCGCTCCCTAGAGGCCGGGCAGAGCACACTTAACCTCACCCCGACCGCTGAACACTAATGAGCCGTGGTGCCCCTTTTTCAGCTTTCACTGGCCCAACTCTAATGCACCAGTGACCTGAAAAACAGACCGCCTTTTATATGACAGGTGGGGGAATGATGCGACTTCCTCGTATCCTCAGCAGACAACGTGGCCACCATCGACACAGAGAGAAAGTTTCTGACAAGTAAAGACAGCAAAGTCTGGATCTGACGGTTTAAATGCCTCAGCCACTGGGGGCTTGGCCTACCCTTGTCTCCCTTCTTATCTTTGACGGAAGCTGTAGTCTGAGGGGCTAGAGGAGGAGGAGTTTGGGGTGCGGAGCGTATGTGCCCCTGGGTTTCCTGCTCTGTCTTCTTCTTCTGCTCTTCCTCGTGCTCCAGGTAGCGTGCCTTTAAGAAATCACTGCCACACACACACACACACACACACACGAAATAAATAAATACTCACTCGTGTACTGCACTGAAATCGCTTGGTTAATCCATATCAGTGTTTTACATGGAGAACTTCAGAGTTGCAGCATAAACAAGCCAAACAAGGGGAAACAAAGACTGATTATCGCACACACACACGGATTCACTCCGATGATATAATAGGCTCTGACAAGCACTGTGTGCTCAAAGCAGCCTTCACCCCGCCCTGCAAGGTCAACAAACATTGATCTGAGTCGCCTAATGTTCTCCATCTGAATCACAGACATCAAGAAACACCACGTGACCTTGTGCTGAAGATACACAAATGCACATCATAATATCCCTCATCAACCAAAGGAGGAAAGAACGTTTACTTACATCTGGTTTATTCAACATTACCTTGTGGTAGCATTTTAAACGAACAAATAGCTGGTTGGACTACAAGAGCTGCCTTAAACCATTTCAAAAGGGTTCATATCAGTCATAGTAGGAGCATTATTAATAATTAAAAATGGAAGATTCATAGCATGAAGTGCCCCTTCCGTCCAATCTTACAATTTACTATTCTACTCATAATTTGAACAGTTTAGGGCTCCACGAGAGCTCTGTAGGTGTTCTGCAGAATCTGGTATCAATATGTTAGCAGTTAGTAGGTGGTGCTTCCATTGATCAGACTTGTTTGTCCATCACACACAACACAATTGAGATCAGACCGAGATGTTGGGGGGTTGGAGGACAGGACAACTTTGAATTCTTCATGCTCCTCATAACCTTCTTGCACCACTTTTGCAGTGTGGCAGGGCACATTATCCTGCCATCAGGGAATACTGTTTCCATGAAGGTGTGTGCTTGGTCAGCAATGATGCTTCACACACACATGGCCGTCCACATGATGTAAAAGACCATGTTATTAATCGGACCAGACAAGCTTCGTCCACTGCTCCATGGTCCAGCTCTGATGTTAACCACTTTATACCAGGAACACATGTTGACTAGCATAACCGTGTCACATTTCAATTTTCAATTTCTAAAATACACACTTCTAATATGACTGTAGCATAGTAACAGTATCTAATATCTACAGTAGAATATTTATTTCTTCCCTTAAACAAACAGAAGCGCATGCAAATTGTAGCACATGCATAAATCATAGAACCCTTTGATTCCATTGATTACTAGCAGCTTCACAGCAGAACATTCATATATATATATATACACACACACACACACACACACACACATACACATCCATATGCAAATGCAACATGTATATATGTATGTAGCTGAATGTAGAGCACTGAATGATATATAAACTATAAAATATAAATTTTATTTGCCACATTGTGTGTGTGTTTGTGAATGACCATGAAACTGTTAAAACAGTACAAGTTGGCTTTATATGTCAGACTGTGATAGGGCTGAATTCAGATGTTGATGACATTGTGTTGGTTTGATCAGTCCTTACTCACTGCTGAATTCAGCCTCAACGGCTGAATTATTGAATCTATTAGTTTGATTGACTTGTTCTTCTGCGCTGGGCTGATTGTATATGAATACTTCTTTATATTTTGACAGCAGTTCATTCATTATACTGTGCGAATGGACATTTTTCTATTATTATTATTGTCATTCGCCCTGAGGAAAATTCCCTAATGAAGGTCATGTCTCAATAAACATCATGATGTCATTTCAGTGAAGTGAAGTGACTGTCATTGTGAAACACTGCAGCACAGCACACAGTGACACAACGAAACGTGTCCTCTGGCACAGTGGCACATCAGTGGCACCTTGGGGGTCCGGGATTCGAACCAGCAACCTTCTCACTTTTCTTACCACCATCTACCCCAAACATCATGATATTCATTTCAGTGAAAAACAACATAATGTTCTGTATTGGATTAGGGCACCTAAGGCTCATTGTATATGAATCTGGTCTGATCCCACAGAAATTCAAGCGAATGCAGCACAGACCTAAAAATGTTGTATGGTGCATGCACCGCTGGTCACAGATGTATAAGGAGACCTTGGGTCCTTCAGTCACATGGATGTTTGGTACATCTTACCTGGAGATTGTTGCACACCTCCCACACCCCTATGTGGAAATGGTGTTCTCTGATGGCTTCTCTCAGCAGGATAATGCATTCTGTCACACTGCATTAATGGTTCAGGAATGGTTTGAGAGACACAACAATGTGTTCAAGGTGAAGTTGTGTCATCTGAATTCACTAGATCCCAGTCTGATGGCGCATATATAGGATGGGCTGGAAAAACAGTTCTGATTCATGGAGGGTCCCACCTCACATTGTGTACGACTGAAAGGGCCTGCTGCTTGATACAAGACATCCTCATCCCTCGACTTTCGAATCACAGCTGTTTGGTGGCATGGGGACCCTATCAAGCAGGTGGTTTTAATGTTGTGCCTGATAAAATTATAATAACGCCATATATTGGCTGCAGCCAACAACCACAAACACAGCAAGCCTCCCTCGGGGTAGGAAATCACTGCACAGAAACAACTAAATAAGTATTTTGTTAAAAATCCTCTACCTTAGTATCTTGTCGGCTGCAGTTTGGTCAGTGGGGTCCACACCCTTGAGCATGGGGCTGAGAAATTCATTCATCCAGCAGAGCGCAGTGTCCACCGACTGGCCCCGTCTGCACCCACGGCCACCCTCATCACCAGCCTCTGGAAGGCAATTTTCTGGATCTTCGCAGTCGCTGGGCACGGCAGCTCTGCATGTCCACTGGACAGAGAGCAGCCGCCCCAGCGGGGACAGAGAAGTCAGCAGGGGCATCAGATGATTGCTGCTGATGACCGAACTCCGCACAGCGATTCACAATGACGTAGACGATTCATGTACGAAAGCACATTTTTCATTGTGCATATACATATTAGTACTTGTCTTTTTATATCATACATCTTCCATATTATCCATGATAATATAGACATAATATTAAAAATAAAAAGCAGCATGGCTGGAAGGAGAACTTTCTTGACCTTGTCACAACTTTCCACTCATATTTCCCTTTATTCTGGGTTCTCCCCATGGATCAACATTCTCATGTAATTAATTGCATTCCAAAGGTTTTGTGAAGTCTAAATTGATTGCAGACTCAATTGAATATTCAAGGTCGATTATAATTAGAAAAGATACCATCTTCCCTGTTCAGACTGATCATATGGGGTCATGAAAAACAAACACCAGCCATCTCACTCAACCAGATCCCTGTCTGTTCAAAACGCACCTTGTCTTCATTCCTAATGTGGCAAAATAACTCGGCCTGGACACTTAATCGGCCTGTCGCATCATACACCTCTCGCCCACAAATTTTTGCCACCACGGGTTTTGCCGAGAGTCTTGAAAAGTAGTTTGCCTACAAGATAAAAAAAAAAAAAGAAAATGTTATTGTGTCGCTGTACTCTGCTTCCATGAGATGTCGTGATAGCAGTCGTCACAGTTTATGCCGCGTACATACCAGATGGCCATAAACATCATCGGGCTGTTCAAGGAACAGTTCGTTCAAAACACCTTCTATCGTCTGCGCCACGCCACTGGCGCGGACGTATTCCGCGGCTTTTTGCTTTAACTCGCAGAAGTCTCGGTCCTCCTGCGAAAGCGCACAGTCTCGGCGGCCGAGTCTTCGATGTGCCATGGCGGCCGGGGCGCGTTATTCGCCGCGTTATTCGTTTTACGCCAAACGCCGGGCCGACCGCGTCGCGCCGGGCCAACTTCTCGGAGCGGCAGCAGCGGTTGCCGGGCAACGCAAGCGGCCTGAAGTATCGCGAGAACTACGGACAGACGTCATTCGTCGCCCCAAAGCTGTAATTACGCTTTATAATATACCGTGAAATGATCGTTCTATGGCTACACAATACAAAATGTATTAGTTCTATGTTGCCGATATAATTAGGGCCTTTCTACGTGCATATTTCGTGTATTTTTAGTCGCGACTGTTCTTGTTTAGAAGGGCTAAACGTTGAGTAGATGATGTGCATGTTTATTACATACGTATGTTGCATTAGGCTGCAAATAAAGTTAGTAAAACCGTAGTTTAAATTGATCTACCTTTATATTGTGAGATATAAAGACGCATTGCGTCTTTTTTTTATAGCAAGGGCATTGCTGGCCAAGCCTGGGCTTTTATCAGGCTTCTTGGTCTGATGTGAAGTTGCGTGTGCCTTGTGGATTATTTTGAAATCAAATTCGATCGATGTTACAAAAACAACCAGATGAGAATAATTAGTCTAATATTTAAAGACATTTTTTTAATTTATAAAAACAGACTTTACAAAACAGCCTGAACAGATTTATCAATTATTACTATTTAATAGTTAAACTATTTTCGGCTATTTAGTGTTTAATAGGCAAATATTGGGTAACGTGCTTTTAACCTGTTCTTCAGAAGTGCAGATTGTAAACTTAATATTATTATTCTTATTATTATTAATAATAAAGAAAATAATAAAATGAGTGGCGAAAGGACCTGCAGGGACGGAATAGCGGGAATGAATGAATAAAAAAGTGCTCAGTTGGTGGGTCTGCACCCCCACTTTAGCCGGTGCTTCCAGGGTTTCTGCAGCTCCATCTGAAGATATGAAGATATAAAGGCGAGTTCCTGACCATGTATATACACTCCAAGATCGCAAAACTGTTTTTAAATTAGTAAAAAGAAGAAAGCTGTTTTTTCCCTCAACGACAGTTGTCAACTTTTCCCCGTTTTTGAACTCTTTTATTGCTGGTGATGAATTATCGGAGCTCCTGGTGAACTTTGTTTAACTCTGGCGACGTGGAGTGTGTCGTGAATCCCGCAGCAAATCGCCCGATCGATTTAGATCGGAGTCGATGACAGAATAAGCCGAACCCCACGTCGCGACCCTGCTCTTAAATCGGCTGTTTTCCCTCATTTAATTTATTACGTTGAAATATTCATCCTCGTAAAAAAAAAACAACAACACAAAATTAGTACAAGAAGCACGAGCACATTTTATTATTCAATCTAATTTATTATGTATTATTATTTTTTTCAAACGTTGTTTTATTATCAGTGTGCGGCCTCGGTTACAAAATATACTTACAGTGGCACTTTCGATATTTCATTATTTTTAAGAAAAAACGCCATGGTTTCAATCAACGCCATACATTGAAATAGTATTTGTAATGTGAAAATAATGTGGGGGTCACGTTTTCCTCTCCGAGGTGTACTGAGTTTATTCCCCCCCGAAATAACAATAACACCTTTACTTTATGAATGTGGGGAAGTAAAAAAAAAAAAAGAGAATAGTCCTCCGGCGATGGGCGAATTATGAACACGGAGGCAGCAGGATGTCGCAGCCGTGTCGCATACGCGCCCCTGGGAATCTGGGAAAGTTCGCTGCTCGTTTATATTTCGAATATAAAAATATGTCTGTTCAGAAACTGTTCTGTGTGTGTATGTGCACGGTGGTTCTTGCATTTAGGAGACAAAAAATGACCGATTAATAAAAACAGAGATGGAAATATAATAATATAACAGCAGTATAAATATATATATATATATATATTGCTGCATTCGGGTCTATATCTTTCCGTGCGCGTGGCCGCGGTTCACGGAGAGGTCAGGCCGCCTCGGGAGCGCGAGTCACGGGGAGGTCAGCAGCGGCAGCCGCGTCGCCAGACAGGGCGCCCATTGGCTCTTCCAGGCCACGGGTTCATGCCGCGGACCTTAAGGAGCGCACCCGCGGCTGACGGGAGAAGCCCCTCTGCGCGTCTCTCTCAGATCCTCTTAGGGGAGGTAAAACGGATGAAACTTATCCCGGTAGAGGTCAGGGGTCATCGTTCCAGGACGACCAGCATCGCGTGTCACATGGTTCGGCGGTATTTACGTGCAGTAGAGAGTGAAAGCGGTAATAAAAATGTCGGCGTTATGATGAAGCCAGATCGAACTTGTCCCCTCACACGTGATTCAGGGCCCAGGACTCCCATTCGGGCTTCACACTGTCCGCACTGTGGGGGTTCGGTGCTGCAGGGCTACGTGGAAGAATTTGATGACAAAAAGTCCATCCGGTTGCAACGAGTGCATCTATGAGAATAAAAGTTTGGTTATCGTCTACCGGCTCATAATGTACGAGGTTGTGAGGTTCTTTAGTGTCTTACACATTTCGTTACATCGCCAGTGTCCAGCAGTGTGACAGCAGGGCTTGTTAGAGGTGAAGATGGGGGGGGGGTTGTCCTTGTCGCCACCATCTGGTCAGTCAGGGTCCAGTAGGGTACTTTCATGCCATGCCTGGAAAGTTATTGTTTTTGTCATTTTCTTGAATATGGCATATGTGCTATGACAAGAAATTGGATGAATTACAGTTTGCCCTAGAAACCCAGACAGAGACGTGCAGTAAAAGGCCACCGTTCTACTGAGAGCAACAAAGAGGTTCCAGTCGTAGCAGACGTATAGCTTTGCGTTGGCCTGCCGCTGTGAGCATTCTCTCAAAACAGAATCTTCCAAATGAAAATTGGGACGCCACCAAGTGGACCAATCGTGGCCGTTGTGGTCTGTCTGTACATGTTGGTGGCCTGAAGCCACTTTTGTGTCTTTTTTTTTCGTGACATGGCCAACATCAGCTGACATTAATGTGGCTAATGGATCACCAGGAATTCCGGGTCTCCACAGTGTGACTTTATGATTCAGGGGCCTCAGCAGGTCAAATGGAGAAGCATTCGCAGGCGACGATATGTGTTTCTGGGAGTTAATAAACAGATATAAACTAGACTGGATTACTACATCGCAATAAAACTGGTTTATCATTATGCCGCTATGTAGGCCAAGATGTTTAAATCACAATATTGAGTAAGTCTTTCGGTGAAAACCTCTTGATCCTTTTGCTTCGGCGGGTGAATTGATCTGGAGGTAAAAGCGCGCTGAAGTGGCCGGAGGAAGGTTAAGAGTTTGGGTTAAGTTATGCCCTGGACAGATGGCGAGGAGCGCACATAATTCAGCACTATTCCCAGAAAGAGATCAGGTAGCCTTACCATAACGAACGGCGGCCGACCCGTCCGTGACCTCTCTCGGCACGCCGGGAGAGGGACTCAAACGAGATGTGTCCTCGGATCTCATTAAGCCGAGGCTTAAGGACAGAGTTTACACAATGCCACCAAGCGCGCCGTTTTATATGAACCCACAACCATTGTACACGGGACAGAATGGAGACAGTTAGCGAACGCTCTCAGAAACGTCAGTGCATGTTAAAAAAAAACGCTTCTCACGGCGTTAATCTGGTTAGACGGGGCTGTTCGCTCCCATTGACACCAAAAACAAAGACACTGCAAGAGCTCATATCGCCACAAGGGCTCAGATGTGTCGCCACAGCTACTGCCTTCATTTTTTGGCTTTTTTTTATGCACACGTGCATCTTTAAATGTTTTATGTACAAATGCTCAACGTAATTTCCATAAATTAAGAGTGTGCGATACAGAAATGCCTGGGCCTGGATGGCACAAACAGACTACTACTTCATGCACAGTGTAATGTTTCATATTCACCCGAGTTGGACTATTTCAAACCAGTAAAAATGTCAATGTTTGTTCGCTTTTTGCCCTATAAAAATGTGCCAGGCCTGTGTAATTTTTAAAAATAATTGAGTTACGTGGTGTAATTCAGCAGGGGGTGCAGACTGGACAGGCATGTTGCAGGTGGACGGAGGTGAAATTTAAGTGATAGAGAGTTACAGCCAGAACCTGGCATCTTCCTGCACCCACACTCCCACCTTGTGGACTAGGAAGGAGGTGGTTCAGGAAAACTCCCAATTAAACGTTTGTTATATGTGAGGGGCCCAAAAACAAATAGTATAAAATGAAAAACAGAAATATGAAATACAGAAATATATGCATACTTTATTCCTATTTTATACATAAAGTGCAAATTCTTTGTGTAATAATACAGTGCAGTAAAGCCGTAAATGTCTGGGTTGACCAAGTAGAATTGAGATTCATTGTGAAAATCCTTCATGGTCACATTTTGTCAGTTTAATTTTTTTAAATAAACAAATTCTTTTCTCTTGATTCCAGTAGAAATCAGTAAACGACCATTTCAGTAAGCACAAATATTGATTTATAATAAATAGCATTTTCAGTCTGATTAGCCCTGGCCACCTGTCTTCTCGTCCTTGTTAGCGCATACAGTACATTTTTTTGTGTTGTCATGTGTTTTCGTGTGAAGTAGTTTCATGGTAGTAGCCTAGTGGGTAACACACTCGCCTATGAACCAGAAGACCCGGGTTCGAATCCCACTTACTAGCATTGTGTCTCTGAGCAAGACACTTAACCCTAAGATGCTCCAGGGAGACTGTCCCTGTCACTGCTGATTGTAAGTCACTCTGGATACGAGCGTCTGATAAATGCTGTAAAATGAAAAAAAATGTAAAAATGTAAAGTAGTATTGAATTATTTGATATGACTGCAACTGAGCTGATCCACCAAGAATATTTGGCCCGAAGGTACTTGGGCAGCTTCTCCAAAACAGGTTGGTGGACAAAGTGCAGTGTAGGAGATAATAAATAAAACAAAGAAAAATTCAATAGGGAAACATATTTGTAGTTCATGTGTAGTTCAGATTTGAATTGTGCAGTAATTAATAGTGAATGTGTGGACAATGTATTATAATTGTACAGATAAAAAAATAATACAAAGAAATTACTTTTGTGCTCCTGTATTATCATTATTATTATACTATTAGAATCATTACTCTTAATATTCTACTATTAAACTATTACTACCATGGCAGGCAGTGGTCTCATAGTTCTAAGGTCCTGCTTTGTGTGCATAGAGAGTGTATTCTCACCACGTGTTGGTGTTTCCTCAGTGTTCAACGATTGGGTAAAAAGAAGGAAAACCTGAACATCAAACACAAAAACTGCTTATGGAGTGGAACAAAAGCTTTATACATTAGAGACAGATAACAATCTATATTGAAACCCAGAAAAGCTAACTACTGGTAATTAGTCTGACAGACAAATTCACAGACATACTGGTAATTAGTGCTAATATACTAGAATCCTTCAAACTGTAGCAGCCAGCGTAATGGCTGGTTGCAGTTCACTGGAAAGAAGTGGTGCTATTCCAGACACTATTTCAGAACTTGGATGAGACTCGCACCCACACAGAAGAGCCTGCACACTCTGCACAAACAAGGCTGACCTTGTAGGTGTGAAGCCACCACCATATCTGCCACCCCACCATGTGGAAAAATTAAAATGTCATCTTAAACTTTATGCCTTTGGTGGATCAAACACCTTTTTTCCTCCAACCTTTGCACATCAATGTAAAGTCATTTTGGATGAATATGAGTTAAACTGGTGAAGATCAGTGAAGATTTGTTTTGATACAATTTGTCATAAAGATACATGTTGCAGTCATTTAGAATGCTATGTTGCTTGGACGGGAAGGAGAGGTTGCTTTTTGAATCAGTTACCCATGTTGAATTATTTGTGATCATTTATTTTCAGTTGACTTGCATTCATGATTTAATTTTAGTGATGCAACCTGTCATATGTGGTACTCTGCATGTCATGATCCGGTCCGGCAGGGGTGACTCCGGGTCTGGAGTATACAGGGAGTGCAGAATTATTAGGCAAGTTGTATTTTTGAGGAATAATTTTATTATTGAACAGCAACCATGTTCTCAATGAACCCAAAAAACTCATTAATATCAAAGCTGAATGTTTTTGGAAGTAGTTTTTAGTTTGTTTTTATGTTTAGCTATTTTAGGGGGATATCTGTGTGTGCAGGTGACTATTACTGTGCATAATTATTAGGCAACTTAACAAAAAACAAATATATACCCATTTCAATTATTTATTTTTACCAGTGAAACCAATATAACATCTCCACATTCACAAATATACATTTCTGACATTCAAAAACAAAACAACAACAAATCAGCGACCAATATAGCCACCTTTCTTTGCAAGGATACTCAAAAGCCTGCCATCCATGGATTCTGTCAGTGTTTTGATCTGTTCACCATCAACATTGCGTGCAGCAGCAACCACAGCCTCCCAGACACTGTTCAGAGAGGTGTACTGTTTTCCCTCCTTGTAAATCTCACATTTGATGATGGACCACAGGTTCTCAATGGGGTTCAGATCAGGTGAACAAGGAGGCCATGTCATTAGTTTTTCTTCTTTTATACCCTTTCTTGCAAGCCACACTGTGGAGTACTTGGATGTGTGTGATGGAGCACTGTCCTGCATGAAAATCATGTTTTTCTTGAAGGATGCAGAATTCTTCCTGTACCACTGCTTGAAGAAGGTGTCTTCCAGAAACTGGCAGTAGGACTGGGAGTTGAGCTTGACTCCATCCTCAACCCGAAAAGGCCCCACAAGCTCATCTTTGATGATACCAGCCCAAACCAGTACTCCACCGCCACCTTGCTGGCATCTGAGTGGGACTGGAGCTCTCTGCCCTTTACCAATCCAGCCACGGGTCCATCCATCTGGCCCATCAAGACTCACTCTCATTTCATCAGTCCATAAAACCTTAGAAAAATCAGTCTTGAGATATTTCTTGGCCCAGTCTTGACGTTTCAGCTTGTGTGTCTTGTTCAGTGGTGGTCGTCTTTCAGCCTTTCTTACCTTGGCCATGTCTCTGAGTATTGCACACCTTGTGCTTTTGGCAACTCCAGTGATGTTGCAGCTCTGAAATATGGCCAAACTGGTGGCAAGTGGCATCTTGGCAGCTGCACGCTTGACTTCTCAGTTCATGGGCAGTTAATTTGCGCCTTGGTTTTTCCACATGCTTCTTGCGACCCTGTTGACTATTTTGAATGAAACGCTTGATTGTTCGATGATCACGCTTCAGAAGCTTTGCTATTTTAAGAGTGCTACATCCCTCTGCAAGATATCTCACATTTTTTACTTTTCTGAGCCTGTCCAGTCCTTCTTTTGACCCATTTTGCCAAAGGAAAGGAAGTTGCCTAATAATTATGCACACCTGATATAGGGTGTTGATGTCCTTAGACCACACCCCTTCTCATTACAGAGATGCACATCACCTAATATGCTTAATTGGTAGTAGGCTTTCGAGCCTATACAGAGTAAGACAACATGCATTAAGAGGATGATGTGGACAAAATACTCATTTGCCTAATAATTCTGCACTCCCTGTAAAGCTATCATGTTCGTGTCTGTTCACCGTCAGGTCATTGCGTGGTGATGTTCCCCTGTCTCGTGTTATGTAATAAAACCCCTGTCCTGTTATGTCGTGCGTATGCATCCTCCTTCATCGCCATGTCCAGCCTAACATGACACTGCAGCATAATTGGCAAGAGTGACCGTGATTGTTTTGTCATTGTGATGCACGGCAGCACAGCACAAAATGTGTCCTCTGCATTTAACCGAGCACCATTTGTACCGGCCAGCCATGAAAGGCGCACAGGCAGCAGTGTTTGGAAACGGTACCTTGAACCCTGGATTCGGAATTTGAAACCTTATCTGGGCCACCGCTGCTGGACAGCATCAATGTTGATCTTCCTTTGATTTAACCAAATCAGAGCATTTGCAGGATCAGGACCTTGACCTTCACCAAAAGAGGGCAGTATTAGTGATGTTGAGGGAAGGAAGATGTCCAGACAGAAGGATGCCGTGGTCAATGGTATCAAAGCTGCAGTAAGTTGGAAGCCAATGAGAACGGATGACCAGAATTTGAGAAGAAGGATGTCTTTTACAAATTGAACCGATTATATGTATTCATATTATGCATACATGTTTGTTTTTCATAAAAAGTCTTTATGAAGTGTTATTTCATTTATTATCTGTATAGTATGTGAAGTTGGGCCTCAAAGACAACAGTGTTTAGATGTTCTATCTAGTCTGCATGCTAATGATCAATGACTCTTCTAGAGACAATGTTTTCTTTGTAATGTTTTCCTGTTGGAAAACAATAATTCTCATATTCTTTTCCAGTGTTCCAAAATCTCCAATGTAATTTAGAACCAATTAAACACAACCATTATTAAACATACATAATACAGTTATTAAGATCTACCATGTAACCTGAGCAGTTTCTATTCAGAGGGTGGTAGTAGCCTACTGGGTAACACACTCGCCTATGAACCAGACGACTCGGGTTCAAATCCCACTTACTGCCATTGTGTCCCTGAGCAAGACACTTAACCTTAAGTTGCTCCAGGGAGACTGTCCCTGTAACTACTGATTGTAAGTTGCTCTGGATAAGGGCGTCTGATAAATGTATTTGCTTTTGGCTTGTTTTATGCTGTTAAATTAATACATTTACAGCATTTTATCAGACGCCCTTATCCAAATGGATCTTGTGTGAATATCGTAAATAAAAGCCTTAAAATTTGTATTCAGACTTTAGTCTGTCCGGATCGAAAACAGCATCTCCAGCACCACCACACTGAGCACTGGAGTTCCTCAGGGCTGTGTGCTCAGTCCAATGCTGTTCACCCTACTGACCCACGACCTTGCAGAGGTGCAAAGCTTCAACCACATCATCAAGTTTGCTATGACACGATCGTGGTGGGTCTCATCAGCAAGAATGATGAGTGTACAGAGAGGAGGTGTAATGGCTGGCACACTGGTGTAAATTCAACAATCTGTTTCTGAACACTGACAGAATGATTGTTGACTTCAGAAGAGAACTGAAGGACAACTCCCCACTGAACAATGATGGATCTTGTGTGAAGAACACTAGAACACGTCAAGAACACAAACCCTGCAGAGGCTGAGGAAAACCCACCTCCCACCACCCATTTTCAACAACTTCTATAGAGGGACTATTGAGAGCATTCTGACCAGCTGCATCACTGTCTGGTTTGGAAACTGCATCGGACCACAGCGGATAGTGAGGACAGCTGAGAAGAGTCTTTATTCCCTCCATAACAGACATTTACAGTACACACTGCATCAAGAAAGCCACCAGCATTGTGAAGGACTCTACACACCCCTCACATGCACTCTTCACCCTCCTGCCATCTGGAAAAAGGTTATAGCCATATTTGCACATTACCACAGCACTATTTGCATATTTTTTTACAAAAAAATTATTAATTACTAATTTTGCTATTTTTTAGTTCTGTCTGTCTTCTTTGTTGTCTACATGTTTTGTTTAATTTAAATATAACTCTTGAACTACTTGTGGACCATGTTTTAGCTCTTCAAATAGTCCAGGTTGTTGATGTCGCATATATGCTCTTTATGTCAGTCTGTAACATTTACATTTACATTTAAGGCATTTGGCAGACGCCTTTATCCAGAGCGACTTACAACGTGCGACTTACAAAGTTACCATCGATGAAGTGATCAGTTCTGGTTCATTAGGACCCCCAACTATGAATACAATCTTTTTTTTCACTCTGTTGTAGATTCTGTACACAAGTTAGACAATAAGGAGTTTACAAGTAAACCTAAACATTCTTTAAAGAGGAAGGTCTTAAGCTGCCATTTGAAAATACTCAGTGACTGAGCTGTTCTGACCTCAAGGGGTAGTTCATTCCACCACCAAGGGGCCAAGACGGAGAAGAGTCTAGATGAATTACCTTTAGTGATGGAGGGACCAGGCGAGCAGTACTGGAGGCTCGGAGTATACGAGGTGCAGTGCGAGGTGTAATAAGGGCTGTGAGGTAGGATGGTGCTACTCCATGTTTGGCTTTGTAGGCCAGCATCAGTATTTTGAACCTGATGCGTGCAGCTACTGGGAGCCAGTGGAGGGGACGTAGCAGAGGGGCGGTGTGGAGAATTTGGGAAGGTTAAAGATCAGTCGTGCTGCTGCATTTTGTATGAGTTGTAGAGGTCGGATGGTACATAGAGGTAGACCAGCTAGAAGGGAGTTACAGTAATCCAGTCATGAGATTACAAAGGACTGAACCAGTAGCTGTGTGGCCTGGGTTGACAGATAAGGGCGGATTCGTCTGATATTGTAGAGAAGGAATCTACATGAGCGGGAAAGATTGCTGATGTGAGTCGAGAAGGAGAGTTGGTTTTCTATTGTTACTCCAAGGTTGCAGGTTGTAGAAGGAGAGAGCTGTGAGTTGTCCAGGTAACTAGCAAAATCCTGATGGGGTGAAGAATCTACTGGAATGAATATTAGTTCAGTTTTGGTGGGATTAAGTTTGAGGTGATGGACTGCCATCCAAGATGAGATGTCAGTTAGACATGCAGAGATTTTGGAAGCAGCATGGAGATCACAACTAGGAAAACCAAGTGATCTCGTGTAGAGGGAGAAAAGAAGAGGACCTAGCACTGAGCCTTGAGGGACACCAGTGGAGAGTCTATGTGAGGCAGAGGTGGATCCTTTCCAAGTCACTTGGTAAGATCGCTCATCAAGGCAGGAAGCAAACCACTGCCATGCTGAGCCCTGAATTCCAAGCCTCTTCAGGATTGACAAGAGAGTCTTGTGGTTAACGGTGTCAAATGCTGCAGATAGGTCGAGGAGAATAAGAACCGACAACAGTTTTGCCAATCTGGCCGCATGTAGCTGCTTGGTAACAGCCAGAAGAGCAGTCTCTGTAGAATGAGCTGTTCTGAAGCCAGACTGGTTAGGATCCAGGGGGTTGTTCTGTGACAGATGAAGTGATAGCTGATTGTAGACACAGCGCTCAAGGATTTTAGAAAGAAATGAGAGGAGGGAATCTGGTCTGTAGTTGTTGATATCTGTAGGATCAACAGTGGGTTTCTTTAGGATTGGAACCCTGGCTGTTTTAAAGACAGATGGTACATGACCAGATGACATTGAGCTGTATATGATATAAGAAATTAAAGGGATGAGGTCAGGGGAGATGGTTTGAAGCTTTGCAGAAGGGATTGGATCTAGTGGACAGGTGGTTGGGTTGCCTGTAGATATTATCTGAATGATTTCATCAGATGTGAGCTTAGAAAATTGATTTAGAGCAGTTGTAGTATTTTCAGAGGGTAGAGTAGGATTTGTGGTGGAGAATGTCTCACAGATTTTTTCAATCCTCCCTGTGAAGAAGTTGGCAAAACCATCAGCTGTTGGGGAAGATGGGTCAGGGGGAGTCGGAGGGTTGAGTAGGGATAAGAATATGTTGTGGAGTTTTTGAGGGTTGTGGGCAGAGGCTTCCAGTTTGCATTGTAGAAAGTGGTTTTAGCAGCAGTGAAGTTA
Organism: Denticeps clupeoides; assembly: GCF_900700375.1. Taxonomy (NCBI): domain Eukaryota; kingdom Metazoa; phylum Chordata; class Actinopteri; order Clupeiformes; family Denticipitidae; genus Denticeps; species Denticeps clupeoides. The sequence continues at coordinate 6,929,961 of NC_041714.1, forward strand.
GTGGAAAATTTGCGCAGAAGATTCTGGTAATTCAATAGGTCTGAGTCAAGCTGTGATTTATTGTATTTTTTTCTCCGCTGCTCAAAGTACTCTTCAATTGCTGCGCAATGTATCGGAGAGCCAGGGTGCAGGGGGAGAGGTACTTTTGGGTTTTGTTGATAGAGGACAGAGTTGATCCATGGAAAGGGAAAGTGAGGTGAGGAAAGAGTTAGTAGCTGTCTCTAGTGGTAAGGAGAAGAATGAATCAGAGGTTAGAAGATGTGAGAGAATGCAGGAAGATACAGATGAAGGTTGTGTCAAATGAAGGATGGATGGGGACAGTTGTGGATCCTGTAGGCAGTGGTGGAATGTAACAAAGTATTTGTACTTCATTACTGTACTTAAGTACATTTTTACATATCTGTACTTTACTTAAGTAAAAATAATAATGCATACTTTTTATTTTACTCCATTACATTTTGTGGCAATTATCTGTACTTTCTACTCCACTACATTTCTACAATTTATGCCGTTACTCGTTAAATTTTATGAACACAATTTCCACAATTTGAACACAGAAATAGTATAAAAATCACACCAGTGTAGATTCATTATTTTTTTAACACGGTGGTAGGATAAAACTGGTTTATTAGCTCAGAGAAGATAGCTTTGTCACGTCTACGGACTTACGGGGGAAGGAAGCGCAGAGGTCTGACATGCTGGGAACGGGGTTTTATTAACAATAAACAAAGAAATACAAATAAAGACGGGCGCGGTGGCCGAAAACGAATTTAACTTAAATAAAGAACATAAACTAACCCGTAGGCGTGTGGCGATTGCCAGAACTCAAAAACACATGAAACTAAACCAGGTCAAGTTCGTGCAGAGAGTCCACGAAAATGCCAGCGACCCCGAACGGCGGAAACTTCCGGCATTTATGGGGCGTCAGGATTAAAGTCAGGTGTGGAGCCCAGCTGCAGGCAATCCTGACAGAGCCCCCCCTCCAAGGGCTACGTCCTCGGAGCCCCAACAGTACCATCAGTGGAGGCGGCGGGGTGGACGGCGGCAACCACAGGGCTCCTGCCCTGCTGTATCCTCCCCTTGGAGGACCCGGTCCCTCGGGCTGGCTCCCCGGCGTGGTCAGGCGTGGCGGGCCCCCGGTCCCTCGGGCTGGCTCCCGGCGTGGTCAGGCGTGGCGGCCCCGGTCCCTCGGGCTGGCTCCCCGGCGTGGTCAGGCGTGGCGGCCCCTACGTCCCTCGGGCTGGCTCCCCGGCGTGGTCCGGCTTGTGGCGGCCCCGGTCCCTCGGGCTTGTCCCCCGGCGTGGTCAGGCGTGGCGGCCCCCGGCTCCCTCGGGCTGGCTCCCCGGCGTGGTCAGGCGTGGCGGCCCCGGTCCCTCGGCCTGGCTCACCCGGCGTGGTCAGGCGGCTGGCGGCCCGGTTCCCTCGGGCTGTGCTCCCCGGCGTCCTGGTTCAGGCGTGGCGGGCCCCGGTCCCTCGCGGCTTGGCTCCCCGGCGTTTGTAGTCCCGCTTGGCGGGCCCCCGGACCCTCGGCCTGGCTCCCCGGCGTGGTTCCCGCTTTGGCGGCCCCGGACCCTCGGGCCTGGCTCCCCGGCCGTGGTCCCGCCTTGGCGGCCCCGGACCCTCGGCCTGGCTCCCCGGCGTGGTTCCCGCTTGGCGGGCCCCGGACCCTCGGCCTGGGTCCCCGGCGTGGTCCCGCTTGGCGGCCCCGGACCCTCGGCCTGGCTCCCCGGCGTGGTCCCGCTTGGCAGCCCCGGACCCTCGGCCTGGCTCTCCGGCGTGGTCCCGCTTGGCGGCCCCGGACCCTCGGCCTGGCTCCCCGGCGTGGTCCCGCTTGGCGGCCCCGGACCCTCGGCCTGGCTCCCCGGCGTGGTCCCGCTTGGCGGCCCCGGACCCTCGGCCTGGCTCCCCGGCGTGGTCCCGCTTGGCGGCCCCGGACTCCCGTACCTGCACACAATAATCAGGGCCGATCCATCTGGGTACGTGTGGGCCCTGTCTCCACATGTCCCCTCTGACACATCTTGTGTCACCCCCTGCACCGCGCAGGGAGATTGTCCCAGAACCTCCGGCGACTGTTCCAGGCACCCCAGGCTGGTGCCTTCTGGGACTATGCAGCCCCTCTCGCTGCCCGGCCCTGGTGCCAAGGGGGGGGCATTGCCAGACCATCCGGCTAGCCCCTTCTGCGTCCGTTGGGACAAGCAGGCCCTCTTCCTGCCTGTCCCAGCTGGGTCCTCATGCCTACCCGGGGGCTCTATGGCGCTCCACCCCTCTGGAGGCAGACGCAGGCCCATGCCTGGCCCGCCCTCCTCACTGGCTACCGGAGGACCCAGCTCAATCGCTTCCCCACCTCCCCTCCCCTCAGGAGGAGTCCCCAACCCGAACTGCACCCCCCCAAAAAATTCTTTGGGGGAGCACCCCCCCCGGCTGGACTTAGGGGTACCTTGGGGCTTGTCCACCTCGCCTTGGACCAGCACATTCGGGTCAGGAACCTCCTCCCTGGGGTTTGGCTCCGCGGCTGGGTCGCCATCTGGTGGACACAAAGAGGGGAAGTGGGGGCGACATACGGACACATATGCCACACAGACACACACAGACAGAGACAGACAGAAGAGAGGGTCGTCTGGCTCCCTCTCTGGGCTCTCTGGGACCTCCTCAGGGGGCACAGCCAGGATCTCGGGAGGAGCGACCTTCTCGTCGCCCACCAGTGCTGGGTCTTCTTGCCCCGGATCCTGACTGGCACTGGATGTGGTGGAGGGGCAGAGTTCGATCCCTGGCTCAGGCCGATCAAACTCCGCCCTCAGTCTCTGTTGGAAGTCCCGAAAACTCCTGTCTGTCTCTCCCTGCTGCCAGAGGGTTGTGCTCCAGCCCCATGCTGATCCAGTCAGACACGTGAGAATGGTAGTGATCTCGTCTGTGTCTGCTGCCCCACTGAAGGGTCCCGGGACAATTGGGCGGTCCCACACGGGGCTGGGCACGTCGCTGGAGATGGTGGTAGGTGTGTGGTGTGGAGGGGGGTGGACGTCTTCTCCAGCAGGTGTGGACGCTGGTGCTGCGCTGCCATTTTGCTGGGGAACGTCCGGACAGAGGGAATGCGGGTCGGCGACTGGAGCAGGAATGGAGGATTCCCTGCGAGGCAGTCCCGGCAGCGCAGTTGCTGGCTGGCGACCTCCCGTCGCCCTCTTCCACCAGCTTTCCTCACACTGCTGGGAGGGACGTGGGTCTCCACGGACCTCGTGACGCTCCTGGATGGGCGCGATGGGCGGAGCCATCCCGGCACCGACTGCCCAAACGGCGTCATCCTGGTCGTCGTCCGTGTCAACCTCGTACCCCCGGAAGTCACATGGGTCATCACGGACGCCGCGATGATCTCGGACGCGCACGCTGGGCGGAGCCATCCCGGCACCGACCGCCCACCGAAAATCCACGTCATCATCGCTTTCGTCATCCGTGTCCTCCCACCGGTGACTCCAAGGGTCGTCCACCCTGCGGACATCCTGGACCCATGGCGCGATAAGCTCCCATGGGCAGTACTCTGGCCATTCGGGCTGGAGGCTGCCCACCTCCTCGCTGGAGGAACGCCGCCGTTGTTGTTGCCGCTTCTCACCCCCCTGGAAGTGACGTGGGTCCCCACGGACCTTGCGACGATCGCAGACTGGCGCGATGGGCGGAGCCCAACTCTCGTCTCCCGTGCTCTCGTCGTCGTCCGTGTCGTCCCAGTCCACGGGGAGCCTTGCCAGCAGAGCGCAGAGTTCTTGGCTCGACATGCCGAAGATCGTGGGGGTCGCATCTTCTGCGCTCGCTGCCCACGTCACTTCCTCGCTGCTGCCGACGCCAACGTCCTCGCTCCGCCCACTCACCCGCCGACGTTGTCGCTTCCGGGTTTCGCGGAGTTTCCCGGGGGTGACGTCATCACGCGGCGCCGCGTACCACGGCTTCTCGGGGAGAAAACGCTCCACCAGAACGGGCGGCGCGTCTCTCCCCTGGCGTCCGCGTTCGCCGCGCCGGGCTGCGTCCTTCGCGGCGTTTCTTCTCCTCTGCTTTCCACCTCTGCGCTTTTGGGTGGGTCGCTGGCATTCTGTCACGTCTACGGACTTACGGGGGAAGGAAGCGCAGAGGTCTGACATGCTGGGAACGGGGTTTTATTAACAATAAACAAAGAAATACAAATAAAGACGGGCGCGGTGGCCGAAAACGAATTTAACTTAAATAAAGAACATAAACTAACCCGTAGGCGTGTGGCGATTGCCAGAACTCAAAAACACATGAAACTAAACCAGGTCAAGTTCGTGCAGAGAGTTCACGAAAATGCCAGCGACCCCGAACGGGCGGAAACTTCCGGCATTTATGGGGCGTCAGGATTAAAGTCAGGTGTGGAGCCCAGCTGCAGGCAATCCTGACAAGCTTAATGTCTTTGCAAGCATAATGTCCAGCTCAGTGTTGTGCCAGTTCACACTGAAAAAGAACTAGTTCACGTTCATAGTTAATTTTTTTACATTTTGAACCAAGTTCACAGCTCAAAAAATGAACTAGTTCACGTTCGTTCTTTAGTTTTTTTTTTCAGACTCGAAGCACCAGCCATGCTAGCTTTAAAACGTGAGCGGCGTTCAGTCTCGCCAGAGTGAACGTCACTCACGTTCACGTTCATAATTTGTAAACTGATTCGTTCCGTTCAGCGTTCACGAAAAATAGGAACGCGTTCAATGAACGTTCATGCGTTCATGCACAACACTGGTCCAGCTTGGCGGGAAGTGGTACTTTCCGCCTGTTTCACAATCAGTAGTCATCTCTGACAAGAGATGTGATCACAATAGACCAACACTCCTGTATTTCCTGGGTTTCTCAAATATTTCAGGACCCCTCCAATTTGGTTTTGTATTCACTTAAATGCAATCTCTTGTAATTATAAGGTTTATATACATAGTTTAACACAGTAAATAGGCCTAATAATATACTTGATTGTGCTAGTTACTTTGTTACCACTGGTGTTTGCTTACTGTTGTGTTTCCCTTTTACTGCTCTTAACAGAAGTGTTGAATAGTTTTGCAAGTACATAAATGATTTAAAGATATTTCATGTCCTGATTGGTTTATCTTAATGGTATATTAGTGGGTAATACCTAGTAGATAACTTGTCATCCACATAATTCTAAGGTACACACAGTATTGCAGAGTGCACGCACAATAAGCACACCAAACTTTCCAATACACATATACTGTATAATTGCTTGTAATTATTATGAGCAATGACATCAGTACAGGCATAAGTACTTTTTGTAAAAAAAATATGTACTATGCTTTTACAAAATGGCACACCCCAGATGTTGAGACAAACAATTGTTTGAGTACTTTTACTTAAAAAATACTTTAAAGGAAATTTTAAAGTAAGTACTTAGGACTTTTACTTAAGTAAGATTGTTGATGTAGCACTTCTACTTTTACTTGATTACATATTTTGCAGATTACTTGAACATTTACTTAAGTACTAAGCTTCAGTACTTCCTCCACCACTGCCTGTAGGTAGAGTGAGTGTGAAGGTCAGGAAGTGGTGGTCAGAGATGTGAAGGGGAGTGGAAGAAAAGTCAGAAAATGGAGAAGGACAACTGAAGACCAGGTCCAGGACATTCCCTCCTTTGTGTGTGGGAGAGATGTTGCTGTTGGTCAAGGAAAAAGAGTGGAGATGGGGAAGAAGGCAGGATGATTGGAATTTGGCTGGTGGAAGGTTGAAGTCACCAAGGAGAGTTAGAGGGGTGTCTAAGGAGAAAATGCTGAGCAGAGGAATGCCGACTCTTAATTAACCATTGGTATAGGTGTGTGAGTGAATGGTGTGTGTGTGTGTGGCACCCCACCCTGTGCCCATTGTCCGAGGATGGGCTCGTGATCCTGAGTAACAGGACTAGGCAGTTAAGGATAGGGAGTAGGGGTGTGTATTGGCAAGAAACTCACAATGATACGTATCACAATGCACGGGTCACGATAAGATTATATATCAACATTTATTGAGGTATTGTACATATTGCTGGGGCAGTGGTGGCCTAGTGGTTGCCGGTTCGAATCCTAATCTGCCAAGGTGGCACTGAGGTGCCACTGAGCAAAGCACCATCCCCACACACTGCTCCCCAGGCGCCTATCATCCCTGCCCACTGCTCACTAAAGGGTGATGGTTAAAAGCAGAGAAGCAATTTCCTTTGGGATTAATAAAGTAAAAAAAAACATGATAGTGATAAACTGATTTACATAGTCTTTGAAAAACAGTTCTAAATAAACTACAAAAATATTTTAAAAAATTTAATGGAGTATTTATGTGTCCATTTGGTAATAAAAAAAAAAGATTAGCTTTAGCCACACATCATATTTGGCCCACATTATGTCGTTTTAATGCACATGTAGTCCCCTGCTCCAGGATCTAACACAGTCACATGTAATTCAAGTAGTAGGATGGGTGGTGTTCATAGTAGGACCTTTTTCTCAATGTCATACTTTGAACAGAGAGCATAACTGTTGTGCTTGCCAATTGGAATATTGAGCTAGTCAATAGAGTGCTTTGTTTTTTTCTTACAAGAGTTGGGTGCAAAGTTGTCTTTCATCCAGTACATTTTTGGTGCGTAGATGTGAATTTCTTCATTTAAAATCAAGTCATGACATATCAATACTCTTTGTCTTTGATCTTAATAGACCAAGGGCTCTTAACCTTTTTTTTAATAGTAGAAAATTTCTCAGTTTCGTAGATGACATTTTCATTCATTTTCTCATAAGATTCACCAAACTGACGTCAAGAGGGTCACATGACAAAAAATTGTTTGTTTGAGAACACTTCACATGAGTTTTATAAGGCCAGTTATACCACATTTATTACTGATATACACACCTTGGAATAAAATGGTAACAATTTTATGAAGAGTGAACATGAGATCAGGTTTGTTTTTTTTTTGTGCCCCAGGTTGTGATCAGATCTTCCCATGGGAGAGAGAGGTGATAAACTGTATAATAAGACCAGTGTTTTATTGTCTCTGGTAGGGCATGTCTCATACTGGGTGAGGGTGGGCAGGATGGAGTCCAGTGATGTATGATTAAAGCTTTTGGAATGCGGACACCAAAGCACCCAGTGACGTCCACAGAACTACAAGTATTGCTGTTAGAGGCTAATTATGCTTATAACGTGGTCTGCTCCTATTTCTGTGCTAATTCCTATTAATCAATAAAACAATCTTTGTGAACTATATAAGGAAAAAAAACAGTGTTTGGGTGGTCACTGAGGAGGGATTAAGGTCTGACCAGGGGAGAGAATAGAAGAGAGCAAGAAGGAAATGAGAATTATTGAGGGAGTGAAATATAGTGCCGGCGTGGGGAAAGGATCTTGGATTGCATTACTGATAATGATCAAGGTGTTGGACCATAAGGTCACAGGTTCAAACCACACTTACTACCATCTGAGCAAAGACACTGAACTACTGATTGTAAGTCGCTCTGTAAAAGGGCGTCTGATAAATGTAAATGTAAGTCAGTTAGTGGTTCAAGCTGATGATCCAGGCACCCATCGTAATGGATAGGTGGAGCTGTCCATGTCAAGGTCTTGCACAATCTAATATTCTTCCCATTAAATTAATTTGTTGTTGAGTCACCATCATGCGTACCCACTTAACACTTCAGCCAAACAGCTGAGAGCCAGACGACCTCTCCTGGAGCCTCAACACCACCTCCACGACGAAGAGAGCCCAGCAACATCTGCACTTCCTCAGAAAGCTGAAGAAGACCAGCCTCCATCCTCACATCGTTCGACCAGAGGACCATTGAGAGTGTTTTCTGCAGCTACATCACTGTCTGGTACAGGAACTGCACTGTCGCTGAGACCCTGCAGCTGGTAGTGAAGGCAGCAGAGCGCATCATCGGGGTTCCACTTTGACCCATCTCCAAGCTCTATGAGAAACACCTCATCCATCGAGCTCGGAACATAATGAAGCACTCTCACCACCCGTCACATGCCCTGTTCTCCCTCCTACCATCTGGTAGACGGTTCCACAGCATCAGAAAGAGCTTCTTCTCACAAGCAGTCAGAGCTCTCAATGCACTGCCATCACCAAAAAAACTGATAACACATTAAGCACCTTCTAATATTTCTGCTCATTTTGCACATGTTTGTCTTGTCTTGTGTGTCCTGTTTGAAATATCCAACATTTCCTCTTACAAGCCTCCTACATGATGTTGTTCTCCTTTGTCCTTTTACTTTTTTAAGTTTTACTTTTCTTTTATAGCCTGTACAGTATTTAAGTTCTAGTTAGTATAGTTTAGTGTGTATATACATATATATTTTTCTTTTATGATTTCACTATGGGGGTCTGTGTGAAACAGCATTTCAATACACGGTTTGCTGTGTTTACTGACAATAAACCTCTCTTGAATCTGGATAAGCTATAATAATAATAATAATAATATAAGGTTGGCCCTGCAGTCACCTCTTCAGCTCACCAATGGACAGGATTGAGATGGCCATAACATGGTCAGAACTTCCAAAGTCATCTGTAAATGGTATTGCCGCAAAGTGGAAACTCATGAAGAAACACTCGGTTCCATAGTGCTTCTGGCATTAATTATATGACCAGCACCGGGAGCTTCATCCAATGGAATTCGAGGGCTGAACTGTTGCATGCCACCGAGCACAATGCCACGCATCCTTCGAAGTGGTGTGAGGCATGCAGCCACCGAACTGTGGATCTCACCATCACGTTTCTCTTTCTTGCCCTCTGATGGACGAGTTTAATTGATTCAGCAGGAGATCATTACCAGCCTGACGTCACTGTGCAAAATATACAGTTCGGTGAAGGAGGGATGAGAGCGTGAAGTTGTTTGTCAGGGGTTGGGACCACTTGCTTCCAAGGGAATTCTTGACGCTTCAGCGCAAGACTTCGTGGAAACAAATCATGACTGTGTCCCAGTGTGCAAAGTGAGATCATGGTTGGATGAGCTTTGGGGAAAAGATCTGGACAGGTCCACAAAAATGCTGACATGGGGTCATATTTATTTTCTTCTCTAAACCCAGAAGACTCAAATGCTGTGACATAAGTGAACACGCCCCATGCAGTGCAGCGCAGGGAAATTTGTGTTTCGGTCTCTGGCACAAGTACAGTTCGCCACGCCTTCATTCACGAGCCACTTTGTTAATGTGACACACTTCTTCAACGCATTTCCCCGGTGCACGTTGGGGTACATACGGGGACCCACAGCAAGATGCAAGGTTTTGTGTCCTTGTAATGACCCAGCTACTTCACCCCGTGCAGTTTCAGGGGGTTTCAGCCTCTTGTGTCGATTCACGCCAAAAACCTGCACCACACTGGGGTCCTCGTGCATTCGGGGGGAACGTGGGTGCCATGCAAATGGCCTCAGCCGCAGGAGCACCACAGCCTAACCTGCTGGACCGGGCGCAGGCCGCCCGGAGCGCGGAGGAACGAGGGGAGGGGCGGGACAGGGAGGACCAGCAGTCGGAAAGTCGCAGACCAGACTTCCCTTCCCCGAGGTGTGGGGAGGAGGCGAGGCGCCCCCCCCCCACTTCTCCTGTAAGTGCGCCATCCGTCGGAGGGGCGCGGGGAGGCGGCGTGCGGCTGTCCGGAGGAGAGGACTACGCGGCGGGAGCCGGGAGATTTCCGATCCGGGCGAAGGGCGACGGGACGTCAGGTAAAACGCGCAGCTGCGCGACTTTTTCTCTTCTTGGCGACTTTCACGATTGCAGCGGCCGGCGTGAAGGTTTCCGCGCCGCCATCTCCCCTAAAACCGCATTCTGTAGGTGAACTGTGCTGTCGCCCTGTGACGTCACACGCTTTCTGGACCGATTTTTTTAAAAGGCGCCGACTCGAGTCCCCGGCAAATTTACCATCGTTTATCGTCGTCGTTTTCTTTTAACGATCGCGTACGCGGATGTGCGCCGCGGTTCGGGACGGGAAGGCGCATCTCGTGGCGGTGCAGAGGCCGGTCACGTGGTCCGGTCCGGGGCGCCGTGACTCAATGCAGCAAAAGTCCGCATGGCTCCTCACTCCCCCCCACCCAGGTGAAACGTGGGCGACCCCCCCTTCCCCAGATCCCTCTTCCTCCCTTCCTTCACCCTTCCTCCTGCCAGCTGTGGAAATAACAAAAAATAAAATTATTATTATGATTAATTTCTTTTCTAGGTGAAGGTCAGGGGGACATTATTGTAAAGGGGACATTGTTGTAAGAGTCTGGCTGCAGCCTGGGGAGTTTGATGGGCCATCGGAGATAAGATGTCACGGTGTGAAGGAGGCGGAGACCGGGGGTGTCAGGATGCGGCCCTACTTAAAAGGGCGTCACCTACCTGTTAATTAAGAGACACTCTGGGAGATCAGGGCCTGGACAGGACTTGTCAACACACCGTGCTGACGTTTTTTTTTTTTTGTCACCTCCTTTGTCACCTCCTGTCGTTGGAGGAGTGACTTTTGTTCAGAAAAATGTCATGTAGTGCCACTTACAACATCTGAGTTTTGCTGTTGTGGTTTGTTTCCTGGGACCCCACTTCTGTCATCACAGGAGGCTCGTTCCTTTCCCACGGTGCCCCTGCAGCCATAAAGAGGCCTTTGTTCCCTGGACGGGCGGAACGGCACCACGAACATTCCCAGAGCCCTGCGCCTCAGCCGGGCCTGGCTTTTTACAGGCCGCTTCCATTTAACCCGTGCAGAACGAGAGCCGTAACTCTGCGAAAAGCCGCAGCGCAGCGCAGCGCCCGATTAACTGCTGCCTCAGCGACCATGGCGGTCTGGAGGCCCGTCGAGCCCCGCCGCGGTGACAAAGCCCTTGCCGTGTCCCCTGGAGACACGTGGAGGCCGAGCCGGGCGGAGCCGCTCCGGAAGACTGCAGTGCGAGCCCCCGCCGGGGTGACGAGCGACCTGACTGGGCGTGGCCCGTTATCGCTCCGTCGGCAGTCGGCTAATCCACTTTCTGCGCTCGCCTATTCAACGCCTTGAACGTAATCCAATAAAGTCGCACTTCCAAGGGCAATTTCTACGAATTCGTTCCTCTACGTCTGCTGTCTGAGTGATTTACGCTGCAGTGGATCTGGCGGGCCACGCCCACAGCGCAGTATTTTAACATGACAGTTTAATTTCCCATTACGACAGAGAGACGTTGCTGCGCGTGGTTTAAATTGTAAAATCGTGAGGAGGAGAAGAGGATGCGCCTCCCGTTCTTCCAAGACGGAATGTTCCGGGCAGCCTTTTCCCAGCAGGAGTTATCTACCAGCCATCTACCTTCTGTTGAGATGAGCCCGTCTCTGTTTCGTCCCTGCTGTGGTCGGTCAATCCAGTCCCTTCTGGTGCAACGCAATAAAAACAGAATAAAACACGCACGAAATGTACACAGGAGGATTAATCATCTTTTTATGTGCCAGAAAAATCAAACGTGTGTAAGTGCATCGGACTTTTTTTTTTTTGCACCCCGGTGACCCTCGGAGTCTTTTGGTCGCGGAGGAATGGCGTGCGTGCGTGTACGTATGTGAGAGGCTCCCTGTGGAGGTGGGGGTGCCTCAGAATGTTGGGGGTCGGGTCAGGAGAACGGAAGAAAGCGGGAGAGCGCGTTAGCCGATGCTAACTGCAGCCTTAGCGTGGCGCGCCGGCGTTGTGGGGATACGCCGCGGCGGCGTGGCGTGGTGGGGCGGGGGGAGAACGGCTGTCTTTTGTTAGAGACGGCACATGTGGCGAAAGTGTGGCCGCTTCGTGTGTAAATGTTTGGCGTCACGGTGCGGCTCAAACGCACAACAGCTGGCCGGCAGGCCTCTCTGTTGATCTTGGCCCGGCGGCCCCGTTCGCAGCGCCGCTGCCGTCAACATCCAACATTCTCTCCGGAAGGGTCGCGGAGAAGTTTGGACTTTTTGCGGTTTGCTGACTCATCCTTTCTGGCAAGTCACGTACGAAGCTACACGAGGGTCGTTTTCGTGGCCTCTGCACCTTTGCACCTCTGGTTGACCGGACCAAACTGATCTGAGATACCATGACCGCGACACGTACCATGACTGTGTTCTACAAATATATCAGAATTTATATCAAACTTGTTCACTTATTAAAAAAGCAAGCGCTAATACTGTTTGTTATTCTGTTTGTTCTGTTCCAGACGTGACTTTAACCCGCTAAAAATCCAGTGTAGGAACGCAGAGCCTCTGATTCTCTATCCACTCTTTCTCTATCCATTCTCTAGCCTCTTCTATCCACTTTCTGCCGTGACAAGTGCAATTTCCCACTTGTGGGACTAATAAAGGTTTATCTTATCTTATCTTATCTTATTCCGACTGGTGATAAATGAGATTTGATTTATCTACGGCCTGGGTTGGGGCTGCATGGCGTGGTGGTTAGCAACGTGCCTGTACACCTTCTAATCTCTGGTCTTGTGTGTAGGCGCACTTTGCGTGCTCTCCCTGTGTTGGTGCGTGTTTCCTCTGGGTTCTCCAGTTTCCTCCTGTCGTCCAAAGCAGGGCTCTAGAGTGTGACCAGTTTCACAATGGTGTCGCACTGGTGTGGCCTGGCGTCAGAGGGGAAAAATTCTCCATAAACTCCAGGTGGTTCCAGCAACAGATACATATTAGGTCCATGTCGTATTTATAAACCAATCAGAGATTGTCGAGGGCGGGGCCCCCCTCTGATTGGTCGTGGTCCAGACATTCCTGTGCGTTTAAAAGTGCACGTGCTGCAGTCAGACCGACATTTCTGCGCTAATCGAAATGCTACGTAAGCCCGGGCCCGAGTGGAACGATAGGAGAGAAAATGCTGAAAAAGCAAAACGCTTCTAAATGTACAGGCCCAGTGTCCCCTCTCCCCTAAAACAGATCATCAGGCCGAGATGATAATCAAGTTCAAGCCATTAAAACACTCGCACTTTTAATTTCATTTATCCTGATTTAATTTCAGCTTGGGGAAGCACTTTAAGCACCAACACGTTTTCAGTAAGTTACCTTTCTTCTAGAGACGTGTTTCAAATAAAGAACTTTGTGTTAACCAGGTTGTTAGTTAATCAGTTAACTAGTAAGTCAACTAGTTAGTAAGTGAATATTGCCTATATGCACAGCGATTTTAAAAGGAAACAACGTGAACCTGTAAAACTGTGTGATGCTGCTGATCAATTTTGATTTATTCCTTCACATTCACACATTTATCACTTCAAATTACTTTGCATACTTCAAATTACGTTTTTTAAGTACGAGTGAGATGAGAGCAGCGCTGTACACAGATCAGGCAGTCACAGACACCGGGGCGCCAGAAAACCTCCCAAGCAATGTAATTACGATATTATCAATTATGTTCCGCTCTGCATCGATTCAGAATCGTCTACGTCTGCATCGCGACGCATCGTTTACGTGATTCATTTCTACACCCCTAATGAGTGTGAAAGGGCGTTCTGCTGTGGGCTGTCACCGCCCTGCTCCCAGTGTCCCAGGATGGGACCCTGAGTCGGACCAAGCGGTTATGGAGAGTTTACTTGATTTTTTACTGTTTGCTGAAACTATGCTGCATCCAGCAGGGGAAAGAGCTTCATCTGCACATGGTCTGCAAAACCACGAGATGTTTCTCTGCTGCCTTGAAGAATGGAAGCTTATACAAGTAACGTTTTTGAAATATACCCTGATTGAGAACAGCTCCCACGTGCCTGATGACCTGCAACTTCCATTCTGTTTAATCTTGAACCCTTTTTTTCGCCTTTCATGGCTGCCCACTGCAAGATGAGGGGTTAAATGCAGGGGACACATTTCGTTGTGTGTCACGGTGTGTGTGCTACACTGCGTATCACAATGACAAAAACACTCACTTTCACTCTAAAGGGAAATCATATGCACTGGAATTGTGTTTTCTTTCTTTTCCAGATGAATTGCAAGCAGCATTGACACTGACAGCACTGGTAATCTATGAGAATTTTTTGGTGGCACTGAGATAGCAGGACGGTGGACCTACACTTGTGCAGATGTTGTTGAGTGCAGTCCCAGTACTCACGTGAGAGGTTTTAAAATATTAGTACAATTTTCTGTCTGGGTTTAGAACTGGCTATGGCTATAAATCCGATGGTCTTGAATATTTTTTGCTTCTTAATGTGCTGACGAAAAACTGCATTTTTCTTATAGTGGGTCGTGGACAGTGAAAAATCCACAGAATTAAATCAAATTCTGATCCTTTCTTGTATATGGTGAAGTGATATTTGGTTTTATCCTCTGGTCAGTGTATTGAGTATATCTGCCAAGTCCGTGAGATTTTCATCTCAGTGGGATCCCCCGGATGCACATGCATTATAAAATAACCCTAAATATGCTCAAATTAGCAAGTGTGTTCCACCCTGTGCATTAACATATTAACACTTCCAGGGACATTTCCCAGTTAGAGCACATAGAGTCATCTGTACCGAGGTGCTCAGCCGGCACACTGCAAATGTCTTTAAAAGAAAAAAAAAAAAAGTGAAGTGATTGTCACATGTGATACACAGCAGCACAGCACACGATGCACACAGTGAAATTTTCCCTCTGCATTTAACCCATCACCCTGAGTGAGCAGTGGGCAGCCATGACAGGCGCCCGGGGAGCAGTGTGTGGGGACGGTGCTTTGCTCAGTGGCACCTCAGTGGCACCTTGGCGGATCGGGATTCAAACCAGCAACCTTCTGATTACGGGGCCGCTTACTAGGCCACCACTGCCCCGTTAGGCCACCACTGCCCCTTTATTTCATTGTGCTGCGCGCTCTTTTTTACAATATTCTAAAATGTTTATAACTGCATTTCGTCAACCTCTGAACAACTAATCGGTCTCACATGAAGGGCTATCGTTTTATGAATTACGCTCCTGCTGAGATTCGTTCATATAGACTCTGTCTGCGTAGTTGACGAAGTCTCGTTGTTCATACTTGTGTATAATAACTTTGTTGGTAATACTGTGTCGTATTGTGCAGTGAAGGTTTAATGAACTCTGACTCGGTCCTGATCAGCCCTACGGCCTGATTTGTGGGTTTAATATGGAATCATCCTGTTCCTTCTGAACTAGTGACCTGTTATCAGTGTGACCAACACTTTTGGACAGGAAGGATGCCCATTGTTCTTTATATTTAAGCTCCTCCCCCCCATACACACCATCTTTTTAAAATCTTGTTTACTGTTGAGCATTGTTTGGTTGCAGAATGACTCCCCATGTGTGGTACTGGTGATACCACACTATGTCTGTATTTTCACAGGGACAACAAGCACCTTTTTGTTGGTGTTATTATTTGACATGAAAAATGTAATTTTCCAGCAAACGCAGCAGACATTTGGAGAATTCTAGAATTGGCTACAAAGGCCTGTTTTTTCCCTCGTGGATCATCCATCGTAAATCACACAGATGATCACCATCCGTTTTCTCGAAGCCCGGTCCAGCTCCACTGTGTTTGAATTGCTTTTAATTAGTGGGCGTGGCAGAAACTGGATCTCTCCCTCTGGCCGTGCACTCCAGCCGCTAGAGAACGGTCAGGTGGGCGTGTCCCTCCTGCTCACTCATCGACTTTATTTTTTAATCTGAAATATAATGCAAAAGTAATAACCAAGCAAACTCCTCAGCTTTTCATGTTCTTATTTTATAACTGGGAGGTAGCACACGCGCATGCACTCTCTAAATCCGATTACAAACCGCCGCACTTTCCGGAACGCAGCCGGGCGAGTATTTATGTCCACGTCCTCGGTGTCTCAGCGGACGGTGGGAAATGGCGCGCCCCTCGCGTGACCTTGAGCAGCGAGCCCGAGCTGCATCTTATTCCGCCGAGTTTCTTCAGTCCAGAGCCTCGCAGAAGGGCTGTTTAACCGTACATTCCGTCCTGAAGGGGAGGAGTGGAATTCCACGTTTCGTCTGGAATCACTCTGTGTGTGTGTGTGTGTGTGTGTGTGTGTGTGTGTGTGTTGTCAGGGAAGTCAGCGCCTGGTCTCTGTTCATGGT
Source organism: Denticeps clupeoides (assembly GCF_900700375.1). NCBI lineage: Eukaryota > Metazoa > Chordata > Actinopteri > Clupeiformes > Denticipitidae > Denticeps > Denticeps clupeoides. The sequence continues at coordinate 6,945,885 of NC_041714.1, forward strand.
GCGTGGTGTTTGCAGTGTGTGTGTGGCGGTGGAGGTTTGATGTTGTGTGTGTGTGTGTGTGTGAAAGTGGGAGTTTGTGACTGAGCAGACTGGATTTGCGTGTTTATTGACGTGCGAGTGTGTGTATGTGTGTATTTGAGAGTGTGTTCTCTGCAGTGGGGCATGAATGGTCTCTTGTGTTGGCAGAAGTGGGACAATGTCCCTGGCGAAGAGAACAGATGGCATTCACTCGTCCCTCTCGCTCAGCCCTCGCTTCTTTCTTCTTTCATCAGTACCTTCCTTTAATTCCCTCCATTCTCACAGAGCTCTGAGGACATAAAGCCTGCTGCACACACACACACACACACACACACAGGAAAACCGGACACATGCGTATAGAAATGGCTGTTAGAAGCCTCGGTTGCAGCTGCTTCTGCTGCTCGGCATGTAGAGTGGGCGCGGTCTCAGCAGCTCTCCGGCCCATTTCCTGTCTCTCAGGATGATGTGCTGATAGTGTGCGTTGCCCCCTTTTCCTATTGGTGCTCAGACCGATCTGCTCTGGGGTTCCTCACGCCTTGCTCGCTTGCTTTGTCAGCTTGCTCTCCGAGTGACCTCTGTGGGTTGACCACTCCTGGGCAGACGGAATCTGACCTCCCTGTTAGGAGGGAACCCTTTGACGCCCACTCATGTGCGGTGTGGTCACTGGTCATCGTTCCAGTGACGGAATACAGTTGATCCAACATGTTCTTCCAGTTGATCCAGGGTTTTTGGAGGCGTGTTTTATGCACAGCCACTGAAATCCATTTAAACCACACGTCCCATCTCTCGTGGCTTTCACGACCTTCGCAGGCTAATGGCAGAGTGACCTGGTCATCTCAGCTGCAGCTCTGCTCTGTGGAGACTTTGCCAGGAAGGTTATGTAATATTCTCCACCAGAACTTCCTTCTGGTGGAGAAAACCGGGGGACTGTGGGAAAATCCAGACTCACTGACTGTCTGTACAGCAGTGAGTGAAAGTGGAGTGGTTGTCATTGTGAAACACTGCAGCACAGCACACGGCGACACAACAAAATGTGTCCTCTGCTTTTAATTAAGGGGACCTCAGTGGCACCTTTATCGTTGTGGATTTGAACCTGCAACCTTTCGGATACGAGTCCCCTTCCTTACCTGCTAGGCCACTAATGAACCCTTATTTAAATAAAATTACCATTGTACACAATGTAATAAACCACACTAAATGAAATAAATGCATTGTGGAGTACAAATAAGATCGTTCTGGTACTGTGTATGATTTTTAGTGATATTTCCTCCCCCTCTTTCTTTCTCTGAGGGGGGGCGTGCGGTCGTACAGGAAGTAAAGTGGGAGAGATTTGTTTCCTGTTTTTTTTTGTTGTTGTTGTTATAGAAGAAACACGGTGTGTAATTTAATTTTTCATTTTATTTATTCGGTTATTATTATTATTATTAGAACGATCTTGACTTGTTTAATCTTGCACCTCCCACGTTAAAGGAATTCCGAGCGTGTACATTGGCCGTGGAGGAAGGAGCGTGACCTTCCATCCCTGCTGTTTCCCGTCCTCTTTTTTTGGAAGTGTGTAGCATTCCAGGCGAGACCACCAGAGGAATTTCTGGAGGGGTGGCTGGCTGGATGAATGAAAAGAAAAACAGGAGACCCTCCGCCTCTCCGCCGTCATCCTCTCGTAATGGCAGTCTGCCTCGTATCATCAACGCGGGCGGTGGACGGTGCAGCTCCTTCCTGCTGCGTCTGCTTATTCCTGAACACCAGCTGACTTGCAGGCGTGAAGGTACAATAATGTCAGGAATTCAGCAGCTTGATCACTGCTAACGTTCTCAGATGAACAAACTGTAACAAAAGTCAAAATGTCACAATGCAATGATGCCTCAGTGACAAGTTAACCATACGCTATTTATTATGATACTTAAAAAGGCAAAGGCGAATAGCAGTGGGGCAGTGGTGGCCTAGCGGCCGAGGAAGCGGCCCCGTAATCAGAAGGTTGCTGGTTCGAATCCCGATCTGCCGAGGTGCCACTGAGAAAAGCGCCGTCCCCACACACTGGTCCCCGGGCACCTGTCATGGCTGCCCACTGCTCACCGAGGGTGACACATGTGACAATTAATCACTTTCACTTCACTAAAGTGGAGCCGAATGTGTGTGTTAATATCTGGTAATGACAAGTCTCTCGCAGTTGTTGGCTAGTTGATCCATAATGGCAGCGTCCATTATCTTTGCTCTACTAGATGTCTTTGCCGTGTCCTTCTGACGACACATTTGACCACTGAATATAGATTAGAAGAGGAAGAGAGCAGAATACATGGGAGGATGGTTTCTCCATCACAGCGGTAACAGAATTTACAATTTCTTACCGTCCAGGTCCACGGTTGAATTGAAACACTTTTGTTCGTGCGATATCAGGAAGTTGACTACACCGTCACACCTAGGGATGCATCGATTGATCGGCAAGGATTCTAAATTGCATGATCTTCAGACAGATCAGTCAGTTCAAGCATAATTCCACCTATTATTATTGTAAGTTATTTGTGTATTGATTTATTTTTCATTTGTAACGTTGCATTTAAGGAAATTTTTAAGGACCTTTTATCACTTCCTGTTCACACCCTGCCTCATGCAATATTGTCATTATGTTACATTGCATTATGTTACATTGCATTATGTAAGTCATTATGTTACATGGCAAACAGTATGCTTATTTTACACGAGTGACTGATGTTAAAGCAGGTTTCTGTGTGTGTAAGATGATCACATGCCTTTGTGTGATTAGTTTCATTGTCAGTCACTCTGAACACTTCATTGAGTGTTTGCCCCATGAAGACAAACACACAAACATTTGTCCCCACGCTCCTTTGTTCAGAGTTTTAGACACGTTGGTGAAAAGTAGATATGTTCAAACAATATTGTTGATGGACGCGCAGCATTCATCATCTGAGTCCACTTTATTGATTGACCTCGCTGATAGATTGGTAAATTCTGCATGGTTTGGATTTATTTCTTTATTTATTTTTCGCGTGTGTGACGTGTCATCTGACTGGCGAAGCAAATTGTAAAGAACGTGATTAAACGTCCTCAAACAGAAGGTAATCAGCGCTCCCAATCAACATGCCAGTCGATCAGCGGCGGCCTTTTGAAAAGGCCAGCGTCGATGTTCTCTAATCACCCCCACTAAACCTTATGTTCTTCCACCGAACGTCTCATTTCATTGTTGCCATATAAACATGAAGCATGTTCTTTTAACCAGTAAATGGCTTAAAGAAGTGAAAAAATGAAATCCAGTGATTCATTCTGCAGATGACACTTCACTTGAAAGCATTTTACCATCGTGCCGTTTATCATCACAATCACTTTACTCTTCAAGTATTGATTTAATGTTTTTTATTGTACTCTTAGGTGGGAAAAAAAATCGATCCCGAGTATATAGAGATTTGGGCCGGCCTCGGTCTGTTAGATAGAGGCTGTCCACAGGTGGTCCCGTAATTTTGCCCCGTAATTGCCCGCTAAAGTGCCTTGTGTTCATTCTGGCCACTCATCTGCGCTGCAGGGGAGAGGAAAAAGGGACGAGCGATTGCCGAAAAAAACTGAAATGACAAAGTGCGGTGTCCTGCGGTGAGACAATCCTCTGACACTTTTAAAACATACGCTAGCGCTATTACGGCCCATCACTGAGAGCCATTCAACAGCGTTATTAAGCCAAGCTAATGAGGATGATGGCGTTGGACAAATACAATCTCTAATTCAATTCAAATGTCATTGTGTCTAAAAGCTGATGCATTAGCCATAAGAACGTCAAATCAACCATTTCATTGGTCAAATACTGAATGGAAGTGGCCGATGGGCACTGGTCTGATGCTGAGCACTTGGACCGAACTTTTCTTTTCCTTTTTTTTTCTCATCAGGTGCAATGGCCACTCCTTCACCTGCAAAAAGTATGGGCGACCCTGGGATCACACCCCTCTCTCCCACTCACATACAGGTAAGAGCCGAGCTTGCTACTCGTCTGTCATTTTCTCTGCATCTCCACCCTCTGCATTGATTTTTTATTTATTTTTTTTGCTGTGTTCTTGTGTCACAGCAGAAGGACACGGACCAGAATGCCCAAACCGGAGCCTCCTTCATCGTGGTGGTTGCCATCGATTTCGGCACCACCTCCAGCGGATACGCTTATGCATTTGTTAAAGAGCCCGAGTGCATTCATACCATGAGGTGAGCGGCAAAGATAATGAGAGAGAGAGCAAAAGTCCTAATTGTCTTTAATATGCAATGAAACAAAAAAAACAAATGCATGTCATCTCTTACTGCCGTTCGTAAAGTGCCTTATAGTATTAATATTCGTAAGACTCATATAGATAGATACTCTGAATGTCAAGTAATTTACTGTGTAACTACAAAGTCTGCTGTACTCTAAGTAACCTTTTTTTATCAGAAGACCTCAATTATAAACCCAATTAAAACGGAACCTCGGATATGGATTAAAAATTTCCCAGTGGATTAAAATTTTCTGAGCTGGAGACTCCCTGCCACTTCTCTTCCTGACACGCAAACTCCTGTTTCATACATTTTTATTTACACTTAATGAAATAATTCACTTGCATTTTTGCACAAAATGTAATAAGATTTTAGGCCAGATTTCCACTTTCCATACACACACACACACATTAATGCACAGGCTCATTGGTCTATTTGCTGGCGAATACATACGTACATTGGTCAAATACTGAATGAAGTGGCCGATGGGATCTGGTCTGATGCTGAGCACTTGTAATGTGTATTTGTGTGAAACAGCTAGACTGCAGTCATGATCTGTGCAGCCCTCTTAGAGGTCCGTTTCTCTTGAGCATTAGGAACATAACATGGTTCTTCTGCCCATCTGAGCCCCTGGGGATTAGGAGAATAATTATTCAATAATTATTAATTTAATGAAATAATTTGGTCACTTTTTAAAATATTCAAAATAAATGTCAGTAACAGAGTGAAAAATGATTTGGGTTTGGACCACCTCTTCTGCTACTTTTGCATAAGAGGGGCTAATTTTGTTGTTTTCAGTGCTGATACTGCACACATAAAAAGACACAGTGTAATGGGGTAACAGCAGATCCACTGATTATTTAGCTTGGATTTGGGGCAACTGCTCCTCAAATCCCAAACCAAACAATGTTTCCAGTGGCTAAACCCAACAGGACATCGCTTCAGGAAACTTGGTCCTTTGAGTCCAGGCTTCTGAATGTGATCATGCTTCCTGCTTAAAATGAACGTTTGCCAGTCAATAGCTAGACCAGCAGCTACAGGATGAAGACCTGTGGAAGGGTGAACTCCTGCCAGTCTACTGGTTGCACGCCAGACTAAAAACCATGACAGCAAGACAAAATATTCTGCTTCTCAGAAAACCATTGCAGCGACTAAGAAATGTGCCGCTGTTTCTTGTTATATAAGTTGTCATCAGCTGATATAAAAAATATAGAATTCTATATATCATGATATTGTAATCAATGTGTTATAGGAGTTAATATTTTTATTAAAAACGTGGGAGTTAATATTTTGGGATCCTGCCTTAAAGGGTTAAAGGTCAATTAAAACAATGTTATCTGGCAGTATATGGTCACATGATATTGTTTCCATACAACATACATGTATGTAGAATAATATTTAAAGAGGACTAATTTAATTAATTAGGTATCGTGACTCCCAAGACTCCCAGAATTCAGTCACAGAAAAAGGCAGGTCAGAAATGACTGTGCTGTAATTGATCATATTTACAGGTTAAGAGCTATGGTAATGGTTGTTGATCATGATAACAGGCTTGACGATTATGACTTTAATTGTAATAATGGTGAATTAGGATGCAGAGGAGGCGCTCTGCAGATCCAGTCCATCCGGCCACGGCGAGCGATCCGCTGTGGTTTAAATGAGCAGCTAGTTCCCTGCGGTTGACAGAGCATCCCAATTAGTTCTTCTCTGCTGGATTCCCTTGATGCACTTCTGTGGATAATCTAATCTAAGGACATTACTGACACTTGTCCAGAGAGACATGAAAGCTCATTAGTGAGGCCGTTATTTTCCACAGAGCATCAATGTTCACTTTGTGCTCTGAACTGTTAGCTGCTAGCATCCATGTTCTTATTGTGGGGTTTAATAGAGAAAATTCTGCATATAAGGCTGCCTGAACAAGTTGATGAAATGTTCTAATTTAGAGCTCTGACCTTGAATATCTTCTATATCTTTTATGGATGAGTGAATTAAATGTAATGTTAGTGGTAGTATTTCATGTCATATCAAATTTGTATTTTTTTCACAGTTTGCATTCATCAACATTGTGAATGCTAACGATCTGATTGGCTGAGGTCTCCTTTCTTAGGCGCTGGGAGGGCGGAGACCCTGGAGTGTCGAATCAGAAGACACCAACCACCATCCTGTTGACGCCCGACAGGAAGTTCCACAGCTTTGGCTATGCGGCCCGTGATTTTTACCACGACCTGGACCCCACAGAGTCCAAGCAATGGCTGTACCTGGAAAAGTTTAAGATGAAACTTCACACGACTGCCGTAAGCTCAAGCACAGGACAATGGGCAGTTTCTGATTTGTGATGAATTTTCTTTTGATTTGGCCATAGTGCCTATCTTCTGCTGAACTACCTATACTCATTGTTCTGGAACGGTGCATGTAGTGCTTATCGGTTTAAAAGCGCAAACAGAAATATAAAAAAGTATTACATTATTCAGTACAAAATTACTCCAGTTGCTCAGTTTGGCATTGATGTTCTTTTCCCAGTTTCACTTTACGAGATGTAATCTGGTTGCTTGGCTAGTTGTTGTGGGACCATGTCTCTATAACAGGCGTAATTTTGTGGTCTGTTAATGATATTTTACTTGATCTCTTGAGCAATACTGAAAAATATAATGAACTGAAAATTGCCTTGGAAATGCAGGGAGCTGCAAGGCCACTCGCTGATCCAGAGTTCATGTATGCCTCTCATGCACGTATCTCTGTCTTTCCAGAATCTCTCCATCGACACGGAGCTCCACGCGGCCAACGGGAAGAAAGTGAAAGCGTTAGACATTTTTGCCTATGCACTGGCTTTCTTCAAAGAACAGGCCCTGAAGGTGAGCCCAAACTTGAGAGATATAACAAGAATCAGGATCAATTGAAATTAAGTTCAGCGACTATATTTCAAGGTCAATGATGTTCCTGTATTTAGAACATAACAGACAGCTTACATCATTTGAAGTTTTGCATTTTGTCATGCTCCACAAATATAAGAAGGCGTTGTAGGAGAAGTTTAATCCAGCAAAGCAAGCAAACCAGTGTCACTCTACGGATGTCTAGCAGTCAGTAACTCATGAATCCGGCAACAGGGTAGTCAAGGCTAGGCCCATCATGGATGGTTGATTACATTCGTCCACGGTACCAATTGTTTAATCAGCCATGCTAAAGAGACTCTGACGACATGCCTGCAAAGCCACTCAGGGTCTCCATGCCACTTGTTTCCTGCCAAAAGCTATATAATTACAGCGCGTCAACCTAATGCCATGAAAACACTTCAGGCCATGTCAACAGAAAATAAAGTGAAGTTCAAACTCATTCCAAAAAAACAAACAAAAAAATATGTTAATATAGACAGTAGAAATTCACTGAGAGGGGCTCAGAGCTCCCAGCATCGTGACCAAAGTTCTAGTGACACTGAGGAGGACAGTGTTATGTACACCACACACGCAGTGTGTTACTATTTGTACTATTCCATTCTCCATCCACACACAACACAGCATTAATCACAGGGAACCGTTGTCACCTTCAGGAGCTGAGTGACCAGGCTGGTGCCGACTTTGACAATGCCGATGTAAGATGGGTCATCACAGTGCCAGCAATATGGAAGATGCCTGCCAAGCAATTCATGAGGGAGGCTGCATACAAGGTAGAGCTTTCAGTGAAGGCCTGTTGTAATTGGCTCGACACTTCTCTACACTTCCGTAAGACCCTGTCTCAGAGAACCCAAGTATCTCCATACACTTCAAGCCCTCAAATAATTAATTAAAAAAACTGACCAGCTCCATCTTCATACTATGTGTCTACAACATGAATTCAGTTCCTTTCGTAACCCCTCTTCTCTGAGAATGACCTTCCTTGCTTTTCAAATAAAATGTGGTTCATTTAATCTTTTAATGTTTTAAACTCTTATATTAAGCTCTTATATATTATTCTATTGAACTTCAAGTAGTGTACATTGTACAGAAGAACTAATTGAATCAGCGATTTTTTCTCTGTTTCTTTGAAGGTTGCTCATAGTAAGAGTTTAATGTGAAGGTTTAAGAAGTGCTGTTCTGTTCTGGCACCATTGAAAGACCTTCCGAATGTTTTTGAAGACGATGCAGTACAAGGCCATTAAGATACCACTAGCACTACAGGAGCATTTGGTTCAGTGATCCACATGATTGGCATTCAATGTACTTTTGACCTACAGCAGCCAGATAGGAGAGAAAATGTGATGATGAGTGTTATTTTTACCCTGGATCAATATAGACCACGTGGGAAAGACCACTCAGGCACACATGTAGGATAAAGGATGTACTGTTACTTAGAAAGAATAATTAAGATCAGCGTTACACACTACATACAAGTATGAGATTGTTTATTTGTGTAAGGCAGGGGAGGGCAAACCTTTTAGTTAAAAGCCACATTGACTTTAAATGGTTTTCTGAGAAAATATGGGATGGGCCAGCACCATATACAGTGGGGCAAAAAAGTATTTAGTCAGCCACCAATTGTGTAAGTTCTCCCACTTAAAAAGATGAGAAAGGCCTGTAATTTTCATCATAGGTATACCTCAACTATGAGAGACAAAATGTGGAAAAAAATCCAGAAAATCACATCCTCTGATTTTTAAAGAATTTATTTACATATCAGACATAAACATAAAAATTACACTGTTCATATTTACACCATCAGTAACAGAGAAAGTCAAGGACAGATCTCCTACACTGCACCCAAGTAATCATCCTTTTGTACTTCATGATCACACTGGAATAAAATGTTTGAGATATGCGCATTTTGTGTATTTGAGGTGTGCGTGTTAAATGATTTGATCTGTTTCTTTATATCTAGTAGTACAAAAGAATGAAAAGGCATGTATGAAATACGGCCTCATTCCATCACATAATAAATATGTGCCACCTAGTCAATGTCGGCAAAGGTTATAATTTTTCATGATATTGACTAATATTGTTAAGGAGAATAAAAATAAGTGTATCCCTTTGTTCAGGAGTATTGTAGCAGCTGGGTGCATCATCTGCAGCGTAGGAGATCTTTCCTTGGCTGGTGTGGTCGGACTTTCTGCATTACTGACTGGGTCCTGACAGTTCAACTTTATTTGGCGGGAAGCACAGAGGACTTTCAGGCCATCCTGGGCAGCACGTGTCGTGTGAAAACGCTGTGCCGTTCTGAACACTCCTTCAACTGCGCTTTTTACGGTGTTTTCACACTGACTGTGTTTTATTGAACTTTTGCAACCTATAAAACCTGGAGATTATTGGCCCTGACTTGCCATACATGACAACTCATTTACCGTGCAAGCCAGTGTAAAATCCTGTCACCACCTAGTGTAAGGACAGGCATTACAGCAAAGGGTCAATCTAATGCAGTTATAATTACGGACAATTTGGTACCAATCTACGGCGGGCCGGATTAAAAAGTCCAACTGGTTGGATTTGGCCTGTGGGCCATAATTTTCCTCAGGATTTTTGTCTCCTCAGGATTTTCAATAATATATATAATAATAAAAAAATGCTAGTTTTGGTTATGGGGAATCAGTTTATTTATGTAAATCTTGAGGGTGCAGCGTAACCTTACACTAGTGAACAAGCTCCATGCTTTGCACATGGTGCTACTCTTAGCGTCAGTGAAAAATTGTGTCTTAATGGCAATCAGTGATTAAAGAGCCCTTATTTGTTTTGTTAGTCTTTATCTGTATTTGAACTCTTGCCATTTTTTAGGAAAGAGAGTTCATCTGCGGTAGTAATGGTGAACGTTTCCTCCTGTCTGTGCTCAACTAGGCCAGCCTGGTTTGTCGTGAGAACCCTGAGCAGCTCATCATTGCTTTGGAGCCCGAGGCTGCTTCCATCTACTGTCGCAAGCTCCGCCTACACCAGATGGTGGACTTGGGTGCCAAGACGTCCATGAATGGCTACAGCCCCACGGACAACGTTGGTTCGGTGATGACCCAGGGTAATTCTCCTACAGTACATAGCCTGACGTGTTCTGTGTGCTTTCTGCATTTGAGAAGAGGTGGGAGTGTTGCACACCACACGATGACGCCGAACCAAAGGCGTTTGTGTGAATAAGTGAATAGAAATGCAGAAAATGCACTTCTAAGTTACACACAAAACCCCTGAGCAGTTGTAGCCTAGGCTAGAGGCGCACATTCTTCTCTTTCCTCTTTCTTTTTATGGTTTACTATATGCCTAATAAATCATTGTATGGTTTATTATGTTTTGCCTTTGCAATAATAGTGATGCTAAATAAACCATCTGTCATGTTAGATTGCGAGGAAAGCTACACTGGTGTAAAATGGCACATGTCAGGACTATGGAGCTCTGGTGACAATTTTTAAATGGAATTGTAATAGATATGTAAATACATAAAACTCTTGATTTGAAGTACAAATAAAACTACATGAAATTCCCAACTCGTCAATGCCAGATTGGGATATGGGGTGCATTAAAAAAAAACTCTTACACCTACAATTTAGATGAAATTTCCTCATTATAAAAAGCCTCTGACTGTACGGTCATGTACACCAGTGTCACAATAAACCTTTTGAAGACTCATCCACTTGCACGGTTAACCATTCACCTTCACCTATCCCTCTCATGCCACATTTTCTTCTCCTCGCCACCATCCCAGATCGGTGTGACCATGTACCTAGAACCCATATTTCAATTGCCTTTTTGGATGCATCACCTTGCATAAAAAAGCGGCAATTCAAATATTTTCTCACCTGTGACCTTCTCCATCTCATTCAGGCAGCATGGGGAACAGCAACAGCCACAAACTGGTCATTTCTGACCGATGGGCTTTAGCCATTTTCACATGACTGGCTCTTTTTATCAGGCTGAATATCTGCATTTTGGATCCACACGCATGCCAGACTCTTTTGGTTTTCAGATCCCCTTCCTTTATGGCCTTTTTGGATTTTGTCTAGTTTCACCACTGTTTGATTAGAAATATCACAGAATATCAGATGGTAAGAAAACATAATTACTGTGTTTCTGAATTTGCAACACATATATGATGAATTCATGACTGACCCAATGATTGCATACTGTTGAGTAGGTGTGCTGGGATGCATATTTGGAATGCTGATGGTACTGGATGAGAAAAAGAATTTATAATGTCCTCAGAGACACTGGATTAGGAAGGAATCCTAGCAGTACAGAGATAGTATATGTATAGTGTAACCTGCCGCAGCAGGGGAATTTGTGAGCCCTCTGTACTGCAGTGTGTAGGGGGGTAAATATGGATCGATGTGCAGGCAAGATCAAACATTTATCTGCGCTCATTGCTGCATGAAACGTCATACCAGATACTAAAAATAAACGTTCACATACTCTTGCCACTCATATAAATTTGTACAATTTATATAAGCCTATCTATGAGAGTACTATGAGGCATAGTCGGGATGGTCTGTCCAGTCCTGGGTGTAGTTGTTCAGCAAAGGACAGGATCCAGGTGCAGAGTGGTCTGTATCAAAGAGAGTAGGTGTGTATCTCTAACTGAGGAACTGTTCAACAGGAACATCACAGTTTGTGACATTGGAATACATATGCAGAACTTTATTTCAATTAATCCTGAGCCTTATCCTGCCTTATCTCTCACGGTTGGGGTCTGTTCTTTGAAGAAAACCAGAGGCAAAAGGCAAAAATTACCATGGTTACCAAGGAGGGTCTACTTCAGATTTTAGAAACCCCACGTCGTAGTCTCAGCATTTGTATCAGCGGGCTTCAGAGGTCATTGGAACCAGACCATCATATGCCTGACTCAGCACCAGATCTGCATTCAGAAGTATCAGCATGTCAGTCTGCTGTGTAATGAGTTTCTCCACTTGGACTGACCTTGGACAGCTGCTTCTGGCCACTGAAGTCAACTTGAGCTCTTCTAGAACTCCCCTAAAGGCTCTTACACTAGGCGGTTAAGAGAGGAGAGAGTTTGTAAGCCACGGTTTGCGACAAACTGCCCTCACTCCCCTGAGGCTGTGGATCTGAGGCTAGCACCACCACGCCATTTAACATCCAGGGAGCACTGGCTCAAGGGGTTTTTTGTGCAGATGTGGAACAAATGCATTGCAGTGGGCAGTGAGGGAATGCCAGGCAGTGAGCAAACAGCAAACAAACCTTATAATCTGCTGGCTACATAGTCCACTTTTATTGGGTGGTGGTTGAGGCGTAGACTCCTTGTGTCGGGTTCTATTTGAGGCGTCTTCCTCCGCAAGGCAAGTTGTTTTTGCTCCAGATGTAGTTGTCCAAATCACCACTGAGCTGCTCTTCTGTACTGGCCCTGTAAAAGCGGCCATTGTGGAACGCTGGCCTCACATTTAACCCTATCTCTGCTCAGGCTGCTGATGTTTCTGAAGTCTCCCCTAATTCCCCTGAGAGGGGAAGAAGATCCGTCCAGCCGCCTGTGCAGGAAATTGACACTGACCTTGACCCTTTCGTACTATGAACACGTCCTGTTTGGAAGTGACGATGCAAGGGCCAGTCGGCTATGTCATCACTTCATGTCTCAGGTCCTTCCGGCCTTCTTTATTCTGCTCAGTGAAAGCCAGTGTCCTTTACTTGGCACGTAAGCTTTCCGTTTCCAAGACTGAATGAATGGAAACTGTGATGGGATGGGTTTGTTTTTAGATAATAAGGGTCACATCATACTGGTGAAGAGGAAGAGATTAGGGTTTTATTTGTGGTTTGGGAAAGTTGGAATCGTGGCCCTGTCAATACGTCTACGGGTGTATTTTAAAGCTGTTTTCCACTTCGCTAAAAAAATGTTACTGAAAATGTTAAGATCGATAAAACTATGACTACTGCTAACTGTAGAACAGTTAGGGCCAAACTCTCTGGGTGATTTTTTTTTTTGTTGCCCTTCAGATGTTAACAGCAATATTTTGACTGCATAACCCCTGCATTGAATTACGTCACCTGATTATTCACCCTGGGAGGAGCTTTTCCCAAAGCTCAGGTTTTTACTGACCTAAAGTGTATGTGAAAGACCGAAAAAAGCAAAACATTTCCCAAAACCAGCCATGCACTCGAGGAGAGGGCATTAAACTGCGTCCAAAATCAATATTGCTGCAGTGGCGTCGCACCTTCCAGCCCCTACAGATGCCAGAAGACTCCATGATGCTGTCGCAGCCACACCCTGTCGCCTTGAGTCACACACAGCTTCACACTGCGCTTCTGACTGTCTCACACACAACCCTTCTCTCTCTGTCAATAACCAGCCAAGGAGCATGTCCGGCGCAACCGACAGAGCCGAACCTTTTTGGTGGAAAATGTCATAGGGGAGCTTTGGTCGGAGCTGACAGAAGGTAGAGTCTCTTCCTCTTTCTCTGACTTGTTATTCTTTTCCTTCTATGCATTTTCCTCCCTGCAGTATTTGCTCTTGCTGTTTCCTGTGCCGCCGACCATCCATCATGAATTGGATGTGGAAGATCCATCATTTTGACAATTAAAGCTCTTAAACGTGTTGCATTTGTAACCTGCACAGAGTAATGAGAAATGTTTTGACATCTCCGCTGTTTTAACCATTGTCCAAACCTCTGGACCATACAACAAACCGTTCAGCAAAAGCAGTAGTTCACTCACGTCTTCATTCAGTCTGTCATTCAAAATCATGAAGACTACAGCCCAGATCAGTACAGCTTCATACATACAGTTGTTTCAGATTTTGCAAAAATTAACACTTCTATTCCATTCGGCTCATTGTCACAGGATGGCTGCCACTAAAATGTCACCGTTCACTGTTGCATTAGAATCTGTCCATATTTTTGTCTATGTTGTCCATCCTTAAACCAAATTTGTTACATATTTTTTTCAGTATTGAATACCAGTGTAGGAAAGCTGTTTGAATTAGACACTGCAGATGGAAAATTGAGAGACAGGACATTAACATTTTTTGACAGGGATGGGCAGTGCTACAAATTAGTAGTCCTGCAGTGGATTTTCCTTTTTTGAGACATGTATGATTTTGTTTGGCTCTCTGTATTACTGATTCTGAAGGTTGTTTAACTTCAGTCCTTCAGCGTCTAATCCAGGAAAAGTGTAGAATTTTCACATGAGCTGTAAACGGTGTATTAGTTTAAATAGTGTACTATTTAGCAAAAACATTTTAGGAAGATCTGATTTTAGATGTAGGAAGAACTCCTGTGAGATAGCCCTGCTAGACTGAATCCAAAATGTTTAATATGATCCGACACTGAAACACATGTGTGTAACTGTCTTTTATCTATATTTCATATGACCTAAATATGTACGGTAAGCTGGTCTACAGAAGAGGAAGTTCAGTAGACTGAATTAAAATCCATGCCCAGTGGGGCTCCATTATGAACTGTTCCCCAACTGAACCCCCAGGGAATGGAGCATATTGACAGATATGAGTCCCGTGCATGTCATGACTCCTTTTTTGCACAGAAAGTTCTAGAATGATCTGCTCCAGTTCACTACATAACATCAACTTTAAGCATAATGTTAATTCGGCTCCATGATCACCATGCCTCCAGATCCATGCTCCTCCACTGCTAAAGACCCTCATATCTTCCGCCCCATCTCTAGGTGACAGGTATGTGGTGGTAGACTGTGGTGGTGGCACGGTTGATCTAACCGTTCATCAGATTCGTATGCCTGAGGGGCATCTTAAGGAGCTGTATAAGGCTTCAGGTAAGGTGACCTCAAAATTTGGCTGTTCAGTTTTTTTCTGATACTGTTCAATAAGTTGTCAGACAAATTTGCAGCAATTATTTTATATGTAAAATATTAAGAACACACTGTTATTGCCCTCTGCCTGTTAGGTGGCCCATACGGCTCCATTGGTATTGACTATGAATTTGAGAAGCTCCTCTGTAAGATCTTCGGCCAGGATTTCATCGACCAGTTTAAGATCAAGCGTCCGGCTGCCTGGGTGGACCTGATGATAGCCTTCGAGTCCCGCAAGAGAGCGGCTGCCCCAGACCGCACCAACCCCCTGAACATCAACCTGCCATTCTCCTTCATCGACTACTACAAGAAGTTCAGAGGCCACAGTGTAGAGCATGCACTGCGCAAGAGCAAGTGAGTTGCAGGGGAGGACTGTTCCGAACTGGTGGTATTCAGTTATACACAGTCATTTACACCATCAAGGCACGTGAGCGATTCAATTAAGGCCCACGTGAATAGAGATTGGGGTTTGTGTGAGATATTATTATTTGAATTCATGAAAGAGGGATAACATCTTAACAGAGTCTGAATATTTAATTTGTTTATTAAAATTGTCTATCTTTGAAATGATGCTCGCATATTTCATTTTTCATGTGCTTGTTGCAATTGCAATTTGTTTTATTGCAAATGCACTCAACATTTGAAAGCATCACGTAAAATCTTTCTTTATCAGCAAAGATCTCATGTAATGTAGGAGAGTCGCTTGTGGACCAGAAGCCAAACATATCAATCAGACAACAGCCAAATGGATTCTAGTGCAGCACTGTAACTGTAACTTTTTTTATATAGTCCATGTGGAGCACAGAATACAGTCATAAAATATATCAGAAAATATCAGAACAATAAATCAACAATAAATCAACTAAAATAAATCAACATTTTTTGATACGAACAGTTAAGCTCTGGAAACTGGTTATATTAGTGACTGATTGAGAGGATATAACTGCTCTGTGTGGATCAAGTTGCCCGGGGACTGTCTGAGCGGATCGAAGCGGTAGAGACTATCACATGAACGGCCTGTCTGTAAAGCATTCTCGGGGGTCTTGGCTTCCTGGTAATGGTGGTAGCGCTTCCCATTTGAGAGCCATATAAAGGCCCATCCCAGAATTACTGGCTTAAAAAAACCAAGGCATCAATGAAGGGGTCAGATTTCAACTAGATTGAATATTAGAAGATCATGTTGCTCTGAAAGAACCCCCTTTTCTGTTTGTAGTAAAGTTATTGATCGTTGTTTGAGCAAACCAGCTAAACGTTGGGGCTGGTCTTGAGATTCACAGTATAGTGTTAAAAATGTGCAGAATGGTACTGAATTGCTTTCTGTCTCTCTGCTCCAGCGTGGATTTTGTGAAGTGGTCTTCTCAAGGCATGCTGAGGATGAGCCCAGATGCAATGAACGCTCTCTTTAAACCTACAATTGACCACATCATCCAACACCTCCGTGAGTACAGGTGCACCGGCTCTCCGAAATGGTACTGACAGACCTCAGTTGCTGTCTGGGGTTTGCAGACTCGGTCGATGGCTTTTTAATGACCGTTTTAACCGCGTGGAATGATGTAATGACCAGTTACTGTAATGAGTGTGTATAGTATTTGTGTGTGTTTTTGTGCAAGAAACAAGACCAACTGAAAAGGGCTGGTGTGCTATTTTCAGCTCATAGGACTGACATTTGGGACATTAGTAAGACCTCAGGGCTCTGTCTCGCTCTCCCTTGTTCCCATCCCTCTCTTGTTCTTTCTGTCTTTTGCTCTATTTCTCCGGTTCTCCCTTCCTCCTCGTTCTTTCTCCACATGTCTGCCTCTCTCCTGCTGAATTATTGATGTAGTGCTGGGTTGTGTTAAACTGGGTCGCCCGGCTCTTGCATTATCTGCTGGTGGACCTGAGGTGAACAGCTCTGAAGAACTGCCCTCATTGTGCACACAGTTCTTCACTTCTCATCCAGTGTATCTCAATATGGAGAGTCGGTTTGCTCTATAGTTTTACTTGAACTCTGAACTAAACCAAGAAAACACAGGTATATAGAGCACTATCGCTATGCGCTAAGCATTTACATGATTGAGTATTTGAGTGTTTGGTCAGAATGGGGTGTAATGACAAAAACAACATGGTTCTCCACCTCTCTTCTGCAGGTGAGCTCTTTGACAAACCTGAGGTGACCGACATCAAGTTCCTCTTCCTGGTGGGTGGTTTTGCCGAGTCACCGCTGCTCCAGCGAGCCGTCCAAGATATGCTTCAGGGCCGAAGCCGCATCATCATCCCACATGATGTGGGTCTGACAATCCTAAAGGGGGCGGTGCTCTTTGGGTTAGACCCCGGTGTCATCAAAGTGCGCCGTTCGCCTCTCACTTATGGTGTTGGCGTCCTTAATCGCTTTGTGGAGGGAAAGCACCCGCCTGAGAAGCTGCTGGTGAAGGATGGCACTCGCTGGTGCACTGACGTGTTCGACACGTTCATCTCGGCTGACCAGTCGGTGGCGCTGGGCGAGACAGTGAAGCGCAGCTACACACCAGCGAAGCCCTCGCAGCAGGTCATCGTCATCCACATTTATTGCTCAGAGAAGGAGCGGGTGGCCTTCATCTCGGACCCCGGTGTGCGGAAGTGCGGCACGCTGCGCCTGGACCTGAGCGGGACGGAGGCGCCCGCCCCAGGGGTGAGGCGTGAGATCCAGACGCTCATGCAGTTTGGCGACACAGAGATCCGTGCCATGGCACTCGACGTGTCCACCTCGCGTAGCGTCAAAGCTAGCATCGACTTCCTCAGCCAGTAAAACAGGGAAATGGGGGAAATGAAGGGGATTGTGGGTAATGGAGATCCTAGTACACAGTACCATCTAGCCCCTCTCACCCCAGCATACTTAGCTAGTAGACCTCTTGAGAAGGGGTGGGAGGGGGTTATGGGTAATGGAGTCCTAGTACATAGTAATTTCACCCCAACTCCACTGTGCCAGGGACAGTCGCTCGATGTTTGTGTCTTTCATTTTTTTCAGAGCCACACCCTTCCCATTTGAGCCTAGGCTAAGCAATTCAATCACGTTCATGTGGAGATCAAGTTGTCCTCACAGATGCTTCGGTCTGTAGGTTCCTTCTGAGGGAGCTCTCCAGCACTAAGGACTCTTGATGACCATGACAAAGCCCATTTTAAAATATTGTGTATACTAATCAGCTATCAGTGCACCAGCCTGAGCTGGAGGAAACCTCCACCATGGAACCAGAGCTTCATTTAAAAAATGGAATCTGTAGGTCTTGTCTTCATAACCCATGCAGGTGTAGCACATAATAGACTTCAACGGTGCTGTGTTGCTTTTAAAGGAATTCCACTTCGCTATGCTGCTTTATTTTGAAGCACATGATTGATTGGCCTCCCGCAGCCTCCGTTACTTTTTTAAAGCGACTGTCCTGTTGTGTGTGTTTGTGTGTGTGTGTGTCTTCTGGCTGTGGAAAGCTGTACACATTCTGTCATAGTTTAGCTGAATGGCTTGATTGACGGGCCAATTTGTTCGATTCCTCCTGAAATAGAACCTGTTCACACCACACAGAGAAGCTGCAGTAAAAAGGAGTGAAATGAGCCGCGTGAGGCGAGTTAGGGCCACTGTGCGATTTTGTGAGAGAGAAAGCCATCGCTAAATGCTAGTTGCCTTTATATACCATGACGCTTGTTAGAGGAAGGAAGCCAGTTTTTACTGCTAATTTTGGGCGAGTCGTCTCAGATCACCAGGAAACAAAGTTAATAACTACATGTGTTTTATTTCTGTATATACAGTATTTAAATATATTGTACAGGTTTTTAGCAGCTTGCTTGCAGGGTGTGTGAGGTTTAGGGCGTTTGAGGGTGTGAGTGTAAAATGTGTGTGTGTATGTTTTACATCAAAATTCTACTCACCTCCCTCACCAGCTCCTGCACACTTAAAAGTAAGGAAAAGCCAAAAAGTCACCGGTGACCATGTGTTGCTAGTATGTTGGTGTTAATTTATTCTTTTTGAGAAGGAAGGGGGGGGGGGGCAGACTTGAATACCTTTTGCCCTTAACAACTGTAACGGCTGTTATCATGTTATGTTCAAAGCCAGAACCTTGAATACTTTTTTTTTTTTGCAGAGAAGTATAATGTGCAATAGTGGAGATGCAACGCGCCTTTTAAAAATGGCAGCGTCCACTTGTGTCACCCTCCCAAGTCAAATGATGCTTTGCATATACGAAAATTGTAAATGAAATGCTGCGCTGCAATGTGCTTTGTCATTCAGTGACGGGTCCGTTCGAATAACTTTGCTGAGCTATTGGTGTAAAACTTGTGTGAAAGCTATTGCCATACAAAATGCTGTTATTAATGAAATTAAAAGTGTCAATCTGAAGGTATTTTATCATTCTGATCCTTTCTGAAACTGTGTAATCTTGAGATAATAGCCCATTTAATTACAAAGAAAACGTATTCAGTAATGATGCTTTGCTTTTTCTTTTTTTTTTTGTATCAGTTCACCCAACATCTGAAAGTCCACCTTAGGCTTGGTGCATAGAACAGCCATTCTTACGATCTGAATAGTGCCTAATTATTCACATAGTGTCAAACATCAGAAATCGGCATGGTTACGCGAGGAGCGTTTGAGAAGCTCGGCTGCATTAATAAACTCTGTTTGTGGAACAGCACCCTGCTCCAGCTTCGGCCGGCAACGCCACCGGAGACGTCGCAAGTCCGCTTTCATTGGCTAAAGACTGGGGCGAATGCTTCATAATTAACGACGCTCATTGACCTGCTTCTGACACGTTTCTGCCTGTGTGCTTGAATGCAGATATGGCTTCTTCTGGCTATGCACGGTCCGCATGGCAAAGTCTCAATGGATGTCAAAAGAGATTTTATTATAATTTTTTTTTAGTAGTAGTTGTATTATTCTGCAATATTCGGCAGACTCCTGAGCAGTTGCACTGGGGGACCCCAATTCCAGAGCAAATCTCCACGGACTAGAACCAAGCCCAAGAACCTGAAGCCTGTTTGCATGTTCTGCAGACACGTTCTCTCAAAGACACGCGCAATCGGGCCACGCCCTGTCTGCCGTCGGCGTCACATGTTCAGGTTCATGCTGCGATTGTCTTCCTTGATGGGTCCCACTGAGCCGAACCTTTTGGAAAAGTAAAAGCCGACGCTGTGTTGTCAACTCCGCCATCTTTCTGTATCTTTTTTTACACTCTCATCACATTTTTCTTTACTTCCTCGATCACGTTTTAATGTGCAGCTTGTACTTAACCACATAATGTACAACATGTATAACTCATTTGTATTTCAATACCACAATGTGATTTGTACACAGATAACACAGAGAGTACTATATTTGAGCAAAAATTGGTTTTATATGGTTTAAAATATGGTTTTATTTTTTTGTTTGGTTTTATAGCCATACTGCATAAAGATATATGTTACATTGATCATTTTTCTGGAGAAAAAGCATTCTGGAGAGACGTTTTTCAATAATTTATTGGTGACTGTGCAAGGCTAAACGGTTGAAGAGGGGAAATTATTTATCAGCGCGGCTAGCTTTTGCAAACCAGAACAGCACTCACTCCAACCCCCCCGTTGCTTTCAGACTGGGGGTGCGGGGGTCACCATCACTGGACTGAGCTGTTCACCATTGATCCAAATAGCCCACCCCACCACAGACTCTTCACGGCCACACCCATGTCTGGACTTTCTGCATACTGTATGTGCTGGATCGAATCGCGTAGGTCTTACTGCTCTTGCCATTTGCACAAAAGAAAAACAACAACTGTATTCCGATCAATGCCAAGTATCCGTAGCCAAACAGTCTTCAAATAAAAAACACACTGTTGCATATTTCAGCACTTCCGTCTCCGTCTCGTATGTATTCATCATCTGATGACCGTAAAGCGGTTACCTGAGCAACCTGGCGCGAGGCCTGCAGCCTCGCCTGCTGCGCAGCGGCACGTCAGACATCGAACCGCTGTCTGAAATGAAAGAGGCACTTAACGTCAGCTTTCAATCGCATGGTTTTTGAAGGCTACATGATGTCGTTTTCAATCATAGTTCGGGTATTTTATGTTTGGAAGACCTTGCTATTTAGTAGGCACACATGATCAGGATGGAAATATCTGCTGAGTTATTTAAGCCCAATTAACATTCTTATTTTCTAAATTCACTCAAGTTGGTGACACTACACGGTATTTTCTCATTTTTACTTTTTATTTGTGGATGGGAGAGAAAAGTTCTCATGTTCTGTTTGAACAAGCTCTAATATTCTGATGATTGTTCTGCGAGGGAACGGTTGCATTGCAAATTGTGAGTGAAATTCACTGGTGTACCAGACTGAGTCTCTCTCACGCCCTGTTGATAAGAGCTTCGTCCGGTTACTCAGGGTCACGGCCAGGCCATGACAGAGTTCATGCACACACACACACCATTCACTCACACATACCGCTCCACCTACTCCACATGCCCCTGGACAGTGGGAGGAAACCGGAGAACCTGCAGGAGACCTCGGGAGGTATGAGGCCACATCGCTGGCCATGTGCCAGACTCGTGATGTATAAATACATTGTCAGAATACATGGTTACATACAGAACACACGTTCCCTCCACACATGCGATGTGCTGTCACATTCTTTGTTTTGTGTATTCTTAATTGTTAATGCACAGTCTTTAATTGAAGCAAATTATTTTATTTTTTTGCATGTCTGAGACACGACTGGTAGAGACTGGTCCACTTCTGTAAAGGTCTCTGGGTCACTGACACTGGAAAGCTTTCTCGCCAACACGCCTCCTTGAGGAGCGTAACTGTGGGTGTTTCCCGAGCATCAACACTGCCATCCAATGGACATGTAGAGAGTTAGAGTTTGTGGAGACTTCAGGAATAAAAATTTAATTACTGACCCCCAATTTAGAGCAGCTCGTCATAACAGATTTTAATAATCATGTAAAGTATAAATCTCATATATTGGCAGAAACACAATTCTGGTATTTGCATTATGAAATCCATAATATATAACGTACCTTAATTTCTGACACTTAAATATCTACAAAAATTATGGTGTTCAGTTGATGTTTTCATTTTCTATACAAGGATTTCTAAGTAGTTTCACATTTTACTGTTGCACTTATTTTTCAATTCAGTGAAATGTCTTACATTTAGGTTAAGGCTTATACATAGAGCAAGAAACATCACCAAAAATGACAATAGGACAGTAGAAATACATGGTAAGGTAAGATGAGATGAGATAAGATAAGATAAGATGATCCTGTATTAGTCCCACAAGTGGAACTATGAAATTATTAATTTATTTTAATTATTAATTTAATCTTTATAATAAATCAATTAGACTGAAATAGGTAAAGAGAATTTCAACACAATCATGAAGATTATAAAAAGGAAAGGCACATTACATAAGTACTAGACACCATACAGGCCAAAAGTTTGGACACACCTTCTCATTCAATGTGTTTTCTTTATTTTCATGACCATTTACATTGGTAGATTCTCACTGAAGGCATCAAAACTATGAAAACGATCAAAATTGCTGCCCTTTGCTCTGATTACTGCTTTGAACACTCTTGACATTCTCTCGATGAGCTTCAAGAGGTCGTCACCTGAAATGGTTTTCCAACAGTCTTGAAGGAGTTCCCAGAGGTGTTTAGCACTTGTTGGCCCCTTTGCCTTCACTCTGAGGTCCAGCTCACCCCAAACCATCTTCAGGTCCGATGACTGTGGAGGCCAGGTCTCCACATTTTGTTAAGTACATAACTCCACATGTGTTCATTCACAGTTTTGATGCCTTCAGTGAGAATCTACCAATGTAAATGGTCATAAAGAAAACACATTGAATTGAGAAGGTCTGTCAAAATTTTTGGCCTGTACTGTATGTGTGTGTGTGTGTCACACATTATGTATATGACTTCCATAATGACATTAAAATCTTGATATATGTATAATATGCCCCACAAGGGGTAGTGGTGGCCTAGCGGTTAAGGAAGTGGACCCGTTATCAGAAGGTTGCCGGTTCGAATCCCGATCCACCACTGAGGTGCCACTGAGCAAAGCACCGTCCCCACACACTGCTCCCTGGGTGCCTGTCACTGCTGCCTGCTGCTCACCAAGGGTGATGGTTAAATGCAAAGGACACATTTTGTTGTGTCTCTGTGTGCTGTGCTGTGTATCACATTACTCCACATTCACTTTATGTAAGTAAAATAAAAGTTAAATGATCTAAATTAATCCATATCAGGGTTGCAAGTACTGCAGCCCATCACAGAACACTGGGCATAGGGCAGGGACTCACCCAGGGTCCTTCATCTCTATCAACCTCTGCTTGCTTTTAGAAGTTCTGAACTACTCATCTTTTACCACTGCATGGTTCACACTGATTTGGTCAGTGTGGTAAATGTAAATGGTGCTCATGTCTACTACAGGCTGAGTTAAAATTTTTGTCATGCATTACCGACATGATAAGATTCACTGGCCTACTTAGGTTAGTTCCCCCCATTTTAAAAAATATT
Source organism: Denticeps clupeoides (assembly GCF_900700375.1). Lineage (NCBI taxonomy): Eukaryota > Metazoa > Chordata > Actinopteri > Clupeiformes > Denticipitidae > Denticeps > Denticeps clupeoides. The sequence continues at coordinate 6,969,332 of NC_041714.1, forward strand.
CCGCATTTCTGTATTCCCGTCACGGTTCAGTCTGCTTTGGAGGGCCTGCAGTAGTGATAATATGGCCACATCATTCAGTCCAGCCCCTTCATTGTCGTCAGTCTCAAGCACCCTCGTCAATGATCCAACAACTGGAATATGAAACTAAATGCGACCACTTCTTATTCAATCACAGCGAGCATGTGTGTTATTTTAACACGAGTGCTTGTGGAGAGCTACTCAACCCCGTGCAGGACAGGTTTAGTTTTATTATTTTTTCCTCTTATTATCATGTTTAATTTTTATTGAGCCATGTGTGGGGTGGGAGGGTGGTGGATTTAGTAAACAGGTTAAAAAAAAAAGAGCTAGAAACAAAAAATCAGTTGCTACGGTGTTTTCAAGGGCTGTCCTTTCCCCTAATGGGCCGTCCATCAAAGTAAAGTCATCAACACAACTTTTGTGGATTCTGATTAATTGCATCAGCTCCCAAATATGGTCAAGTCAATAGCCACAGACTATTAAGGGTTATTGATGCGCTGTTTCAGGCAGCTCAGAAAAGCAAAGACGTGATTGACTCCATGATAAGTGGCCCCAAGTGCTGGTGACAGACGAGACGACCTTCTACCACAGCCTGCAGAGGAGCCCGGGAGGCCTGACACGGCAGCGCAGACAACGAACATCTCGTTTTTCAAGTCTCACTTGAGGCTCACCCTGCGCCTAATATTCACACGTTCAAAAGACGTTGCATCTCCTCCACGTCCTTGTCACGTGGACAGATGGGCCTACTGTAACAGGCAGCGCGTGTTCCACAGCTCCACATGCACCACGTTAATTGGCTTCGCATTTCGAGAAACCTCTGCGCAGCTCGACGTTACTTTATCCGATTTGATTAATTTTTTTGAACCCTTGTGCCTCTTTATTTGTGCTGTTAACGTCTCAACCTGTCACCCGGCTGTTCTCCCAAGCCGTCCCCGGTGCACCGATCATCGACCTGTCATGTAGAAATTCCCTCAGACGGTCGCGCTGCGATTACTGGAATTAACGAGCTATTCTGTCATTAGCCTCTGCACGGAATTGGCCAATGAGGAAGAAACCGAGGGGCAGAGAGGGAATGGATGGATATGCAGGAGACCCCGAACTCTCTCTTTCCATCCCTGCCTCTAACACACACACACACGCGCGCGCAGACACACACTTATGCACAGCAGTTAATTCCGTGTTAAATGCCATAATGTAGTCCCGAACCGGCGCCTGCAGACTCCCCTGATCCGTATTGTGTGCAGCTGATGGCTCCGATAGGCGAGAAGTCAGTGTGAATACAAAAATGCACTTTGTTAGCGTCCTGATGAAAATGGCAGCTTGCTTTTTTCCCCCCCCGTGCACTGGGCCTATTTATGCGGCATTGATTATAGGGTGAGTATTCCAATAAATGAATCCAAAACAATGACACGCAATCAGGACTTTAGAAGGCGATGAAAGGCGCAAGGACAGATTAATGAGCGTACGGCACACACACGGGGGCTCCTATTGAAATTACACATATATGTGACACATTAGAGCCGAATTTTGGCAGGGTTGCTCTTTGTTGTCAGGGCAAGAGAAGAGGGTGAAATCATCTTAACGTGTAATTTAGCAGCGATTTGTGTTTTTGTACAAATGCAAAAACACTCATTCTGTCAACATTAATGAGAGCAATGATTAGCTTCCTCCATCTCTGCCAAGGCTGAGCAGCCGCAAGGAATGACGGCCTTTGTTAAGGAGCGGCGGGAGGGGTGGTGGGGGTTCGAGCATCGAAGACGGAGACGGTTTTGATCGTGTTTTAAATCGACGTGACAGATGTTAAAGGGGCGGCCGGGTGAATGCGAGGGAACGTGTGTGTGTGTTTGCGTGTGTGTGTGTGTGTGTGTGTGTGTGTGTAAGGAATGAGGCTGAAATAGGTAACGGGAACTGCAGCACAGTCATCAGGGCATTAGCGGACGTGTGTGTGAGAAAGAGATCTTTATTGATCCGTTTACTGGCAGCCAGTCAGGGTCTGGAGGATGTTCTCGCGAACCGTCTCGTCCCCACAAAACATGAACCTGCACACAGAGAGCAGTCTGTTAGTGTGTGTAACATAATTCATAATTCATCGGTCAAACTTCGAATTGCGCCTCTTTTCCTATTTTTCTGTCACCAATTGGCTTTGTTCAGCATCACTACTGATGTGGGCATTTAGGTGGCATCCGAGCCTCGAACCGCACAGTGTGTGCACATAAATCAAGAACTTTTTCGTCACATGCGATTTATTTGTACAGGTTGAGCTGGGTGTTGAACCCCATGGCAGGAAACGACCAGGAAGAATTGCACGGTGTATGCTCAGCACAAGCAGGGAAGAGTAAAATTAGCAGGAGGCTCAGTGGAAGCAGTCCCCCTCCTGAGGGATTACCACCTTGTCGTGGTCAGGCGGGTTGTGTGCCTAGACCCTACACTCAGCCCAAGTAGGACCAGGTCTTAGGGTTGAGGTCTGGCAAAGTCCAATCCAGTAACATGACAAAAACAGTTATCCAGAGCACCGCCACCCCACCTCACCCATTTTCCGCCTCAGATGCCACCATGTGCCCCCTTCACATTTCTGACTGCCCCTCCTATATGCCTGTCTAGAACCAGCCCTGAATCCACAGCTGTCTCAGTGCCACTTCATGTTTTGGAAGCTGATGAGAAAGGAATGAAGCCAATGTAAAGTAGTTCAGAGCAAGTCAGCAGGTGCTGGTATGTGTGTGTGTGTGTGTGTGTGTGTGTGTGTGTGTGTGTGTGTGTGTGTGTTTGTGTGTGTATACCAGCCCTTCATAGGTTTACTTTACTTAAAGTTGCTTTTTGAGACACAGGGCCATAAGCTCAGCTCTTGGCTTCAGAATGAGAGCAAGGTGGCAAAACAATGTTCTTTAGTACATTACTGGTAACATGGCTCCCTCTACTGACCAAACTGGTTAATTACAGAAAGCTTTCCACTGTTTCCAGCGTGCTTGGAATGTCTCAGTAGACAAATTTATCCTCACTGAATCAGCCTGCATAAGGATGAATACAGACACAGAGACAAAATAAATTTATGGCTGTAAATTGCAATAGCAAGCAAGAGCAGACTTACTCTCTCCTGTCATGTCCCCTTGTCACAAGTATTTTTGTAGCACCAAACTTGGGCAGTAAAGGATTGATCATGTTGTTGTTCCAGATGAACTTCACATAGATGATATCGCCAACATCATTGTCAGTGTCTATAAACACATCGTAGGTCTTTCCTGGTTTCAGGAAGCCACTTGTGCAATGAATAGAATTGAAGTCATTAACTTTTTCAATTCAGGATTGAATGCATTCATAGGATAAAAAAGGCATTAACATGCTCTTACCTGTGGACTTCATACTGGCGTGTGTTAGATTGGGAGCCATAAAGTGCAACCTTCATGTATCCAGTGACAGTTCGAGAGCCATCAATCGTGACTGTCACTTTATATCGATAACCTGAAACCACACAGAGGAGACCACAGAGGTGTACACAGTTCTGACGATAGCTTCTAACTGAATTATTATACAGTTTTCAATGTGTAGCTCTGGAGGCTACCACATATCCTTTATGAATTAATTGGCCTTAAAAAACATAGCTATCAATAGTGATGTGTATGATTTTAAATAATTGCCCATTACAGCCTCATTTCTGACCCCAAACCTCAAAATATCATAACATAATTTAATATTAGCACCCTACGGTGATCTGATGATCTAAAGGAGTATGCAGTTTTCAGCTGAAGTTGTACTAAATGAAACCTGAGGTGGGGTCATCGCGATGCCCATAAGCAGAGTGAAAGTTCAAAAGGTCTTGCTTCTTACGATCAAAAGGTCTTGCATCACCGGTGTTTAAGAAGAACTTCAACTTCTGGCCCCCACTGGGCAGCTTAAAGGTGTCTGCATAATGACCCATCAGAGGACAGTCGCTGTTAGGGCACGGGAAACACTGGCCCTGAAGGACAGAACCGCACAGAGACAGACAATTCATCATGGTCATTTTAGCTGCCCAGGCTCATCCCACAGATTTCGGAAATAGAAAGCTGCCTGTGAACTGCAGAAGGTTGCAAACATGCAAGATGGTTTCTAGAGAAGAGAAGAAAGTGAAGTGATTGTCATTGTGATACAGCAGCACAGCACACGGTTCACGCAGTGAAATTTGTCCTCTGCTTTTAACCATCACCCTTGGTGAGTAGTGGGCAGCCATGACAGGCGCCCGGGGAGCAGTGTGTGGGGACGGTGCTTTACTCAGTGGCACCTCAGTGGCACCTTGGCGGATCGGGACTCGAACCAGCAACCTTCTGATTACGCGGCCGCTTCCTTAACCGCTAGGCCACCACTACCCTTACTGGGAGACTGGGATCTCTGTAGATTTTTTTAGATGTGGCATAATTTGATATTAAATCATAATCCGAATAGTGCGTAAACAAGACCATGGTCCTCCAATCATCTGCCGTTTCTCCCATGTGTCGTGTGTGACTGCCACCATGTTGCTCATGCTGTACCATGCATGCTGTATTGCAGTGAGACGCAGGCCGTTCGGAAGTGCATGAGTGACAGCTTCAAAGCCAAAAGGGAATTATCTCTGGCATCTCGGGATGTCACAGACCTATAGCGCTCTCAGGGGACCACAACCTAAGCCCTGAGCGTTCCAGAAGCGACCCCACCACATCTCTGAGAGTTCCTTCCAGTGTATAACACTAAATTCTTTTTTCATAATTCAGCGTGTACGTTGTCGCCGCGCCTCGTCACCGAAGCTTTTTGTTCCTGCCCACATGTCAACACCGATGGATTTACAGGATCTTCTTTTTTTCCAGAGGTTTTACGTGTGGACAAGTGCCATGCTTTACGGTGTGGGGACAGCACATTTCGTGGCTGTCAATAAGCTGAAGACATAACACCCAAGGGCGTTTATGAGGAGTGGGGACACGACAGGGAGACAGGGCGGCTCGCCCTCTCAGGAATAAAGCTCTGGTCATACGAGTGCCATGTTTAGCTTGGCAGGAACCCAAGCCAGAGGATGAAGTGTCATTAACTCAGACAGCTGCTGGGACGGGAACAAGGCATGGCTGAGCCTGACCCATGGTAGGGGGCAGGGTGGGATTCTCAGGCCTCCCTGGGAAATCAACATCTCAAGCCGCGGAGAGCGCTGGCAGATGTATCAGTGTCACGTCTGACATGACAGGTGGCCAAACCCGCAAACTCGCCTCCCCCCAACCATGCCGCCCCTATCAACCCATCATACCAGCCTGTTTGAAATCTTTTTTCAAACAGCGCATCTCCTCAACCCCATGGCCACCCCTCCCAAACTCACGTTCTGAAACATCTTGTTGTCGTTGCAGGGGTACCCGACGAAGCCCTCCGGATTTTGGATGCTGTCGCTGTAGTACTTGTACGATCGCAGGTGATTGCAGGCCACAAAGTCACGGGTGCCTAGAAAAAGATAAATGAATACAAAGTTAAAAAACGTAGACGAGGGGGAAAAAAAATACCAGGGGGAGGGGCCACGTGGGATTATGTTAATGTGAGGAGAGGGAAAGACGACAGTCCCTTTTTGATGCTCCACAGTGTAGGTCAAACCTCAACCATTCCAAGATCTCGGCCTGTTCAGAATTAGCTCCCTGTGTCTTTCTGAAGGGATCAAAAGAGCATCACTCAGCAGTGCCACTGATTCCCCTCCAAAAACACACGTACAGCGTGGCCAGCCATGGCATAAATGCTGCAACTCGATCTGACTGGCAAGCAGCACCTTTTTGTCCAGCAAGTCCAACTGGAAAAACTGTGCTAATGGTTTCTTTATAACTTCTCTGTCTTCTATCATTGCGGTCTCGGTGGGGAATCTGGCTGGGTGCATGTGAGTCATTTTAAAATCTGCAGGAGATGTTCAGACGTCTTCTGACACCCAGGCTTCTGTTACAGTGCCTGTAATTCTACTCAGACTTTAAAAAAGTGTCAATATCCAACGACAACGGAGCTAAATTCAAGCAATAGGATATCTGTTTGTTTTGTAATTCTGCAACAGACAAACTAAATTTTTGAACACAAAACCCTCGGTGTTGTGGTCAAAGTGAAGCTTTTAATGTGTTTTTAATGTGATAAGAACACATGCGTTTATTACTGACTGACATCCACTGTGAATTCTGCAAAAACACAGCATGGAAGGATATTAACTGTACTACACTGAGCATTTCCAGAATAATAATTAACCTGCAACACACAGCAACTGTGAAAAGGAAAAATAATCTTAGAATTTTCTGGCGTATCACTATGAGGAACCTGAGGTCCACCAGAGGCTTTATGCTAATTTGTAAATTGTGTAAACAGTGTGTCTCACCCTCCCAGATGCCATCAAGGTCCACAATTGTAGAAATAATATTTTTATCACAGCCAGGCATGTGATCTCCACCATTGGGGTAGAAATCAATATGGCCGACAGCCTGAGACATTCCAAATCCTGGAAGAAATCAGAAGTTGTTCCCCACTCCAGATCCACCAGTTGCATAAATATGTACATGAACACATTTCAGTATCAGTATCTACACTGTGCGGCTCAGCGTGAGAATTGTTCTTTTGTCTTAGATTTGGAATAGGAACTGATCTGTTGCGTGACTAGTACTGAGCATCAGACAGGAATAGTGCATCTATAGGAAGGCCTTACCCAGGTAAGGAAGGAACGGTAGGGCATCTGAGTGAATCACATCCACAAACTTGGCATCAGAAGGATCCAGACGCACCAGTTCTGGGCATCCCTGAAAGTAAGGTTCAGCTGGGTCAAGTGCTAAAATGACAGAGGGAAAAAGAACTACGGTGAGCTGGCTGGTGGATTTAAACAATGAACATTTGGCTGAATTAACAAACGCAACCCCCCTAAATACCATCTTGTCATGACCAGACTCTGCACATCAATCCTACAGAAAGTTGATTATGGCGTGTGAAAAGCTTTATGAAAAGCTTTTATTTACCATTTTAATAACCTATATGCATCAATATAACAATAAGGACTATTTCTCAGCATCAGCAAGATTTAAATGCTTGTTTTTGTAGTAAATAAAGTAAACTGTACTGCCAATTGACTATTATTTATTGTGAAGTTGGTCAGCAAAATTGTCACATAAATAATGCATAAACAAATGAATCCCAACATTGCAACATTATTTTAACCATTAAATAAAATGTAGATTCGCCATCTTCCATGAGTAGAATATGTACCTGTGATGCGGGAAAGTCCAGGAGTCCTACGTCCAACTTCAGCAGCACAGTGTGCACCAAGGCTGTGCCCAATCACGTGCACGTTTTCTGGTCCCTGATTAAAATGATCCTGCAAAAGTAATTACGGAGAGAAAACGGACCACTGAAGGACCACTGAAGCTTTTTTGAAAAAAAATTAAGAATATTTCACGGGTGGAGACCTGCCACGAATAACAATTGCTTGAGAAGCAATCACACCTCTGAATTCAAACGACCACGTGGCAGCAGCTTTCAGTTTGCTTTCTGTGGGAGCGTGACCTTCTGCTCCACATGTTGGCCTGATCATGTTTAACATGCGTGCCTTGCCACGTAATGAAAGCCTCGGCTTCATGCAGAAGCAGTCTGGGAGCCTGGGGCCTTTTTGTGGCACTTTAAGTGACCTTGAGGGCCCTACATCTGACCAAACCAGGCCTGGCTTCAGGGCTTTGACACAAATACACAACTGTGTTTATTATAGCCAGTTTGTCACCACATGATCACAATGTGTCTAAAAATAGTGTTTCTGAAAACAAGCTTTACATCAGAGATATTAATATGGGCATGGGAGAGACTTGGTTTGAAACTTCCATGTGCCATGGTTAGAGAGATTAACAGACTTATTTGAGTTATTTGGCAAGATAACTTTTCCAGTAACATCTCAGCATATCAGAATGTATTTATGTCTTTCTGTATTAATTAATGAATGATTGTGAATTTTTTTTTTCATTTCTCAAGACACTAAATAGAACACTAACTAGATATAGAATCCTTTCAGCTTTGCCTCTTCTGCCCCATTCCTGACCTATTGACATTCTGCATGCAGCTTCAGCAACGGAACAGTCCAACACACAGGGATGGGGAGGGGGGGTGGTATACACAAACTGGCTGACAGATTGTCTGAATGATCTTCAAAATTGGAAGAGGCTGCACTGATAGGAAAGCTACTGACCTTAAAGATGGAGATCATGTATGCAATCTCTGCTCCCAGTACTCTGATGTTACTGGCTGCCTGTGTGTAGAGCGTCTGGCTGCCTTTCTTCCAGTCCACACAGATGCAGTTGACATCCTCAACAGAGAGCATGAGCTACACACACAGGTACAGTCATGCAGATTTGGTTTGTTCCTGTCTTAATTCAGTTTTCACATTTATTCCCTGTAAGGAGATGTGATGTGAACAAAATTCTTCAAAGTAGTAAAATGATCATGGCTTCCATCATGGGAGACAGGCCTTGTCCAAAGGACTCAAAACTGTGAGTCTTTAGTTTTCCGTTGGTGCTGTATTAATACTCATACATATTCATAAGAGACAGATCTGTCTTTTGTCCATATTCTCACAGGCCATGTGTATCAAAACTTACTTTCAGGGTTTTGTTATCTTTTAGATGCCATTTGGAAGATTTATAGAGATGAGGTCAATCTCAGTTGTTAGCCATGCATGCAGCATTAATTTTTGAGAACTTTGATGGTGCATTTTGCTCTCACCTTGCACATGTTGGAAAGCCAATGTTCATCACCTTTGTCGATGAAGCCGTGGAGGATGAAGCGAGTCTTAAAGCTGGGGTTGTAGTTGGATGAAGCTATGACATCCTTGTCTGTTGAGATTTGCTAAAAGATTCACAATGGGACTTACTGGCCTTTCTTCTCATTTTTATTCAAGCTAAAACATTTCAGCCTTAGAGTTAGTTGTTGCTACAGTATGTGGGCCCTCTGGGCCACTCACCTGAAAGTCTTCTTTGTTCTGTGGGGTGTAGAGCAGGTAACGGGCAGCAATCCTCTCAGGGCTCCACGGCAGACGGGCGACGGGTCGCTCAGCGGTGCCAGCCCATGGCCTGTCGTCAGTGAAGCAGCCCATGTTCTCATAACACACCTCATCTGCTCTCACTGTCAAGCCATGCAGAAAAGAGCAAAAAATGTAGCCAAGTTCAGCTCCGTTTCATGAGTAATTACGTGTCTGAGCCGCAGTCTCACCCCGTCCAGGGCCCAGCAGGCCAAGCACAAGACTCGCAACCCAAAGCAACAACATCTGCAGAAGAAACATCTCATTAGTCACCACGCAACACCACATCCACCTTGTGGTCACCACCAAAAAATGGGCAACTTACCGTACAGAGGCAGGCTCTGGTGCCAAGTAAGGAGGTTACAACTGTGATCTTATATAGCCGACAACCCTCTCTCTCCTCCACCTGGTCCGTGTGAAGGGTGCAGGTGAGAAAAATGGCAACTGGCCATCCGACTGGCACTGAGTAAACTGTAGCACAGTTTATATTATATAACGGTCAGACAAACTTCTAAAAAGAAATAGAATTTGGACTTGAATTAGTTAAAGAATCAGTTATTTGTGTCCATATTGTTTCCTTTATAGAACGTCTTTATGTCAATTCCTGTTCTATCTGCAAGTTACATTACTCATCCTTTGATCTCTAAGTGCTGCATGAACTAAATCATGCTCTGGACTACACCGAAACTGAGTTTGTTTGGACTCTGAGTTTGCTTTCGTTTGTGTGCTTTATGTTTGAGAGGCTTTAATTTTTATGAAGTGCTAATTCAATTTATTAACCTCTGTGAACTAAAGCTCTGAGATATCACATGCACCACCTGTCTTTTTCCATAGAGAACTGTGCCAAGCCACAGTTAGTGCCAATGGGAGTATCCACATGTGATGCAGATGTAGTGCACCCACATAAGACAAATAAAATGCATTCAGCTCTCTATTCCATACTCATTAGCATCTGTTTTTTTCCTTTAATTAATCAATACTTTTTACCTGTACACTAAAGAAACGTTAGATCAGGGAAACAATTGTGATCTGAATATGATGTGGATTTAAAATTAAGTAAATAATTTACTTGAACTTATTTGAAGAAATTATATACGGAATATAGAAATGTTTAATTGATTTTTTGTTTGTTTGTTTGTTTGAAATGTTGGAATGCTTTGGAATGCTGACTGTTGTTATTCGTGCTTCCAGCAGGTGACAGCAGAAGTGCAGTTGCGGCGCTGAATCTTACACGGGCGAGAGCTGTTCCTCTATATCTTCCTAATTTCTATGCATGTGTGTGTGTGTGTGTGTGTGTGTGTTTCATTTACACAGCAGTCACAGTGCAGAGAATCAAGTACATTTCTAACAGCCTAAAATCAACTAAAACCCCACATCCAACCTCATCAAGTTCATCAACGGTCACATCTGAAAGTGAAGTGATTGACATTGTGAAACACTGCAGCACAGCCCTCAGCGACACAACAAAACGTGTCCTCTGCTTTTAACCATCACTCTTGGTGAGCAGTGGGCACCCATGACAGGCGCCCGGGGAGCAGTGTGTGGGGACGGTACTTTGATTACCTTCTGATTATGGGGCCACTTCCTTAACCACTAGGACACCACTGCCCCATACATTATGAAGGGTCTGACTTCACAGTCCCTCCAACCAGTTTCTCAAAGGTGATAATCCTGCTATAGATGCTAGGTTGTAGTGATGACTGTCACTGTGTATGAAACAGATCTCATGTGACGTTTTGCCCAGTGTCCTGGTGGCTGTGAGCAGATCAGAGTTAAATGCTGTAATGCAGTAATTCTTCCTTTTGCCAAGCGTGCAAACTGAGTAGAACTCAGTAAAATGGGCAGCAGTTTGCTGGTTCAGGTGGGGGTGTAATCTGTACCAGATGATGCTGCTGCTGGAGCTCTCCAATGGTCATTGTGAGGTTGGCTGCTCTTAAACCCGAGATAATCCTGTTGGAAAATATCCCCAAGGGCCTCCATCTTTTCGGGGGCCGCTTGTACAAATACAGATTAATTAAAGGTGTCTGAGTTTGTGTTAGTGAAAGGAAAACAAGCCCGTCTCGCTGCTCAAGATGTGTGTGTGTGTGTGTGTGTGTGTGTGTGTGTGCGCGCCTGCCTTCTTTAGTCTGTCATCACCTGTGTTTGTTGTTCAGACTTTATTTAGCCCGTTGTCTTAATTACACCCTTTTTATTTGTCTTCCCACCCGCTGCTAATGAATTACTTTGCCGTTTTCCCAACTCGATTTATGCACGCTGGCCTGTAACCTTTATCATGGGTTCATCCCACTTGAAGTGTTATCTGGGCAGGTAGATCCCGCTGATCTCCTCCGAAGCTCTCCGTGTTATCCTCTGCCTTTATTATTATTTTCAGGAACCCTCCCTAGATCTATCGATGCACCGATATTTATGTGCGTGGAGGAAAATTACGTGCGAGCTGAGTCAAGCCCCAAGGCCCGTGGGTGGGGGGAAGAGTTAGGAGGCCAGGAAAGCCGTCAGGTTGGTCTTTGAGGGGGCTTACCTCTGGAATTTTAATCCCGCTAATGTATTACAGTTGGAGAGTAATGGTGGAGCCGAGTTTGGGCTTCACCGTGCAGGACAAGGCGTCCACTCGTAAACCAAGACGGCGTAATCTACACAGACGGGCTTGAAATGCCTAGAAATTGATGAAGACCCTTACATTTGGTTATGGCTCTGACATATATCTAAACTTTTAATTGTGCTAATAAAAACCCATAAATGTTACCCCCGAGGGCTGCATGGAGGACCCCTGCTTTTTGTTCGCTTGCATCACCCAAGGGCTACCGTGCACCCGCCAGCGTGGAACAGGCGTGGGGGTTTGCTGCATGTGTCGCCTTCTGAGGTTGTAGGTGAGGAGGGCAGGGGGCCTTCGGGGCGGATCCCACGTTGCTCCTGCTCAGGTATGAGAGACGCTGTGTGGTCCTGTAATTCCTGCTGCCTCGGGACGCGGTGCGGCAGGAGAGGAGACAATGGCGCTGCTGCTGTCAGACGCTTTTGTCTAACAGGAAAAATAAACGGCCAATCAAGTCAGTTCGTAACAATAACAGCCCGTAATCACATAATGAAGGATTTGTCCTAAACGGCGGTCTTTACGGGCGAGATATGTGGAACTGTGACTGCCCCCTGTGTGACTCTCTGTTTGACTTAATATTTCAGCAAAATCCCTTCCTTGAAGACGGCTTTAGGTTTGAGTCACCGAGATGGGAGCGGCGGAGTTGGGCGCGGCACACTGTAATTAAGGGCAGGGCTTTCGGTTGCCAAGCAGCGATTCGATCGAAACAAACTTCACAGAAAAAAAACTTTATAAAACATGTAACTGTGACGTTCTGTTGGCCCGGCGAGGGGGTGACACATCAAATCACTCAACCTGTCCTACAGAATTGCCTGAAATTACAGAAACTTTTCTAAGAAGAAGAAATCAATGGTATAATCCATAAAAAATGACAGGCAGCTTTTTTTCAGTCAGAACACTTCAGAGACATTGCTGTCCAAAAAGAAAACTACAAAAAGCATTCAAGCTCCAGAAGTCGCTCCAAAAAATCACTATCATGGAGTAGAAAAATCCTGTTCATTTTCCTCCGATCTTCATTGTTTGGCGGGTCATGCAAACAGCTCCTAAAAAAACGTTCTATTAAGAATCATTTGGTATCATTACTAAATCTGTTAAAGCTCCAATGACACACTTTCATTTCTTAAATCCTCATTTAGGACATCATAAGGAAGAAGTGACATTTCTGCCTTCATTCCGTTTATATTTTTAATAGTAATTAGTGGGAGGGGGGGGGTTTACATAGATTAAATTTTCCATTTTAATTTAGTTTCTTTGCTCTCCTTCACTGATTCGCTGAGCAGCAGACAGGTACAAGCGAAGGATCGGTAATGAAACTGCCGTCCCCGGTGATGTAGGCTGTGCAATTAGTAAATTAGTTAACCTGGCACCCGGGGTCTGACTCTTAATATTAAACTCAGTACTGCTCTGTTATGCAACAGATTACAATTTTCATATTAACTTTTTCATTATTTCTAAATTGCCCCCAACTTTCCTTCATGGAGGATTTCCTGTTCAATGCTTCCCAGGACCTGCTGAGGATTCTCTTCAAGATTCTCCACAGCACTGTTTGTCTACCAAAATACTGAAACATCTGCTGGCATCACACATCAGACCTGGGAAATAAATCTATCAAAATATTACTAAATATTACAAAATGTTACAGTTTCTTTTTATTTTATGAGGCTAAAAGAATAAGTTAACAGATTTCCTCAAAGGAAATGATTAATTTGGATGGATATTAATGTTGCATGATTACCATCAGATCTGTGAAGATGTGAGTGTGTTGATCACCTCACGTGCTGGCCATATATTAGTAAATCTTTTTTTTTTTTTAAATCATAATTTTTTTAATGCAGCAAATAAATATTGAGATTGGGAATATCTTCCAGACCTTATTTGTACTCAGATGTTATTGAATAAAATAAAAATAAAAATTGATGTTGCAGCAAAATGGTCACTTTTGGTGAAGCAGCGTTTCTCAGCGTTGCTGATCGGACGGGCGTTGCTGCGACGACCATGCGGGCGAGAGCACTCTGGGATATTTATAGTCCGTGAAAGGAGAACCGAACGCTAGCCGTCTCAATGCTAATCTGTTGTTGACTGTGATTTAAGTGATATTGGTCCCAAGGAGGTTTTAGTGACAGCTTAAATTATAACAAGCACTCATTGCCCACCACTTGGTTTATACAGTTCCAGCTCCTAAACCCCTCAGCACACCTTGCGGTGCGAGCGGCTTCCGCGCGACCTTTTCAGGCCACGCTCTTTCACATTCTGACCTAATCCTACTTAATTCCAAACTACACCACGTCTCGCTCAAAAACAGGCTGTGGAAGAAAATGCCTGGCTTCGGCCCTGTTGGTACGATGTTTGAAAAAGACGACATTATTTACGCCGGGAAATTACTGGCAGTTTAATGAGGCCTCCTCATGGCAGATTGCAGCTTCTGCTCGGCTGCTTTCTGAGCTCCGAGCCATGGGCAGAATCAGGGCCACGGCTGGTTTTGCCGTCTTCATTTAAAACGGAACGGCACGAAACCCAGCTCTTCTGCATGTGGAGGAAATTCTCAGAGGTCGTTGTTACCACCTCGACTGCTTGGAGGGGTTTATCCCTGGCCACGTTCCAGGGACCAAGTAAATGTGCTTTCCTTTACGGTTCACCCTCCAATATCATTCCTGCATATTTTGGAAATACTGAAGTGAAGTGATTGAGAAACACAGCACAGTGTCCTCTGCTTTTAACCATCACCCTTGGTGAGCAGTGGGCAGCCATGACAGGCGCCCGGGGAGCAGCGTGTGGGGACGGTACTTTATTCAATGGCACCTCAGTGTCACCTTGGCGGATCTGGATTTGAACCGGCAACCTTCTGATTACGGGGCCGCCTCTTTAAACGCTAGGTCCCCACTGCCCCTGTTCTGTGTTCTACTCACACAGATCTGTTTAATTAAAAAAATTAATGATTACCTAGACTATTCATAATTTCTCCAAAGGCTAGAAAATGTAAGTGGAAATATGACAAAAGCAACAGAAATTAAGATAAATTATTTTGCTAGGTATGAATACAAGATATAATTGGTATAATTGTACACATAAATTGTGTATTTCGGTTATGTGTGCCAGTCTGAATTCTTGTATGGTTGTCTGTCTGTTTTGTGTGTTCGGGTGCGTTTTTGTGTGACGGCGGTCACACATTGGGCAACACTGCTTGTGCTCTGTGAGAATGCTCTGTGAGATGTGTTTTGGGAATTGCATTGAGCCCATCCAATTTTAAACTTGAAAAATGCATTATAAAACCTAATTTGCATTAGGTGGCTAGTTAGTTCCTTCTTTCCAAGTCTAACTAGCAAGCCGTCCTTTTCTTGTGTGTATCTATTAATTTCTGTAAATCCTGACGACTTTTTTTACATTCATACATTTACATTGAACAGTTTGAAATCTTATAAATCTTCACGCACACACGTGAAGTAAAGTTGGGCTGGGGGTCCTGAGCTGGGTAGTCCCCGTCCGCTGTGACAGGGCAGGGATGCCACTTACGTAATGTTGGCACCGTCATCTGCCCTCGGGGGCACGGCACCAAGAATGCCGGGCTGCTAGGGCTGCGCTAGGAAAACACACTGCATTCTCCGAAGGCCTCCCAAAGACTGTAGGTCAAACGTATCGGTGACACGGCCGTAACAGGAACATCTGCATCTCTCCATCGCCACCGCGCCCTGTCCTTCCTCCCCCCCTTCCTTGCATAAGGTTGCCAGGCAATGTGCTGGAGTTGCCATGGGGTTTAGGTTTGTGCTAGAACATGGTGTATGACGATATGCCGGGTGACCTCTTGTCAGCAACACGACCAAGTTGAGGGTTTTTTTTTCACCCTGGCTGGTTTGCTAATGTGAGGTCAGGTGTCCACATAAGTAGATAAAACAAGAAATTACATCTTAGCAGTTACGTGTGTTTTGAGAACCCAGCTACCCTTTTTTTTTGCTAATGCGTAATTATTTCTGACCCCCAGAACAGGATCTTTAACAATGTTTTCCTTAAAGGTCCCCCATTATGAAAATGTCACTTTGTGAGATTATTTAACATTAATACAAGTTCCCCTGGCCTGTCTGTGGCGAGAAATGGCGGGAGGTGTAAAGAGTGTTTTCGCCGTTCTGCTTCACCGTTCAGAGAGCGGCGAAAGGTGGCTGTAATTCTGCACCGTGGCTGAATTTTGGAAAGAGGATTCAGATACAGTATTAGGGGTCACTAAGAGCGATAAAATTATATATGTCAAAACGTCACAAGCACAAATATTGTTAAACATTTCGTTTCTTTTTTGTTCTATCAATTTTTATTCGAGAATCCAGAGGACACCTTTGACCTTACACTAGCAAGCAGGCTCGATACTTAGCGTTTAGTTTGCAAATAGTGCCGCAAATGGTAGTGCTTTTACTGGATATGAAAGAAAAATGTGCTTTCATTTTATTCCTTTAATGAGACAAAGCAGGCTACACCAGAAAAAAGCTTGTTTTTGTATAACAACTGCACTCTTACATACATTATTTTACAATCATAGACTCCCTTTTTAAAACACCACACAAATCTATATATTTAATGGCTTGTTTTAGCTTTTTTTTGTTAAAAAATGCCCTAATTCTCTCGCTCTCTGACAGATGTGGAGCTTAGATCTTCTCTCTTGCCATGGTTATTTTTCTTTCCACAGACACTACTCACTGTTAAGTTTCGTCTTCCTTCTGACAGCAACCTTTGACCCATGACCTTTGACCTAGGTGACTGGAATTCATAACAAAGATTAAAATTCCTAAAAGAGGTACTCCGAGTACACTGATCTAGGTTCAGCTTTTGAAGAACATGCTCATTTCTTTGTCAGAGTGTTACGCATTTATGGATCGTCTTTGTCACATACAAAACAGAAAGTTCACTATGTACATCTTCTTGCTGCCTTGTTCATGTTAAATCTTGTTTTGTGCTGTTTTATGTCCTCCTGTATGTCCTTCATGTCTTCCATCATCTCCAAATCAGGTGAATCAGTAATTCACTGATCGGACAAATACATGTATATCCTTTTTTTTTTTTAATCAGTTGGTCAGTTCAATGCTGGATTAACTCAGCAGGGTCCATCAGGAGGTGCTTTATTCCATATTATTCCTGTCTTGTTCCAGTAGAAAACACTGTTCTGATGCTGTGGAGGCCAGAATGGGGGCGCTGTTTGGTGAAGATGGGGATTTGGAGACTGGCAGTGGTTGAGGTGGGGTTCCGGATGTCCTGTTTGAAAAGCAGCCCCGGCCAATCTTCATACGGGCCGGTCCACGGTGTACTGGCAGGGGCTGAGGTTGGACACAGGGTTCTGCACAGCAGGGTATGCGAAGTTGGCGTGCTGCTTGGCCTTGAGCCTCAGGCTGGCCAGGCTGGAGTTACAGGTGTCCCTGTAGACGTAGGGGCCGGCCGAGGCAGCGGCGGCGGCAGCGGCGGCGTAGGGGCAGGCGGCCGCCGCCGAGACGGCGGCCGCTGCCGAGTTCAGGCCGCTGCCGTTCAGGTTGTTCAGGTTGCCCAGGTTGTTGAGGCCCGAGCCGGGCACGGCCGACGGGACCATGGAGGACGCCATGTTCATGGAGGGGATGGAGCTGGGCGGGGAGAACATGGGCTGGGAGGACAGCGAGCTGACGTTCATGGAGTTGAAGAAAGGGAAGCTTTTGGCAGACAGCGGGCTGCTGGCCAGACTCTTGGTGGTCCAGTTGTTGTAGGAGTAGCCGGAGTACATGTCATCATATGGTTGCATGAGTCCGTTGAACTGGGTGCCGAAGCCGTTCTTGCACAGCTCCGCCTGCTGGTTCCGCTCCCGCTTCCTCCACTTGGCACGCCGGTTCTTGAACCACACCTAAAGGGAAGAATTGACGGAGAGTGTAAAAATGAGCCAAAAGTGGAGAAGCAACTCTATGTGTCTATTAAAGACACATAGTCTCATCAGCAACATAAATCATCTTAAACTGATTCCTGTCCTCTGCTTAGGAACTGATGCATAAAATGAAGGCAAACATTAAGACAAAACCTTTAGATGAATTCATTCTTTTGATCAAACTTTTGAATTAGAACTTCAGGGAGAAAGTATGAAAACCTCCTCTGTATTATTATCTGTCTTATTAGCTCTGACTTATTAAAACTAAATCATTGAAATCTTTGACTTATTTAACTTGAGAGCTTCATTGGAAAGAAATGTCAACTCAGAGCAGAAGTCACATTTTGTCAATTTTAAAGGCCTATTTTTGGAGAGCAAAGTCATATTTAATAGGATGGGGGGTCTGTCTAAATGAAAGAATTTACTGCACCTTTACTTAGAAAAAAGTTTTTTTCTTTGAGCATTTGGTTAGATTTTAATTATGATTATGCTTTCATTCCTAAAGCTGAAAAGTAGACGTATTGCACACCTCTCATCCATTTTCATTTAAACGTTTCAGCCAGAACATTAATGTAATCCTGTCTGTTTACATAAAGCCCATAATTGTAACTTTAAAAAAGCTTAATTACACACTACTATTAAAATGACAATTCATAATGAAGATTTCACACAAAAAAGTTGTTTATAATCACTTGTCATTTTTCTGTGAAAAACAAAGAGAAAACCTCAGATCATTACACATGTATCCTGCTGCCCAGAATTTTTTATTAAAAATGTAACTGGTTCTGAAGTGTAATATAACAATATACACCGTGAGGGTAATTAGATACGTGTGAAAGTTTATGAACGAGTTTCATCAAAACCCAAATCACCTTGTCTTTATCACAGCAGCGCAGGTTCACTGGGTCCCTTCCAGCAATTTTAGGTAATAGCTTAGGCCCACCACCTTTCCAACCATGAAGAATTGAATTTCAAACACATGCCTGATATGACCTAGTCTCTGTGGCTAAATAATGTTTATCTACATCCTATCAAATATCGAAAAGCAGCGGTGACATTTCTTTTAAGTGTTTCTGAAGTTTTTACACTCCGTCTCTTTGTGCGGCGTTTCTTGGCCCGGGCAGGCTGGCGCGTCACGAAGCGTTTGAAAGTTTCTTAGAGACGCGTTCTCCCCCTACGCAATAAATCAGCATGACAGGGGAAGCGCTTGGCTAACGCGGCCGCAGAGCGAGTGTCCAGCGCAGATTAGCCGGCGAGAGGCAGGAGGGCTGCGGGGGTTAGCCTGCGCGCTGCTGCGCTTTCAAAATAACAACCAAGGCTGCGCGCTATGTAACCTTTTCTCCGGCCAGCATGACTCTGATCCATTAGCTGTCAGGCCCGCCGGACGGCAGACAGCGGGCGGGGGGGGGGGGGGGGGGGGGGGGGGGGGGGGTGGGGGGGGGGGGTGGCGATCGTATCGGCAGCATCCATCACACATACTGGGCCCACCTGCTCGAGAGCACCCCGGTCATCAGACTGACATTAGCTGGTCAGTAGTGTTGTACTTTTAGTTTATGACTGTGTGTGTGTGTGTGTGTGTGTGTGTGTGTGAGTGTGTGTGTGGGTGACACTCCCAGACACAAAGCACTGGCTGACATCCCTGCCAATGGCTCACGAGGGGTTAATCTGGTGAGGTTCTGTTCACAAAAAGCTTCTTTGCACAAGTTTGAATCGCGGCCTACCAGAGGTCATGGGGTCACGCTGAATTACTAAACCCGACTCACCCTGACTCTGGCCTCTGTCAGGTTAGTCCAGACGGCGATCTCCTCCCGGGTGCTCATGTCCGGGTAGCGGTTCCTCTGGAAGGTGGCCTCCAGCTCCTGGAGCTGCTGGCTGGTGAAGTGCGTCCGCTGCCGCCGCTGCTTCTTCTTCAGAGAGCCGTCCTCGGCGTTCGACTCGTCCGTCTGGTTCTGGTGGGACTTCTCCGTGTCTGGGGAGGCGCGAGAAGGTTCACAATTCAAGATCGCTTTGCTGTCTGTATGACCTTTTGCCTAAAAATTGAGGTTATCTAACCCATCGTTCGTGACAAGAAACAAAGAACGGTCATTTAAAAACCAGCGCAAGATGTTCATCAGGCACATTTTTATCTGACTTCTAAAGACATGCAAACAAGGCCGAATCTTTCCAACAGGGTACAACAGAATGTACAATTTTCAGTGGTGTATTAAGTGAGGGGTATTTAGCCCGAAGGGTGGCCTGAAAGCCCGCGGTTTCCCCTAAAGGTGGGGAACGAAATGATCGATAATCTCGGGAAGAACCCAGAGCGGTCGCCAGAGCCCAGCAGCCTTTGTTATGTCTGCCCGGAATCCCCCCTCACTGGATCCCCGTTGGGCAAACTGAAGACCCCACAGAAAGAGAGAAATTAGGCGGGCCGCTAATCCGGCGGATCAGGCGTTGGTGGCAGGATGGGCAGGGATCTTCTCTAAACGGTGAGGCTCTTTAGAGAGGTTCCATTAAAAACGACCTGCACATCATCAGCACTCACAAATCACGCGCTCTTCTAATACGGATCGAATCGGAATGCAATTCATTGCCAAGTCCGTTCACACAACAATTCGTTTGATCAGATAAAATATTACGATTAGCTACAACAAAGTAGAGAATGAAAATGATTCAATAGGAATAACTGATAAGAGTGCGTAGGCCGAAGAAAAAGTCTCGGGATGTGAAGTCGGGAAAGAAACTAAATAAAGAAGAAGCTGCTGAGTGCGCAGCGGAAATGTCTACATTATTAGAAGCCTGTTTTAATCCGGCTCCGTTTGTAAATGGGTGAATAGTTCGCCGAATTGAAGTTTCATTTTGTTCGGCGCCGCTGAATAAACAGCCGCCATAATTCCAACAGGGTTATAAATACTGAACTTCATCGAAAAAGCCACAATCCAGATTGTGTTTCTACAACACACACAAAAAAAAACAATTTCCGGTTCCTTATTTATCAGATGTATATATTTATGGAGTGTTTATTGCGTGTTTTTTGCTACCGGGTTTATTGCCCCCTGACACGTGACCCCCGTGCGCGTCGTCACGTGACCCCGAGTCCCGTCCCCGCGAGTTTACATTCGAGTCACACTTACTGACACGGAGCCTGTTAGCGCTGAAATGTTTGCGTTTGCCCATCCGAGCCATTCATCACACACACACACACACACACACACACACACACGACGGCAGATGGCCATATGGAGCACATTTCTGTTGCTCGCTTTTTTTACAATCCCCAAAACGCCCGAATTTTGATTAAAAAAAATGAGGTAGTAGATCAGGGTAAAGAAAAAATAATTGTCATATTATCGTATTGCATGTTTTCATTTTATACATCTATGCCATTTATTTATATGGCATAGAAATTACATGCATAGATCAAATCAAAAGTGAAATTGTCCAAACATTTTATTGAATTGTCCAATGAAGGTTTTCTTTGGAACACTGAAAGAAATTTTTGGATGTATGAGAGTCTAAGACTATTTCTAATTCTAATACAACAGGAGGGGAAATGGTGGAAACTTTACGACAAGCTGAGTCGTGTGCTGGTGAGCGTGGTGCTGGAATCGGTGTAAAAGACTGACCGCTGTTCTCCTGGCCCTTGCAGCCCGGGTCATGCTGAGGAGTGCCGGCGTCCGACAGGGACAGAGCTGGGCTTCGGGCCTCGCTGTCCGCCAGAAGGTTAAAATCCATAACCCCGACCGCCAGGCTCTGCGAACAGCAACAGCATGTCACACTTCAACCCAGGACAGCCACCACAGCAGTCTAACACATAGTACATCCCAAACATTCACTTTTTACTCGCTCACAAACCTATTTACACTCATATTCACAGCAGTTAGCAGAGGACAGTCCCCCTGGAGACGCCCAGGGCTCAGTGTCTTGCTCAGGGACACCTCGGTAGTATGTGGGGTTTGAAACTGTGACTTTGTGCTCTTCGGGTTTATAACTACCCTACCACCCTTTTCACCCTTGATATGGAATTTTAGATTTTGGATATAATGTGCATGATAAATATATGACGTGGTGACACGTGTAACAGGACTGGTTTGAGTCGGCCCCACGTTCTGTAATTGGGTTGGGCTGCCCGTACAGCCTCGGCGGATGGCGGCGGCGTTTTCTGCCACTCCGGCTGTCACGTGCGCGATTAAAAGGCAGTGAAATATACGGTGACACCGCGGGCTTAAACAGCCGCCTGACGAGGTAACGGAGCCTAAAATAACAGCTCGTTTATTTATACAGCCGCAGTTAACACCTTAAAGATATGGGCCCGCCATCATTCCTCAAAGCCCCCTTACGATTTATGATCTCCAGGCTGATGTTCTCTTCTCTCTCTCGCCCGAAAGGCACACAGAGGGCTGGCGCTGAACCGAACCTGGTGTTTAGGCATGCCGGGCTCGGCCTTTGTGCCCTGGTATGTACTATAGCAGACCCACGTCCCTTTAATAACCCAGGCCAGGCCACTCAGACCTCCACTGGGCTCCTGCTGCCCGTCGCCGGGGGGACGTATGACCTGAACGACCTCAGGCCGATGGTGATGATAATTAAAAAACGTGCATAAAGTCTGCACAGCAGCGAAGAGTACAGCGTTATTTACAAAAATGCAGCAAATCGAATTACAGGTGACTAATGTGTTCATTACAAAATACTAGAGTATTAATCACAGAGTACTATAGTTCAAATTATGGGTTACTAACATGTTCATTACAAAATACTAGAGTATTAATCACAGAGTACTATAGTTCTAATTATGGGGGACTAACATATTCATTACAAAACACTAGAGTATTAATCACAGAGTACTATAGTTCTAATTACAGGGGACTAACATGTTCATTACAAAACACTAGAGTATTAATCACAGAGTACTATAGTTCTAATTACAGGGGACTAACATGTTCATTACAAAATACTAGAGTATTAATCACAGAGTACTATAGTTCAAATTATGGGTTACTAACATGTTCATTACAAAATACTAGAGTATTAATCACAGAGTACTATAGTTCTAATTATGGGGGACTAACATATTCATTACAAAACACTAGAGTATTAATCACAGAGTACTATAGTTCTAATTACAGGGGACTAACATGTTCATTACAAAACACTAGAGTATTAATCACAGAGTACTATAGTTCAAATTACGGGTTACTAACATGTTCATTACAAAATACTAGAGTATTAATCACAGAGTACTATAGTTCTAATTATGGGGGACTAACATATTCATTACAAAACACTAGAGTATTAATCACAGAGTACTATAGTTCTAATTACAGGGGACTAACATGTTCATTACAAAATACTAGAGTATTAATCACAGAGTACTATAGTTCTAATTATGGGGGACTAACATATTCATTACAAAATACTAGAGTATTAATCACAGAGTACTATAGTTCTAATTATGGGGGACTAACATATTCATTACAAAACACTACAGTATTAATCACAGAGTACTATAGTTCTAATTATGGGGGACTAACATATTCATTACAAAACACTAGAGTATTAATCACAGAGTACTATAGTTCTAATTATGGGGGACTAACATATTCATTACAAAATACTAGAGTATTAATCACAGAGTACTATAGTTCTAATTACGGGTTACTAACATGTTCATTACAGAATACCAGAGTATTAATCCCAGAGTATTATAGTTCAAATTATGGGGGGCTAACATATTAATTACAAAATACTAGAGTATTAATCACAGAGTACTATAGTTCTAATTACAGGGGACTAACATGTTCATTACAAAATACTAGAGTATTAATCACAGAGAACTACAGTACTAATTCTAGGGCTTGATCACATTTATTATAAATTACAACAGTGTTACTTACAAAGTAATACAGTAAAAATTACAGGGGACTAATGTATTTATTTAAGAACAGTATTAATTTCAGAGTACAACAGTTCTAAATACAGGGCACAAATGCCTCTATTACAGAATACTACAGTATTTCTAAACTAATAGTATATACCAATACTAATAACTATAGATCAATTCAGTAATGAACGAGTAGCACTGCATTAATGACAGTTTAAATTTCATACGCACTGCAGTATTAATTATAGAATAATTCAATGCTAATTAAGGCATGCCACAGTGTTATTGACAGCATACTAAAGTAGCAATTACAGGGCTCTACCATTTAAATATCAGTATTAATTAATAAAATTCTAATTGCAGAGACCCACAACTCAGCAGCTTTAATTCCATGGAGTAGCGCAGTACTACAGCTGTACTCTGACATGAGGTAAACCCATCAGTACGGAGGAACTATTATGAGTCTAAATGCTCTTCGAAAGGGATGCAACAGGATTTCTGCTAAATCTCAGCAATTAAGATAACGTTGGATTTATGTGAATCCAATACTGTCAGAAATGAAATTGTATCCACATCTGGGAGTTTTCCATTCGGTACTCTTAATTGGAAAAAAGAAATAAAACTTCTGGTTGTTTGAATTCTAATGTAAAGCCTGATCCCAGAACTTCGGGGTGGGTTTCAGGCTGACTGTCCCACCACAGCCTTTACATCACCTGAAGACCTACCTGAAGACAGATGCCAGAATTACACATTTATTCATATGCTAAATAATGTCCAGGTTTCCAGGTACCAGCCTACATCCGAGAAAAACACTTCTCAGTGGGACATGTCTGGAATTTTTTTCTGATGTCACTCAAATTCCGCCCAACAATAGAATTAATAGAAATACGGCATTTGCGAAGTAGCAATTTATTTGCAATAACATTTAATTCGATTAAAAAGAAATTAAATTACTGTATGAAAAAAACGATTAGGCTGATATACGAATACGCCGTCTTCATTTAATGCCATAAATTCATATATTAGTGACACTCATTTAATTTTGTAGTTTTTTTTGTTTTTTTTTGCATTTCACTCTTTCATGCAAAATCCGGATTGTTGCAAAAACGGCTTCAGTAATAATAGTAATAACAACAACAACAATAAATGAACAGTCTTAAGAGTTATAATAACAACAGTTCTTATAATAATGATCGTAATAGTAATAATGCGCTGTCGGTAATTCATTCCAAATATCTCTGACGCGAAACGCTCATTGTTTGGTGGCGTCCGACGGCCGCCTCGGACCCTGCCCTCCTCTTCCATCTGGTGGAGCGCGCCGAGAATTAATCCCGCGGATTAGGCGCCGCTGATTAAGATGTGTGTCACTTCGCGGCCTGCGCGCAACTTATTACGCGCGCCAGATGGAATTTCTGACCGCTGTTTGGAGATGGAAATTTCTACCCTCCTACCCGCACATTTGCATTTGACTGAGTGTGTGTGTACACACACACACACACACACACACACACAGACAGACAGACAGACCGACAGACAGACACGCGGGATTCCGTTCGTGTTTGCTGCAGTGGGGAGACCGCGTCTTTTACTCCGCGTTTATCGAACACTGAGTAAAGAGCGAGGAGGAATCCTTACTATACATTCCACGCCGCCTCACTACAATTACCCACTGCTGCCAGTGTGATGGAATCAAATATTGATATTAATAGATATGAAATGATGAACGTATTTAGGCAGAGAGGAGGCGGGAAATTGTTTTTTTTTATATAGACGGACAGTCAAAAATTAAACGAAACGAAATTTGAATCTTAAAATATCCCTTAATAACATATTTATTTTTTGACAAAAGGCTAGAAAATAAAGTTCGTTTCTACCTAAACGAATCAACTGCATTTTAAAAATAATAATATTTAGGTATTTTTTTTTGTTTGTTTGTTTATTCATCTCAATTTGTCTGTTTACTTATCTCCGTTGAATATAAACGTGTCTGTGATAAATAACAAAATTAAAGAAAAACGGATCCCAGAGGAATCGCGTGAAGGGAATTAACCTTCAACCTCCTAAAATTAATTTTACATGTTTAATGATTTTCACTAATTCAGATTAGAATGATAACCAGGACTTGATTTTACTTATATTATCAATATAATTATAATTCGATCGGACCGAAGGTGACTTCGGATCAGATGACCGGTCACTTTTGGTTCTTTTCACGCGCCATTTGGCTGCTGCGCGACCTGAAGTCGGATTAAAGTCAGACTCGATACCGACGTGGCTCCCGTCTGGCCGGAAATCTGAATGAAATTAATCAGCAAATCCAGACAGAGGACAGATCACCACACTTAACTTTTTAAAAAATATATGGTTCAGTTCCATATTCAACTTTTCATCACGAATAAAAAAACGACTGCGGCTCCTCCTCAACACACCTACACCGAACGATGAAAGATAGAAACGATGAAACGATTTCCGCGATTTTCCCGTGATTGTTTTCTTTCAATTTTGCAGGAATAAAATCCGCTCTGAATACGTAATGAAAGCAATGCAGCGTGGGTTCGGTGCGTCCAGGACAGCGAGAGACAGACAGAGAAGAGAGAAGAGAGACATTCAGACAGACCGACAGACAGAGAGAGTGAGAGAGAGAGAAAAGAGAGACATTCAGACAGACAGAGAGAAAGAACCAGACAGACAGACAGAAAGACGGAGAGACATTCAGAGAGACAGACAAAGAGACAGGCATTTAGAGAGAGACAGACAGACAGAGAGAGAGAAAAGTGACATTAAGAGAGACAGACAGACAGAGAGAGAGAGACATTTAGAGAGAGCGAGACAGACAGAGAGAGAGAGAGAGAGAGTAACATGCATGCACGGCGGTGCTGGTGGGGGGGCTTGCTGGTCTCCTGTGACTCGGAGCACCTGCCACCTTTCCGTTCCGAGCGCAGCGGCGCTTCAGTCCGACGCAACGCCTCCGATATGAAAAGATAGAAATGAATCATTTGACGCTTCATTTTAACGACACATAGAGGCAGCCGACTGCGTTCGGGATTTGGGCGAAAATTACAATTTACGCATAAAAAATGCATTCGTTTTTTAGTAAAAAAAAACAAACAAACAAGAATTTTACAGATTATTTATTTTAAAAATACAAGAATCTTACAGAAAACGATATTAAATCGCTGAAAGCACTCGTTATGTTTTACGTTGAATCGACGTGAACGTTGATTAAATGTTCGTACTTTCATCGTTTAAAACCGGATCCCCGTGCCATGTCTGCTCGTTTTCGTTGTGTATTTACGTACGTGGACGTGAAAACTGTCGCTGGCGGACAAGTAGAATTTTTTTCAACTTCGATCACCCAGAGCAGAAGCGTCCGGAGCGCACTTGTACCCCGGATGAAGAAGGGGTTCGGCGCGGGAACATGCAGGACCTGCACAATCTTGTGAAATAAATAAGCGACCTAATTAGTGGCAGTTTTAATGGCTTTTGTGAACCTCTCGTCCCTCTTTCCCAACGTTCTGACAGCAGAAACTCTCTCTGCCGTCATGATGATGATGATGATGATGATGACGATAAGCGGTCCGGATCTCCGGAAACAACAGCCCGGACCAACACCGTCGGACCAACCGAACCCGGGAGCTTCGACAATCTTGACCCGACCCGACCCGACCCCGCTCCGCCACTTACGTCCAATCCCGGTCCGCTGGTAATAAATCCTGCGCGTGTGTCGGTGCTTCAGCGGCGCTCCGGGTCCGTTACGGTCGACATGTAGAAAGGTGGGGGACGAGCGGCTTCCCTCTGTCTCCTCTGCAGTGGTCTGACATGAAGGCAACGCGAGGGGGGCTGACTTTACCCAAATATCCAGATGGGACTGCCCACTGCGTGGTTTAAATGCGCGCTCTCTCTCTCTCTCTCTTTCTCTCTCTCTCTCCACACACACACACACACACACACACACACACCTCGTATTGTTTAACCAGCAGGTCGTCGGTGTTGGAGATTTGACTTCCGTGTGTCTCTAATGGGCTAAATAATTCCAAACTGATGGATGATTTTGCTTTACATCGTTACATTTCAAAGTTAAACATCTTGATTTTTATTCCAAGAGGCAAACGTCCTGACAAAAATGACATGTGCCTGAAGTTTGTAAATTTAACTAGAAACTGTGCATCACATCTCAAATCTTCTTATTTCACAGCCACCTGGTTGAATATAGTGGAAACTGTCTGACTTCGATTGACTGTTTATTTTAATCAACATGGCCAGTGGTGGCCTAGCGGTTAAGGAAGTGGCCCTGTAATCAGAAGGTTGCCGGTTCGAATCCCGATCCGCCAAGGTGCCATGGAGGTGCAAAGCACTGAGCAAAGCACCGTCCCCTCACACTGCTCCCCGGGCCCCTGTCATGGCTGCCCACTGCTCACTCAGGGTGATGGTTAAAAGCAGAGGACACATTTTGTTGTGTCACCGAGTGTTTCACAATGACAATCATTTCACTTTCACTTGATCAGTGTCAGAATAATTCACGCCCGGAGAAAGGATTTAATCAAGCAACACTATTTTACCAAAAAAATCTAATAAATAAATAACGGTGAAGCTATATGAAGTCCAGTTGACGTCCCTGGTGCGGGACCATCGTTGCAGAATCACAAACTGGTCAGTCACACACTCACACCGACACACACTCACACCTAGGGACAGCATGTAAACTCTGCCTACATAGTGTCCAGTGTGCGCCCACCTTGGCAACGCAATGCCATAAAAAAAAAAAATTGTCACACTGGGTTAGATGTTCGATGTCACCAAAAAATAATAAAATAAAAACAGAAGTGATGGCTGTCCAGTGACGTGAGGAAGATGTCTTCAGGCACCGTCAGTTGCTTCAACATAAACATGATGCAGGAAAACGGTCAACTTGGCCTGCTGAAGGGCTTTAGAAACGGACCAACGTGGTGACGACTCCTTCATTCTCGCAGTATGATATGACGGTCCTGGTCCA
This sequence comes from Denticeps clupeoides, assembly GCF_900700375.1. NCBI lineage: Eukaryota > Metazoa > Chordata > Actinopteri > Clupeiformes > Denticipitidae > Denticeps > Denticeps clupeoides. Next base: position 6,997,657 of record NC_041714.1, read on the forward strand.
ATGAATGATGAGTGCAATTAGGGGATTCCAAGAAATATGTAAGTAAATATTTTTATATGGAGATGGAGTTCACGTAAACAAACCCAAACCCAGATGTCTGAAAACGGACTCGAGTGCGGGACCAGAGCAAACCAGCGAAACTGGAAACAGAAATGATTTATCTGTGGATGCTACTGGCAGGATGTCGTGTTTTGCGTAATTATGCACCAAAAGGAAAAACCGTGAGAAACACGGACAAAGTCCAGGATGCCACAATGCCGGGGGTCTTACTGCTGGGTTTTCCTAATCAACAAAGTTCTGCGTCCGACCAGAAATGCAAACGGCAGAATAAAGCGCAGAGTATGTACAGAATTAGTGTTAAAACGATTGTACAGGATGTTTGCATGAACAGATTCCTCTCTAGATTGTTGAGCGTGGAATATAAAGGTAGCTGGTGTTTACAACAGGGTACTATCTGTAGCATATTGATGTCTATATGAGCTAAACAGGCACACTTCTATATCTCCAAGTAAAGTGTAAGATCTTCTCTTGGAGTGCCGCATTTCTGTGAACATTAAATTTTTTTAATATATATATATATATATATATTTTTTAACATTGTGGTCTTAAGTGATCTATAATAATGAGTTTGAACTTAGGATGAGTATGAATTTATAATAAGAACTGAAATGAAACCTAGTGGCCTCGTCCGCCGCCGGCCTGGCAGAAGTGCCATGTGTGAACAGGTGGACCAGTGACAGCTCGGATCATTTCGGCTTGTTACTGACTCCATCCGCCCGCCTGGCCGGCCTAAATAGCGTTGGTTTACTGCTGCTGCTGAAGAGACGTGCCTTTGTTTGCATATGCAATGTAGCAATTACAAGAGCTGCAGGTGATCAAACACTTTGCCAAAGAGCAAATACTGTGGAGGGCCATGATTGGAGGGAAGTGCTGCCCGGCTGCCATACTTTCAGGTAAGGTGCAGGCAGTGGAGTGTCAGGGTTACAGTAAGTCATACGTTATGCTATTGAAAACATACCCCTTTTCAGTGAATCTGAAAATGACATGGAGAGTTGATGTGAGAAGCGTGTTCCTTGCAATCCTAGATGAAACCCCAGAAGTCAGAAGTGAAGGATATAGTCATATATATGGTGGCCTAGCGGGTAAGGAAATTGACCCGTACTCAGAAGGTTCAAATCCCCACACACTACTCCCCGGGCCTGTCATGTCTGCCCACTGCTCACCAAGGGTGATAATTAAAAGCAGAGGACACGTTTCGTTGTGTCACTGTGTGCTGTGCTGCAGTGTTTCACAATGACGACAATCACTTCACTTCCATTATTTAGACACAATCTGCATTAGATGGAACCCATTTGAGAGTTATAATATTGTAGTGCAAGCTGACATTAGCCTAGACATTGAAAAAGTTTTCTGTTACATAATGTTCTTGGTATGATGTCAATATGAGAGTGTGACCACTCTAGGGCCACAATGGGAGCAGCGAGGATATTTTCTTGACTAAATAGGCATCAAGCTGATGAAATGTGAACAAACTTAACTTATTTGGACCGACCGATCAAGGCAGAGTTTGCCATGCAGAATTCGCGCGTACTCGCGAGCGCGCATGCGCCTAGAGGCAACAACTTGGTAGGAAAGTGCCGACGCCGCTGCGTCATCACCTGCACTTCAACCGAACCTGCGTGAGATGTGATCGCTGCCACGTCTGTTCCGCCCGGCTTCTCTCCAACCAGCCGAACATCACACACGGGCCGCCGTAAGAGTTTTGGAGAACACTTTTAGTCGGATCCGTTTTCCGAATGCGTGCAACCAGCGTGAACGCACACGTCCCCGACTCTGCAGCCCGCGTCCCGATTGGTGCGTGCAGCTGTCAGTCACCGATGAACGAGCACGCTTGGTTGCGCCGAGGCTGTTTTTCCACGTCATTGGATTCGCCTGCCGAGTGGCCACTACGCACCGATAGCCGGTTAAAGAGCCGCACTGCCCACTCCTGTCGTATCCAGCCTGGATATGACGCTCACACGTACGAATCCTTAAGATGTAAGTGGCATGTGCGAGCAGCGTCACATCCACCGTGTTGCCCATGTGAAAAAAGATTAATGTCTTCGATTCTTGTCAGTGTCTGATCGGCTGAGGTTCAACACGGCGCCATTTTGGATTCCTGCGCGTGAACAGGTAGGCTAGCTGACAGCTCGTCGTTTCTGAACACCGGCCGATAAATACGATGACAGTCAACGCTGCCGCCGGAGCGCACGGCGAGTTCACCGAACGCGCGTCTTTAACCCACGGACACGGCCCGCGAGGATGCGTTTACGTGGTTAGCCGCGGCGGCTCCTGCTTCCCTCTAGGCTAATGGGCAGGTCGGCTGAGGTGCGATATCTGGTGATTCGGTGGTCGTCAGCAGGGTTTTTGTGGGGTTTTCAATTCTGCGGTGTTCACACGTGCCGTAGATCAACTTGCCGTAATTTTGGCGATGTTTGTTGGTGTAAAAGATGCAGAGCAAGGTCTGCACGTAGCCTGTCCGCTGGCTAAGTTAACTTGTTGGTCGTACCCAAGACAGCACTAGACTTTACCGCTCACAGGCAGAGTTTAATACCTCTGTGCACCGAGCGGCGCGTCTTCGTTAAAGAGCGTTATAGTGCATCGGTCCGGCAGTGTCCATCTGAACAGTTTTTGACCTGGCAGCATGGTTAACCGATGTAGCGGTTAGCCTACAGCGTTAGCCTGCTAGCTGCTAGCTGCTGCCGCCGCCGCTCACGTCCTGTCGTGAAGCTGCACGACAGGCCATAAGACAGGAGGTCCTGAAAATGACACATTTGATCCGGCCGTTCTCCAGCACAGGGAGTTGGAAGCGTCGATCAGTTGCAAATATGGGACTAGCTGCCAATGCGGACGAGGCATCTGTAATTATTGATCTGTCATCCATCTCACCGGCCCACACTTTGCACATGGTTCACGTGTGACACTGCAAGTCCATTGTCCTTTTAACTGGCAAATATTGCTATTATAACAGCAGTTGCCCCTTGAGATTGGGTCGACAGCAACTTCTCTTTATTATCATGCATGTCATTCAATGCTTTGGAACATTACATAGGACCTGTCAAACTTGGCACGTCCCATTGTCGTTATTTAATTGATGGATGACAAGGCCTCATTCCCAAAGTCGGTAATTTAGATCAGTGACTGACTGACTTAATTTCTTTGCTAAAGTAGTGTCCCAGTAAATGAAAGATCATGATGAAGAAGAATGGTGTCACTATGCCTGACTGGCAGTGTTGGATGTCAGTGGAAAGTGAATAAATGTGCTGCGAATGTGACCATCTGGGCCATTAGGTTGTGGATATTTTTTATTTTGTGCATTTGTGCATAAGACTGACTGTACTATAATCGTCTGGGTTTTGGATACCTCCAGAAACACAATTCTGCCAGCATTTCAGAGATGCTGACTGATCTGTGCCATGGGAGTTATCTTTGACTAAGTGGAATGTTTGGCTTTTGGATTGAATCCATTGGCCTCTGCAGAAGGGGATGGTATTCATAGAAAGAGAAGGATTTATGTCTCTGTACACATTCTTCAAAATCACATTTTCTTTCTCTTTTAGATTTCAATATGGTGGACAAGAACATCTACATTGTTCAAGGGGAGATATCATCTGTCGTTGGAGCCATCAAGAGAAACTCTAGGAGCACCCACACTCCCCTCGTATGTTTTCCATCTTTGAGAAGGTTGTTAGACTCCATATGAAATTTTGAGTTTTTTTTTTTTTTATTTTATTTTGGTAATGTGACTTCTGGGGCAGGATGAAGAACAAGACCCACTGCTCAACAGCTTCAGCCATTTGAAGGAGGTCCTCAACAACATAAAAGGTTAGCCATTTCATGTGATAATGAATCCTATCCTGTAATAAATCATATCTGTCACCGACTCAGATCTAATGAATCACAGTCACTGGCACAGCGCATAGCTGCTGTATCACCTTACCTCTCATGCTGAGCGAGTGAAGCTTACAGAAGCTGGACTGTGAAGCTTTATGGCTCGTGCAAGTGCGCAGTGGTGGAAAATTTATCTTTACCAGCAAAGCTTCTTTGGTGACTCATGTTATTAAAAGAGAGTCAACAACATTCTAAACGGGTTAATAAATTTAGGTTTCACAGTGTAGAAAGCACTGGATAGTGGAGACCATTCTGCAAGATCTATAATTAAGTGTCATTGGACGCTTTATAATTGGATGCTTTCTGTACAAGCACATAATTTATTAATATCCGTATATAATACCGTGAAGAAGCCAAAGATTGACACAACTCCTTATTGTGTAAGGAAACATCCTCTAACGGACCTTGCAGGCGAAAGCGTTCATTAGTGGAGGTGGGTTTTTTTTTTTTGTTTTTTTTTAAGGCAATTTACCCCAGTGCCTCTTTCGTTGACGTGGTTGATTGTACCATTTTAGAAATTCTTTGCTCGTGCTCACTGGGGTTATGGAAAGAATAAAGCCCTATTTAAGCAGCTGTGCTCAATATTTCCACTGAGAAAATGGCTGGCCTTTAACATCGGTCAATATTATCTTTCCCAATGTCTTACTGTTGGGCTTTTCTTTTTATTCAGTTTTATCATTTTGAGGAACCCCATGGAAGCCTGTCAGTGTTTGCTCATCAGTTAACCAAATGCCCGTTAATGAGCAAGAGCGCCAGAGTAAATGTTACGCTCTATTGTGCAAGTGTTCATCTGTACCTGAGAACACAGGGAGACTTCGGCCACACGTTGGATCTGAGAAGTTATAATCCATGGTCCATCATCACAAAATGCTAAAATAATACGAAATAATTGTTGTGAAATTAGAGTTTTGTCCGACTATTGAGTCGGAAATACAGCGAGAGCAACAGATGACTCATGTAATTATTGCATCTCAATAAGTTAAATAACAATAAAGAAAACACAACACTCATATAAGGCTGGAGAACCTGGACCCATGATTGTTTTCCACTGAGAATGAAGAGAGAAGGAAAAAATGAAGGATCTTGTTGACATGTTAGTAGGACCGGATGACCCATAAACAGAATCAGTTCAGCAACAGGCTGCGAGCGGCAGGAACTGTTGTAAAAGGCTGAATGACGAATGACGTCTGACCAGTCACTGGTCTTCAGGGCTCCTGGTTCCCATGAAGTGGTACTAGACATTTTGATTTAAACGCGCCTCACCCCGTACTGCAGTGTCGTACACACCCTACGGCAGAAAGGGGCTGTTGATTCTGACCGAGATCGAGGTGCATTTAACTGCATTGACAGTGTATCGGCGTGTGTTTTTGATGATAAGACGATCCTCGTTGTCTTGTCTTCATTAGATGTGTCGTTCGAAGGCCAGTGTTGTTCCGAGTGTGTATTTCTTCCCTGCTGTGGACACATACAGTAAGTAAGGTGACTGACTGTAGTGTCTCTTCTTGATTCTGTTTGAGCCTTTTCACACATCAGCGTTGTGACCTGGGTGAATATGATGATGAACGACGCCGGTTAGAACCGATTAGAGTGCCACCGGAGACTCAGCACATCGTAATTCTCATCACATGCCCCTCCCACATGGGTACATTCATTTATCCTCTTATTCCTTTCTGCGTCAGAATCCTTCCTGGCGATGTGTGAGCAGTGGAGGTATGAAAACAGGGCCCACTGTGGGTGTGTCTATAAACTGTAATTTGGTAAATCACAAGACCAGAATACCACAGTAGAAAAGCTAGCATTTTCCAGCATAGGCAACAATCCAGCATAGGTTTAGCATCAACAACGTTGTTACAGTTAATAACATTTGTGTGTGGCAATATGATGCATGCTGGGATGCCTGCTAAAAGGGGAAAGGGACCAAAAGAGAAACAGGAGTCCCAGCTCTCTGCTCCCTATTCCTGTCTATTCTCTCTCTCTCTCTCTGTCTCTCCCGCTCCCTTTTTTCCCTCCATCCGTCTCTCGGTCTGTCTGTGTAGGGAATTCTGCGGCCGCTGAGACAGACAGGCGCGGCTGTGTTAGAGGCCGGGGAGGAATCTACCACGCTCTCTCCCACCCCCCTACACCCCTCCTAAACACCAAAGACCTTGTTAGTGCATCAACGCTCTAGAACTGAGGTGTGTGTGTGAGTGTGTGTGTGTCTGTGTGTCTTTCCCTCTATTATTTTACCCTTGCTTCACCGAGGCGGCAGTGGGTTTGAGTGTTTTGGTCCTCTGCTCTTCACCTTTAATGGTCTTCACTGAAGTCACTGCAGGTTTTATTTCCCCACGCAGCACCTGCACTTTTACTCCTCTGTGCAGAGTTTTGGTGCGGAGGTGCCTGGCCGCGTGAAGCCGGGCCTTCCTCCCTCGTGACACACACCGCCCGTGTTCAGCGGCTCCGTTGTGCTCCTCACTCGTGTGATTTTGTGTGTAGGTTGGAGAGTGTGTTTTTTCCCGCTGAGAGTGTTAGTTGTTGTGATGTAATAATTAGTCCTGTGTTTGTTGGGATGGCTTTCTGGAGGGGGGCTTATGCCTCTGTTTCTCAGTTCAGTTATAGTTATATTATTAATATAATATAAACCGGTTATTCCATTTCTATGGCATACATTCCTCGTGCATTTGTTAATTTAGACTCTGTGGGTTTTATCATTCTTATTTATATATTCTTTGTCAGTTTCATCTAATAAAAGTTTCTGATTACCATTGGGATTTTACAGAGACACGCCCTTCAATTGAGAAGTTGAGAATGTTTGTTTGCTATATATTTCATACAGTTGTACCAAGCCTTGTTTTTATTTTATTTCATTACGACCATTATTGACTTTTAAATCTTTCTGTTCCCTTCAGAAGTGAATAGAAGTGGAATAGAGAGAGAGAGAAGACAGAGTGTGTGTGTGTGTGTGTGAGAGAGAGAGAGTGAGTGAGTGAGTTAGACTGGGTGGGCTGCAGTCTTTGCTGTCCCAGCTGTCATCCTAATGAAAGCTGGGTAATTCCATTCACACTGTGTATTCCATCTCTCCCCTTTTACTACAAAAGACGCCGCCGAAGGAAATGTGTCCCACTCCCCAAAGGCTCAGTTAGCTCCCTCCCCCCAACGTGAAGTGAAGGTTCCATTCTTCCTGGCCGCCCCGTGGCCGTGATGGACAGGGCCAAGTGCGCGGCTGCAGCTGCAAGTTCATCGTCGGCAGGCTGAGTCGGGTAAATATAGCAGGGAGTCCTGTCAGCCGCGCAGATAAATTGTTCTGGGAAAGGAAGTGTTGTCTCATTCGCCCGGAAAAAAAAAAAAAAAAAAAAAAAAAAAAAGACGAGTCCTGGAACTGGCCTCTGTGTTTCTGAAACCATGGGTGCTGATTGGCCAAAACAGGGGGGAACCGTGATGGAGCAGTTGCTGCTGTTATTCCCACCGTATCATCTCAGCATGCACGTCCTACCCGCCCAGGCTGGCCTGGGGGCTCCGGGTTCAGGACGGGTCTTGCACACGGGTGGATTTTTCTGCAGCGAACACTTGTTCCTCTGTCCTCGCCGTGTGAAATTGAGTGCTTTCCACATATTTGTGTGTGCAGCTGCCACTTGGAGATGTCCGAGTGGGAGTTTCTCTGGATTAGAGATGAGGAGTCCAGGGAAGCGCTGATGCTGACACATCTGGCTGCCTTTTTTCCCACCAACAGCGAAGCGAAAAATAAAAAAAAAACCTTGAAATCGTTAGGTAGATGGTCGGCAAGGCACCCACCTCAACCCTCCTTTCTTCGTCAGAAGAAAGTCCTTCTCCAGATGTGCTCCATGCACATCTGTAAGCGTGTGTACAGCATTCTCGCACTCTGTGTGAGTGTGTGTGTGCGTGTGTTTGCAGAAGCCGCGGGTGAGTAGACTGTCGATGACAGTTCCTGACCTTGGACATGTGTTTGCTAAGCCTGCGCTGCTCAGGAATTGCAAACAAACATCGTCTGCTCATGATAAATAGGCTGCAGGAGATGCTCGCCGGGATCAGGTGAGAACAGCACTGTGACCACGTGCATCAGAAGTGCTGAAGGTGGTATTAACATCACCGCACATCTGACCAGCAGTGCTGTAAATATATGCAAATTCACGTCATGTTTTCCAGAAGACAATAGGGGGTTACTGGTCAGTCTCACAGTTTTTTTTTGTTTTTTCCCCCCCCCCCCACTCTTGAAAACCCACTAAATACACACATTCTCTGGTGTGAACAGACAGAATCCTCCTCCTGCCCTCTCTGACTTTCTCCGTTTCTGTAGATGAAACATGCAGCAGCTTTTCCGTGCATCCGTCAAACGGAGAAATCTGGCTCAATCCCCCGCTGCATTATTCCAGTCATGTTTATTCTACTGGGGGGGTCAGGAAAAAAAGTCCTGCGGCACCGGTAGGCAGGAGGGACCTCAGAACGTAGCCATTGGTCCAGTGATTGTTCTGAAACCAAACGCCCCCCCCCCCCCCTTCCCCTTACGGTTTTATTATGCAGCAGTCGCCTGCAATATAGTTTTTATTCCCAAATCCTCCACTCCTCCCTCCCCCTTCCGACTGGAAGGTCAGATTTTGTCAGGTCTTCCGACGGACTGGTGCCACTAAATCCTCTCATTTTCATTCACACATATACAGGTTGGGAGATTTGGTGGCTTGGCAGATTCAAAGCCCAGCCCCGGTTTGACTGACAGGCTTCTTTTGTCTCTGCTTCCCCGGTGAATTCACCCCTTTACATTAACGAAATTCACAGGCACACCCCTAATTGAGTGGATATTGCCGGAAGGACTTAGGAATGGCAATGCGTCTCATCACCGGCGTCTCTTTGATCATCCGCGTGCTGACCTTTTTGGTAATTACCGCACCGTCGCCTTGAACGGAGGATCGCTCGCAGATTGTCTTGTAAGGGCAAGGCTGAAAATGAGCCGAGCTCACCCCCCCCCCTCCTCTTTCACCAGCCGTGCCCTTGTGATTGCGTGACATGTTGACTGGGACGGGGACGTAATCCGCGTTAGGACAGCAGTCCTTGCGAGGCGTCGATCGGTGTGGGCTTTAATCTGTGAAAGTGAAGTGATTGTCATTGTGAAACACTGCAGCACAGCACATGGTGACACAACGGAATGTGTCCTCTGCTTTTAACCATCACCCTCGGGGAGCGGTGTGTGGGGACGGTGCTTTGCTCAGTGGCACCTTGGCGGTTCGGGATTCGAATCAGCAACCTTCTGATTACGGGGGGCCGCTTCCTTATCCGGTAGGCCGCCACTGCCCCTGTCAAGTATTGTGTGTGGGCCTTCCTTCACCCAGGCCCTGGGCAGCGACACGCCTGACGTTCCGAGCAGGCGCTGAACCCCTAACACGCTTCCAGTCAGTAGGGCGGGCGGGTTCCCAACACTCGCTCCCTTTCAACTCCTGTTCGGAATCTAATTAACTGAAAGGAACGTCCTCTGAGGAGACACTGTCCACTGGCCCATTTCTTTGGTGCCGGGGGCACAGACAGCCAGTCGACAGCCTTCACCGTGGCCTGATTGGGAGTGACTAGGACGTTTCGAACCTGGCTGTAATAATAGGTCTCTCGCTCTGGTGGCATTGGGTATGTTCTAGACGTCCCATTGGGCTTTTACAGACTCGGGTCAGGGTGTGCCAACTGCCACCCATGGTTGGCACGGATGCGGGCGTTTTGCCGAGCGTGGCAGGGCCCCTGTCCATACGTAGTAAAAACATCTTTCGTTCTTTGTGATTAATGCCCCCCACCCCACCTTCTGTTTCCCTGCGGGAGGGGCTGACATGGCCCGCTCTGCCCGGCACCGCGGCTGTAAATCTGCCCATTTAACAGGCCTCTAACCGGGGACTGACAGGAGCGGCTTAGGCTCTGCCGCGGTGTGTGTGTGTGTGTGAAGGGGAGCTAGGGGCACATGTGCTGCCGCCCCCCCCCACATCTCACCGGCGCTCACTGCGGCCTGAGAGTCTGGGAGAGTCCCACTGCCCACCCATCAATCATGGCCTCGCTTGCCTGTGACCCGTGCGGCGCCGACAGCGGCAGAGGGCACCAGCCCCAAACCTGCTCGCGGAGTGGTTTCCCCTCAGGTCCTCTCCAGAGCACTTGTTCTGCTGACGGAGACTCTCTCTACCCCCTTCATGACGTAAAATCGAGACTCGCTGGGTCACATTTGTCCGTTTTTTTTCTTTACCCTGGTAAACGTGCAAATCAAATCAGGACGCCGTCACGTGAGAATCTGGCCGCCCCAAATAGCCTCTTCCCCTCAGTAGCCTCACCCGATGGATGGATGGATGGATGGATGGATGGATGGATGGATGGATGGATGGATGGGTGGATGGGTGGCGACGCTGGCGCCCGCCCTCCCTGCGTCCCTCTCCCCTGCGCTCCTAATCCCCCCTCAGCACAGCGCATGATTATGAGCAAACACTAGACACTAATTACTTTCTGCCCTCTGCATACAAAACGGCCCCGTGGCGCCGCCGGGGTGGCGCTGCCGGGGTGGAGCGGCGCGAGGACCCTGCAGGCCGGACTGCCGCAGCGTTTTATCGATCGCGCACCCCTGGGGATCTGGCTTTAACGTCCCGCTAAGCGTATTCTTACGAGGTGGTAATTGGCTCCGCGCGGGCGGGTCCAACCGAGTCCTGCTTCCACCGGGGCGTGCTGCGCCACGCTGCCCACGCGCGCAGACGTTACGGAGGGACGCCTCGCCACCGCCTGTCCCAGCCGGGCACCCTCGGCGAAAAGCGGCACGTAGTTGGCATTTTCCCGGATTTGGCGAAAGGAGCTCGTATCGGCAGTTTCTGGAGGTGCCAAGTGTTTTCTTTCGACCTGCAAACGAGGGGCCGTTGCTAAATTTGAGCGGTGCGAGCCGCGGGTATATTTAGGGCGCCACTTGTCATTCAGCCTTTGATGCATGGAAGACATTTAATGTCGTGTCGTATTGTTGGCGCCTCCCGGCCGAATGTTTTCCCCCTTTAATTAGTCATCTCAAACGCCGGTTGCTCTTAGCGCTGCGCATTTGGTATGCCCGTCATTGCAGATTTCTCTCCTGGGCCGCGGGGAACCGGGATCGGATGTGGCTGCTTCTGCCAGCGGCGTATTCACTTGTGTACACTGTGTTACGCACATAAAATCATGAGGTTTATAAAATTTATTTATGTATTTATTATTTTGCAACAAAAAAAAAAAAAGAATCTCCATGCATCTGATATTTGGTTTCAGTGTCACTTTGATAAGAGCTGCACCGTGCGCAACTTTTAAAGAGTCTGCAGTAGCAAGACCATGTGACTTGACTGTTATATGTTACTGTCTCGGTCATTTTGTACATGACTTGGGGATGAAAATGGGGAACCACTTTTTGGGGGTGGATAGATTAAAGATGATTGCAGTGCTATGTGAAATACAGGGCATGGAGAGTGCAGAATTTACAGTAAAACATATTAAAACTATGGCTGCATGATGAACCAGATCGTGCCAAATGACACGGTTCATATTATGACTACGTGGACTGTCATTCTGTCGACGTGTACCAGGCTGGCTCCTCAGTCTCACTTCAGTCTGTTAACCACTCCTACCGTATTCGGGGTTGGGGAAGGCAGGGGAGACTTGCTGCTCCCCTGTAAAACTCATGTGTTTTCATGGCATTTGGTGAGCCAAATAAATAGTATTTATTATTGTAGGGGGTTTATTACTTTTCACACATTACTTTGTTAAAATGTTATTTTTATTTTTGTTTTTTGAAAAATTTGTTCATGTAATTTATTATTTTATTAAACTGTGAGAATAAATCTTTACATCATTGCAAATGCTTTTTAAATTATTGTCCCTTTTATTGTTGGTGGTTAATTATTTCTGACAACCAGAACACAGTTTAAAAAAAAAATAAAATAAAAATTATTATAAATAAATGTCTTCTAGGAGGGGTGACGATACCCCTCTTGTCATTACGTCACTTGCCATGTGCAGAGCATCATCAATCTCATTGGTTTCCTCTGTTTTTCTGCACTCCTAATATCCCTTGGTCCTCTCAGGATCACACCCACTACTGAGCCAGACATGTAAGTAGATTAGTAATGCTTTCATTGTAGAAATGTGGTTGGTGAACTAGTGAATGTGACACGTGGTTATTATGTATTTTTCTACAGAAATCAGTAATGTCCCAACGCATGCATTTTTTTTTTTTTTTTTTTAATGTTGAGAAATCTAGTTTGCTAGTGGCACCTCGTTTTTATATAGAGCTACTCGCTGAAAATGCTCCAAGAATGTGCATTTGCCCGCACAGTATGAGGATGCTCGCAGACTCACAATAAAGCCATTTCTGCTGCCGGTGTTTGGGCTAATCCCTTCAACTGAGGGCCACGAGCTGGTAAGCTGCAGCCGCCGCAGTAAGAGGGGGTTTTCGCCGCTGGGGGATAGATGCGGCAGAAATAAGGGCCTGTATTAGTATGGCCCAGATGCAGTCTTCTTGCTTGTGTGGCCTAAGCCTAGGGTGTCCCACTGCGGATCCCCCAGTGCTGTGATGGACTGGCCTAATAACCCCGGCAATGTGTGTGCGTACACACACACACACACACACACCTGCTTGTTATTTCATGGCCCATAAGGGGTCTGTCACCATGAGGGCCCTTATACACACATCTAATCAAATTGACATCTCCTGCTGAGATGCATGAGTGCGTATAGACAAAGTCCAAAGAAAGATTCTGTCTTATTGACAATTTGACCTGTGCTGTCTCAGTTGGCAGTGAACTATGTCTTGTTTACACTACACGACCATGAAATAAATTCACTTTAAATTAATTCATGTTGAAGTTCTCACTGTGGGAGCCCCAACCTTGAGTGAGGGGAGTGTTGGAAAGCAAAAAAAAAAAATCAAATCTAATTTGAAATGCTGTGTAAATGGTCACGCTTAAATGGCGGTTCAGAATTTTGAGATTTCTATAAATTATTGGACCACATAAAAAGCCCTACCTGAACTTTCAAACAGATTTCTTCTGTACACTCAGTAAGCAATAGTTGTGGTTTGCACAAGGGATGGGCCGGATCCAATCGCATATTCTTTGATTTCACGTATCGGGAATCTGACATAGCCCTGTCTGTCGTATTCCCAATCCTGATCCACTTTCAGACCGAACACACCAAGCACCGTGCTGTGCCCTGAAAGCCCCTTTTTTTTTGTATGACATGCGCATCTGAAGAGCGCTTCTGTTCACGTAGCTGTGTATTTGGTTGAACTTTGACCTCGGCATGTTGCGATGTATTGTCATTGACGCCAGCTCTAAAACCATGATCGAAGCGAGGTCTATTATAGCCGTAGGTGCGCTCCTGGGTCTGTCGTGTCACGGACGTGACGTGATCTGCAGACCGCTGCAAGGATGAAGAACAAACTGCCATCAAGTTGGGCTACTGTTTATATCTGGATTGGATTGGGAAAAATGCTGATTGGGATCTATAATCCCAATAAAACATGATCCATCAATCACATAATTTGCAGCATGTAACTATTATTTAATTGAAAACCTGCTTTGAAGGCTTAATAATACCCAGTTATTTGTAGGTTTGACAAAAATTACATTTTTAATAAGCCAGACAATTTTGATGTCAACTGATATTGATATAATAAATATACTTCAACTTTTAAAAATGTATTGAGACTTCTAGTTTTATTATTTGCCACTGAACTTGCTCAGGTTTATTTATCTTGCATATGAAAATCAACCGATACTTGAGGCCTGTGGGTTCATCACCTGTTAGAACCTAAAGGGACAAAAAGGGGTGGAAGTAGCCTAGCGGGTGACCCACACCTAATACCGTTGAGTCCCTGAGCAAGACACTTAACCCTGAGTGTCCCTGTAACTTTTTGGGTCAGTGGCGACCTAGTGGTTAAGGAAGTGGCCCCGTAATCAGAAGGTTGCAGGTTCAGATCCCGATCCGCCAAGGTGCCACTGAGCAAAGCACCGTCCCCACACACTGCTCCCCGGGCGCCTGTCATGGCTGCTCACTGCTCACCAAGGGTGATGGGTTAAAAGCAGAGGACACATTTTGTTGTATCACCGTGTGCTGTGCTGCAGTGTTTCACAATCACTTCACTTTCAACTACTGATTGTAACTACTGATTTTTAGTTGAGCCTCTTGTCATTTTTGGACAAGACCAATATTCCTGCCACCCCGAGCAGCCCATGTTCATATCCCATGAACTGTATCAGTTGAAGCAGCATTTTTTTTGTCTGTGTGTCAGGAGACACGTCACATCAAATCTTTGTCATGTCCTCTACTTTGTGTGTCACCCGTCAGGCCAGCTGCTCCTGAAACAAACCCCCGCTGTCGCCCTGCTCTACAATTAGCCCGACGCATTACACACAACTCGGCCAATAACTTTCAAGTGGATGTCTGGGATTGGAGGGGAATAAAAGGCCGAGTCTATTTTCAAAGGGCAGCTGAGCACGAAGGCATGGCTGAGCGGCGGAGCTGCTGCTGCGGCGGCGGCGGCTGGGAACCGTCTTGGCGCTGGCAGAGACAGGCAGTTGAAAAACCCATGGCTTGGTGGGGCATGAATTAGTGCGGCAGAGAGGCGACATGCGAGGGTGGGGGGAGGAGGGGGGCTAGGTTTGTCATCCAGAACCTGTTGACTGGAGGGGGGGGGGGGGGGGGGGGTCTTAAATAGACTCGGGGATCATCGCTGGCCGATTTCGAGTTTTGCCAAAAGCCAGCATGCTGACAGGGTGGGGGCCTGGTCGGGGGGGGGCGGGCTGGGGAGGCACGCAGCTGAGGGCGGGGGGGGCGCACTAACAACCGGGGACAACAAGGAGGTGATGAGAGCTCTGAAGGCAAAATAGACCTGCGGATATTCAGCTGGCAGCGTTGCACATATGCCCCTATACAGCATAGAGTGCATCTACGAAGTACATTTGTTTAAAAAATGGCATCAGTCACGGCAGCTATCAAAATAGTGATTGCCCTTTATGATGTCATTAATCTCAGCTACAAAGTTGCCCGACAAGATCAGTTGGCGAAAAATACTTAATAGGCCAGCATTTACAGCCAGCTTTAATGGGGTGCAGCTAAACGGTAGTCGCTACATCAGTATCCAGCCCTATGAACAAGGGTTTGGTTTTAAGTACAAACACGAAGCACTTGACACCAACTAACCTCCACTGGGTTTATTTTTCTGAACATGCACCATGTGTTTTGTTCCAAAGAAGGGGAAACATGTTCATCCTTGTCATAAAGTAGTCATAATTTGGACAAAACAAAACCAAAAAAACAGCACATTTGTTGTACTTCTGTTATTTAAATGTTTGATGTTTGGGGTGTGGCTTTCTGCCATAAAAATGTTAAGATTATCTATATCGATGTGCTTCTGGCGGCTTAGAGCTGAGGATAGGCTCGCTTTTGATGCTGTGTATGTGTGTGTGTCTGTGTGTGTGTGTGTGAAAGAGAGAGCAAGAGACACACACACCACACACACACACACACACACACACACACACACACACACACACACTGTACTGAACTGCGGCCTTACAGTGGAGTCAAGTGTAGGTCACCCTAATCCTGAGCTCAAGGCACAGAATCCTCACAACTCAACGACTGAGATGCATAGACCTGCACTTAATATAGCAAGTTAAGCAGTCTCCCCATAACCCATACACACACACACACACACACACACACACACACACACACGTGTCTCAAGGAAAACAAACACATATAGGAGAGAGCCATGCAGGCGCTCTGAGTAAGTGGTGATTGATGAATGGACTGGATGTGGAAGGTTGGAGGAGGAGGATGAGTTTCAGAGCCTGAAGTGAAAACCATCACTACTTGGCACAGATTGGAAATCAGAACCGCAGTGTGATAAAATATCTATAAATACTGTGAATATAAATACAGTATGTACATATATGTATGTAATCGAATGGGGGGAGAGAGAGAGAGAGAGAGAGAAGCAGGACCAAAGCCTTTCATGCTCTCCCAGAGTAGTTTATTGGTGAGGATGAAAATTAATGTAGCTTCTACGTTTTTATATTCAGATATAAATCTTAAAATGAATATTGACTTATTGTAATGGTGACTGATTCTGTTCTGCGAAAGGACTATTTCTCATGTGTGCTGCACATATACAACACCCCCCCCCCCCCCCCCCCCCCCCCCCCCCCCCCCCCCAAGTTATGCCTTTGTCTTTCAGTCACATTCTCTTGCTTGCTTGGGCTCATATATGTGTGCGTGCACACACACACACACACACACTAACAGAGTTCTCAGCTACTTTGTTAAGCTTGGTCTCTCACCGGTCGCTATGCTTTTATCTGTTCTCGCTCACGCTTCCACACACACACACACACACACACACACAGTCGCGCTCGTACGCAGGGTCAATTTTTTTTTCTTTAAAGGTTACAAAAGCGCGCCGGCCCGATTGTTTTGCTGTTTATGAGAGGTGACGGGGCCAGCGGCGCAAGTGTGTGAGCGGCGGCCGCGTGTTGCTACAGCTAAACACACAGGCCTGACAGCGCCATAATAGATTCCAGGAAGTTCAGTCGAAAATAAAAACAAAGCAACATTTCTAGCTGATTGGTTTTCAAAGGCCGCTTTTCCTTGCTGAATGGGAAAAATGTGGAGTTCAGCATTCCACCACACTGATGGCAGTCGGATCACATCGGCGCAGCCTTGCGTGTGCAGGGCCAGCGGGACGACACAGAGTCGCAACTGGCTGCAAAAAAGAGGTTTTTTGGAAAGGGCTCATCAGGCAAGGGTGGGGGGGTCTTGGCCTTTATTTTTTTTTTTTAATTTTTTTTTTATTATTTTCCACCGTGAAGCAGCATCCTTTTTAAATGTTTCCGTCCAGCGCAGTGTAATGAGAGCCAATCACACAGATTGACGAGATCGTGGCAGATATCCGAGCCGCTCTGCGTCCGAACGTCCGGCCCGCCGAACGCTCCGTTAAACGCTTTCGCCTGATCCTCTCTAAGCCCGTAATGTAAGCAGGCCTGCTTTAAAACTTCTGTATGAAATCTGTTGGCCGGCTGCGAAGAAGTAATGTAATAAACCGCGATCACCCAAATCGCTCTGATGGAGGGGAGAAATATAGGCCCTTACAAAAGTATGGATGTCCTATTTACTTGTTGAAACATTTTCTCATGTATAATGTTTTTTTTTTTTTTTTGCTAACTTTAGTGATCAATGAACTACAACTTGTATATCAAATAACTTGTATATCAAATATAAAAACTGTTTTCCTATGTAAGACATGTCAACTGGTTTAAACGTTACTAAAAACAAGACATTTATTCGTTATAAACAGTGAGAAGTACATTTTTATACCTTAAGGTTTTTTTCTTCTGCTGAGACTTTTTAGAATTTTTTTTTTTTTTTTGATTTTGCTTTCCATATCATAGTTTAAAATGAGTCTATTTTGCAAAGAAAGATGATCTTTTGAAAAATGGTTCGATCTGATTGATGCTTATTTGAAATAACGTTTAGTTGATCAGGAATGGCGGCCCCGTATCTAGTTTTCTTTTAATTACATGCCTTTCTAAAGACCTCAAAAACTAGCTCAGCAGTTCCCTTCATTCTCCTGTTTACAAACAGCAATGGGGCCGTCGGACAGAAGTTTGTCATGGATTCATAAAGATAATGTGTTCCCTGGAGCGGCGCCCGCGGACTCAGCTGTCCCCTGTTACCACACAGTGCGGCCGAGGCGGTGGGCCGCCCGCCGCTGCACGCTTTCACCGTGACGCCAGACGCTCTCTTTCACTGGGCCCCCCCCACCGCCCGGTCTCTCAGTCCCGCTTTTTGGCCTTCCTCAACCCTCATCTGCTCACACAATGAGCTGAGTGCGGTTCTCAAAAAAAACCCTGAGTCCAGCGTCCGTTGCGTCATCTGTGTTTTTGAAGGATTCCCGGTTCCTTCTCATGCGGCTCCCAACATCAGACGCTGAGCCCGCCGGGAGTCGTTTATGGCAGTTGTCGCCTTGGCCTGCTAAGCCACAGCAGACATCGCCCGCCCTCTCCCTCTCAGAGAGAGAGCGTAGCGTGTCAGTTTGCCCTTGGGATGTAAACCCGATAGGCATTAATGTTTGTCCAGCAGTGCAGCCGGCCTCGGTGCCATCACGTCACCATGCAGAAATGTCACCCCCGACTACGCACTATTGTCCATAGTCACTAGACGTTACCATGGTGAGGGGGTGGATGTGGAAGTTCTCTTAATTTTTTACATAATTTGGTGCTCCGGTAGGTTTTCCTCTCTACTTTTAGGTTTTCGTCTACTTTTGCAAATTGGTATGAGCACACTAGTTCTTAATCCCAAAGTTTTAGAATGATTGATTCTTTACATTAATTACTGGATTAGCTGAATATGAAACATGTTCTAGCTGCTCTGTGCAGCTCCATGGTCCATTCATCCAGTTCAGATGAATCAGTGCTGCCACCTGTCTGATAGAAAAGCCGACATTCACAGTATGAGATGCTGTGAGAGAATGTCTGGTCATTGTGTGTGTGTGTGTGTGAGAAGTGAAACGGTTCAGATTAATATTAATCCTGTTTAATGCGAGGGCTCGTGATTTAGTTGACTTCAGGTTGATCCAGCCACCTCACTGCAGTGCTCTATAAAACACACACACTTAGGATTTACCTATGGCGTGGGACCATGCTTAAATGCTGCATCCGTAAACATACCATGCCGCCAGGCAGCTCCGCTGGACTTCCTTCTTAGGGAACAAAAACCTAAAATGAGAAGACGCACAACAAGCTTGCCTTGGACAAATAACACCAATACTTCTGATTTTAAAGAGACTATTCCTTCAGGGACTAATTACTACTCTCCTCGTAAGACCACCGTCTAAAGCCAGAAATCATTCTGTGGTGTTGGACAAACCCGGACACAATATTCCAAGGTAGTTACAACAAGGGAATTATTGAATCTTAGCAATTTCTCCCTTGAATTTCACCCATGACCATGTTCTTCTCATGAATTATTTTACATTGCTTTACCTTAGATGTTTAAATGTGCTAGATTTGAGTCTTTAATCTAACGCAATTTTTTTTTTTAGTGATTGGGGAATTTAACCAATTCATTGTAAATCTTAGTGTAAATGGCATTGTAAATTAGTAGTGGCCTAAAATTGAAACCTGATGAACCCCCACAATAACCCCTGATGAAATGTGATTGTTTCCAGACTGACTTCTGTCAACTCAAAGCTTAATCCGCATTGTTTTTTGTGCCACAAAAAGCCTTGGAGCAAACCCAGCACTGAACTACTGGAAGTCTAAGTGAATGACATTATATGCCTTATTTTGGTCAGTATGCCTTCCTCTAAAAGGTCAGTTTGTCAGCTTTCTGTCTGTAAATTCTGATTCTGGCTAGGGCAGTAGCATTGATTTTCATCTGCAGAGATTGTAGTATTGTCAATATAGACTACATTCTATCAATCTACATTTTTTTTTTCCTCTCAGCCAAAAAAAAGTGAACTATGGCACTGATGTACAGTTCTCACTTCTTCATACAGTTTCATTCAGAGTGTAGTGGGAAGACATGGCTGAAAGTTAAAACAAAGCGGATTAGTTGGTCCCTAAAAAAATGCTTCATAGCTGATATGGAGCTGGTTTTTCGCAAACAATAAGGAACAGTCATTATTTGCAAAATGTGCAGAGAAAAGGTTTGTGCATTGTATGGCCTTTTCAATGACCTTTTCAACCACTTAAAAGAGTTAAGATGCTAAACGATATGCTGGGAGTATAGAAGCTAGGGGAACAGGCACACCACAGGCAACAGAGACAACAGGGTACCAAACCGAAACAAACCACACTGACTCAGGCTTCTGAGATAGGCGCTCCATGTCAGAGGATAAGCAAGCGATGGAAAGAGAGCACAGAAGCCCCGGATCTGCTATACGAGCTGACCAGCTGCAAAAACCTCTCCAGCACTGCCAGTCTACATCTGTACTCTGAATGCCTTTCTCCAACCAGTGATCTGTGGTCCAGCCGCACTTTAGACCCTTTAGTGGAGTTTTCTTACCATTTAATTAAAAAAAAGATTTCTTTTGTGCTGGATTAACATAGACTATTCAACCTTAAATAAAGATGTCAAAATTGTGCAAACTGATTAAAATCTGTTTAGAAATGTTCCTTGGCCCAAATGCTGTTTTGCTCCTAGACTACATATATTTTTGCTACAGGAAAATAGTTTGGTTGTACTATTCAGTAACTTGCAAAATAGTTAAAAAGTGATAATTGTGATATAACTGTAAGAAAAAAAGAGAATTTATTTTTGCCATATCGCCCACCCCTAGTTGGCATGTAGCAGCCCGCAGAGCTGACAGAAACTCCTCTCTGTTCTCGGACTGATTGCCAACATGTATGTAGAAGTGCACCGATAGATCCAGATACGTGTGTGTGTGTAGATTGTGTAGACTCTGTATTGTGTGTGTGTGTGGTGTGTGTGTGTGTGTGTGTGTGTGTGTGTGTGTGTGTGTGTGTATGCGTCTGTATTGGCACAGCAGGAGGACTGACCGATTCTCACTGAACCCCAGGGATTTGCGCAGACTGACAAAATATAGCAGGTGAAACAAATAAGGACCCCCGCCCCCTTTCCTCTCTCCCCCTTTCCCTCATTTTCCCTCGTGCCTCCATTCCTCCACACCCCCCCACCCCCAGTGTTCTGCTCTCTCTCCGCCCCCAGTTTTTTCCATGCACTTGTGGAGCGTTGTAGTCATCGGTCGGGGTGTGAAATTTGGTCCGAGCCAGAGCATGTGTGCCCATTTATCCTGTGCTAATCGCTTAACCCCTTATGCTGCAACCGAGCCGCCAACATCAGCACACCCGAACCACACCCGAACTCTGCCCGTTGCCTCCAGCATCACTCCAGTTCACTCGGCCTCACCCCGCTCAGAGCTCGCTCCTCTCTCAACGTGTTCTGGGTTCTGAAGGGGACGTAGAGGAGAGGTCCGGCTGCTCTGGTACGGAAAGTGTCTCTTCCTGCCGCTGTTTGTTTTGCCTCTAAATAGAGGCGCTAATGCGGGAACGGCTCGTGTGAAGGGCGAAGCATGTCAAAATTTGGAAGTATAATTTTTTTTTTTGTTTCATAAAAGAAACGATTGGCCCACTGTCCTCTATTTGGTGTCCAATACACTGGCCACTGGAGCAGGCATGAAATTACATTTTGATTTGGAAAGATGAACTTTGTTCACTTGGCAAGTACTAGTAGTAGATTTATAGAGAACATTTTTTATTTATTTATTTATTTATTTATTTTTTAAAGCAGATTAGTTTCATAGTATCTGACCAGATTCCAGTGAAGTGTGTGGTGACACAAGGAATTATCTTCACACAAAAAAACGTGCAGTATGTGGGGAGAGTGAGATTGTTAGACATTTGGATTGGATTTATGTACCAGGAGCTTCCTGTTGTCATGGTCTGATTTTAACAGGAAGCCCGGACATCACACTGCATAATGCACTGTGCAGGGAGCATCAAAACACACACACACACACACACACACACACACACACACACACACACACACACACACACACACACACACACACACACACACCCAGCAGCAGTATGTTTACCATTTTTCAAACAATTTATAATACTGCCTGATAGGACATCCATTTTAAGCTGATTGACCGTAAGGAGTTCTGAGCGAAGGAGAGAGAGAGAATGTGTGTGTGTGTGTGTGTGTGTGTGTGTGTCTGGAGACTATCCATCATGCCAGGCCTCTGACTGTGGAACACATTAAGTGTGCTGTGGTCATATGGGAATAATGCAGCTTCTGTGTAAAGTATGTAGAAAGTTTAACACACGAAATGGTGGAGAGTAACAGGTGCGAGCCGCTCCCACCAGAGCAGGGATCACTAATGAAGTCATGTTTTATTATTATATCCTGCAATTATTCATTATTCTGTGTCTGTGTGTTCAGTAAATGTGCGCCAATTGTGTTTTACATAATTATAGCAATCTTTAATATGATTTTATTCTTATGGTTATTTTTAACAATAAGCAGTTTGGATTCAGTAAGACCTCATTAGATAAGAGCTGACATAGCAAAACGTTTAATTTCATATTTATAATTTTATTTTATTTAATTTTTTTTATACATTACTATACAATTATTATACATATAAACCCACACACTTTTTTTAAATATATGATACCTGGCTTGTGGATTATAATCATGGTGGGGTAATATTACTTGTGGTTTTTCAAGTGTAAAAATGAATACGTTGTGCGGAGCAGTTTCCTGCTGTAAAATCACCTCTTCCGTAACCGCATACATATCACTATTAATAATAATATTCTTTTTATTGATTATTTGACAGTTCATGAAAAAAGAATACAAGTGTAAGTGTTTGTAGCTTGTTTGTAGTGTCTGAGTGTTGAAAGAATGGGGGGAAGCCCGAGTCGCCGTCCAGTGGCGGTCCACCCGGCAGTTTGAACAGAGCCCCAGGGGTGAAAGGTCGTCTCGGCCTGCTGTTAGTTTGTTTGCGCTGCAGCTCAGCCCGTTTTTAATATCATAAACAAAGCCTGGAGTGAAGGAATGAGGGGCTTTTACTGGAGGGGGGGGGGGGGGGTGTCTTCTGTAGACATACGGACCTGCAGCGGGTTTTCAGATATCCATAATTCCATATTTTAGTGGTTCGCTCCTGCTGAACTCAATTCTGTCGATCTGTGTTTGTTGTTTTTCCCTCCGTAGGAAACGGTTTGCTCCCCGTCATGTGACCTGTGCTGCTGGGCTGTTCTCTACAACTGCTCTGTATATAAATGCAAACTATATTTGATCCCCCAGCAGGAAAACACGACCACGGTGAGAAGGAGCAGGAAAACAAGTTGCAGACGGTTACTTCACAAGCCCGGCCAAAAGTTTTAATTTCTCCGGGGCTTTTCAAATTGCCTCTTTAGGCAGTGCCGAGCATTGTTGAAGGAGCTTCCGCAGGCGGTGCAGCATGGCGCGGCGCGGCAGGGTGGGGTGGTCCAAATGACCACACAGACCCCCGCTCGCTTCCTCCAACCTTACATCCTAATTGCCGTCTTCGACAAGTGCCAATTTCCTTCATGGACAGGAGAAGTGGGGGAAGGAGGGGGAGGGGGGGGGTTAAGTTGACATACGTCAAACCTCCCGAAAGATGGATAAATCTGTTGTATAGGTCTTTTTTTTTTTTTTTTTTTACCTCATTTTTTTTCAAGATGGATATTCTCTGAGGATTTCATTTAGCTTGGCTGGCCTTGTTAGTGCTGACCACACATACACTTGCTCATGTAATTCCAGCGGCCAAGTTCAGATCAATAATCATCAGTGTTTGGTTTTTGGTCAAGGAGTCGGTCGTTACAGAAACTTCAGACTTTTTGTGGTGTGAAGATCACAGCTTAAATACCGCAGCCAAATGTGTGCCATTTGCATAGGGTGAGAGGGAGTGGATCAGTTCTGGATTGATTCTGATGATGTGAATGTGATGTTTTCAGGGTGAATTATGGGAAAGCTTTTTTAAACAGTATATAAGGTAGTATTTAATTCCCCAGATTTATATGATTGATGTCTTCATCTGGTACACTGTTGTGCGTACTTGCTCCAGTTTTGACTTTAACTGTGCTTTTGTCCATCTTTTTTTTTTTTGTTCGTTTGAGTTCTGTTCATGAAATAAATGACCAGGGCCTCCTGCCTTGAGTCCTGTGTTTACTCCTGTACTAATGGTTCATGAGGAGAGCTGGTGACTCAAGATGTTTCTAGGCCTCACCACAACCTCAGTACAAGATGTTCATAGTGTCAAGTTACATAATTCATTGTGAGCTCATAGTAGGAATGCAAATAATTCTCAATATAGCAGACTGACTATACTGACTAGTTAGATACGTAGAGCATTAATCAAAAACGTAGAGCATTAATTCTTTCAATGATTTCTCTTAATTATTCACAGAATATTTCTTCATAAGTAATGGTCGCCCTTGCAATTTAAAGGTATTTTGGTAGGTTAAGTGTACCCTGTTTGTCACTTTCTCTCTCGCACACAAACTGATCTTTTAAGAGACGTTACATTAAATCAGCATTTTAGCAATGGAGCCGGCAGTCTTAAAATGTTTTGGAGGAGGCCTGCAGCAACAGAATGTGTGCAATGTGTGCTGTAACAAATCACATGCACACACACGCTTATTCTTTCTGTGTCTCAAATAAGCATGTACTGATTGCATGTTCTCACACACACAAGAAATTTGTTGAAAAATGGCCTTAAATGCACAAAATGTTTGAATGTCATTGAAGCGCCATGACTACTGGAACAACATATTAGGCAGAGAGGATGGATTTGCTGATAAACTAATGGAAACAGCATTTATTTTTTCCCCAAATGGGGACAATTCATTCTTTAAGGTGAGTGGATTTTTTCCTAAAGCACCATGTGTCATAGTTTGAAGGACATTTGGGTGCACATTGAAAACAACCACACAGAGACCCACAAGATGAGAGTCTATTCGAATCAAATCGCAAACTTTAAATCACATGGTTTAACAGACATGCAATAAAATTGTCCTTGTATTGAACAATGAGAAATAACTGGACATTACTGCTCCTGTTATGTAGTTATTCATCATTGTTCATAGTGCAATACAAGGAAATTTTTATTGTGTGTCGTATGTTGTGTCTATTGTAACAAGTGATATACGTGAGCTGCTCCACTGTGCCTTCTAAATTGTCCCTCGGGACAAATAAAGTTCTTTGGAATTGAAATTAAGAACCATGAATTATGAACACCCCAGCAGCACAGGTCACATGACGGGGAGCAAACTGTTTCCTACGGAGGGAAAAACAACAAACACAGATCGACAGAATTGAGTTCAGCAGGAGGGAACCACTAAATTTAAATGTCGTTTTTTTTCCCCACATTTGCGAATGATTAATGCCTACATTCAAAATGTATGTTTTGCCTAAAGTGGAAAAAGCATGAAATCAGTTCAATGTCTTGGACAGTCCACAACAGAAGATCTGCTTCCTGTATTTACTCTTGTTGTTCCTGTGGCAATACATCTGACCAATCAGCAGAGAGACATTTTTTGTGTGATTTTTTTTTTATTTTGCGTCATTTTGATTCACTTCGATTTGTCCCTGTCTGAAAGAGAACCAAACCAAGAGGAAAACTCAGTGATTTGGACCAAAGCAAATGAACTAGAGTGTGAAAGTGCCCTCAGTCGGTCTGTCCAAGTGACTTTTTGTCCGTTTCTGCACCCTCGTGACGTGGTAATACTGTGGGATCAGGGTAAATGAGTGAGAAGGCGGCCCCTCTCGCGACTCAATGTCAGTAGGAGGTCACTGTGGTTAGTGGGGGATCGTCCAGCTCTATTCTCATTACCACTGATATACCTTCTCAGCCTGAGAGACATCTCCTATCTTAACCTTTATTTCATAGAGGGACGGGGAGAGAACCGATAGAAGCAGAATGGATCAATGCAGCACGATTGAGTGTGTTTGTGTGTGTGAGAGATAAAGTCTTTATTAGCCGCTATTGACAGATTCATTTGAGCACTCTCCACTCTTCAGTCCATAACCCTCCATTCCTCCTCTCCTCGTTCACTCAGCCTTCTAGGACTTTCTCTGTAGCACGATGAGATTGAGCTAGCTCTTTATTTCATTTTTGAACCTCTCCTCGACCTCTGGCCGTTCCCTCATGCTACTGAAATAGCGAACAAGCCCAAATCCTGTGTGGTGACCCCAGTGCCTTCTCAGGGTAACAAAGAAAACAGAACTCTCAGGCGAAGGGGCCGTGAGTTCAGTTTAATGCACTCTGGCGTCTGATGAAGGAGAGCATAGAGATTTTTTTTTTTTTTTTTTTTAAATTATCTGAGATTTCATTTCCAAACACACTGCCGAGCCGCAGAGACTTTTCTGAGGCCCATTGAAGTCTTTGAAGTTATGCGCGTGTGTGTCTTTCAATCTCTCTCTTGTGTGTGCGTGTGTGTGTGTGTGTGTTCTCAGGCTTCCCATATGCCAGTGGTAGTGGTGTTTGGTTGAGACCTGACTCACACAAATGTTTTGAATTGTGTATGTTTGTCTTTTTACGTCCTCCCTTTGTATTGAGGCATAGCCCCACCACACCCCCACCCTGTCCTACCAAATCCATCCTACAGACAGGCCTTCATCTGGGTGATGAATTGAAGCATTGCGATGCAGATATGGCCAATTCTGCAGTGCAGATCATAATCGATAATATCATAATGATGTTTGAGGATTTAAAAATTCTCATAAATTTGGCATACAAGTTCTCAGTAAAAAGTACTACTGGTGGTCACTGGCTGCCTGATCTGAGTACAGCGGCACCTTGTAAGACCTTGTTCGTTCGAAATGAATGCCATCTGAACACCACACACCTATTTTACTGCGCTACATAGTTTAGTTCGATTGCCGTTTGCTTTTCGCTGTTAAACGCTTGTCAGGATTTTGGCAGAAATGTACGGCAAGAAAAGGTTGACTCCATCAGAACACGTAGCTGACTGAACACTGGTGCTGAACACCCGTGTGGACTCTTTGATTTGCTCCAATGAGCAGAAAAACAGTCTCATTCATACAACACTTACCTGATGCCACGAATGGCAGAAAAACGGCTGGTTCACATGTACATGTAAACAAGACTCTCATCTCACTGACTTATTTGACGTAAGCGTAATGTGGATAATCATAATGGAATCACGAACCCAGTGAAGGTTCACATTTCCAGCGATGAGAAATTCACTGAATCGCTCTCTCTCTCTTTCTTCGTTTGTGTGTTAGTCCAGACTCTGTGCTCTGCCGATAATTCATTACCCTGTTCATCAGACAGGATCATTCATACCTGCAGTGTTTGAGGATGACTATGACCTTTGCCTTAATCTGTCTGTCTCTCGTTCTCAGCTCTGTCAGATGTGGAGCCCAATGTGTTTCTTCGGCCTTTCCTGGAGGTGGTTCGCTCTGAAGACACCACAGGACCGATCACAGGCCTCGCCCTCACCTCTGTCAACAAGTTCCTGTCCTATGGCCTCATAGGTAAACCAGCATTGCTACACACACACTTTCGTTGTCTCAATACTTAATTGATATAAAAATAAATAATGTATAAGCATTCAGTTACAGTAGAATAAGAGTATATGTTTATATATATTATTTTTAAATGCACAATAGTTCTTTTGTTTTGCAAACTGGAAAATCAATTGGCAACTTGTACACTGCCACAAAAAATTTAGGTGTATTGCATTTATGCCAATGAAATAACGTGTGAGGTTATGTAATAGACAAAGAAAATAGCAATCAATCAAAATATTTAACATTCGAGTCTCTCAAAAAATATTATCTTGACTAAAAAATACTATCTATTATTGCACTGTTCCATTTTGCACAGTGGTATCTAGTGCTGTCTAATGCTGAACAATAAAAAACACAATTTATTTGACAAATATTGCAATTTAATTTATAATTGTTATAATACTATATTATGTGTATTAAAAACTGTAGCATAACCATACATTGAAATATGAACTGCGCTGTACGTAGCCTACTATGAGTTGAGAGCAATTTATGTGTCCATGGGACACTTCTGATTGTGGTGAGCATGACTGTATCATCAGGGACATTGGCGCAATGTGATTGGTGGCCTTGCGCGCTCACCGTTGTGATTTTTTTATTTTTTTTTTATTTGTTGAAATTTTTGCACAGCAAATCAAAGCCTTGAAGCAGACATACACACACAAAATTATGGATGTAGGAAAGTCTGATCTTATCAGTCTCGGAGTGTCCAGAGACCTACAACACCACATTACCAGGAGATTATAAAACAGCGCCTACAGCAATGCCTGTTGAGCTCAATCACTGATTTTTGAGAGCAAACACAAACCTCACAGCGAGCGCAACGGACGTTGTTTTAAAGTCGGAACTTTGTTTACTGTGCTGCACGCCCTCTCGGACAGACAGAGTGATTTCTGCCCAGTCGCCTGCATTCGGCATTCGCCCAGTCTCGCTCTCCCCATCCCAGTATCGCTGCAGCTGCCTCTATTTTACCTGCCCTGGGGGTCACAGTCTTTGCTACAGTCTTTCGCTCACTGCCTGTCTCCCACAGCAGTCCTGACATTAACCGCCGTTGCGGTTTGAAAAGTTGCATTTATTCAAATCGCAGTTTAATTTTCATTTCAATATATTGTTCACCCTAGCGATGTCTGTTGTCTTTGTTGACTACATTTTGTTTGCTGTAAATGTTATTCTTGCACTGCATGTGTCCCATGTTTGCACTTTTATGTAGCCCGGCACATGCATTTTGTCAGTACGTACCTTCGTTTAAATGTAGCACCAGGTTCCGGAGAAGCGTTGTTTCGTTTCACTGTGTACTGTCTAACGTGTGTAGCTGAAATGACAATAAAGCTAAATCACTTTTTTTTTTTTTTTTTTTTTTTACATTACAACAAATCAGGCCTTTTTGTTTAATTGACTTTCATGTTTCACTAGTTCAGACTCAGTCTCTCTCTCTCTCTCTCTCTCTCTCTCACACACACACACACACACACACACACTCACACACCATGCTGACAATACAGTTATGTGATGCTTGAAAGAAACAGCATTGTTCAGATGTTAATAGTTCAGAATTGTTCTTTCTACTTCGTATTCAGATGAACCAGCTGTGAGCTGCTGCTCTCTTATTAGAACTGTTACTCTTGAGGGCGAAGTAGTCACTGATGTGGTGATCTGTGTGTTTCAGTATTTCTGCTTCAGGGTCTTTTAAGGCTTTTGTTTTTCTTCTATCCTCCTGCTGAATATATTCCTGGTTGTGCGAGAGAGCAACAGACACGTGTGTGTGTGTGTGTGTGTGTGTGTGTGTGTGTGTGTGTGTGTGTGTGTGTGTGTGTGTGTGTTACCTTTTGTGAGATAAAAATGAATGCACACGCAGCAGCAGTGTAGATCACACACCTCACAAATCACTCCTGGGTTCCAGGAGGCCTGCTGTCACTCTAAATCCATCTCCTGCTTCCTTAATCCACCAGACACACACACACACACACACACACACACACACACACACACACACACACACACAGCATCTCATCAGCACGTTTCACGGCGACTGGTTTCCATGACAACCACCCTGCAAGCACTTCTAACAATGGAGAATGATGCATAATTTGAAAATTACCTTTTCATATACACACTGTGAAACTGCACAAAACTGTGTGTGTATGCTGTGTAGCGTCATCTAGGTTTTGCTTGTCTTTGCACTGCGATGGTCTGTTTTAATTCTTAATTCATTTTATGGAGTATTGGGATTTTAAAACGCACGCATCTGTTCTAAAGATTCTTTTTATTGGAGCAGAACACAATCATGTGCAAAGTGGAACCAAAAAAGGCTAATCTAACGCCATCTACTGGCCAAGTGGTTAATAGTGGTTAATTTTCTTCTCATTGTTATTTTTCTACTAACCCCCCCCAACATACACCCACACATACAGTTGTGCTAAGGTTATGACCATTGTGAAGCTAACTTGAGCATCAGTA
Source organism: Denticeps clupeoides (assembly GCF_900700375.1). Lineage (NCBI taxonomy): Eukaryota > Metazoa > Chordata > Actinopteri > Clupeiformes > Denticipitidae > Denticeps > Denticeps clupeoides. The sequence goes on from NC_041714.1 coordinate 7,027,096, forward strand.
AGCACTTGCGTGACTTGACAGTGAAGTTGGGCAAAAGGCTTGAAATCTACCATTATACATGTCTAAATGAGACCAGGACAAATCAGCTGTTGGTGCTCTTAGACCAAGTCTATATTAAAGATATACTATCTCTGACATTTAAATCCCAAGTTGATCTTTATTTTCCTGTTTTATGACAGGTCATTTTACCATCCTGTAACAGTCATTCATAATGCTTCACAAAGCAATGTGATATTAAAATGGGAAATTGACTGCATTGTGGGTTGTACCTCATATACAGATACAACAGATTCTGGCCACGTCTCTGGGTGTGTGTGTTTGTGTGTGTGTGTGTGTAGAAGTTAATTAGAATGCAGGATTCAGAGCTATGGGAAAGAAAAACAGTGTGGCTCCGCTATCGGAGCCATCTTGGGTTTCAACTGGCCACCCTCCGTTTCCCTGGCAGCCAAATAAGCAGAGACCCTGCTTACAAAAGACACATCTGCTGATTAGATGGGTTTGTGAGTTTGTGTGTGTGTCATCATGACTCTCTTTCATAAGCCAGTGTCATAGACCCTCCAGACAGTTGTAGGTACTCATGAATCCTTATCTCCAGTAAATTGGACTGTATAATATTTTTCCCCCAAATCCCCTCTGTTGGAACGTCCTGGCCTTGTGAATAGTGTGAGAGAGAGCTGAAAAAGTGTGACTGCACTGCACACTGGGCAGTGGTGGCCTAGCGGTTAAGGAAGCGGCCCCGTAATCAGAAGGTTACCGGTTCGAATCCCGATCTGCCGAGGTGCCACTGAGTAAAGCACCGTCCCCACACACTGGTCCCCGGGCGCCTGTCATGGCTGCCCACTGCTCACCAAGGGTGATAGGCTAAGCAGAGGACACATTTCGTTGTGTCACCGTGTGCTGTGTTGTGTATCACAATGACAATCACTTCACTTTCACTTATTTTCCCATTTAATGCTTTCAGTGACAGCCAGTGCTTCCTCATGCCTAATAAACTGGCCGCAGAACGAGCCCACGTTCTCTCATGGGGTATATTATGGATTATTGAGGTTCTGGCCAGAAAATATGTTAATGAAGCGATCAGTCACATGCTGAGGCAAGTCATATCAATCCCTTTGCTCAGATGCCAATCATGAGGGAGCAGCAGAGGGCATCGAGAACATGGCCGACGCTGTCACACACGCACGCTTTGTGGGGACAGACTCTGCCAGTGATGAAGTGGTGCTGATGAAGATCCTACAGGTGAGGCTGACCGACACCCTGGTTAAATACCCACACCTGCAGGGTGTATATAAAAGTATATCTTTTTTGTATGTGTAGGTCCTGAGGACGCTGTTGTTGACTCCAGTGGGAGCACACTTGACCAACGAGTCCGTGTGTGAGATTATGCAGTCCTGCTTCAGGATTTGTTTCGAGATGAGGCTCAGCGGTGAGGACACACTAACACTCTTTTTATTAGTAACACATTTTACACAAAATAAAAGTTAATACCATAATGAAAAACCTTTTGAAATTTGCTTGTCCTGAGTGTGTGCAATTATTATTAAACTATTACATAGATATATAGATATAATGTTATTTATTACATAAATATAATTTATAGAATTTATACTCACTAATTCCAATTTCATTTAATCTTTCGTCCCGTCACTCCATCTTTATAATGATCAACAGCACTAATTAATATTCTCTGGATGTTGTTGATAATAACATTTTTCTTATTGGTTTGAGTAGGTTTACTTCTAACAATTTTTTCTGACCTTATTCACTCAGGTGTTTACCCATTTAGGCCCATTTCCCATTTGGAACTAAATGAAAGTACTACTTTCCAATTATAGCATTATAATCTTGAAACAAACACTATAACAGATATTTTCCTTTTCACTAAATGCCATGTGTTCAGTTCTCACGAACACACTCGGAAGCTCAGAAATGCTCACACCACCTTTTTCCACTAATTCCCCTTTTCTTGCTCTTTTTGTCCATTACCACACACACTTGTTACTAATGACTGCTCTGTTTATTCCCTGCTGTGCCCCACACACAGAGCTGCTGAGGAAGTCAGCCGAACACACACTGGTGGACATGGTGCAGCTGCTGTTCTCCAGGTAAGATTGAGAGGGGCAAGGAGGGAGGGTGGGATTAAGGGGTCAGCTGGGAAGAGATGACGAGCGGAAGAGGAGAGATGCGTGACCTCGTTGCTCATTGTTAATCGGCCTGAAGCCGAAACTCGAGGAGGAGCCGTTTAATCTGTGCACCGGGCTCCCGTTACAGCCTCAGCCTCAGCCTGATCAATTAGCAGATTGCTGTCTGACAGCCATGGTGTGCCCATCCTCCTCACCCCCTCATCAGACACTGATTAAAATGAAATATAGATATGAAGCCTATTTGGCACAATGCTTAATAGTTCAGTTCATGTTCTCTAGATGTAGTGCATAGGAAGATCTGATTTGTCTAGAAATCATTTCCACCCACAACCTGAGACGTCTGGTTTGAGTTGAGTGACTTTGGCCATCTAGTAGAGACGTTGTTATCTCTGACCTCTGGCTGGGGGCGGGATGGGACAGTGGCCAAGAGTCAAGTCACCTAGTGCTCAACTCATTTGTGTGTGTGTGTGTGTGTGTGTGTGTGTGTGTGAGTGTGAGAGAGATTGTGAAAAGAGCGTGTGTGTGTGTGTGTGTGAGAGAGAGGTGATGAGCAGATCTGCTGGAGTGCTCTGTCTGAGGTCTAAATTGCCTGCTGAAGGCATTAGGGATGTTAATCTGTTGGACCCACAGATCATCCAATAACGGCAGTAGCGAGAGAACACTCAATTACTGCAGAGTTAACATCGCTCTGCTTGTGTGTCTGTGTGTCTGAGTGACACACACTCACATCTCATTTGCAGCAAAGCTCCAGGGTCCACAGAATGGGAGACTCTCGCGCATTGTGCCAACATTAAGCCCTGTTATCCACCCAATGAGCCCCACAGCTGGGGGCAGGGGGCAGAGGTCAGAGGTTACCTGCCCCTGGAACAAAGATGTCAGCTTTTCTGACACTGCTTTGTCCGGTCCAGTTCCTCCAGCTCTAATTAATTTCCCAAGCTTGTTTATTTGGCCTGGGTCCGCCTACCTTTTAATTTTTACTTCTGCTTTGAAACATGTGACTAGAGAAAGCATGAAAGGCCAGAAAAACAACCTGTTTCCTAATGCATAGTTTATCAAATTGTAATAAGAAAATGGATTTCTCCCCTTTGTCCTCCTCAGATTACCCCAGTTTAAAGAAGAGGCAAAAAGCTTTGTGGGAACCAACATGAAGAAGGTAGGCGCTGCTGCCATTCACAACCTTTCTTGGTCCCGCCCCCTCCCTCATTCAACCCACACAGTGTCCATGTGCTCTGTACTTATTTCCCAGTCCGACGGCTTTATATCTGTCTTGCGTCCCATCATTGATCAGTTTTTTCTGCATGTGTTGTCGTTTATGACCGTGCAGTTGGTTCATTCTGCTAACAGCTAAGTGTACTGAGCATGTGCAAGATTTGGAAATCTCAGTAATGCCTCCCCCCCCCCCCACTCCCACAGATCCCAAGCTGTATACTGGACACGCAAGATCTGATTGGCTCAGATCAGGCTAAAAGCCCCAATCAGAGTGGCTTAGAGAGGGTACATTGCATATATTGCATCACTTGCGCAGTTTAGACGGGTGTGCTGCTGGTGCGTTTAATTCCTTCCAGTGGCATGGCTTCTGTCTGGCTCCACTGCATGGGCTGCCGCATTACTGCTCCTCTAGTCGTCTCGACACTAACTATTCTGAAAAAAGATTCAGTCTGAATCCTGCTGATATTTGTTTTAATCAATAAATGTATAGACTTTGTTTAAGAGTTCATATGAATTTCAGCTCATTGGGGCTTGAAAAATGAGAATTGTGACTTTTACGTTTAGAAGGTTTCTGCTCTGTATTATGTGCGTATGTGCACGCTATATCCCTTGTTGTATGTTTAGTACTGTATGAGGTTTGCATGCTTCGATTGTGGGGTGTGTTTGTGTGTTTGTGTGTGTGTGTGGGAGGTGGATTCCCTCTCTGGTTGTTTGTGGGAGACAGCATGATGTTGCAGGGGAAGTTGCATGGTAGTTTCTGTGCATTATTATGTGCACAAGGAGTGTGTGTGCGCGCGCGTCTGTGTCTGTGTGTAAAAGTTTCTCCCATCACTAATCCTGCCACCTGACCCTTCTCTCCTGAGGCTTACAATATCTTATGGAAAAACAAACGAGTTCAGGTAAGGAGCAGCGGCGGAGCTGCAGATCAGAGTTCTTCCACCTCCTCCCCCCTCTTGTCAGTCAGCCATTCACTATCCCCTTTTCTTGCTTCTTTTCTTCCGATGTCGCTGCACCCAGCTGCCAACACCCAGCTGTTTACAGTCACTCCCCCCAACACACACACACACACACACACAGCTCTTGTACAGTTTTTATTTATTTATTTGTTTGTTTATTTATTTATTTTTAGAATTTCTGTGGTTAGTCACTGCCAGGTTTCCCATGAGCCTTTGGGACTGTAGGCATACCTTACTCCTAAGTTAGCAGGTAACAAAGGTTGGATCGTATGTGTAGTGCAACTCGCTTGAATGGGGAGTTTGTGTGAATGCATTTTTGTGCAGAGATTTTTATTTCTATCGGGTAAAATTAAAATGTATATATTTTTGTGTGACCATGCAGCTGAAGATGCGTGCCGGTGGAATGAGTGAGTCATCCAAATGGAAGAAACAAAAGCGTTCACCCCGCCCACCTCGCCACATGGTCCGCAGCCAGTCGGGACAGATGGACTCCACTCAGCCTGCGTCTCTTAGTAACAACCTATCAGGTTAGACTAGAAGGATATGGAAACCTGACTCGCCTTGGTCAGTCCTCCAAAAATCTCAAAATTTCCTTAATTTCCCTTAATTTTCCTTCATAATTTACAAAGTAAGGACAATCACAGGTAGATTGTAGATGTATTAATTTTTTTTTTTTAGGATATTTGACGTGTGTGTGTGTGTGTGTTTATAGGTGGTATGCTGTTTATTGACCAGCAACAGTCAGGTGTACCAGACAGTGTTTCCTCTTCAGTTTCCAGTCCCACTACAGATTCCGGTCTAGACACCTCCTCCAAAACCACCTCCAAAGAGGACCTTACAGACCTGGACCACAGTTCCACCACAACCACTCCAGCCACCACCCCAAACACAGAGTCCAGCAGGCTGGACACACAGGTATTATTAGAAACAAGCTACAGTATTTGTTGCATGTCGAACAGTTTTGTATTCTGAGTTTTTTTTTATTTTTTTTTTTTTACTGTTTACTTTGGGTTGTTTTATGTATATGTATATAATTGTGAGAGTGTGTGTAATTATGAAACTGTATGGCTCTGGCCTAGTCTGAGGTGGAACGTGCACAGTCAGCATCAGTAGAGTCCATCCCCGAGGTTCTGGAGGACCGGGAATTGTTAGCAGAGCAGTCAGATTCGGCGTCGGTCCATGATATGGACTATGTCAACCCCCGAGGAGTGCGCTTCACCCAGTCCACGCAAAAAGATGGTGAGTCTGGGAGAAATCCTGGAAGACTATAGGTGTGTTGATTCTGGTTTAAGGAATTGCTTCCTCCGCACTGTTAATTATTGTTGTATGTTTGTTTAGGAGCTGCGTTAGTACCCTATGGGCTGCCATGTCTGCGTGAGCTCTTCCGTTTCCTCATATCACTGACCAGCCCTCATGACCGTCACAACACTGACGTGATGAAGCACATGGGCCTACAGCTGCTGACCGTGGCCCTAGAGTCGGCCAGCATCGCACCCTACCAGTCACTCCTCAGTCTGGTCAAAGACGAGCTCTGCCGCCACCTCTTCCAGGTACCGCCTTCTCCCTACTCCAGAAAAGGCCCCATAACCCGATCCATTTGTAATCCATCATTACTTCCACTGACATTCACCCACAGAACGTTCTGGTGGACTGAGGCTGTAACGGGAGCTCAGCGCACAGATCCAGCCAGATGTAATACATGAAAGTGTACTGGGCGTGTGTGTAACCTTGCCACTGCATCCCAGTCAGCCTTGTTAATCGCAGCAGAATAAATGTTCTTCCATGATATATTTAAATGGTCATTGTATCAAGGACACATTTTATAAATGTAGTTTTTCATTTCTGTTGCATTTTGGTGTTTTCTTTTCTGATTACTGTGTGTGTCTGTGAGATCGGTAACAAATGATCTCTCTGCCTCGCAGCTACTCAATGTAGATCGCATCAATCTGTATGCTGCCTCCATTCGAGTGGCCTTCCTGCTGTTTGAGGGTATGAGGGGACATCTGAAGTTTCAGCTGGAGGTTTGTTCCCTTAAATATTGATCGTGTGACTGAGTTTCTGCTAATGAACAGCAGATTATGTCATTTGTGTGTCAAAGGCTGGCAGTCCAGATGTTCTGTCATTGTGATTGCAGATGTATCTGAAGAAGCTAATGGACATAATCACCAGTGAGAACCCCAAGTTGCCCTATGAGATGAAGGAGATGGCTCTGGAGGCCCTCGTTCAGCTCTGGAGGATCCCTAGCTTCGTTACTGAGCTCTACATAAACTATGACTGTGACTTCTACTGCGGCAACCTGTTTGAGGACCTTACAAAGCTGCTTTCCAAGGTCGGGGTTACTCACTCTCCTCAATAAATAGTTTTTGTCGTATTTATTTTATTAAAAAAAACATTTGGGGGTTAATCCTGGGGTTAATAAATGTAATGGTATGGTCACTATAACAGCAATGCTGATTGATTTTGGTTCATATTTTAGGAAAGTTAAAATGCACTGATCACATCTCTGCAATAAGAGAATAAAAATGTCCAATGATGGTAGCGCCCATATGTGTTGTCTTTACCCTTTTAATATGACATCTGGTCCTTTTGCAGAATGCCTTCCCAGTTTCCGGGCAGCTCTACACCACCCATCTTCTATCTCTTGAGGCTTTGCTCACAGTGATTGACAGCACTGAGGCTCACTGCCAAGCCAAAGTTCTGAACAGTGCCACTCAACAAGACCAATCTGAAACACTCACCAGTCAGGGGGAGGGGTCTGTCAGCAACTGTACGGATGCATCCACAGGTAACAAGCTACACCACGATAAAGAGCTTGAAGTGCTTATGATAGACCAAATTATCTGTCAATTCATTTGAAATTGACAGGTATCATATGTATGTGTGTGTGTGTGTATATATATATATATATGTGTGTGTATATATGACACACACACACACACACACCATTTATTTATTGCATCAGTTTATACTTCGTGCCCCCCGGCACTGTTTCTTTCTCCCTGCGAACTTCACCACATTGAGCGAGTAATAATCCTCCGGCCAGACCAGATTGATGGCGGGCGACGTATATCACGCTCGGTTCTGTGCCAGCCAGCTGTGCATGATGCTGGGAGGGGTCGCACACACTACATCTGTATGTGTGTTTTGTCCAACCAGCTTCCATCGTGGAGCGAGTCATTTGCAAAAAAGGTGCAAACAGAGAGGGGGAAAAAACACACTCTTCAGGGCACTTGTATGACAACTAACTGTATTTCCTAATTCACAAATTCATTAGTAGGCTGATGTGTGTGTGTGTGTGTGTGTTCGTTTTTTTTCTGCAGTAGACAGTAGGCCATCGACAAATTCTAACAGTCTGAGCTCTCTGAATTTGGAGTCCACTCCTGCATGTCCCGCCACCAGTGGCCACCTCATGGCTCAAAAGATGAGACTGGGTCGACAGGATCAGGAGGAGACTGACCCAGGTAATGCGCGTACACACACACACACACACACACACACACACACACTTTCTCTTAATATATAAATGTCAACACAAACCTTCACACTGGAATTAAACCACCTTGTTTGTGTTCTTTATTTCAGCTGAGAAGAAAGCACCCAAGAAGCCCCAACGCTTTTCCAGTATTCTTCCAGACTCCCAGGAGCTGAACGAGATCCGAAACAGGAAGAAGGTAGAATGCTGACTTTCAGATCACCCCTCTGTAACAAACACTCCACAGTCCAGTCCAACAGTAGTTGACATTTAAGGGATTAGTTGTGTATAATTCTAAATATAAGACAAATATATTTTTGTTGACAACTTGGAAAACCGAGGTGTGTGTGTGGGTTTGTGTATGTGTGTATTGGCCTTTGCAGCTGCTAATCACAGGAACAGAGCAGTTTAACCAGAAGCCAAAGAAGGGTGTTGAGTTCCTGCAACAGAAGGGTCTTCTCAGCAGCCCTATTGACAGTGCAGAGGTGGCCCAGTGGTTGAGGGAGAACCCCTGCCTGGACAAGAAGATGATCGGGGAGTACATCAGTGACCGCAATAACACAGACCTGCTTGACAGCTTTGTTAAGTAAGTACTTTAATAATTTACTCACCTTCCTAACATGTATATTATTTATTATTGGGAGTCATCCACGGTCAAAGTGGTGTTTTTTTTTTTTTTTAATTGCAGAGATTATTGGTGGCATCAGCTTGATTGCCTGAATAGCATGTTCCAATTCAGCTCCTGGAGAATATAATTTCTTCTTTAAAATGTACATACAAACAGGAATGGATGTCGCATACAGTCTGTTTGCAGATTTAGTGCAAAATATGAGGGGTGGTGACCTCTGCATGGCGGCAAAGGTTTGCTATTTGTGTTTTAATGTCAGTCTGTCTGTCTCTCTTTCGCTGCAGTACGTTCACGTTTCAGGGCTTGCGAATCGATGAGGCCCTACGCTTGTATGTGGAAGCTTTCCGGATGCCTGGTGAAGCGCCAGTCATCCACCGCCTTCTAGAAACCTTCTCTGACAACTGGCAGGTAAAGCAGCCGTCCACAACACACACGGTCCTTTCATTACAAGATAACAAGGCCATATTCCTACAGCTGTTCTGATCAACAGCCGGTTAGTACTGTGATTTAACACATTATATTCAGGTCATCAGCAAGTGTGTGTGTGTGTGTGTGTGTGTGTGTGTGTGTGTGTGTGTGTGTGTGTGTGTGTGTGTGTGTGTGTGTGTGTGTGTGTGTGTGTGAGAGAGAGCGAGAGAGGTATATAAGTAAACGACCCCCAGCAGTAACACAAGGTGAAAAACTGCTCGCCAGGTTAAATAAGGAAGCTTCTGCTAGCTGACCTGGAAAGAATCTCGTAGTAATTTCTTTTCTTAGTTCCCAGCCCGCCCTGTGTCAGTCCGGTCTGTCGTCATGATGGCCCACGCCCGTTACAAGTGGAAATGTTTGCATTGACCTCCTATGAAATAAGCTTTCCCCCCATTAGTCAGATCATTCAGGATTTTCCAGGATGGAAGTTTTGAGCAGTGCTTCAGTATTAAAGGCTCTTCATCCGACATGCTTCCTAATCCAATTCCTTTCCACTTTACGTCACATCACCAAGTTAAAGTTTTGTGGTGGGCTTATATCCTAAATTAATTAAAATTATTATGCAGCATTTTTTAAAATTTGCGCTCTTTTTATCAGAGCTGTTTATTGCCCAGTAAAAACAATCAGAACACTTCTTAGGAAATGCATTATTTGTTTTAATTAAATAATGCATGCAATTAATAATTTTTTTTTTTTTTTTTTCTGTCTGTTTGGATCAATAGAAAGTGAATGGTTTTCCCTTCCTGTCTAATGATGCTGGCTTTACTCTGGCTTATGCTGTCATCATGCTCAACACAGACCAGCACAACCACAATGTACGCAAGCAGAACATCCCCATGACTGTAGAGGTGGGTCATTCTTACACACATATATATACACACACACACACACACACACACTCATGATGGATCTATGTGACTGTTGAAGGAGGGGAATCACAGTATTATAAAGGCACAGCTTTAGGTCACACTTCTTTGGAATGATCCCATGCTGCTGTTTTATCTGGGCTGACACACACACAGACACACACACACACACACACTTTTACACACACATTGACAGCATTTAAAGTCTAAACACATGTTTTAAGGTCTAAATTGAGCATGGGTAAGAAGCATTGATCTGATTCTCTCTCCATCTTTCAGACACAAGCATGTATGTGCATAAACAGACACACTGAAAATGCCAAGCATGAGCTTTGTTTTTTGCTCTTCATCGATAGAGCATTTCAGATTCTCTCTGTATGAGAACACAGACTCTAGCTTACCACACACACACCACACACACACACACACACACACACACACGCTCACACATATATGTAGACAGATAGACTGTCTGAGGGGGGCCATCACCAGTCTCTTAAATAAGAGTTCATTTAGATTTTATAAGAATGACCTCTGACCTTTTGGCAGTAAATTCTTTTCTATTGTTAGCTGTGAGGGTCAGCCTGGGGATTATTTTCAGTCAGCATGGATTTGAGTGGTTGATTTATGTAGCTGACCATGCCTGTCCCTGGCAGACAGACTGGTGGCCGATTTCCAGGTCCTGCCTGTTAATGACGCCGGAAGGAACGTACCTATGGTGGAACCTTTTGTCGGGGCTCGATTTAAAGGGCAGGGTTGTCTAGCTGTTTGTTATGTGAGAATAATGTATTAATAATAAATCAGCATTTAGCAATTTATCAGCAATTTCTTTTGTTTCAGCAATTTAAGAAGAACCTGAAAGGGATGAATGGGTCTAAAGAATTTGACCAGGACATGCTGGAAGACATCTACAATGCAATCAAGTAAGACCTGCTTTTTGTGGCAGAAGGATCTTTGTCGACCAATTTAAAGGTTATCAGTAATGGATATATTTCAGTGTTAAAATTTTCATGCTAGCATTATTTATAATTCACAGTACAGGGTACGTTGTTTGTAGGTGCTATTATTTGGTCTCTGGCCTTTGCTGGCTTGGATGGTATGTAACGAACGTAGCAGTCATATTTATGAGTGCAGGAGCTACTCTGGGTATTTACAGCGGGTCTGGCGGCCATTGCCTGATCTTTTAATGGCATTAATGGTGGTGTGTCTGTGCTGCAGGAATGAGGAGATTGTGATGCCGGATGAACAGATCGGTATGGTGAAGGAGAACTACGTGTGGAGTCTGCTGCTCCATCGTGGAGCCACGTCGGAGGGCCTCTTCCTGCATGTCCCTCCTGGCAGCTATGACAGTGACCTCTTCAGCATGACGTGGGGCCCAACCATTGCAGCGCTTTCTTATGTGTTTGACAAAAGCCTTGACGACACAATCATACAGAAGGCCATCACTGGTTTCCGGTAAAATTCTGAATCTGCATTAATATAGTGAGGATAATAAAAGAAAAAGAAGTTCATATCTGTGTGGGGGTTTGCTGCAGGAAATGTGCCATGATATCAGCTCACTATGGCTTCAGTGATGTGTTCGATAACCTCATCATCTCCCTCTGCAAGTTCACCACCCTGAGCAGCGAGGTACATTTTACATCTGACTGCTTTAGAGGATTCAAGCAGTTTTTAATTCCAAGTTTCACCCGCTGCCGTCAGTGGATTAAAGATCAACAGATATACTGATTTGTCTCCTGCTTTGTGTGTATGGGATGTGTGCAGTCGGTGGAGAACCTGCCCACCGTGTTTGGTAGCAACCTGAAGGCCCAGGTGGCAGCAAAAACCGTATTCAACCTGGCCCATCGCCATGGCGACATCCTTCGCGAGGGCTGGAAGAACATTATGGAGTCCATGCTGCAGCTGTTTAGAGCAGAGCTTCTGCCCAAAGCGATGGTCGAGGTGTGTGTGTGTGTGTGTGTGTGTGTGTGTGTGTGTGTGTGTGTGTATTCCTTATTTTCATCACATAATGTGCTCAATTTACTTAATGTACTGTTTGGCAGCACCCTGCTGATGTGTTTAAGTAACAGCTCGTAATGCAGCCAGTTAAACTCCAACAGATATCTGGAGCAGATCTGTATCTCTTCAAACTGCTGCTGTGTGACGGGCGCTGTCTGCAACCTTTAGCAGTTTGTGACTATAAAGGCTGGTCCCAGCGATTTAATCTATGCTTGCACTGCCACCTAGTGTCAGGAAGTTTGTAGTTCTCAGGAACTCTTCTACTTGAAATGCTATCATGCAGCTTCTCTGTAATGTTTCAGGTGGAGGACTTTGTGGAGCCCAGCGGGAAACTTTCACTTCAGAGGGAAGAAACCCCTTCAAATCGGTATGTGATAACTTTAAATATAAGTGCTGAGTGTTGATGGGTTATCAGGCAATTCATTTAATTAATCATGTCCTTAGCATTAACCAGTGCAGATATTCAAAGTAACATTTAATGTTCTCGCTCACTTTCACTTTTTCTTTATGTAGAGGTGAATCTGCAGTGTTGAGTTTTGTGAACTGGTTAACGTTGAGTGGGGCCGAGCAGTCAGGACATAGAGGCCCTTCAACTGAGAACCAAGAGGCCAAACAAGCAGCGCTGCTCTGCATTAAGGTACGCATGCACGCACGCGCACGCGCACGCACACGCATGCACTCAAAACCACCCAGTGACACTCAGGTCTTAATTACATGGATGTTGCATATGATGCATGATGTTGCATTAGATTTCAGGACATTTTGAAAGAAATTAGAATAGGTCCAGTTGGATGAAGATTTTTAGTTGACAAATTAGTAAAAAAAAAAAAAAAAAAATCTATTTTATAGGAAAGGAGATAACGTGTAGAACGATGTGATTGCAGACCTAGAAGTTTTTGTGTACTAGCCTTTTTTACTGTATTTGGTTGAATATCAGTTCTGGCTCATGACCTCATTGGCACCTCTAACAGACCACCCCACTCTCCTTTCTTAGCAATGTGACCCAGAAAAGCTCCTGACTGAGAGTAAGTTCCTCCAGCTCGAGTCCCTGCAGGAGCTCATGAAGGTGAGTTCAGAAATTCAGGCATATTGAGGTACAGTTGTTTGTTCTGTTATGAAACTATTGAGCACCCCTTATTAGAAACCTTGCTGAACTGTGCAGATACTGTTTAAATGAACAGAGACTCTAATATTATCTTTGTGCGATCACAAAATCCTGGGTAATGGAACCTCAAACCTTGTTTATTGCTGTTTGTGTATGTTGGATAGTAAATCGCTGTTTTTGCAGGCGCTGATCTCGGTAACTCCCGATGAAGACACATACGATGAGGAGGATGCAGCTTTCTGTCTGGAGATGCTGCTGCGCATCATAATGGAGAACAGGTCTGACATTGATATGTTCTTGTTGATTTTGCTGTTGACTTTGGGTTCGGGAATAATGTTTTGTATGTGTGTGTTCAGGGATCGTGTGTCATGTGTATGGCAGACTGTGAGGGACCATCTGTGCCACTTGTGTGTCCATGCTACTGAGAGCTGTTTCCTGGTGGAAAGAGCTGTGGTTGGCCTGCTCAGACTGGCCATCCGATTACTGAGGAGAGAGGACATCAGCTCACAGGTAAACACATTCTGTAACATCTGTATTTTAGATTTGAGATTTGTATTTTTTCAAACATTTCTTCTATCGATAAGTAATTTCAGGTGAACCAGTTATGACATGCGTAATATTTTTTAGTAGATTTGTGAGTGCAAACAGGAGCACAGTTTATATCGGGCTGTATTTGAGGTACCATGTGGGGCATGTTTTTCTGGATTTATAGATTGTGTTAAACATGTCTGGCCGACCCTGTTCTCTGCTCTTCTCTCACTTCAGGTCCTGCTGTCTCTTAGGCTGCTGTTGATGATGAAGCCCCATGTTCTCTCACGAGTCAGTAGGGAAGTAGCCTATGGGCTGCATGAGCTGCTGAAGACCAACGCTGCCAATATCCACTCCACCGAGGACTGGTACACTCTCTTCTCTCTGCTGGAGTGCATTGGGGCTGGGGTCAAGCCACCGGCCTCACTGCAGGTCAGCTCAGCAAGTGCAGACAACGACACGGGTCAGTTTCTGATTGGACGGTGGACACTATGGTTACAGAGACTCTCCATGCAAGAGCAGAATAGAGTAGAATCAAAGTTTCTTCTGTTTTTTGCAGTTTGAAACACAGTGTGTTGTGAGACTCTTGTTTATGTGCCACTGTGATTCTCAGGAGCCCAATCAGACAGTGAGCTGAGCTCCTACCACCCGAGTGAGGTTTCTCTGGACCGGGGCTACACCTCCGACTCCGAGGTCTACACTGAGCACGGCAAGAGCCGCATTCCCCGCTCCGCTACTGACGTCGACGTGGCCAACAGTGGCTGGCTTGTGGTTAGATGACATTCGTATACACACACACACACACACACACACACACACTTGCTTATGGTGCTAACTTATTCTTAAAATCTTAAAGAAGTCATGTATTTTTTTTTTTTGTACACACTACAAACACTTACCTGCACATAGTCTCAGCTGTTACATGGTCACAGTAGTATCAGTAAATGAATTAGAAAATAATCTATGATTCATTCTCATTTACTTTTTCCGTTTCTTAATTTCAAACCAATTCAGTTTTCTAATTTGTTTCTGTATTCTGGTGTTTGTAGGTGGGTAAAGATGACCTGGAGAGCAGTAAAACTTTAGCTGCTGGCTCGAAGCCCCAGACTTTTCCATTGGTCAACCAGTACAGCCTGACTCTGGGGCAGGACATGGGGCTGCATGACACCAAATCCCTTATCAAGTGTGTGGAGTCGCTGTCCTTCATCGTGCGCGATGCTGCACACGTCACACCTGAGAACTTTGAGCTGTGCGTCAAGACCATTCGCGTGTTCGTGGAGGCTAGTCTGAATGGAGGTGAGGAGCACATTCTGACTGACCTCATGTAAACCAGGGCCCTGTACCACTGTTTTTTGTTATGATAAATAATTTTTAATTTTAGTGTTTTAACATCTTTATTTTCATTTGTACGCTTGCCGCTGTCTACATCGTTCCTCAAGAAAATTTATGAATCCTGGTTTCTTACACAGTATGAAGATAAATTTGCTTGCTTTTGATTTACCCCTCGAAGTTAATACATCAGTAGTGCATTTTGTGATTTTAATCAGGTAATTTGGCGTAAGTCATTTCAAAGGCCAGTGTTCACAGTATATTTTAAGGAATTATGTTTGATTAATACGCTGGATTTTCATGACATCATTAAATGTGGAAACACTGCACATTGGTCTATTCCTGTCTTGTACTGTCCATCTCTCACCACTACATTACATCACTCTGCCGCTCTCATTCCAGTTGTCCCTCCCACCCAATGCCAATCTACCGTTGGCAGCGGGCGAGGCCCATCAACTCCCAAATGGTACCTAGGGCCATTCTGTCAGCAGTGCTATAGCTTTCTTTCAGTCTGTAGGCATCTGTGCTGATCAAAAGACGTGTCAGGATGATGGAAACACATGTACACAAGCACACACACTCTGATGAGGAACCAGAGAGCTGCTTTTGTATGAGTTCATGAGAGAGCTGGATTAATGAGGCCTGTTGTGTCCTGCCAAGGCTTCTCCATGACTGGAGAGAATTAAGCCAATGATAGGCTGCCGCGGTGCATACTGTACCAGTCATGCCACCTGGCATAAGAAATGTGTTGGGAATTAGCCGGGAAAGAACAAGGATTTCTTTTGGATGCCTTGTCTTAGATACTTTAAGATCAGAAGCTGTCAGAAGAAACAAAGGAAATCCGCACTTACTCAGCGTGTTTTGACTTTTCCGGTCTTCATAAGTCTTTTCATTTGAGAATTAGGAGTGTTGCTAGGATACACCCACAGAGCCCATGTTGTCAGACCCACGAAAAAAATAGCCCACCCACATCTCTTTTCTTTTTTCCCTGAATAACTGTAGTCTCTGCTGTCTGGTCACTGTCATCGCCATTAAATGATCGTTTAGCCTGCCATGCTAAACGTGCGCTCTTTCCTCAGGGTACCGCACCCATGAGAAGAAGAAGAGTCACAAATATGACTCCAAGTCCAGCCGTTTGCGCAAGAGGCCAAGGGAGAAGGAGGGAGTGCAGCGCCGCGCCAGAGTCAGCCAGCGCCTCTCCCGTAACCACAGCGATGAGGAGGAGGATGAGGGTGTGCCAGCCAGCTACCACACAGTGTCTTTACAGGTTAGTCAGGACGTAAGTACCACAGCCCTTTCCCTACTCTCTATTTCTGCTGCCAGACATCACCTCAAAAGAAATGGCCATGTCTTGGGTTTGGCAGATTTTTTGCCCTCCCCCAATCATTGTTTTCCTGATTGTGTTGTGTTTGTTCCACACACATAAACGCATCCATAAATCAATCATGAACAATCTGTAAGTATGCAATAATTAGGAAGCACCTACTCATCAAATAAAAGACTGAACTCGGTTAGTGGGTAACTTCATATGTTTGTTAAGATAAATCAGAGTATCAGTTATGCCAAAAAATAAAATGTAATGGTACTAGTCACACTTGTCTATGAACCAGAAGACCACAAAATCACTTGTTCAAACCCCACTTACTACTGTTCTCCCTGAGCAAGACACTTAACCCTTAGTTGCTCCAGGGTGACTGTAACTACTGACTGTAAATGTAATCAACATACAATTACGGTCATATTTTATGTGTGTGTGTGTGTGTGTGTGTGCACTCACTGTATAGTATACTAACATGTCTCTCTTAACCAATTCTATATAATTCAAAATAGACATTTTAAGGTGGAAATCCTACTTTTATTTTTTCCCTCCAAATATGGGCAGTATTTGCTTCTATGATGTTTTAAAATGTGCTTTTTAAGTATTGAATTGACTTGAGTAACTTGTACAAATGTAACCATAAACCATCTCACACATTAAGTAGGATAGGGCATATGAGGCCAGCTTATTCTGAGGGGCACTCATCCTAACATAAACTAGTTACTAGTATTGCACACAGTAATACTATTTTCAGATGTTTTTCTAGCACTGAATTATCTCAGAATTTATGCAGATATGGTTTTATACAGACATATTATGCATAGATGATTAATTGTGAATTAAACAGAAATATCTGCTGTGATTCTAGGTTGTTGCATGAGAAAGTTTGGATATGTAGTTAAGTCTAATACTTGTTTAGTGGAGTTAACAGAGCATTGGCTGAAATATTTTCTGTTCCCGCAGCTGCTGGACCTTATGCACACCCTGCACACACGTGCTGCCAGCATCTACAGCTCCTGGGCAGAGGAACAGCGGCATCTGGAGACAGGAGGCAAGAAGATTGAGGCCGATTCTCAGACGCTCTGGTCCAGCTGCTGGTGTCCCCTTCTGCAAGGTCTGAAACTTTTAAAAGAGCACTAGCACAATGCACTACTAGCACAATGCCCCGCATTTCAAGTGAAACCAGGGTACGTTTCGTTAAAACTTTTTAACTGATTAACATAACCTAAATGCAAAAAGAGCTTCTTAGATGTTCTTTATTAAAATAAGTAGTATTTCTGGTGTGTTTATAGGTATGGCATGGTTGTGCTGTGATGCTCGGCGGCAGGTTCGAATGCAGGCTCTGACATACCTGCAGAGGGCACTTTTGGTGCACGACCTACAGACACTGGATGCTGTGGAGTGGGAGTCCTGTTTCAACAAGGTAAGAACTGAATAAATATTTAGAAATTTGGATTCAGCAACCACAATCGCATGATAACATTGTCATAATGGGGACATCCCTGTATTGCCAGTGTACTAATATATTCTCGGGTGTTGTTTTCAGGTGCTGTTTCCTCTGCTGACAAAGCTGTTGGACAACATCAGCCCTGCTGATGTGGGAGGGATGGAGGAGACCCGGATGAGAGCCTGCACCCTGCTATCTAAGGTGGCCTTTTGTCTTCCCCCCCAGGGTTTCCGCAGATCCTTAAGTCTGAAATTGGATCTTTGAAAATGAAGGCCTTAAATATCATTAAAAATTCTGCCAACCAAACAAGTTTATCGGAATTAGCGGAACCGCCTATGGAGTTAGACTGTGGGCAGTGGTGACCTAGTGGGTAAGGAAGTGGACCTGTAACCAGAAGGTTTACGGTTTTTGAATCCCGAACCGCCAAGGTGCCACTGAGCAAAGCACCGTCCTCACACACTGCTCAATTCTGCACTCATCGACTGATGTGTTCTCCTTAAATTAAAAAAATGATTTTGATATTATTAAATCAGGAGTAGTGAGGATGGAAAAGTATGTTCTTACATTTTTTTTTTTTTCTAAATCAAATGAAACAAGCATTTAATCTGTCAGCAATCTGCTGTTCGTGGCGCACTTCTGGATTCACATCGCAATGTCAGATTGTGCAATTACTTGAACGTAAAATTATAGGATTTATATTATGAGTACATGGACTGAAGCAACAATATATTTAGGTTTATATATTTGCTCAAAGTGTACCAAATTACAGAAAATGTAGGGGTCTTATTACTTTTTACAGGTTTTTTATCCAAATGCAACACCCTAGTTCATATTCCATTTTTGTTCTCCATTTAAAGCCACACCCACCCGTACTGCAGCACAGCTTTCTTAAAGCACCCTACATATTTTACAAGTAGTATAGTGGTGGCCTAGTGGTTTAAGGAAACGGCCCCGTGATCAGAAGGTTGCCGGTTCAAATTTGGCTTCATCATACCTGCAGAAAACCCTTTCCCCCATACCTCAATCTGTGATGGTTGTACTTATTTTTAATGTGTGTGTGTGTGTGTGTGTGTGTGTGTTTGCACTATTGATTGTGTGTGTATCCGTCACCTCTCAGGTATTCCTGCAGCACCTCTCTCCCCTGCTGTCTCTCCCCACCTTTGCTGCTCTGTGGCTGACCATCCTGGACTTCATGGATAAGTACATGCATGCAGGCTCCAGTGACCTGCTGGTGAGACTCCCATCTCCATTTCTAATGAAGCAAGCCTCTAATTTTATGTTATGTATTAGATTATCTAATTGTATACACTATTGTGCAATTTTACTGTGTACAGTACAGGCAAAACGTTTGGACACACCTCATTCAATGTGTTTCTTTATTTTCATAACCATTTACATTGGTACATTCTCACTGAAGGCATCAAAACTCTGAATGTGGAGTTATGTACTCCACATGTACTTAACAGTATTAAAGGTGAAATAACTAAAAACGTGTTTTATATTCTATTTTTTTTCAAAATATCCACCCTTTGCTCTGATTACTGCTTTGCACACTCTTGGCATTCTCTCGATGAGCTTCAAGAGGTCATCACCTGAAATGGTTTTCCAACAGTCTTGAAGGAGTTCCCAGAGGTGTTTAGCACTTGTTGGCTTCTTTGCCTTCACTCTGCGGTCCAGCTCACCCCAAACCATCTGGATTGGGTTCAGGTCTGGTGACTGTGGAGGCCAGGTCTCCACAGTCACAAAGACCTGAACCCAAACTCCACATGTGTTCATTCATAGTTTTGAATGCATTCAGTGAGAATCTACCAATGTAAATGGACATTTAAATAAAGAAAACAAATTGAATGAGAAGGTGTGTCCAAACTTTTGGCCTGTACTGGATGTTCTTTGATATATTCAGATTGGACTTTTTTTCTGGTTTGTCCAGCTGGAGGCCATTCCTGAGTCTCTGAAGAACATGCTCCTGGTCATGGACACAGCAGGCATCTTCCTGAGTGCTGACTCACGCACAGGATACTCTGCACTCTGGGAGATCACCTGGGAGAGAATCGACTGCTTCCTGCCCCACCTCCGCGAAGAGCTCTTCAAACAGGCGGTCATGCCAGGTGACAAGCCTGTTTGTACATGCACTGAACACACACTCCAGGTCATATCATTCATATATAGATTCATCTGGCCTACACACACACACACACACACACACACACACACACACACAAACACACAAACAAACAAACCCTGTGTTACCATGTGGTACACTACACACTACCAGTCAAAAGCTTGGACACACCTACTCTGTGGAGACCATTTTAAGAATCCAGTGCAATAAATATATTTAATTTTTGTTGTATCAGCAACAAAAGAGTTGCCTCTTTTTACCTTCATGGCTGCTTTGTTCACTATTGTCATCAAAAGCCGCTTGATGAGATGCTCATTAACATGAGTGAATGATAAGAAAGCGTTCAGTATAATAAACCTTCAGGACTGTTGGAAACAGTCCCCGTTGTCTGGTCGAGAGAAGCGAAGAGCGTGAAATGCTGTCATCACAGCAAAATCTCCCTGATTTAGGAGCTGTAACAAATATTGTAATAACTGCTTAACTGTGGAATTTAAGATCTTTAAGTCTGATTATTTGACTTTATATGATTTTATATGCATTCAATTTATTTCAGTTTAAGACTGATGCTAGAGAGTAATATATGGCATCGGCATGGTATATAGGAGTTTGGAGTGTTCTGTTGATGGAGAAGCTGAGAAGACAATACATACGCTAACAGTCTCTGCCACAAACACACACATAAACGGCACAAACAACGGCGACGTGACTAACGTGACACCAAGTAATTTAGTTTTCTCTTCCTCCATTTTTTCTGTGCAGAGCCTGTACCCCCAGTTACCGTGGAGACCCCCCTGCCTCCTGCCCCCTCCCCTCCTCCACCTGTTGCACCAGAGCCAAAGACCCCCAGCAGACCCGCCTACCCACAGGAGCCTGCAGCTCCCAGTGCCAACGGTGAGACCAGATCAGCACACACAGGCTAAAAGAGTTCAGCTGACTCAATAGCAGTGGTTATGTGCACACTGCAGCCAAGCTCACACACACACACACACACACACACACACATTTTTTTTGTTGTCTTGCGGCAGTGTGTTTTGCTGTTTTGGTTCTAATCTTTCTTTCTCTCTAATTTCTTCCTATCTCAGGAACAGACAGGTCATCTCCCGTCCCCCCCTCCACCCCTCCCATGCCCACACCTGTGAAGATGAGCTCCCACGAGTCTCTGCACCAACTCACCCAGTCTCCGCTCATCCTGCAGCCCCTCGCCTCTCCACTGCAGGTGGGCGTGCCACCCATGTCTCTGCCAATCATCCTGAACCCTGCCCTCATCGAGGCCACATCCCCTGTGCCCCTTCTCCCAACATCAAGACCTGCCGACCCCGCCGACCCCACTGAGGTTAAATAAACTTCTTAAGCTGCTCTCTGCACCGGGCCCTGTGCCTCTGTGGGAGTTCAAAAATCTGAATCACAAACATCAAGGAGGAAGTGATGTCATCCAGCAGGAAATGACCAGAGACTGGAAGATCAGTACGCTCACCTTTCAATACGAAGATCAAACACAGGCAGGCTCTCACACTTCAAGACCCCATTTATACAGAACTTTATTTATTAAGATAACACAATGGAACATGAAGAACCTGAGTTGTACGTTCAGTGTTGGATCTGCATGTTAGTGTACAGATACAATTTTACTCTAGATGCTGATGCAGGGTGGGTTGGGCATTTAGCAGAAAACACAAAGTTCCTGCCACTGATCGTCATCGTACAAATACACAGGCAGGCCATGCAGGGAGCTTTCATAGTTTTCATATTTTTATAACTTAAATTTAGGGGGTCATGGGGGCAGGAATCCAAATGGAGCTTCAGGATTGATGTTCCATAGTAATTGACTACGTTCCAGAAGTGAGAACACCTAGAACATTCCAGATGTGCGTTCTGCAGGTGGATGGGGAGGATGGCATTTGTCTGTTCTGCCTTTAGAGTCTGCATGAGTCCGGTTTTAGTTTATTTTTTTATTTGTCTTAAATGAGATTATTTAAGTCCTGTGTAAACGTCTCAGTTCTGTATGTATCCTGTTGGTTCAGTCTATGGTACCGTCGTTCCTCAGAACAGACTCTCAGTCTGTCTGGCCTGACGTCTTTGTAGTGGGAATGTTCCGAATTTGGAATGGGAACTGAATCTTGCAGCGCATAATAGGAGTGGATTTGGTCTCATTTACAGGATCATCCCACCACTGCAGAACTGCTGGTTGTGTACACCGGGGGGGGTTCGGATCTGGGAATCATGTCAGTACACAGCCTCAGAGGCAGTGCAACCAGATGCTTAGAGGACAAGCGAGTAGTCTTAAAGGGTCACAACCTGAACACTAACAGTAAAGGTGAAGCATCTCAGCCCCCTACACACACTTTTCTAAACGTCTTCTTCAGCTGGGCCCATTCCGAGAAGCACGCTCAGTTACAGTCACCGTGTCCTAATGATGGTGAAGTGCTGACTGATCAGCTCTGGTCATCTGATGAAGTTTCTGTCCGTTTCTTGACTTTCTCTGTGGTTCCAGCTCTGTCTGGTCTGGTCGGTCTTAGGTTAAATCAGGAACTAATTTCTGGACTAAACAGGAAATGATATGGAAATGTTGTGTATATATAAATAAATGGTAATGTACTTTTTATTATGTAATAAATATAAAGTTAAGTATATGGACTGTTTTGTCTTGTGTCCTGGTTCATTTAATTGCAGAGTAATACCAAAGAAGGGGGGAAACTTGGTTACAATATTTTTTTGTCAACTGACTTAATCTGAGCTTCGTGAAGAATCAAAGGATGCACTGAGGGAGACGAGTCTCACAGTAGGTCCTCTGAAGAATGAAAACATCGGCACAGTAACTTTACCGACCAATCAGAGCTGGGTTACATGGTGTAAAACTCTTTATTTCAAAGCAGAATGAGAAACTAACCCGAAACTACAGAGGACGCCTGGGGGGAAAAAAAACATACAGAAGAATAGCGTCCTGGATACTTTGTACATGGAATGTGAAAACCACCTCAGGAATAAACTACGAGGAATGAGGAGATCTACTCTACATGAACGTTTCTTCAAAAGGGGAGCAGGTAGTGTGTAAAACAAACACATACAGTACACCGCTCACAAATACCACCGCTTAAAAACACCCCTCCAAAAAGGGTGTGGGTCTACCAATCGCAGGCTGACCAGTCTCCAAATGAAATCTGTTTTCAACGGTTGAGGACACAAAGAAATAAAAAAAAAAAAAAAAATCTCCTCTTCATTTGGCGTCCAGCTTGGCCATCTCCTGTAGGTATATGCCGATGCTCTCACTGTCAAACAGCACAATGTAGATGTTCTTCAGGGATGAAGATGTTGTGGAGATGAAATGGTTGGAGATGGCCTTCAGGATGAGCTGGGCGGCCGTCTGCTTCGGGAAACTTTTTCTGAAAGCGTGGACGAGAAAGACTTTCTGAGCAGATGATGGACTCAGGGACAACTTTAAATAGGAATCGGTAAGAGACAACGAGTTCATACATTCATATCATGACAATTATTTTGAGTATAAGTGACGTGCCAAACCTTCCCACAGGGAGGGAGGGGAAAGCTACTGATTTGAGTTTCTTCTCCTCAGCGGCTGACAAGCAGTTCTTCACCGTCTTCTCCAGCTGGTCTTCACATTTCTCTGAACCCCACGGTGGAACATTACAGTGGATGACAAACCGTGCTGTCATCCCGCTCGCCTGGCTAACTGCAACTACACACACAAGAGCACAGAACAAAGTTGCGACATTTTTATGCCACAGAAATATGCATACATCCACCTAAGAGAATATACTAAATTTTTGAAGCTATATATTGCATATATGCATTAAAACAAACAAATGAAATAAATAAATATTTTTAATGTGCTGGAGCTGACTAAACGAATGAAGTGCCATTGCCATAATATATTTCATAATAATATCTCATTTATTTTGACACAATGTAATACTAATAATATGATATGGTGGTAGAAGCCTTGTGGGTAACACACTCGCCTATGAACCAGAAGACCCAAGTTCAAACCCCCCTTACTACCATTGTGTCCCTGACCAAGACACTTAACCCTGAGTGTCTCCAGGGGGGGGACTGTCCTTGTAACTACTGATTGTAAGTCTCTCTGGATAAGGGCGTCTGATAAATGCTGTAAATGTAAATTATAATTTTCTACATTCATATTTTAGAGAGACACTGTCCAGTGTAAATATATTTACCAGAAGCCACCTCTAGGGGACCCTGTGTTTTCCTCAGCTCTTTAACCGCATCCAGGAATTCCCGACCGCCTGCCTTCTCCAACGTATTCCCTGCCGAAACACACAGAGCCAAGTTGGAATGAGGTCACATCATCACATCCAATCCAATAACATCACACCAGCCTCAAAAACCCCATGACCCTCACCAACTCCATCTTTCAGGTCAATGTCGGCATTTGTGGGATTGACGATTCCTTCCACTTTGATGGATCCAATTTTGCTGATTTCGCTTTCCGTCAGAGACACCTGGAATCACATATAAAAAACAAGGATTCAGGCAAGGATTCGGATTTTGGGAGGGGGTTCATGGAGAAGGTCTCTGGTGTTGCCCGTACTTTCTGCCCAAGGAAGAGGCTCTTGGCGGAGAGGACGGTAAAGCCGTCTCCAGGTCCGTCTTCTGGGGTGGAGTTGCTGGAGACCTCTTTGTCGTTTTCTATGCTTCTCTGCGGACAGAAGCACCAACTCAGGATTCGCGCAGCATTTTCATTTCCTGGAAAATCTTTTATTTCTTGTACTTTCGGCAACGGTACAACGGTAAAAGTCTGATTTGGGTCGTTGCATCAGCTACGCTGCACGTCAAGTGTTACTGTGATTTTCATGACTATTTTGTTCACTATACACCATTGGAAATGGACCCGGCGCGGGTGCGGATCTTCACGTCCAAGCCGCTTTCTACACAGGACAGAACTCTAATACACTCCAGCACTTTCAACCACTTCTGCACTCTTATCCACCCGGAATTTTGCACAAATTTTCACTTTACTTTCACTTTGCACACCTTCACCCCACCTGTTACACATGCTTTATGTTCAAAAACATCAAATTGTAATATTTGGTTAGGTTTGCAATATTTGCATATTGGTTCCACTTGAAAACTTTGCAATATTTCCAATACTGAGGACTATAGCAGTGGCACATGCATTTCACTGCATATAAATAATACATAAAAATGTAATTCAAGTCTGAACTGACCCGAGGCTTGCGGCCGGGCTTCCCTTTGCTCTTCTTGGAGGGCTTCTTGCCCTTGCGCTCTGTCTTTTCGGGGACGGTCACCTGGGTGTCCGCCTTCACGCGGCCGCCCCGCTTCTTGGACAGCAGCTCGGGGTGGATGCGAGGCAGGACGCCCCCGTTTGAGATGGTCACGCCTCTGAGGAGCTGCAGGAGGAGAAGTCACGGCCGGGACGAAGAGCCGGAGCGTTTACTCTATGTGAACGAGCTCGCGTTCCTCGACACGGACGCCAGGCGACACTTCACATGTGGTGGGCGCAGCAGAGCTCGACCTGAACCTCCAGTGGGGGTTCCCCATCATGCACAACCAACAGACAGGGCAGTAAAGTATCGAGACAGCGTGCAGGCACGTCGTCGGCTCCCCGACACTTCAACGTTTCGTTTTTCTACGAACGTCAGCGCTCGGCCACGACTGTGTGAAATGTTACTGGCTGCGGGCTGCACTGGTAAGAAAAGGTTTATCACGGTGACACTGCCACTGACCACACGCACTCAGCACAAAGTCCCAGGTTCAAACCCCAATTACTACCATCGTGTCCCTGAGCAAGACACTTAACCCTGAGTGTCTCCAGGGGGACGGTCCCTGTCACTCCTGATTATCGCGTATGATATATGCCATTAACGTAAATGTTAATATTATGAGTACTGAAATGGACATTATCTTCATAGTTGTGTATCAAATTGAATATTATGCTGAAATCTCACTATTGGTTTGATGCCGATGACACAAAATATTGACATTTCCAGCATTTACCAGACGCGACTTATCCAGAGCGACTTACAATCAGTAGTTACAGGGACAGTCCCCCCTGGAGACACTCAGGGTTAAGTGTCTTGCTCAGGGACACAATGGTTATAAGTGGGATTTGAACCTGGGTCTTCTGGTAGGCAAGTGTGTTACCCACTAGGCTACTACCACCCCACAATATCTGTGTAATATCAGACAACTCAGGGAATTCGAAAACGAGATTTTACCTGGTTGAGCTCTTCGTCATTGGCCACCGCCAGTTTGATGTGGCGAGGTGTGATTCTACCTTTCTTGTTGTCCCGAGCCGCATTGCCCGCCAACTCCAAAATTTCAGCTTCCAAAAAGAGAGATTCAGTGAGCCGCTGAGGAGACCACGCCCGCCTTTCAAACCAGAGACTGCACTCATTCCAGATAGCCTACCTGCGAACAAAACCAGAGCAAACGTTCCTCATACGAACCACTTGCCGAGTGCGGCCGTGTGTGTTTGGGTGCCCGGCGCCCACCTGCCAGGTACTCGATCACCGCGGCCATGTAGACCGGCGCCCCCATGCCGATGCGGTACTTGTGCGTCCCGGTCCTCAGGTACCTCATCATCCGGCCCACCGGGAAGATGACCCCCGCTCGCGACGACCGGGACAACTTGGTGGTCTTTTTCTTGCCGCCTCTGGCCGACATTGTGCTTCAGCTGTGGGAGAGCGAGAGAAGTGTCGGGCCTCGCACGACCGGACCCGGCACGGCGGCTGTGCGACGTACCTGCCTTGCTCTCCCTGTCTGCTGCTCGATTCGCCTGCGGGGAGAGCAAACACGGATTCATAATATTATATATATATTATATGGATTTGTACATATTACACTTGCACAGGACACAATACACACGGGACGTTTTCCATCACCTTCCGATCCTTACAAACAAGCTTATGCGTTAAATCACATTTTTACAGAAAAAAACAGTAGCAATATTTACACCTATACACGGTTTAAACAGTGACATTCACACACGCTGCAAAATGTACAGAAAAGGACGCTGCGCCCGTGCTGCTGTGACGAAGGTGAACTTTCACACACATTATTTCACACTTACATTCTCCTGACCAGACTGAGGTGTGTGTGTGTGTGTGTGTGTATGAAAGTATGCGCCACAGCCATGACACGCATACGTGTGTAAAGTGAATTAGTGATGAAGTGAGTAGCAGCAGGATAGAGTTGATTGACAGCGGGACGGAATTGATTGACAGCAGGATGGATTTGGCTACTGATGATGATGATGATGATGGTAGAGGAAGTGAACGGCAGGATCGCTCCTGCTTCAGATGGGGGTCTGCGGGCCTGTTCTCCCGTTACTCCCAGCGGGAGGGTAACATGGCTGTCGCCCGGCTCGATTTCGCTCTGCGCGGCGCGGGAACCGGAGCGGGGAACCGGAGCCGCGCCGCGCCGCGCCGCCCCGCTCCTCCCATCTCGCGCCGCGCGGCCCCCATTTTGTTTTCAGGATCGCGGGATCCTGCGGGATCTTGCGGGATCCTGCGGGCGGCTTTTACCTGTCCGATCCCCGCACCGCGGCCACGAACGAGGGGTAAAAAACGCCGCTGGTCGCGATCAGAAATCCCCGCGGCGCGTCATGGACTCGTCCCCGCGTCGGGGGCTGGTGCGGAAAAGTGGCTCCGGGTCCTCGGCGCGATCGGGAGGGAGGGAGGAGGAGGAGGAGGAAGAGGAGGAGGAGGAAGAGGAGGCAGGATCTGTGCTACTGATGCTGCAGAGGGGAAAAATTCAGTCCAGGAAGAAACGGGCCGAAAACGCCCCCCTCCAGCCGGGAGGTAGAACCGGCGCGGAGAGGAGAGGAGAGGAGAGGAGAGGAGGGCCTGCTGGTCTCACCTAAACACAATTACACACGGCAAAAATAACACGAACAATACTAATAAAATACAGCGGGAGACGGACAGAGGCTGAGGCCGTGCGTGGGTTAGACGCGCTGGTGACCCCCGCAGGGACGTGGACGTCCTCCAGCACCCATCCACTCAATTACTCGGTGCACGGACGCACCCACGGCGAAGGTGGAGACGAAGATGAGGCCATTTGGAAGAATCCACCGCGAGGATCATATTTCGTGTTGGTTGTATCAGGAGAACACTTTTTGTGTTTATTTCTGAACCTGACGTGTGTTATTTGATAGTCACGTGTCTTCAGTTTTGTTCTATAATGTAAAAAAATGCAAGAGCCATAGATGGTGCATCCAAATGCATGGCTGTTAATGTAAATATGACATCTTTATGGAGATGGAACCCTGCATTATCCACAAACAATACACACAAAATACATTTTACTACACAATACAAAAATCAATAAAAGATACTGGGGAAAGTGCCGTCTGACTTGACATGAATTAGTCTACTTTTAATAAGCTTTAGTCCTCCTTTGTATCGAAGTCTACGGGTTCTCAATTAACAAAAACATTTTGTAAAAATGTATTTAAATTACACTGCAACTATCCTCTTCAAAGAAATGGAGCCACAATATAAGATCACAGTTTATTTTCCAGCATCAGCTGGATCAGTTTGGATGACATACAGTCCCCAGAAAACTGACCTTGCACGTTTCTTTCACTGTTTGCACTTTAAATCACACATAATGTATAATTTAATTCTCAAATTACCACTTTAAGCATTGTTAGTCAATGTTCACATCTGTAATAACTGCATTTACTACTAGAAGGACCTCTCAAAAGACCACAAAGCAGCCCCCTCTGTTCCCTAAATCCTCCACATCTAACTAATCTCACGTCTGCTATTTCATACATTTTCTGTTTTGTTAGTAAATCATATTTCTTAGTAAACAAATTTAGTTGACTGACTGCACTGTGCAAAAACCTTCAAAATACAAGGCATTTTTAAGCTCCCTCAACTTCACAACTGGGCCTGACAGAATTTAAAAAAAATGGAAATTTTGTACCCTGTGGCTTCTAAACCCAGTCTGGCATGAAATGATTCAGATTTGGTGAAATCATGTTTCAGTTTGACAAAGAAGACAACGAGTCAGGACACACATCTTTATTTTAATTTACTTTAGTTTGATGAATTATGAACGTGATAAACACAGCCTCATCGCGAATGTGTAGATCCTTCTTGTGTCGCGACGCCTGCCGGTTCCCCGCTGCTCCCACAAGAGGGCGCCATGCGCCTAATTCTGCTGCGCACATCATCTCCAATTGCGTCTGTATTAAATATCGTTTTAATATCCTTCATCTCGTGTCTGCGGTAATCTACGGTGCAACACAAAATACCTCACTTCATTCTGATATGGTCGCATGATGCAAGAAATGTTAGATTTAATCATTGTGGATTTTAAAGTGCTGAATGAAGATAAACGGTAACAGGAATGCATTGACTTGCCTCTGCAGCTCTTGCATTTTTATTAAATTTCATGATCAACTCTTGGGTACAACTGGCGGGTTCTAAAGCAGGAACCTCTACAGCACCGAAGCGCAGCTCAATCCCGTTGTACAGAGACATAACAACCAGGTCCCGCTTGGCAACTGAAACCCAGAGCAGGATTCATACCAGATGGGAACTCCAGATCGGGCCCTACTCTCTGTAGGCGCAGGGTACGTGTATCATATATGCATGCATATATGTGCATGTATATGATAGAAAGTGTGTCATTTACACACATGTGTGCGGAAGACGGGGCTCTACGTTCTTAGCCACCAGTCAAAAACACAATGGCCTAAACAGCTGGTTCCAGAAGTTTCCATGCTGAGTAGACCCCAACCCTCAGAGCACCATGTCATGTTATAGCACGTCAGATTCGCTGAATAAGGATAAATGCCCAAAACATAAATGTAAATATTTTACAGCCTGTGCACATAGAATAGAATAGAACATAACAGAACATACTTTACAGCATTGTCCATTGTCACACACATACAGAACACACACATATCAAATACTTTATATGCCATGGAATTGTTATATTGTTATATGTTAGAAGTGTATGTGTGTATATATACAGTACAGGCCAAAGGTTTGGACACACCTTCTCATTCAATGTGTTTTCTTTATTTTCATGACCATTTACATTGGTAGATTCTCACTGAAGGCATCAAAACTATGAATGAACACATGTGGAGTTATGGACTTAACAAAAAGTGGAGACCTGGCCTCCACAGTCACCAGACCTGAACCCAGTCGAGATGGTTTGGGGTGAGCTGGACCGCAGAGTGAAGGCAAAGGGGCCAACAAGTGCTAAACACCTCTGGGAACTCCTTGGGACCTCTGGGACTGTTGGAAAAGCATTTCAGGTGACAACCTCATTTGGCCTGTACTATGTGTGTGTGTGTGTGTGTGTGTGTGTGTGTGTGTATAATGCAGTATATGCAGCAAAGAGACATATCATTATGAACATAGGAATATAGAACATTATGAATGTTGTAGGTCTGACCAGTTGAGTGATGGACTCCACCAGGCCTCTGACGGTATGCTGTGGTATCTGGCATCAAGTTGTCAGTAGAAGATCCTTTTAAGTTCTGTAAGTTGCAAGGTGGTTCCACCATGGGTCAGACTTGTTTTTCCAGCAAATACCACATAAACTCAAAAAAAGGGTGGTAGTAGCCTAGTGGGTAACATACTTGCCTATGAACCAGAAGACCCGGGTTCGAATCCCACTTACTACCATTGTGTCCCTGAGTAAGACACTTAACCCTAAATTGCTACAGGGAGACTGTCCCTGTAATACTGATTGTAAGTCGCTCTGGATAAGGGCGTCTGATAAATGCTGGAAATGTAAATGTAAATGTAACTCACCTGGATTAGCCCTTAAAGTAACGGTTGCTGTGTCTAAGGGTACATTGTGCTGTTAAACTTTTGCTTAATTAATTATTACAAAAATGTTGTCTCTCACTCCCTTGTACTCTCGTTCTGCTCCTTCTTCCCAGTACTTGAGACTCAACCCAGCGTTTCCCCTTGGTGATGACTATCCATCCTGGCCATTTGGGCGGAGGTCCTGTTTACGCTGCCCCCTGTTTTGCCCCTTCATTTGACCCTGTGACTTGTGCAGGAAAGAGATTCAGTGATGCCGTGCCTGGCAGCTCACATTTCTGCCCAGTTCCCTGCGTTTGACAGAGGCCAGAAATGTCACAAGGGGTCAAGGGTACCCAAGCCAAAAGTGCGCGGTGAGATCTGGGCAGGACCAAATGGTCCATCATCCTGACAGCTTATGAGGAAGTGAATGAGAACAGTGTTGATGTTACTGCTACATTGGATATGGTGTGGAGAAAAAGACAGGCTCGCTTGCGTTTTCACAGTACTGCCTTTACTGTAGGTGTGCCAGATATTTATTTGTGACATGGGTGTCCTTTCACCTTTCCAAACAGACATGTTTCCTACTGGGAATCAGATCCTGGAAGCTCTGTCTTCAACACCCTCTAACATTAAGTGCAGTGAGTTTCCTCTCATCGCCACCTGGTGGAAAGATCTGGTGTTTACGCAATTAACTTAGGGTCTATTGGCCCCATTGTTCAAGTCCATTCGATCTTTTATTCTAGGCAAACCAACAACAACAAAAACAGCAACAACTATACAAATAAATCATAAAGATTAAGGTGCTAACCCAGCCTGGGACTCAAAATGGTCAGATCATGTACCAGGACAGATATAGAATGTTCTGGCTCCTCGTGTGGACACAGATCCAATGGTGATGACCGATTTTGTCACTTTGTCATTTAAGGATCCCAGTGCAGCGTACCTACTACAGCAGACACATCTGGTGTTTTTATGTTAGCATGAATAATCTTTTTTTTTTATGTTTGACCCAGCCACTGGGCTGAGTTGACCCAGCACGTGTAATTCTTGGTGCCAGTCCCAAGCCGGTGCATCCGGTGAAAAACTCCGAACAGGAGCAACCGATGGAAGGAGGAGAAAAACTCTTTTTTTTTTTTAAATGTTTGGTTGGCATTTGAGCTCTTTGCAGGAAGCTGTAGCTTACATTAAAATTAATTTATTAATTAAAATACAAAAACCTACTGCTATTACAGCCACCAGCTGCTAAGATAATTATTGTGTGAATAATTATGTTTAAATGCAAAAGAAACATATGATGTCTTTTTTGAAGAGGGCATTGTATTCAGTCAAACTTGGCCTGAAATTCTTCAGCCTGTCTTTTCCTAGTCCACCAAGCCGCACTCTCTGTTGTCTGCAGTGCTTTTTGTTTCCTGTTTTTGTGACAGCACGGATGAGAAATTGAGTAGCTGATGTCATGGCTGATTGAGGGATTCGTTTTCTGGGAATATTTTGTAAAAATATTAAGGACACTGTTTACCTGAACAACTGCTGGATACATCCTGCCCTCCGTGTCCAGGTCGAACAATCAGACTTGCATTCCAGCGGCATAAACTTTTGATCTGTCAGTAACTGTCCATCTATACCTGGCGTAACGGCGCCCAGCAGCACATTCAGCATGCATTTCAGCAAACTGAAGCACTTGTTACAGTCCAAACCCTATCAGGTGTCTGTAAAAAAATTTCAAACAGGACCGGGGAGCAGTTGTCCAAACTAAAGACTACAGATGAGCTGCAGACTCCTGACTCTGCAGACAACGTAGAGACAACGAAGATACAGGCGGGGTCCCTCTGCATGTCTCTTATGAAGATTCTTGACTAGTGCACACAAAAAAAAATTCATTTGACCTTCATTTTACTTCATTTACATGAACAGTTTCTTACTGATAATGGCAATGCGGTAAATGCAGTCAACCATGTTGTATGTGTAGGAGGCCTTATATGGGTAAAATGAGAACATTATAATGTTGTATTGTACAAGATTTGCATGAGTTACGTAGGGGCTTCAGCAGTCAATGAGTGAAACCAGTTGCAAAGAGGGCAATTTGACTAAACACAGAAGACGTTTCTCTAACAATAGAGAATAATCTTATAGATGTTTCTCTAGCCATAAAAAGTGAAACCATATTAATTATCAGCTACCATGCAGGGTCTGCGAGGGGACCTCGACATGGTATTTTTAGGAGCCAGATGAACAGCACATGAAGACTCGGCCGAAAAGTGAACCCTCTGAACACCCTGGGAATAGCCCCCACCTCGCATTAAACCCTCCCAGTCCCTCAATTCCCAGAATGCGAAACCAGAAAGGAGTGAACCCAGACATGAAAGTTTTAAAGTGAAGGAGAGGTGAACGAGGAAGGAGGAGTCCAGTTACACTCAGACGGCGCTGTCGCGTCAAAATCGCCCCTTCCGAGTGGCAACAAGACCCAGGAGCACCACCCCCCCCAACCTCCGCCAAGGCCCAAATTCCACAGGTTGGTAAATTTAGAATTGGCATTTAAAGCTGGCAGCGTTTCAACTCCACACCCCCACCGACCTGCCGATGTGTTGATTTTCATATCTATGAGGATGAAAATCCCCAACCACCAACCTAAAAATACCTTTTCACTGCATTTTTTCAAAATTTTTATGCAGCTTTCTTCATTTCCAGTTTCAAAACATGAATGTAATGCAGATATTAATGTGATTATAACAGCGGGCAACAAACTACTTCATTTTTATGTCCTTCTGACTACTCTCAGAATTTAACAAGGGGTTAACACACAGTTAAATTCAAATAAATCAATTTCCAGTTCAGCAAAGGCGCTGAGTCACAAACAAGAGTTTCAGAGAGCTGGAATGTGCTGTTCTGTCCATGATTTATTCTTTTTCAACAGCAAGACTGAACTGCTTTAAATTAATAGAACAACTCTGTACACAGAACTCTGAAAATGAAAGGATTCAAAAAGAAGATATGTGTTCTCTGAATATGATTGGTAGAAGAAACCATTCTGCAGAGCACTGCAGATCTTTTTCTGATGCTTACATGGAATTAAACTTATTAAACTTAATAATGTCTGTCTTTGCACATCTAGTAGAAAAGTGGAAGAAAAGCCCTGATGACAAAAAACAAATGCAGGGATATCATAATTAATAGTGAATACCACTCTAATTAATAAACTGGTCATTTTCAACTGCATTTCTTGGAACCCAAGCATCTTATAAATAAAACAGTAAGAATGTCTTCATGAGACAGTTAATAAAATGATGCATTGTAGATTTAGAAGTGAGCCACAAGACCACACACACACACACACACACATATTCTACAGGCTTCATTGAAGCAAATAAAGAGTTTTCCAGGCGTGCTTTTAAATTAGAGCAATTTGAAGTTAGATGTCAACATCTCCTACTAGATACCTGAACAAGGGTACGCAATTGTGCACATGTGTGTGTTCGGTAGACACAGGCTGGGAACACGAGCAGAATGACTTCCTGCCTCAATGGAGCATCCATCTGGAAAAAGAGTCACTGTCGTAAATTACTGTTTCCACAGTGAGACAACTTCAGACTGGCAAAAGAACCTGCTGGAGAGAATGAGGCAGAAGGCATATACAGCTGCCTTCACAATATGGATGTTTTGAGAAATACTTCAGCTAGTTTTCAAATGCATAAATACCCCTTTCAAAAAATGTAGTGGCAAATATTGTGATGAAATTACATGATATTATAATATATAATATGATGGTAATCCATGTATGAGTAATAGATAACCATCATAAGAGTGAAATGTATATATATATATATATATATATATAATGGTTTACATAGTATATATGGTGGTCACACTTCTTGTTTTAATTTACTATTGGTGTCTAAATGGGTATAAGCAGTGCATACCATTTTTGGCAATTTATTTAAAAAAAAAAAAAAAAAAAAAAAAAAAAAAAAAAAGTTTTGCTGGCCTTCCACTTTGATGGACAGTCTACCCAACAACGTGTCACATGTATAGGATTTCGAAGGCCTCCTTGGCATGTGGATGTCTCATATGCCTGCTTTGAAGGCAGTTGCAACCACTGATGTAAACAATATTGGATAAATATAGAGAACCCAGCTCAGTTTTGCTCAGGAACCACAGCAGACTTCATGCCAGGCATCTAATAAAATTATGCACCCCCCCCCCCTACATATGGATTGCGTAAAGTACATTTTACTGGGTTGAAAATACAATCCCTTTTCTCAATGGCTGTCAAGTTGAGCGCACAGTGTGAATACTAGTTAGGTTTCTTAGACATTACACCTAACACCTTTCCTTGTCCTGTTTGCACTTTATACCATATGCTTACGTGCATAGGTCGGTCCATGTTTAGTGGATAAAGTAATCGATGGCCACACAGAAACTTTAGGTGTGGCTTGAAAATCTAAACGAGTCAAATCCTCAGAAAAAGGAGGGTAAGAAAGCCCAGTAATTCAAATAAATTTCAGTCCTTGACTGGACAGGAACAGCAGCCAGAATTAGAATGAAATTGAGAGAGACAAATTGAGATTTAAATAATCTTTTATTCTTGGGGGGGGGGGGGGGGGGTGGGGGGGGGGACCTAAGATGGAAGGGGGAAAGAAAAAAAGCTCAATTTAGCTCAATTTACTTTATATTCGTTAAATTCAGTTACCTACATTTAACTTTGTGAAACACAGCTGGGAGACTTCACTGTAAAGAGGAAGAAAATATTAAAGCGGTTTTATATGCAGACACATTATGTAAACAAAAAATAATAATAAATACATACCTTGTCCACCTTCAGAGAGTCTCTGAACTACAGAATCCTTGTGGCCATATGATATAAATTGAATAGGGCCAGATGAGCTAAGGGTGAAGTAAGTTGGCTTAGCCACAGCGGTGTTTATAGTGCTACCAACAGGTTGAGATGCAGGAAACTGCTGGGATCCACCCAGAGTAGACGTTAACTGGCTGAGGCTTGGTTGCTGGCCACCAACTGCAGACTGTTGGCCAAACAATGTTGTACTGCTGCCACTCACAGACTGGGATGCAGGAAACTGCTGGGATCCACTCAGGCCTGAGGGTAGTTGGCTGAGGCTTGGTTGCTGGGCACCAAGTGGGGCTTGTAGGTTAAGCAATGCTGCACTGCTTCCACTCACTGGCTGAGATGCAGGAAATTGCTGGGATCCACTCAGGCTAGAGGTTTCCTGGCTGAAGGTAGGTTGCTGGGCACCAACTGCAGACTGTTGGCCAAGCAATGTTGCACTGCTTCCACTCACTGGCTGAGATGCAGGAAACTGCTGGGATCCACTCAGGCCTGAGGGTAGTTGGCTGAGGCTTGGTTGCTGGGCACCAAGTGCAGCTTGAAGGTTAAGCAATGTTGTACTGCTTCCACTCACTGGCTGAGATGCAGGAAGCTGTTGGGACCCACCCAGAGTAGACGTTAACTGGCTGGATGGCTCTTGACCCCTAATTGTTAACCACTTAGCACCAGATGATACAGGACTGCTCTGGATAAGGTTCGAAGTCTGTTGGCTAGGCATTGGAGAACTGAAGCTGCTGCCACTCACAGACTGGGATGCAGGAAGCTGCTGGGATCCACCCAGAGCAGACGTTAACTGGCTGAGGCTTGGTTGCTGGGCACCAACTGCAGACTGTTGGCCAAACAATGTTGTACTGCTGCCACTCACTAGCTGAGATGCAGGAAATTGCTGGGATCCACTCAGGCTAGAGGTTACCTGGCTGAAGGTAGGTTGCTGGGCACCAACTGCAGACTGTTGGCCAAACAATGTTCTAGTGCTACTGCTTACTGGCTGAGATGCAGGAAACTGCTGCGATCCACTCAGGCCTGAGGGTAGTTGGCCGAGGCTTGGTTGCTGGGCACTAAGTGGAGACTGTTGGCCAAACAATGTTGCACTGCTTCCACTCACTGGCTGAGATGCAGGAAACTGCTGGGATCCACCCAGAGTAGACGTTAACTGGCTGAGGCTTGGTTGCTGGGCACCAACTGCAGATTGTTGGCCAAACAATGTTGTACTGCTGCCACTCACAGACTGGGATGCAGGAAACTGCTGGGATCCACTCAGGCCTGAGGGTAGTTGGCTGAGGCTTGGTTGCTGGGCACCAAGTGGGGCTTGTAGGTTAAGCAATGCTGCACTGCTTCCACTCACTGGCTGAGATGCAGGAAATTGCTGGGATCCACTCAGGCTAGAGGTTTCCTGGCTGAAGGTAGGTTGCTGGGCACCAACTGCAGACTGTTGGCCAAGCAATGTTGCACTGCTTCCACTCACTGGCTGAGATGCAGGAAGCTGCTGGGACCCACCTAGAGTAGATGTTAACTGGCTGAGGCTTGGTTGCTGGGCACCAACTGCAGACTGTTGGCCAAACAATGTTGCACTGCTTCCACTCACTGGCTGAGATGCAGGAAGCTGCTGGGATCCACTCAGGCTAGAGGTTACCTGGCTGAAGGTAGGTTGCTGGGCACCAACTGCAGACTGTTGGCCAAGCAATGTTGCACTGCTTCCACTCACTGGCTGAGATGCAGGAAGCTGCTGGGACCCACCCAGAGTAGACGTTAACTGGCTGGATGGCTCTTGACCCCTAATTGTTAACCACTTAGCACCAGAAGATACAGGACTGCTCTGGATAAGGTTCGAAGTCTGTTGGCTAGGCATTGGAGAACTGAAGCTGCTGCCACTCACAGACTGGGATGCAGGAAACTGCTGGGACCCACCCAGAGTAGACGTTAACTGGCTGAGGCTTGGTTGTTGGGCACCAACTGCAGACTGTTGGCCAAACAATGTTGTACTGCTGCCACTCACAGACTGGGATGCAGGAAACTGCTGGGATCCACTCAGGCCTGAGGGTAGTTGGCTGAGGCTTGGTTGCTGGGCACCAACTGCAGACTGTTGGCCAAACAATGTTGTACTGCTACTGCTTACCGGCTGAGATGCAGGAAATTGCTGGGATCCACTCAGGCCTGAGGGTAGTTGGCTGAGGCTTGGTTGCTGGGCACCAAGTGCGGCTTGAAGGTTAAGCAATGTTGTACTGCTTCCACTCACTGGCTGAGATGCAGGAAGCTGCTGGGACCCACCCAGAGTAGACGTTACCTGGCTGGATGGCTCTTGACCCCTAATTGTTAACCACTTAGCACCAGAAGATACAGGACTGCTCTGGATAAGGTTCGAAGTCTGTTGGCTAGGCATTGGAGAACTGAAGCTGCTGCCACTCACAGACTGGGATGCAGGAAACTGCTGGGACCCACCCAGAGTAGACGTTAACTGGCTGAGGCTTGGTTGTTGGGCACCAACTGCAGACTGTTGGCCAAACAATGTTCTAGTGCTACTGCTTACTGGCTGAGATGCAGGAAACTGCTGCGATCCACTCAGGCCTGAGGGTAGTTGGCCGAGGTTTGGTTGCTGGGCACTAAGTGGAGACTGTTGGCCAAACAATGTTGCACTGCTTCCACTCACTGGCTGAGATGCAGGAAACTGCTGGGATCCACCCAGAGTAGATGTTAACTGGCTGAGGCTTGGTTGCTGGGCACCAACTGCAGACTGTTGGCCAAACAATGTTGTACTGCTGCCACTCACAGACTGGGATGCAGGAAACTGCTGGGATCCACTCAGGCCTGAGGGTAGTTGGCTGAGGCTTGGTTGCTGGGCACCAAGTGGGGCTTGTAGGTTAAGCAATGTTGCACTGCTTCCACTCACTGGCTGAGATGCAGGAAGCTGCTGGGACCCACCCAGAGTAGACGTTACCTGGCTGGATGGCTCTTGACCCCTAATTGTTAACCACTTAGCACCAGAAGATACAGGACTGCTCTGGATAAGGTTCGAAGTCTGTTGGCTAGGCATTGGAGAACTGAAGCTGCTGCCACTCACAGACTGGGATGCAGGAAACTGCTGGGATCCACCCAGAGTAGACGTTAACTGGCTGAGGCTTGGTTGCTGGGCACCAACTGCAGATTGTTGGCCAAACAATGTTGTACTGCTACCACTCACAGACTGGGATGCAGGAAACTGCTGGGATCCACTCAGGCTAGAGGCTACTTGGTTAAGGTTTGGTTGCTGGGCACCAAGTGGGGCTTGTAGACTAAGCAATGTTGTACTGCTTCCACTCACTGGCGGAAATGCAGGAAGCTGCTGTGACCCACCCACAGTAGGCGTTATCTGGCTGAAGGTAGGTTGCTTGGCACAAAGTGGCGACTGTTGGCCAAGCAATGTTGTACTGCTACCACTCACAGACTGGGATGCAGGAAATTGCTGGGATCCACTCAGGCCAGAGTCTAGCTGGCTGAGGCTTGGTTGCTGGGCACCAAGTGGAGCTTGTTGGCTATGCAATGTTGTACTGCTACCACTCACAGACTGGGATGCAGGAAATTGCTGGGATCCACTCAGGCCAGAGTCTAGCTGGCTGAGGCTTGGTTGCTGGGCACCAAGTGGAGCTTGTTGGCTATGCAATGTTGTACTGCTTCCACTCACTGGCTGAGACGCAGGAAGCTGCTGGGACCCACCCATAGTAGACGGTAATTGGCTGGATGGCTGTTGACCACGAATTGTTAACCATTTAGCACCAAATGATACAGGACTGCTCTGGATAAGGTTTGAAGGGTGTGAAGACGGTTGGCCAGGCATTGGAGAACTGATGCGGTTGTCGCTTACAGACTGGGAAGCAGGAATCTGCTGAGATGTACTTGTAATGGAGGGAAATAGTCTTTCGGTGTTATCACTCTGTCTCTCACTGCCAACAGCATGAGATAATGTTTTAATACCAACTTGTAAAACAGCTGTATAATGAACAGGTTGAGTATCTACATTAGAAATGGAAACAAAAGGTTTGCTCAGTTCCTCTTTGTGATCATAAATGCCTACTCCATTACTGGTTTGGGTTATTGGATAACTTTTGGATCCAGCAGAAGAGGGTTGAGAACTGCTTTCAGAAACACCAGAGGCAACATATTCATCAGTTTTTGCAGCAGGTGGCACAGTCACATAAGAGTTGTCAAGCTGTGCCTCAGAGTCATATACAAAAATAGGACCTGTTTAAGAAAGCATATTAGGGGCTTTTTGAAATGGGGAAGGAACAAACAGAAACACTTTACAATTTGTTTTTACCTGCTTCCACTCTTGAATCACATGCGACAATGAGGAAAAGCAATGCAAATCTAAAAGAGAAAGTTAGTTTTCCCACAAATTTCTCATAACAAAATCCTTTTAAAACACAATCATAGTAAACATCACCCTACCTTAATATCTTACTAGATGAAACACCTATGGCATGAGACCTGCCTTTTCTTTTCCAAAATTGCCACAAAGATCTCATTCTGATTCCCATGAACTCTGCCTGTTCCAAACTGCTGTTACCAACGAAGTGCCTTTTGTTCTCTCAGCCACACCCATCTACTAATTACAACCTGATACAGAACACCTTGTTTTCAAGGTTCACCTGCATTTTTAAACATTTTCAGTCCATCACTTTTCACTAAACTGAACCCATCATAGTTCAAAAGATTTTTTTGTTTTCATGGGTAAACGTGTATCATTTCCAACAACCCCACTTTACACTATTTATACATGTTCTTAATGAAAGTGACCAATTGTTCGTTTTCAAACCTCTTCTCACCTCCAAATTAGGCTGTGTTGCATAAACCTTTCTTGAGCTGTGTGTCTATCTGTTTGTGTTTTGCATTTGTGGGAGCACTAATCCCAAGAGAATGCTTTCACAGAACAGGCCCTTAACACAGCTTTGATGTCCATGCCAGTGAAACAGAATAACCTTCATGATTTGGTCACCTTAATTCCAGTTCTTCTAATACATGAATGAAATTGTTTCTTGATAAAATGACACTCTTTCTTATGTAATGCACTGTATTAATTAAAAAAGAGCTTAGTCACAGAACAAATGCTTTGCATGTTCTATGGCTAACCTGAATTAAAAAAGGGCTTGAGACTCTTGCCGCACCAAACCCTGCTGTTTGCTTGATAGTACAAAAGAGTATTAGCAAGAAATATGTGGCTTTGTACCCATTTACACTACACCATTATGCTTATATTGATTCTTTAAATGTGCTGATATGTGACAATAACCCACAACTGTAAGCTCACAAAATGATCAGTGCTTGGTAAACATCCGGTTGATTTTTAATCATTTTTAGTCTTTCTTTATGCGTCTCCATCCATATCCTGATTTCAAGTGATGTACAGCTACAGCTGCGTGTCAGAAGCTCAAGCACCTGTCCTCTCTTTCATAATCACTCCATTCCTGCACAGAAGTCCATGCTACCTTGGGCTGGAATGGCTTTTGCTAAAACCACAATAGGTCAAAAGTCAGAGTTTATTCCATCACACAGGGTCATCTCATGTGAAAACCTTTGGCTGTTTGATCTGTAATGATACATTATGTAAATAAAAGCACAAACCGCACTGTGCCAATGATATATATATATATATATATACACACACACACACACACACACACACACACACACACACACACACACACAAAACCTGAGTACAGTATCTTTTACCTGCAAACTTGCATACACTCAGCTTTATTAAAACGTATCAACAAAACTCAGGTCAGCACATCCCTAACCCCCAGCAGTACTTGTGATGAATTTAAACATTATTTGCATGCAGTGCAAGTCTCATATAATCACAATGCTGCAAATACATCCAAGGTCACAGAGTGACCGCACTGTATAGCTGTAGGCATGGCAACACAGACTCACAGTACACTGGTTGTGGAGTGAAGGAGAGCCACCTGTACCTGCTGACTCACCTGGCAAAAGACACACCCACACGTCTTTCAGCTCTGAGGTGAGTGACAAGAGACAGAAAAGGTCTGGGGCCACATTTGTGTGTGTGTGTGTGTGGTTTTCTGTGGTGCTGCTCACAGATGATAAAACAAATGGAGAGTGCATGTGGCTAAATTTGGCTTTTTCAGTGAATGTAAAGAAAACTTGAATATCTCCATGTCTGTGGACTGATCTCATCCTTGCACAACACCATAGTGGTAACCATAGTCAGCATGTGCGCATGCACACACTGTTAAATAGCTTTTGCCACTGCGGTCTTAGTGTGTATGACTTTATGTATGTGTATGCGTCTCTCACATCTGTAAAAGGAGTCTCCACAGAGAGACAAGGAGGAAAGAAGCTTAAGTTATGACAGTTTCTGTGTGATTATCTCTGTTGATTTAAGGAATTCTACTCACCTGCCTTACTATAGTTAAATAAATAGTCTTTTAGTTGAGACTAAATTACTAGATTCTGCAAACTATCTTTGACATTTCCTGCATCAAGACTTGCCTTGTATTGGGTGTGTGTGAGGAAGCGAGGTGTTCCATGTCTAAGTTGTGCCTCATCCGTCCCTGTACTATAATTATGGCTCAGGCTAACATTTCAGCGGACGTTCTCACATCAAAGGCACCCTGTTCCGTTTGAAATGATACATGGTCTGTGGAGTGGTCCCTGGTCAACCCGGAGCAGCAGGATAAAAGAGACAGGCCACAAGAGGAGCCCTCTGTCAGCCGGAGAAGTAGCCACAGCATGCACACACACACGCACACACACACACACACACACACACACACACACACACACACACACACACACACACATGCACACACCCCTCCACATCCGACATCACTCATGGTCCAGCTCTTCCTGCTCACTCACCAGATCACCTCTGAATCAATAAGAACCAGACAAGACACATTAGACACACTTACACTGTGACTACCTCTCGTATTAATCGCTTTCCGTGTTTAGCGTTAAACTAAATAAATTGGGGTTTATATAAAGTTTTTAGTAGAACACAAAACAAGCACAGTAGAAACAGAACGTGCGCTATCAGCTACAAAACACTAGTACAGCTACGATCATTCAAGCAGCACCCAATGGCCACCAAGGCCCAGGAGACAGAAAGACAGCTGATTGGTGCAAAGGGCAGAACATTTAGCTCCGCCCTGGCCACTTTGACGAGCCTTCATGTGTTGCATGCCTGGCATTGAAGACATGTCCTGGGAGGATGGTGTGAATATCTCTGCTGATGGAGGGATGAGAAAAACAGAGACATTTCCTTCTCTCAGCCTTCCTTCCTGTTTCTCACAGTGCATCTTGCTCACAAAAGACCAGATGCCACACCAGAGGTAACCTTCAGAAATCTCCTAATACCCCTTTATTTGTTTTTACCTAATATAATTTCACACAAATCATTAACGCAATGGACTTGCCTGCATATGAAATGAACTCTTTGTAAAGCTGAATTAAAAAGAAATTATGGGATGCTGAGGTTCTGCAGTGAAAAATAAATGGCATCAAATGCTCATCAAGAAATAATTCTGTATAAACTAATGATCTGATTGTGTTGTACAGGGTGGGCCATTTATATGGATACACCTTAATAAAATGGGAATGGTTGGTGACATTGAACACATTTTATAAGTGGTCAGAAACTTATAAGTGGTCAGTAAATAACTCATGAAAGAATAAAGTTACCTTACGTTATGTTTTCTTGTGAAATTACCAATAAATTTGATGTGTCACATGACCCTCTTCCTATTGAAAAAACAGAAGTTGGATCCAATGGCCAACTTCAAAATGGCCATTATGGTCACCACCCATCTTGAAAAGTTTGCCCCCCTCACCATATCACCAACCATTCCCATTTTATTAAGGTGTATCCATATAAATGGCCACCCTGTATATATCCATGGCTTTTTTGTTTCACTGTATTCATCCTTCAACCTGTGAAATAAATAAGGCTAATCAAAGGAGTGTGAAGTAGGGAATGGTTGGTAATTTCACATTTCTTCATTTTTTAAGTTTATTTTGCCCTTAAATGAGACGTCTGTATTAACCTGCTCTCTTGCAGGTGCCAGTAATGAAGTCATTGGTGTCACCTGCAATCTCTCTCCCCTCGTTCACCCTCAGCAACCTTCTCACCACAAGCCAGGCCCCTCGTCAAGCATTTGTGCCTGCATCATCCGAATCAGGCTCCTTGACTAGCCTGGTGTCCGACATTTGTGAATTTCTTGCATGAACACTACTACCCATTTCTCTGAAATATTCCTTCCCATGGCTTCTTCTTTCTCCATGTAAGTGAAGTATTCCTTAGAAATTTCCTAGTGCTCTGTATGGTTCTGTTAAGTTTATTGAGATTTTGTTTGTGTTTTTTGTTTTGTTCTATATAGGAAATGGATGCTTGTCTGTTATTTGGATAATTTTTATTGATAAATGATATTTATAAATAATGCTATTTTCAAAATAAATATTAATCAACAGTATTAATTTCAACAGATCACAATTTGAAATTTCCTTGAATTCTTTTTCTCATGGTGTCAACCGAATTTTGTCTGATTACCTTGATACCTAAAAATAGGCCAGTCATTTAAAAAGTTACTATTTTGACAATGAAAGACACTAATATGAAACTGTCTCCTAATTCTGCCAATTTTATTTGTATCTATCTGGTCCCTGTATTGACTCATGATATTTTCTGACAGTACATTAAAGTCATTCAAAAACTTGTGCTGTGGTTTCCACGAGAGAGAGAGAGAGGAATAAAAATATATATATATACACACACACACAGATATCCAGTTAAGTTGTGGATTGCTGTATTTTGCTCTATAAAAAAACTACAGCCCAGCTGCAGAAGCATTTAAAAAAGACTATTTATTCTACTGCCCTCAAATCCCTAAATCATTTTATTTTACAAGATGTGAACTGACATCTATTTACAATGCCGTGGTGTACATCCCAAACTGGCACTTTACAGCGTTCATAAAAACAAATAATGATGCATTTGCGTAAGGATCAACTCCTGAGATGGTTTAGCCTCTCATGTTGGTTGGCAGACTACAATGTATGTTGTCAAGTGGGAAGAAAAAGTGCCTCTTACTTGTAGGCTTGACTTGTGGTGTGTGTGAAATACTTAATTTTACTGATTCCAACACTTTGCACTTAAAGTTTTGTGAATTGAAACTTCAATTGACTACAAATTGTACCACCTTGGTCACATGATTGTGAGTGGAAGTTTCTGCAGCTCATATTATTGAACCTGAACTTTGTCATTTCAGCTCTATATGTGTTACAGTACATAGTGAAATGAAATAATGTTTCTGCGGATTAGACAAAGTTACATACTAAAAAAGTGCATGTGTGCGACACAAACAAACTGGTAGGT
Organism: Denticeps clupeoides; assembly: GCF_900700375.1. Lineage (NCBI taxonomy): Eukaryota > Metazoa > Chordata > Actinopteri > Clupeiformes > Denticipitidae > Denticeps > Denticeps clupeoides. The sequence continues at coordinate 7,071,665 of NC_041714.1, forward strand.
TTCTACCTGTCATTTGATGATATTGAGCTGTTTGGACATTGAGGGGTTGTTCATTCCACCAGTCATATGAAAAGTACATCAAAGCCCATAAGAGTCTAGATCAGGGGTCGTGACCCTAGAGGGGCACAAACCCTGCACTGAGCTTTTTATGTTCCACCTCATGTGATTCAAACTAAAAATGTGCAGAATAAGTGCCCTCCAGGACCAGGCTTTTCCTTGTATGACATGATTTTACATTTTGCTTGTTTTTCCTGTACTGGAGTGGTTGCTGCCAGCATCAGCCGCCACCTCATTGGTTCATGCATGTTGAGAGTTTGCTAATATCTCATATACAGTGGTGTGGAAAAACTATTTGCCCCCTTCCTGATTTCTTATTCTTTTGCAGGTTTGTCACACTTAAATGTTCTGCTCATCAAAACATGTTAACTATTAGTCAAAGATAACATAATTGAACACAAAATGCAGTTTTTAAATGAAGGTTTACGTTATTAAGGGAGGAAAAAAAACTGTGTGGAAAAAGTGATTTCCCCCCTTACTTAACTGTGGTTTATCACACCTGAGTTGAATTTCTGTAGTCACCCCCAGGCCTGATTATTGCCACACCAGTTTCAATCAAGAAATCACTTAAATAGGAGCTACCTGACACAGAGAAGTAGACCAAAAGCACCTCAAAAGCTAGACATCATGCCAAGATCCAAAGAGATTCAGGAACAAATGAGAACAAAAGTAATTGAGATCTATCAGTCTGGTAAAGGTTATAAAGCCATTTCTAAAGCTTTGGGACTCCAGCGAACCACAGTGAGAGCCATTATCCACAAATGGTAAAAACGTGGAACAGTGGTGAACCTTCCCAGGAGTGGCTGGCCGACCAAAATTACCCCAAGAGCGCAGAGACAACTCATCCGAGAGGCCACAAAAGACCCCAGGACAACATCTAAAGAACTGCAGGCCTCACTTGCCTCAATTAAGGTCAGTGTTTATGACTCCACCTTAAGAAAGAGACTGGGCAAAAACAACCTGCATGGCAGATTTCCAAGGCGCAAACCACTTTTAAGCAAAAAGAACATTAAGGCTCGTCTCAATTTTGCTAAAAAACATCTCAATGATTGCCAAGACTTTTGGGGAAAATACCTTGTGGACTGATGAGACAAGTTGAACTTTTTGGAAGGTGCGTGTCCCGTTACATCTGGCGTAAAAGTAACACAGCATTTCAGAAAAAGAACATCATACCAACAGTAAAATATGGTGGTGATAGTGTGATTGGTCTGGGGTTGTTTTGCTGCTTCAGGACCTGGAAGGCTTGCTGTGATAGATGGAACCATGAATTCTACTGTCTACCAAAAAATCCTGAAGGTGAATGTCCGGCCATCTGTTTGTCAACTCAAGCTGAAGCGATCTTGGGTGCTGCAGCAGGACAATGGCCCAAAACACACCAGCAAATCCATCTCTGAATGGCTGAAGAAAAACAAAATCAAGACTTTGGAGTGGCCCAGTCAAAGTCCTGACCTGAATCCTATTGAGATGTTGTGGCATGACCTTAAAAAGGCGGTTCATGCTAGAAAACCCTCAAATAAAGCTGAATTGCAACAATTCTGCAAAGATGAGTGGGCCATAATTCCTCCAGAGTGCTGTAAAAGACTCATTGCAAGTTATGGCAAACGCTTCATTGCAGTTATTGCCGACCAGTTATTAGGTTCAGGGGGCAATTACTTTTTCACACAGGGCCATGTAGGTTCGGATTTTTTTTTTTTTTTCTCCCTAAATAATAAAAACCATCATTTAAAAACTGCATTTTGTGTTTACTTGTGTTATCTTTGACTAATAGTTAAATGTTTTTGATGATCAGAAACATTTTGTGCATTTTTTTTTTTTTTTTTAAGAATGTCATTTAGTTTTGGAGAGAAACTGATTCTCTCTTTGCCTTTGTGACTGCTTTCATCATAAGCATCTTCATGAGATTTACACGAATAAATGAAAATCTGCAAGTGTTCAACACAGGAGCTCTTAAGGTGATTGAGACGAGCCGCGAGTGTGAAATTGCGTCACCACAATTGCTTGAATTGTGAAATCGCACACATGTGTGTTATTTCACAATTCATGTTTGAGTCTTCTGTGTTCTACAATGTAAAAAAAAAAAAAAAAAAAGACTCAAATATGGGTCCATGTCTGAAACCTTTGAGTGGTAGCTTAATCAGATGTTGAAGAACCACAAGATGAACGAACACACTCGTCTATGATATTTTATTCAGTGAATTATTTTTAGACAAGAAATAAAAAAAAAAAAAAAAAAAAAAGACTTTACTACTAACACTAAATGTGCTCTGATTAAATTTATTATTGAGGAAAGTATGTAGTAAAGGTCAATTTCAGAAGGATCATTGGTTTTCCTATGATCCTTAAAGCAGATCCAGTGAAATAAATCAAGATTTATACATGTCCCTGCACCTGTAACTGAACTTGCTGTCAGCTTCTTGAGATGAAAACTTTGTGCTGATGCCAGAAAAGTAATTTCATGACAAAAGAGCAATAAATGTTTCAGTGGTATCTCTGGATATTTAAAAAAGTTAAGGTTCAGGTAAATAATCACAGGTTCAAGGTAAATAATCACACTTATCACACCTTCAATTCCGGGATATTAGAATCAGATTAGATGCCACTGCTTAGAACCTCCTGAAGGTGGAGGTGCAGGAAAAACCTGTTTTAATGAATCCTGACATTGAGATTTTGCCTTTATAAAAAGTGTTGGTGTGAATTGTTCAGGGGGTTTTAAACTTCAACATATGACCTGCTGTCTTTCATTAAAGGGCTGAATAAAGATGATAAGCACACTAGAAAATTAATCAAGGAAAGGTTTAATAACCATATACTTTGTACACGCACATTACCTTTTTATCTTTAGGCATTGTACCAAAGAGAAATACAGTATTTGCTAATTCACATACGTTCTGTTGGGGTTACTTATCAAATGATATTTGATATTCTGCTCATAACATGCTCTGAATTGAATTGGTCTCTATGAAAAGCTCTATGTGGATCAAAAATGAGCAGAAGTTTATTTCAGCATTAAACTAAATGAATGATCATAAGTACTGTAAGTGCTGCTGGGATTGTTCTGATGAATTATTGGAATTGTAATAGTTTGCGAGTAACATTGCTATAGGAGCAGTGGTTAGCAAACTAACTAGAAGACTAGTAAAAATGTAAAATGAGCTCTTTGGATTACCGTTTCACTGAAGGATGTGGTCATTTTATTAACACCAAAGGTGGCAGTATTGTGCAAAACATCTTGCATACTACCAATAATAGGACTTGCATGCATTTTAATTAATAAATATTCACTTTAGTATTGTCTAGTAATTTTATATTATATTATATTTACATATAAAGATTAATAACCATATTTATCTTTAAGGCTGACATGTTGCCTGAATTGCATCATAATTATGGGGGGTGAATATGATCTGAAGGTCCGGAGCGGTAGCAGTGATCTGTTAAAGCTATTATCCTTTTGGAGTTGGGTCTCTGTGTGTATTTTAGATGTGTGGGGCTGATAAATCACATTGTAATAACAGACATCAGCAGGTATGCGGGATTACGCATGTCAGGGCTAGTGTTGGGGATTCGTACCAACCGTAAATCTGATTGGTGCCTGCCGAGTACGTGAGAGTGCTGCCTGGCATGTGATTTAGAGATGAGTGTCTCATCCCTGATTTCATGCCTTCTCTTTTCATTGAGACTGAACACAGTAGCAAATAATGTCTTCCTCTATAGGTGTTCAAAAGACCAGCACCAGCGCTCCAGATTGGTGCCTGGTAATCAGTGAGATGTGAATTGTTGGTTTTGTGCTCGCACAAGATGATCTTCCATGTTTTCTGTTTCACAGAACCCAAGGTCTGGTCTGTGGTACCAAACAGAATACTGAAATAGAAATTAGTTGTGCTCAAAAACACCTATACTAAGATTGATTAGGAGAAAACAGCTTTATTATTGCTGGCCTTTTAGCCATAATGACAAAAATTGGGCATATGCCCAGGTTGAAATACCTTGGACTTTTGTCACCCGTGTGTGTAAATCTCTTTCATGTAAAACAAGTTTTGGTGTCTGGATACTGGTTCCTAGGTTCCTGCGTGGCACGATTTCATGGAAACGGCCCTGCCATTTGTATAAATCAGAAATTTAACAGACCAGGCAATGGTTTTCTTCTGCAACCTGTGTTTTCCGACAGTTCCTTTAACATGCAAAGTGTGGTTATTTTAGCAGTTGCGGCCTTCCTGTCAGCAAGAATAACTCATTTTCCCCTGGCCTCTCCTTAACCCCTAAAAAGCCTATTAAATATAGCCTGCAATATCGTGACTGGTTGTCTGTATTATTCTTAAGTTGAAGAAATAAGATGATTGTAGTTGTAGTGTTTTATGCATCAAAGCAATTCATTGTTTAGTAAAATTCTGTGCGTTCTGTGCAATTTGGTCCTGGCCTTCCACCTCCATCCCTTCTATAGTCACTTAAGTCTCTTATCTTCCAGGGTGTGGTTTTTCTTGAATTAAAAAAAAAAAACAACTTAATTTATCCATGTATGAGCCATGTATTCTAACGTTCTCGTCGAAGAACAATCTTCCCAGATAATTTACGCACAGCGTCTTACCCTAGCAAGCCACACTGTATTAAAACTGAAAATGTAGGAGGGTCCAAACGATGATTTAAACTCGTCTCAGAATTACACACGTACACAGCTTGAGTCTGAATCTCTGTTCCAATTTACAACCTTGCAGAAAAGTCAGAGGCGACCGCCAGCCATCTGGACCCACACCTCCCCTCCTGAACAGTCATTTCTGTTCAGACACCAAGAACAAGGTGTCCAGTACACCGCTGTGGGCATGTCAGAATCAAGTTTATGCAGCAGTCAAAAGCCCCTCGCTGCCCTCCAGCTACTGCCCTGTAGCCAACAGGTCCCATAATGCTTGTTCTTTGAAGCTCCATGTGTCTTCACTTGCAACAAATGCAGGTGCAGCAACGACCCAAGCTGGACCAGGGTGCTCCTCCGGCAACATCCAATAAAAGTTCCGACTCGAATGCAAATAATACTGAATTGGCTATAAAACTCTCCTGGTTTTCTCACCTCAACATCTGCCCAGCATATGAAGAGCTGGATGGGCAGCTGTGTGGCGCTCTTCACAATTGAAGGCCTAGCCATTGGGTCAGTGCCTTTCAGAAGTTGTGTCTGTTTTTAAAGCCTGTAGTAACTGAGCACCAGGATGGTGCAATTTTCGCAAAGTTCAAAAGCTGCAAGAATCCACAGTGTTTTCCTGGAAAACACTGGCTCAAGGAGATTGAGTTGAATACGCAGTGATACGCAGTGATGCAGGGATCTTTTAAGGGACTCATGCAGTTGTATTAAAAAAAAAAAAACACTTTTCAATATGATCATATTCACACAAACATGCTATTATAATTCCACAGGGAGGCGTCACAGACATTGAAGAACAACTGTGTAGCCTACAACACAACCAAAACATGAAACCAAGTGCTGTTCTGTACTTCATCAGGTGTTTTTATTTATTTACTTATTTTTTTATTATTTTTATGAACTGTTATTTTCGGAATCATTTGTGGAATATAAACAAGGAGATTACAGGCAGACCTGTTATATAGCTGTTTAATAGTTGTGCAAGGTGTCTGTGGCTATGAGAAAAAGTTTTCTTTACAAATGCATAGTGCTCATATAAACAGTCATAGAACAGTAATCATAGCATTCTGCACAACGTTGTGCAACTATGTTTGCAACGATGTTCGCTCTTGTTTTTGGTGTGGCCAGAACTGGTCCTGCACTTTGCTGGCCAGATAAAACATTCCTGTTCCTATAGGATCCCGTGATTTAAAAAAGCAGCGTGTAAAACAAATCATAGCTTCAGACGGGATGCTGCTCATCATCGCTGGGGTGGGGTCCAGATCGGTTTTAGGAGTGTGATTTTTTTTTTTTTTTTTTTTTTTTTTTTTGAGCAACGTTTCAAACTAGTCTGTGCCGGCTTAATGTCTTTAGATGGCACGAGTGCTAAAATTAGCAGTCCAAACACGACCCTGGGTTGGGTTCTGGTCGTGCCTGTCAAACATTTAGCCTCACATTAGTCCCTCTGGGGTCAAAAGTGACTGACATATTTAGGAAAATGGGGGGTGGGGGGTTGAATGTAGACCTCACACAATGGGCCCATGCTGAAGTCCTAGAAGTTTCTGAAAGCTCAGAGGGAAAGAGAAGAGATGTGATGGGAGCAAATGCATCCAGTTCCTTTTTGTCTTGACAATTCTTCCCGAAAAGACGTGGCAGACGTCCAACTCAATAGTACTGTAAACTATTCATGTGGCACATGAATGTCTCAATTAGTTAGTCCGCTGTTAGTTAGTCTACAGTTTAAACTTTAATTAAAAAGTGTCTTTTAATGCCTTTTTTCCGACTCCGAAATGAAACATGGCATTTTCACTGGTGCAGTTGTAAGCAGCTGTCAGCGGGAGGAAACAACAGCCCGCGTCTTCTGTTTGCGTGTAAACATATGGTGCCCGTGGCCGCGGGCGCTTGTCTCATTGGTTGGTTGTAATAATGAACAGAAATGCCGTCTGCTCTGCATGTGACCGCAATTGCAGCGTAACTGAAACCAGACGATTTTATTTTACTATCGTCAGTGTTCCGTGTGTACGTACACAACTTCACTGGGGTACTGGTTTGCTAATGAGGGGCGATTCCAAATGCATCCAGGTTCTGCTGACTAATGTCCTAGCAGAAGAGACCTATGGCTTTTTAATAGGCTAAAGCTCTTTGTGCCCCCCCCCCCTCCCTTTGTGCCTGCCCTCACCAAACAAGGAAACAACCAGACAACCTCTGCTTTAAATGAAAATATATCTGTACAGTATGCAATGGGGCAGTGGTGGCCAAGATGTTAAGGAAGCGGATCGAGTCCGAGCTGCTGAGGTGCCACTGAGCAACGGCGCCTGTCATGGCTGCCCACTGCTCACCAAGTGAAAAGCAGAGGACACGTTTTGTTGTGTCACCGTGTGCTGTGCGGCAGTGTTTCACAATGACAATCACTTCACTTTCACTTATACAGAGCCATCCAAAAGATTAAGGTAATTTGGAATTGACTTGGTTTAGAACCAGGGTCAGCAACCTTCAACACTCAAAGAACCAATGGTTCAGTTCCATCAGGACTATCAAGGTCTGACACTTACAGACTGGGCAGCCACAAAGCTCTCAATTCCTCAAATCTGAAGACAAGGAGGTCAAGGAGGGTCAAGTAGTGTCAGAGGGAGGGTTGGGGTCAGGGCTCAGTCAGAGACACTAGTAACACTTGCAACACTCTAATTGACTACTCAACTAAAGCTACATGCTCACATGTATAATATAACATTTTATTAGGTTTTCATTAACATTAACATTTCACCTTGGAATTGCAATATTTTGTTGTGTACAGGTGTCAGATCATGGTAAACATGTCGGATTTTATAAGTGAATTGTTTTATTTTTGCAAATTGGTTTATGCATTACTAGCATGTGTGGACGCACAGGCATAATTGAGCCTGAATGTGTTTGTAACTGAGTGTGTGTGAGTGAGTGTATGCGTCATAACAGAGGATAAGGGAGAAAGCAGATGAAACGCAGCAGCATCCAGAGTGGATTCTCCAGTGCAGCAGCTGCTAAAGGAATCAGGTATAAAGACCCCCCCCCATACACACACACACACACACACACACACACACACACACACACACTGATTCATTTAAAGATACAAGCACAAAAAAAGTTTCACACATGACCAGTGAACACACAAAAAATGCTACACACAGTACATGCACTGCATTGCACACTGTTATATATCTTCGCCATCACTTCCAGCTGATGAGGTTTGTCACCAGTGTTGATGCCCGGACAGCTCTTTTATTCTGTTTTAGCTTGACCTTTGACTCTGGAAGGCCTTCACCATTTGTTTCATAAAAATGTGCATTCTCCTAGTTCTCCTATTTCTTCTTGAAATTGTGTCATCACAGGTACCTCAGAAAAAACAGTCAAATGTTCTGTCCTCACATATGGCAGATTAAACATGTTTAATATCTTCTCATAAATGTACATGCTACACTGGGACAAACTACAGCTGTCTGACAGTTTGAAAGACATCTTATTCAAGTCAAATCACCATTTCTATTAATCATCCATTCTATAGAATTTTAAAAAATCTAAGAGAATGAACAGCTACCAGGGTCAGCATTTTACTCGCTGTGGGGGCTTAATACAGAAAGGAAGTCAGAGCGGAAGGACAGAATAGCTCCAGATGTCCAAATCCTGCTGTCTGAGATGTGATGATGAGCACAGGAAGTGAGGGACATCTCTCACCGTGATGGGGTTCACAGGTTCGGAAGGGTGGAGTCAAAGTATGGGGAGGAGGACAAAAAAAAAATGGATCCTGGGGATTTAAACCAGGAATGATTATCAAGTCATTTGAGATGATATGTGCTGTCGTGTCTGTGAAAATGTCTGTTCTTTTGCCTTTTTCACCTGTTACACCATTACTGAGATTTATACAGAGGGGCAAAAAAGTTTTTTGGCAGCCATTGACTGTGCAAGTTGTCCCACTTAAAAAGATGAGAGGTCTGTAATTTTCATCATACTGCGAGAGACCGAATGTAAAAGAAAATCCAGGAAATTACATTGTATGATTTTTAAAGAATTTAAAAAGTTCACCTCAATAATTTGTAATGTAACCTTGGTTGGCAGTGACAGAGGTGAAACGTTTCCTGTAGGTCTTCACCAGGTCTCCACACACTGTAGCTGGTAATTTGGCCCATTCTTTCATGCAGATCTTCTGAAGAGCTGTTTTTGGGGCTGTTTGCTGGGCACAGATTGTCTATTGGATTGAGGTCTGGAGACTGACTAGTCCACACCAGAACCTTTCGAGTGCTGCAGGTTTGATTTACTTGGTGTGTTTCTAATAGTAACCTTTGTTACAGTGGTCCCAGCACTTTTCAGGTAATTAACTAGTCCTCCCATGTTCTGGGCTGTTTCCACACTGTTCTCAAGCTCATTTGTACCCCACGAGGTGAGATCATGCATGGAGCCCCAGGTCGAGGGAGATTCTCAGTGATCCCATTTTCCAAAAATTGCTCCAACAGTCGATCTCTTCTCACCAAGCTGCTTGCCTATTGTAGATCTGACCAAGGTGCCATTAATACAGGTAACGAGTGAAGGATATAAATGATTCTTAAAGAAGTAACTGGTCAGTGAGGGACTGTATTTTTTGCTGCGTTGTAGGTGCTAAATACTCATTGCACCATTATAAAATAAATTATTTAAAAAAATTATTTTTTTTTTTTGCCCTGAAGTGTAGCTATGATGAAAATTACAGACCTCTCTTGTCTTTTTAAGTGGGACATCTTGCCCAGGCAGATCACATTATTTATGGTGTTTGCACAATAATAATAATAATAGAATAATAATGGCTTGCGTTAGAGTAGTGATATTGTGAGATTTTGTCACTCCCTGCCTGCCAATCAGAAAGCAGAGTTTGAACTATATACATCATTCTAGAACAAGAAAGAATATGAATATAATAACAGAAGAAATAGTCAGACTGTTGTCTGGCGTGTTTTTCTAAGTCGTCGTTTTTTTTTTTCACCACTGTGTACCTGTGTGTTTCCGCTTCCACATCCCCCATCCCTGCCTTTCCCTCACCTCCCTCATAAGAAGCCAGTGAGGTCAGTGATGTGGGCGGCAGGATGAAGGCTGATATGGAATCTGCGCCGCATAAACCTGTCAGACGGCAGCTGCGGTTGATGGAGAGCGCCGAGGAGGAGGAAAAGGTCTGGATGGGTGCTGCGTCCTCTCAGTGAGATCCGAGTGGACGCTACTCACGAAACATCCGTTGGCGAGGGAGAGGAAAAGGCCATTTACCTTCAGATGGCCATTAGTTAGGGGTTTTATGAGCTGTTCCATATCGCTGCACTGCATTTCGTTCTGGGAGATTCTGTTACATCATTAACGTGCCGGATATGAGCTTCATGGTTGTCTACAGTAGCCGTGTGCTCGGGTGGGTTGCTTTATCCATCATGGAAAAAAGAATGGGGGGAAAAAAAAAGAGATGTCCCTGACAAGACAGACCCCAAATTTACTGCGCACATTAACCTCACATTAATTTAGCGTAGACCATTATGGGCCACCTTTCATTTTCGCAGCCCCCCCATAATTTCTCGTATGACATTCCAGGCCAGATTGGTGCGGCAATTACGTAAATTCATTGTTGCTGTGTTTTATGGGGCAGTGGTGGCCTAGCGATTTAAGGAAGCTCACTTGTAATCGGGATTAAAACCGGCAACCTTCCGAACTGCCAAGGTGCTCTGAGCATAGTACCATCCCAACAAACACATCTCACCGGGGCCTTTCATGGCCACTCACTGCTCACCAAGGGTGATGGTTAAATGCAGAGCACATATTTCATTGTGTGCACCATGTGCTGCGATGTGTTTCACAATGTCAATCACTTCACTTAAGAAGCAGAAGTCATTGTCAATCAACGCATCACACAAACTCTTAGGTGATGTACTTCATTTTAAGTTACTCTTTATTTAAGTGTTACTCTAAAGTTAGGAAAACATGGGTCTTCACGTGAAAAAATGACTTGTCTGTCTCATCTGTTTGGCCCGAGTGAAAGATCAGTGTTATAAACGTTTTCCACACCGCTGTGATCAAGGCGTGCTTGTTTATTTGTGTTGGAGAGCCCGATCCCTCCTAGTGTTTCACATGTCATTGAATCCATGTGCTCCTTAAACCTTTCTCTTTTCTCTCTTTCCCATGCTCCCAGGTCACTGTGTGTACCTGTGGGTGTGCATTTATATATATATATGTGTGTGTGTGTGTGTGTGTGTGTGTGTGTGTAACAATTGTCTTTCTGTTCGTGGAGCCTCAGGGTGAAACTGTCTACCTCTGGACTTGTGTTCTCTCTGGAGCGTCTGGTCTGCTCTGTCATCAGGGAACCAGTGGTAGGATGACACTGAGAGTCAGCAGCCCTGTATTTCCCTGCATGTTCTGCCCTTTTTCCAGCTAGACGACTGTGGATGCAGAGGGATGGGGGTAGAGGGGAAGCCAGGAAGACAGGATGCATTTTTTGGTTTCCTGTGATGCTTCCCCTGCAGGGAAATTTGATGGCCCGTTGTTGGCTTGTTTAGTTGAGAATGTGGTTTGTACTGTAGGACATGTTAGCTAATATTACAATTTCAAGGTTACAGCCAAAGTCATTATGTGTCCTGTTGTACTTTTGCATTAGCATCATGAAATCATAATATACACATAGAAGCTTCCAAAAAACACACAAAGATCATGACTCAGAAGGTCCCTAAAGACGCTCTTCAGGTCCTTTTACCGGAACAGAAATACCAGTGCAATTAAACACGTTAAACAACTTAAACAACAATATGCATAATAACGAATTAACATTAAGACATTTTGTTCAATCTCTTGTGATGTTTTTCCTTGGAAGGTCTTTTATTGTATTAGCAGCAACAGAAGCATTCTTTACTGACAATGATATATATATTTGAACAATCTTCCAATATAAAATATTGAAGCAAACTACAGAAATCAGAAAACCCTTGGATTTAACATAAATTGAGCTAATATACAAAGGCATGGAATCATTATGTAACCTCCCCCCCCCCCTTTAGCTTATTTTCATTTGACTGGGTTCATAGGACTTTTGTCCTTTTTTTGTTTAGGTGTTCATTTTTACATAAAGATGACCAATCATTGCAATTAATTTTGTAATGTTAACACCACATCTTTTTTTTCTCCTCGTGCATGTCTAATGTCTGAAATTTTTTTGTCTTTACAATTAATTGTAATTAATTATTTTCCAAAATTGTGAATATTTTAACTGATTGACAGCTCTAGTATTAATCCATAAACGTTAAGTTCACATTAAACTTAGTGGTAAAACTAGTATTTGAATAAGAAACTCACTGCATGAGTGAAATATGCCTGGTAATTTACTGAGGTCTGTTATATTCACAGAACACATTGTGAATAATCAGAATTTATTTACTGAGTGTCCTTCTGCATGCTGGGTTTCCTGGAGCACTCCTGTCGTTCTGCCACCCCAGGCCTGAGAGATGGTGCAGAATCCATCTGGACAGTCCAAGGTTGCAGATTATCCAGACAGGCGACCCGTCTCATCAAGCCAGCAGGGTGCCCCCTCTTTGATGTCCCACCCTAGGAACCCAATCCACCAATGATTACTCAGGAAGACCGAGAAAAGCTGGATACCAAACGCCAGATAATTACTAAAGCGGGAACACAGGCCAGCGCGGTCATTACAGGGAGACATTAGCCATAATGCTTTCCCCATATGCCCCGAGGCGCACTGTACCATAAATGGAAAATAATTAAGACTTGGACTTTGCAAGTGGGATGAAAAGAATGGTAGAGCTTGAGGTTTCTAATGACTGCGTAGAACGCAACTCAGACTAATGTGGCCCTTCAGATAGGAGATTTTAACCTTCTGGAGAATTAAAATGACGCTTTTATTGAAATGTCCCATTTGTAATGTAAACAAGCTATGGTTGGAACTCTGAGCACTCACTGCACCTTTGTAACACAAGATTTATGTCTGAAAAAATGCATGTTTTCTTTTGAGGAACGGCAATTTGAGCTAAAAAAAAATTACACACCAGGTATTAAAAAAAAAAGCTTGATTTACACTAACAACCGAGTGATTACCCCGCTAATGATGCAGTTTGGTGAAAACGATGGAGAAGTCATCTGTTATCGCCGTAATTTTAAGGCCTTTGGAACATTAGGGGCGTGGAGTTTACAAAACGAAGCACTTCAAAGGGCAACCATGAGCCAGCATTCATGACGTGAACGCGCCTGTGACGGATCGTTTCAAAGCCCCTCCAGCGAATGGTCGGGCATACAGGTAACTAGTGGATGTTTAGCTCATGGACGTGTGCAATGGCATGGTGGTGGTGGGGGGGGTGAGGAAGTAACACAATGAGAAGAAGGACCCATCAGGTCCCTGGATCTGGCTCCTCTTCACCTCAGTCGGCATTAAAGTCGTTTGAATTTGTTTTGCCTAAAGGAGACATTTTGTCTGGTCAAGTAACAGGTTGCTGTATCTGTATCACCAGGATATCCCTGATATCAACAGGGGGACACGGAAATACCATTGTTTGCTCGTATGCTGTGTGTAAACTCAGATTATATTGTTTTCAAGTGCGTCATGTCCAGTATTTCAGGGGTCTCGTTGACCCATCTGTCCTTCTGTCCAATGGACGCCCTCGTAGAAATGTACATGACAACTATGAATGGAGTACAAAGGGAGGGTGGTGACCATGTTCTATTTACAACACCACAGATGTCAAGGGTTCACTTCCTACCAGTTCATGGGTCGGGGGTCGTCTTTTTGTGGACATACAAAGTGATTACAATGTCCAATGCTGTCAGGTCTGCAGTGTTTCTACAGTTTGATGTAACTGATATAGCACATCAAAATAATTGTACATTTTTGTTCTTTCTTTCTTTTCTTCTGTAACTGTACTTTTCTCCATGCTGCAACTCTTTGATGGGAGTGAAAACACTGTCTGAACTGATGGATGCTCATTAGGAACCGCCCCCCTTTCAACTCCGTAATGAAAACATGCAGCAGGCCCTCTCAGACCCTTGATAATTACCCACAATGCAACAGCCGCGGAGTGTTTACGTCTCTGTCAGACATCAGCCTGTGAACTGTCACCTGCATCTACTCTCCAGCCAGGGTCAATCTGTCACAATCCCACTGGGGACTGGTGCGGTTTCAGATTCAGCAGCATTTAGATCCATTTCAGTCCTGAAAGGAAGAATAAAATCAATATATCAATTCTAAACACAAAAATCATCTTCTGACCTCTGCAGTGTTCTGCTTTAATTCCAGTTATCCCAGCAGCACTGGAAACATCATTTGCTGGGTCAGCAGCAGGACACGCTTCATACGGCCTTTTTCAGTGCCGCCCGGGTGCAACCAAGAGACTTAAAGTATCTGAGCTCACAGGAATGACTGTGAGAAAAATCCCACCCCCCTGGATTTGAAGAGCGGCTCAGACATTAATATATGAGAATAACGTACAGAATTAATTTGTTTGTTTGCAGGCGGAATGAGAGGTTAATTACAGTCACTCATCAATCTGGGAAAATAGGACCTAAAAAAAAATTAAATAAAAAACCCAGAATGAAGGAAGCTCTGGCACCCACAAACATCAGCAGCAGTCTGTGGAACATCGGGCACCTGAGTCAACATGACTGAATATGTATGTGGACGTAATGACAATGTTTGGGCCCAGCGGGTTTGGAAAGAAACGTGCGCTGTGGCTTCAATTAGCTGCCCATTGGTGTTCATTGAACGGAACCACCCTCTCCTTGAGGCTGCTGTGGTGAGTGTGTGTGTGAGTGTGTGTGTGCGCACGCGTGCACGCATTCATCGAAGAAAACCAAGACACATGCCACCTGATTAGCCCCACGTTCTCCCTGCTACTGGTGTGGTCCTGGTGGGGCAAACAAGGGGGGAAAGGTTTTCACCGGGAGCTCATTTTCTGTAGAGTGGTGAGCCAAGCAAGCAATTAATTAGCTCAGTTAAGTTGTTAAATGAAGTGAATGAAATGAAAAACAGGAGCAGAACGAGTCCCAGGAGAGAGAAGGGGGCATTTGTACAGTGGTCTACAGAAGCCTGCAGTACCGAGAGACCGAAAACCTGGTAAATTAAACTCATCTAAATTTATTTCCACCTTCAATTAAATACAGAACAATTTCCACATAATAATAATTTAAAGGGGGCCCACGTCAGAACCTGACTTGTCAGGGTGATCCGGGTCCGTGTTTAGTAGTTTTTTTTGGTTTTTCCTGCCATGCCCTGCAACCCAGTCAGTGTCAACAGCTGCTCCTTCTTTCTGAAGAAAGAAAGCTAAATCAGGTTGGACTCCAGAGACAGTGGTGGCCTAGCGGGTATGGATCAATGTGCTTTTTTCCTTCCAAACTCAGTACTTCA
Organism: Denticeps clupeoides; assembly: GCF_900700375.1. Lineage (NCBI taxonomy): Eukaryota > Metazoa > Chordata > Actinopteri > Clupeiformes > Denticipitidae > Denticeps > Denticeps clupeoides. The sequence continues at coordinate 7,086,709 of NC_041714.1, forward strand.
CTTCTTTAGATCTGTATAGTTTATTAATTTTAGACCATGACAAAACTGCAGCACTGTTTTCCTTCTTGGAATGGGTGTAGCCTGTCTATTTACTCTAGTTTACTCTCCACCCTAAAAACCTTCTGGAACAGCCAAAAAATAAGAATAAAAAAAAAGAATGTGCTGGTCTTAACATCTCAATTGTATTTTCAGATTTGGTTTTTTATTATAGGGCTGGAAAACTGTTCTATCCTCCACATTATTGATCCTGTTGTTTAACCCACTCGAGGGGCTAAACTATTCCTCCACACCCACTGACCTTCAGTGATTTAATTTTTTTGGAAAAATTCCTTCATTTAACAGGCTCTTTCTACTGATCTCCTTTTTGAAGGTTTTCCCAGTGGAATTTGCTTATTTCCACAGAGGAGGATGCAGTGGACTTTTCCTCCTGTGGTGTCATTGATCTGAACCCAGGTGATTTAAGGCAGATCTGGCATGGCCCATTCAGGTTCCCTGGTTTGGAGAGTTCTGCACTGGGGTCCTAGCACTTTTTCTGACCTCCAAATGTCCCCCTGCACCGTGTCCCACCCACTTGGCTCCTGTGAGTCCGGTGTGAGTTTTTCTGGAGAAATGACTACATTCTTCCTTTATAGCCTTGAGAAGCTGAACCCAACAGCTGACCCTGTAGATGTGATCTCCCACCCAGCACTGTTGGCCGGCCAGCCGGTGTGGAGTCTGGGTCTTATACTCTGCCTTCCACACAGTACCATGAGCTTCAGCAGAGGGAACGTTCAGTCTCACCTCGTTGTTCAAAAATTTTCTAGTCAGATTTAACCACAGATGATGTAAAATGGTTTGGTGCAGATGGAAAACATTTAACAAAATAAGATTTCAAATAAAAAACACTGCAAATAGCTTTTTCATTAAACATGTATTTCTTTGAGGGACAGAATTGGCTTTAAAGTTAGAAATTTTTATTTTATGCAAATGTATAGTGATCAAACCAAATTAGAACTTTATGTAGCTCTTCCAAAATGTGGTCCAGGTGAGCAAGGATAAGAAACATCTGTCCAGGGTTCCATGCTCTTATCAGTAGCTGCCTGGTTGCTTTAATGTTTAAATACTAACCACAGCATTAAGGGCTTCAGATGTGGAAGATGGGAAATAATGTGAAAATGATTTGGAAATATTTTGGAACATTTTCAAATGATTACAAATGACCAAGCAAGTTTCTCCCAACACAGGCAGGCAATATTCATGTTTTTTTCTAATGCGGTTTTTTTTTTGTGGCCTACACAAAAAATGTGTTTTTAAATGTGCTATAAAAGGTTCTGATAAAATGATGCAGTTCAAGGATTCTTCATGGTCACACGTTGGGAAACTCAGGAAGGGGATGTGTCTCAATGGCACAGACACAGTGTCTCAAATCACGTACTCTGTCCCATGCATTCTTATTATAAATACTATCTCAAGGCTACAGCTCTTCGGGCTTTTCTGCACCTCCAAATGGGGGAAAATGTTTTACAAAATAATTGATCGGTTGGTCCTGGTTATAAGAAGAATGAATGGTTCCACAATACTTGCAAATACTTATTGTAGTAATTTGTAGTAAAATGCAGAATTGATAAAGCACGAGAGGAGCAGCACAGCTTTATCTGAAGACTGTTGTATCCTAGAGTCTGAAAAACCTGACCACATGTTGCATCATGCAGCAGCAAATTCCTTTCTTGTTGCAGCCAATTTATTTATTTTTTGTGCTGGGACACATGAGACGCGTTTAGGATTTTGTGACTAGAAAGGGTGATTGTAAAATCTTGGTCTGGTTACACTAAGCTGGAATTGGCAGAGACCGACTATTACTGGTTTGTCAATGAATGCTGATATCTGTGAACAGGGAGGCACTTTTCCTTTTGTCTGTCTCAGGACTGCGTGGAAGCTCCTATGAAGTTACCAGAGCTGCCCCTGATTATGCCAGCGACACATGAGACCGCAACCCTGCATCACCACGGCTGAAACGTTCAAGGAGTTTTACTGTCAGCCAAGCCATGGTATTTTCTGGAGTACAGATACAACACAACGCAAAACTAGGACAAGACAATAAAACTGTAAGGAAAAAACTATGCCACTAAACAGGGCAAGTGATAAGGAGGATTTATGATGAAAATTTATGATGAAATATCTTCATCAACTAACATTTTTGATGTGATGAGGTTATATATATGATGATCATGTGACTATAGCTGTAACAAAATATTTCATGTAATATTGTTGAATAAAAAAACAAGACTAAATAAACATGGTTTAAAAGATAAAAACAAGACTTAAAAAGTCTCTTAATTTTTGTTGCATCAGACCAGATGAGACGTTATTTGCTGTCATTTACATTTACATTTACAGCATTTATCAGACGCCCTTATCCAGAGCGACTTACAATCAGTAGTTACAGGGACAGTCTCCCTGGAGCAACTTAGGGTTAAGTGTCTTGCTCAGGGACACAATGGTAGTAAGTGGGATTTGAACCTGGGTTTTCTGGTTCAGAGGCGAGTGTGTTACCCACTAGGCTACTACCACCCATTTAATCACGTCACTGTTTCTGTCTCTCATTTGTTTCCACAGATGATTTCATTTTTTTTCAATATGCAAATAAACCATTAATTAGATTTCAGAATACTTGTGGTGGTTTAGCTCGTAGCTGGGAGAAAATGACTAAGTGATCTGTGGACACACTTTGCGATGGAGTGGAAAAGAAAACCGAATGTGTGATCGAAAAAAAGGGAATTAATCAGATGGTCTTCCATGTCTGGAATGGATGTAGAGTATTCTTGAGTCTAAAAGGTAACAATAATATAATAATAAGATAACCTTTATTAAATTATGAAATTGGTTTGACTGCTCTACTAGGTACTTGTAATAGATTGATAGGGATGATGGCATTACTTAAAAGAAGAGACTTTAAGTAATTCTCAGACCTTCAGTTGAGACTAAACTTGACTACACTAAAAAACCTGAAGAGACATGACTATGACATAACACACATGAGGTTATGTAATAAACAAAAAAAATGTAGCAAAAAAGACATTAAACCAGGGAGCTTTTACTTTGATTGGACCATTTCAAACTTCTCTTCACCACCTCAATTTAGACAACGGGCACTGTTTCCTGCAGTCCGGAAGGTTTATGGTGAACACTTTCTTATCATTCACTCATGTTATGAGCATCTCATCAAGCGGCTTTTGATGATTACAGTAGTGAATAAAGCATGCAGTCAAAGGAAAAAAATGTGTTTTTCGATTAGATTCTTCAAAATCCATGAAACATGATTGGCAGATTGCCAGTCTAATTTTCTTTCAGACTTCCTCCTGAACGCCAGGCTTAGGCTCTGGCAGCACCTGTGTTACGGTGTGACTGAGGGGCATGAAGGGAAGAAAGTGTTAATTGTAACGCTCTCATCAGGGCTGGTTTTACAGGGGAATTTACTACATTTAATATGTTGCTCTCAGTCCACTCGTCGCAACACTCCCAGCATGGCCTACAAACACTGTAAACAGCTGCAACCTGCAAAGCAGAATGCTTCAGGGACTTGGCCCAGCATCTGATCAAGAGGAAATGACAGCAAAGCCTTTTAATTGGACTCATTAAAGAGAAAAGTGACAGTAAAAGCAGCCAGCTGCTCCATAAAATCTCCATCAACCCAATTTCTTCATCAGTTATTGTAGCTCAACAAAAATTCAAGTTACCATATAAGAACATTATAACAGATCCAAAAGTATCCTTAAAAAAATTCCAAAACTATAAGGTAACTTCTTGTTCACACGGTTCAGTTTAAAAAACATGAAGTTAATTAACTGATTTCCAAAAATGAAGCATTAGATGATGAAATTTGAAACAACTTTAATTAAAATAGATTAAGTTGTAATAATTCTAGAGAGAAAACATAACTTACCATCAACTTTCCATTAACAGTTTTTCATCTTTAAAATCATTCACGATGAACATTTACTTTTTGCATAATGCAAATATACCAACATAATCTTTAAATATTTTTTTATAGTTTAGTAATATAGATTATATGTTTAGACAATGTTAATGCTTATTGATGGCTGTGGCAACAATCATTAAGTCACCTCTGATCCATCATTCAGTGGCAAGTTGTCCGTTAACAATGTGACACGATATCGAAAGAGAAAACCGAAATCCGTATTCAGGTCCAGTCAGTGTTCAGTTTACACCTGCTAATGAGTGTGACTAATAAAATCCATGCAATAAATCTGAACAGATGATTGAACACAATCAGAGCAGATTTGAAACATCTAAACTGGATTTGTTCTGCTGCAGCGGTGGCGTGTCTGAGGTGAAGTGAAGCGCCGGCCTGGATGAATGGGGCGCGAGATCGTGTGGTTTTCTGGACGTTTTTCTCACTGATCCCTGCCAGTCTAATTTGTTTCTCGGAGAATTGTGATTAGCCTCGTAAATTGCTCTGATTATGAGAGGAGTTTGGCTGTTTTCTCAGCTGACAGTTCGCTCTGCGTGGCTGCAGGCTGGCAATTAACTATCCTCTCTCCGTCCCTAATGGCTAAAACATGTCCCCCGGCGCCCGTGACCTCTCGCTCGACTGGGAACCATTGCTCTTTTCAGCAAAAGGCCATGTTTGCTTAGTATGGGTGGGATGTTGTCTGGTGTGGTGGACGGTGGAGACGTGTCTGGGACGTATGCCACATTACTGTGAATCAAATGATTGCGGCTTGTCTGCTGACCCTCTTAATGTATCATCACGCTAGCAGCATGGAAAAGAACTTAAAACCCCCCCAAAAAGAGAAAACACGAGGAACGCAGGAGTTATCAAGGGACAGGTGCTAGCGAAGGTGAATTGGAATGGTCATGACATCTTAAAAGACAATTTTGTCTTTGACCTGTTTATTTAAAACATGTGCTGCTTCAATTATGATCCTTGGGCTTTAAAAGAAGAATCTCCCCCCCCTATTCCTTGACCCTCTAATCAGCCACCCCATGGCTGGGAAAAATATATATATATAAAGTCCTGGGTTTCAAACACGACTTGGGGACAAATGTGTCTGTGAGGAGAAAGTGGCTGTGAAAATCGCCTTGTTCCTTAAAGAAAGACAAACAGAGCCAGCGTGAGGCCGTCAAGACGTTTCAGCCCCTTTTTTTTTCAGACAGGGTGAGGGGTTATCTCTTCTGTGATTATACCCTGTTAAAAACATACTCATTATCTACAAATTGCTTCTTTGAATACAGGATATTACCGACCTATAATTCCACACTCAGTACACAGAACAGCAACACATCTTCTTTAATATAGCCCAAAGGAACAAACAGCATCTCAAGCGACTTTTAATAGACCTCTACAAAAGGCACGCCTAAAGGAAGGACCTCTGTGAACACAGGGAAAAGTTTGGGAAAGAGTAATTCAGAGAGTGACCCCCCCCATCAAAGTAGGTGTCACTGTAGGGGTGCTAGTGCATCATCATGATGTGCAAAAGGGCATATTTTTTAACTACAGTGACAAATACCGTGATCTAAGGAAACTGAAATGGAACGAAGTGGATGTTTTGAGGACAGTGGCTCGCATGTTGTGCAGAGTGGGGTGTTGCTGAAGACTTAGCACCAGTCATCATGGAAGCCCCCAAACTGGGAGAGCCAATGAGAGATGCCCCGGGAGATGGACCAGACTGGCGAGGTGGAGGCTTTCTTGAAGAGCATCAAAGTATTTCCTCTTTTCCATTTTTATTTAAAAAAAAAATTTTATTCGACCTCTGTGGAGGCAGCCATCAAACACCGCTGCCCGACAGCAAGCTTCCTGCCCTGTCCTTCTGAGATGAGACTCGTGGAACATTGATTTCCACGCACTTCACTTTCCTCTACAGCAGAGTTTCATTTGCACTTCTAACAGCATAAATCAAGAACAGACATTCATACAGACATTCATGCCATGAAGGTCAAGTTAAAAACTTTGCCACCGAACACAATGACTCAGACATGAGGGGTGAAAAAACAAAGCAAAACCAAAACCTAAAAATGTAGTTACTTTAATTTCTACGAACAAGCACATAATATCGTTAACCCCGACCTTGCTGTTGCTGTGTGTTGATTCTGACATTGGTGCCTTCTCCTGGTCTCCTGTTTTGTCCAATTATTGTTAGTTGTATGCATCACATGATGTAAGAGTGTGTGACAATGATGCCATGCAGCAACACACGGTACATGCATGTTTGCAAATGGAGAAGTAGACAATAATTTCATGCCAGTCTGAGCAAAAGTTCAAGGAAAGTTTATTCAGAGAAAGTGGAAGACGTCGGCTGCCTAAACGATCGTACGATTCCAAACTGTACTCATTACTTTTCCGAGACATTTTTAAAACTCCTCATTTTTATGAGCTCCTAACCGACTCCAAGTCTCACTGACCTTTTTTAATTTAGTGAAATTCATCCAAATCCCAAATGTTAATATGCGCTGGGTGATCCTCTGTTAAAATACAGTGGCTGTAACCTGCGGTATTTTTATTAGTCACCAATTTCCTTTAATGCAACGGATTTTTGTGTGAATATCTTAGAAATGCCATTGAGGGACCATGATGCTATAAAACGTATCTGGGAGGTTAAGGAATAAACCTCAGGACTGAAATTGCATTGTGAAACTTGTGCATTGCATCATGGCCCAGAATTGATTTCACAGCCTGAGGGAAGTTAAAGGCCTCGTCCAGGAAAAAGCGGCGAGTTCCAGAAAGGGTTGTGACTCCAGGTGGAAATATCCTCTCTGGAAAAAAATGCCTGAGGAGGTGGTGGTGGGGCATCTCTCTCTTTTTTTTTATTAGTCAGTGTTACCTGTTTTCACCAATAATATTTGTTATTTTCACCAGAATTATTGCAAATGTTCATGGTAGCTCATGAAAGTGAAGTGACTGTTATTGTGAAACACTACAACAAAATTAATCCTCTGCTTTCAACCATCACCCTTGGTGATGAGGGAGCAGTGTGTGGGGACGGTGCTTTGCTCAGTGGCACCTCAGTGGCACCTTGGCAGGTGGGGTTTCGAACCTGCAACCTTCCAATTATGGGGCCGCTTCCTTAACTGCTAGCCCTCATGGTGGTATTGTGCCAACAATAATGGCGGATGATGCAAAGAAGAATGATTTCAGGAAGTTTTGTCTTAACCATTTTTTAAAGCATGAAAAATACAAGGTTAAATGTATTAATGTGTCACTTTTTGTAATGTTTGTTGACTATTTCTACAATGTTCATTAAAAAGAAGTTATAGTGAATAATTAACCTTATTAATTTTTTTTTATGCTAAGAAATTATTAGTCAATATAGGTGACATGTAACAGAGCATTGTGCCCATCATTGTCATGCTGGTTATTATTAGGATGACCAGACATGTCCTCTTTTTTTTTTTTTTAGACCTGTAAGTTGCTTCTGGCCGGGTTTTAAAAATTGTCTGAGCTGATTAAACATTCATTCATGCTTGCGATGAGGTGTCCGGCTTTTCTCAAGCTCGGTTCTGGTCACACTTATTAAATATAGATTTGCCTGTTTTGCTTGGTTTTGGTGCAGGAAACTGTTGGCAAGCTATATCTGGAAACACGGTAGTTGGTAAAGGGCATTCTGCTTAAATTACCTACTGAACAGTCTCCTGCTGCTCTTTCAGACGTTTACATGGTGCCTCTGATGCATCTGGACTGTAGAAGTGGAAATGTGCTTCATAAAAATGCATTTCTTTTTTCTCCCAATTCCTAGTTGGATGTTTTATGATGCGGGAGGGATGCGCTTGTTGATGTGAGTGGACTGCATAGTTTCACCTTTAAATCTTCCGTCTTTTTCTTGGAGGACAGTGGGCAGGAGTAAAGCCCTCACCAGGAAACATCATGGATGATGGAATTTAGTGTCGGAAGTGAGGCAGGATGGAGTTGTCTGCTACACCTGTCTCCAGCTGCACCGCTCAGGGAGTTTCAACACCAGCAGGTTGAAGGAAACCAGCACACACACACACACACACACACACACACAGAGTTCACATTTTGTGTCATCCAGGATTTGAAAGTACATGGTCTGCTGAACCTCTGCTGTGTCGCTCAGTTCTATAAAAAAAGCAACTGTGTGTTGGCACAGATTTGTGTGTACTACACACATGCAGATTTAACAGAAGGATACAGCGCTGACAGTCCTGGAGACCTGCCCAACAACAAAACGGCACATTTACACACACAATTCAATCATGTTGTTCTGCAGTCAGAAAGCTGCTCTGCAACAGGCTAAAGTAAAACCTTAATTGCAATCCAAAGTTTTTTATGTGGTGGCCAAGCAGCAGCTGCTGGAGTTGCAGGTCCTATGCTAATAGGTGCCAAGTCAGCTCTTTTGGCTTAAATCATCAGGGCTGCTGAGAACTCGCCCCAGGTCCTCAGTGTAGGAAACGGGAACATTTTGTTGTCATGGTACTGGACATCCAGCAGTAGGGCTGGTCACAGGTTCAAACCCCAAAGTCACAGGTTCAAACCCCACTTACTACCATTGAGTCCCTGAACAAGACACTTAACCCTGAGTGTCTCCAGGGGGACTGTCCCTGTAACTACTGGTTGTAAGTCGCTCTGGATAAGGATGTCTGATAAATGCCATTAATGAAAATAATAAAGCATAAATGAAAATAACCTGAGCACCTTTTCTGGAACAGTGTTGGAGTGTTACATTCAATTACACTAATTTCTTTGTACATTGATTACAATATAATAATTTGCATACTGTTAAAAATATATTAATATTTATTGTTTTGACTTCATTGTCATTATATCAATAAAATGTAACTTTTATTCTGATAAGCTTTTGTGCATTTTTTTATTATGTGCATTTATTTGCATTTGCTTTATTTTTATATTAAAAGGTTGTAAGTGTGAATAAATATGTTTTCCTATGTTGAAGTACAATGTGGAAAAGCTGGATTCCCTCTTTCCTAAACTTCCTCCAACATAAGTCGTCAGCACCCCAAGTCAGGGAGATCTGCAGCAGTGCCGCTGGTAAATTAGCCCTAAAATCAACAGTGCCAGAGGCCAGTCAAAGCTCAGGTGAAACATCCACCACCAAACTGAGATGTTGGGGCTCAGAAAAGCACAGCTGTGCAAATGAGCAATCGCTCAAACGCCTCCGCTCAAATAAACCGAGTCCCGTAATGGGGCGCGGGCACCGCCGCCATTCCTCCTCTCTCCCAGCGGCCTGGTTGTTTTTTTTCTCTCGTCACCCATGCGGCTGTCGCCTCCTATCCTCACATCTGTGTGCACACACTGTGCTTTATCTGCCCCCAGGTGTGTGTGTGTGTGTGTGTGTGTGTGTTTTTCATCTGTCATTCTGCACGCTTAACCTCACCCCCACCAGGACCTGGAACCCAAAGAGAGGTTGCTGGGGTTAATGTGAGGATGAACTCAGATCCCCCTCCGGGTGGGAACCATGGCCTTTATTGGCACAGTCATCATTTCTCCATAATAGACACAAAAACACGCTGCTGCCCGGCGGTTGCCGTCACCGGACGTAATTCTGCAGGAGTATTAGGTGCTTAACCTGCGTTTGCTACAGGCAGCATGAGCGCATTCCTTATTTTAGACCAACAGCTTCCAGCGGTCTGATGATGTGGCCTTTATTATGCGTCATTATTAAATGAAATCCAGATGCCTGCTGGGCTCCTGGTTGTGCTGAGGCCACATCTACTGAACCCCTCAGTCACTGCCGGTCCCAGCAGAATTCTGTGCAGATATTTGCCCGGAGAGGTGGCAGGTGTATTCACTCATCGAGATTTTTTTTTTTTTGCTCCTAAATGATCTGTCCGTAAGAGCTGGAGGCTTGTAATTTAATTTGATGTGCATGTCAGCAATACTTTAATATGCAGAAGAAAATGTTGGAGGGTGGAGCGCAGGGCTAATTCTGGGAGTGTGAGAGAACCGCATGACCACAAGAGCCCCGAGGAGAGGACAAACCACCTCATATACACACACACACACACACACACACACACACACACACAAACATTCACGTACATACACACACACTCATATGTTCATCAAACATATAATTACACATGTATGCACAACAGCTGTCTGCACACACAGATTGTATAAAAGCACAGAGACAATCACATGTATCTAAAACACACAGGCGCAACCATGTTCATATATACACATTTGGGCTTTGCATATGGCAAATGGTCATGTGCACACACACATACACACACACAGACAATGTTAGCCACATTCCGGAAGCTTCATCGTCAGCTGGATAAAGCAAAATCCTACTGGATGACCCTGTCCAGCTCACTCCAACAGTCAGCTGACCAGCTGTGGCGGTGGTACTGGATGGGGAGGATGGGTGCAGACGGGCTCTCCCTCATTAAACAGGCCTGCTGGGTGCACCGCGTGACACGGCCACCACGTAATGATATGGCGAAGCAGGATGGGGAGTAGTAATTTTAATATTTAAAAGACTTGGCAGGCCACTGATGTGGTGGAGCAGCAGATAAAAATGATGGGGTGGAGAGATCAAAAGATCATCTGGAGGGTCTGTTGCTCAGAGTGTCTTCTGCAGGATTCTCCCAATGTTCTTTCCCACTGCTGTGTACGTGTGTGTGTGTGTGTGTGTGTGTGTGTGTGTGTATATATATATATATATATATGTTTGTTTTTTTGTGGAAGGTCATGGCTTTCCTTTCAGTGCATCACATGCAGCATCTAGAATTCATGCATGCAGCATGAACCCACAGAGAAAAGGTGTTTTTTTTCAATCATATTCAATTCAAGCCAACTGTATAACATGACAGACAATGTATAAGACAATATAATATTTCAAACCTTTTACATTGTCTGTTATGTTATACAGCTGGCATGATTATATATATAGAGATGTCCCCTGGTGTCCTTAATGCCATATTTAGATAAAAAAATCATACACACACACAGACACATTATAATATAGATTATAATTAGATGACTAAATATGGCAATAAGGACAGCAGGGAACATCTCTTCTGTGCCTTCATTTGTCTTGCTTTTCAGCAGTTGCAACTAAAGAGAACAAATGAGCAATGGAATAATGAAAGGAGGCTGGGGTCAGTGCTGATGATTAATTTACTTTTAAAACCATCATAAGCCGTTAAGGATTCCAGATTAATCATTAACGTTAACAACCGTACATCAAACGCACAGACAACGGCGCTGCTTCAGTCCATGGGCTTTATATTAAATGCACATGTGCTGCCGGCTGCAGGGGTTTTCTGCAGGCACACATGTGAAATATCGGTGACAATTATCCCTGGGTGTGGACAGATCTTATGAGAACGTCTCTCGTGGCCACCTGCTGTAGAACTTAGCGAAACTCCCCCAGATTCAACATAAAGCGGTAACGTGCAGTAAAACCCCTGAGAATGTGAACGCGAGCGTTCTCCGGTGCATGTGGTTGCGCCGTCTGTATGGCCTTTTGCCGCCGTTGCGCCGGCATGTCACTCCTTATAAAGGTCATCATTAAAGAGCGCAGAGCTAATCAAAGAAATGTCTCCCTGAAATGAGCTTCAAAGGCCAGGGAGACGTATGCGAACCCTCTGATTTCTCAATCACCGGGTCAACCTTTGAGGTGACTCGGTCCACGGCTGCAATTGGTTTAGCGGACTAATCTGTGTCATGGATTTCCATGTTCTTCAAAAACAGGGAACGTTAATAGAGAAGGACCCAGCAGAGCACGTGCCCCGCCCTGCAAATGTGCAGCCAGAGTAAATAAGTGCAGAACTGGTCTCGGGGGGCCGACCTGCCCCCGTCTGCTCAGAGACGCCGTTGTTAATGTGCTCCTGATTACGGCCGAACGGCCTGGTGTTGTGTTGTGTGCTACTGCAGAGCAGCATGGGTGGCCGCCCTTCGTCATCCTTATCTAATCAGGCGCACTGTGCAAAGCATGTAAAGCATTTTCGGCTAAATGTGCGTTCAGAAACACTGCAAGTCCCAATCCGCTGGACATACATTCATGATTTTATATCAGCAAAGGTTTGCAGATGTGGGGTTGGAGCTCAGACAAGAGTCTATAGATACAGGGCCATGTCTTCCTGAGCCATATAAGACATGCCTATAAACAGCATTCACACCAACCAGCCAAAATTATGATCACCCACCAATCATTGATTAGGCCTGACTGTTCAAGATTATGATTCCACTAGACCACTAGGCCTGCTGTGGTATCTAGCAATAGCAGATCCCGCAAGTCCTGCAAAATGTGAGGGTGTACCTACATTGGTCGAATTTGGAGGACAAGTCAACACCTCAAACTCATTTGTACCTCAAACCACTCTTTATCATTTACATTTATTCACATGAATGGCATTTTGCTTTTATTTTACAGGACCTAAGTTCTGTGTGTATCCAGGTGCCATGTCTTTCTCAAGTAAACCATGCATAACGGTCTAATTATGCTGCAGAAATGTCCATATGCTGTCTAGATAAACAGACGTACAGTAAATGTCTCCCAAAATGCATCTCCAAATAGAACCATTTGGTTTTGACGCGCATGATGCACCCAGTTCTTCACGTTGTGCTCGTTGGTGACGGCACCGTTTGTTTGTTGTCTGTGGCAACTGAGCCCAGGTCCCCGCTCCAACGGCAGGATATGTTGGTGCCTGAGCACACACCGAAAACCACCGGGGCGTCTGAACTCGGCGCCCGTCACCGCCGCTCCCGCAGGACATCCTCAGAAGGCTAATTGAGAGTTTCCCGACTGTAGTCGGACTGAGGGATGCCCCTTTTACTATCCACCACATCTGAAGACGCGCTGGGCCTGCAGAGGTTCGCCCCGGGACCTTTTTCCAGATTTTAATGAACACGGCGCTGTAAGACCCTGTAATTATATCATTATGCCAGCTGTCTCTGGGATCCCGGCGGTGGTGCAAAAATAAGTTTTATTCTGAGAGACCCGATCTGGACCGTTTCACTAAATATTCACGGACCGAATTCGACGAATATCATTAAAGTGACAGAACGATGTCCGTCTGCTGAAAACGGTCAGTAAAAAGCGGGCCAGGTGAGGAGGAGGCGCGGTAACCGGCTTCATCTCCTCGGCTGAGGCCATTGTGAGCCGCAGCATCTGGACACCATTTCCACGCCACCATTTTCTGGTCAGCTGCTCAGTAATCTCGCTGTGATCTCAGCGCCGCTGCCGGGGCAACAGCACGGGGGTAAAGCGGGCGACTAAAATTAGAGCGAAGCCCCAAGAGCTAATAAGAAAGCGCCGTCATTTTACCGTCCAAACACAAAGTTCATCTGATGACACGGCGCTCATTACCAGCTCATTAATCACTGAATCACAAGCAGACTCCGTGCCATCTTCCGATTTGCTTATGGACAGATGCTCTGATAAAAAAGAACAAACACACATGCGCACTTACATTTATACACACACACACACACACACACAGAATTTCCGAAGTGCTTAACTGTTTACAGAGTCACCAGGAAACCAAGCCAATACAGGAAATAATGCTGTGAGCTGACAGAAATGAATCTCTCTTTAACATGATGAGCCATTTCCCAGCATGCACTCTGGCTGGATACCTGCCTCACCCTGCGAGTGTATGCTCGACCCGTGTGGCATGGACATGCTCAGTTACTCTGCTTGTTTGGCAGGCAGGGGGAATGCTTACACACACGCACACACACACACACACACACACACACACACACACACACACACACACGCACACACACAGATAAACACATACGCCAGTCCGGTTCATTTTGACTATGTCAGGTATTGTCCATGGTGCCAGAGCGTTCATCCAGCCTGCGCATTGGGGACAGTTGTCCTTTTGTCCTCAGAAAGGCGGGAGGCACTGATGAACCCTATTTCTCCCCTTCCAAAAGTTACTGAAGTAGCCTGATTTGATGAAGGGTCCCAGAAGGAGCCACCAACAACACTGGTTCTCAACACTTGTTCCTGGAAGAACCCTTGCAAGAGAGCTTTTGATCCCAATCCAAGTTTAATCAGATTTTAAAAAATGATGAATGCCGGTCGGAAAGATGCGCTTTTCTTTTAATCCGATGTGACTTTTTCAGTTGACACTCTTTACCAGGGTGTCTTGAAATCAGTAGTTACCCTGGAGCAGCAGGCTTAAGTGAAAGTGAAGTGATTGTCATTGTGAAACACTGCAGCACAGTACACGGTGACACAACGAAATGCGTCCGCTGTATTTAACCATCACCCTTGGTGACAGTGGGCAGCTATGGTGGTAGACCACCTGGGGAGCAGTGTGTGGGGATGGTGCTTTGCTCAGTGGCACCTCGGTGGATCGAGATTCGAACCGGCAACCTTCTGATTACGGAGCCGCTTCCTTTACCACTAGGCCACCAAGTGTCTTGATCGCGGTAGCATCCAACAGCAATTCCTAATTTCTGGTCCTGTAACAGATGAGGACACATGGAACTATCCCTTGCTTGCCATTAAACACCATGCATGGTCGCATGGGCGTTCAGTTTGAACTAATCGCTTATAGGTTCTGGGCTATAATTCTGCTGAAGAAGCGGGGTTCCGAGGAACTTACAGCCAACATATCTGGGTGAATGACATGGGGTGGTGGTCTGAGAGTTAATCCAGGACTTTATCTGCCCGTGAAGAAGAGCTAAACATGAACTTTTGGTAGTTTTAGGAAAGTTTTTTATTCCTTTGAAAGTGTTGAACAGCATTTATGACATTTTATTAATGCTTTAAAGTAAAATAGTGCAATTAATGCATTATTTTTAAAAAGATGTGGAGAACTTGCTATAGAAAAGCAACCTGATGTCACGTCCGGGGGCTGAGGGAGGAAACAAGCTCTTAATGGCCAACCCGTACGTGCCCGTTGTCCAGCGGCTGCCTGTCTCTCTTTATGGAGCCCTGAGTGATCAGGCCAGATTATGCTGAGCGGTGATCAACTAGCGCTCCGTAATTAGGCGCATGGCTCCCGGCGGCCCCTGGGGGTCACACCCAACATATTCACCGATAACACTTTTGGACATGCAGTAAAATATGGAAGCCAGAGACCAGGGTGCATGACAATTCTGAACCCATCTTGTGGGTCCCATCGGATGCATGAATGTGATCTGGGGGCTTTACTGAGTTCCGGTTGCCTCGTTGATGCTCTTCATCTCATCCCATCCTGCTGCGTCCTTCTTATTCTGCCCAGAGGCTCTACAGGAAGTTCTGCCACCCGAGGGCAGCTTGTTTGCGGGGGATTTTTCTGCAACACTGGCCACCCTTAATGCCCTAATGTGACCCCTGACCCAGGAAATCTTTTCCTTGGTGACTCACATGCTGCTTTATCTGAGGTTTTTTGTTTGTAAAGCCTTTCCGTGGTATGTGCTGCTGACAGCAATTTCTTCTGGTGGAAAAGGTGAAGGTAAAAGTTGACTCTAAGTGAGGAGCATGCACCTTCATCATCTGTTGCCATCCACAATGTGAGTCAGTGACGAGCCCTTCATATCGGGGCCTGAAGCCCCTATAAATATCCCTTCCAAGCCGGGGTCAGTCACGAACCCGCCCCACCATCCACCCGAACAAACGTAAAGGAGGAGCCTGCGTGTGCCTGTGTGTGTGTGTGTGTGTGTGTGTGTGTGTGTGCGTGTGTGTGTCGGGTTTCACAGTAGTGGCCCAGCCGGGGCTGGACAGTCAGTGTAGGGGAATCGGCCGGTGCAGCACGGACTTCACCTCCTCCTGCAGGTCCTCCACAGCAGCTCATGATCCCCGCGGCGACGCGCGCTCGGAACCAGGAACCCGGCCGCGCGTCCGACTGAGAACCTCTGTCCCCGGGACCCCCCCCCCCCCCGATGAGAGAGAGCCGCGCTCCCGCGCCGGAATAGAACGTTCGACCCGATCCCCGTCCGACGATGGAGGAAGAGCAGAAGTGGAAAGCGGCGACGTGCTGCGCGCAGCATCCCGCCAAGGA
Source organism: Denticeps clupeoides (assembly GCF_900700375.1). Taxonomy (NCBI): domain Eukaryota; kingdom Metazoa; phylum Chordata; class Actinopteri; order Clupeiformes; family Denticipitidae; genus Denticeps; species Denticeps clupeoides. The sequence goes on from NC_041714.1 coordinate 7,102,636, forward strand.
GCGCGTCTGGCCGGCCGGCGCGGCGCTGCTGGCCCTGCTGGCGCTGGGCGTCTGCGCGCTGGTTCACCTGCGGGTGTCCGAGCTGCAGTCGCGGGTGTCGAGTCTGGAGCAGCAGCAGCAGCAGCAGCAGCAGCAGCTCGGCGCCTGGGTGGAACCCGCGATCGTCCGCCGCCTGGACCACATTTTAGACGAGGTGAGCAACATGAACCTGGCTTCTCCTTCCATCCTTTCGGACCTGAGTTCGATTAGGTTATTAATATTAGGTGATGACGCTTATTGGCGATATTTCCCGTGATCCACCTGTTGACAAGTTGAAAAAAATCTAACAAGAATGATTTTTACATTTTTTTGGTCATTTCCAGCTTAAAATGTAATATTTTTGTTCCTTAGGAAATTGTTGGTCTCAGAGCCAGCTCAGCTTTGCAAATGAAGAAGGATATACATTTAGTTTAGTATTAATATTTAAAACTCTAGTCCCTGGTTTTACTAGCTATAGGGTTGACTTGTACTGGTTGTGCTGTCTTCAACATTGCTGTGACCCTGATACCCCACATATTTCCAAAAAGATAGTTACTCTATGTAGAAGTATTTATAGGAATGTTTTTTTAAATAATTACTCGGTTTGTGGTCGGTTTTTCTGGACACTGGCAGGTCTCATCCTTTTAACTTTTTCGTTGGGACAATTTTGCTGCAGGACAAACATTAATATGCATGATCATTCAGTTGAAGTAAAAAAAAAAAACTGCACTTTCCGGGATGTTCCGGAATGTGGTTCCTTGTGGTGAGGATTGTGGCACAGAAGGTGGTTTAGGAGAAGCACTTGATGTCCTGCGGTTTCACGGAGAGATAAGAGGAGAGCTCTGGAAGAGTGGGACCCCGGGGTCCCCTCTGTCACCGCTTCACTGACGACTTCCGCAGCTATCCCAACAAGCCACCCCCCCGCCGTAGCCCCCCAGGGTTCCTGTTTTTCTTTCTCTCCCATGTTTACCCGACCAACTCTCACTTTCCCCAGAACTGTCAGCAGTGTGGCTGTCTTCTCCTGATTCCACCTCACCAGGGTCCAGGGCACGAGAAAGAAAGAGGTTCCGTGCGTCTCCACGTAAAAGATCAAAGGAAATCTTCCAGTGCCTCTTGTCTTGTGTTCGTATCCATCGTTGAGGTGACACTTATGTTTCATGGGGGAAATTTGGCAGCTAAAAGCATCCTCAGCATCAACATCACTTCAAAAAGTCCCTGTTCTTCATTTTCTATATTCTGAAATAATTAATAACAGCTCCTGCTTTTGAGCGAGGCGGGGGGACGAGGAGGCTCCATCACCCTCCCCTGCGCCAGTCGTGCGGCTGAACACTTCATTATCTCACCTCAGACGTCGCCTGCTTCGCATTAGCAATTAACCGCAACGTGGTCTGCTCCGTCCCGGCGCGTTGAGAAATGTGAGAAACGTTCCCGCTCGGCCTCGTCCCCTCAGCGGACTGACACTCAGGCCCTGCTCTGACTCTGTGGTTTTAAGCACAATTTAGAGGTCACCGGAGGTCACCTCTCATATATTTTTTCCTAAGAGAGCATTGACTTGACAGGACCCAACAGCCCCCCCCCAACGTATCCCATCAGTCTTGTTGTATGGACCCCGACGCCCCAGAAGTCAGGAAGCTGTGTGGTGTGAATCCAGTTAGTTTCCATCCGATGGTCCTGTGAGGGTTCTCCGGCGCAGGATTACGTATGCAGCGCGTGGAGGGGGGCGTCCGGGCGGGTGGGCGGCTCTTCTGGTGCAGGTTGCTGCAGTTTTCATTTTTTATTTCTGCCAGGGTGACACGTTTGGAGCTGAAGCTCCTTACAGAGAGCCACTGTAGAATTTGGCAGAAAGCTCACCACACCAGCGTCCCCTGGAGGCGGAGCGGGTGGCAGAGGGAATGCGGGGGGGGGGGGGGAATGCTCCACGGCCCCTCCGCCATGCAGGGGCCCGCGCCGTAATCACACAGTGGAATTGCTGAAGGTTTTCTCATCCTTTTAAAATAGAATGTTAAAACCAGATCAAAACCACGGGCGTCGGGTTACCATTAAAGCGGAGGGGCACCAGGGTGAGAATGACACCCCCCCGCCCCATCAACAAGCCCCATAACCTGCAACCTGTTGCTCTCCCCCACCTCCCCGGTTTCCTAAATAGAGAGGATTGAGATCTGTCTCATTGTATTCCTGCTAACGAACTCTCTGCGGTGTCGGGATTTTAATTAAATTGTTATATTTAGATCAGTATGCAGTTTTTCTACCTACTATTAATCTCTTGAAGATGGTCGGGCATGATTATCATCCAAACCTTCACTGCCAAACGATTCAATAATATAAGTATCGGGGGAAAGTTAATTAAAATTGTATCTTATAGGATTTGTAATTAGGATTTACTGTGGTTTTCAAAGTAGGTGACGTCATAAATATTTATATCACAGTATGGTAATAAATATTTGACTTTCTTAAAGCATTCCATGTGCATAAGCAAAATGCATTTTTTAACACATACAAAGGTATTGAATCCTTACAAAGGGAATCATTTATACATTCATTTATAATGGGTACACACATGTTTTATATAGTTGCAAAAATATTATATATTCGTGACCAATTTATGCGAGTGTGAAGTGAGTGCAGGAGCTGCTGAATGAATGCAGATGTTAATAAACTCATAATCTTCATTAGCACTTCTGATTTTCTTCCATGCCTACTCAGTATGTAATGGAATAAACAACAATAAAAAAATGCTTGTAAGAGTCCGGTGAAGAGTGGAGTAAAGACTTTACCAGCTGGGACTGTGTCCTGCCAGGATCAACAAAATAAATCCAGCGGCCATTCATGGTTTACATAATCTCTCGAGAGCCTTCGGATGATTTATCCCCAAATCTTCCAATTGAATAACGGGTGGGCACAGCATCACCCTCCAGCAGGGGCTGGTTCAAAACGCCGATTGGTCTGGAGTATGAGGCATTGCGGCGCCTGTCAGTGCCAGAGGATAGAGGTCACACGCTATAACTCGTAAAGCTGAGAATTTGATCTGAACCGTCACCCCTATGGTGAGTGACGATCTGACATCAACTGGAGATCACAAATATATGGGGTTAAGAGGCTTATGTGTGAATTATTTTCGTATGCACACAGTTGAAATACCCATCAGTGACGGTTCATACTGTCATTGTTGTGTTGTGTTTTTGTGTTGACCATAATTGAAGTGTATACTGCCACGCTGTGTCCATTTTGTGTTGTGCCTGACCGAACCCTTCCGCTCCCTGTGCAGAAACTCGCCGCTCGGCTGCCCAAGATCCGAGAGTCCAGGGACGCGCCCCGCGACTGCCTCTGCCCACCAGGTAGGCGTCCTGAGCCTCTAACCCCAGTTACATGGTCCTGGGTATTGAAATGCACCGATGCTGCGCGTCATTACTGAGTCACAAGTGGGGAGGGCAACAGACAAAAAGTCTCATCACCGATGTTTCTGAAAAATTGTCCATTTTGTGGGGGTTTTCTGCAGCGCTGCACATCTGGTTAATGTAACAGGCAGCTAAAGAGTCTGGAATAACAGCGGAACCCAACTCACATTTTCAGCGGGCCACCACGGCCGTGCCACGGCCACATAAATGTCGCACTACACGTCATCACACACGAGCGCCGCTTCTTATCTCTCCCTGAAGTTGGGAAGAGCCCATCTGCTTCTCTGCGTAGCCCCGCCTCCAAAAACACAACTTTTTTTCCAGGTGTGAGTCATTAAGTAATTACAATGTTGTGTGGGTGTGTATGTGTGTGTGTGTGTGTGTGTGTGTGCGTTAAAGAGTGTGTGTTTGTGTGTGTGTTCACCCTCCCCCCTGTGGGAATGAGACGAAGGTGATGGTGACACACACACCTAAGTGGCCAGTCAAGCAGCGAAGTGTCTTCATTCGTCCTGTGAAGGGTCCCATTAAAAGTGGCCCCCACTGATCCTCCTCAGCCCTCCCTCTGCCAGCTGTGGGAGCTGCTTCAGACAAGCACTCCCAGAGGATGTGTGTGTGTGTGTGTGTGTGTCTGTGTCGACTTTGTCATTGCTTTTGAGATTCATTGCCAAAAACCCAAATGTCCTGGCATCCGTCTCCAAAATTTGTCATTAACCTTTCAGCACTTGACTGTAGTTCACAGTTTACAGTTTGGTGTTGGGGATTTTAGATTTTCCGATTGTATTTATTATTGCATGGTATATGCAAATGACCAAAGGAAAGCTTGTAAAAAATAAATAAATAAAACGGTTGTGCCCATGCCCATTATATGTTCAGTTTCAACACCCTCTTCACCACGATGAGCTGCTGATTAAACGATCAGATCAACAGTGTGTTACATCCTGTCCCTGGAGATCATGCAGTCCTTCTCATCATGTTGAAGGTGTTGACAATTTTACACATGGACTGTTGCTGTAGAAATACCAAAAAAAGTGGATTGGTCTCTTAACCTTTTTCATATACTCAAGTTATATTTATATAAACACACAGCATCGCCCCACCCACCTGCCACCAGTCAATCACCTTGGCACTCAGTGTTCAGATGGCTCCCATTCCTTTATTTATTTTCAGTTCCAGGTGGCAGGACGTAGGAAGTTCATCTGTGGCCCCCGGAGCCCCTTTTTGGAGCACAGAGGTCCCTCTTTGAAAATGATCAGTCATGCTTAGCAGTAGAGGGATTTTCTTAGTGTCACTATATATGAAGTAGAGGCCTTGACTACTTCTATATGGCTCCAAATCTACATTAATGGACAAGACAGTTACAAATCTTCGGTACCATGGATGGGTTTTGGTTGGTTTACATCAGTATCACCCTGCCAGCACCAGCAGTGTTTTAACCACCGCGTACGTGGAACACTCCACACAATCGGCTTTTTAGGACTACCTTAAGAATCTCAGTCATCAAAATTTGATCATGCAGATCCTTATACTTCCTTTAAAGGCTTTTCCTGCCTCTAAACACCAAATCCTCGATGGCTTCTTGTTTTTCCAGCCACCGACAGGTACCGTTCTAACCAGACATTCAACGTTCTTCACCTCATATCTCGGTGGCTTTAATCCAGTGGCTGATGAGATGTGTGTGTGTGTATAGATGAAATGTTCCAGGCTCTAAGCCTGTTTAACTCAGTACCACTGAGTTATAGTTTACATTACTGTGTGTGCAATTCACTTCAAGGACAGGCTTTATTCCAGGCGTGGCATGTGAGAGGGATTGTCCCCTCAGCAGGACGTTCTAAAAATAGCTGGAGAGAAATGTGACTTAAACATTTCACTTCCTGCGTGAGTCATAGTCTCTTTAGATGAGTGATTGGTCTCTGTTCATATTTATAGGCATTTGTACCCTCACCTATATGTGAATTGTATAAAACCGGACTGGGAAAAGGTTGGCCCTACTGTGCATGTGTGTGTTTAAGTGTGTCTGTTGAAGGGCCTATTATTTCCCTGTTGTGTGTGAAGTGCCCCAGGTCATTACAGGGGAGAAAAGCTGGAAGTAAAGTTTACTGCGCCGCCCCGCCACCGAAGCTGAGAGGAAAGCCGCTGTTTACAGACAGTAAGAGAGTCCAGGGCTCTCGACCACCGACCACCTCGGTGCCCCCATCCTCCCAGCATTGTTTTAATCGAGACATCTATCACGCAACTGTCACTTTCAAAGGAAGAAGACAAATGAATTGTTTACTCGGCACAGCTGGCAAAAAAACGTGGAGGAGAGAAAAAGGAAATGAGGCTCCAGAAATAACCCACAGCTGTACTCGAGAGCAAATGCGGTGTTCAGATCAACCGGCCTGTCAATCATACGACTGGCTCTGGGTGCATCTGCAGATGTCTGCACCTGGTCTTACTTCTCCTTGCATCTGTACTGTAAATGATAAAAACATGGCTTAATCGTTGCAGCACCCCCTACAGGACAGTTTCATAAACTTTTTAAATCCCACAAATAATGTATTTTTATCGTGTTTAAGGTTTCTGCATATTTGTGTTTCTGGGCCTGTCCAGATCAAGAATCATTTTCTCTCAGGGCCTGATGGTCTATGAGTTAAGTTTCACACCCATTGAACAGAGTGATCTGTCCAGCACTGCAACTCAATCAGCCTTAAGAGTCTGAAGAGTCTGAAGTTGGAGCCAGTTTTAATCTTGACGCATTATCAGTTTTGGGTCGCTGTCCACTGTTCATATGGTTTAGCCGCAGTAACAGTTGTTGTCAAGAGAGAAGGGTGCTGTGTGTGTGTGTGTGTGTGTGTGTGTGTGTGTGGTCCTGTAGCCTTCAAAGCTCACAACCTCACAGTGAAGTAAGTGCTGTCCATTATTAGAACTTCTGCAGACTGAGAAGTGCATTTAGGATAGCAGTATAAATGTCATGATCTCAGTCTTTTTTTATGAAATGGGAATAAAACCTTTCTTTAGCAAACTGAAAAAGAGACCTAATGCTCTCTGTTACTTCCATTATGTGATTAATTTAGCACAATGTGTGTAAGGGGTCTGACACACTGATGACCTCACATACAGAAAGTACAGTCTGTAACTCGTTTCATCCCAGTTAACCCCAGACTGGGATTTGGAAGTGTCTTGAGACCAAATGGGATTTTTGTCACAGGATGCCCATACGGGTGGACTGGGTGCCACGACCCAGCTGTGTTTGGTCTGCAGGATTGTGGAAGAAAATAAATCAATCTTAAAAACAGAAAGAGCCTGTGGGATGTAGGAAAAGTAAACGTCCATGAAGGCCTTACCTGTCTCCGTTCCGAGCGGTGGGTTTGTGTGTGCGCATATAACTCAAGAGCAAAGAACTGCAAGCTGGCATGCCTGGCATAGCTGCCCACCCCCCCGACTTCCTTTTAGTGTCCAGCAGCGTCTGTGCCACGGAACGTCACACATTTAAACAGCTCGCCATGCACCACATTGCTTAAAGTACCCGACCTGCAGAGTGAGCCAGCAGTTCATGTTCACTGAAAAATAAAATAAAAAATGGTACTTAAAATGCTTAAAAACCAACTTTGAGTAACCCCAATATTTACAGACAAAAGTAAAAAAATATATATGCTGTGAGTACTCAAATCTAAAGATGGTACAGATGGTTTTATTAGTTTTCATAATTAAAATCCACACATGAAGAATTAGTTGGAATGTTGTAACAAGTTTAAAGTACTCTCAACTTCATCTTGTGTCTTGGGAGAGGTTGGATTCACTCGGCACGCCCCAAGAAGTGGCTGATGTCTGCGGTGCGGGGAAGGTGGTGGGACGGCGCTGGCGCGCAGGGCATGGGGGGCTCAGCACTGGCAGGGTGGCGTAACAACGCAGCTGCTTGTCAGAGTGGCACCAGCGTTTAGCTCTGCTGAGACTCGGCCCGCTGCGGGCAGCCGGCATCCCGGGCACTCTGAGAATGGATCACGCTGTCCATCTCTGGGGACGGACCCGACTGTATGTGTGTGTGTGTTCTGCGCCATCACATGTGTTAAGAGAAGAAGTGGACTGGATGTCTTGTCCGCTTTATTCATACTTCTTCTTTAAAATGCAGTAGATACCGTTAGACTAAAAGCAAATGGCATTTACAGATGAAAAGTGAACCAAATGAGGGATTTCAATCATGAATATTTGAAAGCTCTTATGTAAGTTGATCTGGATAAGAACCTCTGGCAAATGCTGGAAGTGTAAATGTGAACGGGACGGGGCGGGACGGGACGGGACCAGCATCGTTTGGCGATACAGGCTTGTAAACAAATGAAAAGCTTCGGTACTGAGAACTGCATTGAAGCCAGAACATTAAAGGCGAGCATCAGAGAGCCCTGACAGCGAGCCGCCGCACTTTAATAGTGTGCGCTGCACTTGTAAACAGGAGGTCGTGACGGAGAGCTGTTTGGCGGGGTCGGGATCGGGACTTGCATGGCGGGTTATTTAAGGAGCCCACCGTGTTCACCTTGACGTCTCTGGTGACAGGAAGAGGGCCTGGCAGATCACCTTTCTTTGCCCACGATCATCTTACTAGGCGGCAGCTGCCAGTACGCGTCCTTAAATAGAGGGACAGGGGGTGGGGGAGACTGTCTCACCTACAGCCGGGTCTGAACAGCGAGTCCTGCTCATCCAGCTGGGAGGGGGGGGTCTTGGAGGGGTGTGGGGTGAGTCCGAGGACCCGAGAATGTGTTTCTCTATAATGGGAACATTTCTGTCCAGTCTGGCCTTGCGTCCACACGGAGATGGTGTTTCACGGGAACCCAGAACGGCGGAATTTCTCTTTTCCACGTATCCATGTGGAGGCTTTTATTGTGAAACCACCAACCTGAAATATAACGGTTAACACCTCATACGTACAACGATGGTGGAGAACGTGTTCCTCCTAAAGGAACTACAAGAAATGAACAATGAAGTGTTTAACCCGCCGAGGAGAACAACTAGACGCCAAACAAGGACAGCACTTTGGGTGCGAGTGGGGAGTTACAGCGCCACTTACAGGGAGTCTCTGTGTGGATGATAACAGTTCTGAAAAAGCTCCCGTGTGGAGTTTATTTGGAAAGCCAAACGCACATTTTAGATAAAAGTGCTTGTGTGTGGATGAGGCCCAAAGATACAGATACAGGGTGATGCACAAGATCTGAATCCATAAGACTCGTCATTTCCTGTGGCTACTCGGAGGTCCCCGTGCCTTTCCTGTGCTAGATACCTTTTTTTACAGTGTCTTTGACCATTTCCACACATGCCGATCAACTGTGAATTGTGGTCAGCAACCGTCAGCAACCTCAAATTGAGGCTTAAATCTGAGTAGCCTAAACTATCAAGTGATCACCATTCCAGTGTTCAGTCACACCTATCCCCCCTTTTTCGCAACATGATAGAGTAATGCGAAGGATGATGGAATGATCGACAAACAGAGCAACATGAAGACTGTTGAAATAAAACAGCCATTTCATCAGGTGGCCAACCCTGACCAGACGCTCACAATTGAGAGAAACCGGCCATCTGTTTTCCTCATAAGAGCTGGTGTTGACCAGAGAGGCTGCTGCCACTTGATCCCACGGCCCATCCCTCCTCCGACCTCCTTCCCCCTTCTGTCAATGTTCCACATCCTAAACCTGTTACCATCTTGTTTGCAGAACTTTCACACCCAGGTCTTAATCCCTCCTTCCGGACAAAACTGCAGGCCCGTCCACCCCCGTCTGTCTGCACAGCAGGATGGTGTCAAATCAGGGGACTCTCTTCATGCCACGGGATCTTTTCCAGTCCCGTCAGCATCAGATCAGACCCCCCTTTGACCACATCATTCTAGTTTGTCTGATTAAACTCATATCAGTGCTTTATAGACCGTAGGAAGCCATGTTTTCTTAGTGTTGTGTTACCTCTATGCAGGCTGCATGGATAATTTTGGGGAATGTACCACCATTCCTGTGTGTTTGGCAAAAGAAAAAGGTTTTTAAATAATAAATGCATGATGTGGAGGTGACATAGCAGTAGTAATTTAAGCCTTTCTCAATTGAGCTCCCCTGCAAAATTACGCTTGCCAAAGTTTTAATGAAAAAGCAGCAAATGATAGGTGGCCAGGCCATGGTCTGGCACCAGAGTCTTTTGGGAAAAGTGAATACTGTGCAATTGAGAAATCACAAGGGTCAAGTCTTGAATGAACATTGGAATTTCACTCTAAATTGAAAAAATGTGCAAAGTAGGCAAAACGATGGGAAAAAACAGGACATGGCAACCGTCAAACAAATTTATAGCGTGATCTGGATTTAAATGAGCAGATGCCTATTTCCCTGACTGATGATCATTTTAATAGCAGCACTTTTAAATACATTTTTAATAATCTTCGTCATCATATCAACCTACAAAAAGAGCACCATGTAAGGAGCATATAATATGGCTAAAAGTCATTTAATTTGTGTACAATATTATGATTTTATTAACATGATTTAATATAAATATTTTTATTGATATTATTAACATATTATCGTAGCACATTATATTTAATGTTTAATTAAAATGACGTGATATATGAAGAAAGGCACTACATGACCATGATGTGTACATTGTAATAAAAAAATCTGCATATGTGAGAGGTAGAAAATAATTCCTAAACTGTTATAAATTTACCCATGTGACCACATAGTACCTAAAACAGGGCTGAACTAGTAAATAATGTTTTTTTCTTCATTGAGAGTGTCACATGAGTGGATTATAGCTGTACATTTCATCTACATTATAAGATTGTAGACCATGGGGCATGTTGACATTAAGAATTTACCGAAAAAAAATCTAAAAAGATCGGCTTGCTAGTTATCTGTATTTAAGTTATGAGAAACTGACCGCATTTCCAGAATAAAATATATATTTTTTTATTTTAAAATGTGAGGAGCATATGGCAATGACTGGCAGCTCTCACACAACACACTTCCTTGCTCTGGATGATTTAAAGTCAGTCTTGTTGTTGCCAGATTTGTCATTGTGAAATAAATGTATTCCGGTTTACCTACTTTTCCCAAAAATTAAAAGTAGTCAAATCTACCAGATTTGGCAACACTGAGCAATCATAGTATAGCACAGCAAAAGCATCCCTCTGGCAAACATTCCTGCACAGACATTTTTTTCATTTCACACTAACACTAAATGTAAGCGAGTCACCAAATGTGCTGATGTGATTATAACAGTATCAGACAAATGAGTATTTGAGTGTTGCACTTTCACGACTGAAGCCTCGCAGGGTTTGAGCCTCCTGTGGATGTCTGTCTGACTCAGCACGTTGCCTCAGTTTGGGTTAAAAATGTGTGGACTGCGGCTCGAGGGAACATTCTTTCACAGGCACATTTGTGTTTGTGAAGAACGGAGAACCCTCGCAGGCTGGCCCTGAGCTCTGAGCTTGTCATTTTTCTTGGGCTGCGACCAACAAACACAAACATCTAAGCTACAATTTCAATCTCAGATGTGCAGAGTAAAGCTGAACACTTTTCCAGATGCGCTCCAAAAAATCTGCCCACAAAAACCAAACCAATACAATAGGCCCCCCCAGTCTAAACTAATCTCAGATAGGATATCAAGTGTAAATTCAACACAGATCGTTTTGTGTCCTTGGCAAGGCACGTTTCATGATAGGTCGTGCTGAGAGATTGTGTGTTTGTGTGTGTGTGTGTGTGTGTGTGTGTGTGTGTTTGTGGTTGGTGCTGAGGTCTACACATGGCGTGTACATTGTGTAAAAGTGTGTGCAAATAGTAGCCTTTGACCATGTTTCTGTTAATCAGTCCATCTTTTGAAAAATGAGGTACTTAAATATATTAATATATAATCTCAACTGCACTGGAACAAAAAGAATAAAAAAGAATAAAGAAATTATTCTTATAATCGCTTCTATTAATTTGTATCTCCTGTCTGTATCTGATTACTGGTCTACCTTTCTATTAAAATGTTTAAAAAGTAAAAATGCCTAATCAATTCTCATATTATCAACTCAGTTTAAGTTTAAGTTTAAGTGTTTAAGTAAAGTGATTGTCACATGTGATACACAGCAGCACGGCACATGGTGTACACAGTGAAATTTGTCCTCTCCTTTTAACCCATCACCCTGAGTGAGCAGTGGGCAGCTATGACAGGCGCCCGGGGAGCAGTGTGTGGGGACGGTGCTTTGTTCAGTGGCACCTCAGTGGCACCTTGGCAGTTCGGGATTCAAACCGGCAACCTTCTGATTACGGGGCCGCTTACTTAACTGCCCCACCACTACTGGTTTCAAAGTAGGTGACGTGTTTGCCTGCTAATCATACAGCTTGATCTGCTGTACTTATAATCAGACTTTGAAAGTTCAAATTAACATTTTGTTCTTTATGCCAATTGAAGATGCAGATGCAGACACCTCAACCAACCATATAATTACATAGCATTTGTAATTACAGGCCCTGACTGCTGCATGTAACAAACAAGAGGGATGTTTTTTTATTATAAATATTATTTACACATTATGCTGATCTTCGTTAATCAGCCTAGCCAGACAGTTTTATTTTAGAAATTACAGTTTCTGTGTGGGACAGGTGTAATATAGGACAGATATGAGACATCCCTGTACATGTGACAATTGGCCTAGAACATGTATAAAATGTCAACTTGAATATTCTTTTATTTTCATCCATATTTGCATTCGAGCACAGATGTACGTTTTTTTTTTTTTGTTGCAGCAGATGCATTATCTTATTTTATTAAAATCAAATAATTCATATATAACGTGAAATGTAACATGTACTGAATTAATTCCTTTTTTTTTGGATACAAATCATTCATTTTTTGTATACACAGCATTCCTTTACATCTCGACCCTGTGTACAGTCTAGAACAGAATCGCTGCAGGTGCAGAGGGGTTGACATTATCGCTCATTTCTCTCTCTGCTCTTGCTGTGTTTGTCTAGGTGAGAACTGATCTTTCTCAGAAGGTTTCTTAAGGCTCTGGTGGTTTCTTCTGTTTGGGCTAAGAAGCTCAGTTTCTAATGTTTCTCATGTTATGTTGCACTTTTGCATGGTGTGTATGCATGTGTATTTTGGAAATACGTGTGTGTGTGTGAACATTTGAACATGTGTAATTTGTGTGGGGTCTCTGAACTCATCCCCTTAAGCATGGGCCTTGATATAGTCTGTAAAGAGCTTTGTGTGTGGATCTACTTCCTGTTGGCAGGGGTCACTCTCTGTCCTTTGGGGACCGATTCCTATTCCAGCAGCTCCGGGCTCAGTGCCAGTGACAACACACTTTACTGAATATGAGTAAAAAACATTTTCATTACTGATGGAGGTTATTTTTTTCCTGCAGGCCAACCTGCACGGCCACTGCACTGTTCGAGTCGTACCAGTAGCTATGTTGGAAAAGGCCACGCTTCAACTCATGGAGCGCTGTGCTAATTACAAACTTGGCGAGAATATGGCCAAAAACGAGTTGGCTGTATTTCCCCTCAAGGCAGCGCTCCAGCTGGAGAGGCCGCAGTGTTGTTCGAAAACTGACAGCCATCAGGATGCTCTTTAGAGTGTTTTCCGGAGACCTCTTGTTATTGTAATGTCTTTGCAGCGCAAATGAAGGGTTTTCGGGCTCTGTGCCTTATTAAGAGCCATTAGTGGCAGGAATTAGTGCTTCTCTCTGAACTGGAAAGACAGACCATCTGCTCAGCATCATGGTGAAGGGTTGGTCCTCCTGGATAACACAACCTGAGTTCTTTTTTTCTCCTGTGGACCATTAGGCACAATTCTGCCAAATCTACAAGTGAGATAAGTTAAGATGTCTAGCACAAAACTGTCACAAAACTGTCAACACCAACAGGGCTGTGTGTCCGGCAGGGTTGTCTGAAGTACGGGGTGCTCGTACCCGAAGGGTTGCGGGTTCAAATCCCAATCCTCAAATCCCTTTCATGGCTGCCCACTGCTCACTAAGGGTGATGGTTAAATGCAGAGGATACATTTCATGTGTGCATCCAGGGACTTCACATTGAGGCTGTGAAGAGCTACAGGTACTTTGACTTTCATCTGAATAACAGAACTTGACTCATAACACAACCCACAATAAAGAGCATAGAAGCTGTACCTGCTGTGAAGGCTGAGGTCTTAGGAACAGAATGAGTCTGAACTGGCTGATCCAGAGGGAAAGGTCTGTTCTAGGAAACCCTCTGGACCATGGGGAGGTGGTGAGTGACAGGAGAATGTCATCCCTTTTGGAGAAAATCTGCCATCCCATTCTCTGGTACTGGTTTTATTTCAGCTAATTCTGGTCTTCAGTTACTCAGAACGTACTCTACATGCCTGCTGTACTACCACAAGTAAAAGGTTTGAGAAGAAGTCAGGCATAAAGTAGGTAAAGGATGGAAGTTTCCCTCTTGGTCCTCATGATGTCCTGGCGTCTGCACCCTGTCTCTGAGGACTTAAACAGATGTGGAACTTTGCAGGGCCTTTTGTTGCCAGTGACTCCGTGTACCACGCTGTCATGAATTCGGCCTTGGGGCTTCGCTTAAATGCCAAACTTCAATGGCCTTTTCATATGACTGCAAATTCACAGAGGATCAAAGTTCTGCCCAGGCTTTCCTTACTTTTTCAGTCATTACATTTTTCATTAAGTATGTGCGCTGTTTTACTTTGCATTGCGGCTTTTAAAGGGCGCCTTTTACATTAAAAATATATATATTTAATGTATTTGGCAGAAGTGAATTAATTCCTATTTATTGCCTTGAGCTGACTCGGGTCAGACATTTCATGATAGTGTGAACAGAACTGCATTAAATCAGAACTTTTTAGTTGTGGTCCTATATCTGATACAGGTCTGATTTTTCACTATGCAACCTAGCTGATGTGACTTACAACACTCATGACTGACATTTGTCAGCCTTTGTGGTCGCTTGTGGTGTTTTTGAGGTATGTCCTGCATATCATGATTAACTCTACAGAACAAGCTACCAGTAATGCTCCCTCAAAAGGTCATAATTATTATGTTTTCTTTTTCCTCAACCTTGCCTTCTTAAAAATGTGCTTGCTTCCATACCCAAACATGCATTGCTACGCTCCTCTGGAATTCTCCTTTTGTGTGACATTGTGCCTCGTGACATATGTGACGTTCTTCCATGCATGCAGGTCAGTTCAGAACCATAACTAGTTAACAGCAGAATCTGATATTAGGCACATTTGAACAGATGAAAAGAAAAAATACCAAATTTGAGAGTAATGCCGGTGAAGTGTATAAAATAGCATCAAATACATCTACTCTTCCACGCTGAAGATTCCTTCTCTGTTTCGCAGAGCGAATGCTGGATATCTGTAGCAGACCTGTCTGTGTGAGCTAATGGCTTTTCTTTCTGACCGCTCAGCTGCCCATCAGATAAGCGGCACAACAGGGTCTCTCTCAGCGCCCACTTCCCCCTGCTCTTCAGCAGGGGACGGTTTAGAGTTGCCTCACCACACAAGCGCCTCTGAAGCGAGACTACCAGACTTCCACCAGACCACCACCATGGGCAGGTGCAGCTGGTTGTGTTTTTTTTAAGGCTAAGGGTTCTATTACAGGCTTATGGAGCTCCTGAGGTTCACTACAACCTTCGACACTTGACCCCATCACAACCACCGCCACTTTGTGCACTGACAGACCCGAGGCCTTGAAGTCTTTTCTGTAACAGTCAGAGTCAATCATGTCTTCACTGAGTGTCGTTCACAGAACCTCTTCTGGTCATTGGACTTCTTCTTTTACTTTTGCTACAGAAGCCTTCTCAGGCCTTGCTGTATTTTTATAAGAGTAGATGAAAGAAACATCCTTAGGTCCTGCCAAAAGAGCAAATGAGAAAGAGAAAAGTGGAGGAGTGGATTAAAGGAAATGCCCAGTGGACGGCAGTTCATGTGATTTCATCCAAAACTGATGTTCTAACAAAGGGCTGTAATGTTGCTTATCTCTGTACCTTCAGGATTTTAGCAGATTCTCTGAAAGTGATCCAGCCTTAAAAGCGGCGTGCCTGTAACATGACCGCCTTGTGATGATGTCTTGAGTGAGAAGAGATTATCGGCTTATTTCTTATGTACTGTACTGTAAGTTCTCCATAAGTACTGCATGTGTTGATGACATTAAAACAATGTAGGAAAAATGTAGTGAATGGGAGACTTCATCCATATACCAGGACTTCCTGGTGGTTAGTACCTTCCAGAGGAGATCCAAAGTCAGCATTAACATGGGATGGTTGGGCTCCTTTTAGATCTTATGGAGCATGCGTCATTTACCTGGTGAAGAGATATGATGCACACGCTTTGGGTTGTTTTGACACCTTGCCACGCCTACCTTGTTGTAGACCACCTACATGAGATTCCTTGCATGCAGTGCTTTCTTTCAGCAGATCCATCTGCCATACCATACTACTGAAGAACAAGACAAGGAACGTTTATTTCTTTACAGGTCAAGCCGATGGAGCATCTGAGGGAAATGTGCAGGAAATACCTTGCAAAATCTGAAAACAGAGGTTCTATTTCAAATTATTTAAAAGATTTCTTAGTTTTAAACGAGTTTCTATTGTAAATAAATTAGGGTAAATTGCGCTACCAGATCTACGTAGAGAACAACTACAGTCCGTATTGCAATTACAATGTTTGTAAAAACCATCCGGTCTCAACATTAGAGCTTGACTTTTAAAAAATGACCCTCACGTTCTGTATTGCTGGAACGTATCTGCAGGCTTCTCATGCAGACCTGAGTAAGATATCAAGAGTCTGCCTAAGCGCCTGGCTTTGTGCCTGCCTCTCAATTGGCTTTTCTCGTCTTCCGTCTCCTTTGAGTTGAGTAAACAGGCTGAATTTGCTCTCCGGTTGATTCTGACACACAAAAGAGAATTTCCGCAATTCCCCCTTTTTTCTCTCTTGTATTCAGAACCTCTTACTTGTCCTTTCATGAAAGTTCCTAAAGGGAAACAATCTAACTGTCATCCCTCAATGGGGTCTTTGTTGTTATTTTGACGTGGATGAAGAGTCCAGAGAACCTCGGATTCCTGGAAGCTCCGTAGAACGACGAGACTCCCACGGTTCAGCTCGGTGCCGCGTGGCGTTTGAAAAATATTTTCTGAATGTATTTATTGCCTCGCAAAGAGGTTCCGCAGATCCTCGGGGGTTGACGTTAATGCTGCGCTAAGGAGTTTGATGCCTTTAGCAGGAGTGCTGGATGCTACCCTAGACCCCTCATAATCAAACAGGAGAATTCGCACTGATTTCTGTGGTATGGAGACAGGGAGGAGATGAAAGGGGAGCGAGGAGAAGCTTAGTCTGAGACGAAAGAAGAACCTTGAAGCTGGAGAAATAAGAGAGGGTAAGAAAGTGACGCCTGTCATTATCAGGGCCTGTGGTCAGGTATTTTTGTGGTGGGTGTTCGACCTGCTCGCTGTAACGTCTCTGACCTCCCGGTCCCTGCAGTTTAGGCGTCCGTCTGTCTCTTTGGCCGCACTCGGAACAGTGAGTCAACAGGAGCGTGAGTATTTCCACAGATTTGCACGAGGCCCGAGCGGCTTTCTTTTCCAGAAACTGACGCGTGCTCAAGGGTGATTGTGACCAGGTGGAGGAGAGTAGTGGAGGGGACGTGTAAAGGAGGTGCCAGCTCGACCCGTTTGAAACCAGCGTTCTGCAGGGCTGTTAATGATCTGCTTCTAGACTCAGACCTGCTCAGATGTTACAAAGCAGTAAACCGACAAGGACATAAATCTGCACTAAAATGCTGCACGCCCCTCCATCAACTTACCTTGTAATTTAAATATTACCACGTTGCTGCCAGTACCTGCCACAGATTTAGTCTAAAAACATTCAAATGATCAGTGTCTTAAATGACATTTTGGCACGATGGAGATCAAATGAACACTCTACAGTTAAATAGGCATTAAAGATCCATTTAAAGAGAGAAACGGTCTTTTTTTGTTCCTCTTGTAACGTCGGTGAGTTGCCACCCCCGTGGTGGCAATTCTCATTACACGTACATGTACATATTTCTGCAAGTTTTGGTAAGTGCACTCATCATCCGAAGGTGTCGTCTTGCTACTGCTTGTCGGATGAGTGCCCCCCATTGTGGAGGTCAGAGGTCGGCACTAATGCTGTGTCACTCTGCAGGTGTTTGATGTGCGCCTACAATTCGAACCAGCTCCCAGGAGCAACTTTCCCAGCTGTGAAATAGGAGAGTGTGTGTATGTGTGTGTGTGTGGTGGGGGAGGTGACGAGGATAACCCAACAGACACTCGCTCACTCACACACATGCTGCCAGTTGGTTCCTTCATCTTGCTGTTAAAGCATTTGTTTGATGTCCCCAAGATAAACAAGGTTATTTACAGTGCGGACCCTCAGCTCTCATCTGGTTGTCAGGCAGATGTGTATCTGTGTGAATGGGCCTCTCACAACAGTTTCTTCCTTTGTACACACACACACATACACAAACCAGCATCCCAGCTCTTAGATCTGTACAGGAGAAGTGACCCTCGTGTCTTTAGCCAATCAGAGGACACTTTTCAGGACTAATGAGGGGGAAGAAAGGGACTAATGGCCGACATTATTTACTCAGAGCTGCCCTGTTATCTCCCATCACAGTTGGAGGGCAAAAGAAATTACCTGCATTTGTGTGTGCATCGGATTTGTACTGAGACACACACACACACACACACACACACACACACGCATTACATGTTATACATGTAAACACATGTACAGGACAGCAGACCCCCCAGTGGAGGGCTTTACATCAGAGATTTGTATACTGACAGTGCAGTGTGTGTGAGTGTGTGTGTGTGTGTGTGCACAGGCTTTGAGACCAAGAGCAGATGTTTCTTTGTGGTTCTGTTTTGGGTATCTGTGTTTGTTATCCATCAGTAGGAGCTCACTGTGGAACATGAACTCGATGACTGATCCTAATACTGCTGCTAGAGGAGTTTAACTGTGTGTGTGCGTGTGTGTGCGTGTGTGTGCATGTGTGTGTGTGTGTGTGTGCGTGTGTGTGCGTGCGTGTGTGTGTGTGTGTGTGTGTGTGTGTGTGTGTGCAGACAAGCTAGGATGTGAGGCCCATAGGAAAGCATCCACAGATCACACTGGGAATGAGAAAAGACCACTGCTGTGGGCTACATACTTTTGATAAACACACACAACACACACAACATGCACACACATACACACAGAAACACACTGCTGCTTGGAGCAGTTGGTTATTAGTTCGGCTCGATTGATCTGAAAGGCGAAGAGGTGAACATGGGGATGCACACTGTGATCTGTATAAGGTCCCCCAACAGATGGAGTGTGACACACACACAGACACACACACACACACACACACACACACACACACAGGCATTGCTGCTCTGTTTATTAGATTCAGGTGGATGCCACTGGAGGCTCCTCCAGACTTCTGTGCGATTCAGGGGTCTGAAGCTGCAACAGAAGCAGCAAAACGTCTGTTTGTGTGTTTAAACGGATTCACGCCTCAGTATTTTGGCCTCATTAGAAGAAAGTCTGAGTGAAGCTGGATGTTTTAGAGAGTGAGCTCAAGATAGCTGGATTTTACATGCCATTCATGAACCATAAACAGCATAAATATGCATAATCACATAATTATTTATATAATAATTTGAAGTGTAATATGAATATGAATATAATATGAAGAGGACACATGATGACAATCACAAAAAGAAAACATGAACAGAATGATGCTCGATAATAGTAAAGAAATGTCGATGTTCTGTCCTCTTCTCAGTGTGCGTGTGATCTCGGGACGCCGTTCTGGGGAGGTAGGAGGGGCTGGTATGAGGGGAATGCTCTCACCGTGTCCTGCCTGTAAGTGTAGCCGAGCTGTGAGCGCGGGGACCTACGGCGACTCCTTAGGAATGCGGCTTTTCATCCTCTTCTTCCTCCTCCTCAGTGTCCGCCACGAGAACCGTATCCAGGGCCGCTGCTGGCACAGAGCGCCACAGCAGCCCGACCTGCTTGGCTGAGCATGTAGGCTGCCTGTTGAGTGTATGAGACAGAGAGAAAAAAGTGAGACATGGAGCATTTCGGTGAGGAGGGGGGTCAGATGGAGGTATAAAGTGACCCCTGAGAAGGGAGAGGTGGACATAGAGAGGGGAAGAAATGCGAATGAAAGGATGAAAGATGAGAAAAAGGAGGAGAGGACTGCTGGAGCGTGCAGCTGAGAGCACGGCAGGGGCATCTGGGGAGAGACAGACATTCAGACGGACTTTTGAGCAGCTACTTGATTGTCTTAAACCTAATCGTCAATGGTTGCCATGGAAATGCAGATCCAACCCAGCAAACACAACATAATCCCACTTTCATCCTGCTGATTTCAGCATCCAAAATCATGTCAGCATGAGCTCTGCGGTTTTATCCGCTATTCTGTGCTGTGTTGGAGGCGGGTGTGCAGGCTTAAGCACTAACACATGACAGGGAGATATGTACAGCCAGATATCATTTCCAGCATTATTCACAGCCAATCAACATGCCTCATTGGAACTAGCTGATGTATAGCTAGCAAGGACTACACACCAGTGGATCCTGCATGAATCTGTATCTGATTTACTTCAGCGCTGTGGTTAAAATAAAAAAAGACCAGCCATCTGATGAGATATGAGCTGTTCACACAAAGCCCAACAGAGTGGAGTAGATGCAACAGCAAGTCAAGATATTTTGTCTTCATAATGAATCATTTATGTCTATATACAGTACAGGCCAAAAGTTTGAACACACCTTCTCATTCAATGTGTTTTCTTTATTTTCATGACCATTTACGTTGGTAGATTCTCACTGAACGCATCAAAACTATGAATGAACACATGTGGAGTTATGTACTTAACAAAAAGTGGAGACCTGGACTCCACAGTCACCGGACCCGAACCCAGTCGAGATGGTTTGGGGTGAGCTGGACTGCAGAGTGAAGGCAAAGGGGCCAACAAGTGCTAAACACCTCTGGGAACTCCTTCAAGACTGTTGGAAAACCATTTCACGTGACGACCTCTTGAAGCTCTCTAGAGAATGAAAAAGCGAAACTTTAGCATGCATCCGTTCATACCAAAACAGCGAGGTATAGGATAATTCAAATCTATGGCATGATACCATGGCAACCAACATACAGTCTATCTTCATATTTTAGTGAATGTGTCTTTTATGACGTCTTGATTCTCACTGAGCTGAGAGTTGTGCAACTGTTGAGCAGTTGTGTGATTTGTTATTTGGGCTTGTTCATTTCTCTCTCCACCCATCATGACTGGCTAGTTACTTAAGATCTTAAGATCTGACCGAATCCAGATGACGGAAAAGGGGAGATGTGGTGAAAATTCGAAGAGACCAAATATAAGGAAGAATCATCAGCCGTGGTCCCTCCTGTCCCAGAAAAAAAGAAGCCAGTTAAATTGTTCATCGGAATTGTATGTATGACAATTGTCAGCTAACTTGCATGATCATGATATGTACCATAAATATGGTAAATATCATGTCACATACCGCTGTGTTCACCTAATATTCCTCTCGCGAACTTTCACCGTTCCTACTGTCACCTCTCATCAGATGGCTGATTATTTTCATTTGCTGGACTGAGGGGGTGAAAGCGAACTCCTCCCGATGGCGAATACCCTTCTTTTTGAGGGGAGGTTAAGTGCGGCTCTGAGTGTGGATCTCGTGGGAGCCGTTTGTTCGCATGCCAAACTTTACCATCAAGTGCTTCTCAAACCTGCCTCCGTTTATGAAGGTTTTCAAGCAGGATTAAGCGCCGTTTGGTTTCGCTTTGAGTCGCCTCGGTTTCCTCGGGAGCGCATGTGGATTTCACATCAGTTTCCCTAAACACGCCCGGGCGCTACGTTTCTGCTCGGAGAACCAAAACATGAGTGTGTACTCTGTGAAACTGGAGCTACGGTTTACGGTATTGAAACGTCCTCTGAGAGGATTGGGGAACATTTGTCAGTGAGCGGTTTGGACAGGGACACATTGTGCCAGTCTGGCCAATCGGAGTACGTCTCGTAGACGGGATTAAGAGCTTTCGGCCTCATATTTTCAAATTATGAGTTTCGTCTGCGTCCGACCTTCTCCAGGAGGCTCGGTGCCGGGAGCTGGGGTGCTCCGGAGAACAGTAGACATTCCAGCCGCTCTAAAACCTTCCACCGCTGCGATTTGTATCAGTGCCGCGGGTCCCAGCGGCATATAAATCTGCGAGGCATTTATGGGCCCTGTAATACGACAGTAGATTAGGGCCTGATGACGGTGGGTCCCCCCGTTTTCTCACTGCCGGGCTCGGAGGCAGACTGCAGGGTGCTCGTCACCCGGCCTACGCCCGCGTGTGAAGTTTATTTCGCCCCGGTCTGCTTTCCCGATCAGCCAGCAGGCACGGCTCATTCGATAGCTTCGCTTAACACAAAACCATGTGTGTGTACGTGCATGTGCGTATACGTGTGCGCGCGGATTGGTCCGCGGCCAAGCGACAGGCCTCTGTTTCTCTCGCACGCACACATGCTAAAGCAATTGTGCTGCTCCGCATTCATTTGGGCCATGCCACCGAAATCTGTTTTTCCAGCTTCTGTTTCCTAGCCCCCCCTGGCACGGCGCCCCCCACCCCGGTCCCTCCTGGAAACCCGAAGCCTGAGGGCCCTCATCACACCTCATTTCTCCATCAGCTAGAGCACAAAGCGTGCGCTGGGGTCGCATAAGCGCTCGCACCGCGGGGTTCCATTGGGGTTGGGGTGTACGTGTTTGTTTTCCTGCTTCTGCTCTGTTTCACTTTTAAAGGCAAGTGACAAACTTGTCATGCCTACTAGTCGGAAGCAGAGGGCTGGAGCCCCACCCCTCAGGACCCCCAAACACATCTGACCTTTCACACAGCCAGTATCCAGAAACGTGGCAGGGTTGTTAGGAGGACAAATTGTTCCTTTTTAAATCATTCTTTCTATCAAATGATGGTCATGATGAACTGAAGTTTATTTGCTATGGAATGATGAATGTATTCTGTGTCCTACTGCTCAATAAGCCAATCAAGAGGGAAGCCTGTATCATCTGGAAGGTGAAAAGTTAGGGAAGGGGTCTTGTGTGACGTCATTAGAATTGTCACGGAGGAGGGTGTAAAACATCCAAACGGCCGCGCGCAAGCGGGGGAGCGCTGAGGCCATCCGCTGATAAACTGTTGTTCTAACCTGTGCCAGGCCGCCATTTGTCTTGAGTCAACAGGACTGTGGCGCAGGGATTCCCCGCGGGGACGAACGTGTGTAGTTTAGGAAAAGCACAGCGTCCTGCTTTCTGCAGATGTGTGAGATGGCTCTTGTTTTTTTACATTCTTATGGGCAAAATTTAGGGGTAGAAAAGTCACTAGACTAGTTCCAGACTAAGCCAGTGTGTGTGTGTGTGTGTGTGTGTGTTTGTAGGAGAGAGAGAGAGAGTGAGCGTGACTGTGCTGCTAGAAAATTTCATCCTATTATGTCTGATATTTAAAGTATTAACTTTATTTAACTGACACATTTAATAAGGTAAAGTATTTATTAAATTGACAGACTCACACAATCACTCACTTGGCAGTTTCTGTGCATGACAGTGGGTGGTGAATTACTTCCTCGCATCTGTAGATGATCTATTTCAAACTAAAATTGCAGTTCTGGATGTCGAGTCAATATTAACACCTAGACTTCCCTTTAGTACTTCCTTTTTAGTCTCCTGTTCTGTCCTCCTCTTCCTCCTCATTTTGTCTCCTCTGCTTTCCTCTTTGTCACCTCATTCTCTCCTCTCGGATCTCTGGAACGGGTTATGAACTCTTGGGCCTCGTTTTTAATTTTTCTCGTGTTCCTTTGCTGAGCACCTCTCCGTTTGATGCCCGAGCAAATTTGTCCCTTTACCGGCACAAACACGCAGAATGTTGTGAAGTGGGCCTGACGGGGTCTGGTCTGGAGCGTCTGTTTCACATCCTGACTCTAATGAGGGGAAAGTCTGAGGCATGAAACCCATGTAAGGACTGATACAGCTCTTCCAAATGGCTTCTCAGCCAAACGGACCCATGCCAGAGGCCTTCTTCTTCTGTCCCAACCCAGGGAGCGGTTGCCATTTTTTTTAATGTATGCATCTCTCCCTCCCTCCTTGCTCTTTCTCTGGAGAGCAATTACACAGAATAATAGTAAAGTCAGGTTAATCGTGGCTTTTCTGGCACCAGCACAATGCTCGCTTTGTCCAGACCAGCCGTAAGAAGCACTGTGTCATTATTTAATCTCGGGCTTAGTAGCCTGCCTCTTTTGAGAAAGAGGGGGGCGGGGCGAGGTGGGGGTGTTTGGGAAAATTTTTTGTGTCTCAGTGAAGCTGTGCCTTGGCTTGAAGTTCGTAATAGGTGCGCTCCAATTTAGCTTCATTCATGCATTCCATCTGTGTGTGTGTGTGTGTGTGTGTGCGTGTGTGTGAGAGAGAGAGAGACAGAGAGGGGAACTATAGTGAAATTCATCCCACCTGATCCTCTGATCGCTCAGTTCACCTGTGGTGACCTTCTCTAGTTTGAGTAGTGGCGAACATCTTCAGGTGCCCTCTTTTATCTGCTTTTATCTACTGTACGGTGGCTGTTGTAGAACCTGTACATTAGGTCTCTGTGACGCAACATGATGGCTTTTGGACTGGACTGGAGATAATCAACAACATATATCAAGTTAGGAAATTTGTCTTAATGCTGCAAAAAGGATTTGATAAGT
Organism: Denticeps clupeoides; assembly: GCF_900700375.1. Lineage (NCBI taxonomy): Eukaryota > Metazoa > Chordata > Actinopteri > Clupeiformes > Denticipitidae > Denticeps > Denticeps clupeoides. Next base: position 7,126,763 of record NC_041714.1, read on the forward strand.
TGATATGATATTTTATTGTTACATTGCCCAGCTCTATGAATAAATATTTAACTCAGAGAGAAAGAAGTTGGCTCCACAACGCTCCGTTCCCCTTGTTTTTACAAGCCAACACCAACAGCAACAGCAGTATATGTGCATGTGTGTGTGTGTGTGTGTGTGCCTGATCAGAAGTGAGAACTCGATAGGGCTTTTTTTCATGGTTTATTGGCTCTCTCTGGATATGGGGTGCGTGAAGAGGATCAAGGAGAGAACCTTTCACTTCTGGAATGGCTGCTCATCTGCACTTTTATTTGGAAACTGAGCAATTTTATATGTGACAAGGTTATATATCAGGCTTGTGAAAAGGTGTGAAATGTTGCCCAATGACTTTAGCAGATCACATGGCATGTCTCTCTGCCAGTGGACTGAGTGCAGAAGTTCAATGCACATTCAAATACTGTCAAATACTCCTATTGTTCTTGTTTGCAGAGATAAATGAGACGCTCACATGCTCTGTTGTTGTACTTACATACACTTAGTCTCTCTTTTACCGCAGTATTATCAGGGTTGGCAAGAGGTAGAGTAGATGAGTGTATCAGAGTTCTTGAACTTCTCTTTCAATATCGCAGTAGAGTTTAAAAAGCATGCTTTTTACAACAACAGGCAATCTTACCTGTACAATCAGATTTCTGCACGATAATGCAAGCCAAACCCAGTCACCCAACATACAAAATAATGTCCCCTCAAAGTCCCCTAGAAGTCCTCTCTGAACGTTCCACAAAGATTGTGTGTAGGGTTTCCTTTCTGCCCCAGGGGGCATTATTTAGAAGAACATCTCAAGGGCATTATGGAATGCTGGGGTAAGATTATATGCCATTTTTACCGGTAGAACTATTGTCAAAAAAGGTGGTTTTGAAGATGTGAGCAGGGAGCAGTGGGCAGCCATGAGAGGCGCCCGGGGAGCAGTGCGTGGGGATGAGGCTTTGCTCAAGGGACCTTATTGGCACCTTCGGGATTTAACAGAAAGATAAATCACAAGTTACCTGTAAGGGTAAGGAAATGGACCCGTAATCAGAAGGTAGCCGATTCGAGTCCCGAACCGTCAAAGGTGAGGCGCTGCTGAGCAAAGCTCTCAGATTATTATGGCACATGCTTATTATTATCCCAATTAAAACATTGTTCAGGACCAAAATGAGGGGTTCTCAAGATGCCTTTAGAGTACCGAATGAGAACACTATCCGGGAGACCAAATGGAGCCAATCCATGAGGGGTTGATTTCCGTCTCTTTTTCAGTGTTGCACATGGACCAACTAATAACTTATTATGGACGTCCATTACATCCATATTCAGACACGTCACATGGGACTCTCCGGGGAAAACTGATGCTGCGTGCTGGCTAAACTGGGTTATGTGTTTCTGCTGAGCAAGCTGTGGGAGGGGCCTGCATGAAGCTGGGGCAACAGGTGCCTGGCCATATGCTAACACTTGCATGAGCCAGGCAGTCTGATACAGACCAGTACTTCAGCTCACCTCCATATCTGAGGTGTATAGCATGAGTTGCGTGTGAGGAGTAATGGACATTTCTGCACTCTTTATACGCACACCCAAGCGCGTACTGACGCATGCTGTTTCAGCAGAGGAGCCGACTGAAGGACACCAGACAACTTCTATTTGAGGACCAGAGTGCCTTTGGATCAAGGTTGTCTATAGATGTCAGCCGCTTGAGCCACAGGAAGTGTTTGCGAGCCCAGAATGCGTCAGGAATCTGAGCACACACTTCCACATGCCGGCCTGCTGGCCACAGAGCGCCGGGGGTTTCGCCTTTCGCTCACAAGAGGCTCGGACATCCACACCCCACCAGCTCACACACCAAAATGAGCCCCGTGAAACGTCCACTGCATCTCCAGGATTATGCCGCTTACGGGTCTTCCACTTTCATGTCGAGCCATCGGTAGTCACACACAGAGATGACAGAGATAAGCTTGCATTTGGGGACACATAGAACCTGCATTTTAGAGGGATGAGTGCAGACCTCGTATGTCCTGAACACACACACACATGCAATGAGTGCTGGTGGACCAGTGAGAAGAATTGCCCCATAGGCTGTAATCCATTAGTGTTTTCTTTCATTTTGAGAACATTTTGGTTTTTTTCTGTTTGTTATTCCTAGATTTACTGTTTTCCATTGGCTGGTTATCACATGAGCTGGTTTGTTAGGTTATGACTGATTATATGGTGTGTGTGTCGGTGTTTGTTGAGGTGAAACAGACTGAGACGCTGGCTAAAATGATGTTGTTAGTCCTGGCATCGGCATGAACATTTGTGAGTGTGGGCGTTCATTATGGCCATTATGCGCAGACATATACAGCGTGTGTATTGAGAGTACGTGTGTTGTTGGCTTCGCTTTCATTCTGACAGTTGCTTTTATCCTGGACTGAAATAGTGCCTGCTGTCTCAGCAGCCAAGATGAGAAAGATGCTTCCTCCGAATACTGGAAAAACACGAGTTCCACAAAACAGGAAAGAGGGGAGGGAGGTTGCATGTCACTGGCGTGACCGTGACAGCAGTTATGCCTTGTTGAGTTATTGTTGGTTGTCAGATTCATGGTGTTTGTGCATGTCATAGTGACCACTGTGTGTCTCCACCATCCTGTATATTTCAGCGTTCTTCCCCCGGCCGTGATGCTTTTCCGCATGTGTCCAGACATCATTAGCTGTAATTTAAGAGGCACCTCTGTACCCCGCTTCCCTCCTCTGTAGACTCGCCCTTTCCTCCAGAGATGAGTCACAGTGACACACTGCTTTAGGAACAGACCTTGTCCCATGCAGCAACTTTCCTGGCACCTGATGTCAAAGTTCGTGGCAAAACAGCCTTTGCTTTTCCTGTTGTCACGTGTGAGGTGAAGCGTTTGCTCTTTTGAACAAAAAGTCTATTGAGGTAGTTTGTGGGAAATAATGTCTCTTGCCAGTGAGATTTTCCAAAACTCTGGCATTAGCAAATCTCTAAATTAGCATCAGTTTTGCTAACACTTATGAAGAATGACTTTATTATGTGTATAATATGACAAAATATGTGAAGACCTGAGTTGCCGGTTTATTTTATACTCATAGTTGCTAGATAGTAAGCAATATACTATATACTGATATATACAACATACTATTATATACTATTTTTACATGGCGAAATGACAAAAGACAAAAGACGTAATACCAAATGACAAAAGACTTAATGCCACCAGTGTTTCTTTTGTGTTTCAACGAAGTTTAAATAGCAGGTTTCATTTCACTATTTTGAAATATTTTAAAACTGGAAATATTAAAAAATGGAATTCATTACATTCACACAGCAATGAGGCGGCCAAGCTGTGGACCAGCAGTATTCTGATTGGAGGTGACATGCGAGGAAGTGATTTGTTAGTGTTCCCGTTGGCTGTTTTTGCAGGGGCTAAAACTGTCCCCTCACAGCCCCCGTCTTTTCCCTCTTGGACTCATTTTGTCTGCTGCGCCAGTCTTCTCTGATTAGCGTCGGTGCGCACCCACGTTGAACGGGGAGATCACGGCTCGGAAACATGAGGCCCTGTGTGTGAGCATGTCCCTGTCCAGGAAAGATACCCGAGCTATACTGTACTACCTCATACATATGTTTTAGATAAAAAAGGTTTTAATTTCGCCCCTTGGCCAAACTGTAATGCGACTGTAGGCCTGGATTACGTTTCTGACACAAAGGTGGTACTGTCACTCCTGTCTTTATTAGATGCCTTAAGGATGCAGTGGACATCCATTACAGCCATAGTGAAATTGCTGGACGGTCTAAAGTGGGACCCTAATATGCATTTGAGCCAGGGTTGGATTACAGTGTTAATGTACATTGTGTCTTATGGCTGATGAGGCTCTAAGATGAGGCCTGATAAGACGTCTCTATAGAAGACCTCCATCATGCCTTGGTTTTTCATTTTGTGGTGAGTGCTTCTGAACCTGCCCCATAATGCACTGTGTTCAGTCAATGGTCTGTTGGTTTGAGTAGGAAACCGGGGATATGGCTGATGTGATTTTGGGTAATAATGAATCATGCTTTGCATCACCACAAGTGCTAAAGTGTTTTTGTGTTCTGGGTGTGGTGTGTGTTTCTCTGTGGTATAAACACGTCATAACACTGGGTGGAAATCTCCTGTGTGGGCCGTATTGTCTGTTCTGGCATTGGGTCTCTCCTAATTCTCATTAACTTGGCGGCCAGGAGAGCAAAACCTCACAGGATGCGTGGGAGCGGCTCTCAGAAGGATGAACCTTAAGAACAAATCTTTTCAGTTTGTGTGCTGAGAACACTAGTTTTTTTGTGGAAGATTAATAACCATGCAGACTGTCACTGAGTTCATCTGGAGAGTAGATGGAGTTTGGTCTCAACACTCTGTGGGAAACCTATAGACCTGTTTGGTGCCTGTAGTTAACAAAAACCCTATAAACCGCTTCCAAAACCTTCTCTCACTGCTTCTGATTGTAACTGTTCCAATTGTAAACTCATAAAAGTTCTGTAGCACATTGCTGGGCATCATTCCTGTTCATTTATATTCTGTCTCTTTTTTTTTGCAGGACCTCCTGTAAGTACCTCTGTGTGAGCAAGATGTGGTAAAGTAACCCCATTTCTATCCATCCATCCATCCATCCATCCATCCATCCATCCATCCATCCATCCATCCATCCATCCATCCATCCATCCATCCATCCATCCATCCATCCATCCATCCATCCATCATATTTTGGCATCACATATTTGAGGTTGGGTGCATGGTGTGCTTTTTGCCTTGTTCATTCTTTTTTCTGGCTCTCAGCCTGTTCATTTGCAAAGTTTCACACTTTAGAACCAGTAGGACGATAGAAACCAGAGCAACCATGGCTTGTGTCTGTAAACCCGTAGAGAATCTCATTTGGAACTGACTTCTGGAAAGTTCTCCTAGTCCTAGTAGCCACAGTCTGAAGTGGCTGCCGTGCTTGTTGAAAAGTGAACTTGATTAGAGCGTATGGCCCATAGTGCTTCAGGGGGACTTTCCCTTTCTCTAGTGGATTATTTCCAGTCCACAGAAAATGAACCTCGTACTTGTAGAGCCGGTCAGTGCACTGAGGATGCAGGGAATAAATAGTCCTCTGTTTCAGAAATGGGGCTGAGGAGCAGGAAATGGAAGGACTTTATCATTGCAGACATTGTGAAATGTGCAGAGCATGCCCCTGACATGAACCTTCCCAAGTGTAAGTTGTGAGGGGAAGCGAGGTAGGGCTTCAGATGTTTTCCAAATTGGAAGACTGTATATTTTTGTCTTTTGCAAGATGCTGCAAAAGTTTTATCCTTAGCTTAGTTTTCAGCCTTAGCTAAAGATGAGGAATGATGTGCTCAGGATTAATCGATAGTTAAGTGTCTTCCTGGACCCATCAGGAAGAACCTTTGGAAGCTTTGGATGCTGGGACAGGGTGTTGTATATCACATGAGGTTTTTCATTTTATGACAATTGTCTGTAATTCAGTAAAAGCAACTGTTCGAGCAGCAAAATCATCTCAAATTTCCATTCAGCCAGCAAGTTCCTTTAAATTCATGCATGGTACATAAGAACAGTGGTGTGGTCTGTATGTACCAGCATGCAGTTCTGGTACAGAAGTGGTACAGAGATGTATTTCTGTATTTCAGAAACATTTCAAATTGAAATGTTTGAATAGGTTTTGGCGCATCTTCCATGGACAATGGAGACGACAGGAAACATGTCTGTTGAATGTGGTTTGTGCTGTTGCATCGTGCGTGAGGAAAGGACGTTGGCATGAGGACGGGTGGATGTTAAAATTAGGCAACAGCTGCGTCCCACATCGACAGGGTGAAGGAGACACTCCTGCTGCGGCCACTGGCAGTGATTAATCAAGCAAGAGCAGTCACACACACACACACACACACACAAACACACGCACAGCACAGCACATAGATACATACTCTACATGTATACACAAGACTCACATTTTCCGTCAAAGGTGGCAGAGAACAATTATTGTGAGTATTGTGGTGTCGTGTGCATTTTCACCATCTTTGTGGACACCACTTTTATTGAAATTTTACTTTTTGACCTTTATTTTTTGGCAAGAACACTCATAAAGGACAATTATAAAGGACAAACCAAACAGATACGATTTAGCTCATATTTAGCACTTTTCATGCCTCATCTGGAAATCTTCTTATGCTTTTTGCTACTGTTACACATTTCTGTTAAGTTGTGATTGTAGCACGTTGACCTCTCAGGGCCACGGTACATCTCACCCTCTATAAGAAAAAGCACGCACACACACACAGACACACACACACACAAACATTAAATATTGGACTGATTAGATACACAAGAAAATTGATGAACGTAAAAATCTACACTGGATTACCTGCAGCAAAAACAAACACTGGGCGCAACTTGAGCACAGCGCTGATTGGTCAGAGGTGCCTGTTCCCAGTAAATGAAACGAGTTGAGTGAGAAAGACAGAATAAATCAGTGGGCCATCCACCTTGGGTCCGAGCGGGTGCACGTTCAAGACGGATGTTCTCTCGTGCAGGCGCTGACCCCCTCTTACCCAGTTTGTTTTCGGCGGCTGATTTTTCTTGATTGATGACCTCCTCTTGTCTTTCAGTGTAGCGGCCTAACCCTGATCGGGCAGCCAAGGAGGGGGATACGGGGGCAAAGTGGTTATAAATTATCCCGGTTCCGTGTTGACACAAGGCACTTACGATAACAAAATTAAGCGCGTGTGAGCGCAGCGCTGCAGCCGCCCTTGAAAATTGGCCTTTTCCTGCGCAGCCCGGCGCCCGAAACTGCTCTTATTTTTTTATTTATGCATAATAGTCTGTCACTCCTCATGGGTCGCTGCTGATGGGGTGGGACCTTTAGCCTTTCCCCCATGGCCAGGCACGTCTTGTACAGACTGGAACAATTATAGGGACACCGGAGCCATGGTGGGGTTGAAAGGGAAGAACCTAATGACGTTCCTGCCAACCTGCCATGAGCCGACGAATGAACAGTAATGGCCATTAATTAGCACCTTCTAATAAAACCTCAAATCTACCATCACTATGGTGATTATGATGTTTACAGGCCTTCCTGTACCAGGACTGAGAGATTGACATGGAAGAGTTGTCCCTCATCCTCATATGAAATAACCCCTCAGGCAGAGTCCTGCTATCCTACAGCAGCTATTCTCTTCTTATCTCTTCTGTTATCTTTTCTTCAGTTCAGTTCAGTTCAGTTCTCTTCTCTTCTCTTCTCTTCTCTTCTCTTCTCTTCTCTTCTCTTCTCTTCTCTTCTCTTCTCTCCAAATGAGAGCCACATGTGTGTCGCTACTGTGCAATCATAACAAACGGTTGCTTCTGGAGTCAACGTCTTGCTGAGGCCTCCTCACATGGAACACCTGTACCTGTAACACACACACACACACACTCAGACATTCTTAAAATACAGTGAAGTGTATTTCATCAGTATACTTTTTTCTTACTGGAAATCATACAATTTTTATGGAGGATTAGGAACCACACCTGTAATTTTCCTGCATGAGACATTACCACAAATATGCACACACACACACACACATAGACAGACATATACACACACGCACACACACACACAGACAGACATACACACATCACCACAAATAATACACACAGACACAAGCTTATCAGAGGTGTGATTTATCCCCTGCATTCTGACCTTCAGCCTCTGATGGACCGTTTGCCAGCGGTCAGCAGCGCTGTGTGTCTGCTTGACCAGCAGCATGTTTATGTCTCCCAGTAGCAGCAAAATCCCAGAGCAACAACAGGATAAATGAGTTCCCTATTTCAACAGCAGTCCAAAAATAACACACACATGCACACACACACACATGCACACTTTTGCCATTTTTTGGCAGCTACTCTTGCATCTCAATGACCAGCAGCTCCGATCTGATTGGATAGCAGCCTGTTAGTCTGCGCTGACCTGTGGAAGGTCAGAAGTTTACGTCTGATTTGCATGTCACTGTTCGCTGCAGGAGAAGTTTCATATCTCTGCGATGATGAAAGGTCACCGCTCTCGCATTCTCTCGCTCGTACAGTTAGCGGCCAGGCTTTGTGCTTCAGACGGGTCTCTGACGTCTGGAAGCCATCAGCGCTGTGCAGAGAATGCGGCCTGCATGTCCGCGCATTTAAAGCAGGCCTTTCAGCTGCTGCGTGAGGAAGAGGGTGAAGAAGAAGACATGCAAAGTGTCGACTAAAATAATGACCCCATATTTACCAGCATAAAGCACCATGACGTACAGTATAGTTACCAGATATGATATCAAATAAGGTGTATGCGTGTTGCCTGCATACTTTTCCAGAATCAGTTCACAGATTCTATGCTTGATAATACTTGTTTAAAAAAGAGAAAAAGTGAAATATACATTTTATTATGGCTCGGCTCAGTGTGTGCACGTGTGTGTGTGTGTGTGTGTGTGTATGTGTATGATGTGTCCCTTTATCTCTATGATGTTGACAAATTCACACTCCCTTTTACTCGTTTTTTATTTTCTCTCCTCCCTTTTTTCAGGGTCCTCCTGGAAGAGCGGGCTTTCCGGTAACTCTCCTGTGAACTCATGTCTGTCTTTCCCTCTGCACCGTGTGTGTGTACGTGTGTCAGCATGTATGTGCGTGTGTATGTCCATCTCTCCGCATGCCTTCCTGTTTGCTCCTTTTCCATCAGAAACATCTTTTAGCTGAAGTGCCTCTCATGGGAAACCGTGTATTTATTGGGATTAACCAGCATCCTTCAAGCCGGATATAACTGGCTCCAGAGCCGTCAAACTGGAATCGTCTGAGAATAATTCAGACTGTTGAAATTCAGTTTAGTTTCAGATCAGGCACTTTAAGTAGATTCTTTGAGAACATTTTCTTTAAACTGTCACTTGTTGACAAAAAGGCATTTTTACTTTGATGGCAGAACAAAAAAAGAACCAATCAGAGAGGTGTCATTTTGTAATCGAGTGATTCCATTATGAACATCCAAGCTTACCAGTACAGAAAGTCCCTAAATGTTCTCCAAGGCTCTGCTGGACATTCTGATGTAACGCAAGCTACTGCTGGACCTCTAAAGCTACTAACAAAGGCCCAGACACATCTGGCCTCCATCACTGCATGCTAACAGGAGCCCAGCTAGGATGTGAACTCTGACCTCGGCTGCCAGTTCCACCCCTGCAATCCCCCTCAGCCTTGACAGTGTGGGCTCGTGAAATGGAATCAGAAAGAAGGGAGTCGGGAAAAGTAATGGCTTTGTGGAATTAGTTGACAGGTTTGGTCAAAGTGAGGATGTTTTCCCTGCCAAGGAATGTGATCGATTGCGGCTGGAAATGAAATCAAAAGTGTCTGAAAAATTGAAGGGTGTGGGTTTGGACTGTAGACAAGTCCAGACAAGAGTTTCCTGACAGTGGAGTGCAAAGCCGGACGTTGTGTTTTAAAATATACAAATGCATACATGTCTTTTTTTATGAAGTGAAAGCATTCTTTCTGTCCCACAGCCCACAGTGGCCAGTTTATTCTTGTCATTTAAGTTTTTTTCCCCCCTTAACTTTATTTCCATGCACACAACATATAGACAGACAGATCAGTTTATACAGTTAACAGTCAAAGTTTCAACGCATCTACGGGTCTTTCGTTCTTACTGTGAATATTTTTACATTGCAGAACAAAACTGAACACTAAGATGAAGACACAAACACAAAAAATGAAGCTGCTTATGATGATGACAGTAGTGTGTCAATCAGTCATGAAGATAGAGGTTAGTCTGAAGTGTAGAGAGGTTAGTATGGTAGTGTAGAGAGACTGGACTGCATGGATTGAAAATATGGAATTTAAGTGGCCTAACGGAAGACTGGAAAAGGTCAAAGAACCTCTTCCTTGAACCGTATGTCTGCCGCTGCTGTGAGCCTCAGTCCCATGACAAAGCAACAGATAGACGCTCATCACAGTGCGTCAGCACCCTGGACAGGGCGTCAGCACAGAGCGTCCCCAGAGAGCAGTTCTGGATGTATGAAGCGCAGTAGCACATCTGCAAGAGCGTACTTAACCCCCTAATTCCAAAGGTTTGCTTGCTAAGTAGCATGAAAATCTGTAGTACCATAGGAACTTCTTCTATTGTTTAGCATCTCCAGTGCTGACAGTGCAGTTATTTTTATTTAGCAATACAGATATAAATATCAATTTTGCTCCACCTCAGAGGACGCATTCATAGGACACATTTTTGTACACAATTTTGCTTGTGTTTTTCACCTTGTAGAACAAAAGTGAAGAACTATGCTTCAAAAGTGAAGAACTATGCTTTAATGCAGTGAACCTCACTGTAAGGACATTATTTTACCCTCTTTGCCACATTAAGTTAGACAGTGGAGATGGTTTTCCAGCAGTCCTGAAAGTGTTCTTGTGTTGAGAACTTTGTGTTAATGTTGATCTCACGTTGCTTGTGAGATATATTGTGAAAAGCGCCCATGAAGGTAGAGTCTGACTGATGAAATATGTTTACTGTTTTAGATTTTATAGAATCATATCCGCCATAGAGTTGGTGTCTCCACACATTTGACTGGTAGTGTAGGTTAGGTGAAGACCAGCAGCATTATCTTTGTATCGTTGTATAAATATAGATCATGATATAGAATCCAGTATCAGCAAAAGATAGCCGCTCATAAAAACCCCTGGACAGACTGTCACAGTTATGGCGCCGCCCTGTGATCCGGTGCCTCAGCAGATGTTGTTATGGGTTTTAGTCCTTGTCCCATCAGCCAGTTGAGCTGTCAAAATCTGTCACCGCTCCTTTCCCACCAAGGCATCCCAGTTAGTTATGCCCATAAAACCACACCTCAGGAATGAGCAGCTCCACACTGCAAGTCATTTCTGTCTGCCTGAGTTTATGGCCGCTACTGAGAGAGACGCCTGTAGAGAAGCACTTCATGATCAGGCTCATAAAAATTATTCATTTGGCTAATGACCTGATTTTTATTAGCGCAGAGACAGTTCAGAGCAGTGGTGGGCTTGGGTTGTAAAACGGTCCCTTCCGCATAACACAGCGCCCCACCAAGACATGTAATCTTCATCCCCCATTAGGAGTAATGTTGTAAAAGCATAAGTATACCTCCCACAGGGAACCTACATTTTACCCAGATTAATGCCATTTTCTCCGCTGCTAGGTTGGATATCGTTGGTTTCCACTGTATGGGCATCCATTGTAAAAATCTAGTTATAACATTGTAAAAAAAAAAATGTTTGCAACTTCAATCAAATATTTAGATGTGAAGAAATATGAAGGAAGGACTTAGAGGTTGTGACACATAAGATGTAAATGCATTTGGCTCAATAATGGAATGACTCTAATGATTTCTCTTGCTCTTTCTGTGTAGTTTTTGTAGATTTCGTAGTCTTTGGCATGACTGCATCGGTAATGCAATCGTTCTGTGCTTGACGGACTAAAGAAGCCTCTCTTTGGTCAGCTTAACTTTGTGAACATTATGAATCTATTAATTAAAAAAACCATGACTGCACAAAGTCACGATTTGTGTGTGAAAAGAATGTTTGTAAAGTTAAGCTGCAGGCCGTAGTTTTTATAACAGACGCATTTTGTCAGCGCCGTTGTTGACAACTCTTCTTCTGACTCTGCATTGATCATTAGGGTGACAAAGGATCAATGGGGCTTCCTGGAAGAATGGTGAGTGGATTACAAATATGATAACCCCGAAGACACGGCCCAACAGTCGTCTGCCCACAAGGATGTGATAGGACATAAACTATATATCATTAAAAATATTAATAATGAAGAACTATTTTAAAATTAAAGCAATTTCTTTTTCTTTGAAAATATGTCAGTGTGAAATTTTTCAGCAGTGAAGGAAAATGTAGTTTTAGCACAGGAATAAAGCAAAACAGGAAGAAGTAATTTCAGGTTTCAAAGTTTTGGTACTACTGCTCATATTTGCTCTCTGGGTGGTCCAGTAGTTCTGATTAAAATCTCTACACCATGGCCAGATTTATATGGCGGACTCATGGGTTCTCGATTACCTGGTTGTCTCTCTTAGTCCTTCTCTAGATGATCCCTCCAGAGACCCTAGTGTCTTCAGTTCAGAATTGCTTAAAAAAGCTATTTATTCTCCCACTGTGAGACCCTCTAAGCACATGATGTGTGTCCAGGTGTGTGTTCAAGCAAGTTCGCATTACAGGAGAGTTACAGATTATTTCCAGTAGCTATCCAGTCCAGCAGCAGACCACACCCCCTTCCCCATGACCTCTGAACTCTGAACCCTCCTGTGAGGCAGCTGCATGTGTGTGCGTATGTGTGTGTATCCTCTGTGGACCTGTCTAACCCCGTTTCCCTCTCTCTGTCTCTCTCCTTCACTTCACTATGCATGTGACTGTGTCTGCTGTGACTGACCCAGGGCTTAAAGGGACGCGTAGGGGAGAAGGTAAGTGTGTTGGCTGTGCAGTAGGTTAGGCTGCATTAGGCTGGGTTAGGATACTTGTTGCATTGTTGTTCATTTCTGCCCATTGGAATTGAGGGGAGATGAAGGTATCTCGGCTGCTCGATGTGTGACAGGGGATATGGTCCAGGCTGAGTTCATTTATACTGGCAGGAGGAAAGACCTCTAAGGATCAGATTCGCTGTGCTGCTTCCGACAATGGTTGAATGACCTGAGCTGATTTCTCATAAATCCCTATAAAAAAAACAAAAAAACGATTGTCTGCACCTTCTAAAGCCCAACGTTATGGAAGGTTAGCTGTACCCAACACTCAATGAATGAACAAATTAAATGATCCCCATCATGGCGTTGTTTTGGTCTGGTTGGCCTGGTTATATGTCAGACTGAGAAGAAACAGCTCTCCTGCTTGGCCCCTATTTGGTCTCAGTGCAGTAGAAATAACTGCTGCTCTGTTACTGTTAGAATAAAAAGCTTCACACGTTTGTATTGGGGTGGGAGGGTAGCTTATCTTCAAATGCGGAGTGATTTGTGATGTGTCAGACCTCAAGGAAGGTGGAGATACAGAAATAGAGAAAAAAATGCTGTGGCTTTTGTTATAATGTGGGAATAACGTAGCAGCCAAGCCACTTAAGCATTGTTCTGTGTGTGGTGTTCTGGGAACCCCTAATGGTGAAGTGAAAACAGGAGAGCACTAATGTGACCACCAGAGTCTGCGGGTAGTGATGTGGATGAATGCATGGGGCTTTTTGGAACTCTTTGAGGGACACTGCTCCAAAACAAATCTGTCAGGCCTCCTTGCATTTCCCATAGTGTTTCAGGAGAACGCGGCTCTCTCCATGTTCTTTACGTGCGGTATGGACCAGGTCTTCCTGCTGAGAGAGCATGATGGAGCAGCAGATCTTGGCCATAGATCTTCATTAAAGCAACCTCTGAAGGAGAAACGCAATGCCAGACCACAAGGAACGTATGGAGACCAGTGGCTGGGTGATCTCCACGCCATTTCCCAATTCCAGAACGGAATGCACTTTGTGGGGTATTTTGGGGGTTTGTAGACCTTGACAGTGGGTACATTTTAGTGATTGGTTGAGTACTAAATGGAGCACCTCTTTATGGAGGGAATAAAAAATGCAGTGATCTTCTTTCTGCCTGGCACTGAATGATTTTAATTCAAATGTCAGAAATCTGTTTTTTTTTTCATATAGAAATCCCAGGGCTACCTCAGTTCCTTTAAGGGTCAGTGGTGCTAAGCAAAAACCATAACACAATTTGTAGAAATTATTTAGGTCCTTGTCTGTGATGTGTAACGTTGAATTGAAAGTTCCATTGTGTCTCTAGGCAACAGACAAGTTGCTAAAATAACTTTGATGCGTCTAGAGAAGCAATGGACATTTTATCTTAAGCATTACACATGCTTAAAACAAGAGCAAGAGACTGTTTTCACATTATGTTGTTAAATTACACTTACACAACCAGTCACTTACAACTTTTTGGACAATAGTGTGGGTAAGAACTTGACAAAATGATATTAATGTATTAATTCCCCCCCCGTGGTTGAGCCCCACTGTAGCTCTTTCGGTCAGATGGTACATGGAGTCCTCCGAAGACTTTTGAGGAAACCACAGCTCCACCAGTACTTCTGGAGTCATTTTCCATGCGAGAGGCAGATGCAAGTAGAGCCTCCTGAAGAGCCCCAAATCCCCGATCAGCACTGACAGCGCAGCTAATGGTAGTTCTGACCGCTGAAGTGTGTGGTCAGTGCACTAGTTTGGACTTTATTTAGCAGGGTGTGTTTCTGCAACCTATATAAACATGGGGAACCATACGGATTCATTGCGATGCACAGTTTGTATAAAATGACCTACTCAGTATGAAAGTCTAGCACCAAGGAGACGTGGGTTTGGTCCTCCAAACGTCCATTCACCGGTTCCTGCAGTAGCTAAAGAGAGAGGGCAAACCACAGGCATCTTGAAGACAGACCCCCCAGGGGTCTCTGTTTGGAAGGGACACCTGGGCATTTAATGGACATCAAAAACCATGTAAACCTGGCCTCACTGATGGAGTTTCGGCAACCGAGTGAGATTATTAAGGAAAGTGCCAGAAACCTGAGACCTGCCGCGTCTGGTTATAGACCTTCTTCTGTGGTTGTGCCTGTGGGGAGCTGACCACCAGCCTGACCTGGGATCTGATGCTGGAAGGACATTTTATTTCTTGTTTGTCCAGCACTTAGCCTCTTTGTGGGGCAGTCATAGTGTATGGCTCCAGCTGGAATTTAGGAAATCTTGCTCGGGTTTTGTTACCCTCGGACGTAATTGAGCTTGAAAGTCTGACTTTAATGGTGTAGGCAAATGTTGGCAAACATTTTAAGACTAAGCCACATGTAAAGACAAAAAGACCCGTGTTTTTGTTTAAATATTGAGAGTCGTCACAGAGTCCCAATACAGTAATATTTTCTCTGGAGAATGAGAACTTTATGGAATTTTCTAACGTTCCCTCTAGATTTGTAACCTGCTGTATTCCTCTTCTGATATCCATGTGTTCTGTGAGGACTGGACACTGTTTTGGACAGTGAGGTATATTTAATGTGCATATGAATTTGTCCGGTTCTGCCTGTTGGTTGGTTGTGAATGTCTGGCTGCAGTCCTCTAGGTTAGGGTCAGTTTTAGCCGTGAAGTAGATAGCCTAATTTCTGTTCTTTCACGGTTGTTTCTTCTCTCATTTTCTTCCTTTGCCCTTTATCTGTCCATAGGGAGCGCCCGGGGAGCCAGGTCTGTCTATCATTGGCCCACGAGGACCTCCTGTAAGTGTCTTCACCTTCTCCATTAACGCTCCTTTTCTTCTTCTGTCATGACTGCTCCATCTGTTGACTGGTGGTGTTTCTCTCGCTTTTACTCAAGCCAAAAATTCACCAAAGATTGCAATGCTCTGGTTTTTATAATTAAACAGAAATAAATCAGCATATATAATACGTTCTGTTTTACATTTTTGAAACTTATCAAAAGATCTCATCAAGCCGCTGTGAGAGGAATTTTAGTGACCCTGTAATTTTGCTCGTCAGAGCTCATTTTCAGTTTTAAACCAACTCAAATGCACTAAAACAGTAAATCAGAGCAGTAAGTCGAGCAGAAATAAAAACAGGTGGAGCACGAGGCTGACATCCTTTTGATCAATTCCTCTTGTTTCTGAAAATGAGAAGAGAAATGAGGCTTGTAGCCGCAATGGCAGCTCTGCCCTCACCCACTCCCTCTTCCGTTCCCTGGCACTGCCTTCCGTTCCACTCCTTCCTTCTTATTCTTTGCATTTTTCTGTGATTGACCTGTGATGGGTTCCGGTACGTTCCCTTGCTGTGTTTGGGTGGAGGAGGCCCATTCTCTAGTTGCATGCAGCAGTAGCTGCAATACGGCCACTGGAAATGAATTGTGTGTGCGTGTATGTTTGTACATACTTGTAATTCTAATCTTGTGAGAATCAGACATTAAAAGTGTTTTGTTGGAGCATGGCAGAGCCATAGATTTGTGTGTAGATGTGCAAAGCCTTAGTTTGTCCTTGCCACTGCATGAGTGTGTGTGTTGGGGTGGGGGGTGACTTTAACAGTGATCTGTAGCAACAGGTGGGGGTTGACAGGTTCGGCCCTAATAGAGAGGTCAGCAGGGGAATCTTGACCTCGCCCAGGAGGGACAGTAGTGATCTCTTGGTGATTTACCGAGGGGCGGTGAAGGGGGTGACGGAAGTGAATTCTTAAAGCAGCCACGGTGGGGTTGGGGTGGTTCACGCCAAGATTCTCACAAATGATGAGAGGAACTGCAGCCAATATAACATGCTGTACATGCTGTACAACTGTTTATCTCCCAGTGGAGGATATGTGGTAGAAAACTGACAGTTAAGACATATTATGTTGTTCCCTATTATGTGCGTATTTTTAGAGTCTGTGGTGATGGTAATATATAAACCTTCAGTAGAGAGATTTTGATATGTATCTGCATTCTGTGTGATTAACCGAAGTAGGTTTTAAGACTCGTCTGAACACATTGAATGAGTTGGTTGCTCTAACGTCCTGGCCTTGCTTGTCAGGAGAATGGAGAGGGCCAACTACGGAGTGAAACCGCAGGGATGTTTTCTGGTTGGTCCATCCGGGAGGGCTCTAGACGTGGAGGTTCCCCCGAGGACAGAAGAGATGTTTGGCTTCCTGTAACTTCCTAAGGCAGAGTCATGTGATCTATGTGCCTCCTTCATTAGCTTCCCTCACTGTTTCTCCGCATGTTTTCATTATCCAGAGTCATTGGGTACAGGGATAGACACCCAGGTAGAAAAGTGTAAAACCTGAGACTCTGAGGTCTCTGGTTCCTTGGAGAGTTAGAAGAAGAAGAAGAGGAAAGTGAATTGATTGTCAAATGTGATACACAGCACACGGTGCACACAGTGAAATTTGTCCTCTACATTTAACCCATCACCCTGTGTGAGCAGTGGGCAGCCATGACAGGCGCCCGGGGAGCAGTGTGTGGGGACGGTGGCACCTCAGTGGCACCTTGGCAGATCGGGATTCGAACCGGCAACCTTCTGATTACGGGGCCGCTTCCTTAACCGCTAGTTAACCTTGAGGCCACTAGCAATGATGTTCAGGATGATTCCGGATGTTTTCCTCAACCGATAGGAAGGTGGTGTAGTGATGCTTCAACAAGTCTGATTTTGGTGCTCTTATGATGGTTCGGTCAATATCATGGGGTTATAGAATCTAAATTATTATTTAAAAAAATTATTAGACTTACCATAAATGTGATGGGATCATAACAGAAAACCAGAAAGATTACATTAATAATTTATGAAAGGCTGTGGTTTAAAATATTTGAAGGTATGACAGACCATACGTCAAGTCATACCTTGGCACAGGTTTAAATTCACGTTAAAGTCCTCGGATGTTGTGGCTGTAAAAGTCATTGTTGCTCTGATGGTCATTTCTCATAATCTCTGTCATTCAAAGCTCTTCGGATCAGTTGGGGTATTGTTCTTTGTTCCTCCCTTCTTGCCAGGCTTCATCAACATTTCCCTCCTGTGATTTGTTCTTTTTGGGGTGGTTTGTTCTCACATTCAATCTGTAAACCCCAGTTCCAACCCAAACCCACCCAAGCAAAAGCAAGGCTTCTGCCCTCACAGTTTCCTAAGGCATGATATATTTCTCTCAACTTGTTTATTTTTCTTGCTTTAGGGGCAGCCAGGAACCCGAGGATTTCCAGGCTTCCCGGTATGTCTTTCACCACTTAACCTTGAAGTTTGTGTGGAGTGTACAGATATTTGTGAAACTCTAAAAGCATATATAATGGACTAGGGTGATGATGAACACTTGACATACATTCCTGTACAGGGTATATGTGTAGTGTATCTCTGAGGGGGATTAAACTGATGATGCACATTTTTTATTATATATCAGATATACTGTTTTTCCATACATGTTTTTATTAGTGTCGGGCATTATCATCAAATTAACATTGTTTTATTTTGAACATCTGTCTCTGAATACACATACATATAACTTGGATGACAGGAGACATTGTGTCTGCCTGGAATTTAGAATTGTCCAGGTTTATTCACCTCCACTTGCGCTAGTGGAAGTATTAGAGGTTTCCCAGCACTAGTTTTTATTATATTCATTAGAATGATTTTTAGTAGCAACACTTTTTTTCTATATTTAATAATACTATTAAATAGATTTGTATGTTCATGTTTTTTAACACTGGCCCTGCTATTTGAATGAATATTGTATGGATATGAACATGGCTGATTTACATTACCTTGCAGGAGAATTAGGGTGTATTTCAGATCACAACGCAGGCCTTTTCTGCATTTTCTGGTAACTTTCTCATATTCTCCCCTCCCCAGGGCCCAATTGGACTGGATGGGAAAGCAGTGAGTACCCCACCACCCATGAGCATGAACTTGTTTGAGTGATTTGAGAATTTTTTTGAGCACAGAGTCTGTGTTGAGACTGGTCAAGCATAATTTATAATGATGGTCATTATGGTGATGAGGAGGATAATTTAGCTAATAATGATTAGGGGTAATTATTTTTAAAAACAATAATTATCGTTATTATATAAGAAAGTGTTGATTGTACGTTTCCATATCGTAAACCAATTCCAGGGCTGTTAGATTACTGCCGGTGTACTAGTGGTGCTGCACACACGTTTGTAATCGTTCTGCCACATGTGATCATGCTGTTCTCTTCATTCAGGGGCAAAATGGGCAGAAGGGTGATGCGGTAAGTTTTAAATATTTTAAAATGTAAAAAATCCCATACGTCAATCAGAAAAGCAATAAAAAGAAATGTTATTAGACATATGAAGTGTTATTAGCCTGTATATTAGCCATATGAAACAGTGGTTTAATCTAAAATTTGGAGTCATCAAAAAAATAATTCTTAGTGGATAGCACCAAACACAATATTTTGTATAAAGTATTTAACAACGTATAATTTACCAGTTGGTTTTATAACTAGTTGAGCCCTGTACTGTAGACTTCAATATTAACAGCTCAGTATTCCATTTAAACAACTTACATTAGACAGGACCAGAAAAAAAATGGTAAATAAAAGTGTATTTCAACTCATTGTAAAAATTTTATCCCAGCAGAATTTCACATCTATTCGTCAGATAAAATGAGATGTTGTTACTCTAAATTCATGGCCCCTACCACTTCCATTAAAGTACACCCAGAGACACTTTGGGACACAGGGCTGCCTTGAAGGTCTTAAGGAGCACATCAGCATTCATAAAACTCTCTGCCTGTGTTGGTCGGCCGTGTTTTCTCAGCTCCTCAGATTCATTGTGAAAACAGTGGCAGACTGTGAGTTATGGTCACAGTAATGGCTTACCAGTGGGACGTCTGGGCCAATGATGGGCCGTCTGACCTGAGGAGCAGCTTCATTAAGATCTTGAGTAGGTCCCTCACCTTTCATCAGCCCAGGGTCAGGTATCAAAAGCTTGGCTATTTATGAAGAAAACAAGATCTCTGAAAGGCTTTACAAGTCCCTTAATGAACCTCTCTCGTGTTCACGGTCAGAGCACTGCTGAGAGTTCACTTCTCTGCACTGTGGGTGGAACCTCCAGCTGCACCCATGAGGGTTGAGAAATGTCAACCTGGTTCCTCTTAAACCATCAGCAGAAGATGAACAGTCTTAAACAAAGCTGACAGTGGGAAGAGGGGAAAGTGGGATCCTCAGAAGAACCGTGAAGATTAACGAGGGTCACCTTTCCCTCAGTGGCCCATTGACACACAACCCACAACTCACATGGAATTTTGATTTAATCCTTTTATCGATAAATTGCTTCTCAAATACCCCCTGCCTCTGTATAATGATGTCAAGTAAGTGGATTTGCTTTTTGGATGAGTACACGTTACGAAGTTTTTGCAGCTTCCTCATGCTGACTGGTGGCTGCTGCTCTGCAGGTCTTCCCAGTTCTGTGAAGGCTGACCCACCTCCCCTCCACCCAGAACTTATTAATACTCCCTAAAGCACGGTCATCTGCGTTTGTGGTTTGTGGCGTAAGATGGACGGCGCGTGATTTGGCATTGACTCATCGTTGATCTTCATGTTTTCTTTTGCTCATTTTGGAGTTTTTATTCCTAATGACTTGGTAAGGATGAATGGGAGACAAGTGGGGCGTGAAAAAGGATTCCGGTTATTTATTTGATCCATTTGTCAAAGGTCGAGTGGGCCAGACGTTTCTGTTGGAGCTTATAGCAAACTGGCTATGATGGGCTTGCTGAACATCTGCTGATTGTGTTTAATTTATGTTTCTTTATTCAGGGTCCACGTGGTCCTAAAGGAGTTCCAGTAAGTTAGCTGCTCTTTTGTCCTTATAATTTTGGCTTTGTTTTGTCTGTGAACTGTTTCTTTTAATTGATTATGGATTTTTATTATCTAATGTCTTAAGTAATGTCTATTACTATGTTGTAGGGTGAACCAGGGCCAAAGGGTGAAAAGGTCAGAACACCAAAAACTCACCCAACAGAATAAATCAACAAAATAATTTATCATCATGTCACACTACAACAGCTGACTGATCTTTTTTTTTATTACATTAATGTTCACTTGTAGGGCGTGTGTGGTGACTACACTCACAGGGTAAGACATAAACTGAATTCTGTACTTGTGTTTTTAATGATGAATGTTGCAAATGTGTAAAAATGATGTTTGAACATGATAGAATATTGACATCTTAAGAAAAATGGTAAAAAGTGCATATGCTGAATGATGCTTTCCATCAGTATGTTTCTCCCAGTGGTGTGCATTTGAGTATGTCTGTGTGTGTTCAGGTGTGTGTATATCCATGAGTGTGTGTGTGTGTGATTATGTATCTGTATGCGTGAGGCCCTGTGAAATGCAGTCTGGGCACACTGAAGGGGAAACAGATTCGTATGTGCCTAAAGTGTTTCAAGGACTCCTGGAGATGCTCTGTCCAATTTAAACATAATTTTATCCACCGGAACTCCCTGAACCAGTCATTAAGAGTGTGGTTTGGAAGAATCTACGTCTATCTTGACACTTTTCAGGAGGTTCCCTTCAGATTGAGAATGCTGGTTTAAAAAATTATAAAATGAACCTTCTCCCAGCAAGAAAAGAAAGAATATGAATCATTTAGGGCGCATTATATGTTGAAGCAGCATCGAAGAGCAAAATGTATGTATTTCCTTGATGGTATTTGAATAGATTTTGGAAAATCCATTTGATCTAATCCATAGATGTAATAATTCAAATATCTAAAACAATTTTGGCTTTAGGAGGTTAATTAGAAAAGTCTGCCAAGATTTTGGCAGTCACATATTTACTATTTACTATTTATAAATCATTGCATATAAAAGTATGTGTGTCTATGTGTGATGGGTTGTGTGTAGGGCCTCCAACTGAAAAGCCTGGCTGCATTGCGCTCCAGTCAGGCCGTGCTGTTAAAGGTTTGTGGGTCCCATCCTGCCCCCACTGCTTGTCCCTTTAAACCAGCCCTGAACAGTGTGTGATCCAGTCGTGCCTCAAAGAGAACTGAGTTTGTAGCTGAGACTCCTGCTCCTCTGATTAAAAAAAAACCCATGAAGGCATCGCTCCGCCTCCTGCTGCTATCAGGCTGTCGAGTAACAGAGTAGAGTGTCCACCTGTCCAGCCCAGTCCTGGGATTTCTGACCACCTCCACCAGCAAATTCCGCTCACTCGTACATAAGATGTCACTGCTCTGTTACATGCTTGATAACTGTGGGTCAGCTGATCAGCCTCTCCTGTCAAATCCATCAGCTAAATGTGCTTAAAATATTCTCGACTTGTTTACTTTTGACATTAACCAGTCCTTTGGGTAGTCCTTTTGAGATAGAACTGGTTACCGTTAAAAGCTTTTTCAAGTTTGTTTGACAGCAGATTACTACTCTGTTGGCTGAACATTGTGCACCGTATGGCATAAAGGATACTACGTTTGAATGGGTTTTATAGGAACACCTGTTTCTTATTAAGTCTTAAGTGCATCCCTGCCTAATGTCTATAGTTTCTGCTTGCCTCCAGATTTTTGCCTCCAGTGTTGTGTCAGCATAATGGTTTCTGGACTTGTATTGGCTTATATTGGCTCTCCAAATGCAGAACTCTAGACATGGTAGAAAATGGTGGTGTGCTGGGTTGAAACTGTAGTATTTCTATGGGAGACTCAGCTGGGAAGGTGTGTGTGTTCTAACCCTGTCTGTCTGTGCCTCCGCTGTTGGTGGTGTCCGCAGAAGCGACGTATTGTTCAAACCTGTACCAGCGGACAGGCCACAGTAAGTGTGCGGCCAAAACTCTTTCTCTTTGCGGCAAGACTGACCTTTAAAAAAATAAAACAGTTATACCTGGTGCCGTGGGAGAGAGTTCACAGATATTTAATAATTCCGGAGGCTCTCAAATTGAGCAGCAAGAGCCAAAGTGTATTAGTGTATTAGTGTATTCTAGATCATTTAGTGTTCACTGTGAATGTAATTTTTTAAAAACAGGGACAACACTAAATGTGCAGCACTTCTAGATCAGGCCTTAATGCATGTTCATGAAAGCATCTCACAAAAAGGTACTACGACCAGTCTAATCATGCAGACTGTTCTGAAGACTGTCTTTTTGTCTAGTAGCATGTTTACATGACATATCACAGTCAATGAGAGGTATGTTTATAAAGTAGACCTGTGAGGTGATGATGGATATTGAATGCCAATTTAAGCATTTACACACCTTAGGTGGTGCTTGACTGTAATATCTCATCACTGATGATCTATGAGCTCAGGTGTTCAGTAGATCCTCACAACAGTGCTGATATGTGAGGGTATAGCAACACCTGGAGTGGATTATTGTGATGATACCACAGTTTGACTCATAAAATTTAGATTTATCTTCTGTGATGAAGTAGTTCATATATGATCCAGCTGTTCCTAAGCAATGCCATTCAGCACCAGCTGGTCATGTGACCGTGTGACTGTAAACAGTGTTTACAGACTGTAAACATCAAAGTGATGATACCAGGACTCCCAGGAGTCCTTTCCACCAGGCATTTTTGCAAAGAAAATTGATTGTTTCTGTTATGCTTTCATGAATCCTGCTCCATTTTAGTCATTAAGAATCCATTTAGAATTAAGAATTTATGGTGCCATGAGCTCTCGAACCCCCACGTCTCCCCCAATTCACTTTCTCTCTTTCCCTTTCTTAGCTTTCCTCCCTGGATTTGCTCCCTCTCTCTCTCTCTCTCTCT
Organism: Denticeps clupeoides; assembly: GCF_900700375.1. Lineage (NCBI taxonomy): Eukaryota > Metazoa > Chordata > Actinopteri > Clupeiformes > Denticipitidae > Denticeps > Denticeps clupeoides. The sequence continues at coordinate 7,149,958 of NC_041714.1, forward strand.
CTCTCACTACATGCTTTGCCATTTCCCTGCTTTTCATTCTTGTTTTCTCTCTCCCCTTTTTTCCCTCTCCCGCCTTCGCTCCCTTTCTCCTCCCTTGTTTTTTTCCTTCCTGTGGCCTCCTGGCGAACTTTGCCCCCCGTGACTTTTACACACCGCCGCCCACCTGTTGATTGTGCCTCCAGCAGATGTTGCCCATCACCGTTCGCAACATGCCTGCAATAAGCCCTCTAATCCTAAAGCGCATCAAGGTACCTCTCTCTGCACTTGCCTGTGTCCGCAGATGCCAACTGAAGTGTGCCAGCTGTGCCAGTGCTAGTCCTCACTACCAACCCTGAGCTTCGTATGGAGCTCACCGTATATACTTTGCTTTGCTTTGTAGTGCCCATCATCAGTACTTAATTCTGGGATTAGATGCCAAATCATGGGATAATAGTGCCATAAATTTTTGTCGTTTGACCCCAATCAATCATCGTTAATGTCCTTGTGTATAGTTGTAGAGGAGGGTCAAATAAGTCAGTCACATTTTGAATAACAATGAATACATTGTAGGATTTTAAAAATGACAAAAACTTTCTAGACTTTTCACCCAGATATTGCTGTTCTGCTGTTATTTCACAAAACGAGCGAAACCAGTTCAAAATTGGGCTGAATCCTGGTATGACATGGGGACATATAAAGGGGGCTCGCTGACCAGGGAGAGCAGCTGTGCTCAGAACAGCTGACAAACATTCATCTTTCCCTGTGACGGCCTGGTGCTTTCAACAACACCGTGATCCCTGAACCCTAACCGTGTGTGCACCGCCCTGTTCCTCCATCTCTTCAGGACGAGAATGTCTTCATTAGGTCATATATACACTGTGAAGGTTCTAATGGAAGGACTGAGCAAACATTATTACCAACCTGACAGAAAGTTAAGATGAAGTCCAGTTGCTGGCCATCCGCACTCAGACAAAATGAAGTGGTTTGAAAGCCCGACTGAGTAAAGAACCTCCCCAGAAACACCATCAGTACAGAATTTATTCAAATCACTCAATATGAACCTGTCAGTCAAAAAATGATGCTGAACGAAAGGGCACAGTTAGTTTCTGGCATCTAAAAATGACAAAAGCCACACATCTGCACCAGACTTCAGCTCAGAGAAGAGGCGTTTGTCTGCATGGGAATTAAAAGAAAAAGATTGTCTTGGCACAGGTCAACTCCCATTGGCATCCGCCTGCTGCCATCTTATTTCTCCAGGTGTGCGCCGTCTCGGTGCCAGCAGGGAGTACCATGTTGGGAGACAATGGCACACACTGTCACAGACTTAAGACTTGGTTTGGTTTACGGAACAATTTCTGCACTGTCCCTGGGTCAGCACGGAGGAATGTGTTCATTTAATCTAAACACATCCAGGATCATAAACCAAGAGTTTGAAATGGATAAAATCATTACAATAAAATATATAATAAGACCGAATTGTAATAAGATATAATATTAATACGATAAACGTTAAATAATTGATCCCAGAAATATTTTTTTGTAACAGAATGATGCGAGGAATAAAATATTAATTGATAAATAATGAAATCCTAAGTAAAATCAATCCAAGCATCTCACCCTCTGGGTTTCTGGAATTTTTTGAAGCTTTTCATGAGAAATTATTTATGTTTAGTCTCCAGTGTTGCAAGGCTTTTTAAGAACTATGAACATGGTGACAAAAGTCATTCAAAGGCTTCTGTTGAGGTTTTTTAGTGCAAAGCATGTCTTCCAAACATGGTACTCCATACCAGAGAGAAAAACCCTGATACCCATAACCCTGTACCATACTTCTGTCTGGCAATGGCTGACTAGCATTAACCTTGGCTAGCATGACTACAACTGACTTCTGTTCTCTCTTGTGTTAGTGTATTTCGAGTTGTTGTCAGATCTTTCTCAGATTGTAATGTTCTCTTTGTTAGCAGGGTGAACCAGGAGCACAGGGCCCCCCAGGACCTCCTGGCCCTCCGGGGCCCCCAGGCCTCCATGGCGCCTCTGGCCCTCCGGTAAAAAGGCCACACAAATATAAAAATGATGTGGTGTACAGACATTACACTTGAAAATGCTGCATTGTTTGCTATAGTGTGTGACCATATTCTACTAATGACCTTGTTGATGCTAATCCTACTCAAGGGCAAACCAGGAGAACCTGGCAAACCTGGCAAGGACTCAAAGGTGAGTCTAAAAATACAACTCTAAATGCCTTTAATCTTTTCTACTAAGATTGCATATTGACCAGAAAATAGGCTTTATTGTCCTAAAAGTGGTGTCATCTTTCATTCATGGTCTTGAAAAAAAATTCCTATGCCAATGGATGGTACATGTTACATGGTGCATGCTTTCATTTCATTTTGTGTTTTGGCCATTTTTTTTTGTGAAAACATCACTCTTTCCTTAAAATGTTCTCCTCCATTTTGCACCCTTGTGGCATTACAGAACCAAATATGTTTTTAGTCTTACTTAATCTCAAATCCTGGTCACCGTATTCTCTGGTTAATACTCTACTTAATTGGTAATAAAGAAAAGTAATAATTGAAGATATTTCCTCTGTTTTGTTTTCTCAGATGTTACCAGGAACAAAGGTAATTTTGTACTTTATGGTTAAAGAACATCTGATACTGAAAAACAGTTTATGTCAGATAATCTTGATTATCCCAAAATCTTAACAGACCTTCTAGAGTTTCTCTGGATGGTCTACATACCCCAAACCCCTAGGCAGGTCTATTGCTCTCGGGTCTGGGCAGGGACGGCATGGCTTTAGTTCATATTTCCCCCCGGTACATTAATTATCACGGATTATTTAGACTGGGGAATGTTAATTGTGTTGCACGACGTGTCTGGATAGTAGGGGTGGTGGCACACTCAGTTCCAACCTGGTTCCTGTCACCACGGGCCGCTGGCTCACCTCTTTTCAACCCCTCGGATAGCCACAAAGGAATACCTCGATGTAAGCAGGCTGTATCCAGATAGACTGATGGTGAGGAAAACACATCTGTGTTTTACTTCCAGCAGCAGGAGGAAAATCGACGTATATAGTGTGTGAAAGAAATGTTGTGGCTATTTGTTTATAAAAACTTTTGTTTCTGTCATTTCAGGGAGAACCAGGCATACCAGGTCAGAAGGTAGGTGTGATCAATTTGGTGTATTTCATCTGATGACACTGCATTTTGCTGGAATTAACATTTGATTTTTTTCCCAAACTTATTCATAAGTGTTATAAAGGGAAAATTATCTGATGGATGAGATTCAGTGGTCAATTTCATAATTATTAATCCAGAGTGGGATTTTTAGCTTTTCATTAGGGTAGTTAAAAAGTCTGTGTTGTTTTGGGAATAAAATTTGTGAATTGTTCTTGTTTGTGAATTGTCACTGTTTATTCATTTCCAAAATTCTCTCTGTGTGTTTCTCTTGCTCTTATTCTCTCAGGGAGATCGTGGTGAAGCTGGTCCACATGGACCTGAAGGCCCCAAGGTAAATGACCTTTGACCTTTTAAATTTAGAAGGCTGTATAATCCACCTGTTCTGCCCAGTCAGTTGTCTTTCTCCTCTGGGTACCAAGATGGGTGCCAGTGACTTCTGGGGTTTAAGGCCTTTTTAAGATTTTTGTATTTGAAATGTGTTCAGGGTAAGAACCATTTTTTTTTTTTTTTCTGGACGACACAATCACATGCATCAATAAATCCATACTTACATTTACACACACACACACAATTGTGTTGAGGTGTACTGGAACATATGTATAGCCATGGATCAGGCCACTGGACAGTGGACAGTCACATGACACAGTCACAATCTCATGACAATATAGGGGCCACTACACACCTGTAAGGGGTCTGGTGGCTACTGACATCCCCTCTATGAGTAACTGATGAAAGGTTGATCACGATGCAGAAGCATTTACTCTTCCAACTTGAAGAGTCTCCTCCAGATAGTAGGAACATCAATGGAACACAGAACCCACTCAGCTCATTACATTTAGTGCATTGCTTCAGTCATCAGTTAGAGGGCTCAGACTTAATTTGACAATTTGCTGAATGTATCACTATGTATCACAGTATTCTGATTTTGAATTTCAGAATGTAAATGCAAATGAGTCTGTGCTTTAATCTGTTATCTGTGCCATGCATCACAAAGAGAACAGAAGTGATCTCAGTAAATGTCTGTAGTCACATGCACAATACAGCCAGGTCCATGTGAAATCAGCCATGGAACAAATGGGATGTTCCTCCTTTGGGAAGACATGGTTCATTGCAGCCTTCCGCTTCTTTTTTCTGTTGTCTGACTTTATGCCAAGACTGAAGTGAATTGCTTTACCTGCTAGTATCTTATGTTGTGCTATTTAATCATTGTCTTGAGTTTTTAGATTGATTATGGTTGTTGGAAATTGATATTTTAAGGCTCTAGATCTTAATATAGTCTGATTTATATGATGGAACATTTCTTGCTTTTATTTCAAGATATACTCCTATACTAGTTGAAACCTGACATGATTATGGAGCATTTATTCTTAATGGAGCTTTTTTGGTTTGGATTGTTCCTTGTTTCAGTGGGTGAAGGTAAGATCCAAGTATGTTGGGGTGGCTGAGTCTCCAGTGCATGAATGTTTTCCTTGTTATTAGTGGTTTGCTGGTTAATTGTCATGGTGGTCAGAATACAGTAGTTTTGTGATATTTGGTGAACGTTCTTTCATTTTTTCGTTCTTTTTTTTCACTGCACAATAAATCTCAAATTAACTCTGAACACACAGATAATGTCTCTGGATATATTAGGAAAATCAACACACTAGACTGGATTGTTCATCATTGCAAAGCAAGAAAAGAGCTAAACATCAATTATTTTTTCTTCTGTTTGCTCTGATTTCTTCTGTGATTTTAATGGAAGTTCTTCAACTGAAACCTAATTTCCAGGCATCGTTTTCAATGATCCCCAGTAGTTACTGTTTACTGGGGCTTTACACTAGATTCACAGGTAGTTGAAAGATGGAAAATCAACAGAACCAGGAATGTGAGTTAAAGAACCCTGGAATATTAATTTCTCCTTCACGTGCTCTTGACCCTCATTGGTTAGAGTAATATCTTGATTTAAACTACAGCTCTTTCTGGGTGACATGTGGAGACATGTGCTAGCTTTACTGTGTGGTGACCGGTCCCTCTCAGGTCCTCTTTGACGATGCTGTGGGCGAGGGACTTCCGTGTGACCTCCACCAGAGTTCAAGTCAAAAAGCAGGCCTTGAAGCTTCTTTCTGACATCCTGCTCCTAAATGATTGCATTGCATTAAGGAAATTATTTCTGTCTGTTTGTTATTCTGGAAATGTGGCAAAAGATCTCCTGAAAATGTCTGTATCCATCTCTTCTGTAGGGAGAGGAAGGGAAACTTGGGCCTTTTGGGGTGAAAGGAGAGAAGGTATCCACTCTGGGTCAGGGTGTGGGCATGTTGTGTGGCATCTGGGCTTTCATGGTCATGTTAATAACATCTGTGGATCAGACAAATTGGTATAAAACATTAACAATGTAATTGACCCATAGCCACAGTGCACCAACTCACCATGTAAAACTGTGAGGATATTTCCCTTGTGAAACCTTGTGTTTATCTGATATTAGTATTCTGAAACATGTGAAAAGGGGCATGATTATAATTTTTCAGTGTCAGCCTGTTTGTGGTGATATCTCACATGCATGACCCAGTGTCTTCATTCTCTTCCGTATTTGGCATTTAGAGGCAAAATGGGCCGATTGAACTAACCCTTTATTTACAGGCTGTTAAACAGTCAGCTCCCACTCATTCATAAAATGATGGACAGAGCACACACATACAAAAGCAGGAGGCGAATGGCTGTTTTATCCATCACTGATTCCACAGCTTCCTTCCTGTCGCCCCCTAGTGGACACATTTTGTTTTGAGGTCTCTTCCAAGCATCCATCTGGACTGAGAGCAGGAGTAAAACTCAACGAGCCACGGTCCGTTTACCAGCAGAGTTCCTGTGTAGCCGTGGACTTGGCGTGGGAACAGAGTTGCCTGTGCTGATTTATAATGACAATGACGCAGATCTGTAACCTCTGGCTTTAAAATGCAGCTCATTCAATTGCAACGCTTTCCTACATTTAGTCTGTAATCATACACAGATTTATAATCAGTAGTTACAGGGACAGTCCCCCCTGGAGACACTCAGGGTTAAGTGTCTTGCTCAGGGACACAATGTAGTAAGTGGGGTTTGAACCTGTGACTTCTGTGCCCTTCTGGTTCATAGGTGTGTTACCCACTCGGCTACTACCACCTTCCTGTCTGATACAAACCCATTCTAGACATATGCAAATAGGTAGAAACTGGCACATTTTAATAAACTGAACTGGAACAAATCTGTTGCACACATACTGCTCTAACATGCCTGGTTCGCCATGCAGGAGCCAATGTGCATGGCGTCTCTAGCACCTTATTAGTACATTTATGAAGGGAATGAGGGGATGAAGGAAGACGCTTACAATAAAAGGAAGATCAAAGGTTCCTAGTCACGGTGCTCAGAGTTGAGGTGTCCAGGGCCCTAAAAGTCTCCTTTAGACTTCCTGGGCTGTCAGCATATCCCATGATCCCTCGGTGGGGTGGGGAAGAGACTTGTGCCTTTCATCTTCCTGGAAGCGTTGACATACTATCCCACACAAGCACTGCCTTTCTGGCGGTGCCAGCTACAGTCCGAACATACACACTCACGCATACACACTCACACAGAGAGGGTCAGTGAGGGAGTCCTGTGTCTGGTTGCTTGACCTCTGTCCACCGCAGCACCTGTCACTCTCTTAAATAAGACCCTCAGAGAGAGAAAGAGGGCACAAAGAGCCACTGCCAGCTGACATGAGCAGACAGTGCCAAGTCTGGCTTTGCCACCTGCTGCTCTTTTGGAGCCGGAGTACGTGTGCCCACAGACACTGAGCCCTTGTATTGTTTTTTAGACCTGGTCTTTAGACCAGAACTTCTCATGTGTGGAGGACCTGCACTGCTGGATATGGACTATGTGTGTGTGTGTGTGTCTGTTGTTGTGGTCTGCACGTAGGCTCACTTTCTCTGCTCACTACTGGGCAGCATAGTTTGTGGGAATGATGCTTGTTCTTTCTTAGGGTGAACGCGGAATACCAGGAATGCCCGGAAAGCAAGGAGGAAAGGTAGTTAAACAGAGATGACCCTCCCTCCACCATTAATCACATGGTTTGCCCTGTGTGCCCCATAACTCACTGAAGTGTGTGTAGGACCCCCTCCCATGAACCTGATTTTTTTCAGCGGGCCTGCATTAATCATTTGATTAGCACCATTAACAGTTTAGAGCTTGTGATTTAGACTGCTCCTTGTTTCTCACAAAACAGCCATAAGCCATGAATTTGGTCATCATTTAATGTTACTGGAAATCATTGATTTTACATATTTTTGAATTGGATTTAGTGGGGTTTTCATTAGCAGTATATGTCAACAATGGGTCAAAAATGTGGATTAGTCCTGTGCATTTTTTTTTTTATACAAATGCCATAAATGCCTTAAACGTAATACGCTTGGTACAGTATGAAGCAAATTACAATGGGGATCAATGAGTGCCAGATGTGAACATGGAGCCAAGATTATTCAGAAACTGTTGATAAATAGTTAACCTCTTTTTCCAGTCCAAGCATGTCAGTGTCCCAAGGGCTTTTTTGTAGCATGTGTGTGCTAATTTTGAAATGATAGACTTATTATGTTGTAATTGCTGAGGCATGAGGGTGTGTGTCATTTGCATGGTTTGTTGAAACGCTATGTGCTGTGTATCATATCTGATTGGTGCATATGATACATGCACACACAGACTGCTGACGGATCTGGTGAGCAGTCACAGGCTCAAGCCAACGCCCCATGTCCCCCTTCTCAGCTGTGGTTGCTTGTCTGGTTAATCCAAGCCAGCAGAAAAGATGAATTAAATATCTTATCACATGGTCTTTTACTATTTATACCAGCTCTTTGCTGGAGGCCTTGGTGAGGATCTGCTGTGCTGCCAAGGAGGGCGCCAACATGCCCCTCTCTCTAAATACTGTCTTACACAACTACTGATCAGAAGTAAGGGGGTCAGGGTGGTTTATGGGGTGTCTAAACAGTCCCCTTTTCAATTGTCCAAACAGTTTATGTGGTAAATGCATGAAAGCACCGATGATTGTAAATTACATAGCAATGATTGCAAAAACCACAGCAAAATATATTGGTGTTGACAGTGGTGCAGTGCTGTGTGTTCAACATGTCTTCAGATCCTTGTGGGGGGTTTCTGAGTTTGGAAGAAACTTTTCATTAATTCTGTCTTGTATTTGTCTTGTTTTTTTTTCTTTTTTTTTGTATTTTGTATCTCTGTATCACTCATGACCTCTGACCTTTCTGGCCATGGGTAGGGAGATCCTGGTTTTCCAGGACAAAAGGTAAAAACTCTTCCTGGCAGGATTAAAGTGATTGTATCCTGTTACCGTATCTTGTTGCTTTAATAACGCTTTTCTATCCGCTGGGAAGGGCCAGGCTGGTATTCCTGGTATCCCTGGGAAACGAGGATACAGGGTAGGCTTTGGTTTGCACTGCATTTGTTAGCATTGTGTAGGTCTGTGGAACTAATAAGTGTGGGTTTCATAGTGTACATCATTTCCTAAAATTCAGACCAACAACTTCACCGTCCCATGTGAGTCACAGAAGTCTGTCCTCATTAAAGATGTTTTCATCTTTGACATTAACACTTGTTGCTTGTCCCTCATCGTTTAACTGCTCAGTGTTACATTTTTGTTGGTTTGTGGGTGATAATGTCCAGGTTTATAGGTTGATTGTAGACATGTTTGTATGTAGTTAAAGTGCTTTTGTTGCTGTGTACAGTGAGTATGCATCCAAATTTCATTCATGACAACTTGTTACTTTATAGACTTAGAGAAATGGCTTCAGGCAAAAAAGTTTTTCAACCCTCTTTATCTCTTTCATACAGGGAGAAAAGGGGGAACCCAGTGTTGGAGGATCTGGCAATAAAGGGGAGCCGGGACTTCCAGGTCTGCCAGGCATAATTGGACCCAAGGTATTCCCAACAGAGAACAGAGATTATGAAGAGATTATAAAAGATTTATTCCCACTTTGCTGTAAATTTGATCGTTTGCCTCCAGTACCTTTCATGTCATAGCATTTCCATTTGTCTTTGTTGCTGCGAAGGGTTTTCATAATTAAGTCTTGTTGCTTATTGCAGTGTATTATGGAAATATTAACTCTGATTGTACCATTTTAGGGTGACAAAGGTGATCAAGGAATCAAGGTGAGCGTTTACATTATCATTTAATCTGTGTCACTACCTGTCAAAAGCATATGCCAAATGAATGTGTGGTTTTATCATTTTAGAGTGGCCCATGAGTGAATAAACAGTTTATCTAATTTAATAATATATAGAAATGTATGAATAGTACAACTTCATAATTACTATGTATCTACTGCACAGATTTCAGGTGAATTGTGATCATGTTGCATCATTATCGGTATATGGCAATAATACCTGCTGTTGCGTCAATCTCTGCAGGGAGACTCAGGACCTGAGGGTCCAGCTGGACTTCAGGTGAGTGGCTGACCTTCACAGGCAGTTCAATCAGTGACATCAGCTCTTAACCGATCAAATATTTTTTGCTGTGTTTGCTCATGACCATGTTCTCTTGGGCACAGGGACCCCCTGGTCCAACCGGAGAGCCGGGTAAAGCAGAAATCCTCAACGATGAAAATGTGAGCATATGACCCAGTAATATTTATGCCGAAATATGTATCAATTATCATGAGAAATATACCTTCTTATGATATGTTGTGTATGTGTACCAACTTATGTTTCATATATGTGAATTTGTTTCAGTATATACGCAATGTTCCCTTAATGGTAAGTAGTTTACTGAATTAAACTGATCATGTACCTTTGTGCGGTATTTTGCAATGATGATATGTTTCATGTCTACAATTTATTCTCATACTGTAGGGTCCCCCTGGATTACCTGGCCCACCAGGATCTCCTGGTCAACCAGGTGCTAAGGTGGTTGATCTTTTGTAACAATAGCACATCTATATAGTGTGTTCCATCTAAGATCTCTTATAGTGTACTTTTAACTCATAATCTCTTATCATTACCTATTTATTAGGGTGAAGTTGGACTTCCTGGGCCTCCAGGTCTTGACGGTGAAAAGGTAGATAGTTCCATCAGTTCCATCAACCCCATCATCAGTATTACATTCATTCTGTTGCAATCATTTCATACCCAGCATCACATCCACCATAACCATTGGATCATCCATTGTCCTCCTCACAATATATGTCTGTGTCAGGGTCCAAGAGGAAAGCCTGGTGAACAGGGGCCTATTGGTCCTGCTGGTCCTGAAGGTCCAAGAGGAGAGGGTGGACATACTGGCCTGTCGGGTCCTAAAGGAGATAAGGGTGACATGGGACCCTCAGGACCTGCTGTGAGTACTTAAAGAAGCACAGGTTACAGAAGGATATTTCCCTGCCTTCTTAATCCAGCATCTCACTCTTATATGTCTATTATAATTAATAAATCATCTGATATGCATGTTGGCTGACATACAAAATATGATTTCTTATGGTTTTGTGAACCATTTTCTTTGACACTCCAAACTGTGTAATAGTTAAAGCAGAGAGTGGCAGAATGCATGATGTTCTTTTTTCATAATTTTAACAATCTTGAAGAAGAGCAATATATAATATTCGTCATGTTTATTAAGGAACTGGTTGGATTTCTGCCAGTTTCTTGTGTGCTCGCTTGCATCCTTAAGAAGTTATTCTATTAATGCTTTTCACTAACACTCAATTCCAAACCAGACAGTGACAAAAACCACAAAACATAATGTTTGAATTGGCCAAGAGTGATTTTAACTGACTAACCTAAATACCCCCAAATCAACATCACTTAACCCATTCCCTTCCAATTCTGTAGGGTTTAGATGGCCCTACGGGTGAAAAGGGTGTTGCGGGACTTCCAGGTCCCATTGGATTACCAGGCGCTATGGTAGGGAATGGTGGCCCACATAGTGGGCGCTGAACCCCAGTGCAGACTAGGCAGAGTGATTTCTATTTGATAAAATTAGATGGAATAAAATGTGGCTGCAAATAAGGTTGTTGGGTTTGTTAGTTTGTTAGAGATAAGGTATAAACCGTTCCAGCCAATTAAACATATCTATTGTGCCTTTATTTCTGCAGGGTCAAAAAGGAGAATCAGGAGAGAAGGGAGGACCTTCAGACTTGGTAAATGTTCTTCCATCACCTATCCATCCTTTCACTTTTACTTTTTTCCACCTATAATTAATACATGGATATTAAAGGTCCCCTACTATAGAAATTTCAATAGGTGTAGTGCTTTGGCCATTCAGCTTCGCCGTTCAGAGAGCATCAGTTCAGACGGTCGGATCTGGAATTTGTCCCCTTATGTCGTCATAAGGGGAAAGGTTACCTCCCCTTTCTTAAGCTTTGTCCAACCCAGAGAATTTTCCACCCCTCCCCGAAAAAAGGAACTCTACCGACCATCATGGCTTCAAAACATGTGAAGACTTGCAGTTGATCGGTGATTGTATGTAAAAATGAGTACAAATGTATTGTTTAGTTCCGTCACTGAAGTCTCTGAAGAACCAGTAGGCTAATAAATTTTTTTCTGGAAAAACGCTGACACAACCTATTTGCACCAAATATTGTGGTTGGTGACATAATTCCCCTGAATGCTCTCTCAACTTCTATAGGTCACTCTACTCCTAAGGTGATAGTAGCCTAGTCAGTAAGACATTCGTCTAAGAACCAGAAGACCCAGATTTAAACATACTATGATTGTGTCCCTGAGCAAGACACTTAACCCTGAGTGTCTCCAGGGGGACTGTCCCTGTAGCTACTGATTGTAAGTTGCTCTGGAAAAGGGCGTCTTCTAAATGCCATAAATGTAAATGTAAATCTGGCTAAGAGTGGCTGAAATTCTGCATCATGAATTTTGGAAAGAGACATCAAATATAGTATTAGGGGACCTACATAATAGCAAAATATGTTTTATAATAGGTGACCTTTAAATCTGTTGTTATGCATTTGATTATCAAGCAAACTACAATAAAGATAGGATTCCAGATGAGAACATTTTCCCAACAGTTTTCTATATATGTATGGAATAAAAATGTTAAATTGCTATATTTGTAATCATAGATCTATGGGCCCCCAGGACCTCCAGGGCCTCAAGGGCCAGTTGGCCCTATGGTGAGTATAGCAGCTAATATTAGCATATTGAGGTACTGAGGAGATCTTTTGGCACTAAATTCTACCTGACCTGACACAGTGTTTCTGTTGTCATGACAATTAGTGCAAGTCAATCCTGTCTGACCATAATCTCACCCACAGGGACCCCAAGGACTGTCAGGGCCAAAGGTGAGAGGTTCAGAAATGTCTGAATTAATTATATTTCAACTAATGGAATTGTTTACATGGTACTTATGATCATGTGACTGACAGGGAGAACCTGGGATTGGCCTGCGAGGAGAGAAAGGCGCTACTGGTCAAAAAGGCGAAAAGGGGGACAGGGGTCATCTTGGACTTCCAGTTAGTCTTCAAGCACACACACACACACACACACACATGCACACATACACACATACACACACACACACACACACTCACTTGCATGCACATATGCAGGATTATGTTGATAGGTACATTGTTTGGTATGTCCATTTATGGATAAACAATCGTGAGACGAATGAGCAATACAGAAAAGTTTATTATAGACACAAATGCATTCGGGATCCACTCTCAGCAAACCAGCAAAAAGGCTCAGAGACTCATGCCTCTGTTTTCATTTTATAGTGCCCTGTTATTTGTCCTGATAGATAAGGGAACAGAATGTTTTCTTCTGTTTGCAGTCTTTTCAGTCTTCAGTCTGAAGCGGAGGCACAAAAACATTCCGTAAATAACATCATACAAAGTATATATTTTGCTGAGGCGAACGTAATACAGGATTTATCAAAATCATAAGAGGACTTCATAAAAATATTATAAGGCGTGCAATCAACATCATAATGATTTTTGTCTAATAATGTATACATGATGCATGCAGAAACAGATGATAAATGCACACATGCATGGACAGAAAACAGATATTCTCCTCCATTCACAATGAGTAAAAGCACATGTGAAATTTAGAGGATAACATGCAATAATGTGTTGGGTTTGTGCATGCAGGGTATACATCATCAATCAATGAGCAGTATTTTGAAATATTTTCTTTTGTTGATGGAGTTACACAAATCATTTTTTTATGTAGTGTTTGTACTTTGGACCAAATTCCATTATTTTTTATACAGATTTCAATAGAAGGATTGCATGTTCTGTGGACGATGGTAAACAGCATGTTGGTGAATCAGGAATAGGAACCACTGGGATACTTTTTTTTCCCTTTTTGTGTCATCAAGCAACTTTTAGTTACTTTTAGATGTTAGTCCAATCGTCAATGACACAGTGACTCCTTTTAGGCTGAAAATAATTCAAGATGGGAATCACATATATATTTCCATATTGCTACAAACAAATTATCCACAGCAGGTCAGTGTATGAAAGTGAGTCTCCAGGTAGGACAAGATTACTTCTGAGGAAGTCTCTTTGTGGTTTTGTGGAATCCCTTTCGTTCTAAAAGGAGTTACTGTTTTCTTTTTCTTTGTGTCACTTCACCATCACCCTTTCATAATGAGCTGTAGTGTTTTTGATGTTGTTCTTGTGCCACACCGCTTTACTCACTCCCTCCTCCAACTCCTCTCCCCTCCCTCACATCCACCACCTCTTTCCGTCATCCCTCCCCCGGCTCTCTAACTCTTTACCTGCTGTCCAGGGGGCTCACGGTTTAGACGGCAGGCCCGGTCCAGTGGTGAGTGGCGCGACTTCCGTAACCCTCATCCCCTTATCTATCTTCTCTCTTTTTTATTCCTGTCCTACCCATCACATTTGCATTTCTCCCACCCCCTGCAGCTTGCTTTGCCTTGCTGTGTTGTCCGTCTGTCTGTCTGTCTGTCTGTCTGTATGTTTGTTCTTTGTATCTCAGGTTGTCATTTTATGATACATGAGAGAGGCTGGTTTGGACTTGGATGGATCTAGTCAATTAATGAATTTATCAATCAGTCAATCAGAGGTGTGTGTTTAAAGAAATCCCTGCAGGTCTCTGAACTAGCCTCTCCCTTGGTGGAAATATGTCAGCAGTGATGCTGAACTTTAACCATTGCAGAAGAGCATGCTGGGATGCCGCTGCATGTCCTTGTTGTTACACTATGGCTGAGATGCATTAAAATACAGGAGAATGGCTGAGCCATGAGAACGTGTCCAGGGCATCCACCGTATTCTGCCCTGAACAACAGCAGGACAACTGCAGAACTTCACTCGTTCGTTGGATTTCCTCTATAATGAATTTGAGCAGCAAGCTTTTGCAAAAAAAAAGTTACCTGTTTCTCTGTTCCATCTGCGACTTTCTAAATTGAATGTGAAGCTGAAATATCTGAAAGGATTCATTCATTTTCTTGTTTGAATTGGAGTGAAACAGGAATCTGAAGATAGAAAGCTTGCTGATCTTCTTATTTGAATCCTTTTCTTTCCCTGTTGAGATGCATTTGATCAGGACCTCTTACTTGTTAACACTTTTCTTTCTGCTTTTCTAAGGGTCTCATAGGACCAGCAGGGACGCCTGGACCTGCAGGACCAAAGGGAGAACGAGTAAGAATTAACATTATTATTAGTAACGTTCATGTTCTCAAATACAACCTGCGTTGTTGGTAATTGTTTTTTTTGGTGGTGGTAAATTTTGTTGGTGCTACTGGATGCCTTGATCGGCTGGGGTAATGGGGTTTTTCCTTTTTTATTATTTTAGGCTGAAAAAGGAGATATGGGAGTACCAGGACCAATTGGACCTCAAGGCATCCCTGTAGGTTTTGGCATTTTAGCAACTGTTTAACTTTTTTGATGCTTGTTGACATAATGTACGATAGACATGTGACTCATAAAAATATATATATATATATATATATTGTAGACGCTGTTACAATTAATCGTATAATCGATGCATCACGATGCAGATGTGGACGACATTGCATCGATGCAGGGCAGATTATATTATAATGACGTTTCTTGGTTATTTTCTGGTGGCAACAGTGCCGAAAGTGTCCATGGCGTCCTGATCTGAGTACAGAGTTTCATGCTGCGTGGCGCGGCCTTGTTCTCACATAGCGGCCATTTGTTGAACTTTGAACTTTAACCGCTGCATGCGGGCTTTGTTCTTTATGCCACTTCGAAACACACGCACAAAGTGGGAATGGAGAACGGACTTTCGGGCATTTGTGGAATCAAAGGAGTGCATACTGAGTACAGACCACATAGAAAATATATGGGATGCATCGTGATCGATATCGAGGCATTGATAATTGTAATCGAATGGTGAGACGAGTGAAGGTTCACACCTCTATTGCATACCTGGATGATGTTGTTCTTTTGCTGTGTTGTAACTCATAAAGCTCCGGCTGATGTCATTTACTTTTTCTCATTTCTGTTCAAAAGGGAATGGTAGGACCACCAGGCTTAAAAGGCAATCGGGTAAGATGATTTCATGGAGATCAAGTGTTGTGATCAAAGTGCTGCAACATGCTGGAAAATGCCTAGCTTGGTCCACCAAGGAAATCTGGGTTTTCAGGCTTTTCCCTTAACCGCAGCACTTGAAATTTGACTTTTAAATTTAAGAGTCAGGTAAAAAACGTGTCTGTATGGCATTAGTTGCCTATGAGTAGCAGGTGTGACCTTCTGTCACATTTCAAAATGAGGTGAAGTACTGTGGTAAATATAAGGAGAACAATCTAGTAGACATGTTGGCACTTGGTGGACCAAGTGGCAATGCTTCATCCTTTGTGCCTGTTTAAGTCATTCCTGTATCATTTTGAAATATTTTGATTACACGTGCCTATTAATGCTCTCTGGTGTAGATTTACTGTGAGACATTGATATAGATTTAATGTTTCATTATAAATGTGCAGCTGCATCTTTTTCTGTCCCGTGTGTCTTCTAAAAGTCTTCCAAGGGTTCTAGAAGCCAAGAGAGTTGTGTAGCTTCAACGTTTTTGCTAGTCTCTGTTTTGCAGTGGCTTTTTACCACCTATTTGGTAAGTAATTTGAATGAAGCGGCAACCCAACAGGCCTGAGTGCCTTCCTTCCTCTCAAAAGATGCATTCAAATCACTTTGATGGGCAGGAAGTGTTTTCTTTGAAGCCTGGTGAAGCCCATGTCATTGAGCACCACTTGAATTCTAGACACGGCAGTTCTGCTGATCAGATGAAATGAACCTACCCATTTGTGATGTTAATATTCTGCACTTTATTCAGCATTAAATATTAAACCAATCACTAAATGGCATAGCTACATAAAAGGGCTTTTAATACTTCAGTGTTTTGTTGTACTGTTTCATTCAAATGTATTTTGCCAAACTAGTGTTCTTTCTGATTTATACTGGTTGTAGAGGTCCTGCAAAATAATGCTTTAATAATAAATATATATTGTAGGCTTCTTTATTACTCCTTTATTCGGATGGTCTGAAGTTCGTTTCCCCCTTCCTTTCTTTAACTACCTATTAACCACTTAATGCTCTGACTGAGTCCCACCTTGAAAGTCAGGACATGTCATCGTTCTGCCTCAGCACCTTCAACTGGGCCACAGTACATCCTTCACCTCATGGTTGTAGCATTTTTAACTTGGGTAAATATTTCTCTGAACAGATAATCATCTACATGCAGTAGATGATGGACTAATGAAATTTAGACACAGTTTATTCCTTTACAAAGGTAACACTCCATTTGAGGGTGCTGAGAGGAACACCAGGACACGGTGCTGTGTTTACTCTTGTCGTCCTCTTGTCTCCTTCTCTCTTTCTCTTTTTTTTCCACAGGTCTTCCTGTCCCCTTTTCCTCCCCTCCACCCTGCACTGTTTCCCGTGGCTCGTTTGTTCTGGGTTGCCCTCTCTGTCCCTCTCTCACACACCCTTTGGCCTCCTCATGGTCCTCCTGCACTCTAATGTTGTAGCCCGGGTTAATAAACCTCCTCCTCCTCCTCATCCTCCTCCTCTCCTGCACCGCTCCTCTTCTCCTCCACTGACTCGCTCCCACCTCCTCAGATTCCCTTTAATCTCCTCGGCCTCTGTTCTCACAGTGACGTCCTACAAAACAGTGGTACTGATCATGAGCAGGCATTGCATTATGGTCTTCATTACATTTACATGAACTTTATTACAGATGAGTACAGAATTTTTTAGCATGATAAGATATGAAGCTGTCGAAAAATATGACTATGACCTCTTCTCTGTCTTTTCATGTAAGAAATGAGTAAAAATGTATTTACTGTGGTATGTAACATTAACCAGTGTGTAGTACAATATTTGTAGTGTAATATTTGAGTTTAATAGTTTGTTCTTGAAGCCCCTTAACAAGAGAGAACCCCCACTGTTTCTGCTCAGTCTCACTGTTTTGTTGGAACGAGAACCTTTTCTGGTTTATTCATTGAGGGTTGATTTGGGACACTGTGAGAATATTGAACATTACCAAAGGTCTGTTTAATTTAAATTAGTTCCCTCCAGTTAAACGTTCATTAATCCCTTCAAAGCCTCTGGACTTGGTGAATGGAGTATTTAAATGTAAAAAAAAAATTATATATATATATATATATATATATATATATATATATATATATATATATATATATATATATATATATATATATATATATATATATTTTTTTTATTATTTATTTTTTTTTTTTCATCATGGACAATAATTCTCAGTTATAAACTAATTTAAATATGACATAATTAGAAACATGCACAAATATCCAAGTGCTGCTGTACCACCACATATCAGCACTGGTCTTGATCTTGATCAGCATTAATTAAACTGTAATTTCATTGCCCAACATATAAGGAATTCTTGAATTTAGTCAGTAACAGAATGGATACATTAAGATGAAACTAAGGTAATAGCCTAGTGTGTTAGACACTCGCTTATGAAGCAGATGACCACAAATTCACACCTTCAAAATGCAGGAACCATTGTGTCCCTGAATAAGACACTTAACCCTGAGTGACTCTAGGAGGACTGACCTTGTAACTACTGGTTTTCCTCTGGATAAAGGTATCGGATAAATGGCAAAAATGTAAATACACCACAAGGCAGGAAAAGTGAAATTATTCAGTTTATTCAGAAATAAATCAGGTGGGTGGTAGTAGCCTAGTGGGTAACACACTCACCTATGAACCAGAAGACCCAGGTTCAAATCCCACTTACTACCATTGTGTCCCTGAATGTAAATGCTGTAAATGTAAATGTAAATCTGAAAATGCATCTAAATACTGCTGAAATGCTGCCTAAACATAAAAATCAATTAACATAACCTGAAACGAAAAGAATTGTCATATGTCATTTAAACTTAAAATAGACTTAAAAAGGAAAAAAAGAGTCAATTAGAATCCGCACACCAATACCATTGGCTATTTTTCCTCCTTCCCTTATTCCCATATTCCTAATAACATCTGCTGATGGTCTATTTTCCAGTAGCATCAAACAATTCCATTCCTGCTGTTTCCATTTAAATCTTAGGTCAAATTCCCATTAAATACACTTATATATTTGTGTTTTGTGCTGGTGAATCAGGAGGTCTAAAGCCTGTGTTTTAATGCACTGTTATTTGCAGGGGGAGAGGGGCAAGAGAGGCAACAGGGGGGCCAAAGGGGATAAGGGAGACCAAGGAGCCCCGGGATTAGATGCCCCGTGTCCATTGGTATGTCCTCATTCAACGTGCAGCTTTGAGGCAAAAGGAAGGAAAGTCTGCGGTGGGCTGAAATGTAGCATTAGCCAATAGGGGTGTTCGAAAATATTGACACAGCAATATATCACGATATTTTACGTGGTGATATTGTATTGATACAGGCGCATCAAATATTGCTATTTTGTTAACAAATGTGTACCATGTGGTGCTGTCGAGCGTTTTCTCGAGAGAAAACAGAGATACAGAGATCAGAGATCAGCAGTTGTGAATCAGCATGCAGTTACAATCTCCACTCCAGCAGGTTGTAGTTGCATGCTGATTCTCAACTGCAGCTCTAGATGGCGCTGTACAGCTGGGTGCTTTGAATTACTGCTTGACATTTCAGGCAGAGGGAAATCGCAAAGCATGACAGATCGATCACAGCATCTTGTATTTCAGCTCTGTTTTTACATTTTCAGTGAACTGTAAAATATCATAGTATGTACAGTATCACAATATATCGTGATATAATTGTATTGTGACCTGCGGACCATGAAATATATCGTATCGTGAGATCCTTGCAATACACACCCCTATTAGCCAATATCCTATTATTCAGAAAGCCACAGGTTTAGTGGAAATGCCACATGCTACGATGCTTACTTCCTCTTGTCTCGGGTTCTATTCTCACTAATGATTCTGTTTAGGTTGTTCTGGTTTAAGGGCCTGTGTCACCTCAGACCAGAGGCCAGAACGACCAACGGGAGATTTTTTCTACAGGAAGTAGACTGGCTGGCACAAGGAACTGCTGTCTCCATCAGGCTAGTCAGGTAGCGGCGTGTAAACGTGTCCCTCAGTTTCGTAATTCCCAAGGAGACCGGCATGACCTAGTGCCAGTCTGTCCCCATTCAGCTGTCCTGCATGGCCCTCCGGGCAGGTGACTGCAGGCTTGAAGAAAGTCTGCTGTTCCTCCTACAGTCGGACGTTGACATACATGGTTGATCTCATGAACAGGGTTTCCGCGGATTTAAAGGGGAAAAAGGTGAACCAGGCTTGCCAGGCCTGGACGGGCTGGATGCCCCTTGTCCTGTGGTATGATGCCCCTCTCTCTGCTTCTCAGGCTGCTGGCATGTCTAACCTGGCAACAAGCCTGACCACCATCAGGCAAAACATATGACCAGATCAGTCCAGATCAGTCCTGTGCTGCACTTGTTGTTCTGTTATCCTCACATCTCACAGATGATTGGTCTAGAGGCATGTGAGCATAATATAAAACTAACTAGGGATGTAACAATATATTGAAGTGCTCAATGTCACATTAAAAATTGATTTCAATGTTGTCAGTATGTGCATTGATTATTACAATTTTATTTCAGTATTGTTCTAGAATCTCTTTTTGGAGAACATTGTACTGTATTATTTGAACAGTAGGGACTAGACACATGTCCAGGCTGCCACAGAGCTGGGAAGAAAGTGAAAAGGTCCCCCAAGTGAAGGGTCCCCAAATTCACAGCCAAGTAAATTACACTACAAATGAAATTACTACAGAGTACTCAACACCACCTCAAAACATTTTTCCACAAAAATCCCATTAAAAGCCTTTAAATACATATTCTTCTTATATATGCCCCAATTCTTTTACCTGATCATCAGCACTGATCATTAAAAGATTGAATGCAAATATCAAACATATTCAATATCAAATGCATTTAATTGCTGAACCTATGAAAAATAAAAGTTTATATTTAAAAAAATATTACATTTTCAATACCATGCCCTTGACCTGTTATTGCCGTTACATCCCTACTACTAACCCTCACATTTTACTTTTTCATTATGTGTGTGCGCTCTGGATTACAGGCAGATGCATGTTCAACTCTGAGAACATTAATTTCCCTGTTAATTCCCCTGGATGCATATATTGCATAGATTAATTAGTGCATATTTGTATATTTTGTTTATTAATTCTAGAGCCAATTCTAGACTGGCATTAAGATTAAGTAGAGTCTGCCTATTTAACTAGTTTGCACAGGAGTCTATTGTAACTCTAATATGAAGATTATTTATTATTGAGTGCCATCCACTGTAAATGAGGATAATAACAGTACTGCATTGAGGATATTAAGGATATTACATAACTAACACTTAGCTTTGTGATCCAAAAAAATATTGTGGCAGATGCTTTGTATGCTTATATAGCTTTTTGCAAACATTAACTCATTAACTCAAGATACATTGCACTCTGCTCCGTGAGTGGCTCCTTTTTCAGAGATTAATTTGGAACATATCAGTGAATGAATATGTGCTTTATATACATACCAACTTACGTTGAGATGAATTAATAAAATTTTATTAAATAAATCATTCTTGAACCATCTTCTTGCTTCTTTTTAGGGTGACGATGGTCTTCCAGTATCAGGCTGTTGGAATAAAGTAAGTAAAGACACCGCAAAATATTCAACATTCTTTGAGAAATGTGTATTTTTACCTCCCCCATTAAAAACACTGGACTGCATGCCAGCTCAGACTGAAACAAGCCCAATTTGTTCTGCTACAATTAACCTATTTTTGTTTGACTTTTTGTTTTGCAGTGACATTAACTCTGGAATGCTTTGTGTGGATTGTACATAGAATATTTATTTTTGTACTTTTGTAATTGCTCTCTTACTGATTCAAATTAATGCAAAAAAAGAAGAAAAATATAGGCATTTTTTGTACAGATTGTTTATTTTTATTATGGCTATATTGTTTATGTAATGGATTCTATACCAGTGAATTATTTCTTTTTTTTATATATATACTGTTGCTGCATATGCATGATATTTGTGCATAATGAGAACTGATATTGCCTTATTAACTTATTGTATCAGGACGTTGTGTTGTTATGTATATGAGACCATGCTGCACTGAATTGTGGGGCTGGAATGAAGTGTAAGGAGAATCAGTCAGGAGATTCAAATTAATGTATTAATTTCAAACTCAACCAGAAAGCACTGACCCAGAATCAGTCATTAAAATGTTCTGGCCACTGGACTTAAACCAGTGGTTTTCTGTCCTGTTTCTGGAGGACACCCTGTCAGAAGGGGTCAGGCTTGTAAGGGGCAAAACCATTCTTGATGGGGTCCTCAGGACCGGGACTCTGAGCCACTGATGTACATGGCCTAACAATTCAGTCAGCCTTTCCTATAAGCAGCCCAGCTAACTAATATCAGAAACGTTTTTCACCACTTGCACTAAGGCAGCTTTTATGACTTATGTCTGAAATGTGTGTTTGGGGAGTTATTCCATAAAAAGTCTTCGTTCCAAGGCTAACTTTAAAAATGTACTGTATCTCAGAAAACATCTTCTTAAAGCTTTGTAAATTAAGTTTGTTTTACTCATTTTAACATGAAGAATATTAGTGGAATATTATTTCTTCCATTGTGTCTGTTCACTTGCTGCATTGCCCACTTTTTCCTCTTTTTAAAGTGTACATATTTTTGCTAGACTCTACATATTAATTAATATTCAGCATTTTTATTCTTTCTTAAACAGCAGACAATTTTTGTTACTTTTTAAATTACTGCTGCTCATGTTCAGTCAAGCTGCTCCATCCACCATTCAGCATCTGTATTTAATCTGAAGTATGTGTAGCAGAGATACAGTACATTGGACTGCCATTGCTCATTGTTTTTATACTTGGTTTTGTGTTGTGTTCTTATCTTTCTTGTTTTTTTTAATTAAGCTAAACCAGTGTTTTACAATGTCACTTGACTGGAGTGTGTTTCCGGTGTTGCTGCTTGTTGTTCAGACGCTCTGTCTATCGCTACACTCGGCCTGTAAAGACATAATAAAACCCGCACCAGGCTTCAGTACCTCATCAATTAATGTGTGTCTGTCTCACTGACCTGAAATCAGTATTAACTACAATGATCATTAAAGCAATCAAGCCATTATTAGTTGCTTGTACCTCAATTTTTGAGGGGAAAATCTAGCTTTCACAGGAAGTGCTATTTTTCTGTAATATACTTTATACTAATTATTACTTTAATAGACTTTCCTGTGAGGTGTTACATTTATTAGGTGTTTACTCATGTTATTAGGCACACGTCAAAAGCCAAATTTAGCTGATGAGGTCTTCATGTCAGTGTGAAAATATTTTTCAGTCTCCACTGACCTCTTTGTATACTATAGTGGTTTAAAATGCTGACAGGTCAACCCCTATGTACAAACATAAAGTTCTCATTATAGTATACATTTAGTATTTATTTATTTAACTCGGCTTCAAGCATATTTCATATTTAGCACATTAAATGTATATTAAGTGTATTAACAGTTATGATGTTCTTTTGACCCATCTGATTTCATAACTGAATACACAAGAAATATGGCACTATTAAATTAATACGTTTTATTTTTCTTTTGCTGCAGCCTTGTAATTGGCTTTTAGATGGTCAGGCAACATAATCATGGCTATTTGCTGATAGCTGGACAATGTGTTCCCAGGTCAGCTAAACATTGCTTTTCCCTCCTTTTTGTCAATGAAAGGGTCAGAATCCTTTCCAGCTGGCGAAGAAGTAAGACTCCCAGAGACAAGTTTGGTCCTTGGTTCATATTTGAAGTACAACTGCCGGAGGAAACTTGAAGAATTTTGGAAATAATCTTTGAGTTTGTGATTCGCTCCTGTGGTCTCTATTCCGTGGATTTCCCAGCAGGCCGAGCAGAAAGAGAGAGAGAGAGTGAGAGAGAGAGAGTGCAGGTCAGCTCCACCAGGGGACGAGACTGAGCAGGCTGCACGAAAGATAAAGATGTAGAAAAGGTTTTCCAACACCTTTACCACTTTATCAAACCCTGTCAAAGCCACGAAGACAGAGATGCGCTTTACTGAGTTTAATATTTAATTCTTCTTTTTAATTTTATTCACTATGTGAAGAACTGTATGTAACTGCATTTTTATGAGACACCAATAACTGTGATCCTTTAATTCAGAGCAGCTCACAGAACTAGCCGACTGTCTGGGGGGGTGTCTCCGTCGGCATCAGACAGAAGCTCCAAGTTTTTTGGTTTATAATGATTCCTGACATTAGATTTCACGCAACCACTTCCCAATACCACATATATATATATATATATATATATATACACACACACACACACACACACACACACACACACATAATCTTCCTTTATCAGTGTGTGATTTTATCGGTAGGTTAAACATTTACAACCCAACTGTAAAATAGCAAGTTGTGCTGAAAATCCTTACTTCAAAGTTCTACTTTATTACAGCATGGTCATGGTGGGCAGCTAATTTCTAATGCAATCATACAGCCATTGCAACACTATACCAGTCATACGAGTCCAGCATACTGGACTTTTTCAATCAAATGTTCTTATATATATATAGATATATTTATATATTGTATGTACTGTTCACTGTTTTTATTTGAAGATGAGGTTGACTTATTACTGAGGCATTTAAAACTGCGTGCTGCTCCTAAGTGTGGAAACATCTGGAAACCCCAGTATATGGTTATCCAGAGTGTTATTTGTTGATGCTGACCTCGGTGGGGGTTAATACATTTCAAAAATATCCAAAGCCATATGTAGCATCACCAGGCCTGTCAGCAGCTATATGTTATCTCACAATTTTTGATTTGATACCTTTAATCTGATGTTCCTTTCTTTCTTTTTCTTTCTTTTTTTAACCTGAAAGCATAATGCATTCCTGATGTCCTCGTGACTCCTGTTTTCGAACCAACTTCACAGTCAAGCACATTATAAACATAATCGTGTACAAGTTTTTCAGTCTAGAATCCTACAGGTGCTCTCTATAAAGCATGATGAGCATTTCTGATGCCCTGAAAATAAGAGCTGCATAGAAAGAAAGTTCACTTATGACAGGTTACAGCATCATCATCATCATCATCATCATCATTTCAGGTCATCCAGATCCTACATGTGGACCTGCTCATTTTAATAAGGTCGTCAAAATATATCAAGGGGGTCAAAGCAGCTGAATAATCACTGCATATTAGGCTACTTTCATAAAACATCATCACTGATTATTAACAAATATGTTTTGTAATTCTTACAAAGCAGTATGCATCATGCTTATTATGATCATTGCATGTTTAATTAATTGCCAATGACAGTATTGTAACTGTCCTTTAAAAAACTTTTTTTTTTGCATGCTCTCTATGACCCAGGAGTTGACTTGGTTTTTAATGACCTCAAAAGGCTTGAAATATGTTAGTTTATGCAGCTTAAAACATTATTTTAAGCAACAAACAATCTAAATTCTTCTCATTTAGCCATTGGTAGGTGAATACACACTACATTCATACATAAAGAAAAATCACAGATGACAATAAAGCCTCATACTCGAGTTGAGTCCAACCCTAAACACAGCGCATCTTCAGAGAGAGAGATTTTTATTTATGAAATGTATTTATTTATTTATTGTGGTTCACCTCATGGCATGGCATTCACTTCAACTTTAGGGTGCGTTGCATTGCTGAATTTTGACTGACTTTGCACATTGGTAACAGTGTTTTATCCTTTTTGTGAGATGTTTGTACATTTTGATATGCATTTCCCTGGAATGCAGGGAAAAAAGAAAAACTGTGTATGAGTCAATTTCATGCTGAACATGGGCTGGACTTTTTCGATACAATTTGCAACAAGAAATAAATGTAAATAGACTTTTTAGGTGCAAAATTTCATGCGGTCTTCTGATTGGTCTAGGGTATTTTAAATTCTTGAATCATGATTCCTAAATGTTTAACTGTTCAGAAGTCATGATGAGAGCAGTAGATTTAAAGGCGATCGACATTTTCTCTGCACAGAACTTTGATGCCAGTACGCATTATGCATTCTGAAAATTCATTATGATAATTTCATTATCTTGATTTGTAAATATATTCATGTTTGGGCAACCTATGTAATCCAGCATAGTGGAGTCTATCATTAGTGATCAGTTGATCTGTATGATGTTGGGTGGAGATAAAGATGTATTTTATTGTGATATTTTGTATTTTTTGCAGACCAGAGAACACTGACAAGGGCATTTATTACAGCAAAGTTATTGAATGTTTAATTAATATTTAATTTGCATGACATTGTAAATTTTCAATATTCATTCACTTTCAACAGACAGTCATTTTCTCTATATAGTTTCCTGGGACTGAAATCTATTACCAATATCATTGTAGTGTTTTTTTGTCTTTTCACAATCTTTTGTTTCTGTGTTCTCCTCTGGTTGTAACAATGTTAATATTTTGAAATGATTACAGTGTAAAAGAGCACTGGTCTGAGATGTAAAAGTTCATTTCTTAGGAGTCAATGTTACATACTTTTTTCAAAATTAAACTGAGTTCTAAATTTGTCTTCTTGTTATATTTACCTTTTTCTACAAAAATTATAATATTTGTGTAATTAAAAAAATTGTTACACGAAAAAAAAAACCAAATAAATCTCTGCCTCACAAATATTGACGTAATCTGCAACACCCAATGTTTTAGCGTTGTCGTAATGTGCATAAACCAAACAAACCTGCTGTCAGTAGCATTATAATAAGATTTTTACTCAATTTACTCATAAACATAAATTAGACAGCTAAGTTTAAAGTAGCACTGTAATGAGAAGAAACACATTAAACAAACTGGTTGTGTGTGTGTGTGTGTGTGTGTGTGTGTATATATATAAAACGGCCACTGAAAGCGTTCTTCGACGGAGGATTTATTTTTGCACTGGTTACTGTTTTTTTCCCATTCCCGTCGCTGATTATGCGCGATTCCCGTCTTGGCCGCTAGAGGGCGCCAGCGGCGGCGCGTCACCGGCAGCCGGTCCTGCAGCGGAGCGGCAGCGTTCGTGTGATTCCGCCGATGGACGCGCAGCAGGTGCGGTTTTCCGCGCTGAAGGGAAGGTTTGCAGGAAGCTCGGATACGGTAAGTTTCGCGGCTTGTTTTTTTGCTTGTTTGTCTGCTTGATCCTTCCTGAGTTCGGGGCGTGGAAATGCAGAAGACTTGTCTTTCCCAGCTGTATGCTGTCTCGCTTATTCTCCACAAATCAGCGTATTAAACATTCATCTCTCTGTTCTGTGCTGCATTTAATTACAACATGTTTCAGTTTGCACACATCACATCACAAAAGTTCATTCACTTATAAAATAATGAATCAATTTGCAGGTGCAACGTTCTTTTTCAAATGTGAATATTAAATGTATAATGAAGAGAACTTTTAATGTACATAATATAAACGATGCCCTTCGTCCATTCTTGTGCAAAACAATATGAATAAATAGATTGATGTACCGATGTCTGCAGTATGGGGTTTACTGTATGTATGCAATGTCTGCTCTATGCAGATTGGTTGAGGAGTTGCTGTTCCTATGGTGCCCGGTCGCCCTGAGGCCATGGGCAATGGTTTGATCAAAGGCTCCCGGTTGGAAGTGAGCGGTCTTGGCCCTGTGGCCCCAAAGGAGCCCCCCGAGATGTGGCATCCGGGCCAGGAGGCGGAGCCTCAGCAACTGAAGCAGCGCATCGCTTACCTGGAGAAGGAACTGGCGCAGCGTGAGCAGGAGCTGCGGGACCAACGGCAACAGCTGCAGCTGCTTCAGAGGGAGCTGGAGGCCAAGGTCTCCCAGATAGACAAACTGCAGGACGCCATTGGCTACAATGGCCTGGGCCGCCCCCCGCCACTCAAACTTTCTTCCCACCACAGCCGTCGTCTCCTCAGTGTCATCAACCAGGGCTCCACCCGCTTCCAGCAAGTCGCTGTGATGGTGCATCGGCGCCTTAAGGCCAAAGAAGGGGTGTCCGCCGAGCCCACATCCAGACACTTTTGCTCCAACCAGCAGAGGGCATGGCGTGGGTCTATAGAGAGAGTGCGCATTCGTAAAGAATCAAGGTAAACAGTCAGGCATCTGGATCTTCATTCTACGCAGCGTTACAATCTATTTATCAAATTTACGTTCAAAGTAGCACTACATAACATCTTGCTCCCTCCCCCTATAGTTACTGTGTGGGAGTTACTTTAATAAATAAGACTTGTGTCTTGTACGTGTGCTGAGATGGGGCAGAGGATAAATGGCTTCTCTCATCTTTAAAAACACACTTAAAAGTGAAGTGATTGTGAAACACTGCAGCACAGCACACGGTGACACAACGAAATGTGTCCTCTGCTTTTAACCATCACCCTTGGTAAGCAGAGGGCTGCCATGACAGACGCCCGGGGAGCAGTGTGGCCACTTCCTTAACCGCTAGGCCACCACTGCCCCACAACCAGGAATGTACTAGGTATCATGGGCCCAATATGGAGAGACATATTCCCAAATAACCAGAGTTTATAACCTAGTATGGTATTATGGTCATGACCATATACATTTACATTTACATTTACAGCATTTATCAGACGCCCTTATCCAGAGCGACTTACAATCAGTAGTTTCAGGGACAGTCCCCCCCTGGAGCAACTTAGGGTTAAGTGTCTTGCTCAGGGACACAATGGTAGTAAGTGGGATTCGAACCCAGGTCTTCTGGTTCATAGGTGAGTGTGTTACCCACTAGGCTACTACCACCCTGACCACAGCCAGTTATTTGGCATTTATGTGCGTAACTGGTCTGTACAAATAATACTGTTGTCCACTCCATCTTTGTATGCATAAAAAATGAGGTAATATTTGCATGGAACAGAAAAATCTCTGAACAGTACTTTGTCAGCTGTTGCCATATAGGTGTACTTAGGATCCAGTAATGCTGTGGGAATGTGTGATGTCATCTGGTGGTAGTGACATCATCTTTAGCTTGTGGGTGGTCAAATGTTAACTGACTGTTCATGTTGATTTAAAAACAATGGACGGAATATTGAGTAAAATCCAGGTAGCCGGTGCGGGTCAGAGGGACAATAGGATGTGGAATTCAGAAGGAATAATAAGGAGACATGCTCAGTCAGGGAGAAGAAGAAGAAGAAGAAACACCATGATGTTTGGAAAAGTGACTCTTCCAGAGAAAGGAGGCAGGAAGACGTTGCTGTGACCTGATGTTTCGTAGCATCTCCCATGGTGATGGGGCTTAAAAGTGGCATAACATTAGCATAACACACCGCGCTGATCTCATCTGTATAGGTGGATCGTTACGGATTTTCATGAATTAGCCATTCAGAGGCAGACCACATGATCCGGCCGGTAATGCATGCGCAAGACGTGATGCCGTGTGATGTGCTAATCAGGCCGCTCCGGTTTAAGGGCCTAAGAGGGCGGATGTGACTGGACGTGGGCTGGGCCAGCGTGTACACACACATGCGACGGGCTTCTGATTACTGACATACACACACACACACACACACACACACACACATACATATGCTGTCTGAAATGCAACCAGTGGAGTTACACACACATCACCGCAGCGTCCTCACGTCTCAAGCCTCGTGTCACTCTGTCTCGCAGCACCAAGAAGCTGATTAACGAAGCGCTGATGAACAACGACTTCCTGAAGAGGCTGGAGGCGCAGCACCTGCGGGAGATGGTGGACTGCATGTACGAGCGTGTCTACGCGGCCGAGCAGCTGGTCATTCAGGAGGGGGAGCCTGGGAACTTCCTCTATGTCTTAGCAGGTCCTCGCTTCCTTTTCTCCATCACACCTCCTTACAGCTGAGACCTGGTTCCCGCTGTCCCCAAAACCCTCAACACTGCTTCAGAACCCCACACACTCACCTGTAAGAACCTTACAGTGTCCAACGTGTCTTCGAGAAATATTTAACAATGGCACCAAATGCCATCAGCAGATGTCTGAAGCACCTTACACACAAGGTGATATTTTCGACAATCCTCTGATTTAGAGTGACTGACACGTAATCAGACTTCCAGTCCTCCCAGAACAGCTCAGGGTTAAGTGTCTTGCTCAGGGACACAATGGTAGTAAGTGAGGTTTGAACCTGTGACTTTGTGGTCTTCTGGCCAGTCAAATACCCCAAACCACATTTCTAAACAGAGATGGACATTGCAGCATCATTCCCTTCTTACAGTACTGAAATGTGCAGTTTCCAGTTTTTAACTGCACTGAAATATTAAAAGGGTATTTGTGTAAGATTATGTAAGATTAGGGACTCAGGGATTCTAAGTGAACCCAAACCTTGAAAGTCATTGTTTTGTTTTGACACTGTGATACACAGCACAGCACACGGTGACACACAACAAAAGGTTTCCTCTGCACTTAACCAATGGCCCTTAGTGAACAGTGGGCAGCCATGCAAGACGCCCGGGGAGGTGATGTGTAGGATGGTTCCCTGCTCAAAGGGACCTCAGTGGCACCTTGATGTTACGGGATTTGAACACGCAAGCCAACAGCCCTCCTCTTGTATGAGTGTCCATGCTGAATGTGTGATTGTTTTCATGGCTACTTGTGCATGTTTCTGTAGATGGCCTCCTGGAGGTCATTCAAAATGCAAAGCTCCTAGGACAGATGCGTCCTGGGACAGCCTTTGGGGAGTTGGCCATCCTCTACAACTGCAGGAGGACCGCCACAGTTAAGGGTGAGAGAGTGAGTTTGGATGTGTGGGTAAGGGATTGTGTGGCTTTTTGTGCAGCATGTATAACCTGTGTGGGGTTGTTCCATTAGTTCAGCTTTTAGGTTTACCAAAAGAGGAACTTTTATGATGTTTCTATGAACATGGTAGGAGCCAATAGGAGGAACCCATTGAGGAGCTTTCTCATTCTGGGCTATTTAAACCCCTTCCTCTCAATACGTCAATAAGTTTGAATGCAGCACAAGGTCCCACCATCTCCGAACTTCCTTCTTGGTTTCTTTACTTTTCCCAGTATGTAATGTACCTACTAAGGTCAGCAGAAATTACAAATGACATTGACTATTATAATCATCTCCGGACCACATCTGCTACCTGAACCAACATGCAGATTTTCAGTGTGTTTATGACCTAGTATGGTATTATGGTCATGACCATTTACATTTACATTTACAGCATTTATCAGACGCCCTTATCCAGAGCGACTTACAATCAGTAGTTTCAGGGACAGTCTCCCTGGAGCAACTTAGGGTTAAGTGTCTTGCTCAGGGACACAATGGTAGTAAGTGGGATTCGAACCCAGGTCTTCTGGTTCATAGGTGAGTGTGTTACCCACTAGGCTACTACCACCCTGACCACAGCCAGTTATTTGGCATTTATGTGCGTAACTGGTCTGTACAAATAATAGGAGCCAATAGGAGGAACCCATTGAGGAGCTTTCTCATTCTGGGCTATTTAAACCCCTTCCTCTCAATACGTCAATAAGTTTGAATGCAGCACAAGGTCCCACCATCTCCGAACTTCCTTCTTGGTTTCTTTACTTTTCCCAGTATGTAATGTACCTACTAAGGTCAGCAGAAATTACAAATGACATTGACTATTATAATCATCTCCGGACCACATCTGCTACCTGAACCAACATGCAGATTTTCAGTGTGTTTATGACCTAGTATGGTATTATGGTCATGACCATTTACATTTACATTTACAGCATTTATCAGACGCCCTTATCCAGAGCGACTTACAATCAGTAGTTTCAGGGACAGTCTCCCTGGAGCAACTTAGGGTTAAGTGTCTTGCTCAGGGACACAATGGTAGTAAGTGGGATTCGAACCCAGGTCTTCTGGTTCATAGGTGAGTGTGTTACCCACTAGGCTACTACCACCCTGACCACAGCCAGTTATTTGGCATTTATGTGCGTAACTGGTCTGTACAAATAATAGGAGCCAATAGGAGGAACCCATTGAGGAGCTTTCTCATTCTGGGCTATTTAAACCCCTTCCTCTCAATACGTCAATAAGTTTGAATGCAGCACAAGGTCCCACCATCTCCGAACTTCCTTCTTGGTTTCTTTACTTTTCCCAGTATGTAATGTACCTACTAAGGTCAGCAGAAATTACAAATGACATTGACTATTATAATCATCTCCGGACCACATCTGCTACCTGAACCAACATGCAGATTTTCAGTGTGTTTATGTAAGCATTCTGATGAACGAGCAAAAGAGTGCCTTTAAGATGTCCCCGTTATAATTCTATTTGTTTAATTGGTGAACTTCATATGAAAAGAGCCAAATTGGAGCTTGCGACTGTGATGCATGGTCTCAGTGAGTGAAGCGTTGAAGGTCAGCATTGGAAACCCAACCTGAACTTTGTAGAGATAACGGCAGAAACTCTAGTAGCCTGTCCTGGCGTGGCCTGTCCTGTCATTGTACGACTTGTATGATGTTTCTGTGTTTCTTTATCCAGCTGTGACCCAGTCAGTGATCTGGGCTCTGGACCGGCAGACCTTCCAAAGCATCATGATGAGGTCTACACAGGCCCGGCAGGAAGAGTATTTCAGCTTTCTCCGCAGGTAAGTGCACACGCATTGCCAGACTGAACTTCACAGTAAATAAAATCGTATTTTGATTAATGAAACACAAGTGACTACTTGTAGGCAATGCATAAAAAAATCCTGTTCTGAATGAACGTGAACTAACAGTGAAAATCACATCTACTGCATTCACATGGACGTCTGTGTTCAAGTTGTTCCTTTCTACTGTTGTGTTCTACTGTTCCTGTCCTCTAGTGTGTCTCTCCTGAAGAATCTGCCAGAGGAGAAATTGGCAAAAATTGTGGACTGTCTGGACGTGGTAATTCTTACTAAACTGAAAAATAAATTAATAAATCACCTTTGCAGTGGAACTACAGGGTGGGCCATTTATATGGATACACCTTAATAAAATGGGAATGGTTGGTGACATTGAACACATTTTATAAGTGGTCAGAAACTTGTAAATAACTCATGAAAGAATAAAGTTATGTTAAAACCATTTTTTTCTTGTGAAATTACCAATAAATTTGATGTGTCACATGACCCTCTTCCTATTGGATCCAAGATGACCGACTTCAAAATGGCCACTATGGTCACCACCCATCTTGAAAAGTTTGCCCCCTCACATATACTAATGTGCCACAAACAGGACGTTAATATCACCAACCATTCCATTTTATTAAGGTGTATCCATATAAATGGCCCACCCTGTATTATATAATGTAACAATCATGGGACTTGTTCTCTAGTATCAGGTCAAGGGCATACTCAGGATTTGCATAAATAGATACTCATGGTAGTTATATGAAACTAACCAGCTTTTTGGACTCATATTGTGTTTCTGTCTTGTTTTATCTTGCTTTATTCATGTAAATCCCGAGGAAGCCATTGACCTTACTTATTATTAAGCAGATTCTCTTGTGTCTATTCAAGGATTATTTTGATAAAGGAGATTACATCATTCGCGAGGGAGAAGAGGGCAACACGTTTTTCATTATAGCTAAAGGAGAGGTACGTTCATCCATTTGTGTTCCTTTTGACTGAATGTGGTGGACATGTGTGGGTCATGGAGCTTGGGTGGTAGTAGCCTAGTGGGTAACACACTCGCCTATGAACCAGAAGACCCAGGTTCAAATCCCACTTACTACCATTGTGTCCCAGAGCAAGACACTTAACTTAACTACTGATTGTAAGTCGCTCTGGATAAGGGCGTCTGATAAATGCTGTAAATGTAAATGGGTGGTGTTTTTAATCCTCTGTAGTGCGGTGTGTGTTAACATGTTCACGGGCTGATTTTTTTCTGTAGTAAAGTAGTGTTTGATGCGTTTTCTCTTTAGGTCTCTGTGACTCAGACTCTAGAAGGATTTGCGGACCCCCAAGAAATTAAGACCCTTGGAGTGGGTGATTATTTTGGGGAGAAAGCACTGATAAGGTAGAGACTTACTGACAATCACATGTGCTGAGTACAAATACAGTGTGGAAAATATGCCACAGTCTGCTCTCCATACATCTGTGGGTGGGGGTGGCTGCTGGAATGCCAGTTTTCTGAGCAGAACAGAGCTCAGCTGTCAGACAAACAATGAGGCGATGCAGCCGCCACTGAATGCTGCCCGTTTCCCTCTACAGCGAGGACGTCCGCTCGGCTAACATCATCGCTAATGAAAACGACACACAGTGCCTTGTGGTGGATAGAGAGTGAGAATTGTACACACACACACACACACACACTTGCAATTATCATGAAGGTAGGCTGATGGTGGTCCATGCTGTCCTTGACTGGGTTTTGCTCTCTTCCTGGTCCTCCCCAGTAACTTTAACCAGATGGTGGGAACATACGAGGAGCTGCAGGCCTACCTGCAGGAGTATGTGGAGCAGCTGTCTCTGTGCGACAAGAGGAGGAACGCAGCGTGAGTCCCGACACCCAGGACACTGAGAACATTCACAGGACCAAGCACTGTGTCCACGGGTTCTGTATTTGTACATCCTACAAAGTTCTTTTATATACCACCTTGTATTCCATTATGACTGCATTTTTTTAAATACCTGCACAGCACGTTCTGGATAGAGGACGGGCTTTGGGACTAATATGATTTCAGGGTTTTTTAAAAAATCTGAAAAAGCAATATTAGTATATGGTGGCCTATATTAGATTTTGCGATGAGTGTTTAAATTGATCTTGATTTTGTCTTCATTAATCTTATGTTTGTCTTATATTTGGGACAGTATGGTACATATTCTAACATATAATCAGATTACATGATAATTTAGATTATAAAAGATTACTATTTTGTAAAATTGTTGTGTTTCAGTCATGTGATTTACAACCAGCATTGCATTACATTTCTTAAGTAATCTACCCAAAACTGCTGTTATTAAGCACAGCGCATCCTCCCCTTGTTCTTACCAGGCCCCAGTCTCCTCTCTTCGATTCCAGCCCGGCTGCTGTGGAGGAGAGGCGCCTGAGGGAGAAACTTTCACACCTGCGGATCGACGCCCCTTTCCAGCACCTGCAGATAATCGCTACCCTGGGCATGGGCGGGTTTGGTCGGGTAGAGCTGGTGAGCGATGCCCACAGCATTCAGTGCCATTCAGGTCGACAGGTCAACAGAGTGACTGTGCCTGTACACAGTGCTCTCTGGGTGGATTTCATGGCTGCCCACTGCTTACTAAGGGTGGTAGTTATCACAATCACTCACTTTCAGTGCATGCATGTGTTTAAGGAGGTTAAGAGCTCAACAGAGATTGTTTAATTGAATTGCTCAGTGTGTCAGTGTGTTGGTGGAACAAAGACAGTTTCTGGTTCTTGCTCTTTGCTCTATTATAGGTTAAGTTTAGGGACGAGGACATGACTTTTGCTCTGAAGTGCATCAAAAAGAAGCATATTGTGGACACCAGGCAACAGGAGCACATATACTCAGAAAAGGACATTCTTCAGCAGAGTAACTGCAGATTCATCATCAGGTCAGAGGCAGGAGCTGTCCTAAAATATATTGAGTAGTCGTTTAATATAAAATCGTGGGATTCCCACAATTAGCAGAGTTGGTGAGACAAATGTCATGCTTAATGGGTGAAACCTGGGTGAAACTTGAGAGACTGTGAGAAACTGGGTGCTGCTGAGTTGACCTTCTCCCTTGCTGGTTACCAAGGCGATGCCTGCAGAAATGTTAGCATATCGCTGCACTTCTGTTGACTGTGTGACATTAAAGGACAAAGAGACCAGATTCAGCGTGATCAACCAGGCCTTAAGAATTGGATGTATAAAAAAAAAACAGTAACAACACAACTCCCATAAAAGGCCATTCTGTCAAACCCTGCAGTGTTGCTAGGTTGGGTGGTCTTGATATTAAATTTCTTTTAGAACCAAATTATTATTTAAGTATGTTATGTATTAATAAAGATTCAGATAACTAGCAAGTGAATTTTCTTGTTCTGATATTAGCAAACAAGGCTTTCTTCTTTTATTATTACATTACAAACTATGGCTCTTCGTTGAAACCTCCCATTGCCTTTCACATCAGTTCTTCATATCAGGTTTTTTAGGGTCACTTAATTGCTGCATGTGTTCAGATGTTCTTTTCTCTGTGCATTATAGACTGTATCGAACGTACCGGGATGCTAAGTTTGTGTACATGCTACTGGAAGTCTGTCTTGGAGGAGAGCTGTGGAGCGTGCTGAGGGACATGTGAGTGTACGTCCATTTCCCTCCACACTACAATTCACAGTACATGATGCCTCTTAAATTGCTCTGTGTCTTAACCAGCTTCTTTATATTTAAGCAGCGTTTATACAGTTTATACAATATTTATGCAGAGATTGACTCTCTGACCCTTCGTGGACCTACACTACCAGTCAAAAGTTTGGACGCGCCAACTCATTAATTGGTCTTGCATTTTTTAAACTATGAAACAAAACTGAAGGCACAGAACTATGGAACAGGAACACACATAAGGTTTTGTAATAAATACACAAACAATGCAAACAAGGCAAAATCCAAACTTTATACTGGTAGTGTATATTGTATGAACCTATTACAGTACAGTTGACAGTTTTTAATTAGATAATCTTTAAACCATATAACGATGAATAAACCTGAAATTATATATTATTAAGGGTCAATCATTTTGAAACGATGATGATTGATGCTGTGTTCTAGGAGTTTCTTTGAGGAATCCACCGCCCGCTTCTGTATCGGTTGTGTTCTTGAAGCCTTTGATTACTTGCACGGAAAGGGCATTGTGTACAGAGACCTGAAGCCAGAGAATCTGCTGCTGGATGCAGAGGGTTATGTGAAGATGGTAAGATGGTGAAATCACACTGGTCTTTCCATCGCATTTATCACATACCGAATGTCAATCCGTCTCATCTAGGCAGACTTTGGATTTGCTAAGAAGATTGGACTAGGAAAGAAGACCTGGACGTTCTGCGGCACGCCTGAGTATGTGGCCCCTGAAGTTATCATGAACAAAGGTCACGACTTCGGTGCTGACTGCTGGTCTCTGGGCATCCTCGTCTTTGAGCTTCTCACTGGCAGGTACTGACGTACATGCTAACATGATGCCGTATGCCTTTTTTGTTTTTTACTGTATACCGTCAGTCCCTGTGTGGAGTTAATTAAATTAACCAGAACAATTTCACCACAAATTTAGTTCTAAAGCAAAAAGTTGGCATCACCACAACAAGTTATTGTGCAACAGACTTCCAAACATTGCAAATTCCAGCTGTATCTGTCTGAGGCCCGTCTCCACACAGGGTTCTCTTCGCCAAACGCAACTCAGCTAACTGTCTCTTTACCAGCCCACCATTTACTGGGTCTGACCCTATAAAGATTTATACCATGGTGCTCCATGGCATTGAGAAGGTGGACATTCCCAAGAGGATTAGCAAACATCCAGAGAACCTGATCAGGAGACTTTGCAAGTATGTCCTTATCTGTCTTCACCACTTTTAAGCAGTCCTACCACTCACTGCTCCCACGTATCCATACATTTTAAACAAATCTTTTTGACAAATATGATCATTAGTTGTGCTTCTGCTTGGAAGGTGTGTTTTTATTATTATGGTGAATCCCAAATCTGGAGAACAGTGAGACACGTTTGTTTCACACAGCTGCAGAAAGTGCATGAGGTCTGTGAAAGTGTCAACCAGGCAGCCGAGTGTTGCTGTAGTGTTAAGTCATCGTGTCATTCTGTTTTTTTTTAAATAAAGGAACATATGTGTGTGTGTGTGTGTGTGTGTGTGTATCAGCCCCCCTGATGGTATTATTACACCAGGTTGAATCCTGCTGAGAGACTGGGCAACAAGAAGAATGGAATCATAGACATAAAGAAGCACAAGTAAGTGTAACACTCTGTCTCTCTCAACAGTGTTTATGATGCCACCTAATAGGCATGTATGCAAATTGCATCTGTTATTTCCATATAAAAACAAGTCATTTGTGCCCCAAAACTCTACAGTTCTTCCCTTTTGATGTCAGTTTTAATAATGCTGTTGGCATCATAATGTTGAAGCCCTCTGTATCTACACCCACTGATAAGTCTTTATACACCATGGCTGTCAGTAGGGACAAAAAGTCATGTCCCATTGTCACTCCACCAAAGAAAATCCTCGTCAATTTTTTCACTTTATTTCATGAAACAGGCCCAGTCATGCAGCATGTGTATTGACTTTTTTCTCCCTTGTGGTAATTTATGAGGTGGTTCCAAGGCTTTAACTGGGAAGGCCTAAGACAGCGCAAGCTGGATTCCCCCCTGAGAAGAGAGGTGGGTGTGTGTTTCAGACCGCTATAGTTATAAAGGTACTCCATAACCTCAGTTGTACACTATGGTCTGAGTTGTATGAGTGTGGATGATAATAAATGTCTCAAGGAGTAATGTGAATTTTATTCCAGCTGACAGGTCCTCTGGATCACAGCTACTTTGACACTTTCCCTCCTGAGCTGGAGGAACCTCCAGATGAGCTGTCAGGGTGGGACAGGGACTTCTGAGATACAGACATTTATCTCTCTCTCAACCATGGCAAATTAGCATGAATCACCAGGGAGTCCTTACAGTATTTGCAAGTTATTGCGAGCAGGACAGTTAAGTGATAAGAGGTGAAAAAAGGGGGAAAATGTAAAGAGATGTTTTTTGTTTTATAAAATGCTGTCATAAGATTCCACTCAGAACCCTTTCTTTTTTCTTCATTAAAGGATGTTGGATTTGTCTGTTTCTTATGAGGATTATTCTCATTGTGATGTCACAATCAGACAGATCTGCATTTCTCATCAAATGCCTTACATTTCCAGAAGCCTTATTCAGTTTGTACTGATAAGACGTGTGGCTCAGTAGTTCCCATGACAGTGACTCAGGCTGTGAAGTTAATCTTTTGTATTTTGAAAATATTTTAAATAAAATATAAAAAGATGTGTTTTTACACAGATTGTTAATTTTTGTGGTTGTTTGAGGTTGCCTTGGTCTTGGATTCATCCATGCATGGAAATGTCCTGATTGTCACGCTGCATGAAGTTCAGCAGAACTTGGAAGTGGGGATGTAGCCCTTAACAATGGCAAACGACAGACTAGAGGCTAAGATGCTGAGTGCACGTTGCACAAAAAGCAGGCACACAAAGGTACAAACACACCAAACTAAGGTCAGACTACAGTCAGGACAGGGTACTGATGAGGGCAAAGGCAAACACTGTAATGATGCACTTTCACAGTCATTAGTGTTATTATTAGTGTTATTAGTGACCTCTGGGGTCTGGTGTAGTGCTGTAATGCAAATAACAAATTAGAACTCGAACCTGTTGCCACTGTGGTAGCCTTTAGCAAGGCACCACACTCACTGCTCCCCGGGCGCCTCCATGCACTGTTCCAGCAGCTCCATCCGAGCATGGAACATCCTCATCAGAAATACTGGACTCATTAGAAACGTTGACTCATTTAAAAAAAAGAGTTTGTGAGGGTTTGAGCATGTTGGTCCAGGCATGATTTTGTAACCGTTTTATGTTAAATCAAAAGTGTTGGCATAATCTGTGGATTCCAACAGCTTGGAGGCAAAAGTCTCATAAAATACATTATAAAACAGTGTTTTTTATTCAAAAGATATCAGGGAACAGAAATCTACTGATTTACTGCTTCTACTTCAGGTCCACGGTCCCGGGAGGGTTGTAAAGCAAAAATATGTTTGACCCAGATTCCAAGAAGAAATATTTTCTTTAGTCATAGACAAGAGAATTATTATCCAGGTGTTGTCCAGCTGAGCCATTAAGCTAATAGTGTCTGCTAGATACATGAAGATCCTGCAATGGGTACAGTTCTTGTAGACCACTTCTTTATCCAAATCTGTAGTGATCAGTGATTGATAGAATTCTGATTGTTGGGTTTTCTTGGCCTAGTGGGTAAGGAAACAGACCCATAAGGTTGTCGGTTTGAATCCCAAACTGCCAAGGTGCCACTGAGCAAAGCACCGTCCCCACACACTGCTCCCCGGGCGCCTGTCATGGCTGCCCGCTGCTCACCAAGGGTGATGGTTAAAAGCAGAGGACACACTTTGTTGTGTCACCGTGTGCTGTGCTGCAGTGTTTCACAATGACTTCACTTTCGCTATATTCATTAAGGTTGTTGAAAACTGGGATTGGAGAATCTGGGTCACAGGGCTTGTTTTATACCAGTCTGGAAAATGAGTTCAGAGCACCGGAGTTTAATCAAGCTTCTCTACTGCAATCCTGAAATATCTCATTCTTTAGGTTCCAATGTTCCATTGAAATACTCTTAAGTAGAGTGCATGCTTTTATCCTCACAATTTTACAACAACAACAACAACAACATTTATTTCTTATATAGCCCAAAATCACATACAGTATGTCTCAATGGGCTTTTACAAGGGTCAGTCAAGCAGAGGATGCTGAAGTGGAAAATTAACACACTTTATAAATTCTATATACTGTCCTTTGTTGCCCGCATAATAATAAAAAAAGGAAAAAAGACCATAAAATGACAACATGGGGTTTGGATCTAGATATTACTATAATAAGTCATGGTGTGTGTATTTTTATACTCATACTGCTCAACTGGTTCTGAACAGACCACACAACCTGAAGGCCTCATGGGCATCTGAGCATGCAGTGAACATTACCACATATAACCAGGAAGAGGCGCTGCTGCTATATACAAGTGTACTTTCTGAAACTGAATAAGTGTATGGGTGTGTGCCAGGGTGTGATTGTAAAAATGGGGATTTTCTTACAGTTTTAAATATGTTCATATTAATAGTTTTTACTACATGTGTGAGTGCGTGTCAAGACTCCTGCCATGCTGGTGGTGTTATATATAAGAATATGTATGAATTAAAATTTTTTTACCACGTTGACAAGAGTATAAAACCACCCCTTTTTCATTGTGGTTTTATATTTGACAATATTAGCAGTAGGTTGACTGGTTTTAACATAATTGAAATGAAATCCTCAAGTCAATGTATCTTTTAGATACATTTGTCACATTTACATTAAACAACATAAATAAATGAATGTATATTTAAGTTATGCTAATTAACAACAAAAAATAAAAATTGTCAACACAAGTGAATAAGACCTTAACTCTAGTATTTGAAAACATCATGTGACCATGTAGA
This sequence comes from Denticeps clupeoides, assembly GCF_900700375.1. Lineage (NCBI taxonomy): Eukaryota > Metazoa > Chordata > Actinopteri > Clupeiformes > Denticipitidae > Denticeps > Denticeps clupeoides. The sequence continues at coordinate 7,190,701 of NC_041714.1, forward strand.
AAATTTATGGCATGTGTCGGGATGGAGACACTGATAATCATAGTCGAATCGTGAGACCAGTGAAGGTTCACCCCTCTAGTGGTGACCACAGACCACTTCTCAGTTCCTATGCTTTCTGGCTGATGTTTTGGTCACTTTTGAATGCTGGCGGTGCTTTCATTCTAATGGTAGCATGCGACGGAGTCTACAACCCATGCAAGTGGCTCAGGTAGTGCAGCTCATCCGGTACGGCACATCAATGAAAGCTGTAACCAGAAGGTTTGCTGTGTCTGCCAGCATAGTGTCCAGAGCATGGCGATGCTACCAAGAGACAAGTAAGTTATTTCTACATATTTGCTAAAGCTGGTGTAGGACTCAATATCAAATATCATATTTTCATATTTGTCACCATTTACTAGTATGTAGCTTCTAGGATGTATGACAGATGTTACCATAACATTTACATTTACAGCATTTATCAGACGCCCTTATCCAGAGCTACTTACGATCAGTAGTTACAGGGACAGCCCCCCCCTGGAGACACTCAGGGTTAAGTGTCTTGCTCAGCAACACAATGGTAGTAAGTGAGGTTTGAACCTGGGTCTTCTGGTAGTAGGCTAGTTACCTACTAGGCTACTACCACCTACCACCATTATATTCTAGCAAATTAAATTACACTGAATTGCTTAGAATTTAACAATGTGTGTAAGTAAGTGTGAGGAGTACAGTATTGTGAGGAGCTGAAACATTTACAAGAAGTTTTTCGACTTGCTTTCTGAAATATTTCAAATATTGTGAAATTTAGTTATATTAGTTGGGATTTTGTTGGCCTTGTGCGACTGAAAACACTAAATCATATGTCAAGATAATACAGCCAGAGCAACATTTTTAGAAATATGATATTTATTTTCGAAAAATAACATTCTTGAATAAAAATGCAATATGCATAATAGCCCATGATTTGTATATTAAAATACACAGGATAACCACATATCCAACACACAAACACACACAGGAATACAAGCTCTCTTACACACACAGCAATTCAGTGGGTGTTTTCCCCCCCAATTTGTTATTGTTCTTGTAGACACTAATAAACACAACAGATCATACACAGGTATCGGTAGAGTACAGACATTGCTACAGTACAAGTCATGTACTTTTCGAAGACACCATTTTGCCATTTGTGTAAACACCATAAAATTTGTTCCCAAGGCATTTGATTTGTCTTTTAGGCTGTCTTTCAGTTTGTTTATTTAACAATTCCTCCTTGCTCCCATAGCATACATATCAGTTTAACCGCCCCATCCGGCTCGAAGACCATGGCAGTACTGTACAGTCAAAAGTTGATTTCTAAATCGGCCCACATGTACATATTTAAACACACACACATGCACATACACACACATTTACATGCTCATGCATGCATAGAGTTAGCAGAAATATTTTGTGTGTGCGCATATATATATATATATATATGCACACACAATAATAATAACCATATTAATAATAATAAAATGTGTGTATGATTCACATTTGTGTTTTATGACTGAGAAATGTTCTGCCATTATTTAAAAACACCGGATTAAACTTTATGCATGTAGATTAATATGAAATCTACCAAATTCATAAATATGGTATTTTAATGCTTATGAAATAAAGTTTACATCAACATGCTGATACTGAAAATATCTTGCTAATTATTTATTTTGTTTTCGCCCTGTCCTCTTATTCATCACATTATTCATTCCTCCTTTTACGCTCCTCGTTTTCATCCGCCAGGCTCTGTACAACCTCACAATACTCCTCCTTTTCCAGGAACGGTTTCAACATCCGGGGCATCTGCGCAATGTCCAGTCTGAAACAGAAAGCCGGCAGAACTGTCAGTCCAGTTGCACCACTGCATGCAGAGGTATGACAGGAAACATGATCTGACAGAGCAGCTGTGATGCTACACGTCAGTATGCCGAGCAAACTCTTCAATGGTCTTTTTTTTTGCAGATTCCTTAAGACATTGTCAAGCATCCAAAAACATATAGACTATGCAGTGAACTTCAGGAAGATGTTTATGTATAATATGAGGATTTAACTTTTTCTTGTTTAAGGAGGAAGCACTTGCTTGCATCCATAGAACATGGTGGCCCTTGACAGTACTCAGTAGGCTATAGTATTAATTAAGTATTTAAAAAAATCCATCAAATAGTGTATTTTTTTCATCAGTAAGGAGTAAAGAATGAGCGACCATCACCTGTTTAGTGGTCAGTGTGTCCAGAAGTCCATCTTAGTCCGATGGCCAATCGCAATCATGGAATTCCTGTCTCTTCTGGGCAGGTCCACTGGCCCCAGGTCAGGCCTGAAGACAGCAAGATATTTGTTTTTCATGCCGCACAGATGAGGTAAACTTCAGGAATGAGACGACCTCTCCTGACTGTTGGTTGACCCCCAAGGCTTTTTTTTTTGGCTCATTCAGCTGCCAAACTTAATCAGATTCCCTTACTCCTCCTAGCATCCCAGCATGCCTCAAACCTGACACACAATCCCTCACTTTTCATCTGACTTTGTGCCAGGCTGTGTGTGTTAGAGATAGCATGAACTTCTCCAGTACAGCAGGTTGAGTGGGATGATAAATAGCTGTTCTACCATAAGTCCAGCATCTCCCACTAAATTCCAAACTCTGCAAAGAAAGAGGCCAATTCTTCCTCTGATCACAGCCAAAGGGAAAAAACAGCTCTGCTGTATAAAGAGGAAAACATTCTCCTGGTCATACTAGTAGATATAGTAGACTGATGGTTTGGCTCAAACTTTTAATCACGATTGGTATTATGCATCAGAAAGGTTTGTATACTAAAGAACAATATCTCCATGAAAGCTGTGATGGTTTAGAAGGTGTGAGCTGAATAATAGCAGTAACATTCATATGGAGTAAATGAGGATGACGATGTTAAAATGAAAACTACTGGTAAAGTACTCAAAATTTGCATCCAACATTTTCATCCAAGCCTAAAACAGTCTCACACATTGTGACATCACAGCTTGGCAATGAAATGACTGTGGATCTGAACTTACCGATAAAGCTGAGGGCAGGAATTCTTGAGGGAGCTTGACATTAAACCCAGCCTGGTCTGGTTCCTCAGCTTGGTCTTCTTCACCAGATCCTTCACTCGGCCCCATGTCTGACTCTCGCCAAACTAACAGGACAAAAAGGCTTTATCAGCACTTTATGCCAATGCAGCAGTCTGATATGAACCATGTTGTTTACATCACATGACCAACTGCTGCCGGATGGTGGAAAGCAAATGTAATAAAAGTGGTAGTGGTAGTGACAAATTCACAGGTTCAAACCCCACTTACTACCATTGTGTCCCTGAGCAAGACACTTAAACCTGAGTGTCTCCAGGGGGACTGTCCCTGTAACTACTGACTATACATCCCTCTGGATAATGTCGTCTACTTTCTGCCATAAATCTAGAATGTAAAAATTTCAACCAGGTCGACTCTGTGTCATCACCGTAATCATAAGAAATGAGCACTGGTGTGAATGTCCAGTACAGTCCAGCATGGTTATTTACAGTTTTTTTTTTTTATTAAGGTAATGAGAAAATTTCCCCATGGACTCACCCTTCTGTGTGGGGCACAGAGGACTTCCGTGCTGCCGCTCAGGTAACGTGCCTCCCCTTCTGTGTAGCTCTGCCTGTTCAGGCCCCGCCTCAAAACTGGGGCCGTGGGTTGCCAGGCTGTCTCTCCATCTGCGCCAAAACACATGAGCTCCGGTCACACTCTCACTGCTCACAAGATGATGGGTTAAATGCAGAGGACACATTTTGCATTTTGTTGTGTGCACCACGTGCTGTGCTTGCTGTGCATCACAATGACAACAACACTTTCTCAGCCGCACCGGCCCAACGCGTGTATTTCCATCCTGGCCAGCTTACACCTCTCCATGGTGCTTAATTACTGCGCCACACTGCCAACTTATACCAGGAACAATTCCCACACAGGCTACACACACGGCATTCCCATCCACCCACTAAAAGAGATATTGCAAATGCCGCACACACAGCTACACTACAGCACTCCCTCTCTCTGTGTGTGTGTGTGTGTGTGTGCCAGTGTGCGCGCCTTTTTCACTCCTCCAGTTTCTTAGTCACGGGAGGGGCTGAAAATTCCTGAACGATGCTATGAATTTCCTGCGCCAGAAATTCCCGTCTCTGAATAATTCAGCTGACCCCCGGCCACCCCCGGCCTGAGGAATATCCCTCTGTCATCCAATCACCTGCTGCAACACGAGCCAATCCAAAAACAACAGAGCAGCGATGACCCAGGTCACGGGTGCTCAGTGGCCTCTCTTTATATAAATGTGTGTGTGTGTGTGTGTGTGTGTGTGTGGTGCGCAGGTCACCAGGGTGTTCCCGCATGTGTTTCAATATGAGACTGCGGAGTTGGGTGACGAAATTTCGGAGGTCAAATGACAGGAAAACTCGCCACATTCTGCCGTATTAATCTGCGCCTGCGGATGGACGCTAGAGAAACATTTAGTTAAACCCACTTAATGAGTCCCACATGAAAATACTCATTACTGCAAGAACGAAAACCTACGGCCAACGTGCCTGAAAAGGCTTCCATTTACGAGGCTCTCGTCAGAGCAGCAGATGTGCTATTTAACCGCACAAACAGGTACAATTTTTTAGAATATTAAAAAAATGTATCTTAAAGAGAGTTAAGCACATCTGTCTGGGCTGTTGCATCACTAATGGGGTTCTGAGGTTCTGTGGGTTCTGCTAATGTAGAAGTCAGGGCGGACAGGCCTGTAAACCCTGGAGCATTAACACATCATCATTCTGACCAAAATCTGCACCAACAACTTCATTTCATCTGGAAGAAGGTTACCTGACTGACCTCTCCTGCCTCCCCTGACAGGGTTGGCCTCGGGGATTGTGCCCAGGTCAGACAGGGTGCCGCTGGACACGGTCATGCTGGGGTAGTCACTGCGGGAATGTCTCTTGAGCTCCTGAAATGCTGCACCAGACGCTCCGCAGCTGCAGTGCTGAAGGAAGAAGTCCTGAAAAGGAGCGAGAGCGATGGATGGATTGAAAAGCTGTTGTATGAACAACTTTTTGCATTCAGCAATAGATTATATTGCATATAACACATTTAAACAAAAACAATGTTAATGTTCAATGTTAATGTAGAAGATGGGAAAAACAGATATTGAAGAATTAAATTAAGTAGTGGTGGCAGTATCAGTAATTTTGTTTTTGTTTCGGCACAATTTTGGATGATTGTGGGTTAAAACAACCTTGTGCATATTATGCATTGACAGGTGTCAATCATAACTATGGGCTCTTCCCATTTTTTTAATAAAAACATCACTTAAGTTCTGGTTGACAAAAAATAACACTCAACACAAAGGGAGCGTAGTGGGTAGTTCCTCCTCTCCAAAATTCAGAGACAACTATTTAAAACTGCAGATGTCTTACCATAAATGAATGATGGCCATATGGATTTTTTTTTAATTAAAATACTTTTTTTATATATATATTGTACAAGAAAACGTTACTGTTAACTTTTTAAGTAAAAATTATATTATACTATGTTACTTTTGCCATCATGACCTAGGTCATAAATTGTCCTCCAAACAGCACATATTTGTCAGCGTAACAATCCATCTGTTCCACATTTACAAGGTGCCCCCCTCCCCACCCACAAAGAGACAGATTTGTAGCTTTTATCAGAGAATTAGCATTAAAGGAACTATAGTTTTACACTCAGTGGACTTCTTCTGCTGTTTCTCACTGTTTTTCTTAGTAACCCAGAAGAACTCTGGGAATTTAAGACAACATTTCATAGATGGAGGGATAAACACCTGTCGAAACACAGATGATGATCTGTGTCATCATCCTCGGGCGTTACAGCTGTGGGGGGCGAAGATGTGGCAACAGCCCACTTTCACTGAAATATGAGTCTATTCTGCAAGACTGCCCCAGAGTAGTACAGCGCACACACATACACACACATGCACGCACACACACACGGCCCAAAAATTCATAATATTAAGATCAAGTGAAGAGGATAATGTTGAAATTATTAAGCAGAAATGTGCAATTGGTTCTTAGAATCAGCATTTTCATCAATCTGTAATTAGGCCATGAAATGTTGGTACGATTAGGCAGATGTGTATATATCACTTTTTCACACACACACACACACACACACACACACACACACACACACACACACACACATATGTACACCACCTAATCGGAAACTTCTGTTATAAAACATATATTGCTGCACCTATCTGTCAAGGTACATTTTGGTTTGATTTTCCCAGAATCCAGTCTTCATTGGAATCTGACCTTTCTAAATAAGTTGCAAGTGGAGGAGTCCTTGAAGGTCTGGTTCGGGGGTATTAATTTTCTCTAACTAGGAGTATATGGTGTTTGAGTTGCACTGGCTATAATGTTGGGTGCACATGGTACATTATCAGATAATCAAATAGACATTTCAAATGTCATTGGTTTGTATGCTGTTTTTGTGTAGCTCTCTAATCTACATTTACATTTAGATTTAGAGCATTTATCAGACACCCTTATCCAGAGCAACTTACAATCAGTAGTTACAAAGACAGTCCCCCCTGGAGCAACTTAGGGTTAAGTGTCTTGCTCAGGGACACAATGGTAGTAAGTGGGATTTGAACCTGGGTCTTCTGGTTCATAGGCGAGTGTGTTACCCACTAGGCTACTACCACCCAGTGTAAGTGTAAATGTTCTTGCTTTCGTGGAAAAACTGTATACACACACCATTTCTAGCTCTGCAGGACCATAGACAGGCCAGGGGAACTTGTATTAATGATAAATAATCTCACTAAGTGACATTTTTGTGATAGGGGACCTTTAAGTAGTGGTGACAGTTTGGGTAGTTTTGGTCCATTTTTGGATGACTGTGGGCTGAAGCCTTTGCACATGTGGTGTTCAGAATGAGGAATTAGAGTGTGTGTGAGAGCTGCCGATCATCAATACCACCCCGCCCCCATTTTAAACTTTGTTTATAGGTTTATAAAAACATCATTAAAGAAATAACAAGACTCAGCAAAAAGGGCGCGGTGGGTAGTTCCCCCTCTCCAATTTCTGACCAGCAATTTAAAACTGTGAAAGTGTTAGCAGTTTGTGTTTGGCAAATGCCCATGGGGACATTCTTGTCCCTCTTCTTGTCCCCCTCTTTCTCTATTCCCCCTCTGTCCTTTGAAGTTTCAAATGCTGTGTCCTGCTGGGCTCACTGACTATGTCCTGGAAAGATTTTCTGGCCCCTGATCTGACAAGGCCACTTTTTAAAATTGTTTTATTTTTTTAAAGTTAAAGACATTCAACCCTTGGAGTAAAAAAAGAACCACAGTGACACTTCACCAATTGCAAGCACCGAGGAAAAAGAAGCTAAGGACAGGTCCCATTTGACATTTTAGGACCTGGGACCTTAACCGAGAGGGAAAGGAGCTGTAAAGAACGCATGACGCAGTTCTCGCTGGGTTCTCTAGATAACATTCACAGGCAAGTTATTCTTCCTGAGCGGAATGGGGACATCAGGACACATCAGGATACATCGTTTCAGCCCTGCTTTTAGAGGTCACACGTTGTTAACTCAGTAGAATGTGAACAATTTCAGGAGGAAAAATGGAGCCACACAAACAGCCTTTTCATTCCGTTCTAAGATTAACCCCGTAACGTGGGATTTGGATTTTGGGTGGAATGTTTTTCTCGTGTTTTATGGACTGTAGTAGAGGAAACCTTTATATTTACACTTTATATCCGCTCAGTCACGTTCCTCGGTGCAAAAACCCCGTGTTCCTGCGGACGCCTACAAGCACACAAATGAAAACAAATGTGGTGGGCCTGAGCTTCTCGGGTGAGTTTGGACTTCGATGGGGGTCGGGGAGCATCTCTCGGGTGGAGGTGTTTATAAAACACCCGCCATTTGGCCTGACCGACCTGGTCTGAACTCTGAACTCTGAACCCTGAACCTGCAGCAGGGGGTAACAACCTGCCAGCTGGATGAAAATAATTCATGATTTCAGATCATTTGGAAGACTAATCCGCATAGAAACGAATAGATGATCGATTGAGGTGTCCGAATCATTATTGGTGTTACAATAAGAATAAAGATGTCTGGTCCAGCTCATCCTACCTTCATAGTTTTGGCGGTCCTGCTTTCTTTGTGCAGGCTGCAGATCTGTCTCTGGAGTTTCAGGTTGTGCTCCTGCAGTTGGCCGATCTTCTCGATCAGCTGGCAGATGTGCTCCAGGTAACCCAGCCCTGAGCCCATGGGGTTTGCCTGGCTCTGCTTCTCCTGGCACAAAAAAAGCATGCAGAAGTTACCCACAGGAGCTCAGATCCACTGTGATGTCCACTAACGTCCAGGTGGATCTTCTGCACGTCCTGCATGGTAATGATTGACAGCTGAAGTTATTTAAGCCTGCGAGCTCAGGTGTCCGGTGGTTTATTTGTCTGTTAGTTGAATTCATTTATCCCTCGGCCGCAGCCTCTGAAAGTCCAGATGTTCGCATTGTCAGAAAGACGCTTCGGGAACCGCCGCCTAAATATTGACACAATCCTCAACATTCCTTTACAGCTGCGAACAAAGGCAGGAAGTGAGCGCAGGTGGAGGGGGCTGTTCCTTTCTCTGCGTCACTCACATCCGAAATCGGCTAGAGATCTGAGATTTTTTTCTAATGGAAGCTCGGAACAAAACAATGGAGGATAAAATCATAACAGAGCACAGAACACCGCACACTGACATCACTTGTTTCCTCTGGCTGCAAATGGGACCCTTCCAAGGTTTCTCGCAGGGTTCTCTGGCCTTGAGCACATTCTTGACTCAACTTACATTCTACAGGGCCTGAATAAAGCCGACGCCGTTCAAGTGTGAGGAACGTGTGAAGAGCACGGTCAACTGGTGCCCTCGGCGTTGCTGGTGCTGCTTTATTCTCACGCTTGTCCTTGGTGGTTAGCTGCGCCGCTGATAACGCCACCATCAGCTTTGCCTTTCATGCAGCCCCTTTCTACCGCACATCGTAAAGATAAGGAGAGATAAGGAGAAGTACCCTGACAACTGCACAACTGCATCCGAAAAGTCTTCCAACGGTATGACAGTATAACATTCACTTTATTGGTGCCATTGGATGGTTGGAGGTAAACTGATACTGAAACATACAGACTCCACATAGAAACAAAGTACAGCAGAGTTACCACGGTGAAAAGTGTATTCCAGCACATTATTCCTATTCCAATTAATGTTCAGGAACCCCTGACATGTCAACAACACATTTATTAAAATGTACTGCAGTTTTCCAATGCAATTGAATGTAAAATGTTCATTAAAGGTTTGCCCTGTGCAGAGTGTACCTTTTAAATCTAGGGTTTTGCCCTCCTGGATTCCCAATTGGCTTCTATGACAGGAAGAGAGGTCTGAAAAAGCCTTCCTTCCTCCTCTCTCATGCTCTAACCAGATTCACACACAGCTTCTCCTGATAATCCTGCGGTGTCCTTTTTCTAATGACAATTTGTTTATTTTCTCAATTTTAAATGCACAACACAAAGTGAATCAAAGTGTGATAATACATTTCTAAAGTTCATCAATACCCTACTCTGTAGAGGTTGTGGGAATACTTTGCTTGAAATGATGGTATTTGTGTGGAATCAAGACCATATGTGAGGTGCAAATCCAACGCATCTGATGAATAGAGCATGATGAACAGATACACATGGAAGAAAGGGTGTTAGACTCAGAGATTTTATACTCTGTAGGTCAGGCTGGTCCAACCTCTGAGATGTTCATACATCACACACACACCATTAAAACCCAACAGAGGCCCTAATGCAGAAATAATAGTAAAACTCCCTTGTAACTGTGCAGGGCGGAGTAATATGTAGCTCATGTTGACCTCTGATGCTGGGTTTACTTGTTAGGGATCATGTATTCTGAGGCATGGGGGACCTCAGTGAGCTTTAGGTGGGACGATGCATCAGTCTATGACCTATTCGGGCAGAAAAGGTGTGGGTTTGTGTGTGTTAAGGGAGTTTTATTTTTGGAAAAAACAGCACTAATTTCTCAGCCCCTGACATGAATGTTCTTGCCCCTAAACTGGAATTTGACGAACCTGGGTGATTAAGAAGGGGGGGGTTCTGTGTTACTGTGTGCCCTCCCCCGGATTCATTCTGTTCTGGCACCACATTTCACATCTATCATCTGGCACACAAATATGCTTTGAATGTCCTGTGGTTGGGAGTGAACTCGGTGTGTGTGTGTGTGTCTTCTTGTTAGGGAGTGAGATCACGCAGTATAAACATCATAAAGTATTTTGGATTGTTTCTGTTTGTGAAAAGTTTAGATTTTAACACAGTGAACAAACAAATTATGCTGTTACAGTACTTATAAAAGCATGCATAAAAATCCTCACGAACACGCACGCACACACACACACACACACACACACACACACACACACACACTCTCATAAGAGCACGTAAATATGTATCAGGCCGCGCTCTGCATTTACTGCACAGCTGCAAAAGCCTTCAAAATCAGATTAACATAGAGGCGAGGGGAAGGAAAGCCGAGTGAGATGGGGAGAGGGAGGGAAGGACGGAGCGCCGGCCTTTGATGTTTTCATTTTTGAAGTGGACAGATGGGGGAAGAAAAAAAATCTTCATAGCCTCTTCCAGCGTCCCCTTCCTCTGACCACAGTACTCCCTTTAGTAGCCAGGCGAATTAGCTTAGCTTATTAGCTCTGGTGATAAGTGATGATGAGGCAGAGGTTTACCGCCCCTCCGCCTGTCAGCACCAGGCTGTGGAGAGCCTGAGCCCCCCACCCCTCTCCAGAAGAAAAAACGCCCCCCTTCGGTGCCCGTAAGAGGTCCGCTGCTATCAAAGGGGCTTTATCTGAATAAGTATGTGAATAATGTGGGCTATCTGACACCTGCCTGATGGGTACAGGTAGGCCGCCCTGTCCGGGTTCCAGAGGAGAGAGATCTGCAGCCAAGATGTTCTCTGCACACGGTCATTCCTGCCATCTACACACACACATTCTCACACGTGCTCCTTATGAAGAAGAACATGTGCCATGAGACATCTAGAAACAATACAATACTCTTTCATTTACTATATGGCAAACACAGCCTTCCAATCATGACATTCATGGTCCACTTTGAGCTACTCTACGGAATTAAACTGCTTTACACAATTAAAACACTGAAAGGTAGCACTGTTTGAGATTTAACCTCGAAATAACAGCTTCAAATTAAGAAACTTTAAAGAACCAGGCCAAGCCTCACATGAAAACTGTTTAGCACAGTATTTGGTGTTCCACAGTTTCCAAGAGTTGTTTTCATAATCATAACCATATTCATCAAATGCCAACTGAAGGCTAATAAAAATGCCGATCATCACATTTGAACCTTTCCAAGGATGCACAACTCTCACTGCCTACCCCCCAATGGTGACATTCAGTTGGCAGAAAAATGCGAATGCTTTTCATTAACATCCAGTACCCACCACTGCTTCCTCATAGGCCACTTCTTCCTGTACTGAAACGATACCTTACAAATATCACTGCTTTCATCCCGACGCCAAAAGCAATCCTGCCTCAGTCTCATCTCAAATTGTCAACAAAAAGTGCTGTTCATGAAAAGGTGCTCAATGCTTGATTTATAATTGACCAACATTGAAATACTCCTATCAACCATAAGGGGAGCTCAGGAGCTAAAATCTTGCCTAATGCTGCCCTCAATTGTTGTAACATAAAAGGTGTGCATTATCGTAATAAAAAATGTGTGCATTATGGTAATAAAGCTAACAGGGAATTTCTGTTTTAATTAGTCCCCCCATTTCATTTGTCGTGCCTGCCTGCCACAAATTCATCATAATCGCCTTACCATTTACATGACACAGAAAAGAGTCTGAACATAATACAGACAGTATGACCTCACGTCTTAAACACAGTTTGTCTTTGATTACTATCACCAATTAAAACAGGAGAGCCAAAGACAAGACACCGTCAAACAGGTCCATTTCTCCTGATGCGGTGGCTGTCTTATGAAAATCAGCAGAGCGAGGGCTGGGACGGTGAGATCTCCTGCACAGCCTTCAGCCTGGCAGCAGGAGCAGCTGTCAGGTGCGCCTTTGCTGGAGTCAACCCCATCTTTTCATCAGAGCCACTGAGAGAGCAGAGAGCTCTTTTTGTCCTTCTTAAAAGGGAAAGACACACGCTTTCATTGTGAAAGTGTGTGGTGGCTTTTTATGATGGTTCTCATCTCGCCATAAAACAGTGAGGGGACCTGTTATTATATGAGAAACATCGTGTGGGGATTTCCTGTATCTTGAAAAGAATTGAGTTAATTTAAAGACAGATGTTATCTACTTAAAAACCGAGAAATTAATGACTTTACGTTAAACACATATATGGGCTTGAAATATATGACTTTAAACTGTTTTTTGCCAAGATGCAATTAACTCTTGAATTGTATGATGTCTCTTCATGTAGTTCAGTTGCAAAGCTGCGTGAAACATTGTCATTGTGTAATCTCCAATGCTAGCCTGACAAAGACATGCTGCTGTAAGGTGAAGTGGTGACTAATGGTGCAGTTTTTCAAACTGGAGTTGTTCCTGCTGGGAAAGGCTCTACATTGCTGGGAAAGGCTCTAGCCATGGGCATTGTAGGTAGGGGACAAAGGGGGATGATTAGCCAGGGGCCAAGTGGATGGGGGGCCATCAAAGCCTAAAATAAATCTCGGATTGAAAGGAATGGGTTCAACTGAGAGTGCTTATGTACAAGGATCAGACTTTTGTGCTACACCCCTGGCTCTAGCTCAGTGGATTCATGAGTGGGTGGGAAACTCCAGTAAAACTGTCCTTACCTCGCTTAACCTGCAGCACTGCTCCATGTACTCATCCAAGCTGTCGCTTGTTGTGCTCTTCCGCAGGGGTTGCGTTGTGTCTTCGTGCGATTCCTCTGGACCATGACTGCTCGGTAGTGATTCATTTGCTTCTCTTGTATCCTGCGCGTTCTCTACTGGATGCTCTGACTCACTCTTAATGTCATCAGAGGAGTTCTTCAAGGAACCATCTTCAGCCTTTCTCAAATCTGAACTCTCTTCTATTGAATTCCAATTTGCCCTCTCAGCTTCATTCTCAGTTGCGGTGGCACAGTGATCTGGTACATCGTCAGACACTAGTTCTTCTGTTTTCACACTTTGGCACTCTTTGCCAAGTCGTAGGAGAGGGTCTGACGCAGCAATAGATGAACTGAGGTTTCCAGAGTCACAGGAAGACTCCCGACTGTGAACAACAAAGCTCTGCTCTGATCCTGTTGGGGTGGAGGGTGAGTTTGCCCCACTGGGCAGTTCAACTCCCGAGTCCTCTGACTCAAACTTGTAAAGCCTGGGGAGCTGAGAGTCTGAGAATATGTTACACAGGTAGTCAGATTTGGACTCTGTCAAGGCCCGTGGTTCTGCTGAGGGTGTAGCACTGCTTATGGAGTGCACTTCTCCAGCTTTGGAAGGCTCTGGTGCCTCCTGTTCTGATACAGACAAGGAGATGGTGGAGATGGAGTCTTCAGGATTTAGAAGTTTCTCATGGTAGTTGTTAAAGAGCTTCATCTTTGTAAGCACAACGTCATTTTCCAGCACCATGTCTCCTTTCCCTTCAAAAGCAAAAGAAAAGAAAGCACATGAAGATGTTCAAGTTAAACCTACTGCAATTGCATTCACAAACATCTGTATGTGTGGTTGTCTAAATGACACCTCAAACTGAATGTAATTTAATTCTACACTGTAGGCCATTTATTATAGATCAGAATATTTTTATACTATACAATGCTGCACATATATTCACCACCAGTCAAAAGTTTGGACACACCTACTAATTTTTGGGTCTTGAATTTTTTTACATTATAGAACAAAATTGAAGACACAGGAGTCATGAAAAATAGCAAACAAGGCAAACATTTCAGTTGAACATTTCAGTCTCTTCAAAGCAGGGAGCTTTTACTGTGATGGCAACAGTCAAGAACACCGTGGAACACTTACTTATTATTCACTCATGTTAATGAGCATCTCATGAAGCGGTAAAACATTTACATTTACGGCATTTATCAGACGCCTTATCCAGAGCGACTTACAATCAGTAGTTACAGGGACAGTCCCCCTGGAGCAATTTAGGGTTAAGTGTCTTGCTCAGGGACACAATGGTAGTAAGTGGGACTTGAACCTGGGTCTTCTGGTTCAGCATAGGCGAGTGTGTTACCCACTAGGCTACTACCACGGTAAAAAGAGGATAGTCTGAAAAACAGATTCATCAAACATGCTTCATCTTCTCCTGCTACAACTTCTTTCATTGGATTCTTCATAATGGCTCCATCTTAGTCTCCATAACTGCCATAGATTGGGTCTATCCAAACTTTTGACTGGATGGAACACCTTCTGCTGCCCTGTCCTTCTCTGAGCCGCTGTCTTTGATCTGTGGGTCTGGTTAATGCTTATAATAAGGTGCAGTCATATGTGACGTCTCATCTTTCTGACTCTGAAGCTCACTGATACAACCTGCCTGTCAACAAAATTGTCATTCTGAGACTAAAATACTCTTTAACATGCTTCTTGAAAAAGAACATAAATAGAATATATGGTATTGTGCTCCCAGTATTGTAAAAGCCATGTAGCACATATTGTTGGTTTTGTAAAACAAAAACTGGAAAAAGAGGGTTCAGTGCCACCTGTAACATTACATCAGTACGTTTCATTAATTGATTAGATACTTAATGTACATTGTATATGAATAATTGTTAATTGTTTTAATGTTGTAATAATTGTATTAATTATCCACCCGTATCTTTTCCTAAAAGTAAAAAACGTGATAGCTGTGTTTGGAATTGGCTCTGGGAAAACAATGATAGCATTGCAGGTCATGAAAATGGCCTTTTGGCTCTGAGCCCTCTTCCCATTCAAAACAATGGAAGTGTTTCCTAAGTCCTTTCTCATAGCTCCTTACTACAGTCTGTGGAATGTCAGTGAGAACTACGCTGCAGATATGTCTGCCCTATTGTATAGAGTGCAGCTGACATAGCTGACACTTCCTTGCTGGAATAAGCAATGTGACTGGGCGTTTGTCTTTTGCCTTTATTTGACACATATTGAAACATAACCTGATTTGTCTATAATGTCTATATGAAACATAACATATAAACGTTTGATTTAATGTAATTTGATAAATGCACTGATGAAATCTTTGATGACTGGCCCTTTTGGTATGTACCTGTTCTAATGGAAACCACATTTCGCAACATTCTTCTGTGTGTCATTGTGTAAAAATGTTCCAAACGCACCCGAAAACAGCACCTCATGAAACACTGTGTCATGGAATGCATTTCCTGTTATCAGGCAGAAAACTGGAAACCGGCAGCAGTTAGTATGTCCCACTCCCTCAGTGCTGTGTTCATACTTGCCAGGAGACACTACAAAATTCACATTGTCTCTCAAGTGAAGAGAAACTTGTCATTCAATAGTCTAATACCCCATATGTTTTACACACTCAGGTGACATGTTCAAGTAAAATGGTTGAATAGATCAGCAGGATGCAGGAAGATCCCAGAGGTGACAAAAGTACACACATTCTTCACTCAAGTGGAAGAGCAGACACTTGTGTTAAAAAATAGTCAGGTTCAGGCCAAAGTGAAAAAATCTGGGCTCATGGCAAAAATTAGTCCTGCAAAGAACAAAACTATAATTTTGCGCAATGACACATGATGATTAATACAACTGCAAAGGACCATAAACTTCATTTAACGGGTGATGAATGTATTCAGGGTTAACATGGACAAAAATTTTCAATTTGCCATTGCCTCTACAATTTGTTGTGATAATTTTAGGCCTAAACACATTTACAGCATTTATCAGACGCCCTTATCCAGAGCAACTTACAATCAGTAGTGACAGGGGCAGTCCCCCTGGAGCAAGTGTCTCCAAGTAATTGGTAGTAAGTGGGATTTAAACCTGGGTCTTCTGGGTCATAGGTGAGTGTGTTACCCACTAGGCTACTACCATCCCTACGTCACATTAAACATCACACGTCACATTAAAACAGTCACAATGACGCAAAATCAGGATTCCACTCAAATTAATTTAAAGCAGAAAAGTGGGACACTGACCTAAATGTAAATGACAAAGACCAAAAATTTTAATGTATACACGAAGAAATGTGAAGGAAATGTTCATGAAAACTTCTGTAATCAGCGATACATTGAGAAGACAATGCAAGTGAATGCTCTTGTGTGATGCTAAAATAAGCCTGATAATCCTCTAATTAGACTAATCATGTCAAGGCCACTCACCACTGAGCGTTTATCTGCTAAAAAGGTGAGTGCTGCAGAATATCACCCTTACGAAACAAACATATATTGTTGCATACTAGAATTTATGTTGCAATACATTAGTAAATATATTTCAATATATGAGAAACTATAATCAATATATAATCTCATTTAATGTAGGACATTTTCAGTATATATAATAATGTATTAAATAGTATAAAAATGTATTTATTCAATATATGAAAACCACAATAATTGCAGTTTTTTCATATATTGTCATATATCCTATTTCATATATTTATATATTGCTAACATATAAAATATATTATTATAGAATATATCAACATATATTACTATGTACAATTCACAATATATGAATATACACAAAATATATTGTCACATAGTATATTGAGAAATATATTTTTGTTGCGTATGGGCACACTAGCAGATTCCATTGCTCTGTGACATTGTGCAATGTCAGCTTGTCAGAGGTCTTTTTGACCTTTCCTCTGAAACTATTACAATCAACATCCAGTGTTAGAGAGCACAGAATTGCTGATGCCAGGGCATTCTTACCACCAATCACCACAGAGAATGAATTTTGCACCCCCTTCTGATTTTCAATTAACAGCCCAGAGACTCGGCTCTCAGTGTGGTGCATCAACAGAGCCTTGGGCCAGCGCCCCAGAAAGCTGGAATGTGAATCATGCTCAGGACCCAAGTGCCCAGGAGCCAGGGGTATAAAGACATTGGAGGTATGTGCTGAATACACAAACAAAGCAATAAGCAGGTCAGCAGCCATGCAGACAGCATCTCCTGCCCTTTGATCCAGCCTACCTTCGGCTTTTACTCCTCCAACTTCCTCTTTACACACAGAGCTGCTTAATCAGGCTAGGATTTTTTTTAGATTCTGTTAATGTATTACATTATTATCACTACTTCAGTTTATGGATTATACTGGGTCAAAAAAGATGATGGAGTTGTTATTATTGTCTCTCGCTATTGTAAAGAAAGAACAATTGTTTGTTCCCTTCCATCTGGCATTGTTAAAATGAGTTTGAAATGAATGGGTTTGATGTCTGCCACGCAGTCTTGAACTCTGTGACTGAACATGTCTGCCATTCTTTTTCAATGACAAATGTGGGGGCCATTAAAACACGAAATTAATGAAAACCATAAGGCCGGAGAGTAAGGAATGCTGCGTTTGATGGAAGCAAGCTTGTTTACCGCGGCTCCTGCAAAGAGTCATCGGTACGAGCAAATGCTAGTAATTGGTCTTGGACACTAATCACACGCTGACGTCTGTTTCTCTCGCAGCCCTGTAATGAGTGCTATCACACACCAGCCGGTGTCATCCCTGGAAAACAGACGCCGCCACGGTCAGCATTACATCATTTTCACCAGTGTAATCATGGAATGAGAGGCAGTATGGGGGAGAGAGAGAACTTTTTTTCACCCACAAACCCACAGT
The DNA here is from genome assembly GCF_900700375.1 of Denticeps clupeoides. Classification (NCBI taxonomy): domain Eukaryota; kingdom Metazoa; phylum Chordata; class Actinopteri; order Clupeiformes; family Denticipitidae; genus Denticeps; species Denticeps clupeoides. The sequence goes on from NC_041714.1 coordinate 7,208,502, forward strand.
TTTCATAACCGCAAAACCAGGTCGGATTTATGGATGACCCCTCTACTGTTCATATAGGCGGGGTGCTCGGGTCAAAGCCTAAGGAGTCTGGCTGCTCTGTCTTCTCAGCTGGCCGGAGGACCCCGGGTGGAAGGGTCGTAAACAGGTCGCTGCAGACGTGCTGTTTGAACGGCGGGGAAGTCAGCGAGAACGTCTGACTCTTTGGGTGGCCCGACCGACCACGGGGCCAAGTGCTCTGAGCCAGTAATCTCTGTCCTATCAAAACGGACTGCCAGGGTGTCTTTTATATTAATGGCCCTGGTCTAACAGCCCACAATGGAGAACGTCCTGGTCAACAATTTATGATAAGCTGTTGACAAATCTACGCCTTATTTAAGAATACTTAATAATATATATACATATATAATGTGGAAAAGATGAGACCTTAGAGACATTCAGGGGGCTTAGGGAAGCCAGACTTGTGATGTCACAGCATCCCAGATAAGGTTAATGCTAATGGTCCCAAATTTTTCATCAATGTCTGCAGCAGACTGCAAAGCACTTAAAGTGACAACCAATCAAGGAAAAAGATGCAAGGCACTGGCTTAATACCCTGGGGCAGATACACATTCACCTCTGGGACAGGAAACATTTGCTGGGGTTTTCATCACTCCACAGACGCGTGATGAAAGGAAACCTGAGAGGAAGCTGATCTCCAGCCAACGTGACGTATTCCAGACGTTGCTTCTGATGAGGTGTGAATCGTAGCCTTGCACCTCTCTAAAACATCCCCTAGCACGTCCATTATACACCCCCCCTCCGTCCCAACCCACGCGTGCACATATACACACACCAGGCTCTGGACTACCTTCTCTCGATTTCTCTCGCCGTGTTCTAAGGAGAATTACCAGAACCTCTTTATCAGCGGAGGCTGACGGGGGCCCTGGCTCTGTCCTATCTGACGCCATTAGGATAAGAGAAGAATGCGAAGGAGCGCTAACTCTGGCCCCATCTCCTCAAGGCGCTTCTGCTTACACCCACCCCCACCATGCTTATCAGAGGGACTTCAACTGGAAATGGCAGAACCCGATTCCACTTCTCGTCTAAAGGGAATATGCTCAGACATTCAATGAAAAGTACATTTAAAGGTATTTTTAAGTAAATCATTAAGGCCAATTATCTAAGAATTGTACAGTTTTTCTTGAACTGGTAATTAAGCATGTACTGCAGTTTGAGAGTGGCAGTGGTGACCTATCGGGTAAGGAATCAATAGGTTGTGCCACTGTGCAAAGCACCGTCCCCACACACTGCTCCCCGGGCGCCTGTTATGGCTGCCCACTGCTCACCAAGGGTGATGGTTTAAATGCAGAGGACACATTTCACTGTGTGGACCGCATGCTGTGCTGCAGCGTGTCACAATCACTACACTTTCAGAAAGCTCTTGACTGACTTTCACAGATGATATTTGACCAGAACGTCTTCTGGAAAAGCCCATGAAAAAGTTGATGTCTGAGCTGAGCTGCTGGCTGAAAGCCCTGATGCTACCTGTGAAGAATTCCACCCTTCGCCACTCCACCTGTTTCATCTTATGACTCAGAGATGGAGGCGTGCATGTGTAAATCTGGCCGTAAATCAGATTCTTCATATCGGGCCGCTGCTCCACGTTCTGCCAGGGATGAGTCATTCCAGGGCAGGGATGGTTCTCTCTGCCTCCAGCCGTTTCCAGTGTTCCAGGAAAACGTGCGACATGTCCTCAATGCTGTACTCACTGATGTATTCTACTAACTGTCAAGCCTCCAGATCTGATTACACACCCACTGACACATACTGTGCTTCTTCTCGCTATTCGTCTGTTCCTTGAGGGCAAACGGCAATTAATTGTCTGTCGTGAAGAGTTCGTTTAAGATCGGTTGAGCAAGGGATCCAAACTAAATGGCTTATACATGCTCCTTTCAAACTTCACAAAATGTAAAATTTGACACATTTGGAAAAGCTTTTAACTTCCATTGTCCTCAAGCATGAATGAAAGTGTTTTCTAAATTACCATAATGTAACGTCATGTACAAAATAAAGTTTGTGAGAACTGCCAATGTGAACTACAACCATGGTGCATTTTACAACAGAAGCCACCCAAGCACGTCTGATGCACACACCCATGCCAGCAAATGAATGTTTCTCATTCAAAATAGTTTTCAGTGTTGTGCAGCCACAATTGACTTCGGCTTATTTATATCTACTAGCAAATAACTGACATTATTGACTGTCAATCAAAAATAATTGTATGTCATTGTATGTCATTCCATATCATAAAAAGATGATTTCTGTTTAAATGTGTCAAATAAAACGTGACAGGACCTCTGAAGCCTTTTACCCAAAATGGGTTTGTGGTTGTGTGCAGATATTTTACAATGAGACCACACCAAAAAAGGCCATTTGTTGGCTTTTTATCACTCACCAAACACATGGCAAGTAAAAAAAAGCACACACCCATATGAACGCAGAGAATTTAATTAAGCTTTTTTGTTTTAATTGAGAACAGCTCCGCTAGCATCGTTTGTGAGCTCTGCCTCCAAAATAAAAAAACATTTTAAAATTTCTGAGACATACCATGTTTTAAAAGGATATGATAGTGTTAAATGACTTCATATATCAGTGGCTTACCACTTCATAAATCTCTTCCCAGTTAAGCATCCTGCTCAAAGCTGTGAGTGTGTGTGTGTGTGTGTGTGTTTTCAGATGAGGTTTGGAGCTCAGGATAATTACAGTTCCCGGGCAGAAGTGCAGTGATATGAGCCCATCCAGAAAAACATACGAACACCCTGCATCTTCAAAGCCTTTAAGATTACACCCTTGCAAGCAGAGCAGCAGGAGGACAAGGCGGGGAGGAGAACAGCCAGACTAATGACAGTCGGTGGAGAGGGACCTTACCTCTCCTCCACGGGGCCAGGATGGCCAGGGACCTCTGCCAGCTGAACAACGTGCTGGACCTCCTCCTCTTCTGACTCATGGTGCTGTCCAGCGCGGGAGAGGGATCACCAGCAGAGCAGCAGAGAGGCGCCGGGCATCTCCCGGCTGGCGCGTGGAGGTGTGAATTCAGACGCTGGCCCTGTTAGTCCCGCAGTGCATCGCTCCGTTTGTGTGCCTGTCTGTGTGTGTGTCTGTCTGTCTGTCTGTATGTTCTGTGTGTGTGAGTGGAGGCTTGTCCAGGAGTGAGGAGGCCGGCGCTGCTCCACAGCTGCTGGGAGGAGCAGCAGACAGTGAAGGGGAGGGAGAGAGAAAGAAGAGGGAGGAGGCTGGGGAAAGAAGGGAGGGTGAAGAAACTGATGACCCCAACAGAGGCAGTATTTTTTGGTGGAGATTAATAATTAAAGCCTTACTTTGATATATTACATTTTATAGACATGAATTTCAGTGCATCCATGGATTACATTAAGGGTCATGATAATTTAATATTAAACACATGTTAAACAAACGTTGCAAAAATCTTTTCATTTTCTTCTTTATATATGATTACATTATATATTAAATATGTAATCTAATCATTTACAGAGAGTGTAGGGGCAAGTGGGGTTTTTTTTGCAATGTGTTTTTCAAAAATAAATTTATTGCACAAGGGAAATTCTTCCTGCCCTGTATTTTTTTATGGATAAGACTGACAATGTAGTTACTGTGAGCTGTTCAGTCAAAGAATATGTTATTGTTTAGGTTCTCGATGTAATGGGTGAGGAGCGACGCTCAACATGATGTAAATGTGAGGGTTTTAATACATGAAAATGCACACACAGCATACATGGGTTGAAGCAAGACAGGTGGGTGAGAACAAAGGCAACTTAAAAGCCAACGTAATGAGTTATATCTTCCATAATTTAGTCATAATAAAAAAAAGTTATTTGTAAGAATCTTAAAAACAGATTACAGTTGTTATTGTACACATCAATTTATTGTAAAAAAAAAAATTCTACAAATATATTGCATTTTACAGCTGTTCCATGTTTTTTCATACCCTGTGTCTCCTGCTCCGTACGTAAATTCAAACTAAAAAATCACTTCGAAAGACCAAGATGTCAGTTCATTACTGACATCTTACAGGCTGTTAGCCTGCGTTACAAATAAGAAGTGAATATGAAGAAGTGAGGGTGAGGCTTAAAACTTTTGCACAGTACAATATAGACTGCGTACACATTTTCTCTCAGATGAATGTTTTGTCCTTTTTCTAATCACTGAGGGGGTGTGCTTTTCTGTTTTATATTAACATGAATCAATATCTTACCTCTGATCAGTCATTATGATAATATATTTCATACAGTAGAAGTGTAGTAAAACTGAACAAATATTGATCAAGCGAAAGGGCGGTCTCATCACAACACAAATCGTTGTTCATCTTTGGACTTTCTTTGTTTGGCCGTGTTTTTGCAGAGTAATTAAAGCGGCTGTATCCAAAACAGATTCATAACCGCCATTTTTTTCCACCTTCAGTGGAAAGGAAAACAGTGTAATGGAATTCCAGACACACCCACACACGGCAGTCAGCTGAGGCCACAAAAAGGCGCTCTAGCCCCCCCAAACGCGCACACACACACACACACACACACACACACACAGCCTTGTCCCGATCCCTCTGTACGTGGGAGGTGCTGCCATCGCTGTATTGTTCTGCTGACGGAGAAGTGGTTTTAAGAGGCACTGTGGCCCGGTGTGTGAATATATCCGGTTCCTCCACGCACAGATGAGGCTTTTGTCTTGTTGTTGTCTGTGGGATTTGAAGGCATTGCTGTAGATGGCTCCGAGCCCCGTTTTTGTTTGGGTAAGAGACAGGTGAGATGGTGGCGGCACAGACAGGTGCTGGGGGCAGGCGGGGGGTATTACCTCAGGGCATGAGCAGGCCTTTGGATGACTAAGTCTCCATCAAAGCCCCACAAGTCTGGACAAAGATGTCAAGAAGCACTGCAGTCACGTCCTGTTGTTCAGCAAACCACAACCCTCCCCCCAAAATGAACAGTCAAAGAGCCAAACAGGACGTGAAGATTCAGGTAAAAGCCCCCTGGATCAGTATCTCCATATTACACCTGAGCGAGGGGTGAACTCGAGCGGGGTCAGGAACCGTGTGATGTTATATCATGCAGATGTCTGGCTTCTCGCTGAGTTAAAAAAAAACAACACAGGCAGGAAACAACACAACGCGTTCCCATCTCTGTGTGGTGTTCAACATGGCGAAGGGGGCAGAAGAGGGAAAAAAAAGGTCCCACGTTGCGACTGAGATCAAGGGTTGGACTGAACACTTGCAGCGCCTTCTCCAAGAGTCACAGGAAGACAGGACGTCGGAATACTGATGATTTTTTTTCTTCTGTTTTCCTCCGAAGTGTTTTGTTGCTCTTGGACGGTGAAGGTCTCCAGCACTGCAGGTCCGACACTCACCATTTCACTTCTGTTATATAATATCACTAAATCACATTCTTCCACCCCATCCATCGTTTCTCAGCTTTTGCATGTCTTAGGATCATGGTGGGATGTTAGGAAGGGGTTAGGTAACAGTGTTAAAGGGTGACGGGGTAAGAGTTTAATGGTGCGATGAGGTATGCAGGACATTCGCACTGAGATGGACATGAAGGCCAGTCTGAAATCAATTGCTTTGCAAATCTAGTATGTCTTGTCCCAAGCTGGTACTGGGTGAGGCACAGCAGTTCATTTTTGAGTTCATTTTCAGCATCAGATTCAGCATCAGTATTACAGTATTGATATAAATGTAAGAAAATCGCCTTTTTCAAGGGCACTTTTTGATACAGCTATTATTATCATTTCAATTAAGTCATTGATGAGGTCTCCTCCTTTTGATTAATTTTTCACATTTAAGGTGGGTAACTTACATACATGTGTATAACCTGTCTGCACATTAAAAAAACGTTTACTGGTAAAAAATTTACTGGTATTCCCTCTCATGTCTGGACACTTTTTCAGATGTATATTGAGGAAAGAATCTCGCCCATTCTATTTTCGAGCCAGGATGGCACTTTTTTGATTTTGCTGAAGCAGTTGAGCTCGTGTCCTTCATATGAGTAATGATGAAATGAGCAGGACAGGCCTCAGCATTCAGATTACAGGCCTGCGGATGAGGCTGTCAGCCCCCTTGTTTTATTACAGCTTCTGTTTTCTGTACAAACAGCCCGTCCTCAACAGGTGTTTCAGAAAGTAAAACCTGTTGAACTTAATGTAGGACAGCGCAAACAAGCAGAAGTGGGTCACTGAAACTGGAGAAAGATGATATCAGCTCTAACCTAAACTTGTCGGAGCTTGTTTTAAACTGTGTACTGTGTTGTCATTTTTTTAAGCAGGTTGCAAATCTGCGAGTGCCTTCGTTCATGGCCAGTTGTATCATGTCGTCATATTCAGAGCCATTCACCAGCAGAAAACATACTTGGATGTCAGTGTAAATTATTGTAAATTATTTCTTGGGATGCCTTGGAATTCAAGATTCTTCGACTTGCGACTGCCAACCATCAATCTGCCGAACAGTGATAATATATTTCTTCAGCAAAATGAGTGGTCAGAAGATAAAGATGAGCACCCATAGAAGGAGAGAATTTAAAAAAAAAAGAGAGACCTGCAGGATGCTTGTGCTTTTCTATGTGCTGTCCTAATGACAGAAGGGTCACATGCAGTCTTCTTGGGTCTCCAGCACTTTTCAAATTAAAAATGACGCCCATGGTTAGCCTGGTGGTCTGTGTGAACAGGGTGGCCCAGGATGGAGTCGGATTCCTGCCCTCAATTATTGTTTCAGTCTGTGCCTAGTCCTTGTGTTTATATCCGATGGGAAACAAATGAAATTTCACAAGAACATGATCATTCAGTGAAAGTGGGGCTAGTTCGCTGTTTTGCCCGTCTACACTTCATTAAAATAAATTGAATGTAATTACAATGGTTTGTAAAGTAGTCACTCGTTTATGAATTTGTAAAAGTGTATGTGAGCTGGGGGTTCTGGACAGGCAATTTTCCCACTCGCTGACACTAAGCAGTGAGAAAAGAGAAAACAGGACCTTCATAAGGCCCCATTATTTTCATTGTCATTTTTCTCAGCTTCTCTCGCCCTCACGTGATGTTTTTCCCTCTCTTTCTGTTTTTCCCTCTCTTTCTGTTTTTTCCATTCATTTTATCACCCTTTCCTGCAGGTTAAATCAGCAGCTCAGTGGCACTCGGACCTCGCTTCTACTTCCTCATGTACATTCTGGACTGTTCCGTGGGAACTGCAGAGGTCGCAATGATGCTCTAAGGGTCATGAGTAAGAATCTGTAAAGAATCTCGGCGGACGGGCCGATGTTTGGGAAGGACTCGGCCGCTGTATTTCTTGGCTTATTAATCCAATTACAGAGTCGCAGGAACAGAGGCGTAGGTAAACGAAACCATCTGGCCTTCCAGCCGAGCTTGGCGCAACCCGGTTCGTTTTTACTTGTGCTGATAAAATGTTAGTGGTCCATCTGTCCCGGATGAAAGGATGATCATCCCAAAGGGCGCGTCTCTACCCTCCATCCATGTGGTGTTGGCTGTGTCTGTGTGAGAAGAGAGGAAGAGTAAAATACTTCTGGGAGGAAGGCAGCGGTTGCTTTTCTTTCAGTGTGGCTTCGATGAGTGAAGGCGATGGGATCCGCACAGGTCATCTGGTCATCATCAGGTGTTTGCCTTTATACAGACTTAGTGTTATATTGCCTGTGGATTTAAAAGGGTGAAAACACCGTCCCCTCCATCTGCAGAATGGCGTTCCTGAGAACATTTCTGTATTTTGTTTGCTGTAGAAACCATCATGCATCATTTTCTTCTGACCCCCTTTTTCTAAAGTTCAGGAAACGACAGAGGAAATGTTGCCTCTCCATGCCAACAGCCTGGTCTTCATTGTGTACACTGCGCAGCGGAAGGAGTTGCAAAATGATTGTGAATTTTTTTTTTAGTTTTTCCTTCTCTCTCATCCTGCAGTTTATCTGAACTGGGATCAGTATCGTTTCCCTGGGAGGGCTTTCAAACAATTAGTCAGGGTGGACTTTAAAGGAGGTGGGATGCTGACTCAACCAAGAATAGTCCAATTAGGGGCAATTTGCAGCCGGCAGATGAGAGATTGCAGTGGGTGATCATTAGTGATGTCTGCGGCCTGGACATCAGCAGGCAGGATTATTTACATTTTACAGACGGGACTTTTGATTACCCTGCCGGCTCCCTCACCATCTCAGAGGCGTGGACGTTATTTACAGCTGCCATTTGCACGGAACGCACGGGAACTGAGGCTACGTCAGGCCGAGGAGAGGGAGGCACTCTGAAAAGACTTCAGAATGTGCACAGTCGTGGCCAAACGTTTTCCAGTTTTCTGTTTTTATTATGCCAATTTTCATATTTTCGGGGCAGTGGTGGACTAGTGGTTAAAAAAGCGGCCCTGTAATCAGAAGGTTGCCGGTTCGAATCCCGATCCGAGAGAACTTAAGTGAAGTGAAAGTAGAGTGGTTGTTTTTCTGAAAAAATGTGCCCTCTGCATTTAACCCATCACCCTTGGTGTGCAGTGGGCAGCCATGAAAGGTGCCCGGGGACACCATCATTCAGGATTTGACCCAGAAGTTGATTGACAGCATACCGGGCGAATTGCAGAGGGGTCAACACTGCAAATATTGACTCTATCCACAATCCTTGATGTCATTGTCAATAAAAGCTTTTCAAAACTTTGTGAAAAACAGTATTTGTGTCATTGTCAAAACCTTTGGCCACAACTTTTTTAATTTTAATTTTAAATCTTGATTACATTACATTTACATTTATCTTCCATTATGAACCACCCAATGAAATTACTCTCAGCAAATCAGAATGCCATGGAAGACTAGGACAATTGATCTTATCATTATTTAAAATATGTGATAATAGAAATCAAAATCTAATATCTTGAGAACAACCATAACCAGTTGTTTTATTGAAGGATTCAGTAAGTACAGGTAGCAATGCAGCTCTATATTAACTCTAGAATGAGACGTTGGAGAAGGTGTGTGTGTGATCATGAGATGGGACCTGCATGTGTCACAGACAAGTCAGCTCATGCTGGCTTTCATGTGTTGCAATTTCAGACTAAGCAACATAGCGAACAGCCAGACGACAACTGAGCTTCACAGCACGGCCACAACACCGCAGGGCGTTTTTAAACCAGGGCACTGTGCAGAATGTAGAAGAAAAGATTTAATTCAAAGACTATCGCGTTACGCTCGCAAACAACTGTGGTGTCTTAAAAAGTAATGTTTAAACCAGTATCAGGTTCACAAACAAAGGAAAAATGTACAAAATGTACCAGGACTGTAGCATCCCCATATTCACACACATACACAAACGTTTTTATTTATATGATAGGGAGGACCCAGTATGCTTAGTGTGTAATAAGATCTTTCCAATTCAAAATGTAACCCTACTGCTTTACTTACCTCAGGAAGCTCTGTTCTTTTGTTATTTTAATACACGTGTTAAGCAGGCTAATAGGAAACTCTACAGTTAGTGTAGAGTCCTCCAGTTATTTTAACACCACAGCGTTCAAAGCAGGATGAGCCAATCCTCTGCGGACAACGGCTGGTGGTCAGCGTCACTTGGCTTTTGTTCAGGTTTTCTGAAGCCTCGTGGAAGATAAATCTCACCCCTCATTTACCCAGTGGGGGGAGGGGGGTGCCTGAGGAAAAGGGTGGATGTGGTATTTCCATCTCGCCTTAATGTCCTCAGCTCTCTCAGTGGCTGGGAACAGGCTATTGTGGAAGTGTGACCTGTGGGCAGTGACGCCCTTTGACCTTTGGCGTGTCAGGCACAAGCCTCGACAGAACAAGTGTCTCACGTTGAATTCCAATGACAAATAATGACAAATAATGACAACAACATGCTGTATATTGTAGCAAAGAGCCTAGTATGAATTAATTTTATATCCTGATAATTCTGTTTTTACATTAATTGTTTCATGGCAGAAGTCATTGGGAACTGCAGTCCTCGTCCTTGCTGTTTTGTCATTTTATCCTTTTTTTTACTTATTTTTTTATTTCTTGAAAATAAAATATCTGGAGTTAGAGTCAATAATTTGTGAATTTGCACAATATCATGTTATATTTGAGGGTTTTTTATATGCAACTTAATTTCAGGGGGGAATGTTGAAAATGAAAAAATAAGTAGGTATAAAAATAAAGAAAACAAATAATATTTGTTACTAATAAATACTGAAAGAAAGGTGGGATCTTCTGAAATCTGAAGCCCTGTATTCTGAGTACACATGGTGACATCTGATTGAATTCATATCACTTGTGGAGGAGGTGTGACTAGATACAACCTGAAGTTTACTTGTCTAATCAGCTTTTATAAAGGAATATGACATGACTGGTATATGAGCACATCTATTGGGCAGTGGCGACCTAGCGGTTAAGGAAGCGGCCCTGTAATGAGAAGGTCGCCGGTTCCAATCCCAAGGTGCCGCTGAGGAAAGTACCACACTGCTCACCAAGGGTGATGGTTAAAATAAAAGCAGAGGACACATTTTGTTGTGTCACCGTGTGCTGTGCTGCAGTGTATCACAATCACTTCACTTTATTCATTTAAATGCCTGAGAAGATATGACATGCAACAGCACCCCCTGCTGTAGACAAATGGTGGCAAATGTGAAAAATGTAGAAAACCCCAGGAATGTTTAAATGTAGTTAATGGATGTGGTGGGTGGGTAACAGCGTTTATTGTGCAATATAGAAGGCGTCCTTTTAATTCAAGAGTTCGCCATGTTCCTTGAGCTGCCCGAATCGAATGGAATGTTATCAGCCAATCTTCTGTGCCACTTGCATCATTAGTGAAAGTGAAGTGATTGTCACACGTGATACACAGCAGCACAGCACACAGTGCACACAGTGAAATTTGTCCTCTGCATTTAACCCATCACCCTGAGTGAGCAGTGGGCAGCCATGACAGGGGACGGTGCTTTGCTCAGTGGCACCTCAGTGGTACCTTGGCAGATCTGGATTCGAACCAGGAACCTTCTGATTACGGGGCCGCTTCCTTAACCACTAGGCCACCACTGCCCCATTAGGTTGTTAATGACCCCCTGAACCTAATAAAACAATAGTTTGATGGAAAACTTTGTCAAGCATGGGAATCCATCATACTTTTATTCTTAGATTAAAAAAAAAAAACATGCTTTTATTTTTAGACAAAACTTCTCAACTGACTAATTCAGAAAACCCTTTCAGAAGTCTGAGCTTCCAAAGGACTGAGCACAACACAATCAAAGTCTTCTGGAATTCAGTTCATCTTCTTCTTGTTGTAGTTTCTTCCTTATCTGCATGATCACTGCACAGAGAAGAACACAAAATACATTTCTTACTTGGCCAAACGCTAAATGCCCATTTTGTTCTAATAACTGACGTCAGCTCACGCTTACCATCCTCACTCGGTGTGTGGCGTGAGCTGAGCTCCTCCTGGGTGGATCTGGCCCCTGACCCGGGATACGCTGTAATGTCTGAGATGTTCATTGGCTCATCTCTGACGGTGCGCCCATGGAGGGTCATCCTCTGAGCGATGCGATCGCTGAGGGTGAGGTAGTCCTCGCGTAGATGTTCCGCCTCAGCCAGCAACACGTGTCTTTCTCTCTCCAGCACAGTCAGCGCTGCCATGAGCTTCTTCTTCTCCTTCTGGCAGCGTGTCTTGACCCCTGCCTGCTCCCGCTGTGTGACCTCCAGGTTCTCCTCAAGTGCACGTTTCTCATTTCTCAGGTCAGAGACCAATTTGATGAGAGCCTCCGACTCTTTATGTAACACCAGCTCCCTCTCAGCACAAGCCTTGTGCTCCTGTTCCAGGCTGTAGAAGCATTTCAGTCTCTTCTTCATTATGTCCATGGCATCTAGCAAGGACTGCTTCTTCACATCACGTTCCTCACATTCTTCTAGCACCCTGGCCACTGTGTTCTGCAGCTCTTTGATAACCTCTGCATAGGTTTTCTTTTCCTGTTCTTGAGAAGGTGCAGACTGAGCCACAATCCTCTTCCTCTCTCTCTGGGTGGTACGGAGCAGCCCAGTCACACATCTCATCTCACCAGTCATCTCTGCCACTTGGTCTTCTAAAGTCTGTTTCACCACACTCACCTTGCTGAGATCTTCCTCCATGGTCTGTAATTTTGTCCTACATGTTGCAAGCTCTCTTTGCACATTTTCATTTTGTTCTTTCAAAAGTTCTTGTTTGTTCCTTATCTCCTTGTTCTCGGCCATGATGTTCTTCAGCCTTCCCTGAATCTGCTCCTTCTCCCCGAGCTCCAGCTGCAGTTGTTTCTTGGCTTCGGCAGCACGTTTCTTCATCCTTTCATATTTCGCGACCAGGGCTCGAAGCTGGCTGGCAAGATCACTGTTCCTGGGGGGAAGAACCTTTACCACAGTTGCCTCAGAGCCCCAGGCAGATCTCATAAGGAGTTTCTCTTTTTGCTCTTTAACTTTGAGATGATCTACCAACATTTGATTTTGCATTTCTCTTAGTTTTAGCAGATGTTCAACCCCCTCTGCTTCCTGTTGTTTCAGCATCAGTTCAATGATCTGATGATTTTTCAGCCTTTTCTGCTGCTCCTTTTTTTCCAATAGTTTGCAGAAGTCCTTGTAGTTTCTCTCAGAGGCCAGAAGCTCATCAAGAAATGCACACTTGTCTGACTGTAAGACTTGTGGATGGGCCACTGAGGCAAGCAGGTCAACTGGTTCTCTTGACAGAGGCTGGCCGGTTGCATCTGATGGCCTCGTGTCAGTTTGTTGTGCAGAACCTTTGATTAGGTGGCATCCCAGCTCATCCCCTGCTCTCTGACTGCACCGTGCTTCCATCCTGAACATCTCCAAGTCAGCCAGAACGTCCTGAAGTTCCTCCATACTGTACTTACCAGAAACAATACGTGAATTTCTTTCAGGTTTACTTGAGTTGACACAAGATTTTCCATCTCGATGGACACCATACTCCTGTCTTTGGGGATGATTTGCTTGTAGACGAGGGTCACTGGTTGATATATGTGTGTTGAGAAGATCTTCAAGCCATAGATGGAAGCTGCTGGGCAGCCTGAAGTAAGGTGGGGAGGTCATGACTTGTCACGGTGAACCTCTGACATTAAAAGAAATCACAGCTGCACAGACAAGCACGATGTGCAGAGAGATCTGTTTATTTTAAACACACTGTACTGCATTCACATCAGATATCAGAAAGAAAGAAAAAAAAAACATCTCATGATCTTACCTTGTTTCATTCAGAGCGTCTGGCGGAATAACCGTGTAGCCTGTAACGGCAAGCGGCTCTCTATTGTTGTAAATGTTTTAAAAGGCGGTCTCCCTAACAACTCCAGGCCTGGGAGTGGTGAAATACACACTTGGCATTCAGACACACCCTAATCTGGACCCCCACCCCTTTTCTCTATAAAAGTGATTGCAAATCCCCCACAAGGTGGGCATTTCCCATCAAACAAGTGCTTGTTAAGTTGGCTGGAAAAAAAATAACATTTCACAACCTTTAGACAAAATGAAGTGTATGCCCGACAAGGCCAGTTCTACATTTCAATTGAGTTCCAGTATTTATTTTTATTAAACCAGACAAAGGGATAAAGCAAAAAAAAAAAAAAAAAAAAAAAAAAAAAAGCCTCCTGAGATTCTGTGACTGTACAAACCAAGACAAATTTATAAAATACTTCTATAATTAACAATAGTTCATTAAGTGCTGTTCTGTATATCCATTCTATTATGCATTCTTAATGCATTAAACAAAGTTTATTACTTAAATATCAACCTTTAATTGTTTTTTTTTTTATAAATTACTGGACGTAACCTTAAAAGGCAGACAGATGAACCTGGTCACCGACACGCTGACACTTTAATGGGGTTCTGATGGGTGCCGAGAAAGAACTACAGAAAAGGCAAATCACAACAGTTCAACCTAACCTCCCAAATTACCAGGCGTTGCAAAAACTAATTCTTTCATTCGTATACACGCCTTGTCCTCGGAGTGCTTCTCAGTCTTATTTCTAGAGGACCATCTGCAGCAGCTTATCATTCCAACTCTACTCGGGCTCAATCATGGTAATAATGAATGTAGCAGGTTAGAGTGAAGACTCCATGAACAAGACTGAGAAGCAGAGATACAAATCAACTCGGAACACATCTGGATGGAGATTGACTTTAGAAGTACGAGTGTGCAGAATATATGGCATCAAAACAATGGCATTCGGGATGGATTTTTCTTCTTCTCATCACATCTTCGGACACAAAGGCAGCTTTATGGATGAAGGCAAAAAAGTACAAGAGACGCCAGCCCTCAAAACAGTCTTAACAGATCCGTAAATGTTGTTACTCTCAGAAACATCTCAGACAGTTGAGAAATGGAAGTCCAGATAGCAAATTTCCAGCAATCAGGTGAAAACTTTGGTTTTAGTTCAACTAAAGGATGAACACATTTGAACAAAATGGAGAAAAAAAAAAAAAAAAAAAAAGGTTCTGTGTGCCAGCAATTCTCTTTCCATGACAACACGGACTGGTGAGAGGACAGGTTTTGTGGGTTGTGCTTGGGTTGGACATCAGTTCTTTTTTAATTTGGTTGACTTCGATGTGGCTGGGTCAGTGAGACTGGCTCTGATTGAGTTCACTACAGTCTGTCTGATGTTATCTTCCATGTACTGCTCGGTCAGCGGCTTCAGCACCTACAGCGAGAGACGGAGAAAGAAGCAAGCATGAGTCCAGGGAAAAACCAAACACTACAAATGACCATAGAGACAGAGCCTGAAGAAAAAACAAACTGAGCTCATGATATCCACACTGAATATCATTCCACCTTATAAAGTGAAGGTGAAGTGATTGTGATACATTTCATTTTGTGTTGTAGTGTGTCATCTCCATTTAACCCATCACATTAGTGAGCAGTGGGCAGCCATGACAGGTGCCCGGGGTGCGTTGAGCAACTGAACATTACACTTGATTATTAATTCCCAAAATGTGTGTCTAAAACCTGTACATCAACAGAGGGTTCCTGTGAAGTGCACTATTAGCAGATTACCTGTTCCCACAATGCTTCAGCAGTAAGGTCAATGGCTACACCCACTTCTCTGTATTCACCGGAATATCTGACATAAGCCCAGACACACAGCGACATCAGAGACACGCCCATCACCAGGTTGGCCAGGGCAGCGATTATGGATATGCCAATGAATCCAGTGATTGTTGAGACCATGTAAGCGACAAACATGACTGCAAACAACGTGGCTGGGGTTCGAGCTGCATAGAAAATGTTCTTGCTGTCATTGTGCTTGAGGAAGTTTGCATGAAGTTCATCAAGCTCTGCCTCCAGTTGCTCTTGGTAGCGCTGACTGAACTCAGTCCCTCCCATCTTCTTTACAGAACGAAACTGTTGAATTGATGTTTCCTTCAGCTGCTCATGCTGACGCTGAAGGTCCATGGGAGCTATGTAGGGCTTGTCCCCTCCACAGACCTGCCACACAAACAACATCTTAAATAATGAATTAAACAGATAAAACAAAAATGGCAATGACTATAAAAAATAAACTAGTTTTACAGTGTGATTCATTTGAGCATAGCTACAGTAGTCATTAAAAATTCATAATATATAGCAGTGAACGCAGCATATTTTATTTCACTCAAAACTGTGGCCTCCAGTTATTTTCAGTATCTAGGCTACGTCTCCCTGAACTGGACTAATTGCAAAACCCTCTCCAGAGCCACAGACTACTTTCTACTATAAACTTTACAATATCAATAGCAGGCTCAATCATTTCCTCCCAGGTCATACCCTGAAGCCCTGGCTGTGCTCCTCACCTGCTCCATGGCTTTACCATACGAGTCTTTTGCTCCAGCCACAGCTGTGAGGTTGTTTGCTTCAGCAGTTGCCTGTGCAAAACACGAAGATAAGCACATGCATACATATGTATGTGTGTGTGTGTGTGTGTGTGTGTGTGTGTGTGTGTGTGTGTGTGTGCGCATGTGTAGGTCACACCTGCAGCATGGATTTAGGATGGGGCAGCTCTTCCCCCTGGTATATCTTGATGTAAGCCTGAAGATGAGAAAGTCCAGTTTTAGTTGGTTTTTATTGTAATATAGAGTTAGCCTCAAAAACAAATTTACTTTCTGCAGAAATATTAAGCAACAGAACTTGGTACAATAAAGAAAAAAAAAAGTTGTGCATACACTGTGATTTTTGAGACAATTTTTCAGTCATGCGATGATTCTTTGAGTACAGCCGAAACACAGCTTGATCATACGGATAGTGTTAATGATGTACCAGCACCGATTCACACCTCCCAACATGAAAAATATCAAGAATATTAAACCTATTTCAAATCCCCCATCCAGGACAGGGTGCACACACACCTATGGGCAAATTAGAGTCACCCATCCACTTAATGTGTATTCCTTTAGATGGCAGCAGAAAAATAAAACCTGGAGGAAACCCACCACAACACACGGACAGCATGCAAAACTCCACACACACACACACACACACACACACACACACACACACACACACACACACACAATGCCAGAGATCAAATTACAACACACAACCTTGGAGGGATGAGGACACAACACTAACCCCCATGCCACTGTGCGTCCCATAAAGATTAAAAAAAAAAAAAAAAGGTCAGGTAAGGTCAGATTATAATGTTTTTTTCCCCCCATCTCCTAAATATGGTTATATTTTAAATCAAGCATCTCTACCATCTACCATAAAATAGTGTACTGACTCCTCCATGGATGTATTTCAGTGAACGCTGATAATTATGATATTAATGTAATTCTTTTCACACTTTGAAAAGTGAAAACTGAAAATGGTTCATATGTAAACAAAAAGATGTGTAGACTTTTAAAGCTTTTTCAAGAGAACAATATAGCCTTATTATTAAATAGACAAAACAATCATCTGTTCCACATTTGAAAAACATTAGCCAAAGTAACATAATATATATATATAATTATCCACATAACCCAGTGGTCACCGCATTATCATGCTCATGTCTTGTGTCAGCTAGGAGAACTTTGATGGAAGCGTTACCTTGAAATACTCCAGCAGGTCTCGGCACGTGACTTTGGCCCCATTTATCTCCTTCTCCACCAGGTTCTCTGGAGCCAGGAGCAGAGGCACCAGATTCTGCAGCTCTCGTTTGAACTCGTTATCAATGTCTGCACATCAGAGACCGCAGGCACACGGCAGAGGTTATCATCGGCAACAATTCCATTCAAGCTGTTGTGTCATGTTCTCATTCAGCAATTCAAAGCCATTCCTTGCCTTCCTGGCATCTTTTGCATATATAACTTATACAACTCCAATATCCAGAGTTATTAAGCAGCCGATTTACCGAAAAAGGTTTTCTTGTCTACGTAAAATTAGGCTTTTGCAGGAACATTAATAACCAGTCAATGCATTTTCTGAAGACAATAACTGCATGAATAAATGCATGTGTTTGTTGTCAGGTCTGACCTTTCAGTCGGCCATCAAAGTTTGGGTTGGTAGCCACCTTCAAACCAGGGTGGGGCAGAAGGAAGCAGCCAATGGAAGAGAAGCAGGAGTGTATGTGCTTCCTCACATTCTGCAGCTCTTCATGCTGATTCTGCTTCACCTACAAACCCACAAAACCTGAAATCATCACCAAACACTAAAGAACGTAACGAACCCAGACTGTTCTATTTTGGAAAAGAAAACCTGCAGATTATCAGAGATAACAGACATTGACGTGTGGGCATGGACATCAGGTCCTCTGTGATTGCCGATTTAACAACTCTGGGAGGCTTTTTTTTTTTTTTTTCATTCATTACTCAACACCAAGAGGATGCCAAATCCAAAAAACTGACCATCCATCTCTCTTGCGAAAATAAATTCCACAGGTATGTAAAGTTCTCTTAATGTTGACATTTACGAGAGCTCTGAACGGAACTCACCTGTAAGCGCTTCTCCAGGAAACGGTTCCCTCCCTGCAGCCCATAAACATGTTCATATGGATAGCACCAGTCTCTGATCAAGAACACTAGTTTCTGTTTGAAAAGAGGGGAAAGAGAACATGAATATTTCAACACAACGATGCTGGACTGTGGAACTGTAAGGATGTCTGTGTCCGTGTACCTGAAAGGGCTTCTCAAAGATCTGCTCCATGGCTAGACGGCCATATTCAGTAAAGAGCTACAGGCAAGAGAGTACAACGATGTGTAAAAACCACAGGAATGGGCTTACATGGCTGCACACTGCACCAAGGTAGCATGTGAGCATGAAGCTTTTACCTGAAGATGCTGCAGGTCATCCTCCTGAATATTCTGGGAGAGATTATAGACCTGAAACAGAATCAACGTAGCCTGTTCAATGAGATTATATGAGGGTGATTAATAGCGCTGCCATCTCGTACACGCCCAGCGACAGGTTCTAACCAGTCAGCACCCGTGGGAAGGCCCATGTCACCTTTCATACCAGCAAAATGACAATAAATCCCAAGCGAGGTGCAGATTACTCATAACGGGCACATAATTAACACACTCATGGCTGACAGGGTTTAAATCAACTCCGTTTTACATTATTGTCTGACAACTATGCAAGTTTTTTTTCAGTTATTGTGGGCAATATAATTGTGATTATGACTACAAGTTCTTCCTTCTCAGGCAATCGCTCCCGGAAGAAACGGCTGCAATTGTAGAGGGCGGTGATGAGGAATCATGCTGCCTCGATTCAGGAGTATTAAAAAGTAACTTACATGAATAGAAAAGTAAAATGGAAATACGAAACTCTGTATATCTGTTATACACACACCTGTACAGAGCTGGTCATTGTGCTGAGGGCAAACACAGTCGCACAATCTTTTATAGTAGACTGACTGTCAAAGGCTCCCTGGGTGTCCACCAGCAGAACAGCCACCTACAACACACACACACACACACACAAACACACACACACACACACACACATTTGGTTATTCAAATGGCCTTCAAAGAAGTTAGCAAGACAAATACAAGCAGGGTAGGGATGCAGCTGAACATACCTTACTGCCATCTTTCTTCTCCACCACAAACACTTCACTCCACACCTGAATGCCCGTGGTCTCCCTCTCACAACCTCCCCTCCACGTAAACCCAGTCAAAGGGTCGTCATCGCCCCCCATCCAGGAGCTAGGGGACTAGAGGACGAGGAAGAGGGAGACAGACAGAGATGAGCACAGGGAGGAGGAGTCTCAGGACGCATGAGGGTGGTTTGTGAAGAGTTGATGGCTGACCTGGTTGTGCATGTAACGCAGCATGAAGTCCAGCAAAAACGACTTTCCCTTCCGGAAGGCTCCAGCCACGGAGAGCACGACAACGTTGAGGTCCCGAACGTGTTCCTGCATCAGAATCCCCTCGAGTGCCGCAGCGTCGAGCTCAAAGGCATGGTCATCCTCTTTAGCTACAACAATCTGCACCGGCCGCGCCATCTCAGGCTGAGGCGCCTCCTCCGCCCGCTTGAGCTCCTCCCCCTCGTCCAACACCTCCTCTTCAGCTATAGGCGCTTCCCCATCCAGAAGGGTCTTGCGGACATGAACTGGTCTTAACATGGGCACATCTTCTACACCCCGAACATCTGTACAGACAGAGGAATTGTGTGTGACAGCCCAAAGGTCATCATGTGTTGCCACGGCAACATGTGCACATATGTACGCTCAAACTTTCTAAAGTCTTCAATAGGCTTTTAATGCAGTCACTTTCTATTCCCGGCACACCATTACCTCCTTCCTAACCCCTGCACTTTACCCACAAGCCGCGATAAGCACCTCATCTGAAGAAGGGGCATTTTACCCTTTGAAAGGCCATGATACATGTGACATTGTGGTCATGTAGAGAACCAGCTATACACAAGCGTACACCTATACGTGATTTGTGAAAATGTCTTATTTTCTTATAGTGTTATTACCAACTACATATCACTGGTTAGGTCACTAGAGTTCTGAAGGTATCTTCTGTGGTATCTGATACCAGCAGAAGATCCATTAAGTCCTGTACATTGCGAGGAGGTGTTTTTTCCAACACACAGATGTTTGATTAGATTGAAATCTAAAGAATTTGGTGGCGAAGTCAACTCTTCTTGAACCATTTTTTCCATTGTGACAGGGCGCATTAGTGAAAGTGAAGTGATTGTCATTGTGAAACACTGCAGCACAGCACACATGACAATGAAATGTGTCCTCTGCTTTTAACCATCACCCTTGGTGAGCAGTGGGCAGCCATGACAGGCACACGAAGAGCAGTGTGTGGGGACGGTGCTTGGCTCAGTGGCACCTTGGCAGTTCTGGATTCGAACCGGCAACCTTCCAATAACGGGTCTGTTTCCTTACCCGCTAGACTCCATGAAGATGGAGGTACATGTCAAAGGTCCCAAGATTTCCCAGAAGAACACTGCCTCCAGAAAAATCACCTTCCTGCCATAGTGAATTCTTGTGCCATTTGGCTCTTAAGTGAAGTGAAGCAGACACACAGACATTTCTTCGAAGTAAAGGAGGGTGTGATTCATCAGAAACCGTCTTCCATTGCACCATGGTCATGACTTGGTCATGGTCATCATCCTGATGAGCCCACTGCCAAGTGCCATTAAATTCACTTTGTCCGTCACAATGTTGTGGATTTTTTTCCCTTGATCTACAGAAGAAAATAATTCCTCCCTCTTGTACAAAAGTTCATTAAAGAAGCCAAGATTCTCTATTTGCACAGCTTCACAAGTCAAGGACACCAAAACACATCAGAGGTCGTACCGTACCAGCGGCAACATTCTCACAGAACAGCGCAACCTTAAATGTAGTACTGTGAAGATACCACAGATGATCTCTTTATATTTAACTCGTCCGGAGAAAACCAAAGGAATGTCATTCAGCAGCAACAGGTCATGTCACCTTGTGACTAAACAATGAAATCACGGTAATGGAGATGCAGCGTCAGAGACATCATCACCCTCGGCCAATTAGAACAGCCCAACTAACTCTATGGGGAGGAAGGAAAAGACATAATACAACACATAACCTGACTTTCTTTTTTGGAAAGTTATATTTTGTACTGTAGTTTAAAGTTTGTATAAAGTATATATTCTGTGTGCTTGTTTGTTTGTTCTTGTGCACAGTCTATAGCAGAGATGACAAAGTCAGCGCTCTCATCTCGCTGCCATCACCAAAAGACTGATAAACTCAACACAATACACCTCAAGCACTTTCCAACACTCTGCTCATTCTGCACGGGTGTCTTGT
This sequence comes from Denticeps clupeoides, assembly GCF_900700375.1. Classification (NCBI taxonomy): domain Eukaryota; kingdom Metazoa; phylum Chordata; class Actinopteri; order Clupeiformes; family Denticipitidae; genus Denticeps; species Denticeps clupeoides. The sequence goes on from NC_041714.1 coordinate 7,229,719, forward strand.
TTGAAATATTCCACATATACCTGAACCAGTCCACTGCATCTTACACAATGTTGTTAAGTGTGCAGTGGTGGCCTAGTGGTTAAGGAAGCGGCTCAGAAGGTTGCCGGTTTGAAACCCGAGCCGGCGACTGGTGCCACGAAGCAAAGCACCGTCCCCACACACTGCTCCCCGGGCGCCTGTCATGGCTGCCCACTGCTCACCAAGGGTGATGTTAAAAGCAGAGGACACAATTCATTGTGTCACCGTGTGCTGTGCTGCAGTGTTTCACAATGACAATCACTTCACTTACAGAAAGTTTAGTATTTTATAGTCTGTATAGATATTTAAGTATATTCACACACACACACATATACACACACACACACACACTCAGAATTGCACAATGGGGGGGGGTCTGTGTAAAACAGTATTTCAATACACTGTATACAGTTGTACTGTACTGAAAAAATCTCTTGAATCTTGAAGTTTACTTTGACTTTGAGGAGACAACATTGCTGAATTGGCATCTGAAACACTTTCCCTACAGCTATGCACTTGCATAGAGATCTTTTTAAATTTATTTTGCATATGAACAATATGGATGTGTGTTATTTGAAGATTGTTCGGTCTGATTTCAACAAACACTTCTTACGCCGCTTTCTGTCCAACCATTTAACCCTGAACTCAAATCCGGGCTGGACTGGACTGGGAAATCCAGATCCCAATCAGGAGGATCAGAAGGGTGCATTTGGTCGGAACAGATTCTCTTTATCCCGTCAGACGGCATTTTAAAGAGACGCCTCCGGCACTTGCGGAATTTGTCGGAAGATTTTCCTCCTCCGAGTGTTTCTGAACGCGAACACATGCGTCTTGACCCCGAACCGTGGCCTGAACCCGCGGTCCGGGGGTCGAGTGGAACTTTTCTCGCGTTACGCAACCGCGCAAACCCGAGCACACTTTTCACCGGCGGCCAGGCGGCGGACGGCACGAGCGCGCCCGCTTAACCGGTTACCTGGCTAATAATAGCGTTTTTAAAAATACAATTAAAGCCGCGTCAGCGCCGCGGAACGGGCCGAGCGGTGTAACGGTGCGGGCGACGGACGGGAAAGTGACGTTTCCCCCCTGAAACATTTTCAACGGAGGCCAATAGTGACAAACAATCCTAGCAAGGAGGTCGTAGCGGTGCGCGCTCCCGCCGGTAAGTTTGACGCGACTCGGCGTGAAGTGCGCGCGCTCGCTAAGTTCGCCAGAAGAAGAAGAAGAAGAAGAAGAAGAAGAAGAAGAAGAAGAAACGGCGGGAGGAGGCGAGCTAACGCGGGCGTCCGCAGCCCGGCGACGCTCACCTTCCTCCGGGAGCGGGCGAGCGAAGCCCTTGCCCGGGTGACTCCGGCTCCTCGGACCGCTGTCTTCCGCCATCTTGCTCCGCTTCAGCTCTCCAGCGCGACGCCGCGCGGGGCACTGCTGCTCCCCTCCACACCGGCCCGTGGGTGGGCGGCAGTCCGCGGAGCCGCTACTTCCGCGGGGTCCTAACGCCCTAGGATTTATTTAACGAGCGAATGATGCAAAGCCAAATCAAGGCTACCACGCACACGAACACCACAAGTGGGTTTTGCATATACCCAAATATGTAACTACATACTACTATTACATTTGCTTGTATAAGTTATATAAACGAAACTATATGTGACTTTAGAGGGGGAAACAAGGCGACATATTAGATTTACATTTAAGGAATTCTAAAGGACATGGCAACAACACCAGTGCTGAAAGCGGCACTGCTTTGATCAGGGATGTAAAGACAAATTACCGACAGTACGTCTTAATTAAATTACTTCGTACTTTTTTGTAGCTGCCTAGGTTAACATCTGAAGTGTTGCTGGACGTAATGCCCCCCCCCCACATTATAATTGTCGCACGTTTCTCTGCAGTGCGAGCTGCAGCGATGCACTTTACAAGTCCGTTTCTGTAGAGTGACCCAGTGCTTAATCCACTGGGATGAGCGGCGCAGGGAGGAAAACCCAGTTACTAAAAATAAAAACAAGGCTGCGGTGCAACGAAAGACCCTCAGAGGCCCAGCTAATCTGGAGCTGAGCTATTTATACTCTGCTTCACACATACAGTAACCCACATAGGCTACAGTCAAACACATAATGTATATGTATATAAATCTATCTATCTATCTATCTATCTATCTATCTATCTATCTATCTATCTATCTGCATATGTGTTTTAAGCAGTTCATGATATATGATAATTATACAGTTGAACCGTATGACCCATTTAAGACAGATGTGACGACTGTTTACTCTGCCCGCGCTCAGGACTTCAAAACTAGTCCGTCGCGTTTTGATGACGCAACACCCAAACACACATCACGTGGTAGGCGGAGGGGAAGCGACTCGTCGGAACGGTCCTGCGTTTAGCGAGGGTGGCACTATGACCGAAGTCACACGGGAGGAGTTCGGGCTTGTGCCCGAGAGGTGCCCGGTGGAGAAATGGACTCTGAGCAGCGCCGTTGTCCGGGTGGAGATCATCTCCCTTGGCTGCATCATAACCGCCATTAAAGCTCCAGATCACCATGGCCAGTATGCAGACATCGTTCTCGGCTTTGATGACTTAGAGAGTAAGTTATATGAGTCGTGTTTTCTTGTGTAGGTGCGTACAGGTTCTGATCCAGGTCACAACCCAGCGACGGTGGGTAAACAAAAATACATTTTGGCCAATGATATTTCATTGCATATTATTAAATAATGTTCTTATAAAAGAAAATAAACCTTTTTATAATGGTAACAGTTCTCCAGCATATTCAGTTTAATTGCTGATAGTAAAAGGCAGTTTAAACTCCACAACCAGCATGCAAAGATGGGCAAAGTACACTTTGGTCAAACTTTAGAACTGGGTCGAAGTGCAGATTTCCCCCCGATCAAATATGACGCCAAAACAACCTCATTATACCCCATCTACTATTAATTGTAATATATTTATTTGAGAGTTCAAGATTAAATATGACTGTTCAAAATACAGCAGCACAATGAACTGAACGCAAGGAGTACTACACACTCTCACATCTTAGAAAAGGAAATTTTCTAAGGAAAAACTAAGTCTTGTGTTTGTGAAAATTTAGTATTCAATTAAACTACTGAGACTAATCTTGAATGCACATTTTTAGTAATTGGTAGAAAAGACACCATTAAATGTGGCAACTATTAATGTCCCATAAAGGGTGGTCACATAAAAAATATGCAATGAAGCATGAGCTCGGCCAGCATCAAGATTTTCCATTAAAATAAATACATGTTTTGCTTAGTTTTTCTGGAAAAATCCATATTTTGCTACAACCTGCTGTTTTTTGCATGTTTTTTTAGTGTTTCATATCCTCTGCTTTCTGCAGGTTACTTGACAAACCCTCGTTATTTTGGTGCTGTGGTGGGTCGGGTAGCTAACCGGATAGCTAGGGGCCGATTTGTGATCGGCGGGCAGCAGTATCAGCTCGCTGTGAATAATGGGCCTAATGCTCTGCATGGTGGAATAAGAGGCTTTAGTAAGGTACACTGTAACTACTACACCATAAATGAAGATCCCAAACCAGTGCACATGTATCTGATGTTTATGTGTGTGTGTGTGCATGCATTGTAGGCTCTGTGGACAGGTGAGAGTGTGGAGAATGGAGTCAGATTTAGTTACTACAGTCCAGATGGGGAGGAAGGTTACCCTGGAAACCTACGGACAACTGTCACATACACTCTGAGCAAAAATACACTGAGTGTCCATTACAGAGCCCAGACTGACCAAACTACACCTGTCAACCTCACCAACCATTCATACTTTAACCTTGGAGGACAGGTACAAGCCTTAAAAATGCTGCGCACACTTATACAAACTCACACAAATTGATTCAAATCAAATATTCCTACTTTGACTCCAGGGAAAACCAGACATTTACGATCATGAAGTGACCATTCCAGCACAGGCGTACCTGCCAGTGGATGACACGATGATCCCTACAGGTAAAGTAATCTGGAGCCCTGAATTAAGCATATCAGCATTCACACCTTTTTCTTTTCTTTTCTTTCTGCAGGTGAGGTCAGGTCCGTGGAAAACACGCCCTTTGACCTCAGAGCACCTGTTGTGATTGGTCCTCGGCTGAAAGACATTGCAGGACCAGGTTTTGACCACAATTTTTGCTTGTGGGAACGAGGACGTCCACCCCAGGAGCAACTCTGTGCCAGGTGAGTCAAATGGGATGATGATGTCTTCCTCCAGGTTTCTGCGAGACAAATTTACCCTCAACTCTGTCCATAGAGTCGTGCACCCCTTGAGTGGGCGTGTTCTGGAGGTCAGCACCACCCAACCTGGTGTTCAGTTCTACACATCAAATTTTCTGGACGGAAGCCTGCGTGGAAAGGGTGGAGCTTCATACCCCAAACACAGTGCCTTTTGCCTGGAGACCCAGAACTGGCCAGATGCTGTCAACCAGGTGAGTAGCAGTAAAAAATAGCTGAGGGAAGACACAGGGTGCCCACACTTTTCCAAACCTCCTGTTAGATTCTTTCAGATAATTAGCACACATGCCTTGATGCTTATTATGTGTATTATCTTTATAATCATGTTTCTATTCTCTCCACTAATTATCTTTGCACCTGTTTTCAGATTGAATATAGAAAATTAATTTACTTTTGGCATCACGGCATGTCATATTTAGACGTTATTTATATGTGGTTATTTTTGATGATTATGCACAGTATTTTGGTATTTTCTTAAATCATTTGTCCTATGACAAGTCTGTGATTCACAAGCATTGAGCCAGCTCTGTGTAGGAGTGTGGCTAGCTGCTCCAAATGCTTGCATGATCAATTTGTATTATTTTTAGCAATAATATAATATTTTAACAAATTAATATTTTTTTGCACCACAGTCGTGCAAAAAAATATTTTCCAAACTCTGAAATTTCTCTTTCTTTGCAGGCCCATTTTCCTCCAGTTCTGCTGAAGCCTGAAGATGATTACTCACACACCACTCGATTTACCTTCACCGTCATCTAAGATCATACACACATACCTGACACATCCTGTTTCTCAGCCAATGAACCATCAGCAAAGGCTTTAGTGGTCCTGCCACTCCCAAAATTTCAAACACAGTGAACAGGATGACCTCACACAGAACACACTTCCACTTTGTACATCAATCATGTGACTGCTGACATGGACAAATTTGCTAATCATATGATGTAGTACAATAAAATAATTCAAAGTACAAGAAGCTTTTCTGAGGGGGGAGTTTATTATTATATGATTATGAACCAAACGTCACAGCTGTGACTTGTACAACTGCATTGAAATGAGCCCTTCATATTAGGGCAAAACGATTTAATGTTTCATTTTCAGCAATAATCAACACAAGATCCATTATGGACTCTTGTTATAGAACTTGTGCATATTCACAAGGAAATTTGAAAACAACCATTTTTCTCCTCAAGGTGGAGAAAACAACCAAGCATACACTACCACAAAGTTGGAAAATGTAGATTAACATTTCATTATCTGAGGTGTAGGCAACCTGCACCTGGTACAAATGAATTCTCCTGCACCCATTTTAAAGGGATTATAAAAAAATTGTGTCTCTGTCTAATGTAGCTGCAGTGTAGTTGTTCATGCTAGGGTTGAGTGCTATTAGCATTATAATAAAAAATATATATACACACACACACACACACATCACCAAATCACTGTCTACAGGTACATAAGTCAGTCACCGAATTTCTAGAAAATCAGAACTTTTCAATAAGCTTTCAGAGATTTTCCTTAAGACATGAATGTGAAGTGTGCATGAGAGAGAGAGAGAGAGAGAGAGTGATCGGGTGAACGCTGCTTTTATTGCTTTGTGTGCTGTATCACTGGGTAGATATCAGTGATACTATAGTGTCTATAATGCGGGAGCCCCTTGGGCAAGAGATCAGGTCCATGCTGGGGCTTTTGATTTTCTCCTCTAGAAGTTGGTCCAGCTCCCATCGCAGCTCTTTAACCAACTCTGCCACCTACACACATGAAATGTAATCTTTTTTTAATTGTTTGAATGACAAATATTTATCAAACAACCGTTACAGTCATATGTAAATATTCATATGGCCCAAAATGCAGACCTGGTGTGAAGCTGCAGCGAACCGTATCCACCCATCATCAAGGGAAACTATGAACTCCCCACGCTGCAGTTTCACGTTGACCTGTCCGCCTCCAAAAAGTACCATGGGATACACAGACACCATGCTGCAGTCTCGGATGAATATGCGACTTGTGCGGACCTTCTCATGGTAAACCAGGTATGGACTGTCATAATGGCGTACCTGTCAAAACCAGAGGTGGAAAGTAACGAATTACACTTTTGTGAGTAATTTGTCTTTTAAATAGGTAATTTTTACTTTCTCGAGTACATTATTACCCAAGTATTTTTCTTCGCTGCAAAATCTCACCTGTTACTGGAAAAAAAACATGGAAAAAAATCTGTCTGAACTGAAAGGAAATGGCGTGGGCATTCCCACTATTTTATTGTAGGCTTATATGCTGCAGCGCTCAAAATTTCTCAGACCGTGGCACAGTAGCGCCTCGCCTCTGGGTCCTAGTGCCGTTATCTTACCAGCCAATCAAAAACAAGAAAGGACCTACACAATAGCCAATCAGAAAATAGCAGTATTGTATCTGGGTAAAATGCAGCACAACAACCAATGAAAAGGCATCCTGGAATTCTTTGCGTTGTTCTTGTTAGTTTTATTTATTGTAAGAGTTTGTAAGAGTCTCATTTAGTCACCCTCACATGTAACGTAAAGTGAAGTGATTGTCATTGTGATACACAGCAGCACAGCACACGGTGCACACAGTGAAATGTGCATGTAACCATCACCCTTGGTGAGCAGTGGGCAGCCATGACCATGGGATCTGCAGAACTATGAGATAATGATCATTTGACCTTTAACCGTATTCAAGGTCTGCCTGAATGATTATGCCAACAGCTGGATCACAGGAAACAGATGAACTTCAGTAAAAACACAATAATAAACTCTAAACTAAATGATCTAGTGAACTTCAGTCTCGTACAGGAGATAAGGTGTGTAGCACCACCTCAGGTGTTTCATGGTGAAAGTTAATGTGTTTTCTTTACCGTGAAATTGACCGATGATGGGTGGATGTGGACTGCCCCGTCGTTCTTGGTGATGAAGTGGAGCTCTGAAGCTTTGGGCTGCATCTTCATGGCTCCTTTACTTGTGTGTTTATATTTACTCTGTGGAGATCTGACCTACACACACACACACACACACACACACACACACACACACACTCTAATGTACAATCAAATGTACATTGTACATGCACAAATCCAGACCTCAATCGCATAGGAAAGTATATAAAATCTCTGGGGAATGAATAGGACCTATTAGTTCATATTTGAAGATGAAAGATGATCAGTCTGACTTTAGCAACAGTAAGCCGTTAATGCTGCAGTAAATGGCAATATTCGTTCCACAAATTCTCCCTGCACATTACAAAAGCTGCCATTTCAAGATGTCTGGGGGCTTTTTAACATCCACTGTAAATTTCAGGGCTTCAATATACTTGCTGTTGCAAAGCACGTCCATTTGTCTGTAACTTTGATGATCTGGATGGTTAATGTTTATGAACTAGAGGGACAAAACTTCCCCATCAGCCTCACCCTCACACACACACACACACACACACACACACACACACACACACATACAGTACAGGCCAAAAGTTTGGACACACCTTCTAATTCAATGTGTTTTCTTCATTTTCATCACCATTTACATTGGTATATTCTCACTGAAGGCATCAAAACTATGAATAAACACATGTGGAGTTATGTACTTAACAAAAAGTGGAGACACCGGACCTGAACCCAATCGAGCTGGACCGCAGAGTGAAGGCAAAGGGGCCAACAAGTGCTAAACACCTCTGGGAACTCCTTCAAGACTGTTGGAAAACCATTTCAGACCTCTTGAAGCTCATCGAGAGAATGCCAAGAGTGTGCAAAGCAGTAATCAGAGTAAAGGGCGGCTATTTTGAAGAAACTAGAATATAAAACATGTTTTCAGTTATTTCACCTTTTTTTTGTTAAGTACATAACTCCACATGTGTTCATTCATAGTTTTGATGCCTTCAGTGAGAATCTACCAATGTAAATGGTCATGAAAACTGTTAGAGCTAGGGACAGTGGAAGGAAACTTTAAGATCAAGGCTGGTCAGACTAACCTGCACAACGTTGGGATAGAGAGCAGCACACAGCAAGGCTGACATCAGCTTTATGTTATCAGCATTCAAGTTCGCCTGGAAACCAGAAAAGAGCAGATTAAAGAAATGTATAATATGTTGTCACAATAAAACTGCATTATTTGGATACCTCATGTCCTGTGGCCTCTTGAACCCCATCAGTTCCTTTAGAGCTCATCCTCTCTATGACTCTGGACTTCAGGCCCTCTTTGACAAAACCAATATCAGACAAGAGCTCTGCAAACTGCCTCTTCAGACAGGCAATTTCCTGTTGTACACAAACACACACATACATACACTTCAGACGGGCACGCATTTTGAGACGAGCAAGTCAGGAGAGAGAAAGTAATGGTTACCTGAAGGCCCCTTGAGGACAGAAAATTCTCCCTGCAGTAATGATATCCAGCCTTGGCTCCATTCTTTGCAGCAGTGCACCAGCCCTACACAAGGTGTAATGTTGGATCAATGTGCAAAATCAATGAAAATGTGTAACATGAGTGACTCAACAAAATTTATTTCCTCCATTGCTCTGGGTGACAGGAATTTCACATGATGACCTAAGCATGATTATCAGTACCTTATAGGCCTGCATGAGGGCCAGATGGTCACTGTTGGCCACAGAGAATCTCAGCTTGCTCTCGTTGGCCTCCTGCCTTTTATCCCATGGAGAAACCTTATAGACAGGAGAACATGTGATGGACAACATATTCAGGAGGTCCAACTACAAGTTTCATTTATTTATTACATGTAATTTCTTACAAATGGGGATTTGAAGGCAAGGCTGGCCGCAATGGTGAGTGCAGGGTCCAGACAGCGGAAGATGGCACCCAACAGCATGAGTTTGCCAATGCGAACATCCACTGGCAGGCAGGCCAGATGCCAGCCCAGGGGCGTCAGGATCTCATCGCTGGTGAGAGCACCCAGGGCGCATAAACGGTCCCGCGCTGCAGTCAGGCTGACCTCAGATGGTGGTTCGATCAGACGCAAGAAAACAGAGTCCAGCGGACGCTCTGCGAAAGTATCCAGCACCTTCACTCTGAGAAAACAACGTGTTGTTCATGACCATGAACATCGGAGTCAAGATCCATTTTACTAAAAAAGGAATCTGAGACAGAGATAATGAGATAAAGACACCATGAATGCCAAGTCTGACCAATATAAAAGTCTTGTTCTGATAATGTTTTGTGAATTAATGATGAACTAAAAAACTATTTGAGGTTTTGCAATGTCTAGGTTGGAAAACCCAGGACAGACTCCACCAAATCAGGTCAACCTGATTTGGGTGGTAGTAGCCTAGTGGGTAACACACTCGCCTATGAACCAGAAGACCCGGGTTCGAATCCCACTTACTACCATTGTGTCCCTGAGCAAGACACTTAACCACTTGCTCCAGGGAGACTGTCCCTGTAACTACTGATTGTAAGTTGCTCTGGATAAGGGCGTCTGATAAATGCTGTAAATGTAAATGTAACCAAACTAGGCATTAATATTAATCAATTCAGATGAAGCTGTGAACCATGTATATGATGAATACGGTTGTATTGTATGGAGATCTCAGCTCTTCCTCGTTGAAAGCTAGCAGGGCATTCTGCTGAAATGTCTCTCTCATCTTCCTCAGAAAACTGGGCTTACAACCGTAACGTTTCGTTCTCTTTTGGACAACTCACTCGACATCTCAGTATGGATAAACAGAGCATAAGAAAACACACTATCAATGAGACATGCCCAGGACTGCGTGCCACAGTAGGAGCTGTCACATCCAGGCGGTAGAACATCAGTCACAGACACTCCCCTAAACAGCAGCCAGGACACCACCATCCCTGCACCCTCTCAGGGAAAGGGGGCTGATGCTTCCTGCCCACATAAGCCATTGAAATTGACTGTATAAGCCAGTGGGACGACCTCTGCTTGGATACAGCTTTACCCATTGAGGGGTTAGCAAAGCAATCAAAAGAGATGGCCGCTTCTCCTAAAAAGGTCCAGTCCTGTTCATGTAAACCCACGGGGCATGTACAGGGCAGAGCATGTTGATGATGGGAGGCGGGTAAAAAGCCTGCAGATCTACTGAAGAACAATGGAAACTTTGGGACAAATGATGGATTGGAGAGTCAAGTGGCAGTGGTGGACTAGCAGTTAAGGAAGCGGCCCCCTAATCAGAAGGTTGCTGGTTCGAATCATGATCTGCCAAGGTGCCACTGAGCAAAGCACCGTCCCCACACACTGCTCCCCGGACACCTGTCATGGCTGCCCACTGCTCACAAAAGGGTTATGGGTTAAATGCAGAGGACAAATTTCACTGGGTGCACCGTTTATCACATGTGACAATCACTTCACTTTATAGTAAAACGAGGGGATGAGAGCCCACCCCTACACCTATGGGGCAAGCAGAAAAACTCAATCAAGTAAAGATACATTGACATTCTAAATAGTGTTTGTATTATATTCTATTAATATACTTCCTATTTCTTCTGTGTGGAGCCACATCCTCTTGTCTCACTGTATACCTGTACATTATATAGCAGAGATGACCTTTTCCCCATCTAAATCAGCAGCATTTGTCTGTGGGCGTAGCTGCGGTCCAGGCTACTCCAGCCCTGTCCACCGCTTGGTTAGCTCAGGTGGAGATTGCACCACAGGGAGGGGGATGGTCAAGAAGGTCCCCCACTGAAGGAGACCACAAAAAGAAAATCTGCTGCAGTGCTCGAATGCCACCGGGACTTGGTCAAGCAGCTGCTTAGTGTGCAAGTATCCGAGGCACACAGGATGCGGTGAGAGTAAAGCCGCAGTTGTCAGATGGCGTGACTGAATAGGGGTTCTGCAGACAGCCATGGAAGGGGTGTGTCTGATAGTGAGAGGTCAAGCTGGTCACCCGAAAAAGTATGGCCTGTTTTGTTTTCCGCAAATTTTTTCAAAGCCAAGATGTATGTGGGTTTCATGGGTAATAAATATATTTAGATAAATGCACTGAAGTGACCAAAAATAAAGGAGAGCAAGTGATGGGCCAGTGCCCCACCAGGCAAATCATAAATTCCATCATGATGAGATTAATTATCTGAGTAGTATGTGATTGGCTGTAAAGCCATGACTGGGTACCTGAGGCAGAGCTGCTCCAGTGGGGCTCGCAGGATCTCCGGCAGCTGCTGCTGAGCGAGATGGTGTGTGAAGCAATGGCTGGTGAACAAGTGGAAGCAAACCCCTGAAGCCACGCGTCCCGCTCGTCCCTTCCTCTGCAGGGCGTTTGCCCGAGACACCCACACGTCCTCCAAACTCTCCATACTACGGCTGGCATCATACCTACAACATAAATGCATAAACTGTCTACATCTTTATTTTTGATGAATAACACTTTAAAACATTTATTGAACTTATTTGCTATTTTTGCAATGAAAATACATCACACACAAAAGCATGTCACCTCTTCTCCTTCATTCTGCCCGAGTCGATGACATAAACCACATCGTCAATGGTAACCGAGGTCTCAGCAATGTTTGTGGAGATGATGATCTTAGTAACACCTTCTGGTGGGCGGGTAAAGACAGCCTGCTGGTCCTCATTGGACAGAGATGAATGTAGCGGATAAACCGCACACCTACAACACACACACAGAAACCAAACGTACATAACCAAACCCAAAATCAACCACACACATGTGCAGGTCTGTACCTTTTTGCTGTTCTGTTGTTGAACATCCTGTTGGACTGAAGTTGTTCATACAGCTGCTTAATCTCCGCCAGGCCAGGCAAGAAGACCAGCACAGCACCTGAGCATACACAAACACAAAATAAATATGACACGCATAGTTATAATGAAGGGGAGTACACATCTCCTAACAGAATTAAAAGGTAGCTAATATTACATATTTGTAGAAGCACCTGGAGGGTAGTTGTGGTCTCCCTCTAAAATCCACTCCAAAACATTCTCCAGCAGGTCAAAATTGATCTTCTCGAAATCAAGAGCAGATAGGGTCTTCACAACTGACTTCGAATAATCTGGTGAAGAACATTCTCAGATTTTAACAACGCAGGCCTTAAGCATTCTGAAATTTGCAAAAAATAAAAAAGTGGTGCAGCAAAGCATTATGGAAAGTCAACAAGGACAGGACCAGATCCAGAGTACAATGTAACAAGAAACTTGGACATTTTTTTTTACCGCTGTAACGGACAGTGAGGTCCTGGAAGCTCAGTTTCTGGTCCGTCACAGAGTCGCTGACAGAATCTTTTCTCACGAAAGAGCTGAAGGACCAGCCGTAATCAGTCACGTCTTCAGCAAGGTCCTGTCTCTTTTGTGGTTGTCCTTTGCTGCTGGGCTGTTCGTTTGATTTCACTGAACGGCGGTAAGGACTGCAGTCTTCCAAAACATACCTGAGTACACACATAACATAAGCAAGCACACACACACACACCTCAACTGAGTGGGTATATCAGTTCTCACCTTGTTTTTGCAATAGCGTCCTCAAGAAAAAACTGGTCTACAGGGAATGTTCTCCCTAAACAAAGAAGAGCCGATGTAGTACAGCTTGAGCATGAAAATGGTACACTATCAATACCATTCATGCACTGTGTGGAACATCATAACAGGCTGGTTAAGATGGCATTAAGCTGGGGCAGTTCACCTGGTATGTGGATGGTGGGGCAGTTGTAATAGTACTGGGAGAAAAGCTCAGCATTGAGCGTGGCACTCATCAGGATGACTTTCAGATCAGGCCGCTGTGCGATGAGATCCCGCAGAACCAGTAACAGGAAGTCACTGAGGAAAAACAGAGGGGGAGAAAGTGATCTCACAATGATGCACGATCCTGGAGATCCGCGAGATCACAGAATCATGACGCCTCCATTCAAAACTCGAGTGTCAGTGATGAAAAGTAACACAAGTATTTGAAGAAAAGCTTAGAGGTGGATCAGAGTGGGAAGATAGGTGCAAATTAATACACTCCATGCAGATTTCTCAAAATGAAACCATTTTCCATGAAAAACTAGCCAGATAATTGATAATCATGTGCACATAAGTGACTCCAACATGCTGCATCGGATAGCTGTGATGACTTGCTTTGCAGTAGGAGCCTATGGACAATGTGTGTTACGTGTGCAAAGTTTACAAGATGAGCAGAGTGACTGTGTGGGATCTGAGATCACCTCTCCTGAGTGCGTTCATGCACTTCGTCCACAATGACGTGTGTGACACCCTTGAGTTCTGTGTCACCTTCCAGACGCCTTAGCAGAACCCCAGTAGTACAGAACATTAAACGGGTACTAAGTGACTGAAAAGACAAAACACACACAAAATGCATGTTCATATAAGAACCATGGAATTCAGAGCCAGTGCACTGCATTCTGGGAACTGTCATCAGGCTTTCCGGCTCACCCGGACCATTTCCAGCCGGATCTGGTAGCCTGTGGAATGGCCCAGGCGTTCTGCACGCTCCTGTGCAACGCGTGTGGCGACAGAGATGGCTGAGATGCGCCGTGGCTGCGTGCAGATTATGTTGGCCACGCCCCCAAATGACTGGTTAGTCAAAGATTCATCCAGAATGAACTGTGGAATCTGAGTGGTTTTACCACAGCTGCAGAAACAAACACACACACACACACAAAAAACGTTTATTCAAGTACTTTTATATCTCATCAGACCATGTATATGAGCATGTGTGTGTGCGTCGAGAGAAAGAGAGAGAGAGAGAGAGAGAGAGAGGCACTCACCCAGTCATGCCGCTCACCACAAGAACCTGGTTCTCCTGCAGACTCTGCAGTATGTTCTGCTTCTCTTCCCAAACTGGTAGTTTCTGCCTCTGGTGCTGCATAGATACATAATGCCTAGAAGACTGAGGCAGAAAATATGTTTATTATCTGGATGATATAAAATGTGTGTGTATGTGTGTACAGATCTGTGTTTACCAGCTTGCTCCTGAACTCTTTGCGCAACTTCTTGTTTGCCTGTTGAACCTCTTCAGTCTTCACCTCGTTTCTAACCATTTTTTTTCTCTGGGTCACATAACTCTCAGTTTCCACTTGAAAAGCCTCCTCTCCTCCCACATCCTTTAGTTCCTCCTCCTCCTGATCATCTTCCTCCAGATCCTCCTGAAACGCTGTGGCAGCTGAGACAGACAAATGCACGTAGGTCACATCCTGTGAGGTCTCACATCCTGTGAGGTCACTTTATATGGATCTATTATTATGGCCCGGCGTTATGACTGGATATGACGAGTGGATAACTTCAACTCCCTTCTAGCTGGTCTACCTCGAAGTACCATCCGACCTTTACATCCGAACTCATACAAAATGCAGCAGCACGACTGATTTTCAACCTTCCCAAATTCTCCCACACCACCCCTCTGCTACGTTCCCTCCACTGGCTCCCAGTAGCTGCACGCATCAGATTCAAAATACTGATGCTGGCCTACAAAGCCAAACATGGAGTAGCACCATCCTACCTCACAGCCCTTATAACACCTCGCACTGCACCTCGTATACTCCGAGCCTCCAGTACTGCTCGCCTGGTCCCTCCATCTCTGAAGGTAAAAGGAAAACATTCATCTAGACTCTTCTCCGTCTTGGCCCCTCGGTGGTGGAATGAACTTCCCCTCGAGGTCAGAACAGCTCAGTCACTGAGCACCTTCAAACGGCAGCTCAAGACCTTCCTCTTTAGAGAATATTTAGATAATAGTTGTAACATTCATATTGTCGAACTTGTGTACAGAATCTACAACGGAGTGAATAAAAAGGTTGTATTCATAGTTGGGGGTCTGTTCACTTCATCGATGGTAACTTGAAAGCACGTTGTAAGTCGCTCTGGATAAGGGTGTCTGCCAAATGCCTTAAATGTAAATGAAGCACTGGTAACACACAAACTACAGATCCCATCAGTTGCCTTGCCGAACATGATCTTTACTCTGCACCTCAATCTGTACAGGAGCAGTTTCCACATCAATGACAAAAGGGCCACCGGGCCCTTATCACCAGAATGTTTATCACCAGAATGTTTGATAATGTTGTTTAGGTTGGTAGTAGGGGACAAAGACCACTTTCGTGATGTCCACTGATAGCCATGTACATGTACAACGCATATTAAGAGGGTCGGGGGGACAGAGAAAAATGGAGGAGTTTGATGCAGTGTCTAGGCCTGAATTCTGATCTCTACCTTCATTTCGCTTCTCCCTGACGTTGCAGTTGGTGGCTGAGGTGTTTGTTGCCTTAGGTGCATTCGGCAAAGTTGATTCTGAGGTGCTTCGGCCATTCCTGCTCCTGCTCATCGTGGTGACACAAGGCGGGACGCTGTACTTGTGATGGGTGGCAGCAAGAAGCTCTCTGGATTGATGCTCCTCTTCCAGCGCGGAGAGTAAGGTATAAATTACTGGCTCGCCTTCCTGTGCGGCACTTAGTGATAATCCAAAGAGGAATTCGGTCAGGGTGAGACGCCCCGCCCCTGGAAGGGATGGGTCATTGGTGCTGAAGGCCACCAGTGGGGGCTGGAAAGGGTAAAGGCTGCCAGATGGGAAGCGAACCTCGAGCTGGTAGACGAGCGCCTCGGTGCTGCTGAAGCCTGGCTGACTTGGCCCTTGAAGGTCAGGGGGAACTTTGTCTTCCCCTGGCAGCTGATGCTTAAACCGGCACCGAGACCCAAATTTGCACCCTGAGCCTTTCAGGTAAAACTTACACACCTGTGTGGCTGAGGACGTCTGCTTGGGCTTGGAGTTCGTCCTCTTACCCGCTGAAAGCAGCCAGTCCAGCTGGAGATCTATGGTCCATACGCGGTCTGTGATTCGCTGGCAGAAGCGCTCACCATAAATGGCGGTGAGGGCCAGTGCTTCCTCCTGGCGGAGTGATGCGCAGTCGCCTGGGACGGGGGACGGGACCACTGTGGGGGCCAGTGCCTTGTCTCCGTAACGCTCTGAAAACAACTGGTAGAGGAGGAGCTCCAAGGTTTCTCCAACATCACCTGAACCCGTCTCCAACACAAGATGGCTGCGCTCGCGGTCAAAGCCGTACCTGCCAAGGAAAACACGCATACTTTACAGTCTGTACTATTTAGCCTCAAGTCTCAAACTATTGGTTATTATTCCACCAGGGGTGGGAGTGGCCTAGTGGGTAACACACTCGCCAATGAACCAGAAGACCACAAAGTCACAGGTTCAAATCCCACTTACTACCATTGTGTCCCTGAGCAAGACACTTAACCTTGAGTGTCTCCAGGGGGACTGTCCCTGTAACTACTATAAGTCACCCTGGATAAGGGTGTCTGATAAATGCCTTAAATGTAAATCATATATTAGGTATGCCCACACACACACACACATATATATATCATATTAATTATATGGGCAGAATTAATGAATGTGAATGATATGGGCCAAAAAAAAGTTGTTTTGTTTAAATGTTCACATGCATTAAATTAGACATACAGTTCAGCATTCAGCCACATACATTTGTTGAAAATATTTATAATGTTTACTTGTAGAGCAGCATTTTCATTTCAACAGTAAAACCTCTGGCCTGTACTGTCATCAGCAGGTACCTGCAGAGCGTCCCCAAGGCAAAGAGGGTGGCCACAGGCTCTGGAGAGCGTCTCCGGGGCTCCTCCTCACATGCTCCCGTCTCAGCAAACTCCACACCATCGTCACGCGTACTCCAGAACTGACCTTCCTCGCGGGGATCCAGTTCATCGAACTCCTCTTCTTCCTCATCACAATCAGAGCCTGTCTCACTGAAAATAAATAAATAAATGGAATCTTCAATACTGACCACTGATACATAAAACGATTATTGATAGACTCTCAGTACACAAAAGCCAGCATAGCTTAAAAGTCGAAGTGAAGACACACAACAGAATAGCGAGAGACTCCATTTTCCAGTAACGCTCCTAACATGCATCCAACCCGCCAGCCTGGACTCAGGTGTATTGCAGCAGTGCAGAATTCACGATGGACTAGTTTGAGTGTTTTTGATGAAGATGGCAAAGTAGAGGGTCATTGGAGTATTATTATTATATATTATAATTAACATACACACACACATACCTGTCAGGGTCGTTGAACTCTTGGGTCTGCAGTTCTCTCAGTAATTCTGTGACCTGAAGCTGGTTCTTAGAAGTCATGTGGATTTTCTGCAGGGGCAGGAAAGTGTGGCTAGGCCTGCCCCGTTCCGGCCCTTTCTCATCCTGTCGGGGACTTCTTCGTCCACGTGTCCCTTGGCTGCCACCTCTGCTAGTCCCCCTCGACCCCCGTCCTCGACTCCTTGAGGGTGGTGGTCCATGGGGCCGAGTAGGGCCCAGATTTAGACTGAAATCGTCTCCATCTCCCCAGTCACTTATCGCTCCTTTCCTACCTCCACCACCACCTCCACCTCCTCTTGGCTTGTTGAATCTTCCACCTCCGCGGTTGGGCTTCCCTCTCCTCCTTCCACTCATTCTCTTTAACTCCTAGCTTACCCACCTGCATTGGAGAGATGGTTGTAAATAAGTGATGTTTAAACACACACACACACACACACACACACACAGCACAGGCCAAAAGTTTGGACACACCTTCTCATTCAATGTGTTTCTTTATTTTCACGACCATTGGTAGATTCTCACTGAAGGCAACAAAAATAATCAAACGTATGAATGAACACATGTGGAGTTATGTACTTAACAAAAGTGGAGTCACCAGACCTGAACCCAATCCAGATGGTTTGGGGTGAGCTGGAGTGAAGGCAAAGTGGCCAACAAGTGCTAAACACCTCTGGGAACTCCTTCAAGACTGTTGGAAAAGCATTTCAGGTGACGACCTCTTGAAGCTCATCGAGAGAATGCCAAGAGTGTGCAAAGCAATTTCTATTTTGAAGAAACTAGAATATAAAACATCTTTTCAGTTATTTCACTGAAATACTTAACTCCACATGTGTTCATTCAGTTTTGATGCCTTCAGTGAGAATCTACCAACGTAAATAGTCACGAAAATAAAGAAAACACATTGAATGAGAAGGTGTGTCCAGACTTTTGGTCAGTACTGTATATATACACATAAAATATATTTAATAAAACTAAACACTACTCTCATAGAGCACTTCTCATTCCAACCTGCAATGGGATTTGTACTCCCGCCATATACCGCAGAACAGTGTTAATGAGAAACGTTGTTAAATTTAAGAACCCTTCCCACACGTCAGGCAGAGCAGAGCTAAAGCAGGAGCGGAACTCCGTTAGTCCCCGCAGGGCGACATCGGTGACGCGGGGTGGCGCTGCACACCGGGCGCGGACGTGGGAGAGGCCCACCGTCCTCACGCTAAAGAGTCGACTGTCGAAGTGAAAAGAGACGAACACGATCATACGACCTGGTCCACATTGACCCCGTCTACTTCTCACCGGCCAGCGCTCCGTTCCTCTCTTCCTTCTCCTCGTCCTCCGTAGTTTTCGAGATGTGGGCGCCATCTACCGGACTGGAGTTTGGTGACAAATCGGAATGTAAAAATCGGTCTATCGTACGATTAAACAACAAACTTAACTAGCTAACTTAATTAACAGCCAGATAACTACCGGAGCCGAAAAGATGGAGAGCTGGAAATAGAGGCTCTAAAAGTTTAAATCGGAACAATTCTCGCAGCAGTGACATACCTCAAAGACAATGTGATTTTCTTTGTGTGTGATATGTCTCACAATCAAACGAACGAGGCTTTATGCTCAATAACGCTGAAGGAAACGTTTAAATAAACTTAACAATAAGACAATTTTGAACTTGACCGACCCATAAGTACCCTACGATTTTATTGCGGCAATACTACTTGTGACGTCACAGGGTCCCATGGCACACGTCGTTGACCCTACGACCCACGTAAATAATTGAATTTAGTTTGGCTCCTGATTAGTTGCGACAAGGATATGTGCACAGTTTGGTTCGCAAAGAAGAGGAAATTTCGCATGGATGTGCTTTATAAATAATCTCGCCTTGCGTTTCTATAGGATGCATGCAAGGAGCTAAATTCATTCTAATTAATTTGTCTTGTATTAATACAGGCAGGATCAGAATTTATTTACTGGTGTGAACCCCACCAACTTTTTATGCTACTATTGTCTTGCTGTGCTTTATTTTATCAGCAATCGTATTTTTATCGTTATCGTATTTGGATGTTATTCAGATGTTATGTTATACTGTACAAACAGTAGCCAACATGGAAGAACATGCTGACTCCACCATGCATCCTGCTGAGTCTTGTCCCCAGATAAATGAAACACACATACCCCGGACGTAGCAGTAAAAGCCTGTCTTTTTAATCAGCTCTGGCTGGTATTTATTTTAACAACTGGTTGACGGGAGGACTCTCCATCCGGACACTAATTCCTGGTTTAGTGGAATGTCATAAATTTATGTCAATCCATTTCAAAACATTTTGCCTCGTGTTCATATGCATATCAAATAATAATTCAAAAGACACACAAACACAAGTGCCCAGAGCACAAATTTATTATTTCCTAAAAACTGTAAGGCGCTGCAGGGGTGCAAGTGTACATGTTTCTGGGACGACCACTACCAGACAGAGCCGTCCTGTCCATCTGCTCAACCTATAAAATAGTGCATAGCTGAAGAGAAGTACATCCTTCCAGTCGACCGCTGAAAGTCCTACTGACAAGTGTCAGCCTGTTATCAATTGTTCAGAACAATAAAAACAATCCAACACACTCAATCGCTCGCACACCCACACAAACACACACAAGTGTACAAAGTTACATTCTGAAATTCGTTCATTGAAATAAATACTGAGTAGGCTAAATTGTGATATGAAGGACGAGTCGACAGTGCTGGGGCAGACGTGAAGAAAATCTGCACCCAGTCGCAGCACTACATAACAGGCCGGTCAGTGTGACACATAATCAATCGGTCATTACAACAAGTTACCGTTCCAGGAGCATGAAGGTCAACGCCGCAGAATAGGTTAGCAAGTACAAATACAGGACAAAATAGTAAAGAGCAACTACTCATTCCTCCACAGAACTGAAATAAAGACATTATGATCATCATATCAAAACATATGTGACCAGGAGCCTTAACAATCCTGGCTGCATTATTTATTTATTTGAAAGATTTTACATTGCTAAATATCACTATCTGCTTTGGTAAGTGTAGCACTTTCATATAAAAAATAAATACTTTCGCCATTCATCATTTAGTATTCGTGAAGAGTTTTAAGCATTGTTCATTTACAACTAAGGCTTTTTTTCATTTTCGTATGAAGTGTCTTGAGGAGGAGGAAGACTGAAGCCAGACACCAGTGCAGGTTTGGCCAAGAGGCACTCAGAGCTTCAGTCTGTCAGTCCAACAGCTCACATTTTAAAGTGCTTGGGCTGTGTGTTTTTAAAAAAAAAAAAAAAAAGAGAGAGAGAGAGAGAGAGAGAAAGTTCAAAACAAAACAAAAAAAAACCCCATACATTCCCTGTCTGGAGAAACACACAGGATGGTCGTCCTCTCTGATCAGCTGTAATCCGAGAAACACGTGTGAGGGCGGGGAGGCGAAAATGATGATGATGATGATGATGATGATGATTGTCCTGCCATTAACAGATGGCTGATAACAGACGGCTCTACAGACAGTCCTGAGCATGTCAGGCTATGTGTTTTTATAGCTGTGACGCCACCGGAAATGACCTCTTTCTTAAAACATATCAGAACACAAAAGGTCACAAATGCAGAAAACAAAATATCAAGGTTTTTAGATGCAGCTCTGTTAATGCTTAAAATATTTAAAACTCCTAAAATAAGAAGAAAGGAAATCATGCGGACTGGGTGGACTGGTTTCCTGTGAGGTTTGCATCCTGTGGTAATGAGGCTTGTGTGTTAGGGGAGGGGGTCAACACTCAGGTCACTCTTCAGTCATCATGACCTGCCACACGATAAGGTGACTGCGTTCAGCTTTGGCCAGTAAAGGCTGCAGCTGCAGCGCATGTTCACCCTCCACTTCACCACCTTCATCACCTTCAGAGAGAGAAAGTATTAAGTTGGTTTATTTATATCACATTTGGTATGTATAAATAGAATCAGAATACACCGAATCAGAATAAATCCAGATGAAACTGATAAGTTAATAAGGGAAATTTTAATTTTTTATTACTCTGAATTAGTTTTGACTGCTTCTATTTTAATCTGACTCAAATCACACCCCTTAATGCAGCGGAGAGGAAAAATCATAGCCAGTAAATCTGCTAATAGCAAACAGTCAAAAACTGAGGGTAAGAGAGGTCAAAGGATCTCAATACGTTGAACGGTAAACAAAAAAAATTTACCAAAAAAACATGATTTTTAGAGAACAGATTTATTGAAGACCAGAAAACATTTGAAATCTTAGCCTTCTGCACTTCGAGGGAAATTTTTAGTTCATCATTTAAAGGAAAAAAATTCAGTGATTTTTGTATTGCCAAACACAAACTCACCAATCCTGAAGTCGATATAGCCCTCTCCCCCACTAATAACCAGGTTGGACCGCCCTAGCTCCTGTATTGGGCCTTCTGTGGATGGAGCCTTATCGCTTCCTAGCTCCCCTGCAGCCACTGATGTGGGGACCATATGACCTGCCAGTGCAAATCATATTTTAGAGACAGACAAGAAAATATCCTTGACCATGTCAAGTGTCTAAGTGAATTGAAGTGATTGTCATTGTGATACACAGCCAGCACACAGTGACACAAAGTGCCCGGGGAGCAGTGTGTGGGGACGGTGCTTTGCTCAGTGGCACCTTGGCGGTTCGAGATCTGAACTGGCAACCTTTTGATTACGGGTCCACTTCCTTACCCGCTAGGCCACCCCTGCCCCACTGTAGTTCTGAAAGGCGCCCGGGGAGCAGTGTGTGGGGACAGTATTTTGCTCAGTGCCACCTTGGAGGTTTGGGATTCGAACTTTTGTTAATCTTCAATTAAAATCTTCAGCATAAACTGCGGAAATGGGAGAGAAAGCCTTTACCTGGAACAGCTGCGAAAAACTTCACAGCGTCCCTGTGTCCATGGAAACTGAGCTGGGCATGGGCCATGGAGCAGAAGGGAATGAAGGTTCCGGCTGTAACCTTCTCACTGTTTTCATCTCCGTAGACACGGATCGTGTTGCCTGGTCGCGTTCCTGCACCAGAGGTGACGTTCCTTGCTTCAAGTTTCAGATGGGAAGAAAATATTTCAGTGCATTCCACAAC
Organism: Denticeps clupeoides; assembly: GCF_900700375.1. Classification (NCBI taxonomy): domain Eukaryota; kingdom Metazoa; phylum Chordata; class Actinopteri; order Clupeiformes; family Denticipitidae; genus Denticeps; species Denticeps clupeoides. The sequence continues at coordinate 7,252,121 of NC_041714.1, forward strand.
ACAAGGAAGAATCACTAGGCCATAATAAAACCCTATCTGTGAGGTGTGAGGTAAACTGATTTCTGTTAAGTTGAATCATTATTATGAATTAATGTACTGGCCCAGAGATAATAAAGAACAACTCATATCTTCAAACTATTTCAGCAATGAATCAATGAATTGTGATCAGTTTTTTTTTTATAATTTATGCAGGGCACATCGTAAAGGTCTCGATCTTGAGAGGCAGGCAGCTTACTCTCAGTCAAGGGGATGGAGATGACGACCCCATTCCCAGTGCCGACCCAAAGACGATTGCAGGAAACCATCAGAGCTGTGATCCTCACGAAGGAGAAGCCCAATTTACCAGTGCCTGTGCGCACACACACACACACACACACACACACACACACACACACACACACACACACACGGTCACTTCTGATTCTGATTGGCTTGAAGATTTAAATAAATAATCAAATGAATCCCAGTATGTACCAAGCATCTTGCTGACATAGGGCTCGATGTCCACGTCTTGCAGGTGCTGGTAGGTGTGGGCATGGAAAAGCCGGAGGGTGGAGTCCAGTCGAATGGAAACCCAGATGCCATCTCCCTCCCAGGCCAGCTGGCGCACCTGGCTCTCCTTCCGTGGGTGTGCATCAAAAGACCGCTGCAGAGGGTGGTGTTGAAAAAAATTACAACAAAAACAGCATGATCATGCTCTACCCTACAGCTACAGTCGTGGCCAAACGTTTTGAGAGAGACACAAATACTGGTATTATGGCAATTTGCATGTACTCCAGAATGTTATGAAGAGTAATCAGATGTACTGCAAAGTCCCTCTTTGGCATGAAAACACGGGATTTCAGCCCTGCCACCTGCTGAGATCATTTCAGTGATCCTCTTGTTTACACAAGTGAGAGTGTTGAGGAGAACAAGGCTGGAGATCATTCTGTCATGCTGATTGAGTTAGAATAGCAGACTGGATGCTTTAAAAGGAGGGTGATGCTTGAAATCATTGTTCTTCCTCTGTTAACCATGGTTACCTGCAAGGAAACTTGTGAGGTCATCATTGCGTTGCATAAAAGGGCTTCACTGGCAGGGATTGCACCAAAATCAACCGTTTATCAGATAATCAAAAACTTCAAGGAGAGATGTTCAAGTGCCGTGAAGAAGGCTTCAGGGCGCCCAAGAAAGTCCAGCAAGCGGCAGGACCACTGTGGGATCAGGGTGCCACCAGTGCAGAGCCTGCTTAGTGCCGACTTACCAGGATGACCTGGTGTCAAGAAGGGCAGCAAAGAAGCCACGTCTCTCCAAGAAAATCATCAAGGACATGCTGATATTCCACAAAAAGTACAGGGATTGGACTGCTGAGGACCGGGGTAAAGTAGTTTCCTCTGATGAAGCCCACGTCCAATTGTTTGGGGGTGGAAAATGATTGTCCGGAAAAGAAAAAGTGAGCGCTACCATCCTGAGAACATTCATGTGTGGGAGCTGTTTCTCATCAAGCCAAAGAACACAGCCATGAATAAAGAATGGTACCGTGCCATAAGTTCAAAGTGAGAACTAAGTGGCTCGGGGGACAAAATAGTGAAATTATGGGTCCATGGCCAGGAAACTCCATGGACCTTAACCCAACTGAGAACTTGGTCAATCTTCAAGATGCGGGTGGACAAACAAAAACCCACAAATTCTGACAAACTACAAGCACTGATCATAGCACTGCAAATATTGACTTTTTGCATAAACTTGATGTAATTTTCAATAAATGCCATTAAATATGCCTGTAATTAAACTTTAATACACCACAGAAACCACTGACAAAAAGATCTAAAAACACTGAAACAGAGAACCGGTATTTGTCTCATTGACTGTACTCCTACGACTGTACACTAATCAGTTTTCATTACTTCACATTTACACAATGATAACAACGCACCTCCACCCTCATGGCCTTTGGTAACACCACATAGATCTTGTTCCTGTAGCCACACCACACCTTGTCGTGAACAACAGTCATGCAGCGGATGGAGTGGTGTGGTCGACCCAAGTCCAGCAGATGGTAGTTAGTCAGATCCCACTGGCCATCTGGAGAAGAAGACACATGGGGTCTTTGGTTTTACATTTACGGCATTTATCAGACGCCCTTATCCAGAGCGACTTACAATCAGTATTTACAGGGACAGTCCCCCGGGAGCAACTTAGGGTTAAGTGTCTTGCTCAGGGACAAAATGGTAGTAAGCGGGATTTGAACCTGGGTCTTTGGTTCATAGGCGAGTGTGTTACCCACTAGGCTACTAGGTTGGTTGGTTCTTATAGGTTTGTGTCACCTTTATAGGATAAAGCTTAAGCTCAGTGAATTGTTCTATACCTTCTCCTCTGTGAAAGATGGCTAGAGTTCCATCAGCCAGCGCAACAAGGACACGACCCTTTACATGACTGCATGAGAAATCAGAAAGATGCATGTAAACACAACTTAAAATAATTGCTGTATATGGTGAGATATTAAGATACTGTCAGTTTTCAGAATGTGTTTTTAATAAACAAATGATGACAGAATATCTGTGATATGATCCACCACTAAACACCAGAACAAAATAAATATTACTCACACAATGCCCAGTACAGAGTCCTTCAGACTGATGGAGTGAAGACACCTCCTCCACTGAGCGACTGAGGAGTGGACATAAACACTGGAACACAAGCATGCTGCTCAACTCCACAGCACTGATGAGCAGAACTCTTTAAATCAAGCAGGGGAGTACCACTCACCAGCCATTCTGGGCTCCCAGCCACATGGTGGGCAGGACGCTGTTCATCTTATTTGCCTCCTCCCTCATGAGGTCCTGCTCCTGAGGGGCAGGACAGACTCCGTCCTTCACCAAATCACTCTCCCTGTAAAGAAGGGTGACCACACACATAAAGCAATAAATGCAAGACAAACTCACACAAACACACGCAAGTTAAACCAGATCAGTGTAAGCAGAATATCAACAGCCTCTTCTCATGTAGTCGCACAATTTCACTCAAATTATACATAATATGGCTCTGTAGTTTTAAAGCTCTTCTCTAACTGATCACATCAATTTGACTTTTTATTTACAGACACCTGTATACAGGAGCACCTTATAAACCTTTCTTTCTATCATCTGTAGATATGTAGATTGCTTTTTTAAATATATATTTTGTATTTTTAGAACTGTATTACTCTTTATTACATTTTGTCTGTGGGAGATTTCACACAAGGGGCAAGTGCACGAAGAATTAAGAGAAACGTTAGAGCACCTCTGTGTGTAGCTGGACGGCGTCTCTGCTGTGTGCTGCACACCCAGGGGGTCGGTGAACTCGTGCTCTGTGTAAACACCAGGCTGGGGGAACTCGGCTCCGTCAGCAGACATGCTGTTTTCTGTGGCTTCCATGGCCTCCTCTGCAGACACGCCCCTTTCTGCAGACACAACCAGAGAGTGAGTTCTGATGCAGTTCTCCACTAAATCAAATTTCCATTTCAGAACTCAACCTGTATGTAGTAAAACGTTTCTAAGCATAAAGTTTAGTCTCCTTTGAATCTCTATCACACGTACAGACATAAAGTGCAATACCTTTGTCAGGTCTGGCCTGCACAGCAGTTTGGGGGATGGCAACGGCTCCTTCAGCCGAGCAGCTCACCACGGTGATGTCGTCCAGAGCATTCCTTGAGGTCCCAGCCTTTCGACCATTTTCTCCTGCTCCCACTTGAGATGTTGCCTCTCCTGGTCCTGCCTCTTGGTGTGGCTCATCTCCTGCAGGATAGTCTGTCTCTCTTGCACCTGTTCAGATGTTTAGTCACTCACTTCAAACTGAGATGAAGTAACAGCTCATTAAAGTCACTACACACAAGCCCTGACTGGTTTCTAGAAAAGATGAACTGTGGAATAAGGAGAGTGTTGGGCTTAGGTTATGCTTCTCTTGCACTCTCACCTGGCACACTGGCAATGCAGAGAACATGGGAGTTGCAGACCAAGAAATTTTCCAGAATATTCCCAGGCTGGTTGGCATCAATGACAATGACCTTGGTGGAGGACTGGGTGCTGGTGCAGATCCACACTAAACTGGAGAGTTCGTCCTGCTGTTGCAGCTCCTTCTCCTGGTCCTACATGTAACAACCACATTTGAATGATCTAACAAAGGACATTACAAAATATGCAATAAACTACATTACATCATGTAAAATGACAATTAGTGAAGGAACGCAATAACGGGTTTCAGAGCACAGCGCACTTTAACTGGGAGATGTTTAATAACTTACAATTTATCTACATAGATCGGTTTCTTTGACACACTGTTACCGATAACAATTCATTATTCGATCGATATCTGCATAGGATGCATGTCAAGGTAAATGTGATGAATAGTAATCTTTAGATTGTCATAAAAGGTTCAAATTTAACAAAAAAAATCAATGGTTAAATGTACATATAATAATACATTTTTCTATAATTATTACATTATAATTTTACAATGCAGTACCTTCAGCTCCTGCTCCAGCCGCTCCAGGCTGCTCTGAGAGCCGGTGTGGTGTTGGGGGCTGGTAGCTCCACTCTGTGCCGAGTCTTTGTAGAACACACTCGCTCCCACAATACAGCCCCCATCACGTGTTCTGCCACCGGAGAGGTTTACTCCTGCAGCGCACCAAAGCTACACACACACACACACACACACACACACACACACACACACACACACACACACGGTGGATTTACTTCATAATATTTATTTTTCCCCAGAAACTCATTCACCACACTTCCTACCTTCGTTGAAGTATCTTTCTCATCCAGGGGTCTGAGGTAGACGGGCACAGGTAAATTCTTCATTTTGCCGTCAGTCTGCCCACCACTGGCCACCTGAAAATTAATGCTTTCCACTGTCATGCATGCATGACATTTAACTCTGACTCTGATATTATAAGGCTTCAAGGCTTCTTATGGTGATGTAAAAAAATAGCCAATGTATACATTAAATAATAAAATCTATTAAAATAAAATGCTAGGGCTGTGGATCATTTGATGAAAAAGACATACTGCGATTATTGAGATCAATATTGCGATATGCGATTGCAATATGATAAAGGACACTTGCTTGTATATCAATGAAAAGTCGCAAACTAATAGTGAAATGTTTAATTTCAAAGTGAAACATACAAACTACTTATAACAACCTGAAATGCCCAGTGCTTTCAAAATACAATATTCTACAAATATAAAATAATCACAAAAAAAAACAAACAAAAAAAAAAAACACAAAAAACTCTTTACATTACTGTCGAACGACAAACCCTGGTAAGGCTAAACAACTGTTTTGATTATATTTGGCCTTTATAAAATCCCGTATTATAGTTCTTACGTTTAACCAAAACATTGTTTGGAGGCTGACTTGAACACAGGGATGCATAGCTTTGCTAGCTTAGCTAAGGTTAAGATTTGTAAACTGAGATGAATTTCTTTAGGAAACCTTCAAAGTTTGAAAAAAGTTAACTAAACAGCTAAGAACAGTCTAAATAGGTAATGCCTACGTTTAGCCAAAACGTTGTTTGGAGGCTGACTTGAACACAGGAATGCATAGCTTCGCTAGCTTAGCCTAGCTTAGCTAAGGTTAAGACTTATAAAACGGGATTTTATAATGGCCAAATATATTCAAAACAATTGTTCCGCTTTACCTATGAAATGTAATCCACCGGGATCTGGTTTGGAGCGTACAGCGGTTTGTACAGCCCCAAGCAGCACAAGAGTGAGGCATTTTTTGCACTTCTCTCCATAGACATGTATATGCTTCACGCCACTGCAGAGCCTCTCGCAATATGGCGGCGACGTTGACGTACGATGCAGCTCGTCATGCGCCGTCTACCCTTATGTCTCCGAATCGAAAGTCATGTGACCAAACACGTCACATCCGACTGAGATGTGAGACGTGAGACTTCAGTCAGCTCGCCAACTTTGAGAGAATGAGAATGGATCGGCAACATATCCGATCCAATCCATGTACTAATAATTTAAATCGCATCTTTTTGCGTTCATGTAATCGCACAGACTGACATCGCGATTACGATTGCGATTAGATTAATCGTGCAGCACTATAAAATACTACACCGGAGGACTAACCACCTTACAACCATCTTAGTTCAGTAGATCTGCAGGAGATGAACTGAAAAATGGTAAGGCGGATTCATAACTCCCATGAACCACTGCGCTAACGTGATTAAATCAGTTTAAATCAAAAGGAAAAATGTGTTGTGTAGGTTGTACCTTGTGTTTTTGTGGAAGGCTCCAGCCGTATGCCTGCACCCTGCCATCCTCCTTCTGCACATGGGCTTTCACCTGCTGGTAGTGCGCCCTCTTTTGCTCCCGACGGGACATGATTGACGCAGGTTCTGCCCTGAAATATATTTATATATTGATGAAAATGTTAAGCTTTAAAGTCTGTAAAAATTTGTAGACACAGTTGATTACTTTACAATTTACCTTAAATTAAACATTCAAACAAACCAACAGAGAACAGTTGTTCTTGGACCAGATGAACATGGACAGAACGGAAGATGTGTCGGCTGTACTACTCGTCTCTAAGATGCATATTTATTTAAAATAATAATAATAATAAAAAAAAAAACTCACTCCTCATTGAGGAAGTCAAACGCCTTAGACTTGTCACTGGGCAGCTGTGACAGGGTGCTGCTCCTCTTTTTGACTGAGGGCACGATATGCGAGGTGGGTGCATTGTACTTCACGTTGACTGGAGCCTCTGGCTTCTTGGCGGCAGCACCCGAGGATGAACTGAAGAGGCGGCTGAAACTGGAGACGAGGGAAGGAAGGAGAAAACAGACAAACACAAGACAGAACGCTAGGGATGCAGACGTAAGCAGCAGGATCAGATTAGTGGTCAAAGGTCAAATGTTAGGGGTCAAAAGAAACACAGAGGATCCTCCCCGAAACAGGACATGCCACTCCCCATGCAGCACCTCATTAATAACCACACCACTTCCCTAATACAGAGCTTCAAAATCCCCTACATGCTTCAGCCCTGCGACAATCAACCCTTTTATTAATATTCTCATCATCATAACAACAATACATATGTTTTTTTGCTGGAGGTTTACAGGCTGTGTGACATTTTTATATAGCCTTGATGACAGATGACCATCAGCTGCTTAGGCACAGTGGTTTAAACCACCTTTAGGAAACTAACTTACAAGTCATTTAAAAGTAGGAGGAATGAATATGTATCTTTAAAAAAATATCAAATTAAGCAGAAGGTGCTCAGAATGAGGCAACTCACATTAGCACATGCTGATTTCTGAGACAAAGTGTCAGAATTAGCACCATTGTCTTATTTGACAAAAGGGTCTTCACCTAACACCATCTGAGTTTAATCATGCGCAATAATACTTCATTGAAAAATTACCAAGATATTTTATATAAATCAACATTTCAATTTATGTTCATTAACTTGAGAAAAACCTCTAGGCAGTCCCCATAGAGTGACAAAGGGTTCTTACGACATTGCAGTCATTGCTGGTTGATCACTAGGCCACTCCTAAACTTAAATTTTATATCCTATTGGTTAGTATGACAGGTTATAGTCACATAAAACTGTGAAATAAGCTAAATTTAACATATTACTGACAATCACCAAAACAGCCATATCAACCCCCCCTCCCTCAACACACCTTCTGTAAATGCACAGGGTAACATAAGGCCAGGTAAGGAGTGGACACAGGAGAACACACAACAGGAGAGAGAATCAACCTCAACAAATGTTCCCAGATGCACATCAACCACACCACAAGGTTCCCTCCAGAGATCAGCTGGGCTGGGACTGAGCTTCATTTTATACAAATGAACACTAATCTCAGACTAACGCACTCTAACAGGGACATTCTGGTCAAAAGTGATATCTGGACACAATTGGCAAGATTATGAGCAAAGCTAAAACTCCACAACAAACAACTATTGAGTTAATTTCATTATTTTTCAGACTACCCTTATAATGGGATAATTTAGTCATTTAGAGTTGCGAAAAAAAATAAAATCTGTAAAATAGTATTTTAAAACAAAGATCATTCCCAAGATAGCTGTTTTTTTTAAACATTATTATTCCAATAACGCATTTCAAAACAAAGTTTTACTTACATCCTGGAGATTAAAAAAAAAGTAAAGTAAAAGTTAATATAAAATGTTGGCACCCCTAAAAATTATTTCTAGTTTTCAATGTGGTACTTACAACTGCCATATGCTGGACTTCTTTTTTTCATTCAATGTTGGGTTCTCCCTTGATGCTCTATATGAAGGGGGACATTTTTTGATAAGTCTGGCATAATTTTTTTCTCATTTTACTGGAGAAAATCATAATGACTCACAAATATATGTACACAACCAGATGCACCTACTCATTTTTTACATTATAAAATAAAACTGAACACACAACACATGAGGTTATGTAATAAACTCATGTTAATGAGCATCTCATCAAGTGGCTTTTGATGATGACAAAAGTGAACAAAACACCCATGAAGGTAAACCCTCTCCTTTTATTGAAAAATTTTATCAGCCACATATTAAATTGTTCATAGACCATAAACATATAGTCTCAGCGAATTAACAACGTATGCATGGTCTGTGTGAATATGAAATCCTGAGAACACTGGATACGACCACCAACCTGATCATTTCCGTCCACCTGACAGCCTCTTGCAGCTCCATCAGCCTCTCTTTGTACTGGTTGCGCTCCATCAGCACACGAGCCATCTCCACACGAGTAAATCGCTTCCTCTGAGCTGTGGGGACATCACTCTGTCCAAATCACACACACACACACACACACACACACACACACAATCATGTATAAGGTACATAATGCAACTATAAATGTTATACGGAACTATAATACAAACAATTTTCAGTATTTCAAATTATTAGCGCATTTAAAGGGGGGTGGTGATCTCACATCTTCCTCTTCCTTCACATTTTGCTTTGACTCGTCTGCCTCAGTGCGTGCTCTGCAAAGAAATGTGTGAGAGAGGGACAGACAACAATTTGCAAAATGATCAAAGTACCAGAGACACAAAAGCAAACAATTTGGGTGCAGATCATTAAAGTCATTTTCACCGTACCAGGTTTCTGCCAGTTTTGGTTAAAATTACCTAAACGTAGGGCTGGGCAATATGACAAAAAACTCATCCAAAAATACTTTCCCATAATGAACGATTACATAGAAAATGATAGCAGCTTTCACTGCCGTTTTAAGCCATTTGCCCCTTCCTATTATCGCACCCCCTCAACTTTCTTTGAATCTGAATATTTTGCATCTAAATATAATTTCCAGTGTATAATTGCCAAATCCAATAAATTCATAGTGGAAAAAAATTAAGCACCAAAATTTTAAATAATATTATTTCTTATTACTCAAATTTAACTTGTGAAATTCAGGCATATGTTTATGATGCTACACAAGCAAACAGGCCAGCGACAGATAACAATTTGGTGTGATATTTTTTTTTGTGTGTGTGTGTGTGTGTGTGTGTATATACATGTATGTATGTATGTATGTATGTATGTGTGTGTGTGTGTGTGTGTGTGTGTGTGTGTAATATATATGTGTGTGTGTGCATGTAGTAATAGGAGTATTTTGTAAGTCGCTTTGGATAAAAGCGTCTGCCAAATAAAGTAAAGTAAAGTAAAGTTGTACGAGTGCTGACTCACTTTCTGAGCTCTTCCTCCAGTTCCCGGTTGCGTTCCTCCAGCTTTTCTCTGCCCTGCTTCATCAGCTCCAGCTCCCCCTGCAGAGCCTCGCGTTCACACACCAGCTCATCCACACGGGCAATTAGGTCGTTTTTCACCACGTTCAATGCATTTCTGTGCCACACAACACGTCTCATCACCAGAACAGCAAAAATGACAATGGATGCATATGATTTACACTGAAATTAGCACAAAAGATCCGGTGACTCAGTTTAGATCTACATATTACAGGGTTCCCACTAAGTTGGATCTAAAATTCCCTGACATGTCCCTGACCAAAAGGCAGAATTTCCATGACCTCCTGTATATAGAACTGTCCAATATAACGTTTGGGTGCTAGGCAGAAAAGGCCATTTAAAGTGGAATACAGTTGTAGAATTCAAAACATCAGGTTATACATACAACCACTGTTCCCTGAGGAAGAGGAACGAGGTACAACACAAGAAGTATGGGATAACCATGCCTCTGAGTGCCCAGCTGAAGACACCTTTATTCACACCTATATGCAGGAGAACACCCATTAAAACCACCTGTTGTCACCATCTCCCCACCATCTCCAGGCGATAAAAACGCAGGAAAGTATGTGGCCATGCCCCTCTGGTGGGAGCATTCCCCTGCAATTATAAGCTAAGGAGATGGTCTCCACAGTCCAATGCGGCAGATGCTGCTTTGACAGAGGCTGTACTCGAGCTGGCTTCGCAAAGCAGACAAACCGCCGCTGCTCACATGAGCGCAAAGCCGGAGTATGGAGCACATATGCCTGCAATGACAACACAAGGACACACGGGGGCAGTGGTGGCCTACCGGTTAAGGAAGTGGCCCTGTAATCACCATGTCACCGTGTGCTGTGCTGCGTATCACAATGACAATCACTTCACTTTCAATGCTCACACTGGGCAGAGCAGATGAAGACGTCTCTCAACATCTGTCGCAAAAGATGGCAGAGAAAGGGAGATCAGCTCAAAAGCCAAAGAACTCAAGCACTTTGGCAGATAGCCGTGCCCAGTCCAAGCAAGACCGCTGAGCAGCAGAAGGCTCAGAGAATATAATCTGATGCGATTCTGACCTCGCTGATGCCTCTCTGGAGGCAGCGTGCTGCCCGAGTGAGATAAGCTCATCACCTGGCAGGTCTGCAGCAGAGTCACCAAACTGAGAACGATAAATCTCCTCCAGCTCTGCAGAGGAGAAATGACAGAGCTTGGAGGGGAGGGATCGAAACAGGGCGATGAAGGATGTCTCCTCATCATCCTGACAAACCCCTGCTGCACCAGGGGTTGGCGGAGCAGCCTGCATGCCCTCCACATCAGAAGACTCGAGCTTGTCGAAGTCCAGTTTAAGTGGGTCCTCCTCCAGGTGCGTCCCTCTGGAGCAGCACCTCCTTCATACTCAGCCTGGAAAGGCGCAGTAGAGTCGGAGAGCAGAAGGCCACATCAGCGGACATTGCTGAGGAATTTCTCCAAAATTAGCACTCCATGGAAAAACAGAAGCTGTTGTCTGTCAAACATTTTGTAAAACCTGTTCAGAACCTAGTCAGATCCAAAACAGTTAGCAATAGCTAAACTAAATTTTTATAGGCGTAAAAGGTGTCCTTAGCGAGGTGAAGAGTGTAAGAACTGAAGGAGAGATGGCTGTAACGGGTGGTTTTATTGGGGTGTGGACCCTCCCCCTGTGGGCATGCAGCTGGGCACACAGAGGCATGGTCATCCCATACTTCGGATGAAAGGGAGACTATAGGCAGCTTGGTGTGTTGAAGGAAACATACAAAATCCTCATATTGTAGAATGTTGCATATTTTTAGAGCAGAAGTGGTTTTGAGCAAAAATAACAAACACTCAAAGATGCGTAAATACACATCAGGTTTTGGCTGCTACACTATATGAAATTAACAAAATGGATTCCCTAATAATTTGGGTGCAAAGTCAGGTAATTATCAAATTCCCTATCCCTATCTGGAAATGCCCTGACCTGTGGGAACCCTGGTATTAAAATATACTTCAGGTCAACAGAAAACAGGCTTCGTGAAAGAGATGTACTCATTTCTTGGAGGTGTAGTAGTGAACAACGTCTTACTTTGTCTCCAGCAGATGCGTATTCTCTTGGATCAGATGTTCCACTTCACGGCCCATTCCTGTAACACAATTTGATTTCACTGTCATTTCCACTGCTACTGCTGAGCCACTTCACTGTGAAAAATACATGGATGCATTTCACCAGTGGTTTGCTGTTGAGGCCATTAAAATGTTATAAATCGTGTTTGCTTTATTGCACAGGAAAAACTGTACATGTAAATATAAAAAAAAATTATTACGTTTGCACTTCCAATAAAATGAGTAATTACAAGGAATAATGCGTTATAATGGCTTACCGAAAAAATTAAGGTCTGTAAAAAGCCATGCAAGCAAGGGCAGAGAGAAGATTTGGAAAGAAATGAAAACACCCACAAAAACAGGCATAAACCATTTGCTAAATGAAAATCATAATGAAAATGTAAATATGTAAATGATATTTGGGTGTCATTTACATATGACCCTTATAAGATCTTAGAACCGTGAGTTACCATATTTATGTGATTGTCTCTACTTAAGGATCCTAATCATAAAAACACAAAAAATACTGACACACAAGAATCCTTGTCTGGAAAACCGAGGGGAAACTTTCCTTTTTTAAGAGGATCACTCTATGCAATATTCACAGTAACAGAAATAATCTGCCATCTAGAGAGAGAAGGAGACCATAAGACATGTACTATACCCACCAGAATACTCCTCTGAGGTGGGAACAATATCCAGAACAAGAATGAGGGAACAGGTAGAAAAAAAGCTGGTCAGATTCAACGGATGAGCGTTAATTGGGAAGTAGAGGGGGGACTGAAGTATAGAGTGGAGTAATGCTGGCAACACTGGGACTGGTGCAGGGTCATCACTTTCACATAAAGGTGCTGAACAAGTGCAAACCAAAAACAGTCAATTATGCACCTTGGGAACAAACATAATACGCAGATGTGACGTTTTGATGATTTGAAGGACCGGCAGCTCCATCTCTCATCACTTCGCAACTATTCCCCCCTGGCTTGAGATAAAGAGTGTGTCACTTTCACCAGTCCATGCCACATAACTTCGATGGTCCATCGCTGAGAGGATGGACCATCCTAATTTCCCACAACCCCTGCTACACATAATGGGAAATTAATTTCAAGCGATGGTGTTGATGACTAGTGTGTGGGGTAATGCTATTAGGTCGTCACACACAGAGAGCGATTCTGTAATCCGTGTTCTTACCCAGCAAGTCCGCCCCTTCATCCACATCCCCTATGAGGTCGGTGCCAGCGGAGGACAGCTCCTCAAAAAGCGACTCGGTGTTGCGGTCGAATGCAAGGTTCTCTATTCCTTTGGTCGGAGTGCTGCTGGAAAGACCAGGAACGATTTACGAAACAACTAGGTCGCCTGTTTCTGAGTCAGGCCTGGTTTGTACACATCAGAAACCGCTCGCTTCTGAATACCTTTCTCGATTGCAGTCACTCAGGTCCATGTCCAGTTCAGGTGTGGACTCGATGATGGCCTGTACTTCAGATTTTTCCACATTTACACCCGACTCAGCTGAAACATGGACTAATTTTACTCAAATGTACTGTGACAAACAGTTCCAAGCTTTACATCAAATCAACGGTTGTTCTCGGATCTAGGTAATTGCATGACGTGATACCATGAGCTCTAATTCACTACACAGAGCTATTGCAACATTTCAAATGTTGAACTGTAGTGAACTGTTATGTATTTTCTGCTGACGGTTTTACTGAATAGGGGCAATGACTGGCCAGAGATTACACTTTAGCTTTGTGTCAAACCTAAAATATAAAGAGGTGAATATGTAGAGTGGGGAAACATGGTACATGCCCAGACTCACCAGAAGGGGGCGTCTCTGAGAAAGGAGTCTCCGCCATGCCAATGTTCTTCCTGTTGTCTGGCTTCTTGCTGCTGCTGCTATCCAGGTTCTTGTTCAGGCCGTCCCCCTCCTCTGTTTGGGGTGTGTCCACCGATGCCATGACAACGTCCGAGGCAGAGGTGGACACAGGAGTGGCTGATTTGGATCCATCTTGACTTGAATCAGCGAGCTCATCCTGAAAGCAAAAGTTTTTTGACCCTAAATAACACAGGCATCTCCCAGAGGATAATAAGATGATGTAAGAGGCATTATTGTGGGGCAAAAAACTTGTACAGCAAAAAGTGTCATGTCCAAAATTATTCATACTCCTCTCAATAATCAATAGAAAACCCTTTATTGCTATTACAGCAATCAGCTTTTTGCTTGTCTTCACAACTCTTTCAGGTTGGAGGGTCTCCTTGCAGACACCCTGATCTTTAGTATCTAGCATCCTAAGATCAGGACTCAGTTCATTCAGGACTCTATCAGGACCATTCAGGTAAGGAAAAAAGTGAAAGTGAAGGGATTTTGAAGCACACGTCCTTTCAACCAATCACCCTTAGTGAGCAGTGGGAAGACATGAAAGGCTCCCGGGGAGCAGTGTGTGGGGACGGTGCTTTGGCAGTTCGGGATTAGAACCAGCACCCACTAGGCCACCACTTCAAAGCATTAATGTTTTTGTCTGCTACCCTTGGACTTTCCCAGAGACTATTAGAGTTTGTGAAGGGTAGGAATCATTTGGACATGACACTTTTTGCTCAAATGTAAATAGATTATTTTACCCACAATGATGGCGCTTTTGGGAGACACCTGCTTCAATGAAACAAATATGCTCTATTTACTGTGGCGTGAGTTTGGTGTTACAACCCACTTTTTGCTTTAGGATATAGGAAACATGGGAAGGTTTTGGTGTCAATTATCTCCAATTGAAAATTTCATGCAAATGAAACTGGTGGACATTACAACTGCGTGTTATTTTTTAGTTTTCAACGTCAAAATAAAGGCGATGCTGTGGTAATCCTCAGGCCTTAAATAACGATCATGACAGAAACATACGCACAAAGACTGGTGTTGCTAGGACAACTGTTACTGTCGACTGTTGATAACCTGCTCTCAAGAGGTCCCAAGAAAACGGTAATTAAAAAAATTAAAATACTATTTTAATCTTTATTATTATTATTATTATTATTATGTAGCACAACATTGCTTCACGCAATTTAACTATTGTAGAAACAGTAGAACCCCATCCAGAAAGTGTAAAAGGAGAAGGGAGAATACGCCATCTGACTAACACAGAAACGCTGAGTCAGAACAGACACTGAGCGCCTGTTCCTCTGCTGTGGGCCGGGAGTTGACAATAACAAAAGCAGAGTATAACCAACTGGTCTGCAGCATCCCACCCCCTGACCATGCAGAGGTTCTCATCTTTCCCGTTGGCTGTATGTGGGTTACAGATCCCATGCAGTATATCCTCCCTCTCCCAAATAATAGAAAACGGCTCAAATCGTATGCATTTTACATGGACGGTGATCTATGAATCTACGAAGAGCTAAAAATAGCATCGTCCTCTGGCCATGCGCATGTAGGTCAAACTGACAGAGGATGAGAAATCCAGCTTCTGATTAAATGCATCACAACTCAGTCCGCAGCACGAAGCCCACTATGTAAGTACAAACCTGCAGAGGAGAGCATGAATGCTACCTCCGTTTACTTAAACAGTAAAGAAACAAATCAATATTACAATTTCACATTTTATTGGGGTACAGCAGATCAATACTGGGACATGTGAATAATAACTGGTGTACGCTCTCTCTTTTTTTTTTAAAGAAAAGGTCAGCTTGCATATTAATAACGCATTATTGCAATACTGGTAGTAATTTGGTAAAACTGTAGCATTATTGGCCCACTATTTAAAAACCATGTATTATTTACCTGAAAAATATTCCCATTAGCATTATTCAGCTGAGGCCTCTGTGAGTGTTGGTAACAAATGAATGCTTAAATCATCATGAATATTCATGACGCTGCTTTCTGGAACTGTTTCCAAGGGTGACGCTGACAGGAAAGGGGTGCTGTACACACATAGATCCTAGATCAGTGCCACAGTTTCTATGGCCTCTTAGTTCAAGGTACAGCTTGAATCCAGATTAGCGCTATTAAACGCCAGGCCTGTTTAGAAATGCTGGGCACATAAGAGCCAGGGTCCCCCGGCCCTGTTTAGGGCCTTTAACACACTGTGTTCCACAAAGGAACCATCTTGCAGTCTTCCCATGTGCTACTGCCATCCCCTGCTGAGGCCAGCTTTCCCCCAAGGTTCGATTATGAGAAGCAGTTTAGGTTCACCTTACCTTGAGGCTGGTGTTTGAGCGAGGATGGCTCAGGTTGTTGTATCTCCAGGCTTCTGCTCCCGGAGTTTCCTCCAATTCTCTCTGAACATCATGGGCCTCAGCCTCTGGCAGGGGAAAAATCCCAAAAGAACCCGGGCGCTCCTTCCTGTGAGGATAAACAAGACGGTAACAAGGCAAGTAAATAAGTGGCAATAAAAGGCCGGCAACAGATCTTCTAGCAGCAGAGAGACGCTCATCCTTAACAAAATCAAATCAATTTAATCAATGACAGAAGTCCTGCTGCTTCATGCTGAGAGCAGCTATCCAGCAATCCTGCACACGACCGTGTGACCTTCATATCTGGTGAATAAGCAGCTCCAGGAAGGAACCATACCCCTGCTGATGACCTCATCAAGATCCCACAGAACCTAAATCAATGATTGTGACTGCAGATACCATACTATTACAATCTGGATATTCTTTGCCATAATAAAAAAAAAAAAGGATTAAATGGCCTTCATGTCAAGCAACAGAAGACAGTCAAACTATGACCACAATTTACAATAAAATCAAATAATGTACAACAATATTCAATATAATATCTTATACATTAATTATATCTACAAATCTTATATCTGCTAATGGAATAGACAACAAGTGGAAATTATAGGTAATTAGCAAGACGTCCCCAATAAAGGCGTAGTTCTGCAGGTGGTGACCACAGACCACTTCTCACTTCCTATGCTTCTGGCTGATGTTTTGGTCACTTGTGAATGCTGGCAGTGCTTTCACTCTAGTCTCACAACCCACACAAGTGGCTCAGGTAGTGCAGCTCATCCAGGATGGCACATCAATGCGAGCTGTGGCAAGAAGGTGGGAGCTGTGCTTACATTTGCCAGAGAACATCGAGATTGGCAAATTCGCCACTGGTGCCCTGTGCTCTTCACAGATGAAAGCATGTTCTCACTGAGCACATTGGACAGACATGACAGAGTCTGGAGACATCCTGGAGAACATTCTGCTGTCTGCAACATTCTCGGTTTGGCAGTGGGACAGTAAGGGTGTGGGGTGGCATTTCTTTGGGGTGCCACACAGCCCTCCATGTGCCTGCCACAGGTAGCCTCACTGCCATTAGGTACCAAGATGAGATCCCCAGACCCCTTGTGTTTTTAAAACATACGTTTGTAATGCAAATGTTAACCCTTTTAGCCATAAATAATATTTATTTGACCTACCTACCAAATGTAGTATAAAAAGGTAAACCACAGAATTATATAAAAATCAATGAAAATCACACCATGTTTCACTAACTGGAACGAGCAGATGAGGAGTCCAGCCTGCTGCACGTACTGTATGGGCTACTAACCAACCAATCAGAGCAGACCTCAGAAACAATACATAACAAACAACGGAAATAAAAAAAAAACGTTGTTCTAGGGCACAAAAGTCACAGGCGTGCGTTCTACACTGACATCATAGAACTATTTAAAAAAATTCATATTAATGCTGGTCATGACAAACAGGTGTAAGTAAACACAGTGCAGGTCACATAGCAGTCCAAAATATCACAATAATGTGCAGCTTACAGCCACAAAAATTAAATTAACAGAATTTCTACTTTTTATAACAATACAATTTTTATAGACTAATATTCAATGTGTTCGAATATGATAATAAAGGATATTAATGCTTTATTCTAAATTATTCTTCAACCCAGTTGACATCAGCCAGACGAGGTTAGCAAACCTCTTCGTAGGAATCACAGACATTTTATACAAACCAAAGCAAAACACTTCTCATTACTGTGACATGTCCTCTGAAACGCCACCTGTACTCTGTTGTTTGTCATTACAGTTTGCACATTTATTTGATATAGAAAAACTCTGGGTATTCTGCGATGCACATAGACACGCCCACCACGAGATGTCCGACAACTTCCCAAATTTGTCTGCGGACAAATGTTATATTCTACTGAAGCCCGTGCTGCACAGACGGGTGTGCGGCAGTAAAAAGGGCTGCATTAGACAGACAAAATAAGCCCAACAACAATAGAGAACACGTCCCTATAGACACGCTGGCACCATGGCTACAACCACCCCCTGCTGCCCGTGCACACACACACACACACACACACACACACACACACACACACACACACACACACACACACACACACACACACACACACACACACACACACAATTTCACTTCCACCATTGCTACCAAACCCACAGTCAGGCACAGCCTCTACAAACCAGAAGACAAGAAGCCACAGGAAACTGGAAGAGAAAACAGAGAGATGGAGCAAGCAGGACACAAAATACAGACGACAAGCTAAATAAAAAAAAAAAAGAGAGAGAGGAGAGGAAACCGCGGTCGTACCTGCTGGTCCGGGGCAGTGTGATGGCAGGCAGGCCAGACGAGACAGAGTAGTGCACCAGCAGCAGGACGGACAGGGACACCAGCACGGCCGAATTTATGACCACCGCTCCCCCAACAAAGCCGAACACAAACAGCAGCATGCAACCTGGGCTCATGGCCGCAGTAGCAGCGCTACGATGCTCCCATCGGCACCGGAGGCGAGCGGGGCAGCGTGTGAGTGTGCGCCGCCACAGCCGAGCGGAGCCGTGACGTGGGCGCTCATCAACACGCAGTAGCACAGGGATGGGGGGGTGGGGGGTGGGGTGGTGGAGCAGTGTCTCTCTCCCTCATTCGCTCCAGCCCTCCCTCTCGTTGCTGGCCCTTTTCACCTCTCTCTCTCTCTCTCTCTCTCGCTTTCAGTGGCATTCAAAATAACGCTTCAGTGGTTAATATAGAAAGCCATGGAGGATAGACAAGATCAATTAACCAAGCAATCAATTAACCAGTGAACATGCAGATATCAGACAGTAAGGTGCTCTAGCTCGAAAGGTTTTAATGGAAAACTTTTATTATAAAATATAAAATGTAGGTTGAATGGAAATCTATTTGGGGATTTTTAATTGTTATGAATTGAAAGTGGTGCAGTGGTGGCCTAGCGGTTACGGAATTGGCCCCGTAATCAGTAAGGTTGCCGGTTCGAATCCCACGGTCCCCACACACTGCTCCCCGGGCGCCGGTCATGGCTGCCCACTGTTCACCAAGGGTGATGGTTAAAAGCAGAGGACACATTTCGTTGTTTCACCGTGTGCTGTGCTGCAGTGTTTCACAATGACAAATCACTTCACTTCACTGCCCAGCTTCAAAGGGTGCAAAATGCTGTTGTGCCTCTTTTAACCAGCACATGAAAACATGACAGGGATCCTCACTCTCGATCAAAAATAATAATAAAATCAATAAAAACCCATCTATTCTCTTTGGCTTTCGACACACTGTAAGATGTTGACTTAATGTTTTTATGTGATTGTGTTTTTATCTTGTTTTTTCTACAACCGATTTTATTTTAGATATGTTTTTCACTCTCAGATTAATAAAGTGCTTTATAAATCAAGTTGGTATGGTACTAAAAAAAGCTTGTTCTGTTAATCCTCCTGAATAACAGTGAAGGGATGTAAGTGTTCTGTTTCAAACTGTAGCATTCACAAAACATACATTAAGAACCATATTTTGTTTAAAACCAGATTAAAGTGTGTAGTGATTGTCACATGTGATACACAGTGGTGCACACAGTGAAATTTGTCCTCTGCATTTATCCCATCTCCCTTGGTGAGCAGTGGGCAGCCATGGGAGGCGCCAGGGGAGCAGTGTGTGGGGACGGAGCTTTGCTCAGTGGCACCTCAATGGCACCTTGGCAGATCGCGATTCGAACCGGCAACCTTCTGATTACGGGGCCGCTTCCTTAACCGCTACGCCACAGTGTAGATGTCCAGAGCTGTACACTACACAACCTTATAGAGCTGCACACAGCCATGTCTGATGGTTTCAGTCCCATTAAATAATTACTGTAAATCAGATAGGTTAGGCTTACTTCCCCATGACTTTTTGTGAGCTTTGGATGCAAGAACCTGCCCTCCGGTTTGTCCTATTTCAGTAGATACTGACCACCGCATACAAACCAAGGTAGAGTGAAATATACTAAGAAAGAAAAGAAATATTTTGAAAGGAGTGGGGACTAATCAGTCTTTTTTTTTACTACTTCAGAATAATCCTCTTAGCCAACTGATGCAATCCCCTGCTCTTTCTCTCTAGTGTATACACACACACACACACACAAATCTGGATATCTGTGCTGCAGTAGGGCAGAGCTGAAGTTCATCAGAGCTGAGAGCAGATTTTCTTCAGCTGAACAGTGACGGACTCCACTTCCATTCCTCATCCTCAGTCTTTCATCTCTACACCACCACATCCTCATCTCTCTGCCTGACCCAGTTTCTCTGCCTGTGACTAATTCCCTTAATACCACAACCGTGTGTCAAACACAGCCAAATAGAACAATCAAGCATATTAACTCTGCAAATATTAATTACATTTGAATTAAGCTTCTTTGAAAGGTGTGTATTAAAAAATGAGATAGTCTATTGCATCACACCTTCAAATCCTTTAATCTAAGATATCAATCTTCATTGTTATTGACATGTATGGAGCTAAAACAGCTCTTTAAGGACTTCAGAGAAAAACGACAAAGAGCATTTACCTGTTGACCAACCCAGCTGCAGGTAACTGTAAGCCTCAGCAGCAAAGAATGGAGAGGATTATGTAATGTTCGCGCATTACTTTCTTCTTCTCCTGTTTTCTGTACACCTCCTGCTCCTCAGTCTCTCCCCCCATATAAACTGGATATAAACAGTCTCTCCCCACAAACGTTTCCAGTTTTTCTGTTCTCATCGCTTGCTGATTGCTCATTCACATTAAAATGTGAATAATGTGAATATAATGTGAAAGTGCATGGGGACTCACCGTACTTTAGACAGCGGGGTGGACTCTGTCGGCTCAGCACCCCCATGCTGTTGCAGTTTGGTTCGCTCCAGGTGCTCCATGTAGCTGTGAATCATCTGGAAGCAGAACCGAACAATGACGTCTGAGCTACACTCAGAACAGTGACACTGCAGTGCCAGTAAAACAATGGACCACTAGAAATGGCCAGCTGGGATGTCAACGCCCTATCCACATCTTAACACCATATGACCAGGTCAATTACAATTCTACACCCACACAAACTCCATGCAATTGTTATAAAAACAGAACTCACTCCAGGTTCTGCTCTACTCTCAGATACCAGTTCTGTTGTGCTGAACACCGATCACCAGAAGGGATGGCAATACAATTTATTTAATAATAATGGTGACCCTACTGATGAAAATGGAAAATCTTAATAATGGAACTGTCACATTGGTTTGCTTATTTGCTTATATTAACATTTAAGGCATTTATCCACAGCAACTTACAATCAGTAGTGACAGGGACAGTGCCCCTGGAGACACTCAAGGTTCCAGTGTCTTGCTCAGGGACACAATGGTAGTAAGTGTGGTTCGAACTTGTCACTTTGTGGCCTTCTGCTTCATAGATGAGTGAGCTACCACTAGTAATACTAAAAACGCTGTCATGTTAGCATTAGCTGATGAATTATGAAATGAAAATGAACAAACGCTCAGTCCTGAACCCTTTTTTCTGTGCCCACCTCTGTGTGCCTCTGGTGCAGAGCATTGTACTCCTTCCGGAGTTCTGCCTCCCGCTCCTCCAGCCGCCCAACTGATGAGAAAAAAAAAGTTGGTGAAGTTGGTGAAGGCTACAACACCACCACATTCTGGCCACCAGAAACAATTTCCAGCATACCTTTTTGTACCATATTTATTGAGTCAAAAGCCAAAGGGACTTACTTCATGTCCAAAGATTCAAAGTAAATAATAAAATATGATGGAAACACATGGGCTGAGTGGAAAGTATGATTATTTATGTAGTTACAAAGCAAGACCACAAGGTGTCCTCAGTACAGCAAAAACAGAGTATTTGGAGGTAAAAATGGAGGAAACAAGCATTTGTAAATGACATTTTCACTGATTCCCTATTATGTTGACTATAATTGGTTCTCTGTTATGTTGACGAACTACAGAGACACCCCACCTGATCAATTCTACCTGCTAAGGAAATATTAAGATAATGTCCATGTCGAGTTAAAGTAGACACAGTCGGGTCGACTGAATACTCCGTACAGACCATAATACAGGATCAGTACCGTACTACCAAGTCTAAATCCTCCCAATAGCTGGGTGCTAGTCTGAAAAAGACTCATTACATAGAAATTGAGTCTTATTGTGATTAGGCATATTTACATGGATGCTAATAATCCATTAATAGTCTGAATCAATTTCAATTGGAACAAAAGCTCCAATTTGATAGGTAAATAGGCAATCTGACCCAGTAAAGACTTCTGCACCAGTAATCATCTGCCAGTTCAGTGTGCTTTCATACATTGATGATGTTGTGAAGTGCAAAAACAATATAAAAAAAAAAAAAAAAACTGCCTAACTAGGGGTGCATTGATTAAACAAACCCACAATTCGGTCGGTATTGTGCTTTATGGGTCACAGTTTCAGATTCACTTTAGTTTTATTTTTAGTGCTTTGGGGAGAAGATGAATCATTAGAAATGATCTCTATTTTTCCTCTGCAAGAACAACATTTTTATAACCCACTTTAGTTCCCACAGACATGGGTTGTGAACACCTTGCTCCACCACGTAAATGACAATTAAAAGTGGTGCAGTCAACCTCTATTGTCTTGTGATTCCACAGATTCCATAACTGGCTCATGGACTGGCTTTTTTGCAATATTTGCAATATTGAGGTCAATAGCAGTCGCACAAGCATTTCACTGCATATCATTCTGTGTATGTCTGTGTACGTGACAAATAAAATAAAATAAAAAGGTTATATACAGTGACTATTTCTGGTTGTTGAGCATTGCTTATTGGTCAATACTCACTCTGGTCAACATAGTTCTTGGTCTTCATCTCTGTCTGTCGACTCTGGGCCTCCAACAGCAACACCCGACTCTGCAGGTCCTTCCGCTCCTGGTCCTGGGAGTCTTCATATTCAATATATCTCTGATGACACACAATAACCCACTAACTACACATCTGCATGAGTACCAGGGCTCTGTCATAGGCATTATTCTTTAAACACTAAACAGAGAGACAAATAAGTGCGTGCTCACACACACGCACAATGAAACCGGCAATTCTCTTAATACACAGTCAATCCAAACACAGTCAATCCAAACTTGGTTACTTTGAAGTGTCATTAAACACAATCATTATCACAAGAGATGTGTTTTATCAGCAGATCTTCAGTGTGACGCTTAAGCCCTGCAGCACTCTTGCAGGCCACCTGAACCCGTACTTGGGTACAGTGATGGCTTTAATGTGGCAAAATCAGCCTCGCAGCCCTGGTCTAAACTTGGATTGTGCCCTGGGTTGCCCCGACCACACACACACACACACACAATAAACATCAATAAAATTATTTGAACAGAATAAGTGTGTATTGCAGTAAAAAAATAAAAATAAAAGTGCTTTGTGATAAATAGCCCATCTGAAGAGACTGTAAATGAGTCTTCAGTACAGGAAATAAAAATGACCCCAGGATAGGGCAGCAGGCCCACCACACCTGGGATCACCAGTTCATCTAACTGAACTGAAGGGCCGCACCCAGAAAACAAACCCAGAGGCCATAAGGCCAAATAAAAAAAAAGACAAATTGCTTAAAAAAAAAAAAAAAACATAGAAAAGAATAAAACTCTAGAGGATGTTCAGTATCCTTGGCCAAATCCTATGATTTTAGATCTTAGCACTTTCTGGGACAAAAGAAAAATAATTGCAACTAGTGTTGTTTTTATCAATGAATTATCTACGTCAAAGAACCTTTTTAACTTGATGAGGATAAGACAAGATGTAAATGTTGGTCATGTAAGAATGACTATAACGAAATACATCATGTAATATTGTTGATACTAAGATGTCTCTTCATTTTCGTTGATGAAAACGAGATGAGACATTGTTAAATCTGTATCTCCCACCCAGTCACACTGATGACGTCACTTCCGCAATTGCAGCTTTAATTTGATTTCAGGATACACATGATGGATGAGCATGTGGCTGGGAGAAAATGTTGAAACGATCTTTTGACACACTTTCTTTACAATGAAGTGGAAAAGAAACTGATTGCGTGCTTAAAAAAACATCAGAGCGTCGTCTGTGTCTGGAATTCTTGAGTCTATATAAGGTAAAATAATATAACCTTGATTTTAACAATGAGATGGGTTTGACTGAAAGAAAATGTTGTTCTTGTCTGTTCTACTAGGTACTTGTACCTAGCAGATACAATGGTACTTGTAGTGAACATGTGCACTTTATAACTTGTATGAAGCTAAAATAACAAAAGCTCAACTTGAACTATATTGTCTGGATTAAACAGAAATGCATTACTAAAAAAATACATTCAAATAACATTTCTTTGAATCAGTTCTTGTTGACAAAAACTAGACTAAAATATTCATAGATAATTCTGACTAGAATGCTGAGACATTTAGTCGACTGAAACTTGACTAGACTAAAATGACTAAAACTAAAATTAAGACAGGCCGGCAAAAAAAAAAAACAACTAAAAGTGCAACTGTAGTGCCCAGTCCTCCTAACAGAAGTGATGTCCGGTTTCTGGAGCTTCTTTCTCTGACAGGTTGCTTCAGTTCTGTCCACAGACCGTCCAGGTCAAGTCAGGTCAATTGTGCTGGCCACTCCACTACTGTTCTATTATTCTGTTTAAATAGACAAATGTGTTGCTGCTGGAAGAAAAAGCTGCAAATCAGGCCACGATGACAAAGTGTCTCTGCTTGACACAGATATTTCCACTACCAGTTCCTGGATGTCCTTTTCAGGACAATGTAGTCAAAATGAAAGGGAAAATAAATTAGTTCTGAAGTTTTATTTGAGTGAATCTGATGAGAAGAAAGAATAGATAAATAGAATTGTAAGAATATTTTTCTTATATATAGTTGTCTAGCAGCTCCTATTTTTACTTATATGATTTACTAATATGATTTCATTAGTTTTTTATTTGTTATATATGTGTAAATGTTAAAACATATAAAGTAATGGGAGGTGGGGGGGGGGGGGGGGGGTAGAGAACACCAAAAAACTGTATTTTTTAACATGCAATTACGAACACATTTTATTATTCACAAAAGGCAAATACACAGGAGTATTAATCTGTGTGCATGTATGCATTGTGTGTGTGTGTGTGTGTGTGTGTGTGTGTGTGTCACATGGCCCAGACCCCAGATCTCATATGACTGCGCTCTATCGAGTCTGAGAGGCAACGCTAACGGGTCCTCCAATAATCGGCTCATTGTGCGCCAGACACAGAAGCCTCTGTAGTGCTGCACTGATGAGCTCTCGCCTGCACCTCCAGCAGCCAACGCCAGCGCTTCATGCACTCCGCACTCAACACACTGCAGCCCGCAGGGCCCAGATTCACCCATGATGCAGCCTGCAGCGCTAAAGCAGAGCTGGAGCAGCGATAGCTGGGCATCGCCCCACGTGAACGCAATGTACAGCAAGCAACCGCTGGCCAATTTCACAGCCGAACTGCTGATCAAGTCATCAGAAATCACAAGACGTCATCAACTCACTGGGAATGTTCCTGCTGTATTCGCATACTTTGAACCAGGGAGTTGTGAGTGTGATGTCCAGCCCGACATTTTACTAGTGAATAAAATAGATGTATTCATAGTTGGGGTCCTAGTGAACCGGAATTGATCTCTTCATCGATGGTAACTTGAAAGCACGTTGTAAGTTGCTCTGGATAAGGGCGTCTGTCAAATGCCGTAAATGTAAATGTACTTCACACGCAACATGTCTGGTTCCAGGTGGCCGTGGGTAAGAAAAAAATAAAAATAAAACCATGTCTACTGGACTAAATCTACAACTTCTCCAATTTTTTTTACTTTTGTTTTTTTAAATGAAAGGTTCTTTGCACCTTAATAAAGCTTGTTGTGGAATGTAACTCAGCTGATGGCCTCTGTTGAACAGCACTTGTTGATTAAAGTCTCGCTATACAGGGATGGCGATATGGAGCTTCCTCTGCCATAAAAGATTGTTGGTGGTCCTTCCCCTTTGCAGGCAGTGGCCACAACTGAAGGTGGAACGTGACCAGAAGGTGACACATCTACTGCAGGTAGCCATAAGTGATGTATGGGCTAAATAAAAACCACAGGGTAAGACATTTCTACTTTTTCCTGATCTTATGATTAAGAAAATCTCCCAGACAGAAAGACAGGAAGCACTTTTCTTTCCAGCTACTTCCTGTCCTGCCCCTTCCTATGTGCATGTAACAAACTGAGAAAAGGCGGCTACAAGCTGGTCGGCACTAGCGGTCACATATGTCCAGTCACAGCTCACACTATATGTCTATACGGGGCCTGATAAAAATCAGGGTCAGGGTTATTCAGGGAACAACAGACTGGGTGTTCTTCCACCAACATGACCGGATGATCAGTTTTCTCTCACGACTGCCAAACCATGCAGTCTTGCCTTGCCTTCACTGTTCTGTCCAGCTTTAGTCCAAACTAATTAAAATCCTTCAAGACGAACCACAACCAAATCCGGATGAGGACCTCTGTATTATTTGTTCTTGGCTAGTTTGGATGTACAATACAGAAACAACTTTATAAGACTTCACAGTTGTCCAGGTTGTCCAGGAGGACAGGTAAGAACAAGGTGCGATACTGATGTTGTACATCGTCACTTGGACATTAATTAGCTTGAGCAAATTAAGACTTAAATGGAGAAAAAAGCTCTTAGAGGGTTAAATTGTTCGCCCCGGGACAGGCATGAGTGTCATGAGACTCAACCACCAACACCCTGCACTAACAGTCACTCTGCAGTGACACCTACTACAAGTACAAAGTTCTGCCGCGGTTGCATTCAATACACATGAAACTGCTGTCTGCAGAGTATCACACAGTCATTTAACACAGTGTGCCTTCTCCATCTCGCTCACATACTGTCTGCATATCAGCTCTCCATTCCATGAACTGTGCACTTTGACTCTTCTCTAACTCTCGCATAGCAAAAAAGGTGCAACATCACCAAAACTAATGACTGAATAAATAACTAGTCTAGTTTGATAGCAATTTATTGGGCTGTCCATTTACATTTAACAGCATTTATCAGACGTCCTTATGCAGAGCGACTTACAATCAGTAGTTACAGGGACAGTCCCCTCTGGAGACACTCAGGAAGTAACTCGGGTAGGACACAATGGTAGTAAGTGGGCTTTAAGCTGTGACTTTGTGGTCTACTGGTTCATAGGCGAGTGTGTTACTCACAAGGCTACTACCACCCAGTAAAAAAATGTGTTCCCCGTCCCAGTCTGTAGGTTTGATGCTGCACTGTACTGCCAATGTAATGCCCATATTTATTATTTAATGGTACGTTAAGAACGACAATGGAATTACAAAGAAAAAAAAAAGTAGGGACAAGGCATGAGGGTGATGGCCATTAAATGAAATAATCCCAGAGCAGTGACAACCTGCTGCATCACATTCCACACGTAGCAGGTGAGCGAGACACACACAGA
The DNA here is from genome assembly GCF_900700375.1 of Denticeps clupeoides. Classification (NCBI taxonomy): domain Eukaryota; kingdom Metazoa; phylum Chordata; class Actinopteri; order Clupeiformes; family Denticipitidae; genus Denticeps; species Denticeps clupeoides. The sequence continues at coordinate 7,279,663 of NC_041714.1, forward strand.
GAGAGAGAGAGAGAGAGAGAGAGCGCGATTGGGTCAAGCATCCGGTCGGTAAGAAGGAAAACCGGTGGTGCTTTATGAATCGTGGAAGAGCAGGATGCCGATGCAGACAGCGGCCCATATCATTCAATAAATCACCGATTCGCAATGAGTCACCGTGACGCGGTGTTCACGTGACAGCCGCAGTGTTCCTCTTCCTGCATTTTAGTCTGTAAAGTACTCGTGCTGCCTGTGAACATGTGAACACATCCAGCGGTGTGTGTGTGTATGGGTGTGTATGAGTGTGTGTGTGTGTGTATATGGGTATATGTGTGTGTGTGTGTGTGTGTGTGTGTATGTGTGTGTGTGCACTGCCCACAGCGGGCTCATCTGTGGTCAAATTCTGTGCTTAAATATTTTACTTGTTGTGACAAGAACTGAGGATTGAATTATCCTCTTTTCTGTTTGGATTATGGATATAAGATTCCATCATTGACAAACCTCCTGTAAAGTATCAGGCAGCTTTGTACATCTGTGCTACTGCAGACACACAGAAACACAATATTTAAACTGCTGCTGGATTCTCTGCCTTTTCCAATCCATCATAAGGATGGAGGATTTTTCATGCACTTTTATATATTTACCTGTGGCAGAAACGATTTTTTAAAACATTATTCAATATAGTGTATAAAACATCAACAACACATCTTTGGATGCCTCTCGTCAGGATTATCATCCTAAAACATCTCAACATCCAGACCATTTTAAGGACAAAGCCCTTGACAGCCAGATGATGAGAAGTGTGAAAACGGATCACACCACATGAATTGTACACTGTGTGTTGACAATTAAACATTCCATCGATTTTTATATCCAAACGTAGAAGACAAAGTAAAACACAACAGATTTATCCTTCAGAAATGCCAACCTAGATGCAATCACGTCAGCAATAACTAGTACAGTCACGTCGACGGCAACCGGTACCATCATGCACATGTCAACAGTAACTAGTACCATCATGTCCATCTCACCAGTAACGAGTACCATCATGTCCATCTCACCAGTAACTAGTACCATCATGTACATGTCAATGGCAACCGGTACCATCATGTCCATCTCACCAGTAACTAGTACCATCATGTCGACGGCAACCGGTACCCTCATGTCCATGTCAACAGTAACTAGTACCATCATGTACATGTCAATGGCAACCGGTACCATCATGTCCATGTCAACAGTAACTAGTACCATCATGTCCATGTCAACGGCAACCGGTACCATCATGTCCATGTCAACAGTAACTAGTACCATCATGTCCATGTCAACGGCAACCGGTACCATCATGTCCATGTCAACAGTAAGTAGTACCATCATGTCCATGTCACCAGTAACGAGTACAATCATGTCGACGGCAACCGGTACCATCATGTCCATGTCAACAGTAACTAGTACCATCATGTCCATCTCACCAGTAACGAGTACCATCATGTCCATCTCACCAGTAACTAGTACCATCATGTACATGTCAATGGCAACCGGTACCATCATGTCCATCTCACCAGTAACTAGTACCATCATGTCGACGGCAACCGGTACCCTCATGTCCATGTCAACAGTAACTAGTACCATCATGTACATGTCAATGGCAACCGGTACCATCATGTCCATGTCAACAGTAACTAGTACCATCATGTCCATGTCAACGGCAACCGGTACCATCATGTCCATGTCAACAGTAACTAGTACCATCATGTCCATGTCAACGGCAACCGGTACCATCATGTCCATGTCAACAGTAAGTAGTACCATCATGTCCATGTCACCAGTAACGAGTACAATCATGTCGACGGCAACCGGTACCATCATGTCCATGTCAACAGTAACTAGTACCATCATGTCCATCTCACCAGTAACGAGTACCATCATGTCCATCTCACCAGTAACTAGTACCATCATGTACATGTCAATGGCAACCGGTACCATCATGTCCATCTCACCAGTAACTAGTACCATCATGTCGACGGCAACCGGTACCCTCATGTCCATGTCAACAGTAACTAGTACCATCATGTACATGTCAATGGCAACCGGTACCATCATGTCCATGTCAACAGTAACTAGTACCATCATGTCCATGTCAACGGCAACCGGTACCATCATGTCCATGTCAACAGTAACTAGTACCATCATGTCCATGTCAACGGCAACCGGTACCATCATGTCCATGTCAACAGTAACTAGTACCATCATGTCCATGTCAACGGCAACCGGTACCATCATGTCCATGTCAACGGCAACCGGTACCATCATGTCCATGTCAACGGCAATCATGTCCATGTCAACGGCAACCGGTACAATCATGTACATGTCAATGGCAACCGGTACCATCATGTCCATCTCACCATTAACTAGTACCATCATGTCGACGGCAACCGGTACCATCATGTCCATGTCAACAGTAACTAGTACCATCATGTACATGTCAATGGCAACCGGTACCATCATGTCCATCTCACCAGTAACTAGTACAGTCATGTCAACAGCAACTGGTACAATCATGTACATGTCAACAATAGCCGGTAGCATCATGTCAATGGCAACAGGGACCATAATGTCCATGTGAACAGTAACTAGTACAATCATTGCCAAAGGCAACTGGGACCATCATGTACATGTCAACAATAACTAGTACCATCATGTCCATGTGAACAGTAACTAGTACCATCATGTTGAAGGTCGGTGACGGTGACCAGCACACTTATTTTTAGCCACTTTCCAGCGTCCAAAACACTACGGTCACAACCTGCTGTGTTAACAAAACCCCAGCCTATGCAAGACGTAAAAGTTGAGTAATGTTTCGGGACGTGTAGTAGGAGCAGTGATTAGCAGAGGGCCGCTCCCAGTCTTCACCTGCAGCGACGTGCGTCTAAGCGCCTGTTCGGACTTTCACTTGGATCTCAGGCGACTTTTGGTCACTTCGGTTCACACTTTTGGTCACTTTTTGTTCACACAGTAACGCGAGGCGACAGCAGATAACGGGATTAGACCGGAGCGCCGCTCCTGTACTAACACGGGGACTAAAAATAGTCCCGCTAGCGCGCCGGGGTTTATCGGGTCTCCGGAGCGCGGCGAAGTGCGGGGAAAGTGGGGCGAGTGGCCTAGCGCGGCGGGGGCAGGACGCACCTCCTCGACGCCCTTCCTCAGCGCCTTCTCCCGCTCGTACTGGGTGACCAGCTGCTCGTTGTCCTCCTTCAGCAGCTCCAGCTCCACCTCCTGCTCCTGCTTCTCGGCGTACACCGCGTCCAGGTTCTCCAGCACCGCCACCACCAGCGGCATCAGCTCCTTCACCACGTCCTGGTCGTACTTCCCGATGAGCCGCTCGAACTCGCGGTAGATGGAGCTGGCCAGGCCGGAGACCCGCTCCGACATCATCGCCGAGCTGCCCGGGTCGTCCTGGTAAAGAACTCCGTCCTCCAGCTCCATGTCTCCACTTTCGTCCTCTCCCTCGGGGAGCGAGAGCTGCGGCTCCGTCAGTCGGACGCCCACCTCCCGCCGGACGGCGAGTTCCGCGGACAGAAAGAAAGTTGCGGCGCCACAAGTGTCCGGGGACCCTGCGCGGCGCGGCGCTTCGCACCACTTCCTTCCCCACTGGAGTTTCTCTCCGCGTCTTCTACGCCCCGCGTAGAGCTGCGGGCGGGCGTCACGTCGTGACGTCACGTCGCCAAGAGGAAGGGAGGGGGCGGGGCGTAATCCGAGATTATATCAAATGTCACGCGGAGATTATAATGTCTTCACTTATTCATTCCAGGTGTCTATTCAGCGGTTGGTTTCTAATGGTGTATTCACGGATTGTTTGGAAGGCCTTTTATTCTTATTGTCAGCTGTTATTTGGGCACCTCACCTCAAATACCGCTGGTACAAAATTCACTACGTATCTACGTAATCAAACAAGACTAAATTAAGACTAAAATGATCAATATATTCTTCCATAGAAGAAATGTTGACGAGTTGAAAATAGAGACTCTGAAGGTAAAAGTGAAAAGGAACCATAAATAAACACGAACTAGCCAGTCCAGTGACTATAAATTTTTTTTTAAATAAAGGGGCAGTGGTGGCCCCGCAGGTAAGGAAGCGGACCCATAATCAGAAGATCCCCGAATCCAGAGCCACCGAGGTGCCACTGAGCAAAGCACCGTCCCCACTCAATGCTCCCCGGGCGCCTGTCTGGCTGCCCACCAAGGTGGTGGGTTTCACAATGACAATCATTTCACTTTCAATTCAGAAGAATTACAGTTATGTTTTTTTTTTTTTAATCAATTTATAAGCAGAAAGGGAACTTTTGTGTAATGTTTATATGAGTTACCGTCCACCACTGGAAGTGGTGAGTAAATGGAGATATCATCATCAGAACTGGACCAAGGTGTGATGAAAGAAGGTGACCAGCTCTACTGAACCGGAATTTCTTTTAGATCACATGTAAAGTCAGGGGCTGAATTCCCAATCCTGGAGATTCACCTGATATTTCTATTCCACATGCCTGTTTATGAATACCTGATCCTAATTAAGAAACCTACTCTATAATAGGTAGGAATTTTTAATGAGCTTGAATGGTTTGTGTATACTCATGAACACACACTACACAGATGCACAGTACACATGCACACCACGGTTATAATGTAAATTTAATGGCTGTGGCAAAAAATCAATGGTGACACGTCTTCATCTGTAAACTGCATGCTGTGGTTAAATTAGTTGATAAATTACTTTGCTCCTGAAAAAAGCCATGCATCTTACTGCACACTCAACCATCCAGAATGAAAACACAGGAAAATGAAGGCCCTGATTCTCATATTCATATATACACACACACACACACACACATATATACCACACAGACTAGACCAACCATGACCCCTATGGTCCATTATAACACGCAAACCTTAAAAAAAAAGGACTGAATGGTAATAATGGAGCATAACATGATTACAAATTCTTACAAAAAATATTTGTTGTGTCGTTTTTTTTCCAGTCTGTTGCTGCCGAAGTGACAGAACATTTACACACAGGTGACATGGAAGCCGCTGACAGGTCAGAGTTCATTAAGACTCATTGTTATCAGATGACATTGAGGTGACTGTTGCTCTGAGCACTTGGGCAGAGGGGGTTCTGTGTCTCTCTTTCCAGGCCCTGCAGTGCCCTATGCACCACATCTGGCATGTGGTCCGCCAGCATCCGTGGGCTGATCAGAACACTTCGGAACGCCATCTCATTAGCCCACTCCGAGCGGTAGCTCGCCTGGGACCAACAGGACCTGTTCAAACAAGGGAAGGTGTCTTTTACATTTATGTAGACAGACTTACAATCCGTAATGACAGGGACAGTCCCCGTGGAAACACTCAGGGTTAAAGTGTCTTGCTCAGGGACACAATATTAGTAAGTGGGGTTGTCTGGTTCATAAGCGAGTGTGTTAAGCACTAGGCTCCTACCATTCTCAGCCTTTATCCATGTCATGTGAACGTGTCTGTAGCTCACCTCCGAGGTGGTCCGTCCTCTGTGATGTAGATGATCCTGCCAGGCAGGTAAAGTGGCAAATGTGTCTGATGTGTGGGTGATGGTGAAAAGTCAGGGTCAGAGGTCAGACTGTGATAGGAGGGGGAATGATGTAGCAGGCTGTCCCCGCCGAGCAGCGGCCGGCTCAGCTCTTCCTCACGCGGGATATCCAGCTCAGTTGGAGAGTCATCTGGCACACCCCCAAACATCTCATACCAGCAGCCCTGCAGCAAGATCCGGTACTGGAAGCACCAGTCGAGACAGGAAAAGAAATAACGTTAATAGATATTTTTTTTAAAAAAAGCATTACAAGCATTTTCATTTCTTTGTGGAGTCTGATTTTAGAACTTCCATTTCAGAATACAGCACAGCTCTATTAAATTCTTATTAATTAACAGGCGTTCCGGTTCTAATAACTTTTTCTGGCATTTAAATAGTTCTGTCTTCATTTTTAACTCAATCAGAGAATCCAGAGCTCCTTGGTCTATCATGGGATATGAAACACATTCTCAGATGCGCTAGCATTCTTCTATGATGTCCGTTACCTTGGGTTTATTGCAGTTTGAAACTATCTTTAGTATCCTCCGTTTCAGGTCTTCCATGTTTGGTATACTTAGTCTATCAACAGAGGGAAATAATCAAATTCAATTTATTAGTTAATTCATAAACATTAATTCATAAATTATATCAGCATTCTACACTTTTATTGTATAACATTAAATGCACATTTACATAATTAACATAAATCTGGGATGAAATCTAACTCATGCACACATTACAACACACCTGTGATAGACACATTTTAAAATGTACCCCAGTAACTGTAGGTAAAATTTTTACTGCTGTTATTAATGTTTACAGCTCTTTTCTTCAAACAAAATTTACATCTATTAATAAATGATCCCCATTATCACTATACTGTAACTGAGTCATACGGCACAACATAATGAAGCATATTTCAATTAAGGAAAACCAAGCCCCCCCCTCACCTGGGAACCAGGTCCTTCCCCAGCACCACAGACACCACAAACTGCCTGGAGTACTCCGCCAGTGCTTTACTGCAGACACATGAAAACAGGTCATCATGAGCGGCGACCGGCGGAGAGACGCTTAGCAGGAAGACGATCATTCCTTTACCTCATAAGGCCCCCTGGTGGTGAGAACGCATAGCACTGCAGCGTCGGGTAGGTGCTGCGCAGCAGGGCGGCCAGCAGCGACGCAGTGCCGGCACCCAGACTGTGCCCGACGATCACCAGCCTATACTCCTGCAGAAGAACACACAGAACCCAAACTAAACCTCTCACAGTGTACAGAAACAGACGAAGGTTCAGAAAACACCATCACGGGACAGATAACCAGACACAAACAGCAGAACATCAACCTTACAGGTGCGATGGAGAAGGCCTGACTCAAAATCCCATCATTAACCAGCCTTCTGTAGAGGTAGCCAGCAGCCTGACACATGCCCTGGGGGACAGAGGATGCTGGTTAAAGGACATATACACAGTATACAGTGTATTGAAATAATGTTTGACACATTCATAAAATAATATATATATATATATATATATATATATATATATACATACATACATACACACACACACACACACACTAAACTTAACCATACTAACTAAAACTAAAATACTGCAGAGATCTCTATAAGAGAAGAGTAAAACATGTAGGATGCAAAATGGTCAGTATGTTATCAGGTGCATAAGGTTGGAAGTGTATTGTTCTTGAGTTTGTCAGGTTTTTGGTGATGAAGTAATAGTAGTGATACAGTGAAGGCCACACTTTCCACATGTTTGAATCAACAACAAAAGAGACACACCTTGTGGGCGTAGCAGGCACCTGACACCCCCTCAATGGGAAGATTCTCACACTCAGCAGACAGGTCTGTTAACACATCCTGTGCACATACAGTCAGTTGAACAACATAAGATGAATACGATTTATGTGTGGGCATTTCTGACCCTTGTTAGAGCCTAAAGGATTACCTTCAGTGACAGGGTGCCTCTCACAGCCACCAGCACGGCCTCCTTCTTATGATCCAGAGCAATATAAAATGGGATCTCATATATCTTAAAAAAAAAAAAAAAATTTTAAGTGAAATAAGTTTTTGGTTAAATTTACATTTAAGGCATTTGGCAGATGCCCTTATCCAGAGCGACTTACAATGTGAACCCAATCAGTAATTTTAGAGACATGGGTTAAGTGTCTTGCTCAGGGACACAATGGTAGTATGGTTTATCTATATAAAATAATGAGTAGCAGAGGTTAAATGAATGTGTGTGAATGAAAACATTGTTACCTGGTTGTGATAGCTGATGTGGATGAAGTCTCTGTACTGCAGGCCAGTGGTCTGGAGGATGGAGGTGAAGTGGCAACCCATGTTCTCCCCTCCCACCATATCATACTGCTCCCCCCGGCTGCCACAGCTGGAACAGCAGATCAGCTCACTCAGTCCAAAGGTTGACTGATGTCATACAAGGCATGGATATTATTGCTTCATCTCACTGAGACGTTTCTGGAAATATCTTAAAAGAAAGATATTTCTATGCTTGTGCAGCCCTGTGCAGTAAAACCTCGGAGCCCCATTACCAGCTGTGCTTCCTGAGCCATTTTTATATCCACCGCATGTAAAGATCACTGCACTGTGACTGGGTTTTGTGGCTGGTTGGTGTAAATGTCTCCCTGCAGCAGATTGGGTACATCCTGTGCTTACTGCATCCTAAGACAGTGGGTGTGGTGTTGCACATACCAGTCAGCAGTGAGTCGGCACGGCCCAGTGAATGGGTGGGAGTACACGTACAAGGGCCACCCATAAGCCGCTTCAGCAAACCGCATCCAGTGGGTGGCACTCTCCAGCGCCACATCCAGATCGTCCTGTTCACAACAATAACACACAAGCAGGTTTTACCCAGAGCACAGTAAAGCTGGGGTACATTAAAGACAAATGCCCAGCAGCTGTTACACAGAAAGCAGTAGCATGTATTAAAGCACAGATGTGTTTTATACACACATACATATATGTGTGTGTATATAAATATATACACACACAGTACAGGCTAAATGTTTGGATATCTTCTCATTCAATGTGTTTTCTTTATTTTCATGACCATTTTCATTGGTAGATTCTCACTGAAGGCATCAAAACTATGAATGAACACAAGTGGAGTTACGTTCTTAACAAAAAGTGGTGAAATAACTGAAAACATGTTTTATATTCTAGTTTCTTCAAAATATCCACCCTTTGCTCTGATTACTGCTTTGCACACTCTTGGCATTCTCTCGATGAGCTTCAAGAGGTCGTCACCTGAAATGGTTTTCCAACAGTCTTGAAGGAGTTCCCAGAGATGTTTAGCACTTGTTGGCCCCTTTGCCTTCACTCTGCGGTCCAGCTTACCCACAGTACTGGTGACTGTGCAGGCCAGGTCTCCACTTTTTATTAAGTACATAAATCTACATGTGTTCATTCATAGTTTTGATGCCTTCAGTGAGAATCTACCAATGAAAATGGTCATTAAAATAAACACACTGAATGAGAAGGTGTCCAAACGTTTGGCCTGTACTGTACATACATACACACACATACATTTATATTACAAACGTATACTGAGATGTAGTTTAAGGAGAAAGGGACAAAAGACCCAGAAGCCACACTAGATGGAATTATTAAATGACACTGCATTTCTGCAAATGTACATTAATTTACAATAGATCCGTTTGTACTTCAAATTCCTGTCATTCTAGCTTCTATCAATGTAAACAGCAGACCACGGTTATCAGTCAGGGTGAGCAATGGGGCCATCTAAAAATGTGATGTTAACATGTGTCCTCTACTCACTGTAGAATAGTTGATGTCGGTTTGGACCTCCTCTGGGGTGCGGGTTTGCTCCATCTTGTCCTGCTCCTGGTGGAGTAGGGCGAGTCCCGCCGCAATGTCACTAACCACCAGATCAGTGTCCTAAAAGCCACCACACACAAAGCCCCCATGTTCGTATAGTTCCTGTTACTTTGTTATAAGTTATGAGTAAATGACATGGCTGCTGCTGCATTGGTGCAGACCGAGAAGAAACTGCTGAAGAGCTGGCCGATGTTGCTGAAGGCGGCTCGGTGGTTGTCATCGGGCGGCAGGCAGCAGCAGAGGAGGCGGAGCCGACACTCCCACACCCGCGCTGCCAGGGAGCGTGCCCTCTGCAGGAACTGCTCAGACTCGCTGCTCTCCATGTCACGCAGGACACGCCCGGTCCCCACAGTCGCACCTTGACGCTGGCTGCCAAGCGGGTCGAACACGACCACCACCCCTATGGCCATGGAGATGAAGATGATCCAGCTGCAAAGGAGAGATTTAAAAAAAATAATAATAAATTAAAAATGATATAAACCGGCAACGGTGTTCCATAAATGACACAAAATTCCCACTGACCTGGAAATGACGGCTCCGAGGACGGCGGCAACGGCCGCCCTGTCACAGCCCCCGCTCTCTTCATTAACCCACACGGCGCCGAGGCAGGCCAACACGAACTCCGGCACGTAGAGCAGGGCCCGGAGGTACACCAGAGCAGGCACCGAGCGGCGTGGCCCGGAGTTCATGATGGTCCCTTACGCACAAGAGCAACACACTGAAGCGACTGATGCCAGCGGATGCCCTGCGTCTGGGTGGCGAGGGGCAGCACTTACCCTGAGCACTGACATAAACGATGGCGCACAGCGACAATATGATGACGCCCAGCAGGACCAACAGAACCACCAGGTACCGGTGCAGCACTGCCCCGCCGGGACACTCGAAGTGACCCTTGTGGATGATGTACAGCGCCAGGGTCCCAATCCACCTAAAACCAGGAAAAAAAAATGTGTCACCGTCGCACGGACTCACGAACAAACGGGACCGGCTTCCTCCCCATACGCACCACAGCACGCGGATGAGCAGCTCGAAGGCTCCAGGGAACACGAGGTCGTCGCTGGCGATGCCCCAGCGTCGCCCGAACGCGACTATTCCTGGCATGGCGAGGACGGGACAAGTGGGGGACTTTAAAGCGACCGCGACGCGCGGCTATCCGGCGTCATATTGGACCACCTATCGATTATCGCACCGGAGCGGCATCCAGTGGAGGACGAACCCGACACGCCCTCCGCTACTAACGCCGCGTAGTACCGCGCCGTCGGACCCGAAGCCGCCCGCTTTGTTGTTTTGGTCCGGCGTTCTCCTTCGTGGATTTGTTCTCGCGTGAGTCGAGGCCTGGAGACGCGTTACCGCCACCTGCTGGACCGGGAGGTTTTTTTTTATTTTGCTCCCTCCGCCGGACTGTGTTGTTGCCGTCACTGTAGCATCTTCAGTGGTTTGTCTGCTTCGGTTTGAAGAAGGCTCTACTAAATATATTTTTTTCTCCATTTTTAGCAAAGAGTGAATAAAAAGGTCAGTGTTGCTCAAAGGTTTTGAAAGCAGGACCAACCAATAATTGCCATTTCCAGATTAGAAATAAAAAATCCGCATTGTGTCGAATATACGGGTTGACTGGCTCACCCAGAAGGACTCCATATTTGATGATATAATTAATCTACTGTAATCAATTTATTTTCTATATACATGCATTTGCCTAATAATGTATTATTATAAGTATGGAAGCATGATCCAATTACTCAGCTTTTTACTCAGACAAGATTGTGGAGGGCACGTGCACTAACAAATCAATATTGGCCACTTAAAAAAATCCCATCAGGAAATTAATTTCAAATATAATTGGGCACATTTCATTTGATATTGAATGACCACAACACTGCCCTATGAGGTGTTATGTTTAAGTCATACTAAAAAAAAGATCAGATTCATTTTAAACACAAATCAGACTTTATTTTAATGAATTGTACATAAACACATATGCAAAACTCCTCTCCCAAAGAGGATTCAGATTTTTAAACCTTGAGTCCAAAAAGTAATACTGACATCCGGGGAGCAATGCATTTGAAAACACAATTCAGATTTTGAAGTAAAACAAATTATGCATACATATAAAATAAGTGCAGGCAATCACTGTAGTCATTTTGGAGTTTGTCACAAGCTGCTATCTTCAGTAATTTGCCCCCATGTTGTCCTGGTGACAAGCAGCTTCACCCTGTCTCCTGACCCCTGGATGACCTCTTTCCCTCTAAGACAAAAAAAAAGATTTCACTTTATTCTGCCGACAGATACAAATAACCCTAAAGTAGGAATATGCCACTGATCGGAGGAGTCACATTCTAGATGGTGACAGACATTAATGTCGACTGATTAGTGGATTAAAGATATATAAAAAAAAAAAACACACGAGAGCCTGGATTATTTGCACGGGTCCGTCTTCTGTTTGACCTGTATGGCTGTACTCACATGTGGCAGTCCATCCCTGCCAGACTGACCCCATTCACTTCCAGGATGTGGTCACCTGGAAAAAGACCCCTGCTCTGTGCAGCAGGGGATTCTGGGAGGACGGACTTTATGTAGATTCCAGTCATTTGTGTTTGATTCCCCTTAAAGAAAAAAAAAGGCACAAGCATCATCTATCTCCTGTTTGTTTTGTTTTCAGTAAAATCGCAACTAAACACAGCAGAGAAAATTGTAGCTAATAATTCACATAAAATTAATCTGCCGGTTAAGGAAGCGGCCCCGTAATCAGAAGGTTGCCGGTTCGAATGCCGATCTGCCACGGTGCCACTGAGCAAAGCTCCCTGGTCACCTGTCATGGCTGCCCACTGCTCACCAAGGGTGATGGTTAAATGCTGTTCTGCATTTTGACACAATCACTTTCACTTTTATTCATTACTGATTACTGAATGCTGCTTCATGATGCTCTGGCATCTGACACCCACCTGCTCACTTCCAGAACACACACCAGAACATCACCAGGTGTGGGGCATGCTCACACACAGCGTTCATCCACCACTCACTCACACCTATGGACAAATTTATAGTCACCAATTCACCTAGTGTGTGTGACTGTAGGTGACAACAGGAAACCAGAGAACCCAGAGCCAACCCGTGCCCATGGCAGAGCATGCCAACGCCACACATGCAAAATTCTAAGCCCAAGTTTGAACCTACAACCTTGGAGGTGTGGAGCCATACGGGCACCCTCGCATGGAAATCGCATGGACAATTTTGATGATTCTGTTCATTAAATCAAATTGTGTTTATGGTCTGTGATGTTCGGTATTTAAGAACTCACTGAGCCATCCATAAGCGATAAGCCAAACCCACATGGTCCCCTCTCCAGATCTACTGAAAAGTGCTCTGTAACATCTCTTCCCTCCTCTTCCTCAGGCGGTGTGTTGTTACCTGGAAGTGCAAAAACACACACATTCTCCTTCCGATCCTCCTGCAGTACAGCATCCGTAAAAAGGCTGCAGTGCAGAGTATGAAATTCTGACCGAATACACCACCAGTCACAGGTCTGGACGCACCTTCTCATTTATAAGTCTTGCATTTTTTGAAAATGAAATGTGAGGTCACATGCGAGGTTATGTAATAAAAAACTCGAACATTTAGGTCTCTCCAAAGCAGGGAGCTTTGTGCTGTGATGGCAGGAGATGGGTTCCACCAGTCCTGAAGGTTCATGCTGAACCCTTTCTTATCATTCACTCATGTTAATTAGCATCTCATCAATGATGACAACAGGGGAACAAAGCAGCCATGAATGTAAAAAGAGGCGACTCAATATGTTTCATGCTTTAGATTCTTCAAAATGGCTCCATTGTAGTCTCCATAACCGCCACAGAGTAGGTGCGTCCAAACCTTTGACTGGTAGTGTGTGTACAGTTCATGTGAAAAAAAGCCCCCCTGACCATCACTGCACGTACAAGTGTAGTCATGATGCCGCTCAGTCTGTTGGTCAGTCTGCTCGTTGTACCCTCTGCTGTCTGGTAGGCTGAGAAGATGTTCCTTCTCGCCAGAGCTCATCTCAGCACTCGCAGTGGTTTCATCTTGAGGGTCAGTGAGACAGGGCCAGACCAGTTCTGGTCCAAGCTCTAGCTGGGCCATTGGGAGAGGGGTTCTCTTGGTGACCTTGGCCTCCACGGGAACTGCGGCGCATGGCTTGGCAGAAATTGGGTTGAATTCAGTACAGATGCACTTTACACTGGGATTTTAGAAAGGAAGGTGGAGGCATCACCTGCTGGTTCACAGGGGTGGGGTGGTTTAGAACCTCCTGAAGCAGCTGGACCTGCGCGAGAAGGATGGGGTCGCAAACAGGCCTCCTCAGCTCCAGAACAAAACCAGTGCTGGGCAGAATTAGCGGAGGATGGTGATCTAAGCTTTCCAGGATGTCAACTGGAGAGAAATGAATGAACATCATGAGAACCGTCGAATATATCCAATGAAATACTGACAGGATTAAACGCCTGACCAGTCCTGAGGGCAGCGCTGGTGTCTTCAGCTGTAGGAGTCCAGGCTGGAGGGCAGGTCCTGCTGAGGCTGTACCCACGTAGTATATGGTGCAACTGGGCCGGGTTCAGCTGGGGGAATCTCTTCCGCAAAGAGCTCCAGCTGTCCTGTGAGAACAAGCAACACATACGTGCAAATATAACACGGGGGGCTCAGCAACATAAAGGACACAGAATGAGAAATACATGAGCATGTGTAAAGTCACCAATTCTATGACCATTCATACACATATAACATGAATTGTGAAATGTAACCCTGTTCACTCCTAAAGACAGTGCAAAAGTGAATAAAAAACCTAATATAACCCGAGGAAGTATACAACATGTGGAATTTACTGGAAAAAATTAGGAATATTGAAAGTGAAGTGATCGTCATTGTGAAACACTGCAGCGCTGCACACGGTGACACAACAAAAGGAGTCCTCTGCTTTTAACCATCACCCTTGGTGAGCAGTGGGCAGCCATGACAGGCGCCCGGGGAGCAGTGTGTGGGGACGGTGCTTTGCTCAGTGGCAACCTTATGATTACGGGGCCGCTTCCTTAACCGCTAGGCCACCACGGCCCCATGTAACATACTTAGGTAAGGTCATCATCATAAGCAGCCATGCAAAGGTTGATGTAAACAATACAGACAGACTCTTTAAGAATTACGCAATGTACAATGGAAGCAGAAGTATACAATTTTTTTATAGTTTTTTTTCATGAGGTCACGACCTTCTCTCTGATAACACAACAAAAAATCTATTGGGAGTGCTTCTAATCAAGAAGGTGTAAATGGAGTAAAGCTTGACCCAGTCACCTTTATTGCCTTGAATACCTTTCTAATTTGGTATTATTAATTCAATGCAAGAAAACAGCTGGTTATTAACTATGAAACAGGGATACACCATCAGTATATACAGCATCACCCATCTCATATAAAGATTAGATAGAATTCTACATGAGATGCTCATTAACATGAATGAATGATAAGAAAGTGTTCAACATAAACCTTCAGGACTGTTGGAAACCATCCCCGTTGTCAGAAACCAAGAGCAGCCAAGAGTATGAAATGCTGCAATCACAGCAAAGGCTCCCTGATTTGGAGAGATGCACATGTCCAAATGTTGCCTTGTTTGCTGTTTTTTTATTACATAACCCCACACATGTTATTTCATAGTCCTGTGTCTTCAGTTTTGTACCATAATGTTAAAAATGCAAGAGCCATAACTTAGTTGGTGTGTACAACCTCTTGATTTGTAGTGCAAATGAAGATTATGAGTAGAAGCCGACCTGCAGCAGATGATCTTTTGGTGTGGCAATTAAATTGACTGCCGTGGACAGTTTGCTCAGGCACTCCAATGCCAGCTCTCCCAGACCAGCTTCATGAATCCAGTCCATCAACGTGTCTAGATTAGCTCTGATCTGAACTCCATGAGACCACTGGTAATAGCCACCCCCAGAACCTTGTAGAGATACAGAGAAAAAGGTCATTATTAAGAGATGACCTTCACAGACAGAAGCAATTTCCCCGCGTTTTACATACCTTTTTCCATAAGCATGTTGAACAGCAGGGCATTTACAAAGAAAAATAGGTAGGAAAACAGCTGAGAGGTGAATTCCCAGTGCACTTGGGAGTCCCCAAGGAATTCCATGGTCCTCTTGAAAACAGTGAGGAGGCGGTTCACCTCTTCTGGAACCTGCAGGTGGCCATTTTCACAGAATGGGTGACTGTCCAACATGCCAGAGAGCAGATGGTACAGAGTCTAGAAGAGACAGACAGACCTACAATGAATTTCAGGGCAACATTCTGTGCCATAAAATGAGTCTTAAGAGAATGCAGGCACAGATCATTTGAAATTTGCTCTGAACAGAGTTGGCATCATGGAATGCAGAGGAGTCTGGAGTCGCTGGCACCTTTGACACCTCTGAGGATGTTACGCATGCTGCTGTTCGGGGACATCGGGTGTCCGGAAAAGATCTGTGGTAGTTGAGCGGCCTTATTCTGTATAATCGTTGTTGTTGCATTTTTGCCATTGGTGTGCTGTGGTTGCCAACATCAAATAGTGCATGGATTTTGAGGTCAGAGCTCCTATCACACTGAACGTGGCAAGGAAATCTTTGTTAGATACTCCGGAGTGTCTTCACTTTCAGACCATCTCACCAGACCATCTAAATGACCTGAAGAACCCATGACTGTAACATCCAGAAAAGATCCAGCCATTTACCTCCACTGAAATCTTCTTGGACAGCGCGAATGTGAGTGCAGGTTGACAATGTTATGGATCTACTTTAACAGACAAATGAAACATGATATTTTCCCCAGGAGATGTTGGGGGGGGGGTCAGAGAATGACCCCCTTTGCCCCATATGCACGGACTTGGTTAACTCACTCCCATGTCCTTCTACATCTAGAAGGCCTCTATGTTTGCCATGCCAGGTCAGCACAATGACAACTTTGTTGAGATCACTGACAGCTGCTTACACCCCCAATCCGTGCCTGCAGCTCCCACATGCACTGAAAAAGGCTTTAATATAATTACATTTACATTTATGGCATTAAGCTGATGCCCTTATCCAGAGCGCCTTACAATCAGTAGTTACAGGGACAGTCCCCCTAGAGACAATCAGGGTTAAGTGTCTTGCTCAGGGACACAATAGTAGTAAGTGGTGTTTGAACCTGTGACTTTGTGGTCTTCTGGTTCATAGGTCAGTGTGTTACCCACACTCGCAGTAATGCTGTAAGTTACTGTAACACAGTTCCAGGATATCTTTCAGCACTTTCAGCTCTTTTATTATTGTAGTGCAGAGACCCATCTGGGTGATCAGTGTCTGTGTGTACATTGCCTCCACTGGGAATCAAGAACCAACCAAACACCATAATTTTTCCCAGCAGATGCATCCGTCACTGCCAGATACGATGGCATGAAAACAATGCCTTTCAATGTTTTATTTGTAGGGCTCCTGGTTTTTACATGTTAAAAAGCACATTTTTATTGCCATCACATGTCCTATTGCATGTAGGACCCCTAGGGACCACTGTCATAACACTACACTTGCACAAAAGACCTTTTTTACTGCAGTCATTACATGGTCAACAGGAATCAAACCAGCTACTGTCCACTGATGCGGACCCCAGTTAGCAGTGGCTGTGAATGTTTCCATTGGAAATGTCTCACTCCATCTCTGACCACACCACTTCCTTCCTCTGCAGGAAACAGATGCCAAACCATCACACAATCTACATAACCTGTGGCCTATCTCCACCAGAGATTCTGTCATGGAGAATCAGCGTTTCCATCCGTCAAGGCCTGACCGTTTTTATCAGCATGAAAAGACACAGTGCTACTGTTATGCTGAAGCTGCTTGTTTTTTTTTTTATACTTCTTTCGTATTCATAGCTGTCTGAAATGGTTCTCCTTTTGCATTCGCTTTAAAAGTGGGACCTTTCAAGCTCGAACTGTGTGATCTCTAGTGCATACGGGTGCCATGTGTAGCAGGTGTGTAAAAAACACTGACCTTGGTGAGGTAGAATACACACTGCTGGAATGTAAACATAATGACCTCTTCCAGGACGGTCATGGCCTTCTCACTGGCTGAACGTACTGCATCTAAGTGCATTTCGAGCTGGGCTGTGGTCAGAAGGAACATTAGAGCCGTGCCTGTCACAAGTACTGAGCAGAAGAAAGATACCACATGCTAATCTGTCATAATACAAGGGGACATGAAAAAAAATGACCTATTTGTTCTTCGTGGTCATCCTCTTCTTCGCCCTGTGGCGGACTCTCTTGCAGAAGCAGTGGCAGCTCCAGCTGGATGAAGTGAAGGAGCTCCAGTGCGTTGGCCATCCAGATCGCCAGTGGACGCAGAAGCACAATCAGCTCGTCTATGGCCATGGGCTGCCTCTTCTCTGGACGCTCCTCTCCATCATCTTGACTGACACTGGGACAGTAAAGTCACACACGTCAACCCTGAGTCAGGTCACAGCGCAATGTCACAGCGCAATGTCACAGACAACGATTTGGAGAAACGACAACTCTCACATCTCAGGCTGAACTGCGGTGAGATTCTTGGCACTTTCCTGTGGAAAAGCAGAAAACCTGTGATAGTACGAGTTATACAGAAATCGGAAGGAACAACAGGAACAGTCGTATAATGAAAGCACGGTACAGAAGTTTACCCATGTGGCTGTCTGCACCTCCTGGGCAATAAGCAGCAGGAGTCGGCGGAGGTTGTCGGGGTTTGATTGGCGACTGTACTGCTGGAGGCACAAGCCCAGCGCGAGGCTGGTAGTGAGACTGTGGACTGTGCCATTCTGCTCTGCTGCTGAGAAAATCTCCTTGAGGACACCCTGCTCCTCCTCAGGACTGAAGACCAAGGTGAGTTCTCTGCCTTCAGTGTCTCTCAGGCTCGGCGCCACCTTTCCAGGAGCCCTGAGCTTCCAGTCACTGGACCCAGGTATGCGCAGGTTACAGAGGGGCGGAGCCAGACTGGAGGGCCAAAGGGCCTCTGAAGCCATGGGGTCTTTATACATGAGCAGGTAGTGCTCCCCCAGGCCTACAAGGTCTCCAGGCCACAGCTGGGCCTCCTCGCTCAAGCGGACTCCATTCCTCTTGACATGGGCGCTTCCTAAGGGTCCCAGCAGGACCACAGTCTCCATTCCCTGATCTGGGCTGCTCTCCACGCGACGCAGCACACAGTGCTGGGGCAGAATGTCTGGAGCCCAGAGGCTGAAGTCAACCAAGAAGTTCTCCTCTTCCTCATGGTCAAAGGCACTAGTGGGGCATCCAAACACATGTTGTCCTTCATGAATGGGATATATAATAAAGTCCTAAAACAAGAAAAGTGGAGAATATTAATAACATATGATTAATTATACATTGGGTTATTCAGAAGGTTATTTGTGTAGAGCTGAGAAATTGTGAGATATTGCCAGTGATCTGAGTTGGTGCCGGGACTGCTGGGCACAATGGCTCTTTTTATTGCCACGCTAAGAGCCCGAAGGAATTTGGGGCTCAACTGAATAGGATTAGTGTTCTAAGGAGTTGCAGTCCCTCAATGCAGACATCAGTAGGATTAACGTTTGGCGTTGTGTCTATGGAAAACGGACGTACTATGTATGTGCCCGTGTGTGAAAGCGAGACTGAAGCTGTCAGGAAGTGAGCCCACCCCGTTGGGCCGTGAGTCTGGACACAACACTTCCTGCTGCTGTTTTCATCTGCATAGTTTGGCACGCGGCACAGTTGTTTCACAGGGAGTTTGCAACTTTCTCTTTCCATTGTTACAAAAACAATACAGGAAAATCGTCTCATCCAATAAAGAGGCGAGTCACTGACATGTGCAACACATACACAATTAATGCAGTGTATATTGTGTGTGTGTCTATACACACGTCACATTTAAAAGCCTCAGTTAAAGTCAGGATTCATGACTCCACCATAAGAATGAGACTGTACAAAAATGGCCAAGGCAAAAAATTTTGCTGAGCAAAATGAACATTAAGGCTTGTCTCAATTTTGCCAAAAAACATATTGATGATCCCCATTACATCTGGTGCAAAATTAACATCGCATTTCAGAAAAAGAACATCGTATGAACAGTAAAATATGGTGGAGGTAGTGTGATGGTCTGGGGCTGTTCTGCTGCTTCAGGTCCTGGAAGACTTTGAATTCAGCTGACTACCAAAAAATCCTGAAGGAGAATATCTGGCCATCTGTTTATGACCTACAGTTGAAACGGACTTGGGTTCTGCAGCAGGACAATGATCCAAAACACACCAGCAAGTCCACCTCTGATTGGCTGAAGAAAAACAGAATGAAGACTTTGGTGTGACCTAGTCAAAGTCCTGACCTGAATCCTATCGAGATGCTGTGGCATGACCTTGAAAACCTTACAATTCAGCCAATGTGGCTTAAATACAACAATTCTGCAAAGATTACTTATTGCAAACGCTTGATTGCAGTTGTTGCTAATAAGGGTGGGCCAAACAGTTATTAGGCTTAGGGGGCAATCACTTTGTCACGTGTAGGTTTGGAATTTCTTTCCTCCCATAATAATAAAATCCTTTTTTGTCTTTGAATAATATTATATTTTATTTGATGATCTGAAACATTTAATGTGACTAACATGGAAAAAGTAAGAAATCAGAGAGGTTGGCAAACATTTTTTCACATCACTATATATATATATATATTTTTTTTATATGATTAAAACCATCAATTGCACAGAGCTGTTACCAGTCTGCACAGTTGAGAGAGAGACACAGAAAGCTGAAGGTAAAAGGGGGATGTGAGGAAGGTACGATTTCATCTACCTGGCTGTGGCTATAGCCCAGCAGGAGCAGAAGGTAGGGGAAGTCTGTGGGTGGGTGAATGGAGAACTGCGTGGAAGATTTCTTCGGCCCCCTGCTGCTGAGACAGGGTCTGGCTTTGTTCTCCATCCCTTCTCCTAGCCCCTCTCCCAAATGGGACCCCCATGCCTTCCCCCTCTCTCCAGGTCCATCGGAGGTGACATCTGCCTCGCTGCGGCTCCTCCAAAGGGCAGACCCCACATCCGCCCTCCCTCTCTCCCTCGTAGCAATCTCCAGCAGCACCGACTTGCCTCGCGAACGTGTCTTCTGCAGCTTCCGTGCCTGGGCGTTGAGGCCTGTGACAGAATTTGACATTTCAAATGCAATAACAAATGGCTTTCAGTAATTACATACCAACATCATGCAATAACATGTATCCGTGGAAGACTATATGTAGATTTTATGGTAGGAAAATCATTATTGTACATATTATTAATAGTTGTATATAATCCATAGAGGAATTTTGTGTCAATATTGAATTGATACAGCAGCCTTAACATTCACATTTTATTCCCCCCAAAATGTGATGAATGTGATGAATGCTGGTCTGAGATCATACTGTAACTTTAAATGAGGTGACATTTTGCTCGAACTTTCTACCTGCAGTGACAGTGTCCTTCTCTCTGGAGATCTTCTCCTCCACACTGGCCCGCCTATGGATCTCAAAGCGCCTGGCATAGCCTTCCTTGGGTTTCCAGAGAGACTGGAGCAGGAGGGGTTTCTCATTGTCACCTACCACCCGAAGGCACTCAGTCTTCCACTGGCTCTCCCCAACACAGCCAATGACATCACAGAGGACGTAATCATCAGCTTCAGTCTTGCTGAGGGAGTACCTAAGTGAATAAATAAATAAATAAATACACACACACACACACACACACACACACACACACACACACATACATGTATATAAATATATACATACATATACAGTACAGACCAAACGTTTGGAGACACCTTCTCATTCAATGTGTTTTCTTTATTTTCATGACCATTTACGTTGGTAGATTCTCACTGAAGGCATCAAAACTATGAATGAACACATGTGGAGTTATGTACTTAACAAAAAAGGTGAAATAACTGAAAACATGTTTTATATTCTAGTTTCTTTGCTCTGATTACTGCTTTGCACACTCTTGGCATTCTCTCGATGAGCTTCAAGAGGTCGTCACCTGAAATGGTTTTCCAACAGTCTTGAAGGAGTTCCCAGAGGTGTTTAGCACTTGTTGGTCCCTTTGCCTTCACTCTGCGGTCCAGCTCACCCCAAACCATCTGGATTGGGTTCAGGTTCGGTGACTGTGGAGGCCAGGTCTCCACTTTTTGTTAACTACATAACTCCACATGTGTTCATTCATAGTTTTGATGCCTTCAGTGAGAATCTACCAATGTAAATGGTCATGAAAATAAAGAAATCTCATTGAATGAGAAGGTGTGTCCAAACTTTTGGCCAGTACTGTATATTATATATTTTTAATATTATATTTACATAGGTTCAGTGCCTTGCTCAGAGGTAGTCAGTGGGGTTCAAACTGCATTCAGTATTTTGTCCGTAGTTTATAAAAAGGCATTTTCATGCACATATAATGATGCATATGTACATAATTAAGAAAGTCATCAACCAGAATAACTGCACAGGAAAGCAGGAAACTAATGATACGAGGCAGCTTTTTTACACATGCATTTCAGACAACTACTTAATATGTATTCTGAGTACATTTATAGGTATGGAATATTTCACTGATTGTATGATTCCTGGAATGTTCAGTGCCTTGCTCAGAGGTAGTCAGTGGAGTTCAAACCTGAGATCATCTGATGGGTAAATATCCTCGTTAGTTGTTTAATAAAATCTTAGCCAATACCATAATTCTTGCATGGCTTCAAGTGAACGCAGAGGCAAAGCTAACTGTTTACCTCCATTGTTACAATGATGAAAAAATGGCATCATGTGCTCTTCATTTTAGACTTCGGTCATTATGTTACTGGCAGAGCTCACCTCTCCAGGGCCTCTTTCAGAAGCGCCTTGGCACAGGAGTAGGTCGTGGCCAGAACACTCTTGTAGTTGGCTCCCTCGCAGATTTCATTGCCGAATATCTTCAGAATGCCGGGCGCTGTGATATGACTGGACAGCTCGGAAGGGTTCTCCGCTGCCAGGCCGCCCTCGGTGGAAGCGGCCATGTCTCTGGGGCTCCGCCTGAAGTGGGCCAAGCGGGCGCTGGACGCTCGAAGCCGGGCTGCCTGTCTGAGAGCCGCAGTCTCGACGGACCCGCCGCTGGAGCCTGAGCTGCAGGGAGGAGGGGTTGAGAGCTCACCTCCTAATCGCTTTGGAACGGCTTTACATCCGCACGCGTTCGATTTCCCTGAAACTTCATCTCTTCTGTGACTATTTTAAAAAATGCTTTGTTTTTCTTTTGTTTTATGGTGCGCTCTCAAATATTCTGCAGATTATTGCCCAACGAGACAATAACCTACCTAACTCCCCAAAGCACTATTTCTATTAACACATACTGCAAACATAGTTTTAATTTTCAAATTGTACACAATAATACACACAAAGACTATGGCATACCAGGAGCCATACATTGCATTTTGGGCTTTACACTTTTAGGTGACACTGTTGAACAGCAGATGTCAATTTAAGTCTAGCCACACAGGTATGAAGATCAGGTACGGAATACAAAGCACTAACGAACACGCCGTAAATGTAGATGTTACCTCTTAGTCTGCAACATATCTGTTGACACTGTTGCCGTATCACCAGCAACAGAAATTCCAAAATGGTTTAGAGTTGATCTGAAAACGCTCTTCGTGACATTCGCAAACATGAGGTGACCAGGAATGTATGTCCAAAGTGCTGACCTTTTTTGGGGGGAGAACGGAGGGGGCCTCTTTTCCTCGGCATGTGAAATGCCAGCTCTGTTAGATTTAGGCCAGGTTAAAAATTGGGCCCAGTTAAGATCCACTGGCCAGTAGGCTTGTTTGCTGAACAGAATTCATTATCAGAATGCAATTCGCAATACAACAAAAACTAAGCATTCAGTATTTCGTCAGTGTTATATTTTACAAGATGCCATTTTCAAGCGCATATAATGATGCATATGTACTAATAATTAAGAAAGTCATCAACCAGAATAACTGCATAAGGAAACCAGGAAACAAATGATGCGACACAGCTTTTTTACACATGCATTTCAGACAACTACTTAATGTATTCTAATGTATGCAACTTCAGACAACTACTTAATGTATTCTAAATGTATTCTGAGTACATTTAAGGTATGGAATATGGATTAGGTATGGATTTTTAGATTCATGGAGTGTTAAGGGGGTTAAAAGTCAGACCTTCATGTCCCTTTCACTATAATTTCGAGATGATCTAATAAATATGTGAAGTGGACATTTTCTCTGTAACAGGCTAATTTTGCTCCAGAACTCTGTCACAACTCTCTCATAAAGAGTTGGACTAATATTCAGTAATATTATTTGTCTAATGAAATCAATAATCTGAGACCCTTTAAAGGGAAAAAACGCCCCAAATGCTGAATTCCACGACACGCCACTTACTGAATGGACCCCTCGCTTCGTTTTCTGCAGACTTTTGCGAAGCTCCTCCGTGGGAAGAACACAGTGGGTGTCCTTGACGCTCCCATGTTGCGTTCCTCCGGGGTCATGTCGCGCCTTCGAACCTGCGGAGCCGTCTGTCGGTTCTTACTCAGCGCCGCTCCACGTCACGCCACGCCGGGCCGGGCAGTAAACACGCCCACGCAGACCCCGCGTGGCAGACCCCGCAGCTGGGAGCCGTGGCGCCGTGCAAACGCTGTATTTACAGTCCTCTCTTCCCCATCATGCCTCTCGAACCGACAAAAAAATAGTGCTTCAGTGGTAGATTATCCTCGTCCCGGACAGAGGAAGAATTATACAAAATTCTACAATTATCCATAAATAATGAACATGGAACATGGATCATTCGCGTGTGGTAGCAGGGTTTGGCCACAAGGGGGCAGGAGCACGTTGCAGGATGGCGGCTGGTGTTGGTGAAGAAAAGAGATTGTCACATGTAATACACAGCAGCACAGCACACGGTGCACACAGTGAAATTTGTCCTCTGCATTTAACCCAGCACCCTGAGTGAGCAGTGGGCAGCCACGACAGGCGTGTGTGTGGGGACGGAGCTTTGCTCAGTGGATTGTGATTCGAACCGGCAACCTTTTGATTATAAGGCAGCTTCCTTAACCTCTAGGCCACCATCCATGCCCCTTAGCTAGAACGATTTACAATCAGTAGTTACAGGGACAGTCCCCCCTGGAGACACTCAAGGTTAAGTGTCTTGCTCAGGGACACAATGGTAGTAAGTGAGGTTTGAACCAGGGTTGTAGTAGCCTAGTGGGTAAAACAATCACCTATGAACCAGAAGACCCAGGTTCAAATCCCACTTACTACCTTTGTGTCCCTGAGCAAGACACTTAACCCTAAATTGCTCCGGGGGGGGGACTGTCCCTGTAAGTCGCTCTGGATAAGGTCGTCTGATAAATGCTGTAAATGTAAATGTAAACCTGGGTCTTCTGGTGAGTGTGTTACCCACTAGGCTACTACCACCCTTCCCTTTTAGTTTAAATGAGCGGAACACGTTGTGGGTGGCAGCACCGGTTCTGTGGAAAGAACAAACCAGGATGGCCCCTGTGCAGCGCCTGCAGCTCTAATGTCGGATCCAGATGATGAAGACACAGCGCACAAGCTGAACTTAAATCTGACACGGAGAACAAAAGGCAGCTGCCAGAGCCACTTGGTTCTCAGGGGATAGAGAGCAGTGATCTGGCCTCCCATAATGGATGTGTGCTGAGGGACTGGGCTACTGAAATCTGATGAGAGACACACCCGTGCTGCGCCCCCTGGTGGTCAGATTAGCATTGCAGCATCCGGTTTCACCTTTTTTGAAAGTCGTCTTTGCCCCTGACGAAGGTGCATGAATGGAGTTTCACTGTCAGTCGCCACAACCTGCTTAAGAACAATGGCAGTGGGTTCACACTTTCTAAAGGCTTTTTAAAAATCGGATAAAACACATAAAATTCCGTACGGCCAGCAAGAGGGGCTGACACGTGATTGCCAGGTATTCTTACTGAACAGTTTTTTGACTAGATGTAAAAAGATCTTTAAATATCTATATTTAACCGGGAAAAGGGCCTTTAAAATCCTCCCCTTAACAGTGAATAATTGTGCAGATGTACTGACACCACATACAAAAGTGAAGTGATTGTCATTGTGAGACACTGCAGCAGAGCACACGGTGACACAATGAAATATGTCCTCTGCTTTTAACCATCACCCTTGGTGAGCAGTGGGCAGCCATGACAGACACCCGGGGAGCAGTGTGTGGGGACGGTGCTTTGCTCAGTGGCACCTTGGGATTCGAACCGGCAACTTTCTGCTTCCTTAACCACTAGGCCACCACTGCCCCTAGAACTTCATCACGGGACAGAGACTGGTTCACAGAAAAATGAGATACTTGGGGAATAGGAGAACATGCACACGTTGTGTGGCAGGTTGTGCTATATGCATTACGGGCTTTTGAGCACCAAGGGGATAAGTCCATTCAATTTTGCAGGAGAATACTGTGTTTATAGATATTACGTGCACAACGTATTCACTCACAATTTTTAATTCAACTCAGCAGACCTGTAGATAAATCAGAGGGGGGTTCAATTCTTCTCTCTTATTCCCTCTTCACTCTGTAACCACTAGGTGATGCTACAAACTAAGGACACGGCTTTTTCATCAAATGTTCGGTTCTGCAAACCAGTGTAAACTTTGTTAACTTCTACAAGAAAAACTCTAATAAAGAAAACATTTAAGAGAAAAGTATGCTTCATGAATCAATTTCCTCTTAACCTTCATGACTGCTTTGCCCACTATTGTCATAAGCAGCATTTTATTAGATGATTTATTAACATGAGCGAATAAAAAGGGTTCAAGCAAGGAGTTGAATTGTTTCCGGATGAACTGACTGGTCTCTCACTCTGTGTCAGCTTTAGAAGCATTTTTATCAGAACTATGAAACCCGACATTCCAACTACAGGATTTTCACTCCCTCTTTTGAATACTTGATAATTATGAAATGCTAAACACTTCAGCTCTCTATCATCCTCTGCTAAAAAGATTTCTTCTTCCTCAGTAAACATGAGCAGATTATTGCTGTTTTCCTGAACTTCATTTTTTTTATCCTTTTCCATTCTGTAACAGAATAAACTTATATTGCAAACAATTATTGCAATGAGCCATATTCTCATAATGATGAATGTTCATCCAAACTCCAGAAATCACTTGTAACTACCTGCTGAACTATTTGCCTCCAAGGTCCATGTCCTTCAGTAGGTGGACAGGCATGTCAGAGAATGTCCCACGTTCCAGTCCTGCTTGGCATGGTGGGGGATGTTGCCCTATTGAAGTGGCGCCGTGCTTATGGTCTTCCCTGCAAGGAAAAAGGTGGGTGTGCTGGAATGTCATTAAAACCAGCCTAAAAATCTGTCAAAACTGTGAATTTGGCTTGTTTCTATTGAACAAAGACTTATTGTTCTTCCTTGTACTTCACTGCGAGCAGAATGACAGCTAACAAAGTTTTTACACTTTTTATTTTCTGTTTCATTACATTACAATATAATGGCATTATATCAAACCTGACATACAGTAATAAATACACCGTGCACACTAATGACTCACTAAGGTCTATTAATAGGTTAATTCAAATGTACATACACACATATACACACACACATACGTCACTTTCAATGTTAAAAAGCATGTACGCGATACGTTTCTTTATCAGTGAGTAACACATCTTGTTGGACCGGACAGGCTTTTGAAAATATGATGAAACTCAACAGCAGCTCCAGTGTCTAGTGCAGATTGCTCTATTGCATCATTAATGAAAACTGTGTGGATTGCCGAATTTTCTACAAATGCTGCATGGACATGCATGCATAAAACATGACAAAATGAGTGAAGGACTGAAATGAAAAATTTTGTCTTCTGTCCAACAAATATTTAGATTTGATTTAGTCCACAAGGACCAGTATTGGGAACATTGCTTTCAAATTTAATTCTCTAATTGACAACTTATCCTATTTTAAAATAGTTTCATGGTTCAGATCAAACATTTGATTTCTTTTGTAAATTATTAATCAATATTCTTAAAAAATAGTTTTTACTTAATTACAGCATTATAAAAATAACTAGTTACCAGGGAAACTCGTGTTTCAATATATGTAAAATGTGGCTGGTGTGGCTCCATCTATTCCTATGGTAGAGGAGCTCAGGTTAGCCGCACTGTCAGGATTGACGGCACCTGGTCTTATCACCTGTGCCCAATCCAGACAGCCGATAAAAGAGTGGAACTCCGCCCCTTCTGGAGCTCCGATATTTTCATGAACTCTGTGCACGAACTTGACCTGTTTATGTTTAATGTGTATTTTTGAGTTCTGCCAATCGCCACATGCCTGTGGGTTTGTTTAAGTTGATTCCCCTTTATTTCCCGTTTTTGGCCACTGCCAAACCCCTTTCCCAGCATGGCCCACCTCTACGCTTCTCTCCCCCGTCAGCTCGCGGTCGTGACACGCACCTGGGTTTGAGCTACTATTAACTTCCATGTTCTAGATTTTAAAGGTGATAATTGAAAAACCACAGCAGTGGGTGTTGTTGTGTGATTTTATGTCCCCCTCCAGTTCATAGCACATTTAACACATTTAAAGAAAATTATGATGAAATCAATGGTAAGACTCACTGGATGGTTGCATTTTACTGTCATGGTTTTACACAGCATCTGATTTATGTAACGACTGTCCAATGCAATGGACAGTTGTTAACAATAAAGTCAATAATTTTCAATTACATTTTCTGATTTTTTTTTATATAACTTTTTGATGTTATTTTTGATATATAATATTTTACAAGTGAAAATAGGTACTAGAACAAAGGGGAATACAACATGAAGATTCAAGGCTGCTGGGTGCAGCTTGTTATTTGCTGCTCTGTAATGGCATTTAATTGGCTGGCTTGTTAGAAGCCAGAAGATAATGGACGTCCAGGCTCATTAGCATTGGATTAAACAGAGAGTGCAACTTTTTCTCTATTTCCTCTACACCACAGGGACTGCTCTCAGACAGGCAGTAAAATGGATCGTGGCAGTGTGGATGAGCCTGGCGGGTGAGAACTGAGGCAGATGAAAATGGACCGTAGAACATATTGTATAGCAGCGAGTGAGAACAATTCATCCAGGGACGGAGCCACAAGAAGCGTGAGTCACTGAAACAAAAGACAGACCATCAGATTCCCGAGCAGAAAATCATATCTTTGGCAAGATGCACTCTGCCCTTTTTGCTGAAGAACCCCAGAAAATGAACATTAAATACATTTTACATCTTTTTAATGACAGGAGCCAACGGTGAAGACCTCACACAACATACTTTCGTACTGTGGATTATTTAAACATTACATTTCACCACCCCCCCCCCCCAAACATACATAAACATAAGCAAGACACACATGCACAGCAGAAACCATGAACTTGTGATGCACATGCAAACAGACACACAAACACGCGCTGCCTTCTCAAAGCTGGACCTTCAAACACAGATCTGTTCTGCTCAGTCTGCAGTAGTGCACTCATTACTGTAGCCTGTACATCAAAGCAGACGGACAAAATCTGATTATCGTAACAAGCTTGCAGCGGAGAGCGGGATGGCCACTCTTCTGATCACCGGCAAGTGCATGGAGACATATTTAAAGCTGCGCAGCAGAATGAAGTGATCTGCTTGGTGTTCCGCTAGACGTCTATAAAACACCAACTTCCCACTCAATAAAGGCAACAGCATTTTCTGTACTTAACTGAGATGCTTAAAGAAACGTACAGACAATAGCCGGCCCCTTTGGTCTCAAAGAATTTGGCCAAACATCAATTTCATTGTGAGATGGGACGTCGCGGAGCCATGACATTTCTGTGCCTTTGTTGTGCATGGAGATTCACCACCTCCGTTTCGCATGCCCTTTGTCGAACGGCATTGCAAAAATTGCCGGCCCTCCCCCGAGCCAAACGTGTGAGGTGTCGGCCGTCGGGACCGCCTACTCTCTTTGTCTTCCCCAGACGGGAGGCACCAGGGGCGTGACGTCAGAAACAACAGGTTCTGATTGGTCTGTGACAGCTTCCTGTAGGCCAGGGGTATAAAGATCTGTTCACATGTGGGGAAGGGTCACTTTCTTTCCCTGCTTTTCCGGTTTTCGAGTCTGCTCTCTCCCTCTCTCTCTCTTTTCATCTTGGTTTTCTCCGTAACATTCGTACCCCTTTTACTTACAATATTCATATGTAATTGCAATAATAATTCACTGGTGTTAATAAATTAGAAACTGTTCATCCTTTTAACCCCAATTGTGCCATGCCTCTTTCTGCCAGGTAACATCAAGTGAGAGTGGTTTGAATACAGTGCTTTTGTGTGTCGAAATTGAGTTTTTTACTCTGTTCTCTCACAGTTTTTACATCATTAAGAAAACATTAAATGGCGCTTATGGTGCTTATGATTTTCGGATCATAATGCATCCCAAATAGCAGGTGGAAATGAGGGAAAGCGTAAAAAAATACCATTTGAACAACTGTTAAGGCTTCATACACATTAAGAATTAATTTGTGAAAATATAAAAATCTAAAACCAACAATTGTGTTTGATTTGGTAGCATTTCGTGGACTGACTGTAATATTATAAGATCATTAGTGTAGTCTATGGGTTAACCATTGAGCCCATTCTCTACTGCCATCACCTCTGTGAGACCTTCCAAGGAAACTGTGGCCTGCACCCAAAGTAGATACACACAGTGACATGATGTCACTGACAGTGACAGAATGTGAAATGGTGCAAGAAGCAAAAATGTAACAAATTTTTATTCTTATTATTATATCATAGGTAACAAATAGAGTTTAAGATGTGCTGCATATAACTGTTTGTGGTATTTGATGCTTACATGATTAATGAAAACCTTATAAAAATAGTCTTAAAGCATTTTAAACAACGGCAGCAGTGCTGGCTAGCGGTTAAGGAAGCGGCCCCGTAATCAGAAGGTTGCTGGTTCGAATCCTGATCCGCCAAGATGCCACTGAGGTGCCACTGAGCAAAGCACCGTCCCCACACACTGCTCCCCGGGCACCTGTCATGGCTGCCCACTGCTCACCAAGAGTGATGGGATAAATGCAGAGGACAAATTTCACTGTGTGCTGTGCTGCTGTGTATCACATGTGACAATCACTTCACTTTTTTCTTCATATTTCATTCCACGTAATTTACAGGGAGCTGTCTATGGTGCTGATATTTTCATTATTCATCAAGTTTGAAAATGTCTTCCATAAGTCTGGTCTGTCATCTCAGCTCAACCATGTTTGCTGCAGACTAACTTTGCACATTAAGTTAGTGTTTGGACTAATTTTAAGTATACAGATTATCTACACCAAGGCAAGTGCAGCAGAGCAAAACAGGCAGAATTCATATGATATGACATGATCTTAATAACTCAGTATCATGGTGAAATGCACAAAATCCAAAATTCCATAAATCCTCTTCCTGTCAGTGTGCCTGTTACAGAGTGCAGCCTAGCAGCCTAGTGGGAAACACACCTTCCTATGAACCAGAAGACCACAAAGTCACAGGTTCAAACCCCACTTGCTATCATTGTGTCCCTGAGCAAAACACTGAACCCTGCTGAGTGTCTCCAGGGGGGGACTGTCCCTGTAACTACTGGTTGTAAGTCGCTCTGCATAAGGACGTCTGATAAATGCTGTAAATGTAAATGTCATTTCAAAAGGGTGCAGTCTTCTTTTGACCAAAGTATACTGAAAATCAATTTGTAATTAATGAGACATCAAGATTTTCCAGTCTTATCTGCAAATAGCTTAAAATGAATGACTTTGTTCAAATGAGGTGATTAAAATTGCATCATTCCCATTGAACCCATCCATTTAGTTGTGCTAATTAAAAATCTCAATTGTACCGAAAACTCGAAAGGGCCTTGCACAATGGCATGCGGTCACATGATGTACGGCCCTCGTTCCAACCTCCTTAAATTAAAACGCCAAGACAATTCCTCCTCCCTGCACAATTTCCATTTTGTTTCCATTCTCCATAGATAGTGTACTGTAGTAAAATACCGTGCAGTGACAGGTCGTGCACATGCCTGCTGAGCAGGTAGTATTTCTGTCCAGCCCGTATTACGTCTATACACGGGAGTAAAGTAGACATGGACATCTCGGTGAAAATATGACTTCATTACCAAGAATGTTGTGAATTTTGAAAGGTATGTTTACAACCAGTCAGATCAATTAAGTTGTCATCATCATTTAAACTGTCTAGGGTCACACGGTGGCATGGAGGTCAGCGACGTGGCGTCACACCTCCAAAGTTCTGGCTTTGACCTAAGTTTACATGCTATTCGCCCGCCCTGGGCGAGTCCCCACCTTGTGTCCAGTGTCCCAAGAGGAGTAATGATGGTGAACATGGGGTTAATGATGGTTAGTGAGTTAAACTGTCCAGGCGGTGTACAGGGAAATACAACTGAGCCTTTATCTGGAAGGCAGGAGGGAGAGATGATGCAGCAGGAAATGATTTGGGGGACATTCGAAGGAGGGCAGTTCCCAACCCAGGCTGCTGTATTTACTCTGAACATCGTGAGGACGGGATGGGGCAGGTGGGCTCTTCTCAGTCTCCATTCCGTTGTCTTGGCAATGAGCTGGTGTTGAGTGTCCATGAGAGATTCTCTGCCAACGTGGACTGCAAGGAACATTCTGAACCAGAAGACCACAAAGTCACAGGTTCAAACCCCACTTACTACTGATATCAAGGAAAACACTGCACTGCAAAAACGAATACATTATTTTACTAATACATTATCACGTAACAGTGATTTTTACATTTTTGTCTTGAAAGGAATACCGTTAACGGCTCATGGGTTAAACTAAAATTTATAGTAAAAGATTGTGAAAGAAAAAGTTCATTATTGTTTTATTACAGTTGTTAACTGCTGAACGGTTAAACATACCCTGATTCTTGCATTTATTGCAAATAAGACTGAAATGGCTCCAAAAATGGACTCAAATGGCTCCTGGAAATTTACATTTGCTACAAATGCTACATTTACTTCTGCATTTTTTCCATGTATTTCATGTAAAGAACACAGTGTGTCATCAAATGAATTGCTGAACCGAGGTCTGTGAGCTTCATCTCCATCACCTCCAACATCTGTGCATTACTAAACTCTTCTGATGCAGATTTTATAGATGGATAGATGACAGGAGTAACGCGTCATTTCGGACTGTCGTAAATATACTGTAGTTGGTCATCGAGCGAATGATCAATCAAACTTTTTTTCTCCCCTATTAGCTATTTATGACAACTGGTTGTCATGGTAATGGAATTACGCCGAGACTGTACGGAAGCGCGGACGGGACACGGCGGGGACCTTATATACCGCCGGGACGCGCGCTCCGGGACGCGCCATGGTGCGTCATGCAGGCGCTGGAGACGGTCGCCGCGCTCTCGGTGGCCGCGACCATCGCGGTGTCGCTGCCGTCCAACGTGCTGGTGCTGACGTGCTTCCTGTACAGCGCGGAGATCCGCCGCCAGGTGCCCGGCTTGTTCGTCCTCAACCTCACCTGCTGCAACCTGCTGCTCACCGTGGCCAACATGCCCCTCACCCTGGCGGGCATCGTCACCCGCGGCCGCCCGGGCGGCCACGCCTTCTGCCACGTCGCGGGCTTCCTGGACACCTTCCTCACCGCCAACTCCATGCTGAGCGTGGCCGCGCTCAGCGTGGACCGGTGGGTCGCGGTGGTCTTCCCGCTGAGCTACCACTCCCGGCTCCGGCGCCGGGACGCGGCGGCCGCGCTGGGCTACGCCTGGATCCACTCGCTGGCGTTCCCCGCCGTGGCGTCGTGCTACGCGTGGATCGGGTACCAGCCGGCGTACGCGTCGTGCACGCTGCGCGGCGTCCGGTCGCGGTACGCGGTCTACACGCTGCTGCTGCACGGCCTCACCTTCCTGCTGTCGCTGCTGGTGCTGTGCGCCACGTACCTGAAGGTGCTGAAGGTGGCGCGGTCCCACTGCAGACGCATCGACGTGATCACCATGCAGACGCTGGTGCTGCTGGTGGACATTCACCCGAGGTAACAAATAATAGGAGCAATAATCCTTCAAATGGCAACAAGTGGCATCAGCTTTATTAGGTTTTTTTTACAAGAACTGTGGAGAGAGAGAGATCTGCTGTTCTAGATGGAGAAAAACAAGACAGCAGAGTTCCTTTCTGTGTTGCATATCCTCTGGATCCTTAATTTGGATCATTCTAAATGAATCACAATCCACTCATGTGCTTATTCCTGTGGAGTCTGATTTTTATTGACCAGATCTCACTGATTCTGCGTGGTGGTCAGTAGCGTTAGTTACATGCTTTATTATTATTATTTCATATGGATGGTTTTTAAAAGCTTGAAAGCGTGACTGCACCTTTTTCCTGTTGAACAAATCGGACTAATTTAAAGGCACCTTATTTCATAGACTTCCCCTCTAAGAATGCTGGGTATCAATCTGAATGGTGTGATAAAAATAAATGAAAGTGAAGTGATTGTGAAGACTGCAGCACAACATACAATGAAATGTGTCCTCCGCTTTAAACCATCACCCTTGGTGAGCAGTGGGCAGCCATGACATGCGCCCGGTGAGCAGTGTGTGGGGACGGTGCCTTGCTCAGTGGCACCTCGGCAGATCGGGATTCGTACCGGCAACCTTCTGATTATGGGGCCGCTTCCTTAACCTATGCAATGCACTGTTTACTATAAATTGTGAATTTTAGCCATTGCACTTTGTGCCACTTTTACAACTGATCAATTCGAACTCTAGCCCAGTGCCAGAAGTTGCCCTCAGCGTGAAATGAGTAAATGGTGCTGTGATTAGTGTAAATGGTGCTGTGGCCAAGACGAAGCATGACAGTAGAAATTCTGTAAAATTACAGAATACTGCACGGTATAGATTTTGGTTTCATCAGATGTGTTCATTAGCAGAATACATCTGAAAAAAGTGGTCAGTACAGGCACACAGGAGTCTGGTCTGGAGTATTTAGAGTTGAAGAGTTTAATTGCAAAAGTTGCGGTAGAAAACCTCAAACCCGAAGCCCTGAAAATGAGTTTACTTTTTTTTTTACTTCTTTTTTTACTTTTGAGACTGGAACCTGCCGGTGAGGCACAAGCATAAAGGAGGTAGAGAATCCTGTGATCTAATAAATGAGAGCAAGATGGTTGGTGTGTGGTATGTCCTGCAGATGCCCTTCAGGGTTAGGAGCACGGGGTTGGGGGGGGGGCACAAATCTTCTCTATCCGTTGTGAAACCTTTCATGGATCCATAACTGGTTTGCTTTCATTTTGCAAGTGAATTTGCCTGTAGGGAGTTAAAAGGTAAACTTGTGTTATATCACATAGAACTAAATATAACTGATGATGTTACTTAGAAATTGAGCAGTATCTTATCCTTCTGTATTATCCCTGTAATATCTAAAATATCAATATTTACAAGGACGATTGCATGACCGGTTTGTCTTCTGTGGTTCCTTAGTGTGAGGCAGCGCTGCCTGGATGAGCAGAGGAGACGCAGGCAGAGGGCAACACGAAAGATCAGCACCTTCATCGGGACCTTTGTTGTCTGTTTCACACCGTACGTCGTGACCAGGTGAAGGATCGCGATGCAGAGAGCAAAGAAGCTTCTCACTGTTAGTTTTATTCCCTGTGACCTGTGCTTACGTGTGCTTCTGTCCCACCAGGGTGGTGCAGGTCTTTGTGGGAGGCTCCATAAGCCCCCACTGGGGAGTTCTGTGCAAGTGTCTGGCCTACAGCAAAGCCGCCTGTGACCCGTTCGTCTACTCGCTGCTTCGGCACCAGTACAGGAAGACCTGTCGTGACATGATGAACCGGCTGCTAAGGAGGAGCTCTCTGAACGCGTCGGGGCGCAGACCGGTGGACAGGAAGACACGGGACATTCAGAAAAACAGGCCGGAGAAAGAGACAATGAAGATAGAAACAAAGGCAGAGGGCACCAAAGATGAGGAGAGAAATGAAGTGTAGCAGTTCAAGTGACAATCTGCCCATAGCCCTAAAAATGCACAGGATTCAGGTTTTTAACATAATATGAAATGTGCTTTAGCTAAAATTCAAATTTTCTATTAGAGGACATAAGTGTCCTCTTATGATTGCCAGCAACCCACTGAAATCTTTCAATGCATCGTATTGCATTGAGCAGTACTGACCACTATAACATGTGAAATCTTGTGAGTATTCAATCCGCAACAAAGGTAATCACTGTCCAGAATCACATTATAACTGGGTCTACTTGTTTAAAGCTTAATAATGTGCATGTGATCTACTGTAGCTGACTTTATTTATGCGTACTGTAGCACTGAATTTATGCAGATGCTTCACATGTATATGTTAAATTTGTATAAAATACCGCACATAGTTGGCATGGTTACAAAATGTAAAAATATATTTTGAGTGCTAAGTTATTTTTTTCTTTTGTGTTTTGTTAGAAGTAATATGTGACTTGAAAGTGATGTGGTGGCTGTATAGTGAAAAAATAATGTTGATACATTTTTGTGCCTTTTAAAAAAAAAACCCAGAAATGATAAACTAATTGTTTGGTTTAACAAGAAGCCGAGGGAGTTATATGTTATGTAGCAAACAAAATGGCATATCAGCCCTGTCTAATGGAACCACAAATTTTGTCAAATGAGATGAAATACTCAGCAACAAAGGTGTAGATTATGCAGTGAGCTTATGCAGTGAAAACAATGTTGTTTCAACATGTGTATGTATGTATGTATGAGGGAGAGACAGATTAAAATGAAAAGTCATATTTCTAGGTAACATTGGGCAGGATCAACAGTGTCACATTTTCCTTTCTGACATCCCCCTATGGTTTTGGAAAAGATATAATATGTTACTCAAGGTAACCTCTGCTTAATGTTTAGTTACAATATATAGGTCTTTTTTGTATTGAAGCATGAAGCCTTAGATGAACAGAAATATATTTTTCTTACAGTACATTTTTGTTAAGATTTGAATACATGAATATCCAATTGTGATTCAAAATAAACAAAGGCATTGTAGAAACTTTTGCTAATGCAGAGTTGGGGTGGTAGCAGCCAACCAGAAGACACCAAAGTCACAGGTTCACACTCCACTTTTTGTCCCTGAGCAAGACCCTTGCTCCAGGTAATCTGTCACTGTCCAGTCTGTCCAGTTGTTCTAGGTAAGGGCATCTGAGTGAAAGTAGCCTAGTGTGTTAAATCACTTGCCTATGAACCAGAAGACCCCAAAGTCACAGGTTCAAACCCATTTACTATCATCTGAGAAATACACGTAACCCTTGAGTGTCTCCAGGGGGACAGTCCTTGTAAGTCTCTCTGGAAAAGGATGTCTGATAAATGCAATAAAGAAAAAGGAGTTATGTACATTTTACTTTATAAAATTTGTGACACATAACCATTGATCAATTGATATTTTTTTAAGAGAAAATTCCCTTTATGTCTGAATTGTTTTATGAGCACAGTCATTATAGAATGTGAGGGATATAATTATCTCCAGGAATTTATAACCCACACTCCCCACCCCCTCACAAGTATCTCCTTCCCACAATGGAGAGAGAAGGCAAATCAAGGTCTTGTGTAATTGTAGGGTCATGCCAAATATAAGAAAAGAGAAGTGAGGGAAATATAAACAAAGCCTCCACCCAAAAGCAGCGCCTACACCAACACACCCACTGCCAAACGTGAGACCAAACAGCAAAAACATTACAACCAAAGGGTCTTTCCAACGTTGGTCCTGGTCCTCATTGATCGGTTTGTGAATGCTGCCCTGGTTTGTTGACCCGCTCGGCCTGCCCACGGCCATCCAGATGGACAATGTAATCCTGCGTGAGGTGGTCCGCCACCACATTCTCCCCTGTGAGGGTCCAGTGCTGTGCCTGCACCACCACTGGATCTTACTGCAGCCAAGGGATTTATTAAGGTAAAACTGTGGAGTTTAATATAACAACTCTGTCTCTACACAAAAGCACTGTATTAAAACCACTCCAATCTGATGTTAGCTGGCAGAAAGGGGCATGGCACAATAGAGGTTAAAAGGATGAAAAGTTTCTCATTTATTAACACCAGTTGATTACAAGTCACTTGGTGCACGTTAATGCACAGCGTATGTTGCCAAAAAGTTCATTTTAACAGGGCCCTGACCATGGATGTCTAATCCCTGATTAGAGCCCTCATGTCAGGCTGCTTGGTGCAGGCTGCGGCCCCAGCTGCACCCAGCCGTGACAATGGCATAGAATTTAGAAACAAACAAAACATATCAGATGTATTGTGCTTTGTATTGTGCTTTTTGTATTACTTAAATTGACATAAAAAAGTAATTACAGGTAGATTTAAGTATTCATATAATACTTGAGACATAGATTCATATATTCATATATAATGTTCATCTAATTGTAATGTGATGTTATAACAATGCAGAATAACTATGCACTCACTTTCCACTACGGTCATGGTCAGTGGGCACAGAGAATAATTTCTTTCAAAGTTTTGTTGTTTTGCAACAAATCTGTTCATGAATGAACTTTTCTTTTACCAAAGCTGAACAAGAAACCTTATTTCATTTTCTTTATTCTTTTTCTTTTTTTTAGTGACCCTAGGTCTGCCCTCATCAGCTTCAGGTGAATAAGCTGAGAAACATAAAATGTCCCATGCCATCAAACCATGGCCATGTAGCTGATGAATCCTTCAGCTTTGACAAAGACCAGTTTCACTGTGACAAAGGGCTTAAAAATAGGATTCAGTTCAATGGAAATTAAAGATATGAGTCTACTGATATCGAGTCTGCAGTCTGTAATTGTTAATAATATTACTTATTGCTACTGACATATTCCAGCCTCTCCAAAGAACCAGGCAACAGAGATGCAGCCCTCAGAAGCAAAACATTTGGGGGCCCAATCCTCAGTCCCAGTCCTTGCTTTTTTGTAATGAAAGCATTGCAAATCCACATATAAGTGGCTTTTGATGCTAAAGTCTTAAATATCTGATTTGCTATTTCTGTGACAGGTCTGTCCAATATTATTTATGAAATAACTGCATATTGATATGCACCACAAATTGTTTAGGGGGGGTTCAACACAGAATCACAAATGTTCCTGCTTACAGCCATGTGCTTGGTGGCTGAAATAACCTGTACCCGAGTAAGGATTTTTTGGTTTCTTTTCTTTTTTTATTTTCTTTATGTTATTTATATAATTTCTGATACTGTTTTTTTGCTACCAAACACTTTTTGGGATTTGCCATCCTCTTTCTTTCTTTGTCCTCCAAAGGCCGTGACCCCAGATTTTTTTCTGGGTTTCACCCTACGTTTCATTGCATTCCATCCACATCCAAGACTATTGACACTCTATCCATTTCTACATTTGGTGGCAGCAGTGGGATCCAGTGACCTGCGGAGGTTGGCAGTTGAGGGCAAAAATGTCACGACAAGCCAGATATCAAGGCAGATCCGAGGGGAGCGGACAGAGATTTGGATGTTGTCCTCCTGGTGGATCAAGCACAGAGTGATGCTACGGACAGTCCGCAAACCACACACTCCAAGGATCGCATCTCCCGGCTGGAGTTGGCGATGACGTCCTTCCTGCTGGCCAAGCAGGCCAGAGATCATCGGTGGGAGCGAGAGGTGCAACAGCACGACCAGAGGTGGTGGGCCATGCAACATCAATTCCAAAAGCTACAGGCGTTGGTAGGTTGCCGGTTTGAATCCTGATCTGCCAAGGTGCCACGGAGGTGCCACCAAGCAAAGCACCGTCCCCACACACTGCACACCGTGTGCTGTGCTGTGTATCACAGTGACAATCACTTCACTTGTCTGGTCACCTAGTGCAGCAGAAGACCCTAGATAAGCTTGCCCAACGTTTTTACTGGCTGGGCATGTACTGGGAGCTAATGGCAAGATCTAGACAAGTCACCCACTATTCGCTTTAGGTTTTTTCCCATGTGGGAGTTTCCTGGGAGTTCATTACTGATCAGGGCACCAACTTCACCTCTAAATTTATGAAGCAGGTGTATTGACTGTTAGGTATTAGAGGTATTTGAACCACGCCCTACCACCTGCAGACTGATGGAATGGTTGAGCGCAATACGGAGGAAGTTTGTGAGTGATAAGGGACCGTTGGCTGCCTTACCTCCTTTTTGCCTACCGAGAGGTTCCCCAGTCCTTTACAGGCTTCTCTCCCTTTGAGCTGCTCAAAGGGGTCCCCATGATGTCCTTAGGGAGGCCTGGATGGGAGAAGGGGGGCCATCACCATCTAACATATAACATAAGTTATGTACTGAAGATGCGAGACAAGTTGGAGGAACTGAGCAGCCTAGCTTGGTTTTCATCTGGCTGCGCAGACATACTTGGCCAGTTTATGTGCAGTCGTCTCACATGCCTTTACAGCCAATCAATGCACACATACTACAGATCCCATAATGCAGTGCTTCAGTTACCTTGCTGAACGCAAATCATAAAAAAATTATGAAAAACTGAACAGCGGGCAAGGTTTCAAGATGGCAGCCGGATGTTTATAGTGGAAAGTACCCACAGGGGGGCGGTTTCCACTATATTCTGCTGCAAATATGAAGGTAAGAAGTTCTGTGACATTCTGTGGATTTTTTTTATTACATTTTTTGCCATAAAATGCCATTATGGCTGCTCACCAATAATGTCAGTCAGTCCACGACTTTTAATTAATGAAATACGGCTATATATTTAGCTGCCAAAAAATCGACCAAAGGGATTAAAGGCTTGAAGGTTTCTAACAGAAATGGAACAAGAATATTAAATCTGATGCTGTCACACACGCACAAGAAAACTTTACACTGGGCCAGGCACAAATTCACACATTACAAAAGAGCATTATGAATCATCAATCTAATTACAAGGTAAATAGCGCACAACTAGGCATGTTAGTGCTAATTTGTTAATGTACTGAAGGCAATTAAATGTGCTTCTGAATTTTGCTGATTGAGAGTCAAACCTCCAACACAGAGCAATGTGCCCAAAACAGCTCTGACTTGTTGAGTTGTGAGCTCCATTAGACCTTTGAAGGTGTGCTGTGGTATCTGGAGCCACTCCGTCAGTAGCAGTCCAGTAAATTGTGAATTGGTGCCTCAGTAGATCACCCTCACCTGCTAGATTAAACTGAGATATGGAGAATTGGGTGCCAAATTCAAACCTGTTTTCTTTAACCATTATTTCAGCGTGGAAGAGTGAATTATCCTTTAGAAGGATACAGCGGGAACAGCGTTTCTTGAAGGGG
Source organism: Denticeps clupeoides (assembly GCF_900700375.1). NCBI lineage: Eukaryota > Metazoa > Chordata > Actinopteri > Clupeiformes > Denticipitidae > Denticeps > Denticeps clupeoides. The sequence continues at coordinate 7,320,328 of NC_041714.1, forward strand.
TGTACTCGGTGAGCAACAATGTTTAAGTCTCTGGCATGAATCAAAGTAACATTCACAGGAATTCCGGACCAAGCAGAACAGAAGTCTCACACTGCCTCTACCAGCTTGCTTTCTTCCCAAAATGCTACAGCTCATCAGTGCTACAGCTCATCAGTTGGATACCACAAAAAAGTGAAAAGCAAAGTGAAGTGATTGTAAAACTCTGCAACACAGCACACGGTGCACAGAATGAAATGTGTCCTCTGCATTTAACCATCACCCTTGGTGAGCAGTGTGGGGACCCAGTGGGACCTCAGTCGGGATTCAAACCCTCAACCTTCTGATTACAGGTCTGTTTTCTACCCGCTAGGCCACCACTGCCCACAAGGTGACATTCAGACTGCTGGGAGTGCATAAGCCACTTCATACTAAGCCAATCATTCAGATGCTCAGATCCGTTGTGGTTTAGATTTTGCATGTTTCAACAACAACATCAAAATTTATATTGGGTTAACTGCTAGTGAAGGTCTTTCTAATTGTATTTTTCAAGACTATATCTGAATAATCCTTTGATAAGCGTGTTGAACAGTTGCTCATAGTAGGTAGCCATAGCAACAGTGATTTGCTTTCTTTTGTCTCTTTTGTGGCCTTATAGTAGGTTCAGCACAAGGAATGCATCCAGAGCATATCATAACCATGGACCACTTAATATAATATTCAGGCAGTGCTGAATATCAATTTTAAACCATGTATACCTACAAATAATTGCTGGTTTGATATACTCACTCACTCTCTTTCCATAACTGCTGGTTCAATCAATTTTTATTTGTACAGTTGTAAATTGGCACAAAGAGCCTCACATTAGAATAGTGCTCAAGACCTCTCGTGGAAGAGGCTTGGAAACATTTCCTGAAAATAGAAGAAACCTTGAAAGGAACCAAGGCTCAGCAAGGAGAACCCATCCTCCGCTGGTCAGCACTAGATTACACTGGGTTGTTCATTTAAATAACAATTAATACCAATTTCACTCTTAATTGAGTTCACTGAGTGAATCTGGCGTAAATTCCTTTGGACAGCAGAGGAAACCTGCACCAAGAAGTAGAAATCACAATGAGAAAATTTTTCATCTAACTTTCCATCCATAGTGTATAATTTTGGTTTTCATTTGATGACAATTTCACTTTCTTTCACGAAGCATTCCCACTTCTACTAATATGACAGAAACCAGATAACGATCTGACTCAATCATTTGCTGTAAATAGGCTTGTTTAATGGCTTTCAAATTGGCAAATGAGTCATGAGTTTATTAGTTTATTTTAATCTTCCACCTTCTTTCTTCGTGAGAGACGTGATTAACCCCGGACACACACTTTTCACGTATGTGGGGCTGTTTTGAATTTTTAGAGATGGTAAAATATGATCACGCTGGCCTTCCTCTTCTCATCATGAGGCAGAAGAAGAGAATTCGTCATGGCCGTTCTACCAAGCCTCACAACGCTGACTCCTCACTGCAGACGGAAGAGTTTCCATAGGGCAGATATTTAACAGTGGGTATCCCACATTACGCATAGTGATTAACCAATTAAACATGTAAACAGCATTAAGCCGGATGTGGGTGTAAAGGAACAGATGGGTAGAACCAAAATGAAAAATATTACAGGACACATTAGATAAAAAGAAAAAAGGATGAAGTCCGTGAGCCACATTTAAAATGAATTTTGAAGTGACTCATCGCATGTCCATAGCTGTGATGTTACAAGTGCACCGCCACGTCAAACACACAAGAACAGTCACCGAGCCTGGCCAATTATGTAGAAGAGCTTTAAATGGATCAAGATAAAACATATTAAGATAAAAGGATCAGATTTAAAGTAGCAGATGTTAACTGCAGGTGATTTCACACGTCAACTTCGATTCCTTGCAGCGTGGGCTTCTATAACTGAATACTTTAACCTCAGCAATGGCTTGTCAAGGTGACTGAGCATCAAACTCTATAAGAAGACATCTTTTTTTATGCCGTACAGTTCTGAATCAAGGAACCCACCACCCAGAAGTGTGAAAGCGGTAGCGTCAAGTGGTACAAAGTTAATAACCGCATGCAGGGCAGGGCTATACATTTCCTTTATCACTGACCATGGCAGCATTGTACCTTTTTTTTTTTTTTTTTTTTTTACCTCAGATATAAATATGGAAGCTGTGTGTTGTCTATTGCCTCAATAGTCAATAAGAAAATGCCAATTTTCCATACTGCTCACATTTGATGAGAGACTAGTAACAGTGCACTTTCTGCACTGTTCGCATTTACAGCGATGTGTTTAATTATGACGAGCTCCTCTGCGTCAGTTTACTGAAGGGAAATTATAATTATAAAGGAAGCAGACACTATGGCTGTTCTAGTTCTGTGTTCCCTCTGATTCATCATTCCAGAAGGTTCGAATAATGATGCCCATGCAGCTACAGACGTCACCGTCAAGATGTTCACAAACACCTGTTCTAAGGTGAATTTTACAGACGTGATTGGAAAATGCTCGATCTTGTTATTGTATCCAAAACATGCATATAGAGAGTTGGAAAGTTGAGAAAACGGGAAGTGTGAGACCTGTGTTGTCAGCTGTTACCCTAGAAATGGATTTCACAGTAAACACTGTAGACTGAAACGTGACAGCCTGCCATGCAAAGTAACAGTAACCAATGAGAGGCAGCTCCAGATTCATTCTTTTGACTGTGTGATTGAATTTGCACATGTCAGAATGAAACTGATTACTATAAAACTACATTGAGCTTTGTGTTTTTCCCTTTTAGACCCAAAATTGTCTTCATTGCTAGAGGAGATTGCAAAGAACTAATAAAATCAAGTTTCTACTTGAACATATGCAGTATGAACAAAAATTGTGCATATTTTGCAGAGTAGTTTTAAGATTTACACATACTGTGCCAAAGAAAGTAAATGCCGAAGAAACTAGTACAGAATTAATTTAATGTTCAGTATTTTATGAAGTGAACTGGTTGGCCAATGGAGTGTAATTATTGTAGAAAAAAGATATGCATGTATTACAAATAAAATTGTGTGTATTCACAAAAGACGCATTTTGAGATTGACAGGAAAGTAATTACACACTCATTCAGCTGAGAGAGATGTTTAAACATGTAAGAGAGATGTAGACACATGTAAGCATTTTCAAATGATAAGATACCATAGTGCCTTCAAGCAAAACCATTGTTTTTAGACGCGATCGGGTCTGGGTGTCTTCCTCTTTGATAGTCCATGTTTTTAGAAACCAGAGAACATGTCATGTGAAGGGTGCCTTTGTGATGATGCCTGTAGCTGAGGATCAAAGTTGATCTTAATTACTGTGTGGGGTGCTTTGGGAGTCTTTGATGGCCTGTGCTCTGCTTTAAAGCTCTGGGATCCTGTAACCATATTAGATCATGGTTTGGCAACTGTCAGTGCGGTTTAGAATATAAGCCTTCACAGAGTATTAAAAAGTGAAATGTGTGATCGTTAGTATTGAATAATTACTTGACTCTGATCATCTAACGCAGGATATGTTTCTACAAATGTCAAATTTCATCAATATATGTGAAGTTCTTTAGAGAAATCACAGATCTTGTTCTGTTACACTGACTGCAAAGCCCCATGGAGAAAGCAGCCACAGCATTGTACATTTTTATTATTGGGTGATAGTCTGGCAAAATGACAAAGACAATGCCACTCCTTTATAAACAACCGGGTGCAAAAGAGAGTGTGATGCTGGTCACCAGGTGGCACAAATGGACTGCGGGTCCATTTGACCCACAGGTGCCCCTGTCTTAGTTGGGGTGATTATACCCACTATTTTAAGTTGTGTTTGGCCTCACTTCCCAGTCCTTCATTGAACCACTTTAAGCTGATTAGTTTCTGTTGTTTTTATGTTTGGCCATTGCGGCAGGTTATTTTTGTATTTACCATCACTATATTTCACATGTTCCATTATTGTGCCTCCTGTCTCACCCCATTTGGCATGGTAGACAGCAAAAGGGCACTTAAAAGGACGTGCAGTCATCTCAGCCCACATAAAGCATTCTTCCAGAGAACAGATCAAATACAATTCTCTGACCCAGATACGTCAGAACAATCTGATGTGGCAATCACGTTATCACACTGAAGAACCTGGAATGGAATGGAGGATGGAATGCCAGGTTCATTGGACAGTGAGGGGATTACTATTGGAGGACATGAGAGAGGGACAACGACTGTATGTAGCTGAGCTGAGAAAGATAGAGAGGAGCAAGGTGACAAGCAAAATCTGTTGGACTGGTAACCAATGCAGTTCTGGTATTGCACCTCGAACCGCTGAGTGAAGGGAGACACCGTATGCTCTCATCCCCGGTCTGATTTCTAGTTATAGTTGTGGTAATTGTCGTGGTCAGGGTCGGTATGACTCTGGGTCTTGTCTTGGTGTGTGTGTGTGTTCAAGATTTTGAGTGTTGTGTTGTTTTTGCAAGTGGTGTGAGTGTTTCTCCATTTCCACTTCCCCAGTCCCAAAGGAGAGCCCTATATATTTGTTTGTCCAGTTTAAAGAACAATAAACTGTATAAATGTCGGGCCTGGGTCCTCCCTATTCTAGTGTTACAAGAACCACAAACTGCAGACTGAAGGTCATTAACTACAAAACTACTAAAGTGCAATTGTGTTCTTGAAACAATTTACTGTGTACATTCAATTTTATGTTGGCTGATCAAGAGTGAAAGTGAAGTGAAAGTAACTTTCATAGAATGAAATTGTTGCTTTTTTATAATCAGCAGGAACAAGATATTAGACATTTTGTCATGTGCTGATGGCTATGCATTGTGGTGCTGTTCAGTAGGTGGCTGGAGCAATTTATTCATCAGCAGCACACTGCACTGTTCTTTTAACGGCATATGCCACAGTGATGAGGGACAGGCTTTACTAACCTATAATTTCTTTTGCATTTTTACAGCTGGACCAGCATACTTGCTATTATTTGTGCCTTGAAGTGAGTTTCACATCAATAGTGGTACAAATCCATGGTTAGTGACGTTTAATATATGAGGCTTTACAATGTTGTAGAGATTATTGATTTAGGAAACAATAGTGCTCAAATGCCATTCCGGAAATGGCAAACAATCCGTTCAAGGTCCAATAACTCATTTGCAGTATATCACTCCCATGTTAGTAGTGCCATTAGGGAAAGGAAAAGACTTCCTCAATATGGATGAAATCAGTCAGGTCCACTTTAAATACAGCAGACATTGTCAGGTTGACCTCAGATTCAGCTTTCTTAGCTCAGGAGGGTTGTGAACCTGTGAAAGTAGCTTAGAACCTATTTGCAAATCACATAAAATGTGACAAGCAAATGAAACACAGGGCTTCACAGTGAAAGATCATAACAGGGCAGGAGCTCTAACAGCATCACCATCTCGCTGCTGTCAGAGAGGCCAGCCTATCAACAGCTGCCTTTCACAAACTGGATGGCAAAAAAAAACATCAACAACCCTGGAAGAAGAATCATTCAGATAAATCTACTATGCTCAGCTGCATTTACATCCTCTTTTTAAATTTTACTTATTTTTTTATATATGTATAAACTGCACAATTTAAGAATGGGGTTCAGTCAAGTTGTAGGATTTCTGGCTACATCTGGCTACAAGATGCATTTTAACTAATGCTAAAGTGTATTTATAGAATCAGCATCATCTCATCAATCTGTTCATATTCTGTGACTCCAGAAATAAACATCTGCACCTGCACTTGTTTTTCTTTTTTCTGTCCATCGTTTCTGAGCAGAATGAAGATTCCACAGTAGTTTGTCAGGAAATGGTATGAAAATAGCAGTTCTTGTGGAACTTATCAGCAATCTAATAAAATACTGATTTACTCATTTAGTAAGTAAGAATTAAAGAATTTTAATTACAAAAAAAGCTTTTTATTTCTAAAAGAGCAGAAAAAAGAGCTGGGTCGTAGGGGTTTCAAAATTCCTTCCTTGCTACACTAAGATCCAGAAGGTATGAGACTGATTCTACTTCTAGTATATTTATTAGTGGATTTCCAAATTGTTGTCAAAGTAGCCAGCGGCCAGGTTTGAAATTGGTCCATAATTGTATAAAATGGGATTTATGAGGTCTGTCTTCATTCAAACACTATGGTTGTTCTATTTTCCCCAAAACTTTTTGAATGGCATCAACAAAAATTCTCTTGATGAGATGATAGTTTGAATTTTAACAAATACAAAATATGTCTGAAATTATCAGTCAATGCCTTTTTCCTGTAGACTATGAAAAGAAATAATTGTTTCCAAGCAATAAATTAGTTTATTGATGCTGAACAGGTTTATTTGCATGCAGAGCAGGTAACTGGCAACTTAGTAGTCACTTGAGACACACATGGACATACATTTGCTTGCCACGCCCGATTTGACTCTGGGGAAAAAACTTCAGGGATTTAATAACACGTGGTACATAGCACAAGACAGAAATAATGTGCAGACCAGAAACATACAAGGACATTTATAACATACTACATGTGACCGATAGTCAAGAGTCTACAAAAACAGCATTACACATGTGGGAGGGTGGAAAGACCCCCTAAACCGCTCAGTAGAGCTCAATAATCATCCAGTCAATAGAATGTATGCTGCTGTTATATATAATAATATATAATTATTATATATACAAAGGGTGGCAGTAGCCTAGTGGGTAACACACTTGCCTATGACCCAGAAGACCCAGGTTCAAATCCCGTTTACTACCATTGTGTCCCTGAACAAGACACCTAACCCTGAGTTGCTCCAGGGGGACTGTCCCTGTAACTACTGTAAGTTGCTCTGGATAAGGGCATCTCATAAATGCCATAAGTGTAATTATAAAATACAAATCTATGAAGCATTTGGCAGAAATTGTAATATAATTATAAATGCATCTGTGGCATAGTAGAGTAGATTTTAGGGTTGCATTGTATGTGGGAATGAATTTTCCACAACCCCAGTTAAGAATATCTCAGTGTGATTTAATATGACACAACACACATAAATCTGACTCGTGGCTCAAACCAATTTTTTTTGCAGCCCACTATTTTCTAGCTACTGCAACAGGGGAGAGTACGTTGTAAATGTTTGGCTGTGCCAACCCCATATTTCTGAGGCCAGAGAAAAAAATGATTCAGGGTGTTCCTGCTTTGTGTCAAAAGCTAAGCAGAGCCTCAGCAGAATAAACTACTATCTAAACTACTGAAGCAACACCTTTAAAATAATGGATAAATACTTATATAGTGGATGGGGCTCTTTGGGCTGAAGAAACAGTCGAAGTACCTCGGCTCATAAGACTGCTGGTAGTGAGAAAAACTGATTTATATTGTCAATTACTTCGAAAGTGAGAAATTGCTTCTAGTATAGGCACGATAGAGCAAGACCAACAGAGTAGATAGTTGTGGTCATACAATCAATATTTATCAATGCTGGTGATAATAGACACTTTAAAAACCTTGCTGAAAGCCTCAGATTTGTCCTCCATGCGAAAATATTTAATAATAACAATCTGCCTATTTAAGCCACATACATTTTTTTTGTGTGCAGCCTGTTCACAACACGCTCGTAGGGTTAAAAACAGGCTCACACACACGTTTAAAGGTCATGTTACTTTGCTTGCCTCTGCTTTTGTTGGCAGTTTGTATCCGAGCAGAATAATGCGCTTGAAACCTTATGAAATGTTGCGAGACCAACACACTTTCACTGACACGCACGGGCTGACCGATAATAAACTGCAGCGGACTGTACGGACAGCAGAAAGGATCACCGGTGGCCCCCTGCCCTCCATCCAGGACCTCTCCCTCTCCAGATCCAGGAAAAGGGCAGGGAAAAATCATCTCAGACCCCTCACACCCTGGTCACAGGCTCTTTGACCTGCTGCCCTCTGGCAGACGTTACAGAAGCCTGCAGACCAGGACCAGCCGACACAGGAACAGTTTCTTCCCCCTCGCCATCTCCCTCCTAAACAGCTGATACTGTAAATCACCTTCAACACGGCACACTGCACTTTATGTTCACTTTGTATATAGGATTTCGGGGTTTTTTGCCTATTTATTTCAGTAGATATAGTTATTTCTAAACAGCACAAACAAATTCCACAACAAATTGTACAATAACACTTACACACATCCTTGCCCACTGTTGTTGTTTGTTGTTGTTGTTTTTTCCTAAATTGTACTTGAGAGACACCATCTACCGGAATCAAATTCCTTGTATGTGCTTGCACTTACTTGGCCAATAAACACCATTCTGATTCTGAACATAGTCCAGGACATCACTGCGGTTTCCATACCAACCACAAACCCATGGTTGGGTTGTTTAATCCCTCCGCATTTAGTGAGGCATTTCTGCATTTCATTGACATCTAGATGAAAGAAGAAGAACAGAAACAAGATGTCTGTATAACACTCAGCCCACACACACACACACACACACTCATTAGCTCAATCCGCTGTTATATGCTTGTTTCAGTTCACCTCCGGTTATATTGATGTGATTATTCATGAGCACATTACAGTGATCTCCCTTTTAAATGTTTCTCCTTTTCTTTTCCTTTCTATGGCACTGAAAAATGTGGGGAGGAGGGGGGGCTTCAAAGTGTGACCCCTGGTCCACCCCTGTGTCTCTTGCCCATATCTCACGGTTAATTGGACCAGCTCTTCGCCGAGTCTTAAGATGTGGATCAAAACCACACAGTGCTTTCATGTCTGACAGTTCTTACAGCACATGGCTGTCTTGTAGTTTTGTCATCCTCATATTGTGAGATTATTAATATTATTATTGCTAAATATTAAAATTAGGACATTGTTTTGGCTCTTTTGGACTTTTCTTCAGCAGGAGGATGTGTGTCTACAGCTGCTAAAGACAATGATCAACAGATTGTGACTTTGCTGGTTGGTTGTCAATTTAGCATATTTAAATTATTACTAATAAAAATGTTTTCACGATGTTTCAAATGTTTAAACAGCCATGACATTCGCGCATGTGAAAGGTTTCACAATGATATGATTTCGCCTACAAAGTATTAAACTATGGATTTGCTGCCCCCTTCTGTTCTGCAGAACATAAGAATCAATCCATACAACACCATTTTGTCACAAATAGCATGTGGAGCAGCGTAGCGTTATTTTGTCACATCATAAACCAGTCATTTATTTATGCCTAATTACAACTGAAACTGTGTGTACTACACAATCCCAGTAGACAATTGCACAGCAGAGTATCAAACACGCTACTCAATGCCAGGGTTTATGATGTAAAAAATAAACCACAGTAAATCATTACAAACTTCATTACCTGCTTTTAATGTTATGCCATAACAGTTTGATTACTAGACTATTATTAATTTATTAAAGTAATACTGAATCCCAGACATAAATACAGGTCAGGGGTGACCTGACGAATGCCGTACACACTGTGACAGATTTGGAACGACTTTTCTGAAATTATTAATTTATTTACATAAAAAAAATGCTGTTTCAACAAGGATGTGTTCACTTTTATATCCAATGTAGAGTCAGAGTTCCATCATTCATCCCACTTCTGACACAACATTTGGGGCAGTGGTGGCCTAGCGGTTAAGGAAGCGGCCCCGTAATCAGAAGGTTGCCGGTTCGAATCCCGATCCGCCAAGGTACCACTGAGGTGCCACTGAGCAAAGCACCGTCCTCACACACTGCTCCCCGGGCGCCTGTCATGGCTGCCCACTGCTCACTCAGGGTGATGGGATAAATGCAGAGGACAAATTTCACTGTGTGCACTGTGTGCTGTGCTGCTGTGTAGCACATGTGACAATCACTTCACTTTAAACTTTAAACATTCAAAGTATGGGCGTGGCTGTATTTTCAGCTTTAGTACCTACATTTAACAATTTCTTCATTTAGCTAATATTAATTAGGTCCCTCTAGGCACTATTTACAGGGACAATCCATGTTTCCTGTAGCAGAGGGTTACAGGACTGGCACACAATGCTTGCTTGACAGGTATGTCAGCTTTCCACTATGCAACTTCACGCATTGACTGCACAGTCTTGACCCTGTCTTGAATAGCACCACTTCTTAACTAACTGTAATTGTGTTCGAATAGTAGAATGTCTTCTATTTTTCAAAAAATTATTTGTTAAGACGTGTTTATAGGTGTACATGTATGCCACATATAGGCAATATACAAAATTATTACCATTTGGAAATTACATTTTTTAAACAAAATACTTTATTTTTGTAACGTGCAGATGTCCAACCTGCTATGGAAACAATTCCAGAACATTTTGTCCATGTGACCACATGTGAACAGCTGGAACATGTCTACCTATCCCCATGGTCATAAGTTCAGTGTAAGAGTGTGCTGTACAGAATAAGTCCTGTTCATGGACAGGCCCTCAGAAGTGTGTTCATTTCTCAAGTCCACAGGAAGGCTTTGTCTTGTACCACTTTGGCTAATCTCTGGTTGAAAGGATGGTAAAAGTATTTGAGAAGATCCCTTGTTATGGGCAACATTGGCCCCAGGTTTCGGTCTGCTGGCCTTCTGGTGTTGGATGCCGGGCTTTTAGTGATCTCAGCCTCCTTCTCTACCGATAAGGCTCCTGTAGGTCAAATACAAACACACACACAAACACCACCAGAAATTATAAGTGGAGGTGGTATCATCACAGATGCTAAAACTAGTCAAAATACAGAAGATAAAGAATAACTCAGTCAAAAGGGTAACAAATGGTAATAAGATAAAGTAAGGAGCCAAAAATAAAGGGACTTAACTGACAGTATTACAGAAACAAAACATTCAGTGATCTGAAAGCTGATATGAAGGTGATACGAAGCTGATATGCCATCTAGAGTGTTACACTGCCCTGTTGAGCCTGTTCTGAGGAAGAATATGGGATACGTAAATCTGAGAAGTACGGAAGTATCTTCTGGTTTAATAGTTCCGGATAACAGGGCAAAAATCACTTAGGAGGAAGTAAATAAAAAGAGAAGCGCTTGCCTAATTTGAGAAAGTCGAAGACTTTGTGCATTGTGACCTTGCAGTTGGTGGCATGATCTTCCAGACGAAGCACTAAAATCTGCTCCTTGCTGAAGACAGTCAGCCAGTCCAGTATGTAAATGACGTAAAGGCCAACTTGTAGTCTGACCTGAACAAGAAAGATGGAAAGCATCGGGTGCTCTTAATTTATGCAAAAAAAACAAACACGGCCATTCTTACAAATCCTGCAAGGTATTGTGTATTCAGTCCATCTTACTGTAGTTATTATACATAAACTTTTTCTTTTAAGACATTGAATCTGCTTCACATAGTAATTGACAAATTCACTATCCAGAATTATTTCACTCACACACTCACATCACCTATGAACAATTCAGGGCCACCAGTTGACCTAGTGTACAGGCCTTTGGATGGCAAACTGCACACACAAGGTCCAAGCCAAGAGTCAAACTCCCCAACTTGGAGGTGTGAGGCAACATCACTAACTGCCACGCCACCATAAATATTTAAAAATAAACATAAAGACAATAAGATAAAGCACAGCTTTTTTCAATTTATTAACAGACTTTTTATTTGCAAGCAGAGTGACAGCATTTTTTTTTTTGCCTAACCGTGCTTATAATTACTTACAGTAAGTTGTTTGCATGAACCAAAATATTTCATGACCAAATTCCTCTTCTTGATAGTATTCTTTTTTTATTATTATTATTATTTCCATAGATGCAATTTCACGTTTGTTTGTTTTTTTAATGGAACACTTGCATTCTTTTGGTATGCACACAGGGCGGCGCCTTGCTATGATGGAAAGGTTTTTTTTTTTTTTTTTTTTTTAACAATGCACTTTTGTCCAGCAGATGGCGCCAAAAACACGTTTAGATGTTTGCATTTCTCACTGTATGTACGCATTTCTCAATATATGTTTTGTGACTGTACACTTGCATGTTTCCCCTTGTGTGTGAGGGCGAGCGTTGACACTTCTGGAACTCAGGCCTCAAGACAGCGCAAAAGTAATCTGGAGCCACTACAGAGCCACAGCTGTAAGCACTCCACCGAAAGGCTTTGGACACCGTGGTAATGTAACTCTGAAAATCCTGCTCATCTAATCTACAGCGCCTGGCTGGGCATCTGAAGTCAGCGATGGTTAAAGTAGGGAAAACAATGGAGCATAATTAGGCCTCGTAGTTCCAGATACAGAACAGCTAACATCTGGTCATTAGACGTCTCCTCCCCCATGAAATTCATTTGACATCATCCAGTGAGGCTTAGATAAACCCCCTGTAAGTTCCATTAAAGGACAACACTTTCCCACCGTTCACTGCTGTTTCTTTTTTTTTTTTTAATTAGGTGATATTAATGGACGCGTCACAGGCCGTGATTTCTTGGAAGCGGAGCAACGGTCTTCTGGTCACCGGCCTCAGCCATGTTATTCCGCCGTCCCATTACAGCACTCGCTTCCATTCCTTTAGCGCCGGAGCAGCTATCAGTTCCTCTTAATTGTTTTACATTTTTGTGCGTCTTGAGAGTTAGTGTTGCACTAACAGGAGACATTGTTTCTCCATGATGAAAGTGCGTCTGCTGGCTCTCGGGGCAATTGAAGAATTTGGCTTTAACGTAGCCAGACACAGATGTTGGTGAAGGGTGAAGCAGCTAGACTGTGGCACTCACAGGCATGGCCATGTTGAGCGTGGTGTTGTAGACGCAGGAGCGCATGGAGCTGGCGGACACGCAGGACTCAAACAACTGCAGAGACTCGGACACCCTTTGGTGGAAGTCCTCAGCTGACTTGTTGGCCAAGCCGAAGTACAGGTAGTCTGAGTAGAGTCTGGAGGGAAACAAAACCACAGGCTAGACATGAGCCAGTCTTTTCATATTGACCTTAATCTGGCTGCAGATGTCATTTGTATTTTTATGTCGCTCAGGTACACCATAAAAATAAAAAAAACTGAAAGTCTTTATTATTTGATCTTTTTTTAATCCACGAGAGACATGATTTCACCCAACAAGAACTGAGTGATTCAGACATCAAACTTCGTAGCGAGACGCTGATTCATAGTGAGCAGGAAAAGTCGCAGCCACACAGAGAAGCTGGGTCATTATTTTTGTCCGCATGCATGGGTTGCATGGGTTATTTTTTTTGTGCATGGTCATGTTTGCTGACTTGTTCGTTGTGGCTGTGCTCCTTTTCGTTGGTTTCTTGTGTAATTCTTTTTCTTTAGGAAAGCCTGTTAGGAGCAAGACTACCGAATACTTTTGCAGAGTATGGCGTATCAGAGCTGCACTATCAAATGATGAAAGTGGTAGAAGCAGAAGCAGCTGATGCATTTTGATGTCACTGATGTAACATCGAACAAAGGACAACTTTTTCTAGCATGGATAATAATAAAAAAATAAAGGTTTATCAGTAAGCAATGAATTAAAAGGGCATCAACTAAAAATCCATATATTGCTGTTTTATGATATCCCAACAAAAAAAACAACATCACCTACCTCTCCACAGGGTCTCTGAGCATTACGATAAATTTGGCATGTGGCTGGACAGCGTGGATGAAGTCCTGCACCAGGAAGGGTGGCTCCTCTTGTGTTCCATTGTCATAGAAATAAACCCAGGCATTGTTGTCCCACATGGTGGATGCGCTAGCTTCACCTGACCATAAAATACAAAGACTTCATATTATATATATTATCTAACATATGTGTTACTGTAACCGAATGTATGATCATTATACTTAAGACTTTAGAAGATGGACATTGCATCCATTTCATCATTTTTGAGCAAGCAATGCCCCTAGATAACCAATTAGATGCTCTTTTGATCTAGCCTGTCAAAAACCTACAACTGACCCCAACCTTATGTGTTCTAACATGGATTTTGAGACTGATTGAAGTTAAGGGTTTTTCACAAAGTAGAGCTAACGAACCAAAGTCATTGTTATTTTTTCACTCCAGACGCACATAACAAAACCACAACACAGAATGTAGGACATGCCCAAAGAGCCCATTTTATGTTGGGATTCACATTTTAACACTGCATTAAAAATGTGTGATTTAGCATATATACAAACTCTCTAGATAGGTTAATGGTTCAAAAGCATCAGTTTATTTAAATGACGGTTGTTTACCAATTACAATGTTCCGCTTGCTACGCCCTTTTGATCTGTTGCTGAGGGCGTGGTCCTGAATCTGATAAGCAGCCAGGTCAAGCAGGTCCAGATAATCCTTTACAGGGTAGCGAGCATGAAAGCCTTCACTTAGCCTGATTATACCTGGACCAGTGAGAGAGCATGTGTTAAGAGCACACAACTTTGCATACAGTCCACAATAACCCTCTACCTCATATATCCGCTACCCAATGACATATGAATTTATTGTTCATGTTGAACATTTCTTGCCTTTTTTTTTTTAACTTGCACTTCACTTCATTTTATGTGATTCAAGCAATTGGGCACAGTTAAAGTTGCACAGTGCAATATGAGCAGTTCAGATTACATTTCACTGCATGTTGTATAACTACAGTGGGTGCGGAACGTATTCAGACCCCTTTAAATTTGTCCCTTTTTGTTATATTGTAGCCATTTGCTAAAATTATTTCCCCCCCATGAACACCACCCCATATTGACAGAAAAACACAGAATTGTTGACCTTTTTGCTGATTTATTAACAAAGAAAAAAACTGAAATATCACATGGTCCTAAGAATTCAGACCCTTTGCTCAGTATTTAGTAGAAGCACCCCTTTTGATCTAATACAGCCATGAGTCTTTCACACTTGGATTTGGGGAGCCCCTCCAGTTTTATCAGGTTGGATGGTAAACGTTGGTGGACAGCCATTTTTAGGTCTCTCCAGAGATGTTCAATTGGTATTAAGTCAGGGCCCTGGCTGAGCCATTCAAGAACAGTGACAGAGTTGTTGTGAAGCCACTCCTTCGTTATTTTAGCAGTGTGTTAGGGTCATTGTCTTGTTGGAAGGTAAACCTTCAGCACAGTCTGAGCGTCACAGAAAGGGGTCTGAATATTTAGGACCATGTGATATTTCAGTTTTTCTTTGTTAATAAATCTGCAGAAATGTCAACAATTCTGCTTTTTTTCTGACAATATGGGGTGCTGTGTGTACATTAATAAGGAAAAAAACTACTTAAATGATTTTAGCAAATGGTTGCAACATAACAAAGAGTGAAAAATGTAAGGGGGTCTGAACACTTTCTGTACCCACTGTATGTATGTGAAAAATAAACTGAACTTGAATTTGAACTTGAACCTGCAGGAAATCACTTAAACTACATTCAAAACCAAAACCCAGGTTTAATGGCCTATAAAATGTAAAATTCAGTACAAAATTACAAAATAAATTTTTTACTTGACAGATGTTTGTTTTTCAGTTGAACTGTACAGATTGCATTGTGCTCCCACTTTCCTTTACATTACAACCTGGCATTTTAAAAGCTGTGTGTACGCTTTTAAGAGCCACTGTATGACATTTACATTTACGGCATTTGGCAGACGCCCTTATCCAGAGCGACTTACAACGTGAGAGCATGAGAGCATTTCTTGAATAAAAGTATGCGATTCAACATATTATCTATTCTGACAAGCAAGCACAGTGACGTTTTTCACTTCAGTGTACATCTAATGCAATTTGATGAGCGCCACACCAAACAAAAAGCAATTTGCTTCAATGTTGGAACACATAAAATGTCATTACCCCACTGTCACATTCCACTCATACCAAGTTCAAGAGCATAGCAACAAAGCAATTTTAGGGCAATTTATCCGCACTGAATCAAACTTTCCATGTGTGTCTGAAAAAAAAAAAATCTGAAGAACAGCGCGCCGAAAAGCATTTAGAATACTCTCTGGAATGTAAACAGACCTTGTGTGTTTGAGTGCAGCAGAAATATTAGCACCCCAATGAGGTTCTATTATATAACCGACGAGTTTAGAGCTGCTGGTGTCAATGACCATAAATAGGCGCGAGGTGTGGAGTGTCAGGCTGCACATGTCAATGTGCCTCTAATGGCACAGACCACCAGAAGCTTGCATGTCTATTCATACAGACAGAGAGAAGTGAAACAGCGTGCGTGCTGGAGTCAAGCCCCAAAGACGATTTATCTGATGATTGCATCAATAAGAGAGCACGTTCTATAAATACAAATGGTGTCTCTTATCAATTCAAACAGACAGAGACCTGAATGTGAACAAAAAAGATTCTGGGGCCCAGGCCAGCACAGCTGTGTGTGGACAAAGTCGTCCAGGCTCCCCGCTTAGAAACGTACAGACTTTATTCACAGAAGCCAAGCACAGTGCAGCGCAGCAGTGTTACGCTACTTCAAGTCCCGGGAGGCAACTACACCATCACAGATTTGATCACAGAGCAAAGAGCAAACAGACTATTTGTGCTATTCCTCCATATTTCCCAGAGAGTATGTAATGTGACATGCACGGAAGCGTCCGTGCCAGATAAAGTGACTCAGATCCCATCGCAGGTGGGCAGGAGGATATTAAAACAATGCCTGAGGATTATTACCAGAGGAAAACAATTTCTTCTTGGGTCTTAGGACAAATCAGTACCAAAAGAACTCAATTTGCTCACATGTCCAAGGATGTGTTTTCTTTTTTTTTTTTTTTTTTATAAATTGTTTCTTTTTATTAACAGACTCCTGGAATTCCCCTCAAACTCATTTTATATCATTGTTTTTGATTGTGAAAGATGATCCTTGCATTCTACAATGAACAGGACATATTAAAAAATACAGAGCAAATTAAACAAAATATAAATATGATCTTAATATGAACAATCAACATATTTAAGTCGTTTTTGCCACACATTTACACCAGAATATCAGCAACATGACCCTCACGCCTGAAGTAAATTACATCTTTGGTTCTCACACTGGTGGTACTCAGGCTCCCTCGTGTGGCACGCTAAATGCAAATGGTTAAATGCTGTGAAATTATTATTCTCATTATCCTCAAATACAGTTAATATCCTCTTTTGTCATGTGTGACAGTGGATGGACAGTCAATAGAGGCAAATATTACCAGAGGCGGTACTCATTATGAAAATTTCAGTCTAAATGATGCCAGTGCCATTTCTTACCAAACCTTTTCCTGGTCCACCAGTGAGGCTCCTTCATGGCAGTGAAGCGCACATCTGGATGGTGCCTCAGCCGATCATACAAGTCTGTAGTGCCACATTTTGGCTGGCCCATGATGTAGAAGTAGGGGAGACAGCGCAGCCGGTACCGTTTATCCCCCTGATTGTACAGATGTTCTTGAAAGGTTTTCCTTAGGTACGAATAGACGGCCTGAAAGCGGCGTGAGTACAGGGCATACACATTCGTCCCATACGGGTCAACTGTTGAATTTCCCGAGTGTTCTTCATACCAGCACGGGTTTTTGATGGTGCTGAGGAACTTCCGTGGAATTGCAGAAAAGATCTATAACACATAATTATCATTTTCATGGTTCAATTACAATTGTAAGAACCTTGATACAAAACTGCTTAACTTACATGTGGTTCGTTCCCGAGCAGATCTTTGATATCAGGCACTTTTCGATTATTGAACTCCACTTTGGCCACTATGTTTTTCACAACCTGTTTAAGAGTGGCAAGGTCCTTGGCAAAGGAGAGATTCAATCCAGTGGTCCTTTCACCCGATGGTATGAGCAGGAGGCGCTTCTTATCACCGCTCAGCACGTATGATGCCGTGATAAGGAAGGCAACGGTCAGTCCAAATAACACACCGTAGAGTTTGACCTTTTTGAGACCTCCAGGCCACCATTGTCCCTTCTTTACATCCAACACAGCCAGGCGGCTCATGGACCAGTCTACCAGACTCACCAGACTCTGCCTTCTTTTGTAGTCCTCTGCCTGCACAAAGAGGCTGAGACCATGTTTGTAGTCCATTGGACAAATGTCGGTGGTAGGAGTTATTTATACTTCATTAAGCTTCTTGTACACCCAGATAGCCCCATCGGGGAGAGGATATGAGAGCCCCTGCATCATGGATATTCCAGGTGCGGTCCTGGCAGGAACAAAATCCACGGCACCGGACGCTGTAGTTGCTGGTCCTGCACACTATTTCAGCTTCCTTTTTCCTGCAAAGCAATGACATGTGCAGTGTTGCAGTAAACAGAACCATAAATACAGAAGCAAGCCTTTTAAAGCTGCATTATCAATCAAAGTGGGCCAGAGGGTTCCTGTCAACAACAAGTAGCTTTGTGCGTGCCGCAACTCTGGCCACAATCAAGTGGATGCATTTGTGTTTGCTGAAGGACAGGAGGCTAGACAATAATTTTGCGTGGCCTCATGCAAACTGGACTGGATCAATAAAAGCACCAGAGGAAAGCTGAAAATAAAATGTTTTAAAAATGTTGACTGAGAGTAACTACGCAGAGGTTATTAATTACTGTGCCACAGCCTCAGGATGCGGCTAATTAAGAGCAGACTGCTAAGAACAGCTGCTAAGGCCCTGTTCAACCCCCCCCCCCCCTCTTTCTCTCTCTCTCTCTCTCTCTCTTCATACACACATGTCGCATAATCACTCACTCACCATCCATAACACCTTGCTCCTAAGAATGGTTGAGGCTGCCAGAGCCCATTCCGGGACAAGAATGGTGGGAACAGACTCAGGGCGGGGCACCAGCCCACCACAGGTGGCATAATTACATGGATTTTATTATAGAAAATAACAGAATGGACAGAGAAAACGTGGCTGAGGTTAATGGTCTTATTTTCAATAAGAACATATGTAGGGTTAGTCTGATTATGATATTAAAAATATCACTCAATTACACTCAATATCCGTAAGTGCTTATTCCTATACAGGCCATCACACACACACACACACACACACACACACACACACACACACACACACACAATGCCAGAGCTGGGATTCAAGTACTATTTGCTTTCTTTCAAATTTGGTGCTTTACCAACATTTATGGATAAAATTATAAGACCGTTTCTAGTCTTCCAGGTCCTTACAGCTAATTGTAGCTGCAGCAGAGTGGGTGGCTTGTCCTTCATTCGGTCCTGGTGGTGAGCCTGTGGGCAATTCTAAAACCTTGTACTGTATTACCACACAGTACTATTTCAAAATGTTGCTGGTAACCCACATATCAGGGTTGCTGGGTAGCTGAAACCAAAATGTCTAATCTTCATTTGCAAGTAAATGAAAAAAAAAAAACCTGGTCTGAAAGCAAGTCCTTTGCAGAATGAATACATTTGCTAACAGGTCTTTGGAATCAGAATCAGAAAACTTTATTAATCCTGAAGGAAATTACTTAATTGGAGATACGACATGCACACATCTCCATTTAAAAGGCATTCTTGTGCAAGACAGCAGCATTCGTAACTGCTTCACTCTGATTGAATCGTGCAAATATACTCCGACAGGGCTTCGTTAACATTATTTTAATGATCAATTTAGTCATTGCAGTAATCAGGTTGTTGCTAACAAGCTATTTGCCTGATTATTCACTATTTGCCTCTAGGTTTTTGGTGTTGGAAAGCTTTGCCATTACCCCTGTGTTTATTTCCCTCCATTAAAAGAATGAATGTGTATGACATTCATGTCTGGCTGGGTCAGTTTGAGATGTTGATAGACTTCGGTTTTAATCATTTTTGACCACTGTGTAATTTGGATCATTATCTTTTTGGAAGGCTCAAAGCCAAGATTTTCTGCAGACTTCCAACACGATCTTAATGTAGTCCTCTTTCTCATTTGCTGGCAAATTCCCCAATGCATTATACTCCCCTCAAAAATGCCTGGCTGTGCAGATGGTGTTCTCTGGGTTAAATTTTTGCCTCAATGTAATTGATGGCCCAAAACTTTCTAATTTGCAAAAAAGCAAAACTTTTGCATAAGCAATTGTGTGCCTGCCTGGGAGATACGGCGCTGTCTCCAAGGACATTCTTGTGCAATGTTCACTACAGAGATGTCCTGATCTCCCTGATACCAAAGCAGGGCACTTAAGATTAAGTATGGGAACATACAGAGGATGACCTCAGAAGACTACCAGTGCATTTTTTTCAGTTGAAGCGAAAGTGAAGTGATTGCCACTAGGCTACCACTGCCTCTAAATATTTATGAATATCCTTTTTTTTTTTTTTTAAGAAAACTATTGTTTTGTCCATTACGATAACATCAAATGAATCAGAAATCCTGCCCAGACATGGTAGCTCCAATGGAACGCTGTGACTGTGACAAATGCTGGTCTGTCACTTTAAAAGGTTCATTGATTAATCATGAAAAACTAGGACATTTCAAAATAACCTTTTGAAACTTTTGAACAGGAGTGTGTATTCACCGGATTCTGAGGCAGACACCAAAGATACAATGAGATATAATCTCACACTAGATTATTTCTCATTGCCGAAATGGAAATGCCTGTTCATGTCTCAGGACGCAGCAGAGTCTGTTGCTCGGGGAACGTTTAATTGACATTGTAGTTTTGCTTTTGAAGGCATTGGAGCCAAAGCGTGACAATCCATTCACCTGATTTTATCCATTCACATGATATGAGAGTTTCCCCCCAGAAAAAATAGTTATTATAAATGCAGCTGCTGGGTATCAGGTGACAACTCATCCTGCAATCACAAAATACGACATTGCTTTAGATTTCAAAGCAGATGAGGTCTCTAATCCCATAGTTTGTGCCAGCATTGCAGAATTCAAACCATCAAATGCCTGTTGGCCAGAATCATAATTTAGCTCAATAGATGGTTGCGCTCTTGGTACAGTTTGAGAAATTATTTCAAGACTTGTGCCTATTGAGAAACAGAACAGACCAAATTTGCTACGGCTACGCTACGCATCCGTATAAGGGAGAGGGGAGTATTTAGTCTACTAAAAGCACGTTACACTACGTGGACATCACGGCTTGTGCTCCTTCCACATCTGTGTGCTTTCAACACATCTTTGGTACATGTACACAGCATTCATTAACACACAGAATTTTAACCAAATACTGGCAATGTAAACTGAACTGATTTACATTTACATTTATATTTACGGCATTTATCAGACGCCCTTATCCAGACCGACTTACAATCAGTAGTTACAGGGACAGGGTTAAGTGTCTTGCTCAGGGACACAATGGTAGTAAGTGGGATTTGAACCTGGGTCTTCTGGTTCATAGGCGAGTGTGTTACCCACTAGGCTACTAACACCCCGAATTAAATTGAAATTAATTATCTGAGGCAAAAGAAGCAACTGTGAAAGTGACAGGCACAAGAATACGCCTTTTCCAGACTGAGAAATAAGAATTCTGTGATAAACATGCAAGCCTGCGTTATGATGAGAGCGAGACTTCTCGCTTCTTGTAATCATGGCAAAGAGAAAGAATAACAGAGATAAACCTTAAATGTCACCAGCACTTTGAGGCAACGCCTCTTCTGTTTCAACATGGGCGAATCCACTGCGGGTCTCCTACAGGAATTCCCCTCACTATGAGCTCGGCGAAGCATTCCTGTCACTCGTCACGCTGCAACCATCTTTTTATTTTTGAATTTACAGGAATTCCGAGCAATGACTCACATTAGGTTTGATTTTACACAAACTGAATGCAGGCGGGTACACTTTCTCCCTTCATCTCCCCAAATGTCTTCCTGGAAAGGAAAGCCATTTGTTATTAGAGGCTGATTGACCAAATTTCTGCCCGACCCAAAAAACAAAGAACAAAGGAATCATGTAGCTCTGTATTTGATTGCAAAAGAACATGATGTCCAAAATTATTTTATAGTGTAAAAGCCTTGCTAAAGTGTATCTTTACAACATATCATCTAACAAAATACTACTGTTGCTGTAGGGTAGCATGGTTTCCAATGTCCCAATGTCCCTGTGTCTCTACCCTGTGTCCCCATACCCTGCATCCAATGTACTGTGTTGGGCTGCAGCACCTGTGACCCTAGTGAGCATTATATAAGTTTTTATTGATTTTATAAGTGGTTATTGAAAGTGAGGGAGCCAGTGAGTGAGAGACTTCTATACAGAAACGGGTTCTTGTTGCATGGTTCTTAAAAGTACTGTGAGGACTATTTTTACATTAAGCATTAAACTGGAGTGGGTTGCACATTTGGACTGGTACTATGTACACTCCTGGTGTCTGGTTTAGGTTGGGGGTGGGGAAAAGGCCGGTGGAGCTGGTAGGGGTGGGGGTGGCGCTAGCTGGTCCAAATCTGTGTTAAGAGACTGACTGAGCACAAAACATGTCTCTGTTAGTCCTGAGCCGCACCATGACGAATGGATCAGTGGGCAGTGAAATGGAGATCAGCGGACGAGGATGCCAACAATCCAACAGAGAGGACTGGGCTGTTGCTCACTCCAGAACCCCAGTACCAATTCCGTAAATATGGAATGTATCCATGTTAAAAAAAGGAATACTGTCACAGAGAGGGGCAGGAGAACAAGACAGTGTGGGGGATGGATAGAGTCTTTACAATCATAGCCTATTCACATGAAGGAAAGGCTGTGTGTTTTTGTCTGTGCCATTCATGCATCACAGCATCGGGAGAAAAGCGGGAGAACGGAAAGCTCCACTCTTCTTAAGATACCTCCTATAATCTCAGTCTTGTCATTCAGAGACACTTTTGTTGTTTTCCTCCAAGCCATCAGCACTCCAGTGTTAGACGGCCCTTGATTCCAGCCATCACCGTCAGGCACCCAGTGCATGCAGAGCTGGCAGCCATTAAACGTTTCATCATATTTTAATGAGAAAATAGGAAATATTAATGTGTCTCATCACGATGCATGGGTTTGTTGCATTGGTTTGTAGGTCAAAATTTGCCACAGTACAATTTCTTCCGCTTTTTCTAAATCTGTTGTCCATGCATGCAAGTATGCATGCATAAAAAGGTTGCATGAGGCCGCAGAATCGGCCTAATTATGAAGGGTGATTCATTATTTAGAAACTCTGTACTTTTTTGCATTAACTCCCAATAATGTTCATGGCAGACAATGCATACTTAATGTAAAGCTGGTGAAATGTTGAACTCGATATCACTGTTTCCAGAAGTCTTGTCCAAGGAGAGGTGTTAGAATGTGACACCTGAGGACTGACCGTGATAAAAGACAAGTATTAGCTTTTCTCATATTCCATAACATGTATAACATGCCTTCCTACTAACAATAAGAAACATTGAAAGGGGTTTTAAATAATTTTTTAGAGTCTCCCACAATCTTACATTTCTTTCAAAGAATTACAAGCATCATTGCATATTACAGAAAGTTCTCGAAGGGTTAATTTCAGTCAAATTCTTCCAGTAAATAAAACGGCTTCTTCTAAGAAGTTCAAAGAAGTTAATTATAAGGCAAAACCACATAATGCAAAAACAGCAGACACATGAGAGAAAGCAATTTTTGTGTCAGTAGTCAAGTTTGGTCATCTCAACCACCCACACCCACCCAAGAATACCCAGGATGTCACCCAGGAACTGAATCTAATGCAGTTAGATGAGCAATCGGCTCATCATCTCATCCCTGCCTCTCTGAATTTATCATTCTTTCCATACCCGTTCATACCCGTTTCAGTGAATTTGTTTTTTTTTTTAAAAAGGAAATGTCATTGCAAATCCAGTCAGGAATGTGTATAACGTGATGAAATCGTGTCTAGTGTGGATAACCGTGTGACTTTTTTCTATCTTATTGTGCATTTTTAGTTCACTCCAGGACTTCACAACATCACAATTAACACAAACTCAACCAACATCTGTAAAATTCTGCAGCTAATATCATATGAAAGTATATTTTTGGATATGTTGCTGGCACAGTCAACCAACAAAAATATATACTATTTTCTTGTTTTACTGCAATTTCATGCTTGAAAAGTTGCAGTTAAAACAGGCATTTAAAGGCTGCAGCAATCATCAGAATATATGTTTATATTTTCAGGCCATCTTGTTTCACCGACTATGGTGGTGAATGGTGGGCAGTGGTGGCCTAGCGGGTAAGGAAGCAGACCCATAATCAGAAGGTTGCCGGTTCAAATCCTCGAATCCCCCACACACTGCTCCCCAGGCACCTGTCAAGGCTGCCCACTGCTCACCATGGGTGATTGTTAAAAGCAGAGGACACATTTCATTATGGTCTAAAAAAAAATTAAGTAATTAAGTCACACCTATTATTTTAGCATTGATGTAATGTAAATAATTTGCAGTGACTTTTACTGCATTGACACTGAATGTATTACCAGCCCAAACAATAAAATTCAAGTGGTAAGCCTAGCAACCAAGGAATGACCAGAATGTCCTGGGTTTAAATTCATCAGCCACCAAAGTGCCACTGACATACCCATAAGCAAGGTACAGGTTTCATAGCTGATCACTGCTCCTTGACATAATGGGCTAAAAGCAGAGGAAGCACTTCATTGTGCACATTATGTACTGTACTTGCATTCTCACTGTCAAAAATATGTATGGTGATTAATGAATAACAGTTATTATTATAATAACTGATACATTATTGTTTTTATTTCATGTAAAATTATATTTGCATATAATTGTATATTAGTTTTAAAAAATCTATATTTGGCAAAAAATATACATAAAATGTCTAAAAATTGAGTGAACAGAAACAATTTATTTAGTAGATTTAAAGCAAGAATTGTGTGAAACGTATGCATTCCAGGAAAAAGGAATCTCCTCCCATAGAAAAGCAATGAATAATGTTTTACTCCTCACCAATTAAGTCTCTGTAAGGTGAAACACACGCAAAAGCAGCCGTGTTATCAGCGCCTCCCTCCCTTTCCAAGCACCCCACTACAGACAAAACCAAGCTGGCTAGATCATTTTGCACATTATTTAAAAATCTGAGCCAGCAGCCCTGACTATTGTGCATGATGCGTCCAGCAGGGACGAGTCAAACCTTACTGACGGCTCCACAGTCCACTGTCCATCTGTTCGGGCCTCACCTCAGTTCATATACCACTAACACAGAATGAGATTAAAGCCTTTCCATGCTGCGGAGACAGGAAAAAGTAATTATAGGCAGGGAGGTCCAAAAAAAAATGGAAATGGACATTTAAGGTACGTGACATATTGTTACGAAGTTTGTCGTTGCAATATAGAAAAAAACAGAAAACTCATAGGCGCGTTTTTCAGGTCACACAGAGAGCAACGCTGAGAGATTTCCACGTCCTTGAGAACTACGGCATTATCTTGGGAGAGTGGGTCAGTGGCCTGCTGTGCTTCACACTCTGCCTCCTTTCTTGCGGAGGAGTACAGCGCTGTTTATGAGATCCGGAATGTTTAGAACTCCATCGCAGGCTGGTCTTTTCCTCAGCAGTTCTATTTGAAGTGTTTGCATGGTAGTGACAGAGCTAGAATTCAGTGATTGTCATGGCCTGACTGCACGATTTGGGCCAGAGTTTCGGCGCGTACATTATTAATCTGATTGCCTCTTTTATCACTTCCCCGTCGGGTCCTGTTCTGTCGTGTAATAATCTGAATGTGAACCCTTCATATAGGAGTTTATAGTCATCAAATTAGCTTAG
Organism: Denticeps clupeoides; assembly: GCF_900700375.1. Classification (NCBI taxonomy): domain Eukaryota; kingdom Metazoa; phylum Chordata; class Actinopteri; order Clupeiformes; family Denticipitidae; genus Denticeps; species Denticeps clupeoides. The sequence continues at coordinate 7,345,802 of NC_041714.1, forward strand.
ACAGAAGTGCCTCTAAATAGATGTAAGGAAAAGACGTGTCGTTGTAAAAGGTAATAAATGAAGGCTAGTGGGTAACACACTCGACTATGGACCAGAAGACCCAGGTTCAAATCCCACCTACTACCATTGTGTCCCTCTGGATAAGGGCGTCTGATCAATGCTGTAAATGTACAGCCTGTCACATTCAGCAGAGTCACACAAGCCCTGCTCCGCACTTGCATATTCATTCACACCCTAACACTGGTTGATTGATTTAGGTTCACTCAAGAGCAGCTGTCTGACACAGGAGAACAAATAAGCACAAGCATATTTCTTTTGGAGACAAGTTTTTCTTTCTGTAACATGGCCAGTGTGACCGATCCAGCTATTTATTGCTTCCATTTTATATCAGCATGGCTTTCACATCACAACCAGCCATACGTCATGTCATGTAAAAAATGTAATTTATTACTTCATTACAAATTAGCTCCAGTGTGTGTGGGTGATTGTTGTTGAAATTCTGGGAGAAAAAATCACATCCACCACCCTTTTTTCCTAATATCCCAAAAGCAGAAAAGCAGCCATGTTATTTTTCAAGCATGTAAAAAAACCCACCTCTACTATAATCTCTGATCATTACTAGAAAGATTGGGTTAGAATTAATGGAGTGTTTGAGTTTATGTGTGCCCCGCCCTGGGTGAGTCTGTGCCCTGCGCCCCGTGTCCCATGACCCTGCACAGAGACTAATAGTTTCTCCTAAAAGAGGCTATTGTCTCATTGATTCTCTTCATCTCTCACAGATTCAGTTTGCATGTAACCCTTTGATAACCAGGGACACCCTGGTTTATTCACACTGGATAAGCTGTATCAGATCCTGGGGAAAAGGCAGCAGTTGAGGTTGGGGGGGTCCTGGCTTGTCTTGGACACAAGCAGGCGGGCTTCAGGGGAAAAGGTTGGGAAGCATTGACATGGAGGACCTTTTTTTCAGCAGAGGTTAACCAGTCTGTACGGGCAAAAATCTCAAGTGAGAATTTGAGGAGGTCAAGCTTGTAAGAGGGACATCACCAAGACAACGATCTAACCTGGAAGGGGAACAGTCAAAAGTTCCACAAAACTCCTGGATCAGAGAGAATAATAACCTAAAGAAGAAGTCTAATGGCCATTTTTATATTAGAACCCTAATGACATTGATTCATACATTCATATATATTTATCTTTTTTTACTTCCTAACACAAGTTCAGGTAGAAAAGTAAAGTTTGTGTTTATTTTAATTGAGATCAATTTATCAGTCATCAGAACAATGACAGAGACTAATCTGAGAAAGAGGCTCAGACGGGAAGTGACGGAGAGATGATCTCCAGTCTGAAATTCAATGTTTTTTTTTCTCAAAAATATTACATATAAAAAAAACACCCAATCTGACAACAATTATCAATCAAATGAATTTAAATGCGAATAAGTTTTTTTTACTGTACTTATTCCAAGTAGAACAGCCACTACTGTAATGTTATGGTGCAGGATCCAAATCTTAAATATGTAATTGTTGTTGACTACAATTTTCAATATTAATTTGTCCAAAATTTCTTCAGATTTTCAGAAAACTGCAGGAGTCTTCTGTAATTGTGCGTGTGTGTTTGGTTGCTCACAGTAGTAAAGAAGCCTCAGATTTAACAAGGATGTTCTTCAGTCACTTTAAAAGATCATTTGGGGAGCTGCTCTCCAGGACCATGTGTGAGTAGCCCAAGTGGTGTGCGTGTGTGTGCATGTGCATGTGTCTGTGTGTGTGTGTGTGTGTGTGTATGTGTTGAGTGTTGAGCCCAGCCTGGTCTCTGGACGAAGTGGTGTGTTGATTCAGCCTTGAGCTTGGTCCTGTGCAGCTGTTCGTGGAGGGACCCTGGCACCCGAGGCCATGCCACCCTCACCCTGCCCGCACCACTGGCCTGCACCTACTGACTCGTCACCATTAAATTCACACCTACACAACATCCACTTCAGGTCTGTGTCTTGTTGACTTGCACATTGCTGATAAACAGTCTCTCTCTCTCTCTCTCACACACACACACACTCACACACCACAACACCGGCAGGCATGAGCACTGTACATCCTACAGCATGGTCTAAAAAGTTCTCACCCAGAATCTCTATTTTCAGGAGCGCGTTAGCGATTGCTTAAAATAAAACTTCAGAATGTTAAGCTCAAAGAAACAGCTAAACTAACGCATATTCAAGGGAGGGAAACTAAAAGCTTTGGGATGTCATGCGTGTTAGAAAATAATAGTAACATAGCACAAGTTCATCCAAAACAGTATAACCCCGTTACCGGGTGAGAAGGAGGAGAACCTACCCAGCTCGCTTCACTGCTCTTCCAAAGTCTGTCGCGGCCCGGAGACATGCTGGACAAAACACGGGGGGGACACTCCTCCACTGCTCCACTCCTCCACTCATCCCCCGAATTGGTCGTGCGGAGGAAATGCACGCAGAAGTTCAGACCCTCTCTCTCTCTCTCTCGTTCTCTCTCTCCCATCTCTCTCACATTAACTCATTCTCTCCCTCTTTCTCTCATTATCTCCCTCTTCCTCTTTCCCTCTCCCTCTCTCTGTGTGTGTGTGTGTGTGTGTGTGTGTCTGCTGTCGCTCTCTCTCTCCCTCTGTGTGTGTGTCCCTCTGTCGCTCTCTCCCTCTCTGTGTGTGTCCCTGTCGCTCTCTCTCTCTGTCTCCCTCTCTGTGTGCGTGTCCCTGTCACCTCTCTCTCCCTCTCTTTGTGTGTGTCCCTCTGTCACTCTCTCCCTCTCTGTCTCTCTGTGTGTGTCCCTGTCGCTCTCTCTCTCTCTCTCTGTGTGTGTCCCTCTGTCACTCTCTCCCTCTCTGTGTGTGTCCCTGTCGCTCTCTCTCTCCCTCTGTGTGTGTGTCCCTCTGTCTCTCTCTCCCTCTCTGTGTGTGTCCCTGTCGCTCTCTCTCTCTCTCTCTCTCTCTCTCTTTGTGTGTGTCCCTCTGTGTCCCTCTCTCTCTCTGTGAACGCGGATGCACCAGTGCGATCGATTAATCTACTGCCGCGCTTCCGGTTGGTCTTTGTTCGAGTAATTATGCAATACGGCATAACGCACTCATACAGTATGAATGCAGTACAGGGTCATACTGCTACCAAATACTGACACTTTTTTACTTTATTAGTAGGATATCTATTATATTCATATAAAACATGAATGTATGGACAGCAAATATGAACACTAATCATAAACATCAGAGTAAATGGGGGGAAACCCAGTCATGGGTTAATAGTAACTTTCATATGAACTGACAAATGATGTTTTCATTCATGATTTGGGTCTGTGTGTGTGTGGGTGCGTCCCATCTGTTAACCCCACATTAATGCCTCCAGTGGAAGGCGGAAAGGCCTTTAGGAGCAGGGAGAGCCGCCCACTTTGACTAATTGCTCAGAATATAGAAATGAGGCAAAATAACGACTCGTTCCACAGAAGTGAGCAGATCATTCAGATCAGGGTTGAGGGTTTATCCACAGTCAGCTCTATTCAAATGGCATCTATTTGAATATATGAATATCAGTCTATAGACAAATAGCCATGGACTGAGAAAATATAAATGTAAAATCGTTTTTATTCAAAAAAATAGTCCAGAAATCCATAGCTTAAGAAAATATTGTGTTTTTTAAAAGCATGAGTACAGTTTATACTTTCAAGCTGATGTGCTGGTTCTCTGTTCCTAAAAAAAAATGTCTGGTGTGGTCCACCAAAAGAAAACTAATAAAACCCCATGCTGTGTGAAAGGAAGTCCAAATCCTTCCATATTAAGACAAATTGAATCAACCTGCTTTTTTTAGAGAAAAAGAAGATATGAATTCAAATTGCTGCGCAGCAGTTGTAATGCCTTCGGATTTCAATACACAGTGCAATGCCCCCAGGCGGGTTTCATTACCGCACAATAACAGCTGTGTGAACACACTGGGTCCTTAAGGATCAAAATGGCTTTTCGTCCAATCTCACTCAGGAGTCGAAGGTCGTGTACTGTTTGCAGTTGAAGGTTTTCATTGCAGTGGTTAAAGCTGCAACCAGTCACCATATGTGTATATAGCAGTCTAATGGTACATGCACATGAAAAGGAGAAAAAAAAGGTTTGTTTACCATATATCGAATAAATTGAGCCAACGTCAGGACACAACACTGTATACAGTTATATTTAAAATTATATTTTTTCATTGTATCTAATATACCATACATAACAATGTGATAGTGTGTGTGTGTGTGTGTGTGTATATATATATATATATACTATGAATGAAAACTATGAATGAACACATGTGGAGTTATGTGCATAACAAAAAAAAGGTGAAATAACTGAAAACATGTTTTATATTCTAGTTTCTTTGCTCTGATTACTGCTTTGCACACTCTTGGCATTCTCTCGATGAGCTTCAAGAGGTCGTCACCTGAAATGGTCTTGAAGGAGTTCCCAGAGGTGTTTAGCACTTGTTGGCCCCTTTGCCTTCACTCTGCGGTCCAGCTCACCCCAAACCATCTCTATTGGGTTCAGGTCCGGTGACTGTGGAGGTCAGGTCTCCACTCTTTGTTAAGTACATAACTCCACATGTGTTCATTCATAGTTTTGATGCCTTGAGTGAGAATCTACCAACGTAAATGGTCATGAAAATAAAGAAAACACATTGAATGAGAAGGTGTGTCCAAACGTTTGGCCTTTACTGTACACCAGCAATGACCAGAAGTATCCCATTGTTCCACTATGTGAGTCAGAGGGGAGGACAAGGGGTGCGACATATTGCGAAACGCAGGCCCTTGTTTTCAGATCAACTGTATCAAACTGATTGTGAAGCTCCATTCTGTAAGGATGCATGAGACACCACAACTCTGAACCACTCATGATGACCCTTCACTTTAGTTTTTGTCTCCTTTTGTTGGTTGTGTTTACATTTCCAGAAAAAAGGGTCACTTCAAGGTTATGGAAGGAAGCAGTGCTTTGGTGGCTTAGGTTTTGTTTTTAACATTCCTTTTCCCCCCACTGCTTATCTTGCAGGGCCTTTCAGTGAGATTATTCGAGCTCCAGGCTGTCACGCCTGACACTTTGGGTCTCGAGTCAAACACAGTCATTTTTTTCTGTCAGCTGGTGGTGTTGAAACTCATTTTCGTTTAAACACAACGTTTTTGAGTGTGGAGGAAGGGCCTCTGCACAGCTCTATTCCTATTGCCTTTCCTCAGTAAGGGGGACAACACTCTGTGTCCAAAATGATTTGCCAGGAATGACTAAAGTGTGTGACCTCAAAGTGACCAGTCCTCATCCTGTATCTTGAGCAATGAGCACCAATGAGAAGAGGAATACAAATGGTCCTTGTTTAAGATCGCTTTCAGGGAAATAAAAGAAACAAAGACACTGTGTCACCATAAGGAACACCTCTCCAAAAACTATTTCCTGAACATATTTCCTCATGACTGACAATGTTTCATGCCTGATGCCTAGGTAACAGATTTTTCTGTAATATCTGCAAAATCTCTGTAATTGCATGTACAGTGCACGCCTTGACACGGTCTTTGAATTGAGCTGTAGTTTATATTTATCCGTGATATGTTACTATGCTATGTATAAAAAAACTTGTGTGTTGCTCGTGAAGTTATATAACTGCACAGCGGTTTGGCAGGCATGGCATGGCTCGGGTCTCGGGGCACACACGCGGACATGACAGGATGGGACCGGACAGGAGAAGGCTGTGCACATGGCGGGAGAGGGGAGACTTCGGTTGCCGTGGTGAAGGCGTGACGTAATATGGCAGGCTTGCGAATTGTCAGTAGGCCTCGGCCATTCGTGAGGCGTCGGGTGCATCAGAGACAGAGGCAGTCAGATGGTCATGGGTGAAGGTTTGTCGTCATGCGAGTGGTCCAGATGCAGGCAGTCGTATCCAGGCCCGGTCAAAGTAAGGCGAGCAGCAGAGTGAAAGACTTCAACATCATACGGGCAATGTTCAATATGCGCGCCAGGGTTTTATACCATGCCCTCGGGTGTCCCTGCGCCCCCTGTGGGCCCGGCCGTAGCACAGCAGTCGTGTGGCTGGGTTTGTGCAGTTGGAAGGGGGGTATAGCGGTTTACCACAACATTGTGGTTCTTGAGCATGAAGAGCGCCAGGGTTCTAGTTACTGTGCAATCCAGTTGCATTAAGCGCCGTTGCTGAAGCCAAGTTCTGGGGCAAACAGGAACAAAAGCAGCGGAACAGTCCAAGTAGCACATCACCATACAGAGGACGTTGCTGTTTTTATCATTGTTTCTGCGTGCAGGTCCCGCGGGTTTTCTTCTGGAGGTCTCGTGGGAATCATGACAGTGGCATTTGTGACGCATATTTAGACCAACAAAAACACATTGCATTTTAATGTTAAAAAGTCACAATAATCTTCAAATTTATCTTAAACATTCCAACTACGACAAAAATCTACACCAGGAGTTGCCGACCACTGGTGTAGATGGTGACGTAGTCATCCTGGAAGACACCACATCCATCAGTATAGTAATGTTTCATCGAAGGACAAAACTTTTGTAATGATTGGCAAGTGGAGCAAAAAAAAAAACTTTCTCTCGTACTGTATGTATAAGTTGTCTTCCTGTTGATGCTACGCGAAAGCGTATAAAACATTCAGTCTCCAAATTCTCCTTTGTGCCTCGGCTGTACAGGAATAACGGAAGGGTGGGTGCATTGTCCTGAATTGTCATTTTCAGAAGAACATCTTGTTTGCATTCACCTAAAGAACCAAGGAAGCAGATTGTCCGGTTTTGTTTGAAGAAAGTTCACTGCCAGCACCAGGTTGAAACGAGGACAACCTTCCGTCCACCTCGTCCCCGCCCCTCGTATCTCAGCCTGCTTCAGATTAGATCGCGCTTGCTTCCCCCAGCGAGCGTAATGATCATGGATGTTTTTCTGGCGGTTGTGAGGGACACTGGGCCAAACCGGAATCTTAACCGCATCACATTTCCACTGCGTCTGAACTCTGCAGCACACACACCCTGGAACCTGTACACATCACCGTTTTCCCGTCCTCAAGTAGTTAAGTGTCCACAGTCATTGTCTGCAGGTTCACTCGTTCACTTTTTTAAACCTACAGCTGAGAGAATGTATTATACATTTAAATATATTGCCTTGGGGTGGAAATCTGAATATTCGTTTCTTTTGCCACTGCACCACTGCACCTTGGGGACGGCTGCAGGATGTCAGTAAACAGTATTGTGGATGAAAGCAGGTCTATATGCTGGCCCAGGAAAATTCCAACAAGGAGCAGTGGTGGCCCAAACGCTGCTCCCCGGGCGCCCGTCATGGCTGCCCACTGCTCACCAATGTGATGGTTTAAATACCGAAGACACATTTTGTTGTGTGCACTGGGCACCATGCTTAGTTAGTTGAAACACTCGTTTGTAATGACAGAACCGCTCAGTCACGCTTTCACCAGCTGGTGAAGCCTGTGCAGTGTGAACTCTATGCAGTCTTTGTTCAAAAAACCTTCATCTAGACTCTTCTCCGTCTTGGCCCCTCGGTGGTGGAATGAACTTCCCCTCGAGGTCAAAACAGCTCAGTCACTGAGCACCTTCAAACGACAGCTCAAGACCTTCCTCTTTAGAGAATATTTAGATTAAATTGTAACTTTCTTGTTGTCGAACTTTGTGTACAGAATCTACAACAGAGTGAATAAAAAGATGTATTCATAGTTGGGGTCCTAGTGAACCGGAATTGATCTCTTCATCGATGGTAACTTGAAAGCACGTTGTAAGTCGCTCTGGATAAGGGCGTCTGCCAAATGCCATAAATGTAAATGTAAATGTAAAAACCCAAACTACCACCAGGAAGGTCGCAGCTGGACATTGTCCAGCTCCCACACGTGCTGGATCCAATATGTCACTGAAATATTTGTCTTTAACTTTGTTAGACTCTAATCAGGTCACCATCATGACATGACTCACAGCTATTTCCCATCATCCTCTTGCCTTCAGCATAGCTGGTCTCAGAATCTCTCCCAGAAATTTTCCAGGAGCTTCTCCAGCTATCTTTTATTCTTTTTTTTTTTTTTGGAGAATCATATTAGTATAGGGCAATGGCTAAATATTTTGCATAGGTTGTAAAAAACCCACAAGGCGAGGTGCATCATGGTGTTATTTCCTCTGTCGTGTTTACTGCACTCTCAGCCATGAACTTGTTTTAGCTTTCTGGCTCAGAGATGCCTTTATAAAGGACTGAATAAAATGATGATGAATAAAGTTTTTTGCATGAGGGACTGAGATCAGGAAAGTCAAAAAGAGAGAGACACAAATTCAACTGTAACCTGAACCAGGAACAAGCAACAATGAACTGTTAATGACACCGAAGACAAAGACAATTTTGTTTCAGTAAAAGAAACAAGGTGAAAATGGGCCAAGTAAAGACAATCAACGAAGACAGTGAAGGAAAGAAGCTCCCAGATCTATATCTGATCCATTATCAGACACCATCTTACACTCGTTTTGCAATATTTTGGCATAAACATCAATGATATGCACACACAGGGATGCAAATATTCTGAGATGAAAATGACCTAGAGATGGGTTTGTAGCTGTACACAATAGTTTCTATAAAAAAATATATAAGAATTTCATGAAATGACAGAAGAACATCATGAGTCTAGACACAAAATCTGCCACCAGTAGAGAACACATGGTGGAGGTTATGTCATTTTTTACAAATGGCTCCCATGGGGGCTGGAGGCAACTTGTCAAAATAAATGTTTAGGGGCGGTGTGTACCCAAAACGACACAATGGGACTCACTGGCCACAGTCTGGAGACCAATGCATTCACTTCAGGGATGGAAATAGTCTCCGATGAACATAGCCACACGAGGGCATAAAGGTGTCAATTTGTAGCTTCCTTTTAAAATAAATTTTTAAAAGCATTCTAACGTTTATGCTTGTTGATACTGATGATCAGTGGTGGTTGTTCAAATTGTGTACGAATTAATTTACAAATAAACCCTAAACCGATAATATGCCAAATTAAAAATGGTTTACCTTAATTACAAGGTCATAATAAGGACTGTTTCTTTTGAGACTTTAGTACATCTGAATTCAAGCGCTGAAATTTCTAGTTTTACTAGTGTAGCGGTGTAATAAATCTACTTTGGATATAGACTTAAACCCAAATACTTGGTTCATGCGTGTTGTCCATGTTCAAGGCCCAGGCCCAGGAGGATGATGCCTATCACAGCAAGACCGGGAAATCACAGCACCACAACCTGCAGGTCTACAGGTTACAACCAAGCCTTACATATTGATGCAAGATGACATCACGTTATTACATAATTCAGCAGTACTCTGAATATGCACGTCATTCAAAAAACAAGGTCTACTTCATGTATTTTATAACTTCTGGTGGGACTGCCTGTTATGCTGCTGCCCCTCGCCTGACACTTTACTGACAGTTTTAAATGACAACTTAAAACCTAAGCAGAATATTTGGCTCTTAATTTATTCCTCACTTGCTTTCATGTTGTAGCAAAATTCTGGCGAAAATGTAAAATGAGTAATAAACATATTTTATTAAATTAACAACAAAAATAAGAATAAGAAAATAAGTGTATCTGTAGTTACAGTTATAAACAGAAATAAAAATATAATGTCCTGTAAATAACTCTGATGGATCGCCTGATGGATATGCAGCTCTTTATCACATTATATATATATATATATATATATATATATATATACACACACACACACACACACACACACACACACACACACACACACACACACACACACACACACACACACACACACACACACACATATACTTATTTATTTCAGGTTTATTCATCAGCTGCCGCTGTGAAATATAGGTGAGATGGGGGCTCGGCCACCTCTTCCAAAACAGGAAATATCTGCCTTCAAAACAGGAGGCAAACACGCACAGTGATACCGGACTCTAGTGACCTTATCCCAGAGAAGCCTGATGTTCTGTAAACACACTTATCCTCATTCACCCCCCCATTGCCTTTATTTTAGTGAACAGACAAATCTTTACAGTCGCCAATCTTTAAAAGGCAACCATGCTGTAATGGTAATTCATAAGACACATCATTATGAGAAGTAGGATCTAAAGGTAAATGCTTCATATGAATTACAATCATTATAGTTTACTGGTCTGCAACCAGCTTGACTCAGATAGATTCTATTGTTTATTGGCAGTGCTGCGCCATCTAGTGTTGAAAGTTGACATTTGTGCAGTTTTACAAGAAGATTTTTAAATTCTGATTTAAAATGATTCTTCTCAGATCAAGGTTGTACATGTTAATATGCAGCTGAGAGTAATTCTTTTCCTGAATGACTGTAATAAACTTTACAATTCTTATATGCCACAATGTGTCAGTGGAAAATGCCCCGTTCGTAAAGTTTTACAGAAAACAATACAGGGTCATATAATATCAACCCTGAGTTACAGCAATAACCTGTGACTGAAGGTTAAATAGACTGAAGGGAAAAGTAGAAACACAAGGACATGTCAATTAAAAGGAGTACAAGCATTTTCAGTATTGAACAATAAAACATTTTATTCAAACTGCTCTCCCTCAAGCCATTTTATAGTTCATTTAATTGTCAACGGCCTTACGCACAAATAGAAATTCCAATGAATTAGTTTGATTTACATAAAACAATAAAATACATTAAAAAAAACTCAACTTTTTCCTAACAGGATCATTGGCAACAAGGACATTGCAAATCACTATGACTTGTAACCTTGAAACGTGCTTAAATAATACAACAAAGCTAAAGAGGAAAGGTCAGGCTATCCTGTGGACAACAGTCAATATGTAAATAATGCAACAACCGTTGTCATGTAGACAAATGTGTTGGCAAAATCAAAAAAGAAAAAACACAGAACACACACCGAAGGGCCTGTTTCTACATCTGCACCAAAAAGGACGAAAGTGCAGTTCTCTCAGTTCTGATTACCTCGGCCTTTACAACAGGCACTCGGCATCGCCTTCATAACACTCAAAAATACAGGTCAGGTGATGAAGTACGTGAAACGAAAAGTGAACCTAAAACAATGCATCCTTGCATTGCTACTACTGTAAAAATACATAAAATAGTCACAAAAGAAAAGCGGAACATTCTGTTCTATGTTTTCAGTGGTACAGAATGCCCATAGCAAGACTGAAAGTGAACTTCTCATAACTGCCAGTGGCACCATGTGATGAATGGCTTCAAAGTGATGGAAGATAGCATTTTAATGAGCAGACCATTCCTGAAATACCATTTCTGAGGAAGCAGCAGCTGTCTGCAGAATATGCAGAATAACATAATACATCAAACAGTAAGTAAGAAACAGACAACGAAATGATGATTGTTCACAAGTGTGCATATACTCTATAGGCCAATAGTGTTCATATTTCACAGCAATAACCTGACCACAAAAAAAAAATTGGTCACATAACCTTAGTTCAAACAGGTTTGATCAAACATGTCGGACTGAACCGAATCCGACTCAAGCCTGGAAAATAAACCTCATTCAGAATGTCATTCAAGTTCGCTTGCGTAAAGCAATGCGCCGTGCTACAATTTTGGCTCTTTTCGGCCTGACTCCAACATTCCTTCAGGTAAGGTAGGGGCACGGAGGCTGGTGACATGGTGGGACATTCAACAGGACAGAGGAGTTGCTGTGTCAAGTCTCAGGGGGCAAACCAGGCCCTCCACTCTTTCTAGCAAAATCTGGGCGAGGTGGGTTGTACTTTTCCCCCAAACAGATGTCAAGACATTCCCAAGACAACAACAGTGCATTATGGGCCAAAATCCATTAAGCAGCCCATGAGTAAATTTGCCCAATTTTCTTTTGGGAAGTTTAAATGCTTCAAGAAGGCCATTGTTGTAATTATGACATTCGACATACATTTCATACAGCGAAACCTTTTTGGACAAAAACAGTTGCTTAGTTATGACCAAATCTAGTGCGATTAGGCACAGTCTCATTGAAGAGAGAGAGAGACGTCAACAACCATATTGATAAAAGGCACTGAAAGAACATGAAGACATCTAGATTTTCCAGCACTCAGCGCTCCATATGAAAAAATAACAACAAAAAATCCTATTTGGACATTCTTTTTTTCTTTGACTTTTTTGCAAAATAGACCAGTGAAATATTTTGAGGGGACAAAAATGTAGTCCATTGTGTTAAAAAAAAAAATGCACAAAATGTACAAAACTGAACATCTTCCACATCTAATTTAAATATATATATTTATATACACACACACACACACACCACATTTGTACCATTTGTATGCATTTATACTTTATATCTTACCTTTCAATGAAGATACACATTTTTTTTGCCTTGTTTGTGTAAAGATGGGTACAAACATATAGTAAGTTTTGCAGGGAGATTTAGTGTAGGCTGATTTTAATTCACACTATCAATAATATTTCAAATGTCGCAAACGTAGCAGATTTAAATGGGTCCTGCTTTAAAACGTATGCTTCTGCACAGAAAAAATAAAAAGATTTCACGTAATTTCAATACAAAAGGGGACAGAAGGAAAGATATATATATATATATATATATATATATATATATATATATATATATATATATATATATATATATATATATATATATATATATATATATGCAATATATTTTTATGTATATAAATCACAGTGCTAAGCCAGTTCGTAGGTATTGATAGGATGTGTAGTCTTCTTAATGGTTCACCATGGTCGCTCACAGAGTCCTGTCCCACCATGGAATCTGTGTCACTGAGTATCCAGTCTGCTGTACTTTACCCGACTCACTGGTAATACTCGCCACGACAATGGCAGCTGATAGTTCTTAGGGACGATGCCCTGGACATTGTGCTCAAAGTGCTGGAAGAGGCGGTACCACCAGACCCGAGAAAACAGGTTTCCATGGGAGCGTTCTTTCAGAGCCTAGAACAAACACACACACACACACACACACACACACACACACAAGTCATGAGTAACTGACAAGCATAGTCACATTTAGACGTCATGCATGGCAGTTCACTCCCAATTGCCCATTACTCTGGGTACCACGCCTAATGGAGCAGTTAGCATGGGAGGATTGTTCAGGCAAGTCTGGCAGAATATTGAATAAAATTCCACAATAAAGATCCAGCGCTGGTTCACCACTCGTGGAATGGTAATTATAAGGAATTGAATTTTAGTTATGCCAACCAAAGAAAACATGATACGAAAACGGAACGAAGTGGAAAGAAAACTGACCGTGGGTATGATACCCAAAATGTGGTAAGAAAAATACAAAGCTCTCCAAAACCCTGAACCCAAACTAAACTATGACCGAGCAGTGAAAAAGAAATCACAAGTGTCCTCCTCTCAATGTCGAAAATTAGTAATCTGTAATGAGTGATGGTATAAATAATATCCTCACTAGCTGTGTGTGTGACTATTTATTTATTTTTTTTTAACTAAGCCTGCTCTACTGCTTTTTAAAATGTTGGTCATAAATGGCAATACTGTGAAAAGTCAGTGACTCATTAATTCTCTGACATTAAAACATATTTAGCATTTATATGCGTTATACTTGGCAATTCTATACTTATGTGCTACAACATTTAATATAGAGGAATTGAGTGGGACTTCTGGGGTCACTAATCATGTTGCCCAAATGAGTAACTTCTCTAGGGTAATTTTGCCAAAACATATGGAAACATGTTTAAAAAATGACCCAAATGGTCTGCCTGGAGTTTTTTTCCACCGCCTACGAAAATGCCCTCCAGTAACATGACAAAGTCCGATTCAGCAAAGGTGAACTATTCCCGGAGTCCCATCGTTGTTTAAAGACAAAAGTGCACGTCACACATACAAGGACATCAAATGGACCATGTAGGGCATTTACACGTTTAGTTTATGGGATGAGGGGGTTACTATTTTTCATTATAAATAGCATAAACGATTGGATTATAATCATGAAATCATGCACTGCCTGGGAGTACAGTCTCACCTGCTGATTGGCCAGCGTATGGTACCACCAGAAGAGACGTGTTGTGATGTAGTAAGCCACCACGACGTCTACAGTGTAGTGGTCATGAGCCAGCAGAATGCAGAAAATCCCCACTGCACTCAGTGTCCAGCACAGCCAGTGGTATGGCCAAAACCTCTTTGGAGAATCTGTAAGGAACAATGTAAGGAATAAAACAAACTGAAGACATTACTGTAGGTGACGAAAAACCTTGGAATAGTTTCAATAGTGCCTAAAACATGAGGACAGTACTCTGTGTGTGTGTACTTACATTCTTTGATGAAGAGATAGGTTAGTGTTAGCATTACTGTGTGGCCACTGTACAGGTAGTCCCCGCACATACTGTGGGAACCAGTGATGGTCAAGCCTCCGCCAGCAAACATCTTCATCACTCTGCGCATCTGAGCTTCCCAGTGGCCAAAGAGCTGCAACACACACCATGGAGCAGGTTTATATTCATGCACTGATATTGTATTGTGGTTTCCAGTGTCTGAGATGATATTTAGCTACACAAACATTAGACTTGTACAGTAAAATCATTAAATGTGCAAGGTTGAGTTATGGGTCTGTCAGGTTCTCTGCTGACATCAATAACATGGTTAAATACCGATAATGTGCTCCAGGTTATGCATTATTTTATCTGATCTCCCCCACCTCTAAGTTGCACAATCCTAACGATCCACTGTGTCAATTTGCTTCAATGCAACTTCCTGTACAGACGGTTTTTATATAACTGGGATTGAACAGATCATTCATGTTTCAGTTTAACTACTTATTACAGGATTCCTTCTGCAGGCCATCGTGAATTAATCTTGACCAGTTCTCACAACGAGCATTAGCTTAATATCTGGTACACTAAATAATGTGATTAAAATGTACAATGCTTTTGAACCTTTAGGCAAGACGAGCACTTAAAAGTTCAGTTACCTTTGGTGAACACTTGAAATGCATCCCCGGCACAGGTAGGGTGGTAACATACATGGTGACACACCTGTACAGGTAAAGCGTGCCGACAATGAAGAAGAACCGCCGACCAACGATGGACCTAAAGTCGAGTTTTGGCAGAAAAACTAAGATTAAAACACACGCTAAACACTCACCAGTTGTTCTGACAGAAACATGTCGCCATTTGGTAGAGATTCTCCATGCAAAGCAAAATTAGCTTTAATAGAATTATCTAGAAAGGACTATTTCTGACTGCACAACGGCAATGGGTATTTATAGGTGACTGACCACGCTTCACTCAGCTATCACTGAAGGTTGTAAAAATGAATGTTAACCTCCAACCAACATCATAGTACCACTTCAGGGTCACTGATGTGTTGAGAATGTTCTCACACCTAAATACACTGTATAGAGTGTGGCGGACAAATTGTGTGGAGCAGTATAATTTTTTTTAATATGCAAAGGTTTAGGAGGGATGTTGAAAATGGTTCAAATGACAAGAAAAAAAATGAAGAAACAACATTAAAACACTGTTTAAATTTCTCTAGAATTCATATACTCAAAACTGATAATTTGCCTGTGCGCGACTTTGACATCAGTGCAAAACTGTGGCATTCATTTTCCAACAATAATTCATTAACAGTATTAATCAACTACCTTCGCTGTGTTACACCAAAAAATTGCAACAGAGAAATTTAGTAGCACCAGTGCAGCCAGTAGAAAAGTTAGTCTGGAACCCTGTGGTGCAGAACTTGTTAACCTAACATACAGTTTATTATTAAACCTGCGTACTTTCCGAGGCAGCTGGAGAAAGTCAACCTGCACTTCTACTCCTCAAATCACTGAGTTCATCCTGACCTCCTCCATCACTATCTGGTACGCCTGGATAGAGGCCAGATCATAGCCAAGCGCTGGAACCCTCAAGGGAGCTGAAACTGATTGCGGCTGATCTCTTAAACGTTGGTCACCAGCTCTTCTGGAAAGAAGGAAGACCTCACACTATAAAAACAGCTTCTTTCCCTCTTCAACTGGACGTGTGAATAAAACAGAGGACACGACTGCACTTTACTACACTGAATCATGAGTCCCAGTATTTAAAAAGGATTCTTGCCAATACACAGAGAGAGGCTTCAGAATTCTGGAACTGAATGAGTTTGCTGAATGAACACTTCATTTTTTAGATCCCTGCTGCACACCAATTAAATTAAGAAAAAAAAAATTCTAAAAAGATGTTCACATTGTGCAGAGATACAACTTACCTGTGTTTGAGTAATATCCACTGCACCAGCCACAGGGACACTAGCAACATGCCGTTGACCTCACAGATGGAGAAGGCCCACTCCACCCGGTCAAACAGGTCAAAGAATTTGTCGGGCAGCGGCGGAGCTTCCTCTTTGGGTGGCACACGTTCGTGGACTATAGAAATCACCATGGTCGTAATGAAGAAGCAGCAGATGGCATAGAGAAAGGCCAAGCCTGTTTTCCCCCATTCGGATGGGAAATTGGAGCGCTCCATCTCAGGAGGCTGAATGGGGATTTGGACATGGTCCGTACGCAATCCATTCATGGGATGTCCATTTAGGTGGGGTTTCGCTGTGCCATTTCTGAGACCCAAGTCTACGTGGCCATTGACATGATGAGCATTGCTAAAGCTCTTGTTGGATTCTATGTGGTTGGAGATCCTCAGCGCCTCAATGCGGTCCAGCAGCTGCCTCCCGTTGTCCCCGGAAACCAGCGAGTAAGGAAAACGGTGAAAATCTGATTCCGAAAGCTTCAACAGGGTGGGGCCATCCACCTGGCGGAAGACCTCACAGTACTCAGACATCCCTTCCTCCATCAGCCACTCAGAGACCTCCTCTGTCGACCACAGTCCCACCTCCTTCATGGTCATTGACCAAGGGAGGGGGGGCGGGGTCAGAGCAGGAAGTGGCTGTGTACAGCGCTTTGGGTGAGGCTGGCCGCTGGGGTGACAAGTGAAGCTAAAGTTAACAGTCTCTTCCCCAGATCAGGCACATGCTGTCTATGGGACATTGGAGAACAAACAACGGGAGGGGCGTGTGTCCTCTCTGTCCTTCCGAACAAGTCAGAGATGATCTACGACCGCTTTGCTTTTCCAGAGGTGTTTAGCTCTCCATTGAATACACGCTCTCTGCAAAAAGACACACACAAACAAAACACAATATATTAGCAAGAGCAAATGCCCCCCGGTCTTAAGACAATTATATGTAGTAACTTGAATAGCCATGTTGCCAGTCATATAAATGGTTATTGGTATTCTGACTAGACTACTGCAAAAAGTTAACCACTAATGACTAATGGTCTACAGATAAATGATGTTCAAAGTCCCGTGTCATCACAGCGCAACATTGCGTAACGTCCTTTAGACTTAATCACCTACACCAGGGTAGATATTGATTCAATTATTTTATTCCACAGATAACACAACATTTCAACTCTCTGTGATGTTGAGGACTGAGTAAATATTACATAACCTTGAAACAGTGACTAAGTATTGGATGACAAAGATTTTTAGCAAACATTAGCAGATGCAGATATGGCCACTGACAATTCAAAAGCGTCAGTGAGTTGCACATTATGGGGTTTTCAAACCATAAAACTATTCAGAAATGTAAAAGCACTTAGTTTAACTACTAAGACATAAACTATCGCTATATAATCACCTTCAAAATGACCTTAATGTAGCGAATAGAAGAGGGGTCTGAAAAAGAGAACTCTTACTACATTCAGGCCAACACAGTAATGCATTCACAAACCCGCAAATGTTATTTTATGTCTCTATATAACTGTAATATTACTGTTTTTGAAGTAACAAGTATCAAGATCTTCACACTACAATTAGTTTTTAAGAATCATGCACTTAAAAAACATTGTGAATTGTGAATCCCGGCATCTGCTGGCCCCTTTTCATCACTCATGCTGAGATAAATAAAATGAAAATATTTCACCTCAGCCTTAAGTGGTGCTTGTAAAAACAAGGCACCCAGCCGCCATTTATGAAATTCACGCTCATAAAAAAACCAGCACGGACCAAGAAACGGAAACCTTAGTAGCAGCCCAAAATAGATAAAGATGTGGGCAAAGCCACTGCTCTGAAAGCCACGCACACACATAACTGAACACTGAGGCACCGCCGTTGGCTGATGAATGATGCTGGTGCTGAAGTCTGAGACAGAAGGCTGAAGCCGCCCAGGCTGGTCAGGGATGGGTCAAGGCCCAGTTTCAATAAAAACAGACCAGCTGCAGGCCAAAGGGAACATCACAAATGCCAACAATATAACAATGCCAAAAAAACATGTAAAGAGCTGGGTGAAAGGTTCGGACTTTGAGTCAGCAGTGGAAAGCGGACCTTTGCACGTCACATGAGCTTATGAAGCAACGGTGCTGATAAAAAAAAAAAAAAAAAACACACAGTCCATCAGTGTCTGGAGCAAGTCAGCACACTTCAAACTGAGGGTGAGCGATTTAAGTGCAACACGTGGTATTGCTTCACACCCAGAAAAACCAAAAGTACAAATCCGTATGAGTGTGAAATGAGAGCAATAATGACTGTGAAGCATAATGCCTGCAAAAAAAAAAAGACTCATTAACCACCACCGCTGAAAGCCTGGGTGTTTTTGGAGTTCTTAATGCTCTACATTCGTTCGGCATTCGTTTCAGAGGAAAGGTTACTTTTGAATTAATGACGTGGAGACAACCCTCCAACTGAATGCAGGTGACAGAAATTCTCACCACCAAGCATGATCCTGCACGTTATGCAATTTTTCCCCCTTCATTCATCATCGGAAAGATCAGAAGAGTAAAAAGCATGTGCTTTTCAGGAAGGCGTTGTGGCTATAGACCAACAATTGAGCAATAAGAACAGCGTGTTATTTAAAATGTTAGATCTGGAAAGTTCATTTATGGATCATGGTAAGTGTGCTACAATAGTGGCAAGTGTAAGTTTAAGTTAGGAATTCTGACAGAAATCAATTAGAGCTCATGTTAAATGACAAACTGGGGAACTTCATATTGCATATTGGTTGTGGGGTATGTACAAGATCAAATTAGTCAAGATCTCAGTAATCCTTTGAGGCCACGGGGATTAAAAAAAAAACATTGAATTGGTCACTGGACTTTAAACATAGCAGCAAACTGGCAGCAAGACTATAAAAAGTGTGGAACTGAAACCGAGAAAGTGAAATGCGTAAGAAGAACAAACATTCACAATATTCTCTCGCTCATATTCACACCCCTACCTCTGAAGGGTCTTAACGTGGTCTTGAGTTCTGCCCCAAAGAAGAGAACAACGTTGTATATCTAACAGGGGAAAAAAAAAAAAAAAAAAAACTCTCATTCCCTCTTTCCCTCTTGCACTCTAACGTGACCACACCTTCTATTCAGGCCACATCCCTTTCACTTCCCCATAGTCTCAAACTACCAACTGAACGACTGTCTCAGCGACGTGTTTCTGGAAGACAAGCCTGTTCCTAGAGCGGCTTGACGACTGGATGGGATCTTCCGGGAGCAAGAATGAACTGAGCCCAAACCTGCTTGGACAGATTTCAGAGCGTGTGTGGAAACTGCAATCCATGTAATAAATGTGTGTGTGTGTGTAATTGTATTAAGCTTAAAAATGCACCCGCCACGCGGTTAATTAACAGCCCAACATATGCGCTACTGGCCGCGCTGTAAACAGGCCTTTGTTCGGGGTCTGTGCTCCTAGCAGTTTTTGTCAGGTTTGAACAATAGCTCCTCTGAAACGGCAGTTTCCTCTTACAGAGTAAACATCGCCGCCCAACCTCCTGGGTCACTTCACCGTCGGCGTTACCTGCCCAGGACACATTAAATATTTAAACAGGAGTAACACATAGACATTTACAGTATACGCAGCATACAGCCGCAGAAATGGCACCGGCAGACACCCCTAATTTGCTCGCTCTTGTTCATGCGGATAAAAAAAATACATCTAGGAAATTGCCTATTCGCAATTTGTACATTAGAGTACAGTAAAATAATGTGAAGCCTGGGATTTCTACATGCAAATGCTGAGGTCCAGGTCATCAGCTAATTGACTCAGGACTAAGTATTCTGATGAGTCTATGAATAAGGAGTCACCTCACTTTACAGTCATCGACATGACCAGAAGGCCATTAACCAGAGTAAAGAAAAAGCAGCAACAAGTGCTCAACATAGGAAGTCTTTCGTTTTGCTTCTTCATGAGGCTAGATGTAAAGAGGTGCATTGTGGGACAGCAGATGAATACAAAACCACTCCCCTATTCTTTGCTGCATAAAAAAAAAGAGCCTTCAAAGGGTTTTCAAAACCCTTTACAATTTATTAAGAAAGCCTTAACATGTAAAGACAATAGTACAATTGAGATGCTAAATACATCATTAATGTCTGTGAGGTTAGAGGTTAGCTATTACGCTGGAAAAGTAACAGATTAAGGTTTCATCTTTAAACCACGTATACAATCCACACATGCAGTAGGAAAAATTGGGTTGTGAGTTAAAATAAGTATGTGTGCGCCCGCAGTCAGTGTAGTTCAGAGCAGGTAAGTGCACAATCGGGGTATTCATAACGAATGCGCAAAGAGGAAATGTGGCATTGGACGATGTGCAACACACGGCCTCACCACAACTACACGCGGCAATGAGAACATGAAACATTCCCAATCGTGCCTTGTGCAGGACAAGACAAGACGGGGTTGAGCAGATGGACTCGTCATTGCATAACCTGGCAAATTTTCATTGGACCATCTTGTATAACGTGACATTTGATAAAATTACAGCTTGCCAGTCCATGTGAGAAAGACGTGTGTCTTGGTTGATTGTGCGCAGCTCAGCTGATTAAGAAGGTATAAGACGCTGTGAGACAAACCCAGTGGTTAAATCTAATCTGTGTCCACTCTACAGACATGCATCTGCTGAATGACCCCATTTATGCCATTTCAAATTGGCGGAAATTGCCTATCGGCCCCAATTAGGGGCCATCTAGTCCCGGCCCCTGCTTCTACGAATGTAGTGGGATACCTGCGCGAAACCCTGGCGATTTATCCGTCCCGCTGCCCTCAAAGAGCACAGTGATCCAAGCATAATGCCACAGGATCCTCGGCGCCTCATGTGATCCGCTCCTTCCTGCCCCGCTGGCACGGGGCGGAGGGGGAACGCTGACGTGTTCCCAGTCTTGTCAAGTCAGATATTAACTTACGTGTACAATCATCATCAGGTTTCACAATCCTTATCTGGGCTGTACACTCAGAAAGTAACAGCCGTCGTGCTCAGGTGCTTCTGTGCCTCAGTTTACAGTAAACCAGAGACGGCCACGATTTAAAATGTTTGCACTAGTAACAAAGCGGACATTAGCGGGGCTCTGTCATCGGGGATTACATCACATGGAAACCTAAGACAGAAAATGTATCTTTGGAAAGGAGTTGGGCAAGAGCACGTGACCGGGGACGTCACAAGCGGAGTCACTGCGGTCACTGGCGCAGCAACGGTGGAAATCTCGCGAAGACCGGGCGATTCGAGCGGAAACGAGGATCCTTACCTGGCACGCGGGCGAGCCCCAGTAACACAACACCGCGCGGCGGACAAAGAGATAAGCCTCGACACATTCTCCAGCAGCCCATTACCTCAGCAATCCGATTCGATCCCCCTGTACCTTAAACGGGGATTACGCTACGGCGCCGGTTCTCACGCTGCCGCATGCACCCTTTAGCGCTGGGGCTGGACCGATGGAGAGTTTTATAGTAGAAATACATCCTACTGTTGGGGCAGTATACATGCATCCTACTGTTGGGGCAGTTTACACCATCCTACTGTTGGGGCAGTATACAACATCCTACTGTTCGGGCAGTTTACGCCATCCTACTGTTCGGGCAGTATACATACATCCTACTGTTGGGGCAGTATACATACATCCTACTGTTGGGGCAGTATACATACATCCTACTGTTGGGGCAGTATACATACATCCTACTGTTCGGGCAGTATACATACATCCTACTGTTTGGGCAGTATACACCATCCTACTGTTGGGGCAGTTTACACCATCCTACTGTTGGGGCAGTATACATACATCCTACTGTTGGGGCAGTATACGCCATCCTACTGTTCGGGCAGTTTACGCCATCCTACTGTTCGGGCAGTTTACGCCATCCTACTGTTCGGGCAGTTTACGCCATCCTACTGTTCGGGCAGTATACATACATCCTACTGTTCGGGCAGTATACATACATCCTACTGTTCGGGCAGTATACATACATCCTACTGTTCGGGCAGTATACATACATCCTACTGTTTGGGCAGTATACATACATCCTACTGTTTGGGCAGTATACATACATCCTACTGTTTGGGCAGTATACACCATCCTACTGTTGGGGCAGTTTACACCATCCTACTGTTGGGGCAGTATACATACATCCTACTGTTGGGGCAGTATACGCCATCCTACTGTTCGGGCAGTTTACGCCATCCTACTGTTCGGGCAGTTTACGCCATCCTACTGTTCGGGCAGTTTACGCCATCCTACTGTTCGGGCAGTATACATACATCCTACTGTTCGGGCAGTATACATACATCCTACTGTTTGGGCAGTATACATACATCCTACTGTTTGGGCAGTATACACCATCCTACTGTTGGGGCAGTATACATACATCCTACTGTTGGGGCAGTTTACACCATCCTACTGTTGGGGCAGTTTACACCATCCTACCGTTCGGGCAGTTTACGCCATCCTACCGTTCGGGCAGTTTACGCCATCCTACCGTTCGGGCAGTTTACGCCATCCTACCGTTCGGGCAGTTTACGCCATCCTACCGTTCGGGCAGTATACGCCATCCTACCGTTCGGGCAGTATACGCCATCCTACCGTTCGGGCAGTTTACGCCATCCAACCGTTCGGGCAGTTTACACCATCCTACCGTTCGGGCAGTTTACGCCATCCTACCGTTCGGGCAGTTTACGCCATCCTACCGTTCGGGCAGTTTACGCCATCCTACCGTTCGGGCAGTTCGGGCAGTATACGCCATCCTACTGTTCGGGCAGTATACACCACCTTACTGACCCACACAAATATTTTTTTTTTTTTCCCCTGAAATGACTTTTTTTAAATTATCATTATTAGTTACATCATGTACTTCTTCAAGATAACGGCTCGGAGTAAATTGAAGGCTGGTTCGCAAGAGCGTGGGAGTCGCTAGCTGCATTTTCATTTTATTCAGACAGAGAGGAAGACGTGCAGTGAAATCGTCTGCCAATCTTAGCACCATCCAAACCCTAGAAATCACAACGCTTTTTTTGCACTGTTTTTGCTTCGCATGCAAATTTGACGTTACTGATGCTGCGTTCCACTTGCCTAACTGGTTGCTTTGGGAATGTCATTACTGCCACTGACCAAATTCCAGTCGAAAACGGTCAATAGGCATGGTGAAGAATAAAGGTTAATAGGTTGGAAAGTACTAGAATGATTTTGGCTAACATTTTGCGTGTGTGTACACAATAGCAGAATGTAGCTTTAGTTGGTGTTAGCAGAGTTACGGTGAATACCTGGAGGACCTGAAAAAAGATTTTAGACACACATAAAGAAAAGGAATCTTAAAACAAGTGTTAAAACGGGAGGCATGGAACTAAACGTAAATGCACACACACCACTGATGAAGGCTATACTTAGATAAGTGCTGAAGCACTTGGTGGGACATAGATAATAACGGCCCGAGACCACAAACTCACACAACATCTCATTTTAAGTCTTACCATTTTCTGGACACACAAGTGGAGCATGAGTTATCAAGGCTTGATCCCACAAAACACTTGTTCTGTTCTTCTGCTATTTAAAAAGTGCTGAAGCAGTGGACCCAGACGCGGCACAAAGTTGACTGTTCATGAAAGACTGTACCAACTGAGCACATGCAACAGAGAACTGGAGGTGGAGGAGATTACAACCCCATGTTAACGCTAACGCCACGCCGCTATGTCTTCAGAATAGTCTAAATCAAAACTGGCGGATCTGGTCAACACTGGTGGTGCTGGTCAAGGCTGAGGGGACACGCCCCTCCCTCCCAAAAAAGACATTATATGCATATGAGATAGCAAATGAAGCTGTGAACACGCCAATTATGGCAATTAGGATATATTAACATGGTTGATATATGACCATTTTACCGTTTAAAACACAGCAAATGTAATAAAAAGTCAGGGGCTTTTTGCATCATTACTTGCGCCGATGCTGGTGAGCAAGCTCATGTGTACAAAAGTGAATATCAACAGAGCATTTGAATGCATTATGAGACATTTAAAAACCTCCATACATAATTGAGCTCAGAAGAAAGTATACTTTTTACTAGGGGTGTGCATTGGCAAGGATCTCACAATACGATACGCATCATGATATCTTGTACATATTGCGATATTCTACAGTTCACTGAAATGAATTTTGGACTAAATTTGTATAGAAAAAAATAGTTTTTTGATGTCCCTATATCGACACAATATCACGATATATTTCTGTATCGATATTTCCGGACACCCCTACTTGTTACACGGCGTGCTATCCAGATGGCTTAAATGACAATACTTTACTTGTCCTGACAAAGAAGTAAAAAGTAATGCGCTGAACCCGTCTCATGTTATTCACTCAAGCCCAAAATGTCCCATTATTCGGCTTCCCCGCTGACTATCCGTGTTGATTCCCATCTCCCAGAGGGACAGGTCTATTTATCCCGTCTCGAGGAATTGGGTCGGTCCCTCCTGTGCGCTCCTGCTCGCATGGATGCATGGTACACCGAGTGCATGTTTCAGGGAACGACACGGGCCTTTGTGCTGCAGTGCAGTGATACCTAAAACACGGTTTCTTAAAAAACTGTACATTATATATATATAATTATCCTCCCCACGTGATGCCCAGAAGGGATGCGTGTGTGGTGTAACTTGTGAGGCTGAGCGTTGCACAATTTGGCGGCCCATTTACACCGTGTGATGCAACACATTTCAAACACTTCACGCACGCGTCTCGTCAGGCTTGGCATCTTCAGTAACGCGGTCCCACGGAGCTCGGAAACGTCCTCGGCAGGGACACGGCGGCGTGGGGAGAAGGAAGCGACTCGGTGCGCTCGCCATGTAAACAACTCGCTCCTGCCAAGGAGTCTTTCGCCGGTGACGTCACGGCGGCTAGTTCTCGATAGCAACGTTTAGTATGGATTACGGCGTAAAGGTTACCTGTTTACTACAAAAAAAACCACACACAAACACAAACACACACACACACACACACACACACACACACACAGCACCGACAACAGCGAGCGAACGACCGGAGGACGGCTCTCCTCGTTACTCACCGCGCAAAAACGACGACTTGTGGCTGGCAGGAATCTTCCACTGGAATGTAGCGTGGCGAGAAATTACAGTGTTTTTTTGTTTTTTGGTTCGTTTTGTTCACCTTCCGTTGCAAAAAAAAAAAAAAAGATAAAAAGAAAAATGGCTGCAGAGTCCGCGCGTCCCCGCTGCGCGGTTTCCGTGGCGTTTTTCTAACGCGCCACAGCCTCCTCTCGGGCGGCGGGGAAGTGTTTTCAGCGGCCGCGGATTAACGTGGCCCGTCCGACCCGCGTAAGGGAGGCGGAGGGCGGGTTGGGGGGTGGGGGGTTCCCTTCCTTACCCAGGATTCACCGCGCCAAAATTACGCAATCCGCGGACGAGTAAGGACCGCTACTCTGGTGGTTCACATGTGCGCAATGAACGTGTGCAAAGATGTGTTGGCGGAATTGTCTGCTGGGTACCAGTAAAAAACAAACCAAAAATATCAACCAGATTTCTGATCCGTTTTAGGCTTACGAAGAAAAAAGAAGTGCAACTAAAATTAGAGCAAAAAAAAAAAAAAGGAAAATAGAGGTGCAAATCGAAGTTGGAATTAAACATTAAACACACCAGAGAACACAGGGTGGACGCCAGTACTATACAAAACATCTGATTTATATAACAACTATTAATAGCCATTGGGTAATTAACAGTGGTGTGCTTTCTCTGAACCGGATGACCACAAAGTCACGGGTTCAAACGCCAATGTGTGATATGTGAAAGTGAAGTGATTGTGAAGTACAGCACACAACAAAATGTGTCCTCTCCTTTTAAGCCATCACCCGTGGTGAGCACCCTTCGCTTTGCTCGGTGGCACCTCAGCGGTTCAGGATTCAAACAGTTAACCTTCCTTGCCCCATAGGCCAAACCACGGCCCCACTGCTGTTTGTAAGTCGCTCCGGATGAAGATCTCACAACTGTGAATAGTTGTGAGATGTTACTCGGTGTTGATGGAGTTTGATGTTCTAACGGCATATGGGATGCAAGGTCCTCTGCTGATGAAGCGGGAGGTGAGCCATCTTCACTGCCTTCCACTGAGCTTTTCTCCTCATTTCTGGGATAGTTTCAGAACATCATCACATGACGCCTTCTGTCTGTAGCTTTTGCTCCAGTTTATCAGACATGCAGGCAATACTTCAGACAGCATCAGCATTATTGAAATTTGAGCATGAAAAATCCAGATCTAAGTGGCTTAGGGTGCTAGTAACCTAGCGAGTAACACACTGTAACACGCCTGTGAACCAGAAGAACCAGGTTCAAATCCCACTTACTACCATTGTGTCCCTGAGCAAGACACTTAACCCTAAATTGCTCCAGGGGGGACTGTCCCTGTAACTACTGATTGTAAATCGCTCTGGATAAGGGAGTCTGATAAATGCTGTAAATGTAAATTTGCACTCTCCTGGTTTTGCACTCTCCACCATGTGCCCTTATTTGTATATGGTGTTTTTAAGATTGTATATTGTGCCTTTTTTTTTTTTTTATTGTATTTATACTCTGTATTCAATGTTACTGTTACTGTTTTTGTATTTAATGTTACTTGTATGGGTCAGAGAGTAACGTAATTTCAATTCTCTGCATGTCCTGTACATGTGGCAGAATTGACAATAAAGCGGACTTGACTTGACTTGACCTAATGGCGGCGCGTATCGTCACCTAGTGGTCAAACGCCGCATTGCAGTAGTCCTAAACTTGAACACGAACTGGAATACTTACTATTCCGTATTATTTTTTAACAACTAACTAGTTACTAATTAATGACACAATACAACATATGTAACTTTCAGTCCTTTAAATGTTGAATTATTACACGCGTACAAGTTAAGAACAGAACACCCCGAATTTCGACACGTGTAAATATTTGTCCAGGCCGCGACTGTTTGCTGGTCCGAGTCCATTTCCGGCCGTTTTCAACATGTCTCCCCTCGGGCTGCTCGTCTCCTCGCTGTACCTGTTGTGCTGCGTGGCGTCCAGTTTCGGGGACGGGGTCCCCGCCATCGCCCCGTTCTTCGGAACCAAAGGCCGCTACGAAGAGGCGAGCCCGCGCCCGGCCACGGACGTCCCCGCCGCCGACGCGCCCTCGCCGGCCTGCCGCGCCCTCCACCTGACCGCCGTCGTCCGCCACGGGACCCGCTACCCGTCGGCCGCCAGCGCCAGGAAGATGAGGAGGGTCTACAGCTTGGCGCAGGCGGCCGGCGGGAACCGGGACGTGGTGTCTGGGGCGCTGGGGTACAGCGAGGACATGGACGGGCGGCTGGCGGAGAAGGGCCGCGGGGACCACGGGGACCTGGCCGTGCGCCTGGCCAGGTCCTTCCCGTCGCTGCTGACGGAGAGGAACCTGCGCGCCGGACGCGTGCGGTTCGTGAGCAGCTCCAAGCACAGGTGTGTGGACAGCACCGTGGCCTTCCGGCGGGGCCTGGAGCGGCTGTGGGGCGTGGGAGAAGGTACGAGATCCGCAGGCCGAGCAGAAAGAAGCGGGGCAGAACGTGGAAAAGTACATCAGCTACATCAGAACATCGAGTACATCAGTAATATTTATCACATATGGGCATGAAACCGAGATGGGTCCGCAATGTAAAAAAAAAAAAGGAAGAGGACATATTCATATAGTCAAGAAATAATGCAAAGATCCCATCATCCTTTCTTATTTGTATGTATGGTGTGGTATGCAGAACTGATATATGAAATGTGTCAGAAACACGGTTTTTATAGGTTTTAAAAGTGTGAATGTTAAAAGAAAAATCTGTTATATACAGTACAGGCCAAAAGTTTGGACACTTCTCATTCAACGTGTTTCTTTATTTTCATGACCATTTACATTGGTAGATTCTCACTGAAGGCATCAAAACTATAAATGAACACATGTGTAGTTATGTACTTAACAAAAAGTGGAGACCTGGACTCCACAGTCACCGGACCTGAACCCAATCCAGATGGTTTGGGGTGAGCTGGACCACAGAGTGAAGGCAAAGGGGCCAACAAGTGCTAAACACCTCTGGGAACTCCTTCAAGACTGTTGGAAAAGCATTTCAGGTGACGACCTCTTGAAGCTCATCGAGAGAATGTCAAGAGTGTGCAAAGCAGTAATCAGAGCAAAGAAACTAGAATATAAAACATGTTTTCGGTTATTTCACGTATTTTTTGTTAAGTACATAACTCCACATGTGTTCATTCATAGTTTTGATGCCTTCAGTGAGAATCTACCAACATAAATGGTCATGAAAATAAAGAAAACACATTGAATGAGAAGGTGTCCAAACTTTTGGCCTGTACTTTACATGTCATATGTCATAATCGTATCATAAAGAACTGTCCTTCAATATGTTGACTGTCAATGATTCAATGATATTCTGACAACAGATTGGTATCATTCTGCAATTCGGGATCATAGGGTGTAATGTCTGTCCGAAGAAACGTTCGCACATTGATAAAGTAGATGGCCGGAGAAAAGTGACTGTTCCTCCATCGGGTCTGTGATGGAACCGGCTCAGTGGCTCCTGTGGCAGATTTGGCTCTATGTTTTATTGTTGACAGAGTTGCGAGATTTGGTGGGTTGATTGGAAGGTTGCGAAATCTGCTCCGTGGGTAAAAGGGATTTCACTGGCACCCCAACACTGTTTATTTTCACTAGCAATGAACTACTAATGAACAGAGAACAGAGAAAATGAATCAGTCAGGCAAAATGAATTCTAAGAATGAATGATGAATGAACGTACCTGGCAACAAGATCTCTGTAAAGTCTACATTTTAATAACCTCCTTTTGTTTAATGCTATAGATTCCACTTTTTGGAAGGGACCAGTCCTACAGCATGTTTATCTAAATGCAATATTTTTAGGTTAATCTCAATTTACAGGTAGTGTTAGACGTGAGATGCGCATTAATAATTGACAACGTCTTTTTTTTCCCACTTTAAGATGAGAAGATTGGGTATGAAGTGAATGATGCTCTCATGCGCTTCTTTGACCACTGTCCGAGGTTTGTGGAGAGAGTTGAAAAGAATGCGAGCGCACTGCTGGAGGTGGAGCTTTTCAAGGCCGGTTTGGAAATGAACGCCACACGGACGAAACTGGCAGATCGATTGAAGGTGCCGTACGTGAACTTTACTGCAGGTGAAGACCACACTTCAGGGCTATAGAATATGTTCATCTGGCTTCAGTGAATACCCTCTTAACCTCGGGCCAGACCGCTGGCTGCTACTGGTGTCTTTTATGATCCAGGACCTTGCATGGTTGTCCATGTATGACTCAGTTTTTGGTCAAATCCATTAGATTTCTAAATTCACTCATGTTACTGAGAATCATGAAGCGCCATTTGATGATGACAATAGTGAATGAAGCTTATGACTGGTAGTGTATATCTGAATTTCTTATTTAAAAACAATTAATGATGTTTCTATTTTCTGTTTATTCTCATTCATTGTAGCACTTAAGCACAGTGTTGATGGAGCGTTGACAATATAATTGTGCCACTATTGTAGATATGGTGGAAGCTGCATTTTACCTTTGCTCATATGACTTCACCATACATGGACATATCTCACCGTGGTGTCATCTGTTTGATGAAGCAGATGCACAGGTATGGTCATTCAGATGCAAGTTTTTGCAGCGTTGAAATGTTTCAGTGTACTTAATTAAACTTGTTTTTTAATATCAGGTGATGGAATATGCTGGTGACTTGAAACAATACTGGAAGAGGGGCTACGGTCATGACATCAACAGACAATCAAGCTGCATCCTCTTTCATGACCTCTTCAGCCGCTTGGACCGGGCAGATAATGAGAGCAGGTCAGCCGTGAGCGGAGTGAGCATGAGCACAGGGTTAGAATGCGGCATGTTTGGTTGTTTGAATACATTTAACTAGATTCCTGCATAGGCTATGTAGACACTGGGTGTAAATAAAGAAACACAATCTTGTTATCTGACAGAGGGGATTCTTTAGGGCTAAAACAAAGCTTTCTACAGTAAAGAGGGGAGAACAAGGGAAGCATTACAATATAAGGAAATATTATTTCACAGCATAAAAAATTTGTTAAAAAAATACTGTTACTCAAATGATGCCTTATGTAATGTGCAGTGTTGCATAAATTTGTTATTTCATCTTTTCATGTGAGTTCTTACTCTGCAATCTTTTTCATCACGTTTTGTATCGTGATAGGGGATGATTATATGTTACATGACACTTGACAGCCCGTACAGACTGAGTACAACCTGTACTCTAAAGTTCCTTATTGTTGTTCTCCTACAGCTATGGTGAGGTGTCTGAAGCGGTGACGGTGCAGGTTGGCCATGCTGAGACGCTGCTTCCCCTGTTGACCCTGATGGGCCTGTTCAAGGATGATGAGGCTTTGGATTCTACAAACTTTGCCACTCAGGGAAACCGGACATTCCGCAGTGGACGTATGGTGCCCTATGCGGCCAACCTGGTGATGGTGCTATATGACTGCCCAGAGGGCCGAAGGCTCCAAGCTCACCTCAACGAAAAGCCTCTAACCTTACCCAGGTTTCAAGAGCTCTCACCACTGTATGAGGAGGTGAAGCGTACTTACAAGCATCTTCTACAGGGTTGTAATCCAGAGAGTGTCTGCCAGCTGCCAGCAAAGCAATAAACTTAAGCAGTGCTGAGTAAAGGAACAAATATGAGCAAAGAAGAATAAATGATCAGGATAGGCAGATATTACTACATCTAAACATTTACTATGCAAATCTATTAATTTGTGTGGTATACCAGAGATTTAACTGTTTTGTTCACGAAAGTCATATACCTCACAATTAGTATAATTCTGTGTTGCTGCATTCTTCCTGTGAATTGTTTGTTCTGTTCCATCACTGAATAAAGTAAAAGAACGCAAAGGAAATACAGGTTTATGTTTTTCATAACATGATTAAACTGTCCATGGTCGTATGTAACCTTATGCCATTCATTTTACTATCCAGTAATGCAACTTATTTTGCAGATTAAAAAGATCATACGTTTTGTCAGAAAAGAAGTGAAATGAGTAAGCCAGGCTTCCAAAATACATCTAATGTAGAAAATGTTCTAAAAAGGTCTGAAGAAATATATTATGATAGTGTTTGACATGTCAAACTTTTACTATCAACATGTGTTATGTTTCCAAAGTCACCAGGACCATTGGCAAAGTCATGCAAAGTAAAGAAATCTAGACCTTTTTCAGTTGTAGTGGTCAGGATTTTTGAATAGGCATGACTGATTTAGCTGTTTTCATAGGCTCATATTAATGTAAGTTTAAATGGAGTGTAATTTTAACATTTAAAAGTACAGTTCGTATGCGTAGCTGCTCTGTGTTTGCAGCATTGACAGTGCATAAAAGTGAGTCATAAATAATATTCATTTTAGGATTAAAATAGTTGTATGCCACTTTTTAATGTGGGATACAATGGCAGCATTTAATTTAGGTTTAACACCACCCGTGATCATGTCAAAAATGCTCATGGACGAGACACCACATAATTCCTTTGAAGTCATTAATATTTGTATCCTCCTCCATGAACATAGTTACCAAAAAGTACACAATTAGCATACTTGCATTGTTTCACATTGTCATTACTACAGAGAACTAACAGGCTGGGATGGATTACATCAAGACCTTATTCAACAAAGGGTATTTTATTTTATTTTTACATTTTATTTTCATGGGCAGCCAGTTTTGTCAGATGCAGAATAGACGAGCTCTAGTCAGTCCATATCTTTCATTCATAAAATGATCTTATTATACATAGCTTCAAGCTCTGTGTGTTATTACAAACTGCTGCACCTTTTGCCCTTAAAGGATAGACTAACCCCGCCCCCGCGCATCGAGCCCCGCCCACACGAGGCGAGCCCCGCCCACGTGTCTTTTCTCCGACCCCGCGGCGTCTCAACTCGCAGGCGGACAAACTACACCCTCCTTCTGCCTATCGGCTCCATCCCGACCTTTCTACAGTACAGCGTGTGTACAACACGCGTGAAAGGGGGGAAGGAGTTGGAGGAGGAGAAGGAGGAGAAGGAGGAGGAACTGCCACAGAGTTACTTTTTTTTTTTTTTTACATAAAAGCCGAATGTTCATCACTCTCATCAGAGCGCTACCTCATACAGGCAGATCACCGCGTCCAGAGTCCACGGTCCACGGGCACGACTGAAGACACGATGTCCGGAGAGCCCGGCCACCGCGCGGTAAGACCGAGCGACAAACTCTCACAACTTCCCCCAACATTCACAATTTCATCTATCAAAAAATCGTTTTTGTCTTTAAAAACTCTAAAGTCTCTAAACTTTGTGGGCGTCTCGAGTTGTTATGTAACCTTAATACAATATGAAGGAAACCGAATCCCAGGGCTGGAATGCATCAGATCAAGTCTGATTTCAAATCCATCCAGCAAGTCTGCATTCTCTGAATGAAGTCAAAGGTTACAGGGAGCAAGGGGAAGCCATAAAAAAAGGACACACACTATGAATTATGTAATTGTGAACGTTGGTTTCAGAAATAATCGAAATGTTAGAACCTCTGCCGCTGCATGGATTCCTGTAGCAGAGTGTGTTTGGGGAAATCTGCAGATAAACAAATGAGACCTCCAGCTCTCCAAAGGAAGTTCCTGAAGTTGGTTGTGACATCACAATTTTTTCTAGATTCATGGCATCTCTGTTTTTTTTTTTTCACCTGAACTATCCCGTAGCTCTGAATTTTAGACGAATTATCTGACATGGTTCTGTTAAAGGGAAAAGTGAAGTGTCCTTGTGCCAGGCGATTAAAATGACGCCCTTGGTGGGATATGGGTGTGTGCATGCTGGTACACACCTAGGTGGGTTTGGAGAGCCTGGGCATGGATTCTGCCACATCATCACAGCTCAGCTACAGCACACTGACCGCATTGTCGGCCTCGACCACGGGCTGGGACCGCCAGCCGGCGTCATCGTCCGCACACACCACAGAGTCTCCACTCACTTCCCCCTTCCAGGGATACAGCGTGATATTCTGAGATATCGTGGAAAGTGCAAGCAGAAGTGCAGAATATTAATATCCATTCAAACAGAACCTGTTTGGTTTCTTTCTTTTTTTTTTATTTTACCCATTTACATATTATTGGCTATTCACAGTTGCACATTTTAAAATATGTTTTTCATATTGGGTGGCAGGCACATGTAGTTAATGTTCACTGTCATTCAAGTGAACAAAAGATGTGTTATGATGATTTAAGCAGTGGTGGTTCTGTGGGCGGGGCCACAGGGGCATTGGCCCCAGCTGAAATCTGATTGGCCGCCTGTGGTGCCCCTGTCCTGTCACTCATCGCTCCTTTGTCCAGGAGCAATTAAATGGAGAATTTACTGTGTAAGCTTTTTAATTTTTAATTTTTTAAGTATTTCAACATGGTGTGACTATTGAAATGTTTAATCCTTACCAAAACCAGGGATTGTGTGCAAGGATGATGGACAAATAATTGGCCCCCCTGTGACTATTGTGGCCCCTTGATGGCCCCTTACCCAGAAAAATCCTAGATATACCACTGTACATAACGATATACCTTGTTAAGAATTCAAAGAACTTATCGGTAGCCTAGTGGCACAACAAAACAGAATACAGCAAATTTATAGATTCAAACACCACTTACTACCCTTGTGACACTTAACCCTGAGTGTCTTCAGGGGGACTGTAACTACTGTCACTCTCGATAAGTTTGTCTGATAAATGTCATAAAATGTAAATATTCTTGACATGGAACGGTCAAGGTGATTACAAAGGCAAGATGAACAGAACTGTTCTTATTCCGTTTTTGT
The DNA here is from genome assembly GCF_900700375.1 of Denticeps clupeoides. Taxonomy (NCBI): domain Eukaryota; kingdom Metazoa; phylum Chordata; class Actinopteri; order Clupeiformes; family Denticipitidae; genus Denticeps; species Denticeps clupeoides. Next base: position 7,379,891 of record NC_041714.1, read on the forward strand.
ATTTGTGCTTAGATGAAGAGGTCCACGAATGTTGTGTACCAGGCACACCACGTGAGCCGCAGTAAGAGAGGGTCGGTGGTTGGAATCAGAGGAGGGTTCAGAGGGTGTACGGTCTGGCTCACGGGTGCGTACAGAGGCTGTGCACGTGGCACGGTGGGGAAAGGCTTTTTTTGTGTGTTTAGGACAATGTCTAGGATGTACAATTCGATGAGTCGCGCTCTGCTGTTCTTCAGGTCTTTCTGGTGCTGGAAAGACAACAGTAGGCTTCGCGCTGGAGGAGTACCTCGTGTCCCACAGCATCCCGTGCTATTCCCTGGACGGGGACAACATTCGGCACGGGCTTAACAAAAACCTGGGCTTCAGCGCTGAAGATCGCGAGGAGAACGTCCGGCGCATTGCAGAGGTCGCCAGGTTGTTCGCCGACGCGGGGCTGGTCTGCATCACCAGCTTCATCTCACCTTTTACCAAGGTCAGTGTTCACGGCATGTACCTGGATTCAATGTACACAATTCCCAGCGCTTGCCACCTTTCCCTGCAGGACCGCGCAGAAGCTCGCTTGATCCATGAGAGAGCTGGCCTGCCGTTTTTTGAAGTGTTTGTCAACGCCCCCCTGGAGGTGTGTGAGAGTCGTGATGTCAAAGGGCTATACAAGAAGGCACGAGCCGGAGAGATCAAAGGTACAGTTTTGCATGTACTGCAAAGAATTTTGTGTTTTATAATGGCATGAAATGTAATTATTACCAACGGTAAAGTGAAGTGATTGTGAAACACTGCAGCACAGCAAATGGTGACACAAAGAAATGTGTCCTCTGCTTTTAACCCATCACCATTAGTGAGCAGTGGGCAGCCATGACAGGCGCCGAGGAGCAGTGTGTGGGGACGGTGCTTTGGCAGTGCAGGATTTGAACCTGCAATCTTCCGATTACTGGTCTGCTGGATTCCCTGGAATCGCTTACCAGATTACTTACCAAATGGAATCATTATAATAACAACAACATTTATTTATTATATAGCCCAAAATCACAGTATGTCTCAATGGGCTTTGACAGGCCCTAGAGTTGACACCCCCACATTTGAAAACTCCACACAAAAAATAATAATACCATTTAAAATTTCATGAATTATTAAGTCAATTGGTAAAGAATCTGAACTAAATTAAATTGATTAGTAGTGGGGCCTCTAGTACACACTATTAGTATTGACACACCCCCTCATCATTTATGGCACGTGTGGTGTACCTGTTAAAAGTTCTTCCCCTGACTTTGTTCATCATCTGGTCTTGCACCTCAGAGTAACAGACTCTGCAGCCATTTAGCTTAGGAGTGTTATGTCAAGTCATGTCTGAGTAGTCTTTACTCTGGTTTATATCTAGTGTTGTGTTTGTCTGATTCTTGCAGATTCTATATCGACTTGTCTCTGAGATATTTTTTTCTAATATATTTATTGATCATTATAGATAAATTATGGCATCAGCACAGCGAGAACTAACAGTCTAAATACAGTGTAACCCAACATAATATATATATTTTTTTAATGAAACAAGAGAAACATATATACAATTAAAAAATAACAAAGTAAAATAATAGTTAATATAGTAGTAATAACACTGATTGGGGGGCTCAGTCTGTGGACACAGAGGAAAGAGATTTTATGAAGGATTATGAAGGACTGCCACTTGTTTTTCACAGCGTTACTGCTCATCTAATATGTAACTTTCTGTAGCTTTAGAAAGGACACGGTGTCCTCCAGCCATCTAGTTATAGAAGCAGCTTTTTGTCCCTGATCCTTGTCAGGTTTGTGTTTCCCTGTCTGCCTGTGCTTGTTTTACCCTTCATTGCCCTTCAGGTCTTTCCACCCCTACACTCTTTTGTGATATTTGTGTGTGTCTCCTTCCCATTTCCAAGACTTTTCCTATGTTGTGAGTCCTTCCCTTTTACGTTGTTCTGGTCCCAGTGCCTCTTCCCTTGTTTGCATTTTTTTTATAATAAATCCTTATGGTCCCCCCATCGAGGCCTGGATTCCTCTCTCCTTGTCTGTGTCGTGATAACACCATGATATGAGTGTTCCTAGTGCTGATGTAATCTTTTTGGACATTTTGTACAAAGGGGTGAAGATGGGCTGTCACATTTTGGGCACAAAACAGCAGTTTTTTTTTTCTTTGAAATCTTTTTAAAAATTATAGACTAATTTTTAAATTCCTACTTCCAAAATTCCCAAGCTCCTTTTTATTTCCAGGTTTAACTCGCTTAATGTTAAATGTGATCTCATTTTGGATCCCACTGTAGACCACAAGCACAAACAAAACCTCTTTCTTGCATTTGGTCTAATTCAGGATTTACTGGGATTGACTCGGAGTATGAGAGTCCAGAGGATCCCGAACTGGTGCTGAAAACTGGGGAGCTCACAGTGAGCGACTGCATTCAGCATGTAGTGGAACTGCTCAAAGAGCAGGTACGGAATCCTTTTTTTCTGTATAACATGTGACATTATTAACTATACAATGTTAGCCTAAATATGTAAATATGAATGTCTTCATCCTCCATGAACAGAGGATCGTTCCCAGTGGGGCTGTTGAGGAAATCAACGAACTTTTTGTGCCAGAGAACATGCTGAAACTCGCTCTGGCTGACGCTAGTGCACTACCCACTATCAGCATCAGTGAGGTATGAAGTGTGTCTCCGCCGGCACCTGAGACACCATGAATAGTATGGCTGTGTTAAGCATTGTACCTGTCTACGTCCTGATCGATAATCATCAGTCAGTGTGTGATGGTTCCAGAGCTGTTCGCTAAATGTGCAGAGAGCAATCTAGTGGTTAAATCGATGGGGGCAGAATGCTTTCTAATAAACCTGTTGCCTTATCGCCTTTATGGGTGTGCTGACTGTATTATTTTATGTTGACATTGTTATGCAAGCATCACTGCCCTTTCAATGAATCTGGTCCATAGAGTAAAACCCATTCCCTCAATGTATTTGTATATTGCACTTGGCCTGATTTGCTCCTATAATAATATTAACTCTTAATATTATTAACTGTTGTCTGATATTTGCTTTAAATACAGTAGGTATTACACTTGTTATGACAGGTTTTATTGTATATTAATAAGAGCCTACATGAGCCTGTGGCCACTAATGGTGCCCTTCCTCCTCTGTAGCTAGACCTCCAATGGGTGCAGGTACTAGCAGAAGGCTGGGCGAGTCCCCTAAAGGGCTTCATGAGAGAGAGAGAGTATCTGCAGGTTCTCCACTTTAATAATCTCCTGGATGGTAAAAATACACAAACACACACATTCTTTATGGGGACACATGTGATAAATGTGCAAGGTATGTTTTATCAAATGTGTACCTACCTCAATGTATTAAAACTTTTAGCACTAAATTTAATCCTACACCTAATGATCAGAAATGTAACATTTTGACATGTGGTCTCCACTAAAATATAAATACTAGCAACGCAATGTAATTGAATAATCTGAATACATTTAGTTAAATATGGTATTGTACTATAACACCATAGTTTAGAAAGAGCTAAAATGCTTAATGACTGGCATTATCATACAATAATTATAGTACAGTATGGATTCCCCATACGCTTCATTTCATAAAATGCTGTGTGTTTGTAAGCTGGTAACCATTGATACCCTCTCCCTGGATGTCCTTTCCTCAGGTGGAGCTATCAATTTTTCCATTCCCATTGTATTGCCGGTTTCCACTGAGACAAAGGAGCACCTTAATGGCAGTGCAGCAGTTGCTCTGGAGTTCCGGGGCAACAGGGTCGCAATTCTGCAAAACCCAGAATTCTTTAAGCACCGCAAAGAAGAGCGTTGCGCTCGACAGTGGGGTACCACCTGTCCAAAACACCCATACATAAAGGTACCATAGGAGTAGCCATTTCTATAGCATGTACTTGCATTGGCACCTTAATGCTGTTTTGTGAAGGAATCCAGCTTGTTTGTGACCTTTCACCTCAGAACTCTCAGTGCTTGTACTATATGCACTTTGACAGATGGTAATGGCGAGTGGGGATTGGCTGGTCGGAGGCGACTTGGAAGTGCTACAGCGAATCCGGTGGAACGACGGGCTAGACCAATATCGCCTCACTCCTCGAGAGCTCAAGCAAAGGTTCAAGGATATGAGAGCAGGTGTGGCTCACTTTCATTAAACAGCCATTTGTCCACACGAGTTCACACATGCAGTGAATTACAATGAGTCTAGTGGCTTCTTTCTTCACAGACGCAGTCTTTGCATTCCAGTTGAGAAATCCTGTTCACAATGGACATGCACTGCTAATGCAAGACACGCGGCGTCAGCTGGAGCAGCGAGGCTATCTCAGGCCCGTGCTGCTGCTGCACCCACTCGGTGGCTGGACAAAAGATGACGATGTCCCCCTGGAGTGGAGGATGAAGCAGCATGTTGCAGTGCTGGAGGATGGTGTGCTCGATCCAGCCTCCACAATCGTTGCCATTTTCCCCTCTCCCATGCTGTACGCAGGTCCCACCGAGGTAGGAACCAGCACGATGGAAAATTGGCAAATTAACTGCTGTTTACCTGAACGCTTAGTCCTCTGTTCGCACATCAGGTGCAGTGGCACTGTCGTGCACGGATGGTGGCCGGGGCTAATTTTTACATTGTGGGTCGAGATCCCGCTGGCATGCCCCATCCGGAATCAAAGCAGGACCTGTATGAGCCCACCCATGGAGGAAAAGTGCTGTCCATGGCCCCAGGGTTAACATCAGTAGAGATCATCCCCTTCAGGGTGGCTGCTTACAGCAGGACCAAGAAAGCCATGGACTTCTATGACAAAGAAAGGTAAAACCTGGCACTAAACATATAATCTCGTCTACGTTACACTACACTAACTGTGTTGTGTTTCCCAGACATGCTGAGTTTGAGTTCATCTCTGGTACCCGGATGAGGAAGCTAGCAAGTGGTGGAGAGAATCCCCCAGATGGCTTCATGTCCCCCAAGGCCTGGAAGGTCTTAACTGAGTATTATAGCTCCTTGCCGAAGACCCTTAACTGAAGTTTGACTGCTGTGGCACCAACATAAATGGCACTTGAACCAACACTGTAGAACCACAGGTCAACTGGCAAAACAAATGGAAAATACATTAAGTTTAACCTAAACTCAGCTTTATTTTTATCTTTTACTTAATTGTACAATTTATTAATATATGTAAGCAGCCAATTGAAACAATGGCTTTGTCATTTTACAAATCATTTAATGTATGTATTTTGTATCTATTCAAAGCAATTCATATTGTCTATGCACCCAAAATCTATTTAAATGTTGCCTAAATCTAGACAGATTAAAAGAAAACCAATAAGTGATCTTATATGATATGCAGTTTTTTCTGCATTATTTCTGTGAAACTGTATGATTGTTCATAGTCTCCAATCCACAAAAACAGAGATACATTTGTTACAATAATTTACCTCATAGTACTGCACTAGAATGTCTATTATTTTTATATAGTGTAGTGATTATGTAGTGCATTTTAATCATCAGTATGTCTTTATATATGAATGACTGGTTAAAACTTATCTCATGTCTGAGAGTTTAGAAAAGGGAACAAACCCAGTTGTGTGCCTTTTCAATGTGCAATGAATTGTGAAAGCAACGTGAGAAAGGATTTTACCTCTTATATTTTATAGAAGAACCCATACCTGATTTGAAATATCATCTTAACAGGTGAACTTTTATAGGCTTCAGTACTCTAGGATTCTGAACCTCTTTACTGAAACCTTTTAGTAAATAAACTTTTTTTTGCATCTGAAAGGTTTTGTGTCCCTCTGTGAGCAGATCTCTCGTTACATAACAGCCGCTCTTTGCACTTTGTCCCATGTTTTTGTTAAAGCAGTTTCACAATCAGATGGGCGCATCGTGTGTGAACTGGAGTGATGTGATAACTCTGCTGCCCTCTTCTGGGCCACGTCAGTGTCAAACGTTCTCATTGCAGAGTACTTGTAGAACAGTGAAAAAGAAATGAAATATTCATGGATTTTAATTCATACATAGAATGCTACACCCAACTACTTCTTGCTCTCCTATCATAAAAAAAAAACAGCATCGTGAGCTGAACATGGAAGCAGGATTTTTAAGTGAGACCCAATACTGAAATGTGTTCCCAAAGAAGGCTCTCAGCCAAAATGGAATCCAATTTTATTCCACCAGTTGAGTACTAAATACTGCACAGGGCTTTCAACAAAACGCTGTGTTTTCTCTAGTGGCAGTGGTGGTATAGCGGGTAAGGAAGTGGGCCTGTTGGAAGATTGTGCTCAAATCCCAAACCGCCGAGGTGCCACCGAGCACGGCACCATCCCCACGCACTGCTCCCCTGGCTCCTGTCGTGGCTGCCCACTTCTCACCAAGGGTGATGGTTAAATGCGCAGTTGCAGTCTTTCACAAGGAAAATCACTTCACGTTCACTAAGTGATATTACCTTAACCCAGGGGCGCCCAATCCACATAATTAGGTTGTTAATGATCACATGATACTAATTAAGCAATGGCTCCGGAGCCACCAGCAGGGATTAGGCCATGGTAGAAAAGTCAATGTTTCCTATTAAAGACTGTGCATTCTAGGAAATGTCTAGGACGTTCCCACATTCCCCTGTGTAAATAGCCTGCTTGCTGGGCCATTGTAGCTGCCATATGCTATGAGACGCCAGTCATTCTACTGCAAATTCCGCCGCCGTGACCCATCCGGTTGAACAGGTTTTTTGATGGGCGGACGTCTGACTGCATTCCCCCCCTTTCCATTTTACAGTCTGACTCACTCCATGTGAATTTAAAGATGAAGGCTAAACCACAGAAGGATACCAGAATCAAACAATTAAAATGTGAATTAATTCGACTGACTATGCAACCTTTCAAGGCTGGCATCACATTTAATTCTTGAGAAAAAAAATTCAGTTAATGTACCCTAAATCAATGACATTAATTTGCCATGAAAGGAGCAATTAAGGGAATATCTGATCAAACATCCAGTCAAGATTCTACGCAGATAGCTTCGGAACAAGCGTCTTCTTATTTAAATGCATTGCCCATATTCCTGTGGAGTGGAGCAGCTGCTAAGCTGTATACGTTCTATACAATATATGTTCTAAGTATCGCGGGAGCATCTGCACGCTCGTTTTGCAACATGAAACAACGTCGCTAGAAGCATTGGAAACTTCCCCAATTACTAGAACACGTGACCACTTTGACAGGGCGGAGAGCGCTGCCGTAGAGGAGGTGTATTCCTCCGCGAGAAACAAAAGGGCTTAATGTGCAGAATATTAGGACGTCGCCCGCATATTTGTTCGGTGTATTTCGAAACGGTCAACATCTGTAATTAAACAATGAATTTCGTTTAAAAGGGATCGATTTGAAGCGCAGGCGGAGACTGGAGATCTACTTATTTGCGGCGGTAGGATATTTAGTAAGAAAAAAAACGACTTGGTCTACCTTCTTTTTTCCTCTGTTGGAAGCCATGATGGAAGTTTGAGAGTTCAGCTGGAAGAGAATCGCGAGAAGAAAATAAAAAAAGATGATGATTCCCCTGGATGAATCCGTCAGATATTACAACGCGGAGCAAGTCGCCTCTGTCCGCTCTGTCTGCGTTTGAGGTGGAGCCCACCGATCTTCGGAATTTCCAGTCAAATCTGACGACGACGATGATCCTTCGTTAGGAGGCTTTTTGGATAAGAAAGAGGCAGCTGGCTAGCCATTGTCGCTAGCTCGGAAATGCTAGCTAGCGCCGTCGCGGGCAGCCTGAGTCCGGGGTTTTCCGAATTTTCCGCGCTAGCCGCGATGGAGGGGCCGCTCTCCTCTCTGCGGACCTAATCACGGCGTCCGCGGTGGACTCACAGACTCTGGCCGTGTCTCGTGCGTTCCGGTTCGGCTGCTCGGCTGTCGGATATTCCGTTTCACTTGGCGGCTTGCGCGGCGAGCTGCGGGATTTTTCGGGGGAAGTCGAGGGCCTGCTGTGGTGGAGCCGGGCGAAGGGCCCGTCTTTATGATCCAGAGGCCACACTAATCCCGCTCGACCGCGACAAGCACCGCGCTGCCCCGCCAGCTCGGTCGGCGAGGCGGAGGAAGGAGCTGCAGAAACCCGAGAGGAGCGAGCGGGCGACCGGGGGACGCAGTTCAAGGCGAGGACCCCCCCCCTTAAGCCACTGTACAAATATATATAAATATACATATATAAAGAAGAATTAACAGACGGACTCCGCAATGGCTGCAATAATTAAGGAAATCGTGAGTCGAAATAAAAGACGCTATCAAGAGGATGGATTCGACTTGGACTTGACTTGTATCCTTAACGCTGTTCTTCGCGCACTGGGCTCCGCATCCCGGAGTCGGGTCTCCTCTTCACTTTTTACGTACACACATATATATTTTATATTGGAATATGAGTTGGCGTTTACTATATTCTCGTTTCGACAGGTCGGGCGAAACTCTCCTGGCGGCCTTCTGCCGACCTGCTCGTCGGGAGAGCGTTTTTTTTTTTTTTTTAATTTTTTTTTTTTTTTACTTTTGTTAGCGGCTAGTTGCGGCTAGCATTGATCCGAGCCGACCGCCGCGACACATGCAGCCGCGCTGCGACGCCAGCCTGGCGGGCTTCCTCCGAGCGTGTCCGCCGCCCTCGGGCTGTTGCACCGGAGCTGAGACGGTCGGCGTCCGTCGTGGCGTGTGATAACCGTGCACCGAACGAGGAAACGCAGTCGCCGCCTGATTTAGGTTCCGTTGACGCCAAACAATGGGCACTAACTTTACCGGCGGTTCCTAAAAGCAGAGGGCCGCGTTGGCTCGCTATATCTACGCGCCGCTTGTGTTTCTGGACTGAGGGTCGTTACAATATTTTTTTTTTCCCGTCATTACAGCGATAATTAATGAGGATGAGATGCATGCAATTGCGCTCCATTGTCCCGTTTTTATCTAATGCTGTATAAAACGTATATCTAGACCACCGTGGGGTCGTTTTACAAATCGGGTCACCTGCTAAAATGTGACCTATTATGGGGGTAAGATGCCCCAGTTGTTAAGTTCACCGAGATCATCAGCGCAGCTTTATTTCTCTCTTTTTTTTTATTTTTTTTTTATTATTATTAATATGAAACAAGCAGTAATGATGTATCAGTTGCGTGGTCTAGAAGAGACAGGCATCACGTAACCTTTTCACACTGCAGTCGTTATACCACAAATAAGCTCGCCATGGTATGAAACCGAGTGTTAACAGGTCTTCTGTTTCTCACATGCATCGGTGTCTCATAGAAAGTATACGTTTTTATGATCATGAGCAGAGTAGATGGATGCATGCATACAGCTTTTTTGTGTCCTACCTACCTTTGACGGTGAGAAATATTAATATTGTCATTTTACAGTCCCCTAAACATTTTTTGGATGGTTAAGTGCAATATTTATGCTGCAGTTCCTTCTGGTCTCTGTATAATTGATGCTTATAACGTTACATTTGCTCCATAATTTTTATTGAGACCATCTCATTTATTTTTCTGTTACAAGGTTTTGTAATTTTTCCATCCTCGTGCAGAATAATGTCAAAAGCCTCTGAAAAGTGTAATATAATTTTAGGTAGCATCTCCCAGACTTGCTGTACATGAGCATCAACCCCCTGCTGATGTCTAGCCTACCACAAAGAAACCACTGTCACTTCTTCCTGACACAGCAGTGGTAAATCTCTCCATCATCTGTAAGGTGAGCCGGCTGCTCTGCAAGGCAGGCTGGGGGAGGGTCAAAGGTCGCAAGAGCAGTTACTGCTAAAGATCTGAAATCAGTGGCATCATTGTGCTTATCTGTAGTGCACTTTCTGTTCTTGAATTCAGTTGTAGGCAGCTGCGGTGGCAGAGGTGTTGCTCTGGATTTGTAATCTGTCCCTTTAGCAGGACTTGTGCATCTTATTCTCGAGTGAAGACGCCGCTTTGTCCCTTCAGGGCGTGCAGTCCCTTCCCAGTCCCTTGTGCTGAGGCTTTTGTGACTGAACGTGGTGGTGCCTCAGTGGCCGATTGCATTTTTCTCCTTTCTGGCATGGTATCTAAAACAATATGGCCCTGTGCCCTTATGTAACGCAGTATCTGAGTTCTGGGAATGGGCCTTAAAATAGAGCACTGCTGAGCTGCTATCAGGAGGGAGGGGAGAAGAGAGGCCTGGGTCCACACACACACACACACACACACAGACAGACACTTCTGCATGGGTACTTGTAGAGGAGTGACTGCTGATTTAAAACGCAGCATCCAGCTTCAGCACAGGTAGATATGGGCTTGGCTGTTGGAAAAACGATATTTTTAGATATAACTAGACATACTGTACTTTGCTATACTAGCATTGTACAAATACACACCGGGTCACTCAAGCTGCTGTCATTGGTGAAGTAAAATAAATAACACACTGTTTAGTGAACATTAAAGTATTAAAAATGGATTACAGCAAATAGTATATATTGTTTGGTATAGGTCTGTTCCCTTTCTTTGAAATCATCTGTGTGACTGCGACGACTTTACTAATCGTTTTTCTTCGTTTTTTCCTTGCAAAGTGGAATTAGCACAGTTGTAGCTGACAGCGAGTCAAAGTCAGAGTGGCCCACTTAGCCTGTCTCAATTATCGTCAGATTTTGCTGCAGTCGTTCTTTAGTCCTGACCATCTTTGCACATACCACAGCTCCCACAATGTTTAGGAACTTTAGACAGTACGGGCTGGAGAGCGCCTTTCTTTTGCCCGGTGCAGTATGCAGTGAAGAACGTGTTCCACATCAATTAATTTCAGAACGTGTAGTTCGCAATGGCACTTTTCATGAAATAACAGAAGGAAACAAAGGCTGGCAGTCGGACAGGGCTGACCAGCTCTGAATTTGTGTATAGATATAAATCAGGGCTATAATTACCCAAAATAGAAGCAGAAAATGGAAATAAGGCCATGTGCCGGAGCACACCTCCCACGGTACATCATCTGTGCGCGAGTGTGGTTAGCTGTGAGTGGCACTTATGTGATTGTGTCATTTATTTATTCATTAAAATAAGTAATTTAACTCAAGCTGTTGGAAAATGCTCAAAATATGTGCAATAAAAACTGGATGAGCTCTGAAATGGCCACAGCTTTCTGATATTAGATTTTTTAGTAATTCCTGTAATTCCTTTTGCCTTGTTTTATATTTTATTTTAGCGCACAACTAAAAGCTGCTACATTTTGCTCCACTCTTGAGTGGACTGGTTTATGAAATGACATTTATTACAGTGTGGGCCTCAGAAGTTTCCCCTGCCTGCCCTTCAACAGGTCGTCATGCCACTTGTACAAGTGAAGGATGCTCAGCCCTATGGAAACCACATTGTGGTTTTGTCTAGACGAGTTAACAAGTGGGTGAGAGCAGAGTTGTTCTTTAGTGTTAGTATTAGTCTGTGATCTGGAGAGAGATATCCAATGGTTTTTATTGCTTTTGACTTAGTGTTTACCTGTTTTTTTTTTTTTTTTTTTTGTGTAGTGACATCTGTTCTGGCGTTTGTGACATCGAGGCTCATCTCAGCCACGCAAGTGTCCAAGCAGCCGTGATTGGTCCACTGCAGCCTTGCATTTCTTACAACAGATTTCTGGCTGTAGTTTAAAAGATAGGTATCTGTAAGTCTTGTGCTGTGGAGTATTAGTAGGATCAACTGCATCAACAAAAGACTGATTATTTGACTATAATGTAGGTGGTTGTCATGTGAGAAAATTTGTTAGGCTGCATGTCTTGTCTCTTCTATTCCTTAAATCTTGGTCTTTAGATATATATCCAAACATTATTGCGATGGGCTTTCCTGCAGAAAGGTTGGAAGGGGTCTACAGGAACAATATAGACGATGTAGTCAGGTGAGTCCACAACTGAGAGATTGCCATACCAAAGATATTGTCGATATATTGAATCTACAATAAATAGATTGAATTGCTGCTGTACCGACTATATGAATTTTAATTATTTTATTATGTTCTCTTTTAGGTTTTTGGATTCGAAACACAAAAATCATTACAAAATATATAATCTGTAAGTGTACGTCCAAATCACACTTCTATTTCTAAAATGAACTGGTACTAGACATTTGACTTGCTTATTTATTTGCCTTTCAGATGTGCAGAACGACACTATGATGCTGCCAAATTCAACTGCAGAGGTAAGAGATAAAAGTTCAACCATCTTCAACTCTTGCAACTACAAAAAAATATATATGTTGTGTTCAAGAAAAAACACTAGTATGGAAAGTCACAGTTCGAATTGTATCTAAAACAGAACTGAATTTGTGTTCTCCCAGTTGCACAATATCCATTTGAAGACCACAACCCCCCTCAGTTGGAGCTGATCAAGCCATTTTGCGAGGATCTTGACCAATGGCTGAGCGAGGATGACAATCATGTTGCTGCCATCCACTGCAAAGCAGGCAAAGGTCGCACAGGGGTCATGATTTGTGCCTACCTGTTGCATCGTAGGAAGTTCCTGGAGGCCCAAGACGCTCTGGACTTCTATGGAGAAGTCAGGACCAGGGATAAGAAGGTTGGAGATTATGTAACTGACATGTTTTTGACCGCATTCGTCTGTTAAATATAGAGTTAGTTTTTTATTAAATGAATAGAATTTAATAATCTACTGTAATCAGTTGGGATCATTATGAAACGATTGTGTAACACCTGGGTGGCCCTAAAGCTCACCTGCTTTCACTCTGATTGCTACTTAACTTTTATTCTAAATTACAATCACAGTTTCAACCAACACAATTAAATGGAACAATAAAGTTCAATTAGTTCAGTTCCAACCATTCCCATGTCTATTCAGCCGTTCGTTGAAGTGGGACTAATCAGTGTTCCTTCCTTTTCAAAGAAAAAAATACTTTACCCGTTTCTTCCAAAACTCACACCTTCACTGTGTGATTGAATGAAACAAAAAATGAAACATCCAACTTTATTACTCTAAAGTTTGGTCTTTCGATTTGGGAGGCTTGCCATCACTGGCCAAACAATTGAACTAATTGTAGGTTGCAGTCAACTCCAATGGTTCTCAGGTAAGCAGAGTTGGTCAACTGGAGTCTTTTCCCTGATAAATCGCTTCCAGTAAAGGATTTGATTTTTCAGATGCATTTGTTGCACTTCTTCTTTCAACAAATGGGGTAATCTGGGAACAAAAGTTCCCGCCGAGGGGAGAATCTTCCCGGTCTCAATCTCATTTCATCAATACAGGCATCGGCTAATTGGATATCTCTCACAGAGAGAACTCTTCGCTGTTCCTTTTGTATCTGCATTCCACACCTGACTGTTTCAATGTTGAACTTCCAGTGGAAGCAGAAGTATCACCATCGAGAGTTTGTTTGAAGAGTTTGCCCTCACATAACTCTTCTTCCCTGTGAACGGGATTCCCCGAGTTACTTTCTGCGAATTTCATCAATCATTCCAGTATTTGTCTTTGATACGGGGTCATTTAACAGTTCCCCATGTGGCCGACGTCACAACCAATCAGCATCATTTTTCAGATCTGTACTGAATGCTGAAGTTATGAGATGAAAGAGCAGCCACGTCTTGCTGTAGATAAGACATACTTAAGTGAGTTACTGTCAGTCAACACAGTGAATGAACTGCTGTAAAGATAGTCATGGACCTTTTTTCCAACACTCATTTAATGGCTTGACTTTCTGATAGAAAACTTGGATAAACTTACGTTAAATCCAAGAAAGGACTTTTAACTCTTAATCTTAGGAGCTGGACAAGTCTTGATGGGATACTGCTTCTACTCCAACAGATTTGACTTTTCCACTGCCAGTGAGGCATTCAGATAGTTGAGGCATAAAGCAGGTGGTTTGCACAAAAATTAAATTAGTGCCAAGGTCATGGCCCATCTATTGCTCTTTGATAGGTGTGGTGGTGGATTTTTCCTTGGCCTTTTTGTCAGCTTTGTTTTGGTACCTTGTCAGGTTTTGATCTTGCAGCAGGGTAGATGGTAAGACCAGCTAGTTTTCTTAGTCCGCTGAAAAGTGGCTGTTTTTAGCAGTTTAGTTTTTTTTTCCCCTCTTTCATTCAAACACTATGGGACCGTGCATGATTGAGAAGACCCTATCTTCTGTTTCATGTGTGCAGTTTGGTTTCCTAAACTCTCAGAACCATTAACAACTCTGTAACGGATCATAGGTTCTTCTTTCTCTGCTCGGGATACATCTTTGATCTTGGGGCTGCAACTAAACACCCTTGACAACTGCTTCAGAAATTGTTTGGTAGCATCAGCTGCAGGAATCTCATCCCATTTAACAGTTAAATGAAATAAGCAGTGGGTTTCTCAGCTTTTCTCTGTAAAGTGTTTGTGGTGAATAGCCATCTTCTATTGTAAAAGCTGAGTCAAGCAACTGAATACAGGTGAAGCCATTGGACTCAATGACTTGATGACTTCAGAAGCTGGGGGAAGAACGTCATCACAGGTTTTCTGTAAAAGGCAGCTCAACGGAGAAAGTTCAGCGCCTCGCTGTTTCAGTTCTGAGGTACTAGATCACTGTTTCGAACAATGTGCTCCACAGCTCTCTGAACCTCTGGAAGATTAAGGTCTCTGTGTAGACAATCGTATGTCACCAGTCATGGCATCGGGAGTTGAACTTATTTGCCATGTTCATTGGGGTTCACAAGAATCTGCTACATGAGGAGCAGGGATCAATACAGGTTGAGTGTCTTCGGAGTCTGCATCTGTGCTTGCTTGCTTTACATTCCGTAATGAGTGTCTTTGTTATTTCCCCATAATAAAGGGACAATATAGTAAGTTTCTCCTGTGTGTGTGTGTGTGTGGGGCAGTAGTGGTTGAAGACCCTGTCCAGCACTCTCATGTGTATTCCACTATTAGAGATTGACGTTTGAACTGTACTTTTTGGATTTAATATTATATCTTGGTTCAGTTAGACCACTAACAGTATTAGGGATTTTTACCCCCAGTTCTACTACAGCTTCCATTTTTGACTGGAATTTTAGAAGGAAATTCTGGCTGGCTTACAAAATGCGATTGCGATTTCATTTGGTGAAACATTTTCCATCTATAACTCATTCAGCCGTTCCAAATAATAATGAAGGATAAAAAAAAATATACATTGAAAATAATAAAACCAGTCCTACGAACCAATTTACACAAGTGTATTTCCGTGTTCATTTCTCAAGTGAGAATCTTAGATTCTGGCTTTCATAAGGTAAGTATTTCATTACTGAAATGCTGGTCTCTCTATCTTTTGCTCATCTGATTGATCTTAGCTCTGTTCTGGTTTCTTCTTTTCAGCCCATGTTTTTTCTCTCGCACTCCTACAGTTCTCCTTTTTTGTCCCACCTTATTATTACTTCAGGATTCTACATAAAGTTATTAAATCGGTCCCTGTTTACTCACGCTGTGCTAATTCACTGGTTCTTTGTTTACTTCGTAGGGGGTGACCATCCCAAGCCAACGGCGGTATGTGTATTACTACAGCTACCTGCTCAAACACCAACTTCAGTATAAGGCCATCGCCCTGCTCTTTCACAAGATGGTGTTCGAAACCCTGCCCATGTTCAGTGGAGGAACAAGCAGTAAGTAGCCTTCAAGTGATTTTTATTTGCGGCAAACTTAATAGTATGGACAAAGAGCAAGTTGATTAGTTGACTTACGCATTCTGTTGGTGAGAGAAGCATAAGCAATGACAATGACACTTTGTATTTGGGAAAGCATTTTCAACAGTTAATATGTTGCATGATCATGTTTGGTCGCTGGGTTGTTGAACCTTCGGATGCTAATCTGAGAGAAAAATCTTCATTTCCCACATTCATCCAAAGAGCTGTCCCTAACACCTACTTTTTAGTGTTCCTTCCCTCGTCTCTCTTGATCTTTCACTTCCTTTTCTTGTGTCTTTCTCAGTCTAGTACGAGGGCTCTATTCTGAATTGGACACTAGCATTCTACAAATACAAATCTTAGTTGTCATCCAGATCACTACTGAAATCCTTAGCTCTCCTTCTGGAGCATGTCATGCATTGAACTGTTTATTGATTTGAACAAGTAGTTTGAAAGTGTGTTGATGCTGAAATTTCAAGTATATCTTCAGACATGGGGATGCAGTGGTTCTTTTAAAGAATGTGTTTGGCTCACAGTAGCAGTACGTTTCAGAGAGGCCTATTGCTTGACTGTTCTTATTATGATCATGATCTCTTCTGGTTTGCTCCTAATGAACCATGTGGTTAGGATGTAGTAATAATAATGTGATTGTTTAATCATATATGAACATGCGTATAGCCTAGCCACAGGATGACGCTGGACTAAAACGACTATGCCACTATGCATCAGGTGACCATATCGGTTCCTTCGAATGTGCACACAGGATACTGTTGTGTGTTACTTAGAACATTATCATAATAAGTATTGAGTGTAATGTCTCAAATGGGACTCCACAAATTCTTTAGCACACAGTTTTGTGTGAATTAGGATGTCCGTAAAGCTTTAGCCAGTCTACCAGAACGTGTTGCACTTTGACACGCAATTATAGGCAAACATGTACTCTACGGTCACCCTGTATTTGTCCAAGTAGATCACTTGCGCATTTTCAATGCATGGGAAGAAAAGTAAGAAGTGCACTATGCGCAATTAAAATGACCAGCCCATAACACTTCCTCAAATGTTGTGGGTTTTCCTTCGCTTCCTCTAAATTCCTTTCTTCTCATAAAAAATTGATTTTACGAGAGCTTTACATGTACCCGTGTATCTCACATCCAAAATGTATATTTATGGCATTTATCAGACGCCATTATCCAGAGTGACTTATAATTAGTTACATGGACACTGACCCTGGAGACACTCAGGGTTAAGTGTCCTGCTCAGGAACACAATGGTAGTAAGTGAACCTGTGACATTGTGGTCTTCTGGTGTTGCAAAGTGTAACAAACTACGACCACCTACCTTCATTTTTATGGACTTCTTGCAAGGCAAGAAGGATCCTTCCCAAACATAGGGAAGAAACTAGTATTCAAAATGGCATTCAGTGGGGTGTAAACCAGCAGGAATTTAGGCCGGAGTTGGTGAGTGCAGGGCAGCATTGTGTATTGTGTAGCAGCAACCTGTTCACCCCGACTGAACATAAGCATGAAATTAGTCTGCAGCAGTCTTCTCCAGGAATGGTTTGAGTTAGCGGTGCATGGGATAAAATGTATTACTAAGCAGCTGCTGGTGTATGTTCTCATTTTTGTAGTTTTATAAATAATTAAGTAAAAATAAATTAAAAAAATTAAGGTCACGAAAGTGTTACATTGAGAGGTAGAAGCATGTCAGTTGGTCAAAGAATGTTTCCTACACCAGAGCTCATTTGGTTTGAATAGGAAACCAATTTAACTGTTGACTGAGCTTCATTATAGCAACATATATGTTCAGCATTCAGAATCTTCTTTTTTTTTTTTTTTATGCACAACAGCGCCATTTTTATGATTGGACATTCCAAGCTGTGGCCTTTTGGCTTTTTAGGAAATCGGGAGTTTAACAGATCGACTTTCATTTAAGAGAGTATGCAGTCTATTATTATAATTGGACATTGTAGGAGGAGGTGGTCCAAGGTGGGAAAAGTCACAACTGGAAAGCTGGGCAACACTGTGTGTAATTTGTGGCAAGACTATAGACATGTTTTAATTGTACGGATAGAGTAAATTCAGATTATATGAAGATGATCTTTTTCTGTATAAAAGATACATTTTCTCTCCTCTGCGATCTACATACTGTGAGCCAAAGGAAATGTGGCTTGAGTAAATAGACCACTGCATCCCATGTAAAGTCTTGTGGGGTTTGGGTTAGCGAGGCTCCCCGGGTTGGTGGCAGGGCATGTGTTAACTTCCTTCTCTCTTTCAAAGGGGACAGTACTGTAAAAAACAGGAGTGAACTCAACCCCCAGGGCTTCAAGAAAGGGAACTGGCACTGGGGTAAAGCAGCCTTAATTTATTCCATCATTTCCGAGAGCAAGCAAACGTTAGAGCGTGCAGTGCACATGCATCTTAAACTTTTTTATTTTTTTTTATTTTATATATACATATAACACACAGGATTTACATGAAACACATACCTCAGTGCTTCTCACACAAAAATATATATTATAGTCAATTGGGCATTATTTATTGTATCATGTGAATGTTATGTCTTTTCAAAGTTCGATTCTTATGCCAATGGGCTCAGTGGGCCCAGCGTGGGCCTCAGTGTTTGAACCAATGAGAAGTTGCTTTAATATCAGTGTTTTGCAACACATTTGCAAGGCAGTGTTGACAAATCTCGTGAGGTGAAAGAGGAAAAAAAAACACAATGGCGTAATACCAAAAAAGTCATACCAAAAAAAAAAAAAAAAAAAAGCGAATCACACTTTGATGTTGTCAAACAGATATATCGGAGACCTCAAAATCATTTTATGTATGGATCCCTGTGGGAAATCGATAAGCAATATTGACCTGCAAGTATGTTAGCAAACCAGCATGGAGCGATTTAACCTGCCGTCACACTCACTGCCGCCACTCCCTACCTACACTTAGACACGAAACCTAAAGTCACGGCCCGGTCCTCAAAGCTCTGCTTCCAACACTGGCTGTCCTCAGAATAGGGCCCAGTAGCGGCTCCCTGGTTCTTATTGTGGCTCCGTTTGTGTGTCTGGTGTTGGGCTGGTGTGTGATGGTGCTTTGGCCCTTTCTTCCTCCCCTGTCCTAACTCTGGTTTGATTGTTTTTTTTGTTTTTCTCTCACACAAAAGGAACTATCGTAGATGTGTAAATTTGTAAAAAAGAAATTATTATTGCTTCCCTTGTCTGGTTCACTCACTCGATCTCTTCTTGTGACCTCCCCTCTTCTCCGTTTTCACCTTCTCTCTGTCCTGTCTTGGCTCGCTTCCTCAGACCCACAGTTTGTTGTATACCAGCTGAAAGTCAAGATCCACACCTCCAACCCGGCTCATACCCGGCGGGATGAGAAGCACATGTACTTTGAGTTTCCTCAGCCGCTGCCCGTGTGCGGGGACATAAAAGTGGAGTTCTTCCACAAGCATAGCAAGATGATTAAAAAGGTCAGTGTGCATCGGCCGACCTCCACGTGCTGCTGTATCTTCATTTATGGACCACCATTCACTGGACCTGCCTTCACTGGTGTAACACGGTCTTTTCTTTAACCATTTCTCTCTTGGGGTGCCCCTGTTTTTTTTTTTTTTTTTTTTTTAGGATAAAATGTTCCACTTCTGGGTGAACACATTTTTTATCCCTGGCCCCGAAGAGAGCCCAGAACGTGTGGAGAACGGGTCTGTTGTGAACGACGTGTCCGAACACCAAACGCAGAGCTTGCAGCATGAGAGAGGAGGAGGGGGCGGCGGAGGCGGTAGTGGTGGAGGCAGCGGGGCAGCTGATGGAGACCGGGACTACCTAATTCTGTCCCTAACCAAGAACGACTTGGACAAAGCCAACAAAGATAAAGCCAACAGATACTTCTCACCTAACTTCAAGGTGAATTGTTTTCTTTGTATTTCCTATAGCAATTCTCAGATATATTTCTGTGAATAATTACTATGTGGCGCACTTGCCATGACTAAGTTTTATTTTCTCACCAACCGCAGGTGAAGCTGTATTTCACAAAGACTGTGGAGGAGCCCTCAAACTCAGAGGCCAGCACGTCGGCCTCTGTCACTCCAGACGTGAGCGACAACGAGCCGGATCACTACCGGTATTCTGACACCACTGACTCAGACCCGGAAAATGAGCCTTTCGATGAGGAGCAGCACTCGCAGATCACAAAAGTGTGAACTTTTTTAAACACGAGAAGCAAAACCCACCCCAGAGAAAAAAAAAAAAAGGAGAAAACTTGAAAATGAACTGAAGTACCTTCCCACCCCCACTAAAATGGCAATAGAACATTTGTGTCATTTCAAACGCCATCAGTTATATAAGAAGATGCTGACCAATATATTGTTTTATTATTATTATATTGTTGTTATTCATTCATGCAGATATTGACACAGTTGCCTGGGGGCAAAGGGTCCTGTAGCTATTCTGTGTATATAAATACGAAACCTTTTTTGTGTCAAAGATGAAATAAAATGAAAATCAAGGCAATCAGGAGAGGGGAGGAGAGGAGGGAAGCAAGCTAGACTTTTCCCCCTCTCTCTCTCCTGTCCACACCAAGGCCAGTGCTGCAATCACTCTTTATTTCTCGCTCTCTTTCTCTCTGCCCCCCCCCTCCCCCTTCCCCTTCCTTTCTCTCCAATCTCCTCCTCTCTCCTTCCTGCCCTCCTTACTGTGAAGCTTTTCTTGCTGTGGGCGGACTCTGAGCCTCTAGCTGCAGCGGAAGCTGCGTCGGGGGGGGCTCTTAGGGTCTGTGTTGCAGAGGCTGCGGTGTGTCGCCATCGCCATTCCTTTTTCCCCCCACTGTGTATAATGTTAAATTATGCAGAAAAGAAAAAAAGGCACCCCATGTAGTTGTCTACCTTTTTTCTTTTTCTTTTTTTTTTTTTTTTTTTTTTTAAATCCTAAGATAAAAAAATATAATACACAAAACAGCAGGGAAACAGTGTTTGCAATAATGTTAACACTCAACATTTAAAGGACAAACTGGTGTGCATGTTATTGGAATTAGTGTCCATGTTTAATAAAGGCTATACAATGTGTTTTTATTAAAAAACAAAATGAGGAAAGAAACAAGTTTCAGATGTCATTTAATGCTGCGGTCTGCATTGTGGAAGAAATCAGCATGTGTTCTGCTTTGTGTTCATGGCCTTCACTCCTCAGATGGTGCTAAACAAAAGTCAGTGGCATTTTCTTTTCCTTACCGGCCATTTTGGAAATAAGACACGCCCACAAAGATCCCTGAATCCTAGAATTAGCAGTGGCTATAGCACGTTTGTCTGTAGAGTCTGGAAATGGAAATTGTGCACCAAAAAGCATACATTGGTTTACAGACCGTTGCATCGGCTTGTCTGAAAATTCACCAAATGAAATCTTATGGGAACCCCGTCACCATGTCTAACATTGCATTTGGCCTGAAACCACAAATAGCCTGCAGCCATAAAGCCCTACGATGTGCATTGCTTGATGAAACCATACGATGTGTTTGGTGAGGTGCTCACAGATCTGCTAGAGAGACCTTGTCTACAACAGCCTGTGCTGCCTGGGCCATACACAGCAATGAGATTAGCAAGAGTGTCACGGTAAGGCATGTAATAACCAAATAATAAAGAGAGGAGGCGTGTGTGTGTATATATATATATACACACACACAGTACAGGCCAAAAGTCTGGACACACCTTCTCATTCAATGTGTTTTCTTTATTTTCATGGTAGATTCTCACTGAAGGCATCAAAACTATGAATGAACACATGTGGAGTTATGTACTTAACAAAAAAAGGTGAAATGACTGAAAGCATGTTTTATATTATAGTGTCTTCAAAATAGCCGCCCTTTGATCTGATTACTGCTTTGCACACGCTTGGCATTCTCTCGATGAGCTTCAAGAGGTCATCACCTGAAATGCTTTTCCAACAGTCTTGAAGGAGTTCCCAGAGGTGTTTAGCACTTGTTGGCCACTTTGCCTTCACTCTGCGGTCCAGCTCACCCCAAACCATCTGGATTGGGTTCAGGTCCGGTGACTGTGGAGGTCAGGTCTCCACTTTTTGTTAAGTCCATAACTCCACATGTGTTCATTCATAGTTTTGATAGAATGTACCAATGTAAATGGTCATGAAAATAAAGAAAACACATTGAAAGAGAAGGTGCGTCCAAACTTTTGGCCTGTACTGAATATACACGCATGCACGCCTCAATCGCTCATTTGATCCCTTTCTCGATTGCTCTTCCTGTGTTTTTTAATTTTTGACAGCTTGTCATTTTGTGTTTGTTTTTATGGAAGCTGTTTGGGTCCACTGTTTATTATTACGATATCTAATTATTTAGCTTTTATGTATTCTCCGTTTCTCATTCAGTTCAGACTTGTGGCTGCTTCTCTCAAGTTGATATAGACATCAAAGCCACGCTCGGTTGCTAACGAAAGAGATGGGAACTGTTATGCTGGTCCGTAATTGGTTTCCCGCTGGGAAGTCGTGTAGACGTTGGCTGAATAATCAAATATGGGAGCTTTAGGAAACATAGCAGTAGAAACCCAGCTATAGACCCAACCCGTCAACACAACCCCCTTTGGAGAGCACAGCTGTGCTGTATTTGGATTAGGCCCATAATTAAACAGGAAGTGGAAATTAAACAGAGCAAAAGGGAAGCACAGACACCAGCGCTTCATGAAACGTTTTTACTGCACCCGCACTCATCTTAAACATATATAGAATCAGGTTTGCGTGGTACATAAACATGCTGATAGGTAGAAAAAAAAACTTATTGATACACACCGAGACTCTGGTGTGACCATCAACATACTAGTGGCTGCCAGTTTGGTTGGAAATACACGGGACACGTTTATCTTACCATTTTGGAAGGAGAAGCAGATTAATTAAACAGATTGCAAATAATCACCTTCCCATGTACTGCCAGTAAAAGGCGTGGTCTTGGCTATTTTATGAACCAGTATGTCAGGGATGTACACTGTAAATACATATAAATCACGTATCCATGTATGGAAATGATGTGACATGCCCCCTGATCTGTGATCGCTTGGTCCTGTTCAGGGTGGTGGCTGCTGGAGCCCATCCTGGGACATTGGGTGCAGGGTGGGGTTGCCAACCCACTGTAGGCTGCACACATCACACACTCTCACCAATTGACAATTGAAGGCCTCCAATTCATCCAGAGTGCATGCCTTTGGACGGTGGGAGGCAACTGGAGAACCCGTTATGTTGCTAACAGCCACGCCCCAAACACTTCTTTACCAATTAGAACTTGGTGAATCATGGAAAATATGCCTGCGCCACCCGGAAAGAAATATCCATTCATCATAATGTATGTCCATTCAGAATATCCAGGTAGCTGATTTCATTTTATGGACACAGACCTGAACCCAGACCTGATCAACCAAGGCAACCCCAGGTCTCCACGGGCTTGTACTGTAGAAACTATGCATCACTTTATGTGCTTCTCTTCTTACCCTTACGCACCTAAAACAGGGTCACCTCATCCCATTGGCCTATGTTGTGGTCCTTAGCTTATTTTTTTTAAGTGTCTTATTTGCTCTCACAATTCTTCACTCTTACTGCACACAACATGCATGCAAACTTTTAACATTAACTGTCCGATTTATACTGATGTATGTATGGTAAAATGCAGTGACATTTTCCATGAAAATGTACCTATCAACCTATCAAAGACTCTTGATTATATTTGGTCATAGTGATCCTGGATGTTTGAATGGTTTAGATTTAATCTAAATTTTATAATAATTCACATTTAGAAGCTAGTTTTCACCATCCAAAGAGCACTGCTTGGTTGGCAGGTATGAAAATGATTCAAATCACGTGAATAATATGGCCTTCATTCATCAGATCTTAAGACCTAATGGAGATTTTATTTTATTTTTTTGGAGACTCCATCAGATGAAGGAACAACAGCATACATCCCTCCAGAGGAGGAACGGAGAGCGGCGAATCGATGAGGAGCCGCTCTGGCGGCTCAGCACCTTACTTCGACACTTGACGTAGATTTTCCCCTTTTTTTAACTTGACACTCTTCTGAGGGATGTGAGCTAAGCAGTAGGCTCAGTGCAACATCCCGGGGCTCAGCAGCAGCTACAAGTCAATTATCCCCAAGCTTCTCGGTGAGCGAGAGCACCAGCGCTGTCAAGTGTATGGGCGAGGGCAGACAAAGTTCAGGCGTGTGTGCATATGCTCCGTTAAAGGAAAAAAGTGTGCGGATCCTTACGCTGTGCTGATTGGAGGGGATCCCGTGGGGTGAAAAAGGATTAGGATTACAGAGCGCTTTCCCCCCTCGAGGAGGATCCGCCACACCAGCCTGTGATCCTGTCAGGAGGAAATGAATAGAGGAGCCATCTCAGATAACGCACTCCGCGCTCCCCCTGTCAGCCGCGTTGAGCATGTCCCCTCCATGAACCCGGCTTGCCGTGCAGCCGCACACACGCCAGCCAGCGCGGAAAGGGCTTCAAAATCCTTTTAATCTGAGCGGCGACAAAGCCGCCCCCAGATTACTCCTGCCTCCCAAACCTATTCTCAATCTGAGGGTTCGTCTGACCCACATTAACTCCATCTGACAAACAGAGCTTTAGCAACGCGATAAACATCAATACCACCGCTAAACCCGCACTGACGGGATCCCTGATGCGATGGATGCCAGTCGTATTAAGGACAGGGTTTGCACGGAGAAACTGAGAAGATGGACGGATGGGAACGGCCAAGTTTAGCACCAGGAAACGGCGGAGAAAGGCGCGGCGCGGACGCCGAAGGCTGGGCGGCCCGGCTTTCGAGCACTTATAATGTTCCCAAAAAGAATATTTATCACCGTTCACCGGCACAAAAGCGGCCTGGCATGACAGCGAAGCCCTCCCTCTCCCCCACCTCCCCTCCCCGGCCCACATGTCACTGTCAACATGTAGGAACATCTGCCACCGACACCGAGCGGGAGAGCGGGCCCTCTGCATTCAGCCTGAAGATGCCTGCTTGCGCCAGGCGGCCTGCCGGGTGTGTGTGTGTGTGTGTGTGTAAGACCTGTTTGTGATTGCTGGTCTCGGTTGCCCTAGTGAAGGCTCGGTGTGATTGTGTTATAGGCACAAAAGGAGTAATTGAAACGGTCAACTTCCTTCCTGTTCTGCACAAATAGCGGGGCGCGTGAGCTCCGAGCGACTGAGTGTACGCAGAGCGTTGCGTACGTGTGGAAGTGAGGGGTGTTTCAGACCAGTGATTATGAAAGCTGATGTGTGTGTGTGTGTGTGTGTGTGTACGCATTTAGCCTTCTTGGCAGTATCTCGTACATGTATATGTTGGTGTGTGTGAGAAGCACACTTTTATCTGGCCAACCTCTGGTGCCATCTGGCAGCAACGGTGCAGACATGCAAATCAGACCCATAATGCACAGCAGCAGCTCACCCAATCAGCACCACCAGAGAAACTAGGTCAGACAACTGAGCAGCTGTGTGTGTGTGTGTGTGTGTGTGAGGCTGCACGCTTGCATGGATCCTTTGTGTGGTGGCAGCATCACAACCAAGATAGTGTGTATGTGTGTGTGTTTCTGTGCAGATCAGTACATGACTGTGTGTATGTGTGTGAAGAAGCTTTTATTGTCTGCTGCCATTTTTAAGAATGATCTGAAGTGATAATGCTGGTGGGTCTTTGTCAGCCAGCCTCGGAGAAAGTAAGAGGCGGAGCCTAATGGCCAACAGTTCCACGGTACATAGCGTTGCAGTGTTGTCCCAGGGTGTGTACTGAGTGTATGTTCCGTGTGGACGTGCATCAGCAGAGTCGCGTCTGATGTAACACAGTGGTAATACTCAACGCAACACACTCTTTCACGTGGACGTGCTCCCCCTTTCTCGTGCTGCTCTGTATGCATTACACAAAATAATCACCATCTACATATGCCCATGTGCAGCAATAATATGATTCATATTTAAATAATTATAAATAATAACTAATGTATTTTTGTGGAACATTCGGCGTGTGAAATGTACGGTTTTAAATAAATGATCACAGTCTGACCTACTTGTTAATTGAAAGTCATTAGTTGTCCCATATTGCACATCACAGCAAACATGTCCTCTGCTTTAAACCATCACCCTTGGTGAGCAGTGGGCAGCCATGACAGGCGGGACAGGCCCGGGAGCAGTGTGTGGGGACGGTGCTTTACTCAGTGGCAACATTTGTGGTCCGGATTCGAACCAGCAACCTTCCGATTACAGGTCCGCTTCCTTAGCCACCAGGCCAACCACTGGCCCTGATTCTATAAAATGCATGAAATATAATCATTTTAAGTCACTGAGGCAGGGCAATTCAATTTCTACCCATGAGACTGTGAATATTAACAGAAATAAGTAAGAAAAAGAAAACTGAGCTCCAGGGATGGGTAGCAGCCAGCTTCAGTTGTTACTGTCTGGGCATCTTGGTTAAAAAAAAAAAGAAAAAAAAGAATGTCCTTGATTTTTTTATTCTGTAAAACAGCATAAAGCGAACTTTGTAATCACTTGCATGTAGTAGCCAGGATTTGGGCAATTTTGCGCATAGATGATTATATTTTTTTTGTGAGGGAACCGCTTTGAACTGTGTGGGGGACGTCAGTGAAATAATTCGCCACACTGAATTGATTTTGATTTCTCTGTACGTAAGACCCTACGGGACCCAGCCCACTGACAACAATGCAGGGGGAGACGCAAACTGTTTGATGGGCAGAATGAAATATGCGTGGTGAACAATTTTATTCTCCCCGCTTAAAAGTAGAGCTTCACTGGGAGCCATACAGTTCCTCAAATTAGCCAATTACTTATTTTGGTGACACTCGATCCTGATCCCAGTACTAATCCAATACTAGTATTATATTAACAAACTGTCTTCCTGTGGGGAGGAGACGTCAGAGCTCAACGTCAGACTGAAATACTTCACTTAAATACTTCTTTCGTTACTTGTAATATACTGTGTAATATCTATCTATGCACTGCTTTGAATTATCGAATTATCCTGTTCTCTGACATGATGATTCTGGAGGTGCTTTATTAATTTGGACGTGTTATACTTTGCAGTCCTGCTGCCACGCCTTGAAACATTGGCTCTAAAGGTATCGCAAGTTGTCATGGAACATGTTGTGTAGCAAGCGTGAAATTCCTCCAACCTGACAACATTTTATTGTTGCCATACATACATACATGCCTAGCAAAAAATGCTCTTTATTTCTGTGACTGTGTGCACATAATGTGTTTAAAAAACCTATTTAACTAAATAGATTTTTGGTTTTATGGATCGGCACACTTTTACTGATACCTGATCCAGTTATTTCAGTCATAATTTGACAGCTATTCGATACATGTATTGGACTGGTGCATCCTTAAACTTTGCCTAATCCATGATAGTGCCCTAAATGGTAGTGCATCCTAAGGGCACTTTATCAGACCAATAATTATGCACGGGAAGCATATAGGGCACATTACAATGGCACTATTTTCCATTTGAAGGGCATCCTAGGGGATCTTATAAAGCACCATATTATGTTTACTCTGTTATAAAAGTGCTCATTAAGGCAACATTGACAGCATTTGTTGTGTCTTTAACTCTGTTTAGTGCACTTTAGTCTTGCTATTCAGCTGTGTTACCCTCTGAATGTACACTTTGAGAGATGCCTTGGAGAAAAAAATCTCAAATAAATAACTGTAGTTGTTATTAAATTAGTAGTAATGCTATATAGACCTTGATCATTCAATTTTCAATGCACTTGGAAGTATATATGTATCTAAGATGTTAGGGGAACCAGAACAGGTTCCAGAGTGAATTTCTCTTTTCCACTTAATCGTGTGAACAGCAAAGTGGCTCTTTTGTGAAAATGCAGACGTATTAGCCAAAATTCCAACATGTCATGGCGGTTCTCTGCGTCTCCATGTGGATGATGACGTTTCAGAAAATGCTCCTTTTTTCATTTTTCATTGTTTTTCCTTTAGAAACCAACAACCTCTTTAACACCCTCTTATAAAACTGTTCACGTGTGAATGGAGCAGTGGTGGCCTAGCGGCCTAGTGGTGGCCTTTCTCAGTAAATATAATAATATTAGGGGAAATGTGCTGGAAAGTAAAAGGGAATTTTGTTCATATATTCTACATTTGTTACAGGTAAAAATAATGTTTCATGAATATTATGGCTGATAGCCCCTTAAAACCAGAATTCAGGTTTCTCAAATATATTACCAACTATTGGGTAGAAGGGCTATAGGACCAGAAGGTTTGCCCTTTTGAAATAAATTACTTGGTGGTTTTGTATTGTATCTGTGGTCTAGGCTTGTAAGTGAAATTTTACTGAGCTGTCAAGCTAGCACCCCAACACACTGCTCCCCGGCCTCCTTCATGGCTGCCAACTGCTCACTAGACAGTCTGTCATTCTCATTAAAATCACAAAATTCACCTTCACCTCGTAGGTTTTTAATAAATAATAAAATAATAATAAATAAAATAAAGAATAAGATTCAAGAGACAACATTCCTAACTAATGCTACAGATGAAGTTGCATTTAGGCATTGATTAAGCCTAAATTGGGATCTAAAGTGCCTTTCAATACAAAACATCTGGATTTGGAAGGCTGATTGGAAGTACCATAACTCGTCTGGTGCCCATACATCCATAATACTTTTTAACCAAAAAAACCCTGTTAATTAAAATATGTTGTATATATGTATGTATGTGAGTATGTGTTTATCCATTTATTTTACTTTAATAAAACGCAGCGATTTGGTCGTTTTCATATACTGACACCTGCTGAGCAAAATTTGCTACTGCATTATTTATTTATTTTTTTACACCCCCCCACATTTGAGTACCAGTTCTTTAAAAATGTTCATTATTGCTCTATTAGCATTTATTTATTTTTATTCTCCCCGTTGAGGTTTGAGTGAGGAAAATTAAAATAAATGACCACGACTCCAAAAAAAAAAAAGATGAAAGTGACGTCAGAGCGTGGTCGGTGGGCGTGGCCACCCAGCAGTACAGTAGAGAAGCCTGCCGCGATGGAGAAGCAACTTGTGTTCGTAGTTGTGAGTAGAGTTACTTTGCTACTAATGAAACGGTCCACTCTTAATTGTAAAGGTTGTTTTGTACGTGTGGTATGGGTGGTAGTAGCCTAGTGGTTAACACACTCGCCTATGAACCAGAAGACCAAGGTTCAAGTCCCGCTTACTACCATTGTGTCCCCGAGCAAGACACTTAATCCTAAATTGCTCCAGGGGGACTGTCCCTGTAACTACTGATTGTAAGTCGCTCTGGACAAGGGTTTCTGATAAATGCCGTAAATGTAAATGTAAAGCGCTTTTTAAACATTCGTTCAAGTTTCACTTTCGCTTCGTTGATTTGGGAAAGCCCGTCTCTCTTCAACTAAACTTGTTGTTTGTTCCCTTTTATTCTGCGCCTTCAAGATGTTTGTCGTGCTGCTCGCCGCCGACGTCGCCTCTGGGGCGCGAACCCGCGACGTCCTGTTGCGCAGCAGGAGACAGCAATCGTGCGAATTCGGCATGCATCGGTACCGGGAGTTAATGTGTTGTAACTGCGGCCCAGGTAAGCGTTCCAGTTTTATATCGGTTTTATTTTTAAAATTCGGATTCAACATGAAATCCTGACACCATGGAAATCTCAATGTAAAGACACATTTGAATTTCCGGTAGAGCAGACTGAAAAATACAATATGTCTGTGAAAGTGAAAGTGAAGTGATTGCCATACACTGCAGCACAGCACGCAACAAAACGTGTCCTCTGCTTTTAACCGTCACCCTTGGTGAGCAGTGGGCAGCCATGACAGGCGCCCGGGGAGCAGTGTGTGGGGACGGTGCTTTGCTCAGTGGCACCTCAGTGGTACCTTGGCGAATCAGGATTCGAACAGGCAACCTTCTGATTACGGGGCCGCTTCCTTAACCGCTAGGCCAACACTGGCCCATCTTGTGAGGACCCTGTGCCTGCCTGCTCGGGTGGTCTGAATGCCTTTTGATCTCATTGGGGCAGTGGTGGCCTAGCGGTTAAGTAAGCGGCCCCGTAATCAGAAGGTTGCCGGTTCGAATCCCGATCCGCCAAGGTACCACTGAGGTGCCACTGAGCAAAGCACCGTCCCCACACACTGCTCCCCGGGCACCTGTCATGGCTGCCCACTGCTCACTCAGGGTGATGGGTTAAATGCAGAGGACAAATTTCACTGTGTGCACCGTGTGCTGTGCTGCTGTGTATCACATGTGACAATCACTTCACTTTACTTTACTTTACTTTTACTTTGTAAAACGATGAGAGGTTGAGAAAAGTACAGAGCAATAAAAAGGTCCTCAGTTTCAATGGCAAGCAGCAATGTTTCGTAAAACTGTAATTGCCGTAGATCCGTATACTGATTGTATGCACTTTACATAAAGCATCTAGGTGGAGAATCTGTATATTCACAGGCCAGTCATTATGGCAAAGATAAAGTGGCACTCATGTGATCCAACATTTTCTTGTCCGTTAGCTCCTTAATGTTTTTTTTCCATGTGAAATGTTCTTTTCCAAGGTGAATTTTCAATCCCGTTCTCCAACAGAAAGGCATCAGGATCTTCAAAACATGAAATATCAAATTAATTACCCAGAATTCAACATGCTCGACATCAGCTTTACATCATTATATTAAGTTACTGTGATGAGTTGGGCCGGTTCTAAGAACGGCTGGTCACCAGAGATTGTACATAGTTAAAGTTGTGTAACAAAACTTTTTTTTTTTGTATGTACATACATATACACACCTCAGGTCAGCATCGAGAAGATTACTGCAGCAGTAGCTCGGGAACCAAATGTCTTCCATGTGTGAAGGGCACATATATGACCCATTCTAACTCAAAGGACTCCTGTGAAATTTGCAGTGTATGTGACAAATCCGGTAAGTACCACGATTCATTTCCCGATATGTCTCCACGATCATCACTATTGGTTGCTTGAGCTTCATAAAAATCATTTTCAGCACATGTCGCACACCGAGTCTGCTTTTTGAAATGAGAATAATATTGCTCACTGCCTGGTTGTTAATAGCTCTGTGCGACATGTTCTGTTTTTCAGCGAACCGTGAGATAAAGGAGGACTGCACCGTCACTTCGGATACTGTGTGTAAATGTCTTGAGGGATTTTATTGTGCAGAGGGAGACTGCATAGCATGTCATCCATGCAAAGAGTAAGTACATCTGTGCACAGCTGCAAAGCATTTTTAAGTTCTCTCAACTCAGAGCTTAAAAATGCTTCAACGCTGGTTGCCTTAAATTTAGCCTTAAAGCTTTCCCAACTTAAAAAAAAAAAAGTCCTGAAATTATTCAGTTTCTGGCAGACACTAGTATTACACACTAATTTTATTGATGCATTTTGATGATGTATGCATTTGAATTCACATTTCCACTTCCTTTACGTCTGTTTTAGATGCACGCATGGTACGAAGGAGCCTTGTACTGAAAAAAAGGACGCTGTCTGTAGCGGTAGGTGCTGTAAAGAATATAATAAAGCAATGCAACTGTAATCTCTTCATGATCTCCGTAACGTTTTTCTGTCGTTCCAATGCGCCACGGCCAGAGGTTACTTGGTTAGCAGGGGTTTTGCCACTAGTGCTTCTAGTGCTTCTAGTGCTACTGGCCTGTGTAGTATTTTACCTGAAGAAGAAAAAGAAGTTGTGCGTTGGTAAGTATTTTCTCCCCGACAGAAATTCAGTATCTAAGCATGATTTGCCATCAGTTTGTAAGCTTACTGTTTATATACTGTTCACTGACCTAGATAAGTTTACACATAATTATTATATAACAGTTCTTATATTTATATTTTATTTATTTCCAAAGGGCAAAAACCAGAAAATCCAGAAAGCCCACAGGAAGTGGTAAGCTCTTGTACATTTGTTGCGCTGACTGCCATCATATAAAAAATATTTCATGTGTGTAATATATTTTTAATTGTTTTGTTTATTAGAAAATGCCTTTGAGACCAGGTATGTTTTTGTCCCTAAACATTTATTATTTATTCATTAAAAATATTTGGTTTCTTGTTTCTCTGGAATATGAGTTAATGATTTTGCCATTTGAGGGAAAATTGAACAGATTATTACAATTTTAATGGATATTATAAGGTAGACAGCAACCAAGTAAATGCAATTGGTTATTGTACTTAGGATTTCTATTTGGGGACACAGTTAACTTTAACTCCACTACATTTCAACATCAAATATCCACTACAAATGTCGCAATTGTTTGATACTGTCTTGTCAAATTTAATGTGAGTCAAATTTCATGGTTCGTTTAAAAGAGTGATGTTAAGTTAATGATTAAGCGTGTTTAATAACTGTTCTCATGTTTCTGTTTAAAAGATGTAGACCTCATGCAATATGCAACAGACATTGCTGAAAAGCTGGGCTATAAAAATATGGAGAAGGTGGCTCTAAATACTGGCTTTACCCAGATCCAGTTGGATGGAATCAGAAGTGATTTCCCTTCAGATCATGCAGAGCGGACGCGTAGGCTGCTCATTATGTGGATTGAGCATCAGGACACAGCCAATCGGTGTGAACGTCTCTTAACAACACTCCGCAGACTGAACCTGAAGCACTCTGCTGATGAGATAGAGAAGATGATCAGAGATGGTGTAGCCTCATGAAAAAAAAAGCTTGGACTCATTATGGTATCTGTGAACACAGCTCTCATGAGGCCTTGGTGGTGTGCACTTTAGTTTACTGCTAACAGTGTTTGTGACTGGTCAAGTGCCATAGATGTTTCACAAATGAAAAATCGTTTACAAGCAACTTTGTAAGTAGGTACCATGGTGGCTGAATTGTCTAAGACAGTTTTGGGTGGTTAAAGACATCATATTACTACTACAAAGTTATAGGTTACAGATCAAGCTTTTTCTACAGCACTTTCCAGTCCTAATTGTTGTATAATGTATATAAATGTATGAACTGCTGTAACATTTAATACTGATTTGTTACACTATTTTATGCACAGAAATTCAATTGTTTAAAAGCCTGTGTAGGATTCCTTGTAAATCATAAATGTTTGCTCTTGCTTTACATATCCAACTTTGATGGTCGCACATGTATTACATTGCACTTAATCTTAACTTATTGGTAGATGGTGCTTCTGCATGACTGACTATGGACCCAACTTTGTAATATTTGGGATGTTAAGCATGCTGCAGTTGATACACTGTGCCCCTGTATTTCACAATTATATATATTGTATCCATATTGTAATAAAAAAAAAAGTATTCTAATATTTAATAATATATAATATTTTATAAATAATATTTTAACACACCTAATTTCTGTGGTGGAAAATGTTAAACACTATACATTACAATGTATACATTCCATATTTATATATACAGTATCTCACATAAGTGAGTACACCTGTAATGACATGGTGTGGGGAGAAGGTTGAGACACACTTGCTTGACATTAGTGCAAAAATATTGATTTTAATAAAGTAAAACGGCGTGATGGCCAAACCAAGCAGAAGTCAACTGAAACTAGGCATGTAGCAAACAAAACAAGGGTCATATTAATGCAGCACAACTTAGAAGTCTTGCAGGAGCATTTTCAACAGGACCTGTGAGGGATCAGGACCCGCACTCATGTGAAGCGGGTGCCACCTGGATGAGTCCAGCGTCACCAGGCGTCACAACACCCCTCCCATTTGTAAATTTGGTATTTCATCTTTCTTTGTGACAACACTGAAAATATTACAAGTTTTAATATTATACATGTAATGTAAAGTAGTGAGTGCACAGCTTAAATAAGCGTAATTTTACTGTCCCCTCAAAATAACTAAACACACAGATGTTAATGTCTAAACCACAAGCAACAGAAGTGAGAAAAACCCCAAATTGTGTCCAATTAGTCATATTCATTTCTTGGTGTCATGTGATTTGTTAGTGTTACAAGTCTTCTGGTTGTTGTCACTCTCACATTCTCTCATACTGGTCACTGAAAGTTCAACATGGTGCCTCTATGAAGATCTGAAAAAAGAATAGTTGCTCTACATCAGTGGTTCCCTGGGCTTGCTTGTGCTGTTCCAGTTTGCGAACCCCTGCACTACATAAAGATGGCCTAAGCTATAAGAAGATTGCCAACACCCTGAAACTCAGCATATACCGACTGTAGAGCAGTTTAACAGGACAGGTTCGTGTGGGAGCATGTGGGCGACCAGCTGAAGTTCACTGGACTGTGATGGTGGATGTGGAAAACTACCAGGAAACCAGGGTTTAATAATTTAATTATTACTAACTAAATTGTTAAAAACAAAATTCAATTGTTTAATTGTTAACATCTAAATATTTCATTAAGCGTTCTCAGTTTAAAGCATTTTTTCACACTTCCCAAAACTTTTGTACAGTACTATATACCCCCACCACCTTAAAAAAGCAGTCTCATAATCATATGGTTGTGGGTTCAAATCCCGAACCATTAAAGTGCCACTGAGGTTCCTTTGATCAAAGTACCTTCCCAACTCACTGCTCCCCGGGCGTCTTTAATGGCTGCCATCTGCTCACTAAGGGTGATGGTTAAGTGCAGAGCCATGTTGCAGTGTTTCACAATGACAATCAGTTAATTGTCACTTAATTTACTGCTCGGAGTGATTTTACTTTATTTTTTTTGTGCCACCCTGGTGTGTCCTATCATCAGTCTGACGGACCGACATCAGTGTGCAAGTTAGTACGGGTTTGTATGTACAGATTACTTTTGGTTTCATTACGGCCACTGTGGTGCATTTATTTGACTTCTATTTGAATAAACTATGTCAGAGTCAAGCCCTTCTGCTTTTTTAACAGGACCTAACAGGACCTTAACAGGGATTTTCCTGTGTGCACCGTGTGCTGTGCTGCTCTGTATTACAAGTGACACTTCACTTCAATTTTGCTCAACTGCATTGATTTTATAGGAATTTCTAAAATGTAAAAATAATTTCCCACAAGTTAACATGCAGTCGTATGAGCCAATCAGTGTGTTACTACAAGTTTCCAAAAGTAATGTTATAGTCATGTCCCAGCCATTCAACACCACGTGATTAAACAAAATCAATTAAACTATTGAGAAAAATCTCAAAAGTTACATAGTGCTTTTTATATATATTTGCATGCATCATATGCCTCAAAACATATATCATGTCAGTTAATACAATAATCTTAGAGACAACAGAATCCCGATCCAGACATTATTCTAAAAAATGAAAGTGAAATGAATGTCATTGTGAAACACTGCAGTGCAGCACAGCACATGATGACACAATGAAATGTGTCCTGTGACAGGCGCCCCGGGAGCAGTGTGTGGGGACGGTGCTTTGCTCAGTGGCATCTCAGTGGCACCTTGGCGGATCGGGATTCGAACTGGCAACATTCTGATTAAATTTAGCCTTAATTCTGATTAAATTCAACCCAGTAATAAAATTATTATCAGCTATAGTTCTTAGAGGTGCATTTCCTGAAAATGCTCATGATTCATTAAAATGATGAGTAAATGCTTTTATTTAAAGTATTTATTTGATACCTAGAAGCTGAAAGCTTAAATTTAATGGTCTGAGTCTAAAAACCTGAACAAAATTCAAATTCAGTATATAGTCTCTTACTTATTAAATTAACAGTAAAAGTGATTAAATAAAGTCAATTGCCTTCACAATACAGGCCTCCGGAGGCTACACCGCAGCGCTGCATCAGAACATGACTAAATGGGACACTGCGCTGGCCACACTGGAGCATCAGTCATACGTTCACAGAGAGGATAAGGCAGCTCAAATGCTGTCACCAGTTCCTCAGGGTTTAGAAGACATGAAAATGCCTTTCTTTCAACCTAAAAGGCCTCGAGCAGTAGAAGCTGAATCCTGAGCTCTCCGCACCACCGCGAGGCATTTCTCCCGTTTCAGCAGCTTGTTGTTCTCAAACACGCCCTCATTTCGTGGCATCCCATGGGTTCCATCCGGGAAGGTCATCAGTCCTAAACAAACAGGTAAGCATAAAGAAAAGGTTAAAATATCAAAGTCGGGTGCTTATATGCGTTATCCTTACTGTCTTTTAAGTTAAGAGTTTAAAATGTTTTAACCATTTATCTTAAGTAAGCTCTTAAAGGACTTATTAAGCACAAGAAAACATTTCTCTCTCAGAGCTGTTATTGGGCTCTGCACATTAAAAAAAACTAATTAAACATTGCGTTCAGGGTGACTGAAATAATTACACGTGAGAAAAAAAGAGTAGTTTACTTGTGTTTACTTATGAAGTCGACAATGCAATTAAGTTGCATTATTTTACTAAGTGATCAATATGCACAAATGCAAATTCAAACATTAATTACATTTACATTTACGATATTTATCAGACGCCCCTGATCCAGAGAGGCTTAAAATCAGGAGTAACGGGGACAATCGCCGCAAGACAAATCTGAAACATGCCTTAAATGACGGCCCAGTGTCACCATTTCTTTCACCCTGAAGACAAAATTTGAATAACCTTTTTTTAAAAATCCAAAACAAACGATGAGTTCATGTAAAATGTGTATTCTTTCTGTATGACAGCATTTCAGATGGTCATTACCGTATCCCTCCACCCGTCCATTTTTAAATTCCCCCTCGAACGTCATTCCATCCAATTGGGTAAAGACTCCTGCACCGTGGAACCTTCCCTGCACAAACTCTCCTGCGTACCTGCAAAATGTTTACAGTAAACTGTAAAATGGTGGCGGTGGAGACATTTCTGAATTATGGAACAAGCTCACCTGGATCTGTCAGAAAAGTCAAGAACCCCAGAACCATGAAACAAACCATTTTCAAACTGTCCCTTATAGCAGGTGCCATCAGCGAACTTCAACTGACCTAAACCATGGCGCCTTCCTGAGATTTGCAAGGAGAAATGGTGAGGTCAAACGTGAGAACCGTACCCAAACATTCTAACAAATGAATGATGGTCCCCCCCTAATATTAGTGACACGGTAGTAATAATCTTATGACACTGACACCCGTCATGTCCTCTTATGTTGAGGGCCCATGTGGACAACATCTACATGCCTACAAAACAGACCATTCCGGATAGGTAATTGTACATGTGGTGTGAGCTGCATCAGTGGCCTAGCGGACCCGTAATCGGAAAGCTGCCGGTTGGAATACTGAACTGCCAAGGTGCCGCTGAGCAAAGCACCGTCCCCACACACTGCTCCCCGGGCGCCTGTCATGGCTGCCCACTGCTCACCAAGGGTGATGGTTAAAAGCAGAGGACACATCTCGTTGTGTCACCGTGTGCTGTGCTTCAGTGTTTCACAATGACAATCACTTCACTCTCACTTTTTTTTCACTTTCATCATTTGGCCCAAACAGCTGCCTTTCCCACGTCCCATAATTCTTGTAACCTTTGCCCTAATGAAATTAATGCATTTTATGACCAAGCGACTTTAGAAACAAATGGATCTTTTACAAATACAACACCACTGCAAATGTCAAGAAATGATCCAATAATGACTTATAACAGAGAACCCAGTGTTTGTAGTGTATGTCAGTGATCATTTTAATGATGCAGGGCTGTTGTGCAGATAGTGACATCTTTTCTAATATTTTAGATGTTGCCATTTAACAGACTGTATCTCTAGAAGTCTAAACACACACACACACACACACACATATATATATATATATATACATACATAAACTATACGTAAATTAAGATGTGCAAGTTACAAGCATGACTAAGATTGTGTTAATGAGAGGTTACCACACGTGCCTATGAACCAGAAGATAGCAACGTAACAGGTTCAAGCCCCACTTACTACCATTGTGTCCCTGAGCAAGACACTTAACCCTGAGTGTCTCCAGGGGGGACTGTCCCTTACAACTACTACTGATTGTAAGTCGCTCTGGATAAGGGCATCTGATAAATGCTTAATTGAAGTGTAGAGAATGCTGTGTCCTGTAATTATTTAACAGGAGAATATTCTTGCATAAATTATCACCACGTGGAAAAAGAGGGTTTGCGTAAAATTACTGATTTCACACGATACAGAGATATGTATAAATGACTGCGATTCCCTATAACAGAGAAATACATGTAGAACCATGCCTTCTTTCCACTCCCCGTGGTACTCTTCTCCAGTGGAATAGGTAAAGGACCCCCTTGTCATGGTCATGCTAGCCACCCAGGTGACGCTGGAGCTTCTGAAGTGTAAAATATTTCACATTTACTTTTTTTATTGTAGTGAAAAAGAGGACAGCAGATTATGCAAAGCTGTTTCATAATTACTAGGATAACATTTGATCTTTATACAAAAGAAAGAAAGAAAGAAAGAAAGAAAGACAGAACGGGATAAAAAAGGATACTTTCATAAATTATGGATCCTTCTTCACTAAGCAAGCATGTCACGTGACCAAACATGCAGTTGAATGAATGGCTGACAAACTCATTCTTAGACTTCTGCGCCATCACCTGTGTCTGGGTGACGGGGTGGCAGCAGGACAGGGTCCCCTGTCGCACGTTTACCTGCTCGGGCCTCTGGTGGCTGTCGCGTCGGCGGCATCTCAGGCTCCCAGGTCGGAACCAGGCCGCCCGGAGCCCCGCCTCCTCTCTCCTGAAGGAAGCCCGGTTTTTATTGCGTCCCTGGCGCAGCGCTTCATTGATCCCGTCAGCTGATTGGCGGGCGGGTTTGTTACGTCCCGCTTTTCTTACGGCAAAGGATGGCGTTACCTGCGCGGATTATAACGCTTAATTCAGCCTTACGTAGTACGACAAGGGTTCAATCAATCGCATCTTTGTTTGAGTTCATAGTAGAATCAACTGGATTTTTTATATTTGTACATTATTACCCTTAACTCTAATACAATTGAGGGAACAATGATACGTGACATGTGACAATTACACAAAAACCTGATG
This sequence comes from Denticeps clupeoides, assembly GCF_900700375.1. Lineage (NCBI taxonomy): Eukaryota > Metazoa > Chordata > Actinopteri > Clupeiformes > Denticipitidae > Denticeps > Denticeps clupeoides. The sequence goes on from NC_041714.1 coordinate 7,418,349, forward strand.
CATACGAATTCAGCAGTCGTGCATGCATTATAATAAGATCATATACACGTGTGAAATTTAAAATACGTGATTACCCTTTGCACCATGCATAATTCTGCTATCTGGCACTGCTATAATGCAATGTGTTTTTGCAAAGAATAGAGTCGAAGAAAATAAGGTGCGTTTTCCATTTAAAGGGCTTGACAGAATGCTCTCAGATCTTGTTGCCACGTCCGCACATAATAATCGTTTCAGTCCTTAATTTCGCTCGTTACTGCTAGCAGTTGTTGATTTGCACTGTTTCTAAAAGTAGAGAAAGAAAGCCAATTTTATTTGTTCAATTATATACCTGGCATCCATTAATTAATCACTGTTTATGCTATACGGTTGTTATTTATGTATAGAAACAAATTACAGACCTAAATGATCACAAATTGTCTATTAAAATAACAAATAAATACATGAAATCAGATTGATGTTTTTTAGATCTTCTTTACCTTTTTTGTGCAATAGAGAGTTAGATCGTTTGTTTTTCCCGTTTTTGTTATCTGGCAACTAACCACAGTGCATAAGCTTCAGGAGACGCACGCGCCGCGTGTTGCCAAACTCGCTTAATATTCGCAACACATGTGCTTATTTGTGACGCTTCGCCTGTTATTGTGGAATTTTTTCAAATATATAGAACATTACGTTGGTGTGCCCCTGTTCAACATCCTATAATGAGACAAAGCATTATTGTTAATGTTCTGGATTGTACTAGTTTCTCTATAGCACACACATTCAGAATTACTGTGAAGACGGGACATATTTGAGCATTTGTGGTCGCTTAACAAAACAAACCAACCTATTAAAACCGACCACAAATACAGGCACGCGCAAAGAAAGGGACACCGACACAGCCAAATGGCCATTTCGTTCTGTCTTTTTTTTCTTTGCGACCGTGTGGAAAGTTCGTCTCCCCGGATCTGGCAGCCCTCGCCGCGAGCGCGCGCGCGCTCGTTAGGTGGTCGACCCGACAGAAAATGGCGAGTGTGTACGAGCGGCGACGGCGTACGACTGAGAGGCGCAGCGCTCCGCAGGACTTGGACTCGTGGCGGAATAAACTCATCCACCGCATAGGTGAGGGCGTCCCCACCCCCCGTTGCGCGGCTGCCCGACGGCCGCGCTCTTGCCGCCGCAGCGACAGTTCTGTGCGCTCGTTTTATCGCCTTTAAATCGCTACTTGGTTAGCTAAGCGGCTAAGCTACCCGCGGCTAGTTGTGTATTTGTCGGCGCTCGCTTTGCGCTGCAGCGCCCTGCTGCTTCCGGCCTGCGGCTTTTCGTTTTCCTGACAACTGTTCTCAGCAACGCGGTGCGCGCAGCTGAGCTCGGGGCGGCCGTGCTCCGGCGCTCGAACCGTTTCGCGTCTGGATTGTTGCAGAATATCCGAAGTTCTTGTAGAAGGAAGCGAGCCAGACAGACAAGTCGGAACCGAGCTGTGTTGCCAGATGTCGCGAGAAAACCCGGCGTTTTAAAACGCATTTCAATTCGGACCTTTCTACTTAACCGCGTTTAATTAGCATCCAGCCAGTTGTATATTGTGTACGCGCGTATGCGGAAAGAAGGAACCCGTGGGTTGTTGCGGTAGGGGGGGGGGTCTGGCTGTGCTCTCCACTGAAACTCGGCGTCAGATCGCCGTGGGTTTAGTTTGGAGCTGGACAAACTGGCTCCTCTCCGATCCGCTTTCGGCGACGAGGCGAGGTGCGCCTTGCCGGAGTAAACTTCTGTGTTCGACAGACATTCAGACAGAACCCCTCCACGTTCACGTTCGTGTGTGTGTGTGTGTGTGTGTGTGAACTTTTCAGGTGACGCAGACGCTAAAAATTGTGCAAAATGCGAAATAATACAGCCGCTGGTGTGTGTGTGTGTGGTTTTCCAAGACCTCCTTTTCCTTCTTAACTCATGTTCGTGTTCAAGCTTAAAGTTACTCATTTAATCCTCATGATAAAAATATACGAGAGTACGCAAATCTATATATTTATAGATCAGGCTGCAGCTAGTAAATACATTTTTGTGATTTGCAACTGCTCAGGTGGGGTGTGTTGTGTCCTATTCCCCCCTTCTCTCTTTCTTTTTAAGACTCTGAAGGCTTTTTTGACTGGCTGTGCGGATCAAGACTGGTGAAGGAAATTGTCTTATTTAAAGGTGAGTAATAACTTGTAACACACTAGTAATAACAGAAGAAATCTATTTGGTTCAACCTTTGTTGAGCCTGCTTCATATGGACTCGTTGGAGACACTCTGCTCGGTTTCTGTTCTCTACTGAGGGTGTCGTCTCCTGCACGATGAAGGAAGTTGTGTTGTTATTTGTGTATCTTTACAATTCTTCTGTCCATCCAGTAATTGTTGCTGCATTATTAAAAGCATATATATTTTTAATTATTGGCTTGCTTACGTTTATAGTTGAACTTTACTCAGACTTTTACTAGTACTACTAACTCCATATCATGTCCTTTGATGAACTACACATTTTTATATTTTCATATGTACAGTACAGGCCTGGACACACCTTCTCATTCAATGTGTTTTCTTTATTTTCATGGTAGATTCTCACTGAAGGCATCAAAACTATGAATGAACACATGTGGAGTTTTGTACTTACCAAAAAAAGGTGAAATAACTTAAAACGTTTTATATTCTAGTTTCTTCAGAACAGCCACCCTTTGCTCTGATTACTGCTTTGCACACTCTTGGCATTCTCTCGATGAGCTTCAAGAGGTCGTCACCTGAAATGGTTTTCCAACAGTCTTGAAGGAGTTCCCAGAGGTGTTTAGCACTTGTTGGCCCCTTTGCCTTCGCTCTGCGGTCCAGCTCACCCCAAACCATCTGGATTGGGTTCAGGTCTGGTGACTGTGGAGGCCAGGTCTCCACTCTTTGTTAAGTACATAACTACACACGAGTTCATTCATAGTTTTGATGCCTTCAGTGAGAATCTACCAACGTAAATGGTCATGAAGATAAAGAAAACACATTGAATGAGAAGGTGTGTCCAAACTTTTGGCCTGTACTGTGTATATATAAATTAATTAATATGAGAAATTCCAAAGTACTTGATGAAATGAACCTGACTTGATGACTGTTTAACTTAGTTAAATTTAGTTGAAATTGAAATAAATTAGTTAATAAAATGTTTAAAGTAAAATTACTTACGTCAGTTCAAGTTGAAGTGCAAAAGGTGAGCACGTTCACGTTATAAATAGGCCTGATTGTAAGAAATCCAAGATTAATGATATTGATTTGAATAATTAACTAAAGACAGATGGAGTTCACACCAATTTTAAAATGCCTTTAATGAAATTTTCCTATTTTGAAGTTTCCATAAAAAACAAAAACATTATAATGGAAATGTTAATGATCACGACTTAGACCGTTAACTATTTAGTGAACACATAAGCCGTATTTATAACAAACGTTTTATTTTTTTCTCTGCTCCCAACAACAAGGACCTATGCAAACAGGTTACATTTGAAATTCCTTTTTATAAGACTGCCAGAGAAAACATAATGCTTGTTATAGACAAATTAGAAGCAAACAAGCCTATAAATACTACACGGCTAAATTTACCCCCATTCACTGGGTGGTTCTAATATTACTTTGAAATAATTTCAGTCACTAATGTAATTTGACTTCAGTTGCATGTAGATATCTGATATTGGAGATGCTGCGACAAGTTGGAGGTTTTGGATCCTTTGGTTGTAACTTATATATTTTTTCCTGCACGCTCTTAAATGGGTGCCCTATCATCCTGGATTTCATCTTTTGAGTCTTTTGGGTATCCAAAATCTTCCCACACAGGAGACGTTACGTGTGTCCTAGGCTGATATAGAGCAGTCCCGTTGTTGGTTGTCTCTTGTTCTCCTTCTGCCGTGATCTGCTTGGGGTGTTTTGTGCTTCGCTTTGTATAGTTTTTGTTGATTTGGTTGATTATTTGTTTGGCAGTGTTGAAGTCTTAGATTTTATCTATAAGAAAAAAAAACCATCTCATGGATTTAAACTCTTAAACTCTTTTATTGAGATCTATACAACATTTTGATATTGCAGTTGTTGAACTTTGGAAATTATTCAGCAAATTTAAAGTGCTAAGAGATTTGTTAAAGTGATGTGTTTCGTTTTATTTTTATTTAATTGGTGAGACGTTTTGGCTTTAACGTCTCACATTGTGTCATCCATTGTGTGTACAGCTTTATTGCTGCAGTATTGTGTTTTCCTGCCCGCCATCATAATGGCAGCTGATATACAAAAACAGCTAGAATTAATTCAACATTTGACACATGGAAGATAATTTAGTGTTTGTGTGATATATATGAATAAGAATTGTTAAGAAAACAATACCTATCCAAATTACCATGTGACCAAATTTGGTCATCAAATGGGGTACGGTGCCTATTTGTATTGTTTTCAAATGTGTGCCTTTGTTTTGGATTTACAGATTGTCAGCCTGAAGGTGTGTCAGATTGGTCATTTCATGAAAATTGTGTTTTCTGCTGCTTAAGACGAGAAAAAGTAAAGGTAGTTTTATGTCTCTTCATGTTTTTTTATTTTTTATTTAATGATCACTCGTGTATTATCACCTTGTGAAATGTCTAAATCTATTTTTAATCATTTATGATCATTGTCTTTTCATTGTGTCTGAAATTGTCCATCTCAATCAGAGAGCAGAGTCACAAGGACAAACGAAAGTGCAGTCGAGACTCTTCCTACTGTTTGTTTCGTATGATGCTGCCTTGACGTTTGACTAGATGGGGTTCCTGAAGGCTTAAGAGGGAAATGGTTTCAATTTTTCATATTATTGCCTGTTTCTTTCTACAGGAACACCTACTTGGACTAAACAACCCAGTCTTGGAATTTGTGGGCCGAGCCTTTCCTGTCAATAAAGATCAATATAGAATCAACAGGCTTGAGAAGCAGGCTGAAGAGTTTCTCAATGCTGTCTTTAATAGGAAAGGTAGAGGGAGTATGATTTGACTGTCTATTTCTCTGCATATAATTAACGCATGAGCACAGTTGTGTTTGTGCATGTGTCATTTTAGTTTTTCTGTCTTTCCAGAAATACAAAGTTTCTCCAACCCACTCATCTCTTTAGTGGCTTGTGATATAATGCAGCGAATGATCTGTCAGTTTGCTGCTGAACATACCTCAAAGACCAGATCTTCTCAGGACTCCCATCAGCCCGTCTGCACCCAGGACCAAAGCCTGCGAAAAGCACGCACCCCTGCTGCTACTCCTCCTGTTGCCACTGTACAGAGGCCCATTCTCAACAAGCTTCCCATGGAAGAGCAGGACTCTCCTTTAGATCTTACGGTCAAGAAGCCTGATGTTGTAATCGGTGAACAAGGTAGGCTAGCGTCTGCAGTCAACATGCTCCAAAGTCTCTTAAATTGGCATAAACAATTAAATAGTACATGTTTTAAATTGGTTAATGTAATCGTAGAGGCCTTGGTATTGCCTGCTATCAAAGAAATGAATGAATGCGGTGGGTCAAGAGTGTTGTTACCATGATGGACAGTTTAGCTGGCTGAGATTGGTAGCTGCACTTTGCATGAGCTATGTGAGTTCTGTTTTAAAGGCTGATTTTAAATTGAATTAAAAACCTGTAAGAAATGTCTGTTGTTAGTGGGTAGCTGTCATCAGAATTTGAGATTTGTGCATGAAAAGATGCATACAGACTCTGTGGCATTGCATGACATGCAGCAGGAGGTTCCTCTAACCTTGTGTACAATTTCCCAGATGGAGTTCTTGATCTTTCAACCAAGAAAAATCATGGCAGAGGCAGTAACACTGTCAAGAGTCCACCCATGCCACAGACTGTAGACAAAGGGTACATTTAAAAAAAATTCTTTTTTTTTTTTACTTTTTCCTGAAAGTTTTTAAAATGTATTCCCAAATCACTTTGGATATTAAAATTGTGGAAACAATCATATTGAAAAATTGTAACATTTCATATTTGATATGAAAACAAGCAAGTTGATTTTGACATTTGACAGTCTTAATATTTTTTTCTCTAAATTTTTAAAAGTGGAATTTGTAACAATAAAATAAATATTACTAATTTTTAATCCAATTTATTCTGTTTTCCAGTGGTTTAGGCCTGGAGCCTGCAGGAATACAGTCTTCATCTGCTTTAGAACAGTTCATGGCAAAGCTTTGTTTGCATCACCAACGGCAGATTGTTGATGCCTTAGGCTTCTTGCAAACTGAAGTAGAGGCTTCATCCAGTGCTTCTGCTTCAAAAACAAACCTGAAATGTGAGGCGCGTATTGCATCTTACCAGGAAACTTCAGATATTCCTTCAGAGAGAACACTTGCACTTTCTTCAGCATTGCAGCACAGCAGTAAGAAGATCACATCTAATGCTGATTCACAGCCTGTATCGGTTGGTGTTCCTCCTCTAGACCTACGTAAAATAGATGTCAAGGATCCCTACTCTTCAGATGTGTCTAAAACTGATAGGCCTCAGACCACACCACTACGCAGTATCAGGAAATCTAACTTGAAGAACTGCTCTACCAAGGCAACAGGCAGTCAAAATAAATGCCCTGGTGTGGAAGAAAAGCAGCAGTGCAATTCTGAGAGTTTTCCTGGTACCAGAGAATCAGAGACTGACTTGATATCACATGGAAGGCAAGAATATTCAGATTCACCACAGCACCCCTGTCAGAGAGACTTTCCTGGATACACCAAAGACATTCAAAACAGGCCCACTGCTGTTCTTCAACCCTCTCATTCTGATTCGACGGTCTCCACGAGAACAGCTAGAAAGAGCAGGAGGGGTAATTATCGAACAATAGAGGGATCCGTTAATGACTCCGATAGCCATTATGACATTGTGTATGTGGGAAGGTCAATTACGGAGTGTCAGTATGAACACCTGCATCGTACGCCTTCACGACAGAATGCAAGGAAGAGTATTCGAGGTTACACAAACTGTGATAAGTTCTTTGAGCAAAAAACAGTTCGTACATTGGCTAAACCTAAACCTGTTCATGGTGGAAGTGGTAACTGTCCAACTCCAATGCCAGAGATCACTTTGGTCACACCAAAGCAGGCTCTTACCAAACCTGATGGTGTTCCTCCTTTGGACATGCCTTTTGCTGGAGGTTGTGGGGAATCGGAAGCACAGCAAACACCTCTGGAAAAAACATTGACAATGGAAATGCCTGGTGGTGATGTGGCAGCAGTGATTGTGGAAACTAGTCAATGCGAGGAGATGATACCCTGTTGTCCTCAGCTCCCAGCACAGTGTGATCCACCTAATAAAGTGTCAGAAGAACAAGCTCAAGATTCTGTGTCCGTTACAAAGGAACAGTTTCCTCAGAGTGCAGTAGCATTACCCAACCAGGTTGATCTAAACAAAACTACTGAAAGTCCTTCATTGCCAGCAAATGCTAAAGCCGATTCTCCAACTGAGCAGATCTGTAGTCCTCCAGACTCAAACAATGTTCACCAGAACATTCACCAGAACATTGATTCAAGTACTCTTCCAAGTTCTCCATTGCTGGATACTGTACAAGAGGACCATGATAATATGGAAGATGTGGAAGCAACATTAGCATTGGAAGAGCAGAATGTTACTGTAGTTTCAGAAGAACCAGAAACCACTGAAATGGAGACAGAGACAAACATAAGCACACCTAATAAAAATGAGTTGCTTGTCCCATGTGGCAATGGACCAGACACTGGACCTGTGTGTAACAATACAGAAACTGAAGAAGGAGGAATTTGTGAAAGTAGTCAGTCACTTGAACAGAAGTCTGAAGAAACAACTCTTGAAAAAGAGGAGGAGGTGAAGGAGACCCTGAGCTCCCCTGAGTCTGGAACTGTCAAAAGGAGAAGCAGTAGAACTCCTGTCAGTTCTGATAGATGCCTACGTAGCAGGACATTAGTAAGTTGCCCTGAGATTACCCCAGATTCTGGCACACAGATCTGTCCTGCAGGTCTTCATGTTTCAGATGTTGAGGATGAAAATGTTGTGAGATCTGAGGTGAAACGCTCCCTGCGATCTTCTAAACTGCCAGTGAGAGATGGGATCTCTTCTGAAGATCCGCATAAAACAGGACCAAATAGTGAGCACACTTGTGAAATGGAGAAGGGAGTGACTGTTGTTAAACCAGTTGAGAATGCAGGATCAGACTCCACAATCCAAACAAGACTAAAACAGAAGTCCATGTTGTCCAAACCATTAAACGAGGATGGTCAAGAAAAGCTTGGAATCAAGCAAGGATCAGACATGATTGAGGTAAAGACTGTACCAGCCAAAGAGAAGAAAGAGCCAAGCAGCATTCTGAAAGGAAAAGATGTGCCTTTGAAAAAGAAAGTAGATCTTCCAGCTCCTGCAACTGTGGATGGTTTGGAGACACCTGCCACTTCTTCTCCAGCCAGTCCTAGAATGTCTGGACACATGCCTCTGAGAAGTGGTAACAGTACAAGTGGTGCAAGTAAACAAGGAGATGCATGCAGGACACCAACAGGGAAACCTTTGGAAAACTCTGAACCCCTTCCAGTACCAAATGGTTCCGTGGTTCCTGATCTGCCTACGGAAACCCCAAGTTCATCTTCAAGAAATCTATCTGAAAGTACTAGACACATGCCTTTAAGGAGTCGAAATGCTGGTGTGGCTGGAGATAACCCCTCCGCTGTTAGTCAGACAGAAAATCTTGGACACATGCCATTGAGAAGTAATAGTCTTCTAACTGTGCAGCCCATGAGCCCAGTGTCTCCAGAGAAGAACAAGAAATCTCCTAGACCTCAGAGATCTAAAACAGCAGTTCTTTCCTCAGACACAGAACATGAACAAAACTGTTTGCCACCTAAAGCAAAACCTGAAAAAAGTTTCCAAGTCCACACTAAGAGCCCTACATTTTCTGACAATGTGATCATTCTTCCAAAAACAGAGCCCACACTGCCAAGCACCTCCAAGTTCTTGGAGGCCTTGAGGGGAGAGGAGAACCAACAGCTGATCATGAACCTAAATACCAGGTTTGATAAAATTCAGAAAGGCTGGGTACAGATGGACAAAGAAGGGCACCCAGCACCCAGGCCCAAGAACAAGGCAGACCGACTCAAAGAAATCTGGAAGAGTAAGCGCAGAATTCGAAAACCCAGACCTTTAGACCAACATAAATTCTCACCGGTCCAGATGCTCTTTATGAAGTCATTTGATTTGCCAAGTATCTGCCGATGGTTCCTACAGTCAACTGAAACCAAATCATTAGTTATTGTCAAGAAGGTGAACACAAGGTTGCCATCGGAAACGCAGCTATGCTTTCACAGTTCGTCGGGTGTATCAGGGTCGTCCAACGGGGTCTTTCCGAGTTTGCAGGCTGAGCGCTTGAAAAAGCACCTGAAAAAGTTTGCCATCGCATCACCGGTGAAAAGCAATGCCAAGAGTCGAAAGCTGATTGCTAAAGCCTTGGAACGGGGCATCTCCACCCTCAAGGCTAAAGAATGTAGACAGTTGGCTACCGCTACACGGATATCCACCAAGCCAAACAGCTTTAGTGCAGTCACAAAGCCGCCGCCCTCCGAAAGCCAGAAGGCTTTGGCAGGCGGGAAAAACCCAGCTAGTGCCAGGATTCTGAGGAAGTACTCCAATATACGTGAGAAAATGCAAGGTCAACAGAACTCAAGGAAAGTCAAGGAGAGCACAATAGACCACCGAAAAGGTGCTAATTTGAAACTTGGCATGGCTCAACAGAATAAGTCCAAACAGAAGGTAACATCAGTTCCTGGCCAGAAAAGGACTTTGGCAGGAAGAGGTGGTGGGAAGGTGACGCAGGTGGCAAAAAAAGACAAGGTTACTGTCTCCAGTCCCACTAGAGAAAGGCTCACCAAGAGCAGCAGTAGAGCATTAAGAGACCCAGTTGAAAAAGATGGTGCTTCATTAAAGAAGTCTCCTCAGACACAAATGGCTTCGAAGCCTCCAAGGACCACTACTGTCCATGGCTCCACCCCAAAGCCTAACGTGAACAAAAAAGAAGAGAAGAGCCCAGAGAAGAGTGGATGTGAAAAGTCTCATACTAAAGCCAGTGACGTGAAAGTGGATGTCAGGAAGTCACCTCACACAAAAGCACCCGATAGTTTAGTGTCCACGCCTCAAAATCCTGACCCTAAGCCTCAGGTCTCACAAGACCAGGTATTGACAAGGTCTCAGAGGAAGATGGAATCTACACTGCGACTAAATGAATCTCCGAAGTCTGCCACAAAGAGAGGCCAAGAGCCTGTAGAGACCCCAGTAAAACGTACAAGGACTTCTTTTAAACTGAATGGAAGCGTGCAGAATAGTGGACTGCAGTAGTCATGCAGATTGTTGGAATAGATATTATTTGGCTGTTTCTCAGACTGTGATATATTTTTTCCCCAGGAGGAGGAGAGCTTGAGTTTTAAAAAAAAAAAAAAGCAAAAAAAAAAAAAGCTTGACTTTGCTTTCGCTACGATTTGATATAATATTGAAAGAAAGATATTTAAATTTTGATGCTGAATGTTTTTGCTGTGTTTTTTCAAATGAGGGTCCCACAAAACCAGTGTGGTTGCTGCTGAGGAACGGATTTCCTCTAGTTTGTAAGCTGTACCGTTCTTTGCAAGTAGGGCTGCAAATATTGATTTATGCTTTGTTAGATATGGTGACGAAGGGTGTTGCTTATATCTCTTAATCTGTAAACTGGTTGATTTAAGCTTTAACTTTTACTACTTTATAAATAGTTTGCATCTTATTTTATCAAAGCTGCTTGTTTGTAAGAAAATCTTTTTTTATTTCAACAGTACATAAAGTTAGATCCATCCGCAATGTGCTGTAAATAAGCAATACTTCCTGCAGAGTGTTTGTGTAACACTGAAACCTGCATGTTGAAACCAGAAATCAGTAACAGCATTAACTGTAATTGTCAAATAAGCTTTTCTGATATCTGTAATCAATATTTACAGCCCTGTTAGCAATCAGTGGACAAGTGTGACTTAGATAAGGTGCCTTATTTATCGATGTTATAAAAAAAAAATTCTAAACCTCACTTCTCTACCTATTGCACAGGGAAATGTACTGTAGGGGGAAAGAGGTCATTTTCATGCACATGGTCCATGGACGTGTTCCTGTTTTTGTCTTCCTTTAAGCGACATGTCTTTCCGATCACTTCTCAGTGCTTAAGATGATAGTGAACGAATGAAATGTCTATTGCTGTCTTTTTAAAGTTATTTGAGTTTTATTTGCAGTGTTCTGTAGCCGCAGATTAATTCTGCTCTTTTGTGTTTTTGATTTGTTTGCTTTTATAATTGGCAATAAGTATCTGCAATAGCATCTCTGAGTGATCTATATGTTTGCCATGTTTTCCATTGTTTGGTCCAGGTTGTCAGTCTAGATTCAAATGGAAAGTGTTCCTCACACAGAATGAATTGAAACGAAAGCTGTCAATTGTATGTATCTGCGTGTACATATATTTATGGGTATATACACACACACACACACAGAGCACATGAACGTTACTGAAGTCATGGAGGGTTCGTAGATGTGGATGTTCATGCAGCAGGGAAAAAAGTATTGTAAACAAGTTTTGTTTACTAGTTTATCATTTGTATTGCATCTCTGGTGTAAAATGCTTTATTTAATTGATTGTTAGATTGAGTAAAATAATGTAACGGTTTCCTAACAGTTTTTCCTCCTGCGTCTTCATTTTTTACGACTGAACTACCGAGAATTTTAGGCAGTCGTACTCCATGAGCATGGTTGTATCACAAGGAAAGGTTCATATATAATCAGCTTTAAATTGACAAATTCTATGCATGCACAGTAACGTGCCACTGAAGGTTCATTGTAGAACGATCATCTTTTTAAGACATTGGTAATACATCAATCTTCCATGAGCAAAATTGGTGGTTTTGGACTTGGATTTGCATTAGGAAACCTGCAAAATGATTCCTCTTTATTTGTTTCCCTGCAATTTGCATCAGACTGACCAATTGTAGTTTATTTATTCAGGGGAATTTTTAATTATGAAAAATGTTCAATTTAATAAAATCTTAAACAAATGACTATTCTATTAATTCTAGACTGCTGCTGGCTCCTTATTTGAATTCCAGGATTTTCATGGAAATATTAAGCTTTTAATGTAGAAGTGTTTCATGTAGGTTTTGATAAAGACACTGAAACTGCATTAAATAATGTAACACTATATATTTGAAGATAAATTGGTAATATTTCTCCCTTAGGTCTGCATTGTACTCTCCCGACTATATAATTTGGTAATTAATTTGGACTGTCAGTTAGGGCACTGTTTTAAAAAGCCATTACACCGCTTTAAATTTTTCTGCGTTTTGTTTTTTTTGTTTGTCCATTCTCAATGGTGTCTCTATTTCATTTAGAGTTTAGTATTCATTATTAATCATAAATATGTACACATTGTTTTGCCTTTTGGTTTTAAAATATAAAAGCAAACGTATGAACCTACTTATAATTTATTGTTATTTAATAGAGTCAGTGGTAAATATGCATAGATACAAGTCCAAATACATCACTTGAACATTGTATGTTGTGGATATTTGCAGATTTTCGTGGATTTTTTTTGTGTTTTGTTCTAAAAAAATTTTTCTTAAATGTTTGCCAAGTTTCTGCTGGCTTGGATATAAAAGTGCTATTATGCATTGTGGTTGTGTGTTCTTCTCCATTGTCTAATTGGGCCGTTTTTTTTCTGCGTTGTCATTATGAGAACATTAAGGTCCAAATTTTGTTTGTCATATCTTTCTAATTTGCTATTCTGTACTCATCTTCATTCCTCTCAGAGAAGCACGTAAATGAATAAAATAGCCCTAGTACTAAACTCAACTAACAAACCAGTTAGACAGACTGTATATAAGTAGGGCTTCTAATTGTTGCCTCAGTTGTCTTCTCGCACAAATGATACATTTGTGACCATTTCTGTCCGAAAACAAATATCCAAACATGCGAAGTCAACAGACGAAGAAAACCCTTAAAAGCACAACATTTTAATGAATGAAAAGAGTGGAGTTTCAGTAAACATTTTGTCGGTGGCACTACATACATTCAGAATTACTGCAATTATTAATTATAACCATCAATCCTGGAGACTCACGAAAAGCAACAGAAGCACATCGGTAGGAAACAACGTTTTCTTGCACTGGTTCAATAGACACTGTATCTTTCACAATACATGTTAATGAGTATAGCTTAAAGTGGTTGAGGCTGTGCCACAGAATCGGCTGTTTCTTAGAGCACAACTGGAAGAATGACTGTAAGAGTCCTTTTTTTCTGAATGGAAGCGCCTCAGTAACATGCAACACGATGCATGGACACCACCGGTTCACCTCCATTTAAAAAAAAAAAAAAAAGATAAGGCTTCTATGAGGGCTACGGAACAGCAGCAGAACAAGGAGTAGTGATCACTCAACCCCACAGATTCAGAGCTGGCCTTTTCAAAATCTAATGTACTGTACATTGGAAACAAACAACAACAAAAAAAAAAGAACTCTGGTTCAGGAGTATTTGAATATTTCTTACACTATTGGCACCCAACGTCCTGTCTCCACACTTGATCGTAGCACTTTGCATTGGCACTGTTCTCTTCCGACGAGGACTTAACCATAACCAGTATCAGTTTGGACACAGCCTGGAAACAGTTTTGTCCAGGCTGTGTCACGCATGTTTTAAAATGACAGAAATTCATTTATATCCAAAGAAAAGAAAAAATCCAACAGAAAAAAGAAGAAGCATCATAATTATTTTTACCACAATGGACATTAAAGAGGAACATTTAATACAAAGGTACAATCCCTTCCATGTGTAACCTCCACGCCTTCTGCCTTCTGACCGTCTAGGTAAAGTAGATGGAATGTGTAAGCCAGGATAGATAAACACCATGGTTTCTGGTTTTCAAGTGATGCCATGAATATGGTGCAGCTTTTTCCCACCTAAACCTTTTTTTCTTCTTTTATCTTATTATTAACAGGAAACCAGCAACAAATATGCCTTATATATTCTACACCACGAAAAGCTTTTAGATAAAATAAATAAAAAAACAAAAAAAAAACATTCAAATGAATTAGATGTAATATTCACATGGAAGACAACATATACAATATTAAACATTTCTAAAATCAATACTGCCTCCTAAGGAACAAGGCCAAAGATTTGCTGCCTTTGATTTCGACCAATTATAAACTACCATATTGAGCAATGAAATAAAAAAAATATATAATACACAAATAAACCACAAAGGGAATCTACCAAATTGCCATTTGTCTTTTTTTCCTCAATAGAAGCTTCCAGAAAAAACAGATTTTACTCTTTAACATATAAAAATACTATACCAAAATGAAATACAAATATATATTAGAATCTGTTAGGCATTTCTGTATAAAGAGTGGGCTAAAAGAGTTAGGTTACATCAAGAAAGACAAATTAAAAATTAATAGACAGAACTCAATGCTGCACCTTTTTTTTCTTCCAAAACAACAATTATCATGATAACTTATGAAGAAAACAAAAAAAAGCTTAACATCTGAAAAAATTCTTAAATCTTCCAAACATGCAATTGTTTGCACAAGTAATACTGCAGCCTTAAAAGATCACACCACTTTAGCGCATTGTTTTGCTTAGTTTTTTAAGGGGGACCGGGGGATTTTTATCCCAGTGCTAAGGCAATGCATCCTGGGAAAAATGTTCACTTTTAGACATTACCAGTGAAAAGAGCAATAAAAAAGGCCCTACAAGGGTGAGGAGTGGGGAGACACTTCTAAAATAATCCAAGCCGGAGCAGAGTGTTTTGGTCAAGGTGGCTTTTTACGGGATGACCAGCACACACAGTATTACAATCGCTATGACATGAGGGACATCACATGGCATTGGGCATGCATCTTATGTCACACAGCATGAAACTAAACTAGGAAGAGACAATTTCGGTCAGTCCATCATCCGCTATTCACATGTGAAATTACATTCTGAAAGCTCCCCGTCTGAACAGAACCGCTTTAGTAAATTACAGGCCCGGGAGTGACAAACGTTTGTCACGATTAGTCCAACGTCCTGTCCAAGTGACGTTCCTTTCACCACAACGGTGTGGCACCGGGGACGGTCTGAATGCAAACAGGGAAATGAGTGCGTTTGTGACATCTGGAGCCCCGGCGCCGGGCCACATGCGAAGACCCCTCCCCACCAATTAAGACATCATGAGCAGCCCTCTGTGCTTCCCGTACAATATGTGCCTCTTCACACCCCCGCCTCCGCCGGCTCCCATCCTCGCTGTCGTGTTGAATGTTGAGTATGCGGCCATAGATGATCCACAGGTGATCCGTAATCCTGCAGTGGGGTCGGTCGCGGTGCCACCCCCCCCCCCCCCCCCCCCCCCCCCCCCCCCCCACTGTCCAGGTCTCTGCACCGGGGGGCGCCATGGGAGAAATCGAGGACGATTTCACGTGAGCGCAGGAAAGGAAGGAAACTTCAGGCCGTGCGTGTGACTTGTGGGAAAACTGTTCTGAATACGCCACTTCCGTGACCCCTTTTGAAGAATGGGTGTTAGATACAATGGTTTTTTCTTCTCTCTCTTATGCCACACACCCTTAGCAGGGATGAAATGTTCTTTTTTAAAAACGTTTGTTGTCCATAATATATAGATAGAGGTTTTATATATATTTCTGTATACTCTTTCTGGATCTCTCCCTCCAGTTCTCTCTTGCTCGCTCGCTCCCTCTCTTTCGCTCTGTGGAAGGACCCCTCCCGCGCACCATGCTACATACACCCCACGCATCCGCACTTCACGGTCTTCTCCACCTCCTCGCTGAAGGACGTGCCGTCGCTGCACTCGAAGGTGTATTTCCTGCGCTTCATCCGCTGGCTGGCGCAGCATGTGCCCGTGTCGCAGACCCCGCTGCACTCCACCCAGGACACCATGCGTGTGGTCTGGCAGATGGTGTAGCCGCGCTGCACCTGGTAGAAGTCCTTCACTGGCTCCCCCCGGCACTCTGACTCTGAAGATAATTAGTAAGATGGCAAAATGTTTTTAAATGTATTACAGTACACCATTAATACAACAAAATGAGAGACGACAAATGACCTCACTGTTAAAAATGACAAAATCTGACATTACTGTGATGTCTTTTATGAACATACACACAAGAGAAGATACTTGGCTGCAATGGGCATGTGCCTGTGGTTAGAGGAGAATGTTTTTTATCACTGGCAATTTCATACCACAGAGCTCTATATTCTATAATTTTACTTTAGACCTCTGGCTGTGATTTATATTGTCACAAATTCTAATGTTAATTAACATTTACATTTACGGCTTTTATCAGACGCCCTTATCCAGAGCTACTTACAATCAGTAGTTACAGGGACAGCCCCCCCCCCCTGGAGACACTCAGGGTTAAGAATCTTCCTCAGGGACACAATGGTAGTAAGTGGGGTTTGAACCTGGGTCTTCTGGTTCATAGGTGAGTGTGTTACCCACTAGGCTACTACCAGCCAATTTAATGAAATGACTCCCAACTCACACACTCCTGTTGATCACTAGTCTAAACCAGATAATATTACGTCTTAAGAAGCTGTGAGTGTAGACAGCCTATTTCTCAGGTGTTAGCTGCATTATACTTAATACGTAATACCTTTTCTCTGATTTGTGTCCATGTTGCTAAATCGAGTGGTTTTGAATTGTGCTTTGCGGGTAAAAAAATTCCTTTTCCATACCATTTTTTCAAAAATTTCCCATAACAGAAAAAAGTGACTGGTGACAAGTGAAAATCTCACTGCAGCCGACTGTAGGTGCAGTTGCAACCCTGCTTTCAAATTCAAGTATTATTTGTCACATACACAGTCATACACGGTATGATATGCAGTGAAATGCTTTTAGCGACTGCTGCAGACCACAGTATTGCAAATATTGCAAGTATACAATGAACTAATCTGCAAATATTGCAAGCATAACCAAATATGACTATGTCTTTAACCTAAAACATAAAATATGTGTAACAGGTATGGTGAAGGTGTGCAAATAGGTGGAGTCAAAGTATAAAAAAAAGAAAAAAAAGTGACAAAGTATAACAGGGAGGGGGGAAAAGGTAAATGTGCAAGGAAAAAGAGTTCAAAATTAAATAAAAAGTTTGTGCAAGGATTTCTAGGGGGTTGAGTCCAGAAGTGATTGAGAGTGAAAGTGAAAGTGCTGGAGTGTATTGGAGTTCTAGGTACTGTTGTTGTTGAGAGCTTGAATAGCCTGCGGGAAGAAGCTCCTCCTCATTCTCTCTGTGATGGAACAGTCCATTGTCCACTGCTTTGTAGGGACATTTGGGGCGACTCACTCACCTGTGTCACACAGTTCCCCGGTGTAGCCGCTCTCGCAGTGACAGTAGGCGTCGCCCGTGTCCGAGATCTGGCAGCGACCGTGTTTGCACTGAAGCCTCCTGCAGGGGTTGAAGAGCTCCCCCTGCTGATTGCACAGGGCACCACGGTAGCCCTCCTGGCATTCACATCGGTATGACTGTGTGTCCAGAGGGATGCATTTTCCATGGACACACCTGTGTAAAAAGACAAAAAAAGTTTTTCTTCTATACTAATACAATTCATTCATTGAGCAGAAACTGAATCAGCTGGAGGGAAAATTTATAGCAGAACTTAAAAAAAAAAAAGTAATTGTCACTTGTGATACAGAGCAGCACAGCACAAGGTGCACACAGTGAAATTTGTCCTCTGAATTTAACCCATCACCCTGAGTGAGCAGTGGGCAGCCATGACAGGTGCCCAAGGAACAGTGTGTGGGGACGGTGCTTTTGCTCCAATCAAAAAATTTATTTTGATTGTTTCAAACATTTTTAAATGACATTAATAATGAATATTCTGCCTTGACACTCACTTGCTGCCTTGGCAGGGGTTGGTGACGGGCTGGTCACAGTGAGGACCACTCCAGCCGGTCTGGCAGTGGCACACAGGGCCCATAGCAGCATCCGGCTGGCAGATGCCGTGTAGACAGTAGATTTTTCGACAAGGTTCACAGCCGGGCACCACGCCCGGTTTCATCTGTGTTTTGGTGAAGTCCTGCAGCTCGTTGTTTATGTAAAGGTTCTGGATGCAACCGTGGAAGCTGGAGCCATTTTGGATCTGCCAGAGGCGGAAGGCCGCTGAGTGGACGTCGACAGGCATGCCTGCAGGGACAGTGCAGATGAAATGATGAAGACGATGGGGAGTGAGGAGGAGTGGCACATCAACACAGCAAACAAGGGGCTGGCATGGGAGTGATGAAGACATGAGGAGGAGGAAGAGGAGGATAATTTCAAAGAGCTTTGTGCCCCACCTGATGGTTAAAAGGTCACGAACTGTTATGGAAAGGTTATGAGGTCATATATTCTAGTCTTATGCAGAAATAAAACCCAATCCATCTGGGGCAAAGCATCCTTAAAATTGGAAAAGAAAAGCAAGAAGGAACAATGTGCAAAACAGACAGACACTCCTGCAGATGCAAGAGCAACTGATATGACAGTAAATATAGTAAACATGCCACTGCACACTCACAGAACCATAAAACTACACAGCCGCTAACCGGCAACCATTACTGAAATCATGAAAACACTTCACACTCTACCATCACATGTATCTTGTAAACGAATCATTGATAAGTGTGATAAGTCATCATAAGTAGTAAGAGGAAAATAGATTTTGTTTATGGGGAACCTGATTATTGCCGCCTATTACTATGTTGATCATCAACGTCTCGATGGACCACCATCCACAAAGTTCTCATTCCATCTTACACTGCTTATAACCCTCGAAAAGAAAATACGCCTAATGCGAATAAGGTGATATTTCAGGCGAAAGGAAACATATTTTTCCACATTTACAGGTCACATGGACAATTTCATAATAATATGCGCACCTCTGCTACTGTATTCAATTAAATTGGGGTGAAACTTTTCGGGTAGGAGGTCCATAACTAGGAAACAATGCTCTAGCTGACTGAATAAACTGCTGGTTACAGAATAAGTGTGAATGTCAAGGTGTGAATAATCTGGCGCGATTACAGAAAGAACATCACTGGAAATACTGTCAGAATTTTTTGTTACCCCCTAAATCTCTAATAACGAGCCATAACATGATCTCAGGAATGACCTCACATAAACACCACCTCACCACAACATCACAACACCACAATCACCACAAACACAAAAAAACACCATCATGCACCGGTGTAGACTGTATCTGTTAGGTTGAGTAGGGAGCAGGCAGTCTGAAGCCTGATTGGTCCATGGCGGAATTACTCTAGCAAACACAGTCTGGGATGGGGCATGGTTTGGGAAGGGAGTGGTGGGAGTTGTGGAGTCACAACGTGAGGGGAAGGGGGTGATTAACAGTAGTGTAATTTAGAGTGCCTGCGGTGTTGGGAGGTATCTGCAGAGGGCCCCTACCCCCCACGTAAAGCGGAGCCTCTCCGTTTAGGGGCCGGACTTTCCCAAAACTGTCCATGGTGGTGGGGACCCCACCATCGATGGACAGGTTCACCATCTGATCAAAGGTCACCAGCTCCACAGTGTGGAACTGACCATCATTAATGGTCTCAGTACTGGAGAGACAAAAAGAAGAACAAAAAGTCACCTTTTGAAAGCCATTACACTATAAAATTACATTTTTATGCTATGTCCTACCACCAACCTGTAGATGGCGTGTCCAGGCTGGCTTCCAGGGTCATAGCTGACCTTCACGTGTCCTTGGTAGAGTTCCACAGCAATGTGATCATTGTCTCCATTATAGAGAAGGATACCATTGTCCTCTGCAGTGGACACCTGGGGGTGCAAAAAGTGTGAGGGCAGAGCTGGAAGCACAGCTGAAGCACAGCTGGTCGATGCGTAAAACTCTGTCCAAACACGTCTGGGTATTTCTGAGGTTGAGCAAAATACTTTGAATATTTAGTGAATGCTGAATGCTGAATAAATGGCCATGACCGTATTCAGTAATGTACTCTTGTACAGTACGTAAAAAGTAAGGCATTCAGACACTTTCCATGTGAAAATCACCTCTGCTGGGTCATTATTAATCATTTTTATTTTGCTATAACACTTCTACTTGGTAAATTTGTCAGTGAAGAAAAATATCAGCATGATAATATCTCTGAGCCTCAGAGCCACCACTACAGGCAACTTACAGTCGCCTGTAGTTTTTTTTTTTTTAAACCAATAATAAATTATCATTGTAATGATATTCTTTTATACTGCCGTATGTAATGTGGACTTGTTTTTTTTTTTTGTGGACTTGTGTGGACTTGTTTTTTTTAATACATCCCAATCTTGGGCATTTAAGACCTCTCTCAGGTCTACAGAGTGTTGCATGAAATGTTGGGTTATTATAATTTGATGATACCTGCAGTGTGATGTTAGCTTGAGGCCAGTTCTTCATGTCACTGAGGAGCAGATAGGAGTCTCTGTCCACGAAATTAACACCAACGAGTTTCTCGCAGCGGGAACCACCAAATCCTGGGAGACACTGGCAGAGGGCCCTGCCACCCCTCTCTATGCAGGGTGCATCGTTCTGGCAGTCAGCCAGGTCACAAGGAGACCGAGGCGTCGGTGGCACTTCACACAGCTGCCCGCTGAAGAGATGGGAGACCGACAGACCAGTCTTTAGCACGTGTACTGGTTAAGAAGCCACCAGTACGAACGTGCGTGAGCCTCACCTGTAGCCATCTCTGCAGGAGCAAGAGTAGCCGTTGACCTCGTCCACACACTGAGCGCCATTCTGGCAGCGGTGCTCCTTACAGTCGTCATAGTTCATGCTGCAGTCGTCACCAACGTAGCCAGGAGCACAAACACACCTGCATGGCAAAACAGATACAGTGAACTCACACAATTTGGCTACTAAACAACCATACAACCAAAATAATAATCACGATTATTTTTTATCAATATTGTAATCACAATTATTAATAAAGGTTATTTATTATTATAGGTATAGTTTTTTTCCACACAAACAGCAAGTGAACAAAGCTTTCAGATTTTTGCAGATGAAAAACAGCCGGTCAACATTTTCTGGCGTAAGAGATGACCGAAGGCAGGTCACTATTTAATATTAAAGATGAACATCCATTTACTTGCTTATTTGAAGAAAAAAAAAACATATGCATTGATTCCTCGTTCACTTGTTATTACAGCCGTACCCAGTGCAAAAGTCGCATGTGTGTGTGTGTGTGTGTGTGTGTATATGTATATGTATATGTATATGTATATATGGTGTATAGATATATTAGGGTTGCCAACTTTTCACTTTCTTGCAGGTGTGTGCGCAGCCACGCATGTCTCACTCTGTCACAATTTCAGGTTGCCACTCAGCCTATGCTTTCACCCCATGTGGTTGGTTATTTAAATGTAAATATTGCAGACAATCGTGGCAGCAAAAGTCATGATTGTGATTAAAATTAGATTAATCAGCCCTAATATGATGTACTGTGCTCAAAAGTGCCACGAATGGTTTGCAATATTGATATATTGCTGAGGGTTGAACTGATGGAAATTAAATGTCCCACAATTCAGTGCATAACTACAGAAATACTTCATAACATGAAATACTTCATATACCTGAATTCTCTACAATACACTGTTCTCTGTTCTCTATGTGGCATTTGCTCACAATAACACACACCATGATCAAACAACAAATATTTTCCCCGTAATTAGTAATAAAAATCATGGTCTCTTGTAAATTAACTTCTAATTCCACTGTACATAGAGCATGGGCTGTAACAACATTCCTGCGGTGTCAGAGTGACTTCCTGTCATATTGATTGTAAATTAGTAATTCATTCATTTTTATAGTAAATTCATATTTCATAGTAAATTCCTAAACTAGCAATTAGAAGTAAGAGTAATGAGTTAATATGCTGTGCAGTGTGAACAGTGTAGATTTGGAACAGAGCTGGCAGGGGACTCACTTGGGACCAGTAGCAGTGATGAGACAGGTGGACTGGTGTTGGCAAGGACTTCTTCCTGAGGCACAGACATCCTCCATCTCTTCACACATTTCACCTGCACACAAATTCACACAAGACCCAGTCAGGCACAAAAAAAACAACATACTGGGGCCCAGCGGGTGTGGCATGGACCATGGGTCATCTAACTTACCCGTGTAAAAGGGGGAACACAGGCAGGTGTAGTTGTTCACCCCATCCAAACAGGTGGCCCCGTTTTCACAGTCATTGTCCTCGCAGTCGTCGATGTTGATCTGACAGGTGGTGCCTTCAAAGCCAGTGGGACAGGCACAGCTGAAATGCAGAACAGGAGAAGCAGAGGCTTGTTACTCAGATGTTCTCCAGCCAGTGTTCCATGGTTTCTGGAGCCACCCACCCATGCAAACCCACCTGAAGGTCTCGTGTTCATCTCCACCAAGCTGGCATGTTCCTCCGTTAGCACATGGGTTGCTGACACAAGCGTTCAGTGGTGTCTCACAGTTCTTGCCCTGGTTTGAATTGGAGAAAAAGTGAATTATGTAATAAATGCAACAGCTCTTTGGGTGAAGGTTGAAGGCTGTTGTTGCTCACCTTGAAACCTTCAGCGCAGCTGCACTTATACACTTCCGCTGGATCGTTATGGCAGCTTCCCTTGTGCAGGCATGGACTTGACAGGCAGGGGTTGCATTTAGCTAAGACAACCGCATCAACCTCTCCTGAACACAAAGGAACACAGTTCAGTAAACACATGAGAATGGAAATAAGATATGTTTTACTCCCCCAAATTATTTCACTTGCATTTAATGTGCATTTAAATTTAGTTGCAATTAAATGTACATTGGTTTTTTAAATCATTGGTTTAATTGAATTTCCCAGTCTCTGCCAAATGTCCCACCAGGATTATGGCCATCTTTTATTACGTACTTATCATGCATTGCAAGATATATATGGCTCACAATAGTTGCATATCAAGTAACCTGCAGTGGATCTGCTTGTAACTACCAGTAACATACCTTGGCACTCAAATTTCTTGGCTGGTGTAGTGAGTAGTAATTTGCCTTCCATTTCGGGTGGTCCGGCACACCGGGCGATGCCAGGCTCTTTATAACCAGTCTTCACCCAGTCTGAGAGCCAGCGAAGGCGGCAGTCGCAGTATAGAGGATTGGCTCCGATGGCCCTGAAAACAGCATCAGCATTAAAACGAGCCCTGCTGCATACCCACTAACTAGAACAAAATCTGTGTTTTTTTTCTCATTCTCAGAATGTGTGGACCAGGTAAGCAGATTTCAACCATAATAAGACCTGAAAGAGAACATATAGTCCTCACTATTCCTCTAGTTAGTGCAAGATTAATTTCATGCACATTGTTCTGTGGGCATATATTTTATTCTATGTGGAAAGTGGAGTCTTGCTCCAAATGACAATGACAAGGCTGTAATGCTCCATGTAACCATCAGGGGACGCTAAAGATCTTTGAGGAGCAGAAAAACATGAACTTTTAGATAAATTTCACCACTTTTGGATTGTTTAAACAATCAAAATTAGACAGATGAAATTAAGTGTCACTCATCAAAGTGGGAAATTAAACTGAGAACAATACATTTGTGGAAATGCCATTATATATGAGCAGTCGTGGCGAGGCAGCGAATCCAGCGAATCAATTTTGTTCCATTACTTGAAAAACAAGCCCCAGCTTCAAATCCATCTGATACTTGACACATGCCGCACCAGGCTGTGGATCAATGTGTAAGAAGTCTCAGTCGTGTCAGATGTGCAAACTCAACTGATGCGCGCACAGATACAGAGAACGTGTAGACCCCCCTCGACGCACGGCGGTGTGGTGGTGCATCAGTTATTAGCGCTGCTGCTTGGCAACAAGTTTGTGTAGATTTCTTCTCCTTCAAAGGTAGAAATACGAGCAGATGGGTGGACTTAGTGATGCTGGTGTGTTTTGGCAACCTGCCCTGCCATGTCAAAGTGAAGTGATTGTCATGGTGAAACACTGCAGCTGAAATGAGTCCTCTGCATTTAACCATCACCCTTGGTGAGCAGTGGGCAGCCATGACAGGCCAGGGAGCAGTGTGTGGGGACAGTGCTTTGCTCAGTGGCACCTCAGGGGCACCTTGGCGTCTCGAGATTCGAACCTGCAACCTTCTGATTACAGGGCCCTAGCTAGGCCACCACTGCACTGCCGGTGCGTATTTGTAAGCTGGTAAGGATATTACAAACAGCAGCTGACAAGGCCCACTTTCCCATAAGGACATTGGTCCAAAACCCATGGAAATTGACCCGACGTAACACTGACGTCTTGGGGCACAACTTGAACCTCAGCTCACACACCCACACACCCGCACTGAGCCTGGCCACAGGAGCAGCAACTGTGCAATCTGGGTGTGTTTGGGAGATGGTTTCCTGAAACCAGACTCTGGCTGCCGTTGTGCAGTCAAACCACAGGCGTCTGGCGGACTAAAGGGCGAAGGGAGACCGTGTGAAGCCTCTCGGAGGGCACTGACAGTCGAGCCACTGTACCGAAGCCACCCTGGCACGAGCACCAGCAGCCATGCTGAACCCTTGTGCCTTCTTGGCCACTCTAGACATAACAAACTGGGTGGTAGGAGTGTGCTGGGAACGGAGCGCCGGAGGCCTGGGTTTTATGAGAGCGCTGCTGCAGATGTGGCGAACTTACAGGTGTGACAGCGACGCAACGTCACCGAAGATCCCGTCGGGAAGCTCCGAGATGTCATTTCCATGCAGTGACCTGAGGGACAGAGACAGAAAATAATTAAAACGTGTGGCACTGTCATCGTGTTCGTTTGGGACTAGCACACGGGCCCTAAGGAACGTACTGTGACAGAAACCGAAGAATAAGTGGAACCCTGTAGTTTTCAATTGATTCATCGATTGAACTGTTCCAGCTTTTTTACAGCCACAGGTTAGACATTTTTGAGGGCATTTTGATAAATTATTTTACGTACCAAGTACAGATTCCATTTGAGTTTCATTTTGTCGAGTCACTTCTGTCAAAAAACTGTAATACGTCACTCGAACCTAGAACTCTTTGATCCCAACAAGATCAACTTGAGCTAGACAGATAAAAGGCTTCTTGCCCCAAAAAACGTGATTGTATTTACTTAAAAAATTATTTTCGCTTATATCAACTAAAACATCAAACCAATTTTTTGTTTCTCTCATGATAAATACATTTAAAATAAGATATTAGTTGGTTTTCACTTTTTATAAAGTGTCATTGCGATACGCAGCAAGCACATCACAAAGTGCACAAAAAATGTGTCCTCTGCATTTAACCGTCACCCTTGGTGAGCAGTGGGCAGCCATGACAGGAACCCGGGGAGCAGTGTGTGGGGACGGTGTGTGGGGACGGTGGCACCTTGGCAGTTCGGGATTTGAACCATTTAGGACACCCACTAGGACACCACTGCCCCATAAAACAGGGACGCTGTACAAAACACCTTATACAACTGTTCCAGCCCAACAGGTCGGAGTGGTTAAGTAGGTGTTACTACAACATAAACTATTAGGGAACCTGAGTAATTGGAGACTGACGCTGCTGTTACTGCTGGGCGCTGTTGTTGTAAAGTTGTTGATGTGGTTGTGGTGGGTGTGAAGGTTTAGTCTCTGAAATGCTCGGACTAGTCAGGCTGAGTCACATGCGGGGTGCAAATCCCCTCTGTTTACTTGAAGCCGTCTTTGCACAACCCAGGACATTTGTTCTGTCATCAGTTCGTCTGGAAACACTTCAGCAGGGTTGGAGTGGCCCTGTCTCATTCCTTTATCTCCTGCTTCCATTTTTCCTCAGTACCTTTTCTGCGCCTCTGCCTGGTAGGACTCAGCTGTAGCTTTGTGGGCTGTGCAGGGCTGTCTGAAGGAATTTGGCGCTCTGGAAGAAGGAGCTGTCATTGTCTCTCACGCCACAGCTGCTTCCTTCCATGTCTCTCACCGGGGTTATTAGGTGACAAGACACGGCGGATTAACGTTTGTAAAACAATACAGGGGACTGAACTTGTCAAGTCGTTACCACGCACTGGACTGGGCTACTGACTGGAGACCAGAGGCGAAACTCCAGTCGTACCCGCAGTGGGCCGGCGGGCAGCAGATCACAAACGTCGCAACACAGGAGTTAATGAGTCTGGCGGGTGAAATGCGAACTTTGCCCAGACGGGGCAGTACCCTGCCCCTCCCCCTTCGGCATTCCTTCTTTTTCGTTCACATCTTCCATCCCTTTTCACTTTCAACACCCCCGAACCCCCCTTCCCGGTCCCTCCATGATCAAATACATCTCACTAACCGTGGCAGGCCCTGCTCCTGCCTCCGGAGTAGCAGCTTAAAAAGCACCTCACACTCGACCCAGCAGGCCAATTAGCAGAGTATTAATACCAAATCAAAACCACATCCATTCCAGACACAAGCACCAGACCTGTTTGATGCCGCCTGGCTTCATTTTTTTCTCTCTCTCATTTTTTATGATTCTCGTAAAACGCAAGCCAAAGGTGATGCTTTATTATGGATTTTGCACCTAAGTGTGGTTTTGTGTGAAGGGGCGCTTAAATCTTTTCATCGTTTCAAACCTGGTGGCTTTGAACTTAGACCTCTTTAAGTCGAAAAGTTGACTATTAAACGTGCTTTTTTTTGTGTAAGGCGTCACACATTAGCCACCTCTCTTTTCGAACCTTTCAGAAATGTGGCACCAATTGACATTTTATAGAACGACTTTGATGGATCAGACCAGTAGTAAAGAGATCAAAGTGCATTTTTTGTGTGTGTATAAGTGTCTGCTCTTGTTACTGCTAAATGGCAGCGGAGACAATCGGGTGGTCCAGACGCACCGGAGATCTGCTCTGTAGCACAGGGATATGTTAGAAATCAGCCAGACGTATACAGCCGCGTCGCTGAGCAAGGCCAGAGCGAGACACGCCGCGCTCGCATCGTCGTTCATTAACATCAAAGTCGCGGAGGGTGGGGTGCGGGGGCTTGAAATAATTGTGTGCGCTAGTGATTGTCGGATTTCGCGTAATTCTGACATAAAACGGAAAATTGGATGAACGCTTGGCTGCAGAATATTAAAATGCGCGTCTGGTGGCCAGCGTTGCACGTCTGCAGCGCTTCCTTGGCCGCAGACATGCAGCCGTGAGATAACATCGACCAAACACAAGATGTCCCATCTGTCCTGAGGACTCCCCGTCCAGCTAGGCTTGGTGACAGATGGCTTTTCTCTTCGCCACCCTGTCAGAGGAGGCGCTCGGTGTCACCAGAACACAAGTAGCCGACCCTTCCCCCCCATTTCCTCATCACTAATAACGAAGTGTGTGTGATTTACACACAGCAAGCCACTGCCGGTGGATCCCTGGTGTTTCCTCGTCTCCATAGGCGCTATAAGTGGGACACGGCGTTTCTGCAACGGGGAGGAAAGGGACCGCCAGTCCGGCACGGCGCCCCGCTCTGTCATGTATGTTTCAGGAGCATGCAGTCAACGCTCAGGCTACTCTCCCATTCCAAGCATCTGTCACTCGGCACAGGGAGAGAAAACCGGCGTAGTGCGTGTTGCAGCACGGGGGTCTTACAGCAGTCGCAGTGAGCGCAGGCCACTGAAGGCCATGCCGGGGATGCAGCGCAGGGCGTTGTAGCTCAGGATCCTGAGGGGACAAAAGTGAAGGAGATGAGCGGTAGCGTCTTCAAGAGCTCCGGCGTGAGTCGAGCCGGCGTCAGTACGTACAGTGTGGTGAGCTGGCTCATGTTGGCGAAAGATGAGTTGGTCAGAGAGTTGATCTTGTTGTTGCTCAGGTCCCTGAAATGAACCATAAATTCAGCAACAGTTAAAAAGCCCAAAATGTTAAGCAACAGGATCTACACGGTATCAGCATCGCAAGAAAAGATTAGCAATTCATTTTGTTTTTCAGATTGGGCCACTTTTGGTCCTCAGGTTAGATTTAAAATCTGATAGTTGGTGCCTGAGTTTGTATTTTTCACTGTTGGCTGATGTCTTGCCATTTGGACCATATTTACCTAATGGATGAGACTCACAGACTCATTTATGGTCTTCCACATTGCAGAACAAAACTGAGGAATCAAAACTATGAAATAATCATGTGAGGATATGAAGTCAACAAGGGAAAGTGTTTCATCTTTGAGGCCCTTCAAACCAGTGAACTTCTGCTGTGATGATTGCATTTGACCCTCTTGGCTTCCCTCTACCACTCAACCAAGGAATCCTGAAGGACTCAATGCTGAGAACATGGATGATTTTCCTTCACTCATGTTAATTTCATGAATCTGAATATAATGATGGCAATATAATTACCATTATTCTTTATTTAAAAATTTCTAAGTGAAGTGATTGTCACATGTGATACACAGCAGCACAGCACACGGTGCACACAGTGAAATTTGTCCTCTGCATTTAACCCATCACCCTGAGTGAGCAGTGGGCAGCCATGACAGGCGCCCGGGGAGCAGTGTGTGGGGACGGTGCTTTGCTCAGTGGCACCTCAGTGGCACATTGGCAGATCGGGAATCGAACCGGCGACCTTCTGATTACGGGGCCGCTTCCTTAACCGCTAGGCCACCACTGCCCCTGGCATAGTCTGTATAGATGTGTCTCAACATTTGACTGGTAGAGTGTGAGATTCCTTATATCTTCTTACCAAAGGATCTCATGTCAGATATGCCTTATTCATTAAAGTGAACCTTGATTTCATTTAAAATGCAAAGGTTGGAAAATAAAACTAGACAAGTGAATCACTTTTCTAGTTTATAATGAGAAACTCACACAAGCTGAAGGTTTTTGAAGGTGGACAGCTCTTTGGGCACAACACTGAACTGGTTTCCATCCAGGTACCTGCAGAGAAACATTGCAACGTTAAGAGCCGCTCTGATGTCTTAATTCAGAAGGCCAGATTTCACACCCCTCCCAACACACACACCAACCCTGCTGACCCTCACACCCCGTACAAAAGGCAGCGCTGTCCAACTCCTCCCACTGCCGGGTGGAGGCGGACGGGGGTGGGGCACTGATTCAGCGCTCGCTCCAGACGCGAGGCAGGAGTCGGTGTCTCACAAAAGCCCCGGGGGTCATTTTTTGTGTGCCCTTGACAACCCCCAGTGAAATATCTAGAGAGATCCTCATTCACACTCAGGGGAGCACGGGGTGCATGCGAATGTGTGTTCGGGGGGAACACTGTGTCACTCGGCTGTCTGTTAAGGATCTTTTGGATTACCGTGAGGTCATCCCCTCTCAGCGGGGAGTCGTCAGGAGCTCAAACAAAAATAGATGTTTGATGCGTTTAACAGGACTTACTCCCTCCGTCCCTGGTTTCAGCATTGTTCTGTGTGCTGGCCCTGCTCGCATGCGTTTGTGTGTGTGTGTGTGTGTGTGTGTGTGTGTGTGTGTGTGTGTCTGTGCAGATGTAATGACAGTGAAGCAGTTGCTCCGGATGCTCAGATGAAAGCCCGGGACACACCTGAGGAGAGCAGGGTCACCTGCTGGGGGAATGACAGAGCAGGCAGCAGCACAGCCAGACCAGATCCCAGAACAGAGCCTGGGATCAATGTGTGTGTGTGTGTGTGTGTGTGTGTGTGTGTGTGTGGATAACCCCATGTAATGTTGGCGAACAGAGAGTTCCAGGCCATATGATTAACAGCCACTCATTTAGAGTTTGCTACTGCATGAATCCCATAATTAATTCCAGACTTTTACTGCACAATCCTGGAGTTGCCAGAAACGATTTTAAGAATCAATTCTTAAATACCTTTTTACTAATTTCTTTTAATCAAAAGTATTTGGGGTATTTTGAGTATATGTTAAGTTAAAAAAAAAAAGTGACTTACAGCTCGGTGACATTGCGGGGGACACCCTTGGGCAGGGTGTGCAGATGCTTGTTGCTGCAGCGCACCACTGTCTCTATGCAGGTACACTCACTGGGGCACTGAGGGCGTGGCACACAGCTGGGTTCCTCTGGTCCTGCCCCAGGGACACGGAGGGTGAAAAACAGAGAGAAAGGTGAGGAAAAAACAAAGGCAAAGACACAGAGACAAAGATGTCAGAATGTCTGATGCGCTATTGGTCTAGGGAAGATAATACAAGTCTGCAAGTCTCTGTCCACATCCTGTCCACCCAGTAAATAGATCTATACTACAGATGATCAGAAAGGTAAGCAGCTCTCACCCTCCTCGCAGCGGAAATCTGGGAGAGCCACATCCTGGAGAGGGATCTCCTTCAGGAAGGCGGGGCGCTGGCAGCGAGGGTTGCCCGTGACGATCTTGCGGCTCCGCAGCCAATCGCCCAGCCACGCCAGCCGGCAGTCGCAGTTGAACGCGTTGGCCAGCAGGTTCCTGACATGGAAAAGGAATTAGGAAGCGGCACCGGTGGAGAAGAGATTTCTCATCAGCCTCTCATTAAATCCACAATCATTTCTCTCACATTCAGCGGATTTGAAATAATTGAAATATTTATGTCATCTGAGCCAAGTGTCATTTTTGATCTGTACATCAGTCAGACGTCTCTAATCACCTGCCTCTTCTGACTGGCCCAATAAACACTGACCTACAAATACTCTTAAAAACACAGAAAGAAAGGGAATGGGGAGGGGGAGGTCATCGTACAGGGTGGAGAGGGTCTGCAGGGTGTCGAAGGCACCCGGTGAGATGGTGGTCAGCTGGTTGTCGAAGAGGGACAGCAGGCGCACGTTGTGCAGGCCAGTGAAGCTGTTGTTGTGCACACAGCTGATGCGGTTGTTCCGGAGCATTCTGGATAAAATGAAGGCGCAAGAAAAACACGGGTACATAAAAGAGTCGATACTTTTACAATTTTACAATTTGCGTCATGCATACATGGTACTTTTAATACCAGAACAAGGTTTTCTACATGTTACAGGTTTCCAGTGGCAAGAGTTTTTTGGATTAAAAAAAAGTTTTTGGGGCAAACACTGTGCTGGTTTGAGATCAGTTGAACATTTAAAAAAATACATAGCTGCACGATACAAAGGTAATATGACCCTATAAAGAATAATGACAAGCCCAGAGCCATCTCTATCGGACAGCCCTGGTCCAACCAGCAATAAATCCACAATGAAAGAGAGCCATTCTCTTAAGTGAGGGAAGAGAAAATTTGTCATTTGGCTGTTGTAAAATGACAAGTGACAGTTAATATAAGTTGCCACTAGCCTAGTTGTGAAGTACCCTGTCCGTAGAACGAAGCACACTTTATCTGTAAATAATGTATTTGAATGGCTTTGTGTTGGTTGGGTGTTGCTGCTTGTTGTATCTACAATATTTCTTGGCTGCATTCGTGTTTCAGTGCTTTTTAAACATTCATTGGGCTTGAATGCCACAACTCTATATGGCATCACTGGAGCTGGCTTGAGTCAAATGAAATAATTGTGATGAAGACTCACAGCATACGGAGACCTTCCAGGCCTTTGAACATCCCACTCCGCACAGAGTCCAGCTGATTGGCTGTCAGGTGAAGCTCATTCACAGATGAAGCACCCTCAAACACACCGTCCTCGATCTCTGAGATCTTGTTGTTGCTGAAGTTTCTGTGGAAGATCCAGTACATGTGTTGTTATATACACACTTTCTATTTGTTTTCATGCTTCCCTATTTCTGTTGTGTGACTATTGTCAATGGTCACGTGGTACAATTTTAGCATGTTATTTTTTTCAAAAACGTTCCATGTTCAGAACACATGGAAATGTACCGAAAATCAAGTTCATTTGCTTTCCATAAACCTTTTTTATATCGCATCTTACTACATTGACATTCTTTCTCTTGCAACTTACAACAAAATGTTGTTGTATAATATTAATACACATAATCTGAAACTTCAATGAACTCATGCATCCAGTTGATCATTATCATAAGACGAAAATAGGAAGTTACTGTTAGTTACTGTTAATTACTGCCATCATTAAAGAATTGTTAAGAACGATGAATGACACTCCTACATTTTTTTCAGCTGGTTCAAGGTCTTGAACGTCCCCATGGCCTCAAGGGTGGTGATTTCATTGTTGTTGAGGCGCCTTTTGGCAAAGAAAGAACACAAGTTCAGAGTGGATGAAAAGCATCCTGTCCTACAGTAAACACACCTGAGTTTCACCTTCCTGAGGATAAAATGATTCAAATGAAATCAAAGATGCCTCGGTGTCATTGCTGAAAGCTGATACTTTTCCGCTTTTTTCCCCTCCCCTGTGATGCTCCTGCGGTCGCTGAATGAAGTATAAGGATACCCTACATTCCTGTTATCCAGGGTTGCAGCAATGTCACAAAATAACACGAGCAAATAGGGATAAATTTACTGCCAAATGAAGGCCCCTGGGGTGAGAATAAATTAAAGATGCTCCGTGGGAAGGCTTACAGTTCGACGGTGGACGCTGGTATGTGCTCTGGGATCTTGGTGAGGCGCAGGTTTGAGCAGTCCACCACGTTGGACTCGCAGCGGCACTTGGCCGGGCAGACGGGGTCGTTGTTGCACTCGTTGTTGAGTCGGGAGTCCTCTGTGCCTGTGGCATAACAATGAAGTCCTGTCAAGGGTAGGAAAGAAGCGAACCATTGCAATTTGTTCTGGTCTGTTTTTATGGCCCTGGGGGGGTAAAGAAGGTCATTTAGTGAGCTGACCTGCTCGCTAACCTTCCAAAAAAAAATGAAGTTCCACCCTTGATTGTAATGTTTCTGCTGCTGCCGTGAGTCAGGGGGAATGGGATCTTCATTAAGTACCTCGCTCGTGGTGGTGGATTTCAGACGGGAAACCGAGTGGCGTGAAAAGACTTAAGCAGGTTGCTGAGGAAACTGCCTGTCTGATAAATGTGGGCTTTGGACTCAGAAAACCAGAGAAGGCGGCTTCACAGACCTCAGAGAAGAATAGCAACGCCGCACGTAGGCCAAACGCTGTCCTCATACGCTAAGAATACATATTGAGCACCGAAGGGCGGTTTTATAATATTTGAAGAGTGTACTTGAAGCCACTTGGACAACGTGGGCCAGATTCTCACAGTGCTATAACAGATGCAGAGCATGGGGAGTGTTCTTTACAAAAGACAGACAGCCAGCCCTTTTTGTTTGTGTCTCACTGTCATATTGGTACTATATGACCCTGAATATTAGATGACCCACCCTTTAAACACTTCTGTTTGGACCACGAATGTAAGATAACACCATCGCTTCGGATGTATTTAGAAAATACAAAAACACCCTGACCCTTATATATGGGCCAGTATGGTATTGAACAATATGGTATCACAAACATTCATGATAGTCTTTATACAGTTTAAAATTGGAGGAGCCCATTATGATTGACTTCATTCTGGATGATTTAAATGTCCTTTGAAAATGTACAGTTCCAGACTCCTCCCTTCCTCCTTCACTCGTGTGTTTTCTTTAATTGTAATACACCCTGTCCACGTCACCCTCAGCAAACCTCTAATACATATCCTCTACAGCCAAGACAAACTCTGATGGGGCAGTGG
Source organism: Denticeps clupeoides (assembly GCF_900700375.1). Classification (NCBI taxonomy): domain Eukaryota; kingdom Metazoa; phylum Chordata; class Actinopteri; order Clupeiformes; family Denticipitidae; genus Denticeps; species Denticeps clupeoides. Next base: position 7,451,761 of record NC_041714.1, read on the forward strand.
TGGCCTAGCACTTAAGGAAGTGGCCCTGTAATCAGAAGTTTGCTGGTTCGAGTCCCGATCCACTGAGGTGCCACCGAGCAAAGCTCCGTCCCCACACACTGCTCCCCGGGCGCCTGTCATGGCTGCCCACTGCTCACCAAGGGTGATGGTTTAAATGCAGAGGACACATTTCACTCTGTGCACCATGTGCTGTGCTGCTGTGTATCACAATGACTTCACATTAATGTTTAAACTTTAATGCTGATAGACTATACCGGATACTTATTACAGCTGTGAACACTCCCAACGCGCTATTTCTGATATTTTGCCTGTGTACGTGTCGCTGGGTAGTTTATTCAGAGACACACGTCCAGTTCGGCCACTGCCCTGAAGGTAGGATGATGCCACTGTTTCCTGGACACGGTGAGCCGGATGGTGTGTATAAGCCGCTAAGTGGGTTTCTCATTCTTGTGGCATTTCCCATGTGTCGATGAGGATCCCAGTGACGACTGGGTCGGAGGGGGACTTGTTTCCTGGAATCGAGTTTGACACACTTTGTTTTCCTTCCTCGGCGCAGACGTCAGACAGAGACACCGCTCAGATTGGGGAACTTCAAACGGACTAATGATCCTCATTACCGCCTGTTTTGGATGTGACATAGGAAATGGCATTTCCTGGTGTTAAAACGAGGAGTTGCAAAAAAAAAAAAAAAAAAGCAAAGAGGAAACAATAAAGTGGAGGGGCTCTTTGATTTAAAGATGGATGGGAGCAGGTCATTCCTTCACAACATTTCTCATTTGCAGCAGAAAGCCTCGTCTGAGATGCCGCTCCTTCCTTTTAGGCATGAAAGTATCGACTTCAAGCCGGCAGATGCTCTCAGATATGAGCCACATATCTGTACCGCAGGACATTTGGACTGTCCCGAGGCTGTTTATCTTTCAGGATGAGAGGAAAGGGAGGGAAGGAAGAGGGAGAGTGAAAAAACAAGGATTACGTGATTACCGTCTTACCGTGAAAAGGTCTCCAAACAGTCAGTTGTCAAAAGAATGGCAGTCACTCAAAGAATAAAACATCATCTTCTCGTATGCACCTACGGGGGCTTTAGGTTTTCATCATTTCTTCAAGAGGACAGATTACTCATTAATCAAGCTTCTCTCTCATCCTGCCAGAGCTTCGTTTTGTGCACTCGAGCGCTATTTTCTCGGAAGTGCTCTTGCCAAGGGATCTGGAAACATCTCCAGATATAAACTTTCTCCTCTGAGTTGCATTTTTTTTTCACTTCTTCTACCTCAGGACAGAACGGGCCCAAACTCTCCAGGTCTGTCGCCTTAACTGGAAGCTGAGAAGCTGCCCTCAGACATTCTTAAATCCTCAGCGTTTACCTCAAGTAATGTACCGCGATGAAGTGGTTTAAGACGATGAGGGGAACAAAGCTCAGAGCGGAAGCAAAGGAGGAACGTTAAAAAAAGAAGGGAGCTTCTGAAAAGCGACTCACCTGGGATGACGTACTGCTCTTTGGCTGTGATGGAGGGAAAAATACAAGCAATGGCATCAGTTAGGGCAGTCAACAGTCGGCAACATTAGACCCCGACGCCAGTCGGGGGATAATCAGGTTTTTTTTCACTCCAATTTGAAGTGATGAAGAGGAAAGACTCTGTCGAACTGCCATCCCTGAAGACGGTGAAGGATGGGGTGGGAGAGGGACGGGGAGAGACGGATCTCCGTGTCCGGGCAGGATTAGCCCAGTGGCGGTTGTAAACAAGTGGTGGTGAATGCAGCCACAAGCGGTGAGAATGCCAGGCAGCTAAGCTCCGAGCGACAAAGGCGGCGAGGTCCGAGAAACCCGACCTCTGGGCACGGATGCCCACGTCGGCCCAGAACCAGACAGACAAATGTGCTAATGTCCTAATAAAACCTGGGCAGGGGAAGACTGAAATAATGCTAATAATAAAAAAAAAACACCATCTGACAGCCTCTGGCAAACAGCAGCGCTGAAAGCCTACGGCTGTGCCAATCCAATGTTGCCCCTTTGCCAGTGAGACAGTGGGCATCTTGGCTTTCGTGCCTCCGGCTCGAAACAATCCGGAACCGTGGGACGGACGTGCAGAGAGAGGCGAGCAGAGCGTGAAGGAGAAAGAGGAAGAAGAGGGTCTGGCGGGGGGGCGGAGCCCGGGCTCACCGGAGCAGCGGAACTTCTTGCTCTTGATCTGGCCGATGCGCTTGTTGGCGAGGCGGCGGGGGCTGGCGCAGCGCGCTCCGCTCGTCTCGATGGGGTTGGAGCGCAGGTAGTCGGCCAGCCACTTCAGGTTGCAGTCACAGATGAACGGGTTCTGGGCAAGATGTCTGGGACGGAGGGAGGGAAAGTGTCAGAGTTATGAGCTGTGAAAAGCTGCAACTCTGCACGATGGTCTGCAGTCACAGTCAAAGTCAAAGTGAACGTTATTGTTATTCAAACCAAAAAAAAGAAAAAAACGAACGAGTACCTATTCTTCCTACTTTAAAACCACAATTTGACATCTACAGGTTTTGGGACAGCGAGTCCTGATCAAGCACACAACAATAATATCTGGACCATTCAACTTGGCCGATAAAGAGATGCGTTAAACTTCCATCATATTTGAAGTGAAGTGATTGTCACTTGTGATACACAGCAGCACAGCACATGGTACGCACAGTGAAATTTGTCCTCTGCATTTAACCCATCACCCTGAGTGGCGGATCGAGATTCGAACCAGCAACCTTCTGATTATGGGGCCGCTTCCTTAACTGCTAGGCCACCACTGCCTTCTATCAATATTTAGAAGAATATTGTTGTACAGCTACACTGTGAGATATAGGACTGCTGCGTTTTGCCTAGTGCCAAATATGTATGTATGGATAAACATGGGATTATGACCTTAAATAATATAATGAGGTGTACTGTTAATTAAAGAGACTTGTCTGTGAAAAACCCAGGATTCTTCTCAGTCTAAACCCCCAGAACAGATCTGACTGTAGCTACTATGGTGCCATCTTAGCTCAAGGGCCCTACACGGCAGCACCGGATAATTATCAGGCCTTGGATGAGCTCACGTTGGCATGGCTGCAACTCGAAAATAATATTAACCTGTGGAAGGATTTTGCACTCTGGACCTGCACCACATTTGAAGGTGGGGTGGTGGGGTGGTATCTGGGTGTGGCATGTGAGCTATGCTCCAGCACATTGCTACGAGGCTAAGCCGAGCACCCGCTGGTCCCCCGCTGCCAAGTCGCCTCTATATTTACTCTTTTCCCCAGAATTCTGGAAAAAAAACCCTACAATGGCCGGTTGTGCCATCGCCCCTGCCAGCCCGCCCTCCTCTGAGTGCCGGTGCCAGGTGAACTAGGGGACAGCGGAGTCAGCCAGCGGTGACAGGCATCGCGCGCGCGAGCGCATGCAAACCGGATAAAGCACACGTGTCCGCGCGCATCCTCTCTCCGTCGGGGCGGGGGGCCGCGCCCCTCCCTCCGCAGGAGAGCGGCTAATGTAACGCGCGCCGTAACACGAGAGCGATAAAAAGCCGAAGGCTGCGGCTTAAAAATAAAACCGAGTGTGTGGGCTATTTTCACTGCATTGTTTCTCGGGTTACAAGGCCGACGGGGGCCAGCGTTTACTGTTGGAGGAGGGGTGGGGTGCCGGGGCGCGGCACCATTGTTCGCTCTGCCTCCGGGCAGAAATGACTTCACTGGACGATTTATGCCGCCTTACATCTTGATACCATTTGCGATATTTATTAAAGGCAGAGGGACAGGTGTAAACAGCGGGGTGGGGCCCGTTCCGGGTACCGGCTACTCACAGGGTCTGGATGGCCCGCAGCGAGGTGAAGGTGCCCTTCGCCAGGGTCTGGATCTTGTTGTCGTACAGAGACAGCAGAGACAGGTTCTGCAGGTCCTGGAAGGCGTTGGCACGGACGCAGTGGATCTTGTTGGCGTTCAGGAGCCTGCAGATGCAAACCAGGGGACGTAAAGTCGTCAGGGAGACGGGGAAAAAGGCGATCCGGTGGTATTAGGAGATCTCAGTTTAGTATTTATGCCCTTTCTGGCTGGAAGCGGTTCCCTTCCAAAAAACTTACAGCAGCTGCAGGCCGTACAGGCCATCAAACACTCCCTTCGGAAGCTCGGTGATTTTGTTCCCATACAAGACCCTGCGAAAGAAAGAGGCACAAATATTTATAAACCGCATACTTGATCGCAGACAAATACGACAAGTCTGCTTGACGCTTCGCATGTCGGCTCCCTCTGTGTTTATTCTCAGGGACAGACCTGCACCAGAACAATAAAGTGGATCCGTTCCCTGACACTGGCAGGAACAGGAGTCACACTCCGATGTACGTGACCTTTCCCTCTAGTATACAGCCAATGAATCACGGCCCGACAATCCAACCACACGCGCACAAACAGAGAGGCGTTCAAACACACACACACACACACACACACTCGTCTCACAAACACACGCCTCTGACGGGTGGCAGAGACTCACAGGGAGTTGAGCGAGCGCAGGCCCTGGAAGGCGTCTGGGGCGATCTCTGAGATCTGGTTGTTGCTCAGGTCTCTGTGGAGAAAGACAGAAATGACTATTTGCATATAATTATGCAATTATTTACTAATCAATTTGTATGTCAAAGTGATTATCTGTGTTTACAGAATATTTTATATTTCACATATACATGATAATTATGTAAGACATGGATAACCGTAAAGATCGTCATCACCAACTCACATTCAGGTTGTACTGTTGTTGCCAGATGAGTTGACGCTAAATATAACACGTGCGATGTCTCCCTCTTTAAAATGTCTCTAAATTTTCTCTAAATATTTTCTATCCCTCATCACCCTTTTACAGGAATGACCTCTTCATCAAACTGATTAAGGAGGAGAGAATGAACCAAAACAAAATGCTGCGCATCAGAGCACTTTGCTGTGTTGCAATCGGTTGTTTTCGGCCTGGTTCTCCAGTGGAGATCCACAGAGCGCTCTATTCTGCTCATTCGGCTGTTTTTGTTCCCAGGATTCCCTGTGCTTTGGGCATGGCGACCTCGGTGTGGACTCCACCGCCGCAGACAGCAGAACGATGTGGGGCATCGACCTCAAGCGCCTCCCACCAGACACAGGGGGACAGGACAGGATGCTCTCAGCACATTCTCAGCCTGACATCCCATCCGCCTTCGTCCGAAAGGGAGGAGAGGGCCCCCAGTCGGACTGGCACTTCCGACCCCGCCCTCCCGTCTCCAATGGCTGCCCACGCGGTGCCTGGACGGGACATATGGAAAGAGTTTCTTTGCCCTGACGCCTAGGGTCCGGCCCGAAGCCGCTGTGGTGGGGGGCACTGATGCTCCATGTAATAAGATCGGCAGGCCTTCAGGCCAGAGACGGACCCGCCGCACGCTGCGGGCTCACCGAGGCAGCGGCCGGTGTCTGCCGTTCTACCAGGAGGCTCCGGCAAAACGCCGCTTGTCTTCTTTCTGTGGTAAAGTCTGACATGTTGTTTTTAAAAGGAGAAGAAATCAGTGCGGAGCGGCACACAGGGCACAGCCGTCTCACACACCCCTGGCTGTCAGGCACGTGGTTCACCCAGAGGTCCCTCGGAAGCAGTGCTGCTGGAAACCATGGACATCACGCGGGGTCAAGACCACAAGTTACACGCATGGGACGAACAGGTCACCGGTCAGCTATTTATAACGAGCAGAATTGAAAGGGATTTTGGCCTGTGAGGCTGCTGGATGGTAACCGGATGGTAACTGGATGCAGGATGGTAACTGTGACTGAAGATGGGCAGCTGAACAGGGCTGATATTTATGTCTGCAGGTTAAACGGTGTCACCGAGTCGCGGAGCTCGCCTCTGCATCGCCAGGGGCCTAGGGAGGGGTAACCGAAACGCGGACACCTTCTTCCCAGGACCGCTGGGCGCGCGAAGGCTGTGAGCTGTGGTGAAAGGCCGCTTCGTGACTGCGGGTGCCGGGCCGAACGCTGACTCGGGGCCAAGACTGCAGGGCGGAGCCTCTCCGCTGGACCGTAATCATCGTTCCCACAATTTACAGCGTGCTAAATAACCTGCTCATGGGGCTCGGATCACGAGCCGTCAAAAAACCCAGCTATGAATACCACGTTCGAAAAGCGAAAAAAAACAAAAAAACAAACAACCAGCAACACTTGTCCGAGGATCGACGGGAAAACTGGGATTTCAAACCGAAACTGCGACCTTGCAAATGACACCAGTTAATAAAAATGCATCTGGCAGGCCAGCCAGGGCGCACTCACATTCTGCGGAGCTTCTTGTACGGAGAGAACGCTCCAGGGGGGACCGATTTGATGCCGTTCTGTTCCAGGCGGCTGTGGATAGAGAGCAAAAAAAAAAAAAAAAAAAAAAGAGGACAGACAGAGAGACAGAAGTGTAGTTAGGCAACCAGACAACAAAGAGTGCCATGGCAACAAGGCTCATTAATCCCTGATCTCTATGGCTACTCGATTGTGTAATTGGTCAGGTGCTGCTCATTTCCTACACGTTTGGAGCTCATCTGTGCTGCATTAGCACCAGCGACAAGCAGTTATTTATTCTACATGAGCGGCTGTGGAAATCGTGAGCATTCTGCCTTATGCTGCTGGACCATTGTGTCCCGTCCCCTTGTTGTAGATGAACATCTAATTGTTGTCCATTTAAATGACGGGTTGTTATTCAGTTTAACCCCCCCTCCCCTTGCAACCTTCGGGAAAACAGCAATCCAAGCTCAAAAAGGGACACGCAACGGTCTGGGTGAGTAGTATGGAGTGGAGAGCAGTGGGGTGATGCTGGGAGGAACAGATCTGTCAAGCTACTGTCAGCACGGCAGAAGTAGCACCCTGCTAAACTTAGAAAATTTTATCCAGAGCCGCAGCAAAGACAGATCAGCACCAGTCACACACTAAGAATTGTAGGGACCCATAAATCAACCCAATTCATCTGTGGCTCAACACAACAGACCTTCAAACAGACACGCTACACACACTGAGAACATTAAAAACCACAAGTGGTTGAGGGACCACTTTTTATATTGTGTAGGCTGCCATTACGAGGGTTGACATCTGATCCAGAGCCCCCCACCTGAAGCTGTTTTTTACACCTGTCTGCCCCAGAGTCTGTGTCCATCATGTCTGCAAACGTGTACATGTACATAATTGTGTGTGTGTGTCTGAGTGTCTGGCCATGGTCAGGAAATCCAGCCGGACCCCACGGCCGGACATCACAGATCAGCCTTATGAATCACATGTGTGGCTTTGGCGGCCGAAGGACATTCATGCACAGCAGAACCTTCAGGAATCATGACCTCTAATCAGCATCAGATGTGCTGGAAAAATCTCGGGATGCAATAAAGGTTTATTTTTTCGAGCTCTGAAAATCCCATTAGCGGCCGTGTGGGGCTGGCGGGATTTTAAGGGCCTGCGGTTAATGGGCTGCCTCGCCTCGCAGGCAGCTGCCTCTGAGGCTCACGCTCAATCCCCCCTAAGCCTTATTAAAGCAGGAATTTTAAAAGCTGTGAACTGACCTATAAATAAACAGCATTTTGCCTGGGCACGCCGAGGCCGGACAAGCGGCTAATGCTGAGGTAAGCGCAGCGGGCGTGGCGCTTGGCATGTGTGGCGCTTTCAATTCTGCCTACTTGCAGGTGTATTGGAGAGATGCTCGACTGTAAACTGTAAAAATTTGGACAGGGGTCAGGGGAAGCAAGGAGGAAGCATCACTGGCCACCGTCCTCCCCCCTGCTTGAATGACTGAATATGAATTTGAGCACAAAAACCAGCATCAAGAACACTACAGTCTGCAACAACTCACTAAATCATCTAAATCAATTTTGAACATTTCACTGGGGCGTTGAGGAAATATCTCAAGCATTTAATCGCATTTTAAAATAAGTCAATTAAGATTCCAATTGGATAAATGAACGGAGAATTTTATTTTATGAGACTTTTCTGGAAGCAAACAGTTGGTGGCGATGAGGCTTGACTTATGGCATTTTCTATTAAGAACCTCCTACTTCAAAGAAAGAGCATGCATTTATGTAAAAATATAGCAACGCAATTTAAATTCCTAGGATTGCAGCCATTCCAGACCACAGGATATATCTACAAAATTCCTGTGGTGGCCATGTTCTGCAGTGGTCCATCTCAACCATTATTTATAAGCACCATGTCTCACTGAATTTACTGCAGTGACACAGGGACTGTGGCTTCATGTCTTCACCATGCATCGTGATCTGCCAAGTGGCTTTATCTCCTCCTTTCATGAAGCGTCTGGTCTGAGCAGATCCCCGAATGCACGTCTGAAGAGCTGTCTGGAGCACAGCCACACGGTGTGTGCATGTGTGTGTGTGTGTGTGAGAGACACAGTAGCACTCAAGACGAACAAGAAAAAAAAAAAAATCAATACACACAGTGGCTGTGAGCTTCGTCACGACCTAGGATCAGGTGATGAATAAGGACGCTTAGAGGCGGCAGATTGAAATCGATTGGGCTCGGGACAAAAGCCCCCTGAAAAAGCCGAGCTCTGGAGATTGATCCCTCAGTCCGCAGACGAGCGACAGCCAGCTCCAATCAAAACCCTAAAGAAACAATCTCCTAAAGTAGCCCCCGGGTGGATAATCAATGCGCCCCGTCCCATCAATCTGCTGTAAGCACGGGTTTCATTAAACAGGAGCACATAATGCCATTAGCTATTCAAGCACAGCCAGCGATGCGGGAGCTCGCAGTAATCAAAGCTGGAGATGCAGCCACGGCGCTCAGACATAATGACAGGGACGCAGGCACAAAAACGCCACTGTACGGCAAAATAGGAGCTGTCTAAATCTGCAAGACTTCTAAAGACCAAATAAGAACAGCCAAATGAGGAACATTTTAAAAATAAGCTTGACACCCTCACATTTTCAGTTGCCACACACACACACACACACACACAAGAAAATAATAACAAGAAAACAATGGGGGAAAAAGTTCACAAGTCTCTGTGGCTCATTAAGACGGCCGGAGCTGCCGCTGAGTCTCCATGTCGGTGAAACTGGACCCGGTTTGCTAATGAAGTGGAGCCCAGGAAGCAGGACGAGTGATAAAACTTCAAACAAAGCAAATGTAGAGGAGGACGCATGTCTGCGCTTCACTTACCCACGGCACTTAAATCTTTAAATCAAGGTTCCACATGTAAATTTCACCAGTAAAATATACACGCACAAACACATGAAACTTGAATATATGGAATGAATGTCTGAATAAATTGAATGAAATCTGACGTTACCAAGCCACCGGCACCATTTTGTGTTTTTTTGCGAATGTTAGTTCACTAAACAAGTGAATTGTGCTTCACCACGAGTGAGCAATTTTAAGCAATGATGACACTGGCTAATGCTTGCAGTAACGGTGATAATATTTGTACCAACATTCAGCATAGGACCACTGACGAAGAGATTTATCCGATGTTTCACCGTGGAAGACCTAGTGCAGCGACAGCCGCTGCTTATCCGTCAAGCATCCACACTGACCGAAACAGGCCATTCCTACGTACATCCTCCGTCCATCAATACGACGCGGCAAAGGGAAACGGAGGTAAGTAAACAGGGAGAAATTACAGCGGCAAACTAACAAGCAACACCCGGAAAGACATGTCCAACAAGTGTCCGCAGTACAAATGAACTGTGCAATATATGTGACTTGGTTTTTTTTAGCATTTCAAATCGGATATACCAGCGCTGCCCGATCCCAGCGCGCCATGGAATGTTTAGATTCAGGCTGCACACACAAAGATAATTCTATTCTATTTTACACATTCACGTAATCTGCAGAATGTTAGCAGAACATCTCTCCGGTGCCGTTTTGATGCCCAGTAAATTAAGCTCACACTAAACTCTGCTGTAAATTAAATAAAAGCATTTAATTTAAAAATCATATTTTGAAAAGTTATTTCGTAATGTCTATCAAGTTCAATTTTAAAGTGGTATTCGACATCAGACAAATTAGTTGAAATAGAGCAAAGTTTTTTTAATTGGTATACTAATTTGCAACCTTATAAATGAAACTAAATCATATGGACTCAAAGATGGACAGAAAAACCATATGATTCACATGATTGACCCAAAAAAATATCTTCCACTGAAAGTGAACAAGATCTGTGAAACGTGCACACCTACAGTAGGTCTAAAGACATGGAGGGGAGATGCAGCCTTCACTACAGCGTGAAGCTCTAAAGCCCAGACACCCAGAACTCTGCATAAAAGAGTTCTGCGGATCTCCGAGCTCAGGAGGGCTGTCTGAAGCGTCTTTACTGCCTCAGTCCTGAGAGGATCGACTGAAGACGGAGGGCTAGCGGAGCAGATCAAACATGTCCCTGCCGAGACTCCCATGCCACTCTCACTGCTCACCCGCCCGAGTGTCTCACCAAAGCTCTGAAAATAGGTCAGGGTTATTAAGGAACACCCATGCTGTGAGAAGATTTTAAAAGGGCTCTTTTTTTTTCAGAAATTAGTTCAGAATCTGCATTCAACTCTGCATTGATGGAGTCTTTTTTTTTTTTTTTAAGTTCAGAGGTAAGTTTCAAATATCCCTTGAGGATTTGGGTGGCCCATTGTGTATCGCTCAACAATGACATTAACACGTTTACCTTGTATGCCTCAATTACTCAGTATTATGTAGAAATGTCATCCAAGTGTCGTTATTAAAGAAAGAAAAAAAAAAGCAGGTTTAAGTGTCAGGCCTTTGACGCACGACCAGAATGATATTATGCATGGTACCGTAGTTTCAGTTGTCAGCGCAGATACCATCTCACAGCAGGAAAAATGAGACCCATCCTGCACGGTGGCTTCCTTTATAACGGTCCAAGTGTGGAAGGACACATGAGCTTTTAATACGACCACCCAGCCACTCAGTCTGGCTATGCGAGGACAGTGATGAGTGAGTCCTCAGCTCCGCTGTGCTCACGAGCCGAGCAGCTAATGGGGCCGGGCTGCTGCTTTGATAAATTAATCTAGCGTTACATAAAGCCGTCCTCCAGTCTTTAGCTCTGAAACTGATGACGAAGCTGGGAAGAGCGGCTTCTGAGGTGTACTGGTTAATGATAAACTGCACTGGGCTATTGTAAACTTGATTCCCAACGTCAACCGCTTATGAATCAGGGGTTGGAAAAGTTAATACTCAGACAGATGTCTGATAAGTAGAGAGCTTGATGTACATTAAGCACTCACATGTGTTCACAGTTTGGTGAGGGATGAGCTTTATGAAGCTGTACCATCTGTGGGTTAGAGCCATGCAATAAAACGGCATACCATACAAGCTTGTTAAAAGGGAAAAAATACAAAATAAAATAACTCAGCGCCCCCAGGAGGAAAGATCTGCCACGCTACACTTAAGGGAGAAAAATGCAGATGTGGAGAACTCAAGTTGCTTTCAAACATCACATCATGCATCTACTGACAGGTTATAGGAGGCTGGGGGATTAGGACTTATTTCTTGCATGTTGTTCTCTTTTCCAGCTTTGTGAACTCCCACCCCTCCTCTGATTTTGCTCAAAGCCACCTGAGGCCGGGGAAGCGTACTCACATCTCGGCCATGCTGTCGGGCAGGTTGGCGGGGATGGCTGTCAGCCCTTTGCCCCTGCAGTCCACGATGTTGTTGCTGCACGTGCACATGGCAGGGCAGGAGCCCGCGGCGAGGCTACAGGACTGGGGACCAGCATTCTCCGTCTGACCTGGGAACAGCAGAAAAAGAACAAAAGAATATATATACATATATATGGAATATATATGGAATAAAAGTCTGAATATATACGTAGATTTATGTAATAAGTCTTGTGTACAACTTTTATGTTGTTTCTTGGGTTTTTAGTTTAAGAGATTTTACTCTGATACAGAAAAAAACATGAATTTGCATAGTGTGGACTGTAAAAACATTTCTTTCTCGAGGCATCTGAGCTTCAGTGAACAGGTCAAAATGGGTAATTTAAGGCCACAGAACAATGTGAACAATGTCTAATGCGTTACATAATTATTAATCCTCTACATTAATCAGTACCCATATCATTACTCTGCCAAAAGGATGACATTTAGCAGCAGATCAAGGGTTTATAAATTAAAAAGTGCATCCAGGGCATTACTATTCCACAGTGTGGGCATATCAAGGACATGTTAATACAAATGCATTGATCTCTTTATGCAGCAGCAGGCTGCAAATCTGGCAGGAATACTTCCAAATGTGCAAGTTCAGCTGTTTGGTTCTTTTGCTCACGCTTGTTCTTGAAACCGAAGACACCTTCATTAGCATACGGGATACGCATCCCTTGACGTTCTCCCCAGTTACCTTTTTTCAAAAATGACTTAACCCCCAGTCAAAAGTAGCTCATGCGCTATGCAGTATTCACAGTCTAACCCAGAAAGGGAATAAAAGAGATTTTTAAATGTGCTAATTTGCCGCTGCTTTATAAATCTGAAAAAAAAAAAACATGAATATTTGATTGCCACTCCGAGTTCTGGTTTAGCTGGATGCACCAGGGGGGCTGCCTGCGTGGTTATTTATACACGGGGAGAAATTCATCCAGGTCCAGTGGACTGGGAGATGGAGCAGTGGCCTGTGGCCTGAAAGTTGAGAGAGAGAGTGAAAGAGAGAGAGCGAGAGAGAGAGGCTGCTGTTGCATTTTTCTTTTTTTTTTTTTTGCAGGAAGGGGAGGGTGGTGAAGACAGCCGAGTCTGGCGAACTTTTCTCTGGTGGGATTAGGAACTCAAACCATGGGAGCATGAAACTGAATTTCCCGACATGTACCGGAGATTAACCCGGGGGATTAATCGGACGCAAACAAGTGTGCAGTGTTGCTGCGACAATTCCATTTGTAAACAGGGATAAGTCCTGCTGTGCTGCAGCCATTGTCCCCGGTGCCAAACGTGTCTTACAGGCAACTGTTAACATCCTGGCACCAACTCACGGCACACTGACATAATTGTGGCGGGTTATGATTATTGTTGTTGCGCTGGCTGACTCTGTTGAGATAAGAACCCTTGTGATGAAATATAATGGGGGCTGTTGGTTCGAGAAGGGGCGTTAGAGCTCGAGCTACTGTTACGTTCCACATCGGCAACAGCTGTCCAGCTTCTCAGCACATCCCTCTTCCCCTCAGTCCCTCGGAGCGGAAACGAGTCGCGGGCCGAGGGACCAGCGGGCAGCCAGCCGTGAAGTCCAGCACCACGTGTCCCCATCAAGCTCGCCTTCCCAACACACCCAAATCCCAGGCAGGTGTCCCGCCACGGATACGCAATACACCCCTCCTATGTCGAAAGCAGAGAACTAGCGCTTGTGTGCCAGCGAGCCACTCTCTAATGATCCCTTCTGTGAGAGTTCAAGCGCTGGTCACGGTTGCAGCGGCGCTCTGTGTGTCTGCGCTCACATTTAGGGACCAATAAGTACAACACTTTGTGCTTAAGGGTAAACTTGCTTTCATCAGTCACATTATCTGGGGCCAAATTATACATAAACCCGTCCAACTTGCTTTCACAAGTTTATGCTGTGTAGCAGAATCTTGAGGGTTACACCCTCAAAGGTGTGACATAGGTCAGCTCTGGCACTAATGGACAGTATCATACGGCTCAGATTAAAGGACCTCCTCTTCAGACCTTCAGATTTCATAGCTAGACCTGCAGAGTACTTATAAAAAAAAAAACCAAAAACCAGTAGCATATTATATAATACTTTATGTCCAGTTGGGCAATATGAGAGAAGCATCTGTGGTATGTGGTATGGTATGTCTTTAGGAGTGACTCTCAATGGAAGCCTCACAGGAAGAACCAGCTGGGTTTAGATCCTGATACTGTGGGAAACCTTTGCCCCAACAGGCTGTTCACCAGAGCTGAGTCCCATGGAACTGTGCCCAACACAGAGTTCCCAATCCAGCAGGAATGTTTCAGGGCTCAGCTATCAGCCGTAGACATATGGCAGACTCAACCCTCTGCTCCCTGGTTGTGATGCACCCAGGGCATCATGGTCCCACAGCCCGGTCCCTCTGCACCTGCTGTTATGGGGCGATGACCTTGACAGCCAGGGCAGTTTTTCATGTAGCGATAATCCAAACAGGTACGGCACCAGGGTCTCAGAGGAGAAAAGATAGCACACCATCTGGCCCTCCTACTGAATTACGCCAAAAAGAATGGCTGTAAGTCAAACGTTTTCGCTTTTATGTGATCCGCCAGGGATAAAAGCTGCATTCCTGCCAGCTGAGCACAGGACAGGCAAGGAGGGCCGTCAGTGTGGATACATCAGTTTGGGCAGAGCGCTTGATCCGGACCTCACCGGTGCAGCCAACCTCCAATGTCAGGTGTGATTATCTACTGAGGTACTGATGGGACCTTTACAGAGATCGAGTGTGTGTTAGTGTGTGCGGGGTGGATTCGGCTGCATTACCTGAACAGGTGAACTCGTGCTTCTGGATCTCAGCCACGTTGAGGCCACGGAGCGGGAGCGGGGCAGTGCACTGGGTGAAGAGGCCGATGGAGGGCCGCTGGCGTAGCCACTGGGACAGCCAGGCCAGGTGGCAGTCGCAGTTCAGGTTGTTGGAGTGCAGTCGACTGGAGGTAGTATGAAAATACAGTTTCATTTAAATTGTATAACATGCAGACAATTAACAGAATACACTGGATTAAAATTGTGCTTTAATAATGCTTGTAATTATTATGGAATCCCACTGTGCAACTTAATTATGTTCAAAGATTCAGGCGCTATTGCTACTGTATTATTTTTAAAAAATTAAAAATAAAAAAATAAGGGCAAGATCTACAGTGCTTTGTGTGACATGACAACAGCGTCGACAATTTTTTTATTTAAATTTTTTTAAATGTCAAATTCCAAATTATTTACTGCAAAAACACAAAATGTTTTTTTCCCAAACTTCATACGGTCCTAAATAATATTTTTTTGCAAGGACATCCATCTTCATAACCATTACTGCTGAGTAAGAGTAGATGAAATCTGACATGTTTTGTCATTGTCATTCGAGTCCCTTCCAATTTTTAATGAAACTGTTGCAAAAATCTGGATGTAATTTTCACAACAGCACTGCCTATTCTTCCTCAACACCATTATCTGTCCACATCTTTGACAAAACCGTGAAGGTTCATCACAGAAAATAATTTTGGAAACTGCTGCTATTACCCACACATAATTCTTGCACAGGGACAAGAGAGCCTGCAGACCGCGACAAGCTCGAAACCAAGACAAGAATGAAGCTGTGGTGAGCTTTGAGACTCGCAGCCAACATAATTGTTTTAATTCGTACATGCTTGCACATTTTGTAAATACATTTAGACAATAGGCCTGTGGGGGTATTTATTTCTGGGACGGTTCCTCAGTGTGCTCCTCAGATTGACTGAGGAAATGGTTTCTGGCATGGCTACAAACCCAACTGTGGCCTATGGCTGCCCACCAAGACTGCCTGGAATGGCACTCTGTGTGTCTAGTTGGATATAACCAGTGTGTGGACCTCTGCGGTCTCTACTGCTACTCTGCTGCCTGCTGAGTGCACTAAAAAGATGGAGGTCACCGAATATAGAAAATTAAGGGCACTGGAGAAAAGATGTGGTCCGGGTCTTCAGTGGCAGGCCTGCATGTTTTTAATCCCAAAATATTGGTGGTTTTTTTTTTTTTTTTTGCACTGTCTGGAAAACCCCAGTTTTTTCTCGTGCTGGTAAGATGGGTACTCTCATCCAAAATTACACTTCTGCTGTTTATAACTGGTCACAGTTTACAGCTCCCAGTGAGGCTTGGTGCTAAAACGAAGACGAGGTGCACTATGTCGCGAGTGGTGAGAATGTCGATGGGGGTCGTTTCGTGTTACTCACAAGGTCCGTAGCTTGGGCATGTGGTTGAAACTCGAGACGGGAATGCTGCTGATGTTGTTGTTGTTCAGGGTTCTGTAAGGCATTAGGAGGAACAGAGCAATTAAAAGTATGAATCACCCCTCCTAAGGCTGAATCTTCTGCCTTGCAACGTGAGATGTTCCCTCTTGAAACTTCCTGCGGTTGTGTCTCCGCCCGCCACCCACCCTGCACCTCTGTGGCACCTCTTCCTGCCTCTCTGTCACCTGGCAGGAGAAAGTAACGCCTCTTCACACTCACATGCAAACGCTGAGAGCGGAAGAGGAAGTCCCCCCCCGCCACGTAATAAAGCCACTAATGAAGTAAGTCTTCTCCTCAAATTGCCTAGAAGCTTGTCACATGTGACTGAAAAAAAAGGCCATCAGTGGTCGGCTGGTCTGCATTTAGGGAGACCGCCGGGGGAGGACGGGTGGTAGTAGCCTAGTGGGTAACACACTCGCCTATGAACCAGAAGACCCAGTTTCAAACCCCGCTTACTACCATTGTGTCCCTGAGCAAGACACTTAACCCTAAGTTGCTCCAGGGGGGGACTGTCCCTGTAAATACTGATTGTAAGTTGCTCTGGATAAGGGCGTCTGATAAATGCTGCAAATGTAAATGTAAATGTAAGGACGCTCCGGGCCGGTGGTCCTTCAGCTCCCGCACAAGACACTCTGCTTCATACCATCGCAAAGCATCACAGTCACAGTGGGTCTGATACTCACAAAACCTCCAGACCCCTGAGGGCGCGGAAAGCTCCGTCCTCGATGCAGCTGATGTGGTTCTTGTCAAGCTGACTGCAAAGATCGTAAAGAAGACAGATTGTGTTACTCAGAAGGAGCAGGAATCAATAAACATCATCCATTCCAATATACAGGACGAGCTATGGCTGTGGTCTAGATGAATCTGTTTTCTTTTGCATGGCTGTGATTACGGTTGGATGATAATCATTTTACAGAAGCACGGCGTGATTATCGACTGACATGATGTAGTCTTAAAAAAATCAATAAGGATATACAGTGGTCGTTTTTGAACGTATAGCATGGGGAGATGAGTTCATGATAATGAACGACCCCGGTGAGATGGGGTGAAATCTGACGCAGGTTATCCTGTGACAACTGTGTGGCCCTGCATTAAGTCAAAAGAAACGGGTGATGTGTGTTTTGTACCCCGTATTCCCAGAACAGGCTAATCAAAAGTGTCCATCCAATCAGTGTCCATCATTGACTGTTGCGGGAATGGCTGTATTTGATTGGTCTTTTTATATAGAGGCAGTACTCACAGGTTCTTGATGTCTGTGGCACCGCGGAAGGCCTTCCTGGGTATGGCCTGGACGAAGTTTTCACTCAAGTCCCTGTGAACAATGTTTTGCTGCATTAGTGATGAATTTATATATATATATTTTTTAAATTTAGGATGCTTCATGATTGAAGAAAAAGCAACAGCCATTCATACACAATATTGGTGTAAAGAGAAGAGATGGGTGAAGTGCACATTTTGAATACTGATATACATAATAAAGTTTTCTTTAAAAACGGACCCTTGCTATTCTACCAGAAATGCCTACTAATGGAAAAAAGCACCACAATGGCAAAACCAGTATAAAAATACAGTAGGGAGCTTCCATTTTAGACACACGTGGCAGGTAGAAAAAACAAGATTGGGAAATGTGGTCTATGTGGTTCTTTTCTGCAGAGTGCCAGTGATGGCAGTACTATAACGATGGCTGGACATGGCGAGGAAGAAGGACACAGATGCACGACATCACAAAACAGGTTTAATACATGGTGAACAGGACAGGGGAGACATCAAGTAACAATGACCCAACAGACACAAACTGGGCAGCTATATACAATCACACACAGGCGAAAACAACCAGGAAACATATCATGAAAATATGAAACTCCGGTCCGAACTCCGGACCTGGAGTAGCCCCTTCCGTTCCGGATCCTGACAGCATCAGATTTATTAATGCTCAGCAGAATTAAAACCCTGGTGCCAAAATGACTGCATTGTGCAATCTATAAAGTGACTTGGATGGGCCTTGCCTTCATGGTAGAATAGCAATTAAATCGCTGCAGCACGGGCTCCTGCGAACATCCTGTGTGCATGCTGCAATTAAAAGCAACATTTGTGCATCTGGTGTTTGTTTGATTCTGCATCACAGTTCCCTTCCATGCCAACCAATTCACCTGACAAACATGACTTCCAAACGTCTGTTTCAACATGCACGGCACTGATGGACTACCAGAAAGCCACCGTGTCTCCATGTTGTGCTAGTAAACTAGGCAACTTGTTGCATCTTGCTCCATTCTTTTGGCATGATCACCGGGGAAGAAAAGCGTGACTTGGCTTACATGCGGGCAAATGATAACATTGAAGGCAGTCTCCTTAGATAAACTACCGGTGGAGACGTTCAATTATCCTGCCGCGTACTTCCCGTATGGACATCAGAAATAAACAACCCTACACCGTGACATATTAATGAAATTCTTTCTGTGCTGAACCAAAGCTGCTTTTCCACCGCACGTCTGCCGCTTTTTGTTGCTTGTTACTTCAGTACAATGGAAATTATTATTATTTTTTCTATAAGAGGGCCAAGCCAGTGGTCCTGTTTATAATACTGCATTGCGACCAAGAGGCCAGACCGGGGGTCTTAATTGCAAGGAGGCTTTCAGAAGAACCAGGGCCGCTGTCATGCACAGAACCCTAATTAGCATCTGGTAAGCAACAAAACATTTCCCCTGCATCTATCATTTTTTTCCCCTTTTATGACTACGCAACGCACATTTTGTATTTCCATTTTGCCGCTAATTAAATCTGTGGTATTTTCTAGTCTGCTGGAGGTCTCGCTTTTTGGATTGTTGTTAGCTGCCTCCCCACACACCAGCCAGCGAACCCAGAGGACGCGGATGCAAATCGGCACGAAACACTGGCATCTCTGATCCGTGATATGTACTTCTCCTCGCGGCGACTGTGTCAGACAATAGCAAGTCGCACAGATTAAGCAGGAGGGGGAGGAAGAGATATTCATTATTCTAACGGGGACCTGCTGTGTCAAGTTCTTGTCATGTTTAGAAGATGTGATAGGCTTTTCTGCAAGCTGCCTGGCTTGAAGCTCGTCACAGATGATTTTATTGTGAAGCCTCAGACCTACAGAGTAGACGATTGTGTTTGCAGATGCTTGTAGACACGTGCATGGGCAAAATATTTGAAGGAGAAAAAAAGAAGAAAACTGAAACTGAGAAGTCAGGCGGTTCCAGTCGAAGTGCAGTGTCTGCCTAAGTGACAGAAATGGGTGAAATTGGCATCCTAAATCCCTTTAGCACACTCTAAAGCGATTGGCTGGAGCTTTCAAAAGGTTTAAGCATGTTAGTTTGAGTGGATTAAACTCTGGTGTCACTGGGGGGTTAATTGCGTGTCCTGAAAAGGGGCTAATGAGAAGGCTGAGATTTTTGTAAATGATGTGGCATCTTCTTCATCCAGCCTCTGTTTCCCTCTCACACATAACACAATGATTACTGTGGTTTGGGCTTTCGCGTCGTGTTTATGATTTACTCAAAGGGCAAAAAACAGACATTTCTGTGGCATATCGAGATGGGCCGGTCTTTACTCATCACCGAGCGATGCCGTGTGATGCACTGAAGATGAATTCCTGTACACGGAATTTTTGGTGGGAAAAATGGAACTGACAGAAAGAGGCAAACAAACACAGACCTGCAGGAATGTCCACTACAGAGGAAGCTTCTGTGTCTATCTGGTCAAAAAAACACTGCATATCGCTGCCTAATATCTCAACTATCCTTGCACAGTCTAGTCTATTGTTTGCAGTTTATCATTTATCAAATTTCCGGTGTACATGTTCACTGTAATTCTCAGATAATATACTTTAGGGGAGCTGTAAAAACCATCCACTTTTGTCTCATAGGTGATTTTTTATTAAGACTGGGGTTACTGAAAAAAAAAAAAAAACATTTGTCAATGATCAGTTTTTGTTAGATTCCATTTTCCGAACATTTGTCTACAGTATCACGAGAAAAATTCCGTTATTTTTGTTTAATTCTGGTTAGACGACTTCTTGTAATTGTGCCAATTTGAAATGTTATTGATGGTATTAACTGCACACCATGAAACTGTATACTTGTATATGAGACATGGGAAGCCTCCCCTGAAAACCACTATATTAAAACCACTTTTATTGAACAGCAAGTTAACCTCACTCGCCACCTCTGTCTATGCAGTCTGGAAGATCCTGACACCTCCAACACACACATCACACAGACCCACAAACACACACATCTCCCCTGACACCCCCTGTTTAAACAGTTCAGGTTTTATTGCACACTGGTAATAGGACTATAATAGGCTATTATGTGGCATATATAAATATATGTTTATAACACATAACTTTTGATGACTGGCAAAAAAACTTGAATATAGCTTACTTGCTTAGGTAACTTCTAGTTATTTGTTTAACCTGAGAGTTAATCCTCTCATTTCTGGGTGACTGGAGCAAAGCGTGGTAAAGCGTGCGGCGTGATTATGATGAACAGGCCGGTGCCTGTGCTCTAACGCCACATTCCAGCCTGCAGACTCCACGGTCTTCTGCACAAATAAGTGGCCCGTGACCGCTCCCCAAATGACAGAGCCTAAATCGGACAGAACTAATTGGTGCTAGAAGGAGTTTTAGAGCGGCGGGCCCCTGCAGGCTCCGACAAGGCATGGGACCAAAGGTTATCAGATCTCCGTTCTGGAGAGCAGCAGTAGACAGCGATAAGTTATACCAACAACATAAGTGCTGTTGTAGTCACCCTGGTCTTGTAAACGCTTGTTATTTCCACACAGAATGTATTTATGTATTTATTTTAGATAAGTGAAAGGTGAAAACAGGACATATTAATCTTTCTCTTGCTGAAGTTTTCCAATTACTTCACCTCTCCACCATGCACTCACAGTTGGGTCGGAGATCCAGTCAATCCAGCCAAACCCATAATGAGCACTCAGCCACTGACCCTCAACCCACAGGCCTACTCCGTTTCAAGGCACATACCTAATGCCAGGTAATGGGGGCACTAATGGTTATCACAAGTGGTGACAAAAGCTATGATTAAAAACGCTTTCGGCCTTTTGTTTTCACATAAGCCCCCAGCTGCCTGTTTTTCTGCAGACGTGTTTTAGAAAAAGCAAAAGTCAAAACCTGTTCTCCATTTAACACAAACGAAAACAGGGGCATCACACTCCATGATTTACAAAACTGGTTGCGTTGTACGGCTCCAGTTTGGCAATAACCGCCTCTTTCATGCAGCTCACAGCTCATTCCTCCAACGGAGTCAGGGTGAAGTCAACACGGGCTTTTTCGAGGGAGTCATTAGACCTGATCATTACCAATTCAGTGTGGACATTAGCGCACACCCGAAAGGAACTCACTCTGCTTAATCTTGTTCAGGAAATGCTCTCCACAGCTCCACGGTCGGAAATTAGCGTACTGAGACAGGCTAGGCGCTCAGTAACTTTTGTTCACAAACTCACATCAACATAATTGCAAAGCGTCGCGTCTTGAGAGCATTGCTCGAAACCCCCATTAGGAGGTTATAACAGTGTTTATAATAAAGGCTGCTGGGTTATCCAGATCATTAAACTCTAATTGTATCTTATCGCAAACCTTCGGAATATCTCAACATCTCCCTCTTACTGACTCAGACGCCCGGGGCTCCAGTGAGATCAGCTCTTGGTAAGGAGTTTTTACGAATATTCCAGATGGGCTCTGGCAGCCTTCCAGGCCGTACAGTAACCACAGAGCCTGATGGCAGGCATGCACAACACAATAGAGGCCATTTACGTCTTAAGCATTTCACAACGCTCTTCAAACACTGGCGGTCCTGCTTGGGTCGTAAATTTAATAAATTAAAGCGAATGTGCTGATATGTTGGTTAAATTAAATACGTGGGAGTCAAACAGTGAGTTGTTTTTGGTTTATCAGCATAAAAAGTCTGAGCACAAATCAAGAAAAGTTATGGCAGTGGTTCTCGACTTGTCAAGAGGGAAAGGGAAAAGAATGTATTGAGAAAAGGGATCTTCATGCATTGAGAACTTGGGGCTCTGGGAGTTCATGAGGGGAAATGGCATTAACTGTTAGCCTTTTAGAGCCCTGAATTTAAAGTATTTCAAAGCACAATGTGTAGCGCTTGGAATTCGGTGAGATTCACAGAAAACAAGAGATACCAGTACCCTTTCTCCAAGCATTTTACCCCAAACATCACGTTCAAAATGGCCCAATCTGGCGACACTGAGCATACAGTCCTCCCTCTTCCTATGCTTTTACACAATGGCATGATCACAAATGTGGTAGACATCTGTAGACATATCTGGACCACCTCCACTGCAATTTGTGAATTTGCGAACGTCCCCACAATCAAACTGTTTATCCATGTTGATGTTCGTGCATCTCCTGACAGGAACACACGAAAAAGACTCAGCAGCTGGAATACAATTGCCTATTTGGTCAATACATTTGAAACCAAGTCAAACAAGCAAATATATGGCCATGTTGATCTCATTATGGGAACTTTTATTGGACTCCCTTGTCAACATCATGCACATTTATACGTATATGACCTTAGATACATTTCAATAATAGACAGAAAGCTGGTGATTCCAGCAGAAGATTGTGATTGTGATGCACATTCACAATTATAAGACCAACCACACATAATCAGCACCATGTTGTATGTGTACTCAAAATAAGGATTTTTGGTTTCATAGATTTGATATTTTGGAGATTTTCAGAGATGCTGAAAGGTACAGATGTATTTTTTACTATTATTTTTAATACTATTAACCAAGGAGTAGCATGGCATTCCAAGTTACGATGGACCTGGACGCTCCCATGCATTCTTCTTTAAAATTCAACAAACAAACTGCCCCCCTCATTTCACAAGTCTGTCAGCACGTGCCATTAGTTCTGAATAAGAATCCATGAACACCCCCCTTTCAGTTGTTCCTCATCACGCTTGCACACGTTTACTGTTTCGCTTTTCTTCACCCCTCTTCTCTGTGGCACACCTGGCTAGACAGAGTCAGACAAAATAACACAATTATCTGTGGAAAGGCATCAGATTAGCCCTGTTTCAACTGCTTTTCCCTGGTGCTGTCTGCCGTGCATTAAAATGATTGCTTTCACGGCCCCCTCTTATCTCTGATCTTTCATCATTCCGGCATTGAGCAAGACTATAAGGCCATTTGGTGCTTTGGCCATACTGGATGCAACCATGCAGTAGAACATCACATTCTACGGTGTCTGGTAGAACATGAACGATCACATGATTTAATGATTTAATGGTATGAAATCAAGCATCCTGATGATGTGATAATCAGGCCAATCTGATTGGAGTCAGCGGGGCCCTGAGTAGAAGTAGGTCCTGGAAAGGATGGATCTCCACATCTGCTGTAACCATCGGTTTTATATGGTGGCTTGTAATTAGACCATTAGTTACTCATTAAGGGACTCAATGAGGTGTGGAAAGCTGTTCCACCAAGACACCGCAATCACTCGGGTTCCCTCCTTCTGAACAAAAACGGAAACGGACATGGGGCTTCCACCCCTGTCGCACAACAACTAATTCTGCAGAACGTTGGAATTGATGCAGTCATACACCAACCACTCTCTCTCCAAGCATGGATCCGGGTAACATAAGGTAAGGGTGGGGGTGTTGCCCGGGGAGTCTGAAGTAAGATCTGTCTGTCAGGGCTCTCATCAGACACTTCTGTCATGCCCGCAAGGCTGCCAAAGCATTTGGCCACATGGGCCAAGCTGCGCAAGCTGGAACCATCGCTGCACCGAGGTGTTCTGTTGCCCTTGGCCTTCCATCCATTCCCAACAGTTGAGGCATAAGCAGTGATGAAGAGGAGCCTCAATGTGCATGATTGCTCATGCATTCTGGCTCAATAAAGAGTCTTGCTGTTACCATGTGCAGGGCACAATAATCACCTTTTGCCCCCAAAGTCTGCAAACTGTACTAGCAAATCAAAATGGAAAAATATTCCTAATGGAAATCATTTTTTTTTTATTTTGAAATTCCATTTTATGACAAAATTCTTTAATGTTTGTCACTTCCTGGGGCAGTGGTGGCCTAGCAGTTAAGGAAGTGGCCCCGTAATCAGAAGGTTGCCGGTTCGAATCCCAATGCGTCAAGGTGCCACTGAGCAAAACACCGTCCACCACACTGCTCCCCGGGCGCCTGTCATGGCTGCTCATTTCTCACCAAGGGTGATGGTTAAAAGCAGAGTACACATTTCGTTGTGTCACTGTGTGCCGTGCTGTGTATCACAATGACAATCAGTTCACTTTATCACTTAAGATGCTGTGACGCTGAGGCACTCAGATCTGAAATAAGAACTGCAAGAGAGGCTGAAGAGAAACGCTCTTTCCGAGATCAGTAAATACCTGCACTCTGACAGTTCCCCTTCAAACACTTAATAACAGCCGAGTAACTAGTCTGGAAAAGAAGATATAATTCATGTCCCCGATACTCCACCAGTCACTGTCAGATGTCCACCACAAAACGTCACTGGGAAAAACACTAAAGCCAGACAAATGTACACCCCCCCCGCCTGCCGTGAAGTGAGGGGCAGGGATCAGCGAAGTGCTGAAAAGGAGGCTGGGTAGTGACAGAGGAAGATGACAGTCCATTGGAGGCACGGAGAGATAAAAAATGAGCAAGAAGGACTTAAAAAAGTGGAGGAGCCGGGGTTGGATGGGTAAACGAAAGTGTGGATTCCGGCTGCCGGGGCTCCTGGGCGTTTGGGCCTCGGCCAAGAACTCAGTGGGATTTTAGCATAGCGTCTGTTCGCATGCAGTCTGAACACGGTTCTGGTCCGCTCACCTCTGACAAGCGCCCCCCGTCCAGGGGTCTCTGTGCCCAGAGGCTCCTTTGGTTGCCAGACTCCTCCATCAAAGGTGAGACGGGCGCAAGCCAGCCCAGCGCTTTCATTACAGGATCACCGCGGAGTAAACTCCCTCTCGCCGCTACACAATAAATCACAGCCACCCCAGATGGTTCTCGTTGTGTCTTCACACGAGTCGTTGCTGCAGCTCAGCACACAGGAAGTCGGGAGAAGGCTCCGGAATGAGGGCCCTTTGATGAACAGGACATATGAAAGTCAAGCCGGCCGGCGCTCCGAGCGGAGGCCTTTTTTCAGCGCACATCTCTTGATGCTAACCACCTTTTTCACTTGCGTTCCGCGCGACTCAAGAGACTCTCCTTCATTCCCGGAGGCTTAAGTGACTGATAGAGAGTTGTGCCGTCAAATGTGCGGTTTTGGAAAAGGCGCGGCTCTCCTCAAGAGGGATTTTTAGTTTCAGCTACTATTCAAAAAGGTTAGAGTAACACTTTAATAAATGTCCGACTGCTACATGAAGTTCTCACTATGAATAAGGAAAGAGTATTAATAAGGCCTAAATATTATAATAAGAGTTTCTATATTATTATGTAATATCATTAAAACAGTAAATCAGTGATCGTCTTCAGAACCTCGCGAAACAGGGCACTCTGTTATAAAAACCAGTAAGCTGTCAGAGTTGTTCCACACACGACTCTATTAAGCTGCAAGGTCGTTATGTCAAGGCGCCCGGAACGTTAATGATTAAATGTAATTTCTCTGGCTTTTTCATTTCCGCCGAGACGGAGTCTGTTTTGGTATTTATTTAAATATAAGGCCGGTCAGCAGGAAAGAACACATTAAGATGAATTATCTCATTTTCAAACAATCCCCAAGGGATCGATTGTACAAGCTGCACAACGTGGCCCTGAGAGCAAACTCTGGTTTCACTAACTTCCAGGAACACACACACACATACACACACACACACACACACACAAACACATGCAAAACGATACTAAGGGGTTGAGTAATCGTCTACAAATGCTAGTGAAATGTTAGGATCAATAATTCAATGAAAAAAAAAAAGCCTTAAACATATGCATGTATTTATATCCTTTAAACTAAGTCATATACAATACACCTTCGTCTATAAATCAAGCAGGTCACTTGATCCACAACGGCACCCTCATTTAAAACAGGCGCACTGGCAGACGGTTAAAGGCTAATTGATCTGCGCTGGTTGGTGTGTGTGCGCGTGTGAACATCTTATCTGTCTATCACCTCATTGTCTCTGTTGTTCGTGGCCAACAGGATAGTGGGGGGGGTTGGCTCGAAGAGGAGAGGTGTAACTCAGCGGCCGAGACAAATGATCCATTAGGCCACTTTAGCGCTTTGGTGTGTCGGCTTCTATTTGCGGCCGCATTGTGAAGCACAAGGGCACATTCACTCGGAGCAGAAATAAGTCCACTACCTGGCTATTCAGAGCCCGGGCGGAAAAAAAAAAAAATTGCGAGAGCATTTGACAGCCCCTGAAAGAAGCCTGGATGGAATTGATTGCTATAAAAAGGGAAAGAGCAAATCCATCCGTGTACACATTGTACTGGAGTGACAATGGCTTCAACAAATAAACCCAACGCTAGGCCCAGCGCGAAAACACTGGTAATGTTACTGTTATGACATAAGGCCATATTCAACCAACAATACAACTGAATGCTGTCATGCTCTGGTGACATCTCTGGGAGGAATTTACAAAAAAAAGCGGTGTAATGTTCACATGTGTTTCATGTCCATGATATATCGAATCAGAAAACATTATTAATCCCGAAGGAAACTGTTTCAATATACAAGCCATGCACAACCAGAAAGTAACATGGTCTAAAAGAAAAAAAAAGGGACGTCATGAGGGGTGGGAGGAGTACAATAAGGAAATATCAGGATCCCAATGTGTTCTGCCATTGCTGTTTTGTACCAGTTGTGTTTTTTTGACATGTTCTGACATGGTCAGCGCTGGCACCAGTGCAGCGGAAAATAGGTATTTGTTTCTCTAGAAACTTTCTTTATAAGTGACTTTAGCTCTTGTTTCACTTCCTTTTTTGTCAGGAGTTGGTATAATAAAAATAACGGATGCACCATTAGGGAAAACTATTTGCATTGGCACATTTCAGAGCTGACAAGAACAATAATTCATGAGCAACTTGATTCTTTAACAGGACCCTCTCGTTCTTTTTCTCATTTGTACTGTGGAGTACTGCACTCAAGCAACTGCCCCACTTCTGCAGGAAGAGGGATGGTCTGCCGTCAGGTAAGAAATAGTTATGATCCATTAAGCAAATGCCGAGGGAGCTGGGGAAAAAAAGGCGGGAACGGTGGAAACCCAGCACCGCCGCGGGGAAGGTGACTACTACACTGGTTAGGACACTGTTAAATCATCTCCATGGCCCACGCGCCCCACCCTCCCACAGGAATAAAGACACACTACTGAGAACGCCCTCCCACCTCCCCCCCATGAGGAGAGTTTATGTTGCGGGGAAGAAGCGGGGGGATCATGACTATGGCGACGTGGACTTTAAAGAGTGACGGAGGTTGTGAAGTTTAACAGGAGGCAGCGAAGGACAAAGCCTCACATCCAGAGACGCAATAAAGCCGATGTGGTGAGAGCTCAGGTCTGGAGAAAGGTCCTCTCTCATAATTCCAGCATTTGAATGGTTATCTAGTGCTGATCTTGGCTGCTTTATGGTCTGCACTAATCAATACCTGCCCTGAAGGCAGGCCTTGACAGGACAACAAAGGAAGGGAGCATAACAGGATTCACCCCTCAAGGCTCCTCCGCCCCCAACACTTCCTCAATGCAGTGCTCGTCTTATTCTGTCTCATAGAAATGAGTAAAGCACTGGTTCACAATCTCGTTTTTTAATCACCACAACAATTTGTGTCTTTTCTATGCACTGTCTTAGAAACACCTTCTTCTTTAGTGCTATAAGTGCTTTTTCACTTATTATGTCTATAAAAAAAAATACTGTGGGAAATACAAGAGTGCAATTCAAAGTTATGTAGACTCGAAAGCATGCGGGCCAGTTTGACCCATAATATCACCTTTGTATGTCCACTTTCAGAGAGTCCAGACTCAAAATATCATGAAAAATCTAATTTGTTATTCTTATTTAATTAAGAAGGCTAAGCCGTTTTTTTTATTACGACTGATATCTTATGATAAATAATATGTTATGATGTGGGTGGTAATAGTCTAGTTTGTAACACACTCGCCTATGAACCAGAAGACCCAGGTTAAAATTCCACTTACTACCATTGTGTCCCTGAGCAAGACACTTAACCCTGAGTGTCTCCTGGGGGGGACTGTCCCTGTAACTCCTGATTATAAGGCCGTCTGTTAAATGCTGTTAATGTAAATGATATGTCTCTACCACCAACCAAAAAAGCATTCCTGATACAACTTCTGAAAAGTATCTTCATGAAAATAGTCAATAATTGGTTCAAGGAAGTAATATTTACCGTTTTTAATGACATTCTGGAAACCTATGACCTATATCATCATATTCTGTTATTTTACATGTACTATATGTGAACAACCTGATTCAAACCAGAGGATTTAAACATATCCAAACAACTCTCAACATCCTCATAATCACTCAAAAGCTGATGACACCATTTTAATTAAGGAAATTATTTCCTTCTACTGCAGGCTATTTGGCTTAATGAATTCTGTTGGGTTGCAGACCTGCTGTCTGCTGAAACCATAATTTCCTTTAAACCCAAATTACCTTCAGATGGTTTACAAGGGAGCAGTTTGTAAAGATGTCACCGTTGGCACATTTATCTCTATAGTCTCTTTTTGTGCTTCAGTTCTCAGTTCTCCCTCTGCACTCCTTCTCTCACCATCTTCTGCAGTCACCTTCTACTCACTCCGTAGGTATAAATAACTAGGGTGTCACAAGGCCAGGCTGCAGTAGGCTTGAATAGCAGTGAGTGGGAGGCTATGTCACCCCCCGGCACCCATAGGGGAGCATAAAGCAAGGTACAGGGACATAAATAAAAGCCTAAAAAATAAAGATATCAGCCTTGAGGGCCCAAATGCTTCACGCTGCTATTGGCCCAGCAGGTCCCCTCATTCAACCCCCCCAATGCAGGGGCAGAGGGCTGCTACCCCCCCATTAATCAACTCCTCCTCCCCCGTATCAGCCCGGGGGCTCCTATCTCCGCAGCACATGCATAACATCAACTCTGCAACACCCCAGTGCTCCGGTGTCACCTCGGTGAGTGACGACAGACAGAGGTGCCCTGCCATCAGAGCAGCGGCCATTCATCTACCCCCATGGCCCATCCGGCTCCTTATCGCCACTGACCGCTGAATAGGAACACTGTTGGTGTTCAGCCAGGTCATGGGGCACGTGTTCACCTATCCCCGCTAAAAAAATCGGTCCTTTGTGTGGCGTGTGACGAAAAAAAGGGTGGGAGGACGCGAGGAAGGGACACACAGTGAAAGTTTAATGGTGCGTCGTTGCTCTGG
This sequence comes from Denticeps clupeoides, assembly GCF_900700375.1. Classification (NCBI taxonomy): domain Eukaryota; kingdom Metazoa; phylum Chordata; class Actinopteri; order Clupeiformes; family Denticipitidae; genus Denticeps; species Denticeps clupeoides. Next base: position 7,481,008 of record NC_041714.1, read on the forward strand.
GGCTAACAACAGGGGCCTGACGTCAGCAGAGTCGAGTCAGTGGCACTAGCATCACGAGGAAGTTACATAAACAGCTACAGCAAAGCCCCCGACACCTGTAGTGACAAACAGAGGAACCCCGGAAGCGTGGTCACGTGAAGACTAGGAGCTATAAAAGACATGTAGGTGGGGTGCTCGCATGGACCAGTGCCAGTAAACTGGCTGCATGTGTTCACAGAGACGATGCGGGCGTGTCGCATGCGAGCGCCTCTGCACTCCATGTCGCCCGGCCCGCATGCATGCCGGAGGTCAGCCACGCTGTGTACCTGCATGAATAATTAATCGTGTCTTTCAGAGAGAATGTAAATCCTGCATGAATGATGCATGAGGAGTCTAACGGCCGCCCATCGGTGCTGGTGAGGTCCTGTGACCCGACACCGGCGTCTCTTCACTGCCTGGAGCTCCGGCCCTGCGGTCAGTCCTGCCTGGCTTCCTCTTGAAAGGTGCAGATAGTAACTGTTTGTTTCAGATTGGTTTCTGATGGACTTAGCTGTGTGATATTTTAAACAGCAAAAAATGCAAAAGCAAAAAGTAACAAGCAAAAGAGAAATTTTTATAGCTGTCATGTTCAACAACAACAAAGAAAACAGATAAATGATAAAATGAATAGAGCATTTCCGCACTTCATTTCTAACATAACAGAAACGTCTGGGCTGGGAGGGGAGGGTTGAGTCAATAAAGGCTCAACACCAGAAGTGGATCAACAGAAATTGCTGAGGTGGTGGTGGTTGCTAGGATACAAAAGGTACCCAGCTGGAACTGTGACTAAGGCTTGAGGGAGGGCCGTGAACAATGGGTTCGGTCCCAGCTGTGTTTGGGGGGGTCGGCGCAACGTCCAGGGACAAGGGCAACAATGGGCCTGCTGCTAATATTTACTTTGTCTTCCAGAGCTCATAGGTTCCCCTTTCCAATGGGTGATTTTTGGGCTTCAGTGCTCAGCATCCATCCATCCATTTTCAGCTTTATTTATTCTTTCTTTCTTTCTTTCTTTTTTGCAACAGTAGAGGCAGGAGGGCGAGAAAAGCAAACTTCCCCTCCAGACAAACAAAACCCATTTTCATTTTTCCCCTCCCCTCTGCTGAGTTAACAGTAGCCCAGCAGGGCTTATTGTGTTTTTCAAAATCGAGGGAAAATGGCATAAGGTCAGCCTCCACGGTTTCGCTTGCACTTCAGAAGAGTGTTTAGGTTGCGCGGCAGATATAAAAAGCATACCCTGCAGCTTCAAAAACACACATACCGGCTGCGGATATGAAGGAAATCACAGGGTTTTTTTTTTTTTTTTTTTTGAGTCGCATGCATCAGCCTGCCACAGACAGTCAGGCTGAATTAGGCCGTCGGTGGCCAACACCAAACCGCTCTCTCTCTCCGACTCAACCACACACAGCCCCCTGCTCATGTCCAGCGCTCCCAAACCACAGCATCATGGTCACTCTGCAAACAGCATCCAATCCAAGTGTCAGCTTGGCCCAACGGTTCTCTGGAACTGGCTCGTAATCCTGACACAATACCACCGGGGCTAAATAAGTGGGATCCCACAGCCCACATCAGTAGCTCCGACTCACTCTTGGCTTCCAGGCCAGCTACAAATCCACAGCCACAGGCCCACCTAAAAAGAGTGGCTCTGCCAGTGGAAGCCGGATCAGCTTTGAAGCCAGAGCAGTCAGGAGCTTGCCTGAAGCTCTCCTCAACCACTCCCCGAACCCTGGCCTGGGCTGCAATAACGAGAGCATCCTCACCTTCTGGCACATTCCTCAGTCGAAGCAATCTAAAAAAAAAGGGGGCCGATGAAAGCTCGGCGTGGGACTCACTTTCATGCACAATACCAGAATATCAGAGTGCAGCCAAGGTATCACTAATGAGTGCCACAGAGCGCCTTTTTATGTGTGAGGTCTTCTCATGGCCATTTTCTGCTGCCTGGGGGTGAGAGCTAACTGCTTCTGCAGAGGGATGTGATGGCTGCTGTGACAGACTATATTTTACAGAGCGAGAGAAAGCAGAAAGTCGCCTCTGGAAGGTGCAAATATCCATTTATTCCTTCCATTATTTCTTAATTGACTGCTTGACATTTAAAATGACTACCCTCCACTATAATATGGCTATTATATGCGCATTTTGGTATGAGCTGGAAGGCACCAGGGTTTGTCACGGCTAATGAACCCCTGGAGTAGTCCAGCCAGGGGCGATGATTACAGCCCAGCAGCTCCGGGCCCCAGGGCACCTCTCTCACCACTGGGGTCACCCTCACAAAAACACCCCACGTCTGGTCTTCAAAAAGCCACCAGCCTTCCCCAGAAAGCAATGGGAGCCCGAATGTCCCAACAATGTCCCACCATGCTGCACGGTGCATTAAAACACACAAAGTGTCTCAATGCGATCGCTTCATCCATGAGATTAAAACAGTTAGGGCATTACAAAAGGCTGCAAAAAGGTATTAAACAGAAAACTAATGCAATTACGTGTAGGCCAACCCAAACTGGGTAAAGTTGCGGCTCTTCAACACATCCCTAAAGATCTAAAAGATCCATTTAGCAAAAATGTGAATTAATATATAATCTAGATGATAAGATTTTGCGTTAAAGCTTTTTTGTTCCCAGCTTCCCAGATATGTGTATTGAAATAACTAAGTAATCTGCAACAGCGCCTCTGTTTGATGTACGCTCGATGAGTGGGGATCGTGATTGATGTCTTCTGAAGTCCCAACCTCCTGCAACGCCTCCCACATCTTGCTCTGAGATGTTCAAGCCTCACTGCACTTTCCCAAAGCTCCCTCCCTTAATGTCCATTTCGCACATGATGCATTTTCACTGTGTTACACTCTCTCTGACAAAATACAACCGAAAAAAGTACTGCTTTCAAATCAAGTAAAAATAACAAGGAAGCCCCTTTCATATCCTAAAATGCATTTTTACACAAACACAAATCATTTCAGCCGTGTGTACATGCATAGTACAGCACTAAAGTTGCTAAATGTGCAGTTTTGACAGCTTATTTAGAAGACGAAAAAAAATGACATGGGGTAAATACATCAATCACCACTCAGATCCATCAGCATAATGAGCTATTGTTCCACTGCAAAAGCGGTTTCGGGGTATGAATAGTTATCTGAATAGAGCCTGTTGTATGTGTTTTCTCTAATTAAAGCATTCTGACAAATCCAAAACCACAGCGGCACTCGGGCCGCTTATGCACAGATCATCAAGAATGCAAAATTACTGAGGAGCATTCTAAGCTGCTGATTTACGGGGCAACAACGCTTTTTATGTCGAATGCTACGCGTACACCCACTAAATTTAAACTGGAGGAACAATAGCCTCGGGCTGGGTGTTAAACTCTTGTGGCACCAACTGAAATGCTCCTATTTTTTTTTTTTACTAATGATTTAATCTTGCAGTTCGCTCACAATGCACATTTTAAAGTCACTTGTGATTGGCTGTGTCATAGACTGGACATCATCCCACAGAGGCTGTTAGAGAAATGCTCCAGACTCAAGTTAAAAATTCATCTGATAATTAAACTGTTTTAGTTGGTCTCTGGTTGCTGGTTAAAAACATAATTGATTGAGAAACTGGTGTTCTACTGGTGTTGGTATTGAACACGTTTGCCCCACTATAATAATTGCCCAATGGCTGATAATTGCGTTTAACCTGAGCACAGTGAGTTCAGTCTCTAGTAAGTGAAGCTCCACCTCTGATGCCTGCTGTTCATGCTCATCACAGGTCCTTGCTGGGACGCCCCCTTGTTTAGCTCCTCGTCTAGAATATTTAGCTGTAAACAGACCAATCTGCCACAGTGTGTGTGTGTGTGTGTGTGTGTGTGTGTGTGTGTGTGTTTCAGATGGTGCATGAGCGTGTGCGCCACGTCTTGTCTTTGTCTGATACTGCCCTGTCGGGGCAGAGTGGAGGTAAAGCAGCTCATTTTACGCCCGGACGCCCTAATTGGATGCCGACGCAAAGCAACGCGCGCGGCACAGAGCCCTGGGGAGTCGTGTGTCACCGCGCCAGCCTGGCACTCGCCGGAGGACCAACTGCCAGAGCAGGGGGCATGAAATTAAAAGCCCAGCACAGAGGGAGAGTGCCACAGTCACAGAGACAATGACTAATATAGATTCAGGTCACGCTGATGAACACATACTGAAAGACAGACAGACGGGGGGAGGATGGGGTGATGGAGACGCAGAATCGAGTGAAACGTGTTGTTCAGACACGGCGCGTTTGGTGCTGGCTTTTACCACAGTGCAATGTAAATTTACACAACAACAGCCGATGGAGCCATAACTCTATGCTTTATTAAATCATCTAACCTGGAATTGACCCTGATGAACATCAGAGGATGAGCAACAGTGGATGAACATTTGAGATTTGTTTTCTTTACGAAGAAACGTTCAGAGACGTTAATATTTACTAGGACGTCTGTAAATCTTTTACAAGAACAGGTGACTCCGCATGTCCTGCTCATGTCGGCGTGAACTGACCTCTGTTTAAACCTGGAGACACGGGAGAGGTGATAGATCTCCCAGACCCAGAGGACGAAGTAGGAGTCCCTCACTGGGGAGGAGGAAGTCGGCATAAAGGGCAGCCGGAAAAGGTTAGGGGCCGAAAGTCGGAAAAAGTCTGTAATACCAGAAATACCAGACTGATAATAAAGTTGAAACTAATTGAACATCCTTGAGTTTGGGGCTTTTGGGGTTGGGGGGTACGGGACATTTATTTTCCTTTTGCACTTTTATAGCCTCTGGCCCTACTGAGCAAATGTGTTCCTGTCTGAAAGCTCCATGTTGATGTGCGGATGGGAGTGTTTACAGAGAAAATATCAATCCCTCCCAGACACCGAGGGCCGTGAATTACCGGTGGACATCCTTTCTCCCCCCTCCCTCCCTCCTTCACACAGCCTCTGACCCCACAACCCCTGCCTTCTTCATGCAAACAGACGTCCAGCGGTCCCACTGTGACCAATCCATCTGGGATCAGTGACATGGATGAGAATGACATTTAAACCCAGTGCATTCATAACTTTAGAACGGAGGTCAACACCCATCAGTCCTGGTATCTGGAGACCCATTCCTCTCAGGGAATAGCATCATTTCCACAGGAAGAGTTGTCCTCAATGTTGTAAAACAGTCCATGGCTGAACCTGATGCTGATGGATCAGCCCACTTACGACTGCAGGCTGAAGATCCACACCTCTATGGGAGCTATGGGTGGGCATGTACGCAAGGACTTGATATGCAATGATATAAAAAAAAAATGACAAAAATAGGTTTGAGATGGTACGACAATGACAAAAGAATGGCAGCAAAGGTAGTGAATGGAGGCGTACAAGGCAGAAGGAGGGTGTTAGTGAGAGTGACAAGGCCGTCTGGAATTCCTTTGTGTCGCTGGGCTAATATTTGCACACGGATTTTGCTTCTTCCCCTTTTGCATTCACTGTTTGCAAAGAGGAATGAAAAGACAGATAGCCGATGGGTTACCTAGCAGCATAGGGCCGGAGGGGCTCAGGGGGTGGGGTACTGGGGGTTTCGGGAATCTATTTGTTCCTTGCAGGCCAGGACCATCATTTCTTTTTCCAGCACAAAGTATCTCGGGATGCATTCAGCACACTGGGTGCCTTCAAAAGAACCGCCCATCTCGAGGCTACTGACACCCTGACAGAATTGTGGCAACGCTGATGGCAACTTAGCCTTGAACCAAAGAGCTGTCTCTGCTGTAGCGCAACTTCAGACAATTAGCAGAAACTGTAATCCCAGGCGCAAATAATGCAAAATGATATGGGGTGGTCTCTAATTCGCCATAATTAATTTTTTTTTTTTGCTTAAGGCTTTACCACACCACATTTCCTCTCTCTAAAATTCCTATCAGGAGAGGAAGTCATTTCCTTTTGCTTTTTGGCCAAGTACTTCACGAAAAAAGAAAAGAAAACGTTTTTCTCATGCTATGTAGGTGCTCTTTCCGGAGGCAAATACAATATGTTCACAAGGGGGCTGAATAATTGCAAATACAGCTGATCCTGACATCATTTCTGATTTGTGTTATTGGAGTCCTTTCTCTGGGGCTGGTTTCCTTCTGGCTCACTTCAGACAAAGGGAGCAACAGCCTGGCTGGATCTACAGTACACGGCAGGGTGGAAGCAATAGATTTAAGACATTTATACTATGGGCCCTATTTTCATTGCACATTAAAAGTCAAAGTGCATTGTTGCATGCTCGCTAAAGTCACATCAATTCTATCATCAGGATATACAGAAATAAACAGATACAAATTAGAAAGGACTACTGGCCAGTAATAAGCATCTTGTTGGTGTGTAATTGTTTCTGACAGCCAGAAGATCAACTTTAATGATGTTTTTAAGAACAAAGTTTAAAATAAAAGAGGAGCTAATGAAGCTGACTGACATCTCTGGTCTGGAGTACTGGACAATATAAACCGTGTCATGTCAATATGTCACACTCGCAAGTGTGGTCTCTGTTACTGTCGTCTCGGGACCACAGCTGGTACCAAACTAAAGTAAAGTGAAGTGACTGTCACATGTGATACACTGCAGAACACGGTGCACACAGTGAAATTTGTCCTCTGCATTTAACCCATCACCCTGAGTGAGCAGTCGGCAGCCATGACAGGCGCCCGGGGAGCAGTGTGTGGGGACGGTGCTTTGCTCAGTGGCACCTTGGCAGATCGGGATTCGAACCGGCAACCTTTTCTGTGCTTTATTATCTGTGCTTTATTTCAGACATTGCGTTTGGTGAACTAGTGAATGTAGTGCAAAAAATATGCCCTACATGTCTTGCAGGCCAGTTTACTTCAGAATGGGCATCGGGGAACAAGAGAGCAGAGAACTCTACCCAGCTGCCCTCCATCTGCACCAAATGAAGTAAATGTAAATACTTCCACTTCACACCTAAACCAGAAACGCCAGTGAAGCGAATAATTGCAATAAAGGTTATGAGCCACACGTGTGACTTAATAATCCAGTTAACGTGGGCCCTGCGCCGTACCACCACCGCATTCGGGGCCTGCCAGAATAACCCGATCTCACGTGACTTCACCCCAGACTTTGTCTTTTGTCTGAGGAGGCGGCGGTTCCCTATCTGCCTCTCTTTTCCACTCCTTCAACCTGGGCCCAGACACCGAGTGCCAGCTTGGCCAAGGCCGGCCGGAGCGCACAGCAGACTCTCTGTCTCGCAGGGGTCTGTCTTCAGACGCGGCCACGGGGGCTTCCACTGCCAGCGTAACGTAATACACGAGATTGGCTTTCTCCTGCGCTGCTCTCTGGCTTAATTCCACAGCCCCATTACTCCAAAAATACGGCCAATCTCATTTCTAAGTATTTAAAGAGACTATTCCTCTGTCTGTAATTAAAAGCACTGCAGCCATACCAGCGTCCTTTTGAGCTCCCTTCCCAAGGCTAATACTACAAAGTGTTTGGAAAATGTGAATTCGAGGAACAAAAGGCTGTCGGAAACTCTCCCTCTAGTCCTTGCCCTCTGTTTGACACTAAGGAAGGAAAAGGAAAGGGAAAAAGGAGAACAACCCTTACCCAACACATTTCTAAAGGTGACGGCACATTGTTAAATGCTCCGAGCAAACAGCTAGCTGGGCAGTTTTTTGACTAAACTTTTCCCCATGTTGGGGCATGCAGAGGGGCAGGGGCAAATCCTTGCGCTCTCCTTGGTTTCCTCTCGGATAAAAAGCTTGTCCTTATTGCAGTGTTCACTTTGCTGAGCCCCCCGTCTCCACTGTGGCTGGAACGATGGAACAGAAGTAACGCTCTTTGAGCCATGAGCAATCGGTTATCAATCAGGAACGCACGCAAACACTAACCCAGCATCACTTCTCCAGACCCCAGGACTCTCCCGCAGATAGTCACTTGTCACAAGCTGCTGGGGTCTGTGGAGACCTGCTCTGATTTCAATCATCATTAATTCATCTGCTCAGCTTTCCTGCTCCAGAGGTAGAAGCCTTCAAAGTGACAGTCCGTGCGTCTGTGGTCTACCCAACTCCAAGCCCTTCTCCTTTATATCAAAGATCACATTTTGAGGTCTGCGGGACCTCGAATGTGCCTTGTCACCCGACAAACTTGGTAAAGTGACAGAATGCTGATCAGGTTTATGCCAAGCGAACAAGAGAGAACAATTGATTCCTGGTTGCCATTCCTTTGCTCCCCGCAGCATCAGCAGCATTCATTTATTGTAACACAATGAATATTTTTTTATTAATGTCAGCTATTAAGGTGTCTGTTTTCGACAGGCCTAATAATTAACTTTATCTCTTACAGAGCATTTGTTTTTGTTTTTCGGATGCTAAAATGTTATTGGATAACAGGGAAGACTCAAAAGTGGAAAAAAAATCATTTTCATTATGTGAGAAAAACTACAATGAATAAATAACTAGTCACGATCTCATTAGCTTACCAGGGATTTCTTATTTCCTTATAATAAAGGATGCACATCATTTTAAGATCAAAGCTAAAGCTTTGCGGCGTGAGTCATGACGTGACTCAGACATTGGAGCCCAGATCCTAGCGAGTGGGTGAAGGACAGGTATTTTCGATCCAACACCGGCTGCATTGAAGTAAACACTTTATCTGCATAATGCATAAAGCACAGGGACTTTGCACAGGCATGCTGTCGAGCGGCATCCAAAATTAACTACAGCCGCGATGAATGTTTAACATTCCATCGCTCTCCATATCTCATTACGAGAAAGCATCCAGCAATAGTTTATGAGCTAATTTACCTTCGCCGCGAAGATTATTACTGAACGAGCAAACAGTTTTGCCATAGAATGGCTGGTGGTTGCAGAAGATTCTCAGGCTAAATTCCGCCACTGGGCCGCAGGGATGGCATCAGGACAGGGGCTTGAGAAAACAGTGTGGGGAAGACAGCGCGGTCTCTGACTCACCGGCACCTGAGTTCTGTTTGCCGTCTGAGTAATTAAGCCATTGCCACATCCTAATTACGTTCAAGACACAAACTGCAGATGGAGGCTGTGGACTCAAGATGAACCGCCGTGTTTAATCAAATAACGCAAATGCAGGAAATGAGCGAGAGCACCATGTGCTTTGTGTTCTGGATGAAAATCCCACAAGTGCTTTTCCACCCTCGCCTGTAGCACAGAATCACTTCTGCCTGTTGGCAATGCTAGATGACTCTTAATCCGCCCACACATAATCCTATTATGATATTTAATATTCAATGAACGTAAATGACAAGAGCAAATCAGTGCAGTTACAATTGTGCAAGAGAGAAAAGGAAGGAGAGAAAAATAACTCAAGAGTGGAAATAAGCCACATAATTACAGCCTGGTGCGTTTTAAAGGGTATATATAATCAGACACACTTAATAACAGCAAGAACAGTGCAATAATTAACTCAAAGCCTGAAGCTCTCCCCTTCACATACCTACAATTATCAGATAAAGCAGCGTTAAGTTTGCCGGCTCTGCAGCGTAGTCTCTGGAGTGGGGACGAGAGAGCTCTGCACTGAAGCATTTTTCACTTCTGCCAGCGGCGTAATGGGTCGGAGGCAAAGCTTTCAGTGGCGGCATCACACAGTTGGTTTACTGTGCAGCTCGTCTCAATGAGAGCTCGTTGGAGTTTTTCTTTCCCCCCCCCCTCCTCTCCTACTTTCTCCATTTTCACATCTCATTTCAGCACTTGGTCGTCCCCTGAGTGCTTGCGGAGCAACAACAATGACCAGATTTTGAAAACCACTCCAGGACTCTTGAAGTGAAGCTCGGTGGGCCTTACGAATGCGGATTGGAATTCGGCCATGTTCACAAAGAGGCTTTGCCTTCTTGCACTGAACGCAATAAGCTCGCTGCAAGGGGTAGCACAATCTGCGTTGGCTTCCCATGAGCCTCTGATGCATGTTACGGGACACTGTCCAGCTCTGTCCAAGTCAGAGGGCAGGACAGAATACATAAAAGTAAGTTGAGGTATGCGCTGGTGTAGGAGATGATCTCCTATTTCGTCCACCTTGTTTGAGATTGACAGGCCATTACCAGCCTCCTCTGTGGGGTTCCTAAAAGCGGACAAGTGGACCCAGAATAGCCTAATAAATGACAGAGGAGGTTCTGGACACGCCCATTACCATTGTGCCATCTTTATCACGCCTGACCCAAAACGAAATACCCAGGCCCCCCATCTCCTTGGTGACTGAGCGAGGCCCCGCTGTCGCCTAGCGACAGAGAACAATGGGTCCCTGGGAAAGCGCATGCCTTGTGCAAAGGGCAGCCCTTTCACTGCGGCGGAGTGGGAGAGGTGCACAGGCATGGCACTGAGAGAGAGGGGGTTGATGGGAAGGTTATTAGGACATCTTTCGTGGTGCCACAAAGGTCCCAGAAAAACATGCCCCCTGATTTCACTTCTAAGGTCATCTGTCTCTTTAGGGTCAGTCAGCTTCAACTTGGACCAAATACCGCCAGAGCCCCAAACTCAAAACAGATGTGTGAGTCTAAACTTCAAGAATATATGCACATATCATTCAATTACTTAAGACAATAGAACAGAATCATCAAAAGAACAGTCATGATTTCTGATCTCATTATGAGTAAAATTGCATATTTGCTGTTGGCTCCAAAAGAGTTTTGATTATTGCTATAAATATTTTCTACACAGTAAAATCATTATCATTATAAATTTAATGAATAAACTCCTTCAAAAAGTCAAAATCAATCGTGATATTAAGTAATAGATTTTTTCCCCTTTTCACTGTTAATAATTCATAATTTTTTTGCCAAGTCTGCAGCTGATCCATCTAGACATGTTAAATAAAGAGAAATCAGCATGAAGCAGATGAAGGCCAAAACCACAATCCTGCAAGCAGAATTCTGACAAACTGTATTGTCCATAGTTTCCATAGCAACCAGCAGATAAAGACGGGAGGGAAATTTTAAAACACAGAGGCTAAATGTTCATAAGTCAATAATGGCACAACTTGTAACTTGAGAAAGTAAAGTAAAGGAATAAAGTAAATAACATAACCACTGAATAAGTCTATGGGAGTAAGTAAGTACTCCTAATTGCCACTGGTTAAAAATGAACACAAGCAGTCTAAGTGGCTCAGAAGAACTGAGGTGTCTTAGTAAGCAGACACAGACTGTTAGCATTTTCATGTGAAAAGTCTTTATTTGGCTTGAATGGCCGCTTTTCTTTCACAACGACTTTATTGAGTGTAACTGGCTCATATCCCTTGCCCAGAAACCACATCCACCACGCAGTCAGACAGTGAGAAAGCACAGGTCCTGGCGGGACCGGGCCAGGGATTCCACCCCTTACAAGGGATGGAATCGGCCAAGGTGGAGATGTTAGAGCTCGCTGCATATCTCTCTCACATCCTTCGCTGTCTGAAGAGCCTCCTCTGGTTATTCATTACCGGTTGTCCCACACCATGCTTCCGAACAGACACATTGTAAAGTCATCTGTTCAGCCGCTTAGGCCAAACAGGATTCATGCCGGGATACTGGCTGTATTTGCAATACTTGAGGAAGGATCTTATGAAATTTTGCTTAAAAAGCTTCAATTGAAACCGACAGGAGTTAGTTGACACCCAGTTGGAGAGCCCGTCATGGGCATTCACCAAAGCACATTTGCTTTATTAACGGCCTCCACTTTTGGACTAGAATTCCCATGCTGGAAAATGCTCACTGCCATGGCTGTGCACCGGCAGACCTGGCTTGTTAACTCAAGTCAGGCCAAATCTATGCAGTAATCCCTTTCCAACAAGGGTGATTAAGGTATCAAATGGCAGGTTGTGTAATTGTGTATCGCCCGGGGTTAATGGATTAAAAAGCACGCAAATTGGGGTGTAAGGGTTGGGGGGGTTGTAAGCTCGGTAAGCTTCTAATCAAAAAGTCTCTAAGCTCTGCTCGGTTCCATCTTTTGACCTTTGACAGCTTCTTTCATTATGCGACATTATGCTAATGTGCTTCCAAATTTGAGTTTCTCGTGGTTTTCTCAATATTTTGAGTGAATTTCTAAATTCTACTCCAAAGCAATCTCTTGCTTTTAGAAAGCTGTCTCCATGTGACTCCCTGTTCCCTCTTTTTTCCATCTCACACTGCGACCCAGCTCTGAATGCCAGTCGGCCTTGTCTCCTGTTCCGCCCTGGGACTTAGTCAGAGTAACGGCCAGTGCCGTTTGTTTAGGGAGCAGCTTTACGGTTTGTTGACACACTCAGCAAATGGTGGCGAAAGCTAATGACATGTGCGCCGTGGCCTGTGGAACCCTCACACATAATGTTCTGGCCAAGTCGTTTAACTTTCCCTCAACCTTCGGCGCTGGCCCGTTATTCTTATACAACCAAATGGTTATATATGGCACGAGAGAAAGAAGAATAAAATTAAACACATGCATCAAACTCTATGCAAGTCACCACAGGACTGATAAGGAATGACAGGTTTTTGAAATGCTGCAGATGGTCTCGAGCTATCTCTGTGTGCAGGTCTCCTCTGGGGTTAGGATCGATGGTCCCTCCATTTCCACATTAAAGGGAGCCTTAGACATGAGAGATCCAACTTCAATGACCCCTTTAGAGCCCAATTAAAAGCAGGCCGGTTCTGGGCCCTGGCCTCTCGCTAGGTAAGCTAGCAGTGGGGAAGAGGAGTTAAAGGGGGGTGGGGGTGGGCGCAGCCCTTATCATGTCTTCTCTGTTTCATCCTCGCAGGGCCCCCACGTCACACAGGCATCCCACGGACCCGAGCCTTTGAAGTGGAAATCCAGATGCCCCTGTGCTGGCAGATGAAAATGTGCCAATTTCAAAGCCCAGAGACAAGGATCCCTTCTCTATATCTCCTCTCCCTCTCTCTCTCTCGTCCTCCCTCCCTCTCCTCCACCTGCTCAGACTGTCCCTCATGAGAACTGAATCTGCAATGGCGCACTCTCTCACTAAACTCATTCTATCCTACTTTCGAAACTCATTCAATCGAAACTCCCTCTTTCAATCCTTTCCCCCCATGACTCTATTCCATCTTTCTTTAGGCCTTTCTGGAAGCATCAGACTGGTGTCGCCAGGGGACCGATGGCCTCCGTTTATAGTCCGAAGATGCGGTATTGACACATTTCACCAGTCATCAGACAGAGGATCTCGCCTGGACAGGTCACACTTTTTCTGGAAGTGGTATTTATTGACTGCTGCCACACTGGGCAGCATGATGAAAGTTCCTTTTCAGAAGATCGGAATGGCTCACACCACTCTGCCCATGGCGCTCTGGGTAGAGTTTGGTTTTTCCAGTTTCTTTAAATGCTACGACCATGTCCCTGAGGGTGACAAGGTGAAAACTTTACTCTGGATCGTATCCAGGGCTGCATGAACAGGGCGGTGTGAGCCTCACCCCAAACTCCAAACTAAGTTCAGACTGCAGGATTTTAAAAGTTGCCAGATTGCTGTATAGTTCACATTACACAACTTTCCCACTCGTGATTGAGTTATAAAAGATTCCTACTACATGACTGACCCTTTGGTGAAACAGGTTGATTAAAATCTTAGAATTTAGTAATATGAGCCAGACTTGAGGGAGACTTCTCAGTTCCAAGATCACCAGGATTTCAGAGAGTGATACTATTAATTACAGGCAGAGGTTTGCACTGTTTTGTGTGTGTGTGTGTGTGTGTGTGTGTGTCACATTGCCCCCTATAGCTCCCAACACTGGCAAAGCAAACAGCAGGGGAGAGGAAAATCGATTCCTTCCTCCCCATGTTCCTCTCTGTTCTACTCAACAGGGATGAGCGAGAAAAATGCCGCCCGTGTCGCTTGTTGGTGGAACCTGGCCCGTAGCTCTCTCCTGCCTCCTACGGAGAGGATAATGAGATCAGAGCTCCACGCTGCAGCCCTGCAGGTGGGACAGAGCCTGTCAGGTCCAATGCTTTGAGCTGATAAGCTTAGCTAAGAGGGTGAACATGGACCTACGGTTGTCCCAGCGCATCTGTGGCTACAGCTTTGTGAAAGCGTGAGGACAACAGCTTGATGATTTTAGGCATGGCCCAGCAACAGTGCACAGTGGTCACCAAAAAAGACCTAACGCTATCGTAATGTGGGGCTCTGGATCTGTCAGGCTTGGCCGAATTCATTCAAGGAGGGTGGATAGGCTGTTTTCGGCCTCTGTCATACACTGACCATGATGCATTAGGATAAACTGCAGCAAACTGATGTAGTGAGTACCTACTGCTGGATTTCTGTAGAACAACAACAAAATATCTGAGGGGCATAAGCCAGAAAAGCTCCAATGCCAAGCACAAGGACCCCAAATATTAAATACCCTCAAGAGCCTGACTGTCTGCAAAAGAACAAACACATAACTGGGCCAATAAGAAAAAGGCATCACAGTCTTACCGATTCTAACCAGAACAAGGAGGCAGTGATTCAAATGCGGCTGGAAAAAGTCCAGCCTTCACCTGCCCTCAGTGGCAGCCTCCCACATTGCCAGTGAAAAGAGGTCTCTCAGAGGAAATGGGTGGGGGGTGGAACTGCTGTAGACTGGACTCCGCCCGAGCCAGGACCAGAGCCTCGGCAAACATTTCCAGAGGATTTCCCCACTTATCCCTAATACACATCACACAAAAGAGACCAGAAATCTCTCCGTGCCGGGCCACCTTGGAGGTGGACAATGTTGGGTAGCCTTGCCCCCAGATGACAAGCGGGGTGGGCCTGACAAGGAAGTGAGCTCGTTGAGGCAATCCTTACTGCTCCGGCACAGGTAGAGTTCAATCGACGCCTCAGGCGACGGGTAGAGCCGCGCTCTTCCGTATGAACAAAAAGGAGGGACTTTAGGTGTTCAAAGAAGCAACCTGGAACAACACACAACAAAAGGCAAAAGCTTGGAGACAAAACAGCAGCCGGGGGGCAGGAGGGAAGAATGCGGAGAGATTCTTCTCTGCAGGAAGCTACGGCTCTGACTGCAAGACCCCTAATTACAGCAGGAGATTACAGACACGATGGCATCAGCCAGTCACCACCCTACCAACCGCAGGCTTTCCCTCCTGAACTCTCACTACACCTCTGGCACCCAGCCTGCCTTTCTTCAGGAAGGGTGCTGTATTTGTAGACCTGATTTGCACTGTGGTACACAGTCGGAGATGAAATCGCAGCTTATGGGCTGAGCTTTGCTTCCTTGTGCTCAACGATTTGATAGCAAAAGCTCCAGCTTCTATACAACCCTGACCTGTGGACTGAAAGCATGGATGGATGAGTGTCGATTGGGCAGATTTCCCAGGATTTCTCACCTCACTTCTTACCTTCGCCCAGGCTCTGCTGAGGCTCATCCAGCAAGACAAAGACCAGACTCCTGTTCAAGGTCTGTTGTTTGCTTTTACCCCCAAAATATGTTCGAGTATGATGAATGTGCTGAGTCGTCCGTTCTGAAAGGGGCCGTAAGGTGCTCTGTTTGAAGCCTGAGTAACCTTAACACATACATCGCACACAGAGGAAGAAACGCCAGGGGGTTGGGGATGACAGGCTCTTGGTCCTGCAGCCCCGTCTTACATTCTTCAGACAGGCCTGGCACTATGGGGGCTGTTATTACTGGCCGGTTACCCAGCATTCCATCCAAACCCCAGCATCTACAGAGTGAAAGCTCAGGGATCGGCTCTGTCTCCTGCGTGTCACGTCCAATCAGGCGCTGCCGCTGCCCATCAGCGCCCAACCTGCTGCTGCAATCAGGACCGACAAATTCCTCCGCTTGTTTACCCTCGCCAAAGGAAACAGACCCCGGCGTTATAACTAATTCATGCCCTATCAATTCATAATTATGAGCCTAATCCCCAACACACACAAGCACAATAAAGCAGTCATTACATGCGGGAGAGAAAGCTGCTCCATAAAATATATCCCACTGTATGCCGAGTGTAGAACTAATCCAGCATGTGTGAAGTCCTCTGGGATCCGGCGCTTTACGGATTCCTTCATTATGGCCTGAGGAACGCGTTCCTGACACTGGCTGATTGGAAGGCTCGGTGCCGAGGCGCCTTATCGTGAATATTTAACAGCCCGATCCATTCATAAATTATTGACGATGAGCAACGCAGGGATGCTGGTACATACAAACATGGAAAGTCTCTCCTCCGCTGTGTTTGTCTCTCTCTCTCTCTCTCTCTCTCTCTCTGCCTTTGCCCTTTCTTTCCTTTCTCCTTGTGAATATTTCAAATGGAAGAGTGGTTTTTAAATTACCTCCTTTTGGCTTCCGCTTCCTTGAGATTGTTTTATAGCATTTCTGTGTCTGTCACACGCGGCACAGCTCATAAAAAGCCGCGACAACTCGTAAAATCTACTTTTACCACCTGAGAAGGGCAAAGCCAAGGTTAGTGGCAGGAACGATGCTTTACAGGATGAACCACCGCTGACCATGGTGTGTGTCATTCTGTGACTTTATCGCAAAAAACCCTCAACAAATCACAACACACAACATCACCATCTCTGAACTGGGCACCTGGCTAAAGCAACAGAGGCAGAAAGTCAGTTTGCAGCTTCTTCCCCCGCTGATCTCACTCCCACAAGAAGCAAACCAAGCCCAACGGTTGCTGGAGTAACTCCAGCCATCTCCGCGCAGCCTGTCCTTGGCACAGTTTTAGTAGGCATTCATCTAGGTGGACAAAAAGGAGGAAACAACAGGCCCGTCCTGGCCCATTAACAGTCTGCCAGGGATACAGAGTGAGACAGGACAGGGGAACAGGGGCCAGGAGGAGGGAACACAGAAGCCGGGTTTCTCACAATACCGGCACTTACAAAACACCCACCTCAACAAAAGGAGGTGATGTGCACCCTGTTATTATAGGATTTGAACAATGACATCCCTTCTGCTGGAGGTGCTTGTGGAACATCCTGTTGGGAATCACCACTGGAAATGCAAGACATTGTGATAATTGAGCACTTGTGATTAAATGGAAAACTTTAGCTAACCACATCTGACATGTAGACACCTGCAACTGCAGTGCTCAGATGGTCAGAATCGCCAAGGAATGTGATTTGCACAGGGACAAATAAAAAGGGCATGAAGTACTCTGTACATTGCAACCACATTAGTCTATTAGATATAATATTACAGAAAAAAACTGAGGACCTTGAGCTTAATATCAGTTGATGTCATTTTTGATCCTGACCACATTAATTTTACTACGCTTTCATACAAATGTAATCTTTGGCAAGCAAAAGTCTGCAAATATAACATTTACAGTATTTACCAGACGCCCTTATCCAGAGAGACTTATAATCAGTAGTTAGAGGGACAGTCCCCCCTGGAGACACCCAGGGTTAAGTGTCTTGCCCAGGGACACAATGGTAGTAAGTGGGATTTGAACCTGGGTCTTCTGGTTCATAGGAGAGTGTGTTACCCACTAGGCTACTACCACCCTACCACCCTATATAATTTAAAATACAGGCCAGGAGTTTGGTCTCACTACTGATAACTCACTATTCACTACCAGTAATTACAAGAAAGCATTAGGAATTATTAAAATTTTATAGTATAGTAAGTATAGTAAGTATAAGTATTATCTATCCACAAAGGCGGTACTGTATTCTGCTTCTCTAGTACATGCCGGAATGCAGTGTAGATTTTGATACTGTGTCAGCACTTAAAAGAACTGGCTGCATTGAAATCAGTTATTGAGACAGCGATGAAGAGACCATGCTCTGTGCTAATGACGGGCTCACTGTAGAAGTGAAAGTGACTGTCACTGTGATGCAATGCAGCACAGCGCACGGTGACACAACGAAAAGTGTCCTCTGCATTCATGAGCAGCAGGCAGCCACGAAGGGTGCTCGGGGAGCAGTGTGTGGGGACTGTGCTTTGCCCAGTGGCACCTCGGGATTTGAACCGGCAACCTTATGATTACGGTTACATTTACTCACCTGCTAGGACAACCATGGCAGCGGTGCAGTAGGTGATTGTGTGAAGATCCGGACTCAGGGAGCAATGAGAGAGCGAGTGATAATGACAACCACTTCCAAGTCAACTCTCACTCTTACTCTCGCTGCCTCTCAGGTATTTCCCGCCATGGCGCCGCGGTGAAATGCGGTTATAATCAAGTCTTTGAAAGACGCCGCAGCATGATTTTACACCTACGTGTTTAAATCCAGTGTAAGGCCATGTCAACCTAAGTGAACATCAAGTGATCAATCAAAACGCTCCTTTTGTTTCTACAAATCCTTTTTTTTTTTTTTTTTTACAGCATGATCCCTCATGCACTCGACAGAAACATGTAATTACTGTCTTATTCTCTGTATACTCAGCCCTCCCCCTGTTAGTGTTTGTGTATGTGGATCGCTCTGTTGTTAAGCAGCAGCACGGAAGCCGCCTGCCCCTCCCTCCCTCTCTCTCTCGGCCCCCCGCCCCCCAGGGGCGAGCGAGGCTGCCTCGGGTCAGCGCGTTCCTGGCTAAACCCCGCCCGCTCCGAGTACCTGATCTCGCCGTTTGCCTGGATGCGAGAGCAGTGCCCCGGGAGACAGTGATTGACAGAGAGCGCTCCGCCGATCCAGATGCCATTCCCCAGAGGCGGCCATCAAGAGGGACCCGTTCGCAAAAACTCGCAGTGTGAACCGAGCGCTGGCCCTCTAATTACGCATGCCGGAGAACAGATTACAGGGCCGCGCCGCAGAGAGAGAGAGGGGAGACGGAGGAAGAGGCAGTGAGAGAAACAACAGGTCATTAACGATGATGGATGCCACCCCGTACCCGCCGTCACCGTTCCAGCGGGCCGCACACCTCCGCCTTGTTTCCCAAGCTTGCTCGACGCGGGGAGCCCCCCCCCCCCGAATCCATCATCTCCCTCTAATGATCTCTAATCAGCACCGCTCTTCGCGCGGCAGCGTTTTACTACGTTTTCTCTTCCCTCGCTACCCCCCCCCCCACCCCCCAACCAACCACCAGTGCAGAAAGTTACACAAACAGCCCCCCCCCATCCTCCTCCTTCACCCCCACCCGCAGGGTGACCCCTTCTACTCGAGCCAGGGCAGCGCTCCCTTCAAACAGCAGCCATTAATTCCATGCCTTCTGCCACCTCTTTGTATTAAAAGGCAGCTCATTAACGAGTTGGCATAACGACTCCAAGTCGTAGCGTTAATGGGATCCACACAACAGTCATTTGCTCATTTCTGCACAAGCCTTTTTATTAAGTAGACTCTATCTCTGTTTATTAAGTAGACTCTATCTCTGTGGTTTATAGCCGCACGGCACGGAGGTGGCAGAAGGTGAGAGAGGCAGACCTTGCCTGCAGAACTCTCTACCTGCCCACCCGCTTATTATCTCGGGAGGAAGAGGGGGGGGGGGGGGGTACAGGCTGGACCATCCTCACACCAAGAGGTCTGGGAATCGCATGGGCTCCTTTATGACACAGGGCCAGCTTTCATTCCGCAAAAAGAAAGAGAAGCCAATTAATCCCCCGTACTAGAGGAAACATCTGGGTTAGCATCCCACCTAAGGGCAGCAGGCTTTCACATTAGCGTCTCTTGTTAGGGCCTTTAAAGAAAGACCTTATCAAGCCCCAGTGTGCACTTAGGAGCAAGTGCACAAGCTAGGCTTCCGGTGGGGATAAGAACCTTTCAAATGCATTAAGAACTTCAAAAAATATATAAGAAATCTAAAAACAAAAGTGTCTATGTCTTCATCATTACAGACCATTATAAAATACATGACCAACATCTGACAAACACCGACGCTTTGGAGATGAATTCAAGAAGCACCAGAGTCAGGTCTGACCGTGTAGCTTTGTTGGTGAACACGTGAACGACTCCGGGCTTTTCAGCACAAAGATTGTTTTAACAGCTGCTCTTATTGCCAAGTAGCTCCTGGCTTTCCAGACAACTCCCCCCAAAACACACTCTGCAGCTTGGTAAGCACAGTGCGGGTTTGGCCTTGAGGGGGTCTGACCAAGGGACAGCAGCCCAGCGCTATGAAGGGCCTGGGGGAGACGGAATGGCTTTTACGTGTCCCAGCGTTACATTATTCCCACATGCAACCTGAGCCCGAAATGGGGGACAAAAGTCTGTACCAATTATCTGCCTGGAATACCATTCATCTTCTGGGATGGAGTTACACAAATGACTAAGAGTCCGGTCTCGTGTGGGCTGGTGGCGCAGCAGGACGTGGAATTTCAAACATGACTTCCTTCCTTCTTAATACAAAAAAAAAAGGATATCAACGAGTGGCCCTACTGCATTAATAACCTCCCAAGCATATGCGACTCCTCAAACAAAAGCATCGTTCTGCTGGAGATCAAATGCTTTCCGATCTCATAGTGTAACCTGTTCCAGAGAAGTTACTTTAGACTCCCAGAGCACAGGGCTCACACTCACACAAGCGGGCAGAACCAAAAAAAAAAAAGAGCAGGAACACACACATGTACCAATTCCAAAATCTTTTGAGTTTTTTTTCTAGATGCCATAGAAAATCCTACAACTTCAGCAATTTAGATGAACTCAAATACCTGTCTCGAGTTTCTTATAGTTGACATAGTCACAAAGCAGCTTTGCACTCTTAGCATGCCGGAAACCCCCCAAAGGGCAAGCCCAGGACCACCGGATGTCGACAGGATCATAAAGCACACTCAGTAAAGCCAGGAAAATAAGTTTGGAACATGAGAGAGACAGAAAAGTGTGTGTGAGAGAGAGGGAGGGGAGATGGATACTCACAGTCGAGTCAGAGCAGCGTTCTTCTGGAACAGCAGCTCTGGCAGCTGGTGAAGCTGGTTCCTGTTTAGACGTCTACGAGTGGAAAGGCACCGATTCAGAGCAAATATGAATCAACCTTCACATGCTAAAAACCTATCAAGATGCTCTGGGGACTGACAATAAATCATAAAGTGCATGATGAGTGCATGATGAGTTATTTAAAAATACATGAACAGTGCAAAGTGCCAAACCAACGATAAGTTATTCTCAAAATCAGCCCTGTAACTGGCATGGGGTCATTATCACCAGATAATCACCAAAAAAGACATGCTTTAATGTGGTCAGGAAGATGATATGCTGTGCCTAATTGTTACAAGAATCTCTGCATGGCAAACAACTGGCTATAGATTAAAAAGTGAGATCTAGATCTGCGAGATGACAGGCTTTTCAAATTCGTTGTGCGGAATCCATGCCATGTTGCACATTAAAGGCAACAGCTGTATTCCCCGGTCTGTTCCCCATCTTCAGCTCGTACCGCACTACGTGTGATAATCAGTGAGACGCCTCTGATGTGGGATGTTCAGTGGCTGCAGCGCGACCTCACGCCGACCCCTCAGTCTAGAGCTGCTATATCAGCCAGCTTGTGCAAGTGTGTCCAAGCGCGCTGCCGTGTGTTTTAAACAGGTTTTTTTTTTTTTAACGTGGTGAACACAGGATGACGGTAAATCCCACTTTTATTTGGGCTAGAATAAGCTAAAATATGACAAGAGTGCATGTCAGCCTCCACTCACAGCCTCTCCAGCTCCTTCATGTCGTCAAAAGCGCCACGCTCGATGTTTCCAATCTGATTTTCCATTAGTTGTCTGCAGGGTGAAGAAAAAGAGAAACGTGAGACACTGTGGCATTAAAAAAATGGCATTACACCCACAGGAAACACTGTAAAAATGTACATACATGAAAATTGATGGAACCTTTCATTTATCTAACCTCTTAAAAATAGCAACTTGATTTCCAACTACAGGTAATAGGGTTTGTGAAGTGGTGACTTCACAAAAGAAGAGGCTACATACAAAGTGGTGATCAGGAACCATGAAGTAGTCACTGGAAATGGAAAGTGGGCAGGTACTGGTATAATTGAGGCAACACCCCTGCCTGAGGCAACCAATGAGGGTGTGGAATACAGTTACCACCAGCTATCAATTTGGACCCTGTGAAGATGGACGTTGATTGAGATTAGCAGTTAACAGGTTGATAGATAACTGCCATCCATGGACCCATCATCTTTGTCAGACCTATATGGTGATGAATATTGTTTTGGATGGCTATACCATAGCCTAAAATGTCAGCTCTGGTGGCCTTCGGCAGGTGGGCCAAGCCACCGGCCCTCTCAGGGTGCTCTTTAGCATTAGGTTCACATGCCCTGACTGATTCTGTGGTCTGAGGGAGGTGCTTCAGGAATCTTAGCTTAGGGGAACTTCCAAGGGAGAAAAGCCAGAAAAGCGCTGGGTTCAGAATGAATCACTGTGCTTTCAGCGAAGGACTGGTGTGGTCCCGGGGTCACAGAGGACAGGGTCAGGGAGACAGAGACACAGCACTCGGAGGCACCGGGACCTGTTATGAATGGAGTGGTGCACACAGGGGGACTCTGTGGAAAGGTCCTCCAGTTTGGGCCTCATGGCTCCCTGAGTTGGCGGTTAGAGCTGCAGGCCTCAAATGGTGATTCACCACCAAACACAAACAAATCTGTCACAAGGTTTGCCAAGGCCAACGCACGGAAATATGTCTAAAAGGAAAAGACCATAGGCGGTTTTGGAAGTGTTGCAGATGCTCTCCTCTAGGGACAAACATCCAGGCTCTGAACACACAACAGGACGCCTTCATTAAGAATGCAAATTTAGAATGAAAAAATGATCCTTATGAAATCTCAGGTACGTCTGAGGGAATTTTCGAAGCAAACATGAACGTTAATAACAGATTGTGCAATAAATATTTATTTTCATTTGTTCCAGTGAATATTGATGGAGCAAAAATACAAACATGACCAAAGCCAGACTGTCTAGCGCAAAAAAGTTTTTTGTACAAACACAATATGCCTCTCAGATGCCAACGTTTTCGCAGAGCACGAGTGGAGTTGTTGGAAACTCAGACTGTTTCAAAACCGACTAAGAATAATCATAACTGGACTGGCAGAAGGCAGCAGGAGTTGTCCTGCTTTATTCGTTTATTGCTGTAGAAAAAGCCAGAAGGTGAGAGTTCAGGGCGCAGCTTGTAGAAAAACAGCTGAGTCACGGCAGTCTGGAATGGCAGGTTGACCTGCACAGCCCTGCTCTTACCTCAGTGTTAATCATGTTAACAGTCTGACCATAACCTTCGTGGCCAGGGGGGAACCTCGGCGCTCCTCTGGGAATCTGAGGAGGTGGGGTGGGGTTTACAGCCAGGCTGGAAAACCTTGAGTCCCTTCTTTAGTGCCCCTTGTAAGGAGCTGTTTCCGCCTTGCCAGTGACAAGTTGGTGACATAAAGGCATTTGCCTTCCCGAAAAGGCCGAGGGGGAAGGGTGAGGTAGACAAGCTTAACATACGCTGTAGAATGTGGCAGCCACCTGGCTTACGAGATACGGGAGGCTGTTCAGTTACTTTGAGCTAAAGCAACAAATTATGCAGCATTTATTGTACTTAAAGACAAAAATGCATGCTATTCAAATGCAAATCAAATAAAATGAGAAAATTAGGCTGTTCAATGGCTATGTTAGAGATCACAAGTATCACTCTGTACAGAGGCAGAAATATTACTGCACTCCATGAGCCAGTTAAGTGCTTTCATAATAGCCATAATGGTGCTTCAGCTTCACTTTACCAGAACTAATCTGTATGAAAAAAAGTCAACAGTCATAAGACTACAATAACTTTGATGCTTATTTGGAGGTCACTTACAGAACTCTGAGGTACTTCAGGCCAGAGAAGTCATTCTTGGTGATGCGTGTGAAGTTATTCCCATTCAGCTCCCTGTAAGACAGACATGAAATATTAATCAGCCTTCTCCCGCTGGGACTGTTTCTTTGGAACGCATACACTGATATCTGCACTTGTGCAACACTGAAGTATTGGTATATGTTTGGGAGGGGGGCCGCACCAGTACACAAAGGGCTTTTTTCTGTGTAAGGATTAATACATGAAGTGCTAGAACCACTTTTAGTATTGTTTTTCGATACTGCAGAAGAGGCTGAGTCGTGACAATTTCAAATAAATCAGTGCAAAAAAATCTTAATTTAATAAAACCATTAAATAAAAGTCTCGCTACAGAACTTCATGCAAGGTTAGGTTGGAGGAAAGTGGAAAAATAGATTTATACAACTCTTACAATATACTTGGTGTGACAAGTTCCCTCGGGTGCTTACATTAGTTGCAATGATTTTCTAATAATGTTTTCTCTCACATCACACCGTTTCACTATGTCACATTCACAGTGACTTCACAATGTAAATAACATAATGTTCAGTCCTTGCTTAATATGCCTTGTCTGCTAGTGTCAATAGTATGTTGCCAACAGGCTCCATTTACAGACAGACAGAGAGGCTCTGCACTGAAGGGCAAGACCCACACGACACAGGTTTTGACTCGAACAGAAATGTTTCGGATTGTGAGCAAGCCAACATCTCACCACGTCACCATTGTCAAAGCTGAAAGATAATATTGGTTCAGGCTTAAACGTCCAGCGTCCTTCCAGGTATTCAACTCAACACATTAGCTTTTAAAAAGTAGTTCCTAGGTTGTATGTATACCAGAAGATTATTTCAAGGGTATTGTGTTCACTTTGCGAATAATTGTTTCAGATCTTCTAGGAACTTCCTTTAGCCTTTAGAAGATTAATGCCATGCCCAGAACACAATGTTAGGAGCTGAGCTGCTTTAGTTCTCTCTAAGCAAACAGTGACTTTTAATTTTGGGTGTTTGGGTGAGAAGCCACCCAGAAAAATTCAAGTGAAAGGGACTCCAATCTCCCAGTCTGATGCCTCACATGCACACAGGCATTACAGCGTCTGTTAGGGATTTGGGATGAGAGACAGAGGAAAGGGTGAGAAAGCCAGAAGTTGAGTGTGGAGTTAATAATCTGAAAAGCCCTCCTGCTGTGAGCAACCCCCGGTCTCAGAGGGATTCCAAGACAGCTTATGATCGGCCATGTTTGCATCAAGCACATTAGTCTTCAATATCCAAACCGGACTGAACAAAAAAGCTGTTTAAATAAGCGGGGGTGGAGCTAATACACAGCGGACTGAATAGTGTGTCTGCTGAAGGGCCGCAAGTTGGGACTTAAGATATAATAAAGAACAAAAGGGCCAGGCAAGGGTACATCAACAGAGCAATGGAGGACAGAAACGGCATGCCATTATGCCATTCAAAATCAAACCAGGGGTGAGCTGCACAATTCCTTCTTCACCAAACGCTCCCCCTTCAAAAAAGAGGAGAAAAACCTCCCTTTGGATCTAACCGTTTTCCTCGGTGCAGTTCAGACTGGAGTCTAATGACCACTCCTGGGACCACGCGAGAGTGCGGCCATTAAAGACAGATGGTCTGTATACACAGGTGCATCTACTGCGGGAAATAAATAATAGAATGGGATTCATTAGCTGGGCCCTGATATGCACATGTGCTGTTTATTACAGGTGCTTAATCCAGGCATCTCGTGGATTCCCAAGGACAGATCTTCCGGGTGGCCTCGTCTGATCGTGCCCAGAGGTATGTATCGGGACATGGGGAGAGTTCTCGAGTATTGGTGGGGGGATTGGCACTAGGATGAAAAACAAGCAATTGTCGGGAAGCCTTCTGCTTTTAATTAGGCAGGCATCTTCAGGGCAGTCTACTCAGAAACTGTTAAAAAAGCCTTCAGGTCTAATGAAGAAAAAAACCAATAAGTCAGTAACACTATTCATTATGCAGGTTTGTAAAAATGCTAAATATGTTTGGATTAAGTATTTGGCAAAGCGAGAGCAACGGACCTAGGGGAGTAGGTTGCTCCTAATCAGCCATGCCTGGGCGAGCAGTTCGGGAAGGAAGCACTGAGCCATTTGGAAGTTAGAATGCTTAGATTCCAGCTGTGTGGGGTCCAGGACCTCAGGGACTGACATTAGACGTCTCCCATTGGTACGGGACTTTTGGCGTTTGGGCTAGAGAAGACCAGGAACAAGCATTAAAATACAAATCACCCACCTGGACACAATTCCTTCTTCTACGTAGGGCAAGATCTGTTCTCTGAAGCCAATAGAAAGAAAGAAAGAAAGAACGACAGAGGTAATGTTCACTAATGGGACCCCAGCTAATAAGGAGTACTGCTCCCAAACGTAAGGCGCTCTCGGCACGGTGGTCTGTTTGTGTGTTGTAGACAGACTGAGACAGTTTCCTTTATATCCCAGGGGGGACTACGCAGGGGACCAACGTGTCAGGTGTTTCCAATAATCTCTGGTCTCAAGAACTCAAAAGAACATTGTAAAAGACGGAACAGCGCTGTTTATTCCTGCCATCTGTTGGGAGTCCCAGTGCAGGAGACATACTGGCTCTGATGAGGCAAAGTAACACACCCATTCACGCATGGGCTCAAAAGCATACATGAGAAGGCTTCGTTGGTTTGGGAACATGGTGACTCCAGAGCCATTTGTTGGGAACAGCTTTAGGCTGGCAGGGGCAGAGGAAGCAGGATACTTTCAGGTCAGTGAAACTGTGTGCACGGTGCACCTTGCTGGGGGAACAAGCTGCTGGGTGACACACGCTGCGAATTACATCACAGCAAAATGAACAGCGAATCAACGAGGGGCGCACTGGCCAGAAATGTCTGGAAGGTCCGAAAACAGCGTCATTAATTCAATTAACCATTTTGAAGGGACCAGGATCTCCAACCGAGCATGCTGATTCAAATTAAAGTCAAATTAAGCAAACGTGAACAAAGACTCAGAGTGCCAAGCCATGTCAACCGTCACCCGCTGAAAACTACGCCAGTTGCTTGTGTTCAATGACGTCAGAGAACAAAGGGATCCGAAGAAATGAACCCATTTCATCGCAAATTGGTTGTGCAACAGTGTGCTCACGTTCGGGCTCACAAGTCGTCATTAGTCAGCCCTTACAGCAGATGGAGGTGACAGCCTTGATATGTCACAGGCCAAAAGGGACCGTCTGGGCCTGGGAAGAGAGAGGCAGAAGAGCCGTCGAGGCAAGATGGCAAACGCTCGAGAGCGGGGCGAGGTCCCGCCGAGTCTGGGGAGCACCAGCAGAGCCAGAGCGCAGGGCTGGGGAGCTGGTGACCTACATAGCGGTGCGGCCTTCAGCCACACGCCTGCCTTCTGAGAGAGTAAAACGGGAGCAGCGGGACAAAAATAACACAAGCAGACCCATTTGGAACCTTTCAGCGTCGCATCTTATCATCCTAAATGTTCCTCGGCTTGAAAGTTGCCACATTTGAGATTTCAATTTTTTGGGGGGGACTTTTCACCACCATTCTCTGAGATTACATTCAAGTGGACGCTGGCAAGCGAAGGTGAGGAGAGGAAACACAGGAACATTCTGCTCACTCACGGACTATCCGACCCTGCTAAAATAAACCGCACACCAGATTCCAACAGTCGGACCAACACCTGTAATAACATCTCGCAGTATCTTCCCCGAACAGACGCACCATGAGATCACCGCCTCAGACACCCACGAATAAACGCAAGCAAATGAATGGGCACCTCTTCAGATGAACCAGAACTTAAGTCTCACATGTGAGACGGAGGTCAGCTACAAATAGCGAGATAATCCGGACTCGCTGCAGTTTAAATGTAGAACCTCAGCTGAATGGCAGTGAAGAGTTCAATAAGCATTAAAGCAACATCATCCTTGACCATCCCTGAGGAACGCCAGTAAATGTGTTGCAAGGTAATCAGTCCTGTCAGCATTGACCTGCAAATGGTTGCCTCAAATTACCCAAGGTGTAGTGGGAGTGCAAACTCAATTTCTGTCCAGACGGAAAGGAGGGAATGAGACAGTCGTCAGGAAGGTCCAGCCCTCAGACAGGCCAGTGCTCGAACCGGCCAAGGTTGCAGGGAGATGCGTCCATGTGTGAAATGAGGCTGAAGTTGTGGGCGCAGCACATCTGTGATCTGGCCCATTAGAGGAGACCCTGGGATCGAGGTGGGGGGCGGGTTGGGACACACTGACTTGATGGCGACTGGAAGGACAATAAGCTTATGGTGTGATTCTGGTCAGAAATTCGTTAGAGTTTGTGGCGTCTCGGCGGAACAATTAAAGAGGAGCGCGATGTGGAACTTAACAAGTTAACAAATTGATCGCGGCTCCGCCAGCCAGGTGTTCTATCATTTCATCCTACTTATCGAAACGTCCTACCAAAGGCAATTGCGCATGCGCACGCCCATAAACGCCTGCTGCCATCGCACAGTTTTCGAAGTTTAGTTGGGAATATTTAATGGAAAAGACGGTAAGTATAGCACCAAATACTCGTGTTTCTGGGCTATCAGAACATACCTGTGCATTTTTGGACCATAAAGTGTCATAATTAATATTCAAACAGCTAAAACACTGGTGCTAGGACAATCTGGTGGGTGTTTCTGAGCTATTAAAATACTACTTGTGGTTTATGGACAGTATAATAGTAGAATTATTATATAAACAACGTGCACATCGCATTTGTACAGCTAGCAGGATGTGTTGCAAGGGTGGTAGTAGCCTAGTGGGTAACACACTTGCCTGTGAACCAGAAGAACCAGAAGACTACCATTGTGTCCCTGAGCAAGACACTTAACCCCAAGTTGCTCCAGGGGGGGACTGTCCCTGTAACTACTGACTGTAAGTCGCTCTGGATAAGGGCGTCTGATAAATGCAGTAAATATAAATGTAGCAGGAACAGTCGCTATGAAAATATGCTGCGGTAGGAAATTCTGATAAGGTAGGACAATCCGACGGAACACCGGACCAGACGGTGACGCGCCGCTGTTCGCGCGCCGTCTGGCTACGCCGGCCAGACGGAGCCCGCGCGCGGTGACGCGCCGCTGTGCGCGCGCTGTCTGGCTCGCGCGTGGCATTGTGTGCGTGGAGTCCCTCGCATCGTGTCTTACCCGTCCTGTCGTTCATATTCAGTTCCCTCCTGGCCAGAGGGAGGACAATTCGAGCACCGCGTCAGCCGTAATAACGTGTCTCAGCTCATATTAACCTTGGATAGCATTCTTATCATTCTTATTGCCACAACTGCGTGTTTCTTCATTCTTTAGGAACGCGGGATTATTTGATATTACGATGGTAAATCGGATGGTACAGCTAACACTATGTCTCAAATTGCAGCCATGGTAGTATTTTAAAGTTTACTATGTGAAAGTTGAAATTTATTTACATTTCCAGCATTTATCAGACGTCCTTATCCAGAGCGACTTACAATCAGTAGTTACAGGGACAGTCCCCCCCTGGAGCAACTTAGGGTTAAGTGTCTTGCTCAGGGACACAATGGTAGTAAGTGGGATTTGAACCTGGGTCTTCTGGTTCATAGGCGAGTGTGTTACCCACTAGGCTACTATCAACCCATTGCTAATTAAATGACCGTTCAAAAGGAAAGTACAGGATGAATATAAAAATGCTATTTGAGATAAGACATTTCAGTGCAGAGACAGTGCACTGGGATCGGGCGAATGGAAGTGGCCGTAGTCTATAGTCAAAAGTTTGTCGGTTAGTTGTGGGATTTGTCCATGTTCAGGCACCCAGGACAAGGGGCGGCACATGAATCGGTGATGAATCTGAACAGCATTTTAATCTAGGCATGAGCAGTAATTACTCACCCCAGGACACACGGAATTGGACCTGGGCAAGACAGTTTTCACAAATGAGTTTTGCATTTATTCGGACTGCGCTACTGTGCAGGGATACCATTACGATTTTTAAGTGGAGAGATGGAAAACCAATGCAGGCCTCTTTAGAGACAGCGCAGCATGATCGGGGTCTCCAGCGTGGAGAGGTTCATCATCCACAGTCTTTGGTAATTAATATGCACTCGCTGCATGGACTCTTTTAGTGTGTGAATGTCCCAAAGCGAAGGGGGGAAAAAAAGCCAGAACTGTGGGCCCGTGACATGCCTGTTAACATTAAACCACAAAACTGAAGCCATAGGGCAGATCAAAAACCCTGTAATTTACACTGTCCTCAGAGGGGTAAACATTCCTGGGATTATTATCATTCCAAAGATTACAACCTCCATTAAAAAAAAGGAGATTCACATATTATGGAGGTGAAGCCAACACAATCTCAGCGGAGGGAGACGTCACGTCCCCCAACATAACATTTATTCACTCGTTTCCTCGTGACTGCTTTTGTCCAGAAGGGTTAATCCCTTCGTAGCTGATTAGCACCTCTGCCGACTGCCGGGAGTCCCTGTCAGCATCTCATTTCTTTCATTTTGTCGGACTCCCCCACCCACCCCCCTTCCCGGTGGTGTGGGATTTGTCCGGTCCTGTCTGGATTAAATGATGGATCAGGTACATGAAGGCCTGTCAGTTACCCCAACAAAAGGATGCTGCCAAAAGTGCCAGAGGCGTAGCCTCTCACCATCTTGGCCATCAAAGCACTCGGAATCCTCTTGTTTCTGAAGCCCGAGTCTTCCGAGTTTATTTATTAATTCATCAATTCATTCTATAATTTATTTACTCATTGAATGGGTTATGTGCATATGGCATCCAGCCCTCGCTTGGCCTTTCTGAACGGCTTCCAGGCTCCACGCAGCTCACATATCAAGCAACACACCCGTTTGTGTATCTGTGTATGTGTGTGTGTGTGTGAGGGGGGTTTATGCGGCATCCACACATATGTGCAGAGTCAGATTCTGTGAGCCAGGGACACCGGCCATAACAGTGCCTGGACAGCAGGGTTCCAGTCCACGCTGTGGTTTGTTCGGGTTCCTAAAAAACACAATTTGCTGGACAGGCCTGTGGCGTCCAGACACAGAGCGCACCGCTGCATAAAAATGCCCCCATTTAAACAGACCCGATGCAAGCGGGGACTAATGCAGCGCTGTGCCGGCATGACTTTTTAACATTTGAAAAGCAAAACTTTAGCTAAAATGAGCATGACGGCACCGACGCTGCACATAAGAAAGCCCCCCCCCCATCGGCCCCACTCACACGTGACGCAAACCAGATTCAGTTTTATCTCAGTGCTGAGTACCCTTACCACATATAAATAGGTGCATTGACACAGATAAGACGGGAGCACCGCGGGAGGGGAGATCTGGCTGTAGACGTGCGGATATGGAGCCCAGTGCTGTGGCGTAGAAATCACACAGGCCTTCAGAGTCGATGGATGGGATTTAAAGAACCCTGTGGGGCACTCGAGATTCCGAGTGATCGGACAGCAGGGTAATGGGGAGACCTTGGTTTTGGGGAGGGGTGCTTGGGGGTGGGAGATGGAGCTGAAGGTAATTTTTTTTGGGGTGGGGGGCACAGTGCCGGGCACACAGTCATTACAGAATCAGTCCAAGGTGTGGAAAGGTCAGGCCTGATCGAAACACACTTTGACAAGTGCAAATGGGATTCTGCTGTCCCTCGTTGCCATGCTCCACCCAGGCCCGCCCCCAAACCCCCTTCCTCCTTACGTTCGCGAAACCTTGTCTGTTCGGATAAGGATTTTTTTCTTCTTTTTTGTGTGGCTGCCTGTGGAGGGGCCGGGACCGCCCAGCGAATCTCATTCCGGCTGTCTGAAACAATCCCGGGCCGGCGGATCCCCGCTGTCCCGCCTGCTTAAGCCTGAGGGAGTGGACGCCACTCAGCTGCGAGGTGACACAGCTGGGTCTGCGCCCTCAGCCCTCGCTGATCTATCGACACGATTGTGAGCTCTGCTCCACGCGCATCTGACGAAATAATTCCAATTTAAATTTGTAATAAAGGAACACAATGCTCACCAAACAAAGAAATGGAATACTGTAAAAAAAAAAAAAAAATAGGGCGGCCACTTTTATTACTGATCATGTAATGTAGGCTTGGAAAGAAGATACAACTTGTGAGTGCACTGAAAATCACCCATCTGTGAAGTGTTCAGGTTCTCTGACCAAGGTGTTCTTAGAAATAAACAGAAGTGCTGGAGAAATGCAGAAGCTCCCCGCACGGGGAGACGGTTCCGTCACGGCCACCTTCCCTCGGCCCTCAGAGCATTTATAATTCATCCGAAGCATTCTCAACCTGAAATAGAACAATCTGTTTCCTTTTGCGAGCACCCCCGTACCGATTGCTGGATGAATATTTCAAGAAGTGGACAAGCCAGGAGGATAAACTCTGTACTTTCGTCCCCACGCCTCACAAACCACATGCATCTGTTTCCATCGCTTAAGATTCCATTTAACAATTAATGTCAAGAGAGTCTTGATTTTTTAAATTCTAAAAAAAAAAAAAAGGTGACTCCTGAAACTACATCTACATAGTTCAATTTTCTGTAGAAACAGATCTATTGGTATTAGGTGACCCAAGCAATGATAATAATTTTTTGAAGTACTACAAAAGACCAATCGTAGACAAAAAAAAAAAAAAGTCACTGAGATTCAGTGATTGTGAAATCAGGACTGATAAAACGCTCCAGTGATCTATTTAATAGAGCATCATGCACGCACGCACACACACAGAGCTGTGCGCATCATGCACATTACACACAGAGCACATCTTGCTGCACCTCGGACCGCTTCATGCCGGGCAGGAATGGCCACGCCGTGTATTTTGTCTTGTAGGACGGAAGCAGGGCTATTGTTCTCCAGACAGAAATCATGTGCAGGCAGAAAAGAAAGTGTGTGTGTGTGTGTGTGTGTGTGCGCGTGTGTACTCACAGCCGCTCGGTGTTCCTGGGTATATTCCTGGGCATGGTTTTGAGCCCCAGTCCATGGCAGTCCACGGTGGTGCCGCTGCAGGTGCAGAGGGCAGGGCAGGCGCTGGCGGGGCGCGCCAGCAGGGCGACCCCGAGCAGCACGTACAGCCCGGCACCGGCCAGCCTCGTCACAGGCAGGCTCATCGTGACCGATCGCGGCTCCTGCTCAGCCTGCTCTCTCTGAAGAGCCACCGCACAAAGACTCCCCCACCACTGAGGTGAACGTGCAACGGCGGAATTTCAATCTGAATAACAAATCTCTTCTGTTTTAAATATGTGAATAATTACTTATCCACAGGTGAAAAACAGATTCTTCTACTAAAGTGTGTTGAGCGAAGAGCTGGCTCTTTACTTCCTACGAAAAGTCTCCTTCTTCCCCTCTGTCTGTATGAAGTTGCTGTCCGTCTTGCAGTGCGTGGTGCCTACGTCTTTCTCCGCTGCGCTCCAGGCTTCAACTGCTTGTCTGTAGGAGAGGGAACAGGGGAACAGCGAAAAGGAGGAAGAAAAAAAAAAACAGCCGTCTCTCCCTCTTACACACACACACACACACACACACATACACACACAGCAGTCATCCATCACAAGGATCTACAAATAGCAGCTCTCGGACTCCTCCCCCCTCAAACGTGTACCCCCCCTACACACACACACACACCCCCACTCCCCTCCCAGAAACCCTGCCTGAACTCACTCTCATTCTCTCCAGCTCGCTGCAGCCCCCACAGACCAGGAAGTAGCAACCTGCATGTCACCGTGCAGCCATGTCCCCAGGCCCTCCAGCATCACAAAAGAAGCTGATGGGTGTGTGAGTCTCTGCCTCTCGGTGTGTGTGTGTGTGTGTGCGCCTTGTGGGGTTTAATGGGGGTGGCTGGGTGCCTGGGGAGGGGGTCCATTGGGAATGTGCGTCTCTCTTTCAACCTCCCAGGGGTACAGAGTGGCTGTCAGGAAATGATCTTTTCAAAATTTTTAAGGTGGCCATGGAGACACACCATTGCCGGTACAGCAGGTATGATCCGCAACGTCCAAATGTAACGGCGTCATGTGAGGCAGTACTGAGCACTGTTACGGTAAAAGGCAGGCGACCTGCTGCAGTAGTATGGCTGTAAACTACCATGTTTCCTGGGGGGAATCAAACTGAATGCCATGTTTTTTTTTATATTTTGTCTGAATGTTATTATAGTAAGTTATTATAGGCATGTATAAGAATGACAAACTTCTGAAAAAATTAAATGAGTGTATGTGAGCTATCTCCACCAGGCAGGGATGTACGAGTGGCACTAGCCACTGTATAGCGTGGTAGTAGCCTAGTGGGTAACACACTGAACCAGAAGACCCAGGTTCAAATCCCGCTTACTACCATTGTGTCCCTGAGCGAGACACTTAACCCTAAGTTGCTCCAGGGGGGGACTGTCCCTGTAACTACTGATTGTAAGTCGCTCTGGATAAGGGCGTCTGATAAATGCTGGAAATGTAAATGGTCGAGTGAAGGCCTGACACCACAGAATTTGTTCTATTCACAGGGTAAAGATGACAGCGAGGTTCAGAAGTTTAACATGGTAATAACAGTTTTATGAATTTAGCCCTGCGACCGCTTTCAGGCTCCAAACGTAGTGAAATAAACACCTTGCTTTTACACTTGACTCTGGGTTAGCCACGCTTCCTCATGCAGGGCACTCTTGTGTCCGATTGTGAAACTGATTCCCCCTCCTTCTGAAATAAAACTCCAATATAAACACTCTTTAGCAGCAGAGAGGCCGAGCGCTGGCTGAAAATGAGCACTGCGGCGCTCAAAGGCAGCGGAGGAGGAGAGAAAAAAAAAAACGGAAACAGGAGCGAAAGCTCGACTCCTTCCCCTCTGACAGAGAGACATACTCCACACAAAGAGCTCCATCTGGCCCAGTAAAACTGTCACAAACGCATAGATCTTCTCAGAATGAAAGTTTAATTAAAGAGGGGACCACAACATTTCATGGTAATGGGGGTGTCATCCCTGTTCCCTCCAAGAGCGCTGTAAAACGAGAACATAGAATATAGCGCCCATTCATTTTTTAAACATGGGTGGTAGGAAGCAATGAACTGTCAGTTTGTACTACTTAAAACATTAAAAAATATGTACTTTGATGATGAAACAGATAGGGGTGCTGCTTACCCAGTACAAGTCTAAAAACATTTGGTCAGTTGACCTTAGGGTTAATCCCCGTATTGAATTTTAATATGCAGAGAGAAAATGAAAGGTTGCCTGTCAAGCATGAAAAAATGTGCAGAGGTCATTAAAAAATGTAAAGTAATCTGGAAACATGTGCTTTTAAATATAGGACATACAATGGGATCTGGCTGACACCAGTCCTTATTTAGATGATATGAGAAAACACCAGGCATTGCTTGGGTGTCCATAAGTGAGGCACATAAAACATATATTTACAGAACCAAACATGAAAATGGCATAATGATACGCTCAAACATTCCTTCGCTTGTGGTGTTCTGTCACACATGCAGGCAGCTACCAGATCTGCCACTAAATAAACTCTTTCCAAAGAATTCAGTTCGCATCGGTTCTTTTGTACCTCAAGTCAAAAGGGCATACGTTCCTTTACATAACACAGAATAAAACATTGTTGAAAAGAACAAGACATTCTAAAATGTAAGAACGTGTCTTACACTTGAACTCCGAATTCAGAATGGACAGTCCGTTTTCTTTTCTTACTGCTTCCCCTTGTGGATAAATATCAAACTGCATACAGTCCAGCAGTCCCAAACATATTTTATATATTATATTATTGATTTGTTATCCTTCTGATAAAGCACACAACAATCATCGGCATTTTTAAATCACAATAAAATGGCATGGAGGAAGAAAACACAAAGACCACTGAGATGTAAGTGTTGTATTTGGTATGGTAGTAGTCAAGTTTCATTAAAAATAATAGTTTTCTAAAATGAAGAAAGATATTCACTCAAGAAATACTAAAAAAAAAAAAAAATCCCCTCAGATAGTGGTTTTACTGATATATGCAGCATCTGTCACAGTACAGGAAAAGGATGCCCATCATAACATACTGCATATAAACAGAAGACAAAGATTGCATAGTAAGAGAGGAGGGAAGAATAAGTCAAACAAACAATCTTAAAACAGAGATGAATCATGTATATCTGTAACAGACAGCAACCTGCATTAAGAAATAAATAAATGGAAAAAAAAAAATGTTCCTCCAAAAAAAATTCACATAAATCACTGGACTAATGAGACACAAGCAGCACTAGCATTACAATTTCCTCTTTAAGTACATACACCAAGTAAGCTTTAAAACGTGCTTAATGCTGTTAGCCCAAACCCTCAAAACTTACAGATGTAAATTAACCAAAAAATCATTTTAAATTTGCTAACATTTCAGTTTGTGTGCATTAAAACCACCAATAGGCTCCTCTGCTGAAGAAAACATTCTTTGTAAATGCACTATGTACGTCTCAGAAAAAAAAAACAAAAAATCTGCCTATACTAAATATTTTGTTCAGTCCAATTAAATTCCTCATCATTTGTTTCCCATTAAAGTATTACAATAAAAGCATAAAATCTTCTTAAAAGAAATAAATAAATAAAAACAACATATGGAGCATGAGTAGAACTCAACGTAATAATTATAGCTTAAGGACACTTAAGAACTTCATGAAATGTGCAAGAGAGATCACTGCCCATTTTACCTAAAGGCTGATTTGTTTAAATGGAGGAAATTTTGATGTTAATATTGCAGTTTGGTCACAGCAGAGCACTGGGTTGGCGAGAAGCGTTTCCTTGTGAAAGATGAGGAGCTTGTATGTCCGTTCTGGTAAAACCAACATACAGTATTAACAAATAATCAACTTAAGAAATCAACTTAATACCACTGATACTATTTGCTAATAATTAAAAGCAAAAAAAAAACACTTCATACATTTAAAAATAGTTTGGTTGCCCAATTTCTATTTTGACTTTACTTTTTTTGTACTTACCCTCTCCTGTAACATGTGTTTCGCATGGTCCACAACTCCAGGTGATTCAAGAGACATTTGTCTTCTGCTCTTGTCTATTGCAAGTTGGTTACCAGATATTTTCCTCTGCTCCCCCGCAAAAAAAAAAAAAAGGGGCACATATAAAAAGTATTCAAATGTACACACATATCCAGTCACAGAAGATCTTTACAGCATACAGTTTTTGTTTGATGACATGTCCCAGCTGTATTATGAGCAGAAAAATGGAGCAAATGGAGTGTCTTGCTCAGGGACACAATGGTAGTAAGTGGGATTTTAACCTGTGATTTTGAGAGTGTTACTAACTGAGCTACTACACCCCCCCAATTGCTCCCCATTGCCCTATTTTTTTTAAACAGCATAAGCATGAAGATGTGCCAGAAAATCATACACTGGAACCCGTAATGACAAATGCTGAACAAACCTTTATAAAGCCACTAAACGATCGTGAGCGCCGATGCTTCTGGTCTGAAGGTGTTCTACAGTCAGGCAGTGAAGATCCAGGAGGCCCTTGCTTATTCAACTGCAAACCACAAATATCTCTCAGTCTCTCATATCTCTCTCAAAAAAAAAAAAAAAACAGTTTCCACTGTACCTGTCGTATGAAACGCTTTTTTTGGGCAGACTCGGGCATGTTACTGACGTGGTCAAAGAGCTCTTTGAGAGCTTCCTCAGTGTGCTGCCCTCTGCTGCTGGAGCTCCCGTTCTCACAGCCCACGCTCGAAGAAGACAAGCACCTGGCATCTTGTCTAAAATCCACTTCATCCTGCAAGATGGCAAAACGAAAGTCACAGATACTGTCCCCACACACTGCTCCCCGGGCGCATGTCATGGCTGCTCACTGATCTCTAAGGGTGATGGTTAAATGCCGAGGAGACAAGTGCTGTGCTTGCTGTGTATCACAATGACACAATAAATAAATAAATAATCACTTTCACAGAGACAACAATACAGGCACCTGTGTCTGAGAAATCTTTGATGATGAGAAGTGCATCCTTGCGTGTTCTCTGATGTACACCGGTGCCTTCAGAAAGAAAAAAAAAAAACAACAACCAAGATATCAAGTATATTCATCTGGGCTTTTAAATGTAGCTCGTTTTCATGCATTATTGATTCCAGTAAAAACCCTCAGTTAGGGTTAAAAATTATAGAAATAAAATTATTGAGGGGCGAAATGAAAGCCAATTCTACAATGCCTAGTACAATTTGGAGCAAACATGAAATCTCATGTTACCCTGCTGTTTGGGGTGTAATAATGCGGTCCTCTGAACACACAGTACTGGGCTCCATTCATATGCAAATCCAGACAATACTATTTGCACAGTGTAACCATGGAAACAAGCAACCAAACAAATAAAAACATGTAATATCTAATAAATGAAAAATAAATCAGAGAGCACCCTGGGTATCTGAATATAAATTACTAGTCTGGTTCTTAATGTGCCAAATTAGCTCAGCCAGTGATATTTAAAGGGCACAAGCACTAAATGTCTGGCTTCATTAGAGTTGTTTGTGAGGTGGATCTCATTAACATATGATCTTATCAAACAGGAAATTCACAACAAAGAGACAGGCAATGGACATTTATGTTCCAATCTAAATTTAAAAAAAAAATCTAATGACTAACACACACACTCTCAATAAATATGCTTTATATTCCATTTATAAAGTTCATTCTTACCTTGAACAGCTTCTGAGAGTGCTTGATCAGGAAAGCAACGCTGTCGTTCAGCTTACAAATGTTCTCTTGCAGATTGCTTGCGTTAACCTGTTATAGTCAATACAATTAGAATACAGGAGCTGCAGAACTATGGCAGTATTGCTGATTAAAAAAACAGAATTAGAACAAGGTTTTAAACATGATTCATACTGCTCAGTCCTGGCGTTACGTAAGGGTAAAGAATGAAACCTACTTTTTTAGGCCATATTATATGCGGGGCGAACATGAGGGCCAGATTTAGTGCGGACATTTTGTTCTTGTCCTGGTGCTTGGCGGTCCGGTAGAGCAGGTCCAGCAGCAGTTTCAGTAGACTTCGGTTAGGAGGCGGGAGCAGCATTAGAAGAAGTTGGAGAGACTGGATCTGTCGCTCCTTGTCCGGCACAGTCGTCTTATTACCCTCCTCATCAAAACGTGTGAGATCTGCATACAAATCAGGCGATTACAGTTCGATTCATTCACTTCGCACAGTGAGAAATGTCTGTGCCTCAGCTCGCCAGGGCAGCATACCAGCTATTTTGAGATGGGCGTGAAAGTGGCGGTGAGTCAGCAACGGCTCGGGCAGCTCCCCCAGGAACGCCTTCAGCACCGTGGCCACGTCGTTGGGGTGGTAGTCTCCCGTCTCCAGGTCGATGTCGGCGCCGCTGTTGAGCATCTCTCGCAGGGCCTGCTGCCGGATGCTGTTCCCCGGCACTCTGAACAGGCCCTCCACGTGCAGGCCTGGGGAAGGGGGCAGAGCAAAGTGCTTCGCTTTCAATTATTCACCAACTCTTCATCCGCCGCCCACGTTCTAGCAGATGACATCACTTCAGAGGGCAAAGGCAGCCAAAAATAGAGCTGATCAGAATGTGAAATACTCACTTTTAGCGAGGTACTCAATAAGCTGGTATACTTGTGCAATACCTTCTTCAGTGAGCGGGGCTCCGAAAATGACCCCCTTATCTAAAGAAAATTAATTTGAAGCACATTAAGGGAGGACGTCTGCCTTCACACGGCATGCATGACAAATCAAAATCAGAATCATGTTTATTGGCCAAGTATGCACATACAAGGAATTCGATTCCGGTAGATGGTGTTTCTCAAGTACAGAGTAGAAGAAAACAACAACAATGTGTAAGGATGTGTGTGTGTAAGTGTTATTTGTGCAAGTTGTATAATATGTTTTTACTGTTTATGAATATATATACTGAATATAAATGTATGTATGAATGTACATAGGTGTGTATAAATGAACAATGAAAAGGTACAACAAACTGAAGTAATAAGCACCTTTGCGCTTGAGGAAGTTGAAGGACCTGAGGAAGCCCGACGAGGGGGGCACCTCCGGCTCCACCGCCCCCTGCAGCTGGGCGAACTCGGACCCTGGCAGGTCGATGAGCCGTGAGATGTGGCTCAGCACCAGCTCGGCGAACACCTCCGGCTGCTCGTGCCGCAGCTTCTCCACGAAGAAGTCCGGGTTGAAAATGACGGTCTGCTCCTTCGCGGTCGGCTCGCTGCTCGCCACGACACGGCGAGCCGCGCCCTCTCTAGCAGTGATGAAAAAATACGATATAAATACGGACTTCGCTGTTGTAGCAGGTTAGCATCGGAGGCTAATCTTCCAGACAACGTAAAACATTTCTTATATCCGACTCAACGTCGTTGTAGCAAGTTAGCATCGGAGGCTAAACTTCCGGAAAACGTAAACTACGCAACGGATATAAAAAAAAAAAACTACATTTCTTATATCCGACTCGACGTCGCGCGTGTCCGTGTAATACGTCACATTCACACGGCTGTAAAACACGACAGCTTTCGCCAACGCCTGTACCTGCCGCCGCGTTCGTTTTCTCCGCCTGTCGCCATGTTCAGTTCGAACCTCCCGCCGCTGTGCTTTGGCCCCGCCCACCTGCGACGCTATTGGCGGATCTTTTTTATAAGTTGTGGCAAAAAATATATAAACTGCTCGTGCAGACAGGCTGGCCGAGGATTTGACATTTTAAAAAAAAAATACCAGAATTAAATGGTTATGCTCGGTGGGAAATTGTTAGTTGGAACAGAATGAGCAAGCTGCCGGGTTCAACAGGAGCGAAACATGCGAGTTGCCGCGTGGGGGCGCCACAGTTCCAACCAAAATCAAGCCGAAGTGTCCAGTTGTTTTCAGATGTTTATTAGTTTTATTTTGGAGAACAGAATATTACAGTTGTTTTAAAACAGCACACTGCAGATTTTGTTTCATATGACTCTAGAGCCACGGATTCAAACACAACAAAACAAACTGTTGCCAGATACATTATGAATCTGATGAAATCTCTGAGGTTATGGACAATATTCTTTATCACAGTGCAAATGAAAATTGAGATTCAATTATAATTAGTGACCAGGTAATAATTAAATGTTAAAAATGGGAAAATAAATTGGAAAAAGAATAACAACATTTTTACTTGTATCTCTTTTTGGGGTTTACATTTGCATGATGACCCATCCTCCACCCTATTAAATTTGAAATGGTGCAGCTATTTTGCCTTCACTGCATGTTAACACCACGTTGCACATCACAGCTTCATACTGATGCATCAGCTCGGGACCACGGGAGACATTAGACACACAGCATCCAGGAACTGGACACTGTCCTCTACTGCTAACTAAAAAGCATTATGAAAATGCAACATTACCCCACTAATATTTTCTCATTAAAACTGGCAGACATATAAGAAATATAACACCACCACAGAATAATCAGCTTTTTTTTCGTTATTTGTGCCATTATTAAGTTGAGTAACAAATAAGCCAGGGTGAAGTTGATGAAGTCTAATGATCCCGACTCTGAAGACCTATAGTCTGAGGGTCTCCGTCGTTCAGCCGGAGCCTCAGGCACTCGCTGGCCTCTCTCCCCGATAAACTGCCCACTCCAGAGGAGTTCCGGCTCAGCTCCCGGCCCACAGACGGCTGCCCATTCCTTCGGCCCGCCCAGGGGCAAGGAGGCTGAAGGGACCTCATGGTCGTCCAGCAGGCTCGGCGGAAGGTGCTGGAGGAGATGCAGAAAAGCACGGGGTCCAGGGCACTGTTAACGTACCACAGTGGCAGGGAGAGGTACGTCTTGAGCACCGTGTACACTGCGAGTGTTTGTGCAGACCAGACGTCGTGGTAGACTTGCATCAGTGACGAGGCAATGTCAGGGAAATTGCAGAGGAAAAATGCCACCACCACCGCACCTGTAAAAGCACCAATAAAGAATAGCATCAAGATATTGATGGCGTCGAAAGTTTGTATAACGTAACTGTGCGATTCCTCTCACATGCCTTACCCATGAGCCGTAATGCTCTTTTCTCTTGAAGGAGCATTTTTCCACTCTGGTGGCACTGCACGCTGCTACCTGAAGCCACCGAGCGAGTGAGACCCATGGCCCTTCGCTGATGGCTGTTCCTCCGGAGGTGAAAGAGGATGAGGACGTAGAGGGTGAAGATGGACATCAGGGGCACCAGGAAACAGAGGACGGCTTTTAGCAGGATGGCCACCTTGTAGAGCACGTAGGGTTTCGCCTCGGTCATTTCACACATGGTGGAGGCCTGAAAGAGTTTGTCTGGAGATTGGGCGCCATAATCCAAGATGCAAGCACGGTCATGACTGTACACAAGACCAAAGGGTACGGCGGACATCACGGAAAACAACCAAACGAAAGCCAGCAGGCAAGGTAGGCGTGTCTTCTGAAGGCTTGACAGCGACCACAAGGGGTGGCAGATGGCCATGTAGCGCTCCATGGTGAATCCCAGGATGACCCAGCTGGTGGTGGCGCAGTATATCTGGCGCACCATGAAGTAGGCCTTACACAGTGGCCCTCCGAGCCTCCACGGGTAGATCTCCCAGTAGTACCTGTAAAGTGTGACGGGTATGGTGAGGAGCTGGATGACGTCGGTGAGGACTAGGTGGAGGAGATACAACTGGATGGCGCTGGCCTTCATACGTGCGTCGATGAGCAGCGTCAGGATGCTCATGCCGTTGAAGAGGACCCCGAACACGAACAGCAAACCGTAGAACACAGTCATGGGGATGGCAATGTGGTAGGGCTCGCTCTTCATGGCACCAACGAAGACGGGCGGTTCCGAGCCTTGGGTGTAGTTGCAGTAGAACTGGATGATGGTCTCTGTGTCATTCATTTTTAATTTAAGGTCGGAGGTGGCGATGGTGCACCGAACGCTTTGAAAACTGATCAAATTAGTCCTTCAATGATCTAAACAGCAGGCTGAAGGTCCAGAAATACATCCACCTACGGAGCTGATGGAAATAGTGGAATAGAAGACCAAGAAGACCACACACTGAATGTTATTCTTCAGCAAGTGCATTTCAGCTGCACTAGGAAGTATTTTTTTAATATTTTTCCCTCTAAATACTAACAGGAACAACAGGGTTGAGGAAATGCACTCAATATTTTCATTGTAGAGCTCTTTAAGCAGAGCTCTTACAAACACTTGCAAATGGCACAGAATAACGACAGACCAGGCATAATGTGAGGCAACCCTTTGTCTTGCAAAGTTCATACTGTTTTGCTGAATATTTTGTATTGCTATGCAGGTAGCAATATTGATGGGTTAAATTTTTTTTCATGAATGGTAAAGCTACTAACTTATGCAAGTTAAAAAAGGTAACAAAGAATGGGGAATATCCAATTATACCTAATTATAGCTAATGTATTATCAAAATGTATTGATTTTATTAATTATTCTTGGCCACATTACATAAACATATTACATCTCACATTGTATTATTTAATACACATATATGCAGGAAATAGTTTAGAAACACAAAATAAATACTTACAGCATATGTGTGATGGAGAATGTTATCCAGTATCACTGAAATGTGCACCAAGGTTTGATTCCAGC
The DNA here is from genome assembly GCF_900700375.1 of Denticeps clupeoides. NCBI lineage: Eukaryota > Metazoa > Chordata > Actinopteri > Clupeiformes > Denticipitidae > Denticeps > Denticeps clupeoides. The sequence goes on from NC_041714.1 coordinate 7,524,093, forward strand.
CATAAAATGAATTGTTCACCGAGCTCCTCTATCTACCTACCATCTCTCTCTCTCTCTCTCTCTCTCTCTCTCACACTCTCTCTCCCCCACTCACATTGTGTATCTCCCCACTCTGTCCACGTATATATCATTAAATCATATACTACCAGTTATTTTCTCCAGTATATCCAGTATGTTTTGCTTACATGCATTAAGCTATTCATTCATACACTAATCATTTAATCCATTCATTTACTCATTCTTTCATACAAGCATGCATTCACAGTGTTGTCCTTGCATACGGTCCCTACTTTATTTAATTAAATGCAGCAAATCAATGCAGGAAAGATATTTGTGCTTCTGTGGACACAGAACATATAGAAAATCTACAATACTAGTGACAAAATGCTAGATGCTTCCACAATGCCTTTGTGCATTAATGCTGATGAAATTTGATATAAAATGCATTTAAACATTAATTGATGCTGCCGTGAAAAGGAATCTGAAATTGCTTCATACAACACATATCTAAAACATTAGTTTGTTGGTCTATTGCTTTGTACACAGATGAGATGCTTCTCCTTTTGCCTACATCAGATTTTAAAACCACCACCTTTAAACATCTTTATAAGCGAGGTCTTAGCTTTGTGATATTTGATTTAATAATTATTATGGAAAAGTACATATAGTTTAAAACACAGACAATTACATTTTTATGTTCTTACTTAAATGCATCTAGTCAGGGTCCTGTAGCTGGACAGAAATACAGCGGCTCATCAGATGACTAAAACAGTGCAACGGATATTTGCAAGAAAGTCAGAAAAAGGCGACTGCACAGAGACACTCTTGCCAGATGGTCCTTGACAGAAAGCTTTTAGACATGATGAGAAGATTTGAGTACATGCACCAATGCAGGATCAAAGCTTTATTATGCCGCATGGATGCCGGACCGTCTGCCTGATTTAAGACATGGTGAAGAGGGGAACATTCAAGTAGGCGAAACAAAATAGTCAGTGTTTTTTTTTTTTTTTTGTAATATAAAATTTTAATTTCCTAAAAATAAAACAGGTACCAAATTCATGTATGTAGACCAGTTTTAGTACTTGGCTCTGTTAATTTGTAGCGTTATTGTACAGAACAGTACCAGTCAAGAGTTTTGACAGGCCTTCTCATCCAGTGGTGTTTTATTCTTTTTTTTATTTTCGAGATTGTGTCGTAATCAAACCAGAATGTGCTTTATATTTTAGATTCTTCAAAGTAGCCACCTTTTGGTTTGATGACAGCTTTGCACACTTCTGGCATTCTCTCAGTCAGCTTCGTGAGGTCACCTGGCATGATTTACTAACAGTCTTGAAGTGCCTTCAATTTGTAGTCCAACTCATCCAAACCCATCTCAATTGGGTTTAGCTGAGCTGAGCACGTTCCTAGACAGCAACAAGATTCATGAAGTATATCAATCAGGATTTAGACCTCATCATAGCACTGAGACAGCGCTGGTTTAAGTGGTTAATAGCCCGCTGTTGAGACCTCGTTTAGCAGTTGTCAGGAACCAGGATTTATTTTCTGGAGTCTTCACTGGAGTCTGCCGGTAGTCTGTGCGCTTGATTCCGTGTCTCGGAGAAAACAAACAGAAGCAGCGGCAGACAGTGGCACTGTACGACCGATACTGAAATATGTGGTGATAGTGGTATATTGGTGCTACAGTGGGCCGGTACCCTAACTAGGACAGTCTAACTAGGGTGAATTTAACACTGTCTGTGTCTAACAGGGGGACTGTGTGATAAAGGACTTTATAATTGGCACTGTGTCAAAGTGAAGCAAAATGAGTGTCTGGGCCTTTAACAGAAGACCCGAGAAAACAGAAAACAGTTTGGAGACCCGGACACTGACTGGCAAGCCGTTCCACAACTGCGGAGCTCTATATGAGAAGGATCTGCTCCCAGCTGTGACCTTCTGTACTTTCAGTACCAGTAGTGCGTGGTGCGTGGCGGGTCGTAAAGAACTAAAAGTTCACTCAGGTATTGTGGGGCGAGACAATTTAGAGCTTAGGTCAAAGGTAGGATTTTGTAGTACTAGCTGGAGTTTACTCATGCACCTACTAGAGCATCCAGACAGTAATGCACTGCAGTTATCTAACCTTGATGTAATAAATGCATGGACCAACTTTTCTGCATCGTGCATTGAAATTATATTTTTTATTTTTGAAATATTTCTAAGGTGAAAGAATGCATCCTAGTGACATTATCTACATGTGAATTGAATGAGAGACCTGCATCAATGATGACACCTTCATCTTTGTGTATAAAACCAAGTTAAAACATCTGCTGAGATCACCATCTCTTTACAATATAAAAGTCAGACGCACCAACACTCACAGTTTAAAAACCCACAAACTGTAGTAAATATCATTTAAAAAAGCTGAGATGAAAACATTATCTGACAACGCACCTTTACTTCAATACTTGGTGAAATAGAAAGGCTATCCAGGGTTATGATGCAGTCAGTCAGCTTATGCTTGGCTGCTTGAGACCTTATTACAAGAGCTTCCGTCTCAGGGTTTAACAGAAGAAACAAACCAGGTCACCACATCCACCACCACCGTAACAACTAAAGCTTCATGGATTTTCAAATGGACCAGTAGCATCATAATGGACATAATTGACTACACTTTGGACTTCTCCACCTCTACAACTGTAGGACTTTTTCTCTTATTGGACAAATAATCACCAACCCTGCACTGACACAATTTACAGGCTCACTCTACCCTAGAAGGGGGTCCCTCTCTGTATAACTGCCCAACAGTGGCAGTGGTGGCCTAGCGGTTAAGGAAGCGGCCCTGTTATCAGAAGGTTGCTGGCTTGAATTCCGATCTGCCGTGGTGCCACTGAGGTGCCACTGAGCAAAATGAAGTGAAGTGATGGTCATTGTGATACACAGCAGCACATTCCACACACTGCTCCCCGGGCGCCTGTCCCAGTGCTCACCAAGGGTGATGGGTTAAAAGCAGAGGACACATTTCGTTGTGTGCACCGTGTGCTGTACTGCAGTGTTTCACAATCACTTCACTTTCAGGTTTCTTCCTTTCTTTTTTCTCTCTCCTAGAGTTTTTTTGTGTGGAGTTTTTCCTTATGTGCAGAAGGGTCAAGTGTGGGGGTGTCAACTGCAGGGCCTGTCAAAGCCCATTGAGACATACTGTATGTGATTTGGGGCTATATAAGAAATAACTGTTGTTGATGTTGAGGCCTGGTCATCCAATGCAGCACTCAATCACTCTGTTTCTGGGTCAACTAGCCTTTACATACCTGAAGGTGTGTTATGGCTCATAAATGATGGCTTTGCTGATTAAAATATTTAAATAAATCGCCAACAGTGTCACCAGCAAAGCACCCCCATACCATCATACCTCCTCCTCCTCCTTTTCAATGTCTCGCATGGACCCACAAATCTTGACTGATTTCCATCGGTCTAACTAATTCCTTGTGTTTCTTGATGCAATCAGCACTGTTCTTCTTCTTGTTTTTCACAGAAGTGGCTCCTGATTCATGCAATCTACTTGAAACAGTAAATGTTGAGACATGCCTGCTACTCGAACTCTGTGATGTATTTATGTGGACTCTAATGTGAGGTGCAGTTTCTGAGGTTGACAAACTCTGATGAATTTATCGTCCACAGCATTAATTGTCTTGGTCTTCCTTTCCTGGGGAGGTCCTCATGAGAAGCAGTTTCATCATAGCGTTTGATGGTCTTTGCAACTGCACTTAAATTCATCAGTTTTGATGCTGACTGACTTTATGAAGACAAACACTTTCATTAAATTATTAATGCAGGATTTAAAAAAGGTAAAACAATAATTTCTCATATACAGTGCAACACAATTTACATGATCATGCAAATTGCATTAATTTCATTTCATATTGTTTTAGACTGAAGGAACAACAACAGTACAAAACATTAAAAAAAGAGCATACCATATCAAATCAATAATCTTTACCTCAAAAACAGAGTTAAGTGACACTTAAATAAATGACAAACAAATAAGTCTTGGATACTTCAAATACAAACAATGCTTCTTCAAGTTCATTCACAACTGCTGGATGCTCGCAACATTCAGAGCACAGTAGAATCTACTGAAACGATCCCAGCATCTTTTGCCATTGAGTAGAAATGCCCCTGTTTCTCGAACAGAGCACTAGGTGTGTCAAACTCCACTATCCGGCCTGCATCCAACACCATTATCCTGGATGGAAAGACAGAAAAGACATTGGCGGCCACTATTGCCTCTGCATTGTTCTCACATGATGTCACTTTGCAGTTAAGTCTGCAACCTGCACAGCCATTCATAAATGGAAATACGTGTGTGTGTGTGTGTGTGTGTGTGTGTGTGCCTGATTTACAAACCATCACAACTAGAATGTGTGAAATATACGCACATTCAGATGATAATGACTGCCATTAATAGGGCAAAAATAAAGAGTGAATAGACACTCCGTAAGTGGCATCCATCAGGCATAGAAGCGTGGCATTTTGCAAGGCACCTGTTCCATTAGTAACCCGTTTTTTTTACAAGAGTGGGCTAAATTCACCCCATTGATTTTTCACTCTTGTCAAAAATGTCAGAATAGTTTCTTTTTGCTTACTTACCGTGAGCTGTCCAATATGGTGTTCAGTCGGTGGGCGATGGTGAGCACTGTGCAGTGTGAGAATTCTTGGCGGATGGTTTTCTGGATCAGGTCGTCTGTCTCCAGGTCCACGGCAGCTGTGGCCTCGTCCAGGATGAGGATGCGGGACTTCCGCAGCAGAGCCCTGGCCAGACAGAGGAGTTGCCTCTGTCCAACACTGCAGGTGAGGACGCACACCAGGGAGAAAAAAGGACGTCCATTGATGTTACCATAGCAAACCGAAAGCACAGATTGGATTGCAGATTGGTGTGCAGATTGGATTGCACTCAGCAAAACTGGATACAATTTGATTCTCACATTACCTTATGGAAAAAAAAACATCTTGTAACATCATAAAATCAAAATTAACAAAAAGGAACACACCTGTAACAGACAAAATAATGGGTACGATGTCTATGCCTTTGGAAGGAGTGACATTTTATGAGGCATCAATCATTCAGGGTATGTGTCTCATTATAAAAGAATGACCTTAATGAGGGAGGCAGTACCAAAGTCACAGACCAGAAAACAAATCTGGGATGCCAATAAGGGGTTTCTGGGGTAGATTTGATGTTGCTGGCCACTGGCCACTGCAAAAGCACCTAAAAAGCACCTTTAGTCCGCTAAAGATCCATTTGTCGATTCAACTTGAGAAAGCAGGGGATGCAAATATCCATTCATCATACCAGGGGATGCTGCAATAGCAGCAGTGTTGTGTAGCTATTAATCAAACCTGGCTGTGGATATGCAAACACCAGCATGCTTTCTACAAAATACAGTTCATCAATATTATCTAGTAAACTTATCAAGGGTGTTAAATGTGGATACCTAAACAATACTGTAGATTTTTTGTAAGTAAATGTGGCCACATGAGCTTTCTACCCACCTGAGGTTTTCTCCACCTTCAGACACCTCGTGCTGAAGCCCATCAGAGAGGCTTGAAGCAAACTCCTTCAGATGGGAGAGCTCTAGCGCTCTCCAGATGTCCTCATCACTGAACTTTTCAAAAGGGTCCAGATTCATCCGCAAAGTCCCAGAGAAAAGCACAGGGTCCTGCAGAGCCAGACGCACATCAACATTATTACAAATGGTTTTCTTTTTAAAATGTTGTTTTTAATTCTCTTATGATGGGAAAAATATAAATGAGCCAGGAACCTGAGGGATGATTGTCAGTCTGCTCCTGAGGTCATGGAGACCAATGGTTGCGATGTCAACCCCGTCTACAAAGATGCCTCCCTCTGCTGCCTCAATGATGCGGAAGAGACAGTTTGTAAGACTTGACTTTCCTGCCCCTGTGCGTCCCACAATGCCAATCTGGTGAGATAAAACCACCGGCAAACTCAGAAGAGGAACAAGTTTGTCATCTTGGGTGGATAAAAACCATTTCCCATGTTTAGCTTAGCTCAGCACTTGCAGCACTAGATCCTTGAATATCCTGTGAAGAATTTACAACATACTAGGATTGGACAATGTGATGAGGTTTGTGAATGTGGATGCTTGCCTTCTCTGCGCTCTCAATGTCACAGGTGATCCCGTGCAGAACCAAATCCAGCTCGGGCCGGTACCGGACTTTGTACTGATCAAAACGGAGCCTACCGGCATCAGGCCACCCCTGCGGAGGGCGCTTCTCCATGACCCACGGTGCCTAATGAAACAACCAGGGAGAGGCACACACTGCATTTCTTCACTGTTGCTAGGATACGCTGCCACTATCACAAGACAAACACTTGAGGAAAAAAGACAGAGCGACTAAAGAAGAGAGTGGAGGAAACATGAAAACATTACGATCAAATTATTCTCTGGCTCTAATTTTTAAATGATAATGACCGGAATCTAATTAATAACAATGTGATCAAGGACTAAAAGAAAAAAAGAAATTACCTCATTTTCTATCTCACAGTACTCGCTCACTCTTTCCACCGCCACAATGTTGGTTTCCAGCTCTGAGGTCATTCTCACCAGCCAGTTCAAGGTTTGGGTCACCTAATGATTTATAAGATGATATTCATGCCTGGCAATAATTACCCCCCCAAAATACGAGGGGGTTAGAAACTAATGACTGATATGACTGTTAAGTGAATAAAAAAAAGACATCAATAGTTGATATTTCCAGAAAATCAAAGGCTAAGGAGGCTTACGTTCAAAGCGTAGGAGATGGACAGTCCCACCAAGCCACTGTCCAAAGATCCTCGTGACAGCACAGCAAACAGCGCTGAGAAAAATACCACGAAATTCCCCAGGGACTCTAGACGAATGGCCAGCCACCTACAGAGCAGTGCAAAGGAAAAGGACGCAGCGATGAATAAGGCATGAGGGGGTCAGAACTTCACAGAAAGGTTCTTGCGGAGTGAATGGCAGACCTGTTAGAGACAATCCATGGGTAAACGGTTTTCAGATTCTCATCTATGGTGACTTCGTTGTGCTTGAGGAAGCGCTCCTGGTGCCCATATGCCCTGATGACAGACAGGCCCGAAACAGTTTCCCCGAAATGGGAGTAGATGGGCGACCGGGACACGGAATCCAGTCGACGGAGCTGCCTAGACGTCGCCACATAGAACCTCTGCAGAGCACAGAGGAGAGACAAAATACGTTGAGGCTTTAAAACAGGAATCTGAAAACATCTTTAAACGTTACAATTTGCACTGTTTGCCACCTGAAGACAAGGACACAACATGCTGAGGAGTGAAAGTGGCGTGATGGAAACACTGTAGTCATCCAGACTGCAGGTCTGTCATTTGTGCAGATCTGTGAATGTCCCTGACGGTGGTGACAGGTGGTGACAGGCTGAGCAGGCGGCCTGTTTCTCTTACCTGCACAAAGTAGTAGACCACAGCAAGAGGAACGACCAGGGCGGTGAAGAGCGGCGTGGCGAGGCAGATGACAAACAACGTGCCCAGCACTCCCAACAGGCAAAGAATCCAGGAGCGGAATGACATGGGGATCATCTCGTCCACAGTGAACATGTCCTGTTTGTGGTAAAAAACTGCGTTCAACAACCAATTAAGCCATATAATCATCTAAATACACAGAATTCAGCAAAAAAGCCATCGTTGTCAGAAACTCCAGACCACTACTGTATTTCTCACTTTCTAATTAAATTGCTATGTTGATAAAGTATGAGAGAAAATAATATCATTAATTATTAGGCAATTATTAGGCTATTGAATGTGATAGCTTTTAATTTTTGTCATTCTAAGTGTCCCTGGTCCTGAATAATTTACTGTCATTGATTATGGATGTACTTCTGCTACCAATGACCCCCCCCAGCACAGGCCTACCTTGGCAAACCGGTTGACCACCCTGCCTGATGGCGTGGTGTCAAAGAAGAGCATTGGCGCACGCAAGACATTAGACAGCAGGCTTGAGTGCAGGATCCGCGATGCCGACACAGCGCCTTCTGCCAGCACCATGGCCCCGAGGAAAATGAACACGCCTGGCACACACAAGATCACGGCACACGCGTAGCCTCAGAAACCGGACTTCCAACACTATCCTACCAAAGGACTACGATCTGTTTACATGCCCAGCATAAAAGCCTGAACAGCAAGAGGCTGTCAAACAGACAAACCTCAACAAGAGACAGAACATCCCATCGCCATGAACAGACAGGAAATGGTTGGTATCGCAACACTACACAGGTTCTTTACCTTGTGCCACTCCAAGTGCTCCAAAAACCCCAACCCTTGTGTCCCTAACACTGACAGGGTAGGTTGTGTTGAAATACGTCTCTGCATCATTGGTCCATTCACTCAGCCACAGGTTTGACCCAATGAATGCTAAATTTTGAATGAAGTACATCAAGAAGGCCAGGAAGGAGAGGCACCATCCCATTGACCTCAGATACTGCAGATACACCGAGAACTTCACCTGTTGGAAGAACGTCAGATGTTGCTTTTTTTGCTCAGCAATAACATGAGAGACATTAAATGTAATAAAATAAGAACGCACATTCCCAGTTTCCATTGTTTCTTTCTCGATCAACCTCTGGCCTTTCTTCGTCTCCTCAGAGGCTTTTATAGTCCTGATAGAACTCTTCTTGCTTATTCTAGAAGAAAGAAACAGAATTCCACTACCCTCATTTATATTACTATGTTGTCATGTTGACTGTGGTGATCAAATTTATTTATTGATCATACATTATTTTGACGCCCTGTACAAGAATTTTGAGCTAATGCTAAACAACAGGGCTTGAAAGTGAATAAGAAATAAAACATCACACAGTTTTAACCCATCTGCAGGAGAAGTACCTGCTGCTCTGCCTGTTGTATCGCTGGCTGTGATGCAGGCTGTTCTGTCTCTTTAAAGTGACAGTCACCACGTCCTCCGGTGGACAGTCTGCCTGGGGATCATGAACCTCTGGGATCAGAGTGATGTCCTCCGTGTCTGATGCCTCATCTGCTTCCAAAACACACTGACTTAGTTAGAGTTTGAAAAGGGAAGTTTTTGTTCTTAAAATATGAAAACGTGGAGTCTTGGTCTAGACCAAAAAATTAGACGGCACTAAATAAGCTATTTTACAAATGAATGCAAGTGAAGTGATTGTCATTGTGAAACACTGCAGCACAGCACACGGTGACACAACCAAATGTGTCCTTTGCTTTGCCATCACCTTTCGATTACAATATCCACTAGGCCATCCACATTCTGATTTGAAATAATTTAATTCACGTCAGTGGTTGGTTTCTGAACAAATGACCACTTCTGATTTGAAATAATTTAATTCACGTCAGTGGTTGGTTTCCGAACAAATGACCACTTCTGTATTGAAATTATTTAATTGTGGTGCCAGAAGGGTGACAGTCGGATGCTGGCAATATATTTGAGAGAGATTTTTGAGATTATGGAGTCTGAATGAATCCTTCTGTTTAAATGGGCTGGAGATTGGAACTACCGTCTAATGTCTTCTTAGCCTCTTCTTTTGCATATGTAGAAAGGAACTCTGCAAAGGCACCGCCACTTGCTCGCAATTTGTTATAAGACCCCACTTCCGACACGACTCCATCCACCAGGACAACAATTTCATCAACATGAGGCAGAAATCCAATGCCATGCGTCACCAGGATACGGGTCTGCAGGAGAACAGAGAAAATTCTCTCTCACTGATGCACCGCATTTCAAGAGCACTCAGGAAAAAGCAGCAGGAGCAAATGCATCCCCATTTTTAGATACAAGTTAGAACTTTTATCAAAAACCATTAAGCACAGACAGCATCAGTTTTTCAGAACTGAATAAGTCTATGCATCATTACATGTAAACTCACAAAACATTTCACACAACTGAGAAGATATATGAGCCTTCAGCTTGGAAGCATTTCTACTGACCCTATCTTTGAGCAGGCCCTTCGGACCGATGACATGTTCAAACAGGTGCTTCCCCACATGGGAGTCCACAGCAGACAGGGGGTCATCAAACAGATATGTATCTGCTGAGCTGTAGGCTGCCCTGGCCAGGCTCACCCTCTGCTTCTGCCCTCCACTCAGATTAATGCCCTGTGAGCCAGGAGGAGAAATCAGAAAACATTCAGAAAACACATTTTCCTCCATCTAACCCTAGCTGTTCTTAAATTGTACCAATAATGACCTTATTTTCATGAACATTCATATTCGGGCAAATACAGCAATTTGAAAGCTGTGTCTTATTTACTGTAATGTCTCTGTATGGACATGTACGGAAATCTGAGAACCCAAAGGAAACATGAGGAGAGCATGTAAACCCTGCACAACAAGGACGAAGTCCGGATTTGAACTCATGACCACATTCCTGCTTCAGGAATGAACACACCTTCTCCCCGATCTCGGTCTCATCTCCCCCTGCTAACAGCTCCAGGTCGGGTCGCAGAGCGCAGGCATCCAGCACATTCTGATACCGCGTCTCTTCCAGCTGAGAGCCGAACAGAATATTTGCCTTCAGAGTTGCATTCTGGATCCACGCTTGCTGAGGAACGTAGGCCACTGAGCCCTGAGAGGAAGAAGATTAAAATCAACAGCAAATATGAGTGAACGGAATATCTTTTCAAAACTTCCCACCTCAATTACCCTGAAAGAATCAGCAGAACATCTAAAATATAATATTAATGAAATAATATTTACCTTCACATTGATGTGGCCTTTGATGTTGTGCATTTCTCCAAGTAGGACTGAGAGCAGCGATGACTTTCCTGATCCTACAGCTCCAACCACTGCCACCAGCTGACCAGGCTTAACTTCCAAAGACACGCTGACATACAGATTAGACCAAAATACTGTAAACAGAAGTCACTTTAGCCATTCATCTTCTAAAAACTACACACATCAGTTTGAAACAGTGTAAACAGTCCTTGTACTGTTGAAGAAAAACATGCCCAAACCACAATTTTCCCTCAGGTCTTCTCATCTATGTGTATATATTTTATGATGTCTCATGTTCAGTGCAATATAACATAATATGGTGGATTTTTTTTAACCTCAAAGGAACCAGCCTACATAGTCTATAGTCATAATTGTCATGCTGCCCGGGTGAAGGATTGAGGAGGTGCTGAAGCTCGACATTTTTAAAGGAAATGTTATTTATTTAACAGACAATGGCCAAACGATCTGAAATCAAACGTAAAGAACAGGCAACATGTGACTTGCCATCAGGCTACACATTAACATTGTGACACGTCAATGCAGGAATAACTAGTGTCTCCTGCATATACATAAAGTGCCCTGATTGGTTGAGCAGTAATCAAAATCAATAAATACAGTATCATATACTGCAGACCTTCCAAACATTTCAGTGCCTTCAACATTTGTACACTTGAAAAGAGTGTATGTAGAAATGACACTGTTGTTTCTAACTTGCATGAAATGAAATGGACAACTACTAGACCCAGACTTTATAAATGAAAGGAAATAGACTTACTTTTTAAGAACAGGGTCCGCATCCTTCCCCCAAGAAAAACTGCCTTCTGAGATGCTCACGGCAGAGCCTGGTAGATAAAACCAGCAAACACTGTAATACATTGAAAAAAGTGGGGTCCTATATAACCTGTCACAACTGGCTCCTCAGTAAAGGAATTCTATCAATAAATATGTATTCAAATATATATATATTATATATATTTGACTTTATGTAATACATTTTGATAAGTATATAGATAGACCTGGCTGAGTGCATGCTCAAGGAAGTGAAAGGCAGAACGGAACCTACTGAAACTGGAGTCACGGTGCACTGCACTATCATCCAGGTCCTCTCCACCCAGAAATTTTTCCAACCTTTTTTTAGAGACAGTGGTCTAAAATATACATATAAAATATAAGTAAAGTGGCAGACAACAATTACCACAGACTAGTGAGTCAACTAGCTGTTGACTCAAAAATTTCTTCAAGTGCATTACCTGCACCATAGATGCAATGAGCATGGGAAGCATTGCCAGTGGGAAACGAAGGATGTTGAAGAGGGATATGGAGGTGAAGGCTTTCTGTGCATCCAGAACGTTGTCAGGACTCACTGACACATACACGGCAAAGGATGCCAAAGACACCTTCAAAATGTCAAATAAAAATACAGAAATTAGCCATTTGTGCAGAGTAGGTGAACAATGAGTGTTATCAAATGCTGCAAGCATATAATGCTCATTTCCAGGAACTGTGATAACAATAAAGGTCAACAGATAATATGGTATATTAATAAATTAGCTTTGCTATAAATTGCATATGCTGCCATGAACTTATTATTTCTTTAGCTGGTTACATGTGTAACCTTTTCTATTAAAAAAATGAACAACTTATAATGCACCATCCTCCTGACAAATTTGCTGTACAGGTCTTGCACACTTTGTGGGAAACCACAGCCATTATGATTAAATTGCAGCAGTCAAATTAATGATTTCATACTGAGACAATTCTATACCCATGTCCTGTCTCACATTGAGAAAAGAAATTTGACTGTGGACAATGGTTTAAAAATTATAATGCCATTTGATTAAAAGAGTTACGACTTAATTTAAAGCTCACTAATTTAGTTAAGTTAATTTTAAATATTTGTCTACTACACATTTTTTTTATAAATTATTAATATGCCTATTGATCCTGTCATCAGACAATAAAAAAAAATAAGTTATTCTCTATTAACTTAAGTCTGGAAATTTGTCCCACGGACCCAGTGTTAAAGAAAAACTTGTGCAAAACTTGGCATTCTTAGATTTTTGGTTCCTGAATGCCTTATTTCATCACTTTATACTTACAAGAGCCGGAGCACAGGAGAATATAAATGTGGAGACAGAGGACAAGTATGCAAACTTTCTCATCACTTTCAGTTCCTCTTCCCGAATTTCCTGGATTTGAGATTTGAATGAAGGCTCCCAGGCAAACAGCTTGAGGATCTGAAGTGCAGGGGGATAATAAATCGCAAACGATAGGGCTCAGAGTGCAAGGCATGAATAAATACATTTCCTGTCGACTCCAAACAGGTCAATAGAAGCCCTGCAGAGCAAATATTAAGAGCCGATACATAATATTATCAATATATAATATTATGTATATATTAAGACAACGTGTTACTGAAATGAAGAAGAGTATAGGCATTTAATAGACAGTGCAAATGTGGCACTTAGTCAAAAAATAAGTCTCTTTAGAGGATAGAAGTTATTATACGATTAATCAAATTACAAGGTTATTTAAGACATTTACACAATTTATGGACACTGCTAATTGCACTGCAATACATTTGTTGACAAAGGACAATAAAGTGCTTTAATTCCAGATTTCTAAATTGGTAAACTAGTGTATCTGGCATTCATGAACTCTTTCCACATGCTAAATTAGATATCATGTATACCCCCAATTTATCCCAGGAGAGGTACTTTAAGTAATGGTATGTAACTTTTTTACCTTTATCCCACTCAGAATTTCATTCATGATTTTGAGGCGCTTGTCTTTGAACTTCATGTTTTGCATCTGAAAGAGATAGAAGAGATAAAGCATGGATGGAAATGATTGAATAGCAGCTCATAGTGCTAAAATATATCCTGCAGTTACATAAGAACCTGTGTCAGTCCAGACAGCAGAACAAAATAAGGCTATATCAGTTGTTAAAGAGACCTGCAATAAGGAAGTACCTGGAAATCTCGGGACTTAGTAGCCAAGAGCCCATTAATGGGGACCATGAGCACCATGACACCCAAACCAGCCAGAACAGATGGCCCTAATTCATTCCACAGGAACACAATAGACAGAACAATCTGGACTGGACAGGACCACAGCAAATGGATAAAATTGGTGACATCATTAAAACGCTGGGCATCAGCAGACATCAGATTGACCGTTTCTCCAACTGTGGACTGCTGGCGAGCATCGTTTGACATAACCAGGGCCTGTAAAAGAGGGAACATTTCAAAAGAAGAAGCACATGTTGTATTATGTTTATTAATGCTTATAAACTGAATAGCTAAACTATGCAAGAATACAGAAAACATAATGCTTGTTAAAACACTGTTAAAGGTCCTATTATGAAATAGTTTTTATATTGTCCCTTAATACTGTATCTGAAGTCTCTTTCTGGAATTCAGCTGTGGTGCAAAATTACAGCCATTTTTAGCAAGTCACACATCAAGATATCTTCAGGACGCGTCATTTCGGTGTGTGTCGCTTTAAATGCTAATGAGGAGGAGAACGGGCAGTAAAGTGACGTCATCAAACCAACAACTCACCCAATCATCAAAGCCCTCTTTATACACATAGACCATAAACAGGCTAGCGGAACTCATATTAAGTTTAAATAACCTCACAAAGTGAAAATTCATAATAGGCGATCTTCAAATGATCAAATGACCAAAAGACCAAAAAGGGTACCTTCTTATAAACAGCAGCCATGATGGCTATGCGAACTTTCACGCCCAGGACAAAGCACAGCTGGAAGTACTGCTGGAGAAATATAGACTGCAAGAATGCTACCAGCATCAGCAGCACTGCATACATGTAGCCCTTCCATAAGAAAATGGTAGAGTCCTGTGTGAAGGAGATCATGAGCCTGGCCAAAGAAAAACATGCAGTCTGTAAATGACAAATGCCTTTAAGTAAACACTTGCATGTTCCTACAGAATGACTAACTTGCATGCATAACTAACTTGAGGGGAGGGAGGTTCACTTAAATTAAGTCATGTACACACAAATCAAGCTAAATAAATGATCTTCTTAAGATTTCATTGCACATTAGTGTCATTTCTCAGTAGGATATTACTGTCATGCCCAATGTTAAGGAACTGCTGTTAAGTGAAAGTGAAGCGATTGTGCACAGCAAGCACATGATGCACACAGTGAAATGCATTCTCTGCTTTTAGTATGTGGGGACAATGCTTTGTTCAGTGGCACCTCACTGGCACCTTGGCGGTTCTGGATTCGAACCGGCAACCTGCCAATTACAGGTCCACTTCCTTAGCCGCTGGGCCACCACTGGCCCTCTGTTAACGTCTTGGTGCATAATACCATTAATAATATAATATAATACCATTCAGAAACTTGTGAATGACTAATTCAATGACAGCCATCATTCTTCATTAAAGGGTTTCAAGAAGCTGCTCCAATGTTCGCATGTAATAACTGAGACTCCAAGTGTTATTAGACCTCATTTGTACTCATGTGTCAGTCGTTAACAAGTCTATTACTAGTTATGCTCAACACCTAGAGCCTTGAAAATATAGCCTGTGAAGTTTACACAGACAATTGACACAGGAATTATCCAGTAACCAATGCAGCTCAATCATTTACCCGCAGATGGTAAACAGGCCACTCATAAAAACTCGACTCACTTAAGAAGCTGAGGACTGATGAAGGACAGCACATCCTGAAGAAGCTTTAGGAACGCCGACTCTATCAGGATCCATTTGCAAGATTTTAATATGGTAGGTATAAGCCATGACTTGGGATATTCAGTTTTGTCTTTCTTTTCCTTTTCCTTTTTCTTCTTCTTTTTCTTCTCACCAGTTTCCTCCTGATATTCCAAAGGGAAATAAAACAATGTTTCTCCGTACCTGGAAAAGCCTACGACTGCAAAAGATTTTCTGATGCATAATTTTACACTCATATTATAATTATAATTCTGATGAGAATTCACACATCATGGGCATTCTTTTGAACTGTCAAATTAATGGTCTGTTCAGAATTGAAGCCAAATTACCATCACTAGCACATCATGGCTAACACCCTTTGACAGTCCATTCAGGTGTGGATCGGACTTTTGTTTTGCTTTCTTCCTGCTCTGCTTCATCTGCAGCCTGCGTCGAGCCTTCCCCAGCTCTGTGTTCATTATGCTCTCAAATTTCTGACAAATGTGGCGAGTGGAGTCCTCTTCATTCAACTCCCACATGTCGTCTTGCACCAGGGGTCTTTTATATCCATGGAAAACCATGCTGGGCGAAAACAAAAGGTGGCAAATGAGCATCAATTCGCTTGTCCAAATACAAAAGCTCTATGACTATTATTTCTCAAAAGTAATTCCTCAGTGCATAAAAATTATAACTTTAATGAATGAATCATACAAATACAAGATCTACTGTAAAAACTCGTCATTTATTCAATACTTTTATATGAGTTATAACAATAATAAATTAGTATTGGTGTCCCTTAACCAGAAGGGTTCTTTCCTGTCCTGAGTGCTGTATCATCCTTAGCGTATTTGTTGTATGACCAACACAGAATGTAATGTTTTCCACTTGCACCTGCATTCCATAGACTGTGGTATTATTACTGTGTTCCAGTCTAGAGTTTGGTGTTGACCGAGTGTGTTCCTCATTTCCAGATTGTGTTCGCCTGTGTTGCTCTGTATAGATTTACCCTGTTAATTATTGTTGTTAGCCTAATTGCCCTTATGTCTGGTCTCTGCCTTTTACCCTGGCCTGTATGCTATGTGTCCTGTCAAGGGATAAATCCCCTGCCTGTGTAAGTCATGCAATTGAATACTCTGTTGCCTGCCAGCAGGGATCCATGACAATATTACAATGAATACAATTCAACCTGTCAGTGAAATAAAATAATTTAGAAAAAGAATACCTGTTGAACCAGTTAAAAGTGATTCTACTTAGAAAAGACGCTCCAATTTCAGGATTCTGGAAAATTATAAATATGGTTAGTAACTGATTGATAATTCTACAAAGAAAGAAAATGATATTTAAATTATATTAAAGGCATCATGTCAAATTTCCTCTAATTTTACCTTCTTCACCCTCTCTTTCACATCAAGAGGTACATCTGCAAAGGCAGACAGAATGAGTCCAATAACCTGCAGCCCAAAAGCTATGTAGAACAAGCAGAAACGTGGAAGATCTGGAATTTCTTCCTGTGTATAAGCAAAATGTAATTCTTTATCAATTCAGACATTTTCTGGCAATTTATTTGCATGCCAAGCAAACAATTACTCAAAAAAATATCTAAAATGTAAGATAAACTATACTGTTTGGAGGAAACCCAAAACTGAAAGTAAGACCATGATATAATTAATAGCTGTATTTTGGCAGTAAAAGTAACCTGACAAATAAGCCTTTATTAAACCTTATCAGCTCTGAGAGCAATAACTGGTCATTATTACCAGACGCAAGGCCTCCCGCAGAAGAGTCTGGAAAGGAAAGACTCCACAAAGCACCAGTAGGAGCCAGAACATGAAGAGACTTCCAGAGTCGAATGTCTTTTCTTTACGTCTCACACTCTCCTGGCACAGCATCACAAGGAGCTGGGAACAGAAAACAAGACCTTTAACCCTTGACCTCAATGTGACGGAGACTGTGGAGTTGCAATTTAAAACCATCAGGTAAATGCCTTGGGGCAGAGTGAGGGTCACTCTGAGTGAATTTGATGCCATCAAGGCTAACTTACCCATGAGACTGCAAACAGCACAGGATTGGTATATAAGACTGGTGGGTTTTTAAAGCTGGTGGCACTCTGAGGTCCGTAATCTTCTCCAAGGGTTAAGGCGAGGCCAGCTATTGATGTAAGGAAGAGAAGGCCCACAACAATCTAAAGAGACAATAAAGAGCAGGTACAACCTTCAAACACATTGTCAAGCCAATTTAAAACATCTCAAACACATGCGGGCCAATTTAATGGAAACTATTGGATATACACTCCCTTTCATTTAGAAATGTCCTTTTTTTCCATGGAAAAGAAAATCACAATAGTAATTGACAAAGTTTAAGATAATGCACTAGGTACTGTACTAATGTGAAGAAGGCTTGTTTTATTGCTTCTTGCACCTATACTAGTATAATTGAAAAGGGTTTGCTAATAATCAATAAAGCTTTTAAAGTGAAACGCTTGTGTTAACGAACACAACATTCCACAGGAACCTATAATGGGACTCTCTACATGTATGCCGAGATCGTTAAAAGCTATTTCCAGTTTTCACCAATTGCACAAAGTTTACATACTTTCAAGTATACTCTTAAAGGCTGATATAGCCCAATTTACCACTCATTCATCAATGGTAGGTTTCTACTGATGAGGTATTAGATGTGGAGTCATTCTCATGTACCAGAAGGGGTTCTGGGCTGCTAGATGATGTTTTGGCAAAAGCGATGGTCAATGATGGTAATTAAAAAAAAAAATCCTACCCTTCTACCATCAAGCTACCATGGGATAAGAAAGTGACTACTGATAAAGTGACTGAATAGTAATAAAACACACGCAGAATTGTGAACCTATATGGTTTGGTGAGCTCTCACTGTAACAGATTTTAAATGAGCTTGATGGACACTGGCTCCACGTGTTACCTGTTTGCACATATACAGTTTTGAGATCTTTCGTCTCTGTGCTTTCTTCCTGAAGAGCATGGCCAGATGCCAAGGAGCACATAGCCACAGGAATCCCAGAGGTAGCCACACCAGCACCGTCTGCTCCACACACAGAGGCAGGTCTGGGTCTGGTCTCTCCACGTACGAGTCATTCTGAGATGCACACAAACAGGGCCGCCGTTTCAGAACAAGTGTTCCAGACAGACTGAGCCCCCGAGCCTGAGCCCTGCGGAGCCTTTAATTACAATATTAATCTTACATGATTCAGAGGTGATTAAAAAAGGAAAATGATGGAAACATACCTGGAGTGCTGTGCACTTAAATGAGCACAGGAATGACTAAAATGGTCCAAAAAATAATTCGCTTAGCTTCATTTTAAAATTGTACTATAAATAACGTACCAGAGGGGACATGATGATACTAGTCGTTTCTTTAGTGAATAAATAGCAGGAACTACTTTTAATCAGTTAAGCCAGTTAAATTTAAATTACATGCAGTTTCTGTCATTTTCTGTGCAATATATGTTGATGTTGAACATTTGTCCTTTAATAATTGTACGGCAATTGTACCTCCAATGTCAAGCAAAGTGCATTCATAAAGATAGATGCAAACCAAAACCCGATGTATAACTATAAAATGTGATGTTACAGTTCACATAATAATCCATAACACACCAAAGCAAAGGTGAAAGCACAGCCATGTGGTACCAACATTCATGCTGGACTTCAGAACAAAGGTAGTGGAAGGTATCAAGTCAAATTTCAAATAAAGTAAAAAGGAATAATCAAACATGGGGATTTAATAAAACTAAGTGAACGCAACACAATGGTTTTTAGAGCATTAATTCATAAACAATTTTTGAAGTTGACATTTTGCAAATGAAACTGAAGTAATAAACTTAGGAGTCTTTTGAAAAAGCACATAATGTAGTATTCTTGATTTGTGTGTATTTTTACCTGTTCATTATACAGTGCATAATTTAGCAGCTAATCATTAAGCTTAATTTTTATTAATAAATTTGAACAGGCTTTAATCTACACTACAAAGCACCCCAATTTTGTGAGCTCTGCCTCGGGGGAGCAGAGAAATAAGCCTGATATTGAAGAATGCTATAAGAGGAAGTGAAAGTCAGATGAAACGTATGTTCAATTCAGGGGCTGAATCTTTGTGTACAAATGTATGATCCAGAGTCGCATGACCTTTTCAATTTGTGTTTTCATTTTAAATTTTTTTTCAGTATGTTAATAATGGTCTACCTCGGCTGGATGCTTTTTTTTTCTCTTTTTAAAACTCTTTCTCAGCATCAAAGTACAATAGCAGGCCGTTTGCAGCTATAACAGCTTCCGTCCTTCATGGAAAGCTTTTCCACAAGATTTCGGAGTATTTCTGTGTCATTCTGCCCACTCATTCTGTAGAGCCTTGATGAGGTCGGGCACTGATGTTGGGCAAAAAGTCCTGCGTCTGCTGCATGGATACCAATCTGACAAAACATCCTTCACCGTCCTGCATCGCACCACACTTGAGGTAGGTCTGTATTTAACAACAAAGATGTGCAGGCTAATTTGTCTTAAATTGTATCTTGTAGGACTAAGGGCATTACTTTTTACCATGTCAATACAGGGAGCGACCCCTTAGTATATTGTGGCGAGGTTGATTTTACACTATGGCCAGTTGAGTTACCTTTTCGTATGTACTATATACTGAAATAGGATTATGTGTGGCATTGTCTACATGAGTCATAAGAATTCAACATTTTTTGCCTGTTTGGGCTAAGAAAAATAACCACAATTTTACCACTGCTGCTTTCTTAAGAAAGCAGGAAAAGTGCACTTTCTGTAATTACAAAAAAAAAAGGAAAGAAGGACAAAGCAAGAGCAAGAGTAAGAACTGTGGGCCCTTCAAATGCTACTAATAGAAACTGAATCATTTAACATTTAGCAGAATAATTAGGTCTTCAGTTTGAACAAAAACATCTCACGAATTAAATGCGCAGAGTGGGTAAATAAGGCCAGCAAAAGCTGCTATTATTTTCCACTACCGGTACACCATAATGCCCAAGTACACTTCTGTCAGGAGAGAAAAAATACGTTTATAAAGCACTGATGGCCGAAGGAATAAAAAAAAAAAAAAAAACGGACACATGGACATACAGCCAACATTCATCAACGTGCATCTCCTAGGTAATATAACAGATAAAAAGTAATAAGAATGGTTTCGTGAAAGCATTAATAGTTACATGGGTGCCATATACACTCATATGTAGGAAAACAACAGAAATATTTTATATCATGTGCTATTTAAACTAAAAATGGGGTTTCCTGAATTATTTTAAAAATACACAGGCGCTTGACAAAAATTGTGTTTTCATCTCTGTATTATTTTAATCAACTCACCCAGAACGTTGAGCCACAGAACTCGTCCAGCGTGGCCGACATGTTCCCTCGAGTTCACCTTCAAAGAGGAGAGACGGTGTCCAATGTTCGTAATCCTCAGCTAGCAGTAAACAAACGCGGTCCGTGTGGAGTTCAAGGCAGGCTGTGATTCAGCAACTTCCCAAGCCATAAACGCTCGGTAGAAGGAGAACTTTTCGGCCTTTTTTTCTTGTTTCTGTCGGGTCTCTGTTAATGCTTAACCCCTCATCTGTTTTAACAGTTTTTTACTTGAAACGTCTGTCTTTTCGCAAAACCATGTAACAAATGTTGCCAGGAGGCAACCACGTAATTCCATGCAAATTCTAACCTACTTTTGGCCCAGCAGTCTGATGAAGAGCTCGTCTTTGTCCTGGTCATGAGGGGGGAACAGACGTCCAAGCTCGTTCTGTGCCCCACTCAGTTCTGACTTCCCATCTGTTGCTCCTCACTTTTTATAACACGGCAGTTGAAAGTCCAAGCGGCGATGAATACAACCAAAGCGGAAAAGAAACAGTCCCCGGCCAAATCCGAGAGTTCCCACTCCCTTCCTGTGGCTGTGGGGAGAATGGGGGATAGGGGGTGCGGTGGCAGGGGACTGACTAATTATGCAACAATATGCAAACAATAACACCCTCAAAACTGCTTTCTACACCGCGGAGGAACATCCTTTTTGAACCCCTGATATTTTTTGGGATTCCTTGAGGTCATGTTCAAAAATCATCAATAGAGAGAGAGAGAGAGAGAGAGAGAGAGAGAGAGGGGAAGGGAGAGAGAAACATGACTTTTTCCCCACTGGGTCCACAACTATGTTGTGAGGTCGGCAGTGTCAGCTTCCACAAACCCAAATTTCCGTTCTCAATATGTTCTGTTGCTGTGTATTTATTATAATAAACAATAACAGGATATAAATTGACTGTGTGTGTGTGTGTGTGTGCGCACCCTGCGGTGGGTGACTCCCACCCTGCGTCCCGTGTCCCGGTATCAGCTCCGGCAGCTGTGACCCTGAGTAACAGGACTAATCTGTTAAGGACGGGGAGTGAGTGAGGGAGGATCAATCAATCAACCAATTATCAAATCAGCAGGAATAATATTTCATTACATATAATGACAGGACCTTCAAAGGGCCGTGCTAATTAGGATAAAAGCAGTGGTGTTGTTATGAAGATTTATGAAGAAATTATCTAATCAGATGCTGCTAATGGAGTTCAAACAACCCTCAGTGTTCAGAAGGATAACGCAGAGACAATGATTTTGCTAGAAAATATTTTACTGTAGGTTGTGTATCTTGTACAAAAATACATTGCATCACAGCAGATGAAAGCAGGTGATGTCCTGAAATTTCTCCCATTAGATAACCTTCTGCCTACTCGCAGTGTTTGAGGTTAATGATTAAATCGTCCTCGATAAATGCACATGGTCTACAGTGACTCAGTACGCAGGATTCAAGGCCGCGGAGGCGCGCGATGAGGCTCCGAGGTGTCCTCGTGCGCCACCGTACAGTTCCTTTTTCAGTTTTAAATCGCCTCCTGGTAAACCAAGCAAAGCTTAAACACATCATAATAAAAATCTTTTACAGGATGCTGACTCCAGATATGACAGGTCTTTACGACCAGAGGGCCCGGCTGACAGACGTGTGCCATACCGGGAGGGAGTGGTTACCGCAGCGTGTGTGTGCAGAGGTAATTAATGTAATCGGCCGGCTCTTCCCACCTACACACACCAGTTCAAGGGTCTGTAGCCCGATAGGAAGCCACGTGTTAATATCAGAACAAAGCCATCCAAATGGAACAGACACCCCGGAGCAAGTGGCACTTTCAGCGCACAGCAGAGGTTGCGACGCGGCGTTGACCTTTGACCACACGCGTGCTGCGTAACTGTGACTCAGCAACTGGACAGGTCTCCGATGTCACTGAAGCAGAAGAGGGCCTGAGAACCTGGCAGTGGTAATAACGTCGGCAGAATCGCACACTGCTAACGGTGAGCAGCCCGTGATTATTAAGCCCCAAAATCCATGCAAAAATCGGTCACGTTAATTTACAATGGCGCAGGTCATTTAAATAAAATAAACATTTCAGTGAAAACTACAGAGTGATAATCACCTTGGAGAATAGACGGCTCGCCTGTAAACATGGTGATTACATTTTTCATCCCGACCTGCATTACTATGGCTCATTCAAGTTTCAGAGCAGTGACATTTTCCTCCTTTACCATCACTGCACCCAGAGGGGCCCGAGGGACCGGCCCTCAGCACTCTACACAATGTTCTTAGCAATGGCGTTGAGGGTCCGCACTTTGGTCACGTCAGCCACCTTCTGGGAATACTCCGAGGCAGAGAGAGAAGCGCCCATGTTGACGCTGGAGTTCCTGTTTAAGGAAGAGTGTTTAAAAATCACAGATACCAACGTACACCCGGTGCTGCTCAACTTTAATGTTCAAACACACTGATAGTGTTCAAGAAAAGCTCAAATAAAAACTGCTTAAATGTTCACCATTTCACAGTAATGCTGGAACATCAAACTACAAATGGTACAAAGCGTCGCAGGCATTTTAAGGGGCGTAGTGAGAGTGCAAAAATATCACAGCAGAACTTCTTCAGCTATTCAAGTCACAGAACAGTGGGACACCTGGTCACCCTGTTAAGTTGTTCTTTATTCCACATCCGGCTCACTGAGATAATGCCCGACATTTTCACTGTCTTTTTTTCCCCCACAGCACTTTGTCCTGCCGTCAAATGAACTGCCTAAAAAAAATCTCAAGCTGTGCTGCCAACCAGTAGCTGAGCAGCAGAGCAAAAGCAGTGACGGCCTCTGTGATGACGTCAAACACTATGCACAAAACTTTTTTTTTAAAAGGGAAAGGCACTGGCTAAAGTCAGCTAATTAAGCCTATGAGCACTCAACGGAGCAGTCTGTTCAGACAGCATCTGTGCACGCCACTTTAATCAGGTTGGTGTGACAAATGGGTGGAAAATTCATGTATTGTGTCTATTTCATGTTTCATAGTTGATCTTGTAAGTTGTGTAAGAAACTTGTCGTAATTGTGTCTGTTAATTATTCAAGTTTGACTGATGGGAGATACGTGAGAGTAATCAACAGAAGACAAAGCTACTGGAGTGAAGTGGGGCGTGGCAATGTTGTAGTTGCACCATACAAGATTTGTGTGCATCAGATCTACTAATAACAGGTACCAACACTCCCATTCAACAGAGCAACAGGACCTCACTTCCGACCTGGAACCTAAAACATCAGACATAGTAGTTGTCTGTTGAGTCTTATATGCTCATTATCGGTGAACTCAGGATGTAAAATTCTTCTTGTAAAACCTTCAGACTCAGCCATCTTTTGTAACTGTCGAGTTAAAATGTAAAGGTGACCGAGCACGGGACTGGAGTTGTGAAAATGTTATTCACCTGAACTTCATGGCTGAGTCCTTGGTGGAGCGGGCAGAGCAATGGAACTCCTGCACACTAGACCCTTCCAGAATCCGCTGCAAGTTCCGCTCACTGATGCCACCTCCTGTAGCAGAAAAAGAAATCCCATTAAGGTTTCCATGGCAATTATATATTTAAATAACATCCGTTCCAGAATAATGCGCAGCACGTGAGTGAAATGAACCATACTCACCGGGCATAATGACGATTCTTCCTTTGGCCTGGTAATGCAAAACACATGGACATGTAACCCTGAATGTGACTTTACAAAACAATGTTTTGATGAATGTGTTTGTCATTTTATTTTTTATGTTAAATCTCAGAATAGAAATGGCTCAATTTATGTTTCGTCGACAGTATGAGCTTTCTATGGGTCAGTTGAATTAACGTATGAGTTCAAATGAACTAGATATACATTCATTATTTTGTGATTTTGTTGGAATTGGACGAGCGTCTGAACCCAGCAGATGGCTCTCACCTGCTCCACCAGACGTTTGATGAGAGGAAGACCCTCCAGAGCAGATGAGTCCAGGCCACTGGTCAATACCCTTTCAAAGCCAAGAGAGATCAGCATCTCCAAGGCAACAGCAGGATCGTGGACCATATCAAATGCTGTGATTGGGTGGAGGGAAAAAAATGTACATCAGGAATGAATCCAGTTGGCTTGATCAAAATAGGAATGATCAAAATGATTACAACTATGGGTTCCCTCAGTGGTGATAAACAAATGACCAAGCAAGATTTAAAATTGCACTGTGCACAATAAACTGTGTATGAAGTTCTGCTGCCACCAGTCATGGTTGAGGACAATGCATGACTTTACTTCATAAAAAAAGTTCCAGAAAAGCAGCTTCATTTACAGTGTGACACACATTGCTCAATTTCCTTCGTTTGTATGAAAATGAACTCCATCCAGGACTCTAAACTTCATCTTATTTCTTCCTTCCAAAAAGCCTGTATGTTTATGAAATGCCAAAACTAGGATGATGGTTCAGTACTGTGTATTCACACACCTGTTACGTCCCTAGTAGTAGTGCTTTGTATTATTTGTCATGAGTATGTATGTGAGGCTTTCTGAAGCCTCCTCCCGGCAGACAGCAGCCTAGTGCTCGAAGAAGAGGAGAGAGTGGAGACTGTTGCTGTTGTGGAGATATAGAGAAGCTTCTGTTAGAACTTTTGTTCAGTCGTGTGTCAGCTGTGGCTCGTTCCTCTCCCACCTTGTGTGGTGTGTGTGTGTGTGTTTTCCTCCTGTCGGTGTGGCTTTTGCTGTACTTAGCAACATATGGGATTGGTTGTTGACTGACCTTCCTACGCTGCAAGTAAACGTACTATTATTGCATTTGGGTTTGTTTTGTGTGAATCCATCCACCTATTCCCTTTCATTTGTTGTCCACATTCTCAACCCCTAGAAAGGAACGTGACACACCATAATCTAAAAATGTCCTTAATGATACAAAGAGGTGTCCAAATCAAATAAAGCAAAACGACTAATTAAGCTTTTGCAATTATGCACAATTAAGTAAATAGACATGCTGTGTAGTAAAATTAGCAATTCAAATCCAAATCACAGACTCTACACAAAATATGAAACGCAACGTATTCCTGTCAAGTGTTCAAACTATTCATTTGTAAATTTAAAATGCGACTGGATGAACTTGGCTTCTCATTACCTCTATGAAATGTGACAGGCAGGGGCCGGCAAGCAGCTGTTAGAGAAAGAATAAAATATATATAGAATTATATATATTTTCTATTTTTAAGTAAGTCTTACAACCATCAGTACTGATGTTTGAGAACTTTACCCAGCAGCTCCATGCAGAGCTCAGCATCCACCCTTCCATCCTCCGTCAGGGCCCCCAGCACCAGCCCGTCTGCCCCGTGGGCCTTCATCAGCTCAATATCCTTCCTCATCACCTCCACCTCACGATCAGTGTACAGGAAATCTCCACCCCGGGGCCGGATCATCACATATACAGGGATGCGGACGTACTGCTTCACCACCTGCAACAGCCCTAGAATAGACATCAAAATATGAATAGTTTTCTGGAGAGACTATATATGTAGTAAAAAAAAAAAAAAAAGAATGCTTTCAAAATCAAATAGCACTACTAGCACTACTACCCTTCGCCCTCAAACCGCCATCCTTTCTTATGGGTAAACTTGCTTTTTTCCATTTAAAATTGAAGGGGTTTTCAGCGCCATCAGCTGTGACCCAGATACACCAATCTGCTGTTCAGAGATCTGGCCAGAGGTGGTGTTCATGGAAGAGCCGCAGCCAGAAAGCAAACATGGAAACAAAGCAAAGCGACTCAGCTATGTACGAAAACAGGAAAAACGGCAGCGCGTGCTCTGGACTGAGGAGTCCAAATTTGAATTGTTTGGCCAAACTTCTGCAAAGCGAAGGACGGTGAAGGTTCCTTGCAAGTTTTGGGATGCATTTCTGCAAATGGTGTTGGAGATCTGGTCAGGATTAATGCTAAATGGGGCAGTGGTGGCCTAGTGGTTAAGGAAGTGGCCACTGAGGTGCCACTGAGCAAAGCACCATCCTCACACACTGCTCCCCGGGCGCCTGTCATGGCTGCCCACTGCTCACTCAGGGTGATGGGTTAAATGCAGAGGACAAATTTCACTGTGTGCATCGTGTGCTGTGCTGCTGTGTATCAAATGTGACAATCACTCCACTTAAAATAAAAAATACAAGCCAATACTTATCCATGATGCGATACCATGAGTAGGCTTGCAAACACTTTCTTGCAGGAAAATCCCACGGTGCCACAGAACATGCACATTTTTTAAGATTTTACAAACACATTTAATTTTAATACGAGTTAATATTTTGAATCTTACTTGGAATCGAAATCGTATTGGATCCTATCGGATCGAAAAGGAAATCAGTGGTATAGCACATCGCCTGATACCCCTGAAACAGTCTATAACCCATATCAACGTTTGCATGTGTTCGGCAATGCTTACAGTAGTCTATTATTGGCCGACAAAGCTGTAATTGGAATACGGGACAGGAGCTGGCGAATCTAAGCACCCATATTTCGGGACGTCTTGGGCAATATGGGACGGTTGGCAACCCGAACCATGAGGCAGGCGTATGACTGTCTACACCCCAACAGCCATATTCATTAAAAAATGTGTGCAATCGTACCTAGAAGAATTGATGTTTTGAAGGCAAAGTATTTTGATTTCTGCTTTTTGTGAATTAATGCTTTTGAAGATTTTACATATACACACACACACATATATATATATATAAATAAAAAGAAACTTCACATGGAAAGTTCATTTTTTAGTATGTTTCATGGACATACAGTACAGGCCAAAAGTTTGGACACACCTTCTCATTCAATGTGTTTTCTTTATTTTCATGACCATTTACGTTGGTAGATTCTCACTGAAGGCATCAAAACTATAAATGAACACATGTGTAGTTATGTACTTAACAAAAAGTGGAGACCTGACCTCCACAGTCACCGGACCTGAACCCAATCCAGATGGTTTGGGGAGCTGGACCGCAGAGTGAAGGCAAAGGGGCCAACAAGTGCTAAACACCTCTGGGAACTCCTTCAAGACTGTTGGAAAACCATTTCAGGTGACGACCTCTTGAAGCTCATCGAGAGAATGCCAAGAGTGTGCAAAGCAGTAATCAGAGCAAATAAACTAGAATATAAAACATGTTTTCAGTTATTTCACCTTTTTTTGGTAAGTACATAACTCCACATGTGTTCATTCATAGTTGTGATGCCTTCAGTGAGAATCTACCAACGTGAATGGTCATGAAAATAAAGAAAACACATTGAAGGAGAAGGTGTGTCCAAACTATTGGCCTGTACTGTATATTTTAGAAACTTCACATGGAAAGTTCATTTTTTTTGTATGTTTGATGGACATATGTTCGAAATGACAACCAGAACCTCAACTCACCGACGCTCGGCGTAATTCCTCCCTCGAGCAGGCTGGAGCACAGCTCGATGCGACCTGCGCCTGGGTTCCACACCACGCAACAAAAATCAAGTCAGCGCCGCTTCTGCCGCCGCCACGCGTGTCGCATGTGGATGTGTGGTGACGTGCATTATACCCCCTCTATCCGCGGCGATGGCCGACTCGACCGAATCCACGCACACTTCCATCAAGAAGCCTTCCGACATCCTGGCGGGAGCAGCAGCAAGTTGTAAAACGCGCGGACTCTGATGGCAGAGGGAACGGAGTCATGCTGCTGCAACCGGGACTATTCTGTTCTTATCGAGGCTCGAGTCCCCATTTCTACAGAAAAAGAGCCTCGTTCGACATGAACATGTTACTACACGAGTTTACACCAGCAGCGCGACTGTATTTACCTGTCAGTTTCGGACAACAAGCCTGAGCACCACGCGACCTTTGACCCCACAGATGCTTGCACTTGATTGGCTGTCAAACAGAAGGGCGTTTTTGAAGGGGGGGGGGGCTTAATGTTTTTATCCCAAATAATTTTTATATAAAAAAAAAAACAAATCTACGTTTCACGATAATATAAAAAATGTAAATAAAAATGGCTATAAAACCATTTATAGGTCATACGTGAACTTAAATAACGTGAAAAAACGCCGCGAGATTCGTGCTTATATATTAAACGTTTGATATATTTTACGTTTCTGAATTACAGCCCAGTACACTGAAAAATGTTGTCATTTTACACAACTATTAAAACTCCTGAAAAAAATGGAAATTCCTCAAATGTTTATATATTGCCTTGCATAAACCGTGACGTCATAGGTGAAGGGTGAGCGCTTGGAGAAGGAAACATGGCGGCGCCTTGTCATGTCGCCTGAGCGAGAGGTCGCATGGTTTTAAACCCCAGAGAAACAGAGGCGCGTAAAAGCCAGCGGGCATGCTGCTTCCGTCCTTGACACGCGTCGCGTCCTGCGGCTGCGGGAGGAGCGTCGGGGGAGCTTTGCGACTCAGACGAGTAAGAAGCGGCTTCTCTTTCACCACACGCAGCATGAAACGTGCACGTTTTTACACACGGCCTGCCTCAAATTACAATGAATGAAAAAAAGCAATTTATCCAGCGTTTAACAGACTGACTGACTGACTGATTAACAGATCCAACAATATTCAGATTCTAAGATGAAAACGAAGAGCTCAAATGCGACTGTTTTTATATAGCAGACAGGTCTATTTGTTCCCTGTCACGTGATACGACGTGATACGACCCAGCGTTTATCAGACGCCCTCATCCAGAGCGATTTATGATCAGTAGTGACAGGGACAGTCCCCCTGGAGACACTCAAGGACGAAATGGTAGTAAGTGGGATTTGAACCTGTGACTTTGTGGGGGCGGTGGTGGCCTAGTGTTTAAGGAAGCTGCCCCGTAATCTGAAAGTTGCCGGTTCAATTCCTGATCTGCCAAGGTGCCACTGAGCAATCACCGTCTCCACACACTGCTCCCCGGGTGCCTGTCATGGCTGCCCACTGCTCACCAAGGGTGATGGTTAAAAGCAGAGGACACATTTTTGTGTCGCCGTGTGCTGTGCTGCAGGGTATCACAATGACATTCACTTCACCTTCACTTTCTGGTTCATAGGCGTGTGTGTTTCCCACTAGGCTACTTCCACTCCAGCATCACTCATCATCTCTCTTGTTTGTTGCTGTGAACTGCAGGCTGCTGTACGGCTGTGGGTGCCCACATGTGGACGGGGTACGGGTGCCGTGGCCGTAGAAGTCGGAGGTGCCGGGGCCGCAGCTGCGACCGTCCCCAATGCAGCGAGCAACCGCGCGGTGGGACGCTGGCTGGTGGGCTGCAGTGGGCTTGTACTGGGCGCGGTGGTTTTAGGAGGAGTCACAAGGTGATTCTGCACCTTCTTGAAAGAGATTGTACTGTAAGTTACAGGCCAGACGTTTGTGACCAGAATAAATTGATGATTCTATGAAACCTGAAAAATACTTGAAATGCTAAAGACAAACGTAAGTGACTGTTTGTGTAAGAGCTTGTGCTCATTCAGTGAATGTCACAGTTTGTGTACGAGTTTTGTCGAAGCAAGCAGCCCTTTCACTTATAACAACAACACAGATTCACTGCAGCCTTTTCAGTCTTTTTTTATTTTTTTTTATTGTACCCCCCTGCCCGCTCCCAGCACATTTTCAAGCATGCAGAGTGGAGGTCTTTCTGCATAAATATGCTAGTACAGACTGTTTTCTTTTGAGAACGTTTTTAATATCATTCCTTGCCTGTAATGTTTACATAATGAATGAATAAATACGTTTATTTTATAATAATATTAACAGGCTGATCGGTTTTAAATAAAATTGATTCATTCAGGAAGA
This sequence comes from Denticeps clupeoides, assembly GCF_900700375.1. Taxonomy (NCBI): domain Eukaryota; kingdom Metazoa; phylum Chordata; class Actinopteri; order Clupeiformes; family Denticipitidae; genus Denticeps; species Denticeps clupeoides. The sequence goes on from NC_041714.1 coordinate 7,554,624, forward strand.
GTGATCTCCTGGTGAACAGCTAAACATCTTTCTTCGGTCTTCCTCACACTGCAGACTGACTGAATCCGGACTCTCGATGGTGGACTGGCATTTGGTGAAAGAGATGAAGCCGCCACAAACACGGGCAGAGTGGGAGGCGGAGTTTTCAAAGTACCAGAAGTTTCCAGAGTTTAAAATGTGAGAATCCACCATCTCTTTTATATAAAGATCTGTTCTAAAAATCGCAATTCTTGCGATTACAAACTTTCTTTTATAAAGTTATGTCATTATTTGCCGACATTGTGTTGTGTTATTTATTTGTTTATTAACAGAATGAACCGTGACATGACACTCACTGAGTTTAAGTTCATCTTCTACATGGAGTGGGGCCACCGTATGTGGGGCAGGTTAGTGGGTTTGGCATACATCCTCCCCACAATCTACTTCTGGAGGAAGGGCTATTTTAACCGCTCCATGAAGGGCCGTGTGCTGGGACTCTGTGGGTTCGTCTTTTTCCAGGTAATGAAAACAGTCCTTTACCGTTTCCATTTATTTAGGCCGCTTCGTGTGAAATGGTGTGTTTGGTTGGTTGTCGCCAGGGCCTCCTGGGATGGTACATGGTGAAGAGTGGTCTGGAGGAGAAGCCGGAGTCTCACGACGTTCCCCGCGTGAGTCAGTACCGTCTTGCGTCTCACCTGGGCTCCGCCCTGCTTCTCTACTGCGCCAGTCTGTGGACTGGACTCACACTGATGCTCCCCCCAAACACGGTAAGATGCGGTTCTCTCAGGAGGGGGGTGTCTTATTATAAGGCCAGTGTCTTTGAAATGCTTTGGAGGGAAAAGTGTTGCAGAATTTAAAACCAGGCGTACCCTTTGTCCTGCAGTTAAACGAGACGCGGCGTCTTGTACAGCTTCGGCGATTTGCAAAAGGAACGGGCGGCCTGGTCTTCCTCACTGCTTTGTCAGGTATCTATTTTATTGCTTTGATTCATTAAATGAATCAGTTGACCCAGTAGTTTGGTAATAAGTAGCATATAGAGTGGAGGAGATGCCTCCCCACCCAGCCCTTTTTTTTTGTTTCATTTAATTTAATATTAGCCTTAATGATGTTTTAACCATCTCGGATATCACACATTCTGTGTGAATTTAAATGTACGCCCTCGCACGTGTGCTAATTTAAGGACCACGCCAACCACTAAATCCAACTTGCTGTTTATCAGCTCATTTCTTCATTCATTCAGTTTGTATTAATATACCCGAGTAAAATATATGCCACATCTGTTGTATTTATGCCTTAATTTACTAACGACACAGAATAATTATTTCATAATCACATTTTGTTAATAGTGAAATAAATCATTAGTTTTGCTGCATTGTTAATGTGACCAGGAGGCTGGGAAGTTTTGTCTTCTGGAATTGTAATGGTGCAATTCCAAAGTCCATAGTCTAGTGTCAGACTTCACATATTGACACAGCCCTAGTAAAGGTGTAATAGTACGTTACTAATTTAGCCAAGTTGCCTCAATTAGGGTGTCATTATTCAGTGCAGTTCAGCACATTGTAATGGTTTTCATCCAATGATGTTCCCCCTGTCTGGGCATAGATGAACCATTCATTAACTGGTCAGGACGTTCTTGGTTTAGAAACATAACGATCTGGAGGTCCGGGGTGTATTATGTACAGTAGTTAATTGCTAGGGAACACCAAGTTCTGTGGCTTCAATCATGATCTTTCTCCATATTTTATTCATTAAAAACATTGTTTTCCAAACAAAAAAATTTTTGGAAGCCAAAAACAATGAAAACTAGTCTTTAGAAATGGGGTTAAAATTTTGAATTATGAATTATCTTCAAAGGAGCATTTGTTGCTGGACTGGATGCTGGGCTGGTGTACAACTCATTCCCCAAGATGGGGGAGCGATGGATTCCTGATGACCTGTTGGCCTTCTCTCCAGCCCTAAAGAACGTCTTTGAGAATCCTACTACTGTTCAGTTTGACCACCGTATACTGGTAATTTGTCATGCTGGAATTGGTTGGACACTTTATGAGCTTTGTGATTATTTTAATTCCATTCTTTATAATAGGGCATAGGCTCTCTGGCTGCTATTACTGGACTTTATCTCTTCTCAAGAAGGATGCATTTACCCAAGAGAGCAAGGATTGCTATTGGATGCCTCACAGCCATGGCTTATACACAGGTACATACATGTATATGTATATTAATGACTTTATGTGTGTATAATAACATATAAACAGAGATATGTAGATTAAACATGTGATGCTAGTTTTGTGTCCATGTGGTTTAGTTTTAGGTTAAAATTTGCACAACAAACTTTCAAATAACTTTCATGGATTTTATTACGTATTTAAGAACTGTTATTATTCCATTAATAAAAGACAGCAAAAATAAAAAAAATAATGTTTTTTTTGTTTTTCTTCCCCAGGTTGCTCTAGGCATCAGTACTCTGCTGCTTTATGTGCCGACACCCTTAGCTGCCACCCATCAGTCAGGGTCTGTGGCACTGCTTACATTTGCTATCTGGGTCCTTGCAGAGCTACGGAAGGTTGCCAAGTAGAAGACCAACACCTTCTACAGACAGGACTGATCTTGTTCTATAAAGACATTAAAGGCCAGCCCTGCCTCTGGACCACTCTGCCAGTTCTATTGTCTCTTTCTGTCTACAAATGTTTTAAAAAAGGACTTTTTATATTAATTTATCAACACTTAAATTTAATAAACTCACTGGTTTCTGTTGAAGATTTTCTTTTTCAGTGAATTCTCAAAGATTATTTCCACATTAGTCCTGGGTTTGTTATTGGGTTTGTCCTTCTTTCACTTAAAATCTGTTCAGAATGTTACAATGTACGTATGAGGGATGTAATAACATGCTGACCGGAGTTCTGGAGAGCAGGAACCAGACTGAATAATGGGGCAGTGGTGGCCTAGCGGGTAAGGAAACAGGTAATCAGAACATTTAAAGCATTTATCAGACGCCCTAATCCAGAGCGATTTACAATCAGTAGTTACAGGAACAGTTCCCCCTCTGGAGACACTCAGGGTTAAGTGTCTTGCTCAGGGACACAATGGTAGTAAGTGGGATTTGAACCTGGGTCTTCTGGTTCATAGGCCGAGTGTGTTACCTGCTAGGCTACTACCACCCAGTGTATATTTGGAGGCACCACTGGGATGTTTGCGGGTACTTTACTTTGTTGCTTTATATTCTGTCCTACAATACCAAACTACCAAACTACGGCAGATCACATGTTAGAAAATATCACTCCAAAAAGGTTTTACATTTTTAATATGTAATAATGTTAAGGGAAAAAAACAACACAAGGCGTCAAAGTACGATGCCATAAGCAACTCTGTTCCTCTGTTAGATCCCCATTTTGCAAAAAATTGAGACTGAGGGGTTGATTTAAGATGTTGCTTAAAAATCATCCATAGGTTTTTGTCTGTGTATAAATCTGTTGACGGAAGGTGGGACAACATGTATGCCATTAGGGGACATCAGGAGGAAGCAGGAATCATGGATCTGTTTTGCCACCACTTATTTTGATATGGAAATGCCAACAGGATAGAAATTATTCCTCATTGAATTTAAGTCATCACTCACAGCCACTGTTATTGGTTTGCAATGATTCTTGCCGTGATATGTTGAAATTTCCCCATGTATTAATATAATTAATCTTATATATATATATATATATATATATATATATATATATATATATATATAAAAACTACGTGTAATTTTAGTTCAATATTGATGAAAGCATAGAATGTGAAAACTTCTCATTTATTGATGGGATTCATGCAGGTTTTAATAAATCCAAAATTAGTACACTATTTTTGAAAATCTGCCTAGATGAACAAGTGTTCACGTCAACCCGTCAGTGCATAGCAGTTGTGATTTTATTGTCTCTATACAAAATATACATTTAATAATAAATGTAACGCAACCAGCTGAGGCTAGTCAACTAGACACAGTTAGTACAACAGGTTACACATTTTCTTTGCTCTAGAAACAGTACATGCGAGTTCGGAGGGGTAACTACTGGCGGGCAGGAATGGAAACCTGCTACCAGCAGTCAAGGCCAGATTCTCATCCACTACAACCCAATAATGCATGTTTTAAATAAAAATACAGGAAAAAGCACAGTTCTCCTTATTCACTCCTTATTGTCCTTGAACTAAAAAGACCATGTGCCTAGGGCCATGCTAAAAGTGGGAAATACATCACTCTTTTATTATTCAAGAGTCCACCCGGGCCGGATTACTAGGTACATCTGCTAGTTGCACTGGGACAGTAAAAGGATACCTGAATGCATAAGTTAAAAAAATGAAGTATTACTCATGTTGGATTCATTTCCTAGGCATGAAATAAATTATGAATATGTCTTTTAATGGGCCACTGGAAGAGGTGGGACTTTTCATTGATCTTGCTCATTTTTAAGCATAAATCCAAACAGTGCTCTGTTCAGTTCTAAAAGCTCTGACAGTTCAGGCAGGGCCATAATTGCATTGGTACTAAAGTAATTTATTATTATTTATTAGATATTTGTTAGATTAGATTATTATTTAATAGATTTTGATGGTTGTTCTCTGTTTTGCATGGTACCATTTTCATGTTAACTTCATAATAAAATCATAACCATAATAAATGGCACCATTCTGTAGTTGAAATCCATGTACTTAAATACTTTTGATGTATTCTGAAAGGGTATAAACCAACTTCTATACTGCTTTTAAGTGAATATGTCATACATTATCCTCTATTCAATAAGTTCACCATGGTACGTCTTCATTTCCCGGTACAGTATGTCTGCCTCTCTTTATACACAAAATGTCATTGTTTATAAATAAAAAGATAGATTTTCCCCCCACTGGTTTGTATTGGTGCCTAAGACTTTTGCACAGTACCATATACATAAGTGTAATTATCATTAAATTATATATGAAATTAAAAACAATGACATATTGCATTTTATGGCCATCCACTACAAACCTCATTTATTCAAATCTCATTTTACTTGACAGTAACATGGCACTGACCTGTTATTCCAATTTGTTCATCCCAGATCTGTTCTTATAGGTAAAATAATAATAATGATTATTATCCAACATGTTCATAATAGATGAGTGGCCATATGCTTGGTATGCTCATGACACTATGAGAAATGGGCTGTAAATGGAAGTCAATGTATAGCGTAATCTAATTCATTCAAGGCCAAAGTGTTCATTTTATCTTCTCTAATGAGGAAGACCCCTCTGGAATGTACAGGCATACGTTTCACTATTAGCTGCTGAACACTGGTCGTGTACTGGGGGTGGGAGGTGGGTGCGTATAGGTAGCCCGGGGGTTTCCGAGTGATGGCAGCACAGCCGTACACAGCAACAACACACACTATCAGAGCGAGGCACCCGTGGACGGACAAGGACAACAGACAAGCTTTGGAGTATTGGGTTAACTAGGTTACTGGAGATTACTTGTGACATCATGCGTTAATAAAACCAGTTTGTTATTGGAAAGGCCGTGACGCCGTCGAGCCAGATAACCGTTTGCTTCGACTCCCATCTTCCATCCAGCTGTCCTGTGTTGCTGAGATCACCGGGTCCAGTAAAACAGCATTTTCAGAACAGAACAAGTTAATGTAAACTAAAAATGGAGCGCGCCTTTCAGTCGAGTCCCATTGGCTTTTTAATCCATGTCTCTGGGATACAGAATAAAATCAAATGAACAGGAGTTCCTGTGTTGGAGACAGGACGAGTCTATGAAAGCGCACTGAGTTCAGGCTGTGTGGCCACATCCTCGCATCTCAAGCAGTGCCCTCCTAAATAACGTTGTCAAATAGCTGCATCGACTGCATGATGTTTTCATCCTGACGTGTTGGGAAGATTCAGAAGAAACAGTAAAAGTTAGAAAAAGTTGTGTAGAAAATAAAATGTCATTATTTATTCCCACTTAATATCAAATGCCATTATTCAGTTCTTACAACACACTTAAAAGTTCCTAATCCTAACATGTCCAGAACCCCATCCACCACCTAAATTTGCAAAATATTGTTTAGAATTTAATGACATTTTATGTTTATGGAGCTAAAAACACTAAAAAGAACAGTGTATCGCTCTAAAGACTCTGGCCCATACTCCAGCAAGGTGTGGCGTAGTTGGATGACTGCCATGAGCCAGTGAATAAGTGGCAAAAATGCGACATAAACAAATCATATTGGGTCTACCAATGATTGACCTACAGTTGACAGACAATGTGCTATGGGTTTAACATAGAAAGTTTTGCTTTGTCTTGTTTTGTTTTATTATGGAAGAAATAAGGTTCATGTAAGTAAGCACGTGTACCTTTTGGCAAGACTCAATGAATTCATCGATAGTTACCACACCATCATTGTTACGGTCCATTTTCTGATGGAGAAAACAGAATCAGAGTTAAATATATATCTAAAAACATCCTCTGCAGAATATGAAACATAATTACAGTGATTACAGAGCTCATCATCTTTTGCCCCAGGACAAATTTCATATCACATGAAATGTAAGACATATATAAATATATCTTTTTTCAAAATAACCTGAAAGAAGCTCTCCACGTGTTCCCTGGGAGCATCTTCCTGCATGCAGGGGTAGGTGTACTTCCCCATCATGTCATAAATCGACTTCATAATGTCCATCATCTCCTACAGGCACCAAACACAGTCACAATTCACACAGTCTTTCCTTTTAAAACCTCTGTCACGGCTGTAAGATTGCCTGTGCTTCGAAGGAAAATGCTGAACTACTGAGTGCTGAAGGGTAGCTGTACCTCTTTGGTTATGCAACCGTCCTTGTTGAGATCGTAGAGGTTGAAGGCCCAATTTAGCCGATCATTTATGGATCCCCTGAGGATGATGGACAGGCCTGTGACAAAGTCCTGTCAGCAAACAGTAAGATGGGACCCAATTAAATGTGAGAACCAGTTTTTATTTAGGAAGGTGAACTGAGTTAACCTTTTCCATTTGAATGTCCAGAGCTATAACCTTAATTGTATCCTGTATATTTCACTCTTTGGACATAGTCATCCTATCAGCAAATGGTCCACGTTGTTGAGAATGACAGAAGAATTGTAAGATCCAGTATGGTTTAAGAATGTTCCAAGTATAAAACACACAACATACATGATCAGAATAATTCCCACACATGGTCCTTACCTCAAAACTAACTGATCCATTCTTATTAGTGTCAAAAGCTTCAAACAGGAAGTGTGCATATGTACTTGAGTCTAAGAACACAACAAAAAAAGTGCAGAAGGTTTAGAATGTGAATTCACAACTAATTAAACATGGTGAATGGTAAATTGAAACAAATATGGGAGCTTGGGAGAAAGACCACAAAGTGAAATTGTCATTGTGAAACACTGCAGCACAGCACATGGTGACACAACGATTTGAGTCCTCTGTTTTTAACCATCACCCTTGGTGAGCAGTGCGTAGCCATTAAAATCACCAAATCACTGAGATCACTGAAACTGCTGAAGTATTGATCAGGACCAGCCCTCATTTCACTTGTTCTGACCTCCCTTCGTTGGCTGCCTAATAGCTTCAGAATAGATGTTTATTGATTTTTAAAGTCCCTCAACGGACGAGCGCCTCAATACATGTCAGACATGCTTGTAGAGTTTACATCATCTAGGTCACTCAGCCCCACCTCTAGACACTGGCCTCCTAATTATTTAATGTCCATGATCTCCCCACCGCGCCTGCCAGAGGATCTGTGAAGCAGCTTTAAGGGAACTTCCTTATCGTAATTACTTCAGTTTACTTAAATCCACTTGTAATTCATTTCATCGTTTCATCTTTACACTCTAAATAAAGTCTGATTGATTGATTGAGAGTGTTGGACTGGAGTAAGAGAGCAACTGACCTCCCTGTGGGAAGAACTGAGAGTAGATGAGCTTAAATGTGTCCTCGTTGACAACCCCACTTGGACACTCCTAAAAACAAACACCACATAAGGTGTTACAGTTAGAAAAGACATACACTTTTATACAGATTTCAATTAGAACATGGAGGAGAATTAAATGGTGAATATGGAAAATAACCACAAATAAAAAATGTCCTTGTGTCCTACTTTTATTTGTCCTTGTCCAGAACAAATAAAAGTAGGAGGTGCTTACATTTTTGAAGCCCCTGTAAAGAACCTTCAGCTCCTTCTTGGTGAACTTGGTTTGCTCTTGCAGCTTGTCCAGACCCTCAGGTCGATGGCACACAGTGGACAGCTCAAAGTCGTCCTCGATGCTGTCTGTTAAGGGCACAAGGCAAAATGAAGGTGAGCAAATTAATTTTTACATCTTGATTCTATGACACAACCTTATACAAAAAAGTTAGTGGTCAATCCAGTAAACACTGATCATTTTTTATCATTAGAATATAATGCAACAATTAATGCAGCATTTTAAAACCAAGGTGCACATAACAGGAGGATGTCTAAAACAAACATCATACACCAATCAGCAGCCGGAAAGTACAAATGAGTACAGATTAGTCAAATGGCCCCGTCATAATCAACAATGTGACCCAATGCAGGAGTAAAAAGAATGTGTCCAGTGGTGAAGCATCACAGCACCCCACGTTCACCCATTAAACATAATAAGCATGGAGCCTCAGACCCGCAAGAGAGAAGATTATGACCACCGCCTTCATGTTCATTTGTACTCTTTACTCTGGGGACACTTCAGTTGGTTTGTGACTGCATACTGAGGTGTGTGTGTGTGTGTGTGTGTGTGTGTGTGTGCGCGCATTGATAAGTGATGAGCTGGAGATTCACTTGCTTTGACTGACTGAGGGAGCTGCGCTTGGCTGGCAGCAGGACAGCAGTTTGAGGAATCTCTGTTTTATGGTTTTTTTGCTTTGGCTGGAGGGGCCATTACCTGCAATTCACCAACCACAGCATAGAGGTTAGACACAGAGCATGCACAGCGACTTGGGTGCCCACAAAATCTTTAATACACAGACACCCACTCACATGTCAGGCTAATTACACGTGGTCCTCTGTCCCATGTGCTCAACAGTCAGGGGCTTAGAATGGGGCTTGATTGCTAATATACTGTAAGGCCCAAGAAGTCTTCAGGATTTACATAAATAAATAAAACATCGCAATCATCCAGAATGAGGAAGTAGCGAGCTGTCAATCACCACTGACAGCAATAATTACACACCAACTTAAAGTTTAGTTGGTTTCTCTTCAAGATACAAATGACTCCCACCTCTTCTTGTAAATCCTGAGAAAGCTTTTGACCCCACACTAGAAAGCAAGCCCCACACTTATTGCATAGTGCTGCGCTTGTGAGTCCCTCCAGGATTTCAGAATGTTGTGAAAATTCAGCCGACCCCTATGAAATCTGCCTCACTTTAATGTTGTCCAATCCCTGACACCTTTCCACAGATTTATCTCTTGTGAGTTTCTCCAGTCACCAAGCCCACTTCCTTCTTACGCAGGCAACAAATACCGTTTTACGAAAAGTGCTATTACACATGAGGACACATGTACAGAGAGGATGGGAGGAAGGAGTATTTAATTTTTCACTCCCGTCAGCAAAATGGCAATAAATAAAAATTTGATTGATAGTTAAGCATCATGTTCCATCACACAGCACCATACACTGTATGCATGCAGACGATTATAGATATTGGGCAGGATTTATTCTCATGGGAACGACCTTCAATATTTAATAAATGATCCCGAAAAAGAAAGAGAAATCCTGGAGGAACTGAAAAAACAATAATGTTTCTTTCACAGACAGACCCAACAAAGATCCCACATTCATATAGACACAGAAAACTAAAAGCAACATGCAGAACACTGCTGCTAAAAAACATTTGCTGACCTGGCTTTATTCATGTCTTTAACAGTTGCACAGCGCCATTCTTGCACCACCTTTATAACTGGATTATCCGTTTGTCAAATTGTGCATTTTGATTGAATTGTATGATGTTTGTAGTTTGAAACCATTTTCAAGGTGGCTATTGTTTTTATTCTCCTTCGACAAACTGAATTACACGCTATGTAGTGGAATCGCACCACCGTCTCACACCGTACGTGTCTTGCAGAATTCCTAACCTCGGAGCATGGGCAGAGCATCAAAACAACATTCCACAGGAGCCCAGAAGGACCCGTAATTTTTACAACTGATAAGTAACTTACTATATTAGAAAGGACTCAGTATTGCTCCATTTACAGTAACAATAATATCATTGTAAAATAAAACAGTAATGACTGTTTATGGTATTATTGGTGGTGGTACTTGATGTAATGTTAAATTAAATGCATGAAGTACTGTGCTTTAGTTTATGGTAACAGGAAACTGTACATTAATTAATAAAGAGTAAATAGTTAATTTGCAGATCCTTTATTATACAATTAACATCACTATTATTTATTATATTATGTTACCATATGTATCGATATATAACAATAATTTATAATTCTGCAAGGACTAGTAAGCAATTATAAGTTGACTAATAAAATTACAACATGACAAAAAACCATATGCTTCTCAGTGCTGAGAATAAATCTCAGACTTTACAGCCAGTACATTTTCCAAAATCAATATAAACCACAGTCCTTGAGAGGATTAGACTATGTGCCTTCAGCGTCCACAATCTGTTCTCCGTTCACTGAAACGTAAACACTTACTCTTTCCTCTGCGCTTGTGCGGCAGCAGAACCTTCATGGTCCTCAGCAGGGCTCCTGCTGTCTGGGGGATGAAGGCCATGATGGAAATCAAATCTTTTTTTTACTGCTGTGATCCTTTTTGTCTACGTTCCATCACACTCCTTCATTTTCTCCTGCCCAAACCTGTAGTGTCCCTCTCTGGACTGTTTTTATCTGGGTCCCACCTCAGCCATGTCACTCTGAGCCTGACTAGATGTGTCACAGGGTGTTGAGCATCAAATTAGAGTCCCAGCTTGTGACCTAAGGGTGTATGTGTGTGTACATCTGCACATTATGGGTGTCCATGTCTTCATTACTGCATTAATAACAAGCAGAGCTGGCAACATTAATGTTGTTAACACTTGTGATGTATTATTTTTAACAAAATTTAATAATAAATGCTGATCCCAATATCCTAACATGTAAAAATACTTCCTCAGATAATCCTGTAATTTCTCTAAAATTGTCTGCCCTTGGTCTGCTTAACAACAACTGAGGGAATTGGGAGTTTTATGTTTAAATCAATTTATATTTTCAATGGAATGACAGTAACACTAAGCACTGATGCTGAATAATGATAAGCTTCTGGAGGGCTGAGCACATACAGGCAAAGAACACAGTGCATTCAATTCATGCTGTCAGGCATCACAATAATCCCCTCCAAAAAAATGGAGAATTTTTTTCTATGTAAACGCGGAACTGTGAGCTCACCATTCAACATCAAAGCATGACACATGAGCAGAAGCCTCTCTACTTCAACTTTTACTGTGATTTAATGGCCAATTATTTACATTCACCCACACGAAAGCAGCGCCTGTTGCCTACGACCACCTGCACTGCGGCGAGGGCCCGTCTCAGAGTTCAATCCGCTCATTCAGAGCCAGTGAAAGGGCCACAGATGCTCACCTCTGCTCTGAATTAGCCCTATCTCACTTATCAATGGCGGCATGGAAGGAGGCAGCTGTTTCCCCCAGGAGCCGAGGGCCACGACACAAGCAGGCAGCCGCTCACAGCACGTAAGAGCCCTGCTCTGTCCACTTCAGCGGGGTCATTCTCCTGCTCCCATGTTCTCCCAATCAGTACAGAGAAGAGGTAATAACACTAATATGGTTCTGGCAGCAACGTGCTCTGACTGACCTGAGATCAGACAAGCCACAACGTGTTTCTAGTAAACATTGCCGCATCCGTTGTGGATCTACACCTGAACACATCACAGGATTCTCCACGGCAACCTCGCCTTTACATACTTTTACATTTTCCCACATGTTCCCACGGAGCTCACATTAGTAAGTGTAGTATGCAATTTTTGGACCACAAGATGATCCAAATAAAAAGATATGCTTGCAAGCCCTATGAGAGCAAGTCAGATGGAATCGGAAAAATAAATGCAAATTCAATCCCCATGATTTCTATGCAACCCTTCACTCAGCTACTTCTGCAAAACCTAAAAATGTTTCAAAATGCTTTGCAATTCTGATGATGCATGTTCTGATGACTGCAGTTTGTAACTGATCTTGTCTTGTCAAAGGTACACAGACACCTTCTGATACCTACATTTAGAGAATGTAATTTCCTTGTGCATATGTGAGAGAATCTATCATTGTCATGCATCACAACAGAATCAGGTATTGCTTAATTAACTACAGAAATGAATTCCGCCTCAAGTTCATCAAGAGCTTTCACAGCACATGCACCTGCAGTTTGGGGAATCGGAAAATGGTAAAATGGTGAATAGTAAAAATATCTCAGCATGAAGTAAGGAAGAAAGGTCATTTTCGTAAGTGCCAGACAAACTGAAGTGATTTGTTGTACCCCAAGTGATTACAGGCGTATTTATGTATTTTCATGCTCATCATCAGCCTTTGATAAACAAATTCAACATATGTAGACATGCGTTTCTACATGCAGAGTAGCTATCTACGGCATTGTGCATCTCGTACCAAATCACAATGAAAAAGCATTTTCAGCACTAAAGTTATTAGTATAATGGCAACTGTACAGAGCTTTCTAGCACTCTACGATTTGAAAGTGCAAATGCATTGTCTTTTAATATTTCTCAAAGATAACGGGACAGAGCGTCTCTCTCGCCTGCAGTGTAATAAAGCAAGTTTTACCGTATAGACAAAGACAGCAGCAATCTCCACAACTTTTTACGAATGAAGCTGCCGCCACTTTGTTGTTAATAGCGGTGGCACTTGAACATTGTCATCATCTCAGAGCTCATGGTTTGCAATATCTGAGGCACTGAAGTGTCTGTGTGATTTTCTTGTATTAATCCTTGCATCAGCACAAAGGACTGCAGTAATATTCCAGTAAGAAATTGGTCTTTTCTCATATTCTTCTTTTCTTCTTCCAAAAATCAATATATTTGGCGAATCATATAACACATTAACCCACACATAACATGGTTAATATATTGTATTAATGAGCAGTACTTTGATTTTCAAAGTACCCTCTCTAACACCCTTTTCAGCCTTATTTTTAACAAGCTTTGCTCTTTTAATCTCTTAATTTCTACACATACTTTCTTTCTAAAGTTGTTTGAATGGCTGCAGTGTATGAAAGGTGCTACATGAATAAAGAAAAGTTGTAAATTATTTCCTATTTTATGCACTTGACTGAAACAGTGGTCTGAAATTCAGAATCTTTATTCTTCTTTAATCTTACACTTCTGTCTTGTAAGTATATTAAGTTGTGTCCCTGTCTTCTGTCTCCATCACCTACCTTCACTGGAAATGTCAATCAGTCCCAGGAAGTGAAGGAGTTTGAAGGAGCTGCAGATGAGCAGAAGAATGCCCACGGTCTGCAGTCCCTCCATCTCCCACTCCTCTCTGAAGAACAGCAGCATGCTGCCTATGTCCTCTGTCCCTAGTGTCCCGCTAGGCCAAATATCTCCAGAGCTACTGACACTTTTCCCAAAGCCATCAGGAGAAAAGAAGTCCTGCTTTCCAGTACAGAATGTATTCACTGCATTGAACTCAGTCTTCTCGTAATGAAGGTCCCTTCTCTCTCCCACAGGTCACTGCAAATCCACAGCGCTCAACAAGTATAGAAACAGAGGCATCCTGTCCCTCTTCCATCTCTTCTTCCCCTTCCCCTGTGTGACTTCTACTCACAACCCCTTGCATAATTCCCCCCACCCTTACTGCGCCTATCTGGGTCAGATGAATGTTTCCTGTGTGCTGTTGGGGTGCCAAGAGGAGGAGGAGGAGTGGGATGAGGAGGAGAGAGGGGGGCAGACGGGTCCACAGATGAGACCAGGCTAACAGATGTGACAACCTCCTCTGTGAGAAACCCCTGTATAGTGCCTGATGCAACCTAACGGTCGACCTGACGCCACCGTTAAAGCCACAGCCACGTCACAAAGTGCAGTTCTTCATAAAATCAGCTGGTGCACACTTTCTATCCTCACAAAACCTGAAGGCCATCTGGGAGTGAGTGTTTACCACAACCAATACTAAAATAAGAAATGTAGTGTCAGTCAGTACATAAACTGTGGCATCTTAAATTAACATTATTAACATGACCTGGAAAAGTCCATCAGACGCACCACATTTCAGTATATTCCAGTACTAAATGACCAGAAACAAGCGTATATGATCACAATAGTGCTTTAGACACAACATCACCAGACAAATGAGTCAGCAGCAGGCTGAAATGTGTTTATCATTAAAAATACACAATAACTGTAATATATGACCTTGGAGAATTTGCTCAGTGGCACCTTAGCGGCTCAGGATTCAAACTGGCAACCTTCTGATTACGGGTCCACTGCCTTACCCGCTGCCACACCACTGCCACATTAAAAGCAGTGAACAGTGAAGTGAATCTGTGCATGTGAAAAACCAATCTGTTGCAGTAGCCAATCAGGCAAGATTTGGTACGTTGGCTGAAGCGAGTTTTTCAGTTTGAGTCCTCCTGTCCCCTAACATGTGCATGTATGCATCACATTTAACACGGTTTTCTTTTCTTTTTAAAAAATATTTAGGCTGGGCTATCCCCATATGTTCGTTCTTCAATTCAATATTGGACTGATTTATTGTCTGTCTATCGCTTCAGCCTTTGTCCACGTTGTGAAGCGAATGCAGGGGAATCAGCGTTCACCCTGTCAGCATAAACACAGCGCCGGCTCACGAGCACTGTGTGCAAAGTTAATTAGCCCCACGCCGTGTATTATTCATAATGATAAAAATGTTTCCTCCGGGCTTAGGCACAGTCATTTAACCGTTGCCAAATTTAGGCGTCGACCTGCATGATGACTGCGCTCAGACTTGATTAAAATGTGTGAGAGTGAGAAACAGAAAAGCTTTTGACAAATGGTGCTCATCCTTCCCGACCTGAGCAACATGTCACTGCAATTAAATTTTAGGGGAAAATTAATTTCCATAGAACATTAAAGGGTATTTTTAAAGTCTTGGAGGATCTAGGACAAAATACTTTTGTTCCCTTGGTGTCAAAAAAAAAAAAATATTACAGCCGTATTAAACTAAAAGTAATTTGGACTGAAAGGCCACTTTAACGATAAATCACAACTGGGACACAGGTTGTAGTGGTTTAAAGATGTGTGGTTTTGGGGTGACCTTTAGAGAGCTTTTAGGCGTCAGAGTGGCTCACAGTCGAGAGATGAGCGGAATGGCTTCGGAGACACCTGGGCAAGGAGCTAAACTATTCCAGCATGGAAGCAAAAGCTGAACTTTCTCAGTTAGGTTTTTAAAGAACAAATGTTAAAGATTACCTGTGGTATAACCGTAACAGTAAAAAATCGTGCTATACCGTGGTGTGAATGGTACTGGACAGTGGCTGAACAAGAATTAACCCGAAGATCAAAAATGTCCAGAAACTTAAGGTGCCTTCAAATTTAAATCCTACTTTTTACTTTTACAATATTTTTTACATTGTAGATCAAAACGACAGTCTCAGTTTTATGAACTCATAACTATGATATATAGTGAGCACAACAAACTGTAAACAATGCAAAGTAATGAATGTTTTAGGCCAATACAAGCAGCAAACTTCTCTCGATGAATTTGAGGTAGACAATAGGCCTTCCACCAATCCGGAAACAGTTCCTATGTTGAACACATGTTGCTGTTTTTCTGTCACTCGCATTAATGGTGATCTCACAAAGCTGCTTAAGATGAAGACAATAGTGGCAAGAATCTGATTTGTGAAACATTGTGTTTGTCTCCTGTTTTAGACTCTTTAAATATTTTTCGAAAGAGTAGTGTTCTTTACAGAGCGGACATCTGACACATGTGAAAGAGAATAATGACCACGAGTTAAACACAAAACATGAATAACACTTAAATCAATCCTTCATAGTTTGTAAAGCACCTGATGTTAGAAAACAAGGTCTAAGTGACACCTTTTGAAGTCCGTTGTTGATGGCCAGTTCATTCCTACGTCCTGCAGAGGGCAGTGCAGGTTAGGAAGTGTGCCAAAGACCAACTGTCACAATTAACAATTAATTGGAGCTGTTCCAACTACTCAGAGTCTTCTTATTGTTCATTAAAATTGTATTTAAACAGCCACATTGTGATTACACACCAAAAAAAAAATCCAGAAATGCAGGTCCCTTGACAGGCCTTTATCATAAATGTCTGAAGATTTGTTTATGCCGGAGATCAATATCTGTGTGATTAATAAGACCCTATGGGCCCCTGAGCAAAACACAGAGCTGATATAATTAAGCGAAGTGGAAGTGAAGTGATTGTCATTGTGAAGGACAGCAAGCACAGCACATGGTGACACAACGAAATGTGTCCTCTGCATTTAACCATCACCTTGGTAAGCAGTGGGCAGCCATGACCTTCTGATTACGGGTCCGTTTCCTTACCCGCTAGGCACCTAGTGGCAGTGTTTAGCGTCAGCCGAATGCCACCTTCAACCGGCATGCCTCAGTTCACCTCTCTGCTTCATCCTTAAGCCGGTGTAGAGTCATCTCCCTGTTCTATCGATTCCCCCTCCAACACCGGCCTCCCCCCCTGCAGGTCTCATAGATCTTTATCAGAGCAACGGGCCGCTGCTGCCAGCCGAGTCTGCGTCCCCTTCAGGACGACTGCAGCATGGAAACCATGGAGCACGGCCTCACGTCACATCAACAGCAGCAGAGAAGCCAGTGACACAACAGTGCAAAACCCTTCAGGTTTTGAAACCTACAGGCTTAGGCTGACCCTGGGATAAACTTTCTGGCCACCTGCAAAATGTGAGGAGGAACTCATATCTGGGTGTACCACAGGGACAAAGAGGTATGTGAGGTAAATTATTCATTCCACTTTGCACAATGAAAATTAACCTCCACCTCTGATATGACTATTCATATTCTAAATGTCTGCTTTGTTGGGGAATAGCAAAGTACGAAAAAAGTCAAAATATTGGTCATATCGGACTCAATGCCATAGCGCCACCATCTCCTGTACCTGAAACAGTGTTCACTGGTCTGATAACAGGAACAGCAATCACGCATGAAAATGTCATATTTCTGTGATGAGATTGACAGTGCCATATAGGAATATTTAAATAAACTATAAATTATGCACACTAAATTGTTTTATGCACAGCAGGTAGAAACTGAACTGCACTGTATTTATATTATTAATATAGCATATAATAGCATATTAATATGGTCATATAGCATATATATTGCCACACATTTGAAGAATAAGTGAGTCGTTCAGCCACAGTGCTGACAGTGTTAATGAGTTTCATACAAACACTCAAATTCTTCAGGCAGAACTCTACACAATTTCACAACACATAAATAGATACACATGCACACACTTCACTATGAGATGGTTTCATTTGACAAATCAAGGAATTATGAATGGAACGGTTCAAAGTCACAGTTGGCACACAGTTCCTTGGCACAGTCTGCACCACATCACTGAGAGAGAGAGAGAGAGAGAGAGAGAGAGAGAGAGAGAGAGAGAAACAGGGATCGTTTGTACATCACAGGGTCGATAAAGAGACCGCAATTCCACGTTCCCAGCCATCATATATTCCAGTTTCCACATCGAACCCCTGCGTGGGGGTCTTCCTCAGGTGTGGCCTTTTCAAACACAAAGAAGCTAATAGACAGCAAACATTCTTCCAGAAGAAGAAGAAGATAAAGTTCTTCTTTATCTGCACAACTGTATTCTATACCAAAAATGTATAGAATTATGTGTGTGACTATGTAGATGTGTTCCAAATAATACTCACACACTCACATGCACCTACATTCATTCTGCTAAAACTGTGCGCTTAATGCCTATGCTGAGGATCTACAAGAAAGAGTGTCTGAAAAAGATGACTGATGGCAAATGATAACTTTTTTCCTCATTTGAATTTAGTTTGAACTTAGCTAAACCTGCTAAACTTCTTCCTAGGGTAACCTGCTTGTGGTAATATGATTTTGAAGTACCTTCTCCAATTGTCATGAATTACAAATAGAATAAGGATGTCTGAAGTCTTAATGTACTGTATAAACATGCTGCAGCTCTGATAAGTGATTCAGCAAAAACACACTAAAAGCCATACCGCAGTGATCAAGTTCCCTTTGCATTTGTAGAACAGTGACCAGACTCCAGGTATGTGCAATACATAAATCTCAGCAAGATAAATAAATAAAAAGGCTCAGGTACTACAGGTTGCAAAAGCCCCACATAGTCTATGAAAAATACATTTTCCTCTTAAAATACAGCCAACTTTTGGTTTCTAGGAAGTTACTATTCCTTTAAAGGAAGATACCTGTTTCTCTACCAACCTTGCCCCCAACCCTCCAATATTTGAATGTAATTGTGCAGACAGTCGTAACAATTTTGTCATTTGGGATAAAGGCACAAGAATTCCACATTAATTATGAAGTGCTTTCAACCAGTCACCCCTGAATATGGAATTTCGCCCAAAGTTTCTATCTGGGCTCAGTTTTCAGACTGGTGTGGTGTTTTCATAAATATATAAGACAAGAAAGAAGCACTTGGTAGTTTTGTTTATCTTAAAGAAATGAATTATTTCTGTTACCCAGAACACAATCTACAAATGATAATTTTTATAAAATGGGAGGGGACTGATGAGCTCTCACTCATGCTACTTTCTCATTTAGGATTATTTAACTCCACATCCTTCAAAGCATCAAAAATCATTAAAGTTCTGTTTCTTTCTGTTTTAGATATTTAGGAATGACACTAGTGAACAAGGCCCACAAAAAGCAAACAAGGCAAAAAGTTTGTGTCTTTCCAAAGCAGGGAGCTTTTTTTGAATGAAGTTATTTTCTTTGTGAAGCACAGCAAGCACAGCACAGCATGCAGAAATGAGTCCGCTGCATTTAACTATCACCCTTGGTGAGCAGTGGGCGGCCATGAAATGCACGTGGGGAGAGGTGTGTGGGGACGGTGCTTTGCTCAGTGGCACCTTGGTGGTTCTGGATTTGAACCTGCAACCTTCTGATTGCAGGTCCGCTTCCTTACCACTAGGCCACCACTGCCCCTTTTGCTGAGAATTTTGCAGAATTTTACTTAAGTTAGACAACGGGGACGGTTTCCAACAGTCCTGAAGGTTTATACTGAACACTTTCTTATCATTCACTCATATTAATGAGCATCTCATCAAGTGGCTTTTGATGATGACATTAGTGAACAAAGCAGCATGAAGGTAAAAAGAGGAGACAATGAAAAACAGATTCATCAAAATTACTTAATCAAACACGGTTCACTTTCTCCTGCTGTAAAAAAATTGTGATGGATTCTTCAAAATTGTTCCATCTTAGTCTTCAACCTTTTGACTTGTAACGTACGTAGCAAATATGATGCTTTGTAGAAGCCCTGACAGACAGCAATAATATATTACTATATGTAGGGTTGAGGCAAGACCCATTACAGTAGAGGTATTTTCACAGTTTCACAGTTCATGATCAAGAGAGTGTTCCACTGCCGAACAGCATTTTGTTAATTACCACATAGCTCCTCAGCATTTGCCAGGAGCTGTCAGCGGATGTCAGCTGAATAAAAGGCAGCGTGTAAAAAGCCAGTAAAACACAACGGTATCGAGCGGGTCGAGTAGCAGCCACTGGCTTCCAATTCTCACTCAAGGCAGAGACAACACACGCCATTAACAAACAACCGCACCGGCAGAGTGCCCACCGGCTCCTTACCGACCAGAGGCGCGCTGTGTCATGGTGCCGTGCCCAGTGCCAGATAAAAATGCAGAGAGAAAGAAAGTTGTGGTTGGAGAGCTCTGACTAATGAATTAAGAGAAGCGAAATTGAAGGTCGGCGTGAGGCTTTGTCTGCCCAGAGTGGTGGAGAGATCTAGGGCCTGCCGTGTCGTTATTGTGTTCTCGTTGTCTCAGACAGCCGTGCCTTATCATTTCCCTCCAGGACCTGACAGCGGACTCAATAGCCCCGGCACAGCAGCACATCAGTGCCGCCACTCATTTATTTACTGTGGGAAAATACTGCATTAAGAGCAGCTCGTACATTGCTGACACAGAGGCTATCACTCTCATGCGTCGGCCAAAAAAGAAACACTGCGGGCTATTTTTAATGCTTCCATTATAAAGTGTGGCTCTTAGAGCAATTGGAATAGACCATGTGCTCAAACAATAACTTACATTAGAACACAAATCTAACAAGCGTATATGATCACAGTAATGCTTTAGACACAACATCACCAGACAAATGAGTCAGCAGCACGATGTAATAACACCACTCACTATGCCGAAATGTGTTTATCATTAAAAATACGAAAGAACTGTTGTGCCTACAGCTAATATATGACCTGCGAGATCATTCTATTTCTGGCAAATGTGCAACTCAACCAGTGGCTCATGGGGATTATCTTCAACCAAGGTGACACAACAAGTGGCACCTTGCATCGGGATTTGGACCGGCACCTTCTGATTACGGGGCAACTTTCTTAACCGCTAGTCCACCACTGGCCCAACACCAGTATCAACCTACCACTGTATGTCTGTGAATATTCTCAGTCATCCAGGTGAACTTGTCTGAAAGTTGAGTCATGGCAACTGGACTTTCTTTTTTTAATGTAGAGACGTTTCATTCTGCAATTGACAAATTTCACAATTGTCAATTGACAAAGTTCTGTGGATGCAGAATGAAACATCTCTACATTAAAGAAAGAAAGTCCAGTTGCCATGACTCAACTTTCAGACTACCACTGTATGTTGGTATAGTTTGATGCACCTTGATGACCTTGATGCACTTTGATAAAAAAAAAAACTTACTGTTACTACACTGAAAAGGTTCACTGTACAAAGTGAACACAGGCAAAACTAAACCAAAAAAATTAAGTAATGTCACACTTAATATTTTGCCTTGACAGAATGTAAATTAACTAACCTGCTGTAAACTGGCACCCCTTAGAACAGAAATGCATCGTCTTTGTGAGCTCAAAACAACTTTTTAAAATGTATTTATAGAGACCGGATTTCTTTTCTCATTTATTCAACCACCTGCTTCTTTTCTCATTTATTCAGATAATTTATTCACCACACCATAGTGGGAAAATAACATCTGGTTATAGATTCTGGCTAAATTGTTAAAAATGCAAATACAAAAAAAAAATGTAAATTTGTATTTATGATTTAAAGTTAGTTAACCAGGTAAAAGACATGAAATAGCACAGGAGAGAGGGAGAGAGAGAGTTCTCTTGATCTTGTCACTGCCCCTGAACTAATGTCAGAGGGTTGGCTGCACATCAAAAACAGAATGGGATTTTTCACAATGCAGGCAAGGACATTGATGGAGCGCATTTTCTTTTTGTGCTCAGAGAATCAGGCAAGCAGTACTAGACCCACATGCTGACAGAACCCAATCCCCAAATATGTTCTCTGAGGTATTCAGCTGCACCACACCTTACCAAAGTCACCCTGACTGTGGAATTTAAAGACATGAATAATGGCCGCAGTTAAATTGCTGAGAAATGCCCCCTGACATTGAAAACCTCCCTCTTAACTCTCAGCAGAGACAATAGTTTAACTCAGCAAAGTGCTTTCATTAAACAGGCCTGTTGCTGAAGAGGCATTACAGTGATGGAGATGGACATCTGCATGTGCAAATGGACCATCCAGACCATAAAGCAATTTGTCTTTTATAACCTCTCCATTCTACAAGTCTACCTCAGGGCCTAGTGGAGCCACTTTTTAAAAAAACTGAAATCCAATGGATTGCTTTCCTTCCTTTTATCCAGGTTTATAATTCATGGCTGGGTTCCAAATGCACATTGATATATTATATTTAGTGGAGATGTGATTATGTAATATGGTTATATATATATAGCGTATGCATTTTTTTATCGCTTTTTGTACTCAAGAAGATGAACAAGAAGAAGAAGAATGCCATTACAGACAAATTTCTTCAGATCTTAGCGATTAGTCTATTCAACCATGATTCTTTATTATTCATGAGTGACTATGTGACAGCATGTATATCTGCTGTAGATAATAACAGGCTGTGGTGAACAGCACCATAGAGAAGTCCTATATGCTATGTTATAGGTGGTGTAAGGTTGAAGCACTTCAAATCCTAATAAATACTGCTGGGATGTTGACTCAATTATTAAAAGAGGGAAAATATACAGTACAGGCCAAAAGTTTGGACACACCTCCTCATTCAATGTGTTTTCTTTATTTTCATGACCATTTACATTGGTAGATTCTCACTGAATCAAAACTATGAATGAACACATGTGGAGTTATGTACTTAACAGAAAATAGAGACCTGGCCTCCACAGTCACCAGACCTGAACCCAATCGAGATGGTTTGGGGTGAGCTGGACCTCAGAGTGAAGGCAAAGGGGCCAACAAGTGCTAAACACCTCTAGGAACTCCTTCAAGACTGTTGGAAAACCATTTCAGGTGACAATTTGAATTCAGATTAAAATTGTATTTGTCACATACACAGTCATACACGGTATGATATGCAGTGAAATGCTTTTAGCGACTGCTACAGACCACAGTATTGCAAATGTTGCAAGTATACAATGACAACCAATATGCAAATATTGCAAACATAACCAAATATTAAACTTTAATGTCTTTAACATAAAATATGTGTAACATATTTAGGTAGGGTGAAGATTTGTGCAAAGAGTCAAAAGAGCAGAGATTTTGTGCAAAGAGTTCAGAGTGGTTGAGAGTGAAAGTGCTGGAGTGTATTGGAGTTCTAGGTACTGTTGTTGTTGAGAGCTTGGACAGCCTGCGGGAAGAAGCTCCTCCTCATTCTCTCTGTGTTGGACTTCAGTGAGTGGAAGTACTTCCCTGATCGCAGCAGAGAGAACAGTCCATTGTTGGGGTGGCTGAGGTCCTTCACTATCTTCCTGGCCCTGGTCCAGCACCGTTTGAAGGTCAGGGAGCTTGGTACAGATGATGCGTTCGGCTGATCGAACCATCCTCTGTAGGGCTCGCCTGTCCTTCATGGTGCTGTTCCCAAACCAGGTTGAGATATTTTCCATCAGGATGCTCCCTATGGTGCAGGAGTAGAAGTTCCTGAGCACCTTGGAAGGCAGTCTGAAGTCTCTCAGGCGTCTGAGGTGGTAGAGATGCTGCCGGGTCTTTTTCACCACGGTGTCGATGTGACAGGACCATGACAGGTCCTGCGTGATGTTAACACCGAGGTAACGGAAGCTGTCCACTCTCTCCACTGGGCTCCTGTTGATGACAGGGGTCTGGTAGTACCTGCTTGGTACTGAAGTCCACTATTAACTCCTTTGTCTTGCTGACGTTCATATGGAGATTGTTCCTCTAGCATCTGTTCCAGATTTCCAACCTCCTCCAGGTAGGGCGTCTCGTCGTTGTCGGAGATCAGACCCACCACAACAGTGTCGTCAGCAAACTTGATGATGGTGGTGGAGTTAGTAGTGTCTGTACAGTCGTATGTGTACAGGGAGTACAGCAGGGGGCTCAAAACAGGTGCTCCAGCTTGGGGGTGAGTGTGGAAGGGATTATTGTGTTAAAGTATTTTTACATAATTTCCCTTCCGAGTGTCACCCAAGTGGGTGAGTGATGGCATCGTCTGTGGATCGGTTGGGACGGTAAGCAAACTGTAGTATGTTGAGTGTTTCCGGTAATAAAGAAATGATGAAGTCTCTGACCAGCCGTTCAAAGATCTTCATCACTACTGAGGTGAGGGCTACAGGGCGGTAGTCGTTCAGGGAGGCAGGATGGGGGTTCTTTGGGAATGCCAAGCGTGTGCAAAGCAGTAATCAGAGCAAAGGGCGGCTATTTTGAAGAAACTAGAATATAAAACGTGTTTTCAGTCATTTCACCTTTTTTTGTTAAGTACATAACTCCACATGTGTTCATTCATAGTTCTGATGCCTTTAGTGAGAATCTACCAATGTAAATGGTCATGAAAATAAAGAAAACACATTGAATGAGAAGGTGTGTCCAAACTTTTGGCCTGTACTGTAGACAAACAGCCTAACAGAAATTCCTTTAACTCATATACATATAACAAAGTAAGAAAGCGAGATTGAAGTGACAAAGATGAATAGGATTAGGACTAAGTGCATTAATGGGACAGATTGGGTTGGATGTTTTGGTAACAAAGTCAAGATTGAGTTGGTGTGGACACGTTCAGAAGAGAGATGCTGGGTGTGTGCCAGACAAGAGGAAAAGAGGTAGGCCTTGTAGAATGTGGTGAGAGAAGACATGAAGGTGTTTGTTGTGAAAGAAAGATGCAGAGGACAGGGGGACATGGAGATGGCTCATCAGAAGAAGAAACAAACACTTTTATACATTGGCGGCAAATCTGTAGAAAACAGGCTAAACCTGTGGTCTACATTTGTAATTGTAATACAGACATGTCCTCAACCAGATGGGTTGTGTGCAATACGTGATACTGACATCTCCTGCTTCACATCTATCTAAAATATTATTAAAGTTGCTCTGTTTTGGCAGTGGTTTCATCAGCAACAGTCAAAGTCCATTCCAAACCGTCAAAATAAACCTTCCTGAGGTTTGCACTGTATGGTGTGGTTTACAGCGAGCATCCTGTTTTTACGTACACCTTAGTAGGAGTAGAATACTTGAAAGGCATTTGAACTGGCATTTGTCATCATATCTGGATTCACTACAGTTTATCAGCTTTTCTGTCGAGATAAAAGCACATTCCACTGCGTCAGACAGCAGCGAAGCAATTCCTTCACTGAACGAACGTCCTGGACAATCAGGGCTTCTGCAGTCGCACCCACTGATTTAGCGCTTCACTTTGAGCAGCCGCATCACTGCAGGGATCTCTTCAGGGTAATTTTTTGCTTCATAAACCTCGCTTTTAGTTTCATTATGTTAACATTTCAGCAAAGGAAATGTCCCCAGGATGCTGGGATGAGAGTCAGGGGAGGGGTTTGCATGAAATCAGGCACTGGTGGAACAGCATCTACAGGTCTATACGTCAATCGATTTAAAAATGTGAACAACTTAATTGCAAATTTGTCAATTAATGAACTGTGATTAATTTTAATCTGTGGCATTATTTTTAAAAAAGAATGTATGATTTGGCCCTAAAACCTAAGAAAGACACTGAAGGAGATTAATTACTGAAGCTAACCAACCCCAGCGTTCAATGTCTACCTCCCTGAAACATGGGCACGTGATTACAGTATAAATTTCATTCATTTAAATCAGGGACAATGTGACATCACAATGCAACAGTGAGCATTGAACACTGCCTGAGACGACTGATCTGCAGTCAAAATCTTATAATAAGATTTAAGATCATATAAGATCATATAATAAGATGAGACGGAATTTTCAGTGCATAACGGCCTACTGAACACTCTCTTCCTGCTCTGATATGTTATGGTCTATGATATGGTCTGCTGGGGCAGTGGTGGGCATAGCGGGTAAGGTAGCTGACCCGTAACCTGAAGGTTGCCAGTTCAAATCCAAAACCGCTAAAGTGCCACTGAGGTGCAAATGAGAAAAGCACCGTCCCCACACACTGCTCCCCGGGTACCTCCCCGGGCACCTGACAA
Source organism: Denticeps clupeoides (assembly GCF_900700375.1). NCBI lineage: Eukaryota > Metazoa > Chordata > Actinopteri > Clupeiformes > Denticipitidae > Denticeps > Denticeps clupeoides. The sequence continues at coordinate 7,580,279 of NC_041714.1, forward strand.
TCACTTTCACTAATACAATACATGCTGTCCATCAACTGGCAGATTTCAACCTAATTGAAAAACAGTGGGGAATTTCAGCTGCTTGAGACATGTTTCCAACTTTTCTGTTAATTCATTGTGGCCCACAAACGAAATTAAGAATCTGTGCTGCAGCCAGAGAAAAACATGCAATGCAGAACCTGTGCTACCAATGCTGTTTAGAGGAAAAGACAAAGGCTAATGAGCTGCGGGTTCATCCTTTGGTGCCTGACAGGATTCCTCTAATACATACGAGGCAGAGCAGCGGCGGCGAGGCTCAAAATTACATAGGCCATTTATGTTGAATTGGGCTCGGCTGAAATGAAATTCCACTAATGGGACATGAGCTACAATGGGCAAGATAAAAGAGACGGGGGGACAAACTAATTCCAGAGTGCTTGTGAATCACAGTCAGAACAAAACCAAATTAACCAGTGAGTCGGGTAGACAGCTCAGGAGAATATTAAGCAGAACAGGGGCACTGAAATACATTTCTTTATATTACACCGCACAAGAATACCATGACTTATGACCCTAAGTAAATAATGGGGGTGACAGCGTCTTTTGAAATGCAGCGATAAAGTAGTGATAATTAAGGTAGTTGGTGTTTTGTCATTTGTACCGTACATTCTAGGCTTACTGTAATATAGCGAGCAAGAGGTGAACACAGATAATTAGCCCAGAGTGGATGGTTGTGCAGATTTACAGCACTATTCAACAGACAGTATTTAATATTCAACGCTATTTCATGACCTCACTCGTTCCATTCAGAGCAGAGTTTGGTAAAAACTCTGAGAATCCATTTAAAGTAATAAATCCAGTAGGCACTGTGACTATTAATGCATTGAGCTGCATAATAAATTGTGATGGCTTAACGATCACAGGACATGGGTATGCAAATGCAATACATCGGTGTACTTCTGTAAGACGCATTTACAAAGTGCTCTCTGTCTGCGCAAAAGCCAATAGCTGGCAACTCACCAAGCAGGTGAATTGTCCAATGAACTTTGCTTTTTTAATTCAGATATGTAAAAAAAAGAAGGTTTGGCACACCTTGAGCACTGGGAAGACTCCAAGAGACACGTCAGTGTTTAGGGAGGGCATGTTAAGGCACGTGCCACGCCTGCCTCCATTATGCATAAAAGGATGAAAGCACTACGGCTTTCCAGAGAAATTAGGCACATTAAAAAAACACTCCAATTAACCCGATGAAATTAAGATTGATGAGTATAATAAACATGGAAATAAATAAAAAAAAAATCCTTAGAATGAATTTGAAACAAGCCTTTCCAAAATTGTCAGTGTACATATGACCAGATAAGCCATCACAGGAGAGCACCAGTAGGAGTTGGAGAGGGATGAAGATTTCTAGGGAAGAGCCCGATCCGATATTGGGATCGAGCCCGATAATGATATAATTTACGTATCGGGTATCTGACAGTCAGGGCCGATCCAGTTTCCAAACCTTTTTCAACCCAGAGCCCATCACAAAAGCGGATTCAAACCAAGCACCATGTTTTATTGTGTACTTTGTTAACCTGTGCAGATGTTGTGACTGTTTAAGTGTCAGCCTCTTGTATCGCCCCCGTTTGTGAAGCCGTGCAAATGTGTCCTTTCCTGCACCGATTTTAAATGGCGCAGCAAGCAGTGCACAAAAGTGGTGAACTGCTAGCTTATGCTCACACAGTTTATGAATTTAGTTGAACTTTGACCTCTGCATGCTGAGAAGTATTGTCGGGCAACCTATAGAGACAGGGCGTCAAAGTCAGCTCTAAAACCAAGATGGGGGAAAGGTTGATAATAGCAGTGGATGCATTCGAGATGGGCTTGGTTCTGTCTGCAGTTGATGCACGAGATCTGCTGGCCCGACTGACTGCCATCAAGTCGCACAACTTTTTGCACAAGGACTGACTGCAATGCAGAGCTTTCGGCATTGGTTGTAAAAATTTATGAATATAAGGATGAATATATTTCTGGTGCCTAATGGGACCAGACGGACAAAGAAAAAGAAGAATCATCTGGACACGTCTCCATTATAATAATAATAATATTAAAAAGCAAAAAAGCTCACTTGTATTGGAGTGTTAATCGGTTTATGCAACAATGTATTGGAATCAAAAATGACAAATGACAATGACAAAAAAAACACACTACGATTTTCACCTAGAAACAGGAGCCAAAACACCGAGACGTTTTTGTGGTGTTATTGATTAAACTGTAAATGCGCACAGTGGTGAGGCACAGGACGACAGAGACCAAGACTCAATCGGCTAAAGTTACAGAGCCAACAGTTGCGTCAGTAATCCAACCCCTCAGCCCACGCTGTTGTAGGCCCCTCAGGACAGGGCACTGCGGCGGTGAGGAATTTCCCTCCCTCCCGCAACAATTCAAATGCTTCTCAATTCAACTGTGAACCCAACAAACAGTCAGTGTTAGTCAGCTTGACCTACACAACCCAACCCTTTCCACAATTTCCATGATTTACCTTCTCCTCCTACTGGCTCAAAGAGTCCAAACTGCTCCAGCACTTTGATGAAAAGTCCCATGACCACCAGGACCGCTATCATCTCAAGGCCATCCAAGTTCATCATCGTGGTCCGCACTCATTGCACAGCCCAAAGCTGGCCAGGGCGTCCCAAAGTCAGCAGATAGAGCAGAAGGTTTCAAGTCGAAGGATCTCCTCATCAGCCCCCTGCCGGGTGGCAGGGTCTGGCTGGCGTTACAGGCAGGACATTTCCAGAGCGGCAGCCTGATGAAAGTCTCCACCGGGGACGTAGTGAGTGTGGACCCTCCGGGGGGGGGAAGCCGCTGGCCACCAACTCCAACTGGGGCAGAGGGACTGCTGAGAGTGAGACACTCGCTACTCCTGGGGCTGTGATTGTCAGCATGTGTGTGTGAGTGAGAGAGTGAGAGAGTGAGCGAGCGAGGGAGGGAGGGTGTCTGGGACAGAGGGAGGGAGGAAAGACGAGAGAGACAGAACACGAGGGAGGGCAAAAAGAAACAAAGACAGAGCAGACTGAGAGGGGATGAGAGGGGAAGCACCTTCCTTCAATAACAGCACATCTTCACTAAACCACCCGACTGCGTTCATGTGCTTCCCGTTCGCCAATTTTGGTATGTTCATGTGTTGCAATGTGAAAACCACAATGACGAGGTTTGTGTGCTCTGGAGTCGCTTGTATTGCGTCACCTGACCTGTTATCAGCTTTATTCTAAAATGCAAGACATGAATGTGGCCCCTTAATTAAGAAACGCATGATGTCAACAACTCATTTGCAGCCGTATGATTTCAGCATACACGCTTGTGTAACCATACGAATGGTGAGCGTTATCTGCTCCATTTATTAAGGGTTTTGTGGAGCGGAACCGATGTAACGGAGAGCGTTGTTATGGGGAGGGGTTGGTGGAGAAGAGGGTGTGCGAGAGAGACGAGCGTGCAGAAGTGCGTGGCTGTCGAGTTCCCCACTCTGTTATTAAAGTTCCGGAAAAGTGAGCGGAGGACTGAAGTGTTTTATTCACCACCCGCCAGCCGGAGAACCCGCCTTCGGGCCAGACCCACACACACGTTTTGAACATTACACTTGTACATGAGGAGGTGCTACAACGTCCTGAACGTGGTGGCCTAGCGGTTAAGGAAGCGGCCCCCTAATCCGAAGGTTGCCGGTTCGAATCCCGAGCCACTGAGGTGCCACTGACCAAGGCACCGTCCCCACACGCTGCTCCCCGGGCGCCTGTCATGGCTGCCCACTGCCCACCAAGGATAATGCACATTTCGTTGCGTCACCATGTGCTGTGCTGCGGTGTTTCACAATGACCTTCACTTTCACTTAATTCTCCAAAAAGTAGAGTGTCAATCATCACTATGGGTGTCTCCTATTTTAAAATCTTTCTCACACACAAACTTAATAAACCCAAGACTCTAATAATGCCTCCAGACAATCTTCTTAAACGCTTGTTTACTGCAGGGCTGTTTAATGCATGCTTGTTTAATGCCGCCTTCCTGTGCAGCGGTCGGGCAGATCCCTTCCCGCCCAGACAGCTAGTCACTGCGTACATATGGATCTACAGGCAACAGACATCTAGCATTTTATTTGCATCCACTGCAGGAGCAAGTGCCTTTAAATTTGTCATGAAAATGAATAAATAAACAAATAGCAGAATCTATTCTGGGAGAGCTGAACAGGTTCACACCCGTTTTGACGGCAGACAGTAGATAAAAAGCATTTCTTTTTCATCACAATATCTTGGAGGGTGACTTGTGAATCTATTCTCCAGAATAAACCATGACAGTGTAACTGTGTTTCCAGCTTAATTTGTTTACTTGTGTCAAACCTTTTTTTCTGTATGAAGGGAAAGTCTGTGACTTTGATGACGAAAATAAGCACTTGGTTGGAATTAAGAGACGTGAGTTGCCGTATGAGTAAATAGCAAGTGAAAGTCGAGGGTGGTGGTGGGCAAGAGGAGCTCAGAAGTTAACTCTTAAAAGTGAAAGTCCGTGCTGCTTTTTTTCTCATTTCAGTTGCATTTGCTTTGTGTAGGAGTGCAAAATCAGCATTTTCCTGGTTTGATTGGATTCAATCCAAGACAATTTCATCCGTCCATACATTTGCTACCAGACTGTTACAATCAATTTATAATCAAATTTACATCGTTTACAAAGCACTCAATTTATTATTTATTATTTTGCATCATATTTATTATTTTGCATAGATAACGTAGCCCTGTAACTATTATATGTAATAACAATTACGCCCATAGACGCCCATACTACTAATAACAATTACATATAATAATATGTAATACTGGCCCAATATGTAATACTGGCCCAATGGGTGGTAGTAGCCTAGTGGGTAACACACTCGCCTATGAACCAGAAGACCCGGGTTCGAATCCCACTTACTACCATTGTGTCCCTGAGCAAGACACTTAACCCTATATTGCTCCAGGGAGACTGTCCCTGTAACTGCTGATTGTAAGTCGCTCTGGATAAGGGCGTCTGATAAATGCTGTAAATGTAAATGTAAATGCAATAATAATATTGGGGCAGTGGTCAGAAGGTTGCCGGTTCGAATCCCGATCTGCCAAGGGGCCACTGAGGTGCCACTGAACACAGCACCGTCCCCACACACTGCTCCCCGGGCAGTTAAGGATGGCTGCCCACTGCTCACTAAAGGTGATGGGTTAAATGGAGAGGACACATTTCACTGTGTGCACCGTGAGCTGTGCTGCTGTGTATCACAATGACAATCACTCATTCACAATCACTTCACATTCACATTTACAAGTTTGGCTGGACAAAGAAATATCCATAAACATCATCCACAGAAATTCATGTTCAGGCTGCACTGCTGTCTCCAGACTCAACGATACAAGATGAAAACAAGATACAAGAAAACATCTCATACTACTTTTAGTATGCTACAGTAGTATGCGCAAGCAGTTGCAAAAATGTCAGTGTATTATCTCAGTGTAGTTTTCGAGCACACACACACACACACACACACACACACACACACATAAATGTAGAGATACACATGCATCACATCACAATGACAATGACTTCACTTTCAGGTTGAGTATCACAATAACAAAAATCTACACAACAAAATCTACTATCCAGCCACTCTAAAGGACTGTGGTTTAAAAAACTTCCATCAATGCAGTGGGATATCATAACTACATATGCATTAAGGTAATGTATCTGAGAAGCTCTTACAGAGTATGCATCCCTCACCAGCAGGTAAATGTGATCCTTTCCTCACATTGCTGCTATGTAAAGTGTGCACAAGGTGATATGTCTGGTTATGAGACACCTATTGGCAGATGTCTGGTTATGAGAACAACACATTTCTACCATGTAAAGTGTAAAAGTGTGTGCATACGATGATGTCACACTAAGCTTAACGACAATAAAAAAAACCTGATACACACTGATCCCACTGCAGATATAAAAACAATCCACATGGAACAATTACAGAACACTGAAACCAACCACAGGCCCTATTCAAATCAGACCGGAAATAGCATACCCCTGGCTGTCTCGTAGGATGAGGTATGTGATATCTTCCAGATTCTATGTGTCTGAGGTAAGTGTAAACAAAGCATAGGCAGGTTTTGGGGATCTTGAAGTGGTGCTGTCTGTTACAGGACCATCAAAGTGATGAGCAGACGTGTGTATGCCTCACTCGACACCCTTGTTGTTTTATAACTAATGTATAAGATCTATAGTACCCAGCACTTATTTATAGTACAACTGTGAAACATGTTTTCTCTCTCTCTCTCTCTCTCTCTCTCTCTCACACACACACACACACACACACACACACACACACACACACACACACCAGGTTGAGCTGGGTAATCATGCAGAATTGTTAATGCACAGCCACTTTGTTCGATTATTGGCCAATTTGGGAAGTCAGATTCTATAAAGATTGCCTCGGTCTCTTTGTCTCTGCATCATCATGGCTCTAAATGATCTTTAATTGTCTGATTGAGAAGCTCGACTGTTTAAATATAAAATGCCGAAAGTGTCCAGGTCCAACGGAACGTGGAACTACTATGGTTGCTAATGGATTTGGTATTTTTTGTATTTACTTTTGCCTCCAAATTTATAAAGGAAAGTGCACTAATGGCCAATATGATTCAGAGCTGTGTGCATAATAATTCAAATGCATAATATCCTCAAAGCTGTACAGTTAATATAATTTGCTATATATGTCAGGACTTTGGCACCACCAGGCCCGCAGGGGATGCACGAACACCCCATGGGACACCGACCCAGAAATAAGATTCAGTGATTGTCTTGTTTCTTGCCCGCTCTTTGTTTGACTTGTTCACATCAACGTAGAAACCCTGATGGACCAAGCCTCAAGCCAAGCAGACCGAATCACAACTTTTCGGAATCTCTCTTTTGGATTAACCATGCCTGTACTGTTTATGAACCGATCATTGCCGAATGCCTCCTTTGCCCCTGATTACACTACTGTCTTCTGCTTTGAAAGCCCTGCCGCCGTTGCCCTGAACCCACACAGCCCAACCAAGACCCAGCCAGCTGCCTTACATGTGCTGCATTAACAGGTCAAAATAGATTTAGGTTTATTTATTTCTTCTATTTCTAGCTAGTTTTATTTCTTTAATAAAAATCGTTAAATAGCTCCACAATAGTGTTTTTTGATGCTCTTCAAAATGGTGGTACCATGCTTATTTTCACTGCAGATGAAAATCAATTTGAAGACAAAGTCAAATGTGTACCATGCAATTTAAAGTAACGGTAGAAAACCGGAATGGAAAGCATCTCATTCTTTATTAAAACCTAATGTTCTCCACAGACTCCCGTATTGATGATCTGCCAAATGCTATGTTGATGTGATATGAAAAAAGTAGTGAAAAAAAAAGAATTAAAAAGCTCTAACAATTTAAAATGAGGGATAGAGATGGGAAAAAATAACTTTCATTATTTCCAAGCACTGCATTTCCCACAGCCAATTTTTCGCCTCATTCCAACTGTCCTGCGGGTAAATTGGCAGCCCAGATGTGGCCTGTGTCCTGCATTAACACAGCCCCACCCTCTACATCACTCCCATGCAACAGGCCACATCCTCCTCCTCTTTAATCATGATAAATGCTGTCTCTCTCAAAGAACTGACACAAGGGGTCACATTTCTGGGCTCTACACACTCTGTCAAATCTCTCCTACTTATATTTCATGATGAGCTTGCTGGTGCTGCATTTAAAGGGCTTCTATTCCACAGGGGAGTCCAGGACATGCTTCTGAGGCACTTTAATCCTATGTGAGCTAATGTCAGAGGTCCTGAATGTAAGCCATGTATTCTGCCATTAAATTCCATTAAAAAGGTAATGAGGCTGTGGAATTTGCACAACATTAGAGGGTGAAAACCAAACCAAAATAGTGTACTGGCCCGGATATAAAACAGGCTTTTTCAGCAAATGTCATCTTACATTTGGGGTCAACACAAAAAAATGGAAATGCCGGCAGATGATGCCAAATACAATATTTTGTAACAAGCAAGTGTAAACCAGTGCTTCTCAATAATTTTCTGTTACACAACCAAAAGCATGTTCCCCGGAGTCACACGCACCAAGCCACCCCAACCCCCTTAGATTTTCCCCCACTATTTGAGAAGCTCTGGAGTAAACTGATAATTTGCCATTCTTTTTGCATTTTTTATTACTTCATTTAACTGTAACAAATGAATGAAACTGATTAATTTAAAACAACACTTACATTTAAGGCATTTGGCAGACGCCCTTATCCAGAGTGACTTACAACATGATTCCAATGTTACAATAAATGAAGTGACCAATTCTGGTTCACTAGGACCTCCAACTATGAGTACAATCTTTTTATTCATTCTGTTGTACTTTCTATGCATAAAATAGACAATAAGAAGGTTACAAGTTAATCTAAATATTCGAGGGGAAGTTAATTCCACCACCGAGGGGCCAAGACAGAGAAGAGTCTAGATGAGTGTCAGAGATGGAGGGACCAGGCGAGCAGTACTGGAGGCTCGGAGTATACGAGGTGCAGTGCGAGGTGTAATAAGGGCTGTGAGGTAGGATGGTGCTACTCCATGTTTGGTTTTGTAGGCCGGCATCAGTATTTTGAACCTGATGCTACTGGGAGCCAGTGGAGGGAACGTAGCAGAGGGGTGGTGTGGGAGAATTTGGGAAGGTTAAAGATCAGTCGTGCTGCTACGTTTTGTATGAGTTGTAGAGGTCGGATGGTACATAGAGGTAGACCAGCTATAAGGGAGTTACAGTAATCCAGTCTTGAGATTACTAAGGACTGAACCAGTAGCTGTGTGGCCTGGGTTGACAGATAAGGGCAGAGAAGGAATCTATATGAGGGGGAAAGATTGCTGATGTGAGTGGAGAAGGAGGGTTAGTTGTCTATAGTTACTCCAAGGTTGTGTGCTGTTGTAGAAGGACGGTAGAAGAAGGTAGTGGGTTACAGAAAAAAAAAAATCTGTATACTGTATAAACTGTAAAAAAAAAATTCACCCACATTAGAAGCAGTAAAAATATGGTCTGTCTTAAATTTGGAGTGAAACGAAAAATATCCATTCAGTAATTCACTTTTCTCAAAAAATCTTTTGATTTGGGTCATGGTAGTTTAGTCAGAATATAAACTGGAATAAAAATATTTTGTAATTTTTTTCAAATTGCTCTTTAAAAACATTTAATTAGCTGCTTCGGTTAGACGTTTTGTCCCTTTTGAAGGGAACTGTAACACACAGGTTGAGACTACAAAAATGTGTGCAATATGGAGGCAATTATCATGAGTGCTGTTGCATCCAAGAAGCAGCGTCAGCAACACCGGGAGTGCGAGTTTCCTAATGAGGTCCATCCTCTTCTTTTTATTCACTTACAGTACACAAGATCAGGTCTTTCCGGTAAACCTCTCTCTCCTCTCACCATTCCAGGGCGTCAGTCTGATGCACGTTCGCATCGATTTTCCCATGTTTGCTTTTTCAGTGAGAGGCAAATTCTATGTTACCCTTCCCATCACCTGGCTTTTTCAATTGAAGCCTTTGTGGTATCGAATCACATTCTGAGTGTTGCCAATGGAGCACAACAACCACAATATTCAGGTGGACATGCGAAACTATGAAGTTGTGGGGGTTTCGTTATAGAAAAACCAAGTAAATGATTCACTGTGATGACAGACAGAGATCTCACAGGTCAGCACCAGTGCAGATAAAATGCTTGGCATCACAGTTCTTGGGCTTACTGAGAGCACCAAATGCAGTTTATGGATGAGGAGAAAAGGAAGAAAATAGCAGAAGCATTTTGTGGCGATTTAATTCACTGTGGGCCATATATAACAATACATTACATCCTGGCCTGAGTGGAGAGCACACTCATTAACTGGAAAGTGTGATTTAAAGTGTGTAAGGCACAATTTATTCACACTGTTGAAGTAATGCTCTAGTCATAATTCTGCAAAAAGTATAATGACAAAAGCCACTGGGGTGGCTATTGTGACTAATTTGTCATTTTCAGACATGACAGTTGCCTTATTCTGCCACTCAGACAATCAAAGGACGGGCCAGCCTGTCACCACCAGACATTCAACAGTTCTTTCCAGAAACAAACTGCCAGTAACGAGACAACTACAGTACTCACAAATACTCACAATACTCACTTCTATGATGGACATTTTAAAGCACCCATGTAAGTCTCTCTGGATAAGAGTGTCTGATAAATGCTGTAAATGTAAGATGTAAATGTAAACAACAATGACTAGTAGCCAAAAGTCATCTTCAAGACTTGGGACTGAGGCAATTACTTCAGATCAATTCAAGATTATAATGTTTTTCTGTTGTCTTTTCTATTTTATTCATTTATTTATTTTATTCTATAGACTGAAATAATACTTTTGGAGACCAATGTTTAGCCAGCTAATTGGCTTGTATATTAAATGTCTTAGAGTCCTTTGCTGGCCTTTTTAACTACTTGTGGTAACGCTAGCTGCAATTTGAGGTCCTGGGAGAATGTGCTTTCCAGGAATTTATGATCCAGCAGTGGTGAAATAGTAGCTCTCTAATAGCCCAGTAACATGATTGCAGCAGCTCAGTTGCAGTTCAGTCATGGCTGTATCTTCTGCCCCGAGGAGCACTTCTTCTGGTCAGTGATTCTGAAGTGTGTTTGCCCGTACTCTCTGTTTGTGAGGACGTTGCTGATCCGCATCAGGGACAGACAGCTGGGAATGTAGTCTTGAAGTAGCTCTATAAAGCTTTATTAAATACAGACCTAAATCAGTCCACATGAAAAGGATTACAGTGTTTACTACATCGACCTGTTGGCTCTGTAGGCTTAGACAGTAGAAATTCGGCTTGAGGAAAGAACAGATATTAAAGATCCTGTTACAGGATCCTGTTACAGGATCTATTAAGCGAGGAGACAGTGACACAGTGTGTCTGAAACAGCATTTCTGATAGGAGGACCCAGGCACAGGTGGGATACAAGAATAAAAAAAAAAATTATGCAAAATTTAGGTTGCTTGAGGATTCCTGGAGGCGGGAACACACACTTGGATAAAACACGATCACATCTGTAAATTCAAGACACCACATCTGGTAACACCAAGTAGTAAATGTGACCGTGAGTCATCCCGACTCAGGCCTTGACTCATGATGGAGATCGCACCGGCACCTCCCTGTGGCCACATGACAGGAATTCACAGGGAATTACACGGCTGCAGCAACACCCAGACAAGACAGTCACACTGACATGTGCCACTACTCACAACCGAGACACACATACACCTGCTCTCGGGGATGAGCTTCGTTACACAATATAGACATGAAGTGACTTCAGCTAGATAAAATGATAACAAAAATATAATTTTTACTTCATTACAAGGGCATCATTACTTGAATTCTTAAATAAGAAAAATCTTCTGCTGATTGTGTCATAGTGAGATTTAATGCATATAGAAATATATAGACGATAGTTCTCTCAAAACTCTTTTGAATATTTTTTAAAATATTTTCGATGATTGAGGAACTTGTTTATGTCTGTAACTCAGCTACTCGTATTAGATAAAACACCTAACCTAAACCTAATTTAGTTACTTTACACAAAATAGATAAATAATAAAAGTTGATTTAATACATAATATTATTACGCATTATAAGTAGCCAATGTTTCATACTAATCTAAAATAAATATTTGGCTCAGTCATTATAAACTTTCTTTGAATCAAACTAAAGCAGCCAGATGAGATATGATTTAGCACCGACATAAGGTAAAATGTACTTACTCTTTCCAAAAAGCCATAAGTACAAGGGCAGGAAAGCAAAGACAGCGATAAGATAAAATCCTCCTGGGCTTTCCCGTGCAGCCAACATATCCATCGGTTCAGAAGCCATCATACAAGCCTGAATGTTTAGACTGTTATGTTTAGCAACTTTATACGACTATTTCTAGTATTAGTAGTTAGTAAATTATCTTATGCATTTTAAGAATATGCACTCCACCCACAGGCTGACAGTTTTCCAGTTTGAGCTTGACAAAATGTGATGAAGCTTTATCTACAACAGTCAAATGGAAAAGACGACATGCCACACAATGTGTTATTTTTAAACTATTTTTTGTACACCTGTTTGGTGTACATTCGTCACACTGTGTGATATCACACAACACAGCACTGATGGTAAATATGCCCTGTGGTCTTAGAACAGGTGTGTTCTGTTCAATGGTGTATTGTCCATACAGCTCCAAGCAAAATGTGGAGGGGTTTTCCTCTCAGCTGCAGTTCCACTCTTGAGATGCTTACATTATGGGTTATATGCCCACTGACACTCCCATTTACGTTAAGTTATACACGGCTATATATATGTTTCAGTTGCCCTAGGCTATAGACATGTGGATATATATATATATATATATATCTCTCTCAAATTCAAATTTTATTTGTCACATACATAGTCATACATGGTATGATATGCAGTGAAATGCTTTGGTGACTGCTACAGACCACAGTTTTGCAAATATTGCAAGTATACAAAGAACCAATATGCAAATATTGCAAACATAACCAAATATTACACTTTTATGTCTTTAACATAAAACATAAAATATGTGTAACAAGTAGGGTGTAGGTTTGCAAATGAGTGGAGTCAAAGTATAAAGTGAAAAAGTGAAAAAACATTCATTCATGCCTACTCTATGTCCTATATGTTTCTTGTTTTTACCTGTAACTGGAGCCTCGTAACTCCTCTTTCTGTACTCTGGACTGTATATGATGACCATAAAGTTTACTTTGACTTTGAAATACATGTTCTGAATATCCTTTGATTTGGAATTTAGAATGAAAATAAGAATAAAATAGAATGCTAGGTACAGAGTAGGGTGAGTTGAGTCCAAAAGATAAAAGCAGAGAGAACAGAGAGCTCATCCATTAGTAATGTCCCTCAAGTCACTTGTTCACAACAGTAAAAGTTTCCACCTAAGAAGACCAGCATCTACACTTCACAAAAAGCAAGTGCAGGGGAAAGAAGCTGTCAATCGTAAATTCCCATTAATACCAGCAATACAACACCTGCCCCAGAGTCTTGATCTCTCTCTTTCTATAAGAGATGGGGACTTGTGAATAATTATGCACTCAAAAATGTTTGTCATAAATTTTAACTCCTCATTATCATATGTTATTATATATGGGCAGTGGTGGCATAGCGGATAAGGAAATGGCCCTGTAATCAGAAGGTTGAATCCCGATCTGCCAAGGTGCCACTGAGGTGCCACTGAGCAAAGCACCGTCCCCACACACTGCTCCCCGGGCACCTGTCATGGCTGCCCACTGCTCACTAAGGGTGACGGTTAAATACAGAGGACACATTTCGTTGTGTGCACTGTGTGCTGTGCTGCAGTGTTTCAAAATGACAATAACTTCACTTTCATATAGAGCTATACAGGGCCACAGATTAAAAAACACTATAGCATACAAACAACTACAAAAGCTGAGCTCCAGGATTTTTTTAAAACTTCTGTCAGACCCTCTAGATCACAATGAACTTTTGTCATCATTTGATGAGGTCTGCTGTCCAAAACCACCATTCAACACTGCAGGCATCCAATCCACAATCTGTGTCTCCCCTTTTCCCTGTAGTATTATTATTATAATTATTATATAATTCCATGTAATCAAAATGCTGCAGAGGATGTGAAGTGCAGAACTTCTGATTGCACTGGATGCCTTTGGCAAATACATTTTTATAATTACCAGACAGGAAGTCTGTATGTTCCACCTATGGTGAATGAACGAGGCGCCTTCACATTATTTATATGAAAACTAATGGGTACTGTTAAATGATTCCCACTATTGCAGTACACCTCATGAAGTCCAAACATCCAGCAGACATGCTGAGCTTCCCAGAGAAATGGAACATCAAAGTGGGAGCAAGTGGGGCAGTGGTGGCCTAGCGGTTAAGGAAGTGGCCCGTAATCAGAAGGTTGCCGGTTCGATTCCCGATCCACCCAGGGTCCACTGAGGTGCCACTGAGCAAAGCACCGTCCCCACACACTGCTCCCTGGGCGCCTGTCATGGCTGCCCACTGCTCACACAGGGTGATGGGTTAAATGCAGAGGACAAATTTCACTGTGTGCTGTGCTGCTGTGTATCACAAGTGACAATCACTTCACTTTCACTTTCACTTCAATAAGGGGAATTCCTGGAATTCCCTTTCTTTCTGTCATTCTTTAATGTGCTGCTGCTCTCTTTCTTCCTGCAGGACACTTATCATTCCGATAATAGGAATTTCGAGTGTATCATTCCACTTAAAAAACACAGAAACATTGTCATGCATTTCAGACAAAAGACTTTGTCCTAGATCTGAATGAAGGAACACTGCCCTCCCTAGCTGACTAATGCATTTCAGATTCACTTTGAGATACAATAGCTACTATGACTTTTCTTCCCAACACAATTGATTCACACCTTCATCTTCCTTAAGTGAATGTCCTTATGCGACTTTTAAAACAATAGCTCCCAAGGCTGAGTAATCACATTATGTTTGACCTTCTTTACTTCTTTCTGTCTCCAGTTTCTCCCCTGTAGCCATTCTTTACTGTGTGCCAGTTTTGTACATCACATGATGCTCTAATTATTTATTTAATCTAGTTTATTTTATTTTATGGTATAATTTTTTCCTTGAGTGCACAAAGGGTCAAAGTGTGGGGGGTGTCACCTGCAGGGCCTGTCAAAGCCCACTGAAACATACTGTATGTGATTTTGGGCTATATAAGAAATAGATGTTGTTGGTATAATGTATGATTCCAGATACAAAATGTAATTGTACTATAAACATATCGTGTGAGAGACCTGGTTATTCAGAACAAAAGTACAAAATGTTTGAAACAAAAGATATCTTAATGGCACGAAAATGCTGTGATGTTGCCATAACAAAGCCAAAGGAAATATAAAAATGTATTTGTTATGTGTACTGTTCCCTTGTTCCCCTTCCTTCCCTAGTCCAGAACAGTAAGCTCACTTCATCCATTTAGTTGTTCTTAAAATGCAGAACATCTTGGTGCTGTCATCCATCTTTTCATTGTTAATTTGGTTAGTCCCTGGTTTCCACAAACAGTGCTGCAAGGTTACAGTGCCCCAGCTTCTCACACGAAAACAAACCTGTGGTTCCCAATGGTTTACACTAGGGGACAGTGCAGCACTCACCATGCACACACATTTCTTTCACTCCTGGTTTCAGAACATGAATTAATGGCAAATGTTACACATCACCTTTCAACATTTCAACCACAAATGTGACCACGAATGCTGAATATTAGACCTTGCTGTAAAAAGAAGACATATGCGTGAACATCACACCACAAACATGAGTATTTTAGATAATTAGTGATAAAGCGCTAATACGTAACTGTGAATAAAAAATAGTGAAAGAAGATGACTGCACACAGTGAGTTGCACTTGGACTCTCTGAAGCTGATTGGTACAATTTTGGTACAATATCACCTGTTTGAATGGAACTTACTACTTAACTTTGCAGACAATTACAGTGGAGGGAGAAAAAATAGAAACACTGACGTATTCACTCAGATTGTGCGTCATTACAGAAACGAATTAAAAGTGCTGTGGACTCCAATGTTGTTGAGACCATTTTTTTGTGGTCTCAGTCTCGTCTTGGTCTTGACTCCTTTTGGTCTCGGTCTTGTCGGGATCTCGGACATAACTGTCTCAATAGGACGGGAGAAAAAAAATAGAAAACGGTGCATTCTCACAGAACAGTATCATTATTTATTATGCGACTAAATTCAAATGCAACCAAATGCGAGGTGCACCCACTGCTTGCCACAGAGAGGAGAGACGGCAGGTTGAGCTGAGCATCTCACAGAGGGTGGGGGGCACAGTTGGGATACCATCTACATTCACCAGGCATCTGGAGAGAAAGCACCATGAAAAGTAAGATAACTACAAGATCAATGACTAGCTCTGCTTTATTTGTCATCAAACTATGAGGAAAAACTCCTATGCATATGCACACAAAGTACAGTTGTTTGTTCATGGGAGATATATATTTTTTTCAAGCAACTAGATCACTACTACAGAGCCGTGAATGGCCAAAAAACAAATCATGTGAGCACAAGTTCCTGTATCACAGTCTGTGGGCACAAGTTTAGTTATTTAATATTTTTAAAGCTTCTGTAAAATAGACCCCAATAACTCTCAGGTCACTGCTCGTTTTGTAAGAGTCCAGACAAATGATTTTTCATAAGAAGCCATCGATAGACCTATTAATACACACACCAAAAGGTTTTGACTTGTCATATGAATCAATGTGCCAAATATAATTGGGTCCCTTTGAGAAGTACTGTCTCCTGTGAAATGTCTCTTGTAATTGTTCTTGGATGAAGTCAATAACACGACCTAAGTCTGTGTGGTCCCTCTGCCGGCTTTCAGTATGAGCAGAAAATGAGTCCGGCTGATTACAATCCCATGTCTATGTGCAAGAGCAGCAATCAGTGAATTCAAAAATGAAAATAAAGCTTGATTACCTGAGTCCTCTCCATCATGGAGTGTGTATTGTCAGTTTTTAGAGATAAACCCGTTTAGAGTAAATTATTACTTGACTATAACATTAGTGGACTCTCTTGGGGAGGAATGGAGAGCAGTCAGATTAACCCCATTCACATGTCTCAAGGGGAGAGGAAGACCTGATGTGTGAAGATGCATACCGAACAATGCTGAGCAAAGTTCTGCCTGCACATTTAATTAGCCATGGCCCATGGAGATTAAGCGAGTGATACTCTTGTTCACTACTCACACTCCATTATGAAATTAAGCAGCCTTGTAATGCTGCAGATTAAAATGTCCCTGTTTCTCAATTAGCTGAATGTTGTAAAAGCTTGGTTGCAGGGTTATGAAGTGGAAGTGCTTGGTGGTCAACAGACTCAAATAATTAACCCAAGGAGGCACAAGTTCAGACCCCACTTCAATACATGCAGCAACTAGCATGGTGTCGGAGGGCAACGCTTAATCCTGTAATTAAACTGATCCTGTAATTCAATTGAACTGGGTACTTTTAAAGCTTTAGAGAAGCCCATCTACTTAACTTTAAAATGCTATTAAACTACTCTACTGTCTGAGATAAGAAATGGTGGTCTTTTTGAGATGCTAGCAGTGTGTTCAGGTAGGTAAAATTGGTTATAGACCTGCTAAACAGCATTTGTACAGCTCACACTGACAAAAACTGAGGCCCTTATTTACTGTGACAGCAGAGGACCATTATGCAGAAGCAAAAAAGGTTGCAATTGGCACATCATGATATAGATACAAACTTATTTAATAAGATTGTATTGCATTCTGGTTCAATGTCTGACATTATCATCGCATTTTGCAGTACAGTACAACAGCGTATCTTACAGGCAGTCTCTGGTGCCTGTTTCATGCCTGCTTGGTGTCTAGGTTCTTCATTACCTGGTTTCCTTTAGACTATAGACTTGAAGGCCTTGCTTCCATGGTCCCTGATTATGACCATATATGAATCAATAAGTTTTCCTTAATTTCTTGATGTTTTTCTGTTTGTGATGACCCAGTTGTATTGGTTTCCCTGTTCTGATTTTAAGTATCTTAACTGGATTAAATACATTTTTCTGTCTGTTTTCTGTCTCCCAGCTGTAAAGCTGATTTAGTCCTGCTGTCTCTGGCATTCATTTCAAAGAAAGGTGCATAGCATCATCTAAAAAATAACTATATTGAGCTTATTACATTACCACACTGGTAATGAGCAAAGCTTCTCTCTTTATCTATCTGGAAAAATGTACACACACTATGATCACACCTACGTCCATTAGTCCATGTCTCTTCTCCATATGGTGTAGCTGCTCACACACATCTCTCCAGAGCGAGATGCAGAAAAGAAAAGAGAGTGTCAGGGGTCATTAGACCATGGTGAGGTCACGGCCTTTCCTCTCATGTGGAGAGATTCGGGATTGGACCGTAAAAGGTCATACTGCTTTTCTGTCATCATAACAGCAGCGGACATCAGGGAACAGAGCAAACCCAGCGAACGAGGGATGAGATGGGAGAGAGAGACTGAGAGCCATTCAGCTCCACACACCAGACAGACTCGTTACCATGGGCACCGTATAAGTGAGCCTGGCCACGTGGCTGTGCAGTAACTGTAAATGACTGGGTGGAGTTACATGTAGCTTATCCCCACCAACGCATACAGACACACACACACACACACACACACACACACACACACACACACACACACACACACACACACACAAACACACACACACTTTAAAGAAAACAAAATAGTTGGTTC
Source organism: Denticeps clupeoides (assembly GCF_900700375.1). Taxonomy (NCBI): domain Eukaryota; kingdom Metazoa; phylum Chordata; class Actinopteri; order Clupeiformes; family Denticipitidae; genus Denticeps; species Denticeps clupeoides. Next base: position 7,598,616 of record NC_041714.1, read on the forward strand.
AGTGTATTAGTTATCATTACCATGATTAAAATCCTGAAAATAATAAGGATAATTGGAATTAACATTGAGTATTTTGTTCTCTTTTATTGGTCAAACTGAATGAATTGTTTACACATTAAATTGTAAATTTGTTCCACTGCTTGAAAGATTTATGCAACGGTGTATTCGAGTCACCAGTGTGGATACGATCTGTGTAATTGGCTGAGACTCTAATAGTCACCATGACAGCCAGCATGTGTTTGACCACGGCTTTGAGTTGTTTAGAATTCAGTGTGGGGGTTTGCGGCATGCTGGCTATAAAATGGCCATCATTTGTGTTGTTTACCCTTCCCCAGCACCATCTGAGTTCTCCTCAAGCAGCGGGATGATGCATCGTTACACACTAGTAGTGCCTGTCACTCTTGTGCTAATGAATTGGTCTTCTCTCATTACTTGCCATCACTTCCCTAATTGACCATGATTGTATGAGATTTTAAGTACAGTCCATGTCCATTGGTTTAGGCAATTGCATTTGTTGTTTGTGCCATATTTTTTGGTCAGTATATGTGTATGAACTAATGCTGCTCATAGTTGAAATAAAAATGTTAAACGTTTAACATTTATAAATTAAATTGCAAAAATCGTGACCTTTTTCAGAACAGGCCAACAGTTTGGACACACCTTCTCATTTAATGTGTTTTCTTTATTTTCATGTCCATTTACATTGGTAGATTCTCATTGAAGGCATCAAAACTATGAATGAACAAATGTGGAGTTATGGACTTAACAAAAAGTGGAGACCTGGCCTCCACAGTCACTGGTCCTGAACCCAATCCAGATGGTTTGGGGTGAGCTGGACCGCAGAGTGAAGGCAAAGGGGCCAACAAGTGCTAAACACCTCTGGGAACTCCTTCAAGACTGTTGGAAAAGCATTTCAGGTGACGACCTCTTGAAGCTCATCGAGAGAATGCCAAGAGTGTGCAAAGCAGTAATCTGAGCAAAGGGCGGCTATTTTGAAGAAACTAGAATATAAAACACGTTTTAAGTCATTTCACCTTTTTTTGTTAAGTACATAACTCCACATGTGTGCCTTCAGTGAGAATCTACCAATGTAAATGGTCATGAAAATAAAGAAAACACATTGAATGAGAAGGTGTGTCCAAACTTTTGGCCTGTACTGTATATATATGTGTGTGTGTGTGTGTGTGTGTGTCTGAACAAAGCAAACATTGTGAACATGGTGTAGTTTCAGTAATGTTGCATCGCCTGTCCTCTGGACAGAACCTCCACAAGGTTTAATTAGCAGTAAAACACATCACAGCACAGCAGTATCTAAATCTGACTTTAGAGCCTTCACCTTCAGCTCGTCTTACACAAAACGACTTCCATTCATTTCTAGTGAAAAGCTTCCCTCTCCTCTCTTGTTTGCATTCCTCAGTTCAGGAAACTGCTCTCTCTCTTGCTCCAGAATTCCCTCACATTTGTTTCCTTGTCAAGTCCCATATTGTCACAAGCCTAAAATGAGATTAAAGGGACATCTTATCGGTGCCTCCGAATTCACTTGACAGCTTTTATTTAGGCGACAGAACAGGTAATCCTGCGCTTTTATCATTAAGAGACAAATGACTTTTAATGATTTAAGGTGTTTACTGCAGAAGCGAGATATCCAGCCTGCCCGATGTAGCTGTTCGTCAGGCCTGTCGACACAATCGATAGCAAAAGACAAACTGCCACAACCGGTGACGGCCACGGAAAGCCGCTAGAATTACCTCTCCAGCATCAGTGCTCCCACAGGGATCTTATCAACCAAGCAGCCGATTCCAAGTGTCGGGCAGCTAAAAATAGCCTCCCCAGAATCAGGTTATGAGTGGGGGACACTGAGACCGCACCATTGTGCTGCTCGCAGATATCAGAAATCAAAGGAGCGCCTGCCAGCCAGCTATCTGCACTGTTAAAAATAACCATAACGTTGTCCATCTGACATAATGATGATGTCATGTTACAAAAGGGACGCTTGTCAGAAACGAACAGTGAGAGACGTTCTTCTTCCCATACAAAAGCAATGACAGTCTGATGGCCTCTACATGAATTGTATTTCTAATATGAGAAAAAGACCAAAAGGACAGATCTGCTTCATATGTCCATCAAAATATCATTGCAGTGTCCACTGTTTTGTGCAGGAAACAGTCACATGACAAGTGGTACAGACCTTATTTCTCAAGGTTATTTTGGGCAGACACGAATTTGGAATAAATATGTGTAATGACCTATTTAAGAAAGGTGCTAAAGTACATGCATGCATACTGATATTTGGCTAAATTGTCAATCACAATTTACCCAGAAACTTTTTTTTAATACAAAGTAATCACATCCCATAATGTAAGGCAAAAGACATGGTGTGATGTTAGCGTATGCCAGGGGTCACCTACCCGGCAGGGCTTAAATCATGTTCCACCTCACCTGATTCAAAGAGGGTGAACCCAAAATTGTGCAGGATCAGCATCCTCCAGGACTAGGGCGGGTGTATGCTGTTGGTTTGGGCAGAATTAATGATATGTATGTTGATGATAATGAGATACATACCACCTCATTGTCTTTAGAGCTTTTGATTGTTTTTGTCCTCTGTCCTGTTATGTACGGTCCAAATGTGCCCTTGAATCCCTTGTCTTACAGAATTCTTTGTCACTTCCTTTGCATGCACATCATGACCTGAAGTAGCCTAGAAATCTGTCTGTTCTCCTCTAGCATGGTCTCATGCCTATTTCAAGTGCCGTCTCTGTTTCTCTGGTTACACTGTTTCCTTTCAATAATGTATACACATCAAATTCCTACATGGTCAAGGACACAAGAAATGACACACTAATACAATGTGTTGCCCCGGGTGCGCTCACCTTGGATTGCGTTATAAAATATGTATATATCTACAACCTTGAGTGACCTCGATCTCCACTTGGAGGTCTGCATGCACATGGTACATATACGTCCTGCAGTTATTTCTACAGTTGAGCCATTGTTGGTCACTGTTATTATTTAAGCAAAAAAAAAATGGATGCAATGCTGCAATGCTTTTCAGGAGTGGAAACATTAAATGGGATTAAGCCCTGAGAGACCTCACTTAGAAGATGAGCATGACAACTGTCTGCTGCATGACAGATCTGTCAGTGTCACCCTCTGGAGAGAGATGAGGGACGGGAGGAGGTTGCTCGGCCACAGCGTGCTGCCCAGTGTGCGTTCCAACAGCTCTGATCGATGGGCCTGGTCTTTCTCAGGAGCTGCAGGTCTGCTGAGAGTGATGGTGACCCCAATCTTTCTCTTCGCACTTCATCCAACGTCTAATCAGAATATCAACAAAAGTTCAAGCCAGAAAGTAAGCTTGAGAAAGCAAAGCATGACGGGACTAGGACACTGTTTGTCCATGAACATGACACAAAACATCACAACAAATCCTCCCCCTGCATGTCGCACAGATAACTACAGAAGTGCACGTTTGGGGAGAATCAGATGTACCGTGACTACGCCACAGCGGGCTGAAACCGGACCGGAGAAATGACAGCGTGCTGTCAACTGCGCACACAAAAAACTGCACATGGCGGCAGACAAGTCTTCATCTCCCGGAAAACTGACACATTCAAAACAATGGCGGAGCAGAGATACTCCACCAAACAGACTGCGAGTTCTTCAGACGCCATCTTTGTTCGGAATTGATTAGTGTGAAAAGCCAAGCAGAAATCACGACAACCGTGCTGTCAGTGGACACAGTGTCGAGACACAGACATATAACAGTGACTGAGTGACTCACTCCGCCCACTCGCGGCAGAGGTCACCTGGAGAGCTTTTCGAGGTCACCGTTTTCGTGGCGTGTCCTCTTCACACTCGACTGACTAATTGGAAGTGACAGGCCTCTCCCGAGGGTAATGGGGAAGACTTTTAGTAGTTTTGACCAGAGTCTCCCCTGGGTGCACAGCTGTTGTGCATTTTATGTATGTGTGGGTGTGTGTGTGTGTGTGTGTGTATGTGTATGTGTGTGTGAAGGTCAGCTTTACATTGCTGAAATTTAAACATTTGAAGCTTGGCAGATGCTCAAGTGCTTTGCGGGTAGCCACAGGGATAAAAAAAAAATTACACAGAATCCTGTACCTGATTTCTTGGGGAAAATGTCGACTGCAGACCTCAGTTTGCATGGGTAATGTAAGCCCCCAGGGCCCTATGTTTATGATGCTAAAACTGCTTATGTAATTACTAAATGTTACATGTCTTAGGCAGTTGGAGAAATAAACAGATACGAATGAGAAAAGACTGGAAAGGAGGAACTAACTTCACTACCAACAACTTTTTGTTCTCTGGCGGATATCAAATGCCATACTTCCTCGTTCTGGACTATTCAAATTCCATGTATGTGTACACCCATGTATTTCAATCCCATGGATTTCAAACCGATTGTTCATGGTATGTGTTAGATATATGGGATCAAAAGAATCTACAGCCAACACCTTGGTGCTAGATACCTGGTCCAGGTCCATGTCTACATAAAAAAAATACAAATGAATGAGACAGCGTAGTGCAGAGAGTCATGTTAGAGCCTGACAAAGTACGAGATGGTTTCAGGCATTTAATAGCTATAGTTAGACAAGATTTATTCACTTACCTCATCAGCTTGTCACAGTATATATACCACACTGCAGAGGTAGTTAGTGCTTCATGAAAAAGAAAGGGGTTAAAAAAAAGAAGCTTGCCGCCAAAATTAAATATTTATCAAGCTACTATTAAGACTTTCCCTTGAAGACAGTGAGTGACCCATTATAATATTTAAATGGAAAATTCATAATCGCTGCCCTAGGTATCTTCTGCAGACACAGAAGAAAGTCATTCGGTTAAGGAGCCTGTGTGATTCATCAATCTCGAGAGAAATCAATGGCGCATCGTTATCTGTATATAGCAGCAGCATGGCAGCTTGTCTGTTCGGCCGCCACCAAGTGAAAAATCAATCCCTCCATCCCCACCAACGGCCATCTATGTCTGTCTCCATCCCTCTGCCCGTTTGTCTGCATCGGGGAAGAAACTGTGCGTGAAATGCGTGGCCCTCGGTGCTCCTTCAGCCCAAAGTGCCGGTTCGGGTTGTAATTGCTCCCAGAAACAGTAATGGGGATATATTTTTAAACACATCTGGCACAAGCGCCAGCGGCCAGGTTGAGGGGAAATGTTAGGTGCGGGACATGAAATTTAAAAGTCTGTTTGTATGCTGTGCATGTGTGTGTGTGTGTCTGTTAGCGTCACACACCTACAGTAAGTAACTGAGCAACAGGCTGTGTCACTCTTCCACATTTTCACATTAATTTCAGCACCATGGGCACAGAACAGCTACTGTACCAGGACCCGAGCCCCCGTCTCCCACTGTGTAGACCAGCTGGAGCCACCCTCAAAAATGGAAAATTATACTTCCTTCATCCAACGCTTTGTGCATTTCAGAGGAACCGTCTGTCGCACTCTGTGGTGGAGCCTCAAATTAAATTTCTGAGGATGTGGTCATTTAAAGGAGGAGAGAAATGAGGAGGAAAGCAAATAAAAATGGAAGGAGTAAACTGAATAATCGCTGTCCATCTCCCGGATTGTCACAGTGGGGGAGAAAATGACAGCTGAGTACACTGCAAAACAGCAAAACCTCAACAATACACAATGCAATCAAACGTTACACTTCTTGTGTAGTAGCATAGATTATTATGTACAGGCCACACCCACTGCGCTGGTGAATTTTTTTGTCTTGTCTTGACCTTACATGTATATTGCTCTGTCTTTTGTCGAACACATTTTGACATTTCTGTGCTAGGGAGAAGGTTGTGTAAGTGTTACTTGGCTGCTTGCTTGAATATTTATATTAGGTTCGATGCAATTTGTGATAAAATTTTTGAATTAGCTTTTAAAAAGTGAATTTTTATTAGAATTTTTTACTTGACAGGGAAGCTTAACAGAACTACAATTAATCTGTAGAAACAATACACCATGCATGACAGGGTCTCATGTAACAGTATGAAAATGTTTATAATTTAATGACAAAAATGACATGCGATCTATATCACTTTTTCACTTTTTGACGGATAAGCACCGCCATTGCTCCAGAAGCCCCGCCATCAGTCATCATGCTCATACTGAGTTCCAGCCCCTCTACTAAGTGATCATCAATGTGACTCCACTCCCCAAACCAACACAGGCCTGACTTATTCTTGCTTCTGTTTCCCCTCCCCACCTCAGCTAGACAGCTGCTAATAGGAGTTTATTTTTAGAATGTGAGGAAGGTGTGAGTCTGTATGATGGATGAAGGTAATGTTTTACACCTCTCCGCTAAGTGGGAGTATAGAGGGAGGCAACGGCCAAGGACACTTTTCAGAGAGAGACCTGCAACCCTGGATCTTTCTAGCCTCACGTTAGCTCATTATCTCCTCAAACAGTAGGGCTGCGAGGACATGGCCCTCATTCTAAAAGATTCATCTTGCAAGATAAGATAAGATCAACATTTATTAGTCCCAAAAGTGGGAAATTGTATATGTCACGGCAATAGGCAATGTCAAGGTAATAGCAGCAAAACAGAGGTAAATAGAAGCAAAAATAAATATGCAAAAAATAAATATGTATATGTATATATCTACAAATGTAGATATATCTACATGTACAATGGGTACACCTCTACAGTTGGTAATTACCGAGATGTATTTGAAGTGTGTGTTTGTTTGTCTGTGTGTGTGAGGTCAACTGTGAGGTCTTTGTTATAGAGTCTGACAGCGGTTGGAGAACAGACCTTCTGAAGTTTCCCAACCTGTCAGCTGAGCCCTGAGATGTTCTTTCAGACAAACTTAAAAGGCAAACTTCTATCAGTCTTAGTGTCCCCTAATATTGTATCTGGAGTCTCTTTCTGAAATTCAGCCTTGGTGCAGAATTACAGCCACTTTGATCCAGTCCCACAATGAGATTTCCCCAGGACGTGCCGTTTCGGTGTCTGTAGCTTTAAATGATAATGAGGAGGAGAAAGGCAGGACGAGGAGAAGAGTGGCCTATAGAAGTGAGGGGGCATTCATGGAAATGACATCATCAACAGTTCCTGTTTTCCACAAATAGTTGGACAAAGCATGAGAAAGGGGAGGTAATCTAATTCCAGATCCAACCGTCTGAGCTCCCCACTCTATGAACGGGGAACAGAATGGCCAAAGCACTCTTTACATATCACCATTTCTAGCCACTGCAGGTCCATAGGCAGGCCAGGGGAACTCGTATTAATGATAAAAAAGTGAAATTCTCATAATAGGAGACCTTTAAGGTTTTTCGCAGCATTCTTGGCCGCCTTGTTACACAGATGGGAAAACAAATGAATGTTTAAAAAAACTGCACAGGTTACAGATGGACTGCTGGGAAACAAGTCACTTCTGTCCGAAACAAGAGCAGAGGCTGTGTTTTGTTTATCTGGGACACAGATGCTGAAGAGTCACACTGTCATGGCTAAAAAAATCTACATAGGGCCAACTAGGTCTGATGTCATTGTGAAACAACAAGCTCGAGAGCTTGTTCATTTAAAAGATTACAGGCTCTCTGATAAGAAGAGATGGCATTTCTATGGCAGTCAATCCATGTCCATGATAAGAACTGTATGTTACATAATCAACAACATGAACATAACTGTATTGTCCTCGTCTTAATCCTAATTAAGACTTCCCATATGTTATTATTGTTTTTTTTTTACCAATTTGATGAATATTACAATTTTAAGTTGATCAACTGTGGTGACCCCCAACGGAAGCAGCCGAATGATTTTGTTTCATATGTGAATCTTTACGTAAAAACAAACCCCATTCTTAGGGAAACAGTGTGCCCAAAGACTTGGGGGCCATCCTATCAAGGAATGTCACTTCACTTGAGCGCTAGGGGCTCTTGAGCTTAGTAGCTGAGGTTTAGTCTTGGCATTAAGTGCTGATCCACCTACACCCTGGCCACTCCACTTCGGTAAGTGATTACTGTCTGGCCGCCACTCAGACATTACAGCACTCCCAGTAGTAGACTATACAGCTATGTACACTTTTGCTAAACCTAACCACCATCCTGAGTGACTTTCAAAATATTTCTCATCCATTTGTCACTGATCTTTTATTAGACACTGCTGCTTTTTAGTGATTTCCACAAATAACCCGAGCTCTGCTAAGCAGCTGCTGCTGTGTCGTCACCCATATAAAAATAATTATATATTTGAGAATTTATGAAGTGTTCTGGTACTGAGGAGTGTGAGGTGAAAATTTGGAGGTGTTAAATGAGAGAGGGGGAGTTTTTTTTTTGGAGGCTTAATTAGCAAAGATCTCCAGGCAATCTGTGAATCTTCACATCCCTGCGCCTGCTGCGGTAAAGCTGTCTTTTAAAGAAACAGGATCCCTGCACGTTCTTGGTGATGAAATAACGCCAGCGCGGTGTCTCTTTTTGGACTGTAGGTGATATCAAAGCAGAACACAAAAATAGTGTCACACTGACGACAACGCCTCGAGGTGCGTTATGCATCCTCAAATATGTGATCAAGTCCAGATTAATGTGTCCCTAAGGAATGCAAAAAATACACACGATACAGTACCCTCTTCCACAAGGTGCATTGGTGGTGTGTTCTTATTTAAACCCACACATAACGTATAATAACAGTAAGAACAAATGAGGTCAAACGTAGACAGGATGATCTACTTTAATTACAATTTTATTTGTACACCCCATGACATGTGCTAGTTTGTTAAACTCTTAAGGTCTCCTGACACCTATTCATTGTCTCCATGTAATTACTGCCTTACTAAAATGTTGTAACTGAACGATACAGATGAACAGTCCATTGTGCTGATTCTTGGACTTTAAATGAAAATTTAAGTTTATAGCCGTGAATCAATGCTCCTCTTCCTCCTGTCAACCTGCCAGTCCAAGCATTCCAACCTCCACCTGTTCATCCCTGCAGTCCTATCCAGTCCCTGCTGAGCTGGGACCAAAGCAGGGGAGCGAGATAACAAAGCTGCAGGCTCAGGCGTTGTCTGAATAGCCCTGCGCTCCTGCTGAGCGCTGAGATTGCCTATTAAAAGACTGACTTTACACATCATCCTATCAAAAGCGACGGAAGCACATAAAAATTGTTTTCTTTTAAAAAATGATTGACTGATTTGCCACATCGAAACACAAAACTCCCACAGCGAGATTCATTTCCCTGCGTGCTGTTTCGATGCATCCGTCCACTGTGGACCCCCCCTCAACTTTGCGCCGCTCTGTGCCGATCATGCTGTGCCATGTTTTATTCATTTTTTCCTAATGTTCACATTTAATTTAAATCATGGAGGAACAAAGAAGGACAAACACTGCTGGATTGACAAGTTCAAATCCAGAAATGAATGGTTATTAAACTATAATGTTTTCTCCAGAGGTTGAGAAAAGTGCGGTGTCAGTGGTGGAAGATTGTTGTCTTTGCTGTGTAGTCTAATCCTTATAAATAAATGTCCTGCTCAAAAAATAAAGGGAACACAAAATTAGGACATCCTACATCTGAATGAATTAAATATTCATATTAAATATTTTGTTCTATACATAGTTGTATGTGCTGACAACAAAAATGATCACACAAAAATGATCAATGGATATCAAATTTATCAACCCATGGAGGTCTGGATTTGAGTCACACTCAAAATTAAAATGGAATGAGGTAATGTCCTTAAAACAAGTTAAAATTAGGCTCAGTATTGTGTGGCCTCCACGTGCCTGTATGACCTCCCTACAACGCCTGAACATGCTCCTCATAAGGTGGCATTGTCTTGCATTAGGAGAAACCCAGTAAAAACCACACCAGAATATGGTCTCAAAAGGGGTCTGAGGATCTAATCTCGGTACCTAATGGCAATCAGGCTACCTCTGGCGACACATGGAGGGCTGTGTGGCCCCCCAAAGAAATGCCACCCCACACCATTACTGACCCACTGCCAAACCATGTTGGAGGATGTTGCAATGGCGTTCTCCAGACTCTGTCACACCTGTCACATGTGCTCAGTGTGAACCTGCTTTCATCTGTGAAGAGCACAGGGTGCCAATTTGCCAATCTTGGTGTCCTCTGGCAAATGAGAAACCTGCTGCATGGTGTTGAGCTGTAAGCACAACCCCCACCAAAAGTCTCCTGATGTACTGGCCTGTCTCCTGATATCACCTCCATGCTCTGGACACTATGCTGACAGACACAGCAAACCTTCTTGCCACAGCTTGCATTGATTTGCCATCCTGGATGAGCTGCACTACCTGAGCCACTTGTGTGGGTTGTAGACTCTGTCTCATGATACCACTAGAGTGAAAGCACCGGCAGCATTCAAAAGTGACTAAAACATCAGCCAGAAGGCATAGGAACTGAGAAGTGGTCCGTGGTCACCACCTGCAGAACCACGCCTTAATTGGGGAGGTCTTGCTAATTGCCTATAATTTTCACTGTTGTCTATTCCATTTGCACAACAGCATGTGAAATTGATTGTCAATCAGTGTTGCTTCTTAAGTGGACAGTTTGACTGCACAGAAGAGTGATTGAATTGGAGTTACATTCTGTTGTTTAAGTGCTGGTTAAAATGTTCTGATTTCCTCTAAAATGATGTCAGAATGTGTGTAAAATCAAACATAGAAAAGGTACTAGTCATGGATGCCACCACAAGTAAAAAAAAAACATCATGCATGCACCATATGGGCTTTGTAATCACCTGCCATTAATTAGGCATTAATGTGCAATGGGTCCCTGCTGTCCAACATGCAGGGTACTCTATTTTATTTGGCACCATGTCACCAGGATAACAAATTGTTTGCGGTCTGCATCCGGCAATGAAAGTGACTTTCTTATGGTTACCATGTGTTCCATACAGACCTTGGAGGCGCTACGGCATCTCTTGTAGCTGCGTATCAGCTTTCGTCGCCTGACCGGTCAAAGGCTCATCAGCCGCCTCATTAGTGAACAAGCTGACTGGACTTGTAGCCTGGTGACATGCTGCTACCCAAACATTCTTGGGCCCTCCATGGCTTAATGCAAATAAGCTTAGCTGTGATAGCAGGTTTTGAAGGAATATGACGCTGGTCCCCTACTGTTATTTATGTGACTTAATTCTACTTTTTAATTAAAAGATACATCCAAAAACAAAGCATTTGAACAAAGTCTGTTCTGGCAGCAGGTCTGTGAACAAAACGAACCAGGGTTTTATAGTTGGGTAGAGTCCCTGTTATGTGGTTCTGTAGGCTACAGTTTACATTTTGACTGCACATCAAGGCCTTTCATGTGCTAATATGTATCATTTACTATTCAGTAGCATCTAACTTCTAATGATGTGGGAGAAAAAGCTCTTTGCCTTAGAAAATTAGATTCAGTTCATCGTGTGCACATCGTTCCCAGAGTACTAACCTCTGCTGCTGCACTTACCCATATGACATTAATGGGACTGAACAGAAGGGATATATTATGATGGAGACAAACAAGTCTGGCTAAGCAAGTAGACAGACACAAAACGCATCGTAAAAAGGTCTAAATATGTATATGCATGAGTGAGTGGGTTGAAAATGTTGAAGTTTTCAAAGCTTCTAGAACTCCGCCTTTGCTTATATCTGATTTACTTTTAGTGTTTTACTTTTTAATACATTGATTTATGTACTTTTTTATTCTACTTTTCTTTCTTTCTTCCTTACAAAGCTTTCATGATTGTATCATTAATAGCTGTCCAGTAATATGTCAATTGTCACAAGATCATCCGTATAGCTTAATTGTCTCATGATCAGGCTTTGGAACTATTTTTGTATACAAATTGACCTAGTAAACCCAGAAGTGCACAGCACGCAGTGGCTGGTGGATTACTGACAGATTGAAAGCTTGTTTAATTTTATTTATTGAGTGTGCAGTATTTTTAAACATTTAAACTCAAATTTAGGACTTTTTAAAGATCAATGGAAAACCTGCCATGCACTCTGTGCCCTCGCCCAATACTAATGTGCTGCACTGGTGATGTGACTTTTTCGCGAGGAGCAGATAATCTCTCAAAATCTCTCTATGCTGGCCAAATTTATATCACATACAGTTTATACCACACAGCCCTACATTTAATATGCTCATCTTGCACATTTCGTTCTTTCACATCCTCCCTTATTCCACCCAATCTATATCAGTCCACAGTCATTGTCGCCACCGTGAGTCTTTCAGCTTTATAGTCAATAAATCTTCATGGGAGGTTGAGCACTTGTGCCTTGCGCCCTCCCCCTATGACAAAATCAGTCTCAATGTCAGTCTTTACATTAAACTGGAAAACCATAAACCCTTCTCAGTCATATCAGCTGATCCACCAGGTCTCCTCAGATGTACTATGTGGTGCAAGCAGACCTAGACAGCCCAATAATACAAAACAGCACTCAATAATACCCCAAGAGCCATTTCTGCACCCACAGGAATGTTCAACAGAGGGAGGAAATTAAATGAATGCTAATTACAGTCCATGCCAAGAGGGAAGCATGGCTCTGTGGTGAATTTATTAACCAGACCCCAGCGGTGTGTACATCATCTCTGCTAATCACAGGCGGAGCAGACACGAAGACACACCAGGGCTCTGCGTTACCTCTGCAGGCTTCTCAGAGAGGAACTCTGCCCTTAATTATTGTTTTTATTGACAAAGCAGATCACCACTGAGGATATTTATTCCCATCTGTCCTATGGGAATGTGGGAGGGAAGTGACTTTATAGTGTCTCTGACCTCAGATCTACAGATACGATCCAGTCAAGGGTACCTTGCCTCATTTTTGAGGTCACAATTAAACTTGCAGCAAATCTGTATTCCACTGATACTGAAACTTAATTTAAACTCAAACCAAATGAAGATAAATTACATGGCTGATTCTAAACCATTCCAGTTCAGATAACCATGACCAGTATTAACCGCAGACTACATCACCTGACATATGTGTGAATTAAGCATCTCTGGATCTAGATGATGTCATGCCGTATGACGTATGACAGCAGGTTCTGTGTGCAAATGGAGGTGGGGGAGGGAACCATGGTCTCACCCTCATCACACGCCACCATGGATGCATGCAATGTCTTTTGCTGCCAGTCAAATTACTTTTAGCACTACAATGACCAGGGTCTGGGTTTGTGAAATCAAACTTTCGTCAAGGCCTGTTTAAGCATGAACACCTACACTGAAGACCCATGTTCATTAAGAAAGGAAAAAAGCTGATCCAACCTTCCATCATTTAAAACAATTTCTCCAGTTTGGGTTTTTAGAGTATGGAGGCTCTCTTGGCAATCTTCATGAGCAAGTCATAAACAAAAGCCTGTCTGTTAAGCATGACAACAATTTTAATGATTATAAGATCAAGAGTCTATCCTGTCTAATCACACAAAAAATGTAAAGTAATTCAAACTTGCTACAACCATGAAATAAAAACCAGAAGGTCTTATGGCAGAAACATTACGCATTAACGTGGTGGAAACTCCAGAAGGGTTGCTCAGGGAACCCATTAAAGCAGCAGCATGACTGTTAATCAACCTTGTGCTGGAAACGTAAATATTCACAAACTTCAAGATCATTACAGTGCCGGACCACATGAGCTTTTTGTAAAATGAGAGCAATGTCAACAGGTGAAGGGCAAGTTGGGCAAGAAAAGTGTCAGTGAAATCCAGCAAAGAACGAAATAGCACGCAAAAAAATCACGACTCAATGGCCTTAATGAAATCACTCTTTTGTACAGCCCAGCAAGTTCCTATTCTCCAAAGGCCAGGACCACAACGCCTCCTAACAACAGGGAAATGCAGGAGCCCGTATCCATGGCAACCAGAGGAAGAATAAACTTAAAATGCTCTGTATACACCCATGTCTGGATTGTAACAGCACTCTTCTTTTTCCATAATAAGAAGATTTCAGGCAAATTTGACAGGGGTTCTGATAGCAGCTGTTGTAATTCCCCACTTTTGCTTTGACTGCATTGTGCCAAATGTACAGTTTATCAAGGTCATTTCCACCTTTCCTTTTGGTAAAATGGGCAAAGATCAGTGTTTTTTTTTAATTATTTTATTTCAAATGTGGCAGTCATTACTTAATCAGTAATTTCCCCACGAACACAATCTTGATAAATTTAAAAATGTGGTCAAAACATCCTTCCTCGTTAATTGGAGAAAATCCTCAATTATTGGAATTTGAGGAATTCACCTTTAACAGTCCCTATTGTTCAGCAATGATCCTTTTAATTCCATTATAAAATAATTTGTGTTCAGAAGTCCAGAACTTACACAATTATCAGAGCTGCGACGTGAAACTGATATGTGCTAAATAAGATGTGACAGATACTATGCTGTGTTTGGAGACTGGGTGTTCTTCAGAGGAAAAAAGTCAATTTGGATAAAATGCATCAGAAAACAGAACGTCCTGCCTTGCTTCTGAGTTCTGAATTATTTGTTGTATTCTGAGAACCCGCACTGCCTCGCACACCCATGTGGTGCACACATGTACAGTGGTTGGTATGAACCTGCCAAAGCGAGCAGAGATGTAATTTACCAAGCTTCCACCACGGTGGCAGCCGCAGTCACTAATAAACTACTAAGGTATGAAGATGTGTGAAGTGTCCCCGGAGGCAGGAAGCAGGCAGGAGGAGAACAGGTATCCTGACCTGGACTCATTCCCCTACAGCAGATCACTGAAGACACGTTACATCAGAGCCACGGGTCAACAACAAGCCCCGAATACCGACAAAGCCACAGGGGTCCTACCTTGCGTCAGCGTGCCGGTGAGGAATCTGTAGAAGTATCGGGCCACCTTGGTTAGTTGCCTTTTGCACCTCTTCCTGCACTGGCTCATATTGACTGAGGACGGAGCGGGTTGACCGGGAGACGGTGGGACAGCTGCTGTTTGCTCTGCTCGCCTCTCTTGTCTTTTTTGCCCCCCTCTCTCTCTCTCTCTCTCTCTCGTTCGCTCTCTTTCTCTCTCCAGTAGCGATGCTCCTAGACCTTCCTCTGCCCCACCTGTAGGGTCTCTCTGTCAGTCAGCGGCGTGGACCTGCCTCCTCCTTCCCTCCCCCCTCAGCTCTCGACCGACTCCGTCGCCAGTCAGTGGGGCATGTGATGGAGAAATGCACATCTGCTACTACTACTCACACAGTGTAAACAGGGGGGCTTTCTCTTCATCCAGTCCTTCTTTCCTCCTCCTGCTGCTTCCAAATAATACTGTCTCTGGAGGTTTGTGTGTGTGTGTGTGTGTGTGTGTGTGTGTGCACCAGCTGTAGGCTAAATAAAGCACCAGAGGGAAAACACAGCTAGTAGTTAATACAGCAATTAGCCGCTAAGCATTTCCTCAAGCACACCAGACTCTACTCCAGGGAGCAGAGGCAGAGGGCATTGGGCAGCATCTCGCCGTGCTCCGATACGGTCTGCGAGGGGGAGGGCAGGAGAGGCGCGGAACCCTATCTGAACCCTCCGTTCACCGGGGTTGAGTCAGAAGTGCTGCAGAATCGCGAATCACGATGAAGGTTTCTGACGCATCTGATAATAATAGTAAAAAAAAAAACTTTCTTCTCCTTTGTGTCTTCTTCTTTTTAAACCGATACAAGTCGAATAAGCAATGAAATAGCAGCAACTTTTCATCCAGACAGAAAAACACATGGAGAGAAAGTCTGCAAGGTCTCCGGTCTCGTCTTCTCTCATGTCAATCAGGAATCACAAACATTTCTTTCAGCCCAGTTTGCCTCTTCTCAGCTGAATAAACCCTGACCCCCGAATCACACAATTCTTTCCTCGCTTATTTTTCCCCTCCACACATCAAATATCCATGCTCTGCCCCCTCCACTGTTGCCTCTGCTTTTCCCTTCCTGTCTCTCCCTCTTACTCTCTTACTCTCTCCAGTCAGAAGCCTGCCTGGATGCTCTGATTTAGAGGTGATTACGGTTGCCCGGCAACCACAGACTCCATGGATTTTCCGCTAGCCAATCAGAGGTGTCGCAAAAGTGCCTCGGTCTACCCATACTGATCGAAAGCAAAACAAATGTCACAGGATTATATGAATGTCCTTCGATATCCTATATGGTGTTAGATACATCTCTACCCCCTTCCACAGACACACATACACACTACATCTGAATAGGCAGCTCTGTGGCACAGAATTTGGTGAAGTTGTTCACACTGGTATGTTTTCATGCATACTGTATCTATGTTTTTCTTCAAGGTCTGGTTCACAGTTTCAGTTTTTGGCACCACTGAAGACGTCTGCATGGATTTTGCCCTGCAGACGAGCGTTTTCACACAACATTTATCACCTTCAGGACAAAAACCATCACCTTGAGCTGAGACTGGTTAAAAGCTTCATTTCACCAGCAGCAGCTGACCTTTCCTCAAGCCTGCATTCATAATCTCATTAAAGCATGCTTTGCAGTGTCAACAGATTTTATTGTTCTAACCCAGTCAATCAGACTTTGTATTATGAAGGTCAAACCTCTACTGTCTTTGAGGTCAGGTAATGACTTAAGCTGCAAGCCTGTCAATTGTTGGCAACAGACTTCAGGGGGGGTATTTATGTGAAGATATATAAGGCACAGCATGGGAAGTGCCCATGAAGGTCATATTTACTAGTTAGCAAGAACTTTACAGAATTCTTGAACTAAATTGCTAATATCATACCTGCATGTTCTGTTTGCTTGGGGCATGGACCTAAAATGTCTGTGAGAAAGATTCATTCATGATATGAAATGATAAGAAAACAAAGGAGGAGATGCTCTGCTCCTGGGGATGTGACATATTTGCATGAATGTATCAAAGTTTATCTACGTGGAGTCTGAAACAAATAGACAACAACAAAAAGTTCAGGGTAGTTAGTTTTTCCTCTGTACGCTGCATTTAACTTTTTGTTTATTTCTGAAAATCCTGAGGATGTAACTGATGTGATGAATATGCTGCACACAGAGAGAATCTGCATTAACCAACAATATAATTATAATTATATGTATATAATTATAATTATAATTCACACCCACACCAGAAATATAAATGTTATTCAGATTTACCTAGCTGCCCTTTCAACTCACAGGTCTGATCGGACCAGGCCTGAATTCTTCACTCTAGCATCCAAGGCTGCGTTTCACACACTATTCCATGCATGGGTAACAGGTTCTTGAACTATTTCTGCTACATTCAACCAGAACACATTCACATTAACTGAACAGAACCCTTATACTCAAGCATGCATCACCAGTGTACAGCACTGCACAACGCATGAGTGAAAAAACACTAGTGTAAATGTTCAGAATGGTTTCCAAATTCAATGCGCAGAGCAGAAGGGAACATGTTCCCTGAGAAAGAAACTTTTACTTGTTATTCACCCAACATTCTCAACGAAACATCCTCATTAAAAGAGAAGCTCCCAACGTTTTCCACTGACACTGTGTGCTCTGATCTTCCTAAAAGTTCGGATATGTTTGCCTTGTTACTTTAGACACTTACTGAAATAATGATGAGGTGCCAGCTTTTACCTTTCTCTAATATGTTATCTGTTGTGTACTTGTCAAGTCTGCAAAACTTTTGTGAGAGATTTCACTATACATATAGAGTACACTTACTCAGTAAGCCTTATCCAGAATAACGTTTTATAACATTTATCTCAGGGACAGTAGGTACCCATCAGAACCCATGTTGATCTTTAAGGGGGATTTTTCAGAGCCAGTAAGACATAGTTTGTTGGATGACTGAAAAAATGTCTCATGTTTGTTTTGCTGTGTTCATGATGTATTACGAGGGAAACAAAGGAGGAGGAAGGACACTCAATGTTGCTGTCACACTGGAATAAGTGCAAAAATTACAAAAATAAATGAATGGTACTATCATGTGGCCTGTCTCAACATCAGTCCAAGACAGACGACCTGCAGGAACTACAGACAACAGGCGGATATTTATACTAATTGGTAATGGGGAAGAGTTGAGGATAATAAAAGACTAATAAAAGTTCTTATTTAAGTATTTTAAGTGGCCATGGCAATTAAATACATTTTGTGTGTTGCCTCACTATTTCACTGTTTTTGGCTGAAACAGTTAGTTGTGTGTGAGAGACCTGTCGATAACCAATAAATTAACATTTTATAATTAGAATACATGTTCTGGGTGACAGTAACACTTTCACAGCTATATATCTCTTACAGCATTTTTCAGAAATAGTGTCTCAGGGACCCACCAAGTGGCACCTATTCACTATTTAGCTCTCCTGATAACTCACTGGTGTCTCCCATTATGTGTAACTAGTAAAGTGTATTCGAGTTGTGAACTTCCTCATTCATTAACTCACTGTACCGACCTGAGTTTAGGTGTTGTTATGTTCCAGTCCTCCCGCCGATTTGTTAATGTGAAGCCCTGGTGCTGCTGGTCTCACCCAGCTGAAGATCACTCGAGGTCCTGATCACACACCTATTAAAAGGAACTAATAAAAGGGCATGTGCAGGACTCATAGGCTGTCCTGCATTATAGAAATACTTGCTTAGATGTATGGTTGGTAAGTTACATGCTGTATTTTTGAGTTTCATGTTTATTTTTCTCATTGTGCCTTTCTTTTCGGTTTATTAAAATATGTGCCTCTACAGAACCCCACTGTGACATTACAATTAAAACCCCCACCTTTCACCATGTCATGCTTCCAACACGGCATTGCATATTGTTTACATTCAATTAATTAGTTCTTATAATGATTTTTTAAAAATGTGCTTTGGGTGGTACAATATAGCAAAACAATTTTTTAGCTTGCAACATGCAATATCATAAATAATTTGTTTTATCAGTGGCTTAAAATAAATATAAAGAATCATAAGGAAGAAAATCAGTAATCAGTAAGGAAGCATCTAGGACATGGGACAGGGAGGACAGGAAGCTGCATGTTCCAGATAAACAAAAACCCATTAAATGCTCTACCTGTCAGCTATCCAGAAATTATTGCCAAAAAAATGATATTCATGAGGTGCCTCTCAAAGGGGTGACTGTTCCTGTGAGACGGACACAAGCAGCTTGAGTTTCTGCAATGACTTATAAAAAGAGACAGATCAGCTGCAGATCAGTGACCAGCCAACACTGGGGGGAATTACAGGGAATTAAAAATACACACTGCCAGGTTCATCGCTCTGTTTGTTGAGCGGTGGGGGGGCTGCAGTGTGAACGGGAGGAAGGTGTTGTTTTATCTCTGTGACACATTTCCAGGAGGCTTTCCAGCACATCTTGGACAGCACTCACCGTGTTTGTGTCAGCGTTGAGTGTGCTTCTTCATGGCAGGACTCCAGGCGTCTGATATTCATCAACATAGATTTGAGGAGCGTGAGGCCAGGCAGTTCTCCAGCTCTCATAAATCAAGAAAGCCTGTTGTTGTACCAAAATCAGCTAAGATTATGATCCAGTTATCATAAGAATCTCAGTGTTCATGAAATGAGTAACGATGTAAACATTGCCATTAGGGATGGTATTGAGAACTGTAAAAAATAAATGCTGGTACTGGTCCTGCAAAAACTGTGCTGCTATTGGTATTTTTGAAACTTTTTTTTTTTTATTCCAGCAATTTTGAACTATCTGTGTTTATATTCCAAAGCATTATAAAGTGTGTGAGCACTTAAGTAAAAAAAATAGTTACTGCGCTTCACTTCATGAGATACAGCATGATTTAAAAAAAATTAATATTACCAAATATAAACTGCCTCTGTAAATAGCCTCTGTGAAGCTGTGTTGGTATGATGTCATCGTTGGACAAGATCTTGGAGAAGAGCTTCCCTGTGACGTCTGCTGAGTCCACCCCTGCTCAGGAGTAAACATTTCGACATAATCCATATTCTTTAAACGAGGATGCTGGCCCCCATTTCAGTACACTGAGCACAGGGCAGGGACCCACACTTGGCATACACACCATTCACTCTCAATTACAGCCAATTTTGACTTGCCAGTGTACATAACGTGTGTCTTTGGAGACTGGAGACCCAGGAGAGAAGATGCTGCAATGAGGGACTGCATGCAAATTACACACAGAGCCAACACCCAGGCTCAAACTTGCAATCTTGAGGTGTGAAGCTGCAGCGTTACCTGCCACACCACCATGCGACCCAGGAGTAGATTTTTTATTACATTTCTATTAAAAATACTATATTAAGATAATTAGTTGGTTCATATCGCCATGTTGTGGAGAGAGTAGCATTTATCAGTAAAAATCCTCATCTCTAATTGCCAATGGTTGTTAAACTGGCCACATTGTTTCAAAAGTAACTCTGTCTCCAGCCGCTCAGGGAACAATTCTGCCCCAAGGCAGTCTTGATTCATCACGTTTGCAAAAAAATGGGCCGTCAAATGCTGCCAAAATCTGTTCTACTAACCATCGTAGGGCAAGATTTCCCGCTGATGCCATCAAAAATGGAAAAAGGAAGACACCAGAGTATGTATTCACTGCACATCTGTGTGGCACGAAGGGGCTGAAAGGGGAGGATTTTACATCTGACTGATTGATAAATCAAATTGGAGCCATATTCATGCTGTGCATGAAGAAACCAGCTGCTAGAAATTATGTTTTTTTAAGCGCTGAAAAATCTCTTCCCCTCTACACGGCTGTTTATTGTGTACTATTTTGTAAAAGATGTGTGTCTGAGGGTTTTTGGATAAACATGCAAGCGCATGTAAATTTGTCCAACGGGTAGAAATAGCATAATACAGTCAGCCAGCATTTACAGCAATGGAGAATCAATCTAAGAGACTGATCTAAATACATATATGCACAAACACACACACACACACACACACACACACACACACACGTTCTTTGTACTTTGGAGATTAAAATAGACTTTCCCACATACCCATAATCCTTCTTGTGTTTAAGTTTAATAATTCAATGATTACAGCATCTAAATAAAAAGCTTTGAGAAGAGCTTTATGTAGATGCTCAAACACACCAACCCATCCACCCACCCAAAAACAACCAACCCATCCACCCACACACAAACAAGTGTATGATGTAGTCATCAGGCTTTTCATTAATTTGTTAAAACAATGGCTTTATTTCTTCTGAGAGACAGAACTATTCCTGATTTTCCTTAACACAGGGTTGGAAATAGCAAAGCTGGTTCAAACCTTCTTGTTCAGTGGCGAGTGTCTTGGTGACCACCCATCAACATACAGCAGCCCACTTTCTATAAAAGGAGCATTGAACTAGGGACATATCCCACACAGTCCCAACTCATTCAGTATC
Source organism: Denticeps clupeoides (assembly GCF_900700375.1). Classification (NCBI taxonomy): domain Eukaryota; kingdom Metazoa; phylum Chordata; class Actinopteri; order Clupeiformes; family Denticipitidae; genus Denticeps; species Denticeps clupeoides. The sequence continues at coordinate 7,619,831 of NC_041714.1, forward strand.
AGCTGAATTAGTAAATTCAATGTACATTTAGAACAATTCACGTACGCATTTATACATTTGGATAGGCTGAGTTTTAAGAACATTTAATGTACCATTACTGCTAATTTTCATGTGTTAGTCCACAATGCCATTTGTAATGCCAAACAGAATTACATGATTTTGCAGATTCAGTGGCAGAAGGAAACTGGAGAACCCGAGGACACCAACATTAACATGGGGGAAGCATGTAAACGTCACACACATGGTCCGAGCTGAGATTTAAACTGGCCTCAGTGCCACCATGCGGCCCCTTCATGAATGGGAGATTTAGGCGCACGTGCAGACATGGGTGTCACAACCAGAGAGAGAAGTCAGTCTGATGGGGCAGGTAGAGGAATCCGGGAACCTAATTGCTCATATGTGTTTGTCATGCCATACAGTTAGGAAGTGTATTTAAGTTCTGTTGTGTCCTCACTCCCCTGTCACTGATTAACTGTAGGTACCCTGTACTGTGTGTATGTGTGTGTGTGTGTGTGTGTGTGTGTGTGCGTGTGCGTGTGCCTTTTTAGTTTTGTTCTTTAAGAAACCCCTGTTCATCATGTGCTCTCCTCACAGCGCTATATAGACACGCTCCACATAACAGAACTCGAATAGATCTAAAACCATCTAAAACCCCATCATTATTCTAAAGGCTAATAAAATAATAAACTAAATAAAGTAGGCCAGCTGATCCCCACCTGCTACAGGTCAGATTCCTGGAGCATTACAAATCAGCAGGGCGGCGTGCTGTTCACAGCTGCTCTGTCCAGACACACGGACCTACCAGTCCTATCCCAGCATTAGGGCGCTGGGCTGATGGCATTCAGGCACCACACCGGATCTCCAACATACCAACATGGCTGCGAAAAAAGAAAACCAGGTTCGCCCACAGCTCAGAGTGCAGCTTTCACTATCATCCACACCGACAATAGGCCCACTAGCCAATAAGAAATAGGGAGGGCCGGGCCTTTGGTACAGATTGATACAGACCCAGAAGTTGCTCCTCGTGCAAATGTGTTTTGTGTTTCCCATTACTGGCAACGCAAACTTAAGTCATAGACAGCCCGTTTATGAAGCCAGGGCATGACACCAAAAATAAGTGATTAAGGTGCCAAAAGCTCCAACAACCAGGAGCATGCTTCTGCACTTTGTGTACAAGGAAGCTGCTATATGGAACTAGCTGGAAAAAAGTGCTGTCACGGCACAAATGACACCCTTGCGACCAGCAACACGGAAGTGGAAGAGAGCGGGTTGCTTGTTGAATTACTAACTAACCCTTGCTGAAAATTATTTCCCAGCCATTACTACCCACGTCTGCAAGTGCGTACCTGAACTTGTGCGATGACACCTAGTCATAAAGCAGCAGTCCGAGGCCCTCAAAGAACCTTTTTCATGTGACAGATACAAGACAAGACATAATGTAAAAGCTATACTTTACTTTACTTTACTTTACTTTATTTGGCAGACGCTTTTATCCAAAGCGACTTACAATGGGAAGACACCAGCAATTCTCGTTCGATTTCTATAGAATATCAAGTATACAAACTAAGAGCCCTGATAAGGCTTAGACTTGTCATTGAAGAGCATGCTCGGAGAGTGTTGGGTGCTAGACTAAGAAAAATTATAATGTATTTATACATCTTGTATTTGTTTGTTAAATGTGTATGCATGTGTATGTGTTAAATTTACCTGTAATATTTTTGGAATAAGAGGGTTTTCACCTTCTTCTTAAAAGTGGTGATAGTCTCGGCTAGTCGTGTGGAGGAGGGTAGGTTGTTCCACCAGCCAGGGACAATCATTATGAGTTTGACAAAAATATTTTTTTCTGTTCTGACTAAAATTAGACTAAAATGTCACCAGTTCTTCTTGACTAAAAGCAAACTAAAATTGTAATGAATAATTCTGACAAAAATTGTAATGGATAATTCTGACTAAAATGCTCAGACTTTTAGTTGACTAAAACTAGACTAGACTAAAATGAGCATGTAAGTGACTAAGACTAATAAACCTAAAATGACAGCTGGACGCAAAGACTAGACCAAAACTAAAATTAAGACAGGCCTCCAAAAACAACGATACGAGCAACACAACACGCACATTTGCCGATGGCAACAGCCATGGCAGATATTCTCCCCTCAATGACTGATCACATCACCCTCAGTGACCCTCATACATCTATCCATCTCGAGGCAGCATGCGAGCTAGAATTTAAAAATGTCTGTCTGAGAAACTAAAGAATGTCATGTTGTCCCTCATTATTGATGAGGCCACGGAAAAAGTACCAATAAAACTAAAAAGAAAAAGTTCAGTCTCAGGACTTTTTTTCACTCTCAGCCCTGAGTGCGACAGCAGTTCTTTTTTGAGCATCTGTGTGTGTGTGATTTTCCTTCACTTTCCTTCACTTTGCCAGTGCTTTAGCAAGCAACTAGGCTTTTATAATCCTGATGTGCATGTGCAACTGAAGTGAGAGTGTCATTATGTTTTGGATGTTAAATGTTTTTGTCACGGTTGGGGCTGGACAAGGTGATGAAGGAGGACGCATTCGCACGATTTCACGCGACACGGGTTTAATACAAACTGCACAGGACAAGGGAATAAAAACATGCACAATGACCCGACGGCGAACAGACACGAGCAGGATAGTTTTATACAATTATATAAATATACACCAGGTGAACACGATCAGGGAACATTACACGAGACGAACATGAAACTTGGACCAGCCTCACATACACTGTTTCCACTTTCATGATGATATAAACCCCATGCTGTCAATACATGACATGTACAAAGTAGCACAAGCAGGTTTGCCAGATGTGACAAAAATGTGCCCAAACACTGCAGCTAAACACTTTATTGGAGCCACTGGGGCAGTGGTGGCCTAGTGGTCAAGGAAGTGGCCCCGTAATCAGAAAGTTTCTGGTTTGAATCCTGCCAAAGTGTCACTGAGCAAGGCACCGTCCCCACACACTGCTCCCCGGGCGCCTGTCATGGCTGCTCACCAAGAGGACAGAGGACACATTTCATTGTGTCACCATGAGCTGTGCTGCAGTGTTTCACAATTACTTTCACTTCTTCACATGTCTGATCAATGAGCCCTCTCGTCCCTTCTTCCTGAATTTCCCTTTTTTAATTGACTCATAATAACACGTTAACAGCACCATCAGTGGACATCACAAACATGATCAGGACCACAACAGAAACCAAACTATAACCAAACAATGATCAGCACTTTAATTCAAGAATTGAATCTTGTGATCAAGGATCAAGAATTGATCAAGTGGGTGGGAGTAGCCTAGTGGGTAGGACACTCGCCTCTGAACCAGAAGCCACATGATCAAACCCCACATTTACATTTACAGCATTTATCAGACTCCCTTATCCAGAGCGACTTACAATCAGTAGTTACAGGGACAGTCCCCCTGGAGCAATTTAGGGTTAAGTGTCTTACTCAGGGACACAAAGGTAGTAAGTGGGATTTGAACCTGGGTCTTCTGGTTCATAGGCAAGTGTCTAACCCACAAGGCCACTACCACCCCACTTACTACCATTGAGTCCCTGAGCAAGAAACTTGTCACAAGAGGGACTGTCCCTGTAACTACTGTAAGTTGCTCTGGATAAGGGTGTCTAATAAATTCCGTAAATGTAAATCCAGTGAACCTTAAATTTTGAAACCTACTCTATATGTGCTGCATTTTTACAAGTTAAACAGGTGGCCAAAGATCCCCATGACTGACCTGGAAAATGTTAATGGACTGAAAAATAATGGTCTTTCACCATCACTTTCTCTACACTCAGCTCAAGTCTTTCTCTCCTACCAAGAAGCAGTGAGAGAAATGCAGTATTACGGGAAAATGAACACAAAAATCAATAGGGGTATTGCACAAATGCAGTTCCATTGAGAGGAATTAATGACGCATATCCAGTCCCATCGAAAAAGCCACAGAAATTTGTTTCTGCCCTTAATATACATAAAATACATTAAGAATTATTTGTGAAACAGAGAATAAGCAAGCAGCCGCCCGGCACAGTGTTTGTTTGTGAATGTTTGGAACAGACTTGTAATGCTAATGTACTGCGGGCCTGTTTTACACACACCTCACATGCCGAAGAAGCTCTAGTGCCACTTGCACTTCCATCAGAATACACAATCAGGGCCTCGGGCCACGTTGGCAGGAGCACAGAACAAACAGCACCCAGTCACAGAAAGCCAGAGAGGAGCGGCAGCCCGACTGACAGCGCAAGCTGCCTCTGTGATAGAGGCGTGAATGAGAGGGAGGGAGGGAGGGAGGGAGGACCACTGCGGAAGCTCAGTGTGACCAGGTGTAGGCGTCCAGGAGACCACAACGGATCTGTGAGTTTTTGCACAATACTGAGGATGATGAAGGAGACAGAATCCGCAGGATCTACTGACACTATTAAAATTTCAGTGCCTGCTGTTTAAAACAGTGGCCTGGTCTGTAAGTTTCACTGACGAGCATTGTTACAGCTCCAGCACATCATGGAGCCAGAATGCCGCACGCTTGCAATCACACTCCAAATTTATTATAACATTTTTTTATAGAAACCAAAGCTACAAAAAATCTAAAAACTAATAAAATCTAATAAAATAATAAAAAAATCTAATAAAAACTCATGTTAATTGTTCCACATTTTTAAGTAATCAAGTCAAATGTGACTGACGAGATGCTTCAGAAATCAGGACCATAGATAGTTCCTCACTATTATACAGCATAGAATAAGACCAGAGGTCTCCAACCCTGGTTCTTCAGGCCACCAGCACATGTTCCACCAAATTAAACTCAACAAATTCAACTCAAGAGTGGTAACAACAATAAAAGTTGAATCAGGATAAATGAGGATAGACCCAAAACCTTGCTGGACGACTGCCGTGCAGTAAAAGGGCTGGAGACACCTGGTCTAGGACGTAAGGACCTTTGGACCATTCAGGATATTAATGTGAGGTGCTGCAAATGTTATTACTGTTATAACAGCAAAATATTCACTGCTTCCTTTGCAGCAAGTTTCAGAAATAAATTGTGTCCAAACCCTCCAAGCACCTCCTCAGCATGAAGAGTGTGTCAATGCACAAAACGCACACCTGTAATGCTTGTGTTTGAGACTTTGTGGCTGAATGAAATAATGAAAATGTTATTGTACATTTTGAAACACATTGTATCATTGTTTCATTAAAAAAATGTCCAAGGATATGGTCAATAGGATGAAAATATAAAGATTTCACTGAATTTAAGGTTTGCTTTTGTCTATACAGGCTATGGTTTAGTGAAAGTTTAAGACATAGATTCCTAAAATAAAGTTAGATATTTATACTGCAAGTTAAATATTGATTATTTTTGCGTCCTCTCAAAGATCTGAAAAATAAATATATGTGTGTCAAATGTGTGTTCCTGCCCACGTTGTGTGTTTTATGGCCCCTCCCACTCGCCGTTGCCTGTGTCATCAAGCACCTGCTGTTTGAGTGATGCCTCTCATTAGAGTGGAACCTTCTGCATGCCAGCTGTGGGTATTCATGTCCAGCCAGGGGGTAAAAAAAAGCCCACCAGGTAACTTCATTCCTCCCCCATTCCGCCCTCCACTCCACTATCCTGCACCGATACTGGGTGTAGCATGGCTTCAGGATCCGGTCCGAAATGGGGGTTACTCCGGTCCAGGATCCGGACCGGAGTTTCATTGTTGTCACGTGTCGTTCTCACCTGTGTCAAATGTATAAAGCTGCCCTGTTCGTTTCTGTCCACTGTCAGGTCTTTGAAGTTATGTTCCGTGTTCACCAGTGTCTACGTCTTGGATGTCTCCCCTGTCTTGTGATTCACAATTAAACCCCGGTTTCGTGATGTCAGGTGAAAGCGTCCTTCATTCCACATCTTCTCGTCACTCTTCGTCCTCCTCTCCGTTCACCCGCCGCGTCATGCCCGCATGGACGTGACACTTATGGTCTTACTGCCACAATGTTGGTAATGTTGTCACATGAGAATTAATAGTAACCGTCCACTAATCTGCCAGTGGACATTAAAGTGAAGTGATTGTCATTGTGAAACATAATGCTTTTAACTATCCCCCTTGGTGAGCAGTGGGCAGCCATGACAGGCACTCGGGGACCAGTGTGTGGGGACGGTGCTTTGCTCAGTGGCACCTTGGCATTCGACCCGTAATCGTCAACCTTCCGATTACGGGTCCCCTTCCTTACGCACCACTGCCCCCCACCATTGTTCATATATAATGAAAGGTGTTTATTATACATGAACACCTTTGCAGCTTTGCACCACCGAGCTGGATTCTCACTATGTTTTAATATCCATTTTGGAGAATCTCCGACACTTTCTAGTTTGGCACACCAAGTTTTGTTTAGGAAGTCAGTGACCAGCTGAATCTTTCCGGGCTGATGCGGTAAAATCAGCAACGGGGTAAAATGTGGTAAATAAGGCAAATAGCTGAATATAATTTAATGAAATGAGTAACTACACAATAAAATGGTACAATTTTAGAATGGCCTATGTTCCATCCTGACCTCTGCGCTCCTCCATTAAATGTCCCCTGACGTAGTTAAACTAACACACAAAGCTTTGTATTCTTTGTCAATGGATCCCAATTGACAGAAGGAGCCACCATCTGAAATCAGAGCAGCTCTATCACTACTAAATTAATCTCTTCAGCAATATACTAAACATATGGTTGTATTCATTTTATTAAATCACTCTTATTTAATAAAAACGTGCACTTTACATTGATGAAAGCTTCTGCCAAAATGAATAAAATGCAATGTAAAGCTATTACAAGATCAGTATTGACATGCAGCTCATTATGAATGTGCATATTACAAGAACAAAAAATTAATTCACAGTAACAAAAAGGAACACAAATTTATCAGTGATAATTTACATAATCTGAAGCAGACCACCCACAACAAAAATGCAACTAAGAATTTTAGTTAAAGCAGCAAAACATAATGAACTGTAGTGATCTGCTGCCATCTAGCGGACAAACTCCATTACTCCAACAACAGTGTTAATAAACCGGTGTGAGTAGAAAGCTGTACTTGTCGAGCTCGGGACTAACTTTTAAGGCCTGAATATAGCGCTAATCTGTGGCTACATCCACTCTGTCTATCTGACAGGTCCTGGCAACTCACCTCTCTCTCTGACTGTCTGCAGCTTGCTCACTTTCAAATGTACAGGAATATATGGGCCACAACCAATTAGAGGGGTCCCGCCCTTCACAAACTCTGATATCACATGATATGACGTGCAACCTCTGTTTTTTTAGTCACACCATTAGCCTTTCACTGACCTTGACACTGAACTTCTTTTGATTATTTCGATTTAAATTCCTTACAAAATGAATGAATAGTTTTGCATTTTCATAAAAAAGTAGGAAAGGATAACCTTAATTTTCAAACAAAAAAAAAAATCTGATATCTCAGAGTCAAAGTTTACAACTGATTCAGAACTGATTTCACAAAAGTGCCAACTGTATCATCAATTTATTGGTAACTGTAAAATTATTAGTAAATTAATGGGAGATTAGGTAAATGTTTTGAAATTAAGGGTATTACTTTATTTATGAGCAATATGATTATCATAAATGGTTTTAATAATTGATTTATTGTCTGTCGGATAAATGGTTTGGGCCAGGTTTATAAAGACTGGCTCAGACTTTCAGTCGGGTTTTAGAGATGATTGCTGATGATTGAGAGAGGCTGGACTTACTGTTTATTATTTATTCTTAATGTAGTTATTTGCTGTTGAAATATTATTTAATAAACAGAGTGTTTAGCTGAATAAGTCACTGCTATGCATACCCTGAATGTTATTCCCAGTGGAAACAGGGCTCAACAGCTCCCTCTGCCAGACTCTCCTGTATGTAACGAAGGCGGTTAAATCTACTGAGCATCTATTCAAGATAAACAAAATCCCATCCATTAGCGTAACCCAATAGGAAAATAGCTATTTTCAATTTGTGTTTTTGTTTGTTTTAGTTTTTTACTCTTCTGACAATTTTTGCATATTTTTATGAACTCTCTTATATCTCCAGTTTTCTGATCCCATTGAATGGTTCTTTGTATAAACTTGGGATAAATGTGCTGTAAGAGTAGATACCTCAATATAAAGAAAAAAGTTGTGCAAATATGGCCCTCATTCTGTCACATGAATACAGCACACATCAAAAAGGTAATATTGTTCAATAATGTGAAATAAATAACAAATTATATGAATCCACACAGAACATCAGAGAGGAGAGGAGAGGAGAGGAGAGGAGAGGAGAGGAGAGGAGAGGAGAGGAGAGGAGAGGAGAGGAGAGGAGAGGTTGCTCACCTGTAGATGGCAGTGTTGGAATATTCTAGATCTCCATGTCCAGACATCTAAAAGCCCAGCATGTGAGGAAATTGTCTTAAGTGGATCTCCATAAACCAATACTCCATCCATTAAAAATGTAGGAGCCCTGTTCGGGCAATTATAACATCAAATTAAGCACATTATTACACTCATTCTCTCCTAAACAATCGAATGACCTTTTAAATATTAGATGGTTCATGCGTCCACATTAATCCATCACACAAAACGTACGTGAGCCAAGTCAAAGTAGGATTTTCCATGAGTTATCAGAGCCCATTTGGTCTCTTTGTGGAGTAAATAAATCATCGAACCTCCAGCGGTCGGTTTATTTTTGGTGAAGGATTACATCCAAGGTACCCAGAGGGGGATGGCTGTCTCTTTCCCCCTCCTCTGCTCTGGGCTTTAATCAGTCTTGTCTCTTTATTACTGACAAGTACTCCATGTCTAGTCAACTGCAAGCTGCATGTGTTTGTGACCGCAGAGAACACAATCGAATACAAGAGAATGAAAATACGCATGCTGTTGGGGGGGGGGCATTCATTTTATTACATGAAGTACCCATTCTGTAACCCTCAGGAACATCTCTGCCACAGCTGGTATGCAGGGGCCGGGCCCTACAGCAGCGCTGTTTCATTGGTCCCTTGTGAGGGCGCTCGGGGAGTTAATGAAAACTTCATCCTCTCAGCCATCAGGCTCGCCCGCCTCAGCGCTGAGCGGCAGCTCGCCCCGCAGATTATTCTGCAAATGAACTCGTGGGGAACCCTTCTAATCTGAGTGATGTTACGGCTTTTAGCAGAAGCACAGCAGCGAATAAACAAGTCTATTAGCGCTGACCTCCAGCTCACAGTTTACACTTCTTTGACCATTTATGGACTGTCAGAAGTGAGCTTCCCTGCGATTCTTGGCACTGGGAAGCTGCAGTCTGCCGGTATGCAGCTTTGATGTGAGGGGACGATCTTCCTCTCCTCACGGAGCAGCCTGTATTATTCAGACGGTAGTGAAATTTTTATCAGTGATCTGAACGTAAAAAACCTCAGCGCTGAAACAGTGCACTTACGCGACGAGCTGACGCCGCTCCAGCCGGTGCAGCAGCCTCAGAGAGTGCACGTGTGTGTGTGTGTGTGTGTGTTGTGTGTGTTGCTTGTTGACAGCACTTTAAGCCTGACACCAGGCTGTCACTGCCATCGCGTTTGCATAGCCGAGCGGGTTTGACAGTGACGGATGCAAAAGAGTGGCACGCGAAAAATATTCGGAGGTAGAGTCTCCCCTGCGACCTCCCCTCCTTCTTCATGATGCCGTGGACCAGCGGCAAGCCAGGAAGCATCGAGTGACGCAAAGATTTGCAGAGGGATTCTCTCTCCCTGTCTCTCCACTATCTGCTAATGAGACCCTGCACATTAGTAGGCTCTTAGTAACTCAGGAGCTGTGTTGCTCTAATTGATCTCAATAGAGGCGCTGCAAATGGCTTGATAATAGCCTTGGAAAGGAAGCGCGAGACGTTTACAAAAATATAGAGAGTTTGCTGAGCAGTAAGGTGATGGTTTAATAGCACTTCATGCTGTCTTCCCCCGCAGAGCAGAAAAAATACTGCGTGGTATTATGGCATACAAGATGGCTCTGTTGAAAAATGAAAGGTATGAAAGTCTATGATCAAAAATGTATATGTACCAACATTTATGGTCAGAACATGAAGGGGTATGTATAAATAAATGGCTGGTTTTGGAAGTCTGTGCCTGCGTCCTTCATGACACCTACCATTATAACATGTTCACCTTCTAAGATTTAGAAATAATTATACATGAAAGTACAGAAAATCAGTTGTTCTTCTGTTTATTTCTGTAAAACATGCTGTAATGATACTGTAACCACACCACACCAATCAATGTAGAAGCGAAAACCTTTTCAAACCTCTCATAAGCAGCAGAGCATCTGTGTTCCCCATTACAAACATACTCCTTATGGAATGTAATTGCTCTAATGACAGAATTCATTACCAGACAGCTAATAGTAGATAAGGAGCCATCTGTGTATAAATAATGCAAACTAGGTCTTAATCTGAAGAATCGATCACAGGAGCCATCTGGTGCCAGGACCTTGAGCTGACATTTCCATCTCAACCTACTCCATCACAGCTATCTGCCACAGTTTGTGAGAGTTCTCAGTTACTTTTGTGAGTTTGTATATACAGTGGGTACGGAAAGTATTCAGACACCCTTAAAATTAATTTTAGTAAATTATTTTAGGGTCATTGTCTTGTTGGATGGTAAACCTTCAGCCCAGTCTGAAGATCTGTGGAATGTTTTCGTCCAGGATATCCCTGTACTTGGCCACATTTATCTTTCACCAGTTGTGCCTGGTTTTCTCCACAAATACCGACTTCATCTCTGGAGCTCAGTCACAGTGATCTTTCAGTTCTTCTCCCCCAATAGCTCAGTTTGCCCGGATGGTCAGCTCTAGGAAGGGTTCTTGTCGCCCCAAATGTCTTCCATTTAAGGATTATGAACCTTAAGTGCAGCATTTTTTGTAGCCTTGGCCAGATCTGTGCCTCGTCACAATTCTGTCTCTGAGTTTTTCAAGCAGTTTCTTTGACCTCATGATTCTCATTTGCTCTGACATGCATTGTGAGCTGTAAGGTCTTTATAGACAGGGGTGTGGCTTTCCTAATAAGTGAGTATAATCAAACACAGCTGGACTGTATGTATGTATGTATGTATGTATTTATCTTGTTTTGTGAAATATGTGTTGTGTGGTCTAGGATTGAAGGCGCTTCATTGAAAATGATTATACTCTCCACAAATTGGGGCAACAAACATTAACAAGCATTAACATTAATTTTCAGGACATTTACTAAAGCATGCTCACACCTTATAGACAGTTTTTTGCCATTGGAAAACAATCCACTAACATTACAAAATGTTCATATCAATAATATTACAAAATGTTATTTGTTGAAAGTTCACTAGTGATTAATCCTGTACAGATAACTATTCATGCCTCTTCTAGATTCTCATCATTTGTTTGTAACTGTGCTGCTTATTTATATCAATCCAGGTGGATTCAATTACTATTATAACAATACACCAATATTAGCGCTATTATCTTAAATCATATTACCTGGCATTGCTCCCTTCTTTAACAATGTAAATACAGATTTTACAGAGATCAACTCAACCCAATCCATCTAAATTCAACTGAGTTCAGGCATCACTACAATTAAACTGTAAAGTAGACTGAGGACCAGATACCAGTGAACACTGCACCTCTGCAGTCTCGAGTTAAAGTAAAGGCTATCTGATTCCCCAGGAGGACAACCAAAGACCAGATGCCTATCAGCTTCTGTTTCTCAATCCACCCTGTTTCCTTCACTCTCAAATCTCATTCTTACTGAATCCAGTCAGTAGAAGATTTTTTTCTTCTATAAATTACTTGCCCTTTTGCTCTTTTCATCCAGGAAGCAATGAGACTCTGGTCTGATGAAACTAATTAGACCACAGTTAGTTCCAGTCCAGTAATCTGATTGGACAAGAAGGATTCCATCCATCCTCTAAAGCTGCATAAGCATGTCAGAGTCTGTGGGAAGCTGGCATCTATTCAGGCAATCTTGAGGTGCAAGGAAAAAACAACACCGGTGCAGGGCCTTGGTCCATCACTCGGCGGAAAAAAAAACACAAAACTAGGGCCAATTTACCGGGTCATGCTCAGCCAACAGGATGTCTTTAGACTCAGTACGGAAACTAACAACATGGCAAAAAGATGCATCGTGTCTGAGCCTCCTTGTTGCTAGGCATCCCCACTGCGCCAGTCAAGAGCCAATAACAGCGCACAAAGGTATCTGTTCACAGGTGCTGACGCCCAAAATAATGTTACACCAATTAATGGTTGTGTTATTGGTGGGGGAATTGAATGAATTACACCACAAGGTCCTGGAGATAGTTTCCACTGTAATCCTCACCTAACCATGCCTGCTGTTTAAAAACAGATGTCCTGGTGGTTTTATGTTTAAATCGAAAGCACTGCAGACTTATCATCAACTGTATCTACAACTAATGAAATATCTGAAATGGAAATGCCTCATAAACGTGGGCACCTACAAAGGCAAGGACGCAGGAAAATGCTAAATGTAATGCAATATAGTATTTTCCTGTTGGTTAAAGTAAGCAATGAACTGTTGTTTCATATGTGTACTTAGGTTACTTAGGTTAAAGGTTCCAAAAACCTATGATAATAATATGTGAAAATTCAATTATTTATATGGTTTTAATTTCATATGGGCAGAGGCTAAATGAGGATTCACAGGACCAGTTCAATGATGACAGCCAATTCAACAATTATTGACACTTATTAGAAATTAGATAATCTGAAATCTATCACATATATTTCCCAACACATTTTTGTACAAACTTCCACTCAAGGTTCTTCCATCTGAGTGGCTTTTTTGGCTTTCATATCTACTGTAATAATTAATTAATAAAGTCCAAAAGTATGTCTCATCAAAACAAAACCCAACAACCTCTCACCTCAATTCTTCGTATGTGCTCCAGGCAGCAGGTCCCACTGGTAGAGCTGTTGCTATAAGGGGACCATAGGCTCCCCCAATTAATCTGAGGGGAACTTTGTTTACTTAGGGGACATTAATAGGAATCAAGAGACAGTGCTGTCTCAGCTGTGTAGAGTCATGAAAAACAAGAAGAGTGTGTGTGTGTGTGCTTTGTGCATTTGTGAAAAGTTAATACACATGAGATGAAAAGAGCCTCTGGAAAAAACTGCAGCTGAGGGAACAGGACAGGCTTGCTAACAAAGCCTGAGTAAGCGCGTGAGTGTGGGCATGTCACGCGTGTGGGATGCTGGAAGCCACTGGTGGGTGTGAGCACTGAAGCCCGAACCCCACCCTGGCATCATGGGACACCGACTGGATGACTGCCCGCCTTGAGCGCTGCCAGCGGCATGATTACGCAGGGGAGCGCGTCGGAGAGGTCCGGATCCGCGCTGTAATTTGTTACACTTAACGGAGGCGGCCGTCCACCGGGACCGTCCTGCCCAGAGGAGCAGAGGGACGCAGGTACAGATGAGAGACTGTTCATCTGCACATACCACACTTCAGCAGACTACTAAAAGTTACTTTTCCTTAAATGTACAAGGCCTGTAGTCTATTCTAGAACTGTGGAAAACAGGGTGAGAATCCGCTCATCTGAAAAGAAATGACCTGGTGGGTGCCGTGCTGCTTGGTCTAAGTTACATAAGGAGCTTGGAACCATTTCTGAAAATAAACGGTAACTTTGTTTAAAGAACACAAAGTCGGCCTGATTCACACAATCAGGCTCTAGGGCTCCTGGGAAATCAGTGGGTGGACAGGTGCAGATCGATGACAGGAGGGGGAAGAAGGGCAAAGATTAGCTCAAGACGGGCTCCCTCGCTGCTTTCATGAGCGGAGAGAGTGCTCACAACGTGCTCACCTACACAAACACACACAACCAGCGGTGGGGGAAGGCCTACGGACAGCTTGGCTGTGGTGGAGACGCCAAGTCACATGAGGATCAAATCTGTCAAACAGGTTGAGCCGCGGTGCTGATTGGAGATCCTGAACATGCCTGCTAATGCGCGGCGCTGCTAATCCTCGCTTGCCAGAACTCTGCCTTGCGGCGCTGTGGCCATATTAAGCGGTTCGCACTGCAAGGTGATGGCTGCTCGCCAGAAGGCAATCGTGTTGGTCAGGGTGGATCAAACCTAACAGCAATTTCCTAAGCAGGAGACTCCAAATGGGCACAAAAAAAACAGAGGCGATTTATACATGTGACCTCCAAATTTTTATCTGTTTCCTTTTGTGTGACCATCACAGTTGGCAACAATGAATGGGAAACGAAATACCCAATTCCGATCACGCTTGTCCGTTCTGTGAACACGCGCCGAGCCCCGAGGACACCACTTCGATTTGTTTTTTCCTTTTGTGTGTAATCAGGGCACTGTCACTCAAACTGTGGCACAAATTATTACAGGAACTGTGCCCTGGGAGTGTGCCACAACCATGCCACAGATCATGCCATTAGAAGCGGTGACCTTTGCAGGAACGTTCGGTTCCTAGAGACTAATGCAAAAACGGTGAAGAAAACCAAATATAAGTTTGAATTATAAGTTTGAATTTAAAGCCACTTTGGGAAATGTAATAATTTTTTTTCTTTACAATAAGGTAACTTGAGGAAAACATGCATTATGACATTCACAATGACAAATGTCAATGAATTCAGTCACAGGCCAAATGCCCAACTGCCTCGTTGAATCAAAACAAAATACACTCACTGCCAGATCCCATCCGGAAACACTGGGCACAGGGACTTTCACGGATGAGTGAAAGTTTTTGAGATAACCGATAAACTCCCAGCCATTTCCATGCCTTGCTTACCTGAATTATACCGATTGTGTACGTCTGAGTGTTTAAATGCCTTTATGTTCTGAGTTTAAATGTGTTATGTTGCTCCTACATCATGACCTACGTATCATAGCCATTTAGGCCACCCCAATGGCATGCACCCACATGCGCACCTCACTTGATAAGCGTACAATAGCACATTAAAACATTTCTGAGATCTATGTTAATTCCAGTTTTAATTATATAACGTTTTTTTATAAACTGCTTTTATATAGTTTTCAATGCAGATGGAGCCTGAAATACTTGAATGTTAAAATGTTGTCGTACGTTGGACACATGTACTTTCAAGCCAACACCCGGCCACACACATACAGACAGAGAGAGGGGATGAGAGCGAGAAAATCTGTACCCTTTACTCTGGCTTGTTTGACTGGCCATTGTAGGCATTATGGATGCACCGGTATCTGGTTTTGGCCTCGATACCACATTTTCTTAAGTATTAGTACTCGTTAAAAGTCCCCCGATACCGGTGGCTGATACGACGGTCTGAGAAATGTCTATGTTTGAGCGGCGTGTCAGGGGTTAATCACAGGCGCCAAGTGCCCGCCCCCAGGCTCAGAGTGGGGAGAAGGTGAGGTGAGACAAGTCAGCCGTGTGGAACTATTTCAAAGTGAATGAAGATGACAAGACAAAGGCGGACCGCAAATTGTGCTCAGCAAAATTGTCCAGGGGAGGCTCAAAAGGTAGCGCTATAACACAAGTAATTTAATCAAGCACCTAAAATCCCAACACAACAAGTACAAAGAGTTTACCCACGCTTACCCACGTTAATGTCCCATCAACCCTGGCCAAACGAGCTGTATGTAGCTGAGACAGGCAGTGAGGCTGATGCTTTGGGCAGACTGTGAATAATGCTTTTAGGAATGTTGAACAAAGAAAAGACCCAGAGATCCAAAGAAAACACCACTGTGCTACTGGACATGTATTTGGAGATGAATAGAAGCCTGAATTATCATTGATACCAATGCTTCTTGAATGAATGGGCTTATTAAAAATAGCATGACCAATTTTAGCAAATATAACACAACTGTTCAACTGCATATGGGCTCCAGACGTTGTGCCCGGTCACGTCAGGAAGCAAGTGGGCTGTTTCGGCCGTTTCCAGACAAAATCAAATTCTCCAGATGCTGTGCAGGATGGGATTGGTCCTGCAGGGCACCACAGACTGTTCTGCCATTCATCAGACCAACAATGTCACAAGACCCACAGAAACAAGCCCCAAAGACATACCCCTTCTGTTGGAGCATCTGCTGTTTTTTCAATGATAAATGTTTCCCTTAAGGACTGTCCCCCAATAGCAGTCCTGGAGTTCAGTGTCACTGTGGCACAAGCTGGCAAAACGTCCAAAGAGTGATCTTCTAATAAACTTGAAAACAACACATATATAAACTGAACACAAAATCACCAGTTTCTTAAATTGAATGCATTGCCAGACGAGTAGATATCAAAAAGGGTTTGTCATTATGATAAACAGCAAGCATAGCACACAGCGCACACAAAAAAAAGTGTCCTCTGCATTTTCCACCCTTAGTGAGCAGTGGGCAGCCATGACCGGCGCCTGGGGAGCAGTGTGTGGGAACGGTGCTTTGCAGTGGCACCTTAACTTCCAGTTATGGGTCTGCTTTCTTACCTGCTAAGCCACCACTGCCCGGTGAGCATCATGGTGATTACTATCCATTTACTAAACTCACCTTCCTCAACTTGAGAGGAAAGGAAAGGTGGAAACAATCATTAAAGGAAGGGGTCCCAAAAGCATAATAAAATAGTCAGGTTATGACTAGTTAAGATTGTTAATAGCATCATAAGAATACAACCAAGAAGAGCAGATAATCAGAAGAGAGAACTTTAAAATGTGACATCCTGAAACTGCCACAACCACTACATCCATCGAAAGTGTTTTGCTGTCATTACATTTTTTTGGCAGTTGTGCAGCTGTGCCAGGGCCAGACTTTCAATGGAATTGTCAGGGTGAAGGTAGTGTTGTAGTCAAGACTGCCTAAGCCAAAACCAAGACATTGCTGAGACTGGAGGGAATCAAGACCAAGACACTATAGAGACTTGAGGGTGCCGAGACCTAAACCAAGACCCACTAAGGCAAGACCAAAACCATTTAGAATCTCCCAGATGTGTCATAGTTATGAGGCCTGATGCAAAATAATATTCTCACCAATCCTCTCCTATAACCATTTCAAGGGAAAGAGATGGAATGTAGCAGAAAGATGACACTCTTAAATACATTTTATTCTAGCGAATTTGCCTAATTAACATTAGCAAGACAGTGCTGGTTCAGTGATCTAAAGTTAGTCACTTAACAAAGGGTAGTGCACATTACGATGAACTGGTAAAAATGTATCAATTACTTTAATTACTTGTGTTTTATTAATTACAAGTTATTTACAATAATTTACTCTAAATTCATTTAGATTGCTAAAAAAATTAAGATACACACATCATGATGGAGAGGACTAAGTTAATAGTTTTATTTTAATTTTAGAATGTCATACAATGAAATTGTTGCTGCTCTTGCACATACGTAGACATGGGATTGTAATCAGCCGGACTCATTTTCTGCTCATACTGAAAGATAACAGGCTCAGCCGGCAGAAGGACCACACAGACTTAGGTTGTGTTATTGACTTCATCCAGGAACAATCACAAGGTCCGGGGATAATTAGTGGTGGATGGATGGATGTTTACAAAGTGCAGAGAAAATTGCCTAAAAGCAAAAAAAGAAAAAGTTAGAATCATATTGGAGTTGAGGGTTCAGCATACAGGCGTAAACTTCACAGGAGACAGCACTTCTCCAAGAGACATAATTATATTTGGCACATTGATTCATAAGACAAGTTAAAACCTTTTGGCGTGTTTATAAATATCGACAGCTTGTCATGACAAATAATTTGTCAGAATTCCTACAAAACAATGTTCCACAACTGTCCTAAACTTAAACCCACAGACTTTGGTACAGAATAACTTGAGTGCACAGGATAATTTTTCCATTTCATTATACTTAAGGGGCTCCATTGTACTGACCGGTCTTGAGAATGACAGCACTAGGTGGGGGAACATCTCTATTTCAAGTAATAACTTAAGTACCAACAGGATACCATAGTTTTTTTTTATTTACAAAAATGTACTAATGCTACTAATAAAAGAAAATGCTTTTGTATGTGTAAAAATGTATCTGACTACTACCTAAGCACACAAGAAAAGAAGGTGAGAACAGAGGAAAGACGCTTTTGAATAAATTGCACAACCACGAACAAGGAGTCAAGATGCCCCACCCTCCCCTTCTACTCCTTCAGATATTCAAGGAGGAAACGTCTTCCCACCTTCACAATCAGCTGCCGTTCTTCGGTCTATGAGACATTTTGTGTTGTGGGGCACGCTTGCTTTATTCTCCAGGTACACGAGTAGCTGACAGCCATGTCCACACTTTCTGGATCTTAATTCCTCCCCTCAGTGCAAACCACAAGGTTAAAATGTACCAAGGCTGAACTGTGTCAGACTATTTACTAATGATTTCATGGGGAGCTACAGAAGACCCTTAGGAAAAAATCCTGCGTGATACTGCAGAAACAAAGCATCCGCATCCCTTCTGTTGCCCTCACTCTCTCTAAACCCCCTTTATTTCAGCTCTACTCTGTTATTTGACTCAATGTATTTATTTTTAGAAAGTAACAATATATTATTTTTAATTGAGAAAAAAAAATGCAGATTTACAAATACTCACCTAGCAGGTGCTTATTCTGCTAGGGGAAATAAATGTCCATGTACATGGGGCACCTGTATCTTCTCACAAGCCAGTAGAGAGCATCTCACAGAGGCGGCCACCGCCAACTGAGTTTAGACATGTACAGTCCATTCCACATCAACCAGCCATAGAAGCTGCAGAGAAGGAGGCTCCACAGCAACAGGGCATGTGGTAGCCAAATCACGGCCTCCGTTCAACCACTCCAAGTCCATTTTGATAATTAGAAGAGGGGCTGTGGAGAGAACCCTTCTCCCTGACAGCCCGTGTCAATTTCAGGCAACCCTCTAATTGTGATGAGAACAGCACTAGCTGATCGCTACTTTCAGCAGCTGGAGTAGCAGGTAAGTCAGGCACTATTGCATTCATTCACTGCACTGTACAATACTGTAGTACAGGATTGTGGAGAAGATAATTCAGGGAAAGGTAATACTATGCAAGAAACCAGTGGACTTTGCCCAATCATTGCTATTTAGATCGCTGTTTGATTGATAAGACTAAGCAAACACACTCATAGTAAATCTAATGGTTGCAGGTTGCTTGCTCACTGTCAGGACACGAAATCCGATTCAGATGCAGAAGAGTTCAATAAGACACTTTATATGATGATGCAAGGGGACATACGGATATTTCGTACACAGACACACGCACTGCACTCCTGCGACAAAGCCAATAACACAATGAAGACCTGAAAATAAAGCGTGGACAAAGGTTCACATGGACAAGAGTGAACACTCACTCGCAATAGATTATTCAAATAAAGAGCAAACGGCATGTCAGAGTGCTGGTGCGGTTCAAGGTACCATACCTGAACCTGGAACATTGGTGCAGGCCACCGTATAGAAAGTGAGGGAGTCAGATGCAGGGAATCAGGAGGTCTTGTCAGGTGCGCCAAGATGTCGGGAGTGCTGTTGTGACAATCACTCACTAAATCCATGTAGAGCCACGGTTGCCAGAGCCCATGCCAGCACATTGGCTTGTTAATTCACTAGTGTTGAATGAACTTTTATGTAGTTTTAAATCATAAATCATTTCAGCCACAGTATAGTTCTACTTTTTCACAAAATACATAAATACAAAGCAGGGAACTAGATGCTAAAAATGTGACACTAAAGGTCACATTAAATACATAAAGCTAAGGCTTTCTGCTTTATGTCTGATTTTCTTGGGATCCTTTATGGAAAAATTATGGCAAAATGCATGATGCTGTGAAAATGCAGGCCCTAGAGCTAAAACGATTATTCGAATAATGATTCGATTACAAAAAATATTCAAGCCTCGAGGCTTCGTTTAATTTGTCACCAAAGTCCATCTATTATCGTATCGCTCCCGTGGAGCTACACAGCGCGGAGCTGCGCAGCACCGTTTTCATTGTTTTACACGGACTGTTTTAACTGAAGCGCATTTCAAAGGAGGCGCAATTTACTGGCGGAAAATGAAGATACCGGTGTGCGTAAAAGGCATAAAATGTCTGAAGTGTGGGACCATTTTATGCTGCGTGGACAACGTAGGGCAGTGTATACACTGTAAAACGGACCTGGCCTACCATAAAAGTACATCAACAATGCTACAGCACCTTAACCAAGCGGACTCGGAGCGTCTGCAAGGTATAGTATTTTTTTTTTATGATTGCTAACCAACATTAGCGCTTCTTAGAACGTACAAAAGTAAAGTGAAAGTGATAAGTTGTCACATGTGACACAGCACAGCACCCAGTGCACACCGTGATATGTGGTCTGTACATTTAACCCCTGAGAGAGCAGCCATAACAGGCGACTGAGGAGCAGTGTGTGGAGACGGCTCCTTTTAATATTTGGAAGCATTTCTTCAAAGAGTACATGTTTCAGGCCGAATTTGAGACTGTGACCTTAGCACACTTATTCATGCAGTGGTGGCCTAGCGGTTAAGGAAGCGGCCCCGTAATCAGAAGGTTGCCGGTTTGAATCCCGATCCGCCAAGGTGCCACTGAGGTGCCACTGAGCAAAGCACCATCCCCACACACTGCTCCCCGGGCGCCTGTCATTGCTGCCCACTGCTCACTCAGGGTGATGGGTTAAATGCAGAGGACAAATGTGTTGCTGTGCATCACAAGTGACAATCACTTCACTTTACACATTATTTGTAATTATTTGTGTTATGAGTCGATAGTGATGAGGCATGATAAGGCATGAGATCTCACTCATGTAATTCATCCCTCCCCATCTCTCCCTCCCGTGCGCCACACATACACACACACAGATAGGTTACATCTTAAAACACGCCTTCCCCATACATAAGGTAGTAATAATAAATGCAACAGATGGACAAATCTACATTCATTAGCATATAGATTTACTTTTGGGCGAGTTTGTAGCATTTGTTGTACATCACAGCGGTGCAGGTGTGCACATGCATTGCACACACATGCACTAAGACAAATACTCTCTCTCTCTATTTTGCACATAACATTGCACAAAGACAAACATACCTACCTCATCTGGATACAACTGGAAGCTGTACAACTGAACTGTATTGTTTAAGTTGGATTATTAGTAATACTTGAATTGTTTATTTATATTTTATTTTCTATTTTGTACCTTTATACTTTTTTCTCTTTATTCTAAGATAAAACTTAGGACAAATAGGCTAACCTATGTTTCATGTTTTTTTTTCATGTACATCATGAATGTTTCACAGAAAGGTTGATTAAATGGGCTTAGTTCTGGAGCCAGTAACCCAAAGGTTTTAAGCTTTGACCTAATAAAAGTATTGAGTTTGAATAAAAAACTTTTTTTGTGAGGAATAACAGCCAATGGCTTGCTCATTTTAAGAGGAATTTCAGGTTGCATAACACACTATTGATAGAGTTGTTTAAAAACGCAAAAGTTATCTGATTACTCGATTAATCTATGAAAAAATCTACAGAATACTCGATTCCAAAAATATTCGATAGTTGCAGCCCTAGCAGGCCCATTACTCCATATAATAGTTCATAGAGTTGGGTTATCAGCATTGTGTACCCCACACTTTTCAAATTGAAAAAACAAACAGGACCAAATAACCAGACTCCATAAAGAGCTTCACGTCAGGGTAAATCAATCAGACTGCTGTGTCTAAAAACTTAAATAATAGTTGATGGATATTCAGTGTCATGTGACGTGACATCAGGTGATTGTGACAGCTGATTCCCAGCATACTTAACAAGCACCAACCTAAGTTCGTTGCTCGAGTTCACTCCTTGAACCAACTCAGCTCAATGCTTTTCAGCTCTACTTAGAAGTACGCCTGACGCTACTCTCCTTTTTCCCAATGTGCCTCTCACCTGTTTCCCTGTGTGAACGCCAAATGGCGGTGGGCGTGGCAGTATTCCTTTGCACTCTCCGCAAAGCAGTCACCAAACAGCATGGTTTATAACTAGTGGTGGGCCGTAATCAGCGTTAACGTGCTGCGTTAACGTGAGACTCTTATCGCGCGATTAAAAACGTGCTGCGTTAACGCGAGACTTTTATCGGCGATAAAAAAAATTTCGCCGTTAATCTATTCACAAAGTTGTGTTGGGAGCTGGGTCTATACTACACACGTTATTGTGCCGGAGTTAAATGGTTACACTAGATTTATAACTATATTTCTTCTTTCTTGTGTCTTTTAGTTTCTTATTTCCTAAAGACTTTTATTTTGTTTTTGAGACCCGGTTCAGGTCTCTTGGACACATGGCGTGAGCTGTGAGAGGTGCATGGGGTTTGTGTGCCAAAAGTTATTTCTTTCATTTTAATTTATGTACATATTAGGAATATTTTGCATGTGTGTTATTTTGCACCCGTTTTTATGTTCTTTTAATACTGTATATTGTAGAGGGAGGTGCAGAAAGACGTGATGTGTGACGCGATGTTCTGACGCGACCTTGCTTTTTGTATAGAATACACTTTGCACAGAAAATCTCTTGGGTGTCAGCTCATGATTTGTGGTTGAAGAAACGAAATCAAAAAGTTACACAATGCAGAAGAAGAACCGCTACACTATGATGACTTTCACCTTGATATTTTAGCGCGGATGTATACCTAGCCGAATTGCACTGTAGGGGGTGAGAACGAGTCTTCGAACTGTGAAATTACCACATCAAACATGACGTGGTAACATGGATGCAGCTATTTAACTGAATAAACAGTTGGTAAACACAAGTACATCTTATTGAACATAATTTATTTTCATCACCAATTATCATAGTAGAACAGCTTTCTCAAGCAGTTTGTGATGCATTTTGGAAACAGGAGATGAGCCCCTGGTCTAATGCGCCACCTGGTTTGAGAAACCCGTTCTCAAAGACTTACTTTTAGTCATTATTTGGGTAGCACACATATTCTGAATGCCCTCGGCAGAATCCAAATGAGCCATTTTAATCTAGATTAATGTATATTAATCTCAAATCTAGATTAATCTAGATTAAATTTTCTCACTCTAGATTAATCTAGATTAATTCCATGATTACAGTGAGATTAATCTAGATTAAGAAAATTAATCTATGCCCACCTCTATTTATAACATTTTACAGTGGCTGTTTGGCCTTAAAGTAAAGTGAAAGTGATAAGTTGTCACATGTGACACAACACAGCACCCAGTGCACACCGTGATATGTGGTCTGTACATTTAACCCCTGAGAGAGCAGCCATAACAGGCGACTGGGGAGCAGTGTAAGGAGACGGCTCCTTTTAATATTTGGAAGCATTTCTTCAAAGAGCACATGTTTCAGGCCGAATTTTTGAGACTGTGACCTTAGAACACTTATTCATGGAAACATGCACCTCACGCCTACACTTAGTGACAGCGCAGAGTGAATAAGGCAAGCACAGAGTAAATATAGAGAGCATTCAAACGCAACACTTTTGAAAACAGTCACTGACAAAATAATGAAAGGCAATATTTTATACTGGAAGTGTTGATTCAGGAAAGGGCACCCGAAAGAAAACCATTTCCTTTGGCGAGAGAGACATAAATATGTAGGTTTTGCTGTTTGCCTCTATTATAAATTGTGAATGAAGTGTCTATTATATCACCATGTCTCCTGGGGGAGGTTCGTCATTCCCCAACGCATGTAAACATCAAAGGCAAACATCAGAAGGGTGGAAACGCCAGAGTGGCACCAGACTGAACGATGGGACAGAGAGCTGGTGTGAAGCAAGACAAGTAAGTGTCCTTATTGCTCACTGCAAAGAAAAACAATAGAAAAGAAAAGGAGACGTGCCCTCTGAGGGACAACTATCATCGTCATGGGCGCCACATTAGTTGTGCTGCTGAGACGTAGACAGGAAAAACAAATAGTCTGATGAAAGATGGGCAGGAGATCCCTGAAGACCCCTTCAGTCAGAGAATAAAAACTGAGAACACCGACACACAGGAGATACTCATGTGGACCTCTGTCAAAAACAGTGATATATGCAATCTGGTACAGAAAAACACAGATTATATTGATGATGACTATGATGATGATAATGCTTTCAGTCTTTCAGAAACCCTACCGAGGTTGCACAAAGATAATTCTAATCATGTTTGCTTTTATAAAGAAGCAATCATCAAAGCCTCATGTTCGAGCTAAGGTGCCATAGAAACGGAGGAGAACACAGGAGTGCTGAATGCCTACATGATTGCCATGCAGCCGTGCAAGGCTATTTTGAGACATGCAACAGCACCAACTTGGAGTTATTTCAAACAAGCCGATGGGGGGTGGTTTGGGAAATGGTCGAATATGATCTGCTGGGTGCCTCCACTCCACAAAGTCTGGCGTGAGACAAGAGGGCAGACACAAGACAGCAGATAAAGACACTATGATGCTAAAAACACAGTCGGAGACATTGTGTTTCCCTGCCAGGTGCCCAGCACCTCGGACACAGGAGGTGGGATAGGTCTGGCATCGACACTGTGAGGGTGCAGCCATGCAGGGAGACTGGAGACTATTGCAGAGGAGGAGAATGTCAGGAGGGGAGGCAGACCACTGACAGGCAGCCAATCTCTCCGTCCGGCTGAGGAGGTGTCCCACAGGGACAAGGACTGACTGATGCCTCCAGAGGGGAGAGAGAGAGAGAGAGAGAGAGAGAGAGAGAGAGAGAGAGAGAGAGAGAGATTTGCCTGCGGGGAGGGGCAATGCCACTATGGAGTGAAGAGCTGGCCATGGCAAAAAATATATTGCTGCAAAAATGAAAAATAGATCGTGTTGCTGACTGTAATCTTCCCTGGCACAACTCACATGAATACATGATGCATGATAGTCAGCTGTGTGGAAATCACATATCACCAAGGGAACATAGCACATAGGAGGATAAGCTATTTTCATAGCAGGATCTGCGTCCCACTCACACAACGTCAGCAACTCACATTCCCACAGCCGTCCGGATGCAGAAAGCTGTGAAGCAAAGTTGGTGCTTTTACCTCTGCATTACTTTGTGTGTGTTCAAAAGAGAAAACACTTACATAATTCATGCTGGAAGTCAAGCCTATGCTAACAATCTTTGGTTGCAAGATGGAAACAGCCCATGCACACGGAATCAGTCCATTGCAGGGCGAACACCAGGGAAAATTAAGCCACCATTTCACATAAGCAATTTGTTGTATTGCTGAAGAAAACCCAGAGGAAACCCACGCACAATGCAAACATGCAAGCTCCACACATACAGAATAAGGTCTGGCCTCTGAGTTTCCTGGCAGCACAGCTAACAATAGCCCAGCCATGCCACCCACCCCTAATATATGTTGTTCCAAGTCCACGTTGATGTTTATCAAATAAATTACTATTTCTGTCATGCTTAAATGTTCTTTTACTCCTGAATGATTGTTATTTTGCTTTTGGTTGGGTGGTCCAGATCAGAAGCTTGCCTTGCTGCTTCCTTTTCAGGAAGGTCAGGCTCACTCAGCATCATTACAAGATACAAAAGGGGCTATTTTACTGCAAACCTGGGTAGTAAACACCCATCAATTTAGCAGTAGGAAGGTAAACTGGATCTACAGAAATATTTGGAGCAAGGTTCATTCAGTTAGTGAAGAATTAGGATTATCCTGTTGAAGAGGACAGTATTAAATCTTCATGGCATTAAAGCAGCTTTATGAATATTTAGCTCTGTGTCCCACACACTCACTGAAAACTCAGAGAGAGATCAATCTCATATATTCCTCTCTGATACAAAGGACATTCTATGATCTTTAACCTGTTATGTGACTGCTGTAATGTCGGTGACAGTAAGCCACGGCAGGCCGAATGGCGGGGTGGAGGAGGTAAGATAAAGCACCATGACATTTCCATCACAAAGGCCACTCTGCTCCCCTGCTCCTGCAATTAATCACAGAAAATTGAGATCTGGCTATCCCACACAACAGCGCAGACAGCCAGGGAGAGCAGCCAGAGCTACAGCTGGACACTTGACAGTAGATATAATAATAACTTATTTGAATATTGGGATTACAGGGTAAAAATAATAGTCAATCATGTGATTTAATCATAGAGTAATATTCATCAAGTCATAAGCGAATCATAGGGACTGAAGGCCTGCTTATTTTCGATTGCCAAATATGTTGATTCACTAAAAGAGAGTTCCACAATAATAAATTAACATTTATGGTATACATGGATGGTTCGTGGATTGATTGTTGTTAAGTAGCACTAATTATTATTGTAGTATCTGTAGATTATTTGATAATCATTGACGATGCATAACTCTTACGGACAGGTTATTAGCCAATTTACTTAGTGTTTACTTACTTACACATTATATATTTACTATTATTACTTACACACATTGTTGGCTGGTGTAATAAAAATCCTGGTGCCATTTTCGGGTGGGGGTTGAGGGTAGCGAACATGTTTCACTTTATGAAGCATGTCTGGCAGCTATTGAAGCAGCTTCTCTGTTGTTTGTCTTGTTCTGTCATGCGTCACATAAGGTTAATTGCTGACACCACCTTTCAGAGCAATCATCACAGAGAAATAACATTCAAGCTCCAAAAACCCAGGACACTGGACACAGGGTGAGGACTCACAGTGGGCGGGGTGCACACAAACACACCATTTAAAGTTGCCAATTCACCTAGTGTACAGGCCTTTGGATGCCAGGAGTCCCACACCAACATGGAGAGCACACACAAATTCAGAGCCGGGATTCGAACTCACAAAGTTATCCATGCGGCCCTACATCAATCACTTGCTTCATGTTTAGAAATTCAGTTTTTAGACATTTTGTAATATAGTGACTAATGTGATTATTAAAATGTCTATATAATACTGTCCAGAGTAATAATTATGTAATAATAAAAGTAGAGCAATAACCCAAACTCAATGTCAGCTCCAAGTGTCAGTATTTACAACATAACTCAAACATGAGTCGATAACTAACCAAAGGAGAAAAGAAAGGTGCAATAAATGTAATGCAATATGCAATAAATTTGTTCTCTACTCTATGGACCATAAACGCTCTCTTCTTTGTTCTGATGAACCGCTTCAGAACAATAAGCCATGGTCTTTGTGCCTAAATCTGGCATGCTTAATCAAGGTGGCAAGGAAATCGACAACACGCCAAGACTTTAATTCAATCTCAGATTGCAGCAGAGGCAGACAGCAGGCTTTAGGTTTATTAAGCAGGGGGTGGTGATGGAAACACACCTCATAGGTCCAAGTAAATATAAATTAGGAGTAGGAGCCCAAGCAAAAGATTTTTCTTTTTGGTTGTTGTGGCTTTACCTTCATTTTCATGGCTATGGGCAAAAAATGTAAGGAAAGATAAATGACTGAATTCAACAGTTTTGACAGGAGCTCATAAAAATCACATGTCTTAAAATTTTATTTCATAACCCAGACTACAATACAAAAAGTGTACCAGCCATAAATTACACAAGGAATCTTAATACCTGTTTTGCCATGAATGATGACAAACTGTCAGGTGACAATAATCATCGACTCCCTCCTCATGATCCTGGGATGAAGAGGCAAAACCATTATGAGCTGGGGAAAAAACCTACATGCTCATATCTCATTTGCTAAGGCAAAACAAAATAAAGTAGAACCACATAAGTCTATGGGTGATTTATTGCAATGATAATCATAGTCATATTATATATTCTTTTGTCACAACGGGACACATGGCATGAAAAAAGAAGCCATGATTTACAGGGCAAGGGATTTACTCAGCAAACAAGAAACATTGACACACATCACAGGACATAATATAATGACCAGTCAAGGACAGGGTGGAAACAGGATACATATGTACTCAAACATAAGGTGAACACAATCGGGTAATCAGGTAAACTCCAGCCCAGAATACGGCACCCAAGCACCCTCCAGAGTCAGGACCGTGACATCTTTTTAAAGTGAATATTTCTAAAACATACAGCAGTGTTAATAGCAATGGAATAGAGTTCTTAAATACAATCAGATCGTGTTCTATTGGCTTCTGTTTTGTGCCATACTTCCAGCCAGCTTGTATAACAGTAGAATTTCAGACTGACAACACCCTGAAGGAAAGCAGGCTTGTGCCTGGAAAGGTTGGTTGCTCCTGGAAGAGCACCTCGGGGTCTTGCTGCATCCCAGTGCCCTGGTATAGTGATGGGGATACTGTGCTCTAAATATGTGCTGCACTTCGGATGAGTTGTTAAACCAGGGTCCTGATTTCCGGAGACTGTAGAAAGGTTCCTATAAAAGTTCAGGGCAAGTTGCATGTGCACCTATTACAACATGAAAATGTGGCAAGTTTTCAGGACATTGGGTGAAGAGAGGGGACACCTATGGTCAATTGAATGGCCACCAGTCCACCTAGTGCACATACCCCTAAACAGCAGTTTCTACCTTGTTGCTATCTTAATCTTCAACTCCTAATTCAACCCAACTTCTATTTCATGTGTAATAAGGTTTGCTTACTTAAGTAAATTGTTTTTATTTTTGTATTATATTGGTATTTATGCCATGCAGACCCGGCACCCGGAATTGTAGTCTTGATCTTGTAGATGCAAGGCCACTCTGAATACATCAACTGTAAGAATTTCTCTCATTATTTCAGTGAAATGAAGCTTCTTCCCCAAAAGGAGCAATGACAATAATTGCGTATGACAGTACACCTGGGCCAGCTGCTCAAATATAATTTGTGGGAAAAATTCATAAAACTTGTCTCCAAAAAGTGGTTCAAATAGGCATACAAACATGGATGAGCAGACACAATCATAATCAGACAGATGTCTCATCAATATTAATAGTAAAAATAATAATGTGAGATGGCCAAATAATCTGTCCAACACAGCAATCAGCTGCACTCTGGGAAATTTTCAATCCACATACAGCCCATGATACATCTCATTAATTTGTGACCAAGCCCTGCTTCCAAAACTGCTGATTCGCTGACAAGTGCCAGTGTAACCTCTTCAACTTTAACAAAGCCAAATTTAACAAGTGCAGGCTACGTATTAATTAAGCAGATCCATATTATCATCTGCGGGTGCATACGAAGGATCTAATTGAAAAACATGGAGCAGCTCTTGTAAAAAAAAGAAGACAACAGAGACGAAATACAACAATGAGAGGAATACGTAAACGGTTATTTAATTATCTTGTTCAAGGTACACAGAATTACTAAAGCATTTACCCACAGAGTGAAAGAGGAATATATGCAGAAAAGAATGAAAATTATCAGGGCTGAGCAAAGATGGCTTTAAGAGCAGCATGTCAATCACTTTAGGAAATTTGACAGACTGTGTCACGGTCTTGCCAACAATAATGAGTTTAGGCCTCATTCATGAAACATCCAATCAGGATGATTCAGTACAGCAACTGCTGATCTGGACAAACACAGACTGACAAATGCAGCAGTTTATTTCATCTGAGCCTCTTTGGAAAGTTGGGCTGTGGGACCCAAACCCACATGACTCTGTGTCTGTGGCAGGGTGATAAGACAAGCTCCCAGAAAGCACTGCCACAACAAAAAGACGGGCTCTATGAGGGGCTTGAAAATGTCACAGGCTAAGTAAAGCATGGAAGTGATGCCTCTTTGGTAAGTCCCCCTGTAAAGAGGTCAGGCCATTAGCCTTAATTTTTATCTAGAAAGAACTGAAAAGGGTGAGACAAATGAAATATATATCGGAGCAAAGACAGGAGAGCAAGATGGAATATTACAGCAAATCCAAACCAGACATTTAAGATATTAAGCACTTCTCATAATTAAGAACCGCATTGTTCACTCTACAGTCCCTGATAAAAGTCTTGTCGCTTATCTATTTTGTAGAAACACCTGCTGATTAACCTGACTTTTAATTAATCAATTGGTGTTAGAAATAGATCATATGAAAAGCTAAAACCCAATTAAAGCATTGAAACGAATTAGTTTCACTGAAAAAAGATCATTTAATCAAGACAGAAAGGTCAAATTTTGGCAAGACAAACGTTTTGTCGCCTATAAAGATATTGAACAAATTTACTGCAAATAAAAAAATATGTCAGCAAATTAAGTAGTTGTGCTGTAAGATCCAAATGTAATATCTTGTATGACTTCCATGAGCTTGGAGGACTGCATCCATGCGGTTTGGCAAGGATTTATACAATTTATTGATGAAGTCATCAGGAATAGCAAAGAAAGCAGTCTTGCATGCCTCCCAGAGTTCACCAATATGCTTTGGATTTTGTCTTCCATGCTTCCTCTTTCATCCTACCCCACACATGCTCAATGATGTTCATGTCTGGTGACTGGGCTGGCCAATCTTGGACCATCTTGATCTTCTTCGCCTTGAGGAACTTTGATGGAGATGGAAGTATGTGATGGGGCACCATCCTGCTGCAGAATTTGGCCTCTTTTATGGTTGGGAATATAAAAGGTAGCTAAGATTTCTTGGTATTTCAGACTATTGATGTTGCCTTCCACCCTGCAGATCTCTCGCACAACCCCATACTGGATGTAACCCCAGACCATGATTTGTACACAAGTGACAAGACTTTTGTCAGGGACTGTAGTCAACCTAACACAACATACTAGATTGGTATAGCATATACCATTCCAGGTTCACATAGATCCTATGACGTTCAGCTCCCCTGGATGCCACAGGGGGTACAGACGCACCAGCGGAGGAAGCCCTGATCGTACCCAGCTGACCCTGATTACCATCGTTACATATGATGCCGCAGAGCTGATCTCCAACAAGCGGCCCGAGAGTTAACCCATCTCTCTCTGCATTTTTTTGTTTGTGTATATAATTCCGGAGCATGAGTAGACACAGGAGTGTCCTGGACCGCTGACCTGCAGGAGAAAATAGGACACAGCTGTAGTATATCTAGTTGCAAAAATGACACCATTATTGTACTCTGTGAGGTGCCTGTTTGGCCCCTGTGAGCTCTTCCTGACCTGTTATCACTGACACTCATTTTCATTGATTCATTCAATCAAATGGGCAGGACTCTGTCACCCTGGTAGCCAAACAAATTAAGTATCAGCTTTGACTGTCTGTCCCAAGCTATATGATTTGACAATGGTATCCATTATGAAGGTCTTTGTAGCCCTCTGCCTAAAAAAATGGAGACGTGCTTTTAATGTCTGCTTGTACTGTGCTGATTTTTAGGTAAAGCATACGGGGTAAATATTTCATGATTAATAACCATTATTTTTGATTGCCTAGTCTGTCCAGGTGGTTAACCATAGGCAGCCATGCTCCCCTCGGTGTTACAAAACTAATTATACTTGCAGTATTGTTTGCCATTTATTGTCTTTTTTGTGACTTGCAACTGATGGTTGCTAAAAGGCTCCAGTTTCACTGTGATCGATAAGTGGGATAGAAAAATCACAGACAGACAGAGAGATGTCTAGAACATGGATTTAAACCAGTCTAAAATCAAGTGAATAGTGAAAGCATAGTGAAGCAATGCAGAAGTTGGTTCAACCTGCAGCTGCAGACAAATATATGCTGACTCCAGCCAAAGAACATACTTGCCACACTCTTCATCATGCATTTCAGTGTGCACACACAAAGCCAATAAACCCTTCCAGTGTGGGTGTCCGTAGGTGGGCGAAACCATAAATTACCGGCTGAACCGGTTAATCAGTTGCATTGCTATTGTGATATGGTTGAAATGTACGTAACGACACATATAATGACACAAGTTAGGGTCAGGACACATCATCTTCTGCTCTCAATTCCCAGCCAGCCACATCCATCCCTATTAGCATCCGTCACAGGATTATTTCCCAAGTATTTCTTCACCATTTCAGTGTGGACACGGCAATGGTTATTAAGCGCCATGTGGGAATACTAACCTGTCAGCTTCCAGCCCTCATTGCTCATCCACTGTTATAAAAGCTTGCAAAGGACAATCCATAAAAGTGTCTGAGGGAATACGGATTGAATGGAAAGCATATCAGCTTCAGGCAGAGGAGCTATTTGCGATTTGTGAGAGTGCCTATGCAGGCTGGGAGAATTGAAGAACTGTCTGGCTGATGTTGGAAACTATTTTAGTCTCTGTTTCTCCTCAATTATCACTGTTTCATTGACAAGTGTATACTATAAGGTATAAGTCAGGGTGTCTGGTTCAGAATCTACTGAATAAGTGCAAATTCAACTTCATTACTCATCACAATGTGTTTCTAACAGGTATAAAATATTATATTGCAATATTTGGGATTTTGTGACATAAAAACAACGTGCAAGTAGCTGATTATCATAAAGAAAGTTGTTGATTATCATTGATTATCATATAACATTGGTTGGAATGATTTGTATAAAATTTCCTTTGTATAAATGGAAATGGTTCTGTTCAGAAGAAAACAGCTAGCTTAATTGTTTAAATGAGTAGTATTCTTAACAGATTCTACTCTGGCAAACATTAAACTTTTCCCCAGCGGTCACATTTTTAAAAATACTAGCTGTGCCATCCACAGCACCACTTAAACATTCAGTAATGCTATGAACCCATCCAGGATAAGACATTGTCTCCAGACTCAGTATTGCCATATCTGTCAGTGGATGAAAAATCTTACAGTGGATACTGAATTATCTTAGGGAAAAACTCATCAAAGGCATAAA
Source organism: Denticeps clupeoides (assembly GCF_900700375.1). Lineage (NCBI taxonomy): Eukaryota > Metazoa > Chordata > Actinopteri > Clupeiformes > Denticipitidae > Denticeps > Denticeps clupeoides. The sequence continues at coordinate 7,652,385 of NC_041714.1, forward strand.
TAAATCAAGAAAACTTTGTATTAATCAGTGGCGGCAATTCTGCATAACCTACAGCAATATGCCTGCATTATGTCATTATCAGTCAAGATTGATGCATGTGGGTGGCCCCAGTGGTCTAGTTGCTTTCGCATTATTTGTTGTACAAATTAACAATAAGAGTGTGAGAAAAAATTACATATCCTAATGATATTCATAGTTCCTCCCCACCACAAGTAAATAGTAATTTTAGAGCTAGTTATTGAATAAAAATATTGACATAAATACTTAATTTGAAATTTGCAAACTGCAGTTGGAGTCTGTATATATTAATGAAGATTAATATATCAATACTGACCTTATTCGGTAAATAGTAGATTCAATAAGGCACAATAATTAGTGATACATCTCTGATATTCTATTTCACAGATGCAAGTTTGTACCTTTGACACACTGACATATTAAAAAGACAGGATCATAATTACACTTTCCTGTGAGGACAGATGGCATTTAAACAGCTGCTAAATGAGGAAATAAATGAGGGATTTCCTGAATTTTTTATTTTATTTTATTCAAATAATTCTGGCAGTTACTATCACAGAAAACACATCAATGACTGAATGATGATGTTCCTGCATGTGATTTTTGTGGCATCGTTGATGTGAACCAGTCAACATGTTAATGGTGTTTATGTGAATGGATTAGAAAAGACGTCTTTCATGGATCAATACGGCTGGATCAACAAATCTTGGCAGACCTTAGAATTGTCACTGTCAATATGACCAGTCAATATTTCCCCTATATTCTCTATTATGAAAAACTGTGAATGCACTAATAATATGACATTTTTGTTGTGCTGTGAAAATGTTCGAGAGATAATTAGTAGACTATGGCGCACACATTGACAATGAAAGAGCTATGCAAACACAACATTGTTAGACTGAAACTCAGAGATTATTGTTTTAACAATAGTGTGCAACCCAGCTATTGTGTTGGTTTCTGAAGGTTCATCAGATGAAAAAGACTAAATAAAACTTCTTTCTGCTCTACTCATTTTCTTCTGTCAAGCTAATTAAGGCAAACTCTGACTTCACTCCAGTTAACAATGTAGCCACAGACACTGTTCCGATTGTGCATTCAGATCTGATTTCAAACAGGACCACCCTCCACTGAACATCAATGGATCTTGTGTGGAGATTGTCAAGAAGTTCCTTTGTGTTCATCTAGAGGAGAACCTCTCCTGGATTCTCAACTACAGCTCAAAAGCCAAGAAAGCCCAGCAGCATCTCTACTTCCTGTAAAGGTGAGGGAAATCCCATCTCCCACCACCCATCCTCACCTTCTATAGTGGGACTATTCAGAGCATTCTGACCAGCTGCATCACTGTCTGGTTTGGGAACTGCACCGCATCGGATCACAAGACCCTAAAGCGGATAGTTAGGACAGCTGAGAAGATCATCTGAGTCTCTCTTTCTTCCATAATGGACATTTACAACACATGCTATATCAGGAAAGCAACCAGCATTGTGAAGAGCTCTACACACCCCGCCCATGCACTCTTTGCACTCCTTTCATCTGGAAAAAAGTACCAAAGCATTCGGGCCCTCACTATCAGACTGTGCAACAGCTTCATCCCACAGGCCATCAGACACCTGAACTCTCCTAAAGATAGTCTACTCTTTCACATTTCTATTACAGCAGCATTTGCAAATCGTTACACTCCGATATATTAATGTCAGTATGTAACTTTGTTTAAATATTACATGTAGCACCAGGTTCTGGAGAAACGTTTCACTATATACTGGCTAACATTTAGCTGAAATGACAATAAAGCTCAACTTTAAAAAGGGGTACAGGAATGAATGTGCCCAATACACACTGGAGATCCATTCACCAGTCCAGGTCTGCATATGATACAATCATGCCTTTGCCAAATAATTGTACATTTGTCAAAGTTGTGAATGGATATTTATTATACCAATATTCAATGACACATATCAATTGTTGTTCTTTTTCATGTGATTAACCCAAAAACAATTCTTTCAAATAACCTAGTGTCATGTTGGCTGGACATGGCGAGGAAGGAGGAACGAAACAGAGATTTAATACATGAATGACACGACTAGCGAACATCACCAGACAATGACCCGACGGTGAACTGACATGAAAAGGATCATTTTATACACTCATACACAGGTGATAACAATAAGGAAACATTACACCTTTTGATCACCTTTGGTGATCTGAAATTCAGATGTTAATTTTAGTAGAGATACAGAGGACAGATTATTGAAACATGCCTTTGGTGCAATGAAGTAACTTTCAAAAGAAGTAAACCAAGACAAAAGCCATTAATGACCATACCACAAGGATGGCAGCAAACTTTAAAAAAGTAATAATAACACAACATGCTCTTCCCATTGTGATCAACTGTAAATCATGCACAATCTCAAATGCAGGCATCAATTAATGTCTTTCAATAAAATAAACATAATAGAAATGAGAGATATTCAGTTCAAGGCAATGAGCTGAAAGGGCCTGCATTAAAACAGTCTCTAAGTCTCTAATCTTACTCCTACTCCACACAGAGGAGTTCCATAGAGGAGTGCTGCCCATGTATAATAAATAATGTCAGCTTAGGAAACTTGCTTCTGCAATTGTTTACTTGTAAATGACGTCCATTATGTAACTACCTATGTGGGTGGTATTCAGTTTGCATTGTCTTTGCTTTTTTATCATTTTAATTGTCCATCCCAATTTTTCTGGACATTTGTGGTTTGGATGGTTGTGTACATAAGTTAAAACATGTATGAGGGTAATACTTGATTATCTACAAGTAAAGCCAAAAATATGTGATACATATTTTTTTATTTGGATTGTTAAATAAAGTGAAAGTGAAGTGATTGTCATTGTGAAACACTGCAGTGTCCTCTGCTTTTAACCATCACCCTTGGTGAGCAGTGGGCAGCCATGACAGGCACCCGGGGAGCAGTGTTTGGGGACGGTGATTGCTCAGTGGCACCTCGGAGGCATCTTGGTGGATCGGGATTCGAACCGGCAACCTTCTGATTTCGGTGCCACTTCCTTAACCACTAGGCCACCACTGCCCTAAAATCAATTAAGTGTTAAGTGCTCCATCGCATTGTGAAACTCTACACTGTTTGTTCTTTTTAATTCTCAACTAATCACATTGAATCAACTTTAAGGGCTTGTGGGATAAGGCATGTAAACAAAGACGTAAGATAAATAGGCAGCTGTCTGCCGGAGTTCCATTCTCACTGCCACAAAATGTATTCATATCCCCCAACGAGACTCTGGCCAGTCAGCACTGTCACAATGCATTTCTCCCAGGCTGACACACTTAAACCATTATTCTTTATCCTCCATCCTGTGCTCCTTGCAGGGAACAACCCATTCAAGCATTAAAGCCATCACTGAAACAATTAAGTTTGAACGTAGTTTAATCACTTCTTGGACCTCAGCTATGTCCAGCTGTCAGACGAAAATGAATCCCATCATCTGAACTGCCTCCTTTCCTTACCGCCACAGTAAAGACAAGTGCGAGTGCACACAGGACGTAATTTCCAGTCTGTCACAAGCAAAAAAAACTAAGGAATCTTAATGATTTGAGATGTTCAATCATAAAATCCAACTTCATTCAGGATTGGTTTGATGCTCACAAAACATTGATTTTCCAATACGGACAGACGTACTAAAAAAAGATATTCAGAGTTAGTCAAATGGTTTGATAAATATGAAAACAAAGTGAGGCCTTTAACCCAGCATTAAAAATCTGTGACAAATCTGTGAAAAATTAAGAACGAAAAAGACCATAGAACTCCCTCCAGTGAAGTGATTGTCATTGTGAAACACTGCAGCACAGCACACGGTGACACAACGAAATGTGTCCTCTATATTTAACCATCACCCTTGGTGAGCAGTGGGCAGCCATGACAGGCACCTGGGGAGCAGTGTGTGGGGATGGTGCTTTGCTCAGTGGCACCTGTAACTGCTGAAGCTGTAGCGATATAAATAAAAAATTACAAGTTCCTAATCAAGCTATTTCGTTTAGATATTTATTATTATTGTTGTTGTTGGTATTACTGTGTTGGTCCACCTGTAAATTTACACCCCTCTACCCTCCATGTGTGAAAATGAAATGACTTTGTGCAGCAGTAAAGTCTCCTTACTGCAGTAATCTGTCTACTTAACAGATTGTCAATGTTTAGCCGGCATAATGAACTAAAAACGCATTTTCACCTCTGCTTCAGAAAGATATTTGAGTATTTATTTGAGTTTGTTTTAACAGAACTACATGGATCCCCCAGAATTCTGTGCCCTTCCATCTTCACAAGGTACACAAGTCTCTGTACAAGCCTCTTGAATCACATTAAATGTCAGCCTTCCTTCATCCTAATATAATTGAAAGCCACTCTGTCTGAGTAATGATTGTGCCGCTGTCATGTCAGACATCTTTTCAATCAATCAAACTGGACCTGCTCGCTCTCTGTTCAGAGACCCATAATTTGGACTATATGAAAGATCAAGGCAAGGAATATGGTGACATTGTGACATTTAATCGATGTCCTGAGATATGAACTCTCTGTCAGAAAGTTCTGTAATCAATTTAATGAGGTCTGGTGCTGAAACAGGATTTCCCCCCATATCTCTTCCTGTAAATAAGATTGAAGTGTTTCAAGATTCAACTGATGTTTCTTGTCAGGCATACACACACACAGCAGGTTTGAAAGAGCATTTCTCTGGGACAATAGTACAACACTTAACAGTGCAAAACAAGTGAAAATACGATGACAAGACTAACTAGTGCAAGACCTGCTGTGCAGTGGATCAAACAGCGCACTGGGAGCACAGTCAACACCACAACTCCAGACTGGAACACAAAGCCAGACCTAGAGCACCCAACAAAGTCAGGCCACGACAATTATAGAATAAAACTGAAGACTATATAACACAAATGAAGTTGTGTAATTATCCAATCAATAGCAAAGCAAAGGCAAGCAAAGTTGAACATTTGAGGCTATCCAAATCAGGGAGCTTTTGATGTGATTGCAGTATTTCAAACTTCATGTCTTCTCTCCACCATGTTAAGTTAGACAACATAGAACAGTCCTTAAGGTTTATACTGAATACTTGATCATTCACTCATGTTAATGAGCATCTCATCAAGTGGCTTATGAAGATGACAATGGTGAACAAGCAGTCATGAAGGTATAAAGAGGCAACTCTGAAAAAAACAGATTCATCAAACATACTTCACTTTCTCCTGATACAACAAACACTAAATATGTTTCTTGCATTGGATTCTACAAGACAGCCTACATCACCATAATCACCATAACCGCCACAGAGTAGTGTATACTGAGAGGATGGTAGGTATGAATCTAAAGTGACAGTACAGTGAGTTGGAGGATGATGTTGAGTTTTCAGACTTCTGGTGTGTATAAGGACACTGAGATATTGACACGCCTGTATAATAGCTGTATAATAATGATATTGTAAATGAATAAGTGAATAAGCTGAAAATGTTTTTTGAGTGAGATCTTGAGGCAGGTAGGGGGTTGGGCAGCGCCTTGTACATGATGAGCAGGAAGACTGGTTTCAGTTCAGTACAACTTTATCTTCTTCCCTCTGTTGCACGTAGCATTTCAAAAATCATTTGTCACAACAGGGTGCTTTCCTAATTCACATTATGGCTTTTTGATGGCAGCAATGTGTCCATGCCATCTGATAAAGCTGATTCTAAACTGAACTCATTACGCCGTAGTGATATTGATGAATAGATATGCTCACCATGACTCACGGCTCCTACTGGAGATCTGGCAAGAAAAATACACACAGATTCACTTGATGCCTCTGGACTGCTATGCTGAAATATACATTTGTTCAAATAGTGAAAATATATAAAATGACTAGGGCTAAATATTGACAAATATTGTGATTACAATTTGATTCACATTTTTTTTCTAAGTGTATTAAAAACTGTATATTGAAATATGAACAGTACTATACTGCCTATAACTACCATACCATGAGTTGCCAGTGTGCGTCCTTGCTTGTGTGTCTTTGACATGGTACACATTTGATTGGTGAACTGTCTATCACACAGGGACATCAGCGTGATTAACTCATGTTTCTGCCTACTGTGGAGTTCCACCGGGTACTGACAGGCTCCACAGTGGCTGCAGCAAAACGCTATTGCTCTGCCTGTGGGGGGGCGGCGCATGTGCCCTTGTGCCTGGCAGGCTGCTAGGAACCACCACGAAAAGGACAGAATTTTATTTTACTGTCTGAACTTACTCTGTTGCATGCAGTAGAAAGCCAAGAATATATCAGAATATAGCACTATTGTATCTGGGTGAAATTTTGGTGACCACATCCATCTAATTAGCCATCCATCAAATTTAAAGTATTTTAAATTTGCAATTGGATTATTTAAATTTAAAAAATCGAGGTATTTAGTTTATTGTGAGAAAATCAACACTAGCAGTGGAATATACTGTTATGCAAGGGGGCAGCTTGACTAAGGCTCCAAATTTGTTAGGGCCAGCTCTGAATGATATAATAAGATAACCTTGTTTAATTGTTAAATGGGTTTGACTAAAAGGTTTGGGTTGACTTCTACTAGGTGCTTGTACTATATTGACTGTGTTAAATAGACAATAAAAGAAATTAAAATTAATATAGTCAATAAAAAAAAATTTATTGACTAAAATTAGACAAGTCATGGATAATTCTGACTAAAACAGGACTAAAATGCTCAGTGTTGACTTGAAAAAATATTTAGTCTTGACTAGACTAAAATGAGTCTGCACGTGACTAAGACCATAACTAAACATAAGAACATAACTAAAATGACGGCTTGATGGAAAGACTAGACTAAACTTTAAAAAGGTTGCCAAAACAACTATTGTGGGGCAACCATGAAAGGTGCCCGCAGAGCAGTCAGTGAAATGGTACTTTGCTCAGTGGCACCTTGGTGGGTCGGGATTCGAACCGGCAACCGATTCCTTATCCGCTAGGCCAACCACTGTCCCACGAGGTACATTACATAGTTAGAGACACATGTAGTGCCACTTCTTCTACTGCGACGATACTTCTAACCTGTACAATGTTAACAAGATCAATTATAAGCCAACACCTGAGTAAAGCCAGGTCAGTAAGTTTGAATTTGCATCTGCTCCAGGACAGTATTGCCAATGGAGTGCTAGCATGTTCTTTCTTTCATATGCATGTTCATTATATTGTGGCGCTTGAAGGGATAATATGTACTATTCACTTCAGTTGCTGAACTTGTTGAGCTGAGGAGAGTCTCCTCAGTGAAGACTGACAAGGTACGGATGCTGCTCCCTCTGCCATGTTTTCGTGGGAGGCAGCTGTCCACTTAACAAACGGTAGAAATGAAAAGGAGGAATGAAAACCCAGAAAAAACACGACGAGATGGACAATGTGTCTGTGTGTTCTTATTAATGGATCTTTTTTATGTTTTGAAACGTTTCATGACATTTTTTATGTTACGCAACAGCTACGGCAAGATGTTCACAGAGTGGAAGGCCTGACAGCAAAACAATCTCTTACTGCAGACATTTGCTTTCCCAGTGACAGTAACGTTTTTATTTATGTGGAGTAAGCGCAAGAGTTGGTAAGGCACATTTAAAAACAGATCAGTATGTGCATGCAGATGAACGGCCCTCAAGGCACACAATGTTCTACTCGTGTTTTAACACTTTTGTAGATGCATGTCCAACAGACTGATTCTACCATTATACACGACTACATCAGGCACATAAAAGTGTTTAACCTGATTAGACAAGACAAGATGCAAAGTGATTTGCTGTTACAACAGTCTGACAATGAGTCACTAAAGTGAAGGTTGAGGAGATCAGACAAGACAAGACAATTTTCCTTCAAAGCTTCACGCATCTTGGATAACACATATTATGCCAACGAACAAATAAAAAATATTACTTTAAAGGTAATTCAATTTGATAACTTACATTTTAACCACAAGATGGTTTTAATGGTTTTCATTTCATGTCACAAAAAGCATGTACACCTAAACCATTAGACAAAAACGTACAAAAGAAAGATCAATAAAAAGGGTAGCACATATCTAGGTCACCCTGAGCTCCTAACCTTTGAAAGCACAATGATGTTCTCAAGCAACAGGCAACGTGTATTATTTCATGTGTGGCGCAACAAGATCTTTTTTTGGCTCTATCTTTTAGAAACAAGTAGTACAAAAGATGCATTGTCTGCTTTTTCTGCGCAGGTATAGAAGTGCTGGCTGGAGCTGGACATGAGCCTGTGACATGTCTGTGTCTGTGAACTGTGCTGACAGCTCAATCATCTGCTTTATTCTGGGGCTCAAGAATGACCCATTTGCCATGTAATTACTAAAAGGTAGCAGAGTCCACTTACTTACTTAACAAACCAAAAAAAATGCAGACATTACAAAAGCATATTAAAGTGAAGTGATTGTCACATGTGATACACAGCAGCTCAGCACATGGTGCACACAGTGAAATTTGTCCTCTGCATTTAACCCATCACCCTGAGTGAGCAGTGGGCAGCCATGACAGGCGCCCGGGGAGCAGTGTGGGGGGACGGTGTTTTGCTCAGTGGCACCTCAGTGGCACCTTGGCGGATCGGGATTCGAACCGGCAACCTTCTGATTACGGGGCCGCTTCCTTAACCGCTAGGCCACCACTATCCCAAAAATGCTGTTTTACATCATCATTTGTACATCAAAAACTTTATACACAAGTATCTCACAATCTCAAGCATTATAGAGAATACAACCAAAAACATGTATTTAGAGTTAGAGTTAACAGCTCATCTGCCTGATGCTTGTGGAAAGAGGGCTTTCTGAAGCTGTCAGGAAAACTGCACACTTGCGTAATAGCCATATGCACTACAGTAATTAACAGGTACTGTGTAAAATGTTTATTGCCTTGAACGCAGTTCATGTAGTAATTCTATGTGCATCTAAAATAATGTCGGAGCCATTTGTAAGAAGTTACAAACTACCTCTATTCCAAATCATGCACTGCATTAAAAAAACATGAGCATGAGGACCTCGGTGCAATCTTTAACAATGCACCCTTTAGGGGGACCTGAGAGTCTGTTGCCGCATCTTGCAGGTCCCCAGATGTTTTTCAGAGCACTCCTCACTCACACACCACATTAAATTCACCCTTCAGGTGGAAATCTAAATTTGACCTCTAATTTGTTCAGTAATGTCAAGTTCAGTGGGGCAGTGGTGGTCTGGTGGGTGAGGAAGCAGATCCGTAATCAGAAGGTTGCTGGTTCAAATCTCAAGCCAGTAAGGTGCCACTGAGGTGCCACTGAGCAAAGCACCGTCCCCACACACTGCTCCCCGGGCGCCTGTCATGGCTGCCCACTGCTCACTAAGGGTGATGGTTAAAAGCAGAGGACAAATTTCGTTGTGTCACCGTGTGCTGTGTTTCACTATCACTTCACTTTTTTCCATCACTTGGTGTTACTAAACAGTATTTATTACACTGTAAGGAAAAGAGATTTGTCTTAATAAAAAAAAAGCCTGATCCCATTTTTTGCTAAATCACCTGTTTGTGCAGCCGAGGAAGGAATACAGCTAATTAGGGATAATGTGTTTGTGATTTAAGTGGATAAGGGCATAAAAAGTGCATCCATTGTCTTGTGGTCCTTTCATTTCTTTTCTCTGGATTTCTCCCTATTAGTGGAAATGGTTAATCTGGTGCCCTGTGCAGGACTGCATGAAATTGTTGATTAGGTCATGTAAAATAAAGCGCCTCCATTCTGGTATTTCACTTCATTGTGGTAATGAACTTTAGCACAGCAGGCGAAGATCCCAAACCGTTCTAATGTCAGTGGTGCTGTGTGCTTGTATTGCAAAGCCCAGCTAAATCCAGACCAGACATTTGGTTTATGGGTATTTATTATAGGGAAAGATTCCAGGTAGCTACCCAGTATCATATAATACTACATTGTATATGTTTTATAGAAAATATTTGCTCTGTGAAATATTTTATGTCATAATAGGCAAGTGTCTCACAAGTCTTGATGAGTAAGCTTTCATACATATTCAGTCATAGCACTCTGGAGACCAGAGCAGACAATTATGCTCAATGGGAGCTCATAAGATATTTCATTTATGAAACAGGTATTAAATGATGAGATCATTTGTAAATATTGATTCCAATATAAGGCCATGCAACATTCTTCAATTGAAAAACACATGATGATGAATGAATCGGTAGAGACTAATTCCTACAGAAGGAATGAGGCCGTCTTTAGCGCCTCCTTTTCAAGAGAGACTGAATGATTGGACCAGGAGAGATTTGTCTAGCCGGAGGGAAACCTGTCCCTTGAACAGTTTGACATGGATTCTTCGACCCCTTGACACATTTTTTATCATAATGGCTAACCCTCTAAAATCCATCAAGGATTCAAAAGAGATTAGCGTATTCTTTCAAAGTCGAGGTTAAAGGTTCACACTTCAGCAACAGCTAGTAATTTTTACATTTTACATGTTATGTTAACGTAGAATGTACTTAAATGGAATTACAAATTGTAAATGTACATTGCATTGTTTCCCAGTTCAGTCATAATTTATAGAATCTTTCCAGCTTTATTAATCAACAGACCAAAAGGTAGTTGGTACGTAATCACCAAACACCATGTTACACCATTAAAAAGTCACAGAACACAGAGCCAACATATATAAAAATCTTTTAAGAAAACATTATATTCAAAACATCCAAAAAAATGTCACTGCCTGGTCTAGCACAAGGCACCAGTAAATATTGGAGCACATGAAGAAAAACCACTGTGGCCCAGATTTCTTTTAAACACATTAGACCATTAACAAATATATAGAATATGAATATGTAATAAAAGGCTATTTTATTCAAGAGAAAGTGCCTCCACTCCAGCCCTCAATGCTTAGTACAGATATATATCTCTACTAAACCTATTCACAACCCATGGTGAGGTTAAATCGAAATAAAACATCAGGTAAGTACAGGTAATGGAAATGCCTTAACATGGTCAAACTCCCACATGCAGCTCTCATGCTAACTGATGTGAGTCATCCTCAGCAGCGGTGGAGGAAAATGTCACCTACATGCCCACCTGTCTATCACCAACAGCATCCAACAGATGTGCACACACACACACACAATCCACCAGAAGCTTACATAACGAGAACTCTTCCCAGGAAGGTGCCAGGGTCAGGTCACAGTCATTACACCTGAACAGAACTGTGACTGTCAGCTTTAAACAATGTGTTCTATACCTATTCTATACCTATTCTGTTCTATTATACCCCAATACTGAAATATAATAATAATATAATAGTATTAATAATGCTAATAATAATAGTAGTGTTATCATAATTAGTTGTAGCAGTAATTGTACTATGGGCAGGATGTTACAAAAAAGATCTTTTGCAAGTTTGTTACCACCTACACTGCATTTTGGCAACAGAGGTCAGTCCTGGTCCATATCAGTCGGCCATATCCAGAGTGGATAGATATGTAATTATGAGTCACACGTTACATCCCCCACAAGTCCCAAACACACACACACACACACACACACACACAAATCCTTCTAATACTAGATGATGTTTGTGAGCAAAAGAGGTGATAAATACAACGACGAAAAACATCTTCATTACTGTAGCCACAGAAGATGCACAGTTGGAGCTGTGGGAAAGATTTGTATTTGGTAGTTTGTGCAAATGGACCTATGGAATCATACTGTTGCAACTGAGGCTGTCAAACTAAGGACACAGAGTTCTAGTTCACCGGTCCAGGCTATAACTGCTCGGAATTTTTAGGACGAGTGACTATGTCGATCACACCAAAACATTTCTCCAGTTCAAGCTGATAATCCCCCTTCTCTCATCCACTTTGACCAAAGTTCTAAACAAAAGCAGCAAACAACAGACTTGACGATGACATAAAATGTTGAATACTATAGGGGAAAGCCAAGAATGGAAGTCTGTATACCCTCCGTCACTTTTTCATTTTATACCTCACCCATACTTGGAACTAACCTACACGTTATTGGTCATTACAGCAATGCTGCATTCATTTAAGTTTAATATAAATAACACAAACTTTGTATTTTTCCTCTAGATAAATTAATTGTTGGCAAACTTAAACCCTTGCTTGTATTACATGTATTACACAGATTACCCCTAATGCTTTTCACATTTTGAATTAGAGGGGAATTGGGAAATAATATGTAATTCAAGTGGACGTTTAAAGAAAGATGATCTCTTTAGTGTGAAAATGTGATCCTGCTGAGTGAAGGCTGCTTAAGCACTAAAGCGGAAGAGACATTCTTTTTTTTAATGTCTTTTTGTCTCCATCAAAAAATGGAGAGGATATTCCTTGCAACCATGGTTACTAAAACCACCAGGATGCAACATGCCTCAGGAAACAGGGACACGACTTCTGTAAACATGAATGCGGCAACAGGGCCACGAATGCTGATCTCGCAAGACCGCTATTGCCAAAAATATCAAAGTGTACACTGATGTCAGCCACTGGATTATAAAACATCTTTTCGATATTAAAGGTCAAACAAAATGCAAATATCCCGATAACTCAAAATTCAAAAACTGACAAGGACAATGTCCAGTTTCATGTCCATAGTTTTTACAGTAAACTGTCTTTATTGTACATTTCCAAAATGAGTGGTGATGAAATGGATTTACCCTCTTAAACGCAACTTTGTCTTTATAGACGCTGTAGATCCATAATACATGAAATATAACATTGTAAAGGCATCCGATGGGTGAGATCAAACCGAGGCCCAAGTAGAGAATTAACCAGCCGGCAACTTTCAGCAACCCTGTTCCCATGTGGGATTAGCTGAATCTGAAATTGGCCCTGAACACGTCCCCAGGCAGCACAAGATGGTGGCATTTAACAAAAAAAAAAAAAAAAGCACTGCCATGTTCAACTACATAAAAAAAAACGTGTAGCCACACAAGTACAGCGGGACACTAGACGGTTCTTCCAAACGGACCTGCAGATACACGAAGGGAACTTTTTTGGACGTTCTCTGCAAACAAAGCGGTTTAGCAAAATGACTGGCCATTTTCCCACAAATACCAATAATTCCAAAATTCTTAGAAGTATAAATATTCCCTGGATCAAACAGCAGACTGACAGACCTGAGAAGAATGTTTAAAATTCAATATAACATAGAGAATAAACTTGACTTTTAATTTTTTCTTTACACTCTTGCACGAAGCATGTTAATGAACCGCTGAGATGTTTCTTCATGCACAGACGTGCAGGAGACAGTCTGGCATCTTCATCGTCAGGTGCAAGTTTCAAACGAACTCGTATAAAAAAAAGAGCCAGGTCAGCAAAAAAATGAATCGAGCAGACACACACACACACACACACACACACACACACACACACACACACGAACTAAATAAGAATAAAAGATGCAGCTGAAAGCATGCGTGCTACTCGGATCAAGGTCCGTCAGAGGACGCGTCATTTGGCGTGAAATGTGTATTTCTGCTGCATCTTTTAGTGCGTGGACGGCAGTAAAAACCCTACTTACCTGTCAGCTGGTCGTAGGAACCGTCCAGCTCCCTCGAATCGGACAAGCTTTGCTCCCGCTTTTTTGTCTTCATTTCTGAGCTTTATCGATTCTAAAGCAAAAAAAAAAACAACGAAATTGACCAAACAGTGTGGCTGGCGGAGATGGGCGATATTAGTGCGTTTGACAAAAGTAAAAATGACCAAATCTGGGTTTCCAACCGCGCGCTCGCGCTCCGACGCTTCTCACCAACCGGCGTCTCGTTAAATAAAAGCTTCATAAAGATTTACAACAACAAAAAAAACAGAAGGATGAAGGAGCAGCCGAGACCCCGCTTGGATGTCGGAACGCCGCCGGCGTGGAGTCCTCTCCTCCGCGGCGTGGAATCCTCGCGGGCTGCGCGCGGTGCGCAGGTGTCAGGTGCGCGCGCGCGCGCGCGCTCCCTCCTCGCGCCGGGTGACGAGTTTGACGCGCGCGTCCGCCGCCCTGGTCCGCGCGCGGCTTGGCGGGTCGCGAGTTGGACGAGAGGAGGGAGGCGACGCAGGAAAGGCACTCGGGGACGTGATAGGCTACTAGCTGAGTCCGAAAAGGGCTTCTGTCACCATGCATGTTCCTGTTTGAAGGGGTGGTAGTGGCCTAGCGGGTAAGACCCAGGTTCAAGTCCCACTTACTACCATCGTGTCCCTGAGCAAGACACTTAACCCTGAGTGTCTCCAGGGGGGGACTGTCCCTGTAACTACTGATTGTAAGTCGCTTTGGATAAGGGCGTCTGCCATAAGTGCTGTGAATGTTAATGTTTGCTGTGGTTGTCACAATGTCTTCATCTTTTTGCTGTCCCTGGGAAGGAATCATACCTAATTACAACCCAAAATTCTAACTGGTCTTAATTATACAGCAGTGACCAGTGCAAGGGTTTGAAGGTCTATTCTGGTTGCACCTGTGCTGTAAATACAGTCATACAAATTCAAGTCTTTTCTTTGTGTATATGAACGTTTTGTACATTATGCATTTAAGAAAGCCACACTCTGAGAGGCTTTGTGGACAATATCAGCTTTCATTTTCTGTAGTGCTTTGCTTCTGATGACTTGGGTATGAATCATTTCTTAGAAGTCATGTGTAATACGAGCGTCCAGTGTTTCAGAAAGAGACATGACAAATGAAATGTATCGGTGGAAGATCATGGCTTGTGTGACAGACAGTTGGTTTTCAGACTAGCAGGCCATTATTTGACATTCCCTAAAGATTTAATTGCAGCTTCTGATGCTTCATTGCTGAGGTGGTTATGGCTCTCATCAAAACAATTCATGCATAAAGGCAATGGCACCAAAAAGGTGCTGTAACTGTGTCTGTAACTGCATAGGTTTGAGGTGTTATTGTGTTGATTCATATCCTTTCGAGACCCTGCATATACTGAAGCAGACCTTAAAGGCATGCTGAATTTATTATATAAGATAAAGTTATGTAAAATCAGTACATTGTGATTGACTTACATGAAAAAACACCATTGTTTTGAACAAAAACATACTGGCAGATTCTCTTACACTCAAAAACTACAGACCAGCCACAATAAAATTTTTGGTTAGTGGTGAGCCACCATTACGAGACAATAAAAACAAAGCAGGAAAACAGGTTGTCACAAACCTGCATGGCTTTAGAGTTCATTTCCATAGCAACACTAAGACTATGATAAACAGACACGGGGGAAGAGTTTCTATTCCAAAAATAGCACATTTGAATATTGTCACAACATTGCAACAAAATCCATACATTATATATTCATGCAATTTCGTTTTGCTTTATAAAGCATAGCAGATGATAATGCTTTAGTTTTGTGTTCACTAGCTGGTTCCAGTGCAGCCAGCCCTTCACCCTGGGTATATTTTTGTGGACCATTACTAAGCAGGGTTGCAGAATCAAAGAATCTAATCTCTAAGACACCTCCACCCACACTGAACGAGCCAAATGCTGAGAAGAATAACATCAGCCCTTTTTTTATATTTCACACTGATTCGTTAATGACTGAATTTCAAAACTGTGACAAATGAAAGACTAAGCATTGATGCACTACCTGAATAGCTGCAGACCAATGAAGGCAGATGTTATACCACAAAATGAGTAAGCCATGGCTAGAGAATCTTGAGCTTCAGGAGTATGTCACCCCAAGCATTAAATCAGGATTGTATGATCATAGCTGTAATGTAGTTTAATGCGAAATGTCAGTCTTTTCATTTCCTAAGAAACCATGTCACTGAATTTCTGAACATAGAATTTGTATTTTTTTGCAGTGCAAGTAAAGTCTAGGTTCAGACATATTATGTGGTTTTAAAGTGAAGTCAGCTGATTACCTAAATATACTAAATGTCCAAACATTTAATCTGACAATCTTTGGGATTACAGTGTGTTTTTTTTCATTATACCCAAAACAAAATAGTAATAGTAATAGTGTCTTGCACAGAGACACAATGGTAGAATGGAATGATAGAGATCTTATGTCTTGTTCATAGGCGAGTGTGTTATCCACTAGGCTGTGGTCTCCATTAAATAAAGTTGGAAACTTTATTCTGAACAGTTCCTGCAGCTGAAAAAAATCCCCACAGCATAATGCTGCAACCACCATTCTTCACATGGTATTGGCCTGGTGATGAGCGGTGCCTGGTTTCCTCCAAACATGACGCCTGCCATTCACACCAAATACCAGAATATTATGTTTCTCCTGGTCTGTGCCTTTTACTTCTGTATGGCTACTCTTATCATACAGGCCTGATTAGTGGATTGCTGCAGAGATGGTTGTCCTTCAAGAATGTTCTCCTCTGTCCACAGAGGATCTCTGGAGCTCTGACAGAGTGACCATCAGGTCCTTCTTCTCCTTCTCTGAAGTGTAATTAAGGCTTGGCACAGAACAATATAATTCTTTAACACTATGATACAGTTAGCTGTCTATATCTCTGTTGTCCAAGTACAACCATTAAATGAAAGAAGGCAAAGATCCCTAAGTCAAGTAAGAGAATGAAAAGCACTCTTGGCACAGCACAAGGATTCAAATTAAATTGTCAGATTTTATATAAATGACTGCTCTGCTGAGAAACCCTGGAAAGTGAATGCATGGTAGTATACAATTATGAATCTGTAACTTACACAAAGCACATCTGAGGCAATTGGGTTGGGGGATAAATAATAAGAACCTGGCAACCCGAATCTGCTTCTAATTTGAAATAAATTGCAAATGATAGCATTTCAGCTATTAAATATTCTGAGTTTATTATTTTTTCATGCTTTTATGGTACATTAAAAGCTAATGTGTTCCAGGAAATGGGTCACATGTAAGTTTGTTCAGCCATTTCTACTGAAACTTTATGTACTTCCCTTCACCTTGGCCAAAAACTAGCTTGACAAAACTGTCAGGGACTGTGACTAGGAGTAAATGACCCCAGGAGAGGGAAGTGATAAGTCAGGACTGACCAATCATCTCCCACTGGCTCTGCCATGCGCTGGATCTCTTTCAGGATGAACAGGGGCAATCTGATTGTCCTTGATAACACTGTTTGCATCTTTCATGAGTCAACTGCTCTTTGAATATTGATAAAGCTAGCTTTTCAAATTGAACACTGTCTCAGTGTGTGTGTGTGTGTGTCTTGTCCCCACTTCTAATATGCATTGGGTTGTTTTTTCAAATCTGCACAACAAAGGCTGATACCAAACCTTGTGTCAACAATCCTTAAAAAGTTATCCAGTAAAAGTATACATTATACAATGAACTTGTGCGGACACGTATAAATGACCCTACAAAAAGGTTGTTAATGTCAACATTATTCTGATCATTTCAATGAATAATTTAGATGAATTTACAATAAATTTCTGTCATGATCATACACGCGCAAATTTTCTTTTGCCCTTGAATTTTCATTGACATTTCAACTGTTGTTGAATCATAATTCAATATGACTTTCATCTCATTTGCTCTAAGCCATTTTGGAAGACCAAGGACAATGTAAGGATAATGTATTTTACTAAGTAAATTTGTATTAGTAGTTTTCAGTAAGCTCTGTATTTTGAAGGTATACTGAAAGCTGAAGAAACAACGCCAGCTTCCTCTGTTATTGCTAGACCTCTGCAAGCTTTGTCAATGGAGTGCAACTGAGCTGGGCTGCTCCATTTGTCAAAACCTGCACAACCATGGAAATTCCAACCACTCAAAGAAAAGCCATTTTGTAAAACCAGTGGTAAAAACATCACACAGACATGATGAGGACTGAGGAGCCTGGTACATCAGACCATCATGTGAACATGCAATGTAAGTGCATTTTAAAAGTGATATAATTCCAACTGTTGCTGCCCCTTGTTCCTGAGGTCTGTGTACTTCAGCAGCATCTCCTCCCATGGAAGGAGTGTGCAACCAGCGTGCTGACTGAAGGAACAGCTCTAATAGAGCCATAAGCCGTCTCCTAAGGCGTTACAGAGAATTTGGCAGTACATCCAACTGGCAACTGCAGACCACATGTAACCATACCAGCACAGGACCTCAAGAGCATGTTCACCTCCATGAACATTTGAGACCAGCCACTCGGACACCTGCAGGAACTGAACCGTCTTCGTAACAGACTTGAGTTGGCAAATGATCTCATTTGATGGAGTCTGGCACGTTGGAGAGGCATTCTCTTCACGGATGAGTCCCGGTTTTCACTGTTTAGGGCAGATGGCAGACCGGGCGTGTGGCGTCTTGTGGGTGAGGCCCATTGTTGTACCATTCATCCACGACCATCACCTCATGTTGCAGGAATCTCTACACAATTCCTGTAAGGGTCTTTAGTGTATGTAAAAAATGTTTCAGATCTTTAGAAACATGGAGCAAAAAAAAAATTATTGTGTTTATATTTTTGTTCAATGTATAATAAGCCATGTAAGAAATACTTTTCAAAGTCATGTTTTGACCTGAAACCCCCATTTGGGTTTCTGCTTTTGCTTTTTGTTTTTTTGTGCCTGCAGCAACCTTGAACCATTCTTAATTACCCAAATAGAATTAGTTAATGTTTTCTTGATTTTGTTTGGGGACATCCATTTCCTCATTTGTTTGTTTGACAGATGCCCTAAGACAACTTTGTAGCTGAAACGTGCTTGGCATAAAAACCGCATGTTTACTAGAGGACCAGTTGATACATCATGTGTGATATACATTTTACCTTCATGGTAGGAGTTAAGACATCCTGTTTGTACTCATCCCAGCACGACCTCTATTTCAGTTCCAAAACAACCTTGGCGTTAATTGTCCAACCCGATATGGATTTGAATTCACAAGCTAGAATTTTGAGGCTATTCAGACCATCAGAGCAGATCCAAATGTGACCTTTTTTCACAGCCTTCTGTCTGGTGTTTTCAGCAGCCTTATCAAACTTGCCTCATGAACATCTGCTGACTGTGCCATCATAATAAATGTATATTTCCATTTATTTTAATAAACCATAATAGAAGGCATGATAATGACTGTTTATTCTTGTGATCATTTATTTCACTCAACCTTCTTCTGCAGCTATGTATTCAAACTCTCTGATTGGATTTCTCTTCATTATCTGGATTTTCTAAAGTAGTTAGCATCACAAAGCAGCTATTACCATGAATCCCACAGTGCACCACCTGTTCACCTCCTAAATAGCAAATTACAGCTGTGCAAGTCCTCATAGCAATATAGCCCAGGAAATGAAAATATATGCAGAGGTTTACTGCTCTTGTCACAATCGATGCTGTTAAAAACGAATCGTTTGGGAGTTTCAGTAAATGTCGATATGCCTTATTATGCTTCTATGGTCACCTCTGTTCTCAGCACTGTGGGGGACCCCTCAGTGACATGTCCTGCTCAAGCAGTCAGACGTATGGTGTGCATTGAAGCATGGGAAACGCTGTGAGGGAATTACTTTTGCAGCCCCGGATTAATGACGCTTCTCTTTACATTTATTGCCCGACTGGAGGGAAACACGGGGAGAATATAAAACTACATTAATTACTCATGAGTACAAATGATTCTCTCTCTCTCCTCTCCCTTTGTTCAACCTCTGAACTATTGACAGGCTGCCTTGCTGGTCTGTAGCTATGCTTAAGGTGACTTCCGAGGGTGTTTGACTGTACTATGTCTGGCCCAGACTTGCCCGCTAGACTGTTTAATCACAGTGCCTAGCCAGAAAAGACATGGTGTAATGCATTTCTGTTTTGCATAAAGGATTTCTGAAATGTTTTTTTACAGGGGTGACATTATTCAGCTAGTTATTCAGTCAGCTCAAGATGTAAGCTCAAGATTTCTTTAACACTGAATATCATGTTTGTCACTTGATTGTGTGACATTTTTAGTCCAGGGTTTCTCGGCCACTGTGGTGTAGCGATAGATCCAAACTAATATAAAAACAACTTCTTGTCCATCAAGCACTTGCACCACCAATAGTACACAATAGTAGAATCTCAGGAGCAGAATCTCACAGACAGATTTAACCTCCTAGAAATGTGTTGGGATGGCCACCTTAAAAGGACTATAACAGCAGTGACCTTCTCATAAAGCCAATATCAGCTCCCCTCTCTCCCCACCTCAATACACCTTCTGCAGTTTGTAACCATGTTTATTTGACCACACGCACTGCCCTCTCACACCAGGACAAGAATAATGATCCACAGCCTCATCACAAATGGAGTTGGGAGGAGGTCAGGATTCTGTAACAGTCATGTAGGGATAATAACCTAATTGGCCAGTGGTGAAACCATCACCAGTGTTCTTTAACCTATATGTCACCAGTGACCTGACCTGGTCTCTTCACGTTTACTTTCTTAGGACACTCAAAACATACGGTTTTCCCTCCAAAAAAATCTTAACATGCTGAGGTTTCATGGGATTCCTTAGGTGCCTCATTTTCAGAGTAAAGTTGAAAGTTGCATTTAGTAGAAGAAGGGTTGTCACCAAGCATTGCAGGTGTGTTGGTATCCAACCAACATCTCTTAATGGCTCCTACTAGACAAGGTCTGGAACTAAGCCTAAGGTCTGTTACCGGTAATTCTGTACGATTGTGAACTGAAGTCTGACCTTACTGAAGAGCTGACCTTACTATTTCTATCTGGTTGTCAAGACATCTTAAACATTGCGGCACCGTATAAAACCCTGCGTCCTAAGGTTAAATCTGAACCATGGCTTAATGACGTCACTTGTTCAGCTAGACGTGAAGGCAGGAAGTCTGAGCACATGTGGAAAAAGAATCAGCTGCAGGTGTCTTTAGATATACTTAGACAGGAAAAACATGTAACCAGGAAACTCTCAAAACCATAAAAAGTTCAATAATTCTCTGATATAGTTTCTAACAATTGTCACAAGCCTGGAATTCTTTTTCCATCATTGAGAAAGTGATTTCAAATATGAAATTATCACCTACTTATGGTTCTACTGAAATTGTCCCATCCGACTTATTAAAGATAATTTTATGGATCTGGGTCCCTGCATTCAGAAATTGCTGTCACGCGAGCTGACAGGGGAACGAAGTGCAGAGGCGGGAATCGTTTATTAACAACAAAAAAAAAAAACTAAACCAGGCATGAGGGCTGAAAACAGGGGAAATAAAGGGGAGAACAAAAAAAACGCTTCCTGCGTCCCGGACTCTCCGGCAACCGCGTATTGCACTCCTGGTTGGTTCTTTCTGGTGATGTGCAGCCCCTCTCACTGCACGTCCCCGCCATCAGTGCGACCAGCTCCCCTCCCTGCATCGCACAGGGAGGCGGTCCCGGACCCTCTGGCGACCGTTCACTGCACTCTTGGGTTGTGCCTTCTGGGCATGTGCAGCCGTTTTCGCTGCACGACCCTGCTCGCAATGTGTCCAGCCCCCTCCCTGTACCACACAAGGAGCAGGTCCTGAACCCTCTGTCAACCATTTACTGCACCCCTGGGTGGTGTCTTCTGGACACCTACAGCCCCTCTTGCTGCATAAATGTGAACAAAAACGGCACCAGGGCACGACAGCTCAAGACCTTCCTCTTTAAAGAATATTTAGATTAAATTGTAATTTTCTTGTTGTCGAACTTTGTGTACAGAATCTACAACAGAGTGAATAAAATAGATGTATTCATAGTTGGGGTCCTAGTGAACCGGAATTGATCTCTTCATCGATGTTAACTTGAAAGCACGTTGTAAGTCGTTCTGGATAAGGGCGTAAATGTAAATGTAAATGAAAGCAAGGGAGCAACAGAAACTGACCCAAAGGCGTGTGGCAATAAGGACATTAACTGAAACAAACACAGGTTGGGTTGAAGGTCCACATCAATGTCGCAGCACCTGCTGGGTGCTTTTCAAGGAGTCATGAGTAATCATGCTCCAGAATGAGATTACTCAGGATTAGGCCCCGGGGCATCACAGGTACTCTGAACAGCCATAGAAGGGTAAATAAAACATTTATTGAAATTTAGGATGCAGACTTCCTGGTGGGAAACAATAAACATGGGTTCACTTTGGGATTAGATTGGCCGGCTAATGGATAGGAGTTTTGAATGATGCTGGGGAAGGGCCGGAGCTAAGGTTCTACTAAATGCCATTGAGTCATAAGAGGGGGGGTTGTTGCTAATAATATTGTATTTTATTTGATTTGAATGGTGTTGGAGTGTCCTCCAACAAATGGGGTCTTATCTTCCGTGCCACCATTATCCCTCAGTTGTCCTGCACAGTCTGATATGGCAATATCATACTATCACTATTCCAGGAAATTGAAAAAGACATCAGACATCTAAAGTGAGGTCTTCTCTATTGATTATTGAACAGTCATGATGTAGATCATATAATCACACATCTTGTGGAGTGTACATAGTGGGTGGTAGTAGTCTATAGGGTAACACGGTTGCATATGAACCAGAAGACCACAAAGTCACAGGTTCAAACCCCTCTTATTACCATTGTGTCTTTGAGCAAGTTCCTTAACCCTGAGTGTCTCCAGGGGGACTGTCTCTGTAACTACTGGTTGTAATTGACTCTGGATAAGAGTGTCTACTAAATCCTTTAAATGAAATGGCTGAAATGCAATTAATGGAAAACAACAAAATAGTAGAAAACATTCACTTAACATGAATATTGCAAACACCAGTCTAACAAATTTAAAAACCCTCTGAATGAGGCTGGCAAATATGAACTGAAATTGAAGTGATTGTCATTGTGAAACACTGCAGCACAACACACAGTGACACAACAAAATGTGTCCTTTGCATTTAACTAATCTGAGCAGTGGACAACAATGAAAGGCACCAGGGTAGCAGTACGTGGGGATGGTACTTTGCTCGGTGGCACCTTTGAACCAGAAACCTTCCAATTAAGGGTCTGTTACCTTACCCGCTAGGCCAACCATTGCCCACAATAAATGATGCCAGGTGTGAGGATCAAACTCACGACCTTTAGATTTTGAAACAGATGTGCTACCTACTGTGCTAACAAGTCCTAAAATGATACTAAATATGTGACCATTTATATCCATTTCATTTGATGTACAAATATAATAATTTATGGGATTTATTTCATCTTGAAAGAGCACATATTTGAACAAGTGTATGACAGGTGACTCACTTACAGTAAGTCTTTATATGGACAAGTGGATTGAGATGGCTAAGATATAAACACTCCCTTAGGGTGTACTTTAGGATGGGAATTCCCAGCGCTATTGAAAAAGGAATGCACAGAGGTTTTTACAGGACATGCTGTTCCCAGATGGCAAACAAAGTGAAACACCATTTTATACATTCCATGATACAAATAGTTACTGTGTTGAATGATATGGTCTCTGAGCTGGCTCCTCACAAGGCCCCTTCAAGAGCTTCTTTAGCCATAATTTACATTCAAACAAACTCTTCACAAGCAATACCTGATCAGTCAAACATGGAAACTTGATCTATGGTGTCACTTTCACAGTTTAAGATTGAAATAAAGTGTGCAAATTATTCATGAAATGAACAAAGAAAAGAAATGAGATGACAAAAACCTGGGGAGGAATTCTGCTGTATTTCATTAAGGGCAGGATATGTGAAATGAAAGAGAGATCATTGTGCACACAGCCTGTGTGAGGTCATTAGTGCTGTACCTGAGCTCTTAATTATCACCACAGCACTAATGCCCTTCTGTTCAATGACCCATTCTTGCCATCTGTGACCAGAAGATCCCTGTCAAAGCACAGTGAAAAAACTGGCATAATCTGAAAAGCCATAACCTGAAAGAGGTTATAATGGCTTGCAAATCAGATCCTTTAAAAAAATGTTTTCTCGGGTGATTATGACTTCTCTGATGTGTGAGATGCAATAAGTGCAGACTGCTGTATGGAGCCATTTATCTCCCTCTGCAGTGATGAACCGCAAATGGCTGCCAGCCGTCCTGTAACTGTTTTCCACTTCATTGCATCAAAGGTCAGTCTGTGTGTCAGTGCAATAATGTCCATAGATGCAACTTGAAGGTTGGACCTTTGGTTGGTGAGAGTAATCAGGGTGTCATTCTTCAAATCTATAATATGACAAATGTGTCTAATAAAAACAAACATTATTAGCATATAATTTAGTTTAGGTTTGCTAATATATTTTCAAGCCTTTTGAGGTGAAGCGCTATAAATAATTGTTCCAAATAGATTATATAATCAAGACAATGTAGAAATGTTTGGGATGACTACTTTGATGAATTGGATGTCCACTTTGGGACACAGTTCTTTATGATAACTGTTGTTGCATTAAATAAGCACTTAATCAAGGATCAATAAAGAAAAATGTCTCAGGCTTTTGTTTTGGTGAGGTCCGTTGGATTTCAGCCACAATTAACCAGAGCAGAACACTGTCATAACTCCTCATTAGGCAGTGTTTTTCATAAATAATTTTATTGAAATCAAATTATCTTTGCCCAATGATAATTAAACCTTCAAGTAGCGTGAAGAGAGAGGACGCTTAAGCATGACAAGGGAGACATCGAACAGGTTTCTGGCCAAATTTGGAGAGGTGGAGTAACTCAGATTATGGTTGCGGAAACCTTAAAGCACAGCATTTAAAGCCAACATCACCAAAATATGTTTTAAAAGAATATATGTAGAATATATGTAGGGTCAGCACATAATATCACAGAGAATAATGTATCAGTTAATAAGATGTAAAAGTGTGATGTTATTATATGATGAGGTGATCTCAGATTAAAAAACCTTAATATCCTCCCTGATTTAGATTAAACGTTCATGAAAAAAAAGAAAAAAAAAAGATCTTATTTTAAATCTGGCCATTTCAATCCAAATAGTAATGCTTTTGCTTTGTGCTTATATTCACTGTGTGGCTAGATTTTAAGTAATAATAGTGCTTATATAGCAAGTCAACAAATACCTGTTATAACCGTGGACCACAAAGTGGTATCACTGCTTTCAGGGTCCTTCAGATCAAACAGGTGTAGGGTGTTTGGGGATCACATGGACTGGTACTTAAATTTGATCCCACAATGTGCTTTCTTGCTATAGTCAAGGTCAGAAATTTTGTTTTGAGAGATTAGTCTCCAAAAGTTAGAAAATAGTTCAAATACATTCACAAAGTCAGGGTTTCAGGTACTTCCTAAACAGCATAATGAACAAGTTGTTTATCGTAATACCTTTTGTAAAATGAAAGTGTGTATTTGGCATAAAAGTGAGAAAACAGAATTTTAGGTCAGACACACAGCAGTCCATAGACTTTTCTGTTCTGTATTCCAGCAGAAGAGACTTATCATTATTCTTTTTTTATTCCTGCTGATCTATGAAACCACTTTCTTTGCCCATTAACTGTGGTACCTCTTTCAGTATCAACTTGCCATTTTCTATCAATAAATTAATAACTTCTGAAGCTTAAACAATCTCAGCATACCCACATGCACACATGCCCCTCGACTCAACACAGCACTACTGACCTTACATCCCAGCTCATCTCTCTGCTGGGTACTATTATCTGTAGCTGTGAGCAAATCTCACTGCACTCTATTGTCACTTAAATGCACATGCTTTATTTATATCTGAACATGGCCCAGTGAAAGCTTGGGTCCACCGCAATGAATTGTTACATAATGTAGCCTGAAAAGCCTGGACACACACTGCAGTTCAACCTCAGATGGTTTACAATCACTCACTGAGGACATCTAGTCAAATCTCAGGCCATCTTTAAAAAAGTGAAAAGCTACTCTGGTCCATGGCTGTTAATAAAAAATAAGTATATCTATAGCAACACCCAGTCAGTATTATGAATATGTGACCTCTTATACAGAGCAAGTATACACACACACACACACACACACACACACACACACATATATGATTATTTTATGGTTGTATATGGGGGGGGGGGGGGGGGGTTGTGTGAAACATTATTTCAATACAATAATGTTTTACTGACAAAAAACTATCTTGAATCTTGTATTTGCAAGGGTTTGGTATTTAAGCAAAAGACCAGTGCACTTGCAGGTTTATGGGATAACGTTTAAGTTATTACAATACTACAAAACATGGTGAATGGTATTGCATTTGAAATAATACATTAGACACCCCCTACCCACCGCCATAAACAAAGTTTTTAGAATTAATGTTGTGATATTTTCCAAAGATTGTGGCTGTATTACACAGAGCATTTGCAGGTCTTTGACAACAAAGTCTGCATTCTGACATAAGCCATCTGTAATGCCATATGGCTCTGAAACACGGACGCTCAACTGCCAGCATATCAGATGCCTTTAAGGCTTTAGCTTGAAATATCAACAGTGCATTCTGGGTACTGGAGGAAAGGACTTCATTCTTCAATGTACCCAGGTCATCTCCACTAAGGCAGAAATATATAAACAGCTATTCTGCTTGGACTTCTGCTTGTACTGGTCAGGTGGCAGGCTTAAAACTTTATTCTTAAAACAACTGACTAACCACAGCCTAGATTTAACCTTAAATATGCAGGTGATCTCATGAATATTTGTATAAGTATAGTGTGTTGGGAAACAAATAATCAATAGGAAATTATCTACACTGATGTTCTCATTGATGTTCACTGATAGTACCTAATAAATAAAAACAACAACAATAATAACAGTAATAAATTGCTTATGAATGCAATTGCTGACATTTATACCAGTAAAGAAATTAAAAATACATCTCATGATGATAATAAAAAAGACAACAAATATATTTAAGTGTGCTTCTATATATGAATGAGAGCTCCATTAATTAATCTCCTTTGCACAGAATCAAAAGAAATATCATTACATAGTGCTGTCTGCATTTGATTGGCATTTAGATTCTATGGGCAGATCTAATCATGAGTTAATGAAGTGTCATCGGCCTCATTCATGTGTAACATGTCCCGTATCAACAGGAGGAAATGAAAATAGATTCTTAATCTATTTTGTGAACTCAAGCAGGCACCTAACCCCGGGGTTCCATCTGTCCTTTTAATGGTCAGTGAGTCCACAAGTGAAGCAAGGATTTTTTTAAGATGAGTGTATGCTTATAAAGCCATTTTATTGAATCTATAATTCATACAAGGTTTTGGCTGAGAAAAAAATCATGTTTCTGATGATTTTGAGCAAATGCAAGCGACTTGCAGATAAAATGGATTTCTGTTTCCACATAATAAAACTCTATTCCGGAGACTTCCGTGGCTCATTAAACTAGACTTGAGCCAAGGAGCTCTACACCTAGACTGTGTACTAATTAAGCAGTTCATAAAAAGTACACACTCCACTAAGTTTACAGAATTTTATATTTAATTTTCTTTGGTACTGCTTCCAGCTACTACAATGTGTTTTTTAAAATGCAGTAAATAAATCCAATAACTTATCAGTGACCTTAAAATAATGAGCCAAGAGATCAACCAACCAGTCACCAGTCAACCAATACAAATGCAAAAATAATATTGCCACTACCACACGTTATATTTATTATATTAATTTATGGTATTATTTTTATTATAATGTTTCATGGTCACTGTTAAAAGGTTCTGTCACCATGGAGTAAGTTCCTGATTCCAGTGACAGGTAATTGGTGTCATGATCCGGTCCGGAAGGGGTTCTAATGTATGAAGCTGCCCTGTTCGTTTCTGTTCTGTGTCGGGTCTTTGTTATGTTACATGTTCACCAGTTGCCGGATGTCTCCCCTGTCTCCTGTTCTTCACAAATTAAACCCATGTATCGTGATGTGGGGCGAATGCGTCCTTCTTCCTCGTCATCATCTCCGTTCACCTGCCTCGTCATGCCAGATGGCCGTGACAATTGGTTCTTTAGCCATTCATGCAATTTTCCAAATCACTTTCACCAAAACCACTGCAATCATGAATGGATGATCAGTGGAGAGCATTGCACGACTAAAAAGTGCAGCAAGGTGACCGAATGTGTGTGTGTGTGTCATATACATATATATATATGTTTTGGGTATTAGTTTACATCTGGCAGACAATTACCCACAACAAGCATGGGGCAGTGGTGGCCTAGCGGGTAAGAAAACGGACCCGTAATCAGAAGGTTGCCGATTCGAATCCGGAACCACCAAGGTGCCACTGAGCAAAGCACCGTCCCCACACACTGCTCCCCAGGCGCCTGTCATGGCTGCCCACTACTCACCAAGGGTGATGGTTAAAAGCAGCGGACACATTTCGTTGTGTCACCGTGTGCTTTGCTGTGTATCACAATGACAGTCACTTTACTTTCATTTTCATTCAATCCATATATAGCCAAAATCAATATTGCATTATTATCAAACAAAAAGGATATGGGGTTGTTTTTGTCCACAAATAAAATGGATCCTGAAAACATAGCACTTTCAGGACTATATAAAGGTTCAAAACACATAAATAATCATTCTTAACATCTAATAATAATTTCATTTTAGAAAAATCTTTGATGTCGAGATTTCAAGAAGAACTTGGGCTCAAACCTCTATAAGCAAAAGTCTGCAGATGGAACAATATTGGAATGAAACTCAGCGACCAGCAGAGAACAGATTTCGCTAAACATATACAGTTTTAATTGTATATGAAGATTCTGCAATAAACTGTTGATCAATGTTTGTTATTATATTTGTTACATTATATGTGCAGCTTAGATAAAAAGCCTTCACTGTTTTGGTCCAAACGGCTGTGCAAGACATGTGCACAGCACTGTATATATCATTTAGGATCCTTCAAACATATAGTTATGCAGCTATTGATTTACAAATCTGTTAAGTGAGAACTTCTATTAGCCCAGTAATGAAATTCATGCACATTGCTCAAACGGCCCATTAGCCAGTTGTTTAAATAGTTTTGTCACAGAGGAGCTGGTGAATCGATGCACCGATGCCACTACACCTCCATGAAAATGTATGTCATATTGAAAAAGCAATGCTGTGCCCATTTCTTTTGATGAAGAAGAATGAGCATTGGTTTAATCGCAAATGAGAATGCATATTCAAAATGAAAATATATTTTTGGTATTATTTTAAATTGGTATATAGAGCAAATAAAGACAAGTTAGTGTTCAAAGGAATAGTGGTATTCAATTAGAATTTTATTTTATTTTAATGAATTTTTTTTTTTCAGTTTGGTCCCAACCCACTGCAGAGTGATCTGTTTGGACTGCATAACACTGTTGCATGTGAAAAATTGTACAATTAGGCTATAAAGACACAAACTAGTCTCTCTCTTATCAGATTCAGACAATGCTGGCAGGAACCCCTGAAGAATGTACTTCTTTTTGTGCATTGTTACTTTAGAATAAATAGCTCGTTCCATGTTGGAAGTAAACTCGCTAGGCTCAGAGAGAAATCGATTCTGTCAGAAAAGTGGACAGTAAGCGGTGGGAAAGGGCAGCCAGGGAGCATATCTGATGAGGGAATTAGATAGTATGTTTACCTTCTCAAACCTACTCAAACATTTATTGTGTTTTCACATCGTATTGGTGGTGTGTATCTGCACAGGCACACACACTCGATTTGCTCCAAACCTAAAATAACCAGCCATATATCAAAGCACATCAATCACAAATTATTATAAATAATGCATGCAAACATTACAGAGAAAATTTAGTAAAAAATATGAGTGCAAAAAGCATTAATCTCTTTCCAGTAATAAGTACTAGATGAGTTGTCTGGGGTTGTGGGGTTTTCCTTAAATGTGGTTTGGGAAGACCACAGAGCTGAAAATATATTATACATTAAATGCTCTGTCATCCTAATTGAATTTCCCACACTGACTCAGGCCAGTCAATTCTCTTATGTGCTGATCCTGTGCATGTCACACTGTATGATGAGGCAGCAGGGGGACGCTTACTGTTGAGCTTGTGCCTCCAGCTGGAGATACAGCTGGAAAGACCGATATGAGACAGAGTCGTCAGGTAAAATAATTATGCAGCATTATACAGCATTCTGTGCTTGGTGTTGCTCTGAAAGATTTGCTCATTTCAGGCTAGAGACTTCCATTTGGCTCATTCTGTATTCCAACTTTCTCATTGCTTCAACTGTACTACAAAAAACATTGCAAGTCATAGATAGAGCATTGTTTTTAAAGTGAAGTGAAGTGAAGTGATTTGTCATTGAGAAACACTGCAGCACAGAACACGATGACACAACAAAATGTGTCTTCTGCTTTTAACCATCACCTTTAGTGAGCAGTGGGCAGCCATGACAGGTGCCCAGGGGAGCAGTGTGTGGGGACCTCAGTGGCAAGTTGGGGGATCGGGATTCAAACCAGCAACCTTCCAATCACAGGTCCGCTTAATTAACCTCTAGGTCACCACTGCCCCTATATAGCTTTTTGAGAGGTTATAACGAATGTTGTGCATAAGGCTTGTTTGCTACACCAAGGTCATGTAAGATTTACATAATTAAATAGATAAAAACAAGAACTTCTTCCTAGTTATCTGTATTTCGACGTTTGGTTCATGAGTAGCCTAGTGGGTAACACACTTGTCCATGAAGCAGAACGCCCAGGTTCAAACCCCACTCGCTCTCGTCCTGTTTCCTCAAGATTCATAATCAAATCATAATCATAATCACACTTGTTCATGATCTCTGTTATATTCATCTCAGGACCAAACCAATTATGCGGATAGATTATAGTGCCTTTTATTTTAAAATTCTGTTTGGCATACAGATGAATCCTTTGTATTGACCATCTTGAAATATTGTGTTTTTTTCCAGGAATGCACATGAATGGGGGGAAACAAACCATAAAAAATATGACTCTGGAATTGCTTTAGAAACGCACCAATGGTGGGGGTCATGGTGGTGTCAGTGGTGGGGATGAAGAGTTAGGGAATGCAACAGTTCATTTTATGGGTGAGAGGAGCCACTGAGCTGTGAAATTCTGTAGGGCAGGGAAGGCTGTAATTGTTCAGTTAAACTCCATCTCTGCAGGCTCAGGGCCATCTATCTTCCTCGATGGTCCCATCAGCACCTTCTTCTGTCCAAAACATAGTGCCTGATCAAAACCCACCAAAAGTGGTATTCATGGTTAGTAAATCAGTGGCGCAAAAGCAAATATTTTGTGAGTTGTTCAATGCATCTATAATTTAACAAAAAAAATAAATCAATGTTTAAGAGTAGGACCATTCAGGTTATTTTGGGCAGCTCAACAATAATGGCTACTTGGATTAGAGCTATTTATCTTTACCAATAAGTCTTATTGGTAATCCTTTGAAAATGAGGGATGCTTTCATGAGTTGAGACCACTTCTTGTCTTTGTATGTAGAAAATGTGATATGTTAAATCAATGTTAAGTACAAGATGAATCAAGGTCTAATTCCACATATTGAATCATGTGTAGATTTGAATATTTGTGGTCTGTGTGGTTTATCATGTTGCTATTGTTTGTATCCAGTTGAACATAAATCAATTTTTAAGTTGTACAATAGCCAGAGCATTAGGGATGTGCATGTGCCCAGGCCAAGTGTATCTGTTCAGTAGGAATTGCATAATTTCAATGGCATTTTCATAATTTTTGCAATTGCCAGATTAACAAAAAATAATTGCTGTAGTTTCTTTATATTGACTGATTGTCTTAAATAATAACACATTTATTTGACATTTCAATCTAACAAAGATATGGTACAGTTGTGGAAATTTCATTTTGTGGTGTTTTTTTCTGGTAGTTCTTGAGAATACATCATATGAAAAACTGGTGCTATTGATCTTTCAGAATATGAAATGTGGGCTGCTTGGTAAAGTCATGTAATAACACTTTCTCCATTTAAGTCATCTTTGTTTTTCTTTGTTCTCTACTAGCCATAGAAAATGCATTGTATGCATTTCTGGTTTAAGTCACTGTTGCTATCGTTACCAAACCCTAAAACACTGAACCCAGAAAACTTTTTTAATGAAAAATAAACAAATATTTGAATAAATAATACAGATCATAATATATTAACCAATTGGCTGATGCCACTTTAATCTTTTATACAAGAATGTACTGATTCAGGTTCTCCTCTCCAAGTTACAGATGACAAATAAGCATCCTTGTTTTTTTCTGTTTATTCACAAGACATACTTGTGACAAATTGGTGTGACATTGGTGAAAACTAATGTGCTTTGTCTATTACGGTTTGCTTAGCATTTAGTCCCTGGTTTAAGCATTTTTAGAAAACTCAGTCTAAGAATTAATCGTTTCAGAAAGCTGTCTCCATTTGTTCTTCCAGAGATGAGTGCAGACTGTCAATCCCATAGCACAGAGACTCATTACGCAACTATCTGCTATTCGCTATCCGCTGAACTGTAAATCATAGTGCTGCCTTCTCAAACGCTACGCCTCAGGCAAGCCTACTAATGTAATTAACGACAGAGCAGCCCCTGTCTAACTGAGGGCTGTAAATGAAGACTCAAGTGGTCATAATCAATTTCAATTTCCTCTCTCTTCTATTTATAGTTCTTATCTTTCTGCTATTGATTCAGCGGCTTTACTTTGCCTCCTTCATCCCACCTTCTTTGTTTTTTTTTTCTAACCCTTTTCTCATGCAGTCATTATGAAGTGACGTAACTGAAGGACTGGAAGGTATGAAGGTATATTTCTGAAGGACTGGAAGGTATGTAGAAAAAAGAAAGGAGACCTGGGCAAATCATGCCCCACACTTGGGGAAATGGGTGCACATACAGGTACAGGTAAAAGATCTGGAATCTTCTCCTTTACAAAGACTTAGCAGTGTCCCTTGGTGACTCAGACACAGGGGCATCACAGTATTTTTATGGACAGAAAAGCAATCAGCACATGATCTTAGAATCAGATATAACCCCAGCTTTTCATAATGATTTGTTGAGAAATATCTATATTTTCTGATAATCTAACTGATAATCTTTGCTCCAGGTGAACTGTCCTTGTAACTACTGATTGTAAGTCACTCTGGATAAGGGCATCTGATAAATGCTGGAAATGTAAAATGTAAATATTAGTAGTCTTGCGAGAAGCAAGCTCACCCTTGAACCAGAAGACCACCACAAATTCACATGTTCAAACCCAACTTACTTTCATTCTGTCCCTGAGCAAGACACTTAACCCTGAGTGTCTCTAGGGTGACTGTCCCTGTCATTACTGATTGTAAATTACACTGGAATAGGGCGTCTGATAAATGCTGTAAATGTAAATGAAATGTCTGAGGACCCGTAGACTGAGCTAAAGCCTATTTTAAAGTACAGACTTCCTTCTGCTCTAGACAGTCTACAGCAGCTCATGCTTATTTCAGAGAAACTTTTACATCCTGCGTTCAGGCTAATTCAAATTATATATCGAAATTCATATTTTATATGTGGCCAAAAATGTGGTATAAATGTTCTCTGAAATCAGTGTGATGTAACTTATGAATATGAATAAGCTATATCCATCAAGAGACTCATATGATCTTCCTTTTAACTTCATTCAAAGCATTTTAAATGTACCATGATGAGTCTTCATGAAGCAGAGATTACAACATGTTTGAACTTTGAGCGGCATATGAATATTTGATCAAAGAAAGATTGTGGGTGACAGAAATGTTTTTACAAACCCTTGTTAGAACACGTTTACTCTTTTCTAAACAATATTCACATGTAAGCGACTGAAAGCTTTGACAATCTGTACAGAATTCACTGTCAACATTTCTGATGTTTTTTAATCTTGAAATTAAGGGAGAACATTTGATATTTTCTCTCCTCATGTTCCCTTTGCCAATTGTAACATTCATGTCACAATCCTGACATTTTCCGGTACTCATGTTGCCTGTCTTGTATCTATGATTGTCCTGATTGTTGTCGACTGTCACTGAGTATAAATGTATCCTGGTTGTGGCGAATCTGCATGCTTCATTGTCTTTTATGCCTTTTTTTGTAATGTGTTTTTATATTTTGTATTAAATCCTCATTTATGTTGAGTTGTGCAGATGTGTCCTTCCCTGCACCCTGCACTTCTCCATGTCTAATTCCCTCATCCAGATTCAAGGAACCGGTTACAAAAAAAAAAAGGATCTGAAGTTATTCATATGTTATCCTATTGTGCATCTTATATTCCAGATTCAAAGTTTTTGTCATGTACTTTAATTGTTAAATTGGTCACATGGGCTAAAACTACAGCTAACATCACAGCTAACACCAAAAGTATTGTTAGCTGTAATTTAAGTCCACATTGTCCACAAAATGACTTTTTTCCAAATTCTATTGGGATCTTTCTTCTTACTGATCTGCTATACTGTTGAAAAATGATCTTGACCTATGGACTATGTTACCATGCATTGGAAGTGTACTAAAATTTGTATTCTTACAATAATGTAGTCTTGTTTTCAAAGAGTACATTACCATGCAACCTCCATGCTTATCCAGAGAACCATTAAGAATTATAGCTGTCTGAGACTCCATTAAGTCAATGCACGCAAGGCACACAAACAGCCCATGGGCACAGCTGTCCGCTTGACAAATGACTCGTAGGGTGCTGGTCCATTACGAACAGTTCCCACCCTCCAGAGGAGCAGAGCCACCTCCCTGTGCTCCATTCCCTCCACATCAAAGGAGGCCTCCCATGAGCTGGCATTGCCTGGCCTGGGAGGACAAGCCATGTCAGAAGAAGTGACAGACACCGCCATGGGTAAAAGAAAAGCGGTGTGCTGAGCCCTCCTTGTCTGTGTCATGTCAGGAGCCATCACCAAGACAACAATCATTTGTGGAGGATGCAGCGACTCTGTGACACCACTAGTCTGTCTCTTTGACTCATTTCTGTCTTCCTGTCAGGATGAGAAATTCACTACTGATCGAGTTTGACAGACCTAAAGTTCAGGATTTACAACAACACAGGGAGAGCCTATGGATATTGTTCTATCAGGCTGATGTTTATTTCAGAAATAATGTCAGGAAAATCTGTCTTTTCATATTAGAAAGTAGGTACATTTACATTTACAGCATTCATCAGACGCCCTTATCCAGAGCGACTTACAATCAGTAGTTACAGGGACAGTAACCCTGGAGCAACTTGGTGTTAAGTCTCTTGCTCACGGACACAATGGTAGTAAGTGGGTCCTCTGGTTTATAGGTGAGTGCGTTACCCACTAGGCTACTACCTTGCTCTAGGTAAAATCTATACACAGGCAAATACAAAAATCCTGTCAATGGAGAGTTTAAAATATAGCCTTGTAAAAAGCTGACAAAACTAGAATCCTAGAAAGACAAATATATTTTGACAAAAATTTGTTCAAAATGCACTGACTTGCCAAAGACATTGTCATACATTGTATTTAATTACATACAAAATATAGATTAGCAACAAGAGAATACAATCTTAATTGTGTATTGCATAGTTGACTGTATTATTTTTTTACATTTCACTTTAGTTATTAATTATTATTATATGTTATATTGCTCTCCCCTTGTTGGTGCGGGTTTCCCCCGGGATTCTCCAGTTTCCTCCCGTCATCCAAAGGCATGAACACTAGGTGGATTGGCGACTATGAATTGACCATAGGTGTGTGTGCATGCACTATATGGACTTCAAAACACCAAACAAGCAACACCAGCACCAAAGTCTCACTGATGTTGTCCTGATTGAGTTGTTTTTTTTAGCATAGCATGTAATTAAGCAAAATGATCACACCTCATTTAAAAAAAACACCACTTCTATGAGTGAGAAATGCACACAGATGATTTGTTATTTTGAGGACACAGACCAATAACTCCAGAGAACTTAGGCAGACAGGTAGAAAATAATCAAAACAGAGCTCTGAGTAGCATGGTGTACATATATAATTAATGGCACTTCTTGGCACTTATCACACATGATGAAAATGAGTTCCAAATAAATTACCAAGTTCCTAATTTTACACTCAATGGGCTTCTGAATGGCATGTGGTTTAGCTTTGTTTGCACAACCTAGTTTTAAACAATGAGACAGTCTTTTTACATACATGCAATCAATTCATTAATTTTTGGACTGTATCATTACAGTATAATGTATTAGAAGCTTCTCACATTTGTTATCAGGTTTAAACAGATTTCCATTTGTGTGCGAAATTCATAATGGTCTTTCAGACTGACAAAAAGTACATGAAGTCT
The DNA here is from genome assembly GCF_900700375.1 of Denticeps clupeoides. Lineage (NCBI taxonomy): Eukaryota > Metazoa > Chordata > Actinopteri > Clupeiformes > Denticipitidae > Denticeps > Denticeps clupeoides. The sequence continues at coordinate 7,688,447 of NC_041714.1, forward strand.
CAGACACCGGCACATATCTTCTGCTTTTTTAAATGATTTTTTTTTTTTCTCCAACACTGCCAACTTTGTTTTTATTGTCTCATTCCCAAATGGATTTGGGTGAATTTCATATAAAGGAATGTAAATAATGGATTGGTGTGTGCTTAGTTTCATGTGATTCATCAGTCTATGCTACATTTTATGTAATTATGCAGTATAATTAATCAGAGACAACCTGGTTTATGTGTCATTACGCCTGTGCTGAATGATGTCTTGACATGACATCATTACTTTACATTACATTACATTACATTACACAAAAAGAAATACAATATAATCAGTAGCTATATGGAATTTTAATAAATGATTGAATAATGACTTGAAATGAGTTTCTGCTGATCGGTACATATGATTGTAATTTTATTCACACATTATCACACATGACACACATATATTCTTCATGCATCAAAATGACAGCAATACCAGCCGCAATAACTATTAAGAACTGAATTATTTAATGTTACATTCAGAATAAAAAAATGTAATATAAATCAATGCAAGGGGGCTTCCTGATGAAAAGACAATAAAATGGATTTGACACAGAGTCAAATTACAGTATATCTCATTCCTTCTAATTAAGTCAATTATTCCCTGCCCTGCTGAGAATACAGACAGAAATTGGAGCCAAAGAATGAGGAATCACTACATGTATATCAATATATAGAGCAGACCATAAACATTCATTACAACTTGATTTGAACCATAGATTTATACACCACCCATCCAGGGTGGTAGTAGCCTAGTGGGTAACACACTCGTCTATGAACCAGAAGACCCAGGTTCAGCTCCCACTTACTACCATTGTGTCCCTGAGCAAGACACTTAACCCTAAGTTTTCCCTGTAACTACTGATTGTAAGTCACTGTGGATAAGGGTGTCTGATAAATGCTGTAAATGTAAATGTATTCCATGTAGCTACAGAATTAATAACAGTTAACTATTGACAACTAAAGACTAGATTGCCATGCTTCTCTGACAGTACGAGCAAAGATGCGGTACTTTTGCATAAAGTACGACTGTAATAACGAAGGAGCAAGGCATAACATTTCATAAGTAAGATTTAAATTTTTAATGTTACAAAAGTGTATTTGACAAATAACGTTATTCATGTTATAGACCAGAGCATCTGTCTTCCCACCGCCACCCCATAGTAAAGGCACAGCTTCTGTTCTGACACCTGTAAATATTGCAGAACATAACAAATCTATACATAATGCCTCTGTGTATAGACCTGCCCTGTCTATGGTAATTTTTTAATAAGCAGGAAAAATATAAAAAATGTAGTAGATTTCCTTTGTCTGGAAAATGTATTGTGTGCAGTTAATCGTCCGTACAAATCCATTAAAATGCCTGTTGCTTTGAATAAAAGCGTAAATATAAATGTATGTGTGGTTACTCTACAGGGATTTTCATGAAGACTGCCAGGGTCTCTCAGCTAACATTGCTGTTTTTTGTGGTGTTTGTATTTGCATTGTTCTGCATGTAGTCAGAGTGTAGTTCAAGTTTATTTCGATTGAACAAATACCTATGGGCATATTATTACACTTTGAACATAAAATTATGCTATATTTAAAAAAAGAAGGCTTCTATATCAATTTATTTATGGCTCGGTCTTAAATACATGTCTGACATTTGAAACGAACCAAGACAATAAAACAATTCTTAAATTTGCCGGTTTATGTCCTTTAATTTTGTATTCCATCATGGCTATGATGGACGTTCAATCATTTAAAATGAGCCCTACCCTATCCACAACATGGCGGCTCTATTGACGCATTCGCTCCCATATACGGCCCCATTCAATGCAACATCTAGTGTTTATGTCTATGGATTTGAACAAATTGACTGTCCACTGCTCACTTAGAGTGATGGGTTAAAAGCACAGGACATATTTCGTTGTGTTCATTGACATACTTTGCTTCACAATGACAATCATTTCACAGTAAATAAATCTGGAAATTAATAAATAGAGTTCATATAATGAGTCTCAGCCTTCAGCCTTAACCCTTACGCACAGAGATATCACAAGTTTCTCTGACTGTGTTGAGAGAGTTGTGCACTGTAAAATGATTAAATTTGTGAAGCCTTTGCTATTTGTTGTTGAGGAGCATTGATTTTACAGTATTATTTTTTGCATTCTAATTTGTGCAGCAAAATTAGATTTTGAAATTCTTTCCTTTATTTCATGATTATGCAGTGCTTCCGTTTTTGGAAAAGAAACTTGACTGCAGATGTAAATGCTAAGTTGCACTATAGTTTGTAAAGAAATTAAATTACATTAGTTCATCATGTCGCTCATCAAAGAAAATATTGGAGGAGCTAAAGGTTAAAGGGCAGCAGCATTCTTGACTCATTATTCTTGAAGATGCAATAAAGGTAATTGATTGTATCATAGGCAAAGTCTCAGTGCTGTTAATAGAGTTCTTCTGTTGTGGCTTGAAATTGGAATTCTTAGAAAAGCATCACATATGTTTCTCTACATTTCCATCTCAACAGCTAAACCTTTATCTTTCAACTACAGAAATATACTTAAAAAAGGAATACATGTTTTATTTCACAACCATAAATGTGGCATTAACATTTAATTAGAATTACCATGGCAATACCAGAAAGGGCATGTCCATTCCCATTGCTTTTGTGGGATTATTTTTAATGGCTCCCAATTCCTGTGAATAACCCTGAATTTCCACTGCATTACTGCAGCCCAATCACAATCAGCAGTTATGGCAGGTTCTGTATAATGCCTGACCTCCTTTATGCAGCTCTGAATTAGACAACACTGGCCAATGTCTGTCTGGACCTCACTGACACACGCACATCTTTTCTGCCCTTTCTCTCTCAAAAACATCCTTTCTGAGCACCTGCATTAAATATATACTCAATGGTTTTATGGTAGAAATTGTGTTTGTGCATATTTTTGGAGGTGAGTTGGACATTCTCTCAACATGTACACTCATTTTTAAAAGAATGAATGGTTTTGCACTGGTGTGAGCGGTCTTTTTTTTTTTAAATAAGGTGTGGCAGGCATATCGTCGGCATGTTTCTGTCACGTCTTAGGGTCCAATGGGGAAGAAGGCGCAGAAGCAGGATATACTGAAAACAAGGATTTATTAGAATTGCAACAAAAATGGCACACTGGCACACATCTGCAGGGGAAAAAAAGGGAGAACGAAAACTAACTTGAAGGAGCGTGTGTCGTTATGACAGGAACAAAGGACACCAGCCAGCCTCCTTTTGCTATGAGTACACCGCAGTAACCACTGACTGTACTTCTGCACGTTTGCTGCTCCTCCCACCGCTAAGCAGCTTTTTGCACTATATCGCGGTATATTGGCGGTAACGTAAACCTTTCAATTACGGTCCGGTTCCTTACTCGTTAGGCCATCACTGCCCCTTTGCTCACTGCCGTCCTCCTGCTCCCAGTCTTCCTGTTTTCCTTCCCTGCTCGGACATGTCCTCTCGTGAGCCTTCTGGCCCAGGACGTGACAATAATGCATTTTTAAGTCTTCAGGTTGACTAATCTCTCCTAATCTAACCTGGAACTCAGTTTGGATACTTCACCACAACCTGCCCACTCATACAGAATATTGCTAATATTGATCATAATATTGATCTTGCACCCAAGCCTTTTAAAGGTAAGGTGAAATGCCCTTCTGATTGGCTTATTACATGTTATGCCCAAATTTGGACTGTTTTTGGAACAATTTGGAACCTCTTTAGATATCATTCTTCTATATTTTTTATGGAATAAAAAAAAAAAACGTGTTCGCCAAACTTTTATTGCCTCATTCCGCATTCTCTTGAAATATTCATCGTTTGAAGACACTCGCGCTGGGAAGAAGGCGCTTTCAAATAAGTTAAAAAAAGAAGTGGGTCATGATTCTTTGATATGTCTCAAGAGTTTTATCAATGCATCAGCAGTACCTTTTTCCAACGGCAGGACGGAGCAGTGGTGGAAGGATGCAAGCTTTTAAAGCTCCAACCACAGTCCCTGCCTGCGTGCGGCAACACAGACCGCCGTACACTGAGTTGCTCTGATGGTTTGGAAATAGATAAATAAATAACACACACTCAGAGTGGCTCGCGGTACCATCAGTCACTACATGCATGCTTTGTTGGAGCGGAGAACGTGACAGCACAGAGGGGCTGACAGTGCAGAAGAGGCAGTTTCACAGCTCATTAGAAGAGGACTATAAAACTGAGATAAGCGGAGAAGGGGTATGGTTATATGCTTATATTCTTACATGGCAGTTATATCTGCAGTGTGCATTTCAGTTTCTGTATTATAAAATAAAGATTAAACACAGAGATTTGGACTTGTAGTGTAGACTTGCATGTACTATATGTAATTCATGACACACACAATGATTCGAGTGAATCATCTCAAAAGCCATTCAAACATATTAAGCGACCTAATTTCAAGCTACACAACACTAATTTCAAGCTAGGCTACATTGTAAGCATGAGATGGTGAGTATTTCTAAATTTGTGGGCTGAATCCTTTGTGAATGTAATGCTAAAGGGGGAGTAGGGAAAAATGAGAGGACCCAGATGCAGAACTATAATATAAAAAAAAAAGAAACGGGGAACAAAGTCTGTGGTGTAGCACCAGGGTTCAAGATCTGGACACCGGCTACTGGGGAACACATTGCTAAAATCCAGTGAGGGATTGTGTTTAGTGGGTGTGGCTAGTTGGTATTCGGGTGAATGTGACCAGGTCCATGCTGTAATGTTGTGATTTTTGTGGCTAATATTTATGGGCCTCTGGGCTCCTGCTCCTGAGCAAAGTCTGACCATCTGACCTGCGGGAAACTCCATAGAGTGGACATTTACAGCATTTATCAACAATGCCTGGGGGGTGTGGGAAGAACCAAGATGAGACTAGCTGGGCCCAGCACGTACAATACATTATGGGGAGGTTCAGAATGCCCCCAAAAAGGCCCAACTATCACCTGGGTGAACAATGCCTGATTGTGGCTCATAACCATTGCAGACTCAAAATGCCATGATAGAAATTATGATGCCAGATGTTTGATAACATTTACTGAGCACACCCAATTATACTTTTTTTTCTATGGGTCTGACTTTTTGTTTGCATGAAGGAGTATTGTTTGGGAATATATAATGACCACTATATACATATTTGCATGTTGAATTTTTGAGCACTTTTATTTGTATACAGTAGATATTGAACTGTATTATGTATTGATTATGCATTTGAGCATGTAAACACACGCACACACACAGCGAGAAGCACTGCATGGCTCACTCAGGGAAGTTTCCACTTGGCCTTGCACAGGGAGTAAAACATAGATCTGTAAAGCTCATTTTAATTACACCTTACACGCAGAAAGAACTTAACACACACATACAACTTGAGCTCACACACAAATATTGCTTGCTAGTGTTGTGTGTGTGTGTGTGTGCATCATAAGTCATCATAAGGGGAAAATTTACCTTCCCTTTCTCATGCTTTGTCCAGAGAATTTGAAAGTGAACGTGAAAATGAAAGTGAAGTGATTATCATTGTGAAACACTGCAGCACAGCACATGGTGACACAATGAAATGTGTCCTCTGCATTTAACCATCACCCTTAGTGAGCAGTGGGCAGCCATGACAGGCGCCCGGGGAGCAGTGTGTGGGGACGATGCTTTGCTCAGTGGCACCTCAGTGGCACCTTGGCAGATCGGGATTCAAACTGACAACCTTCTGATTACGGTTGCTCGGTGATTGGATGTAAAAATTAACACAAATGAAATTTTTTTTGTTCTGAGAATCTGAAGAATCAGTGGGTTCATTTGATTTTTTCTGGAAAAACAACTTTCTCTTTGCATGGTTGGTGAATGGTGTTGTTGATTTACATGAATGTTTGCTCACTTCTATAGGTCACTCTCCTACCATAATTGGCATTTAGGATGAAAATTATAAACACATTGCAATTCATGACCTAAACTTGCTATTAGAGCACAATTCATTGTTACACCCTGCTGCAGTCATGACTTCTTTTCCTCTTTGCATTATGCAATGGTTCATCTAGTTCATCTGGAACATTTAATGTTTCGCCTCTCTGTTCTAATTTTTGGTAAATGAAGAAGATTTTTTTTTTCAGTTCTTAGGTGTGTTCCATTACAATTAAACTGGTTTGGAAAATGTCTTGATATATGTTTTTTTTCTCTTGAGTTTAGTAGTTGGAGCATTTAGTAGTTTCTCAAGAACCTGTCTGAATTTGTGTTTTGTGTCTGGTCTTGTTCTGGCTGCTGCTGAAGTGTTAGTTGGAAAGGACATCTTGATGTGCTTATGTGTGGCTCTCCCTAGACACTCTGTTACAGACACGATAAAATTCAGGGAAATTCAAGGGTCTATCAGCAGGCTAGTGTGAAAAAGAAATGTCTCATTCTCTTTCTTTTCACTTCCCAGCTCACACAGTGACTCCTTCTTACCACTCAGTCCCCTGCCAAACTGCGCTCATCCGTCTGAAAACAGCAGCGGCTCTTTTAAAAAGCAGAACGCACAGAGATCCCAGCCAGAGGGAGAATAAGAAGACTTAGTCTCCTTCTAAGACTCCATTTTAACCTGACAGTCGAGCAGAAAGGGTCATTTTGTCAGAGTGATTAAAGAAAGCGAGCCGAGATGCATGGGTTTTGGTTCGTGGGTCGAGGTAAGTGCTCATTCATTTGTCCCTGTCTGCTGACTGGAGACTTCATTGATGGCCAGAATGTGGAAGCGGTGCATAAAAGCTGACAATCACTCCTCCCATTTAAAATCCCTAAAAAAACTCATTAAAAACAAATAAAAATATAATTTAAGATTGTGTTCGGGGTGACAGAAATAATTACACACCAACAAAACACCAACAGTGCTTTGTTTCAATGTTTCAAGATACAGATAACACACCCAGAGCTTATTTCTTGTTTTATCTATTTACAGTGGGGGAAATAATAATTTAATCCCCTGCTGATTTTGTAAGTTTCCCCATTAACAAAGAAATGATCAGTTTATAATTTGAATAGTAGACAGTGAGAGACTTAGCAATAACACAACCAACAACAACAAAAAAAACATAAAAATGCACGTCAAAATAGTTATAAATTTATTTGCATGCAAACCTTTACTGAAAGGAACATTTCAAAAGTAGTAACATGGACCTTTACAAATCTTTTTCCTTTCATCATAGGTATGGATCAGAAATAAATGAACAAAGGATTACAGAAAATGTAAACCATGTTAAACGTATTATGCTGGGACTATTTTTATTACTGCTGCTGCAGCAAGGCAAAGGAAAAGTTGGCAGTGAGTGGAAAACCCTCAAGTTTCTTTTCAAAAGGCCTACAGTGAACTGACAGAGGGGTACAATGAGGGAAGCACGAGGCTGAGGAAAAGACGGCACTTTAGTTGTCGACTCAGAGAAGGGCTGCTAAGAAGACGTTATTTAAGGTCTCCCAGTTTGAATTGCATGTCAGACACCTGTGCAGGCTTCGGTTCAGCATAGCCGTCTGGCACACTATACTTATCCCAGGGCTCAGGAAAAGCTCAGAGCTACGGGTGCATGCTAACATAAAGAGCATGAGATTCAAAGAGGGAAAAAAAAAAAAACTTAGAATTTTCTTAGCCTGCCCAGAGTTCAGGCTTCCAGCTGAGAGAACATAATTAGATTACAGAGCATGGACCACTTTCAGTTCATTTTTCTTCACTCGAGGATGCGAATATCACACACTACCAACAACATTTAATACCATATCATGGTTGCAGGTTCTCATTCCGAAACATTGGGTGCAGAACGAGGGCACACACACAAACGCCGTTCACGCACACAGACAGCCTACATCCAATCAGCCACCAATCCAGCTAGTATATGCATGCCTTTGGGTGATGGGAGGAAACTGGACAACCTGGAGGAATCTCGCACAAAAGGATTCGAAGCTTGGATGTGAAGCCACTCTACAACCCACCATACTATAATATGGTCTTAACATGGCATCACAAATATATGATGCGTGAATTTTGAAATTCTTGATCTATGATGGAGAAAGAAATTGTACAGTTACAAGGGCAGGCATGTGAAGAATTGGGTTAGTCTGGACCCGTCTATGATATATACAATGTGGATAATTCATTTGTTTGATTTTGTACCACAATTATATAGTCTTTGCATATGTTTTGTCCTCATAGGATGAGAGACACACACATGACCCAACAGTAGGCAGAATAAGGGTTGAACCCAGCATAAACATATTTCAACCAGTTATTACCGGTTAGAACTAAAGGCAAAAACAAAGCTCCAATCAGGAATCACGAATTTGGAGTGCAAACAGGCACGAACATAACACATATTCTCTAAACAAATTAAGTTAACTCTGGAACCGTTACTGTGATATGCAGCAACACACACAATTAACAACAAACTCCGCACCAGAATACAGAACCGGAGTACCCCACAAAGTCAAGCCACTACAAACATCTTTCTTCTGGATGATAATCATTGTTTTGCAAGTAACAAGTCTTTCTTCTCAGGTCTCGAGTCAAATACCTAAACTTGGATTAAGTAATAATATGGGCATTTAAACAGTTGAGTAGAAATATATTAACTCAATTCATGACTGTTTTATAAATCTGGACTCAGGGGCTCATACATGTTAGCTGCATGTGTGCATGTTCTGTTTTTTTTAAGGGGGGCTCCCAAAATCCACTACAGAAATCATTTCATCCCCTTAATATTTTCAATCGCACATCATCACAGCTATACAATAGCATTATATTCTAGCTGAAAAATTAAAGATCAGACATAAGCAGAAAGGTATGTGACATGAATAATTTGATGGCCTTAAACCTTTGCACCACCACCAGTCTCTCCACTTCAGAGCTGTCAGGGATTTAAAGATGATTTTAAACCTGCACCCACAAGGTGATCTTGCCCAAACCACCACCCACACAAAGTACCACCAGTTGAGTCTGAAATTAATCTGTCACCCAGGCACAGGCATGTGGTGTTCTTGCTTAATAAAGCCTGTCAAACCCTTTGATCCTGATTATTTAAACTTTCCTTCCTCCAGTTGATGAAACTTGAGTGCTTTGCACACACCATGCTGCTCTTTTCTTACAATGCTAACAATGGCACAATGGGTTTGGAACAAGGCATGGGAATAAAACCTCAGTAGGTGTGTATCCATAGTAACACGACACTCGTGCAGTTAATACATAATATTTGCCAGACCAAATCTAAAAACAAGCATGTAGTGAGGGGGAAATATTTATTCAATCCCCTGCTAATTTTGTAAGTTTGCCCACTAACAAAAAGTGATCAGTCTATAATTTCAATGGAAGGTTTATTTGAACAGCAGGGGACTTTTACCCTTGTAAAAGTCACTGAAATCCTGGTGGGACCATTTTCAGCCTTGCCACTGACTCACAGACTGGCTTGCCGGTTGAGTGCAGTTTTCCTCCATAAACAGTGTTTTCAGATGGGTTAGAATGACAGTGCCTTCTTCAATAATTCACACCCCTCTGCTTTTGGTGCAGTTGGCAAGAAACCTCACTCCAAAACAAATGAAAACTTAATTAAAATACATTTGCTCAAGAACATCACCGTAAATGCATCAAATAAATAGCGGCATATTACATTAAAATGCATCCTACTAACCTACTAAGTATTTATGTGCTTTTTATTTTAAACAGGTGCATCAGGGTCTGTTATGATGCAGATTTGTAAATTGGGTTTATATTTTGTGCAGCATTATATATTTAGAAGTTGGATTCATTTGTGCAGATGGCCAGTTTGTTTCATTTAGAATAAATGCAGCCTATTGTATTTTAGTTCCTTTTTAAGTGCACTGGATGTGTCCTGCATGTGACAGCCATCAAATTGATTGAACTCTGATTGTTCTGTTGGTATGCACTTCAATCAGTCAGAGTCAGCTGCCAGGAAACCTCAATTGGCAACATCATGCCAACATCATCCAGGTCTTCTGACTTCATGGCTGAAATCCACATCAAACACATAAGCATCTCATTAATTCCACTTTTTCACTTTGTGTAGACGTGGGTGGAGTCTGTGGAAATAGGCGAGTGAATCAGTGGCACCCAATCACCCGCCTTTTAGGACATCTGGAGTTAAAGGTCAGAGGAGCATTTGTTTGCCCTGCAGCCATCAGATTTTTCTGACCCATCCCCATCTTCCAAGCTTGAACAATGCACTACTGAATAGCATATTATATAGTGATGCTGGCAGATCCTCTGACCAAAACTCATGAAGTCAATTCTGGTCACTTCTCCTACACCAACAGTCCAATATGAATGACCAGATTCATACTGTTGCACACTGGTGTTTTTTTAAATGTCTTTAGTTGTATCTGGATAGTCATAAAAATATTTGCTGAAATGTTTGTTCCTATTAAGCCAGAGGGGGGTTTCCACTCTGCTTAATCTTGCTTGGCAGATGTGTAGAGGTTTGAGGAAACGGCTCAGCACCAGCTGGCCTCAGATATGAGCACCACTCAGCCACATATGTCAAAATTTCAGATATATTCAAATGGTTAGTGGGAGATAAAAAAATGTAAGTAGTCAAATGAAAACATTTTGGAGAAACAATTTAGCCCACTGCCAGAGGAGTAGATTTTATTTTAGTGCTCCCGCAGCGTTGTAGAAATTAAATTGATTCCCATGGGTATCAGTAGACTACACCAATTGCAACAGTAGCTTATACCAGCCAGTCAAATTGGGTCTGTGAGTGGAATGATTTCTGTTACTTCTCTACAGTGGGGAAAATTTGTAAAATTAGACATTTGTATTTGTACAGATCTTTCCTTCCATGTTTTCCTTTCTTCATTATCTCCCTAACTTAAACTTATGCTTAACTGGCAGACTTGACCATGTACCAGAAATAATCAGACTCTGCAATTGTGACAAGAAAATATGAAAAAGAAAAATATGAAAAAAAGATAAATTGGTTTCTATCTTTAACTCTTAATAATCTTTGCCTGAAAAAGATAGGTGTGAATTTGTGTGATGAAATCTTGTGGTTTTCTTATTAAGAAAGACCTAGATTGAGTGTGTATAGGGGAATGTAAATAGAAATATAATTGGCTTCCTACCATGCAGTACGTAACTGGATATCAGTGCAATATTTTAGATGTTATTTTACCTTAGTTCACATAAATGACGAGCTCACTTCCACAGCTTTCCTCATATACAATACAAACCAATTCTGTTAATGTAACAAAAATCGCTTTCAAAATGGTTCAAATATTGATTTACCTAAAGCCTTTATTGCAGAACTTCCTTATTTTCATAAAACAATGACATTATGTGTATAGAGAAAGACACTCAAGCTCAAGTTCAAGTTGAGCTTTATTGTAATTTCAGATACATATACGCTAGACTGTACAGAGTGAAATGAAACAATCTTTCTCTGGAACCTGGTGTTACATGTGAAGTTACATACTGTCATATAGTGCACGAGAATGACATCAACAAACTGGCTACATAAAGTGCAAACATGGGACACAGGCAGTGCAAGACAAGCAGTGCAAACGTAACAAGAGAAACATCAAATAAAACATCAAAGACAACAAAGAAGATATATAGTCCTAAAAAACCTTGAAATTAAGGTGCAGAGTAACAATGTGCAAATACTGCTGTAATAGAAATATAATAGAGATAGGTTCTGATAGTCAGGAAACGAATGCTTCGGTACCTTTTTCCAGATGGCTGGAGGGTGAAGAGTGAACGTGAGGGCTGTGTGGAGACCTTCACATGCTTTCCTGATGCAGCATGTCTTGTAAATGGAGGCAAGAGACTCCAATGATCTTCTCAGCTGTCCTCACAATCCACTGTAGGGTCTTGCGGTCCGATGTGGTGCAGTTCCCAAACCAGACAGCGATGCAGCTGGTCAGAATGTTCAAAATAGTCCCGCTTTAGAAAGTGAGGATGGGTGCTGGGAGATGGGATTTCCTCAGCTTTCACAGTAAGATACTGCTGGGCTTTCTTAGCTGTTGAGCTGTTGTTGAGAGTACAGGAGAGGTACACAGAGGAACTTTGTGTTCTTGATGAAATCTGCACAAGATCCATCAATGTTCAGTGGAGACTTGTCCCTTTGTTCTCTTCTGAAGTCAACAGTCATCTCTTTAGTTTTGTTCATGTTTAGAAACAGATTGTTGACCTTACACCAGTGTGCCAGTTGTTGCACCTCTTCTCTGTACACTGACTCATCCTTCTTGCTGATGAGGCCCACCACGGTCGTGTCATCATTGAATTTGATGATGTGGTAGGAGCTGTGCATCGCTGCACAGTTGTGGGTCAGCAGGGTGAACAGCACTGGACTGAGCACACAGTCCTGAGGAGCTCCAGTGCTCAGTGTGGTGGTGGTGGAGATGCTGTTCGCGATCCGGACAGACTGAGAGGATTCTCTCTCAGAGGTAACACTGTTACCGTATTGTCCTCTGAGCAGCAATACAATGTTGACCTCCATCTGTAGGCTTTTGCTTGTAGGAGATCACTCGTTAGTTACCAGAGTTGAGCGCTCAGTCATTGTTCAGCAGTCCAGAATGACTCAGCTCATCCTCTGTAGTAACTTCAAAGTAAGTCTGATCCTTTTCTACCTTTGTCTGCACCATGTGTTTTGCATCCTGTTATTATGAAATAAGGCTAAAAACCACAGATAATTGAAGAATGTATATCAAATCACATTTACAGAATTGAGAACCTCCCTGTTCATCACCGTCTTCTCCTCCCTGTGTCACATGATTTCGTCAATGTGACCGGGAGCCACACGGTGATGAGGTAATGTGACTCCCATAAATTTACATTTACATTTACGGCATTTATCAGACGCCCAGAGCGACTTACAATCAGTAGTTACAGGGACAGTCCCCCTGGGGCAACTTAGGGTTAAGTGTCTTGCTCAGGGACACAATGGTAGTAAGCGAGATTTGAACCTGGGTCTTCTGCTTCATAGGCGAGTGTGTTACCCACAAGGCTACCACCACCCTGTACATTGGCAAGATGGCCACTGCCAGCTGCTCAGTCACTGATTAGCTCCTTCTCCACCTCAACTAGTAAGACTTATCTTCACACCTCTTCCCTCTCATCCTGTCCCTTCCCCAATTCAGTGTAGAACACTAACGTCAACATCCGTGTTGTTGCGGCTCATGCCGGCTCTCGTTCGCAGATTAAACCGGAGTTAACTTACATGCCTCCTTGCGTCCACCCCCTTGCACACCGGGGTTTCTCGTTTCTTCCAACACGCGCTCACGTTCTGGTCTCGCGCTAGTAACGTGACACCATGTGGAGTCGGTGGCCAAATTCTCCCACACCACTTCAGTACTACGTTCCCTCCACTGCCTTCCTGTAGCTGCCTGCATCTGATTCAAAATATTGATGCCAGGGAAGTGTCAGCATCCTCCTGCTTCAGATCACTCCTCAATCTGTACCTTGATCTCTCCAGCACTCATGCAAGTTGCTCTGGATAAGAGTTTCTCCACCTGCCTGACCTAACGGTCCACCTGAGATCTGTCCAGGGCGTAGCAAATACTGGAAAGGAGGCCGCACAGACACTCCAGACCCTCCGTGGTGGGAAGAAGTTACTTTAATGCTCTGAGAACTTCCCCTATGAACCCGATGTTGCCCAGTTGGAGTTGAAGACCTCCATCTTTTTCTCCCTGCTCTCTTTGAAGATTTTGGAAATGCGTCTCTTCGTCCACATGTGGCTGAGCAGTGCACAGCTGTAGGTCATGGAGGCTCCATGGAGAGCCACTGGATCCTCATTGAAGATGACTTCAACAACCAATTGTAGCTGCTCCTTGGTGTTGATGTTGAGGCTACTGCCAGAAGTTGTATCATAGGCTGCTTCAAACATAAACCCTTATTAATTAATATGAACAAAGGCCTCTGCAGTGAGTGAAGCCATGAAAGGCCAGGGACAAGGAAGCTGGCGGCATCCTCCCGGCGAGTCGCGGCTCCTTTGATCTCAGCGGGGCTGCATCAGCGGCGTCCAAATGTGCGGTCAGGACTTTCTGTCACAACCATGCGGGCATGACGCAGCAGGTGCACGGAGAGGAGAGTGGAGAGGTGACGAGGAAGGAAGGATGCATTCGCTGACATGACGAAACCGGGGTTTAATGGGTGAACCACAAGACAGGGGGAGACATCCGAGACACTGGTGAACCTGGAACATAAGTTCAAAGACCTGACCACGAACAGAAACGAACAGGGCAGCTTTATACAATTGACAGGTGAGAACGATTAGGGAACCTTTCACAGGACAACAGTGAAACTCCGGTCCGGAGTAACCCCTTTCGGACCGGATCATGACAACTTCCTGACCCACTAGGCAAACCACTGTGGTTTTTGTATGTACATAATGTCCCCTCAGGGATTAATTAAGTCTGTCTGTCTATGAGTATGTCAATTTGTATGTGACATTTCCAATTAATGGTTGAACAAGAAAAAAATCAAAATTAATTATTTTAAAGTAAGTGCTGTATTAATTATCTTCAGAAATCACAACAAACAAGTTTGCATAATTGCAGCACTATAAATACATCTCATTAAAAATTAAATTGCCATCTGTTCTCATGTTGTTACTGAAGTTCCATGATGGCCACACAACAGTGTTTCTGTTTCTGCTGCCACTAGATTGTTGGGTGAGATGTGTGCAATTTTACCTGCCGTAGAGGAAGGGTGGCATTATAAACCCACACATTTATGAACATGACCATTAATGACCACGAGCACTAAGTCAAATGACCACGAGCACAATTAGTCAAATGAAATCTATAAAAATAACAGAGACGCAGACCTAGGATCAAGGAGCCTTGAGGATTGCCAGCTTCTCCAAATGAAGCTAAAACATTTATGTTTTTGGGTTGACCCAACCTAATACACTTGGTTCATTGTAGACAGAAGGTTTAAATTTACATTGCACCTTTAATAAAATTCTATCTTAGAATTTCACCACAAATCTTGAGCAATTATACAGTGGCTTTGGGGGGAACACTGTGATCTATATTTACATTTAGATGAATTACAATGAATAATTTTCTGGTAACATAATTTTCCCAAGCCACTTGTTGTATGGAAATGAATGAATTGAATGTAATGAAAATATAATGTAAGTGGTTTCTCAGAAAAAAAAAACTAGACAATTCGGCACAATTCTGTGCTTAATATTTAGCACTTCCATTTAAAGCATTTTTTAATTAATATGAAATGCATTTTAAATGGTGCTTGAGGTTTGGTTGTGAGTAATGTCATTATTAATTTTCTATCATTAACATGCATAAATTTTTTTTCTCATGAAATATGATGGTTGAAAATCAAACTGCAGCCTCTCAGACCTAGTGGTGATGATTGAAAACATTTTTGCACCTTTGCAAAAAATATGTGTTTTGTAGTCAACTGTAATGTCCCAGCACCCACCAGGTAATTCCATATTCTTGTTTGTCTGTGTATATATATAATTATATAGAATTTTATATATAGTTTTTTTTTTTGATGACACAAAGACTGCACCTAATTGCACCTCAACTGCACCTCATTGTTATAATGACAATAACTTTATACTGATTCTGAGTTTTCAAATTGAATCGAAGTCCCTGCATGTACTCTCTTGTGCTGTGTTACATGTCTGTGTGTCTCTCTGTCTTTAATAGACTCACCTGAGAGAACTTTTCTAAGTTCTGATCTGTGGACCTTGTGGGGTTTTTTTTGTGTGTGTTTGTTCATTACACTCTCATGATGTTGGCCATTTGTACCTCGTGCCATCCCTCAATCAAGGCATCATCTTTTGATCACTTATGTTTAATTACCATTTCAGTTTTCCTGCAATATACAGCAATGTATATTGACCAGAGGGCAGCAGATTTATAAAAATGCTGCCACAAAACTGAAACTAAATTCATGACATGGATTTACTCTAAAATTCAATTGGATTGTCCACCATTTTTCATGGAAATAGGATTAGTAGTCAGACAACAGAACTTCATTGGCTAAAAAGAGGACAGTTTAATATATATAGATAATAAATAAAAGTTTTAAATTATTCTGTAAATTCTAATTAGAGATTACAGGAGAGGTAACACTCTTCTTTTGTAAAATCTGACCATAAAAGACACAAAGCAATCCTTCACACTGTGAGCAGTGAGTTTTCTGTCATATGAAACCTTTTACAGCCCCTCTTCTTCTTTCAGTCAGGTCTGTAGACCTCCCTCTTACACCCCGTTACACACAGGAGCTTTTAACCCCAGGCTGAGCAGCACTTCATACATTATTCCATGTCCATTTTCTGTGGGTGTTCAATGGAAGGCTGAATTCTAATAAGAGTTAGGGGTTCGCTCAGTCACTCCCCAGTTTCATACTCAAGACACAAAAGCATATAGAGTGAGTGAATGGTCATAAAAGGGCAGGTCTAAAGGCAGCAGAAAAGGGTCTATGAACATGTGGATTACTGGGAGGTTGCTTCACATCAAATTAATCACCTCTAAATGACCTCTATTTATTCCAAGGAAAGAGAATACCAATATTAAACTTTTGAAAATTACTTTTTGAAAATTTGAAAAAAGGAAATAAGAGTGGGCTGATTTTAAAACATACTCTGTTCCTGTCAACGCAATGGCTGTTTTTTTATATTTAAAACAGTCTGGGAGTTTGTTTCTTGTTTTTTTATTATTATTTGAGTTAAATGTAAATGAAGCACTCATCAGGGCTGTAACCCTCCCAATCAACCAGGTACTCCATCTGATTTCAATGGGGGCGGTTGACCAGGAGATGATGGACTGTGTAGGTGAGGGAACCATCCACCAGGTGAGGAGGCAGAGGTTAAGGAGGGGGAGGAGCCAGGGGCGACGTGTGGGTCGAGGATTGCGATGTGGAACACCGAACTGACCCTCAGGGACTGTGGAATGGACAGTTGGTAGGCCACAGGGTTATTGACTCAAACTGGGCTGCATACCGGGGTCCAAGTTTCTTGGAGTCTGAGGACATGGGTAGTCCACACGATCTCTTGGATGAAATACCGTGGTTTCTGCATGTCAGTTGAGGGCCCAATGAACCAGCACCCAGGTGGCCCAGAGTTGCCGCAAATAGAGATTCACTGCCGGAACGGGAGTTGTTGGGGAACCACACAGGTAGATGTCCTGTTGCTGCCTCGAAAGCCCTGTGGCCTGGGAGCAGTGTTCGTTTCGAGTGAGCTCAGCATGGAGGATCTGCTTGGACCAGGTCATGGATGAGCAGAGCTCGTTGATAAGGCCAAGGTAGCGGTAGCAGGAGGTATTCTGCAATGTCCTTGGGTAGGCTCAATGTCCAGAAGGTATGGCGTGAGCATGTCTTGGCATGAGATTAGCATGTCTTGGCATGACGTGGGCGTTGTTTGGTTGGTCATTGGCGTGGCTTGATTGGTTATGGGTGCGGCATGCTTGGCTGTGGCATGACTTGTGCGTGGCTTTGGTTGGTCATGGGCATACCTTGCCATGGCTGGGAGCAGGGCATTGGCATGGGTAGACATCCCATGGAGGGTGGAGCTGGTTCAGGCAGGTGGGCTGTGCACTAGTTTCCCCATTGGAGGATGGTGTTGGGGACCACTGGTTCTGGGGCTTGTGGAGGGTCAGCCAGGTGTACCCCAGTATGAGAGGATCATGGGGAATCATGGTGAAATTTAGCGTCACAGTCTCCTCATGGTCATTTCTGAAATGTAATTGGAGCAGCTGGGTGTGGAATAGAACCTGTCCCAAACCAAGGGGTCATCCATCCAATCCCATGACCAATCTGGGTGGATCTCAGTCCATAGTTAGAAGCTGGAGGTGGATGACTAGAGGTAGGGCAGTGGTGGGCTAGTGGGTAAGGAAACGGACCTGTGAGCAGAAGGTTGACGTTCGAAGCCACTGAGGTGCCACTGAGAAAGGTACCGTCCCCACACACTGCTCCCCGGGCGCCTGTCATAGCAGCCCACTGCTCACTCAGGGTGATGGATTAAAAGCAGAGGACACATTTCGGTGTGTGCACTGTGGGCAAGACGTGTACGACAGCATCACCCTGAATATATGCATATGTGAAAGAAAATCGCTGACTGACCGGCTGACTGTGTTCCTGGTGCTTGACTGTGGGGGTGGTCCATTCCAAGTTTGCATCATGGACGTACAGGAGATGGTGTCACAGCGTGACAAATTCTCAACATCCTGCTGCATTCCCTTTGTAGAGAGGTGGGGCTGGACCTGGCAGTTCCATGGAGCAGGGGATGACGGGGCTGTAGTCGGTGCAGGGGGCGACATTGGACTTAGAAGGAGCGGACTCCACGACAAGAACCCGTGCGACCAGGGAGGCAGACGTTTCAGGAGTCATCAAAGAGTAGGCCTATCAAAAGACATCTGTCTGGAGAAGTCGGGGTGCTGTGGGTCATTCACCTTAGCAGATCATGTGTCAGAGGGCAAGATGGTCTCGTGGTCGGGGGTGGTGCGTAGGACTGGCAACATTCGGGTAGGCAGATGTGGGTTGTCAGGGAAGAGGAGTCGTGGGGCAGGCGGTCATCAATGAGGATGGCGAAAAGATGGCAAGCAGCACTGATGGAAACCAAACGATGAGCAGGCAACGTAACCATGGTGCCGGGATTTATTTTTACTGGTGTTTCTCTTCCGGGTCGGCGTCGTCCCCTGGGAGGCCCGCGCACCCTCTGGATGTCTGCCGTGACATTCACAGCTGAAGGTCAAATAACTTCAATTCCAGCAGAGAGACATAAGAGCCCATTTCAAAGGAAATATCTATGTAGTATAAATGCTTTAATTTGCACCACATAATGTCAGACATCTGTGATTGCCCTATTACTGCACTGTGTGCTCAACTCTACAAACAACAACCCCACCAGTCATCAGGGGAGTTGAAGTAGTGGCTTTAACTGCTCATTATATGAGAAAGTGGAACTGCGGAAGTCACTTTTGGTCATAATAGCAAATATATAACAAAGGTTAGTATTGAGCCCAGAGGATGCCCATGCTCTGCGTGCAAACAGCAGGACAGCAGGCTTACGGGGAACAGTGGAATGATGGGGAGCATTAAGCAGTGACCCAGACCTGAGTGCCTTTGAGACCTTGCCGTGGCTGTGAAGAGGTGAACAGGAAGCCGCAGCGGTGAAAGAGCAGTTAATGCATGCCTTAAGAGAGATTACTTTCTTGTGGACCGAAACGATAGGACAAATGCAGCGGCTGAGTTATATTAAAAATTCTGCCTGTTCCTCACACTTTGGAGACCAATTACATCTTCCACCTCATCCCCTCTAACCTTGGTCGATTTTTTTAACACTAATCAAACTAAGTAAGAGTAATACTGGTGATGTGTAGGAGGGTTTGTTCTTTTGAAAATGTGGCTAGAAAAGGTTATTTTAGGCTCCCGGTGTGATATTGGTTATTAACACATCATTCCACTCAATTTATGTTGATGCTCTTATACAGTCCTACATACAGCTTCCCACACACAAACCCTTGGCAGTTCATTTGAGCAGCCTAGAAGCCTCCTGGCTCTTAAACTGTCACCCTTCAGTTGACGAGTAAAAATACTTTCTGTTCCTGCCATTCAGACTTAAAATTGCATAAAGCCACCGGATAAGCCTCGCATTCAATCTCTATCATATCAGACCGTCCAACTGAAATAGAGATTCCCCCCTTTCCTTGCTGAGGGAAGAAAATACCAACATTCTACATTGTCTGACATCGTTTCAGTCACCAGTTACTCGAGGTGAAGAAAATCAAGGTTTGAATCAGATAGCAGTAATTGCTGATGTGACAAGAAATTGATCATGATAAGAGATAGAGTTAGCGATAAAATCCCAGAATGTGCAACAGAAACAAATAGCCCTTTAAGTATCATTTGGTTGCAGTTATCACTTATTTTTGCATTCTGTTTTTTGTGTTTTTTGGCAACCAGGAGAAGGGTAGGCTAATGTCTATAGGGTGAGAATTAGATTAGGTAAGTTTTTATTCCTGCCTTCATGTTTTTATAATCTGGGTGTTTGGAGGACCAGGGGTTCTTCATCCTGGAGCTTCTCTAGCACCTGGGGCTTCGCTGCTAATGTCATATCAAGTATTATAAATCTTCAAGGTTTATAGAAACAGAGAGAGAATCAAACGAGAAAGGACTGCTGACTAGTTATCTGTATCTGTACCCACCCAGCCATTTTTATTTAATTATCATTATTTCTGTTGACTAGAAAATGATGTTTAATGTTCTATAAAATTTACAACAAAGGAGCCAGCAGTCATGATTGACAGCTCTCACACACTCTCCTCTCAATACACAATACTCTTAAATAGCTTAAGAAGTGGTGGTATATCTATGGTTATTTTAGCTCACAATCATTCAAATAACACACAGAAATATCTGATGAGTATTTATCTGGCAAAAATGGGTTCCTCACTTCCTGTTCATTGTCCTCTTCTTCCTATTCATTTTCTGTTCTTTACAGCCTCATCAGCAGACATCACAGGTGTGATTTCAGTCATGGTCATTTTGAAATTAAGTCAAAAAAACAATATACATGCTTTATCTACACTTTTATACAAGTATTCTGATTGGCAAAGTGAGTGACATCCCCAATGTAAAAAAAATCCCTAATATAGACATTGCAACCACCACACAAGGCACCATCCAGGATTAAAAGTGGTCTTCAATGAAAAGAAGTGAACATGCTGGGTAGTATCAGTGAGTTGTATTTTTCAAGCATAAAATAGTACTCCTAAACCTAAAACTGCAAAATGTGGTAAATGTAAATAAAAAATTACATCTGTACTACTGTAGCTAAACTAAAAAAGGGGAAAAAAATTTAAATAAAATCATGCAGTCATAATGATCACAACTTAGGGTCTGTAGCTACTACACATTGATACTGGGAAACAGCTTTGTAAAATGATCAGCCACCTCGAACCCGAACATCTAAGGGCACAGACTGAAACTGCACTGCCGGCCAAGGCTAATTGCATCCCAAAGGACTGAAGCTTAAAGATGAAGCAATGTCGTCCCATCCCCAAAGACTACCGTGGAGAAGGACCAGAGCTGGATAAGGTTAGAACAGTTTCAGTGTGATAGTTATCATTAGGGTCATACATAGAGATGATAAAGAACAAGGATTAAAAAAAGTTTTTTCATTCTTTTTTTCTGGGCAGAAATGCTATTTATAGCTTTCACTTTATAGTGCCTTGAGGGCTCAACTTTAAGCAATAACTTGTAAAGAATGAAGCATCTATAGGATGTTATTGTCACATCGGCGAGCTGATGGGGGAGGGAAGTGCAGAGTCGGGACATACTAGAAACAAGAATTAATAACTGAAACAAGAATTAATAACTGAAACAAAACCAGGCTCGACAAGTTCACGAGAATTCCACCGCTCCAGAAGGGCGGAACCACAGGCTTTTTAAAAGCTGTCCTGATTGGCCCCAGGTGATGTCAACCTGACAGTAATTAAACGGTCAATAATGTTCATATAAAAAGGACATTTCCTCCATAAGATGACTCTCTCATTCATTTGGTGTCACCAACCCAATGCACGATTTATGTAACAATAGCATAAAAATAATTAAGAATCATTATAATTTTGTAGAATAATAAGTAAATGTGTAAACTCGCATACGAATGCCCAGGGATCTCCATAATTGTGTGTGGGGGGGATGTTGGCAGAACCAGGGGGGTCTGACATTAGCATTCTGTGGTGGGAACACCCTGATTGCACCATATTAATGGAGTAGTGGAGGGAGGGCCTGACTGCAGTGTTGCTGATTAAACAACACACATACATACACATACACACATTGGGCTGCCAACTTTTCCAAAAACGTTGGAGTGATATTTCGGCCGATATGACCGAAGTGTATGACTGCCTATGTGCCTTGATTGATGTTTTGAAAAAATTATTTATTCTCTAAGATCCATTCTTCATTCAAGGCATTTTCACACCAGATCATTCACATCATTCACATAAACAGCAAGCTAATGAACAAATAAAGTGCTGACTCCACAGTACATCCACAAAAGTTGTAGGTTTTGTGCGATTGATGATTATTTAAAATGTATCAGGACCCTCTATGATAGAGATTGGCTGCCAAGGAATTAAACATTACACACCATTTGGGGGAGTTCCTGCTGTGCATTGACCTGCTGGTTATGTTCTATCAGGACACGCCCATGATGACTTGTGTCAGTCACATTTTAACTGCTTTCTGTACGGTGATTTGTTGACCCGATTCATTAGACTTCATTTTGAGCTTGGGGCTTCCCCTAATCCTCCCCCTGGGACCTGTCAGTGAAGCCACAGCCACATCCACAGTCCTCCAGCATTTTGGTTCGAGTGCACGGTCTCAACAACCACCGAATAGACAAAACTTAATTCGCCTGCCCTTGCTGTTAACCTTTCTTTAAATAAAGCACTTGTAAAATGCACCATCTTTTCCTCTGTATGTGATGGACCCAACACAATGGGCAGCCTACAAAATAGATTTTCAGTGTGAGAACCTTAACCCTAACCTGTACCCATAGTTACCCCTACTTCAAATTATAGGGAGGTGTGACGCCACCGGCGCCGCCGCGTCTTCACCGCGACCTAAAGGCGGCCGGCACAGCTTACAGTGTCTGGTTTTAAGCACTAGTGTCTATGTATGTGCAGTGTTTGTGGATTCTGTTGTGTATTGTGTTGTTCTGACTGTCGTGTCACAGATTCGCGTTTATGTAGACAGGCGGGTGCAGACACATATTCTGGAGCAGGGGACTGTCCCTCTAACTACTGACTGCAAGTCGCTCTGAATAAGGGCGTCTGGTAAATGCTGTAAATGGGTAAACACACTACATTCACGTACATACACAAGAACTGGCACATGGTGGAGGGTGAATATAACTGTGTTTTTTGTTAAAGACAACCAAAACCTACTTGCTGCACGCCATCGTATTGCTTCGTAGTGCATCGTAGTGCGCCCCCGTTCCGGGACTCATGTTGAAGAGTGCACGTTCGCTAGAGGTGGGGCGTTATCCTTGTTAGTAATTATCTGTTGTAGTGGTGCGACCCAGCTGTAGGAGGGCTGTTATAGACAGGTGGGATTATCAGACATGCTTTGTATGTCTACCAGGAATCTGCGTGTACAAAAATTTGTAAGTCGTGAGCTTTGTGATCTTTTTAAGGAGGGTACACCTTGCAGGTTTAACCAAAACTCTTCCATGTCACACAAATGTAACATATTGTGCCCAATCTTGGAGTCCTCTCTTATAATTAAGCAGCGCTGAAGTTAAGCAAACAAAAAATGCACATGAAGTCACAGGGAGGTTGGACCATCCCATCAGCCTGCTGTTGCAAGGGTGAATACATTCTCTCACACATATGGAGCAGGGCCAATTCATAGACCCAGCATGTCTTTGAAGTGTGGGAGGACACCTGAGAACCTGGAGGATCCCTGCTGTTGCATTCTGTGAAACCCCAACCCACATTTCATTTTCAGAAGCATGGCGTATATGGCACTCAGTCGGCTTTGTCCTCTTTTCTGAAACCCAGGTGTGCATGTTTTTACAGTCGTGCCTACACAGCACAGAGGCCTGGACTCAAAATCTGATTGTCCTTGTTGCAAGGCAACAGTGCAACCCAACGTGCTGTCATGCTTCTTACACACTCAGGTTTAATAAAAACAGACACAAACAGGAACACATAGCAATGTTAGAAGGTGTGAGAAAAAAATAAACCTTTTTTTTGGAAATCCAAAAATATGCAAAAGACTACAGTACCATCTGCTCTCTGCTGCCATGACCAAATGACCTGGGTAACTGGTGAGAATTTAAGGATTTGAATTGATTCATGGCTTGTAAATGTACAAATAATAATTTTAGAAATCTGAACATTTCTATAGTTAGTGATGTTGTTAGTGATTTCAAAGTGCCAAAATACTGTAAAAATAACTTTTTTGAGATACTTTTAAATAAAAGCACCAGACAGCAATTATCCAAAAAACATTATTATGTTCCAGAAAGCATTGCTGACATTATCGGTAGGTTTGCATGGAGCTTCTCCACCAAGATTTTACAAGGTCAGGTCCTGTCCTCCAAGATCAAATTGGCCCATATTGTGCCCCTGCAACATCATCGGTGTAGAATAAAGTTAATCTGACTTGTTGTTTCTTTATTCCCCTTGTCTCCGGATAAAAAATAAATCCTGGAAATGTGCCTGCCTTGCATGTAAGTGCTCCGAGTTAAACTTACAAATGAACAGCTTTAAAAGCAACATGGGCCATACTATAAGCCATGTGTGCACTGCTCTTACTCTGGAGGTCTGGGGAGATCGTCATTACCAGATGGCTGAGACAGAGAGCAGCAGCGAGGAGGGAAACACTTTTAATCACTGCATCTGCTACTTTTATTAGTAAAAGGTAGAAATGTCATTAATCACAAAAAGTCATAAACTGGATTTAACGTCTCAAAAACACAAGTTCATTTAAAAAAAATCCTACCCTGTGATAAATTAATTTATAACAATTGCCTTTAAGCACTACTCATTTACAAATGCCTTGGTTTTTTAATATGCAACAGTTTCACTGGCGTATCTGTGACATATATGAACATTGTTCCAGAATAACATTCTATCTAGAAAGGATTAAATGAACAAAAAATCAAGGTTAATATTGGGTCTCTAGGGTCCCCTTGAACCAGTCAACAAATTTCTTATAATTCACCTCACAAAAGATCTCTTTGATTTCACAGCTCAGTTGTAAATTGGTGTCTACAGTCGTGGCCAAAAGTTTTGAGAATGACACAAATACTGGTTTTCACAAAGTTTACTGCTTCTGTTTTTATTATGACAGATGAACTGTCATAGATGAACTGTCATAATAACTGAACTGATTAGATGAACTGCAAAGTCCCTCTTTGCCATGAAAAACTTAAAAATCCCATTTCCGCTGCATTTCAGCCCTGCAAAAAAAGGACCTGCTGAGATCATTTTGTTAACACAAGTGTTGAGGAGCACAAGGCTGGTAGTAGCCTAGTGGGTAACACACTCGCCTATGAACCAGAAGACCCAGGTTCAAATCCCACTTACTACCATTGTGTCCCTGAGCAAGACACTTAACCCTAAGTTGCTCCAGGGAGACTGTCCCTGTAACTACTGATTGTAAGTCGCTCTGGATAAGGGCGTCTGATAAATGCTGTAAATGTACATGTAAATGTAAAATGTAGATCATTCTGTCATGCTGATTGAACTAGAAGAGCAGACCAGATGCTTTAAAAGGAGGGTGATGCTTGAAATCAATGTTCTTCCTCAGTTAACCATGGTTACCTTTACACCCTTATCCAGAGCGACTTACAACATGCTTCCATGTTACAATCAATTAAGTGATCAATTCTTGTTCACTAGGACCCCCAACTATGAATACAATCTTTTTATTCACTATGTTGTAGTTTCTATACATAAGTTAGACAATTAGAATGTTACAAGTTCATCTAAATATTCTCTAAAAAGTGGTCTTGAGCTGCCGTTTGAAAATACTCAGTGACTGAGCTTTTCTGATCTCGAGGGGAAGTTCATTCCACCAGCGAGGGGCCAAGACAGAGAAGAGTCTAGATGAATGTCTTCCTTTTACCTTCAGAGATGGAGGGACAGGCGAGCAGTACTGGAGGCTCGGAGTATACGAGGTGCAGTGCGAGGTGTAATAATGGCTGTGAGGTAGGATGGTGCTACTCCATGTTTGGCTTTGTAGGCCAGCATCAGTATTTTGAACCTGATGCGTGCAGCTACTGGGAGCCAGTGGAGGGAGCGTAGCAGAGGGGTGGTGTGGAGATCGGTTGAAGGTTGAAGATTGGTCGTGCTGCTGCATTTTGTATAAATTGTAGAGGTTGGATGGTACATAGAGGTAGACCAGCTATAAAAGACTAATCCAGGCACTAATCCAGTTGTGAGATTACTAAAGACTGAACCAGTAGTTGGGTGGCCTGGGTTGACAGATAAGGGCGGATTCGTCTGATATTGCAGAGAAGGAATCTACATGAGCGGGAAAGAATGCTGATGTGAGTCGAGAAGGAGAGTTGGTTGTCTATTGTTACTGAGAGCTGAGAGTTGTCTAGGTAAATAGCAAGGTCCTGATGTGGTGAAGAATCTGCTGGAATAAATGTTAGTTCAGTTTTGGTGGGACTGATTTTGATGTGATGGGCTGGTTACCTGCGAGGACACACGTGCAGTCATCATTGCGTTGCATAAAAAGGGCATCATAGGCAAGGATATTGCTGCTACTAAGATTCCGCCTAAATCAACCATTTATCGGATCATGAAAAACTTTAAGGAGAGGTTCAAGATTCCCAAGAAAGTCCATCTCCTAAAGATGATTCAGCTGCAGGATCGGGGTGCCACCAGTGCAGAACCTGCTGGAGGATGGCCTGGTGTCAAGAAAGGCAGCAAAGAAGCCACTTCTCACAAAGAAAAACATCAAGGACAGACTGATATTCTGCTAAAGGTACAAGGATTGTACTGCTGAGGACCGGGGTAAAGTCCTTTTCTCTGATGAAGCCCCTTTCTGGTTGTTTGGGGCATCTGGAAAAATTATCGTCTGGAAAAGAAAAGGTGACGCCACCATCAGTCCTGTCTTGTGCCGGCAGTAAAGCATCCTGAGACCATTCATGTGTGGGACTGCTGCTCATCCAAGGGAGTGGACTCACTCACAATTTTACCTAAGAACACAGCCACGAGTAAAGAATGGTACCAAAACATCTTCTGACAGCAACTTTCATCCAAGAACATTTTGGTGAAGAACAAGCTTAATATTGCAATATTCCAGCATGATGGAGCACCGTGCCATAAGGCCAAATTGAGAACTAAGTGGCTCAGGGAACAAAACATTGAAATTTGGTGTCCATATCCAGGAAACTCTCCAGAACTTAATCCAACTGAGAACTTGAGGTCAATCCTCAAGAGGCGGGTGTGTATCAGATGCACACCAGCATTCAATCACCCATACACATCAGTTGGTGTCAAAAAAAAGGAGGTTTTATTTCTGTTGGAACACAGCAGGGTATAGTCGCGGCCCTCCTCTCATCCCTTCTCTGCTCCCGCAGCACACTGAGGCAACTGCACGTAAACACCCGTAAAGCTATAGGATGCGCCATCAATGCAACCCTGACCACACGAGTCAAAATTCTCGTTCCCACCCACAATTACACAGAAAACAAAGGAAGCCTGTAGCTTAAAATGACAACAGTACGTTTCGTTGGAGTTCACATACATACTATATTTTTTTCCATAACTTCACGGCCACAGGTGGGCAAACAAAAGCCGACAAATTCTGACAAACAAGCACTGATTATGAAGGAATGGCTCGCCATCCGTCAGGGTGAATTGCAGAGGAAAAAAATAGAGCCAACACTGCAAATATCGACTCTTTGCATAAACTTGACGTAATTGACAATAAAAGTCTTTGAAACTTATGAAATGCTTGTAATTATATTAAAATCACTGAAGCAGCAAACCTTTATGAAAACCAGCATTTTTGTCATTCTCAAAACTTTTGGCCATTTATGTCACTGACTAATAAAACCGAAACACCCCAGAGTTCACAGGAAAAAATGTACTTTTACAGGCTTGTCAGCAAAAAGGCTAAAGTCTCCATCTGGACAACAGACCATCTCACATGCTAAAGCACAGAGGAGGATGCCATAAAGAATATAAATAGGCTTTGGTTGAGTCGTTCCATCATTTTTACGCTGACAGAACCGTAAAAGCTCAGTACTGATTGTGTGCAGGGGACAGAGCTGACCTGACAAATGACAAATGCAAGGTAGACAAGTTGAAAAAAGAAAAGGAAGAAATATAGGAGTACTGAGTGTGATGAGAAGCCAAACCCAAAACTAATTCAAAGGTTTTCACAACAGCATGTACTGGCAAGCTTTTCCTGAGTCCTCCCACTCGTTCAGTTGGAGCCGACCTTGGGGGTCTGAGGTTGCAGGTATATCTACACTTTCTGCTTTGCAGCAGAACACACAGAGCGGCAGGTTAAAAATGTCCTAGCATTTTATTTGTTTATTTATTTATTTTTACAGGAGATCTTATGAAATCCCATCTTACTTCAGTGAAATATTGTGTGCAACAACATTCATACGATCATTAAATAGTTTCATTTTTAAATATTTGTATTTATCTTCGAATCAATAAATAGACGAACACATAAAACCATTGCAATGATTTCCACTCTGTCACACCAGAGGGCTGAGGGGTGAAGAAAGCACAGAAGGAGAACATTTTTCAAGGAAAGGTCTTTTATTAATAACAACAAAAGAAACGGCACAAGGGCCAAAACCAGGGACAAACATGGGAGAAAAAAAAAAAAACAGTCAAC
The DNA here is from genome assembly GCF_900700375.1 of Denticeps clupeoides. Lineage (NCBI taxonomy): Eukaryota > Metazoa > Chordata > Actinopteri > Clupeiformes > Denticipitidae > Denticeps > Denticeps clupeoides. Next base: position 7,716,810 of record NC_041714.1, read on the forward strand.
AGGAACTAACATAAACACAACGGTAAGTGCTAGTGTCCACATTAATGTGGCAGCAACGTCTGAGTCCTGATTCATTAAAGCCTAATTGGTGTCAACTGGGATGGATCAGAACCCATTAATAAGGTGTATGATGGCCCCATGGCGTTATGGCGGCGGCAACCACAGGGCTCCGGCACTGCTGTCGCTGGTGGTCCTCCCTGGTCCCGGAGGACCCGGACCCTCTGGCTTAAAATTTTTAGCAACGATAATAATATTTATTATATATAAAGGTGACAAATGGTGTTAACAGTAATCAAAATTTGAAAATTGAGGTTTCACTTCACAATACAATTTCAACTTGATCTCTGTATTGATCAGATGGCATTATTGAAGGGGACTCAGGGTCATTCTGGCACTTTCCTGTTCACCACTTCACACAGCCACACAAATTGGTCCTTTGGGATAATATGTGGTCCTGTCATACACTGTTCTCTCAAAGAATAAAGGGGAGAGGGTTTCCCTTGAGTCGGATGCATTGGAAAACGGGAAATCATTTCACTTCCAACAATCACCAGGCAATCAAAAATACCCAGACAAGACCCCCCCTCCACCTACCTCACATTTACCCACACTGTTACACAGACACACACATCCCATCTCCTTGGCTTCTCTTTCCTGTCTCACTGAGCTCCTGTCAGATTCTGTGCAATGGTGACATATTTGAAAAGTGACCTGTGAGGGTGCAGCATTTGTTCAATCCGTATCAATCCGCTGTCATCATGTATTGGTCAGTGGAATGTTGTTACGGAACAATACTAAGAAGAGAGAGAAAGGCTAGCATTTTTATTTTAAAACATGTTTGCTAGAACTGTGGTATAAAATATCAAACTACAAGAAAGAGACACGACTTGAGTTTCAATGATGAGGGTTCCCATGGACAGAAATACTTGTAAGCAGAAAATACAGTACTCTTGCCCTGCTAAGCAAAGAGATCACAGAAGTCTAAATAGGACAGTTTTGAGTGTGAGTGGGTGTGCGTTGCCTTATATGCCTGATTTATTTGCCCATCCATATGGCTGACAAAAAAAAAAAAAAATGCGTAGGTGGAAAAATCCACCATGAACAAGGTACATAAACCTGCTGCTGTTCCATTATAGAGGTATCACATATATGTAGTGAGTCAAAAGTTCTAACATGACTAAATTTTATCTAAAGTTTTTGCTTAAAATGATACAGTAGAAATATAGAAATAACATTAACTATGCCAAATAATGTATCTATAATAATAATGCATTTGAAATAATAATAATTATTAATTTTGTTTTATTAATTTTAAAAAGCTTATGAAACTTGATAAAGCTTATGAAACTTATGAGGCATACTCCTATTTCAAAATGCATTAGTCCATGATAAGAATGTTAATAATGTACAGGTGAAATATTAAGCAAAAGATGACATGGTTGCCACTAGTCAAGAAGTGTGGATCTTTTCTGAGTAAAATTGTATCCATGGCAGAGCCAGTGGGGACTAACCCTGGGGACAGAGAAGGATTGAGACCAGACTGGCATGATGCTTCTTCTATGAGAATGCTAAGAATGAGACAGAGATGTTTCAGCCACATTCCACCAGCACGGAATGCCAATTCCCTTCAGATCTAAAACCAACAGCAATCATCTCCCAATTCTCCCAGCCTCTCCAGTGGGATGAGTGGTGGCTGTAAAAAGCCCATTGATACATACTGTATGTGATGCTGATGCTGTAAAAGCATCCCAAGTGGCTACTTTGAAATTAATTTATAGAATTATTATAGAAATTATTTCCAAACAACCTTCCCTTACAAAAAAAGGTTGGCTGACATTGTTGCCTGAAATAACCACATTCTGACTTGAGCTCCTGAGAAGTGGACTGGTTTGAGAAAGGAGCACTCTGAGTGCATAAAATTCTGCTTTGGTGGTGCCACTGGAACATTAGGTTGTGGATTCCAAATTGAGTCTGATCATGGGACTGTGACCGTGCGAGGACCTCTTTTCACACAAATTGGCCATGCTGTTCATTTGCAGGCTTTCCATATGAACCCATGGCGACATCAGAAGCGCAGAGGAGATAAAGCTTTGTGCAGAAATCGTGCGGCCATAGTAAACAGTGGTGAGAAAGAGCACGACTGCTATAAAAAGCAACGTGTGCACATGAGGTTGAGTGAGTCAGCCATGCACACCCATAATCAGAGGATAATTCAGCATGGCAGTTAAGCTATTCATGAACACTTATATATCTTTTATATAAAATAAATCTTTCATGTTTCAGAGGGAAAGCAATCTGCGCCACATTAGTCAGGATCAGATGCACATTTGTGAGCATTTGGGGGCAAAAAAAAAAAAAAACAGGGAAGCATTTTCTTGCTTTAGTGAAATCACAAGAGAAATAAGATTACTAGTCACTGAGTATGTGGGCCGCATCTGTCACTTCTCATTTTTGGTGTGTGGGAGTAAACAATGCAAAGTACAGTAGGCTGCGTGCACATGGTACATGCAGCACAATCTATATGAACCAAAAAAGCAGTAATGCATGTTGGCTGTGATACAAATTTGCATTTTTCCTTTATTTTCATTTATAACATTTAAATGTCCTTGTTTTAGGGCTAAATGTGTGCAAGGTTGTTGTCTGAGCCATGAGCTGAAACAAGGAGGTCTTCAGATCTGCTGATTATATATCTGAAGGACATTATATTGGAAACGGTGGCATGCACATATAGGTCTATAGGTGTTCCAAATAAGGCACCACAACAAGCAATGAAACTGATCCAGTAATCTTGATTTGCTTTCATTTCTGCATAAAGGATTCATGCAGAAGTATCAAACATCCTTAACAATATATTTTATGAGAACTATAAATATAGTGTTTATTTTCTGCACATTAAATTTGTCAAGCATGTGATCAGGTGGTGCCAAGCTGCGATGTGAACCCGCCTGTGAACTCGCCTTATGACTGGAAACAGCCGTGAAACCACCAAAACCGTAAAGTATGCCTGGAAAATCCAATACCTTGCGGACATTTCACCAAAAGCTGTAATGATGGACGTATTTAATAATAAAAAAAAAAGGACGTGGGCCACAAAATTGCAGATGCAAGTGAAAATTAAAGCAACAAGATGTTGCATGGTCTCAAAAAGAATCGTAAAGTTCATACTCTCACTCGTCGGCATGCAGGGAGTAAAAGGTGTGATGAGAGGTGATCGGCACAGAACCAGGCTGCCTCTGCTCGGTTCTATGAATCAGCAGAGCGACGAGCTGCTGCTGCACAAACACGCCGGCGCACTGTTTCAGACAGCTAATAAGAAAGTCAATTTATCTGGGATCAGAAATGTGACTCCCTCTCCCCTCTGCGCGGCTGCTCTGCTCTGGCATCTCCACTGCTAATAAGCTGTCACCAACACCTCTGTGATTAACCAGACAACATTGTCTGCCGCACCAGAAAAATAAGCCCCAGTCGAATATACTTTTCTGTCTTTGTCCCCACCATAGATTAGAATCAGTCAGGTACTGGGGTAATAATAGATAATCCTCTGTCACGATTTTCCACAGAAGTTGGGAAGGGGAGGTGCTTTGTGAGACTGCAGAAGAATGCACGCATTGAGAGTAGTTATGAAGTCACGTTTGGCAACTGGCTACCCTGTGGGTTGGAAACTGGGACAGATTGCCATCAGACTCATTTATTTCTCCCAGTGTCATTTTGGAAATTGCAGAAAATCTCTTTAGAACTACAACCACTGATGCCATCAGGCAGTCCTGGACAATGCTGACAAACCCTGAGCCAAAAGAGGTGTGAAAATGAAATGCACGAATATGGCTTCATTAACACAGTGCTTCCACATTAAAGCCCATAATAAAGGTGCAATGTTGGAGCAGAACAAAGGGAATCATGACAGTTTGTTTGTGAGGCAGGCCAAGCGAGAAGGTAAATCCTGAGGCACAGTCACCCTGTAAACTCCCTCCATGAAGCTTAAATTAAGCAGGCACTGGCAGATACAAGACATGGTAATTCCTGCCCTATGGAATGTTTGCCTCAGCTTTCCACGATTCCTTCAGCTCTTGGTGCGTGAGATACTGCCATATTAGGGTATATGTAGACCACCAGTCAAATGTTTGGAAGCACCTACTCTGTGTTGGTTTTGGAGACTAAAATGAAGCCATTTTGAAGAATCCAATGCAAGAAACATATTTAGTAACAGGAGAAAGTGAAGTATGTTTCATGAATCTGTCACCTCTTTGACTGTTGCCTTCATGGCTGCTTTGTTCACTTTTGTCATCATCAAAAACCGCTTGATGAGATCTTCATTAACATGAATGTTCAGCATAAACCTGCAGGACTGTTGGAAAACGTCCCCGTTGTCTAACTTGAGGTGGTGGAGAGAAGACAAGAGCGTGAAATGCTGCCATCACAGCAAAAGCTCCCTGATTTGGAGAGACGCAAATCTTCAACATTTTGCCTTGTTTGCTTTTTGTCTTTATTACATTACCTCATGGGTTTTATTTCATAGTCCTGTGTCTTCAGTTTTGTTCTATGTTCTATATTTAGAAAAATGCATGATCCATAAATGAGTAGGAGCATCCAAACTTTTGACTGGTAGTGTGTTGGATATGATGCATTCTATTTTTAGATAAATTATTTACAGATTCGTGCTTACAGGAAGTCCTCCCTGAACTAGTACGATGCTCAGTCATTTCAATGATGTGTCAACAGCAATTTATGTGATGTGATTTTTTTAAAGAATATATCTGCAGTGATCATACTGCCCACCAGAGAAGTAGAAGAGTACTGCATGACTGTGTCTTAGTGTTTCTGTTTTGTACACAGTTACAGAAAAAACATTAAAAAAAAAAATTTTAAAGTTGCATTCAGAAAGTTTAATAGGCTCTTGAAAATAATTCCAAACAAGTAGGTCACTTTCTAATGTAGCATCATATTTCATTCATAAGTGTAACTTATTGTACTAATTATTGGCCTGTATCAAGCATGAAAAAAGACTAAGGATGTTGCAGAAGAACACAGCACTAAAATATGTAAGGACAACCAACCAAAATATATAAGGAGAACCAATAACAGAACCTACATCTCAGGAGGGTTCATGAATTCAAATTAAAATGGACAATTAGACTTTTTGGATGTTTAATAGTGAAAGCAAAGTCCTTTCCACACATACTATAAAATGAGAACTCAGACCAAACAGTTGTGTAGAAATAAGAAATAAGCCACTCCTTTGGGAAGCTGATTGTAAAAATGGGCTTCAGGAAGCACAAAGATTGGACTCTGGAGCAATAGAAAAAGGTCATTTCACACATGGATTGGTCACCACAGAGTCTGACCTCAATCCCATTGAGAACATTTGGGATGTGCTTGAGAAGGGTTTGTGCAGTGGTTCCACTCTTCCATCTTCCAGACAAAATCTGCATGAAAATTCCGCACGACGATGGACTGAAATAAATGAAATTGCACACTGGTCAAACCAAATCTTATCATGCAAAATTCATTTTTGGGGGACATTGATGCACATGGAGAAGGGAACTGAACTGCTGCCAGCCAGTAAAGGGGTGGCACCAGTGGTGGCTTCACTTTTAAAGGTTTGTATGACGCCCATGATTCCTACAGTCATCAGAATAAAATCATTCCTTCAAAAAAAGGTACAATAGGTGTACAATTTACTGGCAAAGGCACAGCTTTGCTACAGTTTCTCAACAGACCGAGGCACACCTTCGGCGGCTATCCAGCAGACGGCTAAGAAATGTTGGCTGAAGCGCCATTATCTGCATTGGTAAATCGCTGTCTGTCTCACTGAAAATCTAATTTTCTCACCAATTAACCGCTCCATCCCCTGTGAGATCACCAGCCTGTTGTCACTGAGCCCTGCATTCATTTCACCCGGCAAAAGGGACCCTCGCATCTCATCTGACCCGTCACTTGAGAACGCATACCTCTCCCCCTTTAAAGGCAATTTCCTCCATCAGAGTCAGCACTAAGACCCCACCTTTCCTTCAGTATGTCTTTTGAACATATAAAAGCCACACCAGCCTTTTATGAAATTTTCATTTTCATCAAGAATAGATTCGAGAATTCGTAACAGCCGTGTGCAGAGTGCAGCATGTGGCAGATGAAGAGCACGCACTGTTTTATTTTACTGGTAAACAGGACAATAAACCAACATGGTAATATATAATAACATATATATCATGAATATTCTGGTATTTTGTATTGAAGCATCAGGGATTTTATTGAGATTTTGTATTGTGCAGAAAACCATGGAAGGTACAGAAGGCAATTCTGCATGTTAGAATGATCCTATCATTGTTATCATGGGCAATATATTGTTTTATTACAGTTCATTCTGGGCAGACTACGAGCAGGTTAAGAGTCAAGAAAAAATAAATGTGGCATTTAGTTTCGGAGCAATTCTTTCCATGAGCAATCTTTCATCTTAACCATGAAAAAATTACAGTCACAGGTTATTTGAACATTGACTCAGTAACTTTGTTTTAACTTTCTGTTATTAAAAACAATGGCCTAACATTGTACAAAAAAGCAATTTATTTATTAAAAGATATGACTTGAAAGCTGATGATGAATCGTTTGCTCTCCAGTGAAACACTGGTAAACCGTGCCAACAATGTTAAAATCACCCCAGTTCTAAATGTGTGTGTGTGTGTGTGTGTGTGTGTGTGTGTGTGTGTGTGTGTGTGTGTGTGTGTGTGTGTGTGTGTGAGAGAGAGAGAGAGAGACTCTGAAGAGGATCCATGTTGATCAAAAGGGTTGCTTCTGGCATGCACCTGATGAATGATGGGATAGACTTCTGCACCCATGTGAGCCTGACCCTGGCGAAGATGATGGATGGCTGCAGAATGGGTTTGATCCAGGTCCCTGAAACTTGCCGCACTTTGGCCGCACCTTTAATTGCTGTTCATTAATGAGGAAAAAGAGGATAATGTGATTTTAAAAGGCTACGCCAGTGCCCAGGATTAATCTATATTTCTATATACTTATACTGAAGCTAACATTTGTATGTATGTAGTCGCCTCATAATCTCCACAAGACATTCACTGCCCAAATCCATGAATAATGTAAGACATTACAATATAAAAGATGTTTTAAAGGCATGGCTAATCCTCTTTATAATGACAGAACGTTAGTGTTTTTTTCATGTGCAGTTTCACTATATCAGGATAACAAAAGTTTATGGACTAAACGCGTCTTTGAATGAAGAATATTGACGCCCACTGTGAGTCTAGGACCGGTCTTCATCCATGAACGGGAAACTGACCCGTTTGATGAATACATATGGATGCGCATCCAGATATTTAATCTCAATTACAGCACACAACTACAGAAGCAATGGCCTCGCGCCAAATGGCAGGGAAGGGACGCCCACGGTGAGGGTGATGTATGTACATGGGCCTAGTCGGCTCTCCCCACATCTCCTGTGGCCATACAGGCTTCCGTCTCAGGGCTACTCCACACCTACACCACATGACAGATGGAGCGTACGTGAAAAATACCTATCAGGATCAGTGTAGCAAAAAGCATTACTCACATGCAAACAGGCGCACTAACAGTCCCAGAACGACCGCATTTTTCACCCCAAGCTAAAACCGGGGAAAGGAGGTGAACAACAACTTTCAATTATACAGCCTAGTGAAGAGGACACAGTCTCCCAGCCACGCCATCAGTCAGTGAATTATTCCTGGAAGCCCAGGCTGAGTGTTGATGCGGCGTCGGTGAGGTAAACTCTTTCAAACAAGCGACAGGAATGAGCATGTGAAGTGGGCGCGCATGAAAGAAGTTTACTCAGTCCGCTCAGACAACACTAAACAGAGCTTTTAATGAGGGCGGTGTGGGGAGACGCCATGCTTGTCTTTGTCAGGTGAGTTGAGGGTGAGTCAATACTGCTCTCTGCTGGTCATTTTATTTTTCAAACGTAATATAATATTCTGCTCTCTATATTATTCATTTTGGATAAATCAGGGCAGTGGTGACCTAGCGGACCCATCCTCAGAAGGTTGTGGGTTCGAATCCCAAACTGCCAAGGTGCCACTGAGGTGCCACTGATCAAAGCGCCGTCCCCACACACTGATCCCCGGGTGCCTGTCATGGCTGCCCACTGCTCACTCAGGGTGATGGTTAAAAACGGAGTGTGCTGTGCTGCAGTGTTTCACAATGACAATCTCTTCAGTTTTCAAATCTGAACTCTGAAAGCCACAGGGGTGCAATGTACACCATTTGCAGAGATATAAACATACATTCATTGCATTTATGTGGACAATTGTGCATTCTGGGATTGTTTCCAGCTTTGCCATTTTCATGACTAGATAATAGATATTTTTATTAACTTCTTTGACTTACCTATTTCTGACGTTGGCAATGAAGCATAAAGATATACCTGGCAAAAGAATTCAATAAATTGAGATGAAATCAATTTATTGAACAATATAAATGAATATAACACAATTAACTTGAAAAAAATGCAATATTACATATTGCTCAATTGTTTGTTAATAATTGTGATCTCATTGAACACCCTCTGACTTGTCAGTTGTGTGTTCCATGAAATTGGTGACCCAGTTGAAACCTTTCCCACCCACTGTGCAGTAACTTGTGCCAGCCAGCTGAGTCGTCCCACAGACTGTCACATCCGTGGTGTTTCTTCCCGGAGACCTCTGGTGACACAGCATGCAGCCGAATGGCTTGCCGTCCCTCTGACTGATCGAGTTCTGACTCTGGCCACGTACTCCGCATTGGGTTTCACATCTCTGTGCACCTGCTGGTGAGTTTGTAGGTCGCAGGCAACGAGGAGCTGCTTCCCGCACTCACTGCAGGCATGAGGTATTCCTGACGTGGGCATCAGCTGGTGCCTGTGAAGATATGTGGACGAACAGAAGCTCCTGCAACCCACTGTGCATTTCTTAGTGAGGCTGATTAACGTTTTCCACAGCTTCTCCTGTGAGGGTGTGTGGTTTGCATGAATCTTTCTGTATCTGGTCAATGATAGTCGAATGCATGGCAGTAATTTCACATGTTGAGTACATCCAAGTAGTTCCCATTTTTCACAGGTGAAGAGCTTCTCGACTGGTGTGATGTCAGGCCACTCTATCTCCTGCTTGAATGGCCAACATGTGCATCTTCAGGCTGGATTTGGCTGTGAAAAATTGTGTCCTTCATCTTAGAAAACACCTTCCCACACAGCACACGTCCAAGCAATTTCTTTCCTTTGTGAGAAGTCACTGTGTGAAACTTGAGACTCACACTTCGCTGGGAAACTCTTCCCAAACACGACACATTTCCACTGACTGTTTCCTTTTAAAGCAGCTTGGAGCTCCTACAGATGAGTGTGCGTGCCAAACTCCTCAACGTGAGCTGGTGAAGGCCTTCCCACACTGTGCACATCTGAGTGGCTTCTCTTCTGTGGGACGACCTGGTGCGCTCGGAGATTACTCTGCCTGCCAAACATCTTCCCACAATCAGCGCAACTGGAACATTTATCCTCTATCTGGCACAGTTTCTCCAGTCCTTTGCATCATGCAGACATCTGTCCATCTCTCTAATGCAATGCCCTGCTTTCCTCTTTCTGTCAGATCAGGCCTCAGCGCTGTAAATTTCAAAAATAAAATAATTACTATTGGTATGTTTCAACCTGTTAATATACTATACAAATTATATTACAGGCCACGTAAAGTTTCGTGCATCTCCAAAGATTGAACAGCATTAGGACTGGCACCAAAAGGTGGATTAAGTGATTAGTAATTTTTTACATTAAATGTACTTTTGACTCAGTAAAGAACACTTTCCAACCTATTATTGGTTGGTTTGGCTGATCTGTTTCATTGGCATCCAATTTAAATCCACAAGGCTAAATTTCCCAGGCTAGGAGTTGTCACGACTACGGGCTTACGGGGGAAGGAAACGCAGAGGTCTGACATGCTGGGAAGGGGTTTTTATTAATAAACAAACACTAAACACAAATAAAGACTGGCGCGATGGCCAAAAACAATTTAACTACAATAACGAACGTAAACTTGCCCGCAGGCGTGTGGCGATTGCCAGAACTGAAAACACATACATTCACCCACTGAAGTCAAGTTCATGTCTGAGTTCACGAAAATGCCGGAGACCTAGAAGGGGCGGAAACTTCCGGCATTTATGGGGTGTCAGGATTGGAGTCAGGTGTGGAGCCCAGCTGCAGGCAATCCTGACAGGAGTTTAAAACTGTTTCATGTAGTTTGATGGATATGTAGAGAAGTAAAACGTTTAGTTCAGTTTAACCCCAATTTTACCATTGTATGTGAATTTGCATTTCCATTTATTCACAACAACAGTTCTTATTATTTTGTTCATTTTAGTACTTGCTGCAAACAAGTTGATGCAGTCACGTTTCTGAAAGTTAAAATCTTTACTTTAAGCACATATGGTCACACATTATTGTCAAATTCACTTTGTCAAATATAACCCTTGGTTAGTTGCACTTACCTAAACCAAAGTTGACATTTCAATATTCTGTCCAAAATTTAAATAATCTGTCCAAATGTATTATGTATATATATTATGAAATTATTACATTTAATAAAATAATTTGATAAAATGTCTTTCTGGAGAACAACCTGTCGGATGGGTGCTGGATGTGTGGGTACACTATGTTAACTACCTACTCGCTGAACCCAGGCAGGCAAGTCAAATCAATAAAAATTACATTTAATTTCTGAAAACAAATACGCACCAATAAACCAATAAAATTGCTAGAGATGTATGAATGAGTGAACTTTATTCTTACTGTACAACAAAGGTAAAAGGCGAAAAAGTACAGGTTTTATTGCTAAAATTCAGTACTCAAATAAGGCCATGGTTTTACAGGCTGCATACAGTAGTGTGGTTAAGGCATGCAAAATGATTATTATTAAAATGTATACATAAAACTAAAGGCATTCAAAATTATTATAATGCTCATAAATGTTGGTCTAGTATTACCTCAAGTTATTTTCTATATTATTTAAGTAATTATATGTAATCAGTTTGAATCCTGATCCGGCAAACTGCCACTGAGCAAAGCACCGTCCCCACACACTGCTCCCTGGGAGCCTGTCATGGCTGCCCACTGCTCACCAAGGGTGATGGTTAAAAGCAGAGGACACATTTTGCTGTGTCACCTTTTTGCTGTGAATCACAATGACAATAACTTCACTTTCACTAAAAAAAAAGCAATTACACTGAAAAGCATTTATAATCTCTAGATAAAAGTTCGTGATTTGATTTCTCTCTATATATCCAACTTGCAGCTCAGATTTTTAGAAAATAGAATTATAACATATAAATACTATGTTGTGCAAATATGTCATGAATTGTGTTTAAGAAGGCACTGTATCATCCTGTAGCATTGTTCATTTCTTTCCTCCTTTCCAGATAACTGTTCATTTCTTCTGGGACATCTGCATCCTGTACTGGGCACAGGCTTGGATGACTTCTGTGACAGCACTGGGGTCGTCTAGAGTGGACACATCACCCAGGTTTTCTGACTCCCCCATGGCCACTTTTCTCAGAATTCGTCTCATAATCTTACCTGATCGTGTCTTTGGAAGTCTTTTCACAACCTGACAAAGGATAAACACTATAGTCACTGGTGTAAACACTTTAAAAATGCTTTTGCAAAGATGTGTTCAAAACCAACAAATTCCCCAAGATCTAAAGAAAAAAAAACATTAATAAAGATATTACCAAAAAGTGATCAGGTACTGCATATCTGGCAATTTTTGTGGCAACTAGGCTTCTCAGTTCTTCAAGAACAGCTTTCTGGTCCAAAGAATCGTTTTCTTTCAAAACCACAAATGCAAATGGAACTGTTTGAAGAAAGACAATGATTCATGATTACAGAAAGTACACAGGTAATATTACTGTCATCATCATGCCTATGGCATTAAATTATAATTTATTAGGTCCCGGAAAATTTCCAGCTTGTCATCCCCTCTTCAAAAATAAATATCTGAGAGTATTCAAGTGTAGTCATGCCTGACAAGTATAGAACATAATCTGCAGCTATTGGGACGTTAAATGTATCCTGCAATTCATATTCCTGCCATTAGATGTCACTCATAGACAAATTAAGTAGTAGAATGTGCTGCATAATTTTTCGAAGCTGGAAATGTGGTAGGGTGGTAGTTGCCTAGTGGGTAACACACTATCATATGAACCAGAAGACCCAGGTTCGAATCCCACTTACTACCATTGTGTCCCTGAGCAAGACACTTAACCCTAAGTTTCTCCAGGGAGACTGTCCCTGTAACTACTGATTGTAAGTCGCTCTGGATAAGGGCGTCTGGTAAATGTAAATGAAATGTAGTGAAAAAAAGTCTTTCCATTTTCATAAATTATATAATTTATGCAACATAATAACAAGCCATTTTGCATTATATAATTTATGAAAATGGCGGGACTTTTTTTCACTACATTTACAGTCATTTTTCTGGAAAACATGCTGAAGTCATCCATACCATTGGACAAGTTACCATTTGACAAGTTCAATCATTCACTTCAATAAGAAAATTATTGCATGAATTGTAAATGAGAATTCGGACTTTGTAATTAAGGGCAGGAACTCCATATCCAGTGTGGAAAAAATGAGTTTCCAGGCACTAGTAGAGTAAACCGACTCACAAGGTAAGAAATGGTAAGACATGTCAGTGCTTCCCTTCACTCATATAGCTGGATGGATCATCTTTAAAGGTCAATTACACTGAAAAGCAACTACTGGTATTTTAACTTTAGTTCTACTTTAATCATGTTGTACTCCTCTATTATCTGGAATTACTTGGCCAGGCATACGTTTTCCTTACCTTCGCCTTTGATGTCATGGGAAATACCAATAACTGCTGCCTCTGGGACTTCAGGGTGTTCATCCTAAAAAATGAAGGCAAATACAGCGTTTCAGGAAAAGCAGCTTCAAGCAAACTAAATGTGGGTTAAAATACACTAACCAAACACCATTTTTCATGTTACTCACCAAAACATCCTCAATTTCTGCCGTTCCTAAACGATGTCCACTGATGTTGATAACGTCATCCATGCGTCCTGTAATTTGATAGTAGCCCTCTACAGTCCTGTATGCACCATCACCAGTAAAGTAATGACCTGAATTTAAAAATAACACATAGGGTGGGTGGGTGAGTGAGTGAGTGAGTGAGTGAGTGAGTGAGTGAGTGAGTGAGTGAGTGAGTGAGTGAGTGAGTGAGTAGGTGAATGGGTAGGTGAGTGGGTGATTGAGTGAGAGAGTGAGTGGGTGGTCAGGTAAATGAGTGAGTGATTGGGTGAGTGAGTGAGAGAGTAAGTGGGTAGGTGAGTGAGTGGTCGGGTGGGTGAGTGAGTGAGTGGGTGAGTGGATGATTTGAAAGCATTCACCTGGATATGGTTTAAAATATGCATCAACAAATCTGTCATGGTCTCTGTATATGGTTCTGGCCATTCCTGGCCAGGGCTGACTGATGCAAAGGGCTCCACTTACATCATTTCCGGTGATAACCTCTCCCTGTTAGAAAAAGTGTCAAAATATATTCAGTATTTCTACATTAGACTAATTAATAAAAACACAATAAAATATATCATTGATATTAAAAAAATACAAAAAAGTGAGTCAGCTTGACCAGCTAAGCTAAGACCATAATTCTATAGCCCGGCAGAGATTTAAGAAAGTGGTTAAGGTCATAGAGTGAAAAGGGTCAAGTAGCCAAATCTCTCACAAAGCCCCTAAATCTGGTAATCAGGGGGAAAACACACACATACATGGGGCAGCTTTAATTGCAGGCCATAAGAAGGACAGTGGTGCGGTCCACCATGAGGACCAATTAGGTCAAGCCCGAGAAATCAGTGAATTGACCAGCTCTAGAGTTTAAGCCGCTAACTGAGTGATGGGGGATGGGACGCCCAACTTCTACTCCATGTGGAGGACAGAATCAGTATAAAGAGAACAATAAAGAGTTCAGGCCTTATTTCTATCCTGGGTGACTTCCAGACATCATTCCTTTTTTATGGTTGTGGTACAATACAGGTTCAAAGTCCCTCAGCATTCCTGGGTGGGTGCACACTAACTGAATTCACAGGAACACGTCAAAACGACGACTGTTCTGTAGACATTCACTAGTTAAGCCTTAAATGCTTCATTCAATTTCATTCAAAAAGGAAAAAACTTATGTATGCTATATTTTAATTGTTGGGGAGATCCAGCATTTAAAACAATAATTAAAATATTACCTAGTACCCTAGGAATCCAAACAAAGAAAGAGACAACTTTTGAAAAGTGCTTTCATTAATACGGTCAACGCTTTTTATTTTATGAAAACAAATTCCGTATTTCACGATACATTTTTTCCGAATAACCAGCCAGGGCACCATTAATGTATGACCGCGAGTAACAGACCGCATGAAGGCAGAAGACATGAAGGAGGCACAGACCCCATGACACCATGTTACCAAGGATAAGCAACAAAGCTGTCTTTCACAGAACGTGGCACTGTACAAAGAGTCCTTTATTAATGCTATGCAGGGCGAAATTACCAACAATTAAGAAACAACCCACAGAAACTGGGTTATAAAGCTTCATTATAATTTGCTCCTGTGGGATTAAATTAATCTGTAAACTACCCCACACGCATGGCGCAGTAATGTTCTTATTACCATTTGAGACTACTCAAATTACTGGCATAAGACATCTGACCCAGTCTGTGGTCACTAATCCACCACCCTCCAAACCTGCCCCACTCTCCCTACCCCGCCCACATCTCTCCCACTTATTAACCCTTTTAGGAGACGGGGCAGGAGCAGTTGGCACGGGCCAGCATATGGATGGTATTCTTCACAGGTCAGGCCACACGCCAGGAGATCAATGGCATTATGTCCCAGTTTAATGATGAGTCTGTTAACTCTTGCCGTCCCCTCCTCCACACCAGAGCACCCCACCCTGTGCAGCCGCACTGTTTCACTGTTTATTCAGAAAGTATGTGGGGGAGGGTGCAGCACACAGGGGGGAACAAAAACAAGGAAAAGAATATGACACGTTCCCATGAAGTGAAAAGATTTGCGGAAAAAAAAATCGGTGGAAGGTCACCTTATCTCCCATAAGGGACGGCTGGATGCCAAAGAAGGGTCTCATTGCCATGGCAGCCCGGATCTCTGCACCCTCCTCTGATGGACGTGGGGCAATGCAGACTCCACCCGTCTCTGAATGGGAACATGGAAGAAGAAGAAGAAAGAAAAGTAGAGAAACAAGAGAGACCCAAAACATTTCGCCCCCAGAAAGTCCTTTTTTTTTTTTCTTCTTGAGGATTTAGGCCACAACCTTTCCATTTCACCGACCCTCAAGAGCCTCTGCCCATCAGGGGGGGTGAGCGGAGGAGCGCGGCTGAGGGCGGAGGGTCCGGGGTGAGATTATTTTAATTCATTTTCTACGCAGGATGCAGATGTTCCTAGTGCTAATCGCAAATTAGAGATAAGCCGCTGATAACAGAGTATCAGACAGAATTACTGCGGAGATCACCAGACAGCACCACAACAAAAGCGGCCCCCAATACGGCATGCTTTGTTCTAACGGTACGCATTTTATTATTACGCCATCCGGAATAATCAGCTTTTGTTTATGAATTCGCATAATGCGGCAAAAAAACAAACGACCATCAGCTTACCCTGCCGTTACCTGTCTGCCTTTCATATCACCGCGACACTCACTGATAAGATAATAAATATGTTTATGCACAGTTGCCATGGGAAACTGGCACAACAAGCAAATGAAATAAATTCTTTTAAAACGTGCATTTCATAAAATGTGACATTATATGAAAGTTTAAAGTAGTTTATTTGTACGGTTAAAAAAATGAATAAAAGGGTTTCTTTTATGCAGCAATTCAAACATAAAACCTTTCTGACTCTGCAAACAGAAATATCTCGTCAAAGGAAGCAACACTTCAAATATGATTTCACACCATCAAACTTATTAGCCAAATTATTAGATCATTTGAAATGAACACGGTGTCATTTGGTGTCATTTGGTGAAATAAAATAAAAAACTTTAGGGTTGTTACAGCTAGTTAATTAGCGATCACATCGCTAATGAACTAGCTAGCTGATATGAGCTAGCTAAACCATGACAGGGCGGAGAGGAGCCGACAAGCTGGAATTCTCTGCAAAAATAAGTGTGTGGCGTGTTGTCAAGTCACCACGGAATTATCGTCCATGGCAATTCCCATTCCGTAGAAATGCGGAGGAACTGGCGTAAACGCACGTACCGGTCTGCCACCACGTATCCACCAGGGGGCACCGGCTTTCTCCAACTACGTGGTAGAACCATTCCCAGGCCTCGCGGTTGATGGGCTCGCCCACTACAAGAAGGGAAGCACACACACTCTGAATATGCACAGAAACGTTTACTCCACGTTCTGCAGCGTATGCACGTTTTTTTTCACAGAACTTTTAATACAGAAAACTAACGACATCGAACCGTTGTTGCTCCTGGTTGTTAAATAGCGGCTTGTAGGTCTGTTTAACAATACAGCCCCTGTCCCGGTTGCACTGGCGGAATGTCAGGGCTCCATTGTTTCCAGCCTGCGCTCAGAGCTTAATAACGTACATTTGGTGAGAAGGTGACCTCAGCACCCAGCTCTTCACTCTTGGGAAAAGCCCCGGCGAGGTTAATGTTTGTCTGTTTCATTTCACCGCTGCTGCTGCCGCCGCCGCGGCTGCTCAACCCACCCGAGCCGAGTGTTTTCAGGGAGGAACGGTCGTACTTCTTAACCCAGCTGTCATCGTACTTCAGCAACAGGCGGATGGCAGTGGGGGCGCCGTAGAACTGGTTGATTCCCAGGCGCTGCACAGTCTCCCAGTATCGCCCTACAATGCACACATGACAACCTGCCGCTGTATCATTCACAAACTGTCTTATTATGCTGTTTTACGGCATAATAAGACCTGCCAAGAACTGCGGTTAATGATATACAGCGGCTACTGATGCAGTTTCTAATGAAATGCCGAACTACTGCTCATGATATCGGCCAGATAAACCAAGATGTGCCTCATTCAAAGTGAGTCATAATAGATGAATGCTATACATATTGAGCAATTCCTTTACAATGCTGTAATTATAATATTACACGATAAGATGTATTATGTTTTCTCTTATCAAAGAGTCATTAAAGGTCAAATATAATGAGGAAGGGATAAGAACAGGATGTTACCAAACACACCGTGTTCTACCTCTAACCAGCAGCGCTGTAAAGGGTTTTAGATATGCTGTAGCTGAGGAGGGCTGATAAAGGGATAACCTATCACACACCGATGACCCCTGTGGTGATGATGTTCTCTGCAGATCTGAGGGGTTGTCAGAGTCAAGCACTAATCCTACCATTTACACACACACACACATGCACAGAAAAACAGCCATATCTCCTGTTTGTTCTTGCAGTATCAAACATGTTTACACACTCAGCTCTGCGTGATAAGCACATTACAGCGCGATATCTTACCAGGGTCTGGGTAAACAGGCGTGCTTTCAAACAGCACGGTGGTGGCACCGTTGCACAATGGTCCATACACCACATAGCTGTGGCCCGTGACCCAGCCGATGTCCGCCACACAGCCGAACACGTCCCCCGCGTGGTAGTCAAACACGTACTGCAGGGAAATCATGATACAGTGTCAAAATATTTAATTTCATATCATTTTACATATACATAGTTTATCCAGCTTATAGGCCATGTTTTTGTTTCTCTATTCTCTGTCCCTAGTTTTTCATGGAATAACGTTTTTCTTGCAAGGCCAAGTCTGAAAAACAATGGTTCCAGGCATTTGACCTTGAGATGGCAAGGTATAAGTATGTAAATACGGTGTGTGTGATGTTTCGTGAGGAGAATGACAGCAATACTGAACGGCTGATCGTAACACCTCGTAAGAACAACTTTATTCCTCTCAATAGACTTGGCAAATAATCAGCCAGCCTCATCTTGGACTCTCTTCACCTGAGCCTTGGATCTCATCCCGAGGATCTAACCGCAACATTAGTAAATGGAAGCATTGGTTTGAACCTGCATTTTTATGGCCGTCTGGTCATCTACCAACCCAATAAAGCCCAGTATCATTACAACCTTAAACTCTGAATGCTAAATACAATATGAGCACAATTTCATTAAATTCTATTACATTTTTTACATTTTTCGTCATTCTTTTAAATTTGTTCTTCAAAAAAGGTGAAAAACACTTTTTCAATTACAAACGATTTTAAAACTCTTTTCATCTATTTCTTTCCCCAAAACACTGTACTGTGCAGATGTATGGTAATTTAATAATCTACAATTAATCTAATTTAAAACATTTTAATCAAACTATAAAAAACTTCAAATATTTAGAAATATCTATGTAATTTCAGTTAGTGAAACTGCATATATACACAAACACACACACACACACACATCACAACCTGCACTCAGTTTCTATGAAAGTTAACACTGAATTTTTCAGAATGTAATAATGGTTCAGTTTCAACATCCAATTTTGAATGTTACAGATCTAAATATTCAATTAATGTCATTTTTGAGATAAGCTATTCATGAACAGCTAGATGAAAAGCTGATGATTGGCTGATTAACCTGCAGTCTTCCACCCATCAGTTTCTCTACTCCAGACCATGAGCATATTCAGCATATTCCCAGTGCTCAGTGCTGGTGGTCCCAGTCCCTGGCAGCACCCTATGGAGTCCTGTTTTTGGGGTGGGGAGGGGTGGCGAAATAAAGCAGCTTTTGTTTGTTATTAGATGCCCAAATGAGCTCTGCACCAAACGGGGCAGAGGAACGCCAAGCTAATGTCTGTCTGTGGTGCTCTGAGCTCGTAAGCCACTTAAATTAGCAGCACGCATTCGCTGTCCATCGTTATGAGAAACACCATCATGGCTCCATCCATCCAGACCAGAGAGAAGACAGATGTTTTACTGTGACGGACAAACCGGCTAATTTCACCTCTCAGCAGCACACCAACTATGCAAGGGTGCGCACAACTGATAAGAACGTGAGGTCAGTGAAGATCCCAGACTTGACCCACCCTCAATAAATTATTGACAACAATAATTACGACATGTGTCATGAGACATGGCCAGCCTATATTGCTCAGTGCAAACAGCAATGTTTTCTAAAAGGCATACAGGGTCCAATTCATATCTGGCAGCCACATAAAAATGCCGCTTTGGCTATTTAGCTAAGAAATAGCTCCATCTGTGATTAGCAACATCCTCCAGTCAGCTGCTTGTCATGACTTAACAATAAGTCAGAATGACGTTTACCCCTCAACCCCGAGCGCCCACTGGTACTTCTACATTTCAAATACATTCCAAACATGCATCCATATCCACATCCAAAATCCATTCTACTAAACCAAAACTAAATCTTGTCTGATGTAATAAAAATATTGATCAAATATTGATTTATATAATCCATTTATTATATAATAATAAATGTACACCTGTCGACCTTATAGGGGATCATTCATCAATTACCAGATTGTGGGAGAGACCAATTCCCAGCTCTTGTAGCACGGATCTTTCACTTTTTCTTTACTTCCTGAACTATATCAGAACTACTTCTGCAAACTTTTAACTAGTATATGAAAGTGAAGTGATTGTCACACGTGATACACAGCTGATTACGGGGCCACTTCCTTAACCACTAGGCCACCACTGCCCCACCACTGCACTGTATATAATCAATATACTGATTTTCTGTATTTATTGCCATATTACTGGTTTTATATTTATCATAGAATTAATACCAACAATGTCAATAGATTATTGTAATAGAGAGAATGTAAAATGAATACACCAAGAAGCTTGGTTTACCAAAATATATTATAAATATATTCTAATTATTATTCCAAGAAAATAAATAAGTCTTCACTTATTTAGCAAAATTCCTTCTAGGCTCATTTCATTCTTTGTTAAAAGTTTGGCATCACGTGGTGAGTATGGGACCTGACTGATAAGTTTGTCTGTTGGTAAATGGGGCCGTTTGTTGGCACTAGAGCAGGACGGACCTGGTGGGTGAGGGCTGCGTAGAGAAGATATCCTGCTTGGGTGTGGACGATGCCCTTGGGCTTGCCGGTGCTTCCTGAGGTGTAAAGCATGAAGAGTGGCTCCTCGCTGCCCATGGCCTCCGGGACACACTCAGCAGGTTCCTTAGCCATGGCCTGGAGACCAGAGAAGAGGGGTGAGAATTAAAGATCAGCACCTCTGCTCAGATAATGATCTCAGGAGTTTAAGGAGGACCTGAAACAGACACTGCTTGACTCCCCCACCTCCTCCAAGGGGACGTCCAGTTTGCCCGGTGGAACCCTGTCGCCGGTCCTCCGAGCCACAAATACATGCTGGACAGACGGGCAGCTCTTCACAGCGGCGTCCACCGTTGCCTTCAGGTTGATGACACGCCCGCCTCTCACCCCCTGGTCGCATGTGATCAGGGCTTTACACTGGGCTGTGGAGAAAGGAGGATGCACTCCGTCACACGCAGCATCCCGGGAACGGAACATGCTTCGGATGTCCCCCCGCATTGTCTGACATGCACTTTGTCAGCCGCGCGCCAAAATTAGAACCATCTCACATGGCTGGAGTCCAACGGGAATGTCGCATGTATGTGTGCAAATTGTGGATTTGCAATGACTACGGGTAAAAAGGCAGCGCTGCAGTTTGAACAGGGAAACCCGAGATTTCAATTCAAAGCATTATCACGCAGGCTTATGAAGGCAAGCGATATGGAATTTGTCTCAGAATAGATGGTTGAGGGGGAAAGAATTAGCAGAGTTGCAGGCATATCTATCGCATCCTTCACACAGCCAATGGAGTCGATTTCTTTAAGTAGAGACCAGTATCATACCATCCATGAATTTATGTTTCCTAGAGTGCACAGCAACAGCAACAAGCCCAAACGGGTCTGAGAGCCAGAGCGGCCTGTCGGTCTCCAAGGCATTAGCTGCCACTTGTTGGGAATCCCAGGGGTCACAGGATTCCCATGAGATTCCTATAGAGTCATGTGACTGAGACAGGAAAGGGGGGAAAAAAAAGTAAACGGGACTGGGAATGAGAAAAATATTATAAACACGCCCTTCGAATGAATTGCAAACCCGGGTTTGCAATTCTAGGGTCACGTATAATGACCTAAGTGTGGAGAGCGACCATCGCCCGACCATCTCCATTCCTAGATATCAGTTGTGAGGAATTTCGTTGAAATATTGAGATGTCATTTTGAGGCCGCCTTGCCCAATCCAACTCCAGCGTGTTCAGTGGTCTTCTTGAACAGCACGTCCCCTTTGGACTGGGTCAGAGTGCGCCGTCAGACCATTATTCTCCGTAATTGCTGAACAGAAGTCAATGTTGGGAACATAAGGGTCATTCTGACGCCTCCCCTCGAAAGCTTGGGTCATGTTGGGATTGGAGTGGCAGGTAGTGTGTACACAACAAAAATACCGTGGGCTTATCTCCTGAGCACCTGGTCAAGTTTCCAGCCAAACCTGAAACGGGAGCCGCGGCCGCGGCCGCTCCTGGCAGCAAGGGCGCAGGGGACCAGCAGGTCAGATGATCGCTGACCACCTTTACTACAACTGCTGCAGTCAAAAAATAACATGCAGAGTCATGGCTCGTGGCTCCTGTAGCCAACATCCTTGGTCCAGCTAAGCGTCCCTAAATTGATCACGACCTTTGACCCCATTTGGGTTGCATGTCTCTCATTATTTTTTTCCTGAAAAGCCCCATTTGGAAGGAAGTTCAAACCCCATTCCTGTAAAGATCACATGAAGTTGCAAAAACTCAACAATCCCGTCATTGCACAATCACCGCTCTGCGCCTTTTGGTCCCCATTCAAGACTGATGTCACGAACGCTGACTCACGTGACCCTGCAGTAGCGGTTCCGCATTTCACTCACCATCCTGGACCCTCCCTGCCAGAGCTTCCGAGCTGAAGCCGGCGAACACCACCATATGCACCGCGCCGATCCGGGCGCAGGCCAGCATGGCTGCCACCGCCATGGGTGACACAGGCATGTAGATTGCCACCCGGTCCCCTTTCCGGATCCCATGGCGCTTCAGGGCGTTGGCGAGGCGGCAGGTTGTCTCCAGCAGATCCCTGCGGAAGAACGATTCGGGGTTTAGAAAGGGCGTTCTGCTGGCAAGGAGCGGCTGGCGGATCCCTGAGTGGATCACTGTTCCCCTGAAAAGCTCTCGTCCTTTCAAACTCTTTGCGGTGTAAAAAGAAGGGGCGCCCTGATACCCCTCATTTGGGGGTCTGTGTGTGTTTTTAGAAGCGCTTTAACGACACACCCTCTGGGTTTAATACTGAAGTCACTAAAGCCTCACTTCCTGTTTTACACCCCAGCGGAGGAAGTTGCTGGAGTTATACTAGTTTTACTGCAGCTTTGCCGGCTGACATACACCAAATCCTGCCCTTCTTTCAAGGGACAGTGGTGGCCCCGTAATCAGACAGTTGCCGGTTCCGCCAAGGTGTCACTGAGGTGCCACTGAGCAAAGCACCGTCCCCACACACTGCTCCCCGGGCGCCTGTCATGGCTGCCCACTGCTCACTCAGGGTGATGGTTAAAAGCAGAGGACACATTTCGTTGTGTCCCCGTGTGCTGTGCTTCTGTGTATCACAATGACAATCACTTCACTTTATAAAGATGGACACTATGACGTCATTAAAAGCAACGCAGTAGGTCCAAAGCATGTGGGAGCAAAAAAAAAAAACAATTTGATTACATTCTTATTGTCATTTTTTTATTATTACACTTGCCTGTATGTCACCCTGACCTCTGTTCCGGGTTCATCCTTCTCCCAGATCAGGGCGACTCTGTCTGGGTGCCTGGCGACGTGCACGTCCAGACAGTTCACTGCGGAGTAGACGTCGTCACCATCACCATCATCATCATCATCACATGGCACACCTGCACGGGACCCCAATCCTCCTTACCCGACACGTTGAGCTGCCCCCCCAGGAACCAGCCGATCCTGCCGCGCTCCACGTCGCAGTCCTTCACCCGCTCGAACGCTCTGCTCCACGTCAGCTTGTCCTCGGCCACCGACCCCCAGAACGCGTCGGGGTCGCGCACCGACAGCGCGTACAGGTCGGCGTAGGAGCGTCCGGCCAGCGGAGCCCGCACCGGCGCGCCGCTGCAGCGGCGGCGCGGCGCGCTTCTCCCGGACGCGACGTCCCGTCTCCCGAGCAGACGGAGGAGCGCCGTGCGGCTCCCGCGCGCGGCCATGTTGTCCACGAGTGTTCCGTCTTCCCCTCCTCCGCGTCCCCTTCAGGCGGAGGAGCCGCGGTCCCCCCCCCGCTCATCCTTCCGTCCCTCACCGCGCGGACGTTGCCAACGCAAGGCGCGCAACAAGTTGCTCAAGTCCGGCCCGCTGATCGGACATGATGCGCCGCGGTTACCGATGTTCTTTTATCGCCTAATAAACACACGACGTCACCCTTACCAGAAACGCAGTCAGCGCAAAACAAACCTACGAGTAACACTTCGCAAATAATGATTATGAGCACCCACAAGGCCTTAACGTCATTTACACCAAATCATATACTAATATAATGATTTAAGAAGCATTATCTTGAGAGTTAACAGGCCAAAACAGTGAAAACTTGTCGCGGCAGCCACGGGCTTCTACTGACACCTAGTGGTAAAAACAAGAACTGCGTGTTCTGTCATCAGGGTCAACAGTACCCCACATTCACACACACACACACACACACACAAGGTTTAAGGTTTATGGGGTTTTTTTGTATTTGAATTCAGTTATAACTAATTTGATGGAGAAGTTTCATGTTGGTACTGAAATCTCCATAGGCCCAAAGTTACACATACAGTGTGAAATATACGTATACATCCACAATATCTTTTAACTTGAGAAGGCGAAAGCCTGTTAACTTTTTGTAGTTTTTTTTTACGGTGTTCAGAACAACCCAGGAACCACCAAGGCCAAAACCTGTCATGAACTGGAAACGTCTGGAACGCCAGTGTCACTGTCATCCAAGAAAGATGTTTCTCCTCAAAAAGACGACTTCAGGAGCTACTGAAATTGGCAGCTCCCTATGTGTACAAGCCAAAGGTTTTTTTTTGGTCGGGCAAGACAAAAAGGGAGTTTGGCCACAATAACAACACTTTTTTTTTTTTGGAGGAGGAGGCTTTCAAACACAAGAACAGTGTAGCAACAATCAGACTCGGTTGTATCATGCTTTACTGCTGACTCGCTGCCAGTGATGCTGGCACACTGCACAAAGTGGATAGAATAATGAAGATGGAGGACTTCCTCTAAAAACACACATCAGTACTGGCGGTGGAATGGATAAAGTTGGCTAATGGGAAACTTCTGGACTGGCTTTCCCAAAACCCAGCCTCAACCATGTTGATCATTCGTTGGCCGTTTGAGGCCTACTAAGCATTAGATTGTGGTTATGAATACAGTTGAATACAAAATACATTCAAACTCTTCATTTTGAACAATTATTCAAGAACAATTATTTAAGAAACGCTGAAAGCATTACATTTATGTCCGTGGTGATTGAATGTAAATTTCCGAGGGCATCTGTAAGTGTTCTGGTAAAGCCAGTACTCACCCTCTCTTGCTGTCAGTATATGCTCAATCTCCAGTAAAGGTTCATGGGTGCCGCAGCCCATCCCGGGACAGTGGGTGCAGGGCAGGGTCCCACCCTGGTTGGGTTGCCAGCCCCCCAAGGGGAAAACACAGCACAATGCTGTACGTTTAAAACGATGCTACGCAAAGCGCGGCGTGAACCTCATTACCTACCTAATTAAAACACCGCAGACCTCCAGGGCCACTGGTGTTGATGGCGATCAGCGTGTTGCCTGCGATTTAGAGGATTGTTTTGCTGTGCTTGTTTTGACGTGTAGCCATGCAATAATCCTATTATTTAATGTGCAGTTCTCGAGGAGCTTATATCGTTCAACGGCGTCAAAATAAATATCAGCACCAAAACAGATAATGTCTTTTTTTCTAGAATTTCCACTTTACTCAATAAAGCACTTTAACACAACAAAGCATCAGACCAAAGAGCTGTACATTACAATAAAATACAATTAAATGAAATTACAAGGAACAGGAGAGACATGGGCAAAAAGTTCATTAAAAATAAAAAAATAAAATAAAATAAGGTAGAACATGCAGCTGTTTGAATTAAACAAGGGGTCGAATAAAACAGAAAACATTTTAGACAACATAGTAAAAAGAGTTAAGAGTGGATTAAAAGCCAGCGTGTAAAAGTGGGTTTTTAAAAACTCACCTCTGAGCTTGTCATGTGACCTCGGAACAGACACTAGAGAACAGGGTGGGGCGTAGGAATGGAGTAGACAAAGCCCTAAAGTTAAAAGTCACAGATAATTTGACAAGAATATGACAGGACAGGGCCTGAAAGAAGAGCAGGCCAGAGATTACTGTTTAATTTACTTAGTCTCATTGCTGCCACAATTAAGATTATTGAATATTGTTTCCCTAATGGATGATAATAACAATAGTGTATTTGCTCATTTATCTGCTAACAAAGCCTTGACGAAGCTATCGTGGAGGGATATGAAAGTGGCTGAAGGATTTGCGGGTTGCATTCTGGCTGATAACATTTTAATAGTTTTAATGCCTTTCATTTGGCGCAAAGTATCCTTAATCTCTGTTGTGTTTTTATTCCAGTTACGTGCTAATCTGTTTTTTTCTCCAGTCCTCGGCGAAAGCAATTACTCACCCGTAATGTCACCTACGCCAAATGTGTTTTTTAATGCAAGTCTGAAAAATAATACTGTGATTTGAGGAAAAACAGGATGTTTCTGCAATTGTCTGCTTTATAATACCATCTTTATTGTTGACCGAATTGCCTCTGATCAGAATCAGAATTGTGTTTATTGGCCAAGTATGTGCAATCACATACAAGGAATTTGATTCCGGTAGATGGTGTCTCTCTCTCAAAAAAAAAAAACTTATATTGCGGGGATGGACGGACGTAGAATCCTACTGTTTTGGTCAGTGTCCTTTCTTTGACTTTTCCAGGGCCTCCACAACACTGGCTTTTGCGTGGTTTTCCCATGTGCACCACCACTTCACAAGCCTGAGTGCGTGTGCCTTTAACCCGCTTTCTTTTGACTCTGCTCCTCGTTTACCTTTAAAGCAATAATGTTTTAAATAATAATTATGTAGTTATTACCATGCATTTCCACGGCCTGGGAAAACCAGACATTTTAATGTATCAAGTTGCAAAGCTCTGAAATATGGGAAAAATATGTCTGTATTTCAGTCAGGTGGCGAGGAAGAGAACAGTCAGCGTTCGTTGCTCCTGAACAAAATGCGATTTAATTCAATGGTGCATTTATGCCAGAGTATGAAAATCAGGGTACATGAGCAATTATGTGCTTTGAGGACCATTAAGTGAGAATTATTCGTGATTATGTTTGGGATTTTAAAGATTAACATAAAAACCAAAAACACACGACTAGGCATTAATGTGAATCTCAAGTTCAAACTAGGGCAATGGTCACAGCGTTTATCATATTTAATAGCAGCTAAAGCCACTACAATGGGGCTTAGAGTGAGTAGAGCAACGTGTGACATGGTCCACGGTGGTCCACGGTGGCAAGCTTTCCCTCACGAACACGAACGCAAGCAACCTTATTTCAGAACGTTTTTTTTATTTCACTCACAGGCTTTAATGGGCTTTTCTAATGTCATTTGCAGAAAGCGATTATTATTACTATATTGTTTGATGGGGGCCGCACTCCTCCAAGGTAATGGGTTCGAATCCCGGCGACTCTAAATTGACCATAGGCGTGAGTGTGTGTGTAAGACTGGTGTGTGTGTGTGTGTCTGTGTGTGTGTGTGTGTGTGTGTGTGAACCGTGAGTGATTATCTGATGGCATTCTGACATTACAACGTTCTTTACAGTGTTGTTTCTTGACAAATCTTGCTAGTCTTTTTTTTTTTTCCAGAGATGCCACCTTGCGTGCAGTTTTGTGTTCCTTGCGGGTCCCTCGTCCCCAAAGCATAATAGCTTATCACATTAACAGCATTCCTGTTAAGCAATTACGGATGTGTGACTAAAGAACAAGACATTTTAAGCAATGGTACACTACAGCATGTACTATAGCATTAATGCAAAACTTCACTTGCTGTTCAAAATCGCTGCAGTAAAAGAATTTCTTGCATAAATTGCTTTTTGATTTTACAGAAGTGCAGACTGTGATCAAGACCTGGAATTCGGTACTTGTTTTTGTCTTTTCCTAAAGAGATGCACTCTACGTTGGATTCGGTTTGCATTTTTCTGAAGGAAATACACAAAAAAGGGTTGCATAAAATATTTAAAATATTTATTTTTGAGACGCTTTGCACTGTCGTAATGAAGTAAGAACGGACATTCAGCATCAACACAGTTAAAGTGCTTTTGGAAACCCTTTTTTTTTTTTTTTTGCATGTATGCCGTCCTGTTGCGTGTCCCCCGACCCCCAGTCCCACAACGCAACGTCCACACACGGTCCAATTCCAACGGGGCATTCCGCGTGGAATCATTTACCATAATAAACACGTGCAGATTTCCGCTCCTTCCGTAAACGCCTTCTCTTGCAATATAATATAAATACCAATAATACATAGAAGCTTTCATTTCAAAACCATTCAAATTTCTAAAACAATATCGATCGACAACCGAAGGACGAAGAAAAAGAAAATAATAGTAAAAAAAAAAAAAACATCTAACAGCCTGTGTGGATCCCACGCTGGGTCGCGGGGTGGGAAATAACAGTCCTCGTCGTGCGCCCCGGCTCCGGGGGACTTAGCTCTCGTCGTCCGAGTCGCTTTTGGGCGGGCTGGGCCGCGGCGAGGGTTTGAAAGTGCTTCTGTTGTCCTGCTTGGAGGAGCTCGACAGGTCTATCGCCATGTCCTCGGGGTCGTCGGCGGGGGCCCGGGGCGGCCACGACGCGTCGCCGTCCCTCCCTCTCCCTTCCTCCGCGTACGATTCCGAGTGGCACGAGTCCGGGGAGCCGGGGGACTTCTTTATCATCTCTATGGACTTCTTGTGCATCCCTGCGGGCAAGACGGGCAATTTAGAGTTTCTGAAGTCGCCTCGACCGTTTCGATGGCGATCGGTTTATTCCAGTTCATGACATGTTTATTATGGCCCTCGCTCACCTAGCAGCCAGGGCGCGCAGGAGCCCATCATGCCGCTCTTGGCGGAGTTGATGATGGACTCGGGCAGGGGGATGGAGTGGCGCACCATGGCCCCGTAGAGGCCGTACTCCGCCATCACGCTGCTGCGGCCCCAGCACTTCTCCCGCTTCCTCCACTTGGCCCGGCGGTTCTGGAACCAGACCTGGCAGAAAAAAAGGTTTTTTTCAATTGGAAAATTGCCCATATGATTGATATTATGCATTCACGAGCTGTTAAAATGTTCACCTGTATCCGGTCCTCCGGCAGCTCCGTCTTCATCGCCAGCATTTCCCGCGCGTAAACGTCCGGGTAGTGCGCCTCGTTGAAGGCCTTCTCCAGCTCCTCCAGCTGGTGGGAGGTGAAGACCGTCCTGTGGGGAGGACGCGGGAGGACGGGGCGTGAGTTTAGGGGGGGGCGGCCCGGCGGATGGAGTGCGTAAAGGACGGGGAGGAGGGGGGTACCTGTGTCTCCGCTTCTTCCTCTTCTGTGAGTTCGCCGACGTTTTGCCGTCGCTGCGGTCGCCGGAGAGACACTCGTCATCTGAAGCACAAACACAGCTCGGTTCAATTCCAACGGACGCACAACAGCCCTCCGAACGTTATTATTGCGTTGGTGAAACGTTGAGAGAAAAACGAGCCCGTACCAGAATACGCGTCGCGCGGCGGCTCCAGGTTCTGCATGAAGTGGCCCTCGGACCTGGACTGCAGGAGGGGTATGTGGCTCGGGAGGAAGCAGGGGGCTCCGGGGGGCTGCTGGGCGGCCAGGCTGCACAGGAAGCCCAAGCCCAGCGGCAGGGACCCCCCCGCGAAAGAGAAGCCCCCAATCCCGGCGCTGGGACCCTCGCTGGCGCCCCCGGCCCCGGGTCCGGACTGGTGGGGCTGCAGGTCGGTTTCCAAGCCCAGGAGGTCGGTGATGGCGAAGCCCTTGGGCCTAAATCCCGAGGCGCCGAGGCGCGACTTGTCCATGGCGAAGGCGGGGCTCAGGATCTTCACTTTGGGCCTGTGGTCCGCAGCAGCCTCCTCTCTCCCCGTCATGGTGGGACTTTCTCTGCGCCGCGCCGCGACGCGCGGTGACGATTTATCCACGGGCCGCGCCCCCCGGCGTCCAATCAGGTCCGACACGAGGCAGTCGGACGCGGGGAAAGGGGTGGGGGGCGTTTTCCTTTTCAATCCCAAAGGATTAATTGCCACCAATTTTCCTTTAAATCCGAGACGGATTTTCTTCTTCTCTCCGTCTGAACGGCTGCTAAGTAGTTTTTTTTTTTATTGCTCCACACGACAGATTTCACGCTGACGTGACGTTTGACGGGTCGTTACAGAATAAAATTAAATCGTGTAATTTTGGCCGGCAAACAAACAACCACAAATTATATTTTATTAGTGTAAACACTCAAATAATACAATACAGAAACTTCATTAGAATATTAATTCCGACCTTAAAGACGCCTGTTTTGACACCTTTTCGATCATTTTGTCGCTTTTATTCTCGTGAACCCTACTATTATTTTGCATGGCGGTTAAGAAATAAAACACTGATGAAAACATTTGGTTTGATTTGAGCCTTTTTTTGGAATGGGATGATGCGGCTCTTGCTGCGGGTTCGCAGGTAAACGGGGTCACGTGACGCGCGTCCTAATTAGAGCCCGTAATCCCCGCGCGCGCCCGACGTGCGCGTAATTGTCCATCTTCAGGGCGAGGAAGTCAAAACGAGGGACAGGTTACGGCGTAATCCCGCCGGATTGAGGGGAGGAAGAGGAGGGAGAAGGTGGAGTCACCTGGTACCGCCCCCTCCCCCCACCTCCATCAGCGGCGTGATTTAAAACGCAATTAGAGAAATCGTCTTACACAAGATCGTTTAATGAAATTTAAATTCGTTTACCCTTTCGTTAATCTATCACGGGAATACAGAGCCGCGCCAAATCTGCTTTTAGGGCCCACGTCCACGTGGTAAATCCGGTTCTTCCTTGTTAAATCTTCCAAAATACGACAAAACACACAAAACATTTTTGTTCAGATCTTGTTCAATTTATTTCACAGTGCCGCGTTACATATCATGTCTAAAAAGTCTGACATGTGGGCAAATAATCTGGCCGCGTTTGATTTTGCCATAACAATAACTGTACAGTTATGATGGGTTGTGGTGACGTAGATGACCGTAATGAACATGAACAGGTTATGACGTGGCTCTGGCAATTTGTAATTTCCAGATCGGGAATAGTTGCTTTTGACGAGGTCGTTTTAACGTAAAGCCATTAGAAATGTCACTCGTTGTCGTTTGGTCTGTGCTGGCCCTCGAAGAAATGGTTTCTCCGCTCGGCATGGCGAAATTATTCTGTTATTTTAAGGGCCGGATTACAAAAACGGGTTTCATGGTGTCATCATATGAGATTATCCGGGATTAAACTAATCAGTAAATGTTTTTCTGCTCATTATTTTCCAGAGAAGATTTTCCAGCGATTCTCCGCGGCCAAGATTTTTAATCTCTTAAAGATCGTAACGTTTATTATTATTATTATTATTATTATTTTAAATGTCTTTAAAATAATTTTCTCTGGCGAGCTCCCGGCACATGGAGCTGGTTGGACTAGTCGACAAATCACGTGGCCTAATTCTGAGCAGGATCCCGGCATATCCGAAACGAATAAAAAGAAGGAGTATCCCATCACTGCTTTAAAGGTCAGAAATAAAACGCGCTAGTTTAAATAAACATGAACAAAAATTCGAACAAGGTAAAATAATGGTAAAATTGGTATAAAAAAAACGACTTTTCCTCTTTTAAAACCGTATAAAAAATACTGCAATGCAAGACATTCTTAATATATATATTTGCCATAACAATAACCGTACAGTTATGATGGGTTCTGGTGGTATATATATATAAAGAATGTCTTTTTTTTTTACACGTGATGATTACGTGCGTGCTGTAAATCGGCGTGGTTTTATCGAAAAAAATGAGGGTGGAATGAAAAGAACCTCCAGCGACGAATAAGAAACGTGTTCGTTCGCGTGGATTCGCCTGCGCAGATATGAGCTTCGTGGACACTCCAGTCCAGAGATGCATTTCAAGAACGACCCCTTCGACTCAAAAAGGCTTTGTGGAGACAAGCTCCTTAATGGCACGGAGACGTTCCTGGTGATCCGCTACCTCTGCGCATCTGGCAGATGTTCGCGGAACCAAATCCCCGGCGGGCGGGTGCGAGGATGGGGCGCGATCTGGTCAGATTCCTCCAGATCCGTAAGAAGCTTCTCCGATCTCCAGGAAACGTCAGCACCCGCATGAAGATGACGAACGCGCAAAAATGTTCACCAAGTGTTCACCCCCCCCCCCCCCCCCCCCCCAAAAAAAAAAAGGATCCTAATCTGACATGTCGAAATATTTCATATTTGACCGAGTATTAAAGATGAACTGGTTTAGCATTGTTTCGCCAATAATGAATAAAGCCAGAAAGTTGATTTGAACGAGTGACCTAAGCCGCTGATCAGTTGGGGAACTTTTTTTTTCCTCCTAAAATAAAAACCATGGAACAGATTGAGCAATGATTGAGATGATGGTGAATTATTTGGTGGTCCTCCTGATTAATTGTCTCTAAGTACAGTGGCGTTTAATTCGGAAGGGGATGATTGGGGAGTTGGTGAAGGAGTTGGTGAAGTCCTGCTGCTGTAGATCATCCCAGATAACCGGGGACGCTTTTTTTAATCATTTCGCAGCCATGTCCCAGCATCCCGAGAACAAGTCGTTCTTCGCCTGTGTTCGTAGGTTTTGCGAATCCATCTATCTATTAAATTTGTTGAACATTTTGCACTGAATGTCTTTCATTTCATGTAAACCATTGGAATATCGTACAGCCCGATGTGTGTGCGCATGCGTACAATGCTATTTATGGAGCTGAAAGACTTGTACACCGACTTCATCGTCGAGGAAACATAAAGTTATAGATCCCACTTTATTACATCGTAAGACGTGTTACATCTTTACGTCTGTAAGGCTCGAGTGGTCTGCGTACACGTCTGCGCATGCGCAGCACATGGCTGCGCGTCGTCCGCAGCAACGGTGAACTTCTGGGCTTGCAAAGTCTGTTTTTTTAATAATAAAATACAACGTCGTGGGGCTCATTTGTGAACTATGACGTTGTATTCAACCCTATTTGGCCCATGCATGTTGATCGTAGGCTATTTGAGAATTATTGATTTAGCTAATGATAATAAAAGCATTACACCAGACATGAGCGCAGGCAGACATCATTCCTCCGAGGGCAGGAGTGAGGCGTTAGGACGCTTCCTCGGGATCTCCGGGGGATAGGCACAAAGCCCGCGAAGGGCCCACCTGGGAAAAGGGGGCTGTGGGTAGATGAATGATCAGATTCAGTGGTTGGAGACATTGGAGAGGGCGTGTTGGCTGGGGTCAAAGGGAGTTTTTCCAGTGTCTGTGTCAGCTGTGCTCTTTTGTACAGCTTTCAAACGTCCAAACTGAAGAGTTTGAACGTTTTGAAATATAATTCATGTTTTTTTTTGTAATTCCAGTTGAAACATAAAGAGACATAAAGATCGTCTGTCTTTACTGTGTGATCTCTGCTGTTTTAATCCAGGTCAAGTAGGAACAATAGTCATCCCTTTCCCTATAATAATGATTTTAAAATAAAATGTTTATCAGGACTTCTTAAATAATAAAGGTCTCGTGTAATATCACGACCGACATCTTACATTATATTACCTATATGTATATGTATACTACCGCTTAATTAATAGGAGTAATTGCAGCCATATAATTCTCTACCCAGACAGTGATTATACTCCAGGTCATCCCAATCGCTGAACACCAGGCCGTACTGGTTTTGGTGTTAATTGTTTTGCTGGTCCATTGTTTATGCGAGCTAAGGGCAAGAAAGACAATAGTCGGGCCACGCGTCACCCTCCTACGAATGAAGCCCAGCACTCCGACTTTGTCCTACTAATTATTCAAAAATGCACATTTATGCAAGTAGCCTCTGATAGATTAACCTAATTCACTAGTGTAAACAACTCTTTAGAGTGGGATTAAAATGTTGTCAATTAGAAAAAGGCTCTAATGATCTCTGAATGTCTTAAGGCTGCTGTCTTGCACAAGACAAAAAAAATAATAATTATAATCATTGCACCACTAGACACCACCAAAATCTGTCTCAGATGCAAATTAGATGGCCACGTGCATCATCAATTTGTCGAAACGTGCCATACACCACATGCTCTAGATATGCCTATTTATTGCAGTTCACTTATTTATCTTATGTATATCTCTTTCATGTGGTGTGTACAGGGTAAGAATGATATTCTTTATACAGAAATACATAGAATACACACAAACCAAGACACAAAACATACATGCAAGCATTAATGTGCAACTGTGAATAATTCAACATTCAAAATCATTCACATGAAACTGTATTGCGATTCTCAATGTTATATGCAACCTTAACTCTACTGACACTCACTCTCTGTAACCTTCACTGTCTGTAAGTTTTATGCATGGATTGTTTTAACTAATTTCAGTGGTTTATGGGCACTTTTTTTATTTAAAAATCATTATAACTTTCCTCATAGTCTTTAGTTTATTTTCAAGGAACTAATTTTAGTCGTTAAATAGTTGGAAAAGAGAAGGTCCAGAAATCAGTGTAAAAATTTATGTTTTCCTTGTCCAAGTCCAACATGAGTCCAACAGTAAAGAACTTCAAACTACCTCTGACAAAGGACAGCATGGGAAAGTAAAGGAAAGTGTAGGCATTGTGCCGCCAGCAAGCAGAGGCGTCACCGATGCCAGCATCCTGTGGTCAGAGCGCAGCGTCGCTCCGCAGCGCATGAAAGGGGAGTCTGTCCACTTCGCTTAACTCACCCAACAATGCTGCCATTCTCTCCTGCGTCACAGGCCTGTCTGATTCACTTCATTACACGCTGGTGTTCGCCGCGCTCCTTTCCCCCACCTTCTCAAAGTGTGCTAATTAGAAAGAAATCATCAAGTCAATTACGGGGAAACAAATTAGGACGATGGACGCCAGAGCAGCCACACTGCCAACCGTCACTGGCCTGCATGTATGGACAGAAGAATAAAGGGTCTAAGAAGAATAAAGGCTTTTTTTTTTTTTTTTGCACCTGTATTTTTGTCCTATATGTGATAGTAAAATTTCTTTTGGAGTGGCATACAACAAAAAGGATAAAGAAGAACGTAAATGATCTTGTTGTTATGAGCAGTTCCAGCACTGCTTCACAGGGAGAAAGTTGTATTTTAACAGGTCAAAGGCTGATGAAAGTGATATGGTGGAGCTATAAGAGTATTACACAAATGAAAACAAAATCTCCTTTTGATTTAAATAAAAACTGTTATATTAAAAACCAAGGGATTAATTTAGGGGGGAAAATTATAACCCCTTTTCTTTTGTTTGGTTTAAAAAAAAAAATCACATATGGTCTTAGGCATATGGTGCATGTCCTGAGCGAGGAATAAAAAGTACAATATTACTTATGGATTACCAAGTTTTTTGTGATAAGTATCTATTGTTCCATCCCCATCCCGGCAAAGTGTTCCGTTAAGCATCCATCGGGTTTTTGGATGCAAAGACTAAGCCCTGCGTCTTCATCCCTCCCGTCATATAAAAGATTTAATGCTTCCAATTTAACCAGAAAAAAAAAAGTTTAAGAGATTTATTGTTGTGCAGCAGATTGCGTGAGTCGTTGTTCTGATGTATATAAATGAGTAATACCTGTATGTACAGAAGATTACAGTTGGGAGGAGGCCTGCGCTGGGGATTAACAGTAAGACCAGCAACATCGAGGAATTAAACGGTTCCTTGGTGTAATTAGGGGAGTGTGGCACACTCGTCGATGTGGCGCAAGGCCCCTCGGCGACTTTGCTCTGGCAGCAGATGTCATGTGTTAATATTCACTGATTAAAATCATCAACCAGCATGGCCACTCCCAGCTCAGCGCCCGCGTTCCCCGCATGCAATCTGGCTTCAATCTGTTTCTGCAGTGGAAGGGACACCGCCGAGATGACAGGCAGGCTGGAGCGCCCGTCTTCCCCAGGCCTGAGGGGGAAAGACACTCTTGCTCTAAAGTCCTCCTCAGAGCATAAATAGATGGATCTCCTTCCTACCCACCCAGAGATCATGCAAATGATGGAAGTTGAGCATCAGCATCAAGGTTGACCGTTAACACCGGCCGCTGTGTTACTGGGCCGGTATTGGCGGCAGCAGCCTCTGCCATCACTGCTGCTGCAGGATTAGAGCTGAGAAAAGATTGAAAAATGGGGGTCAGGAAGGAAAATAAAAAGAATAATGATTTAAAAATGTGACGTCTGCATATAACCCATCAGTGGGCAGTGGGCAGCCACGGAGAGCAGTGTGCGGAACCGTGCGTGGAGACGGTACCTTGATCAAGGGCATCAGTGGCACCTTGGCGGTTCAGGGTTTGTACCCGCAACCTTCTGAATACGAGTGCGCTTCCTTACCCGCTAGGCCACCACTACCACTATGAAAAAATTAAGATATCTAAACAATGAAATATCAAAAAAGTGTCCTCATCCGTGTGAGGGTCTGGACTTAAAACATTTACATTCACATTTAGAGCATTTATCAGACGCCCTTATCCAGAGCGACTTACAATCAGTAGTTACAGGGACAGTCCCCCCCTGGAGCAACTTAGGGTTAAGTGTCTTGCTCAGGGACACAATGGTAGTAAGTGGGGTTTGAACCTGGGCCTTTCCACGAATAATAATGCTGTTAAGGTTAAATGTTACATTATTTAGCGCTACAAGACCATTTCATGAGATGAGCGGTGGGACATGTGGCGCTAGAACAGCCAGCAGGAGCATCTGTGCTCCTTGAGGTGAAATACTCGCCGGTCTTGAGCTAATTTAACTCATATGCTCAATGACAGCCATCCTGCGCCCCTGCAGATGCTCTGTTTCGATGTGGGAGGTGGTGGGTGGTGCAGGGGATGACGATGGAATGTATTTTGGTGCAATTCATTGTTATGCTGCGTCATTAAGGTTTATTACAGAAGCAAATAAATGGCGGCTATATTCTAAAAGGAGGCTTTGCAGTTCATTGTTCTGCACTATGGCTATAAAAACTGACCGTAACACTTCTGAAATACGCCCTTTACTGCTGCATCATTACTTCAAAAGTAATTACAAAAAATAAAACGGCAGAAGTCTTTCTTGTTGCCATTACTTAATTCTGCTGCTTATCTCATTGTAGGCCTCAAATCCAAGTTACCCGGGATTAACTCTCATGGAAAAGGCATTAAGAGGCGGATAACCTCTGCTTCCAACGAGTTAATCTACTGCCATGTTAATGAGTCTTGTACTGGATTGCTTGAATTAAAAGCAAATATCAACAGTCATTTGAGGGTGAGTGCCTGGCCTCAATAATTTATCTGCACTAATGCATTAAGTAATTTGATTCCCTGTGGCCGCTACTGTAATCACATGATGCTGGTGAAAAACAATAAAATTAACAGGTTATCAGGAAATTGAACGTCTCAGATACAGGAGCCATCAGGAACTATTGTTCTATAGCGGACAGAAAAAGTATCAACATATAATTGCATATCTAGAGATTAAGTTCGTTTACATAGAGCGGTCGCTAAACTATGGCTTAATCTAAATTATTCTTATTCAGATTACAGTGTCAGCAAAATAAAAATGTATTTTTTAAAATATAATACATACGATTAAACTCGGCGAGGTCCGATTACCACGTTCACACTGACATTCATTTTATTTTTTGAACTCCCGACGGGAGGGAGATTTGAATGATCCCCACGGCTGCTGTACTTTAATTTGATGACAAAGAAATTGCAGCTCAGTCCTTCATTTATTGCTTCCATACTTTACTTATGTCCAAATCCCTGCTTTTGGCTCATCTGGTTTTATACTGAATCAGTGACCTTTGCATGCACAATGGACAGCCTACAAATGTTAATATACTCTGCAGTACACTTAACCCACCCCAAAAAATAAACACAAAAAGTTGCTTAAATGTGCAAACAAATCTTATTCCTAAAGCAATCTATGTAAGAAATCCTATTAAAGGTTAGTTTTTCAGTAAGGCCTGACGCCCGTATCCTGCTTTGGAATACTGTATATCAGCATAACACGCCCCATCAATGCACCTCTGCAGCTATTTGAAATTATCTTTGAGAACAATAGAGGGGAGGATTATTAGAAGTTCCCCCATTTTTGTTCATTAAATTTACTAATGAAAGATTAGCTTGACCAATAGAAGCAAATCAAATAAAGTCAAATTGCATTAATTTTGTTCCATTAATGTTATTATGTTTCCTCTCTCTGGTCTTTTGAAAACATTATATAATGAATCAAAGTGGTATTACCCCTTTATCCCTTTTTATTGTCTATCAAAAATAGAACACTGCTTGTAAATGAAAATTGGATTGGATCAAGCTAATGCAATCGATAATGAATGAAACAGTGATAAGATTAGGAGTTCTGGAAAAAAAGGCTTGGAACCTGCAAATCTCTGAACAACACCGCTGACAAGGGCAAGTAAGGATTGTTCTGCTGAAAAAAAAGAGGAAGCTGCCAGACATAAGTGAGTTATATCAGCAGTACTGTGAAGAGCGTGTAGATTTTATGAATGGTTGTTTCATTTCTAATCGTTTCTATCATATGAGAATTAAACAAATTAACATTTGCTTAGTTATGGATAGGATACCATGTTGCTGTCTCACATTATTAGCACTAGACGATAGTCCTCAGCATCAGTGTGAGCCACAATTTATCACAATCTGCATCAATTTACTTGAATTGACCCTTTTCCAGCCATTTCCTCTTCCTGTTCATCCATGTCCGCCACTTTTAGGTCATATCAGTTCATAGGCAGTACATTTAAAATCCGTGTCACACTACAAACCAAGCCGCTCACTTATACACCTCCATGTCTGTGCCATGTGATGCTATAAGAGGGATTATTAGAAAATAATTTGCAGGGTTTAAGAGGGAATAATTCAGCGTAAGTATATTAGAATAATAATTAATAGAAGATTCCACTTTCATCTTTTAAGTAAGAGGTTCTTTGGCCAGCAGAGGATTAGAAAATGGACATCTGGACTAATCTACCTCTAATTTCTGCAAGTCAGTAGCTGTTTCCCTCCCCTGGGAACACTGCTTTCCGAATGGATTCTCATTTTGCTCATAATTTAATTCTGGCTCTGTACACTGAATTTGTTAAGAGCTTACATGAGTAAATACATGTATAAGACAATACACAAGTTTTTATACCTGGAAAGAAAATGTATTTGGTCTCATTGGATCATTTGTACATGATTATGTTTTGTTCAGTAGTATTTTCTGGAAAACTGCCATAATGTTGCTTGAAAAAAAAATCATAGAACAATATTTTACCAAAAGCTGAATTAATATAATACCTGAGGTATTACTTTTACCTATGCAAGGTCCAATTGTATTTGGAACAACTAATAAAACCAGAATTTATTAATTATTTGAGAATGAGATGAGAACTATATGTTCAATCTCACATTGTGCTGAAGAAACAAGATGTGGTTCTGGGGGAATGGTACATGAATGGTACATGACTATGATGTAGCAGCCTAGTGAGTAAGACACTTGCCTATGAAAGTGAAGTGATGGTCATTGTGAAACACTGCAGCGCAACTCACGGTTTGACCATTTTGGTAAGCAGTGGGCAGCCATGACAGTGTGTGGCACCTCAGTGACACCGGCAACCTTCTGATTACGGGGCCGCTTCCTTAACCGCTGGGCCACCACTGCCCCACCGATCCAGAAGTTCAAATCCTGCTCACTACCATTGTGGTCCTGACACTTGAACCAGAGTGTCCCTGTAACTACTGACTGTTAGTCGTTCTGGATAAGGGTGTCTGATAAATGCCATAACTGTTAATGTAGATGTATCAGTAGCAGAGAGTCATGAGGGCAGTGGTGGCCTAGCGGTTAAGGAAGCGGCCCCGTAATCAGAAGGTTGCCGGTTCGAATCCCGATCCGCCAAGGTACCACTGAGGTGCCACTGAGCAAAGCACCGTCCCCACACACTGCTCCCCGGGCGCCTGTCATGGCTGCCCACTGCTCACTCAGGGTGATGGGTTAAATGCAGAGGACAAATTTCACTGTGTGCACTGTGTGCTGTGCTGCTGTGTATCACGTGTGACAATCACTTCACTTTAAATTAAATTAAAATGATGCGCTGTCACATGACAACACACCACAACAGAAATTATATTATCCACAGGATTAATTGTATTGGTTAAATCTTTTTATGAAAATTACAAGGAGATATCATGACACAGAAAATACATATTATAATACAATACGCATGCTTGCACGTGCATGTATTCATGTGCAATGTATAAGCCTTAAGAATATTGGAGCGCCCTCTAAGTTGGGCCAAATGCAGGTCATGAAGCCCTACATTTTCTAGCGGAAATGTAATCTTTTTTGTAATCTTTTAATGGAAATAATAATCTGACATAATTGTTTTAAATTTCATTTGTATGTAAATCTCCTGACTGCTTAAACTTCACTCGATCTGATTTTTTGTTATCATTAGGGTTTATATTAAAATGTTTGCCCTTAAACGATAAGTGCAGAACAATAAACATGCTGTCTGACCCATTAGCTGGTAACCTGTTTAAGGCTTCAGATTAAATGACATTTACAAATATGGCATTCTGCTAAAGAATATTATGACTAAACAAAAGATACCAAATGAGAGTGTAATATTATTTAATAATTAGGTTTTCATGACGC
This sequence comes from Denticeps clupeoides, assembly GCF_900700375.1. Lineage (NCBI taxonomy): Eukaryota > Metazoa > Chordata > Actinopteri > Clupeiformes > Denticipitidae > Denticeps > Denticeps clupeoides. The sequence continues at coordinate 7,756,795 of NC_041714.1, forward strand.
TGTCCGTAATTTCCCTCTTACTAAGTCACTTAAATCAGCCGCAAAAAACGGCCTGCAAACCGCCACTTAACTAATTATTTGCTCTGAACAATACTAGCCATGAGTCAGATATTCAGAAGTGGGCGGGAAGGGGGGTCTTTTGTGCCGCAACAGTTGATGGACATCTGTAATGACTGGTGGGCATACAATGGGTTTATTCGAGCATTGACATATTTGGACAGGGGGAGAAAGGCAGGGTCACCAGTGACCCCAGGGAGCAACAGTTTGGGCTCGCGCTGAACCCCCACATTGATCTTTCATAGCTGAGAAAGTCCTCGACAACATACCTTCTACATTTTACACGCACAAGCACACAGGAGAATAACCTAACAAAAATGTTTTGCACACATTCTCATATTATATATTTCAATATTATATCTGTTGGAAATAAGATTAATGGAAACCAAATTTTCTAATGACCAGCAAAATGATTTTGCCTTTACTACAAATAAATTTTTTTGTAAAAACTTGATATTATATTATTTGGTTCAAACTAACATTAAAAAACAATACAATTCAATACAATACTCTGTCTCTCTCTCTCTCTCTCTCTCTCTCTCTCTCAGATGTGAGCATATGGCCATTTCAAAGGCGTGCATGAATAAGGAACTCTAATTGAATATCTGAAAAACAGCCTCAGCCCCCCTGTGTTTAACTACGCTCCTTCGAAAGGGGCCATTTATTTGCTAATATACATTTAGTTGGCTGGTGCGCGTGTGGGCGACTCCTGTGCGTGAAGAAAGGATGGAGCAGCTTGCTCCATATATCAGGCCTAATGATTGTTAATTGAGGCAATGAATAGAGGACCAAAGGGACCCTCCTGCCACAGCCTGGTAAATTGCAACAAAACAATGCCGTGTTGGAGGAAGAGGTGAAGTGCTTCTGACACGAGCTGACCGGAGGCAGACCAGCTGGTGCCAGATTTCCAACAGACCTGTGGGAGTGTAATTGGCCTCAGCGTATTTCCCCCTGATCGGACAGAGAGGCAAACACACTGTTAGGAGGGATGAAAACGACTGAAGTTGATGATGACAGTCATGCAAAGGTGACAAATTATTATGCTTTTGAGTTCTCTTGGCATATATAGTTGCATGCATGCAAACGAGGACACAAAAACACAAAGTATGTTTATTAAAAACATGTCCCAGAATAAATAAATACATAATTGATTGATTAATAACGTAAATGTATAACATTTATTTCATGGTGAAACCACATATTTAAACAATAAGCACACTATGCAACCTATTTAGCTGACCATACGATACCAAAAACTGCCTTAAATGATATTTATTTAAAAAAAGGCACAAATTCATATATACGTATAAAAGGCGATATTGTAGTGATTTACTGGGATTTAGTTCGGTAAAGTAAACTATGTACTCAATTATCGACCGTCATCAACAGGCGTCGCTGCCTACGTCATCATGCAGCGACTTCCGATGACATGTCCCCGCTGATCTGGGTGGTTTTGTCAACTTTTCACCCTCAGCGGGTCTGAGTGGGGCTCAGATGGAAGAAGTGCATCAACGTGGAGGAATGGCCACACGTGAGATCATCTAAATACAATTTAAAATACAATTTAACGCGTTGAAGATTCCGTGTTGTGGTCTAGATAATGACGATCTACATCACAGCGATTGGTAGGCGATAGTCTTCAGAAACGTCGAGACTCTTTCGGATAAATAAAGAGGTTAAATAAAATAAATAATCGATTGAGTGAAATTAATATATTACCAACATATTTTACTCAAGACGTCCGTAAACAGTCTCTCGTGTGAATTTTTCTTTTTTGTATAAACATTGTTTCGCTCTTTTATATACGTTTCAATATTATTTCCCTTTGTCTCGTGTATTCCAATGATATTACGAAGGAAATTATATACATGCTCTTATAATAACTGTTAGGTGTTTATTTCTTTCTTTCAGATATTAGATATGCTGCCAAATGTCGTTTTTAAATCCACTACATTGAGAATGCACCTCCACAACCAGCCATGAAGATACCGAAACTGCTCCTTATCTTCCTTGCCTTTGCCTGCGTGGTGGTGTATCTCACCTACATCAGGAACAGCTATGAAGAGAAGAAGGCTTCCACGTCAGCCTTTTACACAAACGCTGGGATAAGCTCAGCAAGCCACAAAAACAAGCCGACCTCAGGTAAAAAGTACCAGTACGGGATTATGTTCGACGCAGGGAGCACCGGAACGAGGATCCATGTCTTCACGTTCCTTCTGGAGCCGCGAGGTATTACTTCCACTCTGTTTCTGTGTAAACAAAGCTTGGCAATGCACACGGTGTCACAAGGCTTTCCACTGCTCAGACTTACACGGAAGGTCTGTGGAGACCCGTTTGTCATCGGCTAGGTCCCTGCCTGACAGACAGTTTTGAGCCCTTGGGGTGGGGAGGGAGTTGCCAGTGGCTTACTTATCCCATTTGAATATTATACTAAATCACTTAAGCGCTGGTTTGGCTTTGTTGTTAAACCTACGATTGTTATTTTCTAATGGCCGTCAGCCACTTGCCATGTACATTATTATTAGGCTAAGCTTTTGGTCTGTGGCGCATGCATGTGAGCACTCATGCGCGCGCAGACACACACACACACACACACACACACACATACACACACAGTTCCAAGGGCTGAGGGTCAGAGAATGCTCTAATATGCAGTATAGTTGTGGACATTTTTGTCAAATAATAAATTCTTTCCGGGGAAAAACTTCTGTCTTTCAGAGGCTCCAAAATTAGCACATGAGGCATTCAAAGCAATAAAACCAGGCCTTTCGGCTTATGCAGATGAGCCAGAAAAGGTAAGAAGACCACTGGTAACGAACCATTGCTTATTAATTTTTTTAATCTATTAATCACTTTTAAACATAATGCTTCTATGTGTCTGCTTGATTCTGTTGCAGTGTAGTAAAGGGCTGATGGAATTGCTTGAGGTGGCTAAAGAGAACATTCCGGAGGAGGATAGGAAGATGACTCCCCTTGTGCTGAAGGCGACTGCAGGTCTCCGCCTCCTGCCTGGAGAAAAAGCCGACCACCTCCTAAACAAGGTATTCTTGTTCTTTTGCCTCGCTGGTTGCCCTGAGGTCGCTACCTTTGTCCTGTGACGTATGTCTAATCCAGAACTGGCTTGAAATGCTGCTAGTCAGGATTTGTTAGCTGCTGTCTGTGAGACGTGGCAACGTTTCTTCTGAAAGGCGCGGTGTGCGTGTGCGTGTGCGTGTGTGTGTGTGTGTGTGTGTGTGTGTGTGTTTTTTTTTTTCTTTCTCCCAGCTCATTCAGTCTCTCATCTGTTTACCTTGCTCACGTGGCAACTTGTCACAGTCAGAATCCATTCAGCGTCATCTGGAATAATGGCTTTTGGGGACCACGTATGACAATGACTACCATAAGGCCATTTCGGGGTCTGTGCAGTTTGACAGTGGGAACCCACAGTAGTTTAAAAATGGGCAGTTGTGTTTGACTACAAGCTACCAGCATGTAGGTGAACATCCTTCGACTTATAGAGTTAGAAGCGAGATCCTGTCTAATGTAGTGACCGCTGATGTGTTGTCATCTTGTTTAACAGTGTGTCAATTAAACAGTTAATTTACATTTACAGCATGTATCAGACGCCCTTATCCAGGGCGACTTACAATCAGTAGTTACAGGGACAGTCCCCCCCTGGAGACACTCAGGGTTAAGTGTCTTGCTCAGGGACACAATGGTAGTAAGTGGGATTTTAACCTGGGTCTTCTGGTTCATAGTCAAGTGTGTTACCCACTAGGCTACTACCGTTCATCCTCTCCGTGTTCTGTTCCCCAAGGTGAGAGAGGTGTTTGACAGATCACCTTTTCTCTCTCGAGAAGACAGTGTCTCCATAATGGACGGTACAGATGAAGGTAGGCTCTATTCTTTAATATTTTTGCTTGTGCTGTTAAAGGGCGACAGACGTTTGCATTTACGGCGCTCTTTGGTGGACGCTCTTATACTGAGCACTTTAAAATGTCTGAAATCCTTCATTTGGTTCACTAATAATGGACCTGCAAAAACCAATAGGTTAATATAGGGTGGTAGTAGCGTCACCAGAAGAGCATGAAGACACTTACCCTGAGTGTCTCCAGGGGGACTGTTCCTGTTACCACCGATTGAAAGTTGCTCTGGATGGGGGTGTCTGATAAATGCCATAAATGTACGTTTTACTCAGAATTCATCCCTTTTGTTAGTGGAGCTAACAGGTTAATATACTTTAATGAACAGGTTAATATACTTTAATGAACAGGTTAATATACTTTAATGAACAGGTTAATATACTTTATATAGACATGAAAGTACCATCACACCATCAGAGACTCCCCCCCCTTTTGAGCTATAACAACTGTAACCGCTTCCACTTTTCTTGGAATACTTTCCACAAGAACTGATCTGTGGGGATTTGTGCCAAGTTTTTATGAGGTTGGGCGCTGACATTTGGTGAGAAGACCTGTCTTGTAATCTCCATTCCAGTTCATCCAAATTGTGTTTGGGATTGAGGTCAGGGCTCTATGCAGGCAAGCCAAGGTCTTCCACACCAAACTCATTCAACCAGGTCTTTATTTGTTGCCACAATCATTTTCCTCAAGCATATCTGCCTACAAAGTGTGATTCATCACACCATAGAAGATGTTTCCACCTCTCCTCTCTTCAGTGGTGGTCTGCTTCACACAGCTCCATCCGACACTTTGTGGTGCAAGGCTTTCATGCAGCTGCTTGGTTGTTGAAAATGCATTCATGTCAATGGAAGTTTGGAACTCTTCAGCTGTGGAACTAGCAGAACGTGGGTGAAATTTTACATACAGACATTTACGCTGCGTGATTTACAGGGACATGTCCTTAATCGTCTTGCAAAGGGGACATCCTGTCACAGTAGCACAGTAGAAGTAACTCAGCTCTTCAGAACAACCCGTAATGGAAATGGAGACTGTATGTCTTTATTAATCTGTGGAAATGGGTCTGAATTAAATACCCGAATTCAGTAATTTAGGTGTGTCCCAATTTTTTTTTTGTCCCTATAGTGTACGACTGGGTTAATAAATCATTTTGTTTTATAGAGACAATATGCATTTTTTACGTATTATTTAAGTATTACGATTAATGTGCTTTGCATGTTCCATGAACATAAAATTTGCACTGTGAGCTCTTGCTGTATATTATTAAAATTATTCATTTTGAGCAATCACCAGATATCTGACCATTTGTCAAAGTGAAGACCAGCTATACTATACATTTAAATGTGAAACGAGGCCTTTGATATATAAGGACAAATATATATCTATATGTCTATACACATATATATATATATTTTTTAATCCAATCCTTTAAAGTAGTTCATACAAGCAGTAATGAGTGGAAAGGATAATGTTGTAGTTGATCTCTGAGAACAGATTATCTGCCATTAATTTGTAAAGCAGTGACCGTTGATTCTTAAAGTAAAAACATTCCCAGATGTTTGTGCACTACTGACTCTCAGAATTTTTTTTTCCTCATGTAGACTTGAACAGAGCTATTTACTCTCAGCTCTTAATGGACTACTTTTTCTGCCTGTCTTGCTTAGCAGATGCTAAACTCCCATTCGCTCCCTAACCGGATTTCACTGCCTTATTATGAGTTATATTTTTTCCCCTCTCTTGCCCTCTGGGGTTTACCCTAGTAGATTACTCCAGCTCGCCTGAATCCAATAGATTTATGGCTAATGTGGCAAATAGGTGGTGCTTATGGAAGAGCAGAAATATAAATGTGTTGTGTTTAAGTGACTGCTTATGAATTTTGAAATAATGAAATAACTATTTTTAATGTAAAATGTTTTGTTTCATGTAGGAGTCTCTGCGTGGATCACTGTTAATTTCCTTATCGGTAAGATTTCTCCTTTTAATCTGTTTTCTGTGTGTGGCTGAATCATTTGTGTGTAAATTTAAGTTTGGTACATTATCCAGTAGTCCAGTAGCCTATGGTTTCTGATATAACATTCCTCATCCACAGTTACGAAGCAATTAAAGTAACGTGAAACATATGTTTTTATTTTTAATCAGGCATTTGAATCTACTGGATCAATGAGTGAGAGTGCACTGAAAGTTAAAAGTTTCCTATAAATATACATGAAAGCTGTTGCCCCAACACAAATGATGTTTAATGCACTCAGCGTGCTGAATTTTAAGCTTCATAAGTCTTAGCGCATGGCAAGCTCCATCAACTACCCATCAAGTGTCATCTAAACTCATAACTGGGAAATCTATACAATGTGCACTTATGGCCCTTTTCCCCCTGAATGGCATCAGCATTTATGGTTTTCCACTGGGCAAATGAGGTTTCCGTTAGATTATACGTGGAACCTGACCACAGACTTCTGATTGGTTGGAAAGATTCAACCATTGCAGGAATACATTGGTTTAAATGATCACCATTTCACCTCCATTATATTCTGTAATTGTACACCAACAATCAAAACATTGTGGTTAACAAAGAAATATAAATGTTCGGAATCTTCCATCTATCACTGTATTTGTCGAGAGCCTTTTCAACCTCTCATAATGTGATTTTATTATTTCTGATTTGGTGATGAGTCGATTCCAAATGCTGGGAATCACTGAAAGTTTCACTAGAGGACCTTAATGGATATCTCATATCGGTGTGATAATAAAGCTCTATATCGATTAAGGGGATCCAGGTAGTGCAACAGTAATGTTGGGGTGTACGTTAAGGCAGGGGTCGACCTGGCGTGACCCAACTACTTACCGTCATTGCAACCATTGCAAGCTTAATTCTCCAAAGCGAGCACAACGCTGGCAAAAGAGATTAATCTGGACAAGAATTTTCTGATTACCTGTAATTGGATTTGATCTGCATGTCGGCCTGCGCTGACCCCTCCCTGACCCAAACTCAGCCCACCCTCCTCTTCCTTCTGCACCAACAGGTGGGCTCCACGCTGCAGACACACCCACTGTGGGCATGCTGGATTTGGGAGGCGGCTCCACCCAGATCACCTTCGCACCGCAGGATGAGGTAAAGCCACCTATCAGATCAGTGACACCTTCTCCCGACCACATCCCGCAATCAAGCCAGATCTCTTCTTTCAAAACCACACAAACTACCGGAATGGCCTGGCATCTTACTCTCTAATCCGCAAATGCCATGCTAATCCGAAAGGCCTGGTAAATAAACGTTATCGACATTGGGAAGGGGGAGGATTCTTGTTCTTTAACTAGGTCAGGCCTTGTACACGAGGGATTGAGGACCAATTTACCATGTCATTACACTGCTTTTTCAAAAGAGTTTAAATTCCCAACACAAGCCCTTGACGCCTTATGAGAGAAATTGGTTTTGCGGATTGGATCTCGCTTGTGTTATTATTGTTTTGCCTCCCATGCTCCATTGTGCACTGAAAATGCCACATAAGGGTGTTCTCTAGTGTCTGCAGTGATCACCCAGTAATTTCAAAGATCCCCTCACGCTAACGTTCTCATATTGTTCTGCTCTTAGAAAACCATCCAGACCTCGCCAATAGATTATATCACATCGTTTAAGATGTTCAACCTCACCTATACACTCTATTCACACAGGTAATGTATGGACTGGCATATGTAAATCTGCACATAAATGTATGAATGTATGTATACAATAATATACAGCACAGAGCATAGACGTTCTGTAAATTAATTCATGCAATGTAAGAAACATTGCACACATTTAATAGTGCAGTAACAAATGCTACAAAATAATATTTTGGTTTGTGCTTGTCTTCATATCACTTCATTTACGTACATTTTTTCCCCCCATGCAGCTACTTGGGACTTGGCTTGATGTCAGCGCGTCTAGCTGTGTTAGGTGGAATTGAAGGACAGCCCCGTATGTGTTTTTTTTTTTATTTTTATCTTCATCTTTGCCTTTTTAAAGACCCACCCCCCATAAATAAGCCATTATCTAATCTCTTAATAACACGGACAAAGATTAATTCCTTGGATGCCAGCTGTTGCTGTGATTTACTTCAGGCTTGGCTTAGGAGCTGCCATCAGCGAAATGCCCCGGATGCAGTTTTCTATGGGGATTTTCATTTTATACACTTGGAATTTAATCAGATTTCTTTGTTTATATTTGTGTGTTGTGTAACTTCATACAGATTTTATGTAGATTTTTTTTTTTTTTTTTTTGTGGGGGTGTTGGCCAGTGTTCTGCTGTGGTTTTTGTTTGATGTGCTGATTGCGCAGACATACCTCTCACCACAAGAGGGCGACCTTTTAACGCTGTGCAGCCAGCATTCAGCTGCACCGCAGTCTAAGGTTTTGTAGAGTCCTGATTCATAGTCCGATACAGTCATTTTACATTTAAATGTAAATTAAATGTACTGTCGTTTTTTTTTTTTTTCTAATTGTCAATGGAGAAAAAAAAGAAACTGTTTAGTAAAGTATTTTTCCCCTCCGTTTTCAGTCAAGGGCACCCAAGAACTCATCAGCCCCTGTTTGCCCCCTGATTACACTGGACAATGGGAGCATGCAGAAGTCACATACACGATCAAAGGGCAGAAACCAGGTACAGCACAGATGAATTGTTTAGATGCCAGAGAGGTCATTCGGAAACTCATGTGGACGTTATTTTCTGGTTCAGGAGAACCCATTTATGAATCATGCCTGAAGAAAGTGGAGAAAATGCTTTTTAAGAAGGTGAAGAAAGCGGAGGACACTGGCAACATGGAGTTCTATGCTTTTTCCTACTATTACGACAAAGCAGTGGATCTGGGAATAATAGGTATCATCTTCTATCAATGTACTGATAATGTATACCAATTTTAATCATATATATTTAATTACATAGCTGTGTGTGTACAGTATCTTACAAAAGTGAGTACAACCATCACATTTTTATATTGTAATGTTGTATTACATCTTTCCTTCAGACAATACTGAAGATATGACACCTTGATACAATGTAAAGTGATCAGTGTACAACTTGTATAACAGTGTAAATTTAAATTACACTGTACACTGTATACCAAATTACACCCAATTAGGCATTTTCCTTCCCCAGTGTCATGTGCCAGGTTCAAACCCCACTTTCTACCATTGTGTCCCTGAGTAAGACACTTAACCCTGAGTGTCCCCAGGGGGACCACCCCTGTAAATACTGATTGTAAATCCCTCTGGATAAGGGCGTCTGATAAATGCCATTAATGTAAATGCAATATAGCAGTTTAACAGGACTGGTTCCACTAGGGTTCCGCCGCATCCAGGTGAGGAGAACCAAGACCAGCGTGTCTTGCCTATAATAAAGCGTGGTGGTGGGAGTGTCCTGGTTGCTGATAATGACCTCCAACACAACTGCTGCCTTGCTAAAGAAACTGGGACTAAAGGTGGACTGGCCAGATCTAAACCCTATTGAGGCCATTACAAGGAGGAGCATAAGGCCTCAAACATCCAGGATACACTACACACAACTACACTTTGCACACAATGAAATGTGCCTGCTTTTAACCCTTGGCACCCGGGGAGCAGTGTGTGGGGACGGTACTTTGCTCAGTGGCACCTTGGCCATTTGGGATTCAAACCGGCAACCTTCCGATTATGAGTCTGCTTCCATAACCGCTAGGCCAGGACTGCCCCAGTCATGGAGGAGTGGAAGAGGATTCCAATGGCAGCTTTAGTGAGCTCCATCCTCAAGGGAATTAAGACAGTGCTGGACTATAATGGTGAAATTGTTATGTTTTAGCCATAATTTGGAAATTTACGGCAAATTTACGCTGTGTACAAGCTGTACACTGACTACATTATATCAAGGTGTCAAATATATGCTACTATACTACGTTTTGGACATAATGACAAGTATACAATTAGTTTTATATTTGTTCCATTATTAGTGAAAAGAAATGGTCTGAAAGACATTGCAACAAACTCATAAACGTCAACTTTTTTTAGATGAGAAAAATGGAGGCTCAATAAGAGTGAGCGACTACATTGATGGTGCCAAAAGAGGTAAAAACTGTGTGTGTGTGTGTGTGTGTGTGTGTGTGTGTGTGTGTGTGTGTTTTTTTATTCATATATATGGTTTTGAACCACAGCTTACCCAATATTATTTAAAATCTTTCTTTCTATTAGTTTGAAATCTTTTTGAAAGCTGGAATGCTGTATACGATTTATTTATTTTTTGTTCTGATTTCCATAGTGTGCAGCAGTTTGGATACAGGTTCAGTAGGAAGCCCATTCACATGTCTGGACCTTACGTACATCTCGGTTCTGCTGCAGGAACTTGGCTTCCCTACCAATAAGGTTTTTAAGGTAACTGAACTGAACTGCTTGTATTTGTTTGGATCTGTGCTCAAGGCCAGTTCAGCTGAATAATACGCACCATTAGCAATTCTACTACTTTAGTCAGGAGCAAGTGACCTCAAATGTTAATTTTCAAAAATATTTTATTACAGCTGGCCAGAAAGATCAATGGTGTAGAGACCAGCTGGGCCCTGGGAGCAACTTTTCACTATATTGAAACACTCCGAAACCAGTGAAGCTTTGCCTGAATGAATTTTTTTAATGGTGCTGAGTGTGTTACAGTTATTGCTTTAAAAATATTGATTGTATTACACTGACGGATGTAATGTAACTATGTTCCTCTTTGCTTTTTGAATGTTTGAACAGTTTTTTTTTTCTCCTCCCAGTGCCAATAACTAAACATTTCTGAAGAAATGTCAGTGCCTGTAATAAGTGAAGAACAGGAGGTACTAATGTACTCTGACCGTGAAATTGGGTTTGTTTTTAGTATAAACATTGTTTGGTGGTCTTTTCTGATCCCTTCATAATAAATGTTAAAGATGAATACGCTTGGTGTTCTCATTTAGGACAACTCCATGAAAGTAGAGTTTGATTTATAAAATTATAAATCAAACACGGTTTGCTGCAAAAAAGACAAAAAACATCACCCTTAGTGAGCAGTGGGCAGCCATGACTGGAGCCCGGGGAGCTCAGTGGCACCTCAGTGGATCGGGATTCGAACCGGCAACCTTCTGATTACGGGGCCACTTCCTTAACCGCTAGGCCACCACTGCACCTCTGATCTACCCGAACACAATTTTTACACAACTAAATCCTGTATTTTTAGGCTGTTCATAATTGTAGCAAGAGCAACATATTCATTTACATATTCAAAGCTAGACATCCTAGATGGGTTAGATCATGATTCAATGTTTTTTGCAAACATTAACTTTTATTGTTTGTTCAGTTCACAACAGTATAAATGTCTTTTTCTAGTCAAATAAATACATAAATAGATCGATTTTCATTTTCACATCTAGACAAGGTGAGAACATTCGAAAAACATCTGAACCAAACTCAACATGAGCACCATAACAATGCATCCAGATGCAATTTCCTAAAAACAAGTGCAATTCCTGTGAAAGCCTAGAAGTGGAAGCCCGGCAAGGTCTCTGGGCGTCGGCCTCACAGGAAGGCGTCGCACCACTCCTTCAGGCACTGCGAACAGGAGCCGGCTTGTTTGGCGTTTGCACCGCAGGTATCCTTCAGCCACTCGGTAAACAGCTCACCGTCCTTACGCAGCAGCAGGAACTGACCCAGCACCACAAAAGCCTACACACACACAAAAAAAAAAAAAAAAAAAAAAAATCAGATCACACAATTTCATTTATTTTATACATAAAGAAAAAAATGCACATACAAAATGCCACTTACATGTAGTCACATAACATGCCACCAAGCTACATTTTTAAAATGTAAACATGGCAAAAACATGCAACGTAAATGGCGGACTATATAAGGAAGGGTAAGCACCTTGACAAAACAGAGGCTGTTAGTTCATTGTTCATCTACATTGACCCAAACCAGGTCTGGCTCCAGGGCCTGCTATAAAAAGCCTTGTGGTATGAGAGTGGTTTTAAATAAGGGCATGTGAAACTTGGTTTGGCCACAAATCACAGTTCAAGACATCTTGCGTCGCTTGCAGTAGTTTTTTTTGGGTTTTTTTTTTTGTAGTGATGGACACAGTAATTATTTTAGATGTACTGAATCTTTAGAATCACTGCACTAAAAGGTCTGTTCGCCAGATCAAATCACCGGATCATTCAGTGCTTGGCGGGAGGAGCTTGCGATTTCCTGAACCGAGCGGTGGGTGTTGTGTCGGTGTTCCTTTAACAAGCACATTTGTTAAAATAAACCCGGTTATAAATCATGATGCCTTAAGTGTCCAGTCTATGGTACGTTATTTAACTGGTCTACTCTGCAAAATTGCGCTCAGTCAGTGATCCCCCACAGTACATTCAGTGAAGGATTCACACCCGACATTCACCATTCCCTTGCAAATTGTCGCAATGGGAGTTGTGCGGGTTTTATACACCACATATTACATGCGGTGTCCTACAGTATGCGAGTTGTTCCGGTGGCAATTAAGCAGAGTTCGTTTCTCAGAGGTAAACTTGGTCACCACACAGCACACCCCGACCATCTGAATGTTCACTGCTCATTTAAAACCCACTGCCCTGCAATCTGTTACTGCTACACTGGCCATTGCACAATCTATGCACAATGCACCTCGGCAGAATCCATAGCCACTACCCAGTGATGACGGTGTCTTATGTTCTCCTTGAACATCAAATATTTGCATGCTGTTATTTTCCCCCTTATCCAATTTTATTTATTTTTATGAATAACACTAAGTATGCACTGGCAAATCAGAGCGGTTGGGGATTTCACTGCATGTTCTGGCACCATGACTATGCATGTGACACGAAAAATCCTGAATCTTGAATCCCGATCTCCCTTCGTCACTCCTGCCTAGTGCCTGCTTTTGAGAGAATCCTTCACTAGTTTGTAGACGGTCCCTTGTTTGACTGTTGGGGAACACCAATGGCTCCTCAGTCATTTCCCCCACAATTAAACCACTTCTAATTAAACTCGCTGTTTAATGCAGATTAATGGTTGTGGTAGAAAGTATACAACCCAAGCAACGGTCCCTCTTGCACAAAAATCCATGTTTTACACTTCATACATTAATTATTTCCTATTTTGCATGAGCCTCACTCATTATAAAAAAAATTGTGGTTTCCCACACATGCAGTATTATCGTCTTCAAGATTTGATGAAGGTTTGAGGACAAATTCGCCACGACCTCAGCAAACCTTCTTTCCAGCTTCGTTTCTCTAAGATGATTTTTAGAACTGAGCACGTTTAATACAAATCTGTTTGTCGACCCAAGTAATATTAGAGCAACGAAAGATAAAAGGAAAAAAAAAAACTAACTCACTTTATCAAACCCTTGATCTTCCAGCTTCTTCCCCAAAACCTCCCCGATTCCAGACAGGGCGGTCACTGGTTTATCACCCATGGGCTCAGCGACGAAGTCCCTGTGCTTCTGCGAGGTGGTCGACATCGCTGAAGCATGGAAGACAGCGAGAAAACAACGAGAAGGTAACTAACTAGTCTACTAGTTCACATTGACTAGTCATAGCTCGGCGCGTAAAGCCGTCTGCAGGCCAGACGGCCCGAACATGGCGGCACAACCAGCACGTTTTCTGCGATGAACGAATCACATGCAAACAGAAAGTGCGTTCTCACCTCGGAAGGTGAAATCGTGGCTGCCGGACAGGTCGAGCTCTTTAATAGTTTTTAAAAAATAAAAAAAAAGAACCCACGTGCCGTGATGTGTGACGGCGCTGCGGATCACGTGGCCTGCGCCGCAATCACATGTTCACGTGCCTGGGAATTAATAATATAGATTTAATTTAATTCTTGTGCTGTGGTTGAGGTCCTTCGGTTCAGTGCGTTCTGGGTATAGAGGCAGAGCAGACAAATTGGTCTGGAATAAACCTCTGAAACGAGACGATTAAGAATGAAACGAGTACGTTTAATGTGATTTTTAAAAAATCATGAAAACATGACATGGGTTTAAAAAATACAAAAAGAATAATACACACACTCATATATATATATATATATATATATATATATATATATATATATATATATATATATATATATATATATATAGTATGTTAACAGTATAGTACTAGAGGTATGAACGAACAAACTGACTAAATATCCGCATCTCTGTTCTACCTATGGATGCCACCTTCGTGTTAAGCGATATAAATCCGCTGTTGTGTCCAGTTTTGCTGCCATATAAGACCATGCCAGCAGCAGAGAATGGCGGCCTGGCGCAACAGGTCCACGGACAGGCGCCAGCGTGAGCCGCACTTCAACATCTGGCGTCCGGATCACAGCGGGATCCGCTCCGACGTTTACGCGGAAGGAATTGCGACGGGCTCCATACTCAACAAAGTTCAAGTTCAAGAACTTCGTGCAACTTCACGCGCGGCCGACGTCGCTCCGTATCTAACCAGCCTATCAGCGTGCGCGCCGGAGGCCCTGCCACCCAATCAGAGGCGAGCGTTTACGGGCGCCCGCCCCTCGCTGCACACTAACTATAAAGGGGCGTGTCGCGGGTGTCGCCGCTTCTTGGCAAAGTCGCCCTCAGCCCACCGACCGTCAGAGTAAAGCGGCCCTCTCGCGTTTCGGCCATGTCCACCCCGCTGACGGACCACGAGAAGAGGAAGCAGATCAGCGTGCGCGGCATCGCTGGCCTCGGCGACGTCGCGGAAATTAAGAAGACCTTCAACAGGCACCTCCACTTCACGCTCGTCAAAGACCGCAACGTTTCCACCTCGAGGGATTATTACTTCGCCTTGGCGCACACCGTCAGGGACCATCTAGTCGGCCGGTGGATTCGCACGCAGCAGTATTATTATGAAAAGGACCCGAAGGTATTATAATAATCATCGTCATCATCATCATCATCATGGTCACTCTCTTCCTGTTCTGCCACGAGTGTGGAGGAAGTCCGCTGCTGTAGGTGACATGCTGTTGACAGCAGAAATGGGGGAGAGGACCTCATGATCGTCCGCTGCTCTTCTTCAGTATTTGTTTGGGTTTGTCCTGCTTGGACAGTGGACCAGTCGTACTGACCGCTTTGAGGCATCGGACGTTGGAGCCAAGTGCGGTGTTTGCAGTGCAGAAAGCGATGTGGTCATGTCGGCCGCATAAGGTTCTGCGGTGCTGCCATTTTGCCTGACGTGAGCATTTGCACCTCGGAACTACAGGAAAACATGCCAGGGTGACAGGCTCTGTCCATGATGGTTCCTTTTGTGATGCATGCAATGCATGACAATCACAGTCTCGTTACGCTGTAAACTGGCATTACAGCATCAGTAACAAGTTAGTTGCATTGACTCATTTTAAGTGGTTTAAGTCCTACTGTTATAGAGGAAGAGCATGGTCATGAACGTGAAGAAATATATAGATTTGAGCACAATGGCTATGATGAAGCACGTTGTGGTGCAACTTCATGAGCCGACTTGCCATCTTGCTGCTGAGACCCGTGAGCGGCATCACATTCAAAACATTTCAGTGTGTGCGCACACAATCTGAATTCTTTGCACACAGGGGTTCGACTCTCCGGCTGCGAGAGCAGCGTTTGAGCAGAGCTCTGGACGTGGTCCAGAGGTACAAGCCAAGGCGCAGACATGTCTACAGTCTGCAGCTAATCTCACAGTTAAAAGCAGCGTCTACTGTGGCAATACATTTCATGCCTCGGGGATCAAACCTTCCCTCCTGACAACGTTCCCCTGAAGCATCTGGCTGGAGCAGGAAACCTCTAAACTGAGAATAATTTACGTGTTTATGGGCTTAGTCGACCCGACAAGCTATAAACCAGGTATAACCCACAGACTTGTGGCTCCAGGGGGCCTGAACCCTCTGCAAAATCTAGGCACCTCCCGCATCACCTACCCAACGTGTCAGTAGAGCGTTGCAATTTACCGTCCTGACCAAATACAGGATCTTCACCATCCCAGTATTGCTCTACAGACCACATCCGCTTCCGCAGTTACACATTCTGTGGTTTTGTGAGTTTTTATGAAGTCATTCTGGTAATGAGTTAATTTTATCTGTTTGATAAAGTTTTCATGGTTCTGTACTGCAATTTACTTGGGGGTGGTTTAAGTTCTTGACAACCAAGACTTCATTGCAAACATTTCAAAAATATCAGTGGTTGTACAATTTAACTTGCTGGCCGTGTAACTTTCCGCTTATCATTGGCAATTATGTGGGGGGGGATAAAAAGGGAAACGGCTAATACAGAAGTAACAGTCTGGTTTCCCATCTGTGTCTGGTTTCCCGTGTGTAGAGAATTCACTACCTGTCCCTGGAGTTCTACATGGGCCGGACGCTTCAGAACACCATGATAAACCTTGGCCTGCAGAACGCCTGCGATGAGGCAATCTATCAGGTAAAAGCCGCACCCGTGCTGATAGTGCAGGTTCCGTCAGATTGCCGTTAAAGGCCCCGGGTTTTTGAGTGTGTTGCAATGCCGTTGAGAGTCAGAAGATCCGTGTTTCAGCACATGGGGGGAAACTTTCTGTGAGATTCAAGGTTCCACACCAACACAGGGAGAGCACACGCTTCACGCACACAGGGTCCAAGCCAGGATTCAAACCCGCAACTGACCGTGAAGCATTTCGTTAATTCGTAACCCTTCAGATGTAGGGAAATGGAGGAGGAATGGAGAGGATGGGATCGTTTGCTATGCCTTGGTTTGATGTAATGAGAGGGTTTAAATCATCCGGACTGCACAAATGGGATGAATGAGAGCTGTCAGTCATCCCAAAAACATAATTAAAGTTTCGTTTCTGGGCGTCAGGAATAATTACACTCAAACGTGAATGCTAAGGTAGACAACACAGAAGACTTATTTGATGTGATGTCCTGTCGCATTCAGCACCATGAAAAATAGGATGCTGATTAATCTATTTGCAATGCTCTCATGACTTCAAGTGAGTTATAATATGTAGAATTCTATATGTAGCGTTAAAAAGAAGACTTACATGAACAAGTACGTTCAAACACATTTGAACTATTTAATTTTCTTATTCATCAGCTTGGACTGGACCTTGAAGAACTGGAGGAGATTGAGGAAGATGCAGGGTTAGGCAATGGGGGGTTGGGGCGCCTGGCAGGTACAGTGCACAATTAATTTTTTGCCCTGTTGTCATTTTCTTGTTTTGTATAGTTGATGTGACGTTTCTTGTATGCGTGATCTAATATGAATTTGACTTTCTCTGGCAGCTTGCTTCCTGGACTCTATGGCTACTCTGGGACTTGCTGCCTATGGATACGGGATCCGTTACGAGTTCGGCATCTTCAATCAGAAGATCAGCAATGGTTGGCAGGTGAAGAATGAAAAATGCATGTTTGTCACATGGGCTGGACATGACATCACTGCCATGGAGGTTGTGGGTTAATCAGTGATGTTCATGCAACAGATTCCATCATGTTTTCTACGTGGTTTGAGATCCAGTCATAGTTTGCTCTCTGGGGGCTTGCTTATGAACCAGAAGATAACAACATCACAGGTTCAAACCCCACTTTCTACCATTGTGTCCCTGAGTGATGACTTAACCCTGGGGGACTGTCCCTGTAACTACTGATTGGAAGATGATTCAGATAAGAGCGTCTGATAAATTACATAAATCTAAAATGTAATTAACATCTCTATTGCCTCCTGACATACAAAATGCTGTTGGACCAGGTCTATCTGCTTAGCTTTCTAATGTGAAGTGAGAACTATAGAAGAGCATATATAGCTACAATTCATTCTTTACTAAACATTTGCAGTGGACTTTTTGATCTGTCATGTTCAGGTGGAGGAGGCTGATGATTGGCTGCGTTATGGTAACCCGTGGGAGAAGGCACGCCCTGAGTACATGCTTCCTGTCCATTTCTACG